>NC_137340.1:42219834-45196084 GCF_965287045.1 Carcharhinus amblyrhynchos
ATGCCCAACTACTTTCAAAATGCATTCTGCTCTATAGTGTACGGCCAAATCTGAAGCTCATTTCATCTCCAATTGTACCAAGGCATTATCAAATAAAATTTTAAAAATTAGGCCAACATGTAAGAGTTTAATATTGCAAATGCACAGGCCAAACTTATGGTAATTTTCCACATTGCTCAGTGCCAGCTAAGTCTGGCGTAAAAAAGAACTGTTGAAGTTAACAGCATCTACTTTACCCTCTGTTGCATCAAGTGCAGTATGATAGAATATGTTAGTTAAAGCAGCTTACAAGCTAAACAATATCACTACATCCTATGCTTTAAATTCTGCAATATTTGCTAAATAAATCTTCAGTTCATCAATACACACTGAATTCAATTTTTTTTGTAATATGCTTTCTCAATAATGTGCAACATGTTAACAAGGTAACACTTTTCTAAAGAGTCTTCTGTAAGGCCAGTGGCTTCAAAGTCTTTGTTCCACTCAGCATTAATTTACTGCAGTGCCACACACAAGTATTGGCAAACATAGAAAAATCTACATCTGGAAAGCAAAGAAGAGCATCAAGTCTCTCAGCACAAGGAGAGCAGTATTCTCCGAGATTTTCAGCCTTAAAAATAATTAGTTCCATCCACTGGGTAATTTGGTGCCACATGGAATCCAACGTGTTGCTATGACATCTCACTTTAAAATTACAAAAACATCTCAAAACTGCATCTGAGGCATAAACTAATGTGTAGTTGGGTATAAAATTAAACCTGAAAAGAATTTCTCAACTTTTATAAACTTTTGCAGCTGAAGTTAGCCACCTAACCTGGGCTTCAGGAGAGAAATCGCCATCAGATAAATATATGCATCTCACATCAAGTCTTTCTCATTCTGCAATTATACATCAAGTCCTATGGGTATTTTAATAGTAAAAAGTCTGACAACACCAGGTTTTAGTCCAACCTATTTATTTGATAATATACTCGCAAGCTTTCGGGTTAGCCCCTTCGTCAGGTGAAAGGGGCTAACCCGAAAGCTTGCGAGTATATTATCAAATAAATAGGTTGGACTAAAACCTGGTGTTGTCAGACTTTTTACTGTGTTTACGCCAGTCCAACGCCGGCATACCCACATCATGACTACTATCTTAATAGTAGCAGTTGACAGCCAACTTATAATGCCCAACCATAAGTGAAGGATCCCGTTTGTTTTAAACTTAAAGTCTTAAGCTGCTGCATTAATGACAAAATTATATAGAAAGAATTGGCAGAGTTGTCTATAATTTCCTTTGAGGGTTCAGTCATCTAGCTTAGGCAAGCAAAATTACAATCTTGAAGCTCAAACAACAACAATGAAAATTTCTAATAATTAAGCCATATTTAGCACTTTCAAATGCATTTACACACATCCACTAGTGGGTCATCTTTGTTCAGCTTGGAAAAAAAACAAAATAAAACTGAGATCTTTTTTCAAGATGTTGTTATGCACGTGGTAATACTTTGGCATTAGTATTCTGTAGACACCACAAACTATAGTGTTATTGCAATAACCCAAATATACTGATTCATAATTGACATCTAATTCAAAGAGAAGTTTGAGGTCATTATAATTTTTCAACAAGAAATTAAACAATAAATACTCTATCCCACAATGTTAATAGGGTTTGCCTTATTTTTTGTGACAATACAGTGTTATGTCCATGAATTGCAATGGTTTTGTGAAATGGGAAGCAAAAATGGGAAAGCACAATTGGGAAAATACTGGAAATACACATCAGGCAAATTCTTTTGGTTTCTTTATTCTACCATGGGATGTGGGTGTCACTGACAAGGTCAACATTTGTTGTCAACCTAATTACTCTTGAACTGAGTGGCTTGCAAGATCATCCAGTAGAGTGTTAAGTGTCATCCACATTACTGTGGATCTGGAGTCACACATAGGTTAGATAGACAAGGGTGGTACATTTCCTTCCTTCAAGGATATTCATCAGATGGATTTTTACAACAAATCGATAATAGTTTTGTGGTCACGATTTTCGATTCCTGATTTTATTAACTGAATTTAAATTTCACCAGCTGTTGTTGTGTTGGGATTTGAACCCATGTCCCCAGGGTACTCACCTGGATCTTTCTATTTCTGGTCCAGGGATATTATCATTACGCCATGGACTCCCCCCTAACCTGCATTCAGCGCCACTGATTTATGATAAAGAATGGAATTCAACTTTAGCACATTGGATTCCAGGATTTATTTGATCGAATTTTATTCCATGATCCCATCCAATTCACAATTGGGACCATTGGTTTATATACAGAGTGCCAGATTAAATTTCATTTTTATATAGATATTCAAGATTGAGGATTGAACTCCTAAGTTATAAAATCAGTAACCTTGGATATGACAAATTCAATAAACTACTGGAAGTTACCAAAAGTTTTTAATATTTAGAATCTCAAGGAGAACCTGCTGAAATGAAGCCCTGGTATTTCAGAGCAAAAATTTACAGCATTAATTAACAACTAAATATAAACAGGTAGGCATAAAATGTGCAACACCTTCATGTATAAATATTTCAATACGTAGAGAGTAAGAGTAACATAGCAGACTGTTCCCTTACCTATAGTTTCAGGCAGATCAAGCAGCTCATTATGTTGCAGATCGAGGTTTGTGATTTGTGTGCAATTGCCAATCTCTTTTGGGAGGTGTTCAAGTTGATTGTGAGCCACATCCAGTGTTATGAGGTTACAGAGTTCACCTGTCAAAAAGAAAAGTACCAAATAGCTAGACATTCAAATATTTTGCATTAATAATTCTATACTTTTTTTTTCTTGTAACGAATTCACCAAAAACAACCAAGACCATGACCACTCTGCACAGTATCCCCAAAAAGACAGGTGCAAAGCTCCTAAACAATTACTTGCACAAAGTCTTTAATGTAAACTTCCAGTGATGCAGAATAGTAAGAAATCAGATGGCAACCTGAGGCATAGTTGAAGAGGTATATTTAGAAAGTAGAGAGATGTGGCATTGCAAAGGGGCTGAGCGAGTGTTCCTGAATGTAAGACCCCATTAACAAGACAAAGATTAATCCATAATTGCATATGCAACATAACTAATTTTTATAACAAATCTGGAAACTTTTACACAGCCAATGAATTCCGTTCCCCTGATTCTGATCCAGCAGCCATTACGTGGCTTCTCAAATTGGCAGAGCCAATACCTTGAAAATCTGTGGCTCGTGAAGACTTGAGCCCGTTGAAGACATAAAAATTCTGTTAAACCTCAGTGCCTGCCAGATACCTTTGCTGAATTACTGTAATTTGTAATGAGAGTAAAAGGTTATTTGTCAGTCATTTTAGGAGGATTGCATTTAAATGTAGATGCATTGAGAAATAACATTCAAGCTGGAATATCTTGTATTTTTAAGAAGTGCTTGCACAAAATGTATGAACAAAATCTCAGTCTCAATTTGTTTTGTATCTGCCCTTCCACTAGCAATTGAATGCTGCATTTTGTCACAGTTTAATTTATTACAAGCCCATCTGACACTACACTTTCAGTATAATTACCCATCATAGATAAGCATGTAGGACTATTTTTAAAGTAGTCACCTTTGAAACTACGGCAAGCCTTTGTTGGTTTTTCAAGTAGGGGTGCAGAGTTCATTTAACGACTCTGCAGTATTTCATTCTGTTGCAGTTGAAATATCCACAGTAGAGCATTTCTTCAAGTTAAAAACTGTAATGGCTTGGAGGTAATCATAGATGTTATGTGATCCCTAAATGTTCTTGTAGCAAATGAGCCTAGTTCTCCATAAACACATGTATGATCACTTTGAATTTATTCCATTGTCAAGCCATAAATTTCTACAATTCATGGCAGCTGCGTTACTGTGGCCATTGTAAGATTGAGTGTTGAACTATAATGGAGTCGGAACATAGTGTGCAGTTTTGAGCTCATACCACAGGAAGGATGTTGAGGCAATACAAACAGAAAAAAAATCCATCCTGGGATTTCTAATTCAAGGTGATCATAGTAGAGCAGGTACATTAGATTCCATCAACTTGCTAGCCGAGGCATTTTAAACTCAAAAATCTAATTATTTGAATTCATTTTCTCTAAAATCAGAATTTAGCCAACGTTTGAATTTGGAAGTTTAATGTTTTTCTACATTAAGGTCACCATCCCCTCCATCATTCCTGCTGCCAATGTGACTATCAAATTATCAAGCACAAGTGGCACAAGTCACCTTACCCAATGTTCTTTCCTCCCATTCCAATTAAGATTAGGATCCTGACATTAACGTACATCGCACCATCTAAAGTAATAGATGAAAACACTGAGGTTCTGTCCTCTAATCCTACTCCACAATTTTATTTTCCAGATGACACACTGATGTTGCATATTTTCAGGCAGAATATAATTCAGATTACTATTTTAAAATGTAACAAAGCCTAAGTAATTATGTGGATCTTAATTATACAATTTTGAACCTTTCCTTCTGTGAGAGAGAAGGCAGAAACACTGCAGATTCATAGAGTCTTCATTTTCAGTCAATCACTTAATGCACTAAATCTTCCAGTCAGCAGCCATTTATTAATCCTAAACAGATGGAGTATGAGCATTAGGTGGGATTTGGTTTATTTCATGCAAAAGACCATTAAGTATCCCAGCTGTTTCTGTACAGAGCAAAAGCCATCAGAATTTTAAAATTTAAATTCCAAATGTAATAGCTTGCCCCTGACTTAGCTTGCCTATTAAAATCAATGGATTCAGCTCATAGTCAGTAGACTTGGCTTAAACTACTACTGCAGTCATCAAACCGTTAACCAGTTTGTTTGACAAGTTCCTCTACTAGGTGGTGTCAGCTAACAATCTGTTTCAGTTGTTACAGATAGCATAAAGTGTGAACTTGCCAACACCCATCTGTAGCTGTGCTCCCTCTAACACGCATAATAACAAAAAAAGCAATGTACAAGTAAATAAACCAAATTTAACAGAGGAAATGAGACATAATTCAGCCTTACAATTAACAAGCTCCATTTAAAAGTGCACAGGTCTCTAAACAACTGCATCAATGCAAATATTCCTGCAAAGTGACTGGAGTCACAGCAGAAAATGAAATGAAGTATTCGATGAAAACCTGATCTTTACATAGGTTCATATTTCGCTATGCTCTACATCAAACGTACTACATAACCACAACACTGCTAAGTGAACCATAATAGTCAAGTCTTGGATGTGATGTCACAGTAAATTAGGTACAACATCCACTCTGCTGTACCAAGTGTAAATATTCTTCCCATTTCTGCGGGCAAAGAATTCAGTTATTCATTACTAAGTTTAGCGTCCTTCAAGGGATCTCCTCCTACCCAAACAAGTAATTTAGTAATAAATTAAAAAGTTGCAATCAATAAGAGGATTAAATAACTGATGCACTGCAAACTTGCCAACTATGCTTTAACATTTATCAAGAGACTATTGTATTACTTGTGGCCAAGGATAAGCTATGTGTACATATACGTGATACAGTACAAGCAGAGACCCAAAGTCAAGAACCTTCCATGCTATATGAAGTGGTCACACAAAGTAAATCTTGACAGAAAAATTACATACCCAAATTGGTAATTCATTAGAAAATAAAACATACCAAACTGGTTTGCTTTCTTTTTAAGCAAACACTCCTACTTGCAATTTACAAGATTAGACACTAGGAGAAATTGAAATGCATTTTACAGATAAAAATGATGACTATTGGAAGAGGACCAAGCCATTCAGTTCCACAAGGCTATTTAGCCATTCTATCGGACTGTTTTTAAATCCACCTCAACTCCATTCATCTAACTTTGCTCCACTTTCTTAATATCCTTAATCAAGTCTGAATGGCCTCCTTCTGCACCGTAGGAATTCTTTAATTCTAAACTAAAATTAATCACAGTCCTGAAAATTTCAGTTTATAGAACCTTAGTTAGGTTGCATTGGAATATAGTGTTCAATTCTGGTCACCACACTACCAGAAGGATATGGAGGCTTTGGAGACAGTAAAGAAATGATTTACCAGGATGTTGCCTGGTATAGAGGCATTAGCTATGAGGAGAGGTTGGAGAAACTTGGTTTGTTCTTGCTGGAACGACGGAGGTTGAGGGACAACCTGACAAAAGTCTGTGAGATTATGAGGACCACGGACAGCGTGGATAGTCAGAAGCTTTTTCCCAGGGTGGAAGAGTTAATTACTAGAGGGCATAGGTTTAAGGTGCGAGGGGCAAGGTTTAAAGGAGACATACAAAGCAAGCTTTTTTTTTTTACACGGAGGGTGGCGAGTGCCTGGAACTCACTGTTAGGGGAGGCAGTGGAAGCAGATATTTAAAGGGCCTCTTAACAAATACATGAATAGGATGGGAATAAAGGGTCCCCAGAAGGGTAGGGGGCTTTAGTTCAGTTGGGCAGCATGGTCAGTGCAGGATTGGAGGGTTGAAGGGCCTGCTCCTGCGCTGTAATTTCTTTTTTCTTTGTTGTCCTAGCATCAAACATTGGAGTTGAGTGGAAGGGAGGAGAGATCCAGATTTCTAATATGCTTTGTGGAAAATGCTTCCTAATTTCATTCCTAAATTGTACTGGATTCATTTTCTGATTTACTCAACTGCATTTCATTATCACAAACAAAACTTTATTAGATCACTTTTAATCTTCTAAATAAAGACAACACAAACCAGGTTTATGCAACCTGTGCTCAAGAGGTAACCTTTTAGCCCCAAAATCACTAGTGCAAAATCATTCATATTGCACAAAAAGACAAACCAAAATATTTTTAATAATTTAGAGATCAAAATTATACTTTAAATGGATCAAGGCGCTTATATCTGAACTTGGGCCAAAGGCCTCCTGCAACTATTGATTATTCATATATAGAAACATATAGAAAATAGAAGCAAGAGTATACAATTCAGCCCTTCAAACCTGCTCTGCCATTTATTATCACGGCTGATCATTAAATTCAATGCCTTGATGCCACCTTCCCTCCCATATCGCTTCATCCCTTCAATCCCAAGAGTTAGATCTAATTCCTTATTGATATCACACAACATTTTGACCTCAAATACTTTGTGGTAGTGAGTTGCACAGATTCACCAATGGGTAAAGAAATTTCTCCTTAGTCCTAAAAGGTTTACCCCTTCTCCTTAGACAATAACCTCTAGTTCTGGATTCCCCCATCAGAAACATTCTTTCTGAATCTGCCTTGTCTAATCCTGTTAGAATTTTATAAATTTCTATAAGATCCCCTCTCACTATTCTAAACTCCAATGAATAAAATCCTAACTGTCTTGCCATCCCAGTCTGTCCACGAGTGTTGCCACTCCAGGAATCAACCTGGTAAACCATCACTGTACCCCCTCTATAGCAACAGCATCCTTCCTCAGGAAAGGAAACCAAAACTGCACACAATATTCCAGGTGGAATATTGCAGTAAGACATCCCTACTTCTATACTCCAATCCCCTGTACCTCTACGCTTACTTTCAGCGACCGATGCACGAAGACACGAAGGTCTTGCTGAGTATCAATTTCTCTGAATTCAAACCCATTCAAATAATAACCTGCCCTCCTATTTTTGCAACCAAAGTAAATAACCTCACATTTAACCACAATGTACGGCATCTGCAATGCTTATGCCCACTCAGCCTGTCCAAATCATGCTGAGGCATCTCTGCATCCTCCTCACAGCTCATCCTCCCACCCAACTTTGTATTATCTGCAAATTTGGAGATAATACGTTTAGTTCCCTCGTGCAAATTATTAATATATAATGTGAATAGTTGTGGTCCAAGCACAGATCCTGTGATACCCAATTAAGTCTCTACTTGCTAAATCAAAAAAAGACGCATTTGTTCAAACTCTTTGCTGCATGCCTGCTAACACGCTTTCTATCCATCTCAACAAACTACCCACAATCTCAAACACTTTAATTTTACATAGTAGTCTGCTGTGAGAGATCTTCTCGAAAGCCACCCGAAAGGTCTAAAAAAAATCACATCCACTCTGCCAGTTACATCCTCAAAGAATTCCAGTAGATTTGTCAAGCATGACTTCGCTTTCATAAATCCATGCTAACTTCGTCTGTTTCCAAATAAGAACATAAGAAATAGGAGCAGGAGTAGGCCATCTAGCCCTTCGGGCCTGCCCCACCATTCAAGAAGATCATGGCTGATCTGTCGTGTCTCAGTTCCACATTCCCACCCTCTCCCCATAACTCTTAATCCCCTTGCCTATCAAAAAGCTATCAACCCGCATCTTAAATATATTTAGTGAGGCAGCCTCCACCACTTCAACGGGCAGAGAATTCTAGAGATTCACCACCCTTTGAGTGAAGAAGTTCCTCCTCAACTCTGTTCTCAACCGCCCCCCCCTTTATCTGGAGGCTGTGCCCTCTAGTCCTACTGTCCTTTGAGCGGGAAGAGCCTCTCCACCTCTATCCTATCCATCCCATTCATCATCTTATACGTCTCAATGAGATCTCCCCTCATTCTTCTAAACTCTAACGAGTACAAGCCTAGTTTATTCAGCCTCTCCTCATAGTTCAACCCCCTCAACTCCGGTATCAGCCTAGTAAACCTCCTCTGCACTCCAAGGCCAAAATATCCTTGCGTAAGTGCGGCGACCAAAACTGCACACAGTACTCCAGCTGCGGCCTCACTAGTGCCCTGTACAGTTGCAGCAAGACCTCCCTACTTTTATATTCAATCCTCCTCGCTATGAAGACCAGCATCCCATTCGCCTTCCTGACCACCTGCTGCACCTGCAGGCTGGGTTTTTGCGACTCATGCACAAGGGCCCTGAGGTCCCTCTGCACCGTCACATGCTGCAGTTTTTCGCCAAGTAAGTAATAGTCCTTCCTACCATTATTCCTACACATGCTATACACATACCGGTAAAGCTTTTGAGCACGTACAAAAAATCAAAATTGAATGCTGATATTTATCTAAAGGGGGTTTGAATGCAAAATAGTGAAGTTCAGTTGCACACAACCTATATCAGACCTCACCTGGAGTTCAAAACTGCAATCGGTGTTGGGCTGCAAACTGCTGGAAAGAGGTATTGGTTTTGGAAGGAGTTCAATGGAGCTTCAAAGATAGGAACATGGAAACTGTCATTTCAATTTGTCTCCAACAGCAGTCAATAAATAATATTTAAATGGAAAATTTCTGAACTAGCATTAAGACTGTAAAAACTAAACTTGAAGCCAGAGATGAATCACAATGCTCATATCAAACACACCTCATGGGGGACAAATAACCAATTAAATAGACATCTTTAATGGCTGCACAACTTCCAATTCCTAACCGGAGTAAACGTGAATATTTTTATCAACAAGTTAAAGCCAAAGCTAGCAGATGTGCTGCAATTGTGCAAATTTGCTGATTTAACATTCAGCAGCTTATATCTTACATTATGTTAATCTGAATTGCTTTGATAAAATATTTGACAATACATATACATCACCCTCACTTCAGTAAATTCATTCTTAAGCAATTTATTAGTGAGAGATATGCTGCAATGACTATTCACCGTTAGTTGAGTGGGAGGGTGAACTGTGATGAGGATGCAGAGATCATTTAGAACGATCGACAGGTTGGGTGAATGGGCTAATCAATGGCAAATGCAGTATAATTTGGATAAGTGTGAAGTTATTCACTTTGGAAGCAAAAACAAGGCAGCAGATTACCACATGAATGGCTGTAAATTGGAAGAGGGAAGTGTGCAGTGGGACCTGGGTGTCCTCATGCACCAGCTGCTGAAGGTAAGCACGCAGGTGCAGTAAGCAATAAAGGCAGCAGATGACATATTGACCTTCACTGCGAGATGTGTTGCTACAACTATACAGGGCCTTGGTAAGACCACATCTAGAGTACAGTATTGTGTGCTGTTTTGGTCTCCTTTTCTGAGGAAGGATGTTCTCAATCTCAAGGGAGTGCAGCAAAGGTTTACCAGGCTGATTCCAGGGTTGGCAGCACTGATGTATGAGGACAGATTGACTAGGTTAGGATTGTTTCGCTGGGGTTAGACCACAAGACCTTAAAACACTGGAGCAGAATGAGGCACTTGGCCCATTGAGTCTGCTCCACCATTCAATCATGGCTGATATTTTTCTCATCTCCATTCTCCTGTCTTTTTCCCATAACCCCTGACCCCCTTATTAATCAAGAACGTATCTATCTGTCTTAAAGACACTCAATGGCCTGGCCCCCACAGCCTTCTGCGGCAAGAGTTCCACAGATTCACCACTCTTTGGCTGAAGAAATTCCTCCTCATCTCTGTTTTAAAGCATCGCCCCTTTACCTGAGGTTGTGCCCTCTGGTTCTAGGATTTTCCTACTAGTGGAAACATCCTCTCACGTCCACTCTATCCAGGCCTCACAGTATCCTGTAAGTTTCAATAAGATCCCCCCTCATCCTTCTAAACTCCAAGTACAGACCCAGAGTCATCAGCCATTTCTCATACGACAACTCTTCACTCCACGGATTATTCTTGTGAACCTCCTCTGGACCCTTTCCAAGGCCAGCACATCCTTCCTTAGATATGGGGCCCAAAACTGCTCACAACTGTCCAAATGCGTTGTGACCAGAGCCTTATAAATAGCCTCAGAAGTAGATCCCTGCTCTTGTATTCCAGCCCTCTTGACAATGAATGCTAACATTGCATTTGCCTTACTACCTGCTGGCTGAACTTGTATGTTAACATTTAAGAGAATCTCGAACAATGACTACCAAGTCCCTTTGTGTTTGATTTTCTCAGAATAGCCTATGCCTCTATTCCTCTTTTCAAAGTGCGTAACCTCTTACTTTTCTACATTGTATTCCATCTGCCACATCTTTGCCACTCTCTTAACCCATCCAAGTCCTTCTGCAGCAGCCGCCCCCCACCGCCGCTTCCGCAGTACTACCTGCCCCTCCACGTATCTTTGTATCATCCGCAAACTTGGCAAAAGTGCCTTCAGTTCCTTCCTCCAAATCGTTAATGTATATTGTAAAAAGTTGTGGTCCCAGCACTGACCCGAGGCACATCACTAGTCACTGGCTGCCATACTGAAAAATACCCCTTTATTTCCACTCTCTGCCTTCTGCCAGTCTGCCAATCCTCTACCTATACCGAAGAATTCAGACGAATGGGGAGGGGGCTCTCAGAGACTTATAAAATTCTAACATGTCTAGACAGGATAGATGCAAGGAGGATGTTCCCAACAGTGGGAGAGTCCAGAACCTGAAGATTCAGGGTAGACCATTTAGGATGGAGGTGAGGAGACATTTCTTCACCCGGAGTGGTGAGCCTGCAGAATTCATTATCACAGGAAGTAGTTGATAGTAAAACATTAATGTATTCGAGAGGCAGCTGGATATAGCACTTGGGGCAAATGGGATCAAGGGTTTTGTAGGAAATGCAGTTGGATGATCAGCTATGATCTTAACGAATGGCAGAGCAGGTTCGAAGGACCAAATGGCCTCCTCCTGCTCTAGCCTTCTATGTTTCTATGTTAAAAGACTCTATGCTTTAACTAATGGCAGTAGAATTAACGTATTGCCACCAATATTAAACACTTTACACAACATTATATCAATCTTACCATTTTAAATGTAGGCATGTTTTCCTCCTCATAAGAACCTTCAGCCATATCTGTTCATTCATAGTTCAAATGAATTACTGTAAGCCAACTGTAATATTTCATTACGAGTTGAAAGAAAGTGGCAAGATTTTTGGTGCAAGAACACAATGAAATAAGTGTCCTTCAAAAAAAATTTATATATTGAAGTATTTCCCCAAATTGTTGATCAGAATCTAGTGTCCTTTTCTCTCAAATCCAATATCTCTTCAGCAGTAAATATCTTAACTTGCTTTCCAGTGACTTATTGTTGGGCCTACACAATAGAGATATCACAACCTGGTTAATGATAAAACTGATGGATCACTAGAAAAGGGGCACTGTAGCATTCAGATGGAGGTCAACTATTACTAAATCTTTGTTCCCATTTACTAAAATCAACTTGAAGCTATAGTCTACAATTCCCAACATGAACTGTATAAATGAAGAATCTTGCGAATGTTAGTCATCTGAAATCCAGTCTTTGTTCTCAGTTTCAGGAGCTTAACTAATTTACAAAGTGACCACAAAGTAACCATGCAAAGATACACACAGAACTATGAAATCAAAGATAATTACTTAAAAAACAATACTAAATGTTTAGCAGAGTCTTGCAGGCAGTAATCCATTCGCAGTATTCAGGCGAGGAATGACTCGAGCTTCATTCTTGCAGTTAGGAATATCTGAATCCTCCTTATGATTGACTAGCAGCTTCCCAGCATTGTGTAGTCAAAGCATTATCAACGTGTAAAGTTTTGCATAATTTTCACTTCAGAACATCAAATGTCCATTGCGAGATTGCACGTATTAGCATGATAATCTCTCTGCATGTTAATGGAACATGAACAAAAATGACCTAACTTGCATTTAGTGTTGGAGCTAAGATTCCAATTTGTATAGCAAAGCAGTGCAAAATCAATACATATAAACAGATCAATAATTAATGAAATTCTCCAATCTACACCAGTCTGTTATACCACAATAACATTTTCAAATAAACCTGCAAAAGGAAAGAAGTCAAAATTGTTTTGGACATGCAGACAAGACAAAGAAGACACATACCTATTTCAGCAGGGAGCTGCTTAATTTTGTTCTCACGGATACTCAGCATTGTAAGTTTGGATAGATTTTTGATGTCCTTCTCCACAGTAGTTATACGGTTGAACCGCAAATAGAGTGTGGTGAGGGAAACCAGCTTGTATACTACTGTAGGTATTTCTCGAAGTTTGTTATGCCGTAGATCAAGCATTCGCAATTTCTTCAAGTTATCGAGAGAGTCAGGCAAACTTGTAAGTGAATTCTCACTTAGTGCCAGGGTGACCAAGTTCACAAGGCAACCCAGTTCTACTGGCAAACACTGCAATTTGTTACTATACAAATAAAGCTCAGTTAATTGGGTCAATTCCTTGATTGACGTTGGAAGCATATGAATAGATCTCTTGGCCAAGTCCAAACGCATTGCATTCTCCTCACGACACTTGTTTAATTCTTTAACCACTTCAGCATTACTCGATTTTTTACGTCCCGGTGCTGGATTTGGCCGTTTTATTGTATTGTCCACTTGGAATTGCACGCCTGGTTGCACACCACTAGATTCTTTTTTCCCCTCTTTGGCATCTTTCCCTTTGGTCTTGGATTCTTTTTCTTTACCATCTTTCCCAAAGCTACCAGAAGCCTTTGTGTCCCTTTCCTTATCCTTTCCCAATGAAACTTTAGGGTCCTTTTCTTTGCAGTCTTTCTCTTTGCCTAATGTACTGCTCATTGTGGCTGCAAAGTAAATAGCCAACTCGGTATGGTTTTAAAAAAACACAATGGAGTAAATTCTGATCTTCAAAGATTAAATGGATTATATTTAAAATGTTCTAGGAAACCAAGTAAAACGGACCAAGTAGTCTGATATGGTACCAAGCTGCACATTTGTCATTAATGGGTATAACCTCCAGCTTTAATCTGGAAAACAGCTGCTGTCCACATGTTGAACATTAAGTCTCCCTTTTCAGGTGTGTCAACTGAAGCATTCCTGCAATAAAAACAGGTAAAACAAGATTATAATACGCATTAGGAACAGTATATCAAAAATTTATTAAAATTTATAATTTAAAAATTGAGATCATGTGTTACTGCTTTAATGACACGCAACATCTTAATTCACCACCTAAAATCACAGACCAGGACAGCACCTGTTGCCCACTCCTAATTGCACTTGAATTGAGTGGCCATTTCAGAGGATAGTTAAGAGCCAATCACATTGTGGAGGCCTGGAGTCATGTGTAGGCCAGACCAGGAAGGTAGATTTCCTTCTCTAAAGGACGTTAGTGAACTAGATGGGTTTTTACAACAACCAATGATAGTTTTGTAGCCACTACCACTGGAACAAGGTTTCAATGCCAGATATATTAACTAATTTAAATTCAACCAGCCACAATGGTGGGACTTGAATCCTAGCCTCTCAGAGCCTCTGGATTACCTGTCTAGTACATTACCAACATGCCATCTCCTCATATTTACAGAAATAACTACTGGCATTGTTTCTAGTGAATGGACAATGACGCCCCAGGGACAGGAAAAAGGAGAAAAATAAGAGTCAGTGAGAAAAAAAATTAGGTGAGAGGGGGAAAGCTACCAAGAGATTCTAGTGTACAGTGAGACTGTGATTGAGCACAAGATATATATCTTTAGAAAAATAAACAGGCAGTGAGGGCAAGTAGATAGGAACAGCTGATGTTTGAATGCCTAATATTCATTTGTGAACAAGAGCCAAGGAAGAGAAATATTTCTGCAATAAATAATACAGTGCAATTTGGCATTATGATACAAGTAGCCTATATGATTCACTGACTGCATGAATAAGACTATAAACAACAGCCAAACTATCAAATCCATCCACTCTCTTATTCAAAGTCTTTATTTCTCTCACTGTAGCATCTGAGCCATACTAGGTAAGCCAAGGCTCGCTTAAAAGGATCACCAAAAACAGGTCTAACCAACAGCACTCATACTTCTGACAGCACCACTGGTATTCCTGGTGTCTGAATGTACTCTGACTTCAAACTCTTTTGATAAAGTTCCCATGAAGGACACCCAGATTCCTTTGATCCCAAGCACTTTTGTGCCACTCAAGCCTCACGAAAACCAGTCAGCTCAAAGATTTAAATCTTGCCCAAGTACCTGGAAAGATTCTTCCCACATCCTTGTTGTACTGTTGGAAAACATAAGCCAATATTTTCCCATTTACTCCGCATCCAGATGTGCTCATAAACACATTTTAAAAATTGGTGCACAAGTCATATGGTCCCTCACCCTGCTCTGTCATTGACTATAATAGGTATTTTCAGCCTTTACTTTTCCATCCACTCCCTTATCCCTCAATTCCCCAATACCCCAAAACAAATCTATCCCACCCTTAAAAATATTTAATGATGGAGAATTCACAACTTTCTGCGGTAGAAAATTCCAAAGTTACACAATACCAAATGAGGACATTTTTCATCTCAGTCCTAAATGATCTCCCCCTTACCCTGGAGTGGTGCCAGTGTTTCCGCAGTCCAGGGAAAACAACCTCAGCGTCAACACCATTAAAATCCCACATGTTCCAATAAATCATCATGCATTCCTCTAAACCAGAGGTCTCCAAACTCCAACGGGGCCCGCCGCGGACCAGGTGTGGGCCGTAGGCCGTAGTTTGGAGACCCCTGCTCTAAACTCCAGAGACTATTGACACAATGCTGACAGCATAGTGGTTAGCACCCAGGGGCCTGGTTTGATTCTGGACTTGAGTCATTGTCTGTGTAGAATTTTCACATTCTCCCTGTGTCAGCGTGCGTTTCCTCCGGGTGCTCTGGCTTCCTCCCAGAGTTTGAAAGACATGTTGTCAGAGGCATTGGCCCAAATAGGTGCCAGAATGTGGCAACTAGGGGAATTTCACAGCAACTTCATTGCAGTGTTAATGTGAGCCTTATTTATGACTAATAAATAAATAAACTTTAGACAATCTACTCAAAGGATGACCCTCTCATCCCTACTACCAACCTAGTGCATCTTTGTTACACATCTCCAAACCAACTCCATTCCAACTTATCACATTTCTTGACATTAAAATCAATAAAATTATCAGTATGTCCCACCACCTCATGATTTTGAGTATACAGGGAGAACATAAGAAATAGAAGCAGGAGTTGGCCATCTAGCCCCTCAGGCCTGCCCCGCCATTCAATAAGATCATGGCTGATCTGAAGTGGATCAGTTCCACTTTCCCGCTTTCTCCCCATAACCCTTAATTCCCGTCTACCAAAAACCTATCTACCCGTGACTTAAATATATTTAGCAAGGTAGCCTCCACCACTTCAACGGGCAGAAAATTCCAGAGATTCACCATCCTTCGAGTGAAGAAGTTCCTCCTCAACTCTGATCTAAACTGCTCCCCCCGCCCCCCATCTTGAGGCTGTGCCCTCTAGTCCTGCTATCCTTTCTAAGCAGGAAGAATCTCTCTACCTCTACCCTATCCATCCCTTTCATTATCTTATACGTCTCTATAAGATCCCCCCTCATCCTTCAAAACTCCGAGTACAGACCCAGTCTATTTAGTCTCTCTTCATAGTCCAGCCCCCTCATCTCCGGTATCAGCCTAGTGAACCTCCTCTGCACTCCCTCCAAGGCCAATATATCCTTCCGCAAGTGCCGTGACCAAAACTGCAGACACTACTCCAGCTGCGGCCGCACCAGTACCCTGTACAGTTGCAGCAAGACCTCCCTACTTTTATATTCTATGCCCCTCGCTATAAAGGCCAGCATTCCATTCGCCTTCTTGATCACCTGCTGCACCTGCAGACTGGGCTTTTGTGACTCATGCACAAGGACCCCCAGGTCCCTCTGCACTGTAGCATGCTGCAGCTTTTCGCCTTTTAAATAATAATCCCTCCTACTATTATTTCTGCCAAAGTGGATAACCCTGCACTTGCTAACATTATACTCCATCTACCAGGTCCTCACCCACTCGCTCAGCCTATCCAGACCTCTCTGCAGACTTTCCACACCCTCCATGCAATTTGCTTTTCCGCTCATCTTCTTGTCATCAGTAAATTTCATCACCCTACACTCAGCCCCCTCCTCCAGGTCACCTATATAAATGGTAAATAGTTGAGGCCCCAACACCGATCCCTGCGGCACTCCACTAGTCACCAACCGCCAACCAGAATAGCACCTATTGATACCAATGGGTATCCTTTTACTTTTAGGGGGGAGAAATTGTCCCCCCTCATAAAAGGATCAATAATGAAAGGGCACGGATGTAAGGTGATTTGCAAAAACAAATGCAAATGCTATGTGAGAAAAGGGCATTTTCACACAAGTGGTTCAGGTCTGGAATGCGCTGCCTGGGATGAAAGGAGGTTCAACTGAGGTATTCAAGAGGACATTCGATAATTACTTAAATACAAGCAATATGCAGAAATACAGGGAAAAGGCAAGGGAATAACACCAAGCCATTAATGCTCATTTGAAACACAATATGCCTAATAGTCTCCTTCTGCACCAGAACAATTGAGATTCCTTTGAATTTTCCTCTCATTTCTTCTAAATGCAAATCATTTTACGTTTTGTCCTGCCCGCACCTTTACTGAAAGTGACAATTCATTTTCCCTACCTGAACTTACTCTTTCCAAAATTGTGAAACTACATCACTAACCTTGAAATTATATGATACTGCAAACAGAAATCATTGTATTCAACTATCATGTTCCAAGCAGTTGCTAAAATACCCTGTATGGTTTGTCCATATGCATCATTATTTTGAACCAAGTCAACATCCAGGCTGTGCTTTATAAATTGCATGCAAAAGTGAAAAGCAGCAAAAAATAATTAACTAATCCTACCGTGAATAGAAACATTACAACTCATTGTTTCCTTTCTGCTATTATTGTCACACTCTTAAAACATAAACATGGCATTATACATCACAAATTCCCAAATTAACATAAGAAATAGGAGTAGGCCATCTAGCCCTTCAAGCCTGCCCCGCCATTCAACAAGATCATGGCAGTCCTTAAGTGGACCAGTTCAATTTTCCCGCTTTCTCCCCATAACCCTTAATTCCCTTATCTATCAGAAACTTGGAAACTTGTCTATCAGAAAATTACATAGTCACTTTTTCTTTTCAACCCTGCCCACACCCTGCACTAAGAATTTTGCCCCTTCGGCTTCGAATCATCAGATTAATATAAGAAATCCAAGGATCTAAAAAGCTTCATGCTCTGCACTACTTTCTTTTCCAAAGTTTACATATCACAAGTCATACGTGCAGCTTTATAACACAAAAGTCTGACACTTTCTCAGTGAAAAGCCTTCACATTTTGTTTGGAGGGCACCTGAACAACAAATTATTTTTCCAAATACTATATGTTCTGTATAGTCATGGTCAACCGTGACTGCTACATATATGGAGTTTTTATGCCATCTGCTTTTTTACAAATCTTCAAATCATCTTGACAAACACAAATGGGCGTAGCCAAAGCCATCGATTTGGTCATAACATTTCCTTGTTAATCGAATCACGATAAAGGAATGGTTTTGTATACACAATTCAATTATTTCACAGAAGTGGCAATGGAGCAGGTGAAAAGGACATTTAAAAGCTAGGAAGTGTAGCACTGTACAGCAAAGGTGAGCTCTATTCAATTCTATAAACCTGCATTGAAAAAGCAGTCTGAATACTTCTGCTCCCAACCTTAACTTTCTTCTCATTCAAATACTTAACCACTTCCTTTTTAAAAGCCATCATAAATTCTACTTCCATCACTGAAATTTCTGGCTGACCACACCACCTCCTAATAATTCTCTACAGATAACAGTTTCTTCTCCCAATCTCTCCTTTCAGGCTAGTTTAATAGCCTTATATTCACGTACTTTAGTTATGGATTCAAACTGTAAAAATATCTCAAGTTTATAAAAGCCTCTTAACTTTGAAAACATCAGGTCTATCCAGGCTTTCGATTGTATCTCTACATATGACAATGAAAAGTATTGCTTCTCGTCAACTGCTCAGGCAAAACGTATCGTTCGTAGAGTACATGGGGGAAGGATAGAGTGAAGAATATAATGCTGCAGTTACCGATAAGGTGAGAAAGAACAGCTTAATATATGATAAGTCCATTCAAAAGTCTGATGGCAGCAGGGAAGAAACTGTTCTTGAGTTAGTCACTATGTGTTTTCGAACTTTTGTCTTTTTTTCCCCAACAGAGACTACAGAAGAGAGAATGTCCAGGGTACACAGGGGCCTTGATTACGCTGGCTGCTTTTCCGAAGCAGCAGGAAGTGTAGATGCAGTCAATGCATGGGAGGCTGGTTTGAGAGATGGCCTGGGCTGCATTCACAACTTTTTGTAGTTTTTTGTAGTCTTGGTCAGAACAGGAGCCATACCAAGCTATGACGCACCCAGAAAGGATCCTTTTTATGACGCAGCTGTAAATAAATTGGTGAGTGTCATAGGGACATGCTGAACTTCCTTAGCCTAAGTAGAGACATTGATGGACTTTAACTATAGCATAAGTAAGGAGGGACCAGAATAAATTGTTGGTGATCTGAAGGTCCCGACTATCTCCACTACTTCATCTTCGATGCAGGCAGGGGCATGTCTCCACTACGTTTCCTGAAGTTGATGCTATCTCCTTTGTTTTACTGACATGAGGGAAAGATGGTCATTGCACCATTTCACCAGACTCACTATCTCCTTCCTGTACTCCATTTCATGATTGCTTGAGATCCAACCCACATTTAGTCACATTGTCATAAGTGCATAAGGAGTTTAGAGTGGGGCTGATGACACAACCTTGGAGGGCACCGTTGTTGAGGATAATCATAGAGGTGGTGTTATTATCAGCCTTACAGATTAAGAAGTCAAGAGTCAGATCACAGAGGGAGGAGCCAAGCCCTTTGCTGTTTTAATGAAAACAGCAGCCAATTTCACCAGTCTCTCCTCAGAACTCAAACCTCACTTCCCTTATTCTGCAATTGAGAAAGGCAAAAGTCACAAGGTGGATTAACTTCCCAGGGGCCTCTAGGAGATCAAGAGGAAGCTTCTTGGTTTGATAAAACAAGCTGCTTTTTAAACTTACAACTTTGACTTCAAATCAGACCTCCAAAGCAACCTTAAGATGACTGATATTTACCAGCTGCAATCTGCTAAGGGCATAAAAAGATACTTGCACAAAAGTGTCTCTTTCTCAGGCATAACTTAAACAAGACAAGCTCATCTATTATTTCAATTACTTGCCCACAGATGCTCTCACTCCATTGTAAACTGCTTTCTGCTGACAGAAGTGTAAAACCATAAATAAATCTACTGATTTTTGAATATTTCACTGGCCAGCTGATTCTTACTATGTATCTAACAAAGACTAAAGAACTTTGAAATTTTATCTTATGATCAAAGTCAATATTTTTATAAATGGACACTGTAGACACAAATTTACACAAAGATAAAATAGGAGAAAGTGATGGAACAATTGAACTTTCTATTCCATGAATCAGTGATGAGCAACCTAGGAGGCTAGGGACTGGATCACGAGTGGCTCTCCTTCATCTCAGTGGCCTGGATGGGATTGCTGTCAGGGCAGAATCAATGGGCCGAATGTCCTCCTTCTGCACTGTAGGGATTCTGCTCTATTCTCAGTCAATATTGTGTACAATCAGCATGCACCTCACTTCACTTGCTTTTGTTGTGTGTGTATCACTTCAGTAATACCAGAAGGATAAAAATTAAATGGATGGAAATCAGCAGAATGTGATAACTCTGCACACGGGCAACCATCAACAAAATGTCTTGCGTGCCACACTCTAAACTCAGATGGGCTGCACGCGGTCCACGGCTACAGGTTGCCCACCACTGCCACAAACTGTTATAACTTAATGTCTTCCTAAAAAATTGGTTTGTAATAATTGCAGACATGTTGTAATGCAAATATCTCCTTCTTCGTAGAATTCAACCTATGATTTGCACAAAACCAAGTACTTATCCATTTGTGTGAAAAGGATTTTTCTCATATTTGCTTCTAATATAGAGAACTGTGATAAGTTGGAATCGAGCTTTCAGTGGTGTATATATATCTGGATTGGAGATGGTTTCACAAAGGTGCACTAGATTCACCTCATTTCTTGCATTGAGCTCCATCTACCACTTATCTGCCCAGTTTCCAATATACCCATTTCTTTTAGAAATTCAAGACAATCCTCATCATAATTGACAATGCTGCCAATCTTCGCTTCATCCACAAATTTTGAAATCATGCCCTGCACACAAGAGTCTAGGTCATTAACGCATATCAGGAACAGTAAGGATCTCACTGACTTAAGAGGAATTCCACTACAAACTTCCTTCCAATCTGAAAAATTATTCTTCACTGTGCTTCCTGTTCTTCACTAATTTCCTATCCAAGTGTCTACTTTCCCTTTTATTCCATGAGCAAGAATTGTGCTCAAGTCCGTTGGGCGGCACTGATGCTTTTTGACAATCTGCATACATCATACCAACAGTATTTCCCTTCTCAACCTTCTCTGTTACCTCAAAAGAAACTCCAATGAGTTAACTAAACATTATTTTCCCTTAATGAATTCATGCTAGCTTTCTTTAATTATCCTGCACTGATTTTATCCTGAACTACAGTTTCCAGAAGTTTCCCTATCACTGAAGTCAGATTGACTGGTCTGTAGGTGTCGGCATAATCCTTACACCTTGCTGGGGGGGGGGGGGGGGGGGGGGGGGATAGAAATCCTAATAGTTGCATGAAGATATTAAATCGTTGGACATTTAAGACACTGACAGAACTATCAGCATCAAGATGAATGATTTTAAAATCAGACTTAAGCTAACAAGCGAGCAGTCCACACATATGAAACGCAGTAAGAAAGTAAAACAAGTAATGATGATTTAAAAACATATACTGATATTTTGGAATGTATTAAATTACTTCAAAAATGTATTTTATAAAGACGATTATTCACTTTAGCCAAAGGCAGATTGTTGCAAGGTATGATGGTAAGGGCATTCAGCTAGAATCACATTCTAAGAGAATAATGAAACTTTGGAAATATGCAAGTTTTATCAGCGAAGTTTCTAATGGTGGAACACTCAGAATAACTTTACGAATAGGCTTATTTACTGTCCAGGTAAGATGGCTGCATCTCCGGACGTGGCACCATGTGTTAGTCTGACTTGACAATGATCTGGAGAAAAATTTGTGGGAATGTTAACTATGAACTTAGTGGCCAGGTACCTGGTTATTCAGGCATACAGGATGTTGAGTAAGCCAACATGGTAAGATACGTCCGTATTTTATAGACAAGTAAAATACCATTATGCCAGAAGGTAAGGTGCAATTGGCTGGAGTATATTATTGTTGATTTACGTATATTGGTGACTGATTCAAAACTAATGAACAGCGGATGTATCTGATAGTGGTTAATTGATTTATCTTGAATTGTACGTGTCAGGACATCTTGGAGCTGTTTGGCTGCTCTACGCTCGGAGAGGGGCCTTGGATTCGTTGATAATTTTTCCCTACGACCATTAGTCAAAAAGTTGTGTCTTTAACTAAGACACTGGCTTTCACGAGTCTTGTACTGTCTGAAGTTTGAGATACCGGACTACCTCGCAAACCACACAACATGCCCTTTTTGAACGCAGGTACAAAATCTGCAATTCTCCGGTTCTCTGGTACCATCCCATGCTTAAGGAAGACTGGAAGATGATCACCAGCGCCTCTGCAATTTCCACACTCACCTCCCTCAGTATCCTTAGATGCATCTCATCCAGTCTTGGTACCTGACCAATTTTAAGTAAATAGCCTAACACCACCTCTTTTTCAATTGTAAATTCTGAGTGTACCAGTTACCTCCTCTCACCAAGCGACATTCTCGTCTTTGTAAAGGCAGGCGCCAAATATTCATTTAATACCTCCAATATTTCACCTACTTTCACATACAAGTCTCCTTTCTCATCCCTAATCAGTCCTACTCTTTCTTTTACTGCCCTTTTCTTATTTACATGATAACTGGGTAAAAACGGCAACGTCTTTATAGCCATTATGCAACCTGCCTCATAGTTCAATTCCAGCCTTGGGTGACTGTGTGAAGTTTACACATCCTCCATACGTCCACGTGGATTTCTTCCCTGGGCTCCAGTATCCTCCCACACTCCAAATATGTGGGTTAGGTGGATTGACCATGCTAAATTGCCCCTTAGTATCAGGGAGATTAGCAAGGTAAATATATGTGGTTATGGGGATGGGGCCTGTATTATATTGTTGTTGGTACAGGCTTGGTGGGCCAAATGGCTTCCTACTTGTAGGGGCTCTATGCTCTCAGGTGATCTGTAGCTGGTGCATTAACATTTAGTTTCCAAGCAGTGCAGCTATTGGTTTAAATAATCAAATTGCACCAAGGTCAAATCTGTTTACAGTACGAAATCATGGACACATTTCAATAAACTTTTAAACAATACCACTGTTCCAGTACAGCTGCAACATTGGCATCTACCCGAAAATGTGGAGAATTGCCCAAACATGTCATGTACACAAAAAGGACAAATCCAACCTGGCCAACATCGCGGCATTTGCTTAGCAATAACCTGCTCACTGACGCTTATTTTGGATTCTGCTAGGTTCACTCAGCCCCTCAGCTGAGGAGTTTGTTACAGCCTTGATTCAAACATGAACAGTTGAACGAACTCCAAAACTGAGGCGAGAGACTTTCCTTTACATCAACTTGACATTTGACGATGTAGGGCTTCCTAGCAAAACTGGAATCAGTGGGAACCTGGGATGGGGAAGGGGGCACTGCACTGATTGAAATCCTATAAGGAAGATGGTTGTAATCATTCAATGTCAATTGTCTCAGTTCCAGGACATTACTGCAGGAGTTCCTCAGGGTAGTGCCCCAACCCTAACCATCTTCTGCTGCTTCAGCAATGATCTTCCCTCCAACATCAGGTGGGGATGCTCGCTAATGGTTACACAATGTTCACATAATGAAGCAGTCCATGTCCAAACGCAGAAAGTCCTGGGCAACATCCAGGACTTTCTGGTGGTGGTGACAAGTAACATTTGCGTCACACAAATGCCAGGTAATGACCACCTTCAACAAGAGAAAACCTAACCACTTCCCCACAACATTCAAATAGCATTATCATCAGTGAATCCCCCACTATCAACACACTGGTGTTACCACTGACCAAAGACAGTTCAACTTTGTAAATCAACCTAAAAACAGCAGGAATCAAATCAAATAAATAACATTTTCACCCAAACCAGTCCAAAGCAAAATCCACTTCTTGCTCAGTTCCCTGGCCATATAAATAATGTGGCTACAGGAACAGGTCAGAGGCTGGGAATCCAATAGGGAGTATCTCACATCATGATTCCCCAAAGCCTGTCCACAATGTACAAGTCAGGAGTGTGATGGAAAACTCTCCAATTGACAGGTTGAGTTGCACCTCCAACAATTCTCAAGAAGCTCAAAACCATCCAGGAAAATGCAGTCCACTTGATTAGCGCCCAATTCACAAACATTCATTCCCTCCATTACCAAAGCATAGTGGCAAAACTGTGCACCATCTGCAAGATGCATCTTAGGAATTCACAAAGACTCCTCAGGCAGCACCTTCCAAATCCACAACTGTTGCCATATAAAAGGACAAGGGTGGTAGATACATGGGACCTGCAAGTTCCCCTCCAAGTCCCACAGATTCTGACTTGGAAATTAATCGCCATTCCTTCACTGATGCTGGATCAAAATCCTGGAACTCTCTCCCTAAAGGCACTGGGGGTATACCTACACCACATGGCCTGCAGCAGTTCAAGGTGGCAGCCCACCATCTCCTTCTCAAGAGCAATTAGGAATGGGCAATAAAGGGGCAGTGACACACAGTTCCTATGAAAGAAGAAATGAAATATTTGCATGAGAAGTAATGTTGATTTGTTATGAATACCAAAGAGACTTTCTTATTGAATTCTATTCTGATCCCCAGTAAGATGCACTGATGTATTCCAAGACCAATTCCTATTTTTGGCATATGATGCAGTAAATTAGAAGATTACACAGCTTTCCCCGTTTTACATTTAAAAGCTTTATCTTGGCCACAGTTTAGGGTGCATACGTACATCCTATTGGATGAATCTGTATCACTATTGGAGTTCCAATAAGAAACCCAAGAGCACTGCTTGCTGCATTCCTGATGTAGTATAAAGATAGCATGAGTGCTGCAAACATAGATGCTGCAACTTACACCCATCCCAGAAACAAAAATAAACAGACTGAGATGACTTGAGCCTAATAAGTTAATAAGCTGTGCAATTTAATTAGAATTTTGCCTGTTCTAGCCCATAGACCACTTGCAGCACTGATCGTATCTTCTTAAAGATAGTTTTTCGAAGATGACAATTCTTGCACAAGACCAACAGTTCAACTTTGCTATATTCTCAGCTCCATGCACATTGGACCGACTTACATAAGCGTGTAGGATCCACAACTACCACAAATTTTAAGAGTGCTCAATTTTGATTTTCATTTTACAGATCACACTAGGTCTATTTTGTGGTCATACTTACTGAAAGCAGAGCTTGTCACTTTGGAAGTGCTATACATTTAAAAAGAAATCAGTCCAGAAGATTTTCAATTAATTAAACCTAGCTTCAAATCATGGTAATGAGAAAGATATCGTACACAGAATGCTGGCTTCACAAAAAAAAAGCACAGTCTTATCTTCTGCTGTCTCGACAATGACGTACAACAGTTATCAAACCTCTTCATTATACGTGCTTCACTATGCCGACCCAAAAGAGACAGTTCAACTTTGTAAATCAACCCAAAAACAGCAGGAATCAAAAAAAATTAACAACGTTTTCACACAACCAATCCAGAGCAAAATCTACTTCTTGCTCAGTTCCCTGGAGAATGAAATATCAACGGCAAAGCCCAACTATTAGCCTGTCTTCCCTTTCACATATGGCAGAAAGATCAAGAATATTTTATGGCACACACCAATATAAATGTTACACAATGGAAAATATTCTG
The DNA here is from genome assembly GCF_965287045.1 of Carcharhinus amblyrhynchos. Lineage (NCBI taxonomy): Eukaryota > Metazoa > Chordata > Chondrichthyes > Carcharhiniformes > Carcharhinidae > Carcharhinus > Carcharhinus amblyrhynchos. Next base: position 42,245,515 of record NC_137340.1, read on the forward strand.
TTAAGTTTCTTTTAAAGACTCTAGCTCATGTAATACTTCTGTGAATAAAAATAAGGTCTAACTTTTCCTAAAACTTTCCCTTGTGTATTAAAGTGTCGGTGGGTAGGAGAAAAGAAGCAAAATGAAAAGATGAGAAAGGGGATGAAAAGGATGAAAGGATGGAAGAAGAGGAGGAAAGATGTGATGCCTTTAATGACTGCTCGACTAAGTATTATTCCGAAGGGCAATCACTATTGTCATGTACAGAAAATAAACTAATTTCAGATGCTAACAGTTAATGTTAAATTAATTTCAAGGCAACATTAGTCAATTATTTAAATTGAAGATTGAGGGCACTTTAAATAAAGTCAAACTTCAATTACATAATTGGAGATTTTCAACCCTACCATCCAACCACCAACAATTGAAAACCAGCAAAATGAAGGGTTGTGACAAGGAGATAGGAAGATTAAATGTGTGTTTTTTTTTAATTCATTCGTGGGACATGGGTGTTGCTGGCTGGGCCAGCATTTATTGCCCATCCCTCAATACCCAAGGGCAGTTGAGAGTCAACCACATTGCTGTGGCTCTGGAATCACATGTTGGCCAGACAGGGTAAGGACAGCAGATTTCGTTTCCTAAAGGACATTAGTGAACCAAATGGGTTTTTCTGGCAATCGACATGGTCATTAGTAGATTCTTAATCCCAGATTTTTTTTTATTGAATTCAAATTCTACCATCTGCCGTGACGGAATTCAAACCCAGGTCCCCAGAATATTAGCTGAGTTTCTGGATAAATAGTCTAATGATAGTACCACTAGGCCATCACCTCCCCTGTGTACATTATAATTGAGGCAATACATCCTAAGCACATTGCTACTACACCATTGACTCCCTAGTAATGTCACTGGACATAATCCAGAGGCCCCAGTTAACGATCTGGGAAAATGGGTTCAAATCACATCATGGTAACTGGGGGAATTTAAAATTCAATTATTAAATTTGAAATGTAAAACTAGTCTCAGTAATGGTAAGCGTAGCAACTATCATGGATTGTTGTAAAATCTGGTTCCAATTTTGATGCCCTTCAGGGAAAGAAATCTGACATTCTTATCCAGCGTGTCCTACATACAATTCCAGATCCTACATGTGGTTGACTTTTAACTGCCCTCTGAGGTGGCCTAGCAAGTCACTGAATTCAAAGGCAATGAGGAATGGGAAACCAATGCTGTAACAAATATGAAACACTGCAGGTTATTTTTCTCTTTTTAGTGTAATAATGAGTACATATTCTTGAAAAATAGCCAGCATTAATTTTCTCATTCCAAACTTAGGTTATATCTGGAGACCATTAGGAGCTATATAACACCAGAATGAAGTAATGGTACCAATGGAAACAATAAGAAGCATTCAATCAAGAACAACACAAGCGTATTGCATAACCGTAAAAGCTTATTGGCTTAAGTGTCACTTTTCCAAAGCCAATACACTAAATATATCTATTGGCAAACGTAATCTGCGCTTTCCCAACATACGAATTAAATATCTCTGCTGTGGCATGAACTGCTGACTGTTTTCTCCCTTATTAGTTGTATACAGTTTCCTCAACTGTGGGATAAATTCTGTATTAATCATATAACCTTGGCAAGTCAGTAAGAAAAAAATCAGCTCAGAAAACAAAAGCTTTGGACACTGTTGACAGTTAAACCCAAAACTGCAAAGAAAAAAAAAATCAAGTCAAGCAATCTTGGCTCATCTCATTCTGATCAGATAAGACTGCAAGAGTTTGATGCCTTGAGCTTTGCAAGCAATAATTCAAGTGCAATCGACGCAACCACAAAGATACAAATCTGCACACTCACTCTAATGTTTAAAGCTGACTGAAAAGTTTGGCGCTAGTGAAAGAGGAGGAAACAAATTTTACAACTATTGCATTAAATTGAATTGTTTTTGTAATAAGCTTAAGTTTAAGCAGAGATGCAGTTCAATTTGAGTGTTACATTTGCTCAACACTTGTGAATGCACCAAATCCAAGTTTGTTATAGTTACAATCCTTCACTGGTAATTGGACAGTTCGCTGAACAGTACTGAATTAGCATGTTATATTTTTGTCTCTAACATGGGTTGGCATCCAGCTAAACCCAATGGAAGAAAGAATTTCTACTGAGCCAGGTCTCAGGCCTATGCCACAAGAATTTTAATATAAAGGCAAAATACTGTGAATGCTAGAATCTGGAACAAAAAAAACAGAAAATGCTGGAAAAACTTAGCAGGTCTCATAGCATCTGTGGTGTGAGAATACAGCCAACATTTTGAGTCAGGATGACCTTTCGTCAGAACCCACATGAATTTTGTAGATTTCATAAGCTATCTTCAAATGCGTACAAGACAATAGCAGAAACTATTGCGGCACAGCAGTTAGCACTGCTGCCTCACAGCACCAGAGGCCCAGGTGCAATTCCCAGCTCAGGTCACAGTGTGGAGTTTGCACATCCTCTCCATGTCTGCGTGGGTTTCCACCGGGTGCTCCGGTTTCTTCCCACAGTCCGAAAGGCGTGCTGGTTAGGTGCATTAGCCACGCTAAATTCTCCCTCAGTGTATCCGAATTGGTGCTGGAGTGTGGCGACTCGGGGATTTTCACAGCTTCATTGCAGTGTTAATGTAAGCCTGCTTGTGGCACCAATAAATAAACTTTAAAATTCAATCACATTCTACCAAAAGGATACATGGTATGAAAAATGGTACAAGACACATCATCCAATTGGAGTGTTTCAAATTGTGGGTCGCAACAGTAACAGCATTTACAGGACATTTCAAAGTTTTTCAAAACACTTCATGCAATTAATTATTTTTGAAGTTAGGTGAATAAAACTGGATAATCTCTCCTTTGCAAGGTAACAGTTAAGGAAAGAGACAGAACTCATTTTTTAAATAAAGGTGTTGTGGGATCTTGAGATCTTTAACGTCCTTTTGAACTACTAGAACAGACAGATGTTCAACTCTTCTTTGGAAGGGTGGTACCTTCAAGAAAGAACACATTTACTATCTCAATGGATTACTCTGATATGAAAAAAGGTACAAAAGTCCGAGGTCACGTACCAACCGACTCAAGCTTCTTCACTGCTGCCAGATTTTTGAATGGACTTATCTGGCATTAAGCGGATCTTTCTCTACACCCTAGGTATGACTGTAACACTACATTCTGGACTCTTGTTTCCTTCTCTATGAACAGTATGCTTTATCCATACAGTGCACAAGAAACAATACTTTTCATTGCATGCTAATACATGTGACAATAAAAAAGTAAATCAAACCAAACATGTCTCAAACCCTTCATGTTTTGACTAACTGGAGCCAGCCTTGCACACTTTAGAATAAACCTTATTGCATGCTACATGCATGTATATCCAAACTGAGCATCCATGTTCAGCATCAAGTATTCCTAAACCAAGTGAGAAAAATGTATCCAACTCCCAAACATGGACATTAGCACAAAGTATCAAAAACAACCAGAGACATACAATGACCCAAAAAAGTGTTTTACAATCTTTTTACAAGTCTTTGACAATCTCCTTTCCAGTTTTCTAAATGAAGTCCATTCTCCAGAAATCACGGAACTGTTACTTTAAAATCAGTCTGCAAAATCACTTTTTAAATACAACGTAATATTTGCTAATTTAATTTGAAACGAGTTTTGATACAAAAATTAAGTCTCTTTCAGTACGATACAACTTTAGCTAATAGCTAAACATTTAAAATGGTAAATAATTCCCTTTCAACAGGAATCTAATAGGTCTTAAGGAGATATTACTATAACTTTAACCATTATCCTATTTTCTGATTATTAAGGAGGAAAATCACCACGCTCTGCATAATCATTTGAAAAACATCAACTTCCTTTAGTGTGCATTCTATGCTTTGCATGGGTGCTTCATTTATGTATAAAGTAACCACCAGGTCTTACATATTCAACGTTATTGGAAAAGAATATGCTTAGCACTACAGTAGAGCAGCTAAAGGTCATTACCACAGAGCTTAACTTTCCCAACATTCTTCAAAGCTGAGACCGCCCATCGGCATTCAGACTGCATCAGCTAGGCAGGGGACAGCAAACAAGCTACAACACAGCCAAGTTTATATTATTTTCAGCCTCAAATTGACATGCCAATTCTCACTCACTTCATGTTTTAATTTTTTCCTAAAATGCACTCTGCATATAATCTTCTGACTTTCACAAAAAAAATCTATTGCAAAATAATACAACATGCTTAAGAACTTTGAATGGTTTGACAGATCAGAAGAAAATCTCCTTTGATGTAGCAACCTTTAAAGGCTACCTTTCTACCCAGGCCTAAGTCCATTTTTAGGATTTATCTGCCATTTGTCCATGTTTAGCAATCAATAATTCCCTTTCAATTAAAAAAAAATCAGTCACTAACTCAAACAGTAAATAATTTCTGAACAAGACGGGTGAAAAAAATGCATTACATTAGGGGCTCAAAATCTTTTGAACTGATGCAATCATCCACACAAAAATATGCACTTACAATAAAGCTCAAGATACCTTTAGACAACACAATTGCATCAGTTTGCACCAAATTCAAGATACAACTTCAGGAACTGGATTTTCTCAATGACGGGAGCCCCAGTGTGAAATTGGAGTAAAATTTAACAATTATTTTGTGGCAAATCCATTCAGGTTATGTCTCAAAATTGTGCAAGAAATGTAAATATCAGCACAGCAGACAGACACGGAATCAATCGACACACAGAGCAGGAACAATGGGGATGTGATATAAAGGGAAAATTATCTCTAGATCACTTTGAGCAGCAGACTCTTTAAAGCAGTGCGGCTGTTGTCAGGATTCTAGGATTAACCCAACCAAAAAAATCTAAAAGTCTCTCAACCTCAACAGCTCTGCATGTGCAGGTGTGTGGGTGTCACTGGTATTCTAAATTGCATCCCACAATGTAAATGGGGAAACTGGGATCAACAATACCATTTATAATCCTATCTTACCACTCTTTGTGCTAGTTTTAAGATTGACACCACCATTAATCAGCTACAAAACCCATGCAATTGCCAAAATTATGCAAGAAAGCTGTGTTGTGCACTAAAAACAAATTACCACATGGCAGAATAGTTGTGGTTCAGCTGAATGGCCTGTTTCTGTGCTGGACATTCTATGTAATTACATAATACTTCTGCACAGTTTCAACTATTTTATTGCACACAGGGAGGTGGAATGTGCAAGGCCTACAAAAATTAGCATTCAGATTTATATCAAGAAAATTACCAAAATACTTACAGGTCCTAAAGACAACTGATCGTTGCAATGTTCTGTACAAATATCCTTACCAAACATTATTGGCGTGAAGCCATAGAAGCTGATAAGCTTGTGTGTGTGTGGCGGGAAGGCCGGGTGTTACCAGATTTGTTACAACAGATTTGATTACAGGCCTTAGATAACTGTAGCTACAATCATAGAATTGCTACAGTACAGAAGGGGGCCATTCAATCCAAGTCTGTTCCAACCACAATCCCACCCAGGCCCTATTCCCATAACCTACATTTACCCCAGCCAATCCCCCGATACCGGGTTGATCTCAGGTAAAGAGGGAATTTATGATGAAGTTGAGTAGGTCGGGCTTGTACTTAAAGACAAGTGAGAGGCAGCCTTATTGAGACACATAGGATTCTCAGGGGGCTTGACAGGGTAGGTGCTCTCCATTGTTGAGAGAATCGAGAATCAGAGGGCATTATCTTTTTGATTTATTACTCAGAATAAGGAGTCATCCGTTTAAGACAGAGATGAGGAGGCATTTCTTCTTTTAGAGGATAGTGAACATTAGTGAGAGTAATGAAGGTAGAATTCTTTACCACAGAGGCCTGGGTTAAGTATGCTCATGACCAAGACAGACAGAATTTTAATCAGCAACAGAATCAAGGGTTACAGGGATAAGGCAAGAAAGGGGAGTTGATGATCATATCAGATCATAACCACATTGAATGGCGCAGCAGACTCCATTGGCCAAACGGCCTAATTATGCTCTTACATCTTTGTAGGTTATGGTTCATTAACATCCTGGGGTTTACAAAGAACAAAGGAAATTATAGCACAAGAACTGGCCCTTCAGCCCTCCAAGCCTGCACCAACCATGTTGTCTAGCTGAACTAAAACCCCAAAGAACAAAGAAAATTATAGCACAGGAACAGAAGCGTTTGCCTCGAACATTGACTTGGTATTAACAAAGACAAACATGGGTCATCCTGGATTCAAGTGGATTAATGATGGTCAACTTACAGATCTGCACTTTACTGATGACTCTGTTGTCCTGTCAGACATAAGGTTGGAACAGCTCATTAGCTCAAATGAGCCATCATGCTGAACGAGTGGAGCTCAACATAACTGAAGAAAAAAATTATGGCGAGGGGTAACAACCAACAAACAATGCTATGTTTATGTCAAGCAAAACAAAGTTGACATCAATATGGACTTTACCTCCTTTCTGGGCAGTTTATTCATAGCCAGGGAGCCACAAAGAGCTCAACGTGAGAATGTGTAAAGCATTGTCAACTTTCAACCAATTAAGATTTAGAGCTGTAAAAAGCTCTCCATGAAAACAAAGCTTAGGTTCTACAGTGCGCACACGCTCTCCACTCTCCTACATATTTCTGAAACTTGCAACCTGAAAACCTACCCTGAAAACCTACCAAGGAAACTAAATGCTTTTGTTACCAGATGTCTCTGACAGATTCTAAGCATGGGATTTTATACTCAATACTAAAGAAAGAAAACATTTAGAAATGTTCCACTCCTTAACTCCAAAAGATCACTCAGCTAGCTTGGCCACGTCACCCAACTTCTGTCAGTGTGACCTACCCATCAAGTCATGCAGTGGACACCTAATGGGTGCAGAAGAGGGCAATGCAAGATGAACTAATGCCACTCTATTGGTAGACATTGCCAGCTGGTCAACAGGTATTGGAGTGAAAGAACAACATTGGTATGGATAGAAGAGAATGGAGACCTCAATCTGTATGAGCCAAGTCTACTGTTTAAAATGAGAGAATATGATTGAAACAAGCATGTAGGTCAATTAGCACTAATTCACAAGCTGCAAGATCCTTTTCTTATACATATGAAGCATCCTTGCACAATTTTCTATATTAAAAATTCCATATAGCTGCTTTGAGCATTAGGCACTGTGGAAACAAGAGCATTTTTCGACTTTGTACCTTTTGCAGGAAACTTGAGTTGAAAGTTTGAAGTTATAGAACACCGCAGGGCATTACCATGTTCAGCCACAGGAATGCAGCAAGGAAAACCACGCATATTTTAAAACAGAGTCTAAGTAATTTCAGTAACTTTATTTAGTGATTGGATCCAATAGATTATATATATTACAGATAAACAAGTTACCTAGATGAAGCAGAGTGCATCAGTGAAGTATGACTTGGCTGGCACGTCGTCAAAGAAAGTATTTTCTAAAGATGTCAAAGAACTAAGATCATTAGATCTTACATAAACCAAGTATATATTTTAGCCTACAAAATGCTTTAAGTATATAAAATTACATGAAGTACTTGAAATGGATCAGAAACTACTTTGATGGTGGGTGCTGGGGAGAAAAATCAAAATACTACAATATCTAAGACAGAGAGATGGGCAAATCAGACAAACAAGGTTCCCCTTCTATGCCCAACTATGTTATGCTGCAGTCAATAGACCCACAAGACTTCAGAGACTCATTTTTCCAAGTAGGCCATGGTAATCTTTGAATATATAAGTACTATCTTACAGAAGACAGAGTTCTGTATTACCCAAATATCTACTTAGACATGGCGTGTAAGCCACAAACTTAAATTCAGACTATTGTCAAACATGTATCAACTCCTTTCAGCAAGATCCCAGAGATTTTGAAGTGAAGCGGCTGTTCTATTAAATGTGTTCACAAACATGGCAAGCTATGTACAGAAGGAATACATTATTTGACCACATGACAACTGAAACACTTGAAGCACTACAACCCTTTGATGCAAAAGCTGCTACAGAGCCCTACTTGAAGAGAATAATTCAGTGGTTTCTTTTTAAAGATAAAACAGGAGGGGTGACCAAGGCGTTTATAACTACAGAAGTAACATAGCATAGCAAACTTCCTTGCTTCTAAAATCAAGTAGAAATGGCACAAACTTACTGAATCACAATCTTGCAAAGCTGTCATTTGGAAAAACATGGGTTAATGAGAACCCATTGCTTCAAGGAAAATTATGTTTGACTAATTTCATTGAGTTCTGTGATGAAGTAGCAGTGAGGGCTAATAAAAGTAATGAGAAAGATGTTGCATGTACGAACTTTGACAAAGGAGCACAGTTGTGAGCAAAACTGAATTCCATAGTATTGGGGAAAAACAGTGGCAGCAATTGACTCAAGGACAGAAAGCAGAGTAGTGATGAACAGGTAATTTTCATCATGGTGTTCCCCTAAGTGTCAGTATTAGAATGATTGCTCATTGATCAAATAATAACCTGGACGTGGATATAAAACATCAAATTCTGCGCTTTGTGTCAACTGTAAACAGTGAAGATAGTAACACCAGCAGGACAGAATGGTGAAATGCACACAAATTATTTAACACTAAGGAGTGTGGTGCGTTTGGTAGGAAGAATAAGGACAAGCAAAATAATTTGTATTAACATAGTGCTTTTAACACAGTAAAATGGTGCAGCATTTGTAACAAGAACATTACAAAATTTGACACTGAGGTGGGTTTTAAGTAGTGTCTTAAAGGGGGAAGAGGAAAAGATGAAAAGGTTTAGGGGGTGATTTTATTTATCATTTATTCATGAAACTTGGCTTGAAGGTAGTGGTGGATTGCCTTCTTGAACTGCTGCAGTCCGTGTGATACAAATGTAAAGATCTTGACCCAGTGACACTGAAATAATAGTGATATACTTCCAAGTAAAAATGGTGAATGGAATCTCCGAGTTTCTGAGCTGAAGACAAGTGCTCCATTGTGGAGCAATCAAATGAATGCAGAAACCTGTGTTGTAGTGGTTAGAGATAGGGAGGGATGATGCCATGAGGCATTTGAAAATAGGATTCAAATTTTAAAATGGCCTCCCGATTGTAGACCAACAAGCTCAGGGATGAGTGAACAGGACTTGATGCAAGTTATGACATGTCACGGGCAACAAAAGTTTGCATGACCTCAGGTTTTGAGGGCAGAAGTTGGGAGTGCACTGAATACTCAAGTCTAGAGATAACAAGGGCACAGATGAGGGTTTCAGCAGCAGGTATGTTGGGGTAAGAGCACCATTAGGTGATTTTATGTAGGTGGAAATAGATAGTTTTAACGATGGCATTAGTGATAAAACTAAATGGCCAAATTTTACAGGGTGCACAGGAATGAAGGCCAGCATATAAGTCTTTGAAAGTGGAAGTTAAGAAAGCTATTAAAAACACAGGAGGTCTTTGGCTTTATATTTACTGAGAGCACAAAAGTGAAGACATTATCCTAAACTTTACAAATCACTGGTGTGGCCCCAGCAATACTAGTGTGTTCAGTTCCAGATCCAACACTTTAGGAAGGATACTAAGGCCTTGGCGAGGGTACAGAGGAGATTTACTAGAATGCTATGAGGAATTTAATCTTACAAAAAATAATATATTAATTGTTGCATTTCCAACAAAATGCTTTACCTTATTATTTCTTCTTTACACCAACATTCAGAAAATAATCCCCAATTGTTAGTGTAGAGTTTCCACTTCCTTCATTAGAAATGTGGTCTCAGTCAATTCAGAATCAAGTTCTAGACAAAATGTGCGCTCAAAGCCGAAATCATTAGCTTCTGGACTGTCAGTGGAAATCCAAAAATGTTACTATCAGCTTATGCAGGTTCGGTGCTTTCACACATTTGCTTGCAAGAATACCATATGGTAGCAATTCACTGTTCTTCCCGACTGTCATCATGTCAACTGGCTTGTTGAAAAACAGTGTGAAATAATTCAGACTGCAGGAGGAGGCAGACAGATTTGTTACATCACTGCCACAGCAGAAAAGCTACAGAAAATTTGGCAAAATAATTACACTGGATTTATGTGGATGGATCAGATAGGAAGAGGCGGCAGAAAATGCAGTTGAAATCAGTGCATCAGCCAGAATTACAGCTAACTAAAGTAGAAGGCAAAAATAAAATGGTCATCCATTCATGCATATTTTGTACAATAAAATGAACAAAAATTCAGCCACCCTAAAAAGGTGCTAATCTAGAAACATACTACAATTCATCTTCATGGAGCATTTGCATAGGTGCCAAGTAACAGAACACAAGGTGCCACAAGCAGGCTAACATTCTCCACAAGTGAAAGGTCACCAGCTGAGCTACATAAACCACATCACCACCACACTCCCCACCCCATGCCAGCTATCTCAATGGAAATGTAGAAATAAATTTGTCAAGAAATTTTATTAGCAATTAATGTATTTGAGGAGGAGAGGATGTTTCCACTAGTAGGAAAAACCAGAACCAGAGGGCACAACCTCAGGCTAAAGGGACGATCCTTTAAAACAGAGATGAGGAGGAATTTCTTCAGTCAGAACACTGTGGAGGCCAGGTCATTGAGTGTCTTTAAGACACAGATGGATAGGTTCTTGATCAATAAGGAGATCAGGGTTATGGAGAAAAGGCAGGAGAATGGGGATGAGAAAAATATCAGCCACGATTGAATGGCACATCAGACTTGATGGGCCGAGTGGATGTGTTATTATTTATACTTGCAGAAGCCATTCAACATGGTACCTCACAAAAGGTTAAGTTATAAGAGCCCATGGTGTTGGAAGTATTATATTGGCATGAAGAGGGAATTGGCAAATGGGAAGGAAACAGCAAGGCCCAATTTTGCTCCTTTGGTATTATGGATAACAGCTCCACTCATTACAAACAAACATAACATTCATGCTATAGACATACTGCATGCCACATCATACACCAGATTTAAATCTGCAGAAGCCAAGCATTTTGTTGGTGGAAGGCAAAGTTGCAGTGAATGTCCAGAGCATTAAAGGCAACTGAAGATTGGAGACACTCTACTCAGACAAAGCTGCTCAAATCTTGAAGGATTTATCAGCCATCGCTACAGAAGTAGTGTTAGACAAACTAATGGGGCTAAAGGCAGTTAAGTCCCCTAGTCCCAATGGCTTGCATTCTAGGATCCTAAAAGAAACTGCTACAGAAAAAGTGGATGCATTGGTTGTAATTTTCCAAAATACTCGGATCCTGGAGAAGTACCAGAGGATTGGAAAACTGCCAATCTGACACCCCCATTCAAAAAAAAGGGAGACAAAAAGCAGGTAATTATAGGCCAATTAGCCTAATATCTATTGTTGGAAAAGTGTTGGAATCAATTATTAAGGAATAGCAGCACATTCGGAAAATCATAATCTAATCAAGCAAAGTCAGCATGGCTTCGTGAAAGGGAAATCATGTATAACTAGAGTGTTTCCAAGAAGTCTCAACCAGAGAGGAATCTGTAGATGTGGTAGTATTTATACTTGCAGAAGCCATTCAACAAGGTACCTCACAAAAGGTTAAATTATAAGAGCCCTTGGTGTTGGAAGTATTATATTGGCATGAACAGGGAATTGGCAAATGGGAAGGAAACAGCAAGTGGGGATAAAGGGTTATTTTTCAGGTTGGCGACCTATAACCAGTGGGGCTTCAGAGGGATAAGCACTGGGACCGCAAATGTATTGTGGCCAAATTTGCACACAACGTGGAAGTAGATGGAAAGGCAAGTTGCGAGAGCGATAGTTTACAAAGAGATATAAGTTAACTAAGTGGGCACAAAGTTGGAAGTGGAGGTACTTGTGCATGAAGCACAAAACTAGCAAACAGGTAACAGAGAATCAGGAAGGCAAATGGAATGTTGGCCCTTATTTCAAGGGGGTTTGGAGCATAATAGGGAAGTCTCGCTGCAATTGTACAAAGTACTGGTGAGACCACATCTGGAGTATTGAGTGTAGTTCTGGTCCCCTTATTTGAGGGAAGATGCCACTACATTGGAGGCAGTTCAGAGAAGGTTCACTAAGATGACCCCGGTATAGAAGGATTTTCTAATGAGGAAACATTAGACAGATTGGGACTCTATTCCTTGGAATTTAGAAGAATGAGAGGTGATCTCATTGAAACATATAGGATTCTTAAGAGGCTTGGTAGGGTAAATGCTGAGAGGATATTCCCCTCATGAGAATGTCTCAGACCAGACAGCATAGCCTCAGAATAAAGGAGCATCAATTTAAGACTGAGATGAGGAGGAATTTCTTCTCTCAGAGGGTTGAGTGTCTTTGGAACTCCTTGTCATAGAATGCTTTGGGAGCAGAATCCTTGCATAATTTAAGGCCAAGATAGATTTTTGATCAGTAAGGGAATCAAGGGTTATGGGAAAAGGACAGGAAAGTGGACGTGAGGAATGTTGGTTCAGCCATGATTTTACTAAATGGCAAAGGAGGCTCAAGGGATCGAATGGCCTACTCCTGTTCCTATTTCTTATGGTCAAACTGGGCCTGCAGCAAATGTTGACAGGACAAAAGCATAAAAAGCTTCTTGACCTCATACTCACTCAACTACTTATCGCAGATGCATCGTCCATGCCAAGAATTGATAGGGGGCACCTTGTGGAGACAAAGTCCTGTCTTCACATTAAGGACACCCTTTATCATTTTCTGTGACACTATTGTCCGAAATGGGAGAGTCAGAACCAATCTGGCAGCTCAAAACCTGGCATCCATATGGGCCAGAAGAATTCTATTCAACCACAATCTGCAACCTCATGGCCTGGCATAATCCTCACTCTAAAATTACCCACAAACTAGGGGATTAAACCTGATCCAATGTATTGGGATTCATGCCAGAATCAGTATCAAACATTCTGAAAGCAACCTGGTGGAGCTATAGCACAGGACAATATGCATGCTAGACAGCAGAAACAGCAAGCTATAGACAACTAAGCGATTTCACAACCAACAGGTCAGATCAAGAGCTCTGCAGTCCTGCCAAATGAAGTTTACTTATTAGTCACAAGTAAGGCTTACATTAACGTTGCAACGTAGCTACTGCGAAATTCCCCTAGTCATCACACTCCGGCACCTGCTAGGGTCAATGCATCTAACCAGCATATCTTTCAGAATGTGGGAGGAAACCGGGGCACCAGAAGGAAACCTGCACAGACACGGAGAGAACGTGCAAACTTCACACAGAGTGACCCAAACCGGGAATCAAACCTGGGTCCCTGGCGCTGTGAGGTAGCAGTGCTAACCACAGTGCCACCATGCCACCCTGTGAACAGTGGACAATTAAAGAAACAGAGGAGGCAGCTCTAGAAACATCCCCATCCTGATTGAGGGTGGAGATAAGCACGTCAGTTCAAAAGACAGACTGAAGCATTTTCAGCTAGAGATGCTGAGTGGATGATCCACTTCAGCATCCTGGGGTCCCCAGTATCACAGACGTCAGTCTTCCACCAATTTGATTCACTGAAGGATATGGTAAACACTATGACAACAAGTTGGCTGAACTACTGAAGACGTGTTCCAGAAGTAGCAGCACCTGCAGCCACCTTGTTCCAGTCGAACTACGAAAACTGGTAGCTACCCAACAATGTGAAAAATTGATCAGGTATGTCCTGATCAAACTAAACAATTCAATCTAACTAATCACCATCCTAATCTCAATCATCAGCAAAGTTATGAAGACATTGTCAACAGTGCTATCAAACATCACTTATTCAGTAATATCCTATGTTTGGGTTCCACTAGGGTCACCTGGTTCCAGACTTCATTATAACATGGACCACACAGAGACAAAGCAACAAAATTTCTGGACTGAATGCACAGGTCAGGGGTGTGATGAAATACTCTCCACTTGTCTGAGTGCAGCTCCAACAACAGAAGTAGCTCACCACCAAAGTAACACAGCTCACTTGATCAGCATCCCATCCACATTCACTCCCTCTAGCACTTGCACAGTGGCAATGTAAAGTTTCATGCAGTAATTTGCCAAGACTCCTTAAGCAGCACCTCCCAAACGCATGATCTCTACTACTCCAAGCAAGGGAACACCACCTTCAAGTTCTCCTCCAAGTCACTTACCATCTTGACAAAGTACAGAATTTGCACCTTCAGTGTGTCTAGGTCAAGTCCTGGAACTCTTTCCCTTCCTAATAAAACCGTGGGTGTTACACCACAGGGATTGCAGTGTTTCAAATAGGCAGCCTACCACCACCTTCTCAACAGCAATTAGGGTTGTACAACAAATGTTGGCCTTGACAGCAATGCTCACACGCTATAAATTAATGAAATAGGTTAAATTGAACATCCATTATCCTTGGGTGTCCAGCATCAAGTTATTTAATACAAGTATAAGGAATAAATGTACTCTCAAATTAATTATCTCTTATAAAGCCAAGATGAATATTCCTGAAGCAAATCAAGGATTTGAGATAGTTGAGTCTTAACTAACTACTCTCATTTCTGAGCAAGAAGGTTTCTACTTATTTGATACAGAAATATCAATGCCAGTGAAATCAACAACATACTGGCAGGATTTCAACTATTCAAGCCTACATACAATTTGATATTAAACATGGCAAAATCCCAGCAATTCACTACAAAAACACACCCCTCTAGTTTGTAAGATTTAACAATTCCAAAATTGCTCAGGCCAGCTCAGATGCTATCAGCCTTGTGGGAACCGAATTACATAAAATGTCAGCCAAATAAAATCTCAACGTGGTGCAAAAGATTTTTGCTAAATAGAATCAGTCGCATGCAGATTTATGAAGTTTGGTTACTTTCTATGGTTAAGTCCTTTTTTGAGTCACATTTTTCACATCAGCATTGCAGCTACTAAGAGTATGGCACTGGTTTCAGTACCACAATAGCACAAAGTATATTAATTAAGATTTCAACACTGCACACACACGAAAAATGTTGTTTGAAGCCATGGCTGTCAAGGTTACATTCCAAATAAGTGAAGAGCAAATTAGGACTTGCCAGGAATTAAACGTGTGCGTAACAATCTGAATTTACATAAATATGGGACCTATTTTGGTTACAAAGATAGAAAAATAAATTGATAGTTATAGGAAAATATTTGATGTCAGAGAAATTAAAGCAGCAACATATTTGTATACATTTTAGAAAGCTTCCTGCTCTGTGTCTAGATCTAATAATTATGTATCCACTTAGCTCTGCACAAAATTCTAAATTTAAGTCACCCATGTTCAAAAGTAGGAGTCCACCTAATATAAGAACATAAGAACATAAATAGGAGCAGGAGTAGGCCATCTAGCCCTTCGAGCCTGCCCCGCCATTCAATAAGATCATGGCTGATCTGTCGTGGCTCAGTTCCACATTCCTGCCCTCTCCCCATAACCCTTCATCCCCTCTCTTATCAAAAACCCATCAACCCGCTTCTTAAAAATATTTAGCGAGGTAGCCTCCACCACTTCAACGGGCGGAGAATTCCAGAGATTCACCACCCTTTGACTGAAGAAGTTCTTCCTCAACTCCATTCTAAACCGCCCCCCCTTTTATCTTGAGGTTGTGCCCCCTAGTCCTACTGTCCTTTCTGAGCGGGAAGAGTCTCTCCACCTCTATCCTATCCATCCCATTCATCATCTTATGTCTCAATGAGATCTCCCCTCATTCTTCTAAACTCTAACGAGTACAAGCCTAGTTTATTCAGCCTCTCCTCATAGCTCAACCCCCTCAACTCCGGCATCAGCTTAGTAAACCACCTCTGCACTCCCTCCAAGGCCAAAATATCCTTGCGTAAGTACGGCACCCAAAACTGCACACAGTACTCCAGCTGCGGCCTCACCAATGCCCTATACAGCCGCAGCAAGACTTCCCTACTTTTATATTCAATCCCCCTTGCTATGAAGGCCAGCATTCCATTAGCCTTCCTGACCACCTGCTGCACCTGCATGCTGGGTTTTTGCAACTCATGCACAAGGACCCCGAGGTCCCTCTGCACCATCGCATGCTGCAGTTTTTCGCCACGTAAGTAATAGTCCTTCCTACCATTATTCCTACCAAAGTGGACCACCTCACACTTGCCAACATTAAATTCCATTTGCCGGTTCCTGGCCCATTCGCCCAGCCTATCTAGATCCTTCTGTAGACTCTCCACACCCTCCGTGCAATTTGCCGTTCCACCAATCTTGGTGTCATCAGCAAATTTCAACGCCATACACTCGGTTCCCTCCTCCAGATCATCTATATAAATGGTAAATAGCTGAGGCCCCAGCACCGACCCCTGGGGCACTCCACTAGTCACCATCCGCCAATCCGAATAACACCCATTGACCCCCACTCTCTGCCTCCTATTTGACAACCAATCCTCTATCCACGCTAACACCCTACCCTCAACTCCATGTCCCCTGACCTTCTGCAATAACCTCTTGTGAGGTACCTTGTCAAACGCCTTCTGAAAATCAAGAAAGACCACATCCACCGGCTCTCCTCTATCCACCGCCCTAGACACATCCTCATAGAACTCCAGTAAATTTGTCAGACACGACTTCCCCTTAACGAAACCGTGCTGCGACTGCTCTATCAAGCAATTCCCCTCAAGATGCCTCGCTATTTCCTCCTTGATGACGGATTCTAACATTTTACCTACAACAGACATTAAACTAACTGGCCTATAATTCCCTGCCTTTTGCCTGGCACCCTTCTGAAACAACGGCGTAACATTAGCCGTTTTCCAATCTTCCGGCAGTGCATACTAGATTGCTCACATGAGGAAGCACATTCATCTGCTCCTTGTCCAGTCCAACTAGTTCTTATTCTGGACTGTTTACCTTTGGCCCTTACCCCTTACACCCTGTGTGCAGCAGTAGCAGGACATTAAACTGACATGTAAAATTAAATCCCCCATTGTCTAGACAGAGTTTTCACTTTTTTGGATGGAAAGTAAAAGTTGCCTTTTACTTGTAAGGTAATCCAAGTATATGTACTAAGCGCTGACCAAGCAAAAAGTCACGTAAAGAAACTGAGCATCCAAATACCCATTGCGTTCAAGACTAAATTCAATAATTTGCTTATTTTTCTATATAAACTGTAACAATTAATGGCCATGTGTCTAAAATATAATTTCAATAAAATAGTTATAAACAATTATTGTAAAAGCCTGTGCACACATTTTTTTAAAAACTAAAAGAAACAAGAATTTGTTGTTTTCGCTTTAGACTTCTCTTCCACAGCCTGAAGGTTAAAGTTTGGACACAGCTCTCAGATTTTAAGTCTATGTTTTTCAAATTGTTAACAAAATTAGAATCCAATACTCTGAATTTAAGGTGTGCCTTGAGTGAGTTGTTTAATGAATGCGCTTAAAATAGAGCCACTGATATGGTCTTTGCAGTTGAACAGGTCCAACATCAGAATATTGAAAAAGCGTACAATCCAAAGAGAAGCTTAATTCACTAACCAATGAGGAAAATATTTACTTCAACATTGCAAACATATGCTAAAAATATTTTAGCATTACATTTGCCATTTTTAACATTCACCCCCAAATCAGATCCTAACCAAACACATTTCTGCCACTGAAATACAAGGATCGAGAAGAGAAACAGAACACTTGTACATCAAATTCACTTTTGGAGATGCCCTGGGAACTGCAACAAAATCCCTATCTGTGTAAACTCTGCAAAAAAAATAAAGTTTATTCATTAATCACAAGTCAGCTTACATCAAAATTGTAATGAAGTTACTATGAAAATCCTCTAGTCGCTACACTCTTGACGCCTGTTCAGGTACAGAGGGGGAATTTAGCATAGCTAATCCACCTAACCAGCACATCTTTTGGACTGTGGGAGGAAACTGGAGCACCCAAAGGAAATCCACACAGACACTGGGATAACATGCAGACTCCAGAAAGGCAGTAACCCAAACTGGGAATTGAACCCACGTCTCTAGTGCTGACAGCAGTGCTAACCACTGTGCCACCGTGCTGCCCAGCTGGTGATTTTACTCCAGCGATGCCCAGAGTGCACCAGAAATTCTATCAAGTTGAGATTTAAAATAAGCAGTAGAGTGGAAAACTGGGTAGTTTTGCATGCAATTACAGAAGCACCCCACTGTTATCCAAGTTGACAGCTTTGTTTGCAATCAAATTATACTGTCAGGTGGCAAATTACAAAGAAATAGACTTCCAGCCCGCGACAGACCAGCTCCAATATGCTTTACATACTTTTTCACATTCAAATGCTGGTTTTCATATACACAAGATGAAACTGTTTATCAATAATTTAACAGTACAGCTCAATTAGATTTTTAAAAACTTATCATGCAAAGTAACTGACCAAATAAGTAGACAAGCTTAAATTTTGTATGAAACTATAAACAATTTTGACCAGGTTGCACTGTTTTAAGTAATGGGAGATATAGTCAGGTTTTTAATCAAACACAGTGCATTTCAGATTGAACAGTCAGCAATCTAAAAAGACTGCACTTTACCTTCTTCCTTGGGATGCTGCCCAATCT
This sequence comes from Carcharhinus amblyrhynchos, assembly GCF_965287045.1. NCBI lineage: Eukaryota > Metazoa > Chordata > Chondrichthyes > Carcharhiniformes > Carcharhinidae > Carcharhinus > Carcharhinus amblyrhynchos. The sequence continues at coordinate 42,264,047 of NC_137340.1, forward strand.
GTTGAGCATTTCAATTCAATATCACTATTATCCTTATAGAAACTCATTTTCGGTACACTGGTTGTAAAAAGAAAACAAATGAACAATAAACAAAAGAAAATTATCCTATCAGCAATCTAACTTGAAATAAATATGCATTGAAAACTATTCCACTGCATTCAAATAATCAGCGAGTCCCACCCAGACTGCATAGTCTCGTCCTCACATCAAACTCCTCTGTTAAAAATTCTTTCAGAGAAAGATGCAAATGAGTTCAGGATTTATCCTGCATCTGAGGGATTGCAAACTTTTCTCTGAACACATCAAACAGTTATACCAAAACAAGGAATGATTCTAATTAATTGTCCTAGGATTTCCTGTTTTTATTTCAGACCTCCAGCATCCACAATATTTTATTTCTGCATTAGAAATCAAATTGCTTTTTGTCAATTAAGGAAACATCTGTATTCTAACAATGCTTATTTACAATATTTTTGTTGCACCCTTGTAAATTAAATAATTAATAATGGTTAAAAGAAACCAACTGCCTTCACATTTAATCCAAAAACATCAATGACCAACCTAACTAGGAGGCAAGTATTCAAATTAAACAAAAAATTATGTTGTAATGGCAGTAAAAATAGATCCTATAAAATAACACATTGCACAACCAAACAGTTAGATTATTTGCTCCAACACATCCAAGGCAAAATGTTATCAATACCTGTCATGGCTGGAGCTCCAATAAAAAAAACCATAAACAGCTAAGTGGAATGGTCAGGGTAATAAAGGAACATAGGATAGGCCATTTGGACCATTGAGCCTGCTCTGTCATTCAATATCAGATCATCCACTTCAAAACCTTCTTCCACCCGCACCCTCCCATTCCTACATTCCTTTACATCATAGACATGTAGAAATCAGTAACTATCCAATTTAAACATACTCAGTCACTAAGCTTCCACAGCCCTTAGGCAGAGAATTCCAAAGATTCAAATCACGAGTTAAAAAAAATTTCTTCATCTCAGTCCTATGTGGCTTCACCGTTTTTTTAAAAATCATCCCCTCTGGTTCTACACTATCCAGCCAAGGAAAGCACCTCACCCACATCAACCGTATTTATCCCTTTAAGCATTTTGTAGGTTTCAATGAAATCACTTCTCATCCTTCAAAACTCTAGAGAATACAAGTCCAATTTCCCTAATACCTCTTCATTCGACAGATATAGATAGGTTGGTATATTGGGCAGATAGGTGGCAGATGGAATTTAATCCTGACAAATGCAAGGTGATGCATTTTGGAAGGAATAATGCAGAGAGGAGCTACATGATAAAAAGTAGACCGATTAGGAGTATAGAAATACAGAGGGACCTGCGAGTGCAGGTTCACAAGTCTATGAAGGTGGCGACACAAGTAGAGAAGGTTGTGAGGAAAGCTTATGGAATACTAGCCTTTATAGGAAGGGGTATAGAGTATAGGAGCTGCCGTCTAATGTTTCAGTTGTACAGAACGTTGGTTAGACCGCATTTGGAGTACTGCGTCCAGTTCTGGTCACCTTACTACTGGAAAGACGTGGAGACCCCGGAGAGAGTACAGAGGTGGTTTACCAGGATGTTGCCTGGCATGGAAGGACTGAGTTACGAGGAAAGGTTGGAGAAACTGGGACTCTTCTCCTTGGAAAGACGGAGATTAAGGGGGGACATGATAGAGGTACATAAAATACTGAAGGGAATAGATAGAGTCAATAGTGGTAGGCTGTTCCCTAGATTGGGGACAATTACGAGAGGTCACGATCTAAGGGTGAGGGGGGAGAAGTATAATTTGGATATGAGAGGAAGGTTCTTCACGCAGAGGGTCGTGGGGGTATGTAACGCGCTACCGAGTAGGGTGGTGGAGGCAGGCACGTTGGACTTAAGGTTTACTTAGATAGACACGTGAGCGAAACAAGGATGGAGGGTTATAGTAGAGGGTATTAAATAGGGTCAGAGCCTCAGGACAACACTGGAAATGTAGAATTACATGTTAACGTATTGTCTTTTTATTCCACAGGTGTCGGTCCACCTTGTTGTCAAACGAGGGGCATGCACACGGTGGGTCGTGCGTGGGCTGCTCTTGGAGGTTCCGGGAGTGGCCTAGTACTTCGTGTCGGCGTGTGCGCTTAATCCTGGACCAGTAGACGGGCGCCGCAACAGCTCAGTGACTAGCACTGCTAGCTGTGCAGATACATGGATTTGGGCCTGTGTCTGTGGGAGTTTGCGCGTTCTCCCTGTGGTTGCGTGGGTTTCCTCCAGGCACTCCGGTTTCCTCCCACACCCCAAAGATGTGCTCTTAGGCTGATTGGTATACCAAATTGACACCATTCTCCCCTGAATCTGGCTAAGTTAGGGGTTCCACTCACATACACGCAGAGCAGGGTAGGTGTAGGAGGATGCGGCGGTGCGGGCTCGTTGGGCTGAAGGGCCTGTTTCCCGAGCTGGGTTGTTCTTTGTTCCTATCTGAGGAAAAGTCTGGTGAGCCTTTGCTGCAATCTTTCTATCCAATAATATCCTTCCTAAGGTAAGAGGCCAAAACTACACTCAGTACTCAAGGGGCAGTCTAACCAAGGTTCTACAGAATTAAAAAAAGGCTTCACTACTCTTGTAATCAAACTCTCTTCCAATAAAGACTTCAACATACTATTAGCTTTCCTAATTGCCTGTGACACTTGCATGGACACCCAGGTCTTTTGATATGTCTACACTTCCTAATTTCTACCATTTAAGAAATATTCTGCACACCTGTTCCTCCTGCCAAAGTGAATTACATCATATTTATTCACATTATATTCCATCTGCCATGTTCTTGCCCACTCACCAAGTCTGTCCAAATCCTCTGTAAGTAGCTTTGCATCTTCCTCAAAAAGAACATTCCCACCTAGCTTTTGTCACCACAAACCTGGGAGTATTACATTTGTTGCCCACATCCAAATCATTAATGTATATTTTGAATACTGATCTGTGGTACCCCACAAGTCACAGCCTACCAAAACGAGAATGACCCACTTATTCTTATACTGTTTTCTGCTTGTTAACCAATCCTTAACCTATGCTATTATGTTATTCCTATCCATTAGGCATCAAAACCCTAAGTGAATTTCAAAGGCCTATTATACCTTTATTCCTATACAAAACACCAGGGTTAAAGCTTGGCCTCAACTGGAGGATTATGCCCAGCTCTGCTCCTTTCTCAAGTGTGGTTCCCAAAGAAACATAAGCAACATGAGAAAATTTTTATTTTAAAAATGCAAGTGACTAGGATTTGGAACACACTTTCCAAGTGTTGGAGGCAGGTTCAGTCGTGGCTTTCACAAAGGAATTGGACAATTACCTAAAGAGGGAAAAAAATGCAATGGAGTGGGGAAAAGGTAGAAGGCAAGTTACTCTTGCAGACAACTGGCCTGGTCCTGATTGGCAGAATAGCCTACTTCTATTGTAACCATTCAAATTCTATATTGGAGACTGTTTTTAAATATATGAGCTTAAGTGCATGACCATGTTCTATATTAGCACTCGTACAAGTAGTAATTTAATCTTTCAAGGGCAGCATTTTCAGACTTGGGTGAGGAACTGTACAAAAATCCTAGCACTCCTAGGGAAACTTCCCTGCTTCCAAGAAAAAGCACTCCTTAATATGCAAAAGGAAAAGCGTTCATTAGTATACTACAAACATTTGATCACAAACTCCCAGTGGCCTCATGCATGCAAGGTTCTGACAAACAATAGATAAAAGCACTTAAATAGATCAGGACTGTAACCCAGATTCATAGCTGAACTTCAGCCAAACTGCCCACCAGAAATGAGAGATACCATGCTAATGTACAGAAAAGAGAAACAAAGCTATGGGGTGGCATTCTCCCAAAAAAATTCTATGTGCTGAATTCATGTAAAAACTTGAGTAATTCCCACTGTTTTTTTCAGTGCGATTTTCCAAAACGAATCTCCCACTTTGTGCATCAGAGCCCAAGCGTGAATTTAATTAAAAATCTGTGGGTGGAACCTATACAGCTCGAGAGACCGGCAGCATAACACTGAGTGGGCCATGTGCATGTGCTGATCTGTCATAGCAAAGATTGGCGCATGGGCAGTAGCCTCACATTGCCAGCCTCCTGATCACTGGCCAGCCCTGCAATCGTGCATTGCTGGCCATGCAACCCCCCACCCTGTGCCCTGATCACTGGCCTCCCAGATGTCTCTGGACCAGCTCTGGTTTCCCCCCTGCATCCTCCCACCCCAATCATTGGCCTCCCTCCCTGTCACTGAATGTATGTGCAGAGTGGCAGCGGGACCCCCACCAATCAACTCCCAAAGATCCCACCCCCTGTCGGTCCTACTCCTCTGGTCCTGCCCATTGTTACTGTTCGATGTCGGTGAGCTGTGCCAAGATGTCCCCTGAACATTGCCATTTTGCCCTATGGGCAGTGCCAGAAGGCCAGGTTGGCAGTGCCAAGCTGGCAATGCCCAGGGCACCCCCTTTACCCCCAGCCTCCTCAGGGAGGTACCCCTTTCACTAGAATTCACGATTTATTCAGCTCCACACCGATTTCTAGCATAGAGCTGATGACACCAGAAATTGGGCAGCCAGAGACGCGGAGGCTGTGGCGCCCAGCGGAAGTCCACTACATGGCTTCTGCTCCATTGCGCTGCTAGAGCAACGCAGTACGCTAGAAGAATCATTTCCATGTAGCTTTAGCAGCTGGTTACAGGTTACATTTGAGAGCCAAAGCACAGATTATCTGTTACCCTTATTAACAGAAAACATCAATGGTTTTTAAAGCAACACAGAGTCTAGTAGCCCAGTCATTAAGGTGGTGACAAATTCAGATAAACAAATATAATAAATTAAGAGGGTCCTATCTGAGGACTTGTGGAATACTTTGGAGGATGCTCCGGAAAAACAACAGCCAGTGCCCCAGTGGCCTCATGCTGGTCTGCAAGAATATGCTTGATGATTTCTCCGCGTGCTTCCCTCATCCACGTCCAAATACAGCCCACCAATACCCCTTGGTTCACAAAGGGCTTGACCACAAAAGTCAAGGCCAACACACTAGTGCAATGCAGAGGGAATGCTCTGTCAGAGATACCACCTATTGAATGAAGCATTAAACTAAGGTTCCGTCTGCCTTCAAGTTCAAAAGGTTCTATGACACTATTTTGAGGAACAGGAAAATTTCCCCAGATCTTAGTCAATATTTAATCCTCAATATCAAAGAAATAGATCAACCGTTCCTCCCATGCACCGATGTCAATTTGTTCCTGCTTCAACGAGGCCTTAAGAATATCCTCAGAACCTCTCTATCCTTGTGATCAGGTGCCATTCTGAAGTTGCAGAAAGAGGATTAGCTATTTTCAATTCAGATGCAGTATCTAGACCATCAGAGCTGATTTCACATGATTTTGGATGCAATGCTAGAGGAATTGGCTTTAGTAAAGATGTTGGAATTGGTTCACCTGTCTTTCTATTTGACAGAGTATCTTGCAGAGACATCATTGATAGGTGACCTAAGTCTTATCATCGCATTGCTGTTCGAGAGAGTTTGTTGTGCTGAAGCTGGCTGCTGGTTCTTACATGATAACAGTAACTACACTTCAAAAATACTTCATTGACTACAAAATGTTTTTTGGGTAATGCAAACAGCATGATATAAATGCAAGTCTTTTTTTATTACCTGGTGTTAGACTTGACTCAGTTGAGTCCGAGTCAGAAATTTGTTGTTTCAGACCTCACTACATAAACTTAAGCACATCAGTACACAAAATGTGTGCCTTCATTTGTTAGGGATGCCAGCTTTCTGACACAATATTAAATTGTGGTCTAATGAAAGATCCTACGGCACTACTTAAAAGATATTCTCCTAGCGTCCTGACCAGCATTTATCCCTCAACCAACACCCAAACACAGAAGATCTAATAATGTTTCATTGCTGCTTGCAAACTGGCTACCACATTTTCTGCAATAATTAGATTTCAAAAGGACTCCACTGACTGTTAAGTGCTTTGTAAAGTCATGAGTAGTTCTTTCATTATACACACAGTATCTATGTAGCTGTAGCCCAGCATGAAGCCAACCCTCTGGGAAGGAGAGAGGAGGCAGGAAGGGGCAAAAATATTTGTGGTATTGTTCAAAAAAAAAACACACGAGAGAACAACTGAGGACAACCCAGAAAGAATCATCTCCAAATACTGTATGTGCATTATCATACCAATGGGCTAACTACCACGTCTATATTTCTGACACTGACCCAAGTATACTAGCTCTCTGGTAGATTGATGTAAACAAATGCTGAAAATCATCATTTCTGGCGAGTTCCCGATAGAACATTCAGAGTTTTTTGCCTCCCCTTCAAAGCATTCTTGCTGCCAAACATGAACATTATTTGTCATCAGCCAAAGGCTAAATAAGATACTGAGACTTGTGGCTGAGCAAATCAGCTGAAAGCATTTCAAAAGAAAAAGTTCAATATCATTTTGCATTAAACTTAAGCACTAAGGTTAGATTACAGAAGCAAAAAGATGATATTGTTAGAAATTAGGTATAAACATGTCAACCAACATGTACATATTCTGGATCAAATGTTACAATTATAAACACAAGTTATACAAATGGCTCACTTAATTGAAACGTGGGAATCAAGTTCCTCCAGCATGTGCTACTTACCTGAACTGCATAATTACTTTACAATGCCTCTCCCGAGAAACTAGGTTTAGATATGACCTATAAGGATCTCAATTATTTGTTTTACTAGTACCTAATGTCTTGGAATCTCACCATATTTAGAAAACCAGACATGAAAATCGTACTGAAAATGGATCGGGTAACAATCAGTTTTGAGATCACCACTACACAAACGCAAAATATACTTCAACTTTCACTTAACTACCTTTTTTCCCCAGTTTTAACGTCCACAATTTTGTGGATCTTTACAAGATTTCAAAGATGATTGTTCAAAGATTAAATATATTTTTAAAATCACTCATTTTTATGTGGTTATTGCATGTCCCCCAATCTCATTATATGGTTCATAAGAACATAAGAAATAGGAGCAGGAGTAGGCCATCTAGCCCTTCGAGCCTGCCCCGCCATTCAATAAGATCATGGCTGATCTGTCGTGGCTCAGTTCCACTTTCCCGCCCTCTCCCCATAGCCCTTAATCCCCTCTCTTATCAGAAACCCATCAACCCGTGTCTTAAAAATATTTCGCGAGGTAGCCTCAACCACTTCAACGGGCAGAGAATTCCAGAGATTCACCACCCTTTGAGTGAAGAAGTTCCTCCTCAACTCCATTCTAAACCGCCCCCCACTTTATCCTGAGGCTGTGCCCCCTAGTCCTACTGTCTTTTTTGAGCGGGAAGAGTCTCTCCACCTCTATCCTATCCATCCCATTCATCATCTTATACGTCTCAATGAGATCTCCCCTCATTCTTCTAAACTCTAACGAGTACAAGCCTAGTTTATTCAGCCTCTCCTCATAGCTCAACCCCCTCAACTCCGGTATCAGCCTAGTAAACCTCCTCTGCACTCCCTCCAAGGCCAAAATATCTTTGCGCAGGTGCGGCGCCCAAAACTGCACACAGTACTCCAGCTGCGGCCTCACCAATGCCCTATACAGCTGCAGCAAGACCTCCCTACTTTTATATTCAATCCCCCTCGCTATGAAGGCCAGCATCCCATTCGCCTTCCTGCACCTGCAAGCTGGGTTTTTGCAACTCATGCACAAGGACCCCGAGGTCCCTCTGCACCGTCGCCTGCTGCAGTTTTGCGCCACGTAAGTAATAGTCCTTCCTACCATTATTCCTACCAAAGTGGACCACTTCACACTTGCCAACATTAAATTCCATTTGCCATTTCCTGGTTCTTTAACCATCAACTACCCTCTACTGTCCTGCACAAGTGAATCTAGATGAAATTAGGTTACAGATTAACAACGATCAGTGAATGGCTGAGCAGACGTGAGACGTTAAATTACCCACTCCCATTCTTAAATTTCTTGATTATTCTCAGCACACTATTAAACTAAGTTTGATCCTATCTTCAAGTGTGCACAGACACACATATCCATTATAGTACTGTAAAAAAATCACAATATACAAGAATCACTGTCCAGTGATCAAGAAACACAATTGATTTTCTCCAATCTAAATCAGGACAGGGACAACATGGCACATGACGGCAATTACTCTGTCAGTTAACTGTTGGATGAAAACAGCTAATTCACAAAGACCAGGCACTAAACTGGGTTTCAAAACCATCAGTTAATGCATCGGAAAGGGAGTATTATTAGATATTATCTTTAATTCAGCATGAAAACTTAACCTTGCATTTACACAGCACCTTTTTTGGAATCTGAGTCCCAAGTGCTTTACAACCAATTTCTGCTGCAAGATCTCATTAACAAGAAAGACCCATTTTACTGATGTAGGTTGAGGGATATATGAAGGATAAGCTAGGACATCAGGAGGATTTTCTGCTATCCTTCAAATAATGCCTCATCCACTCAAATTCAACAGCTCATTCAAAAGATTGTATCTTTGGCATTGTAGCACTCCTTCAGCACTGGAGTGGTGTCAATCTAAATTATGTCTTTGGAATAGAGCTTGATCCCATGATCCAACTCAGAAGTCTCTTAAACATAGCAACCATTTATATGCCAGTGAACTTGAAACAGTAAGTAAACAAAACATGATTAATGTCACCTATTGGTCCTCTGAATAGGATACTTTCTTATGGAATGTGAAATAAGTATAGTCAGCCTTGTCTAATGGTACCAATATACCTCAGGTGAAAAGCCTGCAAGACAATAAATTTAGCAATACACAGATTCTCGTAATTCCGCATCTCAGATTATTCTTACCACAAGCACAGACCTGCATCTACCAGTATTGCATCCCAGTGTGTGTTATATAACACAACATAATATAGCTCTCCAGACGTATTGGCAATCCAGAAATGGAAGAACAAAATATATAATTGTACTGCTGGGTGGTATTCACATTTCAAGTGGACACAGTATAAACATTTTGCACGCCCACCATTACAGTTCACTGAAATCCTAATGACAACACGGGAAAGCATTTTTATCCTGCAATTATATGTTTTAGATGTTTAAGGCATTAGTGAAAATGCAATTTAGGAGATACATTAAGCTTTTGAACTGCAAGTTGCTACTTAAAGTTGGAGATTTTAAAGTTAAATTATAACTGCATCAAAGCATATGTTGTCCAGCAAGCCACAATCAGGTAGTGAACAATTTACTCTCACGTGCCCTAATTTTAAACACTCCACCTCCCAAAGCTTAGTACTGTAGCATCTCACACACATACTAAATACATGTGACTGACGTTAAAGCAAAAAGTGAATTTTCAACTTCAAATGACAGGTTTACACACTGATATTTCACCTCAAGCCTAAAGAACAGTCCAAATCAATGGGGCAACCATTAGGATTCTACACAAAGAATTTAGCCAGTTCAAATTCAGTTCATAGATGGCATGAGATCACAATGTGGAACTTCTAAACTAGTATAAATGGCACTGCTGAGCTGAGATTCCCAAAGCAATGGCTCACGTATGGGGTAAAGAAATCTACACTGATGCATCTTGGGAAATGTTATTCTGGGATTAGTGTGTAGTTAAGGCAGCAAAGAGGGGACTTTGCTCTGAAACTCTGTTGAATCCAACTTGAGAGATTGATTGCTGACATGAAATCAAAAAAATGCTACACTCCCCAAGACTGATACGCCTCGAGATAAAATTCACCCACTCATTTCTAAATTGTCACATGAAACAGTTCTTTATTAGAATTTGGACAAACAGTATTAGATTGAGGTGTATGCCCATTCCTCAGAGAGCTGTACTATTTGGGAGGGATAATACGCAGGTTCTGATCTATATGCAATTAACTATTTTCTACTTCTATCAAAGCAAACAAATTATCCGTGCAGTAAATGAAGGCGCATTACAGCAAGCCTTATAGTATACCTTTCAAGTTCAAGGTTCTCCAGGGTCAGTGCCTGGATCTCCCCAGCACAAAAATTATAAATAATCAACATACCAAAACAGCTTTTTTTTTTATAAACAAACATATGCACAATAACAGTAGGCATTCCAATGCAAGGCTTCAGAGCAAGAGCAAATATTTACCATTGCAGAAAAAAAATACATAATTCCACTTATAACCAGAGAGTTCTCATGCTGAAACTCTAAAATAGATATAAGGGGTGAGGGATTGTCATTCTTTGTACTAAAAACTGGAACCACGCAACTATTAAATTAAGCACAATAAAATGGGAATTTGATTCTTAAAATTTGAATTAAGCAATTGAATCATGGGAACTGTACTGAATACCAACTCCAACTTTCCAAGAGATATTTCTTAAAATAAGTTCTGTAGTATGAGCTAATCTCAGAGTAATACACACAAATCTTGCCCAACATTGTACTTTCAAACAACTATGCTAAATAAGGAGACAGTAAGTTTGTCAGTGTTCAGCAGCAGTAAGTAACCACCGATAGATAACATACAGAGCATTCTGGAACAGATTCAGTTCATACAAAAACAGAAAATGCTGGAAAATCTCAGTTCATACAAGTTAGACTGTGAAATTTGTTGGGAGGAATAGCTATGCAGGAGTTGGGAAAGAGAAACAAAGGAATAGTAAAAAGTACATTGATAGAACTTTACTGCTTGGGGCTCAGACTCAGAGTCTGCAACATTAAGTATATAATCATTTTAGTTTTAGATGATAATGCACTTTTGTTCTTCTCCTTGTCTACAACATAAACACTAAAAAATCCCTAATTAGTTTAAAGCATTAGATTCACTACCATTCCTCTCCTAGCAACTTTCTACCCCCACCATACATAGTCCTCAAGAGTCTGACATGCCAACGAAAACATCAGTGACAGTGCCCATACTGAATCAGATTAAAGTTTATTCGTCACAAATAGGCGTACATTAACACAGCAATGAAGTTACTGTGAAAATCCCTTAGTTGCCACACTCTGACACCTGTTTGGATACACTGAAGGAGAATTTAGCATGGCCAATTCATCTAACCAGCATATCTTTCAGACTGTGGGAGGATATCAGAGCACCCAGAGGAAACGCACACAGACACAGGGAGAATGTGCAGATTCCACACAGATAGTGACTCAAGCCAGGAATTGAACTCAGACCTGGTGCTGTGAGATAGCAGTGCTAACCACTAACTATTAAGCTATTTAATATAGTGTAAGCATGCAATATTTTATCTCCTTTAAGGCAACTGAGCAATTTCACAAATCAGTCAGTTAAATCTATACGTAAACACATCAAGTGTTTACGTTTATATAATGTAGTGCAAGGTGTTTTGTGTCCAACCACATTATTCAGTTCAAGAAATACTTCATCCATGTGGCAGACGTGTTTCCCTTAGCCATCAGAAAAGGAAGTTATAATACAGTACTTATGCAAACAACCTGCATTTATATAGCACTGTTAACACAGATAAACATCCCCCAGCCAAATATGGCCAGCGGGAGATGGATATAAGAGGGGACAACCAAAAGCTTAGCCCAAATTCTTAGGGTTCAAGAATGACCTTTAAAAAAAGGTAGAGGGACACATGGGGTTAAAACGGGTATTCCAGAGTGTGATTCCTGAACAGCTGACAGTATATCCGTTGATGGGGAACAGGGTCAAAGGAATTGACAATTCAGAATAGACTGCTGAGCTGAGGAGGTTAAGAGATGGGAAGGAGCAGGGTGGTGAAGAGAATTTTAAATTGGAGAAGTTGACGCGTCAATGTAGGTGAGCAAGGGACAGGAGTGATGGGCATGCTGGAGTTGCTGAGGGACAGGATAACACAAGATAGTGTTATAGATGTACCAAGATTTCAAAAGCCAGAGAGAATGGAAGGCTGTTCAAAATAACTCTGCAATAGTCATGGATCAGTTTCAGATGGGCTTATGGGCAATGTTACTACATGAAAACAGACAGTCTTTGTAAAGAACAGTATATAGGATTGAAATAACTTGGGATCAAACAGAGATGACCAACAATCTGATTCAATCTCATGGCACACTGGCCAGGAAAGGAGGTTGCAATCAACAGCAGGGTAGGGATAGGGAGGTGGGATGGAAAAGCACTGCAGAGACAGCTAAATGGAAGCTGGCAATTCAACTGACATAAGTTGTCATATTTGTTGGAGAGGAGGATGATGGGGGCAGTGGAGAGGAGGATGATGGGGACAGCTGAGAGGAGTTTAAGAAAGGATCTGAGGCCAATGTCAGTTTTGGCAGCAGAGTGATTTCTGATAAAACCTGATATGGCCCAGATCTGATGATGCACAATTAGCCAGTTATAGAACAGATATGCTCAAGTTTTCACCACACTTGACTTGGAGTAAATATGGGGAAAATACCTGGGGAAAATACCAGGGGAATAACCAGGATAGAAGAGTATATGTTTTACTCACGGTAAGGGCATCAAAAGCCAGGTAGTTGGAACTGAGAGTGTGGATGAGACTAACAGCTGCAGAAGCATCATGGCAAATGTAGGGTAAATGGATTGCCAGCAATTTTAAAATCTAATCGTATAAAAATTGGCATCAGTTAGGGGACAGTGGATGGGGTGAATGGTGAGGGATAAGACAGTATTGGAAAATGCTGTGATTGAGATCACAAGAGCAGAAAAGCTACACAATCTGGCAAAGCCAAGACAGCGTCCATGAACATGCACAATAGAGTTTATACAATGACATGTTCAAGAAGTACTGTAAAATGGTGGTGTGATTGGGGTGAGAGTCGCCATGGAAGCTGAAATCACTATGGATGAAGAATAATAGGCTGAGGAAGAAAAGTAGGGAGGAGATTCTAGGGAAGAGCTTCCAGGGAAAATCTTGGAACGGGGCAGCCACGAAGGATTGTGAAAGATGCAAGGGAGTGAAATAAGATAAATTGCTTAAAGGGAAGTGTGCCAGAGCAGTATGTGCTAAAGCAAATGTGGGAAAGCATCAATGGCGTGATTTGCCAACAAGGACAATACACCAATCACCACGTTTATTTGGATGGCCTTAATAAGGTGCAGGTTGTCAGCCAAATTTGAGTCAAAGCTGTGAATATCAGAGTCTAAGGAACAGGGTGGATACAATGAGTGGGATCAGAAAGAAGTGGAAGATTGCCTGCTCCCACCCCCCCCACCCCGATATATCCTGAATGATCCCATTTTCAACAAATGGGATGGAGATTCTGATGCCAGAGTATGCAATATCCAGCCACAGAACTTAAAAGCAGAATTTAAAAGACCCGTTACTCGTAGGTACATAAACAAAATCACAACACTTTTGAAATATTACTTTCATGTAGTGACTCAATATAAATAAAATTGAACTTTGTAAACCAAAAGAACAATATCAAGTTAATACTTTTCATAAGCTTACAGCTTTGAAACCATGTTCCAACTATCTTCAGAGTATTAAAATAAGCGATAGCTGGATTTGAAGCTTTTCTGAATTTCAATCAGGATTTACAAAAAGTAAACTACAATTTTAATGGAAGTACTTCTGGCACATCACATCAGACCCCACGCACTTTAGCACAGGTGAAAAAGTTGCTTTGACCTGGAACTTGAAACCTACAAACGATTTAATGACCTCTAATTCACCATGATCTGTACAAAATGAATGGATTCCCACAAGTCATGCTGCAGCAATGGTTTTAATGGGGCAACGATTAACAGTAGGAATGCAATGCTTCAAACAGGCCATTAGCAACAGGGAAGAAATTCCTTGGCGAGACAGAACTGCAGACTGCGTTTTACCTTTCTTCCCCATTCCAGAAGTCCCCAACTTCACATCACGTCAATTTGCAGCGTTGATTTTATTGCAATTCCGTGTATCCACGAATTAATCGCACTGATATGTAAACTGACATGGTTTTCCCCTTTCCAAGTCACTTTTTTTTGCTGCAATTTATCATTTCTTCCCATCCAAATCCTTACACTTGTACTGGAGACATTAGTCACATATCTAAGTAGTCTAGTTGCGTGTGTGTGAATTGTAACACACTTTGCCATGCCTTGTCAACAAAGTGACTCAAGTTTGTCGGTTCTCTTTTATGTCTAAAAGTGTTTGGGGGGGGGGGGGGACGGAAAGAGAAGAGAAACTGTTCCCTATTAGAACCACAGAACACTACAGCACAGAACACCATCCCCCCCCCCATTTCACAACAATCAGAACTCAGCTCACTTCACAGCAAACAGACAATGTTTGAGGAAAAATAAACAACGCTCCTTCCTCCCAAAACAGTGACCAAAACTGGGGGGAATGAAGTATTGGGAAGGAGTCTTTTGAATCTTCCAAAACACCATTCCCCATTTTCCTGCTGAATAAACAAAAAGTGCAGCTTATAAAAGGGAATCTGCCCGTTCAGAGCAGACAGCTTTGGCCGAGTTTGTACAAGAAAACCCCCTTCTACTTAAATATACACACAGAAGAGACATTTATATCACAATGTACATATTTCCGCTTTTACTGCTGGCTTGCCCACAAAAAGGAGCTGGCCCTCCAACACCAAACAACGCCCCAGCCTGGACATGAGCTGCTCTTACCTGAGAGCGAGTGGCCGCCTCTCCTGCCCGCGGCCCCCAGCCTCTCGGGATCGGTCACTCAGCCTCCTCCTTCCCCGAGGCCCCGGCCCAGCCTGGCTGACAAGCCCCGTCACTCACCGAGACGACGGCGGCGGCAGCAGCACCGCCCCCCTTCCCCCCCCAGCCCCGGCCGTTAACCGGTTTATCCCCGACCGACCGACTGACTGACCTCCCCCCACCACCGGCCACACACACTCCCCTCTTCACCCACCCTCGGCTCAGGGGATTTGCTGCCCGCCCCGCGGCCGGAGGTGTTTTTTTTAATATACACTGGGAGAGCGTTGAGGCCTATGCCCGGGGCTCTGACTGTGGCTCCCCTCTCGCTCTCTCTCATACACACAGTGAGTGACTGGGCTCCCTCCGGGCGGCACTCGGACAGCAGCAACAACCGCGCGGCCTCCTCCCCTCCCCCCAACAACACAGCCCCGGGGCCAGCGTCACTGCGTCAGCGCCCCCACGCCTCGGTCTCGCGTCATCGCGTCGACGCGCCCGCTCCCAACACCAAAGTGCGCTCAACACAGGCAAGCTCCCATCTAGCCCCTCCCCCTCCCCCTCCCCCTCCCCCCCAGCCCAATTTCCATGTCCCCTCCCCCCTCCTTTCTCCACCCCTATACCCTCCCCCTCTTTCTCCCCCTTCCCTTTCCCCCCACCCCCCTGCCCCTGCCCCCTCCGCCCGCCCCCTGCCCCCTGCCCCCTCCGCCCGCCCGCCCGCCCCCCCCTGCCCCTGCCCCCTCCGCCCGCCCCCCCCTGCCCCTGCCCCCTCCGCCCGCCCCCCCTGCCCCCGCCCCCCCCCTCCGCCCGCCCTCCCGCCCCCCCCTCCGCCCGCCCTCCCGCCCCCCCTGCCCCCGCCCCCCCCTCCGCCCGCCCTCCCGCCCCCCTGCCCCCGCCGCCCCCCCGCCCCCCCTGCCCCCGCCGCCCCCCCTGCCCCTCCGCCCCCTCCGCCCGCCCTCCCGCCCCCCCTGCCCCTGCCCCTGCCCCCTCCGCCCGCCCCCCCCTGCCCCCTCCGCCCGCCCCCCCCTGCCCCCGCCCCCCCCGCCCCCCCCTGCCCCCGCCCCCTCCGCCCCCCTCCCGCCCCCCCTGCCCCCGCCCCCTCCGCCCGCCCCCCCTGCTCCCGCCCCCCCTGCCCCCGCCCCCTCCGCCCGCCCTCCCGCCCCCCCTGCCCCCGCCCCCCCTGCCCGCCCTCCCGCCCCCCCTGCCCCCGCCCCCTCCGCCCGCCCCCCCTGCCCCCGCCCCCTCCGCCCGCCCTCCCGCCCCCCCTGCCCCCGCCCCCTCCGCCCGCCCTCCCGCCCCCCCTGCCCCCGCCCCCTCCGCCCGCGCCCCCTCCGCCCGCGCCCCCTCCGCCCGCGCCCCCCGCCCCCCCCCGCCCGCGCCCCCTCCGCCCACCCCCGCCCGCGCCCCCTCCCCCTCGCCCCTCCCCCCCGCCCCTCCGCCCGCCCACCCGCCCCCTCCGCCCCTGCCCCCTCCGCCCGCTCCGCCCCTGCCCCCTCCGCCCGCCCACCCGCCCCCTCCGCCCGTGCCCCCTCCGCCCGCCCACCCGCCCCCTCCGCCCCTGCCCCCTCCGCCCGCCCACCCGCCCCCCCCTGCCCCTGCCCCCGCCCCCTCCGCCCGCCCCCACCCGCCCCCCCTGCCCCTGCCCCCGCCCGCCCACCCCGCCCGCCCCCTCCACCCACCCAGCCCGCCCCCCCGCCCACCCCCTCCGCCCACCCACCCCGCCCGCCCCCTCCACCCACCCACCTGCCCCCCCGCCCGCCCCCTCCGCCCCACCCGCCCCCTCCGCCCCCCCACCCACCCGCCCGCCCCCTCCGCCCACCCACTCCGCCCGCCCCCCCGCCCGCCCCCTCCACCCACCCCGCCCGCCCCCTCCTTCCCCGCCCACCCGCCCCCTCCACCCACCCACCCCCTGCTTCCCCGCCCACCCACCCCCTCCCCCGTCCACCCACCCCGCCCTTCCCCGCCCGCCCACCCTGCTGCCCCACCCCCTCTTTCCCCGCCCTCCCACCCCGCCCTCCCATCCCCTCCTTCCCCGCCCCTCCTTCCCCGCCCACCCACCCCGCCCTCCCACCCCCTCCTTCCCTCCCACCCCCTCCTTCCCCACCCCCTCCTTCCCCACCCCCTCCTTCCCCGCCCCTCCCCACCCACCCACCCCTCCCCCACCCCACCCACCCCCTCCTTCCCCGCCCCACCCACCCCCTCCTTCCCCGCCCCACCCACCCCCTCCTTCCCCGCCCCACCCACCCCACCCACCCCCTCCTTCCCCGCCCCACCCACCCCCTCCTTCCCTGCCCCCTCCTTCCCCGCCCCTCCCCGCCACGCCCCCTCCTTCCCCGCCACGCCCCCTCCTTCCCCGCCCCTCCCCGCCACGCCCCCTCCTTCCCCGCCCCTCCCCGCCCGCCTCCCTCCTTTCCCGCCCCTCCCCGCCCGCCCCCCTCCTTCCCCGCCCGCCCCCCTCCTTCCCCGCCCCTCCCCGCCCGCCCCCTCCTTCCCCGCCCCTCCCTGCCCCATCCTTCCCCGCCCGCCCCTCCCCACCCGCCCCCCGCCTTCCCCGCCCCCCCTCCTTCCCCGCCCCTCCCCGCCCGCCCCCTCCTTCCCCGCCCCTCCCCGCCCGCCTCCTCCTTCCCCGCCCCTCCCCGCCCGCCTCCTCCTTCCCCGCCCCTCCCCGCCCGCCCGCCCCCTCCTTCCCCGCCCCTCCCCGCCCGCCCGCCCCCTCCTTCCCCGCCCCTCCCCGCCCGCCCGCCCCCTCCTTCCCCGCCCCTCCCCGCCCGCCCGCCCCCTCCTTCCCCGCCCCTCCCCGCCCGCCCGCCCCCTCCTTCCCCGCCCGCCCCCTGCTTCCCCGCCCACCCCCTGCCCACCCACCCCCTCCTTCCCCGCCCACCCACCCCCTCCTTCCCCGCCCACCCACCCCCTCCTTCCCCGCCCCTCCCCGCCCGCCCACCCCCTCCCTCTCCGTCCGCCCACCCCCTCCCTCTCCGTCCGCCCACCCCCTCCCTCCCCGTCCGCCCACCCCCTCCCTCCCCGCCCTCCCACCCCCTCCTTCCCCGCCCACCCGCCCACCCCCTCCTTCCCCGCCCACCCCGCCCGCCCCGCCCACCCCGCCCGCCCCGCCCTTCCCCGCCCGCCCACCCCGCCCTTCCCCGCCCACCCACCCTGCCCCCCCACCCCCTCCTTCCCCTGCCCCTCCCGCCCCACCCACCCCCTCCTTCCCCGCCCCACCCGCCCCCTCCTTCCCCGCCCCTCCCGCCCCCTCCTTCCCCGCCCCTCCCACCCCCTCCTTCCCCGCCCCTCCCACCCCCTCCTTCCCCGCCCTCCCACCCTCTCCTTCCCCGCCCTCCCACCCTGACCACTCCCTCCCCTCCCACCCTGACCACTCCCTCCCCTCCCACCCTGACCACTCCCTCCCCTCCGCCCCTCCCACCCTGACCACTCCCTCCCCTCCCACCCTGACCACTCCCGCTCCTCCCACCCTGACCACTCCCTCCTGCTCCTCCCACCCTGACCTCTCCCACCTCTCTCCCAGCCCCACTCCTCCCCTCCTGCCCCTCCCCTTCACCCCTCCTGCCTGTCCCCAACCCGTTCCATCCCCTCCAAACATGCCCTCCCCTCCCTCTTTCCCTTACGCCTCTATCTCCCCTCCCGCCTTTCCCTTTCCACCCTCCACCCTTTCCTCTGCTCCCTCCTTTCCCTCCTTCCCCCTCCCCCTCTTCCATCCTTCCTCCTCCCCCTCTTCCATCCTTCCTCCTCCCCTCTCCCTCTCCCTCCCCCTTCCCCCTCTCCCTCCCCCCTCCTCCTTTTTCTTTGGATGTTGGCAATGCTGTCAAGACTCCACCAGCCACCCTGTGTTGAAAGTGTGTCTGCCAGGTCATTAGCCCCAACATCTGGAGTTCTAGACATAGAATCCATACAGTGCAGAAGGAGGTCATTTGGCCCATTGGGTCTGCGCCGACCACAATCCCACCCAGGCCCTATCCCTATAACCCTACTTATTTACTCTACTAACCCCCTGATATTAAGAGACAATTTAACATTGTCAATCCACCTACCTCACACATTTTTGCAGTGTGGGAGGAAAACCGGAGGAAACCCACACAAACACAGGGAGAAAATGCGAAGTCCCCACAGACAGTGACTCAAGCCAGGAATCAAACCTGAGTGCCTGGCGCGGTGAGCCAGCAATGCTAACCACTGTGCCACCTAGTGACATTACCACTATGCCACAATCACCCCATTGAAAAGCAGTGACCCAAGGTGGGAATCAAATCCGAGTGCCTGGCGTTGTGAGGCAACAGTGCTAACCACTGTGCCACCGTGCAGCCCAGTGACATGACCACTATGCCACAGTCACCCCATTCAACAACAGTGCATCTATACGCCTTCCTTTTTCCTCAACTAGCGATTCTTCCACACTATGATTTCAAAGGGCCCTTAACTATGTCCAATCCACTTCCCACACTTCTGCTCTCAGCCCTTCCCTTTCCTTATAGAACTGCAGTAGGGTTCACCTTGTCCTCAGTTTCCACCCCACATGCTTCCACTTTCAAAGGATTCTTCTCTGCCATTCCTTCCTCCTCCGGTGTGATGCCTCCACCAAATACATCTTCCCCTTTCCTTACCTGCCAACATTCTGAAGAAACCATTCGCAACATGATGCCTGGCCCACTCGCCAACCACCCCACATACCTCATTTCTTTCCCATGACACCTGCCCATACAATTGCATCAAATGTAACACCTGACCTTTGACCAGCTCTTTCCTCATTATCCAAGGCCCACAACATTCCTTCCAGGTGAAGCAATGCTTTTCTTGTGTTTTTTTCAATTTAATCTACTCTATTTGCTGCTCACATTATGATCTCCTCTACACTGGGGGGACCAGGCATAAATTGGGAGATTGCTTTGTGGAACACCTCTGCTCAGTCTTAGCAAGCGTGATCCTGAGTTTCTGATGGCTTGTCATTTTAATTCACAACCTTGGTCTCATGTTCACATTTCTGTCCTTGGCCTGTTGCAATGTTCCAACAAATAGCTGCTCATGGACACTCCATCAGTTTTCTAGGCTCAATTGGGTTCAACAATGTCAGACCATGAATTCTGACCCAATTTTCATACTTTTTTTTGCAACATGTCAGTTTGAATCTTGCTTTTCATGCTTTTGCTTTCTGACAAGAGATGTTCATTGTTCTGCCATTCACACTCACTCTGGGCAAATGCATCGTTTCTTTGTCACAATCATTACCACTCACCTAGCCTTTTGTTCCATGAAACCTTTGTCATTTAATCGTTCCCATCCTCTATGCTATCCCAGACTTCCTCTTTGGTTTTTCCTCCCTACCCACAGCCACCACCCCTCCCCCCTCCCAATTCCCCCCCTTCAAAACCCACCCACACACACAAACTTTCAATGGCCAAAAACACTCATCACACTTCTGGAGAGGAAATGCCAGAAAATCTCAGCAGGCCGGGCAGCATCTGTGTGGAGAGATAAGAGCTGATTTTTTTGAGTCCGGATGGCCCTTTGTCAAAGTCTACTCTTTGACGAAGGGTCACCTGGACTTGAAACGTCAGCTCTTGTCTCTCCTTCCAGATGCTGCCCAACCTGCTGAGATTTTCCAGCATTTTCTCTTTTGGTTTCAGATTCCAGCATCTGCAGAATTTATTTTTATCCATCACATTTTTGCCTATCTTCAGTTCTGAAGAACACTCATATTCAACTGAAAAGATTAAAACCCGTTTCTCCTTCTGTGGTCACAGGTCATGCCTGCTGAATATTACTTTTTGCTTTTACTTCAGATTTCCAGCACCTGCGGTATTGTTTTTTGAAATCGGGTCTTTGTATTGGAAGATAGACATCAGTAAGAACATGAACAGCTGGCCAGGTCACAAAGAGAGAAGGAGCTGCCAGTCAGCAGTAGGAAGAGCAAGGTTGAAATTGGCAAGTGCAGCGTTGTTAGCAATAAATTATTCCATGGATTGAATGTTTCCAAGTGTAATTATTCATTTATGGCCTCTGGGACTCCATGGTGTGTAACCAAATGGCACTCAGAGAGGAAACATTTGGACATCAGAGTTAAATGGCTTTATAATTGTCACAAGTCACTTTTTAAAATCACTGCCGCAGGTTCCCTAATTTTGACAGCTTTGATATAATTATATCGTTCCTGCCATCCCCCACCACTTTCCACCCTTCTTCTGAAGTGCTGACTCACACTGAAATGAAGTTATATAGACTCCAGCAGTTTCAACTAAGAAATGTGCTCCAATAACTAAAATTCTTTCATCAGTGGGTGATTAGTCTCCATGTTTGAGTTTGGATAATGAATAGCTTGCAAACCACACTCCCGTTAGGGGTATCTCAGCACAGTCCAATTCTGCTCTCAACCAACAGCCTGTTGTGTATTATCCAGTTGGATGGAATCCATTTTGCCCCCGTTTTATCCCCTAGGATATCGATTAGGAATTTTTTTCCCCCATCTTAACCCCCTTGCCATCTAGAGTTTTTTTTTAATCCATTCGCAGGATATGGGTTTTTCTGGCATGTTCTGCACTTACTGTCAGTCCCCAACTGCTCCTCGAGAAGATGGCAATGAGCTGCCTTCTTGAAAACAACTGAGCGTTTGTTGGGCCATTTCAGGGAGCATTTAAGAGTTGACCGCAGTGCTGAGGATCTGGAACCACATGTAGGCCAGACTGGGTAAGGAGGGCAGAATATTTCCCTCAAGAACATTTATGAACCAGATGGGGTTTTTACGACAATCTGGCAGCTTCATGGTCACAATTACTGACACTGGCTTTTTTATTCTAGATTTATTGAATTAAGTGAATTGGTTGAATTTGAATTCATATCTCTGGATATTAGTCCTGGATTACTAACTGAGTAACATAACCACAGTGTTCTCGTCTGCCTAAAGCCTTATTGAAGCATTTTTAACATGGCCCTTTACCAGACTTGTAAAGCACAGCACAAAATAAAGATCAAACCTAGAATCATAGAAGCCTACAATGCAGCAGGAGGCCATTCAGCCCATCGAGTCTGCACCGACCATAATCCCACCCAGGCCCTGTCCCCATTACCCCATGCATTTACCCTAGCTAGTCCCCCTAACACTAAGGGGCAATTTAACATGGCCAATCCACCTAACCTGCACATCATTGGGATGAAACTGGAGCACCCGGAGGAAACCCACACAGACACAATGATTACGTGCAGACTCCCCACTGACAGTGACCCAAGCTGGGATTCGAACCCGGGTCCCTGGCAGTATGTCACCATGTGTTGTTGGTCTGTACGGCATAGTACTGTAGCATGGCCAGAAGTTTCTAGCCCCCCCCCTTCCCTGCCAGGTATTTTCCAGAGGCGGAGGCGGCTCATCATTTGCCACTGATGGAACCTTCCGGTCCTGCCAAAGTCAATGGTCATTTGCGTTGCTCACCAGCGTGCTGCCAGGCAACCCATTATGGAAAATCCCAGAGGCAGAAAGTCCCATACATTGAGTTTATTAATCCATTGAGCCACGGGAATAGTGGCAAATAATCTCATTCAATCCCATAGAATCCCTAGAATCATTGAAATTATAAACATTACTCCTCTAGATCTATGGTTAGTTCTAGCACGGAAACTTAGTATGGAGCTAGCAAAATAGGAAAAATTGTTTGAACTTAACACCAAAAAGCATAAGATAATTGCATATTTTGCACCATAGAACCATACAGTACAGATAGAGACCACTCAGCCCATCGAGTCTGCACCGATTCTCTGAAAGAACATCACACTCAGGCCCTCCACTTCACCCTCTCCCTGTAATCCCGCAAGTTTACCATGGCTAATCCACCTAACCTAGGCATCTTTGGACAGTAAGGGGAAACTCAGCATGGCCAGTCTACCTAACCTGCACATCTGCGGATGCTGGAATCTGAAAATAAATCTGATGCTGTCAGAGCTGCTGAGTTTTTCCAGCGTTTTCTGTTTTTGCTACACAACTCCGGAAGAAACCGGAGCATGTGGTGGAAATCCATACAAACACAGGGAGAATGTGCAAACTCCAAACAGTCACCCAAGACTGGAATCGAATCCAGGTTCCTGTCACTGTGAGGCAGCAGTGCTAAGCACTGTGCCACCATGCCGTGTGTTAGATTTCTATAGATTCAATAGATGAAAAATCTCATCCATGAGTCTCCCGTTCAAAGTAGGATAAAGCAAAGTTGGTCACGTATTTGAACCAACAATGAATGTTTTTCACCAAATTAGCAACAGTTAAAACATAGCTAACAGTTTCTAATTAAAAATTAGAAATGAACGGTTGTAGTGTACTTGATTGTTAGCCATATTCCTTGTCATTAGAAATGATATAGGACATCTCTGTAAACTCCTGACCTCCCCCCCCTCAATTGATAAAAGTACATTGTGGTGTCAGATCATGTAATTCAAACTGAAACTAAAATTTAGATTTATTGAACTGAATGAAATTTGTACAGAAAACAAAATAAAGCTAAAGTGAGACAATGGCCAGAAATTTCCTGCTACAGGAGTCATAGTGAGCAGAACAGAAAATTTGGTGGACCATTGAAAGGTCTGTTGAGTTCAGGTGGGAATTTTCGGTCTTGAGGCACGTGTGGGTGGAAAATCCTGTCCAACGTTTCAGAACTATATCGAGGAGGTCCTGAGGCACAGTGGCAGCGCCTTTGGACCAAAGCTCCAGGTTCACCATCTAAGACTTGTTGGCCATGGCAGGAGTGATAGTAACACTGTTCAATGGACAGATAATCAACTAGCGAATCCTTCCAGCACTTCCTCAAAGGGAAAAAAAAGGTGCGTGTGTGTGTGTGTGTGTGTGTGTGTGTGCGCGCGCGCGCGCCTGTGTGTGTGTTTGCATGAAGATATTAAAAAAAAGCCTTACTTAATGAAGTTGCTTCCAAAAACACAATAATTAATTGTTCCCATTCTTGGAGTTGTTCTCCAATTACTTTAATTGAATTTTCCAATGACTTTTATAGGAAAATGTCTATTTAAAAAGTGTCCTTACTCACCACTGTGAAGCACAAGGTAAACATTTAAATTGAATGAATGAAACTTCCTGAGGCTGCTACTGTATGTGCTTCATTTCCTTCCAGATGTAAACTGATTTTTTTTCACGGCCACCCTTGCTTCTTGTTATTATTAGCAATGATTAATCTGGCACCTTAGGACTTCCCAAAGCTATGAAATACTTTTCAAGCGTAGTCACAGTTATAATATAGGGAAATGTGACTGCCAATTTTCACACAGCAAGCTCCCAATGCAGTGTGCTAATGACTAAATTTTCTGCTTTGGTGATGTTAATTGAGGGGTAAATATTAGCCACTGGGAATAACTCACTTGGTCTTCTTCAAAGTAGCCCCATGGGATCTTTTATGTCCACCTGAGAGGGCACTCAGGGCCCTGGATTAATGTTTCATCCAAAAAAGGGCACCTTCAGCAGTGCAGCATTCCTTTGGTGCTGCACAGGAGTGCCAGCTTGTGTTCAAGTTCACAAACGTCCTTTCGGGAAGGAAATCTGCTGTCCTTACCTAGTCTGGCCTAAATGTGACTCCAGAGCCACAGCAATGTGGTTGACTCTCAACTGCTCTCCAAAGGCAATTTGGGATGGGCTCATGTCCCACAAATGAATTTTTAAAAAGTGAAATGCAAACCCACAACTTCTGACACAGGTAAGAGTCATACGACTAAGTCACAATGGATGCCTATCACAGTGGAATGTAACCTGTAAGTATAAAGTTTTTTTATCATTGTCACAAGTAGGTCTACGTTAACACTGCAAAGAAGTTGCTGTGAAAATTCCCTAGTTGCCACACTCTGGCGCATGTTCACTGAGAGAGAATTTAGCATGGCCAATGCACCTAACCAGCACTTCTTCGAACTGTGGGAGGAAACCGGAGCACCCAAAGGAAACCCACGCACACGGGGAGACATGCAGACTCTGCATAGACAGTGACCCAAGCCAGGAATCGAACCCAAGTGCCTGGCGTTGTGAGGCAGTGCTAACCACTGTGCCACCGTGCCACCCAGTGAGTTACTTTTCTTGTCAAACTTCAAATTTCAAATTTCATTCCTCAATTTTTACATTGCTAGATGTGCAGAAAGGGAGGAAAGTTAATATATTGCACACTACACCCTCCAAACTACCGATATTACTGTGAAACATTAAGAAACACTTTATGGTACTAAGGCAGTGCAGGGTGGTCCCTCATTTAAAGGCAGGACTGGCATCCAGAAGGGGAGATTTCGTTGAGAGGCTCTTGCTGCTGACCTCTCTTCATTC
Organism: Carcharhinus amblyrhynchos; assembly: GCF_965287045.1. Taxonomy (NCBI): domain Eukaryota; kingdom Metazoa; phylum Chordata; class Chondrichthyes; order Carcharhiniformes; family Carcharhinidae; genus Carcharhinus; species Carcharhinus amblyrhynchos. Next base: position 42,288,975 of record NC_137340.1, read on the forward strand.
CCCGTCTCGCCATCACCCAGCTATGGTCTGGGATCCTGTGACGATACTAGGCCTTTGGTGGGTATCATATGAGCACCAGCAGCATTGCAATTCAGTGGAGTGTCTGGTCTGTGTCAAGCAGTGGCACTTAATAGAGTGGGCCTTCCCTAAAAGAGCCAACGTGCAAGGCCCACATCACCTCCATCAAATCCAGCCCCTAAAGTCTAATGGATACAGATGTGTAGTCCCCTACAAAATGATTATATCTGTAGACCAGTGAATGCAATGCTTGATTATTATCAATGAGCATAGGTTTTGCAGGCCAAACTTGATTGCTTTTGGCTCGCAGATTGTCAGTTTCTTTGTGCAAATTACTCTCACTAAAAGCAGATAAGCTACGTGTGAGAAGTGTCTCTAACTTTCTCTGTTTTTTGCAATACTTTTGATGCTCTCAAAACTTTTAGCATAATGGATATTTTCTTATTGTAAATAAAAAGCCTGTTTACCATTGTCACACACTGCGCCACAGGAAGATTTGTGCACCAAGGTGAGATTTTCTTTTAAAAATGGAAATTTGCTTGAGCACTGTAATCCTAATGACAGTTGCCATGGAAATAAACACTGAATGTGAAAGTACGCTCTAGACTTCATTCTGCACACTCAGAATGTCTTCAGAAGTCAGAAAGAGGAAGATACTTTGGGTTTGCTTTGTCTCTGTCTCACTTTCCAGCAGGAGTGTTCAGTGATGTTTATGCCATATCTCCCATATCCAGAACAATACGAGAATATTCACCATGACCTTTAAGTTTGTACCTCCAACAAATAAATCACATGCCTCAATTTGTACTGCAGAGCACAACCCCAAACACAAACAAAGCTTTAATCCCTAACTACACTAACAAAATATTAGCCTTGAAATGACTATTGGTAATGTTAGCAGATGATCACTTACAGATGAGCACTAAGCAACATTCGTCTGTCCATTTTATTAATAGTTATTTTGAATTCATCAACTTGCATTTGTATTGTGCCTTTTATGTAGTAGGAACACACAGCTGGCACAGTAGTCAGCACCGCTGCCTCACAGTGCCAGGGACCTGAGTTTGATTCCTGGTTTGGGTCGCTGTCTGTGCAGGGTCTATATGTTCTGCCCATGTTTGTGTGGGTTTCATCTGAGTGCTCCAGTTTCCTGTCATAGTCTGGTTAGTTGCATTCGCCATGCTAATTTTCCCCTCAGTGTACCCGAACAGGCGTCAGTGCATGGCAACAAGGGGATTTTTACAGCAACTTCATTGCAGTGTTAATATAAGTTAATGACAATAAAATAAATAAACTTTAAACTTAAGCAGTGAAAAAAGCACAGTTGGCAAAACAAAGGAGGAAGGTTGACCAATAACAATGACAGGTTTTAAGAAGGATCTTAAATGGAATGAAGGAGGTGGAAGGGCAGAGCAGTGCAAGGAAGGTATTTATGCAGCTGAACGTAGACTTTTAATGGTGCGCAAATAAGGAACCGAGAGTGACACAGAGCCAGGGCTGAAGGAGGGTGGTAGGGTTGGGGGAAATTATAGACATAATAAAGGATTTAATTATGAAATGCAGATGTTAAGTTTGAGGCAATAGGGAGCAGGAATCAATGTAAGTCAGCCAGGCAAGTGATGATGAGTGAGTTTTGGATGGTATTTAGATTATGAAGAGAGAAGAATGAGAGGACAACCAAAATAATTTTAGAATGGTTGAATCTATAGATGACAATGGTACAGATGGACTGAAGCAGGGCCAGAGCTGAATAGTGTTATACAGGTAGAAATAAACAATCTTTGTGATTGAGAGGATATATGGTCAAAATCTCAGCCCTAGATCGTGTAAAACACCATGATTGCAAACAAGCTGGGTTTGTTTATTAGTGACTATCTTCTATTTGTGGTCCCTCCTTTTGGAGTCCTTCACAAGTAGAAACATATTCTCCATGTTTATCCTATCAAACCCTTTAATAATCTTATAAGTCTGTCTCAGCTCACCCTCAGCTTTCTCCTTTCTGAATAACGAGCCCCAGCCTATTCAATCTTTCCCAATGGCAATAACCTCTGAGTTCAGGTGTCATTCCTGTGAGTCCAGTGAAGTTCAATATTATCTCCAGGAATAGCACTAGTTAGACACTTTACAGAATTCTAGATTCAGTATTGAGTTTGTGTTTCAGACCCTGTTCCTCATTCTGATTCTGTTATTTTGCCAGGTTTGGGTCTGAATCTTGTTTTTCGTGTTTTTGCTTTGGAACAGAGTTGTTCATTATTCTGCCATTCACACGCACTCTAGACAAATGCTTTGTTTCTTTACCACAACAATTACCATTCTCTTTGCCTAATGTTCCACGAGTTCATTTAATCTCTCCTGCCCTCCACCCTCTCCCAGACCTTCCCTTTGGTTCCTTCATTCCCCCCCACCCCGTCTGAATAGTAAAAACCTATCTTCTTCCTACCACGATAAAATTGGCAAAATACTGCTAACGCTGGAATCTGAAATAAAAACAGGAAGCTAGAAAAACACAGCATGTCTGCCATCATCTATCAGGGGAGAAGCACAGCTCTGGCAAAGGGTTATCCAGATTCGTTATGATAGCTCTGTTCTTTCTCCGCAGATACTGCCAGACCTGCCAAGTATTTCCAGCATTTTCTGTTTGTATTTCAGAGTTGTAGAAATGGTCGAGAGCTTCAAGCTTTGACGTGTCCAGATCACCAACAATCTGTCCTGGTCCTCTCCCTCACCCCCAACCCACCCCACTATAGTTGACACTATAGTTAAAAAAGCCCACCAACCCCTCTACTTTGTCAGGAGACTAAGGAAATTTGACATGTCAACAATGACTGTCACCAACTCTTACAGATGCACCACAGAAGGCATTCTTTCTGGTTGTATCAGATTGGTATGGCTCCTGCTCTGCCCAAGATCATAAGAAGCTACAAAGGGTCGTGAATGAAGCACAGTCTATCACACAAATAAACCTCCCACCTATTGACTTCCTGCTGCCTCAGAAAAACAGCCAACATAATCAAGGACCCCATGCACCCCAGACATTCTCTTTTCCACCTTCTTCCATCAGGAAAAAGATACAAAAGTCTGAGGTCACAAACCAACTGACTTAAGAACAGCTCCTTCCCTGTTGCCATCAGACGTTTGAATGGACTTACCTGCATTAAGTTAATCTTCCTCTACACTCTATGACTGTAATATTACATTCTCCACTCTCTCCTTTCCTTCTCTGTGAATGATACGCTTTGTCTGTATAGCGCGCAAGGAACAATATTTTTCACTGTATACTAATACATGTGACAATAATAAATCAAATCAAATCCCGAGTATCTTGCTTTTATGTAAATCATGTTTGCGCCTTTTTCAGTGCTTCTACATTCAAAGTGCTGATTGTGGTTCCAACTGCACACTCCTCGATTAAGAGATATTTGAAATCGTAGCTAAAATTATTTTCAGTTTTCTTTTTCTACCTTCACATTGCTATAAAATGTTGTTCTGATGTGAAATCAGGATCACACAGGAATAAAAAAAAATGAATGCAGCTTGCTCAGTTTGGATCTCCATTTTTTTTCTGCCTGCCCCCCCCCCTCCCCCGCTTTATCTGCTAGCACGAGTAAAACAATGGCAGAGTGAACTAAATTTCAAACACAGCATGGAGATAAGAACAACATTAATGATTTACAATCCTGCAGTTGTTTCTAGGGAAAAGTACGCACTCTGAAGTTTTCCACAAAATAACAAGACGGGTGAAATTCTTGGTGTCTTTCACAATCTTTAAGCTAAGTTACTTGGCCAGATCTTTCATTTTCCCTTCACTTTATGCTTGGCAAGGTCATGTGTAGCTGACTTGCCCAGGCACGCAGCAATGTCTGAGTACAGAGGAGGCAGAGATATTCACTTCCAGGTGCTAGGAGACATCTGTGTAAGGAATATAAAAGAAAGACGCTCTCTAAATGCTGCACATTAAAAGGTTTGCATAAAAAAAAGAATATTGAACATTCATTTGGAGAAAGTATGCATTTCAGGAAGTAATTTTGAACACTTATGCTTCCATTATCAGTTCTGACACTGAGCTCTTGAAATGGCTCAATGGGAAAAAGCTTTGTATGCATTAGTACCGAACCCAAGGGAGCAGTGAGGTACCTTCGACCCATACATGCCAAATGAGGCAGCTAGCAAAAGATGACCAACAGTTTAAAAAAGCTGTTTGTGCGCAGGAAAAGCCGACAAATCAAGAACAACTCTAAACCTGTGGCATCGGAAAATAGGCAGACGTTTGGCATTTGTAGCATAAGTTGCAGGTGGAACATTCCAGCATTTTTGCTGGTGAAAAACAACACAAGTGCAGAAGAGTCAGAAGGAGGAAGTCCAAATACTGAAGCCCCAAAAGACGTCTCCAAGAATATTGATTATTTTAACGTTCAGCATTTCATTCTTCACACTGTTTAAATTTTACTGTTAAAAAGTAAACAAGGTGACGTGAAATTTCAGCAGACCCATTGGACCATCACTTCCACAAATCATAGAATTCCCACAATGCAGAAAAGGCCATTCAGCCCATCGAGTCTGCACCAACTCCCTGACAGAATAATTTACCCTAGCCCTCTCCTCTGCCCTATCCCCATAATCCCACATATTTACCAATGCTAATCCATCTAACCTTCACATCTTGGAGCACTATGGGGCAATTTAGCCTGGCTAATCCACCCAGCCTGCACATAATGGGGCGGCATGATGGCACAGTAGTTAGCACTGCTGCCTCACGGTGCCAGAATTGAACCCAGGTCCTTGGAGCTGTGAGGCAATGGTGCTAACCACTGTGGCACTTGCCACTCAAAGAATTCTTCAACAATCAGATTCTCACCCAATGCTTCCCATTCACAGTGGCAAGTTTTTAAATATTCAACCCTCCACTCTCTCAGAGATACAACTTTCCCCTTTCATACAGACTAGCTCCAACCCTCACCTCCTCAGTTTAACCTACCCTACAGCATTCAAGCCGATACTCCTTTCCTCCCACACCCCCACTTAGGCTCTTCTCAACCAAACAGTCACTTCACGCTCAGAAGAAGCTGGAGCCGGTGATCATCTGGCACCACGGTGGTGTGTGAGTGCCAGACCGACATTAATGTTGGATGCTTCTTTGGCAAAGTAGTCAAAGTTTTACTCAATCCATAGCGTGGTGGACCTGCACGAGAGGAGGCAAGGCAACTGCCACTCGGCTTTGAAAGGTTGATTGCCTGCCGTATATTTGCACTTCTTGACAAATGAATCTGGCAATGACTGTGAGCAACTGCCAAAGAGGGCAAACACTCTCAGGTGAGGTAACCTTGGAAACTGGGTGCAAACACTAGCACATTTGCATTAGAGTCTGGTCAACACTTGCCATGAACTAGTCAGGTCTGAACCTCAGTGACAGTGGAAAATCTAGTCTGACTGTCTCTATCAACACATAGATACAAGTCATGCTGGTAATGGTAGTATGTCAGTTGCTGCCTCGAGGCTAAGAGAAGGAGTAAACACAGTCAAGGAATGAGATATATATTAGCACAAATATCCTGAATCAATTGATGGTTCCCAGACAAACCCAATATAGAAATAACTAAAATACTGGGCATGATTTTCCCTTGACACTAGTCGAGTAGCATAGCGGAGCGGGAAATATAAGTGGTTGTCAGAAAAATTGAATCACAGCCAGAGGCTGGCAGCCCGCAAATCTCCCAGGCTATTTTTTAATGTAATCAGTCTCATGCTGAGCAGGGGTGGGGGTGGGGGATCGCTGTGGGGGGAGAGATCTGGTGATTGGGAGATGACTTGGTCGGGGGGGTGAGAGTGCAGCGGGATGTCAACCAACCTCACAGTAAACTGGGAGATCAGTTCAGTTCATGGCCAATGGCCCCCTGAGCACTCTGCTGCCGGCCTCTCCAGTAGCATAGAGTCATAGAGGTTTACAGCATGGAAACAGGCCCTTTGGCCCAATTTGTCCATGCTGCCCTTTTTTTCAGAAAACTCCTAAGCTAATCCCAATTGTCCGCATTTGGCCCATATTCCTCTATACCCATCATACCCATATAACTATCTAAATGCTTTTTAAAAGACAAAATTGTGCCCGCCTCTACTTTCACCTCTGGCAGCTTGTTCCAGACACTCACCACCTTCTGTGTGAAAAAATTGCCCCTCTGGACACTTCTGTATCTCTCCCCTCTCACCTTAAACCTATGCCCTCTAGTTTTAGACTCCCCTACCTTTGGGAAAAGATATTGACTATCTAGCTGATCTGTGCTCCTCGTTATTTTATAGCCCTCTATAAGATCACCCCTCAGCCACATACGTTCCAGAGAAAATAGTCCCAGTTTACCCAGCCTTTCCTAAACTCAATCCATCAAATCCCGATAGCATCCTAGTGAATCTTTTCTGCACTCTTTATGGTTTAATAATATCCTTTTTATAATAGGATGGCATTGGCCTCACACTCCCCCTGCCCATCCCCCACCCCATTTTCCTCCCATTTTTGCACTTATTGGACACTGAGAATTATTTTGGGAAAATCGCCCCCACTAATTCTAATTTAATGGAAGTAATTAAATGTAATGAAGAGAAAGACAACCAGTTGACAAACAGTGAGGTAAAAGGATTCTATGGTAAAGGGCTGTGATTCCTCACAAGATCTGTCTGTCAGTAATCACACACATTCCAAGCAGTGGATGAGCATGTGTTACAAGGATAGCATCCAAGTAAATCTTTCCTGCACTCTTTCTAGTTTAATAATATCCTTTCTATTATAGGATGGCATTAGGCCTCGCACTCCCCCTTCCCCCCTCACCCCATTTTCCTCCCATTTTCACACCTATTGGAGACTGAGAATTATTTTGGGGGAAATCGCCCCCACTTATTCTAATTTAATGAAAGTAATTAAATCTAAGTATCTTTCCGTCTACCAAATTGACTAGTTTCAACTACTTTCTCATAGTTATGATTCCATTTAAACTTGTCATTGTTTAATTACATTTAGAGACAATCATGTGAGATCACAGAACAAAAGGCAATATGTTAGGCATTGCATCACACTGCTAACAATATCCTTGTAACACATGCTCACCCACTGCTTGGAATGTGTGCATTCTTGATTACTGATAAATACCCTTTATCATAGGATTCTATGATAAAGGGTATTTATCATTTTTATCCCTTTACCTCACTGTTTGTCAACTGGCTCTCTTTCTCTTCATTACCTCATCTTGGCAGATAACGCCTGAAATGAAACCTCAAAGAAATGCTTTCTTGTATGCCTTGTCAGAAAGACAGAGCCCTGTGAAGTAACATGGTGTAACAGAACGTCCTGTTCTCAACACCCTGTCCTGCACTGGCTTAGGGCTTCAGCAGGAGGTTTCAAGGGGTCCACCAAAAACAAGATTCTAGCTGAGACAGTCCTCTACGCAGCAAAACCATTGAACCATAGAATCCCTACGGTGCAGAAAGAGGCAATTTGGCCCACTGAATCTGCACCAACTCTCTGAAAGACCATTCCCCCCAGACCCTTCCCTCTGCCCTATCCCCATAACCTTGCTCATTTACCTTGGCTAATCCACCTAACCTACACATCTTAGGACACTAAGAGGCAATTTAGCATGGCCAATTCACCTAATGTGTACATCTTTGCACTGTGGGAGGAAACCGGAGTACCTGGAGGATATGGGGAGAAAGTGCAAACTCCACACGGACAGTCACCCAAGGTGGAATCATACCTGAGTCCCTGGTGTTGTGAGGCAGCAGTGCAGACCACTGTGCCACCCTTGTCACAGACTGGTACCGATGTTCTTTGCGCCATGTGACAGGTGTCACTATTGGAAAACTACACATCCTTGGACATTAAGGGGAAATTTAGCGTGACCAATCCACTTAACCTGCCTATCTTTGGACAGCTCATTGCAGCAACCACTAAAGATTGTGGGCGAGGACCTCACAGCCTGTCAGCAGTTGCAAGTATCTCAGTGTGGTACAATGTAGCTCATGCACCATTTTGTGTTGCCCTCAGTGAAGCTGTAATGTGGCTGTAGACCTGTATAAGGGATCAGGACGTCGGGTTTTGACAGAGATGGGCGAGGAGTCAGCGCAGTCCCTCCACATTGCGTAAGACAACACAGATGTATATGTGCAGGATAAAGTGCTGACCAACTCAGTGCAGACACAGACTGCAACTGAGAGGAGGGCGCACAGGAAAAGTTACAGGTCCTGGAAGGTGCAACAAGGGACAACAACACGAGGAATGAATCTGCGTGCAAAAAGCCTAATCGAGTTGTTGGAAATGAATAATGGTTGGGGTGGAGAGGGCCTACTGTCAGGCTGACCTGAACATTTTCAGCTTCTGTTATTATTAAAAGTGGGTTTCAATTTAATAAGTATTGGAAAGGAAACTGAATGAAGGCTGAAACATTTCTTTAAGTGACTGCAGTGGAGGTTCTGTTTATTTTGCTGCAGTGAAGTTGGCTGCCATCCTCTTGTCCGTCTGGGCCTCCCACATGATCCCATCCAACTGTTGGTCGCAAAACTCACAGCATTTAAAAATTAGCAAACCCTTTCCTGAATATTCCTGATGTTTAAAAAGTATTTATTTACGTTTTGACGGATATCTCTGCCCAGATATAGCGCTGCTTTGGTTTTGGAGTCTTGCGGCTCTTTAACGGGACGTGCTGTTTATAACTTCACGAAGAAAGTTGGGGGAAATTCCTTAGGATATTTTCACGCCCTGCTGCCAAGTTAGAAAGATTTCCCAGTCACTGTGCAACAGAATTGCTCTGCATCTCATCTACTGAACTCCATAGGACAATTGAATACAAGTCCTCGTGTCTGTGTGGGTTTCCTCCGGGTTCTCCGGTTTCCTCCCACAGTCTAAAGATGTGCAGGTTAGGTTGATTGGCCAGGCTAAAAATTGCCCCTTAGTGTCCTGAGATGTATAGGTTAAAGGGATTAGTGGGTAAAATATGTAGGGATATGGGGGTAGGGCCTGAGTGGGATTGTGGTCAGTGCAGACTCGATGAGCCGAATGGCCTCTTTCTGTACTGTAGGGTTTCTATGATTTCTAAGTCTGACTTAAACTGATTTAAAGCAAATTATTTCCTTCTCAACAATATAGCAGTTGCCCTTCCAGAGGGAAATTAGGATGGGCAACAAGTGCTGGCATTGCCAGCGATGCCCAGATCCCATGAAACAATAAAAATGAATCAAGCATGAGGCAGGCCATTTGACACATCTTAATTCAGCCATTAAGTTGCACATTAAGTAAAACAGAAATAATCATAAAAACATTTGTTTAATGGTGTAACTATTTCTTGCACAGAGAAAAAAAGTACTTGTGATGCTCTGAGGGGCTCTGTGTATATTTTATAAGTCATGATGTGGAGATGCCGGCGTTGCTCTGGGGTAAACACAGTAAGAAACCTGGTTTTGTCAGACTTCTTACTATATTTTATAAGGTCACAGACTGCCTTAGAAGAAAAGAAATGTTGAGAAACTCTGGACTACAGGGCAGAGTGTGAGATAAAATTGAGTGGCAGGGCGGTATAGCAACAGTCTAGGGTCATTCGGTTCACCTCTCTATGGCATAGGAGTCCTGGGGGGTCTTAGCACAGCAATCAAAATACTGCCAATGCTGGAATCTGAAACAAAACCAGAAAATGTTGGAAAATCTCAGCAGGTCTGTGGAGAGAGAATCGAGCCAACTTTTCAAGTCTGACAAAGCATTAGTTCCATTCTCTCTCCACAGACAGTAACTGGGATAATAGTGTTTGAATTTTATATGCTAAAATATTTGCTGAAATATTTCTGAACAGCTCTAAATTACAATCCCGGATCTTAGCTACCAATTATAGACAATCCTATTGGCAATACTCAGCAGGTCTTGTGGCATCTAAAGCAAGAGAAGCAGCACTAATGATTTAAATTGATGACTTTTTGTTGGATAAGTAGAATTGGAGATAAGTTTATTATAAGTGTCACAAGTAGGCTTACATTAACACTGCAATGAAGTTATGTGAAAATCCCCTAGTTGCCACACTCAGGCACCAGTTCAGATATGTGAGGGAGAATTTAGCATGGCTAATGCACCTAACCAACATGTCTTTCGGATTGTGGGAGGAAACCAGAGCATCCGAAGGAACTACACACAGGCACAGAGAGAACGTTCAGACTCCATACAGATAATGACTCAAGCCAGGAATCGAACCTGGGTCCCTGGCGCTGATGAGGCAGCAGTGCTGACCACTGTGCCACCAATTTACCTGATTTTTAAGCAAGTAGAGAGGCTGGGAAAGGAGAAGGGGAGGACCGAACAAAAGAAAGGTCTTGGATAAGGTGGAAGGCAGAAGGGATTAAATGACAAAAGGTGCAAAGAGAAAGGGATTGGGATGAACAGAGGAGGAAAAGTTCAGCAGAAGGATTATCAGCAAGGAAAATGGCAGCAGGAGTTATGGTCCTTTAAGGTCCATTCTTCAAAATGATCAAATACTGCAATCAAAGATTCTGAGTTTTTTTTATGATTTCTATTTATTTTCTCAAAGAAAAAAATTCCCAGTAAATAGCATCAGTGCGTGGGCCTCAGAGTTTTGTGAGTGCAATTCATTGGGAAATTTTCAGATTGAACAGAGCTCAGGAACTCCCCCTGTAGGATTGATACTTTCTTCACAATGTTTCTTTGTAGCATTGTGCCGCAAGAGGAAAGACTTTAATCACAGAATTGTTACAGCACCGAAAGAGGCCATTCAGCCCATCGTATCTGTGCTGGCTCTCCGAAAGAGCAATTCATCAAGTACCATTCTCCCACTCTCACCCTGCAATCCCCCACATTTTTCCTTTTCAGACAACCGTCTAATTCTGTTTTGAACCCGTCTCCACCACACCCCTCTCAGACAGTGCATTCCATCTATGGCAAAAGTTGAGTTTCAATTCAGGTACTGCATTTTCCATTCTCCAAAAAATGTCAACATATCAGGGAGCTGGGTTCAGTTCGGCTTTAGGTCACTGTCTGTGTGGAGTTTGCACTTTATCCCCATGTCTGCGTGGGTTTCCTCTGGGTACTCCAGTTTTCTCTCACAGTCCCAAGATATACAGGTTAGGCAGGGTGATTATTGCCCCTTGGTATCCAAAGATGTATAGGTTAGATTGACGAGCTGTGGTAATTGTGTGGGGTTACGGGGATAGGGCAGAGGAGAGGGCCTGGATAAGAGTCTGTGTCAGACAGTTGGTGCAGACCCGATGGGCCAAATGGCCTCCTTGTGCACTGTAGAGATTCTATGAAGTTTTGTTCAATATCTTATAAATAAATTACCATTGTTATGATCCGAGTTGATGATAATAACTGTTGGAAAATCCCAAAGTGGAACACTGGCTCAAATGAACTCTTACATTTAAAAAAACAAAATATGGAGTAACAGAATCACAGGACTGGTAACCACAAGAGAAAAAAAGAACATGAAAAAAATGCATTGTTATTATTATATAGTATTCATTTACACCCACGCCGCCCCCCCACCCCAAGTTTAACAAATACACACTGATTTTAAGATTAACACAGATTACAAAATACATCTTAAACAACAGTGGTCTCATTAACACAAAGTCCCTTCTAAACACACAGATAGCTGGTGGTCTGTGGATTTCTCTTCAGACTCCCCCCAAATGATTTTTACACGAGGGTTCCCAAAACTCCACTCCCAGAAACACACTGTAAGATGCACTGCAGCAATTCACCAAAGATCCTTAGACAGCACTTTCCTAACCACTATTACTTCCATCTAGAAGGACAAGGACAGCAAATACATGGGAACACCGCCACCTGCAAGTTCCCCTCCAAGCCACTCACCATCCTGATTTGGAAATATATCACTGTTCCTTCGCAGTCGCTAGCTCAAAATCCTGGAATTCCCTCCCTAGCAGCATTGTGGATCAACCCACAGCACATGGACTGCAGCGATTCAAGAAGGCAGCTCACCACCACCTTCTCAAGGGGAAATAGGGATGGGCAATAATGCTGGCTAGCCAGCGACACCCACATCCCACAAATGACTAAAAAAATTCTTTTCTCACAATAGTGCTCTCACAATAGCTGTTTTTAATTCCAAATTCCAGTCCAGAATTTTCAAATGACACTTTTAAATAAAGCTTCCTCTCCACTTTTAACAGTAAACCAAGTCCAGGAGTTTGAACTCCCCTTTAGGATTTCTTTGTCTGACTGCTATACAAACTGTTCACAATTCTTTAACTCTCGATTCCAAGACTCTTATGAAAATAGCACCAAACATTTAATTTACCTCTGAAGTCTGCTTTCCCACTTCAAGTCTGGTTATTGCAATTGTCTCTTTAACTCAGAGCACTTTGTTTACTCTTTCTTGAATTCTTCTGAACAAAACCTTGGTCTCAGTTCGCTTAACTTCAGTCATAGAAGCACAAAACCATAGCACTAAAGAATCCCTACAGTGCAGACGGAGGCAATTTAGCCCATTGTGTCTGCATTGACTGTCTGAAAGAGCATCTTACCCAGGCCCACAACATCCCCCCCCCACCCCCCCAACCGCCCAACCGCCCTGGTCCTATTTGTGTTACTCTGTACAATGATCATGGCTAATTCACTTAACTATATATCTTTGGATACTAAAAGGCAAATTATCATGGCCAACACACCTCACCTGCACATCTCTGGGCTGTGGAAGGAAACTGGAGCACCTGCAGGAAACTCACACAGACATGGGTGAATGTGCAAACTTCACAGACAGTCACCCAAGGCCAGAATCAAATCCTGATCCCTGGAACTGTGAGGCAGCAGTGCTAACCACTGTGCTGCCATGCTGTCCTGAACACCCATCTTAAAAATTCTTTCTGTCCCAATTCCCTGGTTATCTGGACTGTATCTTCTTTCTTAGGAAGCTTGCACCTTTGCAACTCCCTTGTCCTGTCAAGCATCTCCTGCCTGAGCTGAGAAAACTTCACTCCCCAGAGTCCTGTCTCCAATTGCAATATATCTAGCTAAATTTAAAACTTAAAAAGCTTTTTGCTCTGACAAGGGCCTTCAGTTGCTAAGCAACATCCACACACCTCTACTGGCCTAGTTATTCTTCCATAGCCTCTCTAAGCACTAGAGAAAACATAGCTGGATCTTAATCAACCCTCACACATACAAGCACCTTTATCTAACATGAATCTGACTATAGATTTTACCCTTCCAGGCATAGAAATATTAAATTAAACCCTCTTAAAACTGTAGCTTATTTCTAATGTTTACCAACACAAATATAAATCCCTAAAAGCTATCTTTGTTTTTCTGAATCACAGAGAAAACGTTGACATCTGGATAAAGTCAAACAGCATTTGATAATCTATCTGTATGTCATTTTAAAACACAGTATCTTCACTGCAGCCAAGTGCTAATTAGTTTGTAGGTTAAGATAAGCAATGAAAAAAAGCCATGAGTCAGCAGCAGCCTTCATGTTTATAATATCTATAACATGATAAAACGTCTCAAGAAGGAACTTGCAATTATATGTCCTTGAGACACTTCAAAACACTTCACAGTCTATAAAACGCTGCTGGAGTACAATCACCGTTGTGTCGGCAAACAAATTGTATACAGCAAGGTCCCGCAGATAGCAATGAAATAGCAGTCCAGATAAACTGTCCTTTTGTTGGCGTACGCTGAGGAATCAATATCGAGCAGGGTACTGGGAAAATTCTACTGCTCCTACTCACATACTGCCCATGGGATGTTGTTACAACGACCCCATCAAGCAGATGGGAATTTCTTTTTAATAATTTAGCCAAGCAAGGGCACTTTTGACAATGTAAAACTCCCCCAATACCGCATTGAAATGTTCACTTAAAGTAAGCACTCAGTGTCTAAATGTGTAGGTCTTGGGTGTCTAAAAGCTCTGGTATCAGATGGACGGGCAGACATGAGGAATGAAATAGACATGGTAGCAATCAGAGACAGTCTTATTGATTCTGAAGGTGACGAGGCAACATGTGATAGCAAAGTCCAATGGGTCACCAATTTATCATCAGCACCAATTGAAAAACTATACAAAAGAAAAGGTCTCTGAAAGGGGAAAGTAAGGATTAATAAAAACAGAAGTGAAATTGTATTATAAGAACTCGAGATGTTGCTGCAAGACCACATAGGAACTGAGCAGGGTGAGAGTTTTACAAAGAACGAAGAACAGTATAGCCCACATGAACAGGTCCTTTGGTCCACCAAGCCTGGGCTGACAGATGCAGCCTTTCTAATGATCTTTTGCCTCTACACAGTCCGTATCCCTCTATCCTCTGCCTATTCATGTATCTGTCAACCTCCTTATGGATTTCAAGAGTTTATTCAATTTCTTCATTAATTACAAATTAAACATGCCACGGAAAGTTAGGGTTTGTACTTAAGAGTAGAAGGACGCTTTAATGCAAGATGGATAATCCTTTAATGCCATTCAATATCATCTTCAGAATGGGAACAGTGAAACTGTAGAATCTCATTTAGGTAATAAGTAAATTGTTGTTCAAGAGTTCAAAAAATTAAATTATAATTTTTGTTAAATTTTACTTGCTTTTCATTCCTGTCTCTTTTCTCTCTTATTATCCAATCATTCTTTTCCTCTCTTCATTTCTCTTTCTGTAGCCAATTTGACTCCTTGGGATTTATCCCTTTCTTCCTTTTCGAATCTTTAAATTTCACAGGTAGAGGACTGTTCGTTCTTTTACTCACCAAAATCGTAGAAACTCTTACTGGCCTTGTTGCCTTGTTATTTACCTTGTACTTTCAACCATCTGCAGGATACATTTTTTCCAGTTGGAAGAATGAGGGAAAATGGGGCTTGTAGGAAATGTCCCATCCAGCAACAGTTAGTTCCTCTGTTTCAATGTTTCTCCAGTTAGAGTGAAGGCTATGTTCTTATTCATCTGATATACTTGCACCTTCCTATCGTGTACATTGCAACAATCATTAAATGAAATTAATTATATTTCTTGTTCACTTACATCTGCATTGTAGTTTATCTCTTTGTGTTACAGACTGAGTTCATATAATGCAACCTTTATTATGCTTCACTGTAGAACACACATAATTTTTAGACTTTTGACAGTTAACTTATATTAAGCTATTGAGTGTTTAATAGAATTCATGCACCAATGTTTTCCATTTTAAATTAGAAAGTTCCTTATTTTTAAAGGAAGTGTAAATTGGACACTTAAAGATCCAGAATTGTACAATTTTACCACCTTGCTATTTGATACTTTATTTACAAATCCATTCATTCTTGTGTACCCTACTCTGAGATATAACATCAATGCTTATTCGTAATGTGAGTGTTCTATCTCCCGAAAGTCCAAGACAAGCATATTAAGCTAAGTGTGTATGAAAATTGATTGTAGTTTTTTCTTGCAAATTCTCCCTTTTGGTTGATTGACAGATGAAGCTTTATTACTTTCCTCTCATCAAGTGATTTAGACATTTCTTGAAATTTCTTCCATGCTATGTTAGGTACCTTCCACTCATGTAACTGTATTTTAGAGTTTGTAATCAGCAAGGTAAGCAGTCATCTGCTGCAGCTGAATAAAGGATTTATATGCTGAACTTTAATGTAAATGTAATGGCTCGGGAAACCTGACTGCAAAGGAACATAGTTTATTGTAGAATGCATAGCAAAGCCACTAACCTGGTGTGCACACATTAGTCCCTGCTTGGAGCTACAGTTCAGCAGGCCCGATCCTGGGCCTGCCTCATAAAAGGCTCAGGTGATGTGTCCCAGCTGGGCAGGCCATTGCCTGTTACCAGGGGAACTCATACTCAACGAGCCCCAGAGGGCGATCAATCAGTGATTCCACATGGACCTTGTGGAAGTTATCACAGTAAGAAAAGTTGAAAGTTGCCTCTACTATGTTTTAAGGCCTCAAATCATCACAGATTTGTTTGGTTATGTTGGAAATAAATTATTAACATGCTATCAGGAACTTATTTGTTCCTTCTGAGTTGCTGGATTGTGGCATCATTCAAAGGAGGGGCAAAGATTCCAAATTAATAGATGATACAACTTTTTGGGAAAATGTGACAGAATGAGAACAT
Organism: Carcharhinus amblyrhynchos; assembly: GCF_965287045.1. Taxonomy (NCBI): domain Eukaryota; kingdom Metazoa; phylum Chordata; class Chondrichthyes; order Carcharhiniformes; family Carcharhinidae; genus Carcharhinus; species Carcharhinus amblyrhynchos. Next base: position 42,305,080 of record NC_137340.1, read on the forward strand.
ATTTCTAACATTACACATGTAACAAAATATGAAACCTGAAAACAAAAGCAAAGTTCCAATGGATGATCATCTTGACCTGAAAGTTTAGCTTTGTTTCTCTCCACAGACGCTGCCTGACTGGTTGGGAATTTCCAATATTTCTGTTTTTATTTCATGAAATTTGAAAAGGCTACTTGGCTCATTATTCACATACCAGGCGCAAATAGTTTGCCACACTACACTTGCTTAATTTCTTGGTGAAAATGTTGCCTTCCCGAAAACTTGAATGGAAACGTCCAGTTATGGGAACTGAATAAAGCTTCCAGTCAATAGGATACATTTCAATGATAAATCCCAAAGGCTAACTGAGGCCACCACAAAACCTTCCTCTCACTCAAAACAGCTGATAGTATAAATGCAAAAGTGAAACAGGAATGGAGTTAATATGGATAACAAAAATAGATTATATTTATTTTTTAAAATAGCGATACTCCAAGTTCTTTATTGCTTTGCCTCAGTAAGGGCCTGATTGGTTGTAATGTTGCCAATCTGCATCAGAACAAAACTAAAATAAAACAAGACTAACAAAGAGAAAACAAGAGCTCTAGTTCCGACATATTCATTACACGATTTTCTGCCTCTAATACCCCAGGCCAACACTCCTGTCAGATTTAATCATGTTAAACCAGAGATTGATAGATTTTTGCTAAACAAGGGTGTAAAAGGATATGGCACCAAGACAGTAAATAGTCGAGGTATGGATCAGCCATGATCTTACTGAATGATGGGAATACGTTCAAGGAACTGAATGGCCCACGAATGTTTCTATGTTCATTAATCGATTGTACTTATAGCACCCTGCCTTCCCACACCAATTGGAAAATGAATAGATTGTTCATTACCACACCGATTGGTTCTTGACTGTTACAAGCAGCCTCATTCTCCATTGCAATTAGTAATCAATTTGATTTTGATTTGATTTATTATTGTCACATGTATTAACATACAGTGAAAAGTATTGCTTTTTGCATGCTATACAGACAAAATATGCTGTTCATAGAGAAGGAGGGTGTGCAGAATATAGTGTTACAGTCATAGCTAGGGTGTAGAGAAAGATCAAAACATGCCCATTCAAAAGTCTGACAGCAGCCAGGAACAAGTTGTTCTTGAGTCGGTTGATACATGACTTCAGACTTTTGTATCTCTTTCCCGACGGAAGAAGGTGGAAGAGAGAATGACTGGGGTGGGCGGAGTCCTTAGTTTTGCTGGCTGCTTTGCTGAGGCAGTAAGTGTAGAGAGAGTCAATGGGTGGGAGGCTGATTTGCATGGTGGATTGAGCTACATTCACGACCTTTTGCAGTTTCTTGTGGTCTTGGGCAGGGTAGGAGCCATACCAAGCTGTGATGCAACCAGAAAGAATGCTTTCCAGTACATCTGTAAAAGTTGGTGAGAGTCATAACTGACATGCCGAATTTTGTTAGTCTTCTGAAAAAGTAAAGGCGTTGGTGGGCTTTCTTAACTATAGTGTCAGCATGGGGGGGACCAGGACAGGTTGTTGGTGATCTGGAAACCTAAAACTTGAAGCTCTCAACCCTGTCTACTTCATCCCCATTGATTCAGACAGGGACGCTTTACGCTTCCTTTACGCTCCCTGAAGAAAATGACAATCTCTTTCGTTTTGTTGCCATTGAGGGTGAGATTATTGTTGCCACATCAGTTCACCAGATTCTCTATCTCATTCCTGTACTCTGTCTCATCAAGTAATTAGAATATTAAAAAAAGACACAACTCTTAACATCCTGATGATATTCCCCTCCCCACCTCCCCCCGGATAGCTTGCAAAAGGTCCTTGAGATTTAATCTTAAACTCCTGGAGTTTCCTTCCTGGAGAGTTGGAAACCCTGGATAAGGAAGTGAAGATGGTCCATCAAATCAGTCTAATTTAATAATATAAAGGTGACACAGTGGTGTGCACTGCTGCCTCACAGCACCAGGAATGTGGGTTGAATTTCTAGCTTGAGCCACTGTTTGTGCGGAGTCTGCCCATTCTTGCTGTGTCTGCGTGGGTTTCCTCCATGTGCTCCAGTTTCATCACACAGTCCAAAAGACTTGTTGGTTAGGTTCAATGGCCATGCTAAATTCTCCCTCAGTATAGCCAAACAGGTAATGTTAACATAAGCCTACTTCTGACACTAATAAAAAAACTTCCAACACCAATTGGAAAATAAATACATTGCTCATTAGCAGACTGAATGGTGTTGACTGCTACAAGCAGCTTTATTCCCCATTGTAACCAGTAATCAAGTGTTTAGAACATTAAAAAAGACACAATTCTAGATATCCTGATGATTATTTTTCCCCTAGATAGCTGGAGAGTTAATCTTAAATTCTTGGAGATTCACTCCTGGAGAGTTGACAACCTCTAGACAAAGTGAAGATGGGATGACAATAAAGCTTGAGAATACACAGCATATTGAGTTTCTGAAAGAGAAAGGCAGAGTGATTTCAGCACGAGCAATCCTTTCATTTGCAATGTTGCTCAGTGCCCTGGCTGCAGCCTCCTGGGACGCAATTGCAGCCACAGACTAAAACATTACCAACACCCTCCCAGGGGCGGTGCTTGTGCCCAGCGGATGACGTTGGTGGCCACATGACTACGGCAGCGCGATGAGATCACTGTTTACGCATGTGAGTGCGTGCGTCCGTTGGAAGTGAGGCCGCGGGCTGATGGCACACTGTCTGGTTAGTCTGTGCCGCTGTGGGGCGGACGCAGGGAGGGAGCGCTCGGACGTACCGGGGCTGCGGGCACCCTGCGCTGCTTCCGTGACACGGCATGTCCGGTAACTTATCAAATCGGTTGGACTAAAACCTGGTGTTGTCAGACTTTTTACTGACTTCACATCGGCTGAGGGGACTGGGGTGGCTGGAGTTTGCGCTGCTGTCAAGGGAACGGACTGTTGTCAATCAGTGCCAAACCCCGCCTATGTCTCAGGGACCAATCAGCTTCTTCCATAGTGGCCCCGCCTCCCTCATAGCAACCAATCACGACTCTTAAAACTGGCCCCGCCCCCTCCCCAGGGATTAGTGTCCTGCTGTAACACACAGGTAGAGGTACATCATTCACTCCATTCCTAGGAACTGGTCTCCTACTGTAACACACAGGTAGAGGTTCATCACCCACTCCATTCCCAGGGACTAGTGTCCTCCTTTAACACACAGTGAAGGTACATCACCCACTCCAATCCCAGGGATTAGTCTCACCTCTTGCAACATGGAGCTAGTGTTAGCATTCATTGCATGTATTTGACTCATACTAGGTTTGTTTTGGAAAAGTAAAGATAATAGCCTAAAACTTTCACTGTTAGTTTGTTTTCTAGACTGAGAGTCCTGCAATGTTAAAGATGCCATCTTCTGGATTGGAAGATTAAACCCTGCTGCCTCAATGTGCTAATAATTGGATATCTGTTTTTGCGAGGTTGATAAATATTGGCCAAGACATTGCAGAGAATTCCGCTGTTTAAAATGATACCAAGGGATTTTTACACCCACTTGACGGGCATACAAGGCCTTTCATTTAGAGCCTCATTCAAAATACAATGGAACAGCTCCCTTAGTACTCTGTTCACCTCCTCTGGGCCTCATGAATGCACTCTGCCTCCCTCTCCATCTCAGCAAATATCTTTTGAAGAAGTGTCCTTTAAATCTACTTCTTTGGCCAGTACTTTTGCGTAACTGTGTTTGATCCCTTTACCACCCTGACTGATTTCATTGCAATATGAGTGATTACACTGGTTACAACATTTTAACATTTGCAATGAAATTGTAAATTTATTTGTTCAGATTAAGTCAATAAATGATTTATCAAAAATCCACAATAATAACAACTACTTGTTTTATTTGCAGGATACTCAATACATTGCAGGTACAATTTGAATGAGATTAAAAATGCCGGAGGTAAAGTCCATGTTTCGCGAGGTCCTTCCTAAACAAGGTGTGTTTTTGTTTAATTCAGTGTTTAGTTGTACTGATTTGATGCCATTTGCACAATCTGAATATATTCTGCTTTGTTGACACCTTGTGTCATCTTCTCAAGCTCAAGAACTTTGGAAGGCATTTTTTAAGCAAGTCAGATGAGCCTATCTTAATAGGGAAGTAAGATACTCTGGAGGATGGAAATCTGAAATAAGAACATAAGAACATAAGAAATAGGAGCAGGAGTAGGCCATCTAGCCCTTCGAGCCTGCCCCGCCATTCAATAAGATCATGGCTGATCTGTTGTGGCTCAGTTCCACTTTCCCGCCCTCTCCCCATAACCCTTAATCCCCTCTCTTATCAAGAACCCATCAACCCGCTTCTTAAAAATATTTAGCGAGGCAGCCTCCACCACTTCAACGGGCAGAGAATTCCAGAGATTCACCACCCTTTGAGTGAAGAAGTTCCTCCTCAACTCCGTTCTAAACCGCCTCCCCTTTATCTTGAGGCTGTGCCCCCTAGTCCTACTGTCTTTTTTGAGCGGGAAGAGTCTGTTGAAAACACTCATCTCCACTAATGCTGCATGAATTAATATTTCAGATCAATGATCTTGCATCAGAATCAACCTGAAATATTTAGTCTTGATTCTCTATCCATAGATGTTGAGTGTTTCCAGGATGTTTTGTCTGAATACAAACTGTACTTGAGAAAACCTTTTAGTTTCTACAGAGGAGCTATTTATTCATATACATATGGCTAATAGCATTGCCTGGTCAGACATGGGATCATGGAATATGTTGAATCCACTCCTAGGAAACCAAATCATATTTACCTAGGGCTGGGTGGTTACCTGGCACCAGTGACAGAAATAACAACATTTCTGGCAGTTTACACCCACTGTACTGAAAACATGAGACAGCAACTGCCCAAAGGATTTTCAGAAACTCTTGGACGGTGTCCAGAAACATTCAAAAAGTCAGGAGCTTTTAGCAAATGTGTTTTTGTCATTAGTGTTGTTGTGACATCTGTTTTATATAATTTGAAAGGATTATATGATATTCCATTCCTGATATTTACGTTTATTTAGAATTTAGATGATGTACTGGGTGGCCCAATCAATTGGCACAGTTCTTTCAGTGGTAGTATAAAAATCTTTTGCTTATCTGTTGGTTCCAAAGGTCTTGTGTAAAATAAGCTGGTGCACTGTTGACCCAGCTTTTATTCATAAAACTGCAGATAAATGAACGTTGAATTACAGAGTTTATCAGTGTCGGTCAGAGGACATCATAATTGTACGAGAAATTCACAAAGGTAGACAATGTTCTGATGTAGGTCTCGAGAGAGCTGGAGTAAAGGAAGCTAATACCTAACTTAGGTTAACACAGCGGTAATACAAAGATTATCTGTCCTGGCCCTGGTGAATAAGTGAAGCACTGTACATATATTACTTATTCAGTGTGTTTCTCTGCATAAATAGCTCTGCCTCTTACCAGTGTTTCTGGTAATCGCTGAAAACTCCACTGTTCTCAAAAGGGATGAAAGAGACACGCAGATGATGGAAATGAGATGAAGAACAGTTTGATTTGGTTGCAGACCCCAATATTTGATGGGAACTGTGAACAATTGCAGCATTTCATATTTTCAATCCCACCTGTGTAGGTCTAAGTTTAACTTCAGACATATACTAAGATAATACGCCCGATACCACATGTATGTAAAACACAACTAGCAGGGAATTACTGATGCAATGTAAACAGTTGTAGGAAGGAACAGCTGAAATTTAATTGACTTGTTTTTTTAATATAGTATGTTCAAGTAAAGGAGTAAATTAATGATTTTTATAGGTTTGTTCTGAAAGCTTCTTATTTTACACCTGAACACAGTGATAGGTGCAACATAAATTGAAATTTAAAGAAAAAGGAAACGTGAGACAATGACAATAAACACTGGCACAAGGAATTCAGCAACAAATATTATGGATTATCGTTTTAAGATATGGTAGTGGTTAGCACTTCTGCCTCACAGTGGCAGGGACCTGGGTACAATTTCTGCCTCAGGTTACTGTTGTGTGTGTGTGTGTAGTTAGCATGTTCTCCCCGAGTCTGAGTGCATTTTCTCCCACAGTCCAAAGATATGCGGGTTAGATTGATTAGGTCTGCTAAATTGCCCCTTGGTGTCCAGGTAAATACATGGAGTTACTTGGATAGGCCCAGGGTGGGATTGTTGTTGGTGCATGCTCGATGGACTGAATGGCCTCCTTCTTCAATGTAGGGGATTCTAACTGCAGCTATTCAGAGATCTGCACATTCTACAATTAGGACTGAATGTTTGTGATCTGGATTTAGAATACTATTGTAGCTTCTGCAAGGACTTGTACTGGCAAGTATCACAGAAATCAATAAAATGTGTGCATTTATAATCATTGGTCTTTTTAAACTCACAGGCCAGTAAATCAGACACTTCAGTAAAGTGGATGTCAAATTAATCAAGCATAAAATTTAAACATTACTTCTGGAACAATACTCTGTTTTCTTAATGTGCATAAAAGGCTACATGTACTACTAGAATTAATGGATCTTTGAAAAACAGTAAAAATATAAAATATCAATAAAAATATGATCACAATATTTCCTGGACACTGTTAATCAATCTAAGTAGCCTTTATTATTAATAGCAGTGTTTTGACTTGGTATTTCAGGAAGCAAGTGCAATACCTGGCATGCATACAGACGAGGGAAGTTCCTAATTTGTGGTGTTAATTGAAGCCCAGCCAAATCAGAAGTAGGGATGCTCCTGGGCCTGGGAAGACAAAACAGCCAGGAGTCATCCTGAAATACCAAGATCCAACAATGAGCATTAATGCTCTGAAATAATCATTTTCAAAAGAGAAAAAGGGGAAGGGGAGATAAACGAAGATCATAGAATCCCTAGGAGGCCATGTGGGCCACTGAGTCTGAACTAACAACCATCCCACCCAGACCCCATCCCTGTAACCCCACATATTTGCCCTGCTAATTCCTATAATCTATGCATCCCAGGACACTAAGGGGCAATTTAGCATGGCCAATCAACCCAACCTGCACATCTTTGGACTGTGGGAGGAAACTGGAGCACCCTAGAGGAAACCCACGCAGTCACAGGGAGAATGTGCAAATTCCACACTGACCCAAGCCGGGAATCGAACCCAGACCCCTGGAGCTGTGAGGCAACAGTGCTGACCACTGTGCCACCGTGCCTTAGATAGAGAAACAAATTCCAGATTATTATGCAGTTAATACTGTGAGTTTATTTTAATTCAGTATTCATATACACTAGGTCAACTTTCCTTCGAGGATGTTCCTGCCATGGTGCTCTGCAAACCAAAACTCCTGCCGCTTAAATCAGTAACACTGGAGAAGATGGAGAAAATGCAGAGGGAAGCACAAGAGACTGTTCGGCAGCAGGAATTAGCACAGAAAGAAAAATAAGATAATTTCTCTAATCGTGCTGGATTGGTTATATCCATAAAACCTGCCAGAATTACATTTCAAGTTGTAATGGGATGTACCATCAACAATATCAGTTTTGCGAACTTCAAGCTGACATTTTGTAATGTTCGTTTTAACTTCCATTTTGGGTTCAGTATATTCTTAATCTAAAATAAAACTGTATTGTCTAATTTGTCATGCACACCAATTTTGAAGGAAGCAATCCTGCAAGCTCACATATCACTTATACCATGTACATAGGCCAGCAAGTTAATTTTAAGGGGACTTTTATATCACACATGGCATTAGTCAAATGGACAACATTTTTTTTGATGGGTGGGGTATGAAAATACACACAAGTTCAAACCTCACTGTTACAAGGCAGTTGGTCATATCTGTTCCTCTCAGACCTCACTAGGAATGCATTAATATTGGCAATAGTGTAAACAGCATGTGGCATGTAATGTTATTCAAGCAACATCAGAATTGAGAGAAGTGTTATGAAGTTTGCTTTCAAATTAAAGTTGAATTATTCACTGTACTGTTGTTTGCTATCATCTGTTCAAAGAATGACGCAATAGAATTCAAGTTCCACAGCTTCCAGATTCCAAATGGTATAGCTCTGTTGTGTCAGTAGGTTATGGGATTCACACTTCAGGACTGCAGCATACAAGCCAAACTGAAAGGAGTGTTGCAATGGCAGATATACTGCCATATGCACAAGATACCACTGCTTCTTGTGATGGTTTAGATGAACGTTGTATTGTCAAAGAACACTAAGGAGTTCAAGTAATATAACTGACAACACAACAGATGAACACATTTATCCAAATGATAGCAGTGGGATCTTATTATGCACCAATTGCCGACACAACCCCATAATGTAATTTGTTGACTGTGAAGCAGAGATGCAATGATGTAGATACACAAGTTCTTGGCTTTAAATTTAATTTGAAGTTAGAGAATTTTATGAGAGACCTGGGAACTTGGGTGGGTTGTTTAAAAAAAGTTTACATTTGAGAAGAAATATGTCCAAAACCACCTTTTTTTCCTCTTAAAATCAAGTCAGAAATAGAAGTGTTTTACCTCTGAATATTGTTTCTCTTATCAACAGCTCCCCCACCATTTTCATGCATGCTTAGAATCAGAAACCTACAATCATACCCCTATGTGCTTGTGGGAGAGAACAAACTATGCATCACATCACAGAAATGGGGTGGCAGTAATTAGCACTGCTGCCTCAGTGCTGGGGACCTGGTTTCGATTCTTAGCTTAGTTCAGTGTCTGAACTTTCTCCATGTTTGCGTGGATTTCCTCTGCTGCTCCTGTTTCTCCCACAGGCCGAAAAATGTGCTGGTTAGGTGCATTGGCTATGCCAAATTCTCCTTCAGTGTACCTGAAGTGGAATGTGGCAACTAAGGGATTTTCAGTGACTTCATTGCAGTGCTAATGTAAGCCTACTTGTGACAGTAATCAAACTTAATCTAGAGACGCAGCAGAAGCCCATCTACGCTCACAGCAGGACCAGAAGAAACTGTGGCTTAGAGACTTTGCTTTTGCTAAATAAATAAAAATCATAAGCCAATCCACTCCTTGAGGCTTTAGGAACTTAGTATCAGGCAAAGTAGCTTCCTTATGGGAATGTTTATCTTTTTGATATAATGTACCAATTTCTTTATTGGAGATTTTACTGTTTAGTTTCTTTATCCAAGGGACTCAAAGCCCAATAGATGAAATCGAAATAATTTCTTGGAGACTTTTGGGTATTGGAACTGTTTATCTTGCATCTTAAAATTTGTTGAACGTATTGCAGTACTCCAAAGATGCCTTGCATGTATGCTAGTTTTCTTGCACTATAACACACTAATTACTACTAGACATAAATAATCTTTCTAGGTCATCAGTTATAGCCTTCAACTTCATCTTATCAAAAGTCTAACCAAGTTCAGTATCCTGTCATTTTCATTATTTAAACATCCACTCTTTTTATAAAGCTGTATTTTTTAATGTACTGTGCCATTTTAGGAGTTGAACAGTATATGAATCAATATGCTCCAATGACCTTAAAAACTATGCTTACTGAAAGGTGGACTTCAGAATATTAGGACGCTCTGTTTCCAGCTCTGTGCGCTAATCAGTCCATCAAATATTCAGGGGATACCATTTTTCTTCATGGAGTTTTTAAAAGATACAATTTAATAAAATGTATTGAGCTACGTTTTATATACCAATCATTCGTCAAGTTTTAAAGCTAGTAAAGTAACGAACATTGCTTACCAAAGGCAGTCAAGAGTCACAAACCCAATGATCTGTTCAAATGGCTCCAAGCATGTCCTCGTTTCAGTTTTTGGTTATGTTTGTTTAGAAACGTAGAAACTAAAAGTGGGAGTAAGCCATTCAGCCCTTCAAGCCTGCCCCGCCATTCATTTTGATTTAATCCAATATCCTGATTACTCCTTTTCCCTTTGGTCCTTTTAGCCCCAAGAGCAATATCTAATTTTTTCTTGAAATCAGACGTTCTGGCATCAGCTGTTTTCTGTGGTAGTGAATCTCACACATTCACCATCCTCTAGGTAAAGAAATTGCTTCTCACTTCAGATTTAAAGGGTTTATCTCATCCTCAAAACTATGACCCCTAGTTCTGGACACCCCCACCATTGGAAACATTTTTTCTGATCCTACCCTAATTCTGTTAGAATGTTTTAAGTTTCTATGAGATCCCCTCTCACTCTTCTAAACCCCAGTGAATATAATCCCAACCGACTTAGTCTCTCCTCATGACAAGACATACCATCCCAGGAATCAGCCTGGTAAACCTTCACTGTATTTCCTCTATAGCGAGGACATCCTTCCTCAGATAAGGACACCAAAACTGCACACAATACTCCAGGTGTGGCCTCATCAGCACCCTATACAATTGCAGCAAAACATCTTTATCTCTATACTCAAATCCTCTCACTATGAAGGCCAACATACCATTTGCCTTTACTGCCTTCTGTACCTGCACACTTACTTTCAGCGACTGATGCATGAAGACACTAAGGTCTCATCGAGTATCCATCTCTCAATTTACACCCATTCAAATAACAGTCTGTCTTTCTATTATTGCTACCAAAGTGGATAACCTCACATTTATTCACATTTTGCTGCACCTGCCATGCATATGCCCACATACACAGCCTGTCCAAATTACAGTGAAACATCTCTGCGTCCTCCTCACAGCTCACTCTCCCACGCAACTTGGTATCATCTGCAGATTTGGAGATAATACATTTAGTTCCCCTCTTCCAAATCATTTATACATGTTAATAGTTGGGGTCTTTGCACAGCTCCCTGTGGAACTTCACTAGTCACTGACTGCCAATCAGAAAAAGATACATTTATGCCAACTCTATGCTTCCTATTGGCTAGTCATGATGTGGCTTTGCCGGAATTGGACTGGGGTAAACACATTAAGAAGTCTCACAACACTAGGTTAAAGTCCAACAAGTTTATTTGCTAGTAAACCCACAAGCTTTCGGGACGCTTGAGGGTTTATGATCAAATAAACTTGTTGGACTTTTATCTGGTGTTGTGAGACTTCTTAAAGTCCAACAAGTTTATTTGATCGTAAACCCACAAGCGTTCCTTTAACCTAGTGTTGTGAGACTTACTGTCCTATTGGCTAATCAGCATTCTATCCATGCCAAGACATTATGTACAATCTCATATGCTTTAACTTTACATCGTAGTTTGTTATGTGAGACTTTGTGAAGCCTTCTGAAAGCCTTTTAAATGATCCACATCAATTGGCTCTCCTCGGTCAACTCTAATGGTTATATCCTCAAATTTTTCCAATAGATTCATCAAGCATGATTTCTCCTTTGTAAATCCCTGATGACTTTGTCTGATTATACCACTGCCTTTCAAATGCTGATTTATAAAATCCTTGGTAATGGACTCTAGCAATTTCTCAGTACCGATGTTAGACTCACTGGTCTTGTTTGTTTTAAAAAACAGACAGAAAGGATTGGGGATAATGCTGGCTGCCATCCAACAGCAAAGATATGTTTATTTTTCCCCCACATTCTAACCATCATTTCTATAAACAAATTAGAACTAAACTTACCCTCAAACCTTCCCCTTTTCTATTCAGAAATCTCAAAAAGAGGATTTTATTTTCTTCCATTAATAAATCATGAATGTTTTCCTTGATTAAACAATTCTGGTCTCATTAACATGTTTTCTTGGCTTAAGCAAGGTAGCTAGTGTATGTTTAACCAAGATATTAGTTTTGGACCAAGGGAGATGAGGTGCATACCGTTTTCTGGTATTTTCCTATGTCTGTAACTGAATAATTTGCAAAATAATGCTGGGGGGAACACAAAGAAAAATCGTCACTTTAAAAACCAACTTTATTTTGATTTTCATATTCTGTAAGGAAAGAAAGTACATCCACTGTCATATTCCATCTTCAAAATCAATGTTTAATGCCTGAAGTTATTTGTACCATAAATCAATTGGACAGTTTATACATTCTGCTGGAAACTGTACAGAAATAAAAAGGTAGAGTCCAGCTTTTTTTAAACTGCTTGAAGCATTGCATTTTTAGCATTAGCAGCCAAGAAGAGATCCATTACACACAGCATGTGTAACCCATTCATAGAGATTTCAGTATTTAAGCCAGTCCCTTTTGAAGACCATAGTATTCAGAAAGGCTTGGCAGTGAAGCTTGTACAAGACTATGGAATGATCAGATTACCTACATATATCCTTAAGTAGCTTACTTTCATTGACCACAAGCGCGTGGCACTGCTGTTAATTCTTCACCCTTGGAAAAAGAGAAAATCTATACCCACATATCAAGTGCTTTTTGGTTCTATTTTCGTAGCAAATGCACTCGAAAATGTTTCATGAGGTTTAACCCATGCCCAATGCTCACATGTAATGAGAGCTATGTGGACTGAAAAGCTATAATCAAAAAGTTGACTGCACAAAAACAAAAAAAAACAAAATAATTGCAGGAACTTGTGCTTTATCACCTCTGACAACTTTCTCATTTGAAGCGTCCGCCATCTCCTTCACTCACAAAGCGTTTGCGTCCCCTTAAAGACGAAGGCAAACAAAAATAAATTAGCAAACAGCTACAGATATGTCTCAAATCAATAGCAATTGTGGTAGATACTTTCCCTCAAGGCACCAACTTCTGGTTGTTAAAAATTCTTCTGATAGTGCACAAGCTTGAACTGAACTGGTTAATGCTGTATTTTGTTCCCCGTATACAAACAGGAAAATTAAGTCTATCTAAATAAATTCACACATTTAGCTCCTAAAAATACATGGTTTAAGCAGAGATAACCTATATGGACTATATTTATTTTAAACTGTTCTCAGGGCACAAGTGCTAGCCAGTAATTACTGCCCAATCGTTTGTGTCCTTGAGAACACAATGACAGACCTTTTTCCTGAACTGTAGCAATCTAAGCGGTGACGATATTCCCACAGTGGCTGCCTTTGTCCTTCAAGGCACAGGCCACAGGTTTGGGAAGTGCTGCTCAGTGAGTTGCAATACTGCACCCTGTAGATAGGAAAGTACTGTGGCTGCAGTGTGCCCTGACAATTGAGTGAGACCACCATTAGAATATGATGGATGAATGGGAAGTGAGGCAAGATAAATACTATGTTTTGAAAAAAATATAAACAAGTTCTTTAAACAAATACACTTACAATTTCACAATAATTAGGAAAGAGCTGAAACCTTCCTGGCCCCAACCATGAAACTCTGTGAACACTGCAATATATATTACTCTGGTGGTTAGATGTTTGACTGTAAAAGGGCTGTAAATATGCAGGTCAAATTTTTTTAAATAGGGAAGAATAGTATACAGTACAACCAAACACCCCTTTGAACTAACTCCTATTTAGTTACCCAAGTCTATCCTTGAACTCATTAAACCAGTTTCATTCATGACAGTGAATATATGAAACCTAAGTTTTGATCGAATTCGAAGTAGCAAACCAATTAGTTGAATGATCAAATACAAATGTTACTCACCTGGAGGGACAAAGATCCCTCAGCTGTTTCACTATGATCCCCATTTGGTGGCACTGTTCCACAAATTGTTCCATCACCGTGTAAGCCTGTGGCACATCTAAATGAATATCAGGAATTTCCTTGTACACCCTCTCAAAACCCTGCAAGATAAAAGTTGGAATTTTTGAGAGTACGAACTTGGAATCACAAACAGCCATTTTGATTTTTGGAAGCAGCAGTGTGTGTTTTTGCTGTACTATTTAAAAAAATAAATTTTAATCAGACAAGTTTGGCCATCTCAATATGGAAACTAGGGAGACATTTGACATATAGCAGAAAACAATTTGAAAAGATAATTCAAAAATCATCTGCCAATGAACTCTGAATAACTGAGTGTGATCAGTCACTTTATCTCTCCCCATTCTGTCCACTCCATTCCCCCATTCTCCCAAAGCATATTCTTCCTACTTGGCTCACCATATGTTTATAACAAAGTTTCATGACAAAGGAACAGCAGGCAGCTTGTGTAACTAGACAGTTCAATCCTATGTTTACAGAAGAATATAGGTCTCATTCCAGCAGAGGGTGGAAGTCAGCTGCTTTGATACATCAGGCAAGTACCAGCATTTTTCAATACCAAGTGTTAGTGCACAGAGTTGTCCTCACACAGTCCTAGTTAACCCTTTCATTTTTGCGAAAAGGCACCAATGTTAGGAGACTTCGCAATATTTACTAATGATATTTATCATTAGTAAATATTGCAAAATAAGTAGTAAATTAGTAAATATTGCAAAGTGGGGTACAAAGCCTTTAAAGAGGTTCCCGCAAGCAAATCAATCCTCTGAAGTCCAAAGCACAAATAGTTAACCCTCTTAAGGCTGGTGTGGTGGGTCACAAGTATTTTAAATTCTTTAAATGCATGCGATACTGTTGCTCAGCAGATGGCATACTTACTCTGTTCATTTGGTCTACAGTAATGATTGAGGATTCCCACAAGGATTTAAGTAGCTTCAGTATCATTTTGAAGGTAGCTTCCCCAGTTGCTTCCAGAACCATCACGATAGCCTAAACATAAAAATTTTGAAAACTACAATCAAAAATAACACTTACTACATTTCAAAAACTGTACTTGTTATTAGACATTACTAAACAAGCTCTAGAATTATACTATTATAATTAAATATTTAATATACTACCTCGTAGTTAGTTTCATATTCAAAAGGCTTCCCAAACCAAAGAAAAGGCAGTTGTGCATCTCTGAAAACACCCAAACATGTTCTGAGAATACTGCAAACATGCATATGTCCTTGTAAAGCAAAGAGGTCTAATTTTCAATGATAAATGCCTGGATTCTGCAGTCAAAGAAGGGATAGGGCCTGCAGCAGACTTCAAGGAAAGCGACCCACAACATCCAGAAATCACTGGACCATGGATTTCACCTTTTATTGAAATAATGATAATTCCATGCTGGCCTCAGCTGTTGGAGATCTCCAGCGACTGGCAGCAATGTCATCAAGCAGGCCAACTTTACACAGCAAAGCAGAAATTAAAAGCACCGACTATCCTTCACATAGAAGAGTAAAAATAAAGAATGTGATATACACATGGGAATCATGTAGATGCTAAAATATAAAATGATTTTTCAAAGTCAGAGGCTGTCCAGCAGTAACCATGCCTTAGTAGGGCATTAAAAAACCAGTTATACTTTATTCAACAAGATCTTTGAAATAATGGGATCTTGTACATCCAAGAGGGTGGATCGTACCTTGCCATAACCCTTTCATGGTTTTACAGCAAAGCTAACAATACAAGTGGAAGTTCCTGCCAAATCAAGTGGTTTAAGATTTTCAAGGTTTCAACAGTATACCTTTGGAAAATGAGGGGATTTCTGCCTGCAGTTTTTTGATTTCTCCATTCTCCTGTGCATGTGTGGATACCAGAAGTTGCTGTCAGTTTCACAGGGTGATGACACGAATGCAGACAGTTTCACTCTTACTAAAAATCACAAAACCCAGGATGGCATGGAGGCACAGTGGTTAGCACTGCTACCTCATAGTTCCAGAAACCCAGGTTTGATTCCAGCCTTGGGTAACTGTGCAGAGTTTGCACGTTCTCCACGTGTCAGCTTAAGTTTTCTCCAGGTACTCCAGTTTCCCCCACAATCCAAAGCAGTGCAGGTTAGGTGTTATTGAAATGCTCAATCCATTTTTCCAGGATCTGAGATTTCCATCAGGTCCCACCAGCACTCAGTAGCTGAGAGGAGCTGGCTAGTTGAGGACCATAGACCTTCCTGACAGATTAGTAGAAATGGTTCATGTCAGTTTTTTCAACACAGGTTGTATTTCATCTGTATTTTGACTTGACTACTTGTCCAGCATCTCATCTGGTCTGTCTTGGACTGTGCCGCGGATATTATTTTAAGCAGTTTTTTTGGTTGTGAACTTATCATTTGGGTATGCTGTGTGTAACTAGTATTTTTCATCAAGGTGGTACATTCTGTGCTCCTTCCCCTCAATTTCACTCATTTTCATCAAACCAGTCCTGTTGCTTGTGCTTGGTGGGTCTGAGTATCTCCTAAGCTGTGTTGTATACAATATCCCATAAGGAAGCCTAGGTTTCCTCAATGTTGTCTGACGGGGCTAAAGGAAATTTAACCGCTTCTCTACATCAGTGAGCTGCTGTTGGATGTTGTGGCTCTTCAATCTGGAGATGTTCAGGCGCTTGGGGATCTTCTTCACTTGAGACATCGCTTTGACTAAATGTTCAGACACATTTTGAAGATGACAAGTCTGTGGTCAATCTGGCAGTCAGTGCCTCTTACAGTCTTGTCACCCTTACATCCTGTCTTTCCTGACAATGACAGAGTCAATGAGATACCAGTGCCCGGAGCAAGGGTTCTTCCAAGACGTTTTATTTCAGTTTGGAAGCTGCAAGACTGCTTGGAGAGAAGCAGCTCATGTTCAGCACAGAACTGCAGAACACCATTGCTGTTTTCCTTCCCAAAGCCATTTTTGTCTGACTTTGTCACTGTACTTAGGGAGTGGAGGTCTCCTTAGAATTTCTCCTCAGTGATTTCCGGATTGGTTATTGTGGTGCATATGTGCTGCTGATGATGTGAATTTGCTTCTTGCCTGCCTATGGGATCTTGAGTGACATGAGATGATCATTTGGACACTTTGGAAGACGGGTCAACTTATTCCCCATTTATTTTAAAATTATACTGTATAACAGCACATAAAAAATGGAGCTTCCAAACATTACACTGGACCTAAAAGATGACAAGCTTGCAGTTGATGTGTTCATCTGTAGCCAGGTTGAGTGCTATTTGCTTCGAATGGTCACTGCTTATAAATGGACAGAAATAGATTGTTGTAGCACTCAAACTAAAATTGCCAAAACCATTTTTATCAATTCATTTTTCTTTATTAACTGCACTGAGCAATTTGGTGTTAAAATCCCTATTGTTTCACAGATGAGTAATAGTTTTCTGTGCTGACAGGTACTTTAAACGCAAGAGTTGTAAATTGCACAGCTTTTCTGAAAGCATTACTCAAAGTCAATGCTCTTATCAGTTTTCTCTTTTTTCCCCCCATCAAATCAGTGTCAGATCAGTATTTTGATTGAAATACTGCTGGGCACAGATCATCAAAACTGAATGATTTTCATTAAAATGTAGAAGAAATGGCTCAAAACCATGCTGCAAAGCAGGCAGTAGGATGTGGGGAAAAGGAAAAAGTACCTCAAACATGTGCTGGGGTACCCCTCTCGGACATACACAGATACCGTTTGCATGGCAATTGCCCAACTGCAAGCTTTCCTAGGGCAAATGTCCTGCACTGGGAACCAATTTAAACTGCAAACTTTGGAGGATTCCAATTGGGTTGCGTCATTAGTTAACAAAGAAATGTTAGAAGAATTAAAACCACATCTAACTTCTGGGTAATTATTGTACAAACCCAGACCAAATCTTCAGGGGACTCCCCAACATTCTCAAATACCTGACTATCCTCTCCCTGCTGCACTCCGCATTGCTCCACCTACCTAATCATTGGGGCCCCCATTCCCCACGGGATTCCGCCACCCCATGGACACTCCCATCCCCTTCAGCAATGCGACTCCATCACATCCCAATATCTCATGAGACCTCCCCCCACCCCGATTACACCAACGGGACCCCCAGGCCCAGGCACCGCCCCCCCCCCCCCCCCCCACCCCCCCCACACACACACACACACACACACATAGATCTAACACCACACTCCCGACATTTCCAAAACCCCCATATGGGTTTCCTCCCTCTCACGATCCATAGGCTTGACCATCATCCCCTATTGGTGGGAAAGTCTTATGAGGAAAGGCTGAGGGACTTGAGGTTATTTTTATTGGAGAGAAGGTTACGAGGTGACCTGATTGAGGCATATAAGATGATCAAAGGATTGGATAGGGTGGACAGTGAGAGCCTTTTACCTCAGATGGTGATGGCTGATACAAGGGGACATAGCTTTAAATTAAGGGGTGGTAATTATAGGATGGATGTCAGAGGTAGGTTCTTTACTCAGAGGGTAGTAAGGTCGTGGAATGCCCTGCCTGCAGCAGTTGTGGACTCGCCAACTTTAAGGGCGTTCAAATGGTCTGTGGATAGGCATATGGATAACATTGGAATAGTTTAGGTTAGAGGGGCATTGGATTGGTTCCACTGGTCGGCGCAACATTGAGGGCCGAAGGGCCTGTACTGCGCTGTAATGTTCTATGTTCTATTTCCCTCCCCCTACCACTTCTCATCCTGATCTGAGGCTCACAAGATTTCACCCAAACTCCTTGGGAAATCCATGTCAGTTATTCATTATATTTTTGTTTCCTAGATGTTTCTCCTTCAGTAGGGATTTCAAATGTTAATACTGGTCCATAGGACATGTTCGATCTGCTTTCTTACACGTACAACGTTTGCTATCTGCCAGTCTTCTGGCACGGCACCTACTTCTAATAAGTAGGTGTAGCAGTGCCTCTGCTATCTCATCCCGAGATTCTTTTAAATTGCATGGATGCATTTCACCAGAACCCGGTGCTTTATCCTAAATTTTACCAGCTTGATTATTCCATTTGTAATCTTATATTGTAATATCACGTCCAACTGATCAGTCTACCTGGGGAATACTGAATCAAAATAATTTTATATTTCTGCTATTTCACTATTAGAACATAGAACACTACAGCACAAACAGGCCCTTCGGCCCACGAGTTGCACCGATCACATCAACACCTACCAATCCATAGACCTATCTATAACCCCCAATCCCACTAAATCCCATATACTCATCCAGAAGTCTTTTAAAAGACCCCAGCGAGTTCACCTCCACCACCACTGATGGCAGCCGATTCCATTCACTCACCACCCTCTGAGTGAAAAACTTACCCCTAACATCACTTCTGTACTTGCCTCCCCACACCTTAAATCTGTGTCCTCTCGTAGCGACCATTTCAACCCGGGAAATAGCCTCTGAGAATCCACCCTATCTATTCCTCTCAACATTTTGTAAACCTCTGTCAGGTCGCCTCTCAACCTTCGTCTCTCCAGGGAGAAGAGTCCCAGCTCCCTCAACCTATCTCCATAAGACATGCCTCCCAATCCAGGCAACATCCTTGTAAATCTCCTCTGTACCCTTTCAATAGCTTCTACGTCCTTCCTATAGTGAGGTGACCAGAACTGCGCACAGTACTCCAAGTGAGGCCTGACAAGGGTCTTATAAAGTTGCAGCATTACCTCCCGACTCCTAAACTCAATCCCTCGATTAATGAAGGCCAGTACACCATACGCCTTCTTGACCACATCCTCCACCTGCGAGGCTGATTTAAGAATCCTGTGGACCCGGATCCCAAGATCCTTCTGCTCTTCAACACTACTAAGACTCCTGCCCTTGATAGTGTACTCGTTCATCCCATTTGTCCTGCCAAAATGGACTACACATTTATCGACGTTGAAGTCCATCTGCCACTTCTCCGCCCAGTCCTGCATCCTATTTATGTCCTGCTGCAACTTCTGACATCCTTCCAGCCCATCCACAACACCACCGACCTTCGTGTCATCGGCGAACTTACTAACCCATCCCTCCACTTCCTCATCTAGGTCATTTACGAAAATGACAAACAGCAAGGGTCGTAGAACAGATCCCTGGGGCACTCCACTGGTGACTGACCTCCATGCAGAAAAAGACCCATCCACAACCACTCTCTGCCTTCTGCAGGCAAGCCAGTTCTGGATCCACAAGGCCAAAGCCCCTTGGATCCCATGCCCTCTCACCTTCTCAAGAAGTCTTGCATGGGGGACCTTATCAAACGCCTTGCTGAAGTCCATGTACACCAGGTCCACTGCACTTCCTTCGTCAATGTGTTCAGTCACATTTTCGAAGAACTCAACTAGGCTCGTAAGGCACGATCTGCCCTTGACAAAACCATGCTGATTATTTCTATCCTTCCCTGTAATTTTATCTTGACTACCCCATGTGAATGGATCTATTCATATCAGATTTGCCTTATTATAATGTGCCTGTAGAACATTTTTACTGTTTTATTTGGTGATCCTTGATACATCATTTCATGTTCATCTTTGCCTTCCTAATTTCTTTGAAGTTTCTCTTCGTCTTTGTGTTCTCTTTGGTCATGTCCTGCGCTGCTCTCCATGAACTTGGCATCTCTTTAACCGTCAGTTTTCCCATGTCTTTATTAATCCATGAAGTTTCACTAACATTGTGACTGAATATATTTTTCCTGGGCTCTGCTGAACACTGCTCTCTATAAATATTGTCCTTTTTATATGACTATATTCTCTGCCAGTCAAAATCAGCTTTTCTTCAAACTATACATCATCATTTCCATCCTTCTCATTATCCTAAACTGTATAACATAATGATCACTGCTGCTAAGATACTCACCTATTTTTACTTCCATTATCTTGGATATTATGATTGCGCTCAATATTGAAATAATCTATTGTTTTAAACATATATATGCTGCACTTGGAGATCTTCATCTGTTTTTACCTTATACACAAGTTCATGGTGGAAGTGTGGCACTTCAAGTTCCCGCAAGCAGTGCTCAGCTTCTGCCACATCTCCAGACACTTGGTATTCCTTCAGCAACATGTCAATCTACCAGGGTAATTATTGGGGTGGTGAGAGGAAAGAAAATATAGTCAGTGTTCTGCATCAAGTATATTTAGCCATTCATATGCGACTAGCTCTTAAAACCTGCCCATTGGTTACCACTTTCAAGGTTACACAGGTTGCTTGTTGCAGATTTCCAGTCAAGGTGGCTAAAGGTTGGGAGATGGCAGCATAGTGGTAATATCACTGCACTGGACTAATGCTCTGGGGACATGGGTTTAAATCCGACCATGGCAGCTGGGAGAATTTAAATGCAATTAATAAATCTGAAAGACAAAGCTAATCTCAATAATGGTAACCATGACAACCAATGACATCAATTGTTGTAAAAATTCATTTTGTTATCTAATGTTCTTTAGGGAAGGAAATCTGCCATCCTCATCTGGTATGCCTCAAAAGACTCCCAAGTCCACAGTTGTTGAGTCTTAGTTTTCCTCTGAAATGGCCCAGCAAGCCATGCAGTTCATGGACAATTAGGAATGGGAAATAAATGCTGGGCAGCAACACCCATACCCCATGGAAAAAAATGCATTTTTTTTTTAAAAGGTTGCAAAAAGTTAACACGAATTTCTAGACAAATTATTTTGATGAGACCATTGCAATATATAATCAGAGCAGTACAGCACAGGCAGCCTGCTTTTTTGGAAGGGAAAAAGTTACTCACACTTCCTGTTCTTTTCCATGTCTGCAACTGTCTCCTTCTAACATTTATCAAATTTCCTTTTGAAGACTATTAGCAATCTACCACCCCATCAAGCCAAATCCTACCATTCATGCATTAAAAAAAGCTTTTAGTGTCACCTCTGATTGTTTCGCCAATCATCTTAAATCAGTGCCCTCTGGTTATTGACTGCTCAGCCATTTAAACATTTTCTCTGATTTTCTCCATCCAAACCCCTTGTTGATTTTATATACCTCTATCCAATCTCCTCTTGGCCTTCACTGCTCTTGAGAACAACCCCAGTCTAAACTGTAACTCCTCATCCCTGGAAACATTCAAGTAAATCTCTCTATCCTCTCTAAGGTTGAGATATTTTTGCTGAGTGTGATGCCCAGAATTGGGCACAATACTCCCATTAGCTTAAAATAACTTACTGGCTTTTGAACTTTACGTCCATATTTACCATGCTCAGGATCCGATCAACATTGACTATGACCACTTGATCCGGAATCAAATCTGTAGCTGATGGAATAATTTGTCTGTAAGAATCATAACTTATGGATCTTTTATGTTGGTGAACAATTCTCAAGGGACCTCCTATATTATACAAACTACATTAGGCCTTCTTAATTATCCAGCTTCAAGTCATTGTGCAGATAATGGTCCAAACTGCATACAATTTCCACTCCATAAAACAGCATCTCTTCTCAATTCCCAGGGTAGTTATATTGAAGGAAATTCAGAATTAGAGATCCTTTTTTTTTGAAAAGTGTTTCTTTTATTATTTGAAATTACAAAAAATATTATAGGCTGCAAAATCCAACTCTACTTTTAGGGATAGGAAGATAAAGACTATTACATTTTCAACCAAGCTACACGTTGTAAACTACAAAAATAACATACCTCTTGGACAAGTTGTTCAACTGGCCTTTGTCCACCTCCTGTTCCCCACACATTGTCCAGGCGCAGACCTCCCCTCTTCATACTTAGCAACACGGCTGCTCTACCCAAGGCAGCTCTAGATAGAGGATGGTGGGAAGAAAAAGTAACAAACTCAACCACATTTATTCAAGTGATCGATTCAAGCTACTTCCACATTTTTAGAGCCTGAATAAGTCTTACTAAAGTCAACTAAAGTTAATGGTTTTTGATAATGAGTATTAAAATGCAAATGTGCAATTTCTCAATTGCAAGAACTTAGTAAAAGTATCCTGTGAATGGACTTCTCCAGTTTCCTGAAGCACAAGGCAAAACTTTAAAACATATACCTGGCATTCTCACAATCCACCTTCCCTTTGTAACTTTCAATGTAACTTTTTGACAGGATTTCATCTGCTACAGCTCTTGCAATAAACTGGCCTACAAGCTGGAAAGAAACAAACAAACAAATTGTATTAAGTGTTAGCTTCCAAATCAACTATTACTCGATCACAAAAAAGGCATGCGAATCAATGAATTAAAGAACCTTGCTGCATCTCACTAGGAGGGAACACTTAAATGGCAGTGACGCAAATTCCTGCAGTCTATTTTGGTTTAAAATCTAGGAATGGCCTGAAGAAAATACAAATATTTTAATAAAGACTGCCTTTTTGAAGTTTAGACATGAGTTGGAATAAAACTGAAGCGCAAAACCACTTCTAAACTGACAAACTATCCTTCACCCATCATAAAGGGTAATTTGAGGTCAACCAATTGATCTCTGTTGAAACCAAGCATTTGACCCATTAAACAGGAGAACAGTTCAGTACTGTCAATATATCACAGAATTCTTGTGTTTGTTTTCCATTTAACTCCTACCATTGAAAAGTGATGACAGGTGAGAACTGGACTGCAGGTCTGCAAAGCACCACCACCAAATGTCTACAATAGCATGTAATTACTCACTTTATAAAGTGCACCTACACTGTCTCTGGAGCACTCAATGATAGACAGAGGAGATGAGAAGAGGCAAGAGAAAAGTCATTTCACAAAATGAATTGTTGCAGTAGGGAATACTTTGGCAATCAGATAAGAGGCAAAATGGTTTCAGCACATACAGGTGACTACCAACTCATGTTAGAAGATTCATACAATAAAGAGGTGAAGAGAGATAATTTATGGTATTGTTATTCCCTCCCTCCCCAAAAGCTACCATCACAAACAATATTTTCATAAAGCACTGGAGACAAATCCACGTCAAGTTTCTCAGTCTTCCTTTTCAACTCAGTCACCAAATTCAAGTGCTGTACTTACCTGCAGACAATAAAAACATTGAAAAATACTGGCTTCAGGTTTATCTTAACTGGGCCCTTTAACTTATCATATGAAAGTCTGGTTAGCCCCGAGTTCCAGTGATTCTGCTGAATATCACAAAGACCTATCTAAAACATTGAATATCACCTACTAAAACAAGCATGCCTTTTGATACAACTTCTCTCACTTCAAACATGGAAGTAAACTATTCTGGCTGTAGACTGAGTGGTCAGATGAGGGCATGATGACAGATAAAAGTCGTCATGTGGCAGGAGTGCGGGTAGAGCACAAGTGTTGGACACAGCTGTTGAACTCAGGAATAAGCTACCTTTGTTGGAAGTCCTTCTTGTCAATGATTTCAGGAACCCATAACATTGTACATGATGTCAGGAGTTGGCAGCATGGCACAGGACTTTGCCACATCAACCCAATCGTTTATGATGAATATATTGCAGATACTTGGGAAACATTCCAGAAGGAGTGGCCTATTTACTGCAGTGCTACACTCTACAAGTCGTAAAAGGGACAGACTTATATCCTATTACACCTTGCAGGCCCCGAGGCTGTCCAGCAATTTGAGTTGAGGTGTTCGTCTTCCAGACAGAAGAAAAAGTAGACCTGAAGATAATCCTGAAACAACTCAAAAACATCTGCCTCCTGATAAAAAAACATTATCCTTGATAGACATGCATTCAATTCAATGAACCAAAGAGCAGATGAATCAATACAATCTTACACAATTATCCTAAATTATTGGCCAGGGAATGTGCATTTGGAACTCTCACTAAAGATCTAATCAGGATTGAATAGTCTGTGGAAATATTTTGGGATTAAGTCTGCAAGGAGTTGCTGCGAGACAAAAACTCAGCATTCCAAGCAGCCATCAAAATCTGTAATATGAACAAACCCTCAAACAAAGCAGAGATTTAAGGTGAGAAACCAAGGTATTCACATTACTTGGGCTTTTGCATTGACAGGCACCCATTGAATAGAGCAGCTTGATTTACATAAATTAAGAGATGCAAGTGCAGGAAATGGAACTACTTTGCCAAGTAGTGCAGATCCAAACAACAGCAGGCTCCTCTGCCATCAGCAACATAGCAGCAGTTTGAAACTCCAGGTTTAGGAGAGTCAATAAGGTGAATGAATTCCAGTTGCTTGATAGAGCAGACGCAGCACGGTTTCATTAAAGGGAAGTCGTGTCTGACAAATTTACTAGAGTTCTATGAGGATGTGTCTAGGGCGGTGGATAGAGGAGAGCCGGTGGATGTGGTCTTTCTAGATTTTCAGAAAGCGTTTGACAAAGTGCCTCACAAGAGGTTATTGCAGAAGGTCGAAGGACATGGAGTTGGGGGTAGGGTGTTAGCGTGGATAGAGGATTGGTTGTCAAATAGGAGGCAGAGAGTGGGGGTCAACGGGTGCTATTCGGATTGGCGGATGGTGACTAGTGGAGTGCCCCAGGGGTCGGTGCTGGGGCCTCAGCTTTTTACCATTTATATAGA
Source organism: Carcharhinus amblyrhynchos (assembly GCF_965287045.1). Lineage (NCBI taxonomy): Eukaryota > Metazoa > Chordata > Chondrichthyes > Carcharhiniformes > Carcharhinidae > Carcharhinus > Carcharhinus amblyrhynchos. The sequence continues at coordinate 42,330,066 of NC_137340.1, forward strand.
TGATCTGGAGGAGGGAACCGAGTGTAGAGTGTCGAAATTTGCTGATGACACCAAGATTGGGGGAACGGCAAATTGTGCGGAGGGTGTGGAGAGTCTGCAGAAGGATCTAGATAGGCTGGGCGAATGGACCAGGAAATGGCAAATGGAATTTAATGTTGGCAAGTGTGAGGTGGTCCACTTTGGTAGGAAAAATGGTAGGAAGGACTATTACTTACGAGGCGAAAAACTGCAGCAGGCGACGGTGCAGAGGGACCTCGGGGTCCTTGTGCATGAGTCGCAAAAACCCAGCTTGCAGGTGGTCAGGAAGGCGAATGGGATGCTGGCCTTCATAGCGAAGGGGATTGAATATAAAAGTAGGGAGGTCTTGCTGCAGCTGTATAGGGCATTGGTGAGGCCGCAACTGGAGTACTGTGTGCATTTTTGGGCGCCGCACCTGCGCAAAGATATTTTGGCCTTGGAGGGAGTGCAGAGGAGGTTTACTAGGCTGATACCGGAGTTGAGGGGGTTGAGCTATGAGGAGAGGCTGAATAAACTGGGCTTGTACTCGTTAGAGTTTAGAAGAATGAGAGGAGATCTCATTGAGACGTATAAAATGATGAATGGGATGGATAGGATAGAGGTGGAAAGACTCTTCCCGCTCAAAAAAGACAATAGGACTAGGGGGCACAGCCTCAAGATAAAAGGGGGGCGGTTTAGAACGGAGTTGAGGAGGAACTTCTTCACTCAAAGGGTGGTGAATCTCTGGAATTCTCTGCCCGTTGAAGTGGTGGAGGCTGCCTCGCTAAATATTTTTAAGACGCGGGTTGATGGGTTTTTGATAGGAGAGGGGATTAAGGGTTATGGGGAGAGGGCGGGAAAGTGGAACTGAGCAGCGACAGATCAGCCATGATCTTATTGAATGGCGGGGCAGGCTCGAAGGGCTGGATGGCCTACTCCTGCTCCTATTTCTTATGTTCTTATGTTCAACCAAAGCAACCAAGTTACAGACCCTCCAACAACACTCTACTGCGATACCATTGACAAAGTCACAGGAAAGAATGAGATCTTCACCACTCTCAAAATAATTAATAATAACGCAAGACTTAAAGTCAAGACTGACACTGGAGCAAAGGATAGTGTACTATCCAGCCAAAGGTTACTGGAAATAAATCAGTATGCAGTATCAGATCTTAGCAGCCAGATGCACCTTGTGGCAGACAGATAATCCACACTGAAAGTGTGATAACCCTCCACTGCACACTGGAATATTTCAAGTCACATACAGTTGACCAGAACGAAAAGCCACTGGGGTGTGGGGCAGCATTGCGGCTCATTCAACTTGGGACATAAATGCACGTTCAATAACTCCAAGTCTCAGAAATGACAGCATATTTACAGACTTCTTCACTGTGACACCATTTGACAAGCTACTAGTTGCATACCACAAGACTAGATAATTTGGTACCATCAACAGTCTGTGCTCCAAGAATAATACCAGTAACCATGAAGCAGAAAGTTGTTAATGAACTCCATCGGGACCTTCCCCATATGCTCCGCACACTCTTCGCTATCAGTGATGAATTGACAGCACAGGGTGAACTAATACAGCATGGTCAGTGATACATCATCCCTATTATCCAACGGACAATACACACCACCAAGAACACCTCAGACTGTAAGAAAGCAGATACAGGGCCAAAGAATCACTGTACTGGCCCTCCACGTGTGCAGACATGAAAAGGTAAAATTTCCAGATGCACACCATGCAATACACTCAAGCCAAGGAGTCACTGCATCTACACAAGAGTCCAGTTCTCCCATGGTCATTTGCAGCAGCTAACATCTTTGAATGGAATGGTAAACAGAGACTCATGACATAATGCTCGCCAATTTGTCTTTGCTGAATTTTGCAACTTTACACACACGTGGCACTTTGAACATATCACATGCAACCCCTACATCCATTGTTAGATGGTATGGCAGAACAAGCTGTTCACTCAGCCAAGTATCTTCTAGGGAAATGTGCAAGGGGTCGCACAGACTACTATGCTGCGCTCAAGCCTGACCTCATCAGCACAACCATGATTCTTACTGAGGCTTTGCGGACAACCTAAACTTGAAACCAACGTGAATGAGACTCTCCGGCAATGCAGACTGAGAAGCACAATACTCTATGATTGAGATGCCAATAGATTTCACTCTCTAACATCAGGTCAAATGGTGGTGATCAAGATTCAGGTCACACGTGGCCATGACCAGTTGTGGTGGTACACAGTAATGTCCATAACTATATAAGTGAGTGTTGTCACGTTCTGCAAGTAGAACAATTAATACCAGCAGACAACACAGCACTTCAGGCATCCGACAGATAGCACTAAATGTATAGACTCCTGGAGGCCAACACAGCGATTCCTGCACTTGACAAAAATAAATGGAACAGCTCACGTTGCTAGCAGTGAGGACATTGGCCATAGAAAGACTACAACACCATCGACTGATGTAATCTCACACTCAAAGCACCTGAGCAGGCCAGGGACAGGCTCCATGACTTTATTATCACTTGGGCTGACTTCTAAATTTCAGTATTTCATTCTGGGGTTGTGGTAGAAGGTGACATGGTGGGCTATGTACTGGTTGTGATAGCTTAATCCATGCCTCTTATATATATATATGCATCTGTAAATATTTATGCATTGTCATTTTGTTTAATTATGTCACACAATGGTTTGTATATATTTTCTATTGGGCACAGTTACAGCTCTTGCCACCAGGTGTGTCAACTAAACAGAGAAGAGATAGACTGAGTGGATTGTGATGACGTGGTTTCAGAATAGGTCACATGATGGCAACAAGGGAGTTATCCCCGGAAGCATGGGCTAAGCACAAAGTACAAGTGTTGCATATAGATGTTGAGCCCAAAAACCTTGGTGGGAAGCTCTTGTTATCAGTGATTTAGGGAACCCACAACATTCTATACAGGCACTGGAGTCATAATACTACATTCTTTTGTAACCTTATTTCTACGTTAGATTAGATTTTTTTAAAAAGGGAATAGAGCGCTTTGTAGCAATCATTGTTTCACAATTTAATCTTTACTCAGATTTTAATATAATGAAGTTTTAAACAGAAAACAAGCCTCAGGAGAGTAATAAAGGAAAATAAGCCTTTAACTGAATCAGGCAAATCTGTCAATGGCGATTAAATGTTTGTAATATCTTAAGATTTAAGATAAAAGTCAGGGTCTACTCGTAATCATTCTTTGCACTAAACAATCTGAATAATCCATAGTTCACATAAGATAAAAAGTGGGAATTTAATGCTAAAAATTAAATTAGGTAAACTAAATTGAATTAAGATGATTTTCTTCCCTATCCTTCACCTAATTACTGTACCAGCATACTGGAAAACAAAAAATGGAGCCAGATTAAATATTTGCTAGCAACAGCCTTGTCACTCATTGTTAATCACTGTCCTTAAAAGGTGAGTAGGCTTCAGTATGTAACAGCACAACTACAGATATAGTACTCAACCTGCTAAACTGCTCTGGCACTTCCATTTTTTGTTTCAGATTTCCAGCACCTACGCTCTTTATTTAGTGAAATAAGCTGCTAAAGAGACAGCCATTCTTTCTCCTGTAATGATTTAGCATTTACTGTCTTTATCCAAAGTGCAGGGAAGGAAACTAGCATGATGATGAGATACAAATTATGCATGAAATGCAGAACAGAGATTTGGTTCATATGAAGGATATACGTATAACAACTTGTTTCCAGCTACTCGACAACTAATAGAGAAGTGTCAACCGTATGATTTGTTTCATCTTAGTAAAATTGGATGAATAATGGCAAGAAGTGTAAACATGCAAAATGTCCAAAGTTGGACAATGTATGTCAATCTCCAGAATAGATGAATGGAATGGATTTAGGAAATACAGATCAAAATCTACCAAAAGATCAATCCATGACTGTATTCATTGATATTCCAACTGACTACATGGTAAATTGAGCCAACTTTGAGAAACCATCCTCATTATGGTTAACTGGATGGGGATAAAGTGTTAAAGATTTTTGATTAATTAGGATCTGCTTTTCAAATACAGTTTTTGAAGGTTCACATTTATTAAACTACAGCTACCCACAGGAAAGGTGCATTAAATGATGATGATGCATATGCAGAGTGAGTGAAAGCTGTAAGCAATGGAAGCTTTAAATGATTCTGGATCATCCAAGTCAACTGTGACCTACATAAAATAAGTTACAAACAGAAGCCCACACCATTGTTCTCCTTGGTGAATGAAATAAGGAGATAAAATGATAAGCACTGGACCCACTCAGTGCAAAAGCTTTCTGCAGCACAAGCTATTATAAACATATAAAACCAACTGCTGGAAAAAACACAGTTGATCCGTCAAGTCTGTGCCTGTCCCTTATTAGTAAAATTGCTTCCCCCATTTAGGGGGAAGAATTTGGAATACCACAAGGATCAGTACTGGGGTCTCTGCTACATTAAATGACTTGGATGATGGGACAAAGTGTGACGTATCCAAGTCATTACAGATTTAGCTGGAAAAGTAACAGAGGCAGGGGTAGATTTTATGGAAACCACAATAGCAGGAAATGTGGCACGCATGACGAGAAATTTCAATTTCCAGATGGTGGGGTGAAATGGGTTCATACTTGTAATACATTTGCATGCCATGCCTTGAATGTTCATCAACATAAACTTTTTAAAATGACAAAGATAGAGTCAGTGATGCACAAGAATCTTGTGGCACGTAGTTCACAAATGTTTAAAGATGGTGTACACCAGTTGGCTTTGGGCAGTTGCGTGCAAGGCCAGCTGATTTTCATGGTTAACATTATGACTCAAGAACTGCTTCTTCCCTGCTGCTATCAGATTTTTGAATGGACCTACCTCGTATTAAGTTGATCTTTCTCTACATCCTAGCTATGACTGTAACTCTACATTCTGTGCTCTCTCCTTCTCTATGAATAGTATGCTTTGTTTCGCGCACAAGAAACAATACTTATCACTGTATACTAATACATGTGACAATAATAAATCCAATCAAATGGCACAAGGGAGGGGAGCAGGAGAATAGCAACTTGCATGGAGGCTTGGGACTGGCAAGAGAGTTAGTGCTGGTGAGTTGGAGACAAAAATCAGTGAAGGTCATAAAACGAGGGCTTAAAAGGACAGTGTTAATATTGTCTAAATGTGGGACCATCTCAGGGTGTTAGCTGGCAAAGTTCTTACAGGGATTAGAGTTCACCTACACTTCAATTACCCCTGCTGAAAGTAATCTCAGACGATGGCCCTTACAATGCATAGAAGCCAGCTGAGTCTGCAAGTTCAATCATGTCCCACAAGGTGACGAGTACAACATGAGTATTTAATAGAGTGCATGAAAAAGCACAACACTGTTTCTTCAATAAAGGAAATATACCTCACTCCCCTGTAACCATCAACGCTTGCCAAGGCATACTACCACATTTGCCTGAACTAGTCTCAACAAGTAACAATGATGCACGTGAATAAAGTGAAACATTTACATGTGAACGTTAATTTTGAAAAATGCCTCGTCTCCTTTATGTCCTCAATAAGTTTAATGTTTATGACAATGCAATTGGGCAGGGATGTTTTGGCCACGATACAAGCCTCCCAGTTTGACCAGGGAGCTCATTTATAGCCCAATCATAGCTGCAGCATTATCAGCTGATGGAAAGTATCCGCATCCCCATACCATGCGATCACAGAACAAAATGAAATTGGAGATGTCCCACTAGACTAGATCAACTTAAAGTACATTAAACTAAGTATATTCCAATATGCCTCAAGGCCAGGTTTACCCAGTACGAGCACAAATTTGTTGGTATCCAGATCAGTTTCTCTTACTCTGTCAAGTTGTAAATTCCAGCCACATGCTTGCACAAGGAAACAAAACTGATTAATCTGCTAACAAAATAGTAATCAGATTTCATATCAATAGCAAAAGGTCCAAGAAAAGGAGGTAAAAATGATTTGGTCCAAAATTGGCCAATGGGGGGGGGGGGCGGGGGTGAGAAACAAGTAGAATTTCACCACATCCAGACCTTTCAGAATGTTACGATCTTCATACTGACTTGCAACTATTTGAAAAAGATTCAAACTTCCAACTTCTGACAGAATAACATGACTAGATTTCACATATTAAAAATTTTGACTGACTTCAGACTGACTAAAAATGCCATTGACAAAACACTACTTTTTTTTCCCCACTGTCAACACTGTTATTTATCACATATCGCAATCTTCAAGAATTACAATCCTTATAGGTCTACAGTTACTTCCAAAGGGTTCCCGTATTCCCATTGCCGCTGCCAGGCACGTCCCTCAGTTTTAGAAGTTTCGTAAATTTAGCCTCAGCAGTAATGCCTAATGTGATTCTCCTCCAGAACAAATCTCCCAGAATCCTTAAATGGCTGCAATACACCTCTCTTCCACTAGAGACCATCTCTCTCCTGCATCATGGTGTGGTAGCTGGCAAAGCGAAGCAGCCTCTTCACTGACCACACAAAACTGCTGGTTGTTGGAGATATTTCTTAATTTCTATGAAAGCCTGTAACTTGATCTCAAAATGGCTTCCCATCTTCTTCCCTGTGGCAACATGAATTACTTTAACCTTGCATTAAGATAGAAAGGCTGATTAGTTATTTTTGATTACAACACCCTTTCATTTTAGAAATGAATGGACAGTTATCTAACAACTGTTTATAACCCAATACATACTTATGGAACTTTGGGAGACTCAAGATCTACTCAATGTAAACTCAGATTGCTGCCATTGTCTCCAAGAGTGTCTTGCGTCATTGTCTCAGTAAAACAATAGGCCTTCCTTTGATCTCTAAATCAAAACACTCAGGCTTAGTGTTAGCAGACTGCAGAACAGAGTTCCAAAGAGTCATACTGGACTCAAAACTTTAACTGTTCATCTCTCCACAGATGCTGCCAGAACTACTGAGGTTTTTTTTTTTAGCACTTTTCATTATTCAGATCTCCAGCATCCACAATATTTGATTTTCAATATGACTTGCTTTGTTTCCCTCCTTGCAGTTTTCCAATCCTCCAGGGAATTTCTAGAATCTAGGGAATTATTAACCAATGCATCCACCAACATTGGTCATTTTTTTTAATGACCCGAAGATACAGACCATCAGGTCCACAGTATTTGGCAGCTTCTAGTTCCATTAGTTTGCCTGGTACTTTTCGTTCCTTCCTTTTGCTCTTAATCTTCTACTATTATTGGTATTCTGTTAATGACTCCTATCATGAAGGTAGGTGCAAGTGCAAAATACTTGATCAAAATCTCAGCAAATTTGTTTTCCATTAATTCCCCCAGTCTCATTCCTTTTTAGCTCTTCTCTTCTTTTGTGCATACTACTGCCAACTTACATATTTCTTGCTAGTTCACTCTCATTTAAGTGTACCCTCATCATCTTTTCAGTCATCCTTCACTGGTTGCTAAATTTTTCCCCAACATGATGGACCAGAAACAGTACGCACACAATTCACCAATTCTGAAGCATTTAATCCACCTGGAAATGGCACTGCTTGGTAGGAATACACCTGAATGTGTCAAAGACTGCAGTAAAATCAAACACTTGAAGACTTCAGAAACATTCCCCAAATTAAAAAAAAATTGCAAACATAACAAAATGATCAAATATACCACATGGAAGGACCATTCCGGTGGAATATAAAATACAATCTTTTAAATTAAAATAGACGCAGTCTGGGGAACATAGGGGCCAATTTTACAGTCCTACCACTAATACATTTGAAGGTTGCAAGAGGGTGTGTGTGTGTGTGTGTGTGTGTGTGTGAGAGAGTGAGAGAGAGAGAGTGAGAGTGAGAGTGAGAGTGAGAGTGAGAGTGAGAGTGAGAGTGAGAGTGAGAGTGAGTGAGTGAGTGAGAGAGACACAAAGAGCATGCAGAACCAGACTAGCACCTTCCCGCCCAACCCAAGCTGCTCCCTATATGAGAGCTCAGGCAAGAAAGTTCGTGTGTGTGTATATATATATATATATATTATATATATGTGTATGTGTGTGTGTGTGGGGGGGGAGAATAACACGTGCCCAATGGCACACCCCCTACCAACAAGGTGCCCTCACTTGAAACCACCCCCAGCCTCTAAAGCTGACGTTTCCACCCTCTCCTCAGCACCCCTGATCCCTCCTGAACAAAATCCCCATACTTACTTCTAAGTCTGGAAATATCTTAGGCTTGCCTGTAGTGGTCACTATTTGCTTCTGGTGCTGCAGGAACCACAAGAACTACTAGATTTGCCAGCAGCTCTCAAGGGCTTGTGCTTGAAGGACAGACATTCCATTCTAACCTCATTAAGGCTGCCCCCAGAATATTATCCCTGCGGGGCAGCCAGATTTAAAGCTGGCAAGTTGCTGACAGTCTTTGTCATCAGAGTGCAAGGAATATGTCTTCATCGTAAAATGTAAAACTCACCCTATAGTTGCTTATAGGATCAGATACTGATCTTCTCCAGGATTTGGATTAAATGTATGGCAAGGGTTTTCTGTGAAACTGTTTGAGGGAGTCTCAAACCTGATAGGGGCAATTTTGTGTAAGTCACAATCCAATTTCACATTAGTTGTTAAGTGACAAACAGGCTCAAGGATTATTGATCAAGAAAGCAGAAAAACGCTATCCTTGTGCAGTACGGTGTGCCCTCAGGGTTACAGCAGAGGCTTTTTTTTAAAAACAGAAAAGGCAGCTTTAGTTTTTATCCAGCTGGGAGTGTTTGATGCTGACATGAAGTGGCTGGAATTGAAAGCATTCCGTTCCTCGGGGCAAACATTCCTTATCCTGTCGAAACCAAAAAAAGTCTCACCCAGTATTTCACGCACTCACCTGTGGTGCTCCTGGAGTGTCCAAGGCTAGTTCTGGCAAATCCTTCAGCAACATATCAAATGATTTTTCCACATCATTTGTAGTGAGCACTTTTCCACACAGATCAGACAGAAGTCTAGATGTGAGCTCACGGTGGCTGGCTTTTCCCTCTAAAGCCAGCGATACTGCTAACACTGGCACAGTACATTTCATTTCCCCAAGATTCAAGTTATTCAGCAGCTCCTGTATAACAGTAAGCACAATATAAAGCGTTAACAAAACCTATAACAGTTATGATCTGAGAAATGGGAAAATTGAGTATTTCAAAAATAAGAGAACCGTTCAGATAAATAATCTGAGATGATGGGCGAAATGAACTGATAGTGACGATATCTCATATACATGATAGGTTTCACAGAAAAGGCACTAAATAGCCCATTCTGCAAAGCTCTGTAACCAAACGGGGGCAACGGATCTATAAAAATCTACTGTTGGCACTGTGATCAGAAGCTATTAGCTGATGTACGTGCCTGACTGTGCCTCCAGAACCTGCAAGCGTTTTGGATAAAGACCATGGAAACAGCGGGCAGGTGGGAAAAGAAAATCATGAACAATATTATAGTTCCAGAAGTGTTTAGTCCTTTTCACTGCTGCTGACAATTTTGAGTTTTGGTAATGATAGTAATGGGTATATTGTGTAACAAGTAGCATACTGGGCACAAGGCTACAGCATTTAATTCAAGTTACCGTGCTCAGCCATATAAATGGCAGTATCTGCTGAAACAGGTCTAACAACTTACATTAAAGCATGACTGCAAGTAAATGTGGAATTGCTGCGCTAAATTTGTTTTTGTTCCAAAAAGGTGTCTGGTTTTAACCAACTCTGATCTTGGATTATATTCAAATTTCATCATGTTATTGTTTTGTACTTTTCTCTGGTCCACCCAAGCATCAGGAAGAGGCCAGCAAATTTCCACTATATGGGGATAATCTCACTTAATTGCTGCTTGAAGAAAAGTGTTCTTATTAAAGTGGGAGGCACAGTGGTTAGCACTGCTGCCTCAGTGCACCGGGGACCAGAGTTCAATTCTGGCTTGGGTGACTATCTGTCTGGAGTTTGCACATTCTCCCTGTGCCTATGTGGGTTCCTCCAGGTGCTCCCACAGTCCAAAGGTATGTAGATTAGGATGATTAGTTATGGTAAGTATGTGGATAGGCCTGTGTAAGATGCTCCATGGAGAGTCGGTACAGACTTGATGGGCCAAATGGCCCTCTTCTGCACTGCAGGGATTATTCTATGATTCTAATGCCATAACCTAGAATATATGGAAGGGAGCACATATACAATGCTAAATTCCAAATTAATCCTACTGAATGTGGTCCAAAGTTGAAACGCTAAGTTCCAAATTAATCCTACCGAATGTGGTCCAAAGGTTGAAATTACATAATTCTGTACTTCAGGGGTCACAACTACCTCAGCAGCCAGCAATAAAACAGGCATAAGTAACTTTCTTCACAACTCAGTCCTACTCCCAGAAAAGGAAGGAGTTGTCTGTCTGGACATCATTTAAATTTCAATCATCATCACCAAAAGAGATTAACTGGTCATTTATCTCACTACTATCAATGGAGTACTGCTTAATGCAAATTGGCTGGCATGTATTTCCAGATTATATGAGATGTGAAAAATGCCACTACAAGTACAGATTCATTTTTTACTCCCAATAAACAACAGCAACTTGCATTTGCAAACCAACTTCAATGTAATGAAGTGTCCAGTGGAGCTTCACAGCAGCATTAATAAAATCTGACATTGAGCCAAGTGAGGTATAAGGACAAGTGGCCAAAAGCTTAAGTCAAAAAGATAAGGCTTTAAGAAGCATCTAAAAAGGAGGTAGATAAACAGAGAGGGTTAGGGAGGTAAATCCAGACTTAGAGTCTTGGCATGGTCACCAATGATGAGGCGATGAAAATCAGGAAAGCACAGAAGAGCAGAGCTAGAGAAGTACGGAGATGTGGGGTTGCTGGGAAAGAGATGCAAAACCTACGACTGGAGGAGAAAGGTTTAAGACCATGAGTGGATGCTCAGATTAAATATTTTAAATTTGAGGTGTTGCTGGACTGGGTGTTGAGATGAGTCAGTGACTACAGAAATGGATAAACAATTTTGATTCGGCGCTACAGGAATGGCAACATAGTTCTAAAAGATGGTGCGAGACTTGGAAGGTAGCTGACAGGTGTTCTCAAGCATCCCTTATTCTTTGTGGTGGTAAAGGTTGTGGATTTGGCAGGTGCTGTCAAAGAAGCCTCGGTGAATTCCTGCAGTGTATTGAGTAGATGGTACATGCTGCTGCTGATGTATGTGCCGAAGGAAGTGAACATTTAAGGTGGTAGATGGGGTGCCAATAAAGTGGGTGGGCTTTATCTGGATTGCGTCAAGCTTCTGGAGTAGCCACACACATCCAGACAAAGAGTGCTCCATCACACTCCTGACTTGTGTCTTGCAGGTGACAGATAGGCTTTGGGAAGTCAGAAGTGGGTTACATGCTGCAAACTTCCCAGCCTCTAATTTGCTATTGTGATCAGAGTATTCGCACACAGTATTATAAGCCTTGTTCAGTTAAATTTCCAGTCAGTGATAACCACCAAGATGCTCGTGGGGGAATTCAGCAATGGTAACGCTGTTGAACATCAAGGAAGAGGGTCATATTCATGTCCCTGGCACATGTGTGGTGCAAGTGTGACTTGCCACTTCTCCAGTCCAAGCTTTATGTTGTCCAGATCTTGCTATATGCAAGCACAGATTTTTCTAATATCTGAGGATTTGCAAATGATACTGAATATTACACAACTGTCAACACATCAGGTGTTGGAGGGAGGAACACTGATGAAGCAGCTGAAGGTGGTTGGGCCCAAGGTATTGCTCTGGGGAACTGGCAACAATGTCTTAAGGCTGAGATGATTGGCCAGCACCAATCACAATCATGTTCCCTTTACCCAGATAGATAAGAGACTGGAACACACTGCTGCAAGATCTACTATTTATTAAGAAGAGAATAAAAATAGCTTTGGGCATCAATATATAAATTAATGTTGTGTGTAAATATGGAGCTCAGACCTTATGAATTCTAAGATGGCCACTCAGCTCCTCTCTGTATAGCTCCCAGAAAATGTGATTTTTTTTAAACTTCCACACAGCAAACAGTGCCAAGTAGCCAGAAAGACTTTGTCTTGAACAATGACCACCCGAAGATAATTTAATTTGGAAATGGAATATTGAGTAACCATCAAGCATTAATATGCATTCCAGACATTTCAAAGACTAAATGGTACATTAAACTGTAACAAGAGCTCGAGAGGGAGCAAGTAGCAAAAGCATAAATGCGTGGGAACCAGAGTAGTCTCAAGAAAATAAGAGAACCAAATCAAGTGATGAACCGTTGGTAAAGAGATTACACTCACTACCATCTTGCCATTGTATACTGTAACATAAATCTTGCTTATAAAACCATATTTTTGTTGCTCGCACTTGCCACACTTGGGAGTGCCTGTCTAGTTGTGTGATCCATGTATGCGGGGATGAATGTTCTGGCTTGTGCTCTCAAATGACCTCAATCATGATGCTGTATATCAGTGACTTGCATTTTGGAGCAGCCCACAGATCATATGGTGGACCACATTTTGAGAACCACTGGACCAGACAAGCAACATGTAGGCAGTGGAATAAGTCAACACATTCTCTTTCAGGGATTAAATCCAGTACTTACCTCAGAGGCCCATGCCTTAAACCTGCAATTATTACGTCCTGTGGCTCAGTGGTGATACAATGATTATTTGCAAAATTTTGAAACTCATCTATGAATGAAGCATTTAATTAATAATGCATGTGTTAATATAACTTATTAAAAATACTAAATTAAATGTTATTAACTACCTATCAACAAGCTTCACAGAATGTAGACATTTTTAGTGTTCAAAGGCAAATATGAACAGAGATAACGTGATTCAAAGGAGCAAATATAGTGAAAAATATCTTGCCCTAAGCAAATTAAATAAGTACAATGTTAAATTCTCTCATGCTTCCACCCAATAATTCTTTAACATTACTTCCATCCTGTAAGGATCAAACAGCTATAAAATTATAGACTACTCTGCTTTGAAAATCAATATGTAGGGAAAAGCTACAAAGAACCTGAACCATTCCAAACAGCTCACTTATTTTCACATTAAGTTAAATATCTGAATACATACCAGAACCTCATTGGTGTCCCCATGTTCAAAATATTCTTGTACAATTGGAGTCACAGTTTTCTGAAAAACCCCTTCATCTAAGGGTAGAACCACTGTCTCATACACGCAATTCTCCTGTTGAGATATACAATAAAACTAAAATTTTGTCATCCAGTGGTAGTGTAAACTGAAAAAAATTTCCTAATTGAAAATATTTGGCATCCTGCTGATGCTAGATAGAGTCGCATGGTAGTCTGCTCATTAAAGAGGAGACATTGCATGAACTGACATCAACCACAGGACAGAAAACAGACTGCTTTAAACTTATGACGGTTCTGTGGATCCTTGTTTTTTTCTCATCTTCTCAAGGCTTGAATGGCATTTCCATGAATGTCTTCAACTTCCAAACATTTTACTTGTCTTGTGTCATTAGTGTTGTGGAAGAAAAGACAATAGTGTCCATCCTTAGGACCAGATAGTAAACCGAGCCCTGACTGGTCTTTCAAGGTGGATGTCAAGATTTTACTGCACTGTTCAAAAAGCAGAACTTCTCCCCATTCCCTAGTCAAAATTTGCTTCAACGAGCACTTACAAAAACAGGCTAACTGGATGTGCATCTTATAGCACTTTGTGGCACCCAGCATCTATGAAACAATCAATACACAGAAATTGTGACAATATAAAGCAATTCATTGGAAACATCTTGGGATACTGAGAAAGGCACATCTTGGGACATTGTGAAAGGCATAACAAAAAGATTTTTTTTCTGCAAAATTCAGTATTCCAACCAATGTTCACTGAGCAGACCAGAAAATTGCCTATCTCAGTAACATTTGCAGTGCAATTATCCAGAGAGCGTTTCTCGGAAGTTGAGATGTGTGTGGGTAGAAATTTAGATTAATCACAGTGATCACAGTCAGTATGCTAAATGAATAACTAGGTTCAATTCTAAGCTCCACCTGTTTCTGGAGAGTCACCACTGCATTGCTATGGGGAAACGAGTTAACGCTAGGGCACTGGGGAGAGTTACAGAACAAAGAGATCTAGGGGAACATTTTCATAGCTCCTTGAAAGTGGAGTCACAGGCGGACAGAATGGTGAAGAAGGCATTCGGCATGCTTAGTTTCCCCAGTCAGAACACCAAATACAGGAGTTGGGACATCTTGCTGAAGTTATACAGACATTGATAAGGCCACACTTGGGCCATACTGTGTGCAATACTGGTCACCCTATTATAGAAAGGATATTGTTGAACAAGAAAGAGTGCAGAAAAGATTTACTAGGATGCGAGGGACTTGATGGATTGAGTGATAAGGAGAGGCTGGGTAGACTGGGACTTTTCTCTCTAGCATGTAGGGAGCTGAGGGCTGATGTTATAGAAGACTATAAAATAAGAAGGGGCATAGATCAGCCAGATAATCAATGTCTTTCCCCACAGGTAGGGGAGTCTAAAACAAGAGGGCATAGGTTTAAAGTGAGGGGGAAGAGATTAAAAAAAAGTGTCCAGAGGGGCAATTTTTTCCACACAAAAGGTGGTGAGTGTCTGGAACAAGCTGCCAGAGGTAGTAGTAGAACGGATACGATTTTGTCTTTTAAAAAACATTTAAATAGTTACATGGGTAAGATGGGTAGAGGGATATGGGCCAAATGCAGACAATTGGGATTAGTTTAGGGGTTTAAAAAAGGGCAGGGGAGGAGGTGGGCTGGAATGGACAAGTTGAGCCAAAGGGCCTGTTTCCATGCTGTAAACCTCTATGACTATGACTCTATGACCTTCACCCAGAACAGAGGAAGGGGTACTAAGGGAGATGTTTCAACCTGACCAACGAAGCAAAGTATTTATTTTTCCAGTAAAATAAAGTTTATTTATTAGTCACAAGTACCACAGAACCCTACAGTGCAGAACAAGGCCCTTCGGCCCATCGAGTCTGCACCGAATACAATCCCACCCAGGCCCTACCCCCATATCCCTACATGTTATACCCACTAATCTCTCTAACCCACGCATCCCTGGATGCAAAGGGGCAATTTCTTAGCACGGCCAATCAACCTAACCTGCAAATCTTTGGACTGTAAAGTAAGCCTTACATTAACACTGCAATGAAGTTACTGTGAAATTCTCCTAGTTGCCAAAGTCCAGCACCTGTTCGGGTCAACGCACCTAAGCAGCTCGTCTTTCAGAATGTGGGAGGACACCCAGAGGGAGAATGTGCAAACTCCGCACAAACAGTGACCCAATTTGGGAATCGAACCAAGGTCCCTGGCGCTGTGAGGCAGTAGTGCTAATCATTGTGCGAAAATTAATACTTTAATGGCCAAGAAAGGAATTAAGTAAGTTTGAAAAATAAGAGGAACCCATACATATACAACTAACCATAGGTTATTTAATAAGCCTTGACCAACAAAGTTTCAAAAAGAATTATCTGTTGCTTAATATTCACTTACCTGATCTTCATCATAATTGGGATCTCGAACGTCCACTTCCTCCAAATCATACACCTCACCAGGTGTCCCCCAGACACCTTTACCTCCTGCTCCACCTACCAAAAGGACATGAATGTTGAGTAAGTTAAAATAAGAGAACAAATATGTGTTTACTATTTTAACAACCCAAATTGATACAGGTTTTCAAAACTGAAATCTGAATATTGTTTAAAAATATATAATTAGAAATTCTATTCCAGACTCTTTGGAGAATACAGATTGAAGTGACATCCGATGTCAAACAAATTGCAGCAACTATTAACCAAATGAACATTTGCTCCTATCCCAGCTGCATTTGTTAGGTAGAACTGCTAACTAATAAGAACATTCGCAGTTCTGTTCTAGTCGTATTTGGTTAGATACAACCAGCTCTATCATTTTACACCGTCACTAGAAAATAATTTGCAATTTTTATCTAAGAAACAAGCAAGCTCTGGATTTTTATTTTCATACGATACATTTACATTCAGGTTAACTGTAAACCAAGAAAATTAACTAGGTTTCCAACGATCTCCACTTCCATACAATCATGATTACTTAATTTGTATATCTTGCGCAGGGTCAGTACATGAGCCATTTTAATATGGTTCCTGCAAAAATAATTATTATAGTAAATGTACTTCTTATGGTTTTGACATAATAGGAATCTTTTACATTGTTTACATCAGATATTTTGTTTAAAAAAAATCATGACGCTCACAAGTATCTACTGGTAATCCTTCTGAACTGTAGGTACATTGCAGGTGTTATCTTTCCTCACTGGCTGGTGCAGTAAAACATAAATCACTTTTCAAATTTGAGATACTCTCTTGGTTCCGTTTATATACTGCCATAAATATTGCATTTTCAACTAAGAAAGGATAGAAATGTATTCTATGAACAATTCTCCACCCAACTATCCATTTTTTAGATGCTGCTCCCAATAATAAAAGCCACAGTCCACAAACTGAGAGACTATAAATTTTAGAACGTGGCCATCACTAATTCCCCCGTCAATAGGAGAACAAACTGGACTAATAGCACCTATTTCACTCCCAAGCACCTGGCAAATTATGAATTCACTACTTAAGAAATTACAGATGCAACACTACATCTAACCATTTACGTACAGCAACTTAAAAAACTCCGTCCACATACTTTTCCCACCCCTTATGATCTCCTCCACAGTCACTGCACTCAGATAGTTAATAGTTACCATCTCAACAATATATATAACCATTTTAACAAAATTACACGCCACAACCAATCTATAATCATGTGACGTGCATGGATGACTGATGGGGTAGCTAGAAATATCTCAGATGGCATTCTAGGGTTGCAACCAAGACTCCAGTTCAAGGTTCAGTTAAAAATAGATAGTAATAAGCTTGCACTTAACTCATGCTGCAATTGATGTGAATAATTGGGGCAAAAAGCAAAAAAGTGTTCCATTCCCCCTGACTGACTTGACTTCCCACTTAGAGATTCAGTTTGAAAATAAATATGAATTGTGAGCACCTTGGCAACCAAACATATATTGTGACTGCAGATAGTAGACATACTCCTCATGGGGCAATCATTCCTTTCAGATAGGTGACCAAAATGGAAAATAGATATCTTTAATATAAACTTTGTCAACATCCGTGAGTATAAAATTACACTGTAGCTAATAATCTATTTAGATTATAGCCCTGAGGCAAATATTTTCAGACGCAAGGGACAGCACATGTAACAAAGCAAAGTGATTCCTGGGCCAAAAGAAATTCTGTTGCGCCAACAGATTATATCCATTAGCTGAAGAGCTTGGGGGGGGGCGGGGAGAGGAGGAGACCGAAGGGAATCAAGTGCCTTGGCCTTGCCTGTGATTGAGGACCCCTGCACTGTATGTCCTGCCTGTGGAGAGCTGGAGACAATGAAGGGCCAATGCCAGCAGGAGTAGTGACAGCTGGTGGTAATGCATCCACAAGAGACCTAGGATCATTTTGAAATCCCGACTAGGGAGAAGGTTATTTTGGATTTACTACTGTGTAATGAGATGGAATAAATTAATGATCTTGTAGTAAAGAATCCTCTAGGATCATAGCACGCATGAATTCCAAGTTCTGTTCCAGGGTAATAAACTTCACTTCCACACAAAAGTGTCTGTGTTAAACCAAAGTATCTACGGCACAAGGACAGATTTGGTCCTAGTGGACAGAGCAGAAAGACTGACAGGTAGGACAATTGATGAGCAGTGGCAGACATTTAAGGAGATAGTCCATTCCTCCCAACTAAAATATATTTCAGAAAGGAAGAAAGATTGTAAAAGGAGGAAAACGCAATGCATCCATGGCTAAGCAAGTGGATTAAAGATAATAAAGGCAAAAACTAAAGCATCCCGTAATGCAAAGATCAGTGGCAGGTTGGAGGCCTGGGAAAATATTACAGAACAACAAAAGGGTTACTAAGAAAGAAATAAAAACTTAATGCTAAATTATGATAGAGGTTGAGATAGCAAAAGATTCTATAAGTACATAAAAAAGGGGAGAATAACTGAAGTCAGTGTTGATACCTCAAGAGGATGAGGCTGGGGAATTAAAAATGGGAGCGCAGAAATGATTGAGATAATAAATCACTATTTTGCCTCAGTTTTCACGGTGGAGGACATGAGAAGCATCCATATAGTAACAGGAAAGGTAGAGGTTGTTGAAAAGGAGCAATGTAAAACACTAGAGAAAAACTACTGAGCAAACTATTGGAATTAAAGGCAGACAGATCCCCAGGGCCTGATGGTCTATATCCTAGGATCCTAAATGAAGTGGCAGCAGAGATAGTGGAAGCACTGGTTTTAATATTCCAAAATTCCCTGGATTCTGGAAAGGTTCGGTGGATTGGGAAAAGGCTAATATAACTTCCTGTTCAAAATGGGAGACAGGCAGAAAGTCTTTGGGAAATTGTTGGAATCCATTATTAAGGAAGCAATAACAGGGCGTTTGGAAAATCAAAACGAAAGTCAGCATCATTTTTTTAAAATTCATTAATGGGATGTGGATGTTGCTGGCCAGGCCAGCATTTATTGCCCGTGGTGATGAGCTGCCTCTTTGAACCGGTGCAGTCCCTAAGATGTAGATACACGCACAATGTTAAGGAGGGAATTCCAGGATTTTGACCCAACCAGTGAAGGAATGGTGATACATTCCCAACTCAGGATGTTGAATGGCTTAGAGGGAAACATCCAGGTGGTGGTGTTTCCAGGTACTTGCTGCTCTTGTCCTTCCAGATGATAGCAGTCGTGGTTTGAAAGTTCCTACAGTACATCTTGTACATGGTACAAACTGCTGCTACTGTTCATTGGTGGTGGAGAGGTTGAATATTTGTGAAAGGAGTAGCAAACAAGCCTTTGTTCTGGATGGTGCCAAGCTTCTAGAATGCTGTTGAAACTGGACGCATCCAGACAAGAAGATGGTGTTCCATTACACTTCTGATTTGTGCCTTGCAGATGGTGTCCAGACTTTGGGGAGTCAGGTGATTATTTATTTGCCACAGGGTTCCAAGCCTTTGATCTGCTCCAGTAGCCATAGTATTTATGTGGCTAGTCCAGCTCAGTTTCTGCTCGATGATAATCCCGAGGATGTTGATAGTGGGGGATTCAGCAATGGTAATGGCACTGAATGTCAAGAGGTGAAGTGTAAATCGTGTTTGACCAATTTGCTACAGTTCTTTGAAGATGTTACAGGCTAAGTGGACAATGGGGATCCTGCAGATGTAGTGAGTACATTTGTACTTCCAGAGGCATTTGATAAGGTGCCGCACACAAGGTAAGGAATTGGGGTAATATATTAGCTTGGGTGGAAGATTGGCTAACCAACTGAAAACAGAATGGGGATAAATGGGTATTTATCTAGTTGGTAAGCTTTAACTGGTGGTGTGCAACACGGTTTGGTCAAGATGCAGGGATACAATGTACTACAGCCAAATTTGTAGACGATGCTTTTTTTAAATGTGGAAAAGCAAGTTGCAATGAGGAAATAAGAAATTTACCAATTGGTAGGTTAAAATTTAGCAGATGGAATTTAATGTGGATAAGTGTGAGGTTATCCAATTTGGTCAGAGGAATAGGGCAACTAATTACCTAAACGGAGAGAAACTTCAAAATGCTTTGGTATAAAGAGATCTGACTGTCCTTGTATATGAATTGCAGAAAATTTGTACGCAAGTGCAGCAGGCGATAAGGAATGCAAATGGAATTTTGGCATTCATGTCTAAGGAATAGATTATAAAAGTAGGGAAGTGCTAGTGCTATTGCTATTGTATAGGGTATTGGCAAGACCACATCTTGAGTATAGCGCACAGCTTTGGGGAAGGATGCGAATGCATTAGAAGTGGTTCAGAGAAGGTTCACTAATTAGATTCCAGCAATGAAGGATTTGTTCTATGAAGAGCGATTAAGCAGTTTAGGTCAATACTTGGTGGAGTTTAGAAGAATGACAGGAGATCTAATTGACGTATATAAGATGCTAAAGTGGTTCGACAGGGTAGAGGTAGAGAGGATGTTCCCCCCTGTTGGGCATTCTAGAACAAGAGGCTGTAGTTTTAAAAAAGAGAGGGAATTACTTCACTCAAAGGGCTGTGAATCTGTGAAATTCTCTACTTCAGAATGCAGAGAATGTCAGAACATTAAACAAATGAGGATATTGATAGGTTTTTTATTAGGAGCGAAATGAGGGGTTATGGAAGCAGGCAAGATGGTGGAAATGAGACCAAGATTAGATCAGCCATAATTGTACTGAATGACAAAGCCACGCTACCTCCATTTAACCCCTGAACCAACATTAAATTGCAGCAACCTCAGATAATGGGTGTCAATTGGCTCATGAATCTAACTGACATTCTGCTAGCAGCAGCCGCCAGGACTTAATTGGGGAGGTTTTGCTGCCACCGAGAAAATGACATAGGGTGTCTCCCAAGTTAAGTGCGTTTGGTCACCACGTTCCCCAATGACGGGCTGCTTTACACCCAGCCCCTGGATATCACTTGACATTGGCTTAAATCACTATATTTTGGCCACAAGCAGCTTGTCTATACGAATCAGCAATAAATCTCCAACTCTGGGGAGATCGACAATCAGGATAAATACAGCAAATCTGCCGAATATATTATGAATGGGACAGGGCAATTGGCCAAATTTCATTTCAGTTACAGAAGAAAATCCGGCTGCATGCACAGTCCCAACTGCATCCACAGTCCCAACAGCATTTGCTCCTTAAAACCTTGAATCTAATTACACTGGGGTACAATTTTAGAATCAGACTTCTTTGCCTGACTCCTACAATGCACTTGAATTTTATTGGGAATTAAAAATGACAGCATGAAATGATTCTAACCAAGGCTACTTACAAAGCAAACGGCAGTTTCCTATGGCTGACTGAAACGAATCACAAAATACCACAATTTCCTGTAAATACAATTTCTGCCAAAACCTAACAATTACATCAGTTCTCACCAGCCATTTTATGGCTGGCATCACAGCAGGAATTCATTACAGAATCACCCAGCAGTTCATCCAAAGTAGCTGAATAAAGAATCCAAGGTATTTAATTCATCTTTCAGACATTGTCCAGAGATTACATCGCTCAAGTCATTGACCCACGAGTATCACATCCTCTAATGCTCTTTTTACCAGGCTCCCAAGATGTGGCACTGCAGTCCACATCTTAATCAATCTCCCTCATCATTCAAAGTACCTCCAAATTCCACTACCTCCCTACTCCCTAAAGCACTGATTTAAAGTACCTCTGCTCATCTAAATATCCTCTGATGGCAGTGCCTGCTCCTATATAGACACAAGCACAATTAAGTAGTTAGAAGTCATGGAATAGGAGTAAAGATAGTACACTATATAGCTATTTAAAAGCAGGAGCCATAAATTGGAAAGTCTGTTGAAAAAGAAAAGTATTACAGAAAATGTACCATATACATAAATGATGAGAACCTTATACCTGCATTTGGAATCTATACCAAACTCTACTTCCAAACTTAATTGTTCTTTTTACATTCACAAATTAAGGTATCTTTAAGTCCTTGACAGAATTCAATTTTTGATAAGATTCACAATTGGGCAGTTAATAAAATGCTTTAAAATAATTTAAATAATGTTTAAAAAAAAACTAGTCGAAACATGTTATTTTAATTAAGTAGTCTGGCTTCTTTCTCTCGCAACAAACCGAGCAGGGGCCAAACAAGTAATTGCAGCAACACTGTACCACGTCAAGCTGGGCATCATTTCTGTGAATGAAGCTGAATTTTAACTCTTCGCATATCAAGGCAGGATTAAAATAAGCCATTCTCCAGGCTTTCAAGAAAATCACTGTTGTCATAACTATCATTCCACTACTGGGTTAAAGTACAGTAGTAAATAACAGATGGATAAACTACAAATCTAGAACTTGCATTGTCAATGTAGATGATGCTGAATCAGATCCCATCTAATATGATAAACATGGGAAAGATATTGTTGCTCTCAAGAGGCTTTTAAAAGGTGATTCCAGGCATCAGTCATTCCTCAGGTACAAGGAGAAATCAATGGAGTTAGGCTCTCTTTGGAAATGCCAAAGACCATGGCATTGTCAAACCACTGAAAGGAATCAATAAAAGTGATCCACACAAGTTGTTCACCATAAAGAGGATCTCAAATACCAGAGGAACACAAATTAAGAGTAAAGAAGGCATGCAAAACTAGGATAACAGAATTCTGAAACATGTTACCAAGAAAGGCAAATAATAATAGTAGCATGCAGACCGCAAGAGACATCAGTATCAAAGGATACCACTGAGTTTAATGGCCTGTTGCTTTCCTGAATGTTTACGTTTAAAAAATACGTTGCAAGACTTTACCTCAACACAGCCCACATCTTCCTCCTCAAAATGTTCAGTATAGAAAGTGTATCCTTGAATGTTAGTCAGTTCCAAAACAAGTACTTGCCTTTCTTGGGCAGTCCTCTTCCTTTCCCCATCCGTGATTTCCTGTCCAACATTTTCCCCTTCGGACTAGTGGGGGCAAGATTCCGACTACTCTCCCCATTATCACTGAGAGAGTCTCCTCGTCCAGAATCCCGAGAAGAGTTCTTCCTCAAACGTCTCTTGGCTTTGGCCTTCACCCGAGCTTCATGAATGGACGTCTCTCGTGATGTCCAGTTCCCATTGATTTCATTTGGCAGCATAATGGCTTCAGTTTGATCTTCATCTCCAGACAACATGTTACTAGTACTGTTGTCAAGTTCTGAAACAGCAAGTTGAGCCATTAAGTCAACAATGGTGTTCAACATTTAGTAAAAGTACAATATAAAGTGTACTTTTTAAGGCGGAGACTAGCACAGAAAAACAATTTATACCAGTAGC
This sequence comes from Carcharhinus amblyrhynchos, assembly GCF_965287045.1. Taxonomy (NCBI): domain Eukaryota; kingdom Metazoa; phylum Chordata; class Chondrichthyes; order Carcharhiniformes; family Carcharhinidae; genus Carcharhinus; species Carcharhinus amblyrhynchos. Next base: position 42,353,001 of record NC_137340.1, read on the forward strand.
AGTTGACACTTGCACCCGCAAGATCTGTGACAATGGCAAATCTCAACGTAACAAATGAAACACCCTACTTCGACTGGCCTGTAGCATGCACACCTCCTGTGAGTTACATCAAACACAGATACTAACTGCAAACTAGTGTGCCAACTATTCACCTGGTCTTCTGTCTAAAAGAGAAATCAAAATACATACCTATCAAAAAACAACCAAAATGCGCATAAACTGGATTTGTTCTTACTAAATATATCAAACTCTTAGGATTTGGGTTAGATGTAAATGGTACTTAGGACAACTCAAGTGAGTACACATTTGCCGTCTGATGTCCCACAGCTCTCATCCTACAATTAAGGAATGAAAGTGCACCACAAACTTTGAGAGCCTTTCAAATGCTTCATTTCAGACACTTACCTATTTCACCAATCATTTAGTCACTCGTCCTCGGATTACAATTTTGTGGAGCACCATGGAATATTTCCTATTTTGAAGGAACTATACAAGTCAAGTTGTTGTTAATACATACCTTCCCTAAGAATATGATTATTTGATAGCTTAATACTGCAGCAAAGTACACAAATCTTGTCAGAAGCTCTCTTGGTATCATTTTTTTTAAAACACAAGGCAGCTCAACTGGCATTGAATTACATATAAATATGCACATTTAATAAAGTCTAGACAAGCAAACAGGTGACCAAAAACAGTATGTCATTTGATAGGTAGCCCTCTTTCACTTGCAGCCTCTCTATCAGAGTTTATATCTACTTTCTTCATCATAATGGCACTGCTTGTGATCTTTTCTCTCATTCTTCCTAAGCTCAATTACATCATCGCTTTTCCACCACTATTCACAATCATAGCACTGAAATCAAAACTCAATCCTCTACTCGTTCTTCAACAAACTTCAAAAGTGAAATTTATCAGTTTCTCTTCCTCCCAAGATTTTAAAATCCGAACATCTTGCTCGATTCAACCAATAATCTTTTGCCTTTCACATTCCTTTCTCAAGTAATCAACACGCATTCAATAGACAAGGATGCAAATATGACAATTACAATAATGCAAAATCAACGCAGGTTTATCTGCTCAAGTTATATATCAATTAAACCATAGGGTGAACATATTTAATAGTGGTGTATTCAGAGCTTCATTTTTACTGCCTACTTTCATCATTCAAACAATGATTAAATTATTTAGACTCATGGGAATGAGGGTAATTGGCCTTAACTCTGTGCCTGTGCTCTGGATCCATGGTGGTGGTGAGGTAGGTGAAGAATGCTGGTGAAGATAAAAAAAGCGTTCAATAGGATCTGTCAACAGGTCTTTTGAGAGAGTAGGAAAATACGTTCGTCAGTCATGCTCATAATATAGAACAGTTTGTTGAAGCATCCTGCCTAAATACATGTGAAGAATAACGGAAGTAGAACAGTACCGTTGATTCAGCAGTTTCAGCAATGAAGTCAGAAAGGGAGTGCTGGGAGACGCAGGAGGGAGGTGATAAAGCATTCTGGGGAGAGAGTGGAGGATATGGCAGACTTTCTTCCAACTGTGGAACGTAAAAATTATTCTTCAGTGATGTTGAGACCCATATCCCCAAAAAGCAAATCTCTTTATAAACTCAAGAAATAGGAATAACATTTATTTAAACAGTTCATTTAATTAAAAAGCCAAGCTTTTTAAAAAAAACCATAAGTTTTCCTGGTCAACTTTACAGTAGAATTAGAATATTAGCCAGTTGAGAGTCAAGCAGAGTTCTTATTTGGACAGTTCAGAATAGTGATTTGAAGTAAAACAGTTTGACCAACAGCCAATCAGGATTCATAAACGTGGCCTCTGACTGACAAAAATGGGATAATTCTGCATGCTAACACCACCACATAAACTTTGAGTTAATAAAAGGCTGCTAAAGGTTTGAAGCCAAATGAAGATAGCAAATCATCCCCATTTGGGAAATCTTCCAACACAACTTTCTAACCACAAGAATGGCTTAAATAGAAGCACATTTCGTTTGTTGCAGTAGCAGCCTGAACATGCCTCCAATTGCAACGCCAACCACAGATACATTTTGTAAGTTACTTGACAGGTTCATCCAGTGCAGGCATACAAACTTAAATGAAATCCCTAGTCATTATAGAGACCAGTCCACTAACAACCCTTTGAAGAGCTGTCAAAACAGCCATTTCCCTGGCTAAAGAATACAAGAAAGCAGTTAACTTAAGTGTTGCAACGCATTGAGATACTTGCGCAATTTAAATGGGATGAATCATGCACTCTGCTGAGAAAAGGCAGTGCTTCATTGACAGAAATTGGAAAGTTGAAGGGAAGGGGAGAGAGATATTAAACAAGGAGGAGACAACTGACTGCACTATAATATGCTTGGTTGACTTTTGGAGGCACCAATAGAAATCCACACCCTCTGGTGGATTTCCGGGTCCACAAGGAGACAAGAAAATGTTCAAGGCAAAAATAAAACTGAGTACTGAAAAGTGAATGACCGCATTGCTTCAGCCCATAAAAATTCTAATATTTATTTTAATCTTTTCTGATATTTTATGGCCTTTGAACAGTATATATTGCTAGGATCAACTAGCATGGAAATCATTAAAGCCAATAATATCTGACTGTATCTCTGAAGTTAATGAGAAACTGATCAAAGTTGTGATAATTGTTAATCTGGTGATATTGATCAGTTAATTTTAGGGGTCAATTTCAGCAGTCAGAAGCAAAATAAATCAGGAACAAAACTCTTCAATAGAGCCATGGATCTATCTTTACTGCATAGGTAAAGGCCAAACCTTTGGTAAAAAGAGAAATTTATGGAGAAATTTCAAATCATCTTCAAATGAGACAGCCTGCATTTATATAGAAACATAGAAAAGTAGGAAGGAGCAGGAGGAGGCTATATCTAACTGCTTCTTGAAAACATACAATGTTTTGGCCTCAATTACATTGTGATAGCGAATTCCATAGACTGACCACTCCGTGAACAAATTTTTCCTCATCTCTTCCCAAACAGTCTACCTACCTAAAAGAACCGCGTGCACCCCCCCCCAAACAGTCTACCTTGTATCCTCAGACTGGGACCCCTGGTTCTGGATAGCTTCACCATTGGGAACATCTTTCTTCCGTCTACTTTGTCTAGCTCTGTGAGAATCTTATAGTTTTTTGTAAGATCCCACCCCCCTGCACCCTCTTCATTCTTCCGAGCTCCTGCGAATACATTCCTAACCAACTCAATCTCTCCTCATACATCAGTCCTGTCATTTCAGGAATCATTCTGGTACACCTTCTCTGCACTTCCTCTGCAGCAAGAACATCCTTCCTCATAAGGAGACCAAAACTGCTCACAATATTCCAGGTGTCGCCTCACCAAGGCCCCATATGATTGCAGTAAAACATCCCTGTTCCTGCACTCAAAATCCTCTCGCTACGAAGGTTGTACCATTTGCCTTTTTTACTCCCTGCTGCAATTGCATGCTTCTCGTAGTGACTGGTGTATGAGGACACCCATTGCACACTCCCCTCTCCTAATTTATAGCCAGATAGATAGTTACCTGCCTTCCTGTTTTTGCTACCAAAGTGGATAACCTTGTTTATCTGAATTTTACTGAATCTGCCATTAATTTGTCCACCCACTCAACTTTTCCAAAGCATACTGGAGGATCTCTACATCTTTCTCAAAGCTCACCCTCTCACCTAACTTTGCATCATCTGCAAATTTGGAGATATCAGGCTTGGTTCCTTCATCCAAATGTTAATATATTATAAACAACTATAAGATTAAAAATGTCCCAAGGTGCTGCACAGAACCTTAAACAGACACAAATGGATAGACAAATGAGTCAACATTAGGAGCACAAAGAAAAAGTTTGTTTAAAGAACAGATAAGCTTTAAAGGATGGGATGAAGGCAGAGGGAGAAACATTTAGAAAGGAGAACCTAGGACTTGGAGGTGAAACAGCGAAAACCTCAGCTATCAAGGATAAATTCAAGAACACTGCAGTGAAGGGTTGTAAAGCTAGATTAGGTTAGAGAGATAGGGAAGGACAAGAACACAAAGAAATTTAAATAAGGGCGAGAATGTTAACCCCATTCTCGCAAGACTATGGGACAGTGTCATCAATGAATATGGTTTTGGAATGGGAGAAAGAGAGAAAATGGATGAATGGAACTTGGCACAAAGCATGGGAGTATTTGAGTCTGGAAGTGCCAAAATATGGATTTTTTGGGGGTAGGGAACAGAAGATTACAGTTTATGTTTCCAATGTTTAACTAGAGAAAACTGGCTTGAATGTCAGAGAAATAGCTAGCAATGCATAGAAAAGGTCAAGAGAATGACCACAAAACATTATGCTGTCACAGGACAAGAACAAAATTAACTTTAAAAGACCCACCACTGTCCCACATTTTAAAATGTTTACAAGATCCATCACTCACCCTACTACTGTGATAAGACTTTAACACTGTTAATGTCACACACATACCTGCTGGAAAATAAGAACTGCAGGTTCACAACACCACCGATGTGGTCTGGTGCACCCAATCCAAAATGGTACAACAACATGTATTTTAAACATTTTTCCAAGTAAGTTTTATTTAATGGTAGAATCTCAATTGTGTCACTTATAAAAGTGGCAGCCTGGTTAGGATAATCGTAGACTCACCCCTAACGTCAGGAACTGGAATTGAGGTAGAGCTGCATGATGGAAGTGAGTCCAGTTTACCTATTCCAGTGGGGTCGAGACCAAAGGCTACACACAGCATTATTCAATGAGAGAGCAACATTCTGGAAAATTCCTTCAGCCAATGACATACAATAAAGTCCTTTATTACCATCTGTAAAACAACGATTGCATTCACCCACCCATCAGGAACTAGACTTCAAAATAACAAGGGGGTAAAGTTCTTCGATACGCAGAGATGCGTGCAAAAAAACACAAGGTTGCTGTCACGCCCACAGGCGCCAAATAAACAAACTCCCAAGTTTCATGTAAAGATGCTGGATCGCCTGGGGTAGCGGAACAAAAGCTCATTTTAAATACTGAAAGAAAAGGCAACTTATAATAAACGAAAGCCAATTTAGAGGGGTACTTGTGTGGAAGGAAGTGAGTCATAGTTTAAAACCCATTATGGATCAAAACAGAAGTATATAGCACGTGCGACAGCGCAACCGACTGGAGTGCAAAAACAAACTAGTTTCCTCTGAAACAAAGTGATGAGTATATTTGCAAGTTTGCAAAACTCCGCAAGTTGTACTTTACACGGCGGGGAGCAGGGGGGAAGAGACAGAAAGGAGTGGGAAAATAAATCAAGTAAATACCAATGGCTCCACCAGAGCACGTGCTCATGCAAAGTCTCTCCCTGGAACTTTACACCAGTCATTGAAAGTCTCTTACCATTGGAAGAAATATAGTAAGGCACACAAAATAATAAATGCATGCACCCAAGAAGATTTCACCTTACAGCATGGATGCAATCAGGGTTTGATTACAGAGAAAATAACTTAAATATTCAAATCCAGGCTTGCACACCCTGAACATCTCTCTACATACATACATACGTATATATGTACATAGAATAGTCTATAGAAAGAGAGAATTGCTGCATGCAAAACTGTGAAATCCGTCCCCAGTGATCGTAAGCTCACACAGTCACAGTACCTGCAGGAGAGTTGCTGAATTTCGTCTCCGCCTCTGTGGCCATGTTGGGGGAGGCTGTGAGCCGGAGGGTCGGCCTTTGGGAGCTGCGGCTGAGAGCTGTCTCACCGGGGCGGCTGAGGGCTGTGTCTCCGGGGTGACTGAGGGCTGCCCCCTCGGCCCGCTTGGCTCTCCCCCTGCCCCCCGCCCGCCCCGCGCCTGCAGCGGCTCGAACTTAAACGAAAACAAATCCGTTGTTTCGTTTGAACCGAGCTCCTTTGGGGAGAGGAGAAAATGTAAAAAAAATAAAATCGGAGCGCCGGAGCCTTTTTGTTTCCCCTCCTCCTCCCCCCTTATGAGGTACAGATTATATATGGGTTTGTTTTTTGTTAATAATATTATTTAACAGCAGGGGAGGCCGGCTTGCTAACTGTCAGGGATTTTGATTTGAGGACACGGCGCTCCGCCTGAATCTCGACGCCTTCCAGTCGCTTCTGTTTGTTTTTCCTCGCCGCCGCCGCGCGTCACGTGGGTAGCAACAGCATTGTTGATTCGTCACCTCCGCCGCGCATCCGGCCAATCGCAGAAAGGCCCAGCCCCCAGCCCGCCCACAGCAGCGACCAATCAGCGCCCGCCAGTGTCCCGGAGCGCGGAGACATCTTTAGTTTCCCCTCCCGCCCGCCCCCTCCTTCCGGCCGGCCCCCCCCCCCCCCCCCACCGGCATTCCCTCGCCTCAGTGCTGCCACACTGGGCTGGATGACTTACACTGCAAGTCTACTCCACGATGCTTGTGTTGGGCTGGTTTGGGCATAGTGAGAAGTCTCACGCAACACCAGGTTACTGCACACCAAGGTGGCTGCTGGACATGTTTTTTTTCTTATTTTCAAAAATGTACTTTATTCATAAATATTCTGAAATAAACCATATTCTGAAATAAACCAGAAACGCGTTTCCAGTCATTACAAACAGTGCAAAAAAACATATTTACAATTCCCTCAACTTCAATCATTTACATTTGCTCAGTTCCAAGGCATAAAATACATTACAATTCAGTAACACCAGGTCACTCCACACCAAGGTGGCTGGCTGGACATCTTTTTCTTATTTTCAAAAATATACTTTATTCATAAACACTCTAAAATAAACCATTAGAGAAAAGGCATTTCCAGTCATGACAAACAGTGCAAAAAAAAGTCATATTTCCAATTCCCTCAACTTCAATCATTTACAGTGCTCAGTTCCAAGACATTACATACATTACAGTTCAGTTCTTCAACAAACGACATACATTCATCACATTTCACTGTGTGCTGTTGCACACAGTTACACAGTCCGAGGGTTTTTTACGATTGGTCTGCCTTGGTTGAAAGGCTTTAAATGGTGGCCTTTCCCCATTGTGGCCGGCTGGACATGTTGAGAAAGTTATAATTGCCGAACATAAGAACATAAGAAATAGGAGCAGGAGTAGGCCATCTAGCCCTTCGAGCCTGCCCCGCCATTCAATAAGATCATGGCTGATCTGTCGTGGACACTTCTTTAGTCCATGACATCTTTGTCAATCTTGTCTTAGCTCCGATCTATCCCTGACCTTCTATTCTGCCCAACCTCCTCCAACTATATAACCCATTACTTTTTCCCTCCTCTTTTGTTCCGAAGAAGTCATACGGACTGGAAATGTTCATTCTGTTTCTCTCTCCGCCGATGCTGCCGGACCTGCTGAGCTTATCCAGCATTTTCTGCTGTTACTGAGGCAATCATCGCAGTTGAGAAGTAATAATTGGGGATCTCGGGTTTTGTACAACAGGTGAGGGAAGGAAGGGAGCTACTTTATCACTGGTTTGGTCTCAGATCCAGTATTGATTTCAATTCTGGGCACTACAATTTGGGAAGATTGTCACAGCATTGGAGAGGACGCAGAGAAGACTTGTTAGAATGGTAGCTGGGATCAGTGGCTTCAGTTTTATGGCAAGACTAGAGATGCTGGAAATATTCTGGTAGTTTTTGTGGCGATAACACTTCATACAATTTCTGATTTTCTTTAAAATTTCTGTAACCTGCAATATTTTGTCATTGATTTAATGCAGAATTAGATCCCTGGCTAGGTTGTAAATCTTTGGTGGTTATATTGGTTCTTTTTCACAGGAAGGGTTCACCTGCACTTCAATGTCAAGTTGTTTTGAATTTAGGTCAGTTTTATATTGCAAACTCAGACCCACTAGGAATTTCTCTGTATTTATACTCTGTAAGATTCAACAACTAACAAAAACAAAAAAAAACATTCGCCCTATCAGTTTAATCTCAATTTGAATTTAAGTCCAATGAGAAAAGACCCTGCTAACTGAGAACACTTTCCAGATAAGAACATAAGAAATAGGAGCAGGAGTAGGCCATCTAGCCCTTCGAGCCTGCCCCGCCATTCAATAAGATCATGGCTGATCTGTCGTGGCTCAGTTCCACATTCCCGCCCTCTCCCCATAACCCTTAATCCCCTCTCTTATCAAAAACCCATCAACCCGCGTCTTAAAAATATTTAGCGAGGTAGCCTCCACCACTTCAACAGGCAGAGAATTCCAGAGATTCACCACCCTTTGAGTGAAGAAGTTCCTCCTCAACTCCGTTCTAAACCGCCCCCCCTTTATCTTGAGGCTGTGCCCCCTAGTCCTATTATCCTTTCTGAGTGGGAAGAGTCTCTCCACCTCTATGCTATCCATCCCATTCATCATCTTATATGTCTCAATGAGATCTCCCCTCATTCTTCTAAACTCTAACGAGTACAAGCCTAGTTTATTCAGCCTCTCCTCATAGCTCAACCCCCTCAACTCTGGCATCAGCCTCGTAAACCTCCTCTGCACTCCCTCCAAGGCCAAAATATCCTTCCGTAAGTACGGCGCCCAAAACTGCACACAGTACTCCAGCTGCGGCCTCACCAATGCCCTATACAGCCGCAGCAAGACCTCCCTACTTTTATATTCAATCCCCCTCGCTATGAAGGCCAGCATCCCATTCGCCTTCCTGACCACCTGCTGCATCTGCAGGCTGGGTTTTTGCGACTCATGCACAAGGACCCCGAGGTCCCTCTGCACCGTCACCTGCTGCAGTTTTTCACCACGTAAGTGATAATCCTTCCTACTATTATTCCTACCAAAGTGGACCACCTCACACTTGCCAACATTAAATTCCATTTGCCATTTCCTGGTCCATTCGCCCAGCCTATCTAGATCCTTCTGTAGACTCTCCACACCCTCCGCACAATTTGCCTTTCCTCCAATTTGGTGTCATCAGCAAATTTCGACACCCTACACTCGGTTCCCTCCTCCAGATCATCTATATAAATGGTAAATAGCTGAGGCCCCAGCACTGACCTCTGAGGCACTCCACTAGTCACCATCCGCCAATCCGAATAGCACCCATTGACCCCCACTCTCTGCCTCCTATTTGACAACCAATCCTCTATCCACGCTAACACCCTACCCCCAACTCCATGTCCCCTGACCTTCTGCAATAACCTCCTGTGAGGTACCTTGTCAAACGCCTTCTGAAAATCCAGAAAGACCACATCCACTGGCTCTCCTCTATCCACTGCCCTAGACACATCCTCATAGAACTCCAGTAAATTTGTCAGACCATTAAAAAAAGTTCTGATATAATATCAAATTATTGCTATGGACCAAGTGCTGGAAAATGGGATTAGAATAGATAGGTGCTTGATGGCTGATGCAGACACAATGGACTGAAGTGCCTCTTTCTGTGCTGTAAAGCTCTATGACTATGAATCCTGCCCTACAAATGGTGGAATTTGAACTCAAAAAATAAAATCTGGAATTAAGGATCTAATGATCACCATGAAACCGTTGTTGATTGTTGAAAAAACCCATCTGGTTCACTAATGTCCTTTAGGGAAAGAAATCTGTGGTCCTTATCTGATCTGGTTTACATGCGATTCTAGATCCACAGCAATATGATTGACTCTCAATTGCCCTCTGAAATGGCCTAGCAAGCTGTTCAGTTCAAGGGAACATAGGGACGGGCAATGAATGTTTGCCCAGCTACCAACACCCAAATCCCACAAATGAATAAAAAGCTCTAAAGAAGTACTGCCCAGATTCCAAGTTCTAGCAAGCAGCACTTGAAAATTTTAAGAATAGGCACCACCCAAAATTATATCCTTAACAGGATTGCTGGAGACACTCAAAAAAGGTTCAGAACTCACAATATTTCAATGAAAGCAAAATAGTGTTGATGCTGGAAAATGAAACAAGAACAGAAAGTGCTGGGAAAGCTCAGCAGGTCTGGCAGCGTTGAAGGAGAGAAAAAAATAAAGTTAACTCACAACATTATGTGGAATCCAAAAGGAGGCATGCTTCGCCTGGCTCCACTGAGGTCACTGCTGGCCCAACCCTGCACCTCAATCACTCCACCCCTTGTCTTAATTTCACCCTTTATCCCACCCTCACCCCTATTTCCCACCACACCTCAGATTTATATCTGGGTCTCAATAGGGGCTGAAGTTTGTAGTGATGCGCATCGCGTTGGGATAACTCATTGGTACTCACCATTCACTGGATTTATTCTGTAGGTGCCCCGAGTTAAATTATTTCCGTTCTCATGCCTTTCCTGCTCAGGCATTCTGCTGTTGACTGCTGCTGGGAGCATGCTTCGTTTGGGCCAAGCATGAAGGATTTAATTTCCCTATGTATCCATTATAACAAATAATATGAAGCTCATTCTTTCAAATTGGAAATACTTCCTGATGTGTTTTGGGTGAGACCTGTCCATCAGTCTGTATTATTGTTTCTCATTATGCTTTCTTTATGTAAAGTTCACTTAATGGCCTTAGAATCATAGAAGCATAGAATCCCTACAGTGCAGAAGGAGGCCATTTGGCCTATCGAGACTGTGCTGACAACAATCCCTACCTAGGCCCTATCCCCATAATCCCCACATTTACCCTGCTAATCCCACTGACACTAAGGGTCAATTTATCAGGGTCAATCAACCTGACCTGTACATCTTTGGAACACAAAGGGACAACTTAGCATGGCCAGTCAACTTAACCTGCATATCTTTGAACTGTGGGAGAAAACCAGAGCACCCAGAAGAAACTCACACAAGCATGAGGAGAATGCATGGACTCTGCACAGTCAGTGAACCAAGCTGAGAATCGAACCCCTGGAGCTGTGCGGCAATAGTGCTGACCACTGTGCCACTGTGTCACCCAATGGTGGTCCAATAGATTCCTTGCATCGTTATTTAACTTTATTGGGGATTGAAAGTAGAAGCTGTAAATATGAACATTTGAAACAAAGCTTAAATTACTAGAAATGCACAACAGGCACTTGCTAGTATTTTGGGAAGAGAAAAGATATTTAATAGATGAAGCTTTTTTTCCTGTCTCACGTGCATTTAGTTAAGTTAATAAGTATGCTTACTTCCACTGTTTCAATTATGATTTCTTTAGATAAGTAGAAAATCATGCTCCTGAATTTCCATCATACACTTCCAATCTGCCAGCAGAAAAACAGGTACTACCATCTATATTAAATCCTTGGAATGGTCTGCAGAGACCTTACATTCTTTCTGTCTTATGTGTCATGGCTCAGATACAACACTCACATAAGTGAGCTGGAAGGTCATTTGGTTTAAGTCCCAATTAATCTAGGCTGACAGGGTTAGGTGTATTGCCCATGCTAAATTCTCCCTCTGTGTCAGGGCAACTAGCTGGGGTAAATGCATGGGGGATTAGTGCCTGGGTAGGATTGTGGTCAGTGCAGACTCAATGGGCCGAATGGCCTCCTTTTGCACTGTAGGATTCTATGATACTTCCGTTCAGCACTAAAGGGGACTTTGACAAAGACATTAAACTGATGCCCTGTATGCCCTCTCAGATGGACCTAAAATATCCCATGGCAATATTCCAAAGTGAGAAGTTTTGCTCGGTGTCCTGGCCTCTTCCAGAACCGGCATCAAGGGCGACATGAGGTACAGTGGTTCGCACTGCTGTCTCACATCTCCAGGGAGCCGGGTTCAATTCCCAGCTTGGGTCACTATCTGTGTGGAATTTGGACATTCTGGGTGATAGAGTGGCACAGTGGTTAGCACTGCTGCCTCCCAGCGTGAGGGACCAGGTTTGATTCCTGGCTTGGGTCACTGTCCATATGGAGGCTGCACATTATCTGTATGTATTTGGGTAAACATATGGATGATATTGGAATAGTATAGGTTAGATGGGCTTTAGATTGGTTTCACAGGTCGGCACCACATCGAGAGCCTAAGGGCCTGTACTGCACTGTAATGTTCTATATTCTCCCTGTGTCTGCGTGGGTTTCCTCTGGGTTGTCCGGTTTCCTCCCACATTCCGAAAGATGTGCAGGTTAGGCTGATTGGCCATGCTAAATTGCTCCTTAGTGTCCTGGGATGCATTGGTTACAAGGATTAGGAGGGCAATTATGTTGGTTTACAGGGATAGGATCTGGGTGGGATTGCCGTTGATACAAGATCAATGTGCCGAATGGCCTCCTTCTGCACTGTAGGGATACATGAAATCACTAAATAGTTGATCTCCTTATTGCTATTTGTGGAGCCTTGCTGTGAACAAACTTGGCTGCCACACTTATTACATTATAACAATGACTAAACTTTCAAAAAAAGTGAACTGTAATGTGGCTTGGGACATCCTGATCCCATAGTGAGAGGTGCTATATAAATGTGAGCTCTTTGTTTCTTTGGTCTTCTGTAAATGTCACTGGAAGATGTGTGGGTTAAGTTGATTGACCATGCTAAATTAACCCTAGTGTCAGGGGGATTAGCAGGGTAAATATATGGGGTTGCGGAATAGGGTCTGGTTGGGATCCTTATCTGGTCAGGTCTACATGTGACTCCAGATCCACAGTGATGTGATTGACTCTTAACTACTGTCTGTAATGGCCTAGCAAGCCATTCAATTCATGGGCAATTAGTGATGGGCAATGAATGCTGACCCAGCCAGCGTCAACCACATCGCACGAATGATTTTTTAAAAAATAGATGACCATTGGTACCATTAGGGAGTTTCCTAACAGACATTAAGGGCTGCATTGTATCTGCCCAATGGGATAACATGCTGTTGAGTTAATTTCCTGTTTGCCTACAATAGAATGAGATCCAGCTGATTTTAATACCAAGGCCCAATTTAAATCCCATCGATTTTATTTTTATTAATTAAAAAGTGTCAAAATCACTTTGAAGATTTTTCGACATCCTGTTTTGAAACCTAAGCTGAAATATTGGCATATAGGCATCTCATAAATTCCTCACAAATTACTTCATTGCCTATTGTTATTTCACAACTCAGTATTGTACCAGGATCCTGCATGTCGGTTACGTAAATGAACAACCACACCAATAGAATACAGATCCTCCATAATTAACTCAACATTTCACAATAGGTTTTTTGTCACCTGTTTTCCAAACAGTACTTGTTCGGGAATTATAATCAAACATGTTCAGACAAGTTTTGGTCTTGTTGCAGTCAGTCGGTGTCAATATAAACTGCGTAAGTCAGAAGGTAGTGGAATCCAAACTATTACTACCTTAACTCAAATACTGTAACGGAAATAATTGGAGAAAATATGACATTTTATTATTCATCAACAACGGCAGCAACTGTCCCTCTACTCAAGGTCTGTCGTATGTCTTCGTGCGACTAAACAGGCCAACTCGCAACCCACACGGGACAGGATGTCACATGAGGTAGGACCCAGAGTGCAGGATTTGCAACCTCTTCCTTCCTTCTCTGCTGCTGTTCTGCCTCATCATTAAGACATTCTGATTCAAAGCATGATGCAAACTGATAGCCAAGTTGTCTCCATTTTGAACAACTGGTGGTAAGCTCCTCTTATTCAAGCTACTGTACCTCAGGTCAAGCTTCAGAGTGTCCTTGAAGTGTTTTCTTTATCCTTCCCTGGAGCATTGGCCATTTGAGATGTGAGGTAACAGGACCTGGTGGGGGAGATCATTTTCAGTCATCCGGACAGCGTCCTGCCAATAAATTTGATATTGCAGGAGTTTTGCCTGTGGAGTTGACTTCAAAAAGGACACTACCATTTGTTGGACGGCCCTTCCATCAAACTCGGAGGACATGACAGAGGCATTGCCGATGGAATTTTTCTAGAAATTTCCTTTAGTATTATCACAAGATGGGCATTAAGAGATAAGAAACTAATAGGACATAAGAAATATGGAATACTTAAAATGGGCTTGTATAGTTGCCATATTCCATACAGCATTCAAGCAACATGCTTTAAAACAACCTAAATTGAAATATCAGCAAATGTTTTATAGTTTGTTTAGAAGCTCAAGGCATATGAACATTATTCATTTTGAAAATCATTCCTTCACTTCTAGACTGTGACAACATTTCAATTTCTTCCCAAACCACAAAACAAGAATCCAGAACACTTTTCATAAAGACAGAACCCCTTTAATTATCATATTCTCTAGAGCCATTGAGAACCCTGATTGGCCAGTGCACAACAACAACTTGTATTTATACGGCATCTTTAACATCCTCTACTCTACTCTGAGTTTGGTCATGGCAGTACAGTCCAGGAGGAACGTTATAGGTATGTCCTCAAAACATCCATTCAAAGAAGCCCCTAAATCGTCAGATACCCAGGCTTGCGACTGACCAAAATGGTGAAGAGTCATCAAGAAGGCACCAAATATGTCAAGAGACTTCATCGAGAATGTGTAGAGGTGAAATGAAAATGTCGGAGGGACAAACCTCCAAGCAGCCCAACTACCCAACACTTTAAGCACCACCTAGAGTCATAGAGTCAAGAGTTTACAGCATGGAAACAGGGCCTCGGTGCAACTTGTCCATGCCATCCAGTTTTTATCACTAAGCTAGTCCCAATTGCCTATATTTGGTCCATATCTGTCTATATCCATCTTACCCATATAACTGTCTAAATACTTTTAAAGTCAAAATTGTACTTGCCTCTACTACTGCCTACATGTGGCAGAGACTGCAGATTGTGCATTGGACTTATTGCAGATCTCATTAAACCAGATTGGAATCAAGTCATCCTCAAACCCAAAGAAAGACTGACTAAAAAGTAAGAATGTACTAAAGTGTTCCAATGGGTGTGTTGTCAAACAAAATTTGACAGCAAGCCACATAAGGAGCTACTAAGGCAGTTAATAAACAGCTTGTGGTTCAGCTTGTGGTTGCTCTTCACTACGGTTCCAAGCTTCAAGTTCTCCTGTAAGGGGTAATTTTCCAAATTCATGCTATTTTGCCAGCTGCATATATGGTAATGTGCGCATGCACTGTCTCTGATAATCTGACCTTTGGAGAAATTATTATGATTGAAATTTTGACCGATAAGTCCCGCAGGCTAGGCTTCCATTGAAAGCAAAGGGATGACCCCCTCACAACCAGTATTATGTGGAGGAAGTCATTTGCGAGGACAGAAAATCATTATTAAGCCAAAAGGTTAAATTATGAAGAGAGAAATTGTTGCCTCTGCCCAAATGTTTGGGTGGACATTTGAAACATTACGTAGGTGGATCCATTAGCAGCAACTTGTCCTGCAACTGGTTGCTTCACTTATGCAACTGGATGAATATACATTCTTGGAAGTTCTTAGCAGCCTGATAACAACTTGTCATCCGAACAAATGTTGGTCCTGAGTGATAAGGAATGAAATAAGGTTTCCTGATTGCTCGCTGTGAGTGTACTGCTGAATAACTGTACTTAGTCATGAAAGATGGAAGCAGTGCACTTTACTTTACATGTTGAAAGGTTAAAACACATTTGTGAGAGTGATTTGAATCTTTTAATGTACAACTTGCAACCTGATGTATTGCTTGAGTTTCTGGCTCCTTTCCCTGAATGAAAGAGAAAGTAAAGTATATTTAGAAGTCACAAGTTGGCTTACATTCACACTGCAATGAAGTTACTGTGAAAATCCCCTAGTCACCACAATCCAGTGCCTGTTCGGGTATACTGAGGGAGAATTTAGAATGGCCAATCCATCTAACCAGCACGTCTTTGGAGTGTAGAAAGAAACCGGAGCACCCGGCGGAAACCCACACAGACACTGGAGAACTTGCAAACTCCATACAGAAAGTGACTCAAGCCAAGAATTGAATCAGGGACCCTGGCGCTGTGAGGCAGCAGTGCTAACTATTGTGCCACCAGGTCTGGTAGATGGAGTACAATATTGGTAAATGTGAGGTCGTCTATTTTGGTAGGAATAACAGCAAAATGGACTATTACTGAAATGGTAAAAAATTGCAGCATGCTGCAGTGCAGAGGGACCTGGGTGTCCTTGTGCAGGAATTTTAAGGAGTTGATTTGCAGGTGCAGCTGGTAATTAAGAAGGAAAATGGAATTTTGTCCTTTATTGATAAAGAGATGGAGTTTAAAAACAGCGAGATTATGTTGCAGCTGTATAAGGTGCTGATGAAGGCACACCTGGAGTACTGTGTACAGTACAGTTTTACTCTCCTTACTTGAGGAAGGATATACAGGCACTGGAGAGGGTGCAGAGGAGATTCACTACGTTGACTCCGGAGTTGAGAGGGTTGGCTGATGAGGACAGACTGCGTAGACTGGGGCTATACTCATTGGAATTCACAAAAATGAGGGGAGCTTTTATAGAAACGCATAAGATTGTGAAGGGAATAGATAAGATAGAAGCAGGGAAGTTGTTTCCACTGGCGGGTGAAACTAGAACTAGGGGGCATAGCCTCAAAATAAGGGGAAGCAGATTTAGGATTGAGTTGAGGAGGAACTTCTTCACATAAAGAGTTGTGAATCTGTGGAATTCCCTGCCCCAGTGAAGAAGTTGAGGCTACCTCATTGAATGTTTTTAAGGCAAGGATAGATAAATTTTTGAACAATAAGGGAATTATGGGTTATAATGAGCAGGCGGGTAAGTGGAGCTGAATCCACAAAAAGATCAGCATGATCTTACTGAATAGAGGAGCAGGTGCAAGGGGCCAGATGGCCAACTCCTGCTCCGAGTTCTTATGTGCCGCCGTGGTGCTGATTGCTTTTTGGAGACATACCTATTCACCATGGAGGCTGTTAAAAGCATCAAGCAGGACCACCAAGGAAAGCAGAGGAATGCGACAGTGAAGCTCATATCTGCACCCTCTCAAAATTGAACAGCAATTAGAAAGTTGAAAGAACAAAGAACAAAGAACAACCCAGCACGGGAAACAGGCCCTTCGGCCCAACGAGCCCGCGCCGCCGCATCACCCTACACCTATTCTACCCTGCATGTCTACGAATGGGACCCTACTCAGTCAGATTCAGGGAAGAAATAGTGTCAATTTGGTAAAAACCGATTAGCCTAAGAGCACATCTTTGGGGTGTGGGAGGAAACCGGAGCGCCCGGAGGAAACCCACGCATCCACAGGGAGAATGCGCAAACTCCCACAGACACAGGCCCAAATCCATGTGTCTGCACAGCCAGCAGTGCTAGTCACTGAGCTGTTGCGGCGCCCGTCTACCGGTCCAGGATCAAGCACACACACCGACATGAAGTACTAGGCCACTCCTGGACTTCCAAGAGCAGCCCACGCACGACCCGCCGTGTGCATGCCCCTCGCTTGACACGAGGTGGACCTCCACCTGTGGAATAAAGACAAAAAATATTAATCATACAGCCTGCCCTTCCGGTGTCTCCCGAGGTTTAACCCTATTTAATAGCCCCTACCATATCCCTCCATTCTCGTTTCACTCATGTGCCTATCTAACTGCATCTTAAACGAGTCCAACATTCCTGCCTCCACCACCCTACTCGGTAGCGCATTCCAGACCCCCACAACTCTCTGCGTATAGAACCTTCTTCTCACCTCCAAATTATACCTCCCCCTCCTCACCCTTAAATGATGACCTCTCGTGTTCGTACCCAGTCTAGGGAGCAGTCTCTCACTATTAACTCTATCTATTCCCTTCAGTATCTTATATACTTCTATCATGTCCCCTCTCAATCTCCGTCTTTCCAAGGAGAATAGCCCCAGTTTCTTCAATCTCTCCTCGTAACCCAGTCCCCCCACGCCAGGCAACATCCTGGTAAACCTCCTCTGCACCCTTTCCAGAGACTCCACGTCCTTCCGGTAGTAAGGTGACCAGAACTGGACGCAGTACTCCAAATGCGGTCTAACCAACGTTCTGTACAACTGAAGCATTAGACGGCAGCTTTTATACTCTATGCCCCTTCCTATAAAGGCTAACATCCCATAAGCCTTCCTAACAACGTTCTCCACTTGTGACGCAACCTTCATGGATTTGTGAACCTGCACTCCCAGGTCCCTCTGTATGTCTATACTCCTAATCGGCCTACCTTTTATCACATAGCTCCTCTCTGCATTATTCCGTCCAAAATGCATCACCTCGCATTTGTCAGGATTAAATGCCATCTGCCACCTATCTGTCCACTGCACCAACCTATCTATATCCTGTTGTATCACCTGACAATCCAGTTCCGTACCCGCCAACCCTGCCATCTTGGTGTCATCAGCAAACTTGCTGATCACACCACCTACGCCCTCTTCCAAGTCATTTATGTAGACTACAAAGAGGAGAGGTCCCAGTACTGAGCCCTGCGGCACACCACTGGTCACTGGCCTCCAGCCCGACAAGGTCCCCTCCACAACTACCCTCTGTCTCCTATTTCCCAGCCAGTTCTCAATCCACCTAGCTACCTGACCTCGTATCCCATGCGCTTTAACCTTTTCTACCAGCCTACCGTGAGGGACTTTGTCAAACGCCTTACTGAAATCCATATAGATGACATCAACGGCTCTCCCATCGTCGACCGTTTTTGTCACCTCCTCAAAGAATTCCACCAGATTCGTAAGGCAAGACCTCCCTCTAACAAAGCCATGTTGCGTATCCCTAATCAGATCGCAACGCTCCAAATGCTCATACATCCTACCCCTAAGTATTTTTTCCATTAACTTCCCTACCACCGACGTCAAACTCACTGGCCTATAATTCCCAGGGTTATCCCTACTACCTTTTTTGAACAACGGGATCACATTTGCTACCCTCCAGTCTTCTGGGACCTCACCTGTGTCCAAAGAAGAGACAAAGATGTGCGCCAGAGGCCCAGCAATTTCATCTTTCGCCTCCCTAAGCAGCCTGGGATAAATACCATCAGGCCCCGGAGCTTTATCTGTCCTTACGCTACCTAAAAGCCCTAGCACTTCCTCTCTCGTAATAACTATATCCTGCAACTGAACCTCCGCTGCCTCCAAGAGACCGCACGATTCCGAACCCCTCTCCTTCGTGAATACCGACGCAAAGTATTCATTCAGGAGCTCCCCCATTCCCTCCGACTCAATACACAACTCTCCACTCTTGTCCCTAAGAGGACCAATTTTCCCTCTAACTACTCTCTTGCCTCTAATATAGGAATAAAGGAACGACTTGACTGGAGCACAGGTTCCTTCCACACTGTTCCCAATGTTACTTTCATCGTTTTGTAGAATCAGAGAAACTCTACAGTATAGAAAGAGGCCATTTGGCCCATTGAGACTGCACTGACCACAATCCCACCCAGGCCCTATCCCCATATCCCTACATATTTATCCACTGATCCCTCTAACCTACGTATCTCAGGATGCTAAGGGCAATTTTAGCATGGATAATCAACCTAACCCGCACATCATTGCTGGTGTTCTTTAGTGTCCTCTGCAATTACGCTCTCCAGAAAGGCCGGGAGTTAAAGAATCCTGAGACCAGGACTGAATCTGAAACTAAACTGCTGAGATATTCGAATCTGGATAGGAGGAAGACACAGGAGAACCACAAGGCACTGTTGGGAAGGCACTGCAAGGCAAAATCTTCAGAAAGACTTTGACTAATGTATGATAAACTTATCATTAGCTAACATCTATAAGCACCAGTATGTTCCACCTAATTTATGTGTACAACCTTCAGAACATTCCATTCATGATTAAAAGCAGAGGTTCCAGAGGATCCCAAGTCCACAAATATTTTTCTTTCCCCCTTTCATGTTTTCAATAGGAAAAATGAATTAAAATTGCAAGAATCACTGGCGTGCTGCTGTTCGCGCCAGTGGATCCTACAATCCTGCCAACGACATATCCCACCCCCACCATGGTTTCTGAGTGACGAGGGGTGTGTTCAACTGGAAACCATGCTAAAATGCCTCAAGTGTCAGGGGGACTCGCTTGGGTAAATGCATGGGGTTATGGGGATAGGACGTGGGTGGGATTGTGGCTGGTGCAGACTCGATGGGCCGAATGGCCTCCACCTGCACTCTGACTACTTTATCAAACCACTAATCTTAAACACTTAGCTGACCAACACTCAACCTTCTCTTTCCTAAAGAGCTCCAGCCTGTATTTGGCAAATATTAAGGAATTTGTATTACTTCACTTACGGAGTTTCCATTTGAAAAATTATTGTTCAAAAGGCAGTAGTGCACTGCAGGATTCTCCAGTGATATAGAGGTCTGGACAATTTACATTTATGTTTATTGTTGAACGTTTAAAGTTAATACTGGTCTGCGCTCTATATATCTTAAAATACAGATTAACAGCAGGTTGTTGTCGTCACATTTATCTTTATTGAACTTTCGATGATAACAGAAGTAAGTTGTGGAGTTAGGGAGTTACCATTCACTGCCTGGGCTATCTCCTTCCATATGGTTCTCTATTGGGAGATCTCTTGTCACCCACGATCCATTATAATTAACTTCAGTAGTAACGCCCTTAGAGGAGCAAATGAAAGGCAAGTAAAGAAAAACAGTCGGTCCATCATGCTGGTCCCATCTCTGCACACCATGACCCCAAAGGAATAAAGAATTCCAGGCCAATTTTGGGGGTGGGCGAGGGAAGAGGGTGGGGGTGCAGGGGAACAACCTTACAGTGGTTAGCATTGCTGCCTCCAGTGCCAAGAGCCTTATGTGACTATGTATTGTTTGTATGTTCTCCCTGTGTTTAAGAACATAAGAACATAAGAAATAGGAGCAGGAGTAGGCCATCTAGCCCTTCGAGCCTGCCCCGCCATTCAATAAGATCATGGCTGATCTGTCGTGGCTCAGTTCCACATTCCTGCCCTCTCCCCATAACCCTTAATCCCCTCGCTTATCAAAAACCCATCAACCCGCTTCTTAAAAATATTTAGCGAGGCAGCCTCCACCACTTCAACGGGCAGAGAATTCCAGAGATTCACCACCCTTTGAGTGAAGAAGTTCCTCCTCAACTCCGTTCTAAACCGCCCCCTCTTTATCTTGAGGCTGTGCCCCCTAGTCCTACTGTCCTTTCTGAGCGGGAAGAGTCTCTCCACCTCTATCCTATCCATCCCATTCATCATCTTATATGTCTCAATGAGATCTCCCCTCATTCTTCTAAACTCTAACGAGTACAAGCCTAGTTTATTCAGCCTCTCCTCATAGCTCAACCCCCTCAACTCTGGTATCAGCCTAGTAAACCTCCTCTGCACTCCCTCCAAGGCCAAAATATCCTTGCGTAAGTGCGGCGACCAAAACTGCACACAGTACTCCAGCTGCGGCCTCACCAATGCCCTATACAGCTGCAGCAAGACCTCCCTACTTTTATATTCAATCCCCCTCGCTATGAAGGCCAGCATCCCATTCGCCTTCCTGACCACCTGCTGCACCTGCAGGCTGGGTTTTTGCAACTCATGCACAAGGACCCCGAGGTCCCTCTGCACCGTCGCCTGCTGCAGTTTTTCGCCACGTAAGTAATAATCCTTCCTACCAAAGTGTTTGCATGGGTTTCCTCTGGGAGCTCCCATTCCCTCCCACGGTCCAAAGATCTGCAGGTTAGGGGGATTAGAGAGGTAAATATGTGGAGTTATCGAGATAGGACAGAAGGGTGGGCCCTGGGTAAGATGCTTTGTAGGTGTGTCGGTGCAGACTCGATGGGCCAAATGACTCCTTCTGCACGATAGGAATTTTATGAATCTGGGGAATACCTCTCTAACCCCAAAGGCAGTTTCAGAAAATTACAGTGAATGGGACACTTTCAGTGCTGGCCCATTTTATGTAATGAAACGGGCTACAGTCAGAAATTTATCCAGGTCTCCGTTGAATGTTTGCAGCTAATCTCCACAATTTGTGAACCAGCAGTTTACATATGAGGTCAGCAGCTCTCTGTGAAAAGAAGTACTCATGAAAATCCAACCTAGTTCTGTGGTAGCATCATATATATTCATGTCCTTTGGTCTTCCCTGACCTGTCAGACACAAAAACCTATCCCTATGGAACAAATCTAATGCTTTCAGTATTCCAACAGCCTCAGCCTGATCTCCTAGAAACATAGAAACCCTATAGTGCAGAAAGAGGCCATTTGGCCTATCGAGTCTGCACTAACCACAATCCCACCCAGGCTCTACCCCCCCCGGCCCCCATTATCCCTACACATTTACCCGCTAATCTACACATCTCAAGACACTAAGGGACAATTTTATCATGGCCAATCAACCTAACCCGCATATCTTTGGACTGTGGGAGGAAACTGGAGCACCCAGAGGAAACTCACACAGACACGGGGAGAATGTGCACACTCTACACAGACAGTGGCCCAAGCTGGGAATCGAACCCAGGTTCCTGGCACTGTGAAGTAGCAGTGCTAACCACTGTGCTACCGTGCTGCCCCATCTCCCTGAAGACTTTTATTTTTCTAGAGTACAAAGCATCGATCTATAAGACTAATTAAGGACCATTAAGCTAGTTGGAAGATTAGAGTAATTCCTGAAGGAGTTGGGTTCTTTGCTGTCCTGTTGGAACTTTGGCTTCAGTCTGCAGTATAGCTTTAAATGCTGTTGCTGCTTCCTTGTAAGTACTCCTCCCTTTCCCATTCATCTGCCATGCTTCTTGGCTGATAAGTCTATCCTTGCAAACAGAATGCACATTACTTCACCTGTGATGAGGGATCAATAATTTTCTTAGTGTTGCCATTTTTTCCTGCCCTTTCCTTTGAAAAATGCCTGGCCTCGAACCTACCCATAGGAACTACAATTGAGTCAGCAGCGTGCAGACCATTGCCCCTCAGTGTCAGAGAGTACTGACTTTCAGTTTTTTCTGTGTTGAGACCACAGATTCACTCCTGTTTCATTCCCTACCTCCAACAAAGGCAAGCTTACACAAAGAAAATAGTGCTAGCTTTGCAGATGGACAGAAACCTGGCCATGCAGGCTTTTACAGAACTACTTTATGGACCCTTTGGAGTTCATAAGTACACAAGAACATAAGAACTAGGAGCAGGATAGGCCATCCGGCCCCTCGAGCCTGCTCCGCCATTCAACAAGATCATGGCTGATCTTTTCGTGGACTCAGCTCCACTCATCCGCCCGCTCACTATAACCCTTAATTCCTTTACTGTTCAAAAACTTATCTATCCTTGCCTTAAAAATATGCAATGAGGTAGCCTCAGCTGCTTCACTGGGCAGGAAATTCCACAGAATCACAACCCTTTGTATGAAGAAGTTCCTCCTCAACTCAGTCCTAAATCTGCTCCCCCTAATTTTGAGGCTATGCTTCTGGAGTTCTAGTTGGAAACTAGAACTAGGGGGCATTCTAGAACTAGAACTAGGGGAATAGGCCATTCAGCCTTCTAAGCCTGTTATGCCTTTCAAGTACATCAGTGGCACAGTGGTTAGTACTGCTGCCTCACAGTGCCAGGGACTGAAATCTGATTCTGGCCTTGGGTCATATGGAGTTCTCCCCATGTCTGCATTGGTTCCCTCCCACAGTCCAAAGAAGTGTGGATTTCGTGGGATTGGCCATGCTAAATTGCCCCTTGTCAGGGGGATTAGTGGGGTTACGTGGATTGGGCCTGGGTACGATTGTTGTCAGTGCAGGCTGAATGGTTTCCTCATGTATTATTGGGATTCTACGATACTCGCTTTTGTTCCATATCTGTATCCTAACTTCATCTACCTACCTTGGTTCTGTAACCATTAATAATCTTACCTGACAAAAACATATCAATCCCACTATCAAAAATTTTGATTGACCCCATTCTACACAATTTTTTGAGGAGGAGTTCCAGAGTTCTAACACCCCAATGTGTGAAGAAGTTCTTCCTGATAACACACCACTACTGAATGATCTAGGTTTAATTTTAAAGTTACGTTCCCTTATTCAGGACACCCTGACCAGGAGGGAGTAAATTATCTCCACCTATCTGATTAATTGCTTTTAGGATGTTGGTCTTACACTGAGAATAGCTTTCAATTATGAATGAGGCTTCATTAAAAAGTTAACAATATTGTTATAAAAAATTCAACATACAGAAAATTAACAATAACCTCAGCGATAGGCACCTCCTCACAGCAGCACAACTAAGACTGGGAAGGACCATTTGATATCTGGTCACTCCTTGGTATAGTTGCAGACTTTTGAGACTCCAAAACACTGCACCACAACATTAGCACTGTTTAAGCATGGGAGTTTCTTTGTTAAAGTACATTTTGATAAAAAAAAAGATCAGTAACGTGCAGAAGACCAAAATATCAAATGAGACGGTTTGTGGTTTGACCTTTTGTCTTGATCCTATTTCCTATCTATGCTGCAATGCAACTGTCAAGACCCTTCTTTTTATCTTCGTTATTCTACTGCAGTATTGGTTGAGCATTATAAAAAGGAATCAATCATTGCTGAGTTAAAATTCTCTAATTTAGTTACATTCTACTGTGAATATGATTCACAATAGTTCTGCTTCTTTTCAAGTTTATTTGTTAGTGTCACAAGTAGGCTGACATTAACACTGCAATGAATTTGCTGTGAAAATCCCCTAGTCGTCACACTCCAGCACCAGTTCAGGTATACTGAGGGAGAATTTAGCATGGCTAATGCAACTAACCAGTGCATCTTTTCAGACTGTGGGAGGAAACCACAGCACCCACTGGAAACACATGCAGACACGGAGAGGACATGCAAACTCCACAGTGACCTGAGCTGGGAATTCAACCTAGGTCCCTGGCGCTGTGAGGCAGCAGTGTTAACTGCTGTGCCATCATGGTTTCTGATTGTCTTTTACCCATTTGAAGGTAGCTTATGAAGTCTACAAAATTCATGTGGGTTCTGACGAAAGGTCACCCTGACTCGAAACGTTGGCTCTATTCTCACACTACAGATGCTGAGAGACCTGCTAAGTTTTTCCAGCATTTTCTGTTTTTTGTTTCAGATTCCAGCATCCACAATATTTTGCCTTTATATTGAAGTTCATGTGGCATAGGTTAGAGACCTGGCTAAGTAGAAATTCTTTATTGCACTATGTTTAGCTGGATGCCAACCCATGTTGCAGAGGTGAAAATATAACATGCTAATAGCCAATGCACCTTCCCAGCACGTCTTTCAGACTGTGGGAGAAAACCCATGCAGACATGGGGAGAACGTGCAGCCTCCGCACAGACAGTGACGCAAGCCGGGTCTTGAAGCTGGGTCCCTGGCGCAGGGAGGCAGCAGTGCTAACCACTGTGCCACCGGAATAACCAAAAGCAACTAAGACATGAGCTGGGATTTCCCATTTCAGACCTCCCATGGCGGGGGCAGGAACTGGGAGTTTTTCCCATCTCAGTGCCTGGTGGTAATTCACACCAAATTGCACAATGTTGGGCTGGTTAAATATGCAATCAGGGTGGGCTGGATGCCCCACTGTCCTAACCAAGCGCAATGTTTCAAAAGACCCAGACATCAAGTTCCATATTGGGACCCCACCATAAGAGGTGGTGGCCCGGTGATTCCACAGAGCTCTGGTCTCCAGATTCAGCCATGCTTCCCTCAGTCCGCTCGCTGCTCAATGCAATGGAGGCCAGCGAGATGTCACGTTCCCGAGGATGAAAGGAGGAGGCTGAACCATCTGATCAATCCTGCATGGGAGGAAATCACCAGAGTGGTCAATGCCTATGGCCTCCACCAGAGGACTGCCCTGCAGTACCAGCGATGGATGCCTGGGTAAGTGAACATTCAATTACTTACACTTACTTCACTGAAATGGAGGGGGGAACATGGGCCTCAATGATAAGGACACCATCCATATAGCCCATGCTTTGTAGAGCTATTCAATATGAGAAGGTCACGTCTCATAGCCCCAGTCCTCTTTGTCTGCAGGTAGGGAAGTCACTGGAGGATTGTTGACCTTTCCACACAGGGCTCAAATGCTGTTTGGATGCAAGACGTTGAGGCTTTGAGAGCACCAGCAAGCGGCACGGTGGCACAGTGGTTAGCACTGCTGCCTCACAGTGGCAGGGGCCTAGGTTCAATTCTGGCCTCGGGTCATTGAGTGTGTGGAGTTTCCACATTCTCCTGTGTCTGCGTGGGTTTCTTCTGAGTGCCCTGGTTTCCTCCCACTGTCCAAAAATGTGCAGGGTGAGTTGATTGGCCATGCTAAATTGCCCCTCAGTGTCCTCAACCTATCACTGCATCCCCACACATTTCCCATGGCTAATCCATCTAACCTAGACATCTTGGGACACTATGGGGCAATTTAACATGGCCAATCAGCCTAACCCGCACATCTGTGCACTGTGAAAAGAAACTGGAGCACCTGGAGGAAACCCATGCAGCCATGGGTAGAATGTGCAAACTCCACACAGACAGCCACTCAGGTCTGGAATTGAATCCAAGTCCCTGCTGCTGTGAGACAGCAGTGTTTATCATTGTGCCACCATGCCATTCAAGCCTGGTTTCTGCTGTGTGCAACGTAATCCAGCACCATCCAGTGCCTTCAGGCGAGGTTGGAGAAGAAAATGATCCTGAGAGTCTCAGCAATAAAACAATCAATGTAAATCTTTCAATTAATTTTTTATTAAATTCATATCTGTTTTCCAGATATGACTTTCTAAATAATCACATTTTCTAATTAGTGCTTCTAATAAATAATACAGAGTTGGAAAAAAAAACTCATTTTAATTATCTGCTCTCGAATCAAACAATTGAGACATAAATTAATTACCCATATGAAATGGTCCAAGTAAAATTCTTTCATCAAACCAATGCATTTGATCATGATTGCAGTGAAAATTTAAAACAAGAAATTCCCTGAATATAATCTCTCTGGTCAATAAAAATAAAGAGAGAGATGTCTTTCTAAAGTACCGCATCGATTGAAAGGTTCCTCTCTCTCACTCTCTTTTCCTGTCAGTCCTTCCTTGGCCTGGTACTTATGCTTCACATTCTGGACCATAATCCTTAACTAGGCTTTGGTTCCATTGGTTCTTTGATATTGGAGACTCTAAACCGGCTGCTTCAGGATGGATTTGACTTTTTACTGTCAAACTGTGGTATGATCCCAACTTCCTCCTCCGTCCCAGGACTTCGGACTTTTTCCCCTTCCTTCAGACTTTCTTCAGCTAACTGTGACAGGTATTTCTGCAGTCAAAAGAAATGCCCTTCGTAAATAAGAGTTGCAAAAGGACACAAGATTAAACTTTTGCAAATGTGGTGCAAATTACAAAACTGATCATTACTCGGTCACATGAATTACTGGCTAAATCGTTTTAAGTTAATCCCTTTGTCATATGATGAGTTCTTTGTATTGGTGTGGAGGCAACTCGATGAGATTTTGAAACTTGTGTGCTTAAATATAAAGACCTTTAACGGTAGACTTTAAATATTTACAGTTGTAAGGCATTGTCAGGCATGATGGTGCCCATTTAGCCCATGCAGGCTTACAGACTTTATTTATTATTTGTCACAAGTAGGCTTTCATTAACACTGCAATGAAGTTACTGTGAAAATCCTCTATTCCAGCACCTGTTCGGGTACATGGAGGGAGAATTTATCATGGTCAATGCACATATCCAGTACATCTTTTAGACTTTGGGAGGAAACCGGAGGAAACCCATGCAGACACGGGGAGAATGTGCAGACTCCACACAGACAGTGACCCAAGCTGGGAATTGAACCCAGGTCCCTTCACTGTGCGGCAGCAGTGCTAGCATCCGTGCCACCCCTAGTGCCTCCCTGCTGTTACTCCTAGACTGCTCTCTGAAATTCTCTTACCATGTGACGGCATATATCACCCTGTGGGTGGTGTGGCCTGCCAGTCCCAAGTTAACTCTTGTTCTGCTGAGCACTTTTACAATACAATATATGCAGGCACATATCACACCTCAGACAGTTGACATTCTGATTGGCAAGAGAAAATAATATTCAAACATCTTAAAAATAGATTTTAAATATTTGTGACATTTATATCTTCTCTCTCATGAGATAAGCATCACTCATGCCTACTTTTCAAACTTGTCAAACCATCCAGTGAAAGATTACGGAGGGGATTTTCTGGCCATGCTCGCCCCGAAACCAGAAAATCCCGTCCATAGTCTGCCCCTCACCCTCCATTGCAGGCAGAACAGGAAAACCACCCCCTACTTGTAGAACAAAGTACAAATTAAATTTAAAGTATATCTTTTTTAAATTTAAGTTTATTTATTAGTGTCACAAGAAGGCTTACATTAGCACTGCAATGAAGTTAGTGTGAAAACCCCCTACTCACCACACTCTGGCACCTGTATGAGCACACCGAGGGAGAATTTAGCATGGCCAATGCATCTAATCAGCACATCTTTCAGACTGTGGGAGCAAACCCACACAGACACGGGGAGAACGTGCAGACTCCACACAGACAGTGACCGAAGCTGGGAATCAAACCCGGGTCCCTGGCACTGTGAGGCAGCAGTGCTAACCCCTGTGATTTGAAAAAGCTGGAAGGACTTCCATTTATATAGCACCTTTCACAAGCTCAGAATATCTTGAAGCACTTCATAGCCATCATTTACTTTTGAAGTATACTCACGGATGTAGGAAATTTTCAGCTGGCCACACATTCTAAAAAATGGGCTGGTTGCTCCAGCTCGTAGTCCAGTGCTTTTAGACTGATTTTAAAACAGTATAAATTGCCATAGACGTCCTCAGTTCAGCAGTACTATTGGCAATCCTACAGTAGGAAGTATTGTTTCACAGATCCCTGACATGGGGCAAATCTTTTACACAGATCTTTTGGGAAGGTCAGCCTCTTCCTTCAATGCTTGCCACCTGATATCGGATCACCACAACATTGGCTGATCACCTTGATGTCAATCATCATTTTTTGGATTTGGTTGTTGGTTGTTCCAGAAAGGTCATAGAATTGTAGAATCCCTGCAGTGCAAAAGGAGGCCCTTTGGCCCACTGCATTTGCACCGTCTCTCGAAGAGGATATCTTACCCTATCCCCATAAATCCACCTAACTTACACATCTTGGAACACTAAGGGAGATTTTAGTTTTAAACTGTGGTCAATCCACTTAACCTGCACATTTTTGGACTGTGGGAGGAAACTGGAGCACCCAGAGGAAACCCATGCTGACATGGGGAGAACGTGCAAACTCCACACAGACAGTAACTGAAAGCCAGAATTGAACACAGGTCCTGGTGCTGAGGCAGCAGTGCTAACCACTGTGCCACCTCTAGTGGTCACCCCTGCTATATTGATAAAGTCATACATCATCCTAAAATACCTCTGTCTGTATTGTACAGGACTTGCACAGATCTCCTGTACCCAGACAGTACAATATTCCAGAAACTAGGCTTCCTAACAAAACAGGAAACAAAAAAAAATCAACAACGAGAAGAATGTATTCAAAAAACCTACACTTTTTAACTCAGTGGGTGGAATTTTACAGCCCCCTTGGGGTAGTGGGTAGGACCGCACAAGCTATTCAAAAGCCCATTGACTCCAGCGGGACTGGAAAACCTGCCAGCAGCAGGGGTAGTAAAATTCTGCCAAGTATTATTAACTTAGACTGTGGATCCTCTGTAATGGTGCCTGAGTGTATGGAATGACAAAATTGTGAGGTGAAGTAGAGATGAGATTTCCACTGATGTGCTATCCATGGATTAGCTGTGAGTTCACCGAACATTCACGCTCAGATTTGATGTTTTCAATCTGTGGGCCGTAAGGATTCTGCTGCTTCAATCAGGCTGATTATAATCTCATCCAGAGGTCTTCCCATCCCCACCTCTCTCAATGTTAATATATTAATGGCTGCATGTCCGATGCCTGCTCCAGGCAAGTTGGATCCTATTTAAAATTGCACTCCACACCCTATGCCACACTATTAAATTCCAGTGTTATACCCCGCCCAGTTTCTGATTTGCCAGTGGGATTGGTGTTTGACAGCTGCTGAAGGGTAGCCACTCACTGGATCTTTTAAGGTCTGCTTTTCCAGCAGAGTTTCCAACACTCAGATAACTGCTTCTACACTTTTACTGCTCAGCAACTTTTTGGTAAATTTTCTCTACTTACTAAAGGAGACTTTCTTGCTTCTTTCTGAATGCAGAAAGACTGGGAGGAGGAGTGTTAGCCTCAGAAACCACAATCACCAGCTTAGGCTTCTCAGATGGGGGGGGGCACCGTGAGTGGGTGGGCGTGGGGTGTGTGGTGGTGTACATGACTAAGGTCATATTCAATGCACAGAGTCCACAGGATGTATGGAAAGAGTAGTGCTAGCCAAGAACATGCTTCTCCAGGCAACTTACTGCAAACACTCCTGCTCTAGGGACTGTGCCTTGCCATTCCGAAATACTTATACCATTAGATCCTCTCAGTCTGCGAAAGGGATTATCAGCCTCATCTCTCAGGCTGCTGATCACAGCTACACTAATTAAGTGGCTCAAACCCACTTTGCTAGAGCTGAGCATTACTAAGGTTGTGGGGGAGGGGGGCGGTGGGACGGGTACATGACTAAGGTCATATCCAGTACACAGGGTCAGCAGAACATTTGGAAAGAGCAGTGACAGCGGAGAACAATCTTCTCCAGTCAACTTACTGCAAACATAGAAACTAACATAGAAATTAGAAGCAGGAGTAGGCCATTCTGCCCTTCGAGCCTGCTCTGCCATTCATCTTGATCATGGCTAATCATTGAATTCAATATCCCAATTCCCCACCACTTCCTCTCATATCCCTCGATCCCTTTAGCAAACTCCTGCTATAGGGTGTGCTGCCTTGCTAGCCGAAAATATTTATACACTAGATCCTCTCAGTCTGTGAAAGGGATTATCAGCCTCATCTCTCAAGCTGCTGTTCACAGCTACATTAAGTAAGTGGCCAAGACCCACTTTGCCACGGCTGAGCACTACATTAACTTCAATCAACAGGACTAATCTTTGTCTAAGGAGCTGACTTCCTTCACATCCTGTATTCGCTTGAGCTCATCTACAAGGTTTTGCTTTACAGAAGGTTTTTTTTAAACTTTACTGTTTATACAAAGAGCTCCCCTTGTGTCCTAAGCACGGCTGGTGAAAGTCTGCTGTACCCCGAGGTGGGCCCCTGCACTACTGATGGCCAGTGATGTCTGGGTACTCGAGCCTGTGAGGGACCATGCCACAGAGGGCTGCCCAGACAGTCTGGCCCAACTGAAACGATGTACTTGTTGTGGGGCTGGTCCCAAGAATGCTCAATGCTGGATGTTGTCCTCCAGGCTGAAGGCCCAGGTAGGGGGTCTGCTTCCCCAGGGACAGGGGGAGGAGAAGGGCCTTGCCTAACCCAGCAAGACTGGATGGAGATCTCAGAAATGGTCAGCCAAATTGGGGTCACACTCCATCCCCCCCAAGCCTGGATACAATGCTGCAAATGTATCAATGATCATGTTCAGTTTTCCAAAATAACTACTCCATAACTTTTGAACTTTGCACGCGTTAATATGAGAGAGTGTGGTATTTGGAGAGGGAGTGAACACCCAGTTTCATAAATAGTGAAAGGGTGGTAGAAGGATGTGCAGGGTCAATGGGGAACCAAAAGAGTCATTTTTGCAGGGTGAGGTACCAAATGAACATTTTGGATCTGTTTTTGCCAACGAAGAAGATGCTTCCAAAATCACAGTGAAAGGATGTAGTTAAGGCGAACAATTGGCAAAGAGGAGACGTTGGAAAGATGGAGAGTTAATAAGTCACAGGAACAGAATCAGATTCATCTGGGTTTGTGTGGAAAATATGGATGGAAATTGTGGAGATTTTTACCATAATCTTCCAGTCCTCCTTAAATTCCTGTGGTGATATCAGAGAACTGGTGTATTTACAAATGCCACACCTGTATTCAAAATAATGGGAAAGGATAAGCTCAGCAATTATAGGCCAGTTTAATCTTGGCGGTGGGAAAATCTTTAGAACAGGAGGCTGGAAGAAAATTAACAGTCATTTAGACAAATATTAAGGTAAGCCAGCATGAATTTGTTTTGGGCTACGGTGTTTAATGAACTCAGTTGAGTGGTTAAACAAGATAACACAGAGGCTTGATGAGATTAGCGCGGTTGATGGGCTGCTCCTGGACTTCCAACAGGCGTTTGGCAAAATGCTACAGAACAGGCTTGTCAGCAGAGTTAAAGCCAATGGAATATAAGGGGAAGTGGCAGTGTGGATATGAAGTTGGCTGAGAGACAGGAAACCGAGAATAGTGGTTGTTATCAAACTGGAGGATGGTATATAGTGGGGGTCCTCCTGGGGTCAGGATGAGGACCACTGATTTCCATTGTCTATTTTAGATGTAGGTGGGCACAGTAAGAAATCTCACAAAACCAGGTTAAAGTCCAACAGGTTCATTTGGAATCACAGGCTTTTGGATCACTGCTCCTTCATCAGTTGAGAGCAAATGAGGAAGGAGTATCTCTCCAAAAGCTTGTGATTCAAAATAAACTTGTTGGACTTTAACCTAGTGCTGTGAGACTTCTTACTGTACCCACCCCAGTCCAACATTGGCAACTCCACAAGATGTGGGTGAACAGGGCACAATGTCAAAGTTTGTTGGTGACTTGGTGGTGTTGTGAACCATGAAAAGAATGATGATAAACTTCAAGGGGACATAGATAGGCTGGGCGGAGATGTGGCAGATGAAATTTAATCTGGGGGGTCATGTGAAGTGATACATTTTGATAGAAAGGAGAGGCAATAGAAAAGAAACAGGTTGGAATTCTGAATGGGATATGAAAGCAGAAGGGCCTGGGGCTGCATATACACAAATTGTTCAAAGCGGGCAGGGCAGATTGACAAAGTTTTAAAAAAGCTCATGGACCTCAGGCTAGAGACAAAGGGTATGATCTTACCGGCCGCTCATGCGTGCCCCCACTGTAGCAAAGTTGGAGAATTTGGCGCTCAGACAAATATCCATTCACTGCAGCGGGATGGGAAAAATCCCATCAGTGTGAATGGTTATAACATTCCAGCCAAAGTGTACAAAAGCAAAAGGAGGTGATAGCTTTGTGGTATTATCACTAGACTATTAATCCAGAAACTCAGCTAATATTCTGGGACCCAGGTTCGAATCCCACCACGGCAGGTATTGGAATTTGAATTCAATAAAAAAAGTACCTGGAATTAAGAATCTATTGATGACCATGAAACCATTGTCGATTGTTGGGAAAACCCATCTGGTTCACTCATGTCCTTGAGGGAAGGAAATTTGCCATCCTTACCTGGTCTGGTCTACATGCGACTTCAGAGCCTCAGCAATGTGGCTGACTCTCAGCTGCCCTTGGGCAACTAGGGATGGGCAATAAATGCTGGCCAGTCAGTGATGCCCACATCCCACAGATGAATAAAAAAAAGATAAAAGTATCATGAAATACTAGTTTGGCCTCAATTGGAGCACTGCGATCAATTCTGGAAAACAAACTTTAGGGAGCATGGGGAGTATTGGGAGCGGGTTCAGAAAAGATTCACGAATATAATTCTGGAATGAAAGAGTTCAGTTCTGTGGATAGAGTGGAGAAGTTAGGGCTGTTCTCCTTGGAGGAGAGGAGATTGAGAGGGGATTTGACCGAGGTGTTCAAAACAATGAGGGAGCAGAGAGGGGGAACCAGTACCCATTGGTGGAAGGATTGAGAACCAGAGGACACTGACTTAAGGTGAATGGCACAAGATCAAAGGCAACAAGAACAACACACTTTTTTTAAAAACATAAGCTGTGGTGAGAATCTGGAATGCATAGACTGAGGGTATGTCAGGTTCAAATGAAGCATTGAATAAATATCTGAATGGAAAAAAAATGCTGTGGAGAAAAGGCCAAGAACCCGCACTAGCTGAATTGCTCTTGTAGAGAGCCAGCATGGACACAATGGGCCGAATGGCCTCTTTCTGTGTTGTAATCAACCTACAGTCCAATGGTAAAGTCAAGTTTATTGGATCACAGACGATCTGTAGAAATTACAGACATTGGTGTCCCCCACCCTGTGGCCTCATATAATTCATCAGAAAATGTCTCTTCCTTCAGCATATGACTTATTTGGATAAATTGTTACATTCAGTTGCACACTGTTTACTTATAAAACCTAACTAGGTGAAGTTAGTAAGCACTGAGACTGGCACCTGTTGTTCTTTGATTAGGGATCAAGTGAGTCAACGTCCTAAGCATGCAGATTGTCTTTATCAGAGGACTTTCAACAATCTATTTATACTTCAACATGCACCATGTGGCCAACTGTCTCTCAGTAGTTACGAAAGTAGAGGGCATGATAAAGTCAGCAATCTTCCATCTCCAATAGCGCTGTTTCTGCTCCCTGTGGATATACTCTATTCGATTCAAGCCTTTCATTTGACCTTTTGTTAATGCTAATATAACACCCTGGAGGCTAACTAGTGAGGTATTCAATATTAGTGCACCAACTGGTTCTATGCTTCCTGTACTGGACCGTCCCCAAGAAACTGTCATCTAGTTATCCTTCTCTGTTTGGATTTGAGGCAGTTACTTTTTGCTCTGACCACAGAACTAGCACATTCCAAATTTAATGAGCAACCCTATATCTTGTCAATTATTTCAGATGGCGGTGTTGTTTCACTTGAAGCTTGGATGTACTAACCCATCAGGGATTTCCAGAACTGCTGAACTGCCAGCAGCACTGCAGAACTAGCTGAAACCTCCTGATCTTTTTAAAGCACACTGTGTAATGTGTGGTTCACAACCTGCTGCAAGAACGAGGGGAGGCAATATTAAATAAGGGATGCAATTCTAAAAGGGCTACGGAAGCAGAGGAAGGGCGGCACGGTAGCACAGTGGTTAGCACTGCTGCTTCACAGCTCCAGGGACCTGGGTCCGATTCCCGGCTCAGGTCACTGTCTGTGTGGAGTTTGCACATTCTCCTCGTGTCTGCGTGGGTTTCCTCTGGGTACTCCAGTTTCCTCCCACAGTCCAAAGATGTGTGTTAGGTTGATTGGCCATGCTAAGAAATTGCCCCTTAGTGTCCAGGGATGGGCAAGTTAGAGGGATTAGTGGGTATAATATGTAGGGATATGGGGGTAGGGCCTGGGTAGGATTGTGTTCAGTGCAGACTCGATGGGCCGAAGGGCCTCTTTCTGCACTATAGGGTTCTATGATTCTAAGGAAGCTGGTGCTATTATATGTGCACAAATTACAGTCACAAATAGCAGTACTTGCATTTTAAATAAGAGACACAGCATTATTGTAACAACAATCCATAAAGAACAAGAACAAGAACAAAGAACAGTACAGCACAGGAAACAGACCCTTCAGTCCTCCAAGTCTGTGCTGCTCATTGGTCCAACTTGACCATTCGTTTGTATCCCTCCATTCCCAGGCTGCTCATATGACTATCCAGGTAAGTCTTAAACGATCCCAGCGTGTCTGCCTCTGCCACCCTACTCGGCAGCGCATTCCAGGCACCCACCACCCTCTGCGTAAAAAAAGTCCCTCTGAGATCGGAGTTATACCTCGCCCCTCTCACCTTGAGCCCGTGACCCCTCGTGATCATCACCTCTGACCTGGGAAAAAGCTTCCCACTGTTCATCCTATCTATACCCTTCATAATTTGTACACCTCTATTAGGTCTCCCCTCATTCTCTGTCTTTCCAGGGAGAACAACCCCAGTCTACCCAATCTCTCCTCATAGCTAAGACACCCCATACCAGGCAACATCCTGGCCAACCTCCTCTGCACTCTCTCTAAAGCCTCCACGTCCTTCTGGTAGCGTGGCGACCAGAACTGGATGCAGTACTTCAAATGTGGCCTAACCAGCGTTCTATACAGCTGCAACATCAGACTCCAGCTTTTATACTCTATACCCCGCCCTATAAAGGCAAGCATACCAAATGCCTTCTTCACCACCTTCTCCACCTGTGCTGCCACCTTCAGGGATTTGTGGACTTGCACATCTAGGTCCCTCTGTGTTTCTATACTCTTGATGGTCCTGCCATTTATTGTATAGCTCTCCCCTACATTAGTTCTTCCAAAATGCATCACCTCGCATTTATCTGGATTAAATTCCATCTGCCATTTCTCCGCCCAATGTTCCAGCCTATCTACATCCTGTTTTACAATGTTCATAGCTTTCCGCAAGTCCAGCCATCTTCGTGTCATCTGCAAACATGCTGATAACACCAGTCACACCTTCTTCCAGATCATTTATATGTATCACAAATAGCAGAGGTTTCCAGTACAGAGTCCTGCGGAACACCACTGGTCATAGACCTCCATATGGAAAAAGACCCTTCGACTGCTACCCTCTGTCTCCTGTGGCCAAGCCAGTTCTCTACCCATCTAGCCACCTCTCCTTGTATCCCATGAGCCTTAACCTTCTTAACCAACCTGCCATGAGGGACCTTGTCAAAGGTCTTACTGAAATCCATGTAGACAACGTCCACAGCCCTTCCTTCGTCAACCGTTTTTGTCACCTCCTCAAAAAACTCCACCAAATTTGTAAGGCACGACCTCCCTCTTACAAGGACCAAAAGAAAACAAGATGCTGGATTCAGACATTTCTGCACCTTTACATTTGGTGCATTGTATTATTTATTTTAATTGCATATGTTTGCTATTATCACCAACAATGAGGTTTAAAAGAAAAGGATTTCTTTAAAATGCATGTGTTATGTCTTCTGGTTGCTGTAAATTAGAAATAATCACATTACTTTGAGTTTTATAGGGTGTACTTTTTGCTTCTGCCCATGAGCTGGTAGAAGTGATAGACTAACACAACCCGCAACTTGCTGTCTCTTCAGCATCTGATTTGGGCGGTATCTCCACCCCTCCCTCCCCACCCCCTGACCTCCCCCAATGTTCTTTCTGATATCCAAAAACACCCCCTATTGCTGAAAGACTCCACCCCTCAAATGCCTGACTCCGCCACCACGTGAATGCTCCTCTCCAATGTCCGACTCCCCCTTACCTCCTATGCCCCCCCCCCCCCGATATCTGATTCATCCCCCCACCAATGATGAGACAGAGTACAGGAATCAGGTAGAGAAT
Organism: Carcharhinus amblyrhynchos; assembly: GCF_965287045.1. Lineage (NCBI taxonomy): Eukaryota > Metazoa > Chordata > Chondrichthyes > Carcharhiniformes > Carcharhinidae > Carcharhinus > Carcharhinus amblyrhynchos. Next base: position 42,389,857 of record NC_137340.1, read on the forward strand.
CTGGTGAACTGATGTGGCAACAATAATCTCTCCCTCGGTCAACAAAACGAAGGAGATTGTCATCGAGTTCAGGAAGCGCAAACGGGAACATGCCCCTGTCTACACTGTCTGTAACCCCCGTGACTTGCCTGGACTTGCAAAATCTCACTAACTGTCCCGGCTGGAGACAGTACACATCTCTCTAACCTGTGCTTAACCCTCTCTCCACTCACATTGTTCATACCTTTAAGACTTGATTACCTGTAAACACTTGCATTCCAACCATTGTTTTGTAAATTGAGCTTGTGTCTTTATATGCCCTGTTGTGAACAGAACTCCCACTTACCTGACGAAGGAGCAGCGCTCTGAAAACTAGTGGCTATTACTACTACCAAATAAACCTGTTGGACTTTAACCTGGTATTGTGAAACTTCTTACCCTGTCTACATCAACAGGGATGAAGTACAAAAGGTTGAGAACTTCAGTTTTTAGGTGTCCAGATCACCAACAACCTGTTGTGGTCCCCCCCATGCTGACACTATAGTTAAGAAAGCCCACCAACGCCTCTATTTTCTCAGAAGACTAAGGAAATTTGGCATGTCAGTTACAACTCTCATCAACTTTTACAGCTGCAATATAGAAAGCACTCTTTCTGGTTGTATCACAGCTTGGTATGGCTCCTGCTCTGCCCTAGACTGCAAGAAACTATAAAAGGCTGTGAGTGTAGCCTAAACCATCAGGCAAACCAGCCTACACCCATTGACTCTGTCTACACTTCCCGCTGCCTCGGCAAAGCAGCCAGCATAATTAAGGACCTCACACGCCCCAGACATTCTCTCTTCCACCTTCTTTCGTCGGGAAAAAGACACAAAAGTCTGAGGTCACATTCCGACCGACTCAAGAACAGCTTCTTCCCTGCTGCCATCAGACTTTTGAATGGATCTATCTTGCATTAAGTTAATCTTTCTCTGCATCCTGGCTATGACGGTAACACTACATTCTGCATTCTCTCATTTCCTTTTCTATGAATGGTATGTTTTGTCTGTATACGCGCAAGAAACAATACTTTTCACTGTATGTTAATACATGTGACAATAATAAATTAAATCAAATGTCTGATTTCCCTGGATAAGTGACTCTCTGACCTCCACATCCCATTTGTTTACTTTAGATACTTACCTTCTCCCTGGTCTGTTGTTATTTTCAATGTTATATTTAAACTCACCTGCTTCATGGCAGCTAGTGGCATAAAAATGGAGGCGTGTCCTCCCTTATCCTGCTCCTTTTACACTTCTCTGGAGCCAGGAACCCACTTCAGCATTTTAGCACAGGGAAGTCACTACAGAATGACAGTTCACCACTGAATGCCACTCTGAAGAAGCTATGACCCCTTGTTGCTTGCTACGTTTTGATAAGAGAGGGGATTAAAGGTTATGGGGAGAGGGCGGGAAAGTGGAACTGAGCCACGACAGATCAGCCATGATCTTATTGAATGGCGGGGCAGGCTCGAAGGGCTAGATGGCCTACTCCTGCTCCTATTTCTTATGTTCTTATTTATGACTGCAGTGCAGAAGTGAACATGTGTGTCACATCTCAGGCTGAAAGGACAGCACTCAAAGTCACAGATTTAATTGTAGAACATTATTTAATCTGCTGTACTGGCCAACTCCTTAATCTGTGCTATGGGATCTCCAACCCTCAAGGTTCAGGTGACCCCATTTGTAGGATAGAGTGTACCTTACAGTATCTTACTGGAGAACTGGATTATATCTAATACTCAAGTCCACACACAATCAGCTATCACCATGACATCCCTCCCTTATTAGACCAGAACCATGATTTTTCCGCTTGTCCCAGTTTGCAAACAAACTTAACAAACCATTATCCTAACTCACTGAGTAAATTAATTTCTTCTATTACGAACGTCGGTTAAGCCCAGGGTATCACAGTCCAATACAGCTTCAGTCTTTTGTTCAGTATTTTGGGAACTGTTGGGCCCGATTCTCCCATTGCGATGTGCTAATTTTCTGGCACGTGGGACTGGGAGATGCGCCTGTCGGCCACTTTGCGGGATTTGCACATGTATTCCCGACACATGTGCATCTCCCACCGCTGAGGAGCGGGCACGGTTGAGACCATCCTGGAAACCAGTGGGAATACCAGGTAAGTGATTTTAATCTATTTTTAATGTAATTTAAATGTGATTATCAGGTCTGGGATTGAATTCTCTGGGCCTGATAGCATCTCCCACCCCACCAGGAGTATTTCACTCTGGCGGGGTTTAGAGTAGCTCCTCGCGTACGGGACACTAGCAGGAGACCCTCTGGTCAGTGCAGGGGCAGCAGTGTCGGAAGAAGATGAATGATCTTCGCTCAGCCAGGGTAAGTGAACCATCCCCAGTGATTCTAGATGAGTGACGCTAGCTCATGAGGGTCTTTTGATAATGATTAGTACAAAGCCAAACTTAGCAATCACAGTATGATGGCCAGGGATGGAGAAGATTGAGGAACAGTTTGTCAAACCATGTCATGGATGTCAACTTAGTAGACCTCACCAAAGCACACTTATCATCTAGACCATGGGAGGATGTAGTTGTGTATTTCTTGGGCCCTTCTCCATCAGAAGAAACCGTACTAGCGGTGATGACTATACAGCTGTTACTATGATGTCTACTATGATGTGATGAAGTCTACAACAGCAGGAAAAACATTGTCTGCAGTGACTGAAATATTTGAGGCACGGTCTGCGATTCACTCTGCATTCGGAAAATGGGCCACAATTCATTTCACAACCCTTCACAGGTTACATGCAAGGCATTCACCATCATAGAGTAACCCTCCAGTAATGTTCACGGACAAATAGGGAAGTGAGATAACAAAACCATTCTTAGAAAAATGGGTGAGGGTAGCTGAGAGTAAAGATTGGAAGGACCGCTGTCAGATTTGGCTATGTATACAGCAACTCCATACACTACAACGGGAGAGAGTCCAGCTGAACTCTTATTTGGACACAAAGCGGGTGGTTTTGATCCTGCACTCTCCAGCAGCGGGAAGATGACACATGCTAAAAATCCAGAGAGTGCACTTTCCGCCGGCAAGTTTCCAAATTCTGATTTTACCAGACTGTTCACCGATGGAGTGGCGTGAAACATGCCACAGGACCACAGAAAGGTCATTTTAACACAGTAGCTTGTCACTCAGAATCCCTACAGTGCAGGAGGCCACCATTTGGCCCATCGAATCTGCACCGACAACAACCCCATGCAGGCCCTATCCCTATAACCCCATATATTTAGCCCAACTAGTCCCCCTAAGGGGCAATTTAGCATGGCCAATCCATCTAACCTGCACATCTTTGGGCATTGGGAGGAAATGAAGCACTAGGAGGAAACCCATGCAGACATGGGGATCTCTGGATTGTGAGCTGAATTTTCAACATGATTTCATGTCGATGCCATTTCCAACAGTTTTACAGCAGCGTGAACCTGATGCCTTCACCACTGAGATGTATTTTGGAGGTGAGTGCTTAGGCAGCCAGCACTTTTCGCAGTGTGCACTGCTCAGGGAACACCTGAGAGGACTCAGAGGACACAGATACATTTAACTCGGGACTAGGGGTGGTTCCCAGAATTTCAGAGAGTGGGGTCACTTGCAGGCCTTCTCTACCCTTCATATTGGGGCTCCCCTTGCTGTAAAGGAGTTGTGAAGCTGGTAGGCAGGCAGCACTTCCCGTGTCCTCCTTCCTGGGTTCCTGTCCATAACTGCAGCTGAGGGAATGCCCTTCCACAGTGGGGACTGGTAAAAAGATGGGAGGGACATAGCACTGTCATTTCAGACACCACAGGGACGTGGCACTGGGTAAGCCTGGTGGCCCGAACAGACAGAATGGAGGCTCTGTGGGTGAACAAAGTGAAATTTATTGATAAACAATCAGCACAGAAAGGTGACCTTCCTGCAACAGTGCCTATATTCAACCATGCCCACTAAGTGGCTATGGTTTAATCTTCCTGACCCTCCCACTATCTCAATTCTCCAAGTTTCCTACTTGGATGTTCTATCAGATGTCATCCAATTCTAGAACTTTGACTGTCTTTCCATCGCTCTAGCTGCTACTGCTCTGGGTGTCACATGAATGACCACACACCAGACCAACATTTCAACTTCCTTCTCTAGTGAGTCTCTCTGTATTTGATCCTCCCTGTTGCTAAAACAGCACTTAGCAACATTCATCTTCCCAATGATATGAATCACCTTTTGTACTTGTACTGCTGGAGTCTCAAACCCATCTTTCCATTCAGGCACCTGGTTAGGATCTAAGAGAATAAATCATCGCGAATGGCTTGTGATCCATCACTAATTTAAACTCAATGTCGAGCAAGTATGCATGGAATCTTTCACATGTCCACACCAGTTCCAAGTGAAAATATCCCCTCTCCACAACCATTCTCATTGGCAATGATTTTCAAAATTTTAGCTTGCATTTCCATCAGCACTGCTCCTGATCCTACTGGACCATCATGCTGTGACTTTCATTGGTGCATCTGGGTCATAGCATCAAGGTTTGCGTACTTGTCAAACTGTCTTTCAAAGTTCTGAAGGCAACTTTCTGTTCTTTCTCTGAACCATTCACTCTATCTGATCAACTTACTGAATAACTCAGCCAGGAATTTATCCATTGCAAAGTTTGGAAAATACCTTGCACAATAGCTCACATGTCCCAAAAAGCTTTGCTGGCACTTTATAGTTCATGTGCCTCTACTATTGCTTCTATCTTGTCTTTAGCTGGATTGATTTTGCCACATGAGTTAATGGCCCATGAATGTTAACCCTGTCACATGCGGCGATCATGTATTTACCACAAGTTCTGCTAAATGCAATCCAGCCAATACTGATCTCAGCTTCTTGTGTTGACCCTCTCTATCGGCCTCATGAATAATGATGACATCTGAGATGTTGGCTCTTCCTGGGATCCCTTATATCTCCTGAGGGATTTTGTGTTAGTAGTTGGGAAATCTCTGGCGCCACATTGATGCCAAATAGTAATCTCTTGTGTCGGTAAAGTCCACAATGAGTGACAAATGTTGCCACTTTCGATGAATCAAGATGAACCTCCAGCTGGTGGTGTCCCACATTTAAGTTTAATTCGTAAAATATCTTGCTTGTTGACAACTCTTGAAAGGCTTTGTCCATCGTGGGAATTGTGCGATATGCTCTCACTATTGCTTTATTCACCTGTTGCATTTCAACAGTCTGATGTCAGCATTTAGTTCAGGCATAGACACGGCAGGACTCATCCATGATGTTGCTCCTTCAGCTGGCTCTGTGACCTCTCGGTTGACCAATTCCATCATTTTTGCCTCAGCGTTCCCTCTCGGTGTGAAAGTAGTTATGTGTGCAAGTTGTGCTATAGCTTCCACGTCCTCATCAATAATTAACCTCACTTGGTGGTTATGTAACTTCCCAATTTCTTGAAACACTGCATCACATTTCTCTCCAAGCTTTACGTGGGATTTATAGTCATAGAAACAGAGGTTTACAGCATGGAATCAGACCCTTCAGCGCAACTTATCCATGCTGCCTCTTTTTTAAATCACTAAGCTAGTTGGGACTAGTTGCCCACATTTGTCCCACATCCTTCTATACCCATCTTACCCATGTAACAGTCTAAACACTTTTTAAAAGACAAAATTGTACCTGCCTCTACTACTACCTCTGGCAGCTTGTTCCAAACACTCACCCCCTCTGTGTGAAAACATTGCCCCTCTGGACCCTTTTGTATCTCTCCCCTCTCACCTTAAACCCATGCCCTCTGGTTTTAGATTCCTCTATCTTTGGGAAAAGATATTCACTATCTGCCTTATCTATGCCCCTCATTATCTTTTGACCATTAAAAGATCACCCTTAAGCTTCCTACGCTCCAGAGAAAAAAGTCCCAATCTATTCAGCCTCTCCTTATAACTCAAATCATCAAGTCTCAGTAGCATCCTAATAAATCTTTTCTGCACTCTTTTTGCAGCTTAATATTATCCTTTCTATTTCACAGAATTCACTTTCAATCCAAAGTGAGTCTTTGTCTTCAGTTTCTCTCAGTTCTCTACCAATGATGGGTGCTCCCAATGACAGAAACCATGTATTCTATTCCTGTCCTCCCCCTCTGCATCTTCTTCAATTCATCTCACAGTTGTGTTCCTTTCAGCTCTTTCCTTTATAGTTTGCCAGATTTCCTTCTCTATTCAGCTTTGCTTCTGCGCTTCTTGGCAAAGTCATTTTTGCCCCATGTCTTCTGCGTATCTGTCCCTTGGCAGGGCAGCAGGGATATTTTTTGCAAAGTACTGCAAATTACCACATCTGAAAGACTCCCTCTCTCAGATTTCTGCTGTATTTACAAGTACCTGGATTCCATTGTGCCATTTGGTCAACCTTAACCTGTGTTTTGTCATTGACAGAGGCGGGACCAAGTTTCACGCTGTGAAATTGTCCACCCAGTACTTCCAATGCAACTGCTATTTCCCAAATGTGAGCCTGCGATGTTGGACTACCAGATTAAGGGAGATCCAATTCAAAAAACTGGCGCACAGATAATTCTCTAAATTTGCACCCCTTTATTGTGGAGTCCATGAGATGTAGACAAAAGTTGTAGGTAGAAGGAGGGTTGGAATGAGGCACTCACTGAGTGTTAAAATGGGTGGTGAGGGCTTGAAGGGCCTGTTTCTTGTGCTGTGCTGTTCTTTGTTCTTTGTTCTTTGATCCATAGAATCCCACAGAATCCCTCTGGTCCAGAAGGAGGCCATTCAGTGCATCGAGTCTGCACTGACCACAATTCCACCCAAGCCCTATTCCCATAACCCTAAGCATTTACCCTGCTAATCCCCTGTCAATTTAGCAAAGCCAATCAACCTAACCCGCACAGCTTTAGACTATGGGAGGAAACCCATGCAGACATTGGGAGAATGATCTAGTTATTCAGATCCGTTGCAATATAATTGCATGTACCCATTTGACACCTGCCTCAAATGGGTCATAAACTCAGCTTCTGTTTGCCCTGTCTTTCTGTCTCATCTGGCAGAGGATTTATCTTTGGCTTCACCACATAAAGCTATCACTGCATATTCCCAATGTGCCTTTTCTGCCATGCCAGGCAAGGTCCTGAAATTCTCCCTTACTAAAACAGCCGCATTGATCAACAATTAGGCACTGTGCTTTCTGCGTCACCATCGTCACATCCAAAACCAACTTCAAACTCCTCCAGCCATGCTTGCCATTTCATGCCGACTGTCCTGGCATCGCTTGTCGGATCAAACAGCTCAATTCTCTGGACTGCAGACGTATCAGTTCCAGCAAATGCCATGACATAATCCTAAATATCTCGGTATTAATCATTGCTGCCAATGTCACATTTCAGTCTGAAAGAACAACGCTTGACGTCACAGATTTAACTGCAAAAGGATATTATTTAATCTACCATGCTGACCAACTCCCTAACCTGCAGCGTGTGACCTTCAACACTCCAGGTCAGGTCACCCCATATAAAGTACAGTGTACTTTACAGTATCTTACCTGAGCTCCTGATTATACCTGATATCAAGTCCACGCACACAATCTGCCATCACCATGACAGTGGCTCCCTGAGATAAAAATCTACATAACAAGTAGATCCAATTAGTTGATTGCTTCGAACACAAGAAAAAATGGTTTAGTGTTTAGTCATCAGAACTTGGTTCTACCATTAGTTATCCTACTTGATGTGATCCAAACAGATTTTTCTTCAAATTTGAACAAGATAAATCTGCATACATTCATAAGAACATAAGAACATAAGAAATAGGAGCAGGAGTAGGCCATCCAGCCCTTCGAGCCTGCCCCGCCATTCAATAAGATCATGGCTGATCTGTCGCTGCTCAGTTCCACTTTCCCGCCCTCTCCCCATAACCCTTAATCCCCTCTCCTATCAAAAACCCATCAACCCGCGTCTTAAAAATATTTAGCGAGGCAGCCTCCACCACTTCAACGGGCAGAGAATTCCAGAGATTCACCACCCTTTGAGTGAAGAAGTTCCTCCTCAACTCCGTTCTAAACCGCCCCCCTTTTATCTTGAGGCTGTGCCCCCTAGTCCTATTGTCTTTTTTGAGCGGGAAGAGTCTTTCCACCTCTATCCTATCCATTCTCACCTTCCATCAGTTATATTTTGGTATTCTCATTAGTTATCCACATTTTGTACACTTTTTCCAGTCTACACATCTATTTCAACGTTCTTGACTAGCCACCCATTTTGCACCCTCCAGAAGCTTGACCTCATTTAATGCTCATGCTTCCCCTGTCCATACCAAGTCCTGTTCACCCCAAGACTCTTTAATGACTTACTGATGTAGGAATGACTAAATCAAAAAATCCTTAAGAGGCTGCCATTTGGCTCATCAAACCTACATTGACAGCAATCCAACCCTACCCCCATATCCCCACATATTTACCCTGCCACTGCCCCCCCCCCCCCCTCCAAACTAGTGTCAGTTTAGCATAGCCAATCAACCCAACCCACACATCTTTTCAGTGTTGATTGAGGGCTAAATATTGATCAGGACATTAGAACACTCTGCTAGCGTGTTTTAACATCATGCCTGAAGGGCAGCATCTCCCAACAGCACTCCCTCAGCATTATACTAGAGGTAAGCCTGGATCTTTGTGCTCAGATCCTGGAGTGGGACTTGAACCCACAAATTTTATCACTTCCTTTGTCTCATTATGGTTGTGTGAAATACCTTGGGATATTTTACAATAAGAGCACTATATACACAATGCTGTTTTCACAATAATCAGACTCTATTTGATCCTGAAACAAGAACACAAAATGCTGGAAAATCTCAGCAGGTCTGACAGCACCTATGGAGAGAGAACAGAGCCAAAGCTTTGAGTGAGTCTGGCTGACGCTTTGTCAGAGCATCAGACTCAAATTGAGTCATTGATTTGGTCACCCAGCCTTAAAACATTGGCTCTATTCTCTCTCCACACATGCTACCAGACCTGCCGAGACATTCAGCAAGTGTCCTGCCCGTCTCTGGACTGTAAGATGTCTCACAACACCAGGTTAAAGTCCAACAGGTTTATTTGGCAGCACTAGCTTTCGGAGTGTCGCTCTTTCTTCTTGAGCTGCCAAATAAATTTGATGGACTTTAACCTGGTGTTGTGAGACTTCTTACTGTCCCTACCCCAGTCCAGTGCCGGCATCTCCACATCATGTCTCTGGACTGCCAAGAGACCTGGAACAGGAGCAGAAACAGGAATGAGATGGGCTACTCTTGCATTATAAATTTGGATTGTGAAGGCATGGCACTATTGTCACTGCACGTTGCAGACAATTTTAGTTTGATCATTTTCTGGGGACAGGAGTGATAATATAAGGAGGCACATGCACTAAAATCCCACTGCAAAATAATCTACACACTTTCAATGGTCATGGCCCCTTAAGTAATTACTAAAACCATCACTGCTAAAAAACTAGGCTTCTGTGAATTTTAATGTTTCTCCCCTTCAATAAAAGTGATCCACTCTACAAAGGGTTGTGAACAAAGCCCGGTCCATCACGCAAAGCAGTCTCCCGTCCATTAACTGTTTACAGTTCCCACTGCCTCGGGAAAACAGCCAGCATAATCAAGGAACCCATGCGCCCTGGAGATGGGGTAGGATTTTACAGTCTTGTTCTTCCTGAAACCAACCCGAGGTCAATGGACTTTCCCATGTTCTGCCCCTCACCCACTCAGATTCTCATGGTGGGTGGGTCGGTAAAATTCTGGCCATACTCTCTTCCCCCTTCTTCTGTTGAAAAAAATGCAGAAGTCTGAGGATGTGTACCAACCAAACAACTTCTTCCCTGCTGCAGTCAGACTTTTGAATGGACACACTTCATTAAGTTGATCTTTCTCTGCACCCTAGCTATGACTGTAGCACTACATTCTGGAGCCTCTCCTTGCCTTCACTACATATGATATGCTTTGTTTGTGTAGCATGCAAGAAATAATATTTTTCACTGTATATTAATACATGTGACAATAATAAATCAAATTAAATCTTGGAATTACTTGCAGTTGCAATTACGTGCAATCTCAAACCTATATCCCACTGCACTTTCAGTCTAATTCTTAGTTTTCACATATCATAAGACCTATTTCCAGGACTCCAGCTCTTGTCTATTCAAACACTGCAGCAGCCTTTTCAAAGCAATTGCTGGGCTGGCACGTACATCCTTGATGTATGAATAAGTAGAACACAAATAAATCATTTCAGACTACCAGATTCTTGATAGAAGTATCAACTGAAAGGTACAAGAAATTGACTATATGATGGGTGGAACGGTAGCACAGTGGCTAGCTGCCTCAGTTCCAGAGACCTGGGTTTGATTCCTAGCTTAGGTCACTGTCTGTGGAGTTTGCATGTACTCCCAGTGTCTGCATGGGTTTCTTCCCATAGTTCAAAAGATGTGCGGGTTAGTTGTATTGGCCATGCTAAATTGCCCCTGAAGTGTCCCAGGATGAGTAGGTTAGATGGATTAGTGGGGTAGATATGTGGGGTGTAGACTCAATGGGCTGAATGGCCTCCTTCTGCACTGTAGGGTTTCTATGATATATTTTGAACATTGGCACAAAGCCGATGGACTTCAGAGGCCTTTCCTTGGTGTAACTAATGTCTTTGTTCTCAGATTGAAGCCTATTCTATCAAGTCAACCAAACAGCGACAAAAACATGTTTACAAGTTAACTTGTACTTTTTCCTCTCTCTCCCCCATATTTAGCTGCTTTGTATACAGCCCAAGAACACCTCAAAAGCCATTCGCACAAGTACTCACGCTGATGTTTAAAATGCTCATATTTTACTTTAGTTTTCATTATTATCCACTTGTCCGTCTAGTCCCTTTCAATTTCAGTAGGTTTCCAACCTCTTTATTTGTCCCCAGAGCTCTAAAACTACCAGGAAATTTCTTCTTTTCTAACAGAGCATATTTATTTTAAACCACTGCAGTCTAATTAAGACAAAAGTCATGCTGTTACTCTCTAGTCATGTATGACAGTTTTTAAAAAAAAATTCATTCATAGGATATAGTGTTGCTGGCTAGGCCTGCGTTTATTGCCCATCCCTAGTTACCCTTGAGAAGGTGGTGGTGAGCTGCCCTCTTGAGCCACTGCAGTCTATGTGGTGTTGGTCCACCCACAGCGCTGTTAGGAATGAGTTCCAGGACGTTGGTGTGCGAATTGGAGAGGAGCTTGAAGGTGATTCCATGCATCAGCTTGTCCTTTAGAGTGGTAGAGATTGCGAGTCTGGAGTGTGCTGTCGAAGGAGCCTTTATAATTCATCGCAGCGCACCTTATAGATGGTGCACACTGCTGCCACTGTGCGTTGGTCACGGAGGGAGTGAATGTTGAAGGTGGTGGATGAGGTGCCAGTTTTGTCCTGGATGGTGTCAAATTTCCTTAGTGTTGTTGGAGCTGCACTCATCCAAGCAAGTAGAGAATATTCTGTCAAACTCATGACTTCTGCCTTGTAGATGGTGGACAGGTTTGCAGTACCTGGAGGTAAGTTGCTCTCTGCAAAATTCCCAGCCTCTGACTTGCTCTTGTAGCCACGATATTTATTTAGCTAGTCTAGCTCAGTTTTTCAGTTAATGGCAAACCCCAGGATGCTGACAGTGGGAGATTCAGCGATGGCAATGACATTGAATGTCAAAGGGAAAAGGTTAGATTCTCTCTTTTTGGAGATGTTCATTGCCTGGCATATGTGTGGCCTAAATGTTTCTTCCACTTTCCTTCTCACTTTTCTATAATCTGTCCTAACCGAATCCGATGTTCCAGTTTTTAATGTTGACTTTTTCCTCTCAATTAGTCAACTTTTCAATCTTATCATATTATACTTACTACTTCCATGATGCTCCCCCACATTTAGCTCACCAGCCTACGCAATATAAATTTGGTTTTAAACCCTAAGCTTGTAAATAAAAAATAAAAATCACTTCCGACTACATGGCCAACAAGCCAAACATTTATTCTGCAAGAAGTGACAGGTTCTTAACTAAAATTTTATTCACCATTTATCCTCACATGGATTTTGTTTTGGATCTAAAGTATAGAACTATCAGATCAAAGTGTCCAGGTGGAATTTCACCACCCTGCCTGCCATAGGAATAGGAGTGGGTGAGGGGTGGGCAATGGGAAGGTCCATTAATCTCGGGCAGGATTTTACAGTTTCAGGACGAATGAGGACATAAAATCGCACCCTTAGTGTTCATTTCTTTTGAACTATGTCTTTATAAGTACAGAACTGGAAAGCTCTAAAGACTTTGCATGGCAGCATATGTTTTTTGTTTAACTTGATTACTGAAGTTTTGATACAAAGCTCTCCATTAATCTGGTCTAAGGCTTCTTTGATCTTAGGTTCCATCTTCACAGTGTTGTTAATCCCAGAGCCCAACGAAAGTTATTCCACAAGAGTTTCTTTTTTTTCAAACTGCACTGGGCATCTGTCTGTAATGTAAATGATTATGAGGTAGGATTCTCCACATTAAAAACACTTGCAAGGATGGGGGCTGCTAAATGGGATATATGAGCATGGGGCTTTTGTTGGGTGCTGGAAGCTGAAAGGGTATCAAGGACCATATTAAAGTCATTATATTGTGGCTTTAATCTTCTGTGCTTTGATTCAAATCTCTGGGGACCTATTTTGGGGGGTGCTGGGGGAGGAGACACTGTTGCGGATTTCAATGAATTCACAGAAATGGCCAATTTTGTGGTGCCTTCAATTTAAAAAAACGCAACTGAAAGCCCAAATGAAAAACACCTGAAAATATACAGTTCAATGAGTGAAACTGCTGCATAGAAACCACTACAGCTGTGGTTTGTGTTATTTCCGTGCAAGAATACAGAGATATCATGTAATGCACTATGTCGTCTCCTTCAGCTATTGCTTTGCAGGGCTGGCCAAATACCTTCCATTAGTTTCAATTGATGCCAAAGTCATACTAGGCCCGGGCCTGAATTTGCGCTTCTGGAGGGCAATGAATGGAAAAATTTACCCCAAAGCAAGAACGATGATCATGAACTGCAGGGTGCATTAGCAACAGTGAGTGTTTTATATGGAGGAGAGGGGAAAGCCATCAAAGTCCAAAGAGTAAAGCAAGTATGGGAGATCCACATGGAATCACAGATCAAATGAGTCTTGAAGGACATATGATGGCATATGGTAAGAAATTAGTTTGAACATGATTGATTACTGCCTGATGACAAGGTAAATCCCAGACGTCAGTTGAGTTTTGCTCGAGAGCTCTTGATATAGTTAACCCTAATTGATCCAACATGTGGTGCTGGGGGAAACCGGATGGATCCAACATGTAAAGAAAACATACACATTAGTAATAGGATGACTGAGAATTTACACTACAGGATACAAAAAAATGAAGCCTAAAATCATGAAATGACTATCACTGAGGACTGGCTATAATTACTTGCTCTTAAAATCGAAAATTATAATGCACTTTTCAAACATTCTAAACAAGATGTCTGGGGATGAGCCAAGAGGTGCGTGGTCCATAAAACTATGCTCCTACTTAAACTAAATTGCAAAGACCTCACTCACTGTTTCAAATCATACTTGTATTATTTTTATTGAAAAGAGTCCTCCATTTTTAATTTTTTTTCCCTCCAAGCGCTCTCAAGTTTTTACTTTGAGTGTAATGATCCTTATTGTGCGATTAACACGTTCTGCTGCTTTTCTTTCAGCACTGATCTTTATTCCACTATTAGCACATTCTGCTATTTTGCTTTCAGACAGTGTTGACCTTTATTCTTCTATTCACACCCACTCTGGATTAATCCTTTGTTTCTTTGTACATATTCATTTCCTTTTGTTTTCATGACAGCTTTGTCATCTAACCTATCTCTGGCCTTGTTCCATCTGCCCCTCCAACGGTCTTTCAACGAATATCACTGCTACCCTCCACTTCTGAAGAGTCGCACATACGCAAAACATTACCTCTTTTTCTCTGTCCACAGGTACTGCCAGAGCTACTGGGTTTTTCCAGCATTTTCTGTTTTTATTACAATCAGAGATTACTGGTTGAGAAGCTGTATGTGACATTGATGATCTACAAGCTGAATGAGAGGAATACATTCCAGGTTTGAGTAGTTATATACAACAAATCAGATTGCATTTATAAAGCACCTTTAATGTAATACAATATTCAAGGCACTTGACTATGGGTGGCACAGAACAATCATAGAATCCTGCAGTCCAGACAGAGGCTATACGGCCCATTGAATCTGCAGCGACCACAATCCCACCCAAGCCCTATCCCCATTAACCTACGTATTTGCCACGTATTACCACTGTGCCTCCAAGCCGCCTGGTGGCATGGTGGTTAGCACTGCTGCCTCATGGCACCAGGGGCCCCGGTTCAATTCCTGTTTTGGGTCACTGTTTGTGTGGAGTTTGCAATGTTCTCCCTGTGTCTGCGTGGGTTTCCTCCAACAGTCCAAAAAATGTGACGTTTAGGCGGATTGCCCACGCCACAATCTCCCTCAGTGTCCCCGAACAGGTGCCAGAGTGTGGCAACTGGGGGATTTTCACAGTAACGTCATTGCAGTGTTAATGTAAGCCTACTTGCGACATTGATAAAACAAAGCGAAAAACACTCAGCATAGTGCTCAATGTCATCACCACTTCAAGCATAATACAAACTGATGCTAAACGTTCTGGAAAGTGTTAGCAATTGACCCTTCATCCAGCCTCGAAATGTTGGCTTTATTCTCTCACCACAGATGCTGTCAGAGCTGCTGAGCATTTTCTGCTTTTGTTTCTCCTTTGACAATTCTGCAAGATGGTAAACAACACTGGACTAATATATAAGGCTAACACTACTGGTTCATTCTATTAGTAAAATTATAACCAGAAGCAGAAACAGACCATGAGAAATTAATAACACAATAATGATAGAAAACTATTCCACAAGATACTTTTCTGAAGCTTTTTCTCAGCCTTTGTTGCAGGTCACATGCACCATAACTTATACAGAATCCATTTCACTTGCTGACTTGGTACAGGTAAATTGCTATCCCCAAATCGTATGCTGACCCCTGAAGTCACATTGGGCTGGATTTTTCTCAGCAATACTACCTGAAATCTGTCCCCCTGCCTTCTGATAGATTTTGCTACCCTGCCCCAGCAGAGAAGGCTGACAGTCACCTCGGCACCAGCTCAACTCTGCGGGATTAACCTGGATCTACTGAGACCGAGAGTTGTAGACTGGCACATTCCAATGTCTAGGACTACGTGCTGAGGCATGCATTGAAGCTTAGGGTGGTTGCCAGAGGGGCTTAGTAGGGAAAGGCCACTGTCTAAGGTCCCCCTTCCATGGCACATGGACTGGAACCTGTACAAAACCCTTCAGACTTTATATACCAGTGAATGTTTGACCTGAAGTGTCAATGTGTATTGTAAATTTAAAGTACAATTGTAAGTGTAGCCAGGCATTTTAGATTGACACAAACTGTATTGAAAATAAAATTAACTCTTTTGCACTTTGTGTAATGTGAAATTAGAATTGTTGTGTTATGTAACTTTAAAAATTTAATAAATTACATTTTTTTGAAAATGAAAACTCGAGTCACCAGGAATTAATGTTTTATCTCCTGAAAATAATTGCAGTGGCCCAGGGTGGCATGATGGTACAGTGGTTAGCACTGCTGCCTCATAACTCCGGAGACCCGGGTTCGATTCCCAGTTTGGGCCACTGTCTGTGTGGAGTTTGCACGTTGTCCCAGTGTCTGTGTGGGTTTCCTCTCAGTCCAAAGATATGCGGGTTAGGTGTATTGCCCTTAGTGTCCCAGGATGTGTAGGTTAGCAGGATTAGTGGGGTAAATGTGTGGGGCTATGAGGATAGGGCCTAGGTGGGATTGTTGTCAGCGAAGGCCTGATGGGCCGAGAGGCCTCCTTCTGCACTGTAGGGATTCTAAACATTAAAAATGTGTTTTTTTTCCTTCTATTTTCTTTGATCACTTTGATTCAGTAATTATAAACATAAGAGTTGAAAAAAATTGGTTATGGACTGAGGGGGACAGTTGGAAGTGAGAGGCCATATGTCAAAATCTCCGGCAATACATCCAACCAGTTATGATCCTGATGCCACTACATGTAATTTATATTATACATGTGGGATTCCTGTCACTGCTGCTAAAACCAGGGGCCATTAAAATGTACATACAAAGCTATTAAACTAATACCAAAATGTCTTCTGAGGAAAGGTTAGGCAGGCCAGGCTTGTATTCGCTGGAGTTTAGAAGAGTAAGGGTCGACTTGATTGAAACATAAATGATCCAGAGGGGTCTTGAGAGGGTCGATGGGGAGATGATGACGGACAGAATCTTCCTATCCCTTCTGCCGCAGGAATCATCACGGGCAAGGCAAAAAATATGGTGGACCATTTAAACGTCTGCTGATTTGGGCAGGAATTTCAGGGTCTTGGGGCGTGCGTGTCCAGAATTCCCACCCGACATTTCTTGTGGGAAAATCTGGTGTCAGTGCCAGTGTATAAAAATAAGGGATTGTCCATTTAATACAGAGATAAGAAGAAATGTTTTCTCTGAGTGTTGAGAGTCTTTGGAACTCTCTACCTCAAATGGCAGTGGAAATAGAGTCTTTGAGTATTTAAGGCAGGGGCTGACAGATTCTTAATAAGCAAAGAGGTGAAAGGTTATTGGAAGTAATGGGAGTTGAGGTCAGCCATGATCTTATCCAATGGCAGAGCAAGTTCATGGAGCCTAGTGGCTAACTCCCAATTCGTATGTTTGTATGAGATGTGGCATTAGTTATTCTGCAGGGTAAGGAAATCCACATTGGCACAGGAGGTGTGAAATCCAGCCCATCTTGTCAATACCTCACATGTCTCTCAACTCAATGGATTGCATTTTCCCAGCCTGGGCTAGTTGGCTAGGCAGTGGAGGTTGTGGGAGGTAGCAGGGGAGGGGGTTGGGGTTTAGAAAATAATGGGGAGCCACACCAGAACAGCCTCCCTACACATTCGTACTGCCATTGCTGAGTCTCCAAAGCTGCTGATCCTCTGCTTGGTCTGGCAGCACTGAAGGCCAACTTGCCGTCCTTAAAGTGGACAGCCAGCATGGAGGCAGCCAATTAGGTCACCACGTTCAGGAATATCCTTGTGCCAGTCTCGCTCACAGCAACTGTGGGCTTGGGGACCCAATTTGGCCCCAGTGCCAGGATACCAAAGTCCATGGGTAAATTCAGCCCAATGTTTTAAAGCTACGTACAGTGCATTGAATTACTCTTCGAGTGCAGCTACCTTCATGGTTCAATATTTATGATGCATTTAACCACAGTTCATATATTTCAATATCCAGTAACAGCTGAAATCTAAATTAGCACGAGTTGGATTTAATATGCAAACATACATTGTCGTTCAACTGTTCGATCAGCGCCTGGAACTAATTAATGCTATCTTGTATAATTTACATATCAGATATTTTGAGTATTTTCTCATCCCATCATTACAGGAATCGTAGTGGGCGAGGGGGAGGGGTGGACCACGAAAAGATCTATTGGCCTCGGCTGGGACTTTCCAGTTTTGGGGCAAGCATGGCTGGAAAATCCCAACAGGATGTGTACGTCAGCCAGCATAATTCCAGTTTCTAAATGAAATTCAGTAAGAAACGTTAAGGTTGCATCCTAACTGAAAGGAAAAACACTTTTGGATGCAGCAACAATTATCAATGCCTTTAAGTGGAAGTCTTTTCCTGCCTACTTTTTCTCTGCTGGAAAATACAGGGATTGTGTAAAGATAGGGCAGGATTTTCCATCTTCCCCCAGTGTGTTTTGCGGTGTTGGAAGTGATTTGCCATTAGCTGGCAGCAGGATCTTCCAGTCCCGCTGCTGTCAACAGGTTTTCCCATTGCTCACACCCACCACTGCTAGGGATCCCATGGCGGGGATTTGCCATCAGAGGCATTGGAGGATCCTCCTGACGGGAACAGGCAGAAAATTTTGGCCATCATGTGTAAAGACATCAGGCAGAATGTTCACCCTGCCCATCAATGGGCAGAAAAAGCCAGTAAAATCACAGGAGAGCTGAGAAATCGGAAATGGGCAAGATGCTGAATAAATTAATTTACACGTCTTTAGCAAGTCCGATGCTCACTTGCCTTTATGGCCTCACTGGGAAAGGTTCTCTCCAGTGAGAAAAACACCTGCTCCCCATGAACAGAGAACAGTCGTGTTGGCCCCACCAGTAGAACAGAGACCATTGAGGGCCCCCCCCTCCCAGGGAGACCGAGGGAGTGCCCCCCTGGGCTGAGCCAGTCTGGCACAATCAGGGAGGGAGGGGGGCCCACTGCACATTCTGCCTGTGATCAGATGTGTAGGATTGGGGGAGGTGGTGGAAAGGGAGAGAGGATGCTGTGCACTTTGCCTTCGATCGGATTGTATTTGGGGGTGGGGAAGGGGGAAAGAGGGGGCTGCTTTTCACATTGCTTGCGATTTCACACTTAGAATCATTCCTGTAAAATCCCATTCATCACGTATCAAGCAGCTAACAAAGCTTCTAGGTATCAAGCCTCCAAATGGCCTTCATTATCTGAATGTGTGACTCTGGAGGACACTTGCTGGAAACTTTGAATTATAATTTACAGGTGGTCACAAAGCATTTAGATCCTCATTCGTTAACAACCTTATTGTTTAATGTCAGCAGTGCTTGACTGGATGCAGTTGAAGATACCCAAGCCTAGAAGTTAGTTGGCATCCTGACAATTGCTCAAAGTGCTAAATGTGGAAGACAGCATGACACACACACACAAGAAAAAAATGAAACATTAATTAAAAATTTAAGACCATAACAAGAGGCATCAAAGACTGAAACAGGCATGAGACTTCCTGCATGTTAAACACTGGCTTAACACCTTATTTAAAGCCTCTTTTGAAAAATGAGTTGGCCTTGTATGCAGCCAGGGCTGAGTCAGCTGTCTTCTGGTAAACATGGTCTATTGGTGACCTAACCAGCAATCTCTGCTCGAAAATGCATGCACTACTGTAATGCTGAAGACCTTGCTCATTCCCACTTTGCCCCTCCTTCTCCATTGCCCCCTCTCTCCTGATTCAGCTCCACCTCCCTTCTCAGTAGAATCCCTCCAGTTTGATCATCCCTTTCCCTCCGGGTCACCTGAGCCTGCTGCAAGTTGCCCCCACTCACCCCAAACAACCCCCTTCCTCTCTACTGCCTCTCCCCACCCCTCACCCCCAAAAGAGCCTTCCCCTTGCCTGCTGCCAGTATTGCAATGCCCCAACATCTATAGCCACCTCACCGGGGAGGGGGAAATCCCACCCCATCCTGCCTAAAGGATGGCCACTTGATCTATCATCTATCGGTCTCTTTAACTGAAATCTGAAAACTAATAGAGAATGCGCTTTGGATTCTGTTTTAGCCTCTCAGTTGCTGTGGAGTAAAGAAGACACGGATTCTGCTTCTTCATAAAATACCTTCATTTCTTTGATCTGACTTCACACACAATTCTGCACCAACAAACAGTGCCAACTGTGACCCTTTTATATGTCATTAACTTCTCCTGAATAATTGACATCAAATTAGGACCTAATTGGAAGGTCTGTTAACCCATTTCTAACACATTCTGGTGGGAGGATAGATCCCTTGCCACTGCTGCTGTTTATATTCAGCTCTGAATGAAAAATGCTTGAACCTTGCCAAGTTTCCTACTATTATCTGGATGAAGCTTCCAGTAAAATCTCAGGAGATTTGCCTGTGGCTCCCGTGCTGTAGTTAGTTTTCTCGTCCAGTAAAATGGGATAGCTCTGTCACTAACACGCTGGGGAACAAGAGCAATAACGAGTCTTGGTGGCCCATACTGGCCTCAGACTTTTCCGGCTCTCTGTTCCTTCTCCTCCTCCTGCTTTAGCAAAGTGAGACTTGTTGTTACTTGTTGCGTTGAAGTTTTGCTGAATAATAAGTGGAACATAGGAACACGAATAGGCCAGTGGGAAAGTGTTAGGTTATGCACTTTGGTAGGAAGAATAAAGGCCATTTTCTAAATGGAGAGAGAATTCAGAAATTGGGAGTGCAAAGAGAGTCCTAGTTCAGGAATCTCTTACGGTTAACTTGCAGGTTAAGTTGGTAGTTAGGAAGGCAAATGCGATGTTAGCATTCATTGCAAAAAGACTAGAATACAAGAGCAGGGATTTACTGCTGAGGCTGTATAAGGCTCTGGTCAGACTCCATTTGGAGTATTGTCAGCAATTTTGGGCCCCATATCTAAGAAAGGAAATGCTGGCCCTGGAGAGGATCCAGAGGAGGTTCACGAGAATGATCCCTGGAATGAAGAGCTTGACATACAAGGAGTGTTTGAGGACTCTGGGTCTGTACTCGATGGAGGTTAGAAGGATGAGGGGGGATCTCATTGAAGCTTGCAGAATAATGGAAGGCCTGGATAGAATGGATGTGGGGAAAATGTTTCCATTAGTTGGAGAGACTAGGATCCAAGGGCACAGTCTCAGAATGAAGAGAAGACCCTTTAGAACTGAAATGAGGAGGAATGTGGTGAATCTGTGGAATTCATTGCCACAGAAGGCTGTGGAGGCCAGGTCACTGAGCGTATTTAAGACTGAGATAGATAGGTTTTTAATTGGTAAGGGGATCAAAGGTTACGGGGAAAAGACGGGAGAATGGGGTTGAGAAACTTATCAGCCATGATTGAGTGGTGGAGCAGACTCGATGGGCTGAATGGCCTAATTCTACTCCTATATCTTATGGTCTCATTCAACACCTGAAACGTATTCAGGGATTCAATTAGATAATAGCTGGTGTAATGTCACTTTTCTATTTAGTGCTGAGGTGTCTAAGGTTGAACTGCAGCAATTCACCAAGGTTACTCAAGTGGGATCTTCCAGTCCCGTTATCTGACCACCACCCCTCCCAATCCATTAAGATAAAAGCAGCAATAACCATAGAGTATCATTACTTCCAAGTTTTCCATTAAGTTACACAGCATCATGAAATGGGATATGCACCATTGTTCCTTCATCATTACTGGGTCAAAACCCTGAAATCCTACTGACCATCCAGCACAGGAATACCATCCACATTAGGCTCACCATCATCTTCACAACGTAACGAGGAATGAGCAATAAATGCAATGTACCTGCATTGCCCACAATCAGATAGTTCTTTTTTTACTTACCTGCAAATTCTTATAATGTACAGTACTCCGGCAGTGGCTGGTCTTTGCTGCCTCTTCGGTAATGTAAAAGAGGCCACAGAGTTTACAGTAAAATCCTGTCCTCGCTTCCACAAATTCAACACCTGAAAAATGACAGCCCTCAGTTAGTCAAACAGCTGAAATTTGGCATGTCTGCTACGACTCTCACCAACTTTTACAGATGCACCACAGAAGGCATTCTTTCTGGTTGTATCACAGCTTGGTATGGCTCCTGCTCTATCCAAGACCGCAAGAAACTACAAAGGGTCATGTACAAAGCCCATTGCGTCACTCAAACCAACTTCCCACCCATTGACTCTGTCTACACTTCCTGCTGCCTCAGAAAAGCAGCCAGCATAATTAAGGACCGCATGCACCCTGGACATTCTCCTCTTCAACCTTCTTCTGTCGGGAACAAAGAACAAAAAAAATTACAGCACAGGAACAGGCCCTTCGGCCCTCCAAGTCTGCACCAACCATGCTGCCCAACTTAACTAAAACCCCCTACCCTTCCAGGGACCATATCCCTCTATTCCCATCCTATTCATGTACTTGTCAAGACGCCCCTTAAAAGTCACTACCATACCCACTTCCACCTGCAACGAGTTCCAGGCACCCACCACTCTCTGTGCAAAAAATCTGCCTCATACATCTCTTTTAAACCTTGCCTCTTGCACCTTAAACCTACGCCCCCTAGTAATTGACTCTTCCACCCTGGGAAAAAGCTTCTGACTATCCACTCTGTCCATGCCTCTCATAATCTTGTAGACTTTAACAGGTCTCCCCTCAACCTCTGTTGCTCCAGTGAGAACAAACCAAGTTTCTCCAACCTCTCCTCATAGCTAATGCTCTGCATACCAGGCAACATCCTGGTAAATCTTTTTTGTGCTCTCTCCAAAGCCTCCAGATCCTTCTGATAGTGTGGTGACCAGAATTGAACACTATATTCCAAGTGCGGCTGAACTGAGCTTCTATAAAGCTGCAACATGACTTGCCAATTTTTAAACTCAATACCCAGCTGATGAAGGCAAGCATGTAGTATGCCTTCTTGACTACCTTCTCCACCTGCATTGCTACTTTCAGTGACCTGTGAACCTGTACACCCAGATCCTTTTGCCTATCAATACTCCTAAGGGTTCTGCCATTTACTGTATATTTCCTATCTGTATTAGACTTTCCAAAATGTATTACCTCACATGAAAAGGATACAAAGTCTGAGGACACGTACCAACCAACTCAAGAACAACTTTTTCCCTGTGCCATCAAACTTTTGAATGAACCTACCACACATTAAGTTGATCTTTCTCCACACCCTAGCTATGACTGTAACACTGCATTCTGCACCCTTTCCTTTCCTTCTTTCTGAATGGTATGCTTTGTCTGTATAGTGCACAAGAAACACTACTTTTCATTGTATACTAATACATGACAATAATAAATCAAGTATTAACCAGCAGCTGCCAGGGCCTCTCTGAGATCATAGAATCCCTACTGTGCAGAAGGAGGCCATTTGGCCCATTGAGTCTGCACCGACCATAATCCCATCCAGACCCCATTCTCGCAACCCCACACATTTACCCAGCTAATACCCTGACACTAGGGTCAATTTAGCATAGCCAATCAACGTAACCCGCAGATCTTTGGACTATAGGAGGAAACTAGAGCACCCGGAGGAAACCCACACAGACACGGGGAGAACATGCAAGCTCCACACAGACAGTGACCGAGACTGAAATTGAACCTGAGACCCTGGTGCTGCGAGGCAGCAGTGTTAATCACTGTGCCACCGTGCCATGTGAAATACACAAGCACAAATACCAACATCTCAAATCTTTCTCCCTTTGAACTTCTACAGACTGAAGCATTTCTTACTTCATTCTCTCTGCTGTTTAGCTTTTCACATTAATATGAAAAACATTTTGAACAGAGCTTTACTGATAGCTCCCTTGGTAAATGAGCTCCACAAGTCACAAAAGACCTTGATTTATTTCTTGCTTAATGCAATTAGGTTGATGAGTGAGCTAGAGGATTTGGACTGAATGTCCTGTTTCTGGGCTGTATATTCTACGTAATTTAATACAAATTGGCACTAAGCTGTTGCACATGTTCAGTGACTCCAAAAGAATATAGGTGGTTTGGGAAAATGTTAAAAAGCACGCTGATACATGTTGGCACACACCATCCACACTATCCTCGACCCGAACAAATCTTCAAAACCCTTCAGCTGGCCAGACATTAACTGAAATTCTTTCTTCTCGTTGTACACAGTAAAGAGGAACACCATCATTTCACGTGCTGTCGCTATGGAAGAGGCAGCTATTGATGCAGTGGGGAGAGGGTGGATCTCAGATGTTGCCAGTGGTAAAGCTAATTGTTTGGCTCATTGTCCCCTTCCTTTCTCTTTTCACTGAGCTCGCCCACACACACTACATCTCCCTCTGCAGTGCCTATTTCCCCCGAGAAAACATCGATTCACGATTTGAATCTTTTCCCCCTATAGTAACTTGGCTCCACCAGTTAGGAGCAAACTCCAGATGTTTATTAATGAATAACAGCTATTTACAGGGCGATGCAGATTCAACATTCCCAGACATGACTCTGGAATCTAACTGCTGGGCCAAGCCCAGGCAAGTTGGAGTGAAGCCCCAAACTCAATTTCTGATTGGTCAGCCTGGTCATGTGACCCTTTCAGAGGCTTGCCCCTTAAAGTGGCCAGACACCGCACCAAAACCCCCTGAAATGTGACATAGAAACACAGAAGATAGGAGCAGGAGGAAGCGGGTGGCACAAGTGGTTAACACCGCTGCCTCACAGTGCCAGGGACCCAGGGTTCAATTCCAGTCTCAGGTCACTGTCTGTGTGGAATTTTCACATTCTCCCCGAGTCTGTGTGGGTTTCCTTTGCGTGCTCCAGGTTGCTCCCACACTCCAAAAATGTGCAGGTTAGGTTGATTGGCCATACTAAATTGCCCTAGGGGATTATCACGGTAAATATATGGAGTTACAGGAATAGGGCCTGTGTGGGATTGTGGTTGGTGCAGATTCGATGAGCCAAAGGGGCTCCTTCTGCACTATAGGGAGTCTATGAGGCCATTTGGCCCTTCAAGTCTGCTCCGCCATTCATCCTGATCATGGCTGATTGTTCAACTCAATAGCCCAATCCTGCTTTCTCCCCATAACCTTTGATCCCATTTGCCCCAAGTGCTATATCCAGCCATCTCTTGAATACATTCAATGTTTTGGAATCAACTATTTCCTGTGGTAATGAATTTCACAGGCTCAACACTCTTAATGTGAAGAAATGTCTCTTCATCTCCGTTCCAAATGGTCGACCCTGAATTGTCAGAATGTGACCCTTCGTTCTGGACTCCCCCACCGTCGGGAATATCCTCCCTGCATTTCCCCTGTCTAGTCCAGTTAGAATTTTATAAGTCTTTATGAGATTCCTCCCACCTCCCATTCATCTGAACTCCAGCAAAAACAATCCTAACCTAGTCAATCTCTCCTAATACATCAGTCCTGCCATCCCTGGAATCAGCCTGGTAAACCTCCGCTGCACTCTCTCGAGAGCAAGAACATCTTTCCTCAGAAAAGGAGGCCAGAACTGCACACAATACTCTAGGTGTGGCCTCACCCAAGGCCCTGTAAAATTGCAACAACCCATCCCTGCTCCTGCTCTTGAAACCTCTCGCAATGAAGGCTAACATACAATTTGCCTTCTTCACTGCCCTGCTTTACTTGCATGTTTACCTTCAGCCACTGGTGATCTTCTTTATTTAACTCCCCTTTCGATATTCTGCTTGGACTATGGATCTCAAAGATAACATTAGGCAGGAGGACTGTGAGGAGGTCTTGTGGTGCAGTGGGTAGCATCACTACCTCAGAGCCAGAAGGTCTGGATCCGAGTCCAACCCTAGGACCTGACGGTCAAGGAAGGTACATTCATAACATGGCCAGACAGGTTGAGTGTCAACCTGCAAAATCCTACCTACACGCTAATGGTAAGAGTAAGAGAGATTCCTGGTCAGCTATAATTGATGCTGAGTGTTGCCCTTCAAGCTATAAGCCCCTGGAGAAAGGGTAGAGATCTGTTCAAGGAATAACTAGCTAGAGAAACAGATGAAAGTCTGCCTTGGTGCACCACTAGGTGTGGGAACAGAAAGATTGTGAACTTGTAAATATTTAGTTTTCTGAAGCAATGCTGACAGCTACACTAAACTAAAGGTCAGAGTTGACAGCTCCTGCAGTGAACAACAGTCAAAAAATATTTACAATGAAACAAGACAGAGCAGCACCAGTACTTACCTAAGGGGATGCTAAGATTGCAGAAGACATTGTTCTGCTCCCATGGTAACTGAGGTTGTTGTATATTCGGTAGCTGTTGACTGTTTCCAGCTAATTCTGGTAGTGACGGGCTTGAGTTTTCTGAATGGATTAAGAAAAAAGAATCAGGACAATGTCCATTAGATCAGGAGAATGGTGAAAAATGGCAGCAAATAAAAAGCTGCCTGCCCCAAGAGAACATGCAATTGAATTCACTTTTTCAAATGAACTGTAGCAAACTACATGGTATGTTTATAATTGATGATCATTAGCAGGACAAAATTATTATTGTTAATAAGCACTGGTGGCACAGTTGTTGGTACTCTTGCCTCACAGTGCCAGGGACCTGGGTTTGATTCCCGGCTTGGATCACTATCTTTATCTGTACATTCTCCCCGTACCTACATGGGCTTTCCCTGGTTTCCTCCCACAGTCCGAAAGACATGCAGGTGAGGTGCATTAACCATACTAAATTCTCCCTCATATATGCGAATGGGTGCCAGAGTATGGCGACTGGAGGATTTTCACAGTAACTTCATTGCGGTGTTAATATAAGCTTACTTCTGACACTAATAAATAAACTTGAACTTTACAGATCAAAATCATTTGAAAACAACTGGATTCTAATCAGGTTCTTTGTGAGGTCTGATGGTCCAATTATTGGGACATGTCATTCTTTGCTTTCATAGTGTCATATTTGACTGAGTGTCAAATTAAAGTGTTAATCTCCCTTGGCTAAAATCTTCACTGTTCATGCATTTTGAACCATTGTGTTACTTTCAACTGGAAACATTTTAGAAAGCTTTGGGCCCAACAGCACGTCAGCAGTAGGGTAAAAATCCAGAACCATCCATCCCTCTTGCCAAGCCGTTCCATTACAGCATCATTTGCATCTACCTGACAACCTGGAAAATTGCCCGGGAAACAATCTCCTTTCAATTTTTTGATTTGATTTGATCATTGGTTACATTTATTAGGATACAGTGAAAAGTATTGTTTCTTGAGCACTATACAGACAAAACATGCTATTCATAGAGTACAGAGGGGAGAAGAAAAGGGGAGCATGCAGATTATAATGTTTCAGTGATTGCTAGGGTGTAGAGAAAGATCACTTAATATATGATACGTGATTATGGGGAGGTGATAGCCTAGTGGTATTCTCACTAGACTATTAATCCAGAAACTCAACTAATGCTCGGAGGACCCGGGTTCACATCCCATCATGGCAGCTGGTGGAATTTGGATTCAATAAAAAAATCTGAAATTAAGAATCTACTGATGACCATGAAACCCTTGGTAATTATTGTAAAAACTCATCTGGTTACTAATGCCTTTTCGGGAAGGAAATCTGCCATCCTTAGCTAGTCTGTCTACATGTGAGTCCAGAGCTGACTCTCAACTGCACTCTGAAATGGCTGAGCGAGACCCTCAGCTCAAGATCAAGTAGGGATGGGTAATAAATGCTGGCCCAGTGATCCTCATGTCCCACAAATGATTAAAATAAATTCAAAAGTCTGATGGCAGCAGGGAAGAGACTGTTCTTGAGTTGGTTGTTGATCTCAGACTTTTGTTTCCACTCATCAGCAAACTGATGGGGAGGGACCATCAACACTGTTATCAAGCACTGCTTACTCAGCAATAATTTGTTCACAAATGCTCAGTTTGGGTTTCATCAGCAATGCTTAGGTCCAGACAATGAGGGAAGAGCTGAGTTCCAGGGTTGAGGGGAGAATGACTGCCATTCACATCAAGGCTGAGTGTGGCTTCAAGGTGCCCCAGTAAAACTGAGAATCGGGGTGGGGGGGGAGCTCTCCACTGGTTGGAGTTGTACCTAGCTAAAGGGAAGATGGCTGTGGTTGCTGGAGGCCAGTAATCTCAGTCTCAGGGCATTGCTATAGGAGTGCCTCAGGGCAGTGCCCCAAGTCTGTTCATCTTCAGTTACCTCATCATTAACCTTTCTTCCATCAGAAGTGGGGGTGATCACTGATGATAGCACAGTGTTCAGTTTCATTTGCATCTTCCTCGGATAATGAAGGGGCAAGTAACTATTGTGTCACACAAGTGCCAGGCAATGTCCAAATTGAATAAGAAGCAGACACCTTTACTTTGTGATGTGTTCCCCAGCAGAACTCACCTTCACGACAAGAGTTTTGGAAAAGGCTGTGAAATCGGCTGCAGCAACACTATTCACAGGTACCAAGAAGAAGAAAAGTCAAAGAGGTATTCCAGACTGTTCACAAAATTCCTCAGTTTGAATTAGGATGCAGTTGACCTACATGATGTTTAAATATCATACAGAGCTATGGTTTCTTGTTTCAAGTGCGTCTGAACCAGACAAGCAAGCCATTAAAACTCACCTAGCAATGGGAATGAAGTTCTACACAGGCTGAACACATCAGGATTAATAAAAGAAGAGCCAAAGGATCTCCAAACAATACAGACTATATTGGAAGACCAGTTCAGAATCAGGTTAAACTTTTGTGTTCATCGACTTGATTTCATGTAATTTTAACAACAGCTTACAGAATCCATGGACCACTTTGCCAACAGATACAGAGAAAAGAGTGCGTACAGTGATTTTTCAAAGACAGAACTAGTGGACAGATACATTGATTTGGCGATTGCATCCATTCATGGAAGCAGATAGACTGACACAAGTCCAAGATATATATCATTGGTGGCTGGACGTATATACAAAGCAATCCTTGCAAATCGACAAAGCTTGCAGGTCCTAAGTACAATCCCAAATGTTGATGCACTCACGAGAGCACCCAAACCTAATTAGAGATGTGGAAGGTGTGGGCTTTTACATGTGCCAAAAAAATGCCCAGCTTTACATCATTTCTGCAAAGATTGTGGCAGAAAGGACCATTGGCAGTGGCAGTACTCCAGAGCAGACTGATGAAGCTACAAAGAACCACACACTGATCCAAACAGACCAAACACAATGGCTACCTTCAAGCAATAACAATGTCCATCAGAAACATATACATGAGGTGAATAACAAAGTGGCAAATGAAGATGATGTGCACAATGAGACAAAGAGCAGTGAACACATGTTCACACTGTCAATTTCGTGGAAAATATAGATGCCATCTTATCACCCAAAGTGCTTTCCAAGATTCAAATTATTTGTCCTGAGCAAGTTGGTAGCTACTTGACACAGCGGCAATGTCAACATAAGCACTTCTGTGAATTCTAAAAGACAGGTATCCACAAAGCAGATATTCGTGGTGAAACTTACTACTATGAAATTTTCAGCGTACAAGAAGTTACTAATTCCATGTGCAGGATTCATGGTCCTGGGGTGCAAATACAATCAATCCTCTCGGGTGTCACAGATGTTTTACATCATGGAAACTAAAAGCCCAGCAATTGCACGTCAACATCAGGACCCCATATTAGTAACTATCCCTGGAATCAGTCAGACCTTACAAGACAGATCAACCTCAGAAGCCAGTCTGTGCGTGGCATAGTGGCACAATGGTTAGTACTGCTGCTTCACAGCACCAGAGACCCTGGTTTGATTCCCGGTAGGATTATTGTCTGTGCAGAGTCCACATGTTCTCTCCACATCTGCATGGGTTTTCTACGGGTGCTCCAGTTTCCTCCCACAGTCTGAAAGAATGCAGATTAGGTGCATTGGCCATGCTAAATTATCCCTCAGTGTACCTGACCAGGCATCAGAGTGTGATGATTTGGGGATTTTCACAATAACTTCATTGCAGCGTTAATGTAAGACTACTTGTCACACTAATAAGTAAACTTTATCACCTCACTTGATGATCTTACATCAAAATATTGAGGATATTTTGACAATATTGGCAGTTTTAAGGGAGTGGCAACGTTACACTTGCAGGAGAATGCAAGTCCACCACATAAATGCAGCATTCACAAACTGAAGGTCAAACCAGACAAAATGTCGAAGACAGAATAATTAGAAGAGTACAAAAGCACAAAGATTGGTGTGCAGCTCAATCACATGTGTCATAAAAAAGGATGGACCATCCTGGATCCTATGGAAGTTACTTAGCAACCAACTGAGGTGAGAAGGATTTGTTCCGAACCAAGATCTGCAACATCATTACACACAAAGCTGCAATGGTGGGGCATAATCAATGTTACAACTGGTCTTTGGTCAAGGTTCTCTTAATTTATTACTGTCTACCTCCCTATGGGAATTATCTCAGTATGAGCCCCAATTCATTAAATCTGGACAGGATAGCCTCAATTTTCATGCCCTCGAGTGAGGAGGGATGAACCGCTCCCTTTCTTAAGCAATTTAAGAAGGATCTCATCTTTGCGGTTATCTTTTCCTAGTCCAAATATATTTATGTTTTAAAAGAAGCCAATTTAACCAGGCTTTCTTGAGTTAAAGAAAGAGTGAGTTTATTAGGTACTAAAATACCAGAAAAAAAATGCACACATATACATAGACACAGATTAGAAATGAGAAATGAATCCAAAAATAGGTTAAAGAAAGAATTATGAATCTGACTTGGACTTGTCCGTGAGAATTGGATGGTGAAATATGTGGTTGTTGAGTTCCTTGATTTATTAGCGCTGAGTTCAGCAGTTTAATAGTTGGTTTCACGATTCCTTGCTCTGCAGCTAATCTAAAATAAGATGTCCTTGTTCCTTTTCCACTGTGGCTTTGATGACTTGACCTGCTTCCCAAAATCAGAGAGAGGACAAGACTTTTTTTTTACCTGCCAGAGCAACAGGGATGACTTGGCTGTCTTTCCTTGTTTCTGTGTCACATATTCTGATCCAACACCTGTCCACACTGATCAGTTTTGCAACTTTTTTTTATATCCCATTTCCCTGTGTATTCCCGGAAGGGAAAACCCTGCAAACAATTCCGGGACATAACTTACAGGATGTGGATTCCTGCTAATATAATAATCAGCTTCCATTATCTCCACAGGAGATGGCAGCTCAGTGTGTATTACTTCTTCCTTTCATATGTCCCTATCTGAAAAAGGGTGTGACACTCCATTCTCTCTCTCTCTCAGGGCTCAGTATAAGCCACATAGGAACTTCTCAAACAGTCAGTTAATTTATATTCTCAGCCATCTATGACTTATATGTCTATCTTTAAAAACCATATCTTATTTAAAAGTTTAATATATCCATACATAATTTGGGGTTTTGATCCATTGTCATGGCACTGAGGACGAACCAGATATATTACAGTTCCTCCACCTCCACGCAGTCCCATAATATATGAGACAAGATCCCAAATGCCACCAGGAACAATTTTCAAGAATGATATCCCCTCAGATTATTGTGAGCAATTAGAGAAATCTCTAGACAAAATTACCATCAGTAGATCAGGGTGTACCAGGAGATTAGCTTTACGCTTTAGAGACCTAAAGATTCATTAGCTCCATGCGTATATGTAATGGTAACTAAACATGAACAAGCTTTGTCATTAGTTACACTTCTTTGAAGTGAAAAAGTAATTTTAAAAAGGGGGATGTTGTGATACGGCTTTAAGGCATAACGTCACGAGCAGGAAAATGTGTCTTTTGCTCCAGTCTTAGTTTCACTTTTGCCTTGAACAGCGCATACACACAGAGCTTTTTATGTCCAGGCAGTGGGCAGTTTGCAGGGGTTGCCCATCCTAACTGTCTGCCCTACTTCCATGGCTATGTTCATTACTGGGTGTCCCTTGAAAGGGAGCATGTGATGTCCCCCAGCATATTGAGGCATTCTGTGTCCAGTGGACACTGCGGGGACTTAGGGGTATCTTATCCACTCATTTAATCACATTTTAAAAACATGTTTTAAGTTTCCTTTAAGATTTTGTTCACATTGATAGAGTATCCCTTAGAGGCTGACTTTTAATTTATGCCTGATTTTGTTTATTTACCTTATTTGGTTAACCCAAAGGAAACACACATAGCTCTGATGCCTTCAAGTTTAATATCTCCGTATAATTATTCTCATGTACCCAGTTTTAATAAATTAACTCACAATGTGCTTATCCATGTAAACAATCCCTTTTCAGCAATTGGTGCCTTGTGTCCTATATGGTAAATAAGCCCAAGGTTATCATATCATTTGTAATAAGTTGACATCCGACAGCCCCTGTGGTTGCCTCCAAACTTCTCTTGGGTTGGCTAGCCTGACTACAGCTCGCAATCGCCCTCCTGAGCAATGAAGGTCCCACTTTTGTAGACACTGCCTCACAAGGTGGGTAGGCCTCAGAATTTTTCCAACTCCCACTACTCGCCACAAGGATGAAAATCCAGGCTAAAGTGAGGAAAAGCTTTTAGTACAACAATTATTTAGGATTTGGGATACACTGACTAAGAGGCTAGTGGGCACAGAGTTAATAGTAACCATCAAAAGGGAATTGAAAAAACACCTGAAGGACAAAGGAAAAGCCGGGGTCTGAGGAAAAAGTAGAGGGGTGTGACCAACTGGATGAAAGAAGAGAGTTGATAGGCTGAATGTCCTCGTCCTGTGATGTAGAATGAGATGGCTTTATAACGTTCAGCGGGGATCAAAAGCTTGAACAAAGTGATAGATAGGGTTTAAGACAGTTCGTAAAGAAATGACAGAGCTGGAGGTGTGGGCAATGGAATTCCAAAGCACAGGGTGGCTCAAGTTACAGACATCAGATGGAAGGTGAAGGAAGGGAGGGGTGGCGTGGAGGCCTAAGGGACTGGATTCAGGGGAAAGGAGAGTTTGTCAGGGGTTTGAAGCAGAGACAAGAAAGGGAAAGGCCATGAAGTGGTTTAAACACAAGGAGGTGTTGGGTTAACCTGGGACCATCGTGACTCAAGAATAGGACTGAGCAAGAGTTGCTGCAGAATAGAGTATGAGCTCCAAATTATGGGAAGAGCTTGAGTCTAAAGGAGGCTGGCCTGGAAAGTGTTCAAATAGCCAAGTCTGGATGTGATCAAGGCAGGGAAAAGGCTTTCAGTTGAAGATATGAAGAATTTAGAAAGAAGTGAGCCAAGTCACAGAGATGGAAATAATCAGGTTTGATTCTACAGAGGATATGGGGCTGGACGCTCACCTCAGGGTCAAACGGGTGGCATGGAGCACAGTAGTTAGCACTGCTGCCTCACAGCAGGCAAGGACCCAGGTTCGATTCCCAGCTTGGGTCACTATCTGTGCGGAGTTTGCATGTTCTTCCCATGTCTGCGTGGATTTCCTTCAGGGGCTCTGCTTTTCTCCCACAGTCTGAAAGGCGTGCTGGTTAGGTGCATTGACCCAAATAGGCGCCAGAGTATGGCAACTAGGGGAATTTCATAGTAACTTCATTGCAGTATTAATGTAAGCCTTACTTGTGACTAATAATTAAACTTAAAAAAAAAATAGGGTATTGGGTTGTGAACATTCTGGTTCAGCCTTAGGCAGCCTGAAATCTCCCCAGAGTGTAATCAACTATAAGTTAGCAATTTGGTGGGAACATGCCAAAAAAGTCAGGAATTTGATGGGAATGTGCCACTTAACAGCATTTACTTTCATTGCAAGTCCTTTTGGAAAAATTCCATCTTGTTGAATGAATGTAACTGGACTTTTAACAGTGTACTAAGTTCATAATTACTGCTAATAGCTTTATTGGCCCTGAAAAAACTAATTTTATATTTGTGGACTGTCACATTTCATCATTGTGGTAAAAATGATCTATATTTTAAAAATATATTTCCAGCTATTTTTGTTATTTCTACCGTAATCCTGTGCATATGACCCAAACATTTATGTCATTCTCCATAAAGTTATTTAGGAATGAAGAACAACTAGTGCTTTTTAACTTCTTGGTTTGCTGTCTATGAGAATACTTAAATGTGATTGGCTGCTTATCTTGCTGGCTGATATCACTGTTGCTGGGTGCCTGGAGATTCCCACTGTCTTGGTGCCAGATTAAAACTGATGTCGGAAATCTATGCCACACAAACTTCTGGAACTTTATGGCAACTTATTTTGAGGTCAGGGGCTGATGCTTTTAGTTCAGGTCTGACTGCGAAACCTGGGCCTGTGGGCTTACAAATGTAAGCCTGGGAATCAAACATTCGTCCAAATAAGTTTGCACCATATTTGCGGTGCTGGACCTATCAGCATTTAGGGTGCTCAATATTGAATACTATCCAAGATACTAATTTTCATAAGCAAGGACTATGGAAGTGTGGAGCAGAATTCTCTGGCTGTGTTGATCTAATAGTCGGAAATTCCTTTTCGACCGTCAATGGCGTTTCACACTCTCTGCAATTCGCCCGCTAAAATTTCAGTGGCGGGCAGGCTGGGAGAATTCCAGCCATAGAAAGAGCATGTTTTTTTTTGCTAAATAAATGCAATATTTTTGAATGCAGCAAAAGAACTATCATCAAGAAACAAGATACAAAATTTTTTTAAGAGAGATAAATGTCATGTACCTTTACCATCTGCTTCTGATGGCGCCTTCTTGACTTCATCCGTTTCTGAACTGCTACTGAAGTTCGGCAATGATTGGTCAGTTCTCTGGTTTTTTAGTATTTCCTCTGAGAAATGTTCTTCGTGGAACTTCTCATCAGCTTGGTAAGACACATGAGGTATGTTCTGGTTCTCTGTATCCAGATGCTCAGTGGATTCACTGTCACTCAATACTTTGTTCATTTCACAATTTTTATAACTCACAGGGCTTCCGGCTCGGTTAACATTAGAAATCAGATTCTGTTCCATCTCATTCATTGAAGTAGATGGCATTTGAGACTGGCTCGTAGATTCTACTCTATCATTGCCTAGAGACAGAGTTGGACTCATTAGTCTTAGCTCCTCAAGTGGAGTGCTACAATGATTATCACTGTGTTGATCTTGGTTAGGAATTGTCTCATTTGTTATCATGTCTTTATTGCTTGTTTCCATTTTTTTCTCCAGTTCAGTTTGGATGCAGTCAGTCTTCTTGTTCTCAGGTGTTTCTCTTTGTATCTCCATCAAGAGCTCTTCCTCTTCGCCAACCTCATCCACAGTTACAAACTCTTCCATGTTGCCAGAATACCATGCCTCTCCTTCACCTTCACTTCCACTTTCCCATGTTGCGCTCTATATAAGAGTGTGAATGTTGACAAAGATATCATTAAATTTAAAAGACAGGCCAAGTAGTCTACTGTGTTGGAGGACTAATACAATATCCGGTGTTGGGATGAACTTATCACTCCATGATTCTCCACACATTGGGCAGGATTTTCCAGCCGCCCTTGCCCCAAAACCGGAAAATCCCTTCTGAGGTCGGTAGAACTTTGCACAGTTCTTGTGACAGGTGAGGCGGGAAAGTTCCCCCCACTGAGTTCCTGATCTCAACCTCATCTAGCGCCCACTGAAGAGTATTAACATCCCAGCCCTGTTTTGCATTCTCATGCCACTGGAGGCCAATTTCAGTGGCCCTGGTGTAGATCTGACAGTAGGTGGCTAGGACATCCACTTAGCCAAGGACGGCTTATGGCATAGGAAGACTAAGAATCATGGGGAAAAGTAGTAAAATCAAACATCTTATAAGCAGGCTGTTTAGCCATGAGTGTTAGTCCCAGACATTTGAAAGGATTGGCCAATATTTCCACTCCCCTGCACTTCCCCAAGACCCTGTAAATTTCTCCTTTTGGGCAGGCCATGGTGTAATGGTATTGTAACAGGCTTAGTAATCCAGAGAACCAGTTTCGAATCCCACCCAGGCAGCCCGTGGAACTTTAATTCAAAAAAAATCTGGAATTAAAAGCATAATGGGTAACTATGGAAGAATTGTTGATTGTCATAAGAACCCATTTAGTTCAGAAATGTCACTTAGGGAAGGAAATTTGCCATCCTTACCTGGTCAGGCCTACATGTTATTCCAGATCCACAGCAATGTGATCCATTCTTAAAACACCCTCTGAAATGGCCTAACAAGCCATTCAGTCCAAGGGCACTTAGGGATGGGTAATAAATGCTGGCCCAGTTAGTGACGCCCACATTCCATGAATGAATAAAAAGTACATATCTAATTTCAAAGATGAGGGGGAAAAAAACTCAACATCAAAAATATCCAAAGGGTTTCCACAGAAATCTGTCTCAAGTGGTTTAACTATACAACTGGTAACATTAAATCCACAAAAAAAAAGGTTTTTTTTGTCCATCATTGTTTCTTGAAAATGTAACCTTAGGAACTGCATATTTTCATGTTTTCCAATGTGTAACATCATGATCTAAATGTGATTAACATTAAAATTGTTGTGTGGTATAAATAAAGTCATATTTGCTGCCTTCACAAGAAGATAACCCTCTAAAACTGAATCCCTATCATAAGACCATGAGACATAGGAGCAGAATTAGGCCACTCAGCCCATCAAGTCTGCTCTGCCATTCAATCATGGCTGATATTTTTCTCATTCCCATTCTCCTGCCTTTTCCCCACAACCCCTGACCCCTTGTTAACCAAGAGCCTATCTATCTCTGTCTTAAAGACACTCAATGACCTAGCCTCCACAGCCTTCTGAGGCAAAGAGTTCCACAGATTCACTACTCTCTGGCTGAAGAAATTCCTTCTCATCTCTGTTTTAAAGGATCGTCCCTTTAGCCTGAGGTTGTGCTCTCTGGTTCTAGTTTTCCCTACTGGTGGGGACATCCTCTCCATGTCCTCTCTATCCAGGCTTGCAATATCCTGTAAGTTTCAATAAGATCCCCCCTCATCCTTCTAAACTCCAATAAGTACAGACCCAGAGTCCTCAACCGTTCCTCATACAACAAGCTCTTCATTCCCGGGATCATTCTTGTGAACCACCTCTGGACCCTTTCCAAGGCCAGCACATCCTTCCTTAGATACGATCCTCAGAGGGATAGCATTATCAACAAATTACATATACACTGCATTGCAAACCAGATACAATTGTTAGTTGCTAACCTATTACTATGAGTTTCAATCAAGCAATATTTCTCTGGTAAACTTAAACCCTTCTTTGAAGTTAGTTATTTTTGCACTAAGAATGTGGCCCAGAGCTATAAGTGCTCCTAGTCGTGAAATTGATTAACGGTTTACTCATACTTGTGTCTCTTAGTAGGAATTGTCCATCTTCAATAATGCAACTAAAACTCTAGGCTGTTACTAATCGATTCTGTTTAGTAATATTTGAACTGTACAGTTCCCTTTTTTTCAGTCCTTCCTCATTTTATATTCTTTCCCCTGTGTGTTACTGGATCACATGTTTTTACTGAACCAGAAAGATAGGGAAACCACCTACTATCAAACATCTGCTCTTGGTCCCCACACTGGGGATGCACAGCATCAGCCTAGTGGACTACATCTCTAAGTTTCTCAACCCATCTATGTTCAATTCTGGTCACCACACTACCAGAAAGATGTGGAGGCTTTGGAGAGGGTCCAGAAAAGATTTACCAAGATGTTGCCCGGTATGGAGGGCATTAGCTATGAGGAGAGATTGGAGAAACTTGGTTTGTTCTCATTGGAACGACGGAGGTGGAGGGGAGACCAGATAGAAGTCTATAAGATTATGAGAGGCATGGACAGACAGGATAGTCAGAAGCCTTTTTCCAGGGTGAAAGAGTCAACTACTAGGGGGCACATGTTTAAGGTGCAAGGGGCAAGGTTTAAAGGAGATGTACGCCTGGAACTCGCAGCAGGGGAAGCGGATACGGTAATGACTTTTAAGGGGCGTCTTGACAAATCCATGAATAGGATGGGAATAGAGGGATATGGTCCCTAGAAGAGTTGGGGGTTTTAATTAAGTTGGGCAGCATGGTCGGTGCAGGCTTGGAGGGTCAAAGGGTCTGTTCCTGCGCTATAATTTTCTTTGCTCTTTGGTCTGCTCCTTGGTCATCTCTTTCCAGTTGTGATCAAGAACTTGGAGAATCAATGGCCTGATCTCATGCCCTGCTGCTCAACAACATTGTGCTCTGGAACACCAATATGCTGCCTCAGCATGCCCTCCCTTTGATTAGGCTTGTCACAGGGCTAACCAGTAGGGCTAACCTACCTGTTCCTTTCTGTTTCTTTCTAGCTCTGGTTCTGGTGATTCTCTGCTGCTGTGGGGTGATGAGGATCGTTTCCTAGAATACTGACCTTCCTCTTCATTAACCTGCCATCAGAATGAGAGTGGATTTTTCAGGTATCATGCCTTGAACGGAGCAAGAATAAAATATAGGGTAAACAAATTTCTTTCTTGATTATCTGTAAGACAGCTGCACCAAATCAGCTTGGAGAATTTCTATCCCTGTTCCTAGTAGGTCCACAATTAGCACAAAACAACTGGTATGGGGAATGGCAAACAAACACCGATTGTTCTGAAGGACGTTATTAAGGAAGAGAAAGAAAAATTCTGTTTTGCATCTGTTTAATCCGGGAATTGTTAGGGTACCAATCAGAAACTCCAAGGTATGTTATGAAGTCAGAGCAGACCCCAATAATTTTCTATTTTGGCTTTTGTGTGAGGATAAGATGTTCCATTCCAGGTGTGATTCTACTGACAAAATGGAAAGCCTTTATCAAAACAAACTTTATTTAACATCACGGTTTAAATATAACAAATGAATTAGCTTAACTTTTAACAATTGAACAATACTTAAACATGACCAGATACACTTGTTAACTGCTAACCTATTGCTATGAGTGCCAATCAAGCAATATTTCTCTTATGGACTTAAACCCCTCTTTAAAATTAGTTCGCAAAACACAGACATAGTATATTTGTTTTGAGCAAAGGTTAACAGTCCTGCTGCTTTCAGAACCCCTCTGGAGAAAGAGAGACAGAAAGACACTTGTTTCTTCTCGCA
The DNA here is from genome assembly GCF_965287045.1 of Carcharhinus amblyrhynchos. Lineage (NCBI taxonomy): Eukaryota > Metazoa > Chordata > Chondrichthyes > Carcharhiniformes > Carcharhinidae > Carcharhinus > Carcharhinus amblyrhynchos. Next base: position 42,428,157 of record NC_137340.1, read on the forward strand.
GATCCAGGCAGGAAATGCTTGTATTTTAAAATGAAAATGAAACTGTTTCTTTCCTACAAGCTTAGCCCCTCCCATTAGCCACGTGAATCTGTCCCTGTCAATTAACCTACTCAAAACTCACACGACTTTACAGACCAAGTCTGAAATCCCAGAAGAACCAAAATGAACAAAAGATCCATTAACTCTACAAAGAACTAAAATCAATTAGCAATCCTGCATTCTTAGTATCCACTGAATGTTTCACAGACAAATCCATTCTTGTAACAAAACACCGCTTCTTAAAGCCTTAAAGACAAAATGTAGCAAAATAGCATGGTAACATCACATAATGTGCATGGACACTGGGTGCCTGAAAGAATTAAAAAAAAATTCCCTCTTATCTTCCATAAACTGATTGGCACATAATTTAAAAAAAAGTTTTATATGTGTATGAAGCTTGGAATATTGAAAAGACTTTGTAACATTAATAATTATCTTAATCTTGTATCTATTGCACTTTGTTTAAGCACTAGATCAGCAGAAACATGGGCAAAACCCTTAACTATAAAACAATGGATGGGCCTTCAAAGTCAGAATGTGGGTCCAATCCAATCTCCAAACCACCCATGCTTCTGCCTTTAACAGAGATGAGAAAACACTGGGCGATCAGTCCACACTATAAATATTATAATAGGGTTGTAATCTTCACTATTATTTGGCTTTTTCAGTTTGACTGTGGACAGCTCATTCTCCTGAGTCTTGGGAAACAAGGCAGTGATACCAAAATAGGACTGTCACATGGAGGATATAAGCACCTTTATATCTTCTTGCTGAAATCAGCAGGCCTGCTCCAATAATTCAGCATTCAATAGATCAATTGCACCTTGATTTTAAAAGTATTTGTTTTCAAATCCCTCCGTGGCCTCACTCTTCCTTCTCTAGTTCCACCATCCTTCCAGTACTCCTCACATTCTGGCCTCCTGAGCATCCCAGATTTTAACCACTCCGCCACTGGCGGCCACACCTTCAGCTGCCTAGGCCCCAAACTTGGGAAATCCCTCCTTAAACCTCACTTCCTTACCTCGCTTTCCTCCTTTAAGACACCCTTTAAGGACATAAGAACGAACAGAAGAACTAGGAGCAAGTATAGGTGATCCAGTCCCTCAAACCTGCTCTGACATTCAATACAATCATGGCTGATCTCATCTCGGCCTCAACTCCACTTTCCTGCCTGTTCTCCACAACCCTTCAACCCATGGCTAATTCAAAACCTGTCTACCTCCTCCATCCACCGCACTCCGGGGTAGTGAATTCCACAGACTCATGATCCTTTGAGAAAAGTAATCTCTTCTCGTTTCATCATTTTAAGTCTACAACCCCTTACCCTAAAATTATGACCTCTTTCTTGTTCTAAATTGCCCCACAAGAGGAAGCATCCGCTCTATGTCCACTTTGTCAATACCTTTTATCATCTGAAATATCCATTGACACTGTCGACACTTCCCGCTGCTTTGAAAAAGCAGCCGGCATAATCAAGGACCCCATGCGCCCCGGACAAACTCTCTTCCACTTTCTTCCATCGGGAAAAAGACACAAAAGTCTGAGACCATGTACCAACCAACTCAAGAACAGCTTCTTCCCTGCTGCTGTCAGACTTTTGAACGGATCTACCTTGTATTAAGTTGATCTTCCTTTACACCCTAGATATGACTGTAACACTACATTTTGGATGCTCCCCTTTCCTTCTTTGTGCGGTATTCTTTGTCTGCTTTGTGCACAAGAAACAATACTTTTCACTGTATACTAATATATGAGACAATAATAAATCAAATCAGAACAAATCAAATCTCAATTGGATCTCCTCTCATTCTTCTAAACGTTTGACAGTATCAGCCTAAACTGTTCAATCTCTATTCAGAAGACATACCCTTCATCCCTGGAATCAATCTGGTGAACCTTCTATGAGTTTCTTCTAAAGCAATTAATCCTTCCTCAAATAAGGACACCAAAACTGTACACAGTACTCCAGATGCGATCTCACTAATGCCTTGTATAGTTGCAACTACATTTCCCTACTTTTATATTCTATTCCTTTAGCTATAAATGTCAAAATTCCATTTGTTTTCCTTATTATATTCTATACCTGCATACAAAGTTTCTGCAACTCATGCATAAGGACATCCAGATCCATCTACACCAAAGCATCCAAAAGTCTCTCTCTATTTAGATAATAATTTTAAAATCTGCCTTTTTAACCAATCTGACCTATCAGTTCCTTCTGTAACTTGGTGTCATACTTTATGTGATAATGCTCCTGTGAAGCACATTGAGACATTTGAATGTGTTAAAGGAGCTATATAAATATAAATTATTGCTATTGTTGTTGCATAACTCACCCCTGGCCTTCCTCATGAGGCTTTCAACTTTGGCCTTCGAGCCACTGAGGCCTCTGACTTCCCATCATCACTGCCCTCGGCCTCCCATTCTCCTGGCTCCTGGGATTTAGTTGTCCACCAATCCCAGACCATTGACCTGCCCATCTCCAAGTTCTTGATCCATTCCTTAGGCCTCTGATCCTTTTCCCTGGTCTCTGATTGCCTCTTCCCCAATCCTCCGATCTCCAAGCACCCAGGCCTACTATTTCCCCTGCACTCCAGGATCATCAGCCTCTCTGGGATCACTATGCACCCCACCCCTGAACCCCTTCCCCATACTAATTGACTCACCTTGCTGCCTTACTGGGATTGAAATACTTTGGTCCATGTCCAATTGACACCACCCTCCCCACCCCACCGCACCATCCATCTTCCCTCCCCACCAAACCTTTCCCCAATCTTGATCAACACCCTTTCTCCCCTCTGGGATGGCCTGTCCTTTCCTATCCCCACACCAGCTCTGCTTCCTCTACTCTTCACCACAGGCCCCCACACCCTGCCACCAGATTGACCTCCCTCTGGGGCCAATGTATCTTGCCCTGAAACATTCATTCATCTGTTCCCACTCAACTGAACCTACTGAGAAGCTGGATAGTTTGGGACTCTTTTCTCTGAAGCAAAGGAAGTTGAGGAGTGATCATATTGAGATCTATAAAATAATGAGGAGCATAGATCAGCTAGATAGTCAATATCTTTTCCCAAAGATAGGGGAATCTAAAACTAGAGAGGATAGGTTTAAGTGAGAGGGGAGAGATATTAAAGGGTTCAGAAGAGCAATTTTTTCACACAGCGGGTGGTGAGTGTCTGGAACAAGCTGTCAGAAGTAGTAGTAGAGGCAGGTACAATCTTGTCTTTTAAAAAGCATTTAGACAGTTACAAGGGTCAGATAGGTACAGAGGGATATGGGCCATTTGCAGGCAATCTGGACTAGCTTAATGGTAAAAACTGGGCTGCTTGGACCAGTTGGGCCAAAGGGCCTGTTTCCCTGCTGTAAACCTCTATGAGTCATATTGCCGGAATTTTACCGGAACAGTCGCCCCAGAATCGGGGTGGACAAGGCTCGCAGAATGGCATTCTCTATTGGCCTCGGGCGGGATCTTATCAGACTCATGTGGGTGAGGTGGTAAAATTCTAGCATGTGATTCTATGAGACAGTTTTTGCAGTGAAACCTCTTGTAAATACTGTATCTGAAGTTTTTTATCGTCCTTTCGGGAAGGAAATCTACCGTCCTTAATGGCCTGGCCTACATGTGACTCCAGATCCACAGCAATGTGGTTAACTTCTAAAAGCCCTCAGGGATGAGCAACAAATTTTGGCCCAGCCAACGACACTCACATTGCATGAACCAAAAATAAGTGTGACAAAACATTAAAGGACTTAATAAAGTGTGAAAGTCATTGAATAAATAAAAGTTCTTTCTTTATACACTTTGATACAAGATCTGCCTGAAATGGGACTGTGCATGAACAGTGGCCAGTGATAATGGTGGATATGATTGCTTACATTGAATTGGAACATGGCCATGACATCTTTTTCTCACCTCACTATCAGATGTGTCATCTTTCTGCTCTGTCCTTTCATCCTGTTCAAGAGCTGCATGGATTGTGTCTGTCAGAATTGGAGATGTCAGACTGTTATGTTCACCCTTGTCCTCAGTCTGATCTTGGCTGCCTGAGGTTCTTCCCTTCCCTGCTTGCTGATGGACCTCACTCTCTTTCCCTTTAGTCCGCATTGAGTGTTGACTCTTTATTGAATTAAGCTTTTGTTCTTTCTTATAATCCTCTTTCTTTCGGATCTTGTGCTTGGACTGAGATAGATTCGGGCTTTGGCTAGATTTTCCATATTTATCTTTATGACCTTGGTGTCCATCTCCTTTGTCCTCCAGTGACTTTGGGCTAGATCGCCCACTTGGCTTAAAGTATTGTTTTCTGTCATAGCTCCACTTGTCAGATCCATCACGATTCATCTCACAATAGTTCTTTAGTGTGGATTCTTTATCCTCCTCTCGTCTTTTATGAGACAAGTAGTCCTGAGATCCTTTTCTTTCCATTCCATTATTCCGCTCTCCCCTGCTGATGGCCATGGGGCTCAGGTTGCTCCTCCTGGGGCTCAGTGAGGAACGCTGGGAAGAACTACAGGAAGTCAAGCTTGGACTATGCAGTTCCATCCGGGGGCTGTGTGACCGAATGAGTGGGCTGCGGGACCTGGGCCTTTCCAATCTGTAACGAGAAATGGTCTAATTGTATAAAACAATACTCAGTGACAGAATGTCAGTGGAAACCCTCTGTACTTTCCCTTTAGTGTGGTTTTCTGAGCGTCATTTCAAATGGGAAATACTGTTTCAGTATTGAATTAGTAGCTCTGTGGGTTGGATTTGGTCATTCTCAATCTAGTCTCTATTGTTTGCAGATCCATAATGGGAAATTTCCCAGGTTTTAGCCTGGGTTAATGCTGACTCAGTATTCTCATTCAGAGGCATGAGGAATGATTCGTCACGGGAGTATATCAGTGTGATTCTGGGTGGCATCTTTTAAAGTAAAGTGAGATCGGGGAAGTATTTTTTTTACACTCCACCCCATAAGGCATACTTTACAACAGTGGAATCAGCCCACCATTGACCGGACCTTCCTATCTCATCACCTTCAATCGGTTTTCCTATTGTTTGCACTCTCCACTGCTGGGAAAGTCGCAGCAGAGGGCCACAGCCATCAGTGGGACTGAAAGATCCTGTCGTCGGGAATAGCCAAAGATTGTTGGCCCATATCTGTAGAACCATAGAAGATGATGTGGAGATGCCGGTGTTGGACTGGGGTAAAACAGAAGGAAATTCCACAACATTAGCTTAAAGTCCAAACAGGTTTATTTGTAACAAAAGCCGCAAGCTTTCGGGACAGGCTATCCCTTCGTCAGGTGGCTGGGAGTTCCCGAAAGCCTGTCCCGATAGTTTGCAGCTTTTGCTACAAATAAACCTGTTTGAACCATGGAAGAACCATAGAACCCCCACCCTGCCCACTACCACTCACTCCCATTGCCTCAGTGCTGCCACCCAGGCTGGATGACTTACACTACAACTGTATTCCACACACCGGGGTGGCTGGCTGGACATCATAGAATCCCTACAGAAGGAGGCCATTTGGCCCATCGAGCCTGCACTGACAGCTCACCCACACAGGCTCTATCCCTATATTTACCCTGCTAGTCTCTTTGAGGGGCAATTTACCATTGCTAATTAACCTAACCAGCACATCTTTTGGACTGTGGGAGGAAACCGGAGCACCCAGAGGAAACCCATGCAAATAGGGGGAGAATGTTCAAAATCCACACAGACAGTCAAATTGAACCCGGATCTCTGGTGTTATGAGGCAGCAGTGTTAATCGCTGTGCCACCTTCTTCTCAAATAAACATTTAAGTCCCGTAAAACTGTTTAAAGAAGATCAGGGGAGTTCCCCTAGTGTCCTGGCTGATGTTCATTCTCCAACCATTACTACTAAAAGCAATTAATCTCGTCATTCATCTCATGGCTGTTTCTGGGTGTTTGTTGTGCATAGATTGGCCATCACATTACAACAGTGACTACCAGTGGCACATTGGGATGTCTTGAGGATGTGGAAAATGCAATGAAATGCAAGTTAATTCTTTCACCCCTGTCCACATTTACAATGAAAGTTGCCTGTGTAAATGTATTAAGTTATAAATATACAACCTCACCAGTGGGGATTCAGTTTCTCAGTTTTGCATCTCCTGATCAAACTCTTGTACTGCAGAGGAACTCTGATTGTTAACCACCCTTGTTTTCCCACTTTTCCACATCACTGTACGTTTTCCTATTTAAGTGTAAGTAATGATATAAAGTCAAAGATATAAAGATGGGGACAGACGGATATCAAAATATGAACTGAACAGTCCTGTTCCAAGCATCTCTCGCCCTCTGACTTAACTTGACTGGAAGACTTGACTCATATATAAAAAGCATATTCCCAAATGTTGAAAAATGTGCCAGATAATGTTTATAAAGAACATTAGGAATTTTCCAAGGAGACAGGTCATGCTTTCAAGCTACCTAAAAGAATTAATCCAGTTGTAAAGTACAATAAACCAGTGGCTAAAGTTGACAACAGGTCCACTGGATGTTATGTGGCTTAGCTCATCACAGTTCTGTCCATTGGTACTCGGAGTTGAGCGGTCTATCCAGAGGCCACACAGAAAACTCAGCCAGAAGTGAGGACTGAAAAGAGAACAGAAACACTGCCATCTGTGTAGTGTCATCACGATCTCAGAATATCGCACAACTGGTGAAGCATCTGTAGCCACTGTTTGATGTAAGAAAGTGGCAGCCAATTTGTGCACAGCAAGATCCCACAAACAACATTGTGATAATGACCCGAATGTCTGTTATCTTGTGAAATACTCCATCCCGATCCCTCAAGAATATTGCCGCCAACAGGTAGTTCACCCATACTTTTGCCCCAAGATTGGCTCCCCAGCCCCTCCTCAATCCTTTAAGCCGTCCCTTTAAATTTTTAACCTTTAAACTTTAACCTTCAAGGTAGACTCTACCAAGATGCTACCAGATTTTCCTCCCCCGTTCCAATTAGGGTTTTCACTCAGAGATCACCAGTCAGATGGAAATGAGTTAATGGTACAATCTTCTCACCAGAGATCAACAGTAACATAATCATATTATTGGCTACCTTCTCTATATCTACACAAATACACCCCTGTGTATTTTCATTCTGATGTGAATTTAACTTGCCAGCATGGCAACATTCTAAACAAATTATTTGAACTAGCAAAATGACTGCAGTTGTTATTGCATTAGGATTGTATTAGGATTATTGTTTTGGAGTGGCACTGTGGCACAGTGGTTGGCACTGCTGCCTCACAGATCCAGGGACCTGGGTTCAATTCCCAGCTTGGGTCAGTCCCTGTGTCGAGTTTGCACATTCTCCCTGTGTCTGCCTGGGTTTCCTGCGGGTGGTCCATTTTCCTCCCACAGTCCAAAGATGTGCGGGTTATGTTGATTGGCCATGACAAATTGCCCCTTAGTGTCCCACATGCGTTGATTAGAGGGATCAGTGGGTAAATACGTGGGGTTATAGGGATAGGGCCTGGCTGAGATTGTTGCCAGTGCAGACTTGATGGGCCAAATGGCCTCCTCCTGCACTGTAGGGATTCTATGATTCTTCTACGACATTAATAAAATGCATAACTTTACCTGCTGTCCCAGTCTTTGTGCATCTCCCTCTCCTTTTGAGAATTAATATCATTGATGATCGAGTCAACGTTCTTTCCTGGTTTCTAAGGAGAATTCAAAGAATGCAAATTAAAACATGTCATGGGTAAAACTGATGTCTCCTGCCAGCCACAGCTGATTAAGTAGGTGATCAAGCTAGTTTTCTTCTTGGATTCTTTAGAACTGAAGTCCACTTCAAAAGAAGCTAAAGTAATAATTATTCCCCCTGTAAGGTGCGAAATGCTAAGCAATGTATTTTTTAAATCCATCATACAAATGGCCAGCAGACTGAAGGCTGTTGCTGTCAAGCATGTAACTATATTAGGGGTGGTTTGGGACTAAAATGTTAAGCAGCACCAGTGTAATAATAGCATGTTTTTAATGTTAAAGTTTATTTCTTAGTGTCACAAGTAGGCTTACATTAACACTGAAATGAAGTTACTGTGAAAATCCACTGGCCGCCACATCGAGGGAGAATTTAGCACGGCTGATGCAACTAACCAGCATGTCTTTCGGACTGTGGGAAGAAATCGGAGCACCCAGAGGATCTCCATGCACTCACAGGGAGAATGCGCAGACTCCATACAGCTAGTGACCCAAGCTGGGAATCGAACCCAGGTCCCTGGATCTGTCAGTCGGCAGTGCTAACCACTATGCTGCCCTCATGTGTTTCTGATGCACCTATACTAGCAGTGGGCAATGGGTTTATTGAAAGAGGATCACACCAGGAGCATGGGAAAAGGAATAGCCAATTCAGCCCTTCAGGTCTGCTTTGCTATTCAACGAAATCAATGCCGATTTGCACCTTAACGCCATTTACCTGCCTATGGTTCCATAATCCCTTGGTTAATAAAAAAAAATTCACAGTTATGACATTTTTAATCCATAGTGAATAGGGGGAGAGAATTTCCGATCTCTGCTGCTCAAAGGAATGTAAGCCTAGTCTTAACAACCGGTCTTCATATTTTAACCCTTTTACCACCGGTATTATGCTGGTGCATCTTCGTTTCACCTGCTCCAAGATCAATATATCCTTCTGACGAAACAGTTTTACAGCAGACTGCCACCATAGAGTCATAGAGATTTACAGATGGAAACAGGCCCATAAGCCCAACTTGTTCATGGCAACTTTTTTTTTAAACCACTAAGCTAGTCCCAGTTGCCAGCGTTTGGCCCATATCGCTCTGTACCCATCTTACCCATCTAACAGTTTAAATGCTTTTTAAAAGACAAAATTGTACCTGCCTTTACTACTACCTCTGGCAGCTTGTTCCAGACACTCATCATCCTCTATGTAAAAAATTGCCCCTCTGAATTCTTTTGTATCTCTCCCTTCTCACCTTAAACTTATGCCCTCTAGGTTTAGACTCCCCTACCTTTGGGAAAAGATGCTGACCATCTAGCTGATCCATGCCGCTCATTATTTTATAGACCTCTATAAGATCACCCCAAGTTTCCTACGCTCCAGGGAAAAATGTCACAGTCTATCCAGCCTCTCCTTATAACTCAAATCATCAAGTAGCATCCTAGTAAATCTTTTCTGCACTCTTTCTAGTTTAATAATATTCTTTCTATAATAGGGTGACCAGAACTGTACACAATATTCCAAGTGTGGCCTTACCATGTCTTGTACAACTTCAACAAGATGTCTTAACTGCTGTAATGATGTGGATATGCCGGCGTTGGACTGGGGTAAACACAGTAAAAAGTCTGAAAACACCAGGTTTCAGTCCAACCGATTTATTTGATAGTAAATTCACTAGCTTTCGGGTTAGCCGCTTTGTCAGGTGAATGGCATTCACCTGACGAAGGGGCTAACCTGAAAGCTTTTACTATCAAATAAATCGGTTGGACTGAAACCTGGTGTTGTCAGACTTTTTACTGTGTTAACTGCTGTACTCAATGTTTTGACCAATGAATCCAAGCATGCTGTATGCCTTCTTCACCACCCTGTCCAATTGTGAGTCCACTTTCAAGGAGCTATGAACCTGTACCTTAGATCTCTGTCCGATAACTCTCCCCAACGCCCTACCATTAACTGAATAAGTCTGTCCTGGCTCAATCTACATCGCTTCGCATTTATCTAAACTAAATTCCATCTGCCATTTGTTGGCCCACTAGCCCCGTTGATCAAGATCCTTGCACTGTGCAGTGTTGTGCACCTACACTGCACAAATGGAAACTGAGGAAGTAATCAATAAATTGTATTAATTTATGTTCACTGCAAGGCCGCTGAGTCTTATTTACAATCTCAACATTTTCAAAATTGAACCCCTCATTAGTGCAGTACAAGATAATCAAATGTCATTTTCAACAGGAAGGACATGGTATCTACAGTATTTGATATCTCAGAGTATAGCCTGAATCTCATGTACCCCCACTCTACCATGCCACTAAGCCAGGGGATTGGCTCTAGTTCAATGAAGGGTACAGGAAGGCAAGTCAGGAGCAAAACCAGGCTGACATAAAGAAGAGGTGTCAACCTGAGGAAGCTTCAACACGATTACTTGTGGCACCAAACAGCAATACCACAATCAATGGACCATATCTAAGCTCTGCAGTCCTGCCACATCCAGCCATGAATGGCAGACAATTAAACAACTCACTGGAGATAGAGGTTCCACAACTATCCCCATGCTCTATGATGGGGGAGTCCAGCATGTCAGTGCAAAAAACAAGGCTGAAGCATTTTGCTGCAGTGAGTGGAAGATCCACCTTAACCTCCACCAGCATCACAGATTAATTCACCCCACATGCCATCAAAAATGGCCGAATGCACTGGATACTGCAAAGGTTATGGGCCCTGACAGTATTCTGGCAATAGTGCTGAAGTCTTATAGCACCCTAGATTGTACCTTCAGCTATAGATTTATAAATAAATCTGAGCCAATAGAGATCACAGTTAGCCTGCATATGACTACAAGTTCTTCAGATCTACCATAGTGTAATCAACAGGTACCTCCTTTGGAGGGGGTGGGGGGGGCGCTGTTTATGCTCATCAGACGTACCCCCTAAGATTTTAATCCCCCCCATCTTCGTGTCTCCAACTTTCATCTCTGAAATCTGATTCCATCACTCCCCTCCCTGCCCCTGTTCCCAATTCCTCCAGGCCTAAAAAGCACCCACTTGTCTTATCCTAACAAATATGGCACTTATTTCTAGAGATCATCCCCCCCCGCTCCCCCCCCCCCCCCCCCCCACCCGCACCGCCGTAGTCCCAGCAACGACCACTGCTTGCTTCTGCCACTGCTGGGACTATTCAGTGGTGGTCAATCAGATTAGATTCATGATCGACTTATTCTACTGGGGAGAGTGAGCAATAAGCTCCCCCCCACTCCCCCCTGTAGAAAAAAGCCCTCGATGAACTTGAATGGTGGAACAGACCCGAGAGGCCAATTGCGCAGATGTAACATCACACCAACCTGCTTGCTCCAACATTACTGCACAGAACAGTTCTGTCAAAACACTGTTCCATAGAGCAGGACTTTAAAAGTGATCGGCCACCAGGGAGAAACTTTATAGCTTCATAGCTATCACTGAGTTACCCTGCCCTTTATGCTACTCAAACTGCTTGGTCCGCAGTTGAGCTAATAAAGTAATTGCTTTGCGCAGTAATATGACCAAAGGAAATCAACAGGATGCCTTTATTTATTCTGGTGATTGTGATGGAGACGCGTGAATAGGAAGGGTGGCGCTGTAACTGGGTAAATCACATTGGAAAGTGTGAGCTCAGCTGATTATTTTCTGATTTAAGAGGGTGAGTTTATAAAGCGAGTGACAGAGTGAACTCTGACTGATTTCTCTCCTGCCCAGATTAGACCCGAGTGCAGAATTTGATCCAGGCAGGGATTCCCATAGGGGATACTGCTACAGTTGTTTTTAATATTTAACAGGTGGCAGAGCAACACAAACAAAAAGGGCATTTCCTTCCTCTCCAGAAGGCAGCAAGTTCAAATTCTATTGAACTGATTTGTAGCAATGGAGGAGAAAGATGGACCAGCCTGATGAACCGTGGAAAGGGATGCACCATCTAATTCAGGGACACCATTAGCAGCAGTCTTCCGACACTTGATATACACTTGTCCGCAGTGCAGTCCCATTGAAGTACAAGTTTGTTACAGAGGCAGTCCAAGCAGCCTCCATACTGGCAATGCAACAGGTTATTTACCCTTTAGGCATGTGTATTCCATCACTCGATAAACAATTGTGCAATTTCAACATGCAAAACAGCTTCCTCTACTGCCACTGAAACATTGGATGCCTAGCTCGAACAGGTATGAAACTACAGCCAGTCTCTGTAGTTGACAGTCTTGAGAAATGTATTGAAGGAGAAATTTCTTTGATTTGCAACAATTTTCCACAATGTGTTTTGTAGCATATTATCCACTGGCTTATCATTGACTGGCACATTGTCCACTAGTGTATGGTCCACTTGTGTATGGTCCACTTGTGTGTTATCCATTGGCACATTGCCTACTGGCAAGTTGTCCACTGGCACGTTGTCCACTAGTTTGTTGTCCACTTGTGTGCTGTCGACTGGCGCACTAACCATTAGTGTATGGTGCACTGATATTTTGTCTTCTGGCAGTCCTTGCAAGCAAAAATATAGGAGAGAGCAGCTATCATGGTATGAGCCTCACAACTAGGTGAGTGCACCGTGGAGCTTGTTTCCGAGCAATTCTCTCCTTCATTTTCATCAAAGATATCCAACAAGGGCAGGCAGGAACTTCTAGCAACTTTATCACTTCCTATTCAAATCCTTTCTTTATCAGGATTCAAAATTGTGAATTCCTGATTTCCCTCCATCTTATCTTCTTACTGTAATCCCCAGGCAGCTAAAAGGCAGCTCACCTTCATAGAATCATAAAATCCCTACAGCATAGAAGGAAGGCATTCAGCCCATCGAGTCTGCACTGAGTCTGACAGAGCATCTAACCCCGGCTCATCCCCTTGTCCTATTCCTGTAACCCTACATATTTACCTCACTAATCCCCCTAACCTTCATATCTTTGGACACTAAGGGGCATATTTAGCTTGGCCAATTCACCTAACCTGCACATCTTTGGAGTGGGAGAGGAAAACGGAGCACCCGGAGAAAACACATGCAGACATGGGGAGAATGTGCAAACTCTACACAGACAGTCACCCAAGGCTGGAATGAAACCTGGGTCCCTGATACTGTGAGGCAGCAGCGCTAACCACTGTGCGCCTGCTGCCCTATTTTCACCGAGCCACTCATTGTTCATCAATTTCTTCTGCCCCAATTAACTGTTCATTTCTATTTGCTTTGTAATGACCTTGCTACGTCTTTCAATATAACCTTACCTTCAGCTTGAGTTCCTTGTATTGTTTGGACATGCGAACCAGTAGCTGTTGCTCATTAATGGCAGGAGGTTTCTGCTGATAGAATTGCACCATGGCCTGTGCTGCCTCAGGATACGCCATCTCCAAAAAAGCCTGCAAAAACAACCAAAGATAATCACTCTACACCCAGTGAAGGTGATGCTCTGAATGCTGTCCTTTGATATGCTGATGCACTATGCCATGGAAAGATACAACATAGATCGATGCTTGTAAATGCAGTGAGTTCCCCGTGACAACCAGGCTACCGAGGAGAACTGCCAATATGGACTTTAGAAGCTTCTCGCGCAGGAACAGAAGGCAAACCAGCACGTCACACATCTCGAGTACACTGGAGGGACTCAATCATTAAAACAAAATGGAACAGGTTAGAAAATTCTTTGATCGACATTCACCTGGGTTTAAAAGGAAGCATAACACTTAAAGCTGCAGAAAAATGGAAAGTATCTCATAGAATCCCTGCAGTGCAGAAGGAAGCCATTCAGCCCATCGAGTCTGCACCGACCACAATTCCATCCAGGCCCTATCCCCATAACGCCACATATTTACTCTACCAGCCCCCCTGACACAAAGTGACAATTTAGCATGTCCAATCCACCTAACCCGCACATCTTTGGACCGTGGGAGGAAACTTCAGCACTTGGAGGAAACCCACGCAGACACGGGGAGAACATGCAAACTCCACACACAGACGGTCAACCAAGCCAGGAATTGAATCCAGGTCCTTGGCGCTGTGAGACAGCAGTGCTAACCACTGTGCCACCGTGCCATCCTGATTATTTTCACTCTGATTACTTAGAGTCCATTCAGAGTCACCATTGCTGTGCTGTGTCTCAGGCTGGGCCACCATTGCTGTGCTGTGTCTCAGGCTGGGCATTGAAGCTTGACACCGCCGCTCTTCAACTGTTTTATTCATCCACAGGACATGGGTGTCGCTGGCTGGCCAGCATTTATTGCCCATCCCTAGGTGCCTGAGGGTGGCTGAGAGTCAAGCACATTGACAAAATAAGTGTTCAGAAACAACACTCGCAGGAAATTGAGACTTTGCAGCTGCTTAGCATCAATAATGTGCTCAAACAGCCCAGAGTTATTTTATCTAAGAAAGAGAAGGCTGAGGGACAACGGAATATAAGATTTATGGAAGGGGTTTGATGGGGTAAATGTAGAGAAGATGTAGTGCAAATGGGCCACAGATATAAGATGGTCACTGACACGTCTGATGGAAGTTGCAGGATCAGAGGCATGTATTTATCCAGACAATGAGTGGAATGTGGAACTTAACAAGCAAAGAGTCGTTGGGGTCCGCAGTATAGATGTACTGACGGGAAAGACAGACTTGCTAAGGGAGGAAGGAATAGAAAGTTATGCTGACAGAAATCAACAAAATAGATGGGAAGGAGGTTCATGTGAAGTATTGATATTGCTACAGAACAATGAGAAGATATTTTAGAGTCCCTACAGTGAAGGAGGCCATTCGGCCCATCAAGCCTGCACTGACTCAATGACAGGGCATCATAACCAAGCCATATCCCTGTAACATCACATATTTACCCCCACCAAACCCCCAACCTACACATCTTGAGGCAATAAGGGGCAATTTAGCATGGCCAATCCACCTAATCGTCACATCTTTGGACTGTGGGAGTAAACCGGAACACCTGGAGGAAACCCATGCTGACACAGGGAGAATGTGCAAGCTCTACACAGCCTGGGTTTGAACCCGGGACCCTGGTATTGTGAGGCAGCTGTGCTAACCACTGTGCCACCATGATGTCCTTTTTGAATTGAACCAAGCGACCTGTCAATTCTATGCAGATTTATTTGTTTTACTTCTAAATAAATACCATGAACTTTAAGCTTAAACCTGGGCTTGGTTTTGAAGGAATGCTTGACACGCACTATGTTACGAGAGATGAACTGTGATTAACAGTGGTTGAAATCAAGTTGCATACCTGGTTTGTGGCCCTCATGAGGATGTAGTTGGTGACTTTTCCAAATGGGAGGCCAAGATTAATAACGTCATTCTCAGTGCAGCTTCCTTCAGGAAGATTACAGATGTGAACAACTCGGCTGGGTCCAGGCTTCCTCTGTGGAAAAGGCTAAAAACAAAGAACATTAGCTTCACAGCACTGGGGAATGCTATTGTGTTAGAACAATCTGATGACAGACACAAAGACAAAACCTGCAACAGGCATAACATACTCATTATTTCACTGGCCAACACCAGGACCTTATACACTCAGAATTTACAGCCTTGCTGCAATCCAAAACCATAAAATCCCATCTGAGATCAACGCATCTTCCTATGGTCAGCCCTTCGCCCGCTCCGATTCCCATGGCGGGCAGGGAGGTAAAATTCCGGCCATCGTTACTTTCTTTTTTTGGGAGTTCAAAACATGAGGGGCCTCGGCAGAGCTGATAGGGAGAAACCGTTCCCAGTGGTGAAAGGATCGAGAACCAAAGGATGCCAACTTATTTGAAGCAAAGAAACACAAGGAAAATCTATCCAACACAGTGAGTGGTTGGTACTTGGGGTGCACAGGTTGAGGGTGTGGTGAAGGTAGATTCAACTGAGGCCTTTAAAAAAAATTGGATAATTTCTGAAGAGGATTTTTCAGGGCTAAGGGGAAAGGGCAGAGGATTCGGACTGGGTGAGTTACTCTTTTATTAGTGTCACAAGTAGGCTTACATTAACACTGCAATGAAGTTACTGTGAAAATCCCCTCGTCAACATCCTCCAGTGCTTGTTCGGGTACACTGTGGGAGAATTTAGCATGGCCAATCCACCTAACCAGCATGTCTTTCGGATGGTGGGAGGAAACAGAAGCACCTGGAGGAAACCCATGCAGACATGGGGAGAATGTGTAAACTCCACACAGACACTGACCCGAGGCCAGAATTGAACCTGGCACTTGGCACTGTGAGGCAGCAGTGCTCACGATTATACCACTGTGCTGCCCTCTTGCAGTGAGCCATCACATTCATGACAGACTGGAGTGTCTCCTTTGCTTCTGTAACCATTCTACAATCCTATAATTATATAATTCATCTCCATAATCTGATCATCTTGGGCAGAACTTTCTCTGTTTCAAAAACTTTCAGGCATCTGGCCCATTTTATTAAAAGGGCAATTAGCCCTTAGATATTTGCATATTAAGGGAGATACACAGATCCTGCACAATGTCAGGAATCCGTCATGGGACTGGAGGTAGTGTCATGGTAGCAGCTTAGAGGGATCTCAGAATCTGCTGCTCATACCACTATAGTGGGCACAGTCATGGTCAAATGCATTCTTGTGGAGGGACTTTCCCTTCTCACAATAAAGGCCAAAATAGCTTTGAGTCTTCATTTTTATTTAGGCCTCAGAAGCCTTCGGGCAGCAACTGTTAATTACCCACATTCATGTTTTTGAATTCGCTACTTGCCGCAGTTGGCTGGGAATCTGCTGCCCATCTTGCGGAGGCAGGATTATGTCGGGAAGTAGGTCCTGTCACGCCTGAGTCCAATTTCCCCTTCTAAAGTTGCCTCCACGAGGACGGAGACATTCCATTCTCACAGAATGTGGCTCCATCCATATTCCCACAGTCACGAAATTCATAACTGCAGGAGCACCTTGAGGACAGTAGCAGGTCCCATTCAGACAGCCATCATTAACAGGATGAATCGAATGGCCTCCATTTGCACTGTAATCATTCTGTGATTTTGTGTAAAGGCCCACTACTATCTTCTTACAGTACTGGGACGAACAAGAAGCACACTCACATTAGTGATACCCACATCCTTTAAAAACCTTTACTTTTAATTGAAAACTATTTTGCAAAGGTCCAAATCGAAGAATCTTCATTGGGGATAGTGAATGTGATGTGAAATATTTGCAGTTCAGCTAAATATAAGAAGGAAGAGGAAATGAAAATAAACCTGGTGGGTGCAGAGATGACAAACGATATAACTTTTCTTTGTTTTCATAATTTGACTGCTGTTGGAAAAGCTGTATCAACAACCTTGGTACATTTTACTATATTAGCGGCAATATAAGAGGTTTAGTTTTGCATTTGTTTCCCATTTCTAGTTCCCCTGAGAAGGTGGTGCTTCATTTGCTAACCCTCTTTGTAGAGGAGTCAGGGCGAAATTGGTCTATATTCCAACAGGGCCAAGTTAGCTCATAGTGAGTTGGAAGCCAATTTATTAACTTGCTTATTCATCTTTCCACTGCAGTTCACATAACAATAGCTTAAACTCTTTGGAGACTCATTTTCTTGTCTTCCTGTTTATAATTGATTTGAAGTGAGAAATCTTGACATTATTTTCCAAGTGAACGGAAAATAAAATCTGATGAGTGTTGCTAATTTGTGAGCAGCCTGTAAATGCTGGGGCTTGAGGTGCATGGGGACCTCAAAGCGCCAGGGGTGCTGGTTCGATTCCGGCTCGGGTCATTGTCTGCATATGTCTGTGTGGTTTCCTCCAGATGCTTTGTTTTCTTCCCACAGGTCAAAGGTGTGCAGGTTAGGTGGATTGGCCATGCTAAATTGCTCCTTAGTGTCTAAAGATGTGTAGGTAAGATGGATTCGCTGTGGTAAATGTGTGGAGTCACAGGATAAAGTAGGGGATGGGCCTCAATAAGATGTTCTTTTGGACAGTGAATGAAGCCCAATCCATCACGCAAACCAGCCTCCAATCTATTGACTCTGTCTACACTTCCCACTGCCTCAGAAAAGCAACAAGCATAATTTAGGACGCCATGCACCCCAAGTATACTCTCTTCCACCTTCTTCCACCAGGAGAAAGATACAAAAGTCTGAGGTCACACATCAACCAACTCAAGAACAGCTTCTTCCTTGCTGCCATCAGACTTCTGAATGGACCCACCTCGCACTAAGTTGATCTTTCTTTACACCCTAAGTTGATCTTTCTCTACACCCTACTGTGACTGTAACACTCCTTTTCCCTTCTCTATGAATGGTATGCTTTGTCCTTATAGCACGCAAGAAACAATACTTTTCACTCTATGTGGCAATAATAAATCAAATCAAATCAGACTCAATGGGCTGAATGGCCTCCTTCTGCACTGTAGGGATTCTATGGCTCTATGATCAAGATGAGACTGGTAGAGATGACAAGTCCACAACTTGAAGGCAGTTTACAAGGGCACAGTAGCTTTCGTTGCGTAGAATATTCCAGTCCTGTCTGCCCCATGACCCAAAATTCCCACCCTAGGTCAACAGACAGATTGTCCGTCGCATTCTCCGAGCCAGCCGCAATGTTTCCCATGGCAGCCGAGACAAGAAGATTTAGGCCATAATCATTGTATTCCAGTGATAGCCCAGAAATGATCAGATTTATTGAATTCAACATCACAGCTTACCACAGTGGGACATCAAGATTGCCTCTGACCAATATATACCATAACTACCATGTAAACTTATATGAGAACTTCAAAAGGAAGAGTTATAGGATAGGAGCATAAAAGTAGTGGGACTAATCACTCGTGAAGTATAATGGTGCTCGAGGTGTTTTTACCCGGGGTGGCACGGTGGCACAATGGTTAGCACTGCTGCCTCACAGATCCAGGGATCCGGGTTTGATTCCCGGCTTGGGTCACTGTCTATGTAGAGGCTGCACGCTCTCCCCGTGTGTGAGTGAGTTTCCTCCGGGTGTTCTGGTTTCCTTCCACACTCCAAAGTGCAGGTTAGGTGTATTGGCCATGATAAATTCTCCCTCAGTGTACCTGAACAAGTGTCGCAGTGAGGTGATGAGGGAATTTTCACAGTAATTTCATTGCAGCGTTAATGTAAGCCTCCTTGTGACTAACAGATAAACTTTAACTTTTATTTCATTTCGTCAAAAGTTTTGGAATCTGTGATTTGTTTTTGAATCTATTTAATGACGATATTATGGACAACATTAATGAAGATTCCATCTTTTTAGGGGAATTTCACACTAATTTTATTGCAGTGTTAAGTTTTTAACAATTGCAGTGGATTTAATGTCTTCTCTAGTCAAACACAAAAAATAATTGCTGCACAACAGCAAGGTTTTTTCATGATTATTTTTTTTTAACTAAAATCTATCTTTGGCATGTACACAGGATAATAAACAGCCTCCCAGAAAATGTTATTTTCTTGGATCATGGGCATCCAATTCTTGCCCAGTTTCACTCACAATCTGAGGAAACCTAACCTGTGCCAAAGAAGTATGAGTAACTTTATGTTGTGTGAGTACGGCAGTGCTCCAAGTTTATTTCTGGTGCTGAGACCATGTGGGAACATATATCATCTTTAGAAAAAAAGACATGAGGCTGTCTGATTCTCACAGAACCTCGAGCACTTTGCTGATCAGCGTTTGGTCTGGCGTTGACCAAATCTTTCCAACCACTAAGTTCTGAGTTTGGCAACCTATTTCTCCCTAAAGAGGTTTATGTTTTTTTTAGTGCCATTGGGAGATGCAAGACGAATATCTGACATTTCTAAACCCAAATAATTGGCAAATTATGAAGTAGTTCCGGCAGAATGCATCATTCTGGGTCACTCTGGCTTGGGTCACTGTCTGTGTGGAGTTTGCACGCTCTCCCGGTGTCTGCATGGGTTTCCTCCGGTGCTCCGGTTTCCTCCCACAGTTTGAAAAACGTGCTGGTTAGGTGCATTGATCAGAACAGATGGAGTGTGGTGACCAGGGAAATTTCACACTAGCTTTATTGCAGTGTTAACGTAAGCCTTACTTGTGACTAATAAATAAAAACTAAACTAATTGGTGGGTGGCACGGTGGTTAGCACTGCTGCCTCACAGTGCTAGCGACCCAGGTTCAATTCTGGCCTTAGGTGTGGAGTTTGCACGTTCTCCCCGTGTCTGTGTGGGTTTCCCTTGTGTGCTCCAGTTTATTTTTCCTTGAGGAAAACTGGGCCTCCCAAAGTAGCTGTAATGGTTTTGGTTCAGCAATTACCCAGAGGGACGAGTTCAAACCCAAACGCAGTAAGTGGAATTCAATAATATGAGCTAGTACCATAAGGGTAACTTGGAAAGCTGTCATATTGCCACAAATCCTCAACTGGTTCATTAATGCCCTTTGGTGAATGGGAGTGACCATTACGCATTCTAAGTGGTTGTATTTTAATACCCTCTGAAGCAGCCACTCATTTGTGAAATATAAATCTACCTTTTGTGGGTGGGCAACAAAGACAATCCTGCCAGGTTTAATCAACCATGAGAATACTTTAAATAAATAAGGAAAAAGCAATGATTTGTAATGTTGAGAATGCAATTACCTTTGACGTTGAAACTGTTGAAGAGAATCCGTGACTTGGTTGGGGAAATGTCCGGAGTTGAGATTGGCTGTTATTTGATGGAAATTCTGAAAGATAATGAACAATAACATGAGGTAAAATTAGGGATATCAAGCAGAAATACAACACTGGTCTGGAACCAGAATATAGTGGTAAGCTTACAAACAAAATACTATTTTTCATTGTGTGAATGAACTGAAACAAGACCAATTGAAGGGGTACAGGATAATGGGATGAGATTCCTGCCCAATAACCCCAAACCACTTGTCCCTTCTTCTCCCATCCTCTTCGGGAACAGAGTTCAGGAAAGACCATTCAGGTGTCTACACAGCAGGGAAGGAGGGAGGCACAGTGACACAGTGGTTAGCACTGCTGCCTCACAGTGACAGGGACTCGGGTTCGATTCCCGGCTTGGGTCACTGTCTGTGTGGAGTTTGCACATTCTCCCCATGTCTTCGTGGGTTTCTTCCAGGTGCTCAGTCTCCTCCAACGGTCCAAAGATGTGTGGGTTAGGTGGATTGGCCGTGCTAAATTGACCCTAGTGTCGGGGGACTAGCAGGGTAAATATGTGGAGCTATGGAAATAGAGCCTAGGTGGGATTTGCACACTCGATGGGCTGAATGACCTCCTTCCAACTGTAAGGATTCTATGATTCTATGATTCTATGAAATGGAAGAATTGGTGGGAGTATCCACACTGACATGTTTAAATGATTTAAAGTTTGAATGGAGATCCATACAGCATCTTAGTCAGCCAAGATAAATCTACCTTTATCAGATGTTTCCTAACCCTGGATTTTATACTGCAAATGTAACATCTCTCACATCACAGTGGTCAGCACTGCTTCCGCACAGCTCCAGTGACCCGGGTTCAATTCCAGTCTTGGGTGACTGTCTGTGTGGAGTTTGCACATTCTCCCCATGTCTGCATGGATTTCCTCCTGGTGCTCTGATTTACTCCCACAAAGGTGTGCAGGTTTGGTGGATTGGGCAGGCTAAATTGCCCCTTAGTTTTCCAAGATGTGTAGGTCAAGGGAATTAGCAGGATGTGTGGGGCTAGGCCCTAGATGAATTGCTCTATTGGAGAGTCAGTGTATATTCAATGGGCCAAGTGGTCTCCTTCTCACTGTATGGATTCTATGACTGTCTATATGGAGTCTGCATGTTCTCCCTGTGTCTGTGTGGGGTTCCTCTAGGTGCTTCAGTTTCCTCCCACAACCCAAAGATGTTAGGTGAATTGACCATGTTAAGTTGCTCCTTAATGCCCTGTAATGACAGGCAATTAAGATGGGCCTGTTAGACTACAAACTCCTTGATTAAGGGCCAAATTGATGGACCAACCAGGGAGTCTTTTGATTTGTAGGAGTGTCAGTTCCTTTGGGACTCCTAGTGTAAACTGCTAACTGAAAGCACTCTGAATGCTGTTGTCAGACTTGTAAATAAAGGGATTTTGGTGAAGGGGCTTCTGCCTCTGAGGATTTTTTACATGCCCGAAGAATGGGAGGGCTGGATAAGGTGATCTTTTGGAGAGTCAATGCTGACTCGATGGGTCAAATGGCCTCTTCCTGTACTGTAAGGATTCTGTGGTTCTAAAAACCACCATTTAACTAGATCATTTCAACAGTGTAAAGCATGGGTGATTTAATGGGGATTGTCTTACTACATTCATGTCTCATTCTTTCTACCCAATCCACTTACAATTAATAAAATGTTTTCCACATTGTTCTCCAGCATCAATGCTATTATTGAGATCTCGTTACTAAATTCAAGACAAAACTATCATTAACACTAGCCAGTCAGGCAAATTTAACATTGCATATGCTGTAAATTGTGTTTAACTTTTACTGATGACACATCATTAATTTTTTTTCGCATACGAAAGGCACATTATAGATTTAGATTGATTACCGGATGGATTCAAACCCATACTGGTTCCGCATGAGTTGCCACCTCCATTTGTCGATGTTGTAAAGTTAGTTGACCCAATGCCTGAGCTGGAATTAAAATCAGAATGAAAAATCAGAGAACGGCACAGGGAAAATGATGGAAAGACATAGATCCGCTAAGATAACTTCTTCACTGGCCCAGTTACCACAGAAGCTGTAAAGACTCGTTGAACTGAAAGTTCTGAATTCACTGCAGAAAATCAAACTTTCTTCCTGCACTCCATAAGGAAGGCGCATATAGATAACATTTAGTTATTGCCTTTAGCAACGGTATCCATGCTTCAATAGCAATCCAATTAGAGTAAAGCACTTTGAAGAGTTCCAACAATGTAACAGGCGTTATAGAAAGGCAACTATTTTATTGCTGCTTACGATCAGAAATTGGTGTCATTTATAGAACTGAAATTTTTCATTTACAAGTTTCTGCGTGAATCTAAATTCTAACATTTTTGGATAATTAATTAAGGACAATTTGCTAGTGCAATGTGTCGGACTGTCTATACCTGATAGTTTATACCAGAGTTACATGGTGATCATGTAGGGTGCAACCTTATGACCTTAACCCGCCCAACTCTCGGTAAGATCGGGCGGGAGGTGAAAAATCAGGTTTGTGCCTGGCACTATTTTGCTACAATGGGTGTGACATCGATTTAAATATTAATTACATGCTTTGCATATGAGTGGCATAAGATTGCATTTTCAAACTCACCCAAATAAACATAGAAGATAGGAGCAGGAGGAGGCCATTCAGTCCTTTGGGCCTGCTCCATCATTCATCACAAGCCATGGCTGATCATCCAACACATTAGGCTAATCTTGCTTTTTCCCCATTACCTTTGATCCTATTCACCCCAAGTGCTATATACAGCTGCTTCTTGAATACATTCAATGTTTTGGCATCAACTACTTCCTGTGGGATGAATTCCACAGGCTCACCACTCTTTGGATGAAGAAATGTCTCCTTACTTCTGTTCTAAATCGTCTATCCTGAATCCTGAGAGCACAACCCCTGATTCTGCGCTCCCCCACCGCCAGGAACATCCTTCCTGCATCTACCCTGTCTAGTCCTGTTAGAATTTTATAAGTCTCTATGAGATTCCCCCCTCATTTGTCTGAACTCCAGCGAAAACAATCCTAACCTAACTAAACTCCCCTCATACATTAGTCCCACCGTCCCCGAAATCAGCCTGGTAAACCTTCGCTGCACTCCCTCGAGATCAAGAACATCGTTCCTCAGGAAAGGAGACCAAACTCAAATCAGTATGGATCACAAGAAAGTATATCTAAAGAGAAAACACTGGAAAATCTCAGCAGGTCTGGCAGCATCTGTGAGGAGAGAAAAGACCTGATGTTTCGAGTCCAGATGACCCTTTGTCACAGCCCTGGACAGATGCTGCCAGACTTGCTGAGATTTTCCAGCATTTTGTCTTTTGGTTTCAGATTCCAGCATCCACAGTAATTTGCTTTTATCATAAGAACGAATAATGGTTTACCACCCAAAAAGGAAGCTAATATGGACAGAAGTACTTACTTTTCTGAGAAGAGGGTACAGTTTTGGATGTGATGCTTTCCTTTCACATGGTGTTCCCAATCCTGTTAATGTAAAGGAGATTCATCAGATTGTTGATTATACAGTACTATGTGGGACTGGCAATGCAGTGCCCAAGAGTGTGGAAGGGAGGCAGGTTCAATCGAAGCATTCAAGAGGGAATTGGTTTATTACCAGGACGGCCCCCTGACAAACCCCCCACCAGGACTACCATCACGATTCACTCCTGCACGTTCCATCCCCCCCAACTCTGGTTAGACCCTCCTGCACAGGGCCCCCACCATCATGATCACCACTCAGACTCTACTACCTCAGTAATGTCCCTGGCACACAGGTGGCATCCAACTGGCACCATCAGGTTGTCCGGTGTCTACTGTCGGGCTGTTCAGTGTGCCAGGTGGGTAGTGGAAAATGGACATTGCCTGATGGGCACCGTCCAGCCATGGACGCGACCACTCAGAGGCTTCTGTGGCCTCTGCAACCCCCCAACCCAGTGTAACCATTGTATCAAGTTTCTGTTAGCGGACACCAGTGGTGACTCTTGCCATTATTGTGCTGCACCCAGTGGATTCCTCGCACTGGGATTTGATGGGGGTTAACATATTTAAATGCTACTTTACATATGCTAATCTGTCTCACACCCTTCCTGGATGTGATTCCAATCATGCCTTTAGGATGTTTAAATTTAAATTTATTTATTAGTGTCACAAGTAGGTTCACATTAACAATACAATGAAGTTACTGTGAAAATCCCCTAGTCGTCACACTCTGGCGCCTGTTCGGGTACACTGAGGGGGGATTTAGCATGGCCAATGTACCTAACCAGCACATCCTTTGGACCATGGGAGGAAACCGGAGCACCCAGAGGAAACCCACGCAGAATGTGCAGACTCCACACAAACAGTGACCCAAGCCAAGAATCGAACCCAGGTCCCTGCCGCTGTCAGGCAGCACTGCTAACCACTGCGCCATTGGACCACCAGGGGCCAGGAGACTCACAAACTGTTTGCCATCGGGTGTAAAATGGATGTTTAGGTCCACATGGTATTCTCCGCATGGCAAGGTCAGAGAATCACCCTGCAGGTTATTTGTTTTAAATAAATTGAAGGTAAAATAACTTTACATCAATAAGGGTAATGCTATCTTTTCAATGCTTGTTTCAATTATAGCTATAGCATCCCCTTTTCTCAATCAAATCATAATCTTTACCCAATAGAAATATTAATGAGATATACAGCAGCAATGCCACATAAACACAGTGGCTACAACAGAAGGTCAGAGGCTAGGAATCCTGCAGCGAGTAACTCATCACCTGACTGCCCAAAGCCTATCCGTCATCTACGAGGCACAAGACAGGAGTGTGATGGAATTCTCCCTACCTTCCTAAATGATTCATGAAGTACCATCTACAACAAAGTAGCCCACTTAACTGGCACCCTATCCAACAATATTTCATTCCTCCACCCACCAGTGCATGGTAACAGTGGTATGTACAATATACAAGCTGCACTGTGGCAACTCACCAAGGCCCCTTTGACAGCATCTTTCAAACCAGTGACCTCTGCCAGCAAGAAGGACAAGAACAGCAGATCATCTGAGAACATAACCACCCACAAATTCCCCTCCAAGGCACTCACCATCCTGGCTTGGAAATATATCAGCATTCCTTCACTTTCACTGGATCAAAATCTTGTCACTCCTTCCCTAAGAGCCCAGGGACTGCAGTGGTTCAAGAAGGTGGCTCAATACTGCTGTCTCAAGGGTAATTAGGGATGGGCAGCAAAGACTGGCCTAGCCAGTGATACCTACATCCCGTGAAACATTAAAAAAATCATAGTGACCTTAAGGAGCAAAACCTTGGCATTGACTAATTTACTGACCATTTACCTTAATATATTGAGAAAGCATTTCATAGAATCCCTACAGTGCAGAAGGAGGCCATTCAGCCCATTCGAATCTGCACCGACCACAATCACACTTAGGCCCTATTCCCATAACCCCATCTATTTACCTTGCTAATCCACTTATTCTAGGATCAATTTACCATGGCCAATCCACCTAACCCATATAGCTTTGGACTGCATGGAGAAACCGGAGCACCCGGAGGAAACCCACACAGACACAGGGAGAATGTGCAGTCTCCACATATACGGTGACCCGAGGCTGGAATTGAAACCGGGTTCCTGGCGCGGTAAGGCAGCAGTACTAACCACTGTGCCATCATGCCACCCAACTTCTGCTGTTGGAGGAGGGTGGATTAGATTACTATTTCAGATATAACAGAAATTAGATGGGAAATTCTGGAAAGCCACAGTAGTTGATAAATTGGTTATTAACAATGTGGTTCACTTGCTTCAAGCGTGATGTTGTAAGATCATAGAATCAGACATAAAACAAATTCATAGAGTCACAACGAAAATGGGCACGTGCATCTTTTGGTGAGGTGAGCAGATATGTGGTGTGGAATTCTCCAAACTCATCCTCACCCGTCCCGTTGCCCATGAGAATAGAGAAGTTGGCACTCAGCCAAAACTCCATTCACTACAGTGGCACTGGAGAATCCCAGCCGCGGGTGAGGCGGGCATTTCCAGTGATGGACACAGTGATGGACTGAGATTTCCAGAGTCCTTCTGTTCCCATGTCAGCCATTTTGTTTCTATGGCTCTGTGCATCCAGCAGGCAACAAATCTTTTGCAAGCGGTCAATATATGAACGGGCTTTGTGACAAGATAAAACTTGTCAACATCATTGTTGGGCCAGGGTTCTTTAATTATTTGTAATAAATAATTGAATTTAATCTGATCGCTGGAAAAAAAGCAACATGGACAATTTAATGTAAGGCCTGCATACACAGCAAAGTAATTTTTCCATCGTTTTCATGAACAATCTTGGTGACAAAATATGTTTTATGCTGGAACATGAGACAAAGGATAAAAAAAACAAGTATTTTAGAATGTAATGAATTGTGAGAACTTGAAAAATACTTGACTATCCCCCCTCATTTTGACCAGTTCAATCCCAATTTTCCACTTTCTCACCCAGTTCTGCTTTTCTCTGTTCAGAACACTTTTTACTTCAATTTATGTCAGCAATTTAGTTCAACAATCTCAGATTCTACCTCCCTTCTCTTCGCGCCCTTAGCCCTGCTGTTTTTAACTTGTGATGAGCAAATGAAAATCACCAGAGTCGCGTAGACTGTTCTCCCTATTTTTGGGTGGCACGCTGGCACAGTGGTGCCTCACAGCATCAGGGATACAAGTTCAATTCCCGGCTTGGGTTACTGTCTGTGTGGAGTTTACACGTTCTCCCTGCGTTTGCGTGGGTTTCCTCCGGGTGCTCCGGTTTGCTCCCACAGTCCAAAGATGTGCAGGTTAGGTGGACTGACCATGCGAAATTGCCTCTTCGTGTCAGGGGGACTGGCTAGGGTAAATGCATGGGGTCACGGGGATAGGACTTGGGTGGGATTGTGGTTAGTGCTGACGCAGTGGGCTGAATGGCCTCCTTCTGCACTGTGGCATTTTACGGCTGGTGGTGATTTCAACCTGAGAGCCACCACACCTCAGGCAAGGGGCAAACTGAGAGAGCAGGGCCTTCACAAATAACCTCAGCCTGGTGCGGCAATGGAACCTGCACCATTGCTTCACATCACAAACCAGTCAACTGAGCTTAATTAACTCCACCAGCAATTGATTTGATTCACTTCACTCACTCCTTTCCTAACCCAATTTTATCATAAAACTGTCCATTGTCACCAGTAAGTGGATTCAGAGATAAATTCTTTACAGTTTTAGTGAACGTAGATCCACAGATCTTTCTCACTACCTCAGAAACTTGTCTATTATTTAAAAGTGGCTGTCCCTCTCGGTGCAATGGAAATTTAAAACCTTAATTGTTCCTGTGCTGCCAGGGAAGAGACAGAAGTTTACCTAAAGGACAACATTAGTGTTCAATTAAGAGTGTTCAAATGTTTTGGATTGTGCTCGATAATCTTTATACATTAGAGAATATTTACACAGAATTTTTGCAGGTTAAAAATGCTAACCATAGCGTGGTTAATTAATTGTACATAATGTAGACTCATCAGAGGTAAAGTGCACCTGAGTGGTGTACATTCTGAGTGAGTTCAGAATACTAAGAGGCTACCTATGGGAATGAGGCACGTTGTAATAAGAGCCACACATTCTATGCACCGGGCCCACCTCCATCAGGTCTAACAAGATCTGCTACAGTCATGCTCCAAAACCCACCTTCAGGTTAAAGACTTTCTTGTCACATATTGAGCAGATGTGGGGCAGCTGTGATGGCACCAAGCCGTGGAAGTCGTTAAGTTCATGAGGCTGGATCTGTCTTTCTGGTAGATGGAGATGAAACGCGCCCTGGAGCTGCTTGTCACTTTGATTGAACTGGGGGCCTGTGAAGTTCGAGTTGCTGTTGTTGAACCTGTTGAAAGAAGGCGGCCCTCCGATGCTCACCTTGCCCTCAGACGTCGGCTCCTCCGGGTTGTAGAGCTCATTTCTCATCTGCAGCTGCTGATTCTTCGACGACCACACCTTCTGGGACTGGGCTGCAAAGTCAGGCCTGTTGGGTTGCAAGAACTGCGAGGGGCCTTGCCACTGATCGGGTGCCCAGGTTCCCTGATTATTCGGCCCACTTCCGGTTGGATTGACGTGATGAAGGCCTTCGGGTTGCTGCGGGAAGCCACAAGCGGTCACTTCTCCCGAAAACCGCGGGGCCTGGACCCCACACATCGCTGAAGAGTTCTGGAAATCTTGCTGAAAACCCGCTTGTGGCTGGTTCAAAATATGCCCTCCTTTAACCGGATTCCCCGACGCAAGGTTACCAGAAAGCATGTTGGCCATATCCCCACCGAAACCAAACTGCTGATAGCCCTGGGTGGAGAGCACCTCGTCATGCATGTACGTGTGGTTGTTAGGAACATTGGTCTTGTTGGAAAAGTCCCCGGGATATTCTGAAAATCCACCAGGAGGATGTGACGAAGCAGCCTTGTTCAGATTCAAGACCGCTGTGGATGGCTGTGATACTATCCCCGCGAAAGGATTCAATCCGATCGGGCCTGTGTTTTGAGGCTGTAAGTTTCCACCTTGGCTGATGCCTCCGGCTACCAAAGGAGGCAGCCCCGGGGTTTGCGAAGGATAAGGTAGTCCGCTGGGTGGCATGCCAGGGCCTGAAATACTAGGCCCGAGCTGTGTAGCTCCTGATTGTCCGTGAGTGGCGTTGATCAGCGTGGGAGTCCTTAACGTGTTAAACAGAGGCTGAGACATGGCGACTTTGCTGAGGACCTGGCTCAGGACGGTCGCAGCAGCTGTATTACTGTCCAAAGCAGCGGCTGACTGAGCAAACTTCAGCCGCTGCAGAGTGAGCTGCGCTTGGAGCTGTGCGAGCTGGACGCTGGCAGCAGATGGCAGGATAGGGTTTGGAGTCCCTCCACTGAACTGGGTGCTGATGGCAAAAGGATTCTTGTCCAAGGCCTTGGCAGAACTGCAATCAAAACACAATTCAGTTAGCAACATTCGAAAGAACAAGTCTAGATTAGAGCAATATTTCCGGCCAACCTGAATCCCAAAGTCATTACCACATGCAGTCCAGGACCACATAGTACCACATAAATCAAAGGCCTTGTAAAACTTGACGCTTTGAAGGAAAACAATGTCAAACTAGTTTATTACAGCAGATGACAGACACCTGGGCAGCTCACTCAGGCAACACAAGTGTCAGCCATTATGTAACATCCTATAATCAAACTAACAATCCGACTTATGATATACATCAGATATGAATCACTCTGGATTGATCTTGATAGGCAAAGGCCACTGCACACGTACAGAAATAGTCCTGACCTCAAGCAGCAGCGGGGTCAAGAAATTTCAAAGAGTTTTGATTCGATAACAGCTTCAAAAAAATTTTCCATTAGAATCAAAGAGTCCTACAGTGCAGAAGGAGACCATTCGGCCCATCGAGTCTGTACCAACCACAATCACACCCAGGCCCTATCCCCATAACCCCATGTCATTACCCTAGCTAGTCCCCCTGCCACTAAGGGGCAATTTACCCCAACCAATTGACCTAACCTGCATATCTTCGGACTGTGGGAGGAGACTGGAATACCCGGAGGAAACTCACACAGACATGGGGAGAACATGCAGACTCTGTACAGACAGTTACCCAAGCTGGGAATCGAACTCAGGTCCCGGGCACTGTGAGGCAGCAGTGCTAACCAATGTGCCACCCAATTAGTAGACTTTACTGAGTGTTTTAAAAAATATATAATTCTCATGGTCGTTTTTGAATTCGGAGCTGCAAAGTTACACAGGATTTTTTTTATTGATTCGTGGAACATGGCATCACTGGCGAGCCAGCATTTATTGCCCATCCCTAGTTGCCCCTTGAACTAAGTGCCTTTGCTAGACCGTTTCAGAGGGCAGTTGAGTGTCAACCATATTTCTGTGATGCTGGAGTCACAGGCAGACTAGATCAGGTAAAGAAGGACAGCAGATTTCCTTCCCTAAAGGACATTAGGCAAAGGTTTTTCCAACAATTAACAATGGTTTCATGATCATCAGTAGATTCTTAATTCCAGATATTTTTTATCGTATTCAAATTCCACCACTGTGAAGGGAATTGAACCTGGGTCCCCATGACATTAGCTGATTTCTGGATTAATAGTTTAGCGATAATACTACAGGAGCAATGCCTCCCCCTTTGTACAGGCCTTTTGGCCCAGCTGGTCCATTAAAGCTTTTAGGCTTCTCATAAGCCTCTTCCCTCTCTCCATCTCCCCCTGTATGTGGGGTCACCATTGCAGGTGCTAAAGCAGCTTTCTCGAAGGCCAACTCGCAGAAAGCAACTGGCCCAGATGGAGTACCCAGACAAGCACTCAGACCCTGCGTGGATCAGCTGGCAGGGGTACTCCCAGACATCTTCAACCTCTCTTTACAACAATCTGAGGTCCTTATCTGCTTCAAGAAGTGATCATCATCCCAGCACCCAAGAAAAGCCAAGCAGCATGCTTTAATGACCATCATCCAGTGGTTCTGACATCCATCATTATGAAGTGCTTTGAAAGGTTAGCCATGGCACAAATCAATTCCAGCCTCCTGGATTGCCTGGATCCACTACAGTCTGCCTATCGCCGCAACAGGTCCACAGCAGACGCCATCTCCCTGGCCCTGCACTCAACCCTGCAACACCTAGATGACAAGGACACCTATGTCAGACTCCTATTTATTGACTACAGCTCAGCCTTCAACACCATTATTCCCAAGAAACTCCGTGGCCTGGGCCTCGGCACCGCCCTCTGCAACAGGATTCTGAACTTCCTAACTAACAGACCACAATCGGTAGGGATAGGCAATAACACCTCCTCCACAATCATCCTCAACACCGGTGCCCCACAAGGCTGCGTTCTCAGTCCCTTATTATACTCCTTTTGCACACATGACTGTGTGGACAAATTCCCCTCCAATTTGATTTTCAAGTTTGCTGACAACACCACTCCACAGGGGGAGCTCCTCAAGGGATCTGTTGTAACCAAGAACCCTAAATGTCTGGGAAATGCATTGTAGGCGATGCTGGCAGAGACAAGAGCAAGAAAGAAAGGGGACCATTAACCAAGGGTGAACTAGACACCCCTGTTCTTTTATCAGTCACCTCATCCCATTGCTATGACTGAGCAAGGCAGTTATGGATTGTCTGAGAATAGGTGAATAGCAAGTCACTGGATAACATAGACTGACCTGCAGAATGAGGTACTTAAAATCATTTGGGGAATTAAATCTCTTCTGAGCCTGACGCGGGTGAGACTTACAGTCGGAGCCTTTCTAACCATATGATTTGCATAAATAGTATCATGCACAAGTGGGAATCCAACTCTCTGAAGGAGCTAATAGCTTTCTCTCTTGGTTTTGCATTGTTCATAGAATCCCTACAGTGCAGAAGGAGGCCATTCAGCCCATTGAGCCTGTACCAACAACAATCCCACCCAGGCCCTATCCTCATAACCCCACGTTTCTAATACCCCTGATATTAAGGGTCAATTTAATGTGGTCAATCCACCTGACCTGCACATCCACCTAACTTGGCCATAGTCAAATCAAAATAGGATTTCGCGGTGAATGGTAGAACCTTAGGGAGTATTGTGGAACAGAGGAATCGTGGAGTTCAGGTGCACAGTTCTCTAAAGATGGAGTCACAGATAGATAGGGCAGTGAAGAAGGCTTTGGTATTCTGACCTTTATCAGTTAGAACACTGAGTACAGAAGTTGGGAAGTTATGTTGCAGCTGTACAAGATGTTGGTGAGGCTGCACCTGGAGTACTATGTGTTCAGTTTTAGTCGCCTTGCTATAGGAAAGAAATTATTCAACTGAAAGAGTGCAGAAGAGATTTACAAGGATGTTGCCAGAACTCAAGGAACTGAGTCAGAAGGAGAGAAAGGTCAGGCTAGGATTTCTTTTTTTTGACGCACAGGAGACCGAGGGGTGATTTTATGAAAGCACAAAAGATCATGAGAGACATGGATAGGGTAAATGCACTCAATCTTTTTCCCAGGGTTGTGGAATCAAGAGCTAGAGGGCATAGGTTCAAGTTAAGAGGGAAAAGAATTAATGGGAACTTTTTTATATAGAGGGTGTTGTGTATGTGGAATGAGCTGCCAGAGGAAGTGGTTGAGGCAGAGACATGGACAACATTTAAAAGGCATTGGGACAGATACATGGATAGGAAAGGTTTAGAAGGACATGAGCCAAATGCAGGGTTAGCTTAGATGGGCATTTTGGTCAGCATGGACCAGTTTGGGCTGAAGAGCTGTTTCCGTGACACAGATTCTATGAACTATGGGAGGAAACCGGAGCACCCAGAGGAATTCACACAGGCACAGGGCGAAGGTGCAAACTCCACACAGACATTCTCCCAAGGCTGGAAGTGAACCCGGGTCCCTGGCACTGTGAGGCAGCAGTGCTAACCACTGCACCACCGTGCCGCCCACAATGTGGAATGGAATAAATGCACAGGCCGAGCTTAGCCTATTAAATGCTGTGAGGAAGCGCTGTCTGGATGTTGCAATTAATGCCACCAGAGCTGCCTGGGAGTATCAGAACACATTAAAATTAAATATTTTCCTGTTCAGAACCAGGATCTAGGTACCCAAGTTGATACTCTTGGGACATGGGTTCAAATCCCACCATGGTAACTGGTGATAAATGAACTCTGGAAGTGAAAGCTACTTGAAGGAATGGTGATAACGAAATGATTGTAGAATATCTGAATCCATCATGAGGAGAATCCAGCCCAATATCTCTACGTTTCACATCTCACCAGCAGCCCAATTAGGAAGTTTAATTAATTTTCAACAGTGGAAAGGGAAAGAACAAACGTTGTTATGACTGTGAAGGTAGCTTGGTCCTCAGAAGACTCAACAGCACCCCATTGACGGTCTAGAACATTTTCAAGTTGACCTCTTGGTACTTTGCAATTGTATATATTTCTTTTCTTCACAGAACATATGGCAGGTGGGACCGTCAATCACTAGGCAGATCACGAAGTGCTAATTCGGCAAGGGTGCTATAGTCACAAGTCCTGTCATCACATAGACATTTGCCAATATTCTGTAGAACCCACAGCTGTTGCTACTCTAGTGCCAGAGGGTATCTGATCCCATGATCAACCCCTGCAACCAACTCTACCCCCTTATCCAGATTTACTCTCATTCAGGTAGAATGCAATCCCAGAAGTGTATTTTACTTAAGTATATTAATAGGGGCCATCATAATCAAAGCTCAGCCATGTTGCCTGGTGTGAGAGTAACACAGACTGGATGCTCTGATATCCCTCCACAACCCAAAGATATGCAGATTAGGTGGATTGGCTATGCTAAATTGCCCCTTAGTGTCCAAAGATGTGTAGATTAGTGGGGTTGGCAGAATAAATGTATGGGGTTATGGCAATAGGGCAGGGGGTGGGCCTGGGTTAGACGCTTTGATGGAGAGTCGATGCAGACTTGAAGGGCCAAATAGCCTCCTTCTACACTGTAGGGATTCTATCTTCAACCAATGTCAGATCCACTGTTCATAACAGGATGCTCCTCACAACCAGCAGTTTCTATGCCCATTGGGTTATCTTTTGAGTAATGCCCACAGTGAGCACAACCCACCTAACAGAGTGTAAAATTACCCTTGCATCCAGCTTTGTTAGTCATTTGCACGCTGTAAATTATTATTACTGCAAACCACATTATTAAGAAAGTAAAGCCTTCATGCTCTTGATATTTAGAGAGTTTTACATGGCCGAGTAGGAGATATTGTGTGGGTAGTGGATGGTGTTCCTATCTCTGAGCCAGAAGCTCCAAGTTTGAGCCCCAGCCCAGGACTTGATGGCCAGTGAAGGTACAATCATAATATAGACAAACAGGTTATAGTATCAACCTGCAAATCCTTCCAACACACCCAGGTGGCAGGTGGTAAGAGTGGGAGAAACTCCTGGTCAGCCAGGTGATGGGAATAAAGTTGAAGGTGACTTGGACTCGCTGGGTGAACTATAACGCACCATACAGACTGTTTGGAATATGACTTTGAGCGGACAATGGTCCATTACCGCTGTGGCTTCACATCCAATTTTCAGTTCGAATGGTGTGCCATTTATACAATGGAATTTAGGCCATTTTGTCAGAAATGGACTGGGAATGGCTAATTAATTAATTTTTTGAAATGCCACCCTGTGAATTTTGAAAAGTAGAATGCGGCAGATGCTGGAAATCTGAAATAAAACCAGGAAATGCTGGAAAAACTCATCAGTCTTTAGGGCAGCAACTGTGGAGAGAAACACACCTTTCAGGCCTCTGGTGATAGGTCACGGACTGAAAATTTATCCGTTCTCTCCCCAGTTGCTGCTGTTGTTAGCCAGTGAAGTTTTCCAGAATTTTCTGTTTTCGTCTCATGAATTTTGAAGGTTGGTTTTACTCCAGTTTGCACTATCCTTTGTTTTGCCTTGGTCCTTTTCGAATGGGCAGTTAGTTGTTGGATTGTGGAATCTAATTCAAGTCCATGGAACAATTGTACATGAGAACAGTTGAGTAAAAGCAGATGAACGCTGCACTGCGGTGTAAGACTGGAAGGTAGACTTTAGCATTTAGATGGGGTGTAATTAAATGGATTCTTGATTTCAAAAATACACAAGCTGTACCATCGTGCAAACTTTAATGATCTGTATATCTGTGCTGGCAACCTTTCGCAATTTGCTTCCAGGCCTATCACTATACTTTTATAGCCACTCAATGTTTATTTGTCCTCAAAACATTGCTATGGAATTGGTAGAATTCTGTTCACCGATGTAATGAATATGATTAGTTATGGTGATGGAAATGCTATATAAGTTCATTGATATGGGGGCATTTTGGTACAGTGGTTAGCACTGCTGCCTCACAGCGCCAGGAACCCAGGTTCAGTTCCACCCTTGGTTGGCTCTGTGAAGTTTGCACATTCTCTCCCTGTCTGTGTGGGTTTCTTCTGGGTGCCTCCCACAATCCAAAGATGTGCAAGTTGGCATGATTGGCCATGCTAATTTGACCCTAGTGTCAGGCGCATCAGCAAGGTAAATGTGTGGTGTTCTGGGGATAGGGCCTGGCTGGGATTGTCATCAGTACAGGTTCGATGGGCTGAATGGCCTCCTTCTGTACTGTAGGTTTCTACGATTCCATGATTCTATGGTCAGATTAGGTGGATTGGCCATGCTAACTTGCCCCTTAGTGTTCAAAGATATGTAGGTCAGGGGGATGGGCCATGGTAAATGTGTGAGATTATAGGGATAAGGCCAGGGTGGGAGAGGGCCTGAGTAAGATATTCTGTTAGTGAGTCGGTGCAGACTTAATGGGCTGAATGCCGAATATAGGGATTCTATGATTCTATATATCGATGCATTCATCGCTGGGAGTACAAATGGAAGGAATGGGCTCAGTTGAGTTTCAGGAAGGTTTGGATAACATCTTATTAGTTTCCACCTTCTGAGTAGCATTTCCAGCATGGTTCCCACAGACTGATTTACTCTGAATCCATTGCTCTCCTGTCTTCACTAACTTCCTCCATTAAACTCTCCCATCCATGTTCACAGCCACATCCTCCTCAGGGATATCAGCTCCTAGTCCCCTTACTACAGACAAAGCCCTGAGTCCTGGCCAACATTCATCCCACAACCAAACCTAAAACATATTACCTGGTCATGTCTCACACCACTGTCTGTGGGAACCTGTGGTCCACAAACGTGCTGCATGTTTCTTAGATCACGATACAAACTACACTTCAAAAGTAAATGATTGCCTGTAAGGCACTTGCAAAAGGCGCTATATCAATGCAAGTTCTGTCTTTACTTATTGCATCACTCAAGTACCCTAACCTTATAACAATGGAATCTACGGCAATGAAAGATCACCTGACCATTTCCAATTCCTAAAATGCTTGTTTTTTTAATAACACAATCAATCAATCTAGGTTTCTCAATGGAAAATAACTGAAATATGTAATAAAGTTATGCTCCTGGGGTGGATATTGTCATGCTCCAGTACATAATGGAGTTTCAGTCAATATTTTATAATTTTTAAAAAAATACCCATGACTCAAGAGGAAACCAAAAGCATTTTCCAGACTGATGGTGACTCAATGCCTTTTCCTGCAACTATTTCAAAGCTTTAATTTCAAAGTGAATTTGCCATTCCGATGTAAAGACATTAGCTGTCTTAAATTCTCAAGATGTAAAAGTCATCATGTGTATTAGCGACCTGGCCACCTATGTTGTTTGTAAAAGCACTTTGGACTTGTAGCGGTTACATGGTGAGACAGGCAGGTTTTTGCCTTTTTTTGAAACAGCTTGAAGCTGTCCTGTTGACAGAGAAATCTATCAAAAGACCGCTGCAAGACATCCAAGCAGCCAGTGTAATCTACAGCAATACCTTGGCATGGTGGCACAGTGGTTAGCATAGCTGCCTCACAATGCCAGGCTCAATTCCTGGCTTGGGTTACTGACTGTGTAAAGTTTGCACATTTTCCCCACATCTGCGTGCGTTTCCTCCAGGCATTCTGGTTTCCTGAAAGACGTTGACCCGAACAGACGCTAGAACGTGGCAACGAAGGGAATTTCACAGTAACTTCATTGCAGTGTTAATGTAAGCCTTACTTGTTGCTAATAAATAAACTTTAACTTTAACTTGAATGCAGGTGAAGAACTCTCCCTGACCTGTTCCAACTTCATGTTCGCCTGAAAACCAACCTCCTAAAACATTGACTAAAAGAGGTTTTACAGCTTACCGAGAACCCTCTGCTTTACAAAACCATTTTTTCAACCAAAGTATCAACTCATCTAAGAAACTATAGGCCTGCAGGAAACAGACAGAATCAATCATGAATTGTAATTATCTTGGGTGGGTGTTCGCCCCAATGCCAGAAAAATCTCACTCGAAGTAAATGGCCCTTTCCATGGTCTACCCCTTGTGTGCTATGATACCCGTGGCGGGTGGAACGGGAACATTCGCCCCATTGTCTTTTTCCCCTCCCTCGTCCGTGTCTAATCTTTGTCAGAGCGATAATGTGGGTGAGTTGAGTGGGTGAAATGTTAATGACCCTGGTGAAAATGTGTGTTAATGAATAACTTTCCTTATTTTTGTGTTCGCAAAATATTTGCTGCTGAGTGTATTTAAATTTTCACAACCACTCTGAGGGAATGAAAACACCCTCTCCTCACATACAAAACACACTGATCATGGGCAGTGAGAAAATACGTAAATTCTGTCCATGACAGGTGTTAATGTCAATTTAGTTTCACTCCTGAGGGAACTTCTAACAGGGTGGAGAAGGTACTTTAGGAACACTGCTTGTGTGGGAGATAATTCCAACCCAGTCTTGGTGGAATGAATGGCCTGCTTCGGTGTTGTAATTTATATGTAAATTCTATGTAATTTGATCTCTGCTCACAGTCCAAAGCCCTTCGTATTACATCGCACATGAACACCAGTTGTCTGTGAGCAGTGCCACTGCTCCTTTATTTAACCATTGACATTTATCAAGCACATAAGCTTTGAAACTTGAACTTGTATCCTTTTCGTAAGAGCTCACTAAGTTGGCAGCGCTGGTGAAGTTATGCCACAACCATCATAAGTATCCATTTGAAAACAATGGCTGCACAAGACGTCTGAATTTGCAACACTCGTCTGCTTTTAACACCTCTTTTTCACAGTTCTAAGAAATCTGAGACGTTTTACACTTGCACTTTAAGAAATACATTTGATCTGCGGCTCATTGCGTGACATAAACATAACAGACAGAATCATTTTGTAATGAGTTCACGTTAGAAATAATATCTGTCTGGAGGGTGTGCCATGGGGTAGTACAAGTCAATGTGGCTATCATTTTGTCCAAGGCCTGTTTCAAGTCAGCTCATTTCAGCCAGAATAACAGTTGGTGTCTCAATTCAATGTCCATAGAGGAGGGGAATTAAATTAGCCACAGGTCTGATTGTTGATAGCTATCTAGTGACTCCTGTTGCAAATATACATTGGGTAAAGACACAAACTGGCTCACTTGTGAAGCATGGAAATAACCCAGCGACGCTCACCATTTACACGGATATATAGAATCCCTACAGTGCATGAGGCCATTTGGCCCACTGAGTCAACACTAACCCTCTGAGTATCTTACCCAAGCCCTCAACCCTGCCCCTATCCCCTTAACCCCATACATTTCATCCTCCTTAGCCTACACATCTTTGGACACTAAGCAGCAATTTAGCATGGCCAGTCCAACTAACCTGCATATCTTGTTGGAAGAAACCGGAGCACACGGAAGAAACCCACGCAGACACGGGAAGAACGTACATACTCCATACAGTCACCCAAGGCCAGAATTGAACCAGGGTCCCTGGCACAGTGAGGCAGCAGTGCTATTCACTGTGCCACTGTGCATGGAGAAGGTACCAAAGGCCTGACGGCGCCTGTGGGCTTGACTCATTATATTTAGGAGGGAAAATTGGAACAATGATTAATTTTTTTTGATTCATTCTTGGAATGTGAGCATCGTTGGCAAGGCTAGCATTTATTGCCCATCCCTAATTGCCCTTGAAATGAGTGGCTTTCTAGGCCATTTTGGATAGGTTGTTAAGAGTTAACCAGGTTGTTATGGATCTGGAGTCACATGTAGGCCAGGCCTGGTCAGGAGGGCAGATTTCCTCCTCTGGAAGTCATCAGTGAACCAGACAGTTTCATGATTACTATTAACGAGACCAGCACTTTATTCCAGATTTATTGATTAATAGAATTTCAAACTTTATGAGCTACCATAGTGGGACTTGAGCTCATTTCTCCCAAGCTTTGGTCCAACGTTCTGGGTTAGTAGCCCAGGAATGTATGGCCACCTCCACCACATCACAACTCATTCGAAATGGAGAAAAATATACAGACAAAATGGAAGATCATAAGAACATAAGAAATAGGAGCAGGAATAGGCCATCTAGCCCTTCGAGCCTGCCCCGCCATTCAATAAGATCATGGCTGATCTGTCGTGGCTCAGTTCCACATTCCCAGATCATTTGTGTGCTCTACACAAAGTAAATCAGGGACTCACACGTTTCTGAGGAATAGGAGTATTGCCCCATTAGGTGGCTTTTGTGGCTTGCACCTTTAAGAACACCAGGCTCACTCTCTCTAAATAGGCTGAAGCTTCTTTGTGGATTATCAATCACTAAAAAAGTTAAAATATCCCAATAGCTTTTTTTCCCAAAGTGAGATGCTGACATTTGTGATGCAAATGTTTGATACCTACAATTCAGCACCTTATGCATGATGGGTGTATCAGCAGAAAGTCTAGTTGGTAACCTGGGATTAAAAGGTCATGAACTCCATCTACCCTTCCCGCTGCCTCAACAAAGCAGCCAGTATAATCAAGGACATTCTCACTTCCACTTTGATCTGTTGGGAAAAAGATACAAAAGTCTGAGGACATATACCAACTGACTCAAGAACACTTCCTTTCCTGCTGCCATCAGACTGTTGAATGGACCTACCTCGCATTTCTCTACACCCTAGCTATAACTGTAACACTGCATTCTGCACTCTCTCCTTTCCTTCTCTATGAATGGTATGCTTTGTCTGTACAGCACACAAGAAACAACACTTTTTACTGTGTATTAATACCTGTGACAATAATAAATCAAATCAAATCAAATATCCTTGGGCTGGAATAGTTTAGTTTGGTGAAAATCTAGTCCCATTTGCAATTCATAAGGGGAGGTGATGGTCGAGTGGTATTATCGCTAGATTATTAATCTAGAAACTCAGCTAATGTTCTGGGGACTTGGCTTTGAATCCCGCCACGGCAGGTGACAAAATTTGAATTGAATAAAAAATATCTGGGAATAAGAATCTACTGATGACCATGAAACCATTGTCAATTGTTGGTGCAGCAGGTGGTCAGGAAGGCGAATGGGATGCTGGCCTTCATAGCGAAGGGGATTGAATATAAAAGTAGGGAGGTCTTGCTGCAGCTGTATAGGGCATTGGTGAGGCCGCAGCTGGAGTACTGTGTGCAGTTTTGGGCGCCGCACCTGCGCAAAGATATTTTGGCCTTGGAGGGAGTGCAGAGGAGGTTTACTAGGCTGATACCGGAGTTGAGGGGGTTGAGCTATGAGGAGAGGCTGAATAAACTGGGCTTGTACTCGTTAGAGTTTAGAAGAATGAGAGGAGATCTCATTGAGACGTATAAGATGATGAATGGGATGGATAGGATAGAGGTGGAGAGACTCTTCCCGCTCAAAAAAGACAGTAGGACTAGGGGGCACAGCCTCAAGATAAAGGGGGGGCGGTTTAGAACGGAGTTGAGGAGGAACTTCTTCACTCAAAGGGTGGTGAATCTCTGGAATTCTCTGCCCGTTGAAGTGGTGGAGGCTGCCTATCTAAATATTTTTAAGACGCGGGTTGATGGGTTTTTGATAAGAGAGGGGATTAAGGGTTATGGGGAGAGGGCCGGAAAGTGGAACTGAGCCACGACAGATCAGCCATGATCTTATTGAATGGCGGGGCAGGCTCGAAGGGCTGGATGGCCTACTCCTGCTCCTATTTCTTATGTTCTTATGTTCTTAAAAACCCATCTGGTTCACTATTGTTCTTTAGGGAAGGAAATCTACTGTCCTTACCTGGTCTGGCCTACCTGTGACCTCAGAGCCACAGCAATGTAATTGACTCTCAAATACCCTCCAAGGGCAATTAGGGATGTGCAATAAATACTGGCCAGCCAACGGTGCCCATGTGCCATGAATGAATTTTTAAAAATTCATATTCAATGCTAATATTACTGACAGTCTTCTGTATCGATTGATAAAATGTTCCAAGGTTTAAATTTTTCCCAATTCATTTTCACTGATCCTCAACAGAAAATGAATAAACTTGCCCACGCAAAAGATTTCCAAATTGTTTTAGCTGAATTAAAACGCATTTAGATAAAAATATTTTTTAAAGAGTACACTAAACTGATATAAATCTGAGAGTTTACACTGAGTTCTTGATAGAACAAGTCCCTCCACCCTGACAATAAAAATCTCTTTCCACGCCGTTGTTGGATTTAACTCTGTGTTTAACCTTCTTGGACAAATGCAAAAAATAAAGATGAGAATAAAAAAAATGATTGTTTGATCTTGTGGTTCCCAGACATTGAAAATAATCAATTTTCTGCGGCAGACACTGGAGTTTATTGTGTGTGTGTGTGTGTGTGTGTGTGTGTGTGTGTGTGTGTGTGTGTGTGTGTGTGTGTGTGTGTGTGTGTGAGAGAGTGAGAGAGTCAGAGAATGCTTTGGTACTCAGCCTGTGGTGCAGCAGCAAATGATGTAGCAGCCTGGATATTCAGGTGTAGTTGTACATGGCAATATTGTCCCTCAGTCATTTTGGAATAATATAACAATATTATTCATTAACAAGGGCAGTGTTGGGTGAATGGAGTGGTTGAAAGGAATTGTTCTCACTTTATAGCTTAATTATAAAATCCCTACAGTGCAGAAGGAGGCCATTTGGCCCATCAAGCCTGAACTGACAACAATTCCACCCAGGTCTTATTCCAGTATTTAATGCTAATCCTCCTGACATAGGATCAATTTAGCATGGCCAATCCACCTAACCCGCACATCTTTGGACTGTGGGAGGAATCCGGAGCAAACCCACACAGACACTGAGTGAACATGCAAACTCTACCCAGAGAGTCACCCGAGGCCGGAATTGAACCCTGGCACTGTTGTGATAACACTGAAAGTGTTAGTTTAATGTGGACCAGGGCCTGTGGATCATAGAATCATAGAGCCATACAGTGCAGAAAGAGGCCCTTCGGTCCATTGAGTTTGCACCGAACGCAATCCCACCCAGGCCCTACCCCCATATCCCTACATATTACACCCACTAATCCCACTAACCTACGCATCCCTGGACACTGAGGGGCAATTTCTTAGCATGGCCAATTAACATAACCCGCACATCTTTGAACTGTGGGAGGAAACCCACATAGACACGAGGAGAATGTGCAAACTCCACACAGGCAGTGACCCGAGCCGGGAATTGAACCCAGGACCCTGGGGCAGTGAAGCAGCAGTGCTAACCACTGTGCTACTGTGCCGCCCAATCTCCCAACTGAACCGTGAATTCCACTTAAATTCCTATTAACAACTTCGTCCCTCCTGTTTCACATTGTACACCAGGACACACATTAGGATAGTTTAGCTGACAAGAGTTAGAGGGACTGGAACTTGGGACAGGTGTGATCACAATCCATTCATGTTAGAAAAGAAACAAAACACTTAATAAACATGATGATCAAGCACTTAGAATCAACACAAAATATTGGGCGGGATTTTTCAGCCACGTGCGCCCCAAGACTGGAACTTTCCACCCGAGGTCAACAGAACTTTAAACAGTCGGTCGAACTTTCTGTCCTGCCCACTATGTGGTGGGTGAGACGGGAAAATTCTGCTCATCGTAACTCCTAAGAAGCATATCTTGGCCTGACTTTTCTTAAAGCATACCAACTTTTGATCTTAATACCTCTTGTGCACATGACTGCTAACTGTCGGCAATGCTGCTCGGGTCTCCGCAGTCTACTATATTGTGGTTCCTAACCAGTGTGCTGTGAAGACCCCCTACACAAGTGTGTTGCAAAAAAGTTTCAGAATGATTCAAAATTCACATAATTAAACTAAAACCAACCTTGCAACTCTGTGGTTGGCATCCCCAAAACCCAATGAATCTTGGCTCGCCTGCACGTGCGCAGACTGGGAAAGAGCCTGCACGTGCGCAGACTGGGAAAGAGCCTGCACGTGCGCAGACTGGGAAAGAGCCTGCACGTGCGCAGACTGGGAAAGAGCCTGCACGTGCGCAGACTGGGAAAGAGCCTGCACGTGCGCAGACTGGGAAAGAGCCTGCACGTGCGCAGACTGGGAAAGAACCGCACGTGTGCAGACTAGGGAAAAGCTGCACATATGCAGACTGGAAAAGAGCCGCACATGTGTGGCTTAGATTTTTATGTTGATTGGGCCCTTGTGCATGACCAAAGGTACTTGAAGCTGAAGACAAAGACCACATGCACCCGCACAAAATGTGAAAACTCAAAAAGGACAAAAACCCTGGGAGGAGTGAGAGGACAGGGAGAAGTTAAAAATGAAGATCCCAGTCAGGGAAGAAAAGCAGAGAAAATAGAAGATGTGCTTCAAAATGTTATTATAGAGGTGTGCCGTGACATGTAAAAGGTTGGGAACCACTGCACTAGTTATCAGTATTCAGACACGAGGACTTCAGCTTAGATGGCTAGATGTTATCTCATTGATCGGGTAAATGGATGCACTGCTGAAGGATGTGTAACCAGTAATGTGAGGTATTTGTGCTTGTGCTCTGGTGATGAGTTAGTGGATGTCAGCCCTGAGGTGATGATAGAGTTGCTAAGCCTGATCGGACATAATTTTGGAGTGCTGATCAATCATGTGACATTTGATCACATGTCAGCCGGTCATGTGATGTTTACGCACAGTTTGAAAATGCTCTTTCACACAGAGGAGTACTTGCGCCTACTAGGAGCTAAATGGTACCCATTTCATACCCCTTGCTGCCTCTATCACCTTCAGTCCACACCCGCTTCCATTTCATGGTGCTCTTCCCATAGTTAGTGAACCAATGCCCTAGGAATAAGGTTGCCAACCCTCCAGGATTAGCCTGGAGCCTCCAGGATTTGGAGATCCATCTCCAGGGCACCGCTGTTTGTAATCCTGGGAAAAAAAAAATCAGTGGGAGATTATAAAATCACGCGTTTTTTAACATTTTCTTTGAACATTTTTCTTTATCCGATTCTAAAATATTGAAAATGGGGAAAAATGGCTGTCTGGCTGACAGTCAAAAATCATGCAATTGGGTAATGAGTCTTTTTGCTTTTGAGTTGTATTTTTTATTCATTCAAGAGATGTACCACTAGCTA
Organism: Carcharhinus amblyrhynchos; assembly: GCF_965287045.1. Lineage (NCBI taxonomy): Eukaryota > Metazoa > Chordata > Chondrichthyes > Carcharhiniformes > Carcharhinidae > Carcharhinus > Carcharhinus amblyrhynchos. Next base: position 42,472,428 of record NC_137340.1, read on the forward strand.
GGCCCTTCCTTAATTACCCCGCCGATGGTGGTACTTTATTGTCCATCTCTAATTGCCCTTCCGAATGTGGTGGTGGTTTATTGCCCATCCCTAATGACCCTTCAGATGGTGGTGGTGGGCTGCCTTCTTGAATCACTGCAGATCATGTGGTGTAGGTGCACCCACAGTGCAGTCAGGGAAGGAGTTCCAGGATTTTAACCCAGCGACGACAAAAAATAGTGGAAAATTCCAACCTGTGCGTTAGTACAGATAAAAAGAGCTTCACCTCATGGATCAGATGACCCTCTATCTAATTTTAAAGCAAGAGAACTGAACCTTCAAATCACTCTCTTGCCCCAGCTGTGCTTCTGCTAACAAATGCAAAACATCTGCAGCTGAGTGGGAATAAAAGGCCAATTACAAAACAAATATACCTGCCACTTATCTTTCATTCACACCCACACCAGAAAACTGCTTTAGCAACTTTTTCCTTAAAAATGCACCAGAAAATGGAGTACAAACTTAAAGAGATAAATGCCACATAAGTTGCAAAGAGTGCACCATGGTCATATGATCGAATGTCACATGACTGAATGTCATGTGATCAGCCATCCAGGAACACGATCAATCCTATATCAGCGAACCTTGTCCTGTTACTGTCACCCAGCTGACATCAGTTATCTCAGCGCCAGGGATCAAGTCCACATAATCAACATTCCTAGTCAATCTTCCAACACATCTCTCAGCCTGGGCTGAAGTAACTGCTAATTGCTCTGTAATGAATCTCGGTATCAAGTGGCTAAGCTTGTCTTCATGAATCTGTGACTAACTTTAAACAGTAGCTCTTAATTCAGCACAGATCAGCATGCTAAAGTAATCAGTGTGATCCCATGCCTAGAAAAGGAACTGATTACAGACACCAAATATGGTGCCATAATGTTCAACCAGGCCCCTGTGAGAATGAGCAGCTTTAGAGAAACCGTATAATTGTTCTCGTACACCAGCAGTTCCTCTTGAGGTATGCATCCTTCCCTTACTTCTATCATTTCCATCAGGGTTTTGTAATGAAGGCGCACTTGGCCAGGTTCCAGAGGAAAAGACTGCCCAAGCAGAATTGGGTGGCGCGATGGCAGTGATTAGCACTGCTGCCTCACAGTGCCAGCGACCCGGGTTCAATTCCGGCTTGGGTCACTGTCTGTGTGGAGTTTGCACATTCTCCCTGTGTCTGTGTGGGTTTCCTCCGGGCGCTCGGGTTTCCTCCCACAGTCCAAAGACGTGTGGATTAGGTTGATTGGCAGTGCTAAATTGCTCCTTCAAGTCAGGGGAACTAGCTAGGGTAAATGCATGGGGTTATGGGGATAGGGCTTGGATTGTTGAGAGTGCAGGCTCGATGGGCTGAATGGTCTTCTACACAGTAGAGATTCTATGAAAATTGAAAGCAATCTTTCATCTGACACTTTCATCTTTATTTTTCCAATCTTTTGGAAAATTGAAACATTTTGGAATGACAAAGTAGATTGAGGTTGTGCAAGATGCATTGACTATCTTTGCCAGGCTATCTGCTGTTACCTCCTCCTTTAGAAACTGTAGAAATCCTACAGTGCAGCAGGAGACCATTTGGCCCATCGAGCCTGCGCTGTCAACAATTCCACTGAGGCCCTCTCCCTGTAACTCTACATATTTAACCAATTAATCCCTCTAACCTACACATCCAGAGACACTAAGGAGCAATTTAGTACGGCCAATGCACCTAACCCACACATCTTTGGACTGTGGGAGGAAACTGGAGCACCCGGAGGAAACACATGCAGATATGGGGAGAATGTGCAAAATCCACACAGACAGTGACCCACGCCAGGAATTGAACTCAGTCTTTGGAGCTGTGAGACAGCAGTGCTAACCACTGTGCTACCGTGCCACCCTCAAATGAAGCAACAGTTGAAGAAAGACCTTCAGGTCCTAGTTGGGCAGAGCTTATTTTCAGTTCCCTCTTTTGACACCCACAGACAATCTGTGTGGGGTGGTATTAATAGTTATCTGCAAACATGGATGACACTACTTCTGGCCAGATAATTGGGAATCATTGAAGTGACTAGGATTGATCTTATACACAGAACTTGTGTTAGGTAACTATCCTTTACTTACAGCTTTTTGCTGGGGAGGTCACTCTGCCTTTATTGAGCGGTATTGATGTTACTTCAGCCCTGAGTTCTGTTTGCTGTGGTTCACAGTGGTTCTTTTAACCCAGACTCTGTAGACAGCTATAATGTCTGTTTATAAATATTGTTGGGAAAACAATATCTTCATAAACTGGGTTTTTCTTTTAAAATTTGGAAGGATATGTTTTCCCTGTGTCCACGTAGGTTTCTTCCGGGTGCTCCAATTTCTTCCCAGGGTCCAAAGATATGCACATTACATGGATTGGCCATGGTAAATGTGTAAGGATATGGGGTGAGTATGGGCCTGGGTGGGATGCTCTTTGGCAGAGTTGATGCAGACCAGGACTTGAGAGTCCTCATCTCCCTGCCTCCTGGACAGCTGGCATAATAGAATATAAAACATCCTTCCACCCCTTATCTCTCATTCCCCACACACTCTTCATGCCCTATCCATGCCACCCATGTCTGTGCCCATCTCCATAATCCCTAATACCCTCCATGCCCAACCTATGCCCCTTTGCCCAGCCCCATAGCCTCTCATGCCATCCATGCCAACCTGTGTTTCTCCACAGACCTCAGGACCCAGGCAAAGATGAAATAAAATAAAGTTCTATTAAATAAAATTCTAAATGTCGATTTCACACTTCATTATATTTTGTAAAATCACTCATTCATAAAAACCTAATGATTACATTTACAAACCTTCCAGTACATAAAGCCTTATAACAATAAGCATTATTTTTAAGAGCACAATCCCTTATAGCAAGAAACATTGGAATTCATAGTCCCACTTCAAAAAGTCTATAACCTCATGGAGCTGTCAATCAAACTGCAAAATGGAAGATACTATACTGTGATAGTGGATGATTATGAAATCAATCATGCAACAGTAATCCAGTAACTAAAGCCCTCAGTCTTATGTCAACATAGAGAGTAAAATAGCAAATATTGATTATTTTTAATACTCGTGATATTTCTTCAAAGATCTAAAGAAATGTCCTGACAACCTGACAGCTCCATTCAACAGGTGCTTTTGACAGTTTTGACAGTTGATTTTGACAGCTCTGTGGACAGTCCCAAAGAGCTTCACAGTTAATGAGTTTATGCACTTTTTACACAGATCCATGCATACTATTAACAATTCCAAAGGGTGCCTTTTCTCCTAAAGGGCACCTTAACTCTCCAAAGGGTAACCGACCTCCCCAAAAGTGTCGTGGGACCAGATCCAAAGGGGTACCATATCTCTCCAACGGGGTACCCTGGCTCTGCAAAGATATGCACAAAGTTCAGACCTGTTCTTACTGGGTCTACTCTGTGTATTTAGAATTCCACACTTATGGGATAGAAAAATCCAACTTCAGTGGAGGAAGCTGATGATTTAAATGGCCAGATGCCTCCATGAACTACACACATTCCTGCCCATCAAAATGGGAAGCATTAGATTCAGGGATGGGACTTGGGGTTTTCAGGCACTTACTCCATTGTCTCTCCGTCATGGTAAAATTCCTTTATTGCTAAAATAATATGCTTAGTAGATGAATGAAGTAACTACAGTGTGATGCACCAATATAAGTGTGGAGTAGACACTAGACATTTAGGGCATTATTCAAGTGCCAAGGCTGAACTGCGGAACAAATTCCTCCCTGCTATCTTTCCAGGCCTTATCCAAATGAGGTTACTGCCCCACTGTGTTGCCATACTGTACTTCATCATTCTATAAGATCATGGAAGATCCAACAGCAAACTCCCACCTACCCTGGATAACATTTCATCCTCTTGCTAATGAAGAATCTGTCTCCCTCTGCCTTTGAATATTCCAAGACTCTGCCTCCAATGTCTTTTGACGAAGGGAGTTCCAAAGATTCTCTCCACTCAGAGAGAAAAAAAGTCTCTTCATCTCTGGCTTCAAAAGGTGGCATCTTATTTTTAAACAGTGACCTTTAGCTCTAGATTCTTTCACAGGAGGAGACATCCGCTCCACATCGATCCTGTCAAGACCTCTCAGGATATTAAACTTGTCAATCAAGTCACCTCTTACTCTTTGAAATTCCAGGAGATACAAGCCCAGCCTGTAAAAAAACTTTCCTCATAAGACAACCCGCCCATTCCAGGTAAACCTCCTCTGAACTGCTTTATATATTTCCTTAAATAAGGAGACCAATACTATACACAGTACTGCAGATGTATCAGTATCAAGCAGAACTGATGCATAACCTCCCTACTTTTATATTCAATTCCCTTTGCAATAAATGACGACATTTTATTAACTTTTCTAAATATTTGCTGTACCTGCAAACTAGCCTTTTGTGATTTATGCACTAGGACACCCAGATCCCTTTGAACCTTCAAGTTCTGCAATCTTTCACTGTTTAGCTAAAACACTTCTTTCTTTATTCTTCTTGCAAAAAATGGGCAATTTCACATTCGCTCACATTCACTCCATTTGCCAGATCTTTGCCCACTCGCTTAACCTATCTATAACATTTTGTTATCTCTTTATGTTCTCTTTGCATGTTACTTTTCTACCTATTATTGTGCCAGGAGCAAACTTAGCAACTATATTTTTGGTCCATTCATCCAAGTCATTTGTATGAATTGTAAAAGATTGAGGGCCCAACACTGATTCCTGTATCACACCATCATTACATCTGGCCAACTTGAGAAAGGCCCATTTATGCCTTTACTTAACAATCTTTAATCCATGCCACCCCCTACACCAGGAGCTTTTATTTTCCATAATAACCTTTGATGTGGCACCTTATCAAATGCCTTCTGGAAATCTAAGTACGGTACATCCACCGGTTCCCCTTTATCCACAACACACGTGACTCCTTCAAAGAACACCAACAAATTGGTTAAATATGATTTTCCCTTCATAACCCCGGTACTGGGCGGTTTCCTCACACATTAAACCACTGGAGGATCTGAGCCTGAATCGCTTTTCAGACACTTTGTTAACAGTAAAACATTCCAAAAGAGGCAGCATGGGAACAGGCTATTTGGAACAACCAGTTTGCTTCTGCATTTACCAATACCCTCATGAAAAAGTAGTTATAAACTGTCCAGATTCTGAGAGACATGGACAGGATAGATAGGGAACAGCTGCTCCCCTTAGTGACGTAGGGACACAAGTTAAAAGTGAGGGGTGGGAGATTTAGGGGGGATTTGAGGAAAAACCTTTTTATCCAGAAGGTGGTGATGGTCTGCACTGTAGTATTCTGTGATTCTATGAATTAAATTTACTCAACCTATCCACATATCTTTTCAACCCTTATTCCCTTCACAAACCGTGTACTGGGTAGTTTCATTCTATCCAATCTAATCTTCAATGTTGGTATGGTTTCTGCCTCAGTCACTAACCATGGAAGCCTCACAATCCCCTGAGGTAATCTGTAGATTGCGGAGGGGTGGGATTGAGATCCGCCCTTGTCCTTTCCTCTTTTGTATTTCCATTGGTCCATTTTTGTTTTCTGTGCTTTGACGGCAAGCTCTTAGTGATGAAATATGACTCATCTGCTCAGGGGTTACAGCGTCAAGAAAAACTGGCGCTTAATCTCACTTCCACTCACAGTGCTGACACACAGGAAGGAGTACACCTGTCACTCAGGCCCAGCGGGGTAGCACTTGGATAAACTGGGAGATTTAAGAGCCTCCACATCGAAAAGCTACTGACAGCTTAAGCCAGTGGGTTCACACAGAAGGTGTGAACTTTGGAATTGACAGTAAAATGCAGGGGCAACTGTGCGCTCTTCAATCTACTTCTCACGTTCACCTGCACTCATACAAATCTCCTACTTTTTCCTTGCCTGAAAGGGATGTAAATATAGAAGGGCTTTTCAAATGATTGTTTCTGACTGTCCAAGTATAATTTGTGCCCACATAGAATGATCCCAAACCACTGAAAGAGCCAAGTATGAATAATATCAGGATGCTAATCTGCGAGTAGAAGCAGAATTATTTAAGCCTGATGCATTTCCGTTCATACATTTCCAAGGCCCTATTGTAATAAGTCTTTAGAGGCAGAAGTCCTTTCACCAAAATCCCTTTCTTTACAATTCCAGCAGCAGTACACAGAGTGCTAGCAGCCTACCCCTGGGAGAGCCAGAGGAACTGACACTCCCAGTTAAATACAAGCAAAAGACTCCCTGATTGGCCTATCAGTTGACACCTTAATCAGGGAATTCACATTCCAATAGGCCAACCTCAGTGGCCTGATTGAAGTCATTACACATATAAAATCCAATTGTTTTGAACACATACCACAGAGAACATAAGAACTAGGAGCAGGAGTTGGCCCCTTGAGCCTGCCCTGCCATTCAATAGGATCATGGCTGATCTTTTCAGTGGACCCAGTTCCACTTACCCGCCCGCTCACCAGAACCCTTAATTCCGTTACTGTTCAAAAATTTATCTATTTTTGCATTGAAAACATTCAATGAGGTGGCCTCAACTTCTTCACTGGGCAGGGAATTCCACAGATTCACAACCCTTTGTATGAAGAAGTTCCTCTTCAACTCAGTCCTAAATCTGCATCTCCTTATCTTGAGGCCCCCTAGTTCTAGTTTCACCCACCAGTGGAAACAACTTCCCTGCTTCTATCTTATCTATTCCCTTCATAACTTTACATGTTTCTATAAGGTCCTCTACACATTCTTCTGAATTCCAATGAGTATAGCCCCTGTTTACTCAACCTCTCCTCATAAGCCAACCCTCTCAACTCCAGAATCAACTTAGTGAATCTCCTCTGCACCAGTGCCAATATACCCTTTCTCAAGTAAGGAGACCAAAACTGTACACAGTACTCCGGGTTTGGGCTCACCAGCACCACATACAGCTGCAACATAACCCCACCCCCCCATTTTTAAACTCCATCCCTCTAGCAATGAAGGACAAAATTCCACTTGCCTTCTTAATTACCTGCTGCATCTGTAAACCAACTCCTGAAGATTCCTGCACAAGGTCACCCAGGTCCCTCTGCACAGCAGTGCGCTGCAATTTTTTACTATTTAAATACTAGTCCATTTTGCTGTTATTCTTATCAAAATGGATGACCTCAAGTTTATCATCTGCCAGAACTTTGCTCACGCACTTAAACTATCTATATCCCTTTGCAGACTTACACCATCCTCTGCACACTTTGCTCTACCACTCATCTTGGTGTCATCTGTGAACTTTGACACACAACACTTGGTCCCCAACTCTATATCATCTATGTAAATTGTAAACATAGGCATGGTGCAATCCAACACTTGGCATCATTTTGTATTATTCTTACCAATTTGTCAATCAAATGTTTGATATTGGGTGCCACAGTAGTTAGCACTGCTGCCTCACAGCACCAGGGACAGTTCGATTCTGGCTTCTGGTCACTGTCTGTGCCGAGTCTGCACGTTCTCTCCACGTCTGGGTGGGTTTCCTCCAGGTGCTCCGGTTTCCTCCCACAGTCCAAAGATGTGCGGGCTAGGTTGATTGGCAATTTAGCATGGTCAATGGGGGTTATTATCAAGATAAATATGTGGGGTTACGGGGATAGGGTCTGGGTGGGATTGTGGTCGGTGCAAACTCGATGGGCTGAATGGCCTTCTTCTATATTGTAAAGATTCTATGATTGCCAGAGGAGCTACAGTGATAGGTCTGATCCAGACAAGGAATTCTGATACTGGACAGGGTTCAAGTGCTCCATCTGCCTCTCGCACCCCTCACCCTACCATCACCATACGAGGCACAACTGGCAGGATGGTGTGCCCAGCCTGAAATCGCACCAGCTCTGCCGAATGTATAGTAATGTTGGCATGATACAAGTCATACCCGCTATGCAAGACACGTGAATAGGATCCTTAACACTGCATCACAACAGTGAACAATCCCTTTGAGATTCGTACCAACTGTTGTTCAATAGCAGCTGCCTCACTTCTGGGGGCTCAGATCCCACTCCAGAGACACGAGCAAAAGATTCACACCTCACTCCAGTGCAGTACTAAGGGAGCTTGGCATTGTGAGAGGCCAGTGAAATACTTTTAAATTGTAGCGATTGATATAACACAGGAAACACAGGGGCAATTTTCACACTGCAAGATCTCCAAAACAATGATACCATGATGACACCATAATGGTTGTTTTAATGGTCCAATCATAAAAGTAGCAAGGGTTGTGGGAACAATTTTTCCTCAAACTAGTCCATCTGCCAGACCCCTGCCCACTCACTTAAACTATTTATATCCCTTTTCAGATGTTCAGTGTCTTCTGCACCCTTGCTCTACCACTCCTCGTAGTGTCATCTGCAAACTTTAACACACTACTCAGTCCCCAACTCCAAATCATCTGTGTAAATTGTAAACATAGGCACAGTGCAATCCATAGGTCTTTTGTATTTGTGCTCTTGTTTTGATTTGATTTATTATTGTCATATGTATTAATGTACAGTGAAAAGTATTGTTTCTTGCATGCTTTACAGACAAAGCACTGCTCACAGAGAAAGAAACAAGAGACTGCAGAATGTAATGTTAGAGTCAATAGCCAGGTGGCAGAGAAAGATCAACTTAATATGAGATAGGTCCATTCAAAGTCTGACAACAGCAGGGAAGAAGCTGTTCTTGAGTCAGTTGGAACGTGACTTCAGACTTCTGTATCTTTTTCCCGGTGCAAGAAGGTGGAAGAGAGAATTTTGGATTATCTCAGGAGACAATGGTCTTCTTACTCTAGAACAGATCTTGCTGGAGGCAATGTTTTTCCTTCAAAACTTTTTATTCACTTAACTGCAGACAAGCTGATAGAAAATCAGGAGACAGATACAGTCCCTCACTCGCCTTCTCAGTCAGTGACCTCACAAAGACATAGCTCCTTACGCACATGATCAGTAGCTATTATTACCCAACAACATTATGGTTTCCAGCTCTGATTGTTGGAGTATTCCTGGAATATTCATCACATGACTTGCCCCCATGCTCCAGCCATTCATCAGCAATTACATAAGAACATAAGAAATAGGAGCAGGAGTAGGCCATCTAGCCCTTCGAGCCTGCCCCGCCATTCAATAAGATCATGGCTGATCTGTCGTGGCTCAGTTCCACATTCCCGCCCTCTCTCCATAACCCTTAATCCCCTCACTTATCAAAAACCCATCAACCCGCGTCTTAAAAATATTTAGTGAGGCAGCCTCAACCACCTCAACAGGCAGAGAATTCCAGAGATTCACCACCCTTTGAGTGAAGAAGTTCCTCCTCAACTCTGTTCTAAACCGCCCCCCCTTTATCTTGAGGCTGTGCCCCCTAGTCCTACTGTCCTTTCTGAGCGGGAAGAGTCTCTCCACCTCTATCCTATCCATCCCATTCATCATCTTATATGTCTCAATGAGATCTCCCCTCATTCTTCTAAACTCTAACGAGTACAAGCCTAGTTTATTCAGCCTCTCCTCATAGCTCAACCCCGTCAACTCCAGTATCAGCCTATTAAACCTCCTCTGCACTCCCTCCAAGGCCAAAGTATCCTTGCGTAAATGCGGCGACCAAAACTGCACACAGTACTCCAGCTGCGGCCTCACCAATGCCCTATACAGCTGCAGCAAGACCTCCCTACTTTTATATTCAATTCCCCTCGCTATGAAGGCCAGCATCCCATTCGCCTTCCTGACCACCTGCTGCACCTGCAGGCTGGGTTTTTGCGACTCATGCACAAGGACCCCGAGGTCCCTCTGCACCGTCACCTGCTGCAGTTTTTCACCCCGTAAGTAATAGTCCTTCCTACCATTATTCCTACCAAAGTGGACCACCTCGCACTTGCCAACATTAAATTCCATTTGCCAGTTCCTGGCCCATTCGCCCAGCCTATCTAGATCCTTCTGCAGACTCTCCACACCCTCCACGCAATTTGCCGTTCCACCAATCTTGGTGTCATCAGCAAATTTCGACACCATACACTCGGTTCCCTCCTCCAGATCATCTATATAAATGATAAATAGCTAAGGCCCCAGCACCGACCCCTGGGGCACTCCACTAGTCACCAACCGCTAATCCAAATAGCACCCATTGACCCCCACTCTCTGCCTCCTATTTGACAGCCAATCCTCTATCCACGCTAACACCCTATCCCCAACTCCATGCCCCCTTACCTTCTGTAATAACCTCTTGTGAGGTACCTTGTCAAACGCCTTCTGAAAATCAAGAAAGACCACATCCACCGACTCTCCTCTATCCACTGCCCTAGACACATCCTCATAGAACTCCAATAAATTTGTCAGACACGACTTCCCCTTAACGAAACCGTGCTGCGTCTGCTCTATCAAGCAATTCCCCTCAAGATGCCTTGCTATTTCCTCCTTAATGACGGATACTAACATTTTACCTACAACAGACGTTAAACTAACCGGCCTATAATTCCCTGCCTTTTGCCTGCCACCCTTCTTAAACAACGGCGCACCCATCCTTGTGACGCACTGCCTTCCCACAACAAGCAAGAAGATTTGTTACCCTCTTGAATGATGCTAGACTATCAGCCAAACAGTTATTTCCTTCCCATTTTCAATATAAATTTAAAATGAAATAAATTTCATTTACAGGATGTGTGCATCACTGACTAGGCCAGCATAGTTACCCTTCAGGGGGTGTTGGTGAGCTGCCTTCTGGAACTGCTGTGGTCCCTGAGTTATAGATGCACCCAAAAGTGTTGTTAAGGAGGGTGCTCCGGGATTTTGGCCCAGTGACAATGAAGGAACGATGATATATTTAGAAGTTAGGATGGTGAGTGACTTGGAGGGGAACCTCCAGGTGATGGTGTTCCCATGCATTTGCTGCCTTTGTCCTTGTAGGTGACAGTGATCGAGGGTTCGGAAGATGCTGTCTAAGGAACCTTGGCGAGTTCCTGCAGTCCATTTTGTAGATGGTACACATGACTGCCATGGTTCATTGGTGATGGAGGGATTGAATGTTTGTGGAAGGGGTAGCAATAAAATGAGCTGCTTTGTCCTGAATGGTGGTGAGTTTCTTGAGTGTTGCTGGAACTGCACTCATCCAGGTAAATAGAGAGAATTCCATCACACTGCTGACATGTGCCTTGTAAATGGTGAACAGGATTGAGGGGGTTGGGGGGGTGAGGGGAGGGGAGTCAGAATGTGAGTTACTCACTGAAGCATTCTAGCCTCTGACCTGCTCTGGTAGCCACAGATTAATAAGGCTAGTCCCGTTCAGTTTCTGATCAATGATGAACCCCTGGATGTTTATAGTGGGGGCTTCTGTGATGGTAATGCCATTGAATGAGAAGGGACAATGGTTAGATCCGCCCTCAGTAGAGATGATCGCTGCCTGGCACTTATATGGCACGAATGTTACTTGCCACTTGCCAGCCCCAGCTTGGATATTCTCCAGGCCTTGTCGCTTTTGGACTTGGACTGTCTCAGTATCTGAGGAGGTGGGAGTGGTGATGAATATTGTGCAGTCATATGCAAACATCCCCACTTTTGACCTTATTATGGAATGAAGATCATTGAAGAAGCAGCTGTAGGTGGCTGACCGCAGGACACAATCCTGAGGAGCTCCTGCAGTGTGATACCCTGGAGGGTGATTGACCACCAACCACCACAACAATCTTCCTCTGTGCCAGGTATGCCTCCAACCAGCAGAAAGATTTCCCCCTGATTCCAAGTTTGGATTATGATGCCATATCTGATCAAATGTGGCCCTGATGTCAAGGGCAGTCACTCTCACCTTAGATATTTTAATATCCGGTAACGAGAAATGTTCAAAGAAAAATTTTTAAAAGCAATTTTTTTTAATGCCCTGAGGATTTTTCATCAAGGTTGGGCACAGCAATGACCTGGAGACTCCAGGCTAATCCTGGAGGGTTGGCATTCACCTGGGAGAACATACAACTGATTTTCCTTTTTGTTCATGGGATGTTGGCATCGTTGGCTGGACCAGCATTTATTGCCCATCCCTGAGGGCATTTAAGAGTTAACCACATTGTTATGGATCTGGAGTCACATAGAGGCCAAAGGGCAGATTTTCTTCTCTAAAAGACATTAGTGAGCCAGATGGGTTTTTACAACAATCAACAATAGTTTCATAGTATTATTAACCTCAGATTTTTATTGAATTCAGATTTCATCACCTGCTGTGGTGGGATTCAAACCCAGTTCCCCAGAGCATAGCTCTGGGTTTCTGGTTTACTGGTCCAGTGACAATACCACTATGCTACTGCCTCTCCTTGACACCTCTGACAGTGGACAGCATTTCCTCACTATTGTATTGAAATGTCAAGCTAGATTTTTGTACACAATTCTCCAGAGCAGCACTTGAACCGGAAACCTGCTGATTCAAGGGTGTGAGTGCTAGCCACTGAACCATAACACCAGAAATGTGTTAACTTTTTTTAGATTTCAGCAGGCTGACACTCCCAATTGATGCCAGCCCTCAGTGTGTAGACATAATTCTGGGGAACAAAGCCAGACAGGTGGTTGAGGTGGTGGTAGGGGAGCATTTTAGTGATAGCAATCACAACAGACTACAATTTAAGCTTGGTATAGACAGGAAAATAGACAAGCTGCAAAATAAAAAGTTTTGGATTGGGGGAAGACCAGATTTTAATAACATAAGACAGAATCTGGCCAAGATAGACTAGGAACAGCTACTTATGGGAAAATCTACAAAAGAGCAGTGGGGGGCATTCAAAAACAAAATGAGGAGAGTGCAAGCCAACATATTCCCTCTAGGGTGATGGGTAGTAATAACAAGCCCAGAGAACCATGGATGGCCAGAGATATTCAGGATACAATGAGAAAGAAAATAAAGTCTATTAAAAAGTAAAAGGGAACTAATCAGTGAAGGCATTAGTGATGTGCAGGGTGGAGGTTAACAAAGCAATTAGGAACGCAAAAAGGGGATGTGAGAAAGCCCTGGCTGGTAATGTAGGGAAAATCCCAAGTTATTCTATAAGTATATCAATGGGAAGAGGATAACCAGAGAAACAGTAGGGCCCATTTGGGACCAGGGGGGCAATCTGTGAGTGGAGCCAGAGGACATTGATAGAGTGTTGAATGGATATTTCATATCTGCCTTTACCCAAGTGAATGAAGATGATGGTATGGAATTCAAGCAGAGACTCTGTGAGATTCTTGAGCAAACTGACAAAGAGAAGGACAGGATATTGGAGATGTTGGCAGCCTTAAAAGTGGATAAATCTCCAGGTGCAGATGAATTGTGCCCTTGGCTGCTGTGAGAGGCAAGGGAGGAGATTGCAAGGATCCTGACCCAAATTTTCAATTCCTCTCTGGCCACGAGAGAGGTGCCTGATGATTGGAGAACAGGTAATGTGGTTCCACTATTTAAAAAGGGTTGTAGAGATAAACCAGGGAACTACTGACCAGTGAATCTCATTCAGTGGTAGGAAAATTATTAGAGAAACTTCTAAAGGAGAGCATCTATTTCCACTTTTGAGTGAATCTTTTGAGGTGTGTAGACGAGGATAGTGCAGACAATGTACTTTATATGGATTTCAGTAAAACCTTTGACAAGGTCCCATGTGAGAGACTTGTGAAGAAGGTAAACTCACATGAAATGCAAGATAATTTGATAAAGTGGATTCAAAATGGGCTCAGTTGTAGGAGACAAAGGCTGATGACAGAAGATTGCTTCAGTGAGTGGAAGCCAGTGTCCAGTGGCGTACCACAGGGATCTGTGTAGGGTCCCCTATTATTCGTCATTTATATAATTACCATAGATGACTATGTATGGGGTAGGATTTGTAAGCTTGTGGATGACACATAGATTGGATGGGTGTTTAACAGTGAGGTAGAGTGCCTTGGGCTATAAGAAGATATGAATGGAATGATCAAATGGGCAGAGAAGTGGCAGATGAAATTTAATCCTGAAAAGTGTGAGGTGATACATTTTGGAAGGAGTAACTTGACAAGAAAGTACTCAATGAATGGTAGAACACTAGGAAGTTCTGTGGAATAAAGGGACCTTGGCGTGTTTGTCCACAGGTCTCTGAAGGCAGAAGGGCATGTTAGTAGGGTGGTGGAAAAGGCATGTGGGACACTTGCATTTGTCAATCGAGACATAGATTATAAAAGCAGGGAATTCATTTTGGAGTTGTTTAGAACTTTGGTGAGGCCACAGCTAGTGTACTGCGTGGAGTATTGGTCGCCACATTATTGTAAGGATGTGATTGCACTGGAGAAGATGCAGGGGAGACTCACCAGGATGCTGCCTGGGATGGAACATTTAAGCTATGAAGGAAGGTTGGATAGGCTTGGGTTGTTTTTGTTGGAGTACAGAATACCGAGGGGCGACCTGATCGAGGTGTACAAGACTATGAGGGCCATGGGCAGAGTGGATAGGGAATAACTATTCCCTTTAGTCGAAGGGTCAGTCACAAGGGGGCCTAAGTTCAAGGTGAGGGGTAGGAGGTTTAGGGAGGGATTTGAGGAAACACATTTTTACCCAGAGAGTGGTGACGGACTGGAATGCACTGCCTGGGAGGGTGGTAGAGGCGGGTTGCCTCACATCATTTAAAAAGCATCTGAATGAGCACTTGGCATGTTATAACATTCAGGGCTATGGGCCAAGTGCTGGCAGATGGGATTAGGTGAGTTTAGGTGTTTCTAATGTGTTGGTGCAGACTCAAAGGGTCAAATGACCTCTTCTGTGCTGTACGATTCTATGAAAGCTAATTCTGTATCTCAGTGTCAGAATTGTACTCTGGATCCACGATAAGGATGCTGAAAATAGCAATGGAGATGTGGGAAGTGGTCTCATAGATCCCAGCTTTCTAGAATTCACATTAAGCAGCTGGCAGTGTGAAAGCCCTGGAAATGGGAGAATTGAAGTATGTTTCAAGCAACACCAAAAATGAGACGTCAAATGGATGAAATGAAACCTAGTTGCTACTCACAGAGGAAGCTACAAAACACATCAGCATCGAAAACCCACTAGGCTGACATTCTGCAGCAAGTGTTGGGACCTGGTGTGCACTCTGCTGTAATTTGCAAGGTCAGAGGGCAATCATCCCATTTGCATGGTTCGGGTTGACATTGTGCCACTCTGGAGGTACCTGTCTTTCTCTCCAATATTTGAGAATACAGCAGCAGTGAGCCATTCTATTGGACAGAGGGAGGTGGGCTAGGTTGAGGTGGGGTGAAGAAGGTGCTGCATATTGGGGACCCACCAGAAAAAAGAATGAATCCTATCCTAATGACCTTATGGGATGAAAATAGGTGGCACAGTGGCACCATGGTTAGCGTTGTTGCTTCACAGCGCCAAGGATCCAGGTTCAATTCCCAGCTTGGGTCACTGCCTGTGCCGAGTCTGCACGTTCACCCTTGTCTATGTGGGTTCTCTCTGGTTCCCTCCCACAGTCCAAAGGATGTGCTGGTTAAGTGCATTGGCCATTCTAAATTCTTCTGCAGTGTACCTAAACAGGCATCGGAGTATGGTGACTAGGGGATTTTCACAGTAACTTCATTGCAGTGTTAATTCAAGTCTACTTGTGATCCTAGTAATTAAATTCCCTGAAAACCTTCCACTTCAGGGAACAAGCTATAATCTCAAGCAATGTTCCCTCTAAACTGTGCAGAAGCCAAAAGGTCCTGTGCAGACTGTGTATGAGTCAGCACCTCTAAATTACCACAAAAAATCTTTAAAGGAGCCAAGCAAAAGAAATCAGAGGTGTCACTGATCCCAACCAGGACTGCCAGGCGACACCCAAAACTGCTATTGGTCACCTGAAAGCCAAAGAAAAAAACGATAGTAAAGGATTGAGTTTCCTGGGGTGATGCGACAGTCCAGGACTCCGAGTGGAGATGATCACATACAGGGGGAAGCTCTTGGGAAATCACAGGGACAAAGTTATGAAACTCTCACTCCTTACTACCCACGCTCGGGCTTGCAATAGGTTTTCTGAGCTTGGAGAGGAGGCAATGTGTTCTGCACGGCAAAGTTTCTTCTTATTTGAGTGTTTGTAAATTTAGCTTGCGTGGCAAGCCCTAAGGTATATACTGACTGTAAATACTTTCCATATTAAATGTTTGTAATGAATCCAAGTTCTATTTGCAAACAATGGTTTGTCAAGTTGTCAGTAATGTACATTCACAAACTTACAAATGTGAACTGTAAAATAACACCGCCTCCCTGTTGATATTTTAAGGTTGGTTATAAAAGCAGACGGGGGTAAATTTCCACTCTCACGTTCAGAGGTAAGGCCGGTGTCCGTGGATCGTTCACCTGTTATACACCGCGCCCTAAGTCATCTTAGAATCATAGAACCCCTATAGTGCAGAAAGAAGCCATTTGGCCAGACAATAATCCCACCCAGGCCCTATCCCACACATTAATAGCCCAAAGATGTGCAGGTTCGATTATTTGATCATGTTGAATTGAACCTAGTGTCAGGGGGATTAGCAGGGTAACTATGTGGGGTTATGGGGATAGGGCCTGGGTGGGATTGTGGTTGGTGAAGACTCCTTCTGCACTGTAGGGATTCAATGATTCTATGATAATCCCCTGACACTAAGGGGCAATTTATCAATAGGACAATCAATCTAACCCACACATCTTTGGATTATGTGGGGGGGAAACTGGAGTAACCGGAGAAAACCCATGCAGACACAGGGAGAACGTGCAAACTCCGCACAGTCACCCAAGGTCAGAATTGAACCCAAGTCCTGGCGCTGTGAGACAGCGGTGCTAACCACTATGCCACCGTGGGTGGCACGATGGCACAGTGGTGAGCACTGCTGCCTCACAGTGCCATGAACCTGGATTCAATTCCTGGCTTGAGTCACTGTGTGGAGTTTGCACATTCTTCCTGTGTCTGCGTGGGTTTCCTCGGAGTTCCTCCACAGTCCACGATGTGTTGATTAGATGCATTGGCCATGATAAATTGCCCCTTAGTGTCAGTGGGACTAGCTAGGGTAAATACATGGGGTTATGGGGATGGGGCCTGGGTGGGATTCTGGTTGGTGCAGACTCGATGGGCTCCTTCTGCATTGTAGGATTCTCTGATTCTATTCCATGACTTTCTCACCTGGATCAGGAGTGATAATGCAACCCAATTTGGCAGAAATAATAGTAGGAGGGATTATTATTTAAAAGGCAAAAAGCTGCAGCATGCTACGGTGCAGAGGGACCTGGAGGTCCTTGTGCACGAGTCGCAAAAACCCAGTCTGCAGGTGCAGCAGATGATCAAGAAGGCGAATGGGATACTGGCCTTAATAGCGAGGGGGATTGAATATAAAAGCAGGGAGGTCTTGCTGCAACTGTACAGGGTACTGGTGAGGCCGCAGCTGGAGTACTGTGTGCAGTTTTAGTCACTGCACTAGCGGAAGGATATATTGGCCTTGGAGGGAGTGCAGAGGAGATTCACTAGGCTGATACCGAAGATGAGGGGATTGGACTATGAAGAGAGACTAAATAGACTAGGTCTGTACTCGTTGGAGTTTTGAAGGATGAGAGGGCATCTTATAGAGATGTACAAGATAATGAAGGGGATGGATAGGGTAGAGGTAGAGAGATTCTTCCCGCTTAGAAAGGACAGCAGGACTAGAGGGCACAGCCTCAAGATGGGGGGCGGGGGGAGCAGTTTAGATCGAAGTTGAGGAGGAACTTCTTCACTCAAAGGGTGGTGAATCTCTGCAATTCTCTGCCCGTTGAAGTGGTGGAGGCTACCTCGCTAAATATATTTAAGTCACGGGTAGATAGGTTTTTGAATAAAGAGTTATGGGGAGAAAGCGAGAAAGTGGAACTGATCCACTTCAGATCAGCCATGATCTTATTGAATGGCGGGGCAGGCTCGAAGGGCTAGATGGCCTACTCCTGCTCCTATTTCTTGTTCTTATGTTCCATTTACTTGTTGAAAATCATGCCAGTCCTGGTGACTCAGGAAGGATATTTGTGGCCCAGTGGAAAATGAAAAATGTACCAGGGAAAGAAAATGAGGTTAGGATTGGGAGCATTGGGATTTCCACCACAATGAAACACATGGGTGGCCTTCAGACTATGATAGTTAGGAAGAGGGTGCAGGGAGATTGCAAACAGCTGAAGAACGCAGCAAGGGTTGAGTGGAAGAGTGGGTGGTGTCATGGAGGTCCTGTCAAGTTTTTATCATCATTATATCTTTAAATTTTTATTCCAGTATACGTTTCCTACAAGATTATATTTCAAAAGTACTTTCTTGGCAATGAAGCAATTTAATGGTCAGACGAGTTTTTCAGTTATTTGTTTTTAATCTGTTTCCAGCCACCAACCAGCCTGGCCAGGGGCTGTGGCAGGAAGTCCCAGCCCCTGGGGGCAAATAAGATGGGAGAAAGTAGGGAAGGCAGGAGGAAGGAGGAGAAGAGACAGTAGGGCTGGAGGTGAGAAGTTAGCAATTGGGAGGGGGCAGAGAGGGGGCCATGATTGACAGAGAGGAGGCCGCAGGCCTCACTGAGAGAACTCTGCTCCTCCTCCTAACTCACAAGGAGTACTGTCAAAAGAATTTATCCTCTGGAGCCAGAAACTCTCACTTTGTTTTCAGCACCGGGTTCTCTGAGTCCTGAGAAACCTACGCAGCAGCAGTGAATTTAAAATTGAATGTCTAACATCACTAAACCAGCCTCATGAAAATGAGAACATGTGCGACCTGTTAGGGTTCCGTTTGGTGCTCCTGATATTTTAACTGCTGCTCCCACATCCAGTCCTCTTCCAACCATCGACTAGTGAGGGGGTTAATATGGAAGCTTCAGTGTCTGGGCTTATACCTGAAAAATAGTCACTTTAGTGAGCTGCCTAGTTCCTCCAGAGGTATATTGAGGGGCATGGCGATCCCCTAGAGAGAGTTTTTACACGCACATGGAATGATTAAGAAATCTTTGGAGACACGGGAGGCGGTTTTGGTCCCACATTAGTTGTCAGTGAGAATGGCACCGCACTGGATGCAAACTCTTGAGAGAACCAGGGAATAGAATTCTTCCTGGTGAGATTGCATTTCCAGGCCACTTTGCTGACATATTGAGGGCAGGAACCATATTTAAATATACATTAATACATTAACATCTGTTTAAAGGGCCTCCCTTCACATTATCCCCAATACAGAATATTGAAACCTTGCCGAAGTGGCATCACAGCAGCAAGGTTCACAACAGATTTGTGAAGACAGAAAACAGTCGAGGGCATCCCCTCAGGTGTGCCAAAATAAGTATAGACAAAGGGGCAGTGCTCCAAAAGCTAGTGGCTTTTGCTACCAAATAAACCTGTTGGACTTTAACCTGCTGTTGTGAGACTTCTTACTAGGTCCCAGGGTGACAGCGTAAACCCCACCCACTCAATTTATTTTCAGAGTGCTAGAAAATCTCATCTAAAAACTCAGCCATGCAGCTAGGTAATGATCGGCTTTCAATCAGAGCCTGATTCTCTGAAAAAAATGAGGGGATCTCAAAGTTACTAAAGTAGTCTTTGAATGACAGAGTGAAAGAAATGGCGGTTAACAAGATGATGTGATGATGCGGAGATCTTGAATGGCTGGAACAGATGAGAACCAATGAAGATGTGGAGATGGGGTTGAGTAAGAGGTCAGGGAGTGGGAATCCCAGAGACAGGTAACCGTGAAGATAAGGAGAGCACAGAGTGATCCCAGAGATATGGAGCACAGGGCTCTGGAGCCAAGTAAGATAGGAGCAGAGAAACATGCAGATCCATTGTGTGCTGTGGTGGTGATGGAGGAGGAAATCTCAGGAAAATTAAACCAGACAGAGAGGGACAGAATGTGGGATCTTCAAAACATGACCGATAATCAGGAAAGTTTGGAAACAGGAGGACGGTGCAGTAATGGTGAGTGGCGAGTGTACAGGAATCTCAGAGCTAAACAACCAAATACAGCCATAGGATGAACTGTCCATTAACACAAAGTCTTCACACAATGAATTGTGAATCTGTGGAATTCCCTGTCCAGTGTAGCAGTTGAGGCTACCTCATTGAATGTTAAGGCAAGGATAGATAAATTTTTGAACAGTAAAGGAATTAAGGGTTATGGTGAGCGGGCGGATACGTGGAGCTGAGTCCACGAAAAGATCAGCCATGATCTTATTGAATGGCAGAGCAGGCTCGAGGGGCCAGATGGCCTACTCCTGCTTTTAGCTCTTATGTTCTTGTGTTCTAATATTTATCATTAGAGATGTACAAGAAGTGGCTTTCAGTGCAATTTTCAAATGGGACAAAGATCTACATCTGAAAATCTACACAACATGATGGGTGGTTTGAACAGTCAACAAAATACTGTGGCCGCTGAAAGCTGTAAAGTTTTCCATTTTAGAGTCAGCCGTTTCAGAAGCAGCAATCAGTAAAATAGCAGGGACAAGATATGTCAATGAAAGGATTAAACTGACCAAAATCAAAGAGTCAGGTAAAATGTCCTGTGTTTCAGCAACTTTTTTTTAAAGTTTAAATTTATTTATTAGTGTCATAAGTAGGCTTATATTAACACTACACTGAAGTTACTGAGAAAATCCCCTAGTTGCCACACTCTGTTTGAGTACCCTGAGGGAGAATTTAGCATGGCCAATTCACCTAACCAGAGCATCTTTCGGACTGTGGAAGGAAACCGGAACACCCAGAGGAAACCCATGCAGACACAAGGAGAACATGCAGACGCCGCACAGATGGTGACCCAAGCCGGGAATCAAATCCTGGCACTGTGAGGCAGCAGGACTAACCACTGGGCTATCATGCCGCCCAGTGGGTCTATGTTATGAAAGCAAACATACCAAGAATCTAAAGTGACTCAGTTAACACCCTAGGCATTCACTTCTAGTGAACCATTCGAATTTCCATGGGTGGCAAATGAGCAAATAAACAGTGCTATTCACACCACTATCTTTAGCCAATGGTTTGGCATCTTGCCCACCAATAACATGTCACATCTACGTGGCACTCTGACAGTGAGATGTATAATTTGAAAGTTCCTCTTGAACTGCACTTATTGTTTTATTTTAGTTTTGAACGTTTACTGGATCTGATGAGGCATTTCATCCCTAAATTCAGGTGGTCTCTAGCAGGCCAACAGTGTTTACATTGCGGAAATTTTTCACACATTCTGTCATGTACCAAGCAACTGAAAGCTCATATTTAAATACACTGCAAATAGCCCATTTGTCATTCAAACTCATTCTTTTCTATTTGAAGGACTGCTTCACCGCTCAGTGATGAACACTAGCGAGTGCCCCACGGCTGCCCACCAACAGACTGCCGGACACAACACGACGGGAGGTTTGAACAGTTAGCAAAATACTGCAGCCACTGGAAAACTGAAACAAGAAAACGTTGGAAACAGTCGACAGGCCGGGAAACATCTGCTGAGAGAGAAAAACAGATGTAGGATGGGGGCAATTCTCCCATCCCACAATTGGCAATTGGGACTAGCTTATGGGTTTTAACAAAAAAGGGCAGCATGGATAAGTTGGGCCGAAGGGTCCGTTTCCATGCTGTAAACCTCTATGACTCTATCCCGCGGCGCTAACTTTCTAATGCAGAGGGCCAGGAGATCTCAGCAGGCTCGGATTAGCATGATCCATGCTGGCCGTCCATCCTCGAGTGCGTCTCCCAGCATCAGATTTCCGGCACCAACAGTTTCCATGCTGGAAATAGGCGCGGAGCTGTATTACGTATGCAAGAGGACATTTCAGTATAATTCAAATACAATTATGGGGCCCAGGCCCGAAATGACTGGGCCCGCTCGCCTCTCTGCTCCCGCCAGTAGTAGTTCACTCCAATAGAGTTTACTATATCTCTCCACCTGCAGGGAGAATGGCAGCCCTAGCCTGGTGAAGTGAAGGGGGTGTCAATTGGGGCCCTCCCCAGAGATGCAGGCAGTGGGGGAGGGGGGGATCTTCTCAGTGCCAGCCTGGGTCTCCTGGCACTGCCCAAGAGGCAAAGTTCCAATGCCCAGGGGGCACCTTGGCATTGCTCATCAGGCACAGGGCAGTGCCAATGGCTTGGGGCCTAATGAGGATGAGGCCTGTGCGGGGGGGCAGTCAATTGGGGTGGTGGGGGGGGGGGGGGGGGGGGTCCCGCTGCCACTCTGCAATCAGGATTGGTGAGGGAGGGAGGCCAGTGATTGGGGTTAGCTATCCGGTTGGGGGTCAACCTACTGTGGGGGGTGGGGGATTGGGATTGCAGGAGGGTTGGCATTCTGGAGGGGGGGGCGGGGATGAGACTACCTGTGGGGGAGGGGAGGGGAAGGGAATGGGGGAGAATCATGGGGCTGGCCAGCAATCGGGAAGCTGGCAGTGCGGGACCACTGCACATGTGCCAACCTCAGTGCTGACAGATCAGCACATGCGCAGTGGCCCACTTGGTGCTCTGCTGCTGGCTTCTCCAGTGGGAATAGGCCCCACCACAGATTTCCAATGTGATTCACACTGGTGCACTCTGCAGTGCACAGAGTGTGGGAGATTCTTCTCTGAACTCCCACTGAAAAAAACCAGCTTGAATTACTCCAGTTTTCACACCAGTCCGAAACTTAGAATCTTCTGGGGAGAATGCTGGCCAACATTTTTCAGCACGCAAACCGTCCTCAGAACCTCGGCACTGAGGGAAGACTAAATGTTTCCAACACTTGCTTTTCTATTAGAATTACACAGTGACTGCACATCAAAATTATTTAATTGGCTGAAAAAACACTGAGGAAATTCCTGAAGTTGTGAACAGCGCAGAAATTGTAAATTCTTTCCTTTTAATGGTCATAATCACAAAGCAGACTAAAACCCTATTCAAGGAGCAAGCTCCTCATAGAAAGATTTACCAGCTGAGTGGAGCTGATTTGTGCATTTTTGTCACAAGTAAAATTCACACAAAGCAGAAATCTTTCAAAATGTTTAGTAACAGAATGTTAATATTTGTTCTGTTGGCCTCGCCCATATGTTAATTTATATTATGGATATGCTCCTCTTAAAAGCAATTGTCTGAGCTCTCCGGCAATGGGAGTTGAGAAAATCACCGTGCTTTTAAGACCAAAAGTTCCTTTTTGACGGGGCGTTAAAGACCTGGCCAAGATTTAACTTTTGCCTTCAAGTTCCGACTAATTCAGCCCCTGCCATTCAGCCGGTAAGTGAGGAGAGCAAAAAAAAATGAAACAGGAAGAAACACGAAAAAATGAGTCAAGTTTTGGAGCCAGCATATTCCTTTCTCACGCTGCTAAAGCGGGTGGTTACGTGAGACAGGAACCAGGTTTTTCGTTGATTTAAAGACGTTCTTACCACTCTGTCACGGCGACATGAACGGGCTCGATTTCACCTCACTGGCGCAAAGTTTAGATCCATTCCAATTTTTGCAGTTCGCTCAAATCCAATCCCCACATTCCCTGCAGCCTCAATGAGATTCACATTAATGGATTTGAATCCGGGGGCAGAATGCTGGAGGTCCACAGCATGCTATTGCATTCACAAATGCGAAACTCTCTGGTGACAGGGCAGTGAACGGGAGTGGAAGGTGGAGGTGGGGGGGGGGGTGGTGTTTGGGGACGTAGGAGGTGGAGGTGGATGGTGATGTTGGGGGGGGGGTGGTGGGTGTGGGGGTGGTGAGCGGGTGCGATTTGAAAATGATCACATGTCTTTAGGAATCTGCAGCAATGCTTGAAGCATTACACAGCTCGTATTTAAATGTCAGCAAGTGCCAGTGAATGCTTTTGCCATCTGCTTTCAGCATTCCCCATGGCTGTGTGAGGCCAGTGCCACAATGATAATAATCCCACCTCCTAAACTCACTCCCCATTAGATTTATCCCCCATCGCTTCCCAGGGGAGAACTGAATGTACAGCTGAAAATGGAATTCTCCCTGACTATGTGACCATGAAACCCGCAGATACCTTTTGGGGTGGTGGGGGGGGGGGAGGTCGTGGGGTGGTGGTAGTGGTGGCGCAATGGTGTTGTCACTAGACTACTAATCCTGCGCCGGTCACCTTGGTTTAAATCCTACCATGGCACACTTGAAGGGCAGTGTGGTGGCACAGTCGTTAGCACTGCTACCTCACAGCGCAAGGGACCCGGGTTCGATTCCAATCTTGGGTCACTGTATGTGTGGAGTTTGCACGTTCTCCTGTGACTGCGTAAGTTTCCTCCGGGTGCTCCGGTTTCCTCCCACACTCCAAAGATATGCGGGGTTAGGTTGATTAGCCATGCTAAATTGCCCCTTTGCGTCAGGAGGATTAGCAGGGTAAGTGTGTGGGGTTACAGGGATAGGGCCTGTGCAGGATTGCTGTCGGTGCAGGCTCAATGGGCTGAATGGCCTCCTTCTCCACTCTCGGGATTGTATGGGTGGAATTTTCATGTCCTGCCCGCCACAGGCGGAACAAGGACCATGCAAAGATCTTTTGACCTCGGACGAGATTTTCCAGTCTTGGGGCGAGCATGGGCTGGAAAATCCTGCTGTATAATTCCAGGCAGCCGGGGAGAGCGGAAAACAAGATTTTGCTGTGAGTGTGGAGGATGGGGAAGAGATAAAGAGTTGAGATGCTGAGCACGATCTGATTGGATACCACAGGCAGAATTGAGGGACTGAATGGCCAACACTTGTTCCTGGTGTTCTTCCTGTAACTGAAAAGCATCTTCCTCCTGGCCTGGTTGGCATCTGAGTTGTGATGTGAGAGGCCATCATCATGCCGATTCCTCAAACACAAGAATACCAGCCACTGAAGGCCAACATGTATGGCCAAGTACAAATGCCAGGATGTTGACATAGTGAGTTTCAGTTCCTGTCGATATCTGGACAAAGACAGGAAAACTGGTGCCTCTAGTAGCCCACGTAGAAATGGAACGAGATCTGTGTTTATCCACAGCACTAATTCCCCATAGCATACACGGACTGCCCTATATGAGCCAGAAAGAAAGTGGGGATGGCAAATATTCAGGGAGCCAAAAGCTTATTATTGGAACAAGGTATCTCATTAGCGCCTTGTTTTGTTTTTTTTAAAAGAAGTTGGAGTCTTAAATTTGTACGAAAGATACTCCTCCCCTTGCCTTTGTCTCATTTAATTTCCCCTCATTGCAGATCTATTTTCTCTGGAACAAAGAAGAATATGTCTTTGTGCATAGTTATTAGACTGAAAGTGCTATTACTGTCTTTTACATCCAAACTATTGTGAGGAAAACAGAAATGAACGGTTACGCCATTCTGCTTGCCTCTCATCATCGAGAACCGTTTAAAACCATTATTCATTCAGACAATCAAAAATCAATGGAAACCTTTTCCAGACACACAACTGGAACTGTTGCCGTGATGAGCCTTCATTGCTGAAGATGGGTGGTACGGTGGCACAGTGGTTTGTCCTGCTGCCTCACAGTGCCAGGGACCCGGGTTCGATTCCCAGCCTTGGGTCACTGTCTGTGCGGAGTTTGCACATTCTCCCCGTGCCTGCGTGGGTTTCCTCCAGGTGCTCCTGTGCAAAGAATTAGATTGCTTGACTACAGTATATTGACCCTACTGACAGGTGATTAGCAGGGTAAGTATGTGGGGTTACAGGGATAAGGCCTGAGTGGGATTGCAGTCTCGATGGGCTGAATGGTCTCCTTCTGCGCTGTAGGGATGCTAAACATTCTACAATAGCGACGGACCCTCGTTCAGGGTGTGACAGCCACAGCTCAATTGGTAGCAGTCACACCTCTAAATCACAAGGTTAGGGATCCAAGTCCACTCTAAGTTTGCATGCAAACATCAAGGCTGATACTCCAGTGCAGTTTTGACAGGGTGCTGCAATGTCAAAGTGCTGGCTTTCACTTACAATGTTGAACTGAGAGTCTATCTGCCTCCTCTGCAGGAGTAGATCCCATAGCATTATTTTGCAAGAGCACCTTGGACAATATTTATCCCTCAACCAACATCACAAACAATTGACTACCTGGCCGATACCATGGGGTGAGATTCTCCGGACTCCCAGCCACGCGTTTGCCAACGGCTGAAGGTGGTATTGCATGCGAGCGGCGGGATTCTCTGGTCCCGCCGCTGCCAATGAGAATTCCCATTGCTGTCACCCCACACTGGCCATCCCACACGGGTGGGGGTGTGCTGCCGGCGGGACTGGAGAATCCCGGCCCACTTTGCTGTTTTGTGAGAATTTACTGCCGGCAAAATTAGCTGCCGCGTTTCCGAATTTGCAGTAGTGACTACACTTCAAAAGTATTGTAAAGAGCTTTGAGATGCCCAGGGGTTTTGAAAAGTGGGGCATAAATACGAGTCTTTCTTTGTTCCTCTATCTTGACCTTTCCTACACTCTATTTCAGCCATACATGAAGGGGCTGAACAGAAAGTCCCTCTCTGGTTTTATTTAGAAGTTCTGATGACTACGACACTCACGGCAGGAGCGTGCAGCAGGAAGATTTACTACTACCCATCTGTTAGTGGTCATGGGCACGCAGCATCAGTACCTTGCGTTGAAGTCTCGCCTTATTTAGTCAATGAATCTGATATAGAGCCAGCAGTCAGACTGCACATCATGGGACCTGTTTGTTTTTAATGGGATCTGAATTATAACAAAGCATTCAAACAAATGTCCTTCCATAAATCTTAAAATGACATTCTACATTTGCTCCACCATTTGCTTCTCATCAGAAGACTGGCTTTGCTATGTTTCCGTGAGACTTGAGCAGTTAATCCAGGCTGGCATTCTCAAGGTGGTATTGCAAGAGTGCTGCATTGTTGGAGGTGCCACCTTTCAGATGACCAAAGCACCATCTGCCATCTCAGATAAAAGAATTGCATGGTGCAGCGTTGAAGGAGAGTAGGACAGCTCTCTCTGGTGACTTGCGCCAACCAACATTGCCATCAAGCCCAGGGATCAACTTTCCTTCACTGTGGAGCATAGCAGGACAAACCAGGAACAGCACCAGGTATGTCTACACCAGGCATTCCTTTGAAATGAAGCATCAACCTGGTAAAGCTTCAACAGAGGGCTACTAGCATACCAAACAGCAAGGCATAGACAGCACTAAGCAATACTGCAACCATGGGTCACATCTCTCAGCTCTGCAGCCACTTCAGTTGTGAATGCTGGCGGATGTTAACTAACTAAAGAAGGAAAGCAGCTCCACAAATATCTTCATCCTCAATGATGGGGGGATTCAGCACATCAGCGCAAAAGACAAGCATTTTCTACCATTCTCAGCTGGAAATATGTGATGGATGCTCCATCTCAGCCTCCGTCTGAGTTCCTCCAGCATTTTGAATGCCAATATTCAGCCATTCACGTTATACCAAGGTATGGCTAAATGCCCTGATAATCACCCAATAATAGTACTGAAGACTTGTGTTCCAAAACTAGCCCTGCCCCTAGCCAAGCTGTTCCAGTAGAACTACATTTATCTAGTAATGTGGAAAATTGTCCCATCCACAATTAGCAGGACAAGTTCAACCCAACAATTACTTCTGCGTCTATTCCCCATCACCAGCTAAGTGGCAGAAGGTATCGTCATCAACAGCACCATCAAGCAGCATTTACTCAGCAATCCTTTTCAAACTGACAGACAGTATCTAGTGGGGTGCCACAGGAATTGGTGCTGGGACCCCAGCTATTCACAATATATATTAATGATTTGGGTAAGGGAACAAAATGTAACATCTCAAAGTTTGCAGGCGATATCAAGTTGGGTAGGAGGGTGAACTGTGATGAGGATGCAGAGATCCTTCAGAATGATCTGGACAGGTTGGGTGAGTGGCTAAATCAATGGCAGACACAGTATAATTTGGATAAATGTGAGGTTATTTGCTTTGGAAGCAAAAACAAGAAGGCAGATTACTACCTGAACGGCTGTAAATTGGGAGAGGGGAGTGTGTAGCAGGACCTGGATGTCCTTGTGTACCCGTCACTGAAGGCAAGCACGCAGTAAAGAAAACAAATGGGATGTTGGCCTTCATAGAGTGATATAGGTTTACAGCAAGAAAACAGGCCCTTCGGCCCAACTTGTTCATGCTGCCCTTTTTTAATGGCTAAGCTGATCCCAATAACCAGCATTTGGCCTATATCCCTCAATAGCAATCTTACCCATGCAACTGTCTAAACGCTTTTTAAAAGGCAAAATTGTACCCGCTTCTACTACTACCTCTGGCAGCTTGTTCCATACACTCTCCCGTCTCACCTTAAACCTATACCCTCTAGTTTTAGATTCTCCTACCTTTGGGAAAAGATATTGACTACCTAGCTGATCTATTCCCTTCATTGTATCGAAGTTTATAAAATAATCTGCCCAAGCCTCCTACACTCCAGAGGAAAAAAAGTCCAGTCTGTCCAGTCTCTGCTTATAACTCAAACAATCACGTACCAGTAGCAACTTGGTAAATCTTTTCTGCACTCTTTGTAGTTTAATAATATCCTTTCTATAATAGAATGACCAGAACTGTACACAGTATTCCAAGTGCGGCCTTATCAATGTCTTGTACAGCTTCAACAAGATATCCCAACCTCTGTATTTGGTGTTCTGACCAAGAAGCCAAGCATACTGAATGTTTCCTTCACCACTCTGTCCATCTGTGATTCCACTTTCAAGGAGCTATGAACCTGTACCCCTAGATCTCTTTGTTCTGTAACACTCCCCAGCACCCTACCATTAACTGAATAAGTCCTGCCCTGGTTCGATCGACCAAAATGCATCACCTTGCATTTATCTAAATTAAACTCCATCTGCCATTTGTCAGCCCACTGGCCCAACTGACCAAGATCTAGATAACCTTCTTCACTGTCTACTTGGTGTCATCTGAAAACTTAGTAATCATGTCCCCTAAATTCTCATCCAAATCATTAATATAAATTACAAATAACAGTGGACCCAGCACCGATCCCTGAAGCACACTGCTGGTCACAGGCCTCCAGTTTGAAAAATACCCTCTGTCTTCGCTCATCAAGACAATTTTGTATCCAATTGACTACCTCACCCTGGATCCCATAAGATTTAACCTTATGCAACAACCTACCCTGCAGTACCTTGTTAAAGGCCTTGCTAAAGTCCATGTAGAAAACACCAACTGCATTGCCCTCATCTACCTTCGTGGTTACCCCTTCAAAAAACTCAATTAAATTTGTGAGACACGATTTTCCACTCACAAAGCCATGCTGACTGTCCCTAATCAGTCCTTGCATCTCTAAATGCCTGTAGATCCTGTCTCTCAAAATACCTTCCAACAATTTACCCACTACAGATGTGAGGCTCACCAGCCAGTAGTTTCCAGGCTTTTCCCTGCAGCCCTTCTTAAGCAAAGGCACAACATTTGCCACCCTCCAATCTTCAGGTACCTAACCTGTGGCTGTCAATGATTCAAGTATCTCTGCTAGGGGACCTGCAATTTTGTTCCTAGACTCCCACACGTCCTGAGATTCACTTCACCAAGTCATAAGAACATAAGAAATAGGAGCAGGAGTAGGCCATCTAGCCCTTCGAGCCTGCCCCGCCATTCAATAAGATCATGGCTGATCTGTCGTGGCTCAGTTCCACATTCCCGCCCTCTCCCCATGACCCTTAATCCCCTCTCTTATCAAAAACCCATCAACCCGTGTCTTAAAAATATTTAGCGAGGTAGCCTCCACCACCTCAACGGGCAGAGAATTCCAGAGATTCACCACCCTTTGAGTGAAGAAATTCTTCCTCAACTCCGTTCTAAACCGCCCCCCCTTTATCTTGAGGCTGTGCCCCCTAGTCCTACTGTCCTTTCTGAGCGGGAAGAGTCTCTCCACCTCTATCCTATCCATCCCATTCATCATCTAAGTCCCGGGGATTTATCTATCTTGATGCACTTTAAGGCTTCCAGCACCTTCTTTTCTGTAATATATACACTCCTCAAGACATCATTATTTATTTCCCCAAGTTCACAAACATCCATACCTTTCTCAACCATAAATACTGATGAGAAATATTCATTTAGAATCTCACCTATCTCTTGTGGATCTGCACATAGATGATCTTATTGACCTTTAAGAGGCCCTACTCTCTCCCTCGTTATTCTTTT
The DNA here is from genome assembly GCF_965287045.1 of Carcharhinus amblyrhynchos. Classification (NCBI taxonomy): domain Eukaryota; kingdom Metazoa; phylum Chordata; class Chondrichthyes; order Carcharhiniformes; family Carcharhinidae; genus Carcharhinus; species Carcharhinus amblyrhynchos. The sequence goes on from NC_137340.1 coordinate 42,502,513, forward strand.
GCCCTTTATGTATTTGTGTAGAATCTCTTTGGATTCTCCTTTGCCTTATCTGCCAAAGCAATCTCGTGTCCCCTTTTTGCCCTTCTGATTTCTCTCTTAACTCTACTCCTACATAGCAAGAGGTTTCGAGTACAAGAGCAGGGATATATTGTTGCAATTATGCAGGGCGTTGGTGAGGCCACACATTGAATATTATGAGCAGTGTGTCTCCTTTTCTGAGGAAGGATGTTTTTGCTTTCAAGGGAGAGCAGCAAAGGTTTACCAGGCTGATTCCGGGGATGGTGAGACAGATGTATGAGGAGAGATTGACTAGGTTCGGATTGTTTTTGCTGGAGTTCAGACAAATGAGGGAGGGACCTCATAGAGACTCATAAAATTCTAACAGGACTAGACAGGGCAGATGTAAGTAGGATGTTCCTGATGGTGGGGGGGCCTAGAAACAGGGGTCACATTCTGAGGATTCAGGATGAGGAGACATTTCTTCAACTAAAAAGAGTGATGAGCCTGTGGAATTCATTACCACAGGAAGTAGATGATGCCAAAACATTGAATGTATTCAAGAGGTGGCTAGGTATAGTACTTGGGGTGAATGGGATCAAAGGTCATGGGGAGAAAGCAGGATTAGGCTACTGAGTTGGATGATCAGCCATGATCGTAATGAATGGCAGAGCAGGCTGGGAGGGCCAAATGGTCTCCTCCTGCTCCTTTCTTCTATGTTTTTATGTTAACCTGATCACATGCTCAGCTTGGGTTCCACCAAGATCACTCAGTTCCTGACCTCAGGGCCTTACAGCCTTAGTACAAACAAGGGCAAAAAAGCTGAACTCAATAGGTGATGTGACAGTGACTTGCCATCAAAGCAGCATATCACTGAATGTGGCATTAAGGAGCCTTAGCAAACCTGAAGCCAATGGGAATCTCCATTGGTTGGAGCCATACCAAGCCCAATGGAAGTCGTTGTGGTGGAGGTCAATCATCTCAGTTCTAGGACACCGCTGCAGGAATCCCTTAGGGTAGTGCCCTCAGTGCAATCATCTTCAGCTGCTTCATCGATGACCTTTCTTCCATCATAAGATCAGAAGTGGGGTGATCACTGATGATTCCACGATGTTCAACAACATTTACAACTCCTCAGATACTGAAGTAATCCACGTCCAAATGCAGCAAGACCAGCACAACATTCAGGCTTGGGCTGATAAGTGACAAGTAACTTTCACTCCACACAAGTGCCAAGCAATGAGCATCTCCAAAAAGAGAGAGAAACTAACCATCTTCCCTTGACGTTCAATGACATTATCATTGCTGAATCCCCCACTATCAACATCCTGGCAGTTACCATCAACCAGAAACTGAAGTGGACTGGCCATATAAATACTGTGGTTACCAGAGCAGATCAGGGAGCAACTCACCTCCTGACTCCCCAAAGCCTGTTCATAAGGAATGTGATGGAATACTCTTCATTTGCCTGGATAATCTCATCATCTCAAGAAGCTTGACACCATCCATCTGAAAGCAGTTCACATGATCATCATCCAATGTAAAACACTCAGTCCATCTACCACTGATGCACAATGGCAGCCATGTGTACCATCTTCAAGATGCACTGCAGCAAGTCACCAAGATTCTTCTGACAACGTCTTCCAAAACTGCAACCTCTACCGCATGGAAGGGAAAGGGCAACAGATGCTGGGAACACGACCATTTGCAAATTCCCCTCCAAGATGCACACAATCCTGACTTGGAAATTCACTGTTCCTTCACTATCGCTGGGACAAATTCCTGGAACCTCCTCCCTAACTGTGGGCATACATGGACAGCAGTAGTTGTAGATGGTGGCTCACTAACAACTTCTGAAGGACAGTTACAGATGGGGAAAAGATAGTGCCCTAGCCAATGACGGCCACATCCTTGAAAGAAAGAATGTTTAAACATTACTATAATGATAGCAGATTTGGATGGAGTTTCTTGTTTGGGTAAAATTAGAAGTCTGGCTGCCAAATGAGCCGAACATTGCATTAATTTTCTCAAATTGGATTTTTTAAAATCAAATTTTCACCCAATGTGCGCACATATCACAAACCTGTTCATGCCACTGGGATTCTCTGGTCCTGCCAGCAATGTACCCTCTGCCACAGGTTTCCCAGTAACACTAGGCGGCTTTGATGGGAGTTCCCATTGAGCAATGGCTGGACCAAAGGATCTCGTCACCAGCAAACAGCGACCGCTCCCCAACACCAAGAGAAACACTGAGGGGCGGCCACAGAATCCCATCCAAAATTTCTCGTGAACCAGAGCAAGCAGGAACAATTATATCAAGCCACTGAAAATTGGTTTACCATAAAGAAATAAGCATTCAATCAGAGATTTTACAGTGCATGGTTGCAGTACAGTAACTCTTCCAATCTTCAGCACTAAATATTAATGCAAGAACTGAGCCATAATGAATTCATGCTCCAGTAGAAACTAATACAGATGGATAAGACTACTGCCGTAAGGGGAATGATTTGTCATGGGAATTATTCACGGTTTTAGGAGCAAGTATTTTAGAATTATAGCCATCCGAATAAGATGTTAAACCACTGCTAAAGAGCCCCTGACTGCAGCTGTCACTTGGTATCCCATTAACACCACTGAGCCTAAATAAATTCCTAACCAAAATAATCACAGTGGGATGAAAAAAACAGTTCACTAGTCTTTTAGCTGGTCTGTAATGTAGTTACATGGGGTTTCAAACTGGTAACCATAGATCTGTGCCCTTCAGAGACTTCACAAATCTTGACGCAAATAAAGATTACCCACTTTGAGCAATTTGATTATGTAAACTTCACCACAACACGTTCAGGCAGAACTAGGAAAGGTTTGAAATCAGCAGGTTTTAAGGAAGTTCAGAAGTGGGACAAACGGAAAGAACGGAATGGATATTCCATGATAGGCTGGAGGGTGGGAGAAATTCAATAACTAAAAGGAAATTTGTTTGGGGACAAGAAAGAGAGGGCTGGATTTGTGAAAGGTTTGGGGTTTAGCTGAGAGGCAATGTGCCGCTGCCCGCTTCTGTGCTGGCTTGATGCCAGGACCCTGAACCACTCTGAAAGAGGTTGCCCAGGGTCGGACAGCTGGCATGTGGCTTCAGCCAACTGAGGCCTATTATAGTTAATTAACAAGGCCCCATTCCCACACTAACCGGAATTTCACATCAGCATTGTGGGGCAACCCGTGGATTATGCCCAGACCCAAAGGGGTTGGCTCAAAACCTATGGGGTAGAGGGACCTTGTCAGGGACACCCGCCCCCAAACAGAACCATAACAAACACTATACCACAGTCATAGCCACTGACCATTTTATGATCCCCCCAAGATTATAGCCAAGCAGCTATCCTTAATGAACGATTAAAAAAAAACTTACCTTCGCTTCCCCTTCGCTATTGCCATGTTCACTTTGCCAGTCCCTGCCTTGGCTGGTGAGGCTGCCAATCACTGATGTGGACTTCTCCAGCTCCAGAAGCCCACCCACTATCCCTGATTTCTGTTTTCCTTTTCGATTTCATGCAGCTGTAGTACTTTGCTTTGACAGCAGTGAAAACTAGCTTTTTGGAACAGCTAGATATGTGGCTAGACTGGAGAAACTGGGGTTCTTTCTCTTTAAAGAAAAGGGCAGCGTGGTTAGCATTACTGCCTCAAAGCACTAGGGACCAGGTCTGATTCGTGGCTTGGGTCACTGTCTAAGTGGAGTTAGTACACTGTCTGCGTGGATTTCCTCCGGGTGCTCCGGTTTCCTCCCACAGCCCAAAGATGTGCGGGTTAGGTGGACTGGCCATCCTGAATTGCCCCTTAGTGTCAGGGAGACTAGCTAGGGTAAATGCATGGGGTTATGGAGATAGGGATTGGGTGGGATTGTGGTTGGAGCAGACTCGATGGTCCAAATGGCCTCTTTCTGCACTATAGGATTCTACGAGAAAACTGAGAGAAATTTTGACAGTGTATTCAAAATCGCAGGTGTCCTGGACAAATTTATTCATTAGTGTCACAAGTAGGTTTACGTTAACAGTACAATGAAGTTACTGTGAAAATCCCCTAGTAAATTAGATAAGGAGAAACTGCTCCCACTGACAGAAGAGTAGCAAAACAGTGGACACCGAATTAAAGTGATTGACAAAAGAACCAAAAATGATATGAGGATAAACTCCTTTTATACAGCCAGTAGTGGGATCTGGAATGGATTGCCCAAGGCTGTGGTGAAGGAAAATACAATCAGGGCTTTCAAAGGGGCATTAGATGAAGAGAAAGATTTGCAGGTTCATCGGGAGAGGGTGTGTAATGTTCTAATTATAATAGGAGTTGTGGGTTTTAAACAAAAAAAAAGATGTGGTTTGCACACGTAAATTCAAACAACAAGAAGGTTTATTCTAAGAATTCTAGTCTCTACAGAGTGCAAGCCAAAAGTAGGGTGAAGCAACACCCTACCGATATCATCATCAAATCATATTGTTCAGCTCTTAAAGGAATCTGCAACCACTTAAATATGTAACTGTGTGGAAAAGTAGAACCAGCAGAGTTGCTCATTCGATTGGCAATACATCACTTCTCTGCAAAGGAAAGTGAGAGATATCAATGAACTACAGGCTAATTTGCCTGACATCACTTGTTGGGAAAATGCCGGAATCTATTATTAAGGAAGTCTTGACAATACACTTAGAAATGCATTGTATGATTAGAACAAGTCAACATATTTTTACTGAAGGGAAAACCTGTGCAACAAACCTATCAGAGTTTTTTGAGGATGTTACTAGTGGGGTAAATAAAGGGGAAAGTATACCTAAATGTCCAAAAGGCATTTGAGTTGCCACACAAAAAAGTAATAGATAAGATAAGGGTTTATAGAATTGGGAGAAAGACTGAGTCAATGGATAGAGTACATTAAGAAAGTCTAACACCAGGCTAAAGTCCAACAGGTTTACTTGAAATCATGAGCTTTCAGAGTACTGCTCCATTAATGGATAGAAACAGAGGAATGGGCACAAATGGAGCTTTTTCAAGCTGGCCAGCAGTGAATAATGGAGTGGAGCAAGGATTAGTGCTGGGGGCTGAGTTATTTACAGTCTATACTAATGATTGAAATGAAGAGACAGGGAGTAAGGTATTGGATATTGTTGATGGTGGAAAGGTAAGCTGTAAGGAGGATACAGAGAGGCTGAAAAGAGACATAGATAGGTTAAGTGAGTGGGCAACAAGATGCCAGATGGAGTATTAAGTAGGGAAGTGTTATTCGCTTTGGTCACAAGAATATAAAAGCAGAATATTGTTTAAAAGATGTGAAAGTTGTAAGTGTTGATGTTCAAAGACTCTTGGTTGTGCTTGTACAAGGATGCTGAAAGTTAGCTTGCAGTTGCAGTAAGGCAGAAAGGCAAATGGCATGTTGGCCTTTTTTGCAAGAAGATTGGAATAAAAGAATAAAAAAAGTGTTTCTACATTTCTACAGGGTTCTGGTGAGACCACATCTGGAATACTGTGTGCATTTTTGGCCTCCACATTGAAGAAAGGATATACTTGCATTGGAGGTGGTACAGCGAAGGTTTACAAACATGGTTCCTGGAGTTGAGAAGAATGAAGGATGACCTCACTGAAAGCTACAAAATTCTGAAGGGGTTTGATGGTGTAGATGTTGAAAGGTTGATTCCACTGGTCAGGGAATCTAAAACATGGGGGTACAGTCTCGGGATAAGGGGCTGAACATTAAGGACTCAGATGTGGAGAAATTGCTTCACCCAAATGGCTGTGAATGTTTGGAATTCTCTACCCGGAAGGCTGTGGATGCTCCATCACTATCAGGAGCCGGAGGGGCAGAGATGGCAGCCTGAATCATAATAGACACTGGGTTTAGTCTCAGGATGACCAGTTGGCACGAGAATATGACTTCCCATGAATCAATTTCTATCTGGTTCTAATTCTAATGATTCTAATCAGCATTGTGATCCTAATATCTGTGATTTCATCCTGGGTAATAAATCAGGCATTTATTCTTTCATCTCTGTATTCTTAATTCAGATCCAGTCCAGACTGATAAGGATGAAAATCTCCCTTTCTAATGGATGAATAAGGGAAATTAGTTGAGCCGGTCTAATCAGTTTGTAGTAAGCATGAGTCAGCAGGGCTTGCTGCTAAGTGAAGTGACAGTCACCTCCGAAGAAGCTACAAGAAATGAAGTGGAGAGTTCAAGCTGGCAGAGTGAGGAGTGTTCCCCTGGAGGCGAAGGCTTGACATGTGCAGGTGCAGCATCTGTGGGTTTTCACTGAATAATAAATCGCTCCTGTTTCTGGCCTGGGAGTAGTTGAGAACAGCACAAGGAAAACATTTCATCCTGTGTGCTTACACCCATCTCATTAATAAAAAAAAACTTATGCTTTAAATGATGTAAATAATGTTGTCAAGATTGCAAGAATTTCTCAGCAAACTTCAAGACGTAGCTTCAAAACATACAAATGAGCAGCAGGAGTAGGCCACTCAGCCCCTCAAGCCTACTCCATTATTTAAAAAGATCATGGCTGATCTAAATGTAACCTCAACCCCACATTCCTGCCTCTACCCATAACCTCTCACCCTCTCATTAATCAGAAATCGATCTAGCTCTGCCTTAAAAATATTCCAAAACTCTGCTTCCACTGCCTTTTGAGGAAGAGAAGTCCCACTCAAAACTCTCTGAGAGAAAATATTGTCCCTCATTCTTGTCTTAAATAAGTGACCCTTTATTTTTTAGTCAGTACCCCCTAGTCCTAGATTTTTCCACAAGAGAAAACATCTCCTCCACATCCTGTCCAATACACCTTAGGATTTAAAGGTTCTGGTCAAGTCGCTCCTCACTCTTCTAAACTCTTGCGGATACAAATCTAACCTCTCCAACCTTTCCTCATAAGACAACCACTCATTCCTGGTATTGGTCTAGTAAACCTTCTCTGAACTGCTTCAAACGCATTGACACGTTTCCGTAAAAAAAGGAGACCAATAATGTACACAGTACTCCAGATGTGGTCTCACCAATGTCCCATACAACTGAAGCATGACCTCCCTACTTTTGTGTTCAATTTCCTTCACAAAAAAATCAAATATATTTATTAGCCTAATTATTTGCTGTACCCTGTTTACTAGCCTTTTGTGATTCATGCACTAGGACACTCAGATCCCTCTGCATCTTAGAGCTCTGCAATCTCTCACCATTTAGATAATAAGCTCCCTTTTCATTCTTCCTGCCAAAATGGACAGTTTCACATTTGCCCACATTATGCTCCATTTGCAAGAGTTCTTCCCACTCACAATCTATGCCCCTTTGTTGTCTCCTTATGTGCTCTTTCAAATGAACTTTCCTACCTTTGTATCATCAGCAAGTTTAGCAATATTCACTCATAGAATCATAGAATCCTACAGTGTTGAAGGAGGCCATTCAGTGCATCGCGTCTGCACCGACCACCCAGCCCTATCCCCATAACCCCATGCATTTACCCTAGCTAGTTGACATTCAGGGGCAATTTAGCATGGCCAATCCATCTAATCCACACATCTTTGGACTGCAGGAAGAAACCAGAGCACCCAGAGAAAACGAACGTAGATACGGGGAACATGTGCAGACTCCACACAACAGTGACCCAAGCCAGGAATTGAACCCAGGTCCCTGGAGCCGTGAGGCAGCATCGATAATCACTGTGCCACTGTGCCACCCCTTCATCCAAGACATTTACATAAATTGTAAAATGGTGATGCCCAAGCACTGCTCCCTGTGGCACATCCTGCCAACACAGAAAAAATTCATTTACGCCAACTCTCTAGTTTCTTATTAGCTAGCCAATCTTCAATCCATGCCAATGTGCTACCCCCAATACCATGAGCTTTTATTTTACACAATAACCTTTGATGTGGCACTTTATCAAATGCCTTCTGAAAATCGAAGTACAGTACATCCACTGATTCCCCTTTATCCATATCACATGACTCCTTCAAAAAAATTTCAATAAATTGGTTGAACATGATTTCCCTTTCACAAAATCATGTTGAGTCGGCCTGATTGGTTTAAAATTTTCCAAGTACCCAGCTAGAACATCTTTAATAATGGCTTGTAACATTTTCCTTATGACAGACTAACTAGCCTATAAATTTCCTGCATTTTGTTTCCCTTTTTTGAATAAGGAGTCAGTGCTGAGTTACATTTGCTATTTTCCAATCGAATGAAACCTTCTCCAAATCGAGAGAATTTTGGAAAAAAGCATATATCAACTATCTCTTCTTTGAAAACCTTACGATGAAATCCATCCAAACCAAGGAATTTGGCCTACCCAGACCTAACACTTTGCTTCATACCACTTCCCTAGCGATTGTCATTTTCCTGAGTTCCTCCCTGGAAAAATTTTAATCAGGCTATTGAGGTGGGCCCGTTAGAATATGAACTCTTCAAATTGATGGGCCAATCAGGGAGCCTCTTACTTTGTGGTTAACCAGGCGTGTCAGTTCCTCTGGAACTCCTAGTGTAGACTGCTGACTGAAAGCTCTCTGTTTGCTGTTGTCAGACTTGTAAATAAAGGGATTTTGGTGAAGGGACTTCTGCCTCTGAGGACATTTTATATTCCCTCCCTGCCATTTCTTGATTTAAAACTAATTATGCTATGTTAGTGCCCTCCATATGAAGACAGAAGCAAAGTACCTGTTTAACTCATCCATCATAATCCTACATTAAGACTATTAATAATCGCTGACACACTTTCTAAAGGGCATTTCACTCCTGTTTTGTCATTTTATTCATTTTTCATATAAGTCCTGTATCCAACAGTGCACAGCTTACTAAAACTATCAACAGCTTTCAAGTAAAGGTGTAATTTTCTGTTTTGACACGGCTTGGCACATGGATGAACCATGCAGCAAGGAATGGAGATACTCAGATCATAACTTTTCATCAATTACCTTGAGTGGACAGAAAGCTTTGGACTGGAGATCTGGACTCCTCAGATACTGGAGGAGTTATGCCCCAGTGCAGCAAAACCTAGACAAGAGGCAAGTAACATTCGTACCACACAAGTGTCAGGCAATGACGTTTTCCAATAAGAGAGAATCTAACCATCACCCCCTGACATTCAATGGCATTACCATCACTGACTCCCCCCAGTAAACCCCTCCCCGCTCCACACGCCACCCCTCTCCCAAACAGGCAAATGGCAGGAAAGTCCTGTTTATATTATAATTTATGGAAATGAGTTTTCCGATCTTTCTGGGTGGGGACATTGCCACGTCAGCAGTGACAGTCTTGTGAGATTTTTGCACTCATGTCGCCATTTGTGCTTATGGCTAACCCAAGTGCCAGGTCAACCCCTTTATGCCAGAACTTGCTTATCCAGGTTGGACTGGTAATTGTCTTCCTTCCTCATCAGTGACATGTCTTTCCTTTGTCCCTTTGACTACAGGTTGTAATGTTAACTGAGTGCAAAAAGAAATGAGAGGGAAGCTTAGGATTTGATGAGAGCAGGAATTTGGTGCAAGAGGGCACAGGAAGTAATGATGCCCTATACACCTGTGGTGATTCCTGTTGAATTGAGAATGCATTTAGTTCGATGGTTAGACTGGGATGTAGAATGATGCCAACAAGGTTGGTTCAATTCCTGTACTGGCTGTTGTAGTTTAAAGGAGACCTATCTCCTCATCTTATCCCAAGCTTACTGAGTTGAATCCTACAAACTATATGTAACCAATTGTTTTGATAGCTGCTCATATGGTTCTTTGCAGACTATGGTTAATTACACAAAGTCATATTTAAACTCTTATTTAATGCTTTCATGCAAGTTAGTGTGTTTTAAAAATGCACACACAGAAAACCTTAAAACAGACATGTCTACAGATGTGATAAGGTAAGGGACAAGGATAAGAAACTAAACCAGGTTTCAAAAGTGTGAGATCTTCAATGGAATCAATTTCAATGTGCTAAATCAGCCTAAAGAGGCTATGAGGAGAAGGAGAACAGCAGTTTGAAATGGTGTGCGAGAACCACTAAAAGCAGACCATGTTGACACAGTGGTTAGCACTGTTGTCTCGCAACATCAGGGATCCGGGTTCAATTCCCAACTTGGGTCACTGTTTGTGTGGAGTCTGTATGTTCTCCCCATGTCTGCATGGGTTTTCTCCAGATGCTCCTGTTTCCTCCCACAGTCTGAAAGATGTGCTGGTTAGGCAGATTGGCCATGCTAAATTCTCCCTCAGTGTACTCGGACAGGCACTGGACTCTGGTGACTAGGGGGTTTTCATAGTAACTTCATTGCAGTGTTAATGTAAGCCTACGTGTGACACCAATAAATTAATAAACTTTCAGAAACAGAGGGAGACATTAAAAAATAATGGTAATATCCACATCATTACAATGGAATTTGTAATGATGTGGGTAAGTTGAAGAAAAGTTTTAAGTTTATTTAACAATTTTAGTGGTTTATTGTTTATGTTTTGGGGTTAGCTAAATATTTAGTTAGTCTTGAAGCTGAAAAGAATCCATAAATAAATTTAATATCTAAATATAGACTATGATATGGCAGGACAGTTGGGTGTCTGGGACGAAGTACATAAAAGTTCGTGAGTGACTCTGTTCTGAGCAAACCTGTCTGCAGTCAATGTCTCCGGCTTGAATTACTCTGGCTCAGAATCACTGAGCCGGAGTGCGAGTTGGAAAGAATTTGTCACATAAAGGGAGGGGGGGGGGGGAATGCTTCTGGACAGCTTACTCCTGATTTAGATCACACCTGACGTAGAGATGCTGGCATTGGATTGGGGTAAACACAGTAAGAAGTCTCACAGCACCTACTCTAACCTGGTGTTGTGAGACTTCTTACTTAGACCACACCTCGCAGAGAGGTACAGGTTTGGAATGGGGTTAGTTTGATGGATCATAGTGTATCCAGTAGGCAGAACCAAGGTGAGATGGAGAACAAAAAGTCTTAACTGATGCTATCCATCAGGTGTTTTTATTCACTAACAGGATGTGGGCATTGCTAACAAGGCTAACATTTAATGCCCATCTGTAATTGCCCTTGAGAAAGTGCTGGTGAGCCACATTCTTGATAATAACTCAATGGATTACTAAACGATTTCAGAGGGCAGGTAAAAGTTACTGTGGGTCTGGAGTGATACATATGCCAAACTGGATAAAGATGACAGGTTATACTGTCACTATATGAGAAAACCCAACAATGCCTCTACTTTCTCAGAAGACTAAGGAAATTTGGCATGTCAGCTACGACTCTCACCAACTTTTACAGATGCACCATAGAAAGCATTCTTTCTGGTTGTATCACAGCTTGGTATGGCTCTGCTCTGCCCAAGACCACAAGGAACTACAAAAGGTTGTGAATGTAGCCCAGTCCATCACGCAAACCAGCCTCTTATCCATTGACCCTGTCTTCACTTCCTGCTGCCTCAGTATAGCAGCCAGCATAATTAAGGACCTCCTGGACATTCTCTCTTCCACCTTCTTCCTTCGGGAAAAAGATACAAAACCGACTCAAGAACAGCTTCTTCCCTGCTGCTATCAGACTTTTGAATGGATTTACCTCACATTAAGTTGATCTTTCTCTACACCCTAGCCATGACTGTAACACTACATTCTGCACTCTCTTGTTTCCTTCTCTATGAATAGTATGTTTTGTCTGTATAGCGAGCAAGAAGTAATAATTTTCACTGTATGTTAATACATGTGACAATAATAATCAAATCAAATTGATTACCTTCCCTAACAAGTGAATCAGAAGTCTTTTTTGTAACAATCTGGTAGCTTCACGGTCATTATTGTGGCATAGTGGTAACGTCACTGGTTTAGTAATCCAGAAACCCAGGCTAATGCTCTGGGGGCATAGGTTCAAATCCCACCTTGGCAGCTGGTGGTATCTGAAGAGTTAATAAATCTGAAATATAAAGCTAGTGTCAATAATGGTGACCATGCCAACTATCATTGAGTGTCGTAAACGCCCATCTGGTTCGCTTGTGTCCCTCTTGAATGATATAGTGACCGAGCATCCTGGAAATGTTCACCAGTTCAGAGATCCAGCATGGATTTGTGATGGGTGGATCATGCTCGACAAACCTGCTTGAATTTTTGAAGAGGTGACTAAAGTACTGGGAAGGGGGATATCTATAGATGTTATTCATATAGATTTCTGGAAGGCCCTCCTGAGACACTGTTAGCTAATTAACAGTAAACTCTGACCTGGTTAGGCAATTGGCTGAGTGACAGGATAGGAATATAAAAACCTCAGAATTAGGAACAGAAGTCGGCAAATTCAACCCTTCGAGCCTGCTCCGCCATTCAATCAGATCGTGGCTGATCTCTCTCAGGTCTCAAATCCACCTCACCACCTGTTCCCCATATCCCTTGAATCCTTTTTAAAATCATAAATTCATCTATCTCCTTCTTGAAACCATTTAATAATTCAGATTCCACCGCCCCATGGCCACAAGTTTCACAAATTCACCACCCTCTGCGAGTAGTAGTTCCTCCTCATTTTTAATTTTAGTTTTAAATCCATCACTTCTCAACCTACATGTGTGATCTCTTGTTCCAGATTGCCCACAAGGGGAAATATTTGGTCTACGTTTACTTTATCAATCCCGTTTAGTATTTTATATACCTCGATCAGATCCCCACTCATCATTCTAAACTCCAGCGAGTATAAGCCCAAACTGTTTAATCTCGCCTTATAAGTCAACTCTTTCATATCCGGAATCAATCTGGTGAACCTCCTCTGAACTGCCTCCAATGCCACCACATCCTTCCTTAAATAAGGAGACCAAGACTGGATACGATACTTCAGGATACAGAGTGTGGAGTTCATGGGCACGTATTTGAACCGGCAGGATATGATTAGCGTTGCCTTGTATTGGGGCTTCGCTGTGTTTATTAATCATTTAGATGACAGGATAGACAGTCATTATTCCAAGTTTTCCCATAAAGGAAGAGTGAGCAGTATAAATGGAAACATGATGCTACAAGGAAATAAGCTGATTAAATGAATGGGCAAAACTGGTGAGTGGATTCCAATGTGGGAGCAGGGATGTTTTGCTGAAAATATATAGTTTGTTTTATTTATCAGTGTGTCACAAGTAGACTGACATTAACACTGCAATGAAGTTACTGTGAAAATCCCCTCAATGCCACACTCCAGCACTTGTTCAGGTACACTGTGGGAGAATTTAGCATGGCCAATACACCTAAAGAGAGTCTTTCGGACTGTGGGAGGAAACCGAAGCACTGGAGGAAACCCACAAAGACACGGAGAGAATGTGCAGACTCCACACAGACAGTGACCTAAGCTGGGAATTGAACCCGGGTTCCTGGCACTGTCAGGCAGCAGTGCTAATCACTGTGCCATCCTATAGATCCCAGGAATGAATAAAATAAATATACACAATAAAGATATATACATATATATTTTATATATTTAAAAAATGCATATACGTTTTGGCATTGAATGAGTACACTTTACGTCCCGTACATACATATTAATTTACATTAGTTGACTGGCTCAATTTCATATTTGCAAAAATAGAAATAAATTACAAGATATGGAACATACTGATCAGGAAGTGTTAAGCAGGAATCAAACTCTCCAATCTTGAAATTCACAGCACATTTGTCAAAAAGGAAAAATCCCTGTTGGCCAGCAATACATCCAGGATCCAGATTCAATTCCAGCCTCGGGTGACTGTCTATCTGGAGTTTTCATGTTCTCCCTGTGTCTGTGTGGGTTTCCTCGGGGTGCTCCGGTTCCCTCCACAGTCCAAAGAGGTGCAGGTAGGCTGACTGGCCATGCTAAATTGCCCCCTAGTGTCAGGGGGAATGAGCAGGGTAATTGTGTGGTATTAGGGGGATAGGGCCTGGGTGGGGTTGTGGCCAGCGCAGACTCGATGGGCCAAATGGTCTCCTCCTGCACTGTAGAATTCTATGATTCTAATACATCTCTGCACTGACTGGACTTGATGGGCTTGGGTTGGAAGTCTGCATTGTCCCAAAGATCTCATCAATTCAGATTTTAAGTAGATCATTCCTTCACTCAAATTAAGTTTGGAACAATGAACATCTTTACATGAGGCACAGGAAAGCTGGATACTCTTGTGCAGGAAATAAACAGCAGCATTTTTGTATAAAGATGTACTATGGAGGCCAGTAATTCACTGCCACTCCCTTGGCTATGGCTAGCTCCACACAAGGGGTTGCTCAAAGAACCTTCCAGCTCTGCACAACTCAATGCCAATTGATATCATGACTCTTTGAAATAGGCCTTAAATTATTTCTTCCCCAATTTGTGCCGAGATACCACTGCAACAGAGTGATTAAGTGACAGTGCTGTTTGTGCACATCTCCAGTTAGCCTGTCAAAGAATGGCAGAATCCTGAGAGGAAAAGAATCATAGACTCCTACAGAGCAGGAGGAGGCCATTCGGCCCATTGAGTCTGCACCAACCGCAATACCACTCAGGCCCTATCCCCATAACCTCATGCATTTGACCTTGCTCATCCTCCTGACACTTAAGAGGCAATTTACCATGGTCAATCTGCACATCTTTGGACTGTGGGAGGAGACCAGAGCACCTGGAGAAAACCCATGTAGACACAGGGAGAATGTGCAAACTCCACACAGACAGTGACCCAAGCCAGAAATCGAACCCAGGTCCCTGGTGCTGTGAGGCAGCAGTGATAACTACTGTGTCACCCACTAGGAAAGAACGAGGAAGTAAAATGAAGAAAGGAAGGAAAGAATTGTTATTAGCTCTGTAAATTCTCACAGATGTTGTATAGGGCATAATTCTAACTCTGTGAATGGGTTAAATCTTGCCCTGTGATACTGTGACCAGGGTTAATCTGACCTTGAATAGCACTCCAGCTCTATCACTGACTACCACAAGATGGCCCTCACGTAACTTGTTTACCTCAGTTGAAGACTGATAGCGGTTACATTGTTGGGGGAGTATGAAATAATGGGAAAGACTGCATTCAACTAACTCTGATCAATGACTGTACTAATTGCTGACCTGATTACATTCTGCGAAGGTGACGAGACTGCATAGATCAGAAGATCCCGTTTACTGATCTCTCTCCAACAACTTTTCACTCAGCTGAAAGCACTGTCTGAGAAACAGCACTGTTGCCCTCTGCTGTAACGAAATCTTACTGCACTACAACTAACTCATCCAAACGAAGGGCTTTGAGGATGCAAGTTGCGCTGAGACCCTTATTACTCAGACCTGTCAAAAGTCCTAAAGTCGTGGATAAGTGAAATGGGGAACAAATTCCAAAATCAGGGAATCTCTTGATTACACATTGAAATGATCTGCTGATACATGCCAGATCCAGCTCCAAATACAGAAAAGACTCCAAGGTAACTGAGAGCTTCTGTTCATCCACTATAAATAGGTAACCCAATTCTGCAATATACTCTGGGTGATAGCTGCAGAATTCACAACCACCTGATTAGCAAATACAGCACTTCAGAAAAGCAAAGGATGATATAAAGCAACTCCACCCCATCACTAGGCAAACATAACAAAGCAGAAAGGAAGAAACCGCTCCAGTATTCCTGCATCAACATTGACCACTGCTGAGAGTGCTTGACATTTTAAATATATATGAATTGTATTTATGGAAATGTTGATGTATAAGCTAGCTGAATGGTTTGAGTGTGATCCTGAATAAAATGTAACTGAGTTATAAACCTGTGCCACAGTGGTTAGCACTGCTGCCTCATAGCATCAGGGATCTGGGTTCATATTCCAGCCCTGGGTCACTGGCACTATGAGACAGCAGGGCTAACCACTGTGCCGCTGATTTCTGCTCTGTCAATGTGGAGTTTGCGTGTTCTCGAGATTCTGTGGCCATGCTCAATTGCCTCTTATGTCAGTGGGATTAGCAGGGTAAATATGTGGGTTACAGGAATAGGGATTGTTCTAACTGCAGGCTCAATGGACCAAATGGCCTCTTTCTACATTGTAGGGATTCCATGAAATGCACATTGTGCACATGAATTGTTCGTTTAGTTGTTTTTTGCTGTATCATAACTATTAATAAATATAACTATACTTGAATGGCTTGGCACAGTGGTTAGCACTGCTGTCTCACAGCACCAGGGACCCAGGTTCAATTCCTGGCTTGGGTCACTGTCTGTGTGGAGTCTGCACATTCTGCCTGTGTCTCTGTGGGTTTCCTCCCACATTCTGAGTGACATGCTGATTAGGTGATTTGGCCATGCTAAATTCTTCCTCAGTACCGAACAGGTACCAGAGTGTGGCGACTAGAGGATTTTCACAGTAACTTCATTGCAGTGTTAATGTAAGCTGACTGGATGAAATATGAGAGGACAGGAAATAGAATCAAAAAGATTATACATTTGTGAATGAAATATTAATTTTCATTCAAAAAAGTTGGCCAGTTCCTGAAGTGTGTGGCTAACTTGCCTGTTTCACGAACTGTACAGGTAGACTGTCCATTTCAAAGAATGGGCAGTTTCACAAAGTGGCTGTAACAGGCACAACATCTAAACTGACACTGTAGCAAGTTGCTACTGCGTCCCACATCATACGTAAAAAACACACCATACTAGAAAAATCAGATGATGACTTTTGGATACCATTGTGATTCACATTGTTGTTTTTTGTGAAGCAAGGTCACAATGTCTCTGCTACCCAAAGAATTTGTGTGAAATGATCCCAATTCTCCAGAGGTCCTAAATGGAGAAATGGAGGCATAGGCTATTTTCTAAAAGGAAAAATGCTTAGGAAATCATAAACAAAAGGGACTTGGGAGTCATTGTTCAAGATTCTCTTAAAGTTAACGTGCAGATCCACTACCTACCTGATTTTCCCAGTCTGCCTGCATATTGAAGTCACCCATGATTATTGTAATATTGCCTGTTTTATATGTCTTTTCTATCTCCTGATTGATTTTCTGCCCCACATTCTGATTACTGTTAGGGGGTCTGTACATAACTCCCATCAGGGTCTTTTCACCTTTGTGATTCCTCAACTCTACCCACAGAGGTTCTCTGCTTTCTGATCCTATATCACTTCTTGCTATTGATTTAACTTCATTCCTTACTAACAATGCAACCCCTTTGCCCATCTGCCTGTCCTTCCAATAGGAGTCATGATGTGGAGATGCCAGCATTGGACTGGGGTAAACACAGTAAGAAGTCTCACAACACTAAGTTAAAGTCCAACAGGTTTATTTGGTACCAAACGCCACTAGCTAGTGGTGTTTGCTCCCAGATCAACCTGTTGGACTTTAACCTGGTGTTGTGAGACTTCTTACTTCTAATAGGACACATATTCTTGGATATTTAGGCCCCAGCCCTTGCAGCCACATCTCTGTGATGCCCACAACATCGTACCAGCCAATTTCAATGCGCACAATAAGCTCATCTACCTTGTTCCACACACTGCGCACATTTAGGTACAACCCCCTCAGTTCTACGCTGACCACCTCCCTTCTCATACTGGTCACCTTTTTTGCTCTGCCTGAGGTCAGATTCCTGCCATCTTCTACCAGTATTTCTTGATTACTCTGAAGGCATCCCAATGCCTTATGCTGTGAAATACTACACTGTAGCAGTGCATGAAAGAGTGGTTGGCTGTGATCTTATCATGCAAGGAAACTGCAGCAAGGGATTCATTCAATGCCCACATGTTTCAGAATTAGCCTCTGACGAACTTAATGGTGCTGAGGTCAAATGTTGACCTTGGCGTTATGTTCTGTCACAACGAACACTCAAGCAAAGCCTGGCTAAGAGGAGTGGGAGTTGGAAAATTTGTAATATTCCCATCTGTTTGTTGATTTAAGAAATAAGACATGTTCATTTGCATGTTATTCTGACATTATCCTTGTAAATGACACCCTACTGCTGGGAAATGAACAGAACTTATTGCCATATTATTTTTGGCTAAACTTGCACAATAATTACTTACTGCTGGATAAGGTTACATTGGAGCTTTTATGATGCTGGGCTATAAAAAGCACCAACAACAAGTATCAACATTTCCTCCCACATATTAATTGCTGACTGCAAGATAAATCTCTCCTTGCTTTGTCCTATTTGCTTTTCAGTGCTACAATGGTTAATGGAAACACTAGCCTGAATATTCTGATAAGCAAAGCGGTGGATAACGCAACTTTAGTCACTGAGATGTCTCAGGACCCTGAGAAGGTCCTGAAGAATTTACATGCACTGTACATCAATGGAAAGTTTAAACTTGCAATTGGCTGTTAATACCCATCCAGTCTGCTACACAATCCTTCTGATTGTGGGAGCAGTTGCTCAGCACCACAGAGACTTGGGCTATTTGACTTGTACCTACCTGGTCTTTCTCACCCAGGTTTACTTGGTTGAGTGGCAGAGTGATTAGCACTGCTGCCTCACACCTCCAGCGAACCAGGTTCAATTCCAGCCTTGGGTCTGCATGGTCTCCCCGTGTCTGCGTGGATTTCCTTTGGGTGCTCCAGTTTTCTCCCACAGTCCAAAGATATGCGGGTTAGGCTGACTGGCCATGCTAAATTGCCCCTTGGTGTCAGGGCAACTAGCAGATAAATAAACAGGGTTATGGGGAAAGGGCCTGGGTGGGATTGGTGTCAGTGCAAGCTTGATGGGCCAAATGGCCTCTTTCTGCACTGTAGGGATTCTAAGATGAAATCAGCTGGAATATCAAAGTATTTTAACACCTACAGCAATTCCAACAATGTTCACCACCCCACCACCTCGACAATGTCCCCCCCAAACCCCAATATTGCTCACACCCCCACTTGACAATGTCCATTTCACCCCCCCCCACTCTGACAATGTTCACTCCTGCACCCTGACAAATGTTCACCGCCCCCCCCAACCCTGACAATGCTCACCCCCAACCCTGACAGTGTTCAGCTCCTCCCCATGGCAATACTCATGTTTGCAGAGGTCCTTTAGAAAGTTCTGAAGTACCTCAGCCTTGGAGAACCCGTCCCCTGGGCTGATTCCCCACTCTGAATCCTGATTGGCCACCCTGGTCAAGTGACCCTTATCCTGCTGTGTTGCCTTTAAAGGGACAACCTCCACACAAGTCTTCAACTCATGAAGGAAAAAGGAGGCCTGGCTTTGCTGGAATTACATTCACACCATGCCCTCCGAATTTTGCTCATTGCTGGATCTCTGCTGGAGCCAAGGCCAGAAGGTAAAAAGGTAAAATGGTGAATGGGCAGTTTAAATCACAGTCATGTGAAGTTGTATGTATGAAGTAGTGGCATGTTGGGAAAATTGGTCAAATATTTGGTACAAAATAAGTAAAGCTGATCAAGCTATTCCAAATGCCAGACGCCTGTAAGACTTAATAAGACTGACTCCGCGTAACTTAAGACATGAATAAGACCGGAGAAGGTCAAGACCTGATAAGGCTAACTCCGCATGACCTAGGGCTGTATGAGTGCGACAAGATAAGGTCAGGGATGAAGGAATCACTGACCTTCTTCTGTTCTATCAAAGGACAAGATAAAGGTATGACTGATGAGACAAAGAGTTTTAGGAGATCAGCAAGTTGTACCATTGTTTATGACATCGCTTGTGACGTTACTATTGATCAAATTTCTGAATAAGCTCAGGTCACGCAAACTGATAATGATTATGTATAAATACTGAACTGATTCTTCATGTAAAGGCAGATTTGAGGAAGAATTAGCAAGTCATAACGACAGCTCTCTGAACTCAAGTTTTTGCCAATACTGCATGCAGTGTTTTGTAAACAAAGACAAGTTATTTCATTGGAATGAACTTTGTTGAGTCTTTCTAGCACAGTCAAGAAGCAGGAAAGTTTCCATTTCAACAGTCAGTGGTGGGCACACACAATCCCTCCCCCTGCCCATGGACAATCACAATCTCAGTTCTGTCCCATCACTGCGACAACCGGCATTTAAGGAAATGGAATGTGCTGAATATCGCTGATGGCCCCCAAAGCAATGAGGGTGAGTCTACTCCATGTTAACAAATATCAAACACAAACTCCAAACAAAATGAGCTCCACAAGTCTGTGGGGCCGGGAATACCCTGGAGCACCTTCCCACTCCACCACCATATCCTCACCAGAAGTGCAGTGAATATAAACCAACAATGGAGTAGTTGGGTAGGCAACATAATGAGAGCAGCTTTGAGGAAAGTACTGATTAATACTTAATCTAAGTTCAGAAACACCCTAAACATCAATTCGAAGATACTGAGCCAGTCAGACCAGAAGATTCCACGTTTGATTCTGGCTGGAATTCTCCAGTCTCGCACATCCCGCTACCGCTGCCAATGGGAATGCAGTATTTGACGCTCAGCCAGGTCGCTGCCGTTCATTGACCAGACAATCCCAGCTGCGGGCGAGGTCACAGAGTCCTGGACCCTGTGCGGTGGTGCCGGGATTCAGCTCACCCCAGTCAAATAGAAGGTGGGATACTGCACTTGGTCCTGAGGTAATCCCAGGATCACCACCCCATTCAGGTCATCAAGTGAGGATTGACACCTTGCAGTGAACGGCTTGCTGACTATCGCCATCTAGGGCTATGTGTTCTTTTTATTCATTTGTGGGACATGGGCATCGCTGGCTGGCCAGCATTTATTGTTCATCCCAGTTGTCCTTGGAGAGTAGTTGAGAGTCAAACACATTGCTCTGGCTCTGGAGTCACATGTAGGCCAGTTCACATAAGGGCGGCAGATTTCCTTCCCTAAAGGACATCAGTGAACCAGATGGGATTTTCCAACAATCGACAATGGTTTCATTGTCGTTATCAGTAGATTCCTAATTCCAGATATTTTTTATTGAATTCAAATTCCACCATCTGCTGTGGCAGGATTTGAACCCAAGTCCCCAGAATATTGGCTAAGTTTCTGGCCTAGTGATAATACCACTAGGCCATCGCCTCCCTAAGAATGAAGAATGTGTGAAGAATTTGACATGTGCCCTTTGAGCAAGCCTGACTGAGTGGCCACCTTCAGAACAGTATGGAGAAAACCTGGAGGAAATAATTAAAGTAAAGCAACCTCGAAAATATGGCAGGAGGCCAAGATAACGGCTTTGCGTGACACCTCTCTGAAAATTGTTTTGCCAATGAAGGTTAGCTGCCCTATTGCCTGTCACGTGCCACATGCGACTGACTGCCACCGCAGCAGAATGCCATCTATCATCAGCAGCATGCTGTGGCTGTCACTCAGTAAGCCTGCCATGATACCTTGCTGTTGATAGTGAAATCTGGCTGCCACACACATGCCAGCCAATATGCTGAGCTTTCCTTACCGAAAGCAATCGGATTCTAACAAGTGGGTGAGCCGATAGACTGGCTGGTTTGAATTGACATTCTTGAACTCCCGTTGACAATGTGATTTGAAACAGTCGGTCATACAGGGTGGAATATTTTGGTTCAAAGTGAGAGAGCGCTCTCACTCATATAGAAAAGATAAAACATAAAAGAGAAGGAGGAAGCCATTTGGCCCTTCGAACCTGCTCCACCATTCATTATGATCATGGCTGATCATTCAACTCAATAGCCTAATCCTGCTTTCTCACCACATCCTGCACAAAGAGACAAAAAGTCCTTCACAGCCTGAGAGAATTTTTTTTTCAACTTGGACAAGAATCTTGGGAATATTTAAAAGGACACAGACTGCAAATTTTTGATGACACAGCGCCAATGTTTTAATTTGGTTCCAAAATGGTACCCGGTTCTGGCACTGGTTGTATTAGGCCCCACTTATGGAGGCTTCAGCCCAGGCACCAGCAGCGTGCACCATTACTACATGGAGTCGGCCCATTCAGGGTGGGATTCTCCGGTCTCCACACAGCAGCATCCTTCTTGCGGTGGGAGGTGGCACGCTGTTGGCTGGTGGCGGGATCTTCTGGCCCCAGAGCTGTCAATGGGATTTCCCACGGACTCCACCCCACACTGCTAGGAAATCCGTGGTGGGGTGCGCGGTCCGTGGAACCAGAAGATCCTGCTGTTGTGAACAGCTGGGAAGTTCCGGGCCCCAGTGTGTAATGCTGCTTGGATTCAAGCAGCGCCACCTTTGACTTCAACACTCCAGCTGATGCCCTGTCTTCAGCTGAACGTGCATTCAACAGTCACCCCACAACACCTCCCAATCCCCGCACTCCCTAACCTACCAGTGCAATATAAAAGGTACCAGAAGGTACCTTTAAAAGGACAGTGTGGCCCCATTATAACACGATGGTTGGGGGTCCATAAAATATCAGTGAAAAAAGCAGGGTCACACTAAATCGGGGTGCTATAGTTACGTTACGGACGATCTCGGTGTCTGTCAGAGCTCTGTTTGTTTATACAATCGTTACACGCTTCATTAGCTTTTACAAACCTTTTGATTGGCAGGTCCAGGCTAATTTAAAACAGGCGGTGGGGATGTTTATTTACACAAACACTTTCATGGTTCATTAACTGTGAAGTACCTCCTCTTTTGAACAACTGTCTAATGTAGTTTTTTCTCTAAGTGAGAACCCCTTTTATCTGAACTGGGCAAGGGGGGGAAGCAAGTGTGTTCTGTCCACAATTTCTTTCTATGGCAGGTTATTTTCACTTTAGAAATAGATTGCAATAACCTAAAACTTTTCAGTGCCCCAGAAAGAGCAAAAAAATAGGTCCAATGATTCATCGTGTTATATCCGAATTTGCACTTAATCGGGGTGTGTAAAATCAGGGTTTCACTGTACCTTTTAGCTTATTGGTTAATTGATTTCTGATTGTTATTAGTCAAAACTAAAAAAGTTGAGGTCTACAGGAATTGGCGCGAAGACCGTAGACTCCATTCAAGGGCTCTGCTGCCAATAATCATGGGCACCATGGCCTTCAGCATGAGAGGGAAATTGAGGAGAGGAGGCACAGAGGAGGACAAGTTGCTCAAAGAGGGAGGCGGAGGGTTGGGGGGTGGGGTCTCTCGACAGAAGGCTAAGCCATTCAGGGTCTTCAGGAAGCATTTTTCATATCTCTATCTCAGTGAGAAGTAACATGGAAACATCTCTATTGCAATAAAGAGCTGTTCACTGAAACCTGCCACCTGTAGCCAGCAGCCTTGCAGCTTGAGAGCAGAGCAGGGTTGGCATTGCCAGTTCCCTACACCTTCTTCGTGTCTGGCTGCTTTCAGGCTGGGGCAGGTGACAGCTCACAGGACGACTTCCACTGCTGTACGAGGGGGCACTGATAGTCTGCATGCACAGTCAGGGGTATACATTGCACTCTCTTTCCAGTAATAGCAGGTGAAGTGAGCAAGAGGCTCCATCAGGATAGCTGGTTGTAGAGTGCCATTGTGTGCACTCATGTCACTCCATGGGCACTACAAGTAAATTCAGAGATTTATAGCAACCAGTAAAGGTTCCACTCCCTCAATGTGCAGTGTCCTTACCAAAGCAAAACAAGGAATGATCTTGGACTTGTCGCTTCCTGTCAGAAATAAAATCAGAAAAAACATTTTTTTAAATAGATTGGTGTTTGGTGGTTGGCACAGATGTGATGGGCTGAAGGGCCCCTTTCTGTGCTGGAAAATTCATTATCTGTTTTGTGAATTGATGAAGGTTTGGACCTTCTGTTAGAGTTCTTGAACTAAATTTATATGAAAGCTGAACTATTAAATACCTAAAAAGCACCATTATTCTTTGATAGATTTTGGAAAACAGATTCGAGGAAGAATACATCGTGGACTGTACGCTCTTTAATCTTTATCTACAGAGTTCAAGGTAGTTGTAAGGGCGATTGAGTAGATTTAATAAAAGGGGGGATAGATGTAACACCACTGCATTAGAGTAAATCACACGCTGGTCAAATGATCTACCTCCAGGTCCTAATATCAGCAGAACTGGCCAGAAAGTTATTTACTTGTTAAAAGAACAGGCAGTTTTCTAACTAGAAGATTACAAGCAAGCCTTTGGAGTGAAGTTTTAATAATAAACTTATGGGGGCAACAGGCTTGCTGATATTCTTGCAGGCAGGTTGCATATGGGAGGACGGGGTAGCCTGAAAGCATGCCCAAAAGATGGATTCAAAACTCTCCCAGTTTCAAGTCCCAGCAGCACAAGATGGTAAAATCTCCCCCATGTAGACAAAATTGGAATTTTAGAACAATGTTCTATTACTGACTAACAGTCTGTAGCTGTTTTAGAGCAGCAAGCTGTATTAGAATGTTCCCGCTGTGTGAGTTGTGTTAGTGCTGAGAGCACTACTCCAGAGGTTTCCCTGGGGTAGTTCCCTCCATGCTTGAATCGTGAATAAACTATTGCAACCTATTCCTACTTCTCCTGCGGTTAGCTGGAAGAAGTCCACTGCAACATAATGTTTAATTCTCCATCACTAATGTGTGGAGTGATTTTTGTGACAAGCCTATAATGCAACAGGCTAATTGTGATATATGAAAAGTTTCCTTCCAGTTATTTGCACTTTTTTTTTAAAGTTTATTAGACACAAGTAAGCTTATGTTAACATTGTAATGAAGTTACTGTGAAAATCCCCTAGTCACCACACTCCAGCGTCTCTTTGGGTACACTGAGTGAGAATTTAACATGGCCAACGCACCTAATCAGCGTGTCTTTTGGACTGTGAAAGGAAACCGGAGCACCCGGAGGAAATCCATGCAGACACGGAAAGAACATGCAGACTCTGCACTGACAGTGACCCAAGCCAGGAATCGAACAAGGACCCCTAGCACCGTGAGGCAGCAATGCTAACCACTGTACCACCCACTGA
This sequence comes from Carcharhinus amblyrhynchos, assembly GCF_965287045.1. NCBI lineage: Eukaryota > Metazoa > Chordata > Chondrichthyes > Carcharhiniformes > Carcharhinidae > Carcharhinus > Carcharhinus amblyrhynchos. The sequence goes on from NC_137340.1 coordinate 42,527,254, forward strand.
CTGCAGATTCTGAGGGATTACAGCAGTCCTCTGGGAATCAAGCTCCAGGTAACATAAAATGGATATAAGAGACCAAAGATGATTAACTGGGGATTTCTGCAGCTCAGTGGTAATGGATTCATGAATTTTGAGAGTGTAGTGAAGAAGGGAAATGGAGGATATGTATTAATGTGGCGAGATGGTGTGATCTGGAATGCACTGCCTGTAAGAATGGAAACGGATTAATAGTAACTTTCAAAAGAGAATTGGATAGATACATGAAGAGGGAACATTTAAATCATAGAATCCCTACAGTGCAGTAGGAGGCCATTCAGCCCATCAGCCTGCACCAACAACCATCCTACCTCGGCTCTATCTCCGTAATCCCACATATTTACCCTGCTAAGCCCTCTAGCCTATGCATTCTGGTACACTATGGGGCAATTTAGCATGGGCAATGCACCTAACCTGCACATTTTGAGGAGATTTGAACATTTGCATGTTAATGATTGCAAAACAATCAAGATAATATGGCAATGTTTATTTACAGGTCAAACATGATATTGAATTTAACTCACTCAGATAAATCAACCCAAAGCACTTGTGCCAGACTAGCAAAGCATAAACTCATTCTTATTTGTGGGGGAAGTGGTTACTGCTGACACACCCAACGTCCCTATCTCTTTCTACCTGTCAACAAATTATTTGGCATTTAAATCTACCAGCTTCTGGATTGTGAACCCTCTAGTACTATTCCACAAGATATCCCTGCTCCTAATCAACTCTGTCAATGTAACATTCCTAAATGTCAACCGGATAATTTTTAGTTTGGAGAGTGGCATCATAATTGACTCCTACATAACAGCATTGCTTCCGGAGGTAAGCCAAGCTCATTGCAATGTCTACAAAGATGGAACTCACTCATGTGTCTGGCGAAGAGTGTCATAACGTATTAATCTTGAATGTTTGAGCAATTCTCTGCTGTTATGGTGTTCATAGAATCCCTACAGTGCAGGAGGAGGCCATTTGGCCCATTGAGTCTGCACCGACAACAATCCCACTCAGGCCCTATCCTCATAACACCATATATTTACCCATCTAATCCTCCTGACACCAAGCGACAATTTAGCATGGCCAATCAACTTAATCTGCACCTTTTTGGACTGTGGGAGGAAACCGGAGTAGCCAGAGGAAACCCACGTAGACACAGGGAGAATGTGCAAACTCCACATAGACAGTCATGCGAGGCCAGCAGTGAACCCAGGTCTCCTGTGCTGTGAGAGACAGTAGTGCTAACCACTGTGCCACCTCCACATGTGCTATGATGACCACCAAGGCCACAGGGGATCATCAATAGATTTTCCCTTGGGCTTCGTGGAGTATGAGTTTCCTTATTCTCGAGAGTAAGTTCACCCAATGAGATATGGTTAGCAAGAGTTTTTCAACCTGCTTCTTAACCCAGAACAGTGTGGTTGGTCCCAATATGAAGACTGTCTCTCTGTAAGCCATGGATACAGGGAACATCTCTTTGGTGCACAGTAAAGGTGACAGGTCTTTGGAATTACTACATTAATCCAGCTGGTAACTTCAACTCTATAAACCAAGCAATAAAATCATTCACAGAACAATACTACTGACAGCCAAGTCCTCTGGAATTTGTGCAATCACAATAAGTCTTTCTTCCTGTGGGAGATTGGTTTAATGTTTGTAATTTGGGTGAAACTTTGCTGACAGGTGGGTCTGACCTGGGATGTGGGGAGCAGGCGGAAAGGTGGAGTTGGAGCCAAAGACCAGCCACGATCACAGAATACTATAGTGCAGAAGAGGCCCTTCAGCCCATCGAGTCTGCACTGATGCATGCAAGGTCCTGAGCTGCCCACCTAATCCCACTCACCAGCACTTGGCCCTTAGCCTTGAAATGTTACAGCGTACAGGTACTTTCAAATACTTTTTAATGAATGATAAAGCAGCCTCACTGACCACAAGGTCTACTCTTGCACCTACTGGTATGTTCACTCGTTAAACAAAGACTATGCCACTGTGTAAATCAACAATTTTCCAGGTTATTGTCTCTTTGTATTCTTTAAATTATTTTGAGGGAGATTGGCAAATAATGTTTTCACTCAAAACCAGCCCTGTATAGGATTGTCTCTGAGTTTCTGAAACATGGCACACACACAAAAGAAGTTTATTCCTTTTCCCTACGTATTCTCTATTCCACAGTGCAAACATATTGATGTTCTCACCGTTTTAATGATAGAAAAAGAAAAACTTTGAATCCAGGTTATGATCCCATCTATGCTCCAAGTACATGTATTTCTTGGATTTAACAGAGAAAAGACTTCCATTGGTTAGAACAATTCTCTGGAGAAGCTAGAACATTTCACAAGTTCCCGTCAAAGGCAATAAGGTAAGAGACCAGATAATCGTGTTTTAGCAACACTGATGGAGGGATAAATATTGGCCACGGGAGCAGGAGAGGTCCTGTATTCTTCTTCAGATAGATACACTGGATCTTTCATATCTCCCTGAAAGATCAGCTGAGGGCCAACTAGTGTCTCATACAAACTCAACAGAAATTCATTGTTCTTGTAATCTATTCCCTAATAATAAAGGTCAAATACTCTATTAACTGCTTTCTCAATATATCCTGTCACCTTTGATAAATTATGTATATATGTAGGGTGGCACGATGGTACAGAGGGCAACATGGTGGCACAGTGGCTAATACTGCTGCCTCATAGCACCAGGGACTAGGATTCAATTCCCGGCTTGGGTCACTTTGTGTGGCATTTGCACATTCTCACCAGGTCTGCGCGAGTTTCCTCTCAGTGGTCCAATTTCCTCCCACAGTCCAAAGATATGTGCGGGTCAGGTGGATTGGCCATGCTGAATTGCCCCTTAGTGTCAGGGAGACTAGGTGGGGTAAACGTATAGGGTTATGGGGATAGGATCTGGGTAGAATTGTGGTCGGTGCAGACTCAAGCGGGCCGAATGGCATCATTCTGCACTGTATGATTCTGCGATATACATCCAGATCCCTTTGCTACTGTACACCCTTTAGAGTTGCTTTATTGCACCCTTTGCTACTGTATACCCTTTATTTTTATATTCTCTCCCTTTGATTCTTGCTACCAAAATGCATCACCTCACATTTCTCCACACTGAACTTCACCTGCACCTTTCAGCCACTCCACCTCCTTGTCTATGTCCTTCTGAAGTTCAACACTGTCCTCTTCACAGTTACAATGTTTCCAAGTTTGACATCTACGTGCCAACTCTAGATAAGCAAGGGCAGCCAGATACCTGTCTCTCACCCTATCCAGAGTTGATATTTGCAGTGTGGAAGAGGAAAGTTGGTGATACTTTCTACGATTATCCAACCCTCCGGATGCTGCTATTCCTCATGTTGGTGGCTGCCTGACCATTCTTGTTCAGTAATACAGCTTTAACATATTCTAATGCCATAACCTTGAGGTTAGAAACTGACGTCGCCATTCATTGATATGATGAAGAACAGAACGAACCGATGCAATAATGCCACCCAAAGCCAAATGGCTGCTGATGGAGAAATGGCCATTCCAGTAACATAGCAAATATACTGGGGAAAGCAGCCAACTAAAGTCAGTGTCATCAGAAGGGGAGTAAGCAAATGATTAAAGCAAAGTTGGTTCAGGAGGAGTTGCTAACTTGCACATTTGAAAACTGACAAGTAATGAATCTGCTGAATAGCAAACTGGTGGTGAGAGTGAGGATTAATTCACCAATTTAACACTAAACCAGGTGGTGAAATTGGGGGGAGATTCACAGGTTTAACAGTAAAACAAGGCAGTGAGATCAGGGAGAGATTTACAGGTTTATCAACAAACCAGATAGTGGGATTGGGGAGAAATTTACAGGTTTATTAATAAACCAGGCAGTGAGATTGGGAAGAGATTTACAGGTTTAACAGAAAGCAGGCAGTGAGATTGGGAAGAGATTTACAGGTTTAAAAATAAACGAGGCAGTGAGATCGGGGAGAGATTTACAGGTTTAATAATAAACAAGGCAGTGAGATCGGGGAGAGATTTACAGGTTTATTAATAAACCAGATAGTGAGATTGGGCAGAAATTTACAGGTTTATTAATAAACCAGATAGTGGGACTGGGGAGAGATTTACAGGTTTATTAATAAACCAGATAGTGGGATTGGGAAGAGATTTACAGGTTTAACAGAAAGCAGGCAGTGAGATTGGGAAGAGATTTACAGGTTTAAAAATAAACGAGGCAGTGAGATGGGGGAGAGATTTACAGGTTTAATAATAAACAAGACAGTGAGATCGGGGAGAGATTTACAGGTTTATTAATAAACCAGATAGTGGGATTGGGCAGAAATTTACAGGTTTATTAATAAACCAGGCAGTGAGATCGGAGAGAGATTTACAGGTTTATTAATAAACCAGACAGTGAGATTGGGGAGAGATTTACAGGTTTACTAATAAACCAGATAGTGAGATTGGGGAGAGATTTACAGGTTTATTAATAAACCAGATCGTGAGATTGGGGGGAGATTTACAGGTTTATTAATAAACCAGACAGTGAGATTCGGGAGAGATTTACAGGTTTGCTAATAAACCAGACAGTGAGATTGGGGAGAGATTTACAGGTTTATTAATAAACCAGACAGTGAGACTGGGGAGAGATTTACAGGTTTAACAGTAAACAAGACATTTTGACTGGGGAGTGATTTACATGTTTAATAGTCAATTAGACAATGTAACTGGGGACAGATTTACAAGTTTAACAGCTAACCAGACAGTCAGACTGGGAAGAGATTTACACGTTTAACAGTTAACTAGACAGTGAGTCTAATAAACAATTTCAATGACACACTGGAGAACTCTTACCAGAAAATAGCAAAGTGTTTTTTCCAAGAAAAAAATCAGCACAGAAAAAGATGTTGGTTTTTCTCTCCGTATTTTACAATACTCTGCCAAAAAGAATCATGGAGTACTGTCTGGCTTTGCATTCCTTGGAATTTAGAAGAGTGAAGGGTGACTATATTCAAATATTTAAGGTGCTGAGGGGTGAGATGCTGAGATGTTTTCACACTCAAACAAGGAGACATCGCTACAATATAAAGGGCAGACATTTAAAACTGAGGTGTAGATTTCTCACAAAGGGTGGTGAATCTCTGGAATTCTCTGTCCCCGTAGCGTGGTGGAGGCTGGATCATTCCAGGTATTCAAAGTGGAGGTGGATAAATATTTGACAGATTGAGGAATAGAGGGCTGTGGGGAAATGGCGCAGAAAAGGAGCTGAGGTCAGCACATATCAGCCATGATCGCACTGAATAGCGGGGCAGGCTTAATGGACCTTGTGGTCTACTCCTCCTTCGGCTTCTAGTTCTTGTGTTTTTGTGTTTCATTCGACATGCAGGCTGATGGGGATTTGACATGCCGGTGAAACCCCACTGCACTGAGATCAGGGTGCCACTTTTAAAGGGCAGCCCAATCAGAATATGTATAAATGACACCCCCAGCTCACCACGAGAATGTCCGGGGCTCCCATCCCCACCTTGACTAGAGCCAGCACTTCTTTGACTCCCCATCCCAATAATCAGTCCCTCCTTCCTGGATCATTGACCTCCCCGCCAACCCTTTCCCCCACCTCTGATCACTGACCCATACCCTCTCCACAGAGTCAGAGCCAACAACAACCTCCCAACGCTCACCTCCCTCAACGACCATCGCTGGCATCCCCTGTTACTCTTTCCACTCCTCATCACCGCCACATATAAATGAATTCTCACCCCTCCCGTCCCCATGAGGCTCCAGTGGGCATGATGGACATGAGCCTGATGATGTCACCTGCGAGGGACGGGAAAGATCCGCAATCGCAATCTCATCAGCGCAAATTTCTGGACCTGGAGTCCCCGTTGGCATTTGCACGGATTGTGAGTGTGGCCTCAAAATCTCCCCCTCTGGTGCAGAGCAAGTAGCCGGACCCAGGGTGGCACGGCAGCACAGTGGTTAGCACTGCTACCTCACAGCGGCAGGGACCTGAGTTAAATTCTGGCCTCAGATGACTATCTGTATGGAGTTTGCACATTTTCCCTGTGTCCGCGTGGGTTTCCTCCAGGTGCTCTGGTTTCCTCCCGCAGCCCAAAGATGTGTGGGTTAAGTTGATTGCCCGTGATGAATTGACCCTTAGTGTCAGGGGGATTAGTAAGAGTAAATATTTGGGGTTACGGTGATAGGACCTGGATGGGATTGTTGTCGGTGCAGACTCAATGGGCCAAATGGCCTCCTTCTGCACTGTAGGTTCTATGACTCTATGAATGGATTCAATTAGGATGAAACTCCCTTTATATTGAGATACATCCCAATTACTTACATTCATTCTGGCAATTCCTATTAACTCAAAATCCTAAATTACATATCAGCAAATTGTGGGCGGCACGGTAGCACAGTGGTTAGCACTGCTGCCTCACAGTTCTAGGGACCTGGGTTCAATTCCCGGCTTGGGTCACTGTCTGTGTGGAGTTTCCACATTCCTCTCATATCTGCATGGGTTTCCTCCCACAATCCAAAGATGTGCGGGTTCGGTTGATTGGCTATGCTTAAATTGCCCCTTAGTGTCCTGAGATGTGTAAGTTAGAGGGATTAGTGGGTAAAATATGTAGGGATGTGGGGGTAGGGCCTGGGTGGGATTGTGGTTGATGCAGACTCGATGGGCTGAATGGTCTCTTCCTGTAGAGTAGGGTTTCTATGATTTCAATGTAATATTGTGCATATGAATTTCGCAGAATAAGTCTTTTTTTCAACATGCATCTTCTTTAAAGCTTCAAAACACATATTTTCTTTGCAAAACTTCAACAACAACAACAACAACAACTTACATTTATATAGTGTCTTTAATGTACTGAAATATCCCAAGGTGCTTAATGCCCATGAGATTTGTAAGTTAGGTATAATGCCGAGCCACAAAGTTAGATAACCAAAATCCTGTTTAAAGAGGGACGTTATAAAGAGCATTTCATTGGCAGAAACCTAGAGAGACAGAGAGGTGTAGCAAGGGTATTCCACAGCTTGGGGGCTCCCCTCGACAACTGAATGCATGGTCGCCGACGGTAGAGCAATTAGAGTCGAGAATGCACAAGAGGCCAGAGTTAGAGAAGCACTGATATCTTGGAGGTTTGTAGGAGATTGCAGAGATAGGGAGAGGCATGGCCATGGCGAGCTTTGAAAACAAGGATGAGATTTTTTAAATCAACATGGTGTTTAACCAGGAGTCAGCAGTGAGCCCAGGAATGATAGGAGAATGGGATTTGGTGCAAGTTAAAACATGGGCAGCAGTGTTTTGGATGACCTCAGGTTTACTGAGGGTCAAAGGTGTGAGAGACCAGCTGACAGTGCATTGGAATGGCCAAGTCAAGATGTAACAAAGGCATGAATGAGGGTTTCAACAGCAGATAAGCTGGGACAGGGGTTAAGTTGTTGGAAGTCCAGAATCAAATATCACATCAAGGTTGCGAACAGACTGGCTTAATCTCAGCTGTTGCCAGGGAGGTGGGATGAAGTCAGTAGTTAGGGAAGAGTGTTTGGAGCGGGGAATGAAAACAATGGCTTCAGTTTTCCCAATGCTGAGGAAATTTCTGCTCATCTCATAGTTGAGGTTGGACAAGAAAGCTTCAACTAAAAATCTGTTCGTAGCCACTGTCACCTGTGTTAGTCACAGAGGTTTAACTAATGTAGGTTGATATATTCAGTGTGTTCCTCAGATTATAAGTAAACTTCAATATAATTCTGATTTAACCTCAGATAATTCATTGCAAGATCAAAGTTCCATCTTAACTAATTTTACCTAAAAGTGAGAATGCTGACCCCATACTAGATTTTCTTGTCATTGATGTCCATAGAGAATTATGTATTAAAGTTTTGGAGATTAGTAATCTTATATGAATGTTGCAGATTGGCACATTGCTAGGTACAGTACGCCGACGATGCACTAAAGCTTGGGACAAGTGCCACAGGGGCGAAATGGGAATGTTGTTGTCTATGTCCTTTCCAGCATAGTACACAGAGGAGTAGGAAAATTTATAGAGCCACACCCCACTCTCCCTACACCCGGGCTGTGTGTCTGACGTTAAGGGTGGGATCTTATGGCCTTGCTCGAGCGAAACTGGAAATTCCCACGAGGTCAACGGACATTGCTGTTGTCTGCCTTGCTCCCACTTCGATTCTGTGGCGGGCAAGACGGTAGAATTCCAGCGTATATGTATTTTGTAAATATCAAGAGTGTTGAAGTGGTATTGAGATATTGTATTGTATTGGGGCGGCACGATGGCACAGTGGTTAGCACTGCTGTCTCAGTGCCAGGGACCTGGTTTCAATTCCTAGATTGGGTTACTGTCTGTGCACAGCCTGCACGTTCTCCCTGTGTCTGCATGGGTTTCCTCAAGGTGCTCTGGTTTCCTCCCACAGTCCAAAAGACGCGTTGGTTCGGTGCATTGGCTGTGCTAAATTCTCCCTCAGTGTACCCAAACTGGCGCCGGAGTGTGGCGACTGGAGGATTTTCACAGTAACTTCATTGCAATGTTAATGTAAACCTCTTTGTGACTAATAAATAAACTTCTCTTTAAATAGCTCAAAGAGGAACACAGTGAATGAAGGAAAGATTAAGGCTAGAATTCTTCAGCTATTTACATCCCGCCATCACTGCCAGTGAGGATGGACAATTTGACGCCAAATCTCCATTCACTGCAGCGGGACTGGAGAATCCCGCTGGCGTGAACGACCAGACAAACCCACTCTAATTCTACTGCACTTTCTGCAAGTTTTCAAATTGAAACGTTTTACCCTCAGTCTGAATGCCTGACATGGAATGTATAATGTAATTATCAAGAGTATTACAGTGACTCCACGAGTGGAACACACTGTATGGAGACAAGTTGAATTTTATTGCACTGTCATTTTCACCTCAGAATGTTTTGTAATGTACTTTTACAAATTTTATTAAAGTAGTATAGGCTTTGAATAAAAGATCTTAGTTGTGTTTGCTGTTACAATAAATCAGCCACTATTTAGAACGAGGAGAGCTGTCATTCGGTTTAGATCGTATATTATTTAATAATGTCTCCCGCAGAGGGCACTGTTTGCTGTTGAATAGTCATCCTTTGTCATTGCTGGAATCTGCAAGTTGCTTTATAAATTTTTACCATCAGGGAATTAGCAAAGTATTGTTCTGTTTGTAGCTCAAAACGTGAAGTGTGGAGCTAAACTGTACGGGCCAGCAAGACCACAATTCCTGACGTCTGCTGGAAACATAGGCATTTAGCCCCTGAAACCAATTCCACATTCAGTAAGATCATGACCAGCATCTAAACTCCATCCACCCACATTAGCTCCATATCCTTTCATACTCCCACCCAACAACATCCATGGGCAGAAATCTAGGTTCCCAGACAGGTGGGTCTGTAGGCAGAGAGCCCTGCCAAATGCCCTAGATGCCTTTAATGTGCCTTTGTTACAAACAGCGAGAGGTTGGGCAGTCCACTTGTCCTCGTGTCAATTGAGGCTCTGAAATGGGTTATTTCCTGCCTCCGTCCAGAAGGTAGTGGAGCTGAGGGGAGCAACTGATCAGAAACCCCTGCTGGAATCAAAGAGCTGCCAACTGACCAGTGGCACTCAGAGATTGGGTACCCTCCCCAGATGGGGGTGAATGTCCCACCTCAAGGTAATTAATGTCAAACAGATATTAAATGTGGGTTCACCAGACTGGGCAGGAGCAGACATTACGTCTGTTTCCATAGCTATCCACAAACCCTGCACAATGATCATTAATCAAGCTTTATGTACCTTACTCAATAATGATTCAATTGTCCTAGAATCCCAAACCATATGGAGGGCAGACCTACACGTGACTCCAGTTCCACAGCAACATGACTCTTAACTGCCCTAATTACATATTTTGCTACATATTTTGAGTTATACAGTCATTAAGGTACACAGCACAGAAAAAGGCCCTTCGGCCCATCATGTCTGTACCAGTCAAAGACAAACCACCTAAATATACTAATCCCATTTTCCAGCACTTGGTCCATTATCTTGTGTGCCTTGGCATCGCAAGTGCACATCTAAATGCTGCTTAAATGTTATGTGGGTCTCTGCCTCCACCATCATTTCAGGCTGTGAGTTTGAGACACCCACCATCTTTTTGATGTTAAAGGTTTTCCTCACATCCCCTTTAAACCGTCTGTCCCTTACCTTAAATCTATGCACCCGAGTCAATGATCCCTCCAAGGGGAAAAGTTTCTTGCTGTCCATTCTATCTATGCCCCTCATACTTTTATACATCTCAATCATGTCCTCCTCTGCTCCCAGGAAAACAACCCCAGTCAATTATTTACAAAGTTCCAGCATAACCTCCCTAACTTTAAACTCTATGCCTTGACTAATAAAAGCAAGTATACCATACACTGCTCAGTAGCCGCCGTGTGTACTATCTACAAGATGCACTACAGCAATTCACCAAAGATCCTTAGACAGCACCTTCCAAACCCATGACCACTTCCATCTAGAAGGACAAGGGCAACAGATAAATGGGAACATCGCCATCTGCCACTCACCATCCTGACTTGGAAATATAATCGCTGTTCTTTCGCAGTTGCTGGGTCAAAATCTTGGAATTCCCTTCCTAATGGCATTGTGGGTCAACCCACAGAACATGGACTGCAGCAATTCAAGGGGGCAGCTCACCACCACCTTCTCAAGGGCAACTAGGGATGGGCAATAAATGCCAGCCAGCCAGCGATGCCCATGTCCCACAAATGAATAATTTAAAAAAAAGACATTTATTTTTAACCACTTTATCCACCTGTCCTGCTATCTTAAGGGATCAGTGTACATGCACATCAAGGTTCCTCTCATTCTCGGTGCTGCCCAACAGCCTGACATTCATCATGTATTCCCTCGCCTTGTTTGTCCTGCCCCAGTTCATCACTTCACAGTTATCCCAATTCAATTCCATTTGCCGCTGATCAGCCTGTCTATATCAACGTGTAGTCTAAGGCCATCCTCCTCACTAATCACCAAGGTATTGGTCCCAGCTCCGTTCGGGTGAAGACCTTTCCAATTTTACAGCTCCTTCTTTCTCCAGCACTGGTGCAAGTGCCTCATGAATCAAACCCGATTTCTCCCATGCCAATCTATGAGTCGCTCAAACATCTTATTTATCCTATGCCAATTTGTTAGTGGCTCAAGTAGCAATCCAGAGATTATTCCCTGACAGACTAATGAATGATGTATACGAAGTGTTCGACAAACACAGTTAGTGTGCAACTAAATGTCGCATTTAACTAAACCTTGACATACAAGCTTTGGCCTTTTTTTCATTAATTTGTGGAAGATGGGCCAGCATTTATTGCCCTTCCCTAGTTGCCCAAGGGCAGTTAAGAGTCACATTGCTGTGGCACTGGAGTCACATGTAGGCCAGACCAGGTAAGGACAACAGACTTCCTTCCCTAAAGGGCATTAGTGAACCAGACAGGTTTTTCCTAACAATTGACAATGGTTTCATGGTCAGTAGATACTTAATTCCAGATATTTTTTATTCAATTCAAATTCTATTATCTGCCTTGGCAGGATTCGAACCCAGGTCCCCATAACGTCAACTGAGTTTTTGGATTAATAGTCCAGTGATAATACCACTAGGCTATCGGCTCCCCCTTAAACTAAATGGAAACATTGTTGAGTTGTGTGTCATATATATGGCTTATGCTATTATTATTAACTTAGAAAAGTTAAGAGATATTTCTTTTATGCAGTTAGGACTTGGAAATCTTTGTCAGAAACTTTGGGGGAAGCAGAATTCATAAACACTTTTTAAACGGAAGTTGGGTGGAAAAAATAAAGGATAATGCCGGGGAAATGGGAGTGAGTAGATGGATGTTCTGAAATCCAGCAGTGTCATGGTAGGCAGGTATAACAATGCCCTCTGTGCTATAAAATATTATGGAGATAATTTTAACCAAACTATTCCAGTAGGAAATTGACAGGATCAGGTCAGATGGGAAATTTACACTCAGTTCAATTTCACGTTGCATTTTCTTTTGAGACGTATCTTCATACTCTTCAGAATAGCAAGAGGTGTTGGAAGAATTCATGCGCTGATTAATAGACTGACAGATCACACCACCAACATTCCTTCCGTGACTGTCTTTGCACCAACCAGTTAGTCCTACATAGTAGGAAACAATTTTCTGGCTGGATATTTGGCAAGAATTCAGAGTGGGAGCTTTGGCCTTCTCTCTCCAGAACTGTCATGAGGTGGCATTTGAACCAGACCATCTGAAGTAGTTTTCAAACACTGCAACACACAGACAGGAATGCTAACCATTAAACCAAAGCCTCAGTCCTACTGCCTGGCGGTGTTAATTATAAGTATAATTAGACAGAGTGGACATCAAGCATCAGTCCAGTCCTGTCACTTACCTCCCAGGTGGGTTGGGTTAAAATTTTATTTAATGGTGAGCCTTCCCGCCAAAGAGTGCAGTGTTTGAACGCTACTTCAGACAGGCTTGAGATCTGTTCCGAACACGCTTTCAATCTCTATCGCAATGCCACTTGAATAATCTGCTTGCATTAATGCTGCCCATTCAGCTTCATGCTCGGGTCGCTGTTATGATTTCAATCAGATCCCAGTTCCTAAACATGAGCCGAGGTGCTGGTATAAACTTGCCTGCTAAAAGACGTGACTAATCCTCAGCAAAGCTTCCATTACAAAATGTAATGAAGGCCAAAATTATTGTCCACTTCCAAGAACAGGACAACAGGGTTTGGGCAATAAATGCGAGCCAGCCAGCAACACCCATGTCCCACAAATGAATTTTTTTTAAAAAAAATCAGTCAAATAGTAATCCTGAGCCCCAGGCTGAAGATCTGGGAACTATGGGCTCAATTCCTTGGGTGACTGTCTTTGCACATTCTCCCCGTGTCTCCAGTTTCCTCCTACAGTCCAAAGATGAGCGGGTTAGGTGGATTGGTCATGCTTAATTGTCCATTCGTTTCAGATGGATTAGCTATGAGTTATGGGGATAGGGCCTGGGTGGAGTTGTGGTCGGTGCAGACATGATGGGCTGAATGGCCTCCTTCTGCACTGTGGGATTCTGTGATTCTATGACTCATTGCAGCTGGTAGCAATTTCAATTAATAAATTTGGAATTGTAAGAAAGTCATTGGTGATGGTGACCATGAAACTATTACCTGTTGACATAAAAACCCAACTGGTTCATGAGTGTCCTTCTGAACTATATCCGAATGAAGGACATCTCCCAACCTTACCCAGTCTGGCCTATGTATGACTCCAGACACCTAAGGATATACCGGAATCTGAACCATCTTCTGAAATGGCCTAGCAAACCACTCAGATCAAGGGAAATTAAAAATGGGAAGCAAGTTTAGGATTTGTCAGCAATTCCCACATGCCAAGAATAAAAAAAAATTTTAATATTAAACCCAAATTGACATATTTCAGGACATGGAGAGTGGCTCCTCAAAATTTACATTCACTACACATGGAGATTTTATGACCGTTTAACCCTGGAACTTGCACTTTGCTGCATTTTTTATAAGTGTATTTATTAGTCACAAGTAGGCTTATATTAACACCGCAATGAAGTTACTGTGAAAATCCCCTAGTCGCCACACTCTGGCGCCTGTCGGGTACACTGAGGGAGAATTTAACATGGCTAATGCACCTAACCAGCACGTCTTTTGGAGCGTGGGAGGAATCCAGAGCACCTGGAGGAAACACACGCAGACACAGGGAGAACATGTAGACTCCGCATAGACAGTGACCCAAGCTGGGGATCAAACACTGGTCCCTGGTGCTGTGAGGCAGCAGTGCTAATCATAAGACACAGGAGCAGAATTAGGCCACTCGGACCATCAAGTCTGCTCCATTATTCAACATTTTTCTCATCCCCATTATCTCTGATACCCTTATTATTCAAAACCTATCTATCTCTATCTTAAAGACACTCAGTGACCTGGCCTCCACAGCCTTCTGTGACAAAGAGTTCCACAGATTCATCACTTTCTGGTTGAAGAAATTCCTCCCCATCTCTGTGTTAAAGGATCATCCCTTTAGCCTGGAGGTTGTGCTCTCTGGTTCTAATTTTTCCTACTAGTGGAAACATCCTCTCCACGTCCACTCTATCCAGGCCCCACGGTATCCTATAAATTTCAATAAGATCCCCCCTCATTCTTCTAAACTCCAAGGAGTACAGACCCAGACTCCTCAACCATTCCTCATATGACAACTCTTTATTCCAGGAATCATTCTTGTGAACCTCCTCTAGACTCTTTCCAAGGCCAGCACATCCTTCCTTAGATATGCTGCCCAAAATTGCTCACAATACTCCAAATGGGGTCTGACCAGAGCCTCATACAGCCTCAGAAGTACATCCCTGCTCTTGAATTCTAGCCCTCTCAACATGAATGCTAACACTGCATTTGTCTTCCAAACTGCCGACTGAACCTGCACGTTAACCTTAAGAGAATCTTGAACAATGACTCCCAAGTCCCTTTGTGCTTCTGATTTCCGAAGCAATTCCCCATTTAGAACACAGTCTATGCCTCCATTCCCCCTTCCGAAGTGCATAACCACACACTTTTCCACATTGTATTCTATCTGCCACTTCTTATCTAAGTCCTTCTGCAACCCCCCAGCTTCCTCAATACTACCTGTCCCTCTACATCTCTTTGCATCATCTGCAAACTAAGCAACATTGCCTTCAGTTCCTTCTTCCAAATCAGTAATACATATTGTGAAAGGTTGTGGTCCCAGCACCACCCCCTGAGGTACACCGTTAGTCACCGGCTGCCATCCTAAAAAAGACCTCTTTATCCCCACTGTCTATCTTCTGCCAATCAGCTAATCCTCTATCCATACCAGGATCTTACCCTAAACACCATGGGCTCTTAACTTATTTAACAGTCTCTTATGCGGCATCTTGTCAAAGGCCTTCTGGAAATCTAAATAAATCATGTCCACTGGTTCTCCTTTATCTAACTTCCTTGCTACCTCCTCAAAGAGCTCTATATGATTTGTCAGACATAACTTCCCCTTGATGAAGCCGTGCTGACTCAGTCCTATTTTATCATGCACTTCCAACTATCCCGTGATCTCATCTTTAATAATGGACTCTAAAGTATTGCGAATGACCAAAGACTATAATTTCCCACCTGCTGCCTCTGTCCTTTCTTAAATAGGTGTTACATTAGCTACTTTCCAGTCCCCTGGGACCCTCCCTGCCTCCAGTGATCCCTGAAAGATCACCACCAATGCCTCCACAACTTCCTCAGCTATCTCTTCTATAACCCTAGGGTGTAGTCCATTTGGTCCAGATTGTGAAAAGGAACAGTTTCCCAATCCCAGCAAAAATAACAGTGAACAAGAAGATTGCATTTACAAGTAATTCACCAATGCAAGTGCCAATTTCAGCAGGTCATTGTGAGATCTACATGCTGTCAAGCTGGTAAATGGGCAATAGTACCTGCGCTATTGAATAATTGGCTGAAACCGCTCCCTTATCGAGGTCCAATGATGCCTGTGTGACTAGATAGAAACATTCCAATTAATTTTATGGGAGATACATTGTAAGATCATTCAGATGCTTCAAACTGCCTCAGGCCCTTTTTGGGATTTTTGAATTTCTTTTTATTACGGAATAGAATTGAGTTCAAAGGTTGTATCTTAAAACAGAACGTGTTTGCGCAGGTATAAAAAGCCAAAGTCACAGAAGATAAAGCTAGTAAAATCTGGGAAATGACTGGCACTTGTCTGAATTGGTGTCCCACTTTGAGGTCTATGAGACCATTTAAAATCAGTACCAGTCATTTACCAAGTTTTACTGTTTTCACCTTCTCATAGTCCTCCTGCCATGGTCCCCCCAACCTTCACCCCATCCCAGCACACACACACCCACCATTGAACACACCAGCGGGCTTTTGGGAAAATTACGCTCATTATTTTTAGAAGAATAAACACAAATGCTAATTTCAGAACTGTAACTGTCATATTAAGGCCAGGAGAGCTGAGTACAAACTGATACAACAAGAATCCATTGTGCTAGCACAGGTCTTTTAGCCAGAATGGCTAGGAGTGTGAAGCAACCCATAAACAACCAAACAAATGTTCAAACCCATCACGGTGGGCATGATGCTTTGGGGAGGTATTTGCACAAGACATGTTCTAGAGAGACTGGGAGTTGAATCAAAGAATTATAGAATCTATAGTAAAGAAGGAAGTTATTTGGCCCATCGAGCTTGCGCTGACAACAATCCCACCCAGGTCCCATCCCCGTAACCACACATATTTACAGTCCTAATCCCCGTGACACTATGGGGCAATTTAGCATGCCCAATCAACCTAACCCGCATATCTTTGCAGTGTGGGAGGAAACCAGAGGAAACCCACACAGACACGGGGAGAACTTGCATATTCCGCACGGATGATGACCTGAGGCCGGAATTGAACCTGGGTCCCTGATGCTGTGAGGTAACAGCGCTAACACTGTGCCACTGTGTCACCCCATATTTGATTGATGAACAGAGCTTCTGGAAAATTCCTCCACGAGAACGTGTTAGGGACACAGTCCTTCATTTTCCCGGGACATGAATTAACATGAACAAGGAACAGCTGGATAATCAGATTTTGAACAGAGGACTGTGTGATCTAACTCAGAACTAGAAGCGAAACATACTGGCACGCTAAAATAATGCTGACAAGTTTATTATTATTTCCCCATTCCTCCACAGAAAGAAGTAAGATTGAGTTGACTAAGTGGAAATTGCTTTGACTAGGACTCAGGATGTTTGCTTGCTGTGTAATAAAAGCAGCTTAACTACTTGTACTGTTTTGTCTTACCAAGTAACACTAAAGCTTAAACAATGGATTCCTAATAGGTAAGACACACATATGGAGGCAGAAGGTGGTAGATGTGTTTTAACAGACATTTCAATGAGGTTCTATACATTGGCTTGTTGTGGGAGACTGCATCATGAATATATGAATGCAGGGAATGGTAAGGGCCATTCAGCCAATCATATCCTATCCTCCCACTGGACCATGAACATTCTGCACTGCTACTGTCTCTTTGTAAGGGTGAATGAATAGATTTAGGAAGAGGAGAGTAATGCTAACACTCCTGCAGCAGAGTAAAGAGCACTCGTTAGTCAAATGTTCTACTAGCCAAGACCAGCAAAACTCGCCAGCGAGTTGTTCACATCTTAGAAGAACAGGTAGTCTCTCACTAGGAACTAACAGTCCTGCTTTTGGGTGAATATTTAATAATGAACCTATGTCGACAAGATCAGAAGTTGAAACAATGTTCTGTGTACTGACAAACTGTATAAGCTGTCTGTATCTTTGATTTGGTGGAGAGAATTGTATGAGAGCTGAGAACTGTTTCAAAGGAGAGTGCTGTTTCAGAGGTTTCTCTGGGATAGTTCCCTCCATGCCTGAATCATGAATAAACAATTGTAACCTGCCCTTGGGTCCCCTGGAAGAAGTCGACCTAAACACCCGTCCTATTTTGCTTCATTCTCTGATAAACATGAATAGGAACGGGTGCAATGGCAAAGAAAGAAAAGGCTTGTATTCTGCCTCTGTTTAACCTCCAAAATTTAAGCTGCAGGGTATCTGTGAGATATCAGACTTTGTGGGCTGGATTTTGTCGAGTCTGTTGGAGTGGGCAGGGTTGTGGGTGGGCTCAGAGAGTTGCACGCGAGGCTGTGCATCAAACACCTGGCCACAGGAAATCTATAAATGATTATGTTAGCAGCAGGAAGCTCATTGATTTGCATGTTTTCCCACTTGTTTATAATTTATATGCATTTTCATACGATTTAACCCTACCTCCCTGTAGTGAAATACACATGTGCCTCTCATGCCTTCAGTGACATGCCAGTGAACACTGGTTTCCTTTGACTTAGTGTGAGTTCTTCAGACTTCCACGATAGTGGTTCACAGGGCCCTGGATTGATATAAGACCATAAGATATAGGAACAGAATTAAGCCATTCAGCCCATCAAGTCTGTTCCGTCATTCAGTCATGGTTGATATGTTTCTCAACCCCATTCTCCTGCCTTTTCCCCATAACCTTTGATCCCCTTACCAATCAAGAACCTATCAATCCCTGTCTTAAATACACCCAATGACCTGGCCTCCACAGCCTTCTGTGACAACGAATACCACTGATTCAGCCCTCTCTGGCTGAACAAATTTCCGCTTATCGGTTCTAAAGGCTTGTCCCTTTACTCTGAGGCTGTGCCCACAGATCCTAGTCTGTCCTACTAATGAATCTTGGAGACACTAGATTTTCAAAATGATACGGGAGCCCTTTAAAAATTGGAAGCTATGACCAAATTCCGGGATTCCTGGCCCTATTCCCCTGATTTTTTTTGAGTGATGTAATCAGCCACAGGCGCCACAAGGTTATTGGCAACTTCGGAGCCAGTTGGAAAGTGCTGCGATTGTAATGGTAAATCCAGCCCAACGTGTCACCCATGGCCCAGGGGAAAGTATTCTCATCTTCTGATCAACAGGTTTTGGATTTTAATTCCAACCCAGGTCTTGAGTTCAAAAAATCAAAGCCTGGCTATGATGGCACCACAACTCCCTCTGAACACCATCATCTACATTCAACCTTCACAATCTGGAATATTCATAGAATGGGACAGCACTGAAGAAGGCCATTTTGGTTCATCTTGGCCTGGGTGTCATTAATAACCCCACTTATGGTATTATTCAATAGTTTGGATGTATAGAATCCTAAATATGCCAGGGGTCATTTGAAGATGGCAATAAAATTATCCACATGCAGTGCTTCGATTGGTTGAAATTTTGTTGAAAAAGGTGCACAGGTGCGGACATGTTACTTAAAGCTTATTTATTAATCACAAGGAAGGCTTATATTAACACTGGAATGAAGTTACTGTGAAATTCCCTTAGTCGCCACACTTAGGCACCTGTTCAGGTCAAGGCACCTAACCAGCATGTCTTTCAGAATGTGGGAGGAAACCGGAGCACTCAGAAAAAAAACATGCAGACACAGGGAGAATGAACAAACTCCACACAGACAGTGACCCAAACTGGGAATTGAACCCAGATCCCTGGCGCTGTGAGGCAGCAGTGCTAACCACTGTGCCGCCATGTAACTTTTGGCTGCAAAGGACGCAGAGCATTCAGGGAACAGTAATTCCCTAATTTATTCTTCTGAGTAGTGTCTTGACCAGAGTCGACCAGCCCAGTTTAAATGAGAACAAAGCCAGGCACCAGAGTCAACTTTTGACAGCATTTCTCTTGCATCAGCAAAACTCAATTTCTCTAATACCAAATGACTATTCATATTAAATGTTCAACATTGAAAGGTCTGAGTCATGTCCTTTTCAACGCTATACTATAATTTAACAGGACAATGGTGGAGGGAGGAAGGTATGGTTTCAGAAGTTATTTCAGAAAATATTAATAATTTGCATCCCTCAACCTGCTTAAGGCAGGCAACTTATGCAAGGTGAGAGAACGGGCTTTTTGCTTTCTGTAATAGAATGCCGTGCTTGCAATAGCTATGGGCTAATCTGTGTTTTGCCATATGGGAATGGACTTCAGAAAACTCTTTCCTACACTTAGGACTTAATGAGTCGAAGTGTCAAATAAGACTAAAAATTATTGTTCTGTTGGTAGCGAATAATATGATATGGTGTCCCTCAGTATACTGTTTTAACATGAGCTCACAAATATCGGCAGGCACAATTTCTAGCTTATAATATCACCATCGCAGAAATGTGCCAATGGCAGCAAATTGTGATCATGCGATAGGAATGCTCTTTACGTAACTGGCAAAAATGAAGGATTGAATATCAGCTTGTGATTCTGGTCATTCAAATATACTTTGTGTTTTTAAAGAGAAAAGTTAAAAAATGTGCCATGAAGTGAAGACACTTGTAGAGTAGCAGCTTGGGGAAATCTGAGTACCCCTCTATTAAGAGCTATAGTTACACTCAAACATCAAACCTAATGCTGAACTGTCTGTAATCATTAGATGGGAAGCTGACAAGCTCAGATTAGAATGTCTAAATTGGGTATCCCCCTCACTTTGCCAAAAACAGTATGTATAGATTCAGCCAGCAGAAGGGCTTAGTCGTAGGATGGGCAGAGTGATGGCGGAGAGGCAAAACGCAGATTTATGGCTGGCTTTTCATATCACTGTGATGACAAGTTCATATCTGGACCCCTGCACAGCAGTTATTGCCATTACCCATGATTTAATTCTGTATAAACATCGGTGTGGCCCGTAAACTTATGGATGGTAGACAAACATTTGTTTTACTTTAAGCTGTTGGGGAGGAAGGAAAATATTTTAACGAAATAGTATCACTTGCTTTGAAGGAGTTGGCTACTGAAAGATATTGTCAACATATTACATTATAAACATTACTATGCATGGACTAGGCTGCACTCCTTCCCCCTGAAATCCATGTATGAATCAGCTCACCATTTTAAATTTTTGTTCATTCACGAGATGTGGGTGTCGCTGACAAGGCCAGCATTCATTGCCCATCCCTAATTGCCCTTGGGAACATGGCGGTGAGCTGCCTTCTTGAACCACTGGTCATGTGGTGTAGGTGCACCCATAGTGCTGTTAGAGTGGGAGCGCCAAGACTTTGGCTCAGCGAAAGTGAAGGAATAGAGGTATATTTTCAAGTCAAGATGGTGAAAGGCTTAGAGGAGGAACTTAGAGGTGTGTTCCCACATATCTGCTGCTCTTGTCCTTGTAGTGGTTGTGGATTTTGAAGGTGTTGCCTAAGGAGCATTGGTGAGTTCTTGCTGTGCATCTTGTAGATGGTACATACTGCTGCCACTCTGCTTCAGAAGTGTAGGGAATGAATGTGGATGTAGTGCCAATCAAGTGGGCTACTTTGTCCTGAATAGTGTCGAACTTCTGCACTCATCCAGACAAGGAGAGAGTATTACATCACACTCCTGATTTGTGCCTTGTAGATTGTGGAGAGGTTTTGGGGAGTCAGGAGATGAGTTCCTTGCACAGACCAGGAGTCTCTTTCATCTGTCTGTGGGGTCCTACATGAAAAAGATGGAGAACTCTTAACCAAGTCACTGTGAGTGAACTCACAGCAAAAACTGCCCATAATCAGACATTAAATTGATAAAAGCAAAAAATGGCAGAGGCTGGAAATCTGAAAGAAAAACTGAAAACGCTGGGAAAACTCAGCAGGTCTGGCAGCATCTGCGGAGAGATGCTGACAGAGAAATGGCTGGAATTTTACCACCTGCCCGCCATGGGAATTGGAGCGATGAGATGGCAGACCATGGAAAGGCCTGTTGGCCTCAGGCAGGATTTTACGGTTTCGAGATGAGTGAGGCTGTAAACCCTCCTTCAGTGGTGACGAGCAGTAGAAATATGATAATATCAGTAAGGCCAGAGGGTGATTATTTGTGAATTCAGAACAATCCAATAGGAAACAATAGAATAGAATGGAATGGAATAGAATAGAATAGGCTTCAGGCTGCAATAATTTAATAGTGACTTGTTGATAACGGACAATTAAAAATACTTAGTCAAGACAAGTCAATATACATATTTTGTCTGTTTGATGTATTTCAAACCCATCTTGCGCATCTTATCACAAATAGAAACACATAGCTTATCCTCTTAAACATTACCTCTGGATGTTCAAAACATTTCATTGATAATACTGAATAGTGCATGAGAAGGACTATGTTGCCAAGGTGACAATTTCATCCACAATTAACAGGCACCTCCTCGCTATTCAACGCGAATGAAATAATAATTTCAAATAACTCAAACACTCCTGTTCAGAGCCAGGAGATTCCATTCCCCAGCCAATTAAACTGATGCTATAGCACCTTTAAATGTTCCACTAACATTCTGTACACTGCCATTTTTGAGTATGCAGTGAAGGGTATAGTGCAGCTTAGAGATAACCACACCACTGTAATATAACTCCAACTTTAGATGATCTGGACTCTGATTAGAAGTGAATAATGAGGTGTTAAATACGCACACTTAGATGGGGTTAAATGAACACTGAGTGGATGGCATTAGCAAAAATGGAAATGGGGCTATTCATCTTCTAGTTAGCTTGCTCACATGTCAGATCTTGCCTTGCATAGATCACAAAAAAAGCACCACACTCCATGATGCTGAAAGTGCACAGCTATAATCCCAGGGCTATCTGTCAGTAAAGGAAAAGGATGGACTGTGAGAAATGACTGTTTCAGTGATTTCAGAGGAACAGTTCTGTTTATGTCCTGGGAACCACACATTCCTATTTCTATCATGGGATCCGGAAAGAAGGAATAAAAATGTGGCTGCAGATTATTGCTTCCTTCTTTCACTCGTGTGAAATGATGCTTGTGGGTGTGGGATTATCATTGGTGGCTGTGTATTCGGAAGAGATTTGTTAGCAAAGTTGAAGCCTATGGACAGTGCCACTGGGGTGAATGGTATTTCAGACTGGAGGAAAGTATGCAATGGTGTTCATAAGGGACCAAAAGAGAAAATCTCAGCAGGTCTGGCAGCGCCAGTAACGACAGAAAAGAGCTAACGTTTCAAGTCCAGATGACCCTGTATCAAAGCTTTTATCCAATGTTCATAAGGGGGGGGGGTCAGTATTAGGACCACTGCTCTTTATGATATATTTTAAAAACCTGAGCCAGAATATTATGGTCATTCACGCCAGCGGGATTTTCCCATCCCACTGCAGCGAACGAGGATTTGGCTGGGTGCCAAGTTCTCCTACTTCACTATAGTGGAAGCGTAGCTTGAATGGCCAGTAAGATTACACCCCTGATGTGGGATTTAATGCCCAACCCGCGTGCATTTCTCAGCGGCCAGAGGTAGCCCATCATTGGCTGGTGGCCGGATATACTGGCCCCGCTGTTTTCTCACTGAATGGACCTTTCACCACCGTAAAACCCGTGACGGGAACTGGAAGACTAGGCCAAAAATTTCCTGCCCTCGGACTTAACTATAATCAAAATTGGCAGTGG
Organism: Carcharhinus amblyrhynchos; assembly: GCF_965287045.1. Lineage (NCBI taxonomy): Eukaryota > Metazoa > Chordata > Chondrichthyes > Carcharhiniformes > Carcharhinidae > Carcharhinus > Carcharhinus amblyrhynchos. Next base: position 42,550,309 of record NC_137340.1, read on the forward strand.
AACGTGGGCGTCACTGCCGAGGGCCAGCATTTATTGCCATCCCTAATTCCTCTCGAGAAGGTGGTGGTGAGCCGCTGCAGTTTATGTGGTGTTAGGGAGGGAGTTCCAGGATTTTGAGCCAGTGACAGCGGAGGAATGACGGTATCGTTCCAAGTCAGGATGATGTGTCACATAGAAATGTAATAAACTTTTAAGAGGATTGTAAAAGACTTCAAGGGGATATAGACCGGTGAACTAGGCAAACACATGCCAGATGAAATTTAATGCAAAGAGGTGTGAAGTGGATTCATTTCAGTCAGAAGAACGAAGCGAAGCAATATAAAGTAAATATTATATTTAACAGTGAGGACATGAACTGAAATTGGGTGGAGTAGGGTACATAAATCTTTGAAGGGCATGTTGATCAGCTGTTCTGGAGGTAGGTACCCAGGATTCACGACTTTATATGTAAACACATAAAGTACAAACTCAGGGAAGTTATGTTAAAGCTTTATAGAACATTGGTAAGGGCTCAGTTGGAATAATGTGGCCAGTTCTGGCATCACACTCCAGGAAGGATGTCAAAGCCTTGGACAAAATGTGGAGGAGATGTAACAGCTTGGTACCAAGGAGGAAAAACTGAAGATTTGCTCAGGAATAGAGAAACTAGGGTTGTTCTTTTTAGAGCAGTAAAAATTATGGGCTGATTTGACAGAATGTACAAAAGCATGAACAATAGAGTAAGTAAAGAGAAACCGTTTCTGGTCATGTAAGGGTTGGTATCCAGAGAACATTAAGGTAATTGACAATAAAATGAAAATAAATCACATGGGGGGGGTGCTATGCTCTGGAATGCATCCTCAGAGTGTGGTGGAAGTAAATTCAATAATAATTTCAAAGGAGAATTAGGTAAATATTTGAAGGGAAAACTGTTGCAGGATTCTGGGCAAAGGGTCTCAGACTAATCAGGTAGCTCATTTAAAGAGCAGACACAGGATGAACCAAAAGGTTTCTGCTGTAGCGTGAGGTATCACATCAAGGAAGCCTTGAATCACAACAGTGATTTATTGAAGGAAAAATAAACCAAACACAAACAAGCTCAATGCAGGTACAGGTTCAGTTACTCCAACTCCCTGTCTCATACTAAAGGATTCCACCTATCAGGGCCCATGCCCAAACACCCAATAGGTGCCGGTTCGCACACTTCTTCTTAATAGACTACATTTGGGTCCTGTAACCCACAAACACCCTTAAATGGGGCCAAGTTACCACAGTTTTCTTTTGTGGTTTAACACCTGTGACTCCATGAAGCACTTTGGTTTTTTTTAATGAAGTAGCTACATGTACAAGGCAGTATTCTCACTCAGAGCTACGATCCTAATGAGTTACACCATGAACTGAATCTCTTTAATAAGGTCACTATCTTGTAATCATAAATGGCTGTATGCCAACAACCTGTTATTACAAGGACCTGTACAGTGTTCAACTGTACAATGTAGTACTGATTTCAAAAGAAATGTTGAAAATGGATACAACTGCACATTTTGCAACTTTCTTTAAGATAAGCCTGACATCGTCCCCAACTGCTATTTCGTTCTAGAATTTTCAAGAGACTGGGATACTTGCACAAGACATCTGACACCGCTGATACATGGCTTTTTAAAGACTTCTGATGAGTTCATCATATTGCACCATCCTGGGGACACTCGTATAAGTGACAGCAAGTTGATCCGACTTGTCAACATCGTAAGACATTTTGTCTGCACCTCTTGCTAAAACCAGTGGCTGCAAAAGATCGTGAGCCGTAATGTTTCGGAAGCAACCATCTGAACTCTTTTTTTAAACAGGCAGCTACTGATATCAGAACTGTAAATAACAACGGAAAACGTTGAAAAGAGATAGGCAGTTAATCGGAATGAGAAAGGTGACTTAATAAAATGGCATTTAGTGCCATTAGGGACATGGGAGAGGACGGCATTCCAGGAAACCACAGAGATCTGATTGTCCAGCCCATTACAGCTTTGCAGGCCTTTTAATGGAGTTATTTAAAACTCATCCCACTTCTCTGTACACACATTATAGCCCTATATCTATGCACAATTTAAAATATTCATTTACTCTTTCTTAAACAATGCAAAAGCCTCTGTTAATTGTGTATTTAATTGTATTCAGGTAGTGGGTATTAACTACAGTAGCAGAGTGAACCTGTAGCGGTTACTTTAAGTGGTGCTTGTTTGCAATGTGTCTCCCTGTAAATACGGAGCGTGCCTGCTCTCAGGATCCTTCCTGGTAGAGCAAGATTGTCAGGGGAATGTGAATTACATCCCCTTCTTATGGCATTAGTTGCTGGATTTTGGTAAGGTTCCACTCACTCACACAGCGAAATGCTTTGGGATTTAAATAGCTTTCCACCATGTTAGCCAGTGAATGTGGCTGAAGTAAATGAGTAGCACGGCAAGGATGGCAGGGTAGGTAGGGAGGCAGCAGAGTGGTAGGTGTCAGGGTGACTAGGGTGGCAAGGCGATGGGTGAGTGGAAGGATGATAGATAGCAAGGTGGTAGGTGGGCAGGATTGGTAGAGTGGCTACGGCAGCAGGATGGTAGGTGACAGGGTGGGTAAGGAGGCTGGGTGGTGGGTAGCAGGTGATTGTGCCAGCTGGATAAGACGATATGGTGGTTGGGTCAGTAAGGCAGTCAGGTCAGGTCATTGGGTGGAGGGGGTGGGGGGGTGGGGGTACAGGGGGGTGGTTACCAGAGGGAAGGTGGGGAGTCAGAAAGTCAGGGGATTCAGAGGATCAGGAGGGAAATTGGAGGGTCGGGGGAATCAGACAGTCAGCAGGAGGTTGGTCAGAGTGTTGGGGGACAGTCCAGGTAGTCAAGTGTAGTAGTGGGGAGTCACAGAGGTTAGTTGTACAGTCATACAGAAATGACACATGGTTTATCTCTGTCTAACATTTCCTAGTTTACTAGATAAGAATGTTTCTGACGCTGGACCCGAGAAAGCAGGGGAATTGCCCATCAGAAAGTTAAAATTTCCCAGGCAATTCCTGCAGGGTTCTTGTTTGTTTTGGGACTTAAGAGGCATCTTATAGGGTACCTCTACGGCATAACCATCCAGAAACAGAAAGATCAGGGCCAACTGATCACTGTTCTCCACATTAAATTGCATCTGCCACCTGCCTGCCCATTCTGTTAACCAGCTTATATTCTCTGGAATTCATGTATACGTCTTCTGATAGTTTGCAAAGCCCCAAATTTCCCATCAGCAAATTTAAATCTTGTATTCCTTAAATCAAAAATAAGAAGTACACGTATGTATGGTTATATATCCAATGATATATGAAACTAAAGGTCATATGATAAACATTAATAACGCAAGAGGAAATGTCAGAGAAATCTCTATTCAAAGAGTTGCTAGATTGTGGAACACATCATTAGAACTCAACAATTAGGAGCAGGAGTAGGCAACTCAGTCCCTCGAAACTACTCCACCACTCAGTAAAATCATGGCTGATCTCATCTCAACCTCAACTCCACTTTCCTGTCCATTCTCCATAGCCCTTCAAACCCACCACTGATTAAAAATCTGTCCACCTCTTTCTTAAATTTAGTCAAAGTCTTGGCATCCACCACACTCTGTGCTAATGAATTCCACAGGCCCTTTGAGAAAAGCATTTTCTCCTCATCTTTGTTTTAAATCTGCTCCCCTTATCCTAAAGCTATGAATCCTTGTTCTAGATTGTCCTACAAGAGGAAACATCCTCTCCACGTCTACTTTGTCAATCCCCCTTATCATCTTGTACACCTTAATTAGATCACCTCTCATTCTTCTAAACTCCAGGGACTATTAGCTTAAACTGCCCAAAGTTGCTTCGTAAGATAAACCTCTCATCTCTGGAATCAATCTAGTTTCTCCTTCTTTGAACTGCCCCCAATGCAATTACATCATTCTCAAGTAAGGGGACCAAAACTGTACAAAATCTTCTAACTGCAGTCTCAATAATATTTTGTACAGTAGCAGCAATACTTCACTACTTCTATACTTTATTCCTTTAGCAATAAATGCCAATATTCCATTTGCCTTCCTTATTACTTGCTGTACCTGCATACTAGTTTTCTGCGATTCATGTACAAGTTACCCAAATCCCCCTGCACAAAAGCATTCCAAAGTTTCTCTCCATTACCTAGAGTAGTTGGACAAAATAGTATAAAGCATGACAGTGAAACTAGAACAATGCACTGTCAATAAAGCTTGAGGAACTGCATTTTATCTTTCAATTAACCATTTTATAAGTTTCTGGATTAAACACTGAGTTCAATAATTTCAAATCACAATCACTGCTCCTATTTTTCCAGATGTTGGTGGTGTTGTTCCAACTTACTTCTCCTCTGGAACACGTTTCTTTTTTCTGTGTTTGTTCTTTTGCATCTCCCTTTAACCTTACAGTTTATATCATCGGACCCTTTTGTCATTTAAAGCCTCCTGCCTATCACCCAGTCGCAGAACTTCCCTTCTTGTTCTTACCTCTCCCCCTTGCCCTGTTTCTGTGTTTGCTTAAAACCTAAAACCAATTACACCTCAAATTTTAACACATCTGCCAAAATGTCATCAACCTGAAGCGTTAACTCTGCTTTTCTCTCTTGGCAAACACTTGACTGGCTCAGTATTTCCGGCATTTTCTGTTTTCAACATCCACAGTATTTTGCTTTTATGGCTTTCTTTGCTCCGTTCATCATCCATCATTGTTTTGGCTAAGTTCCTCACTTTTATATCAAAATGACTCAACAAATCTTTCTAATACTCTGCCGATAGACCAGACTATCCTTTGGCTATTATTATAAAACAGTGGAAGAAATCTTTGAACTGGAACATGTACAGAAATATTTCTACTCGATGACAGCCTTCATTTCTGGCAGCTAAGAGACATTTTCTTCAGAGGTGCAATGATTATCATATTTCACAATGTGTGCGCATTGCCATAGATCTGTAACCATCCTGGTGTTTGATTTATTAGTTTCTTGTGAGATCAGACAATGAATAGCAGGTGCTATTGGGACCCCGTGTCACTCTAAGGCTTTTCATGATATTTTAGAGTAACTGAAACACTTCAAGTCCCTTCTCAAGGGGAGACGATGGCTTAGCGGTATTATCACTGGACTATTAATCCAGAAACTCAGCTAACGTTCTGGGGATGCAAATTGAAATCCTGCCACAGCAGATGGTGGAATTTGTACTCCATAAAAAATATTTGGTATTAAAGAACCTACTGATGACAATGAAACCATTGTCGATTGTTGGAAAAAAAGGTTCACTAATGTCCTTTAGAGAAGGAAATCTGCCGTCCTTACCTGGTTCGGCCTATATGTGACTCCAGAGCCACAACAATGTGGTTGAACTTTAAATTGCCCTTTTAGAGCAACTAGGGAAGGGCAATAAATACTGGCTGGCCAGCAACGCCCATGTCACTCGAATGAATAAAGCATCTCTACAAGAGGTGGCAGAATGATATGTTACAACATTGATCACATCGTTCACAAGTGAGCTCTCCATATTTTTCCATTTCTTGTGGAACAAGTGTCACATTCTAAGGAACGTCTTATAATGGAAGAATATACATTCTGATCCAGATGGCAAATATTCATATGTTGGATACTCATGACAAGAAGAAAGCCTCATTTGCTATAAATGCAGTTCTTTGGTCCCCACAACCAAATGAAACCAAAAGGAGTTAAACTTCCCAAAAATGTTCCAGGTGAGATATCGACTATCCAAGATAAAGCTGGCAAATTCGTAAAATTAGATCAAATTTTAAAGGCATTAATTTGACCCCACATATCTTTCCATCCATCTCACTTTACCATGGCCTGTCATCTCAACCAGTCCGTGTAGCGAATCCCCAACTCTTTGAGTAAAAATGTTTCTTTATCTGATTTAATAATGATCATTTAAAAGTTAAAGTTTTTTTTTATTGTCACAAGTAGACTTGCATTAATACTGCAATGAAGTCACTGTGAAAATCCTCTAGTCTGCTCGGGTACACTGAAGGAGAATTTCAGTGCATTAGTGCTAACGTACCTAATTAGCACGTCTTTCAGACTGTGGGAGGAAACCAGAGCACCAGAGGGAAAACCACACAGACACAGAGAGAATATGCAAACTCCACACTGACGGTGACCCAAGCCAGGAATCAAACCTGGGTCCCTGGCACTGTGAGGCAGCACTGCTAACCACTCTGCCATCATACCTGGTCTAGCCTACAGGTGACTACAGAACCACAGCAATGTGGTTGACTCTCAACCGCCCTCAAGCAACTAGGGATGGGCAATAAATGCTGGCCAGCCAGCGATGCCCATATCCCACGAATGAATAAAAAAAATTTATGACACCTAGTTACAAACTACATCCCAAATGAAAAAATCCTTTCTACATCATATTCTATACTATTCCAACACGTCAGAATTTTAAGGGTCACCACTTGGTCTTCACTTTTCTAAAGGAATGAACCCCAGCCTCTTCAAGTTTTCCTAACAGTAATAAACCTTTCAGTCTGGAATCTTCATTGTATATGTGTTTCAAACTTTCTCTAGAGGTTTTGTGTCCTTTCTGTAGACTGGAACTCTGCGCAATGTTTCAAATGTGGTGTTAAATATATTTAATATAATGCCTGTGCTTTTGAATTCTATTTTGCTAATTCCATTCACTACAGATATTGGAAATCCGTTCTATTTCAGCTAAACTACATTTAATGTTCTGAACAAAGAACGAAGAAAATTACTGCACAGGAACAAGTCCTTTGGCCGTCCAAGCCTGCACCAACCATGCTGCCCATCTAAACTAAAACCCCCTTCCTTTCCAGGTATAATATCCCTCTATTCCCATCCTATTCATGTATTTGTCCAGGCACCCCTTAAAAGTCACTATCATATCTGCTTCCACTATCTCTTCTGGCAGCGAGTTCCAAGCACCCACCACCCTCCACGAAAAGATTTGCCTCATACATCTTCTTCAAACCTTGCCTCTCGCACCTTAAACTTATACTCTGCTCTGTTCTGATGCTACAGCGTTGCCTGTCACATCTGTGGAAAAGTTGCAGTTTGAAGTGAAGTATGGAACAGCCTCAAATTCTGCCAACCTGGGAAAGAAACACTTTAAATAGATATCCTGATATCACTTCAGTTTTGCACTGGTTGCGGTATGTTGAATCCACCCCCCAACACCCACACACCCTATCCCCCCACCCCCGCCGCCCCACATCCCGGGGAAAATTTTGGATACTATTTACTAGCTCCATAACGTTGACAGGCACCCTGTATGCTCACCATCAACACTGAAAGTATATCCATCCCTCCTCTAGCACTTGAAATCCCAGAGGATCCCTGGGTCAGCAGAACAATGGACATACATTAATTTATCTTGTTAATAGTCACATTGTTACATGGTTTCCCTGGGCTGTAAAATCATAACGGAAGATAGCACTTTACCCTCATTTTATGTACAATGGCACTCAGGCGTTCTGTTTGGCCTGCCCACAAAAATGAACTCTGCATCACATTGCCAGGCAGGCATGTTGGCATGACACAGTTTCTAAAAAAATCATTAACAAATTTTCTATTTACAGACTGTAGTCATAAATTCCAGATCTGTTCTATGGTGTACTCCGTAGGCAACATTAGATACTAGAAGCCCAAGTATTTGGGTCCCCATTTACAGAGGAATCTCGTGATGAGAAAGCTGGTTGTTTTGCTTACGGCCTATGATGGGCTATTGCAGCCTGGTTTATGTTAGTCTGTCAACTCTGATAATTAATCACAGAACACAGCAGCTAGCCCAGCACTCAGTCCTCTCCAAATATCTCTGGTCTTTTGTTTCCACATAACTCAATTCCTGATAAGCAGATATTTCTAGTAAGTGGTTAGAAACTCAAAATAAAAACCCCACTTCAGTTGCACCTCTCACTGTTGAGCTATTAATAACTGTTACTTATTAGCTGATTTGAAATGGAGATTACGCATTGAAACATTTTGACCTTTAGGTGAAGGACCTCTGAGGCCAAGTAAGTACGGAACTGAAGTGTAACGTTGAGAGCTTCTGGTCTCAAGAGTCTGGTTAGGTGAAGTGACCCTTACAGACACACAACCTCCTCTCCAACCTGCACGCCACTTATAAGCGTCCACTCTACCTCACAATATTACCACCATTTAAGGACCAAAAATGCTGGAATTTCAAAATAAAAGCAGAAATGTTGGGAATGACTGGGTATGTCTGTCAACATCTGTGACAGAAATTTTAAGCAAATGTTATAAGGCCTTTGGCTAAAATGTCATCTTTTTCCTCCATGTACTGACAAACAGGTTGTGCGCTTTGCTAGGCGATGGCTTAGTGGTATTATCATTAGACTATTAATCCAAAAACTCAGCTCATGTTTTGGGGATCCGGGTTTGAATCTCGCCAAGGCAGATTTCAATTCAATAAAAAAAAACCTGGAATTAGGAATCTACTGATGACCATGAAACCATTGTCAATTGTCGGAAAAACCCATCTGGTTCACTAATGCCCCTTTAGGGAAGGAAATCTGCCGTCCTTACCTGGTCTGGCCTACATGTGACTCCAGAGCCACAGCAATGTGGTTGACCCTCAACTGCCCTTTGAAATGGCCTAGCAAGTCACTCAGTTCAAGGGAACTAGAATCAATTAAAAAGTTATTAATTGGATATCTCTTAAAATAAATTGATGAAAAAAATCATTGGGGTGTGGAGCTCCTGGGAGCCATTGCGTTCCTGGATGATTTCAGCATATCATCGGGGTCTCTTCCAGAGGCTCTGCATTTTTCTGAGTTATCACCTCCTTGTGAAGGTCCTTGCAGAGAGCAGGACTGTCTGCCCAGCCAGTGACACCATTGTCCCGTGAATGAATTCTTAAAAGCTTGCACTATTTCCCATCTATCTTTTCTTTGAAATAGCAATATGTAAAAAAAAATTCAGAAAAGAGAAAAAATTCCAGTGAAATATTGCTGCAACCAATGGCCCAGTTAGAGATGCTGTGGAAATAGACCAATGAGTAACATATAATTTGAATGTATGGAACTTGCGGAATATACCCCACCACCCCCCACAACTCCTTTAAAAACTCTGCTTAAAGCTTTTTGGCCAAGTGTAAGATCCCCTGTCCTAACCTCTCCTTTTTTAAGCTTCATGTCAATTTTACTGCTTGATTACAATCCTCAGGAGTATTTTTACATTGTTAAAGCTGTTATATTTAAATGCAAGTTGCTGTCACTGTTCAGTATCAGGTAGGCAGACTAAAGACCAAAGCAAGTGAAACAAACCACATAAGAGTAAGCCTGTAGAAGCAAATAACATCAAAGAAATACTTCAGACTGGCACCTGAAAGGTTAAAGATAAGAATTTGGGGCCGATCTTACCAAAAGAACTCTAAGAAATGAATCAGCGTAAAAACTGGAGAGTTTTTCCTCTGAGGTGACAAATGAAATCTTATGCCACTTTGTGCATCAACTTTTGTACTATCTGCTTTCTACCAACAGGGTGAGGAGGTGGTACAAATGCCAGAAAGCTGGCTGCTCACAGTAGAGGACGCAATCACGCATGCACAGATCTCTCTGTTCTGTTGCTGAAGATGGTGACTGACTGGCAGATCTCTCTGTTCTGTTGCAATAAATGCTGGCCCAGCCAGCAACACCCATGTCTCATAAATGAATTTAAAATAGAATACAGAATAATCCAGAACAGGAAGATGTGTCAGTCACTCACCCCTCCAGGATATTGCCTGCATCCCCAATCGGCCTCTCAATCCCCTAGATATTGTCCCCACCACTCCAGTCAATCACACAATCCTTGCCTGGTTGATCATTGCCCCAGCAGATCGCTGGTTGCAGAGTTCACAACGCCCCCCACCCCCCCACCCCGACTCACCTCCCCTTAGGCACTGCCTCCATCCCTCCCATTGAGCCCTTCCCCCCAATTCTCACTTCTTTGGCAGCGCCTGGTGCCCAGTGGGCAGCAGCAGGGTGCCTGGTGGGCAGTGCCAGGCTGACAGTGCTGTGGTCCCAGGTTGGCACTGTCAGACTGGCTTTGCCCAAGAGGTACAGCGACCCTGGCCCTGGTCACCCAGGGTCCTCAAGGCCTCTGGTCCTACCAATGAGACCATTATGTTAAGTCCCCATCGATGGAGACCATATGTGATCTTCCATGAGGATCTTCACTGATTAGGCCGCTAAGGCCATTGAGACCAGACAATTGTGTCCCGGGCTCACTAATAATCTTTAGATCACTATTTAAATATTATAATCAGCCTTGCACTCTTCCCAGGTACAAGGCTGATCTCACCAGAAATATGGGCGCGAAACCAAGCGCAAACACAATTTCTCGCCTCTCGTGTGATCTTAGAGAAGGTAAGATCGCCCTGTTTGTCTGGTCTGAGTTCCCAGCATTCATTTAAATTTCTAGCTTTTTTTTGATAAATTATCAGTAACCAATACTGTATAGTAAGTTCAAAATGCACAAATTCAGCAGCTTTTTAAGGGTATTCTGAATGAAACCTGTTGACAGGTTTAGCAGGGCTTATAGGCCAATAGAACTATGTCATTAGAACATCAGAGGCTGTATCCTATCTTTGTAGTCCCATATATACGCAGTCCAATGTATTTAGTTTTATATCATGTTGTGTTTATGGCAAAACATTTCAGGATTTTAAAGCTGTGCTTCAATTTACAATGGATCAAATTAGTTCTGACCAGATTAGATGGTCAGCCAGAAGTATGTATGTGTTTGTTGAAAGTGTGGTGAGGCTAAGTTTTAATTGCATATCAATTGTATTTAATTATATGCAGACAGGTATTATTTGGGGTTCCACTTGAGCAGACATAAAGAGACACTTACTGAAACCGTGGTATGTTTTTAGTTAGGAGGTGCATGCCTGTAATGTTTCACTCTATCAATAAATGTTTATTGACTCCACTATCATCTTTCATCAACTGGGCTTTCTGAAACAGAATAATAAGCATGTTATATCCTCAGTTCTGAGAGCTAGGTTTCAATCAAGTACAAACTGACAGGAGGTCCTTTCTCTGTGCTGGCTACAAGCTTCCTTTGTGAAATTAATTTGGAGGTTCAAGCCGCCAGAATTGATTTGCTCATTGAAAAGCCTAAGTGGACAGATGGCACAAAGGGCAGACAGTAAAATAAATCAGAAATTAATGGTTACCAACAAATAGTCATTTGTTAGCACAGAACTTGGGTATTCTGATATAAAGAGACATATTTATCTTACATTCATCAGGACAATTGACAAGAATATCAAATGAAAGTGGAACAACAATTTATACTTTATGAGAAGCGAGTGCTGATTGATTAGCAAGTCAGCTTTGATTGGTATAGGTTTTTACGTGAAGAATGTACCAGTTGATGGTGACTGACAGTTAACAGCCAATTGTTTGAAATTCACATCAGGCAGCTTGACTCTGATTGGTCAAGGCATTTTCCTGAGGAATGAAATAGCAAATGCCTATCACTTTTTTTGCTTAGCTGAAAAAGGTACAATGTTTATATGTGTCCTTTCTTTCTACAAAGAAAAGGGCTCAGTGTATTGATATAAGGGCTGGAATTTTATCACCCCACCCACCACAGGAATTGGAGTGGGTGAGGGCGGGCTTGGGAAGGGCCATTGACCTTGGATGGTGTTTGACAGTTTTGGGACGAGTGGCACCATAAAATCCCACCCATGGAGTTTCCCGTACATGCCAGTGAGCCTGATCTCGGCTGGATCCTGCCCATCGTTGAGCATCCCAATCTTAGCCCCCTCACTAGGAGGCAGTGCCAATCAGAGATTGGAGTTTATTTAGTGATTGAGGGGATTTCCAACATTTTAAGATTGGCCTGGAGTTTCCAGGAAGCTACGATTAACCTCCTAATTGCTGCAGCAAGCAATCCAGGGAGAAGACTCACAAGGGACATTATAAGTAATCGAGTCTTCTGTTTTCTTCATTAGTCACAAAAATGTTGGCAATGCAAAGAAAGGCTGCTAAACTTACAGCCGAGAACCAACAAATGGAGAAACAAGGAGTTGGCTTTTACCAGCCCCTTGGAGACAGACTAGGAGGTGGGAGAGGAGGTAAAATGCCACTTGGAGGACTGCCCAACTTTCCCATTGCCAGGGCACATTCCCAGGAATTACAGCAGCTCTGCTGTCCATCAAGGGGAGGCTGGTGGTCAACTAATCCAATCAAATGACCCACTGATGGTCATTTTACCACAACACAGGGATCTAACTGACATTGGTCAGGGACTCCTCCACATGGGGAGACCACCAGCTATGTCAGTGTGGCCTCCCAACAGTTTCCCAGTGGTTGTTGGGAGGACCTTCTGAAGATTTTATGCCCCACCTTACAACACTGCTGTTGGAGGGTAAAAGCCCCCCATTCATTGCCTGATGTGCCAGGCCAAGTCACCACCAATGTCATACTGGTAGCCTCTGTAGCTGCCAACTCTAGTGGTGGCAGTGCTGAAGTTGCCCTCTGACTGCACTGGCTGCTCAGAGAGTCAGGCTACCCTGCTTGATGCAGAGTTGGTGGCAGCTGCTTAACGGATCACTGCCGGTAGAATTGCTGCCAACATCCCATCATTCACCAGAGTGGGGCCGGGACCCACGTTTAGGCCCAACATCACAAACCTCAGCGTGATAGTAAGACTTCCTCCACGGAGCTGTGCCTGCTTCTCAATTGGCATGGGAAGGCAGATGGACAAGTCAGGCCAGCAACTGTAGGGGCTGCGTACTTATCAATCGCTTAGAATGTCTCTTATCATTCTTCTTCTGGTGAGGAGGTTGATCAGAAATCCCTGGAGATTCCAGGCCAATCCTAGAGGATTGGAAACCCCCTCGATCACTAAATAAACTCCAATCTCGTGTTGGGGTCGTGTGAAACCTGGAAATGACTCAAACAGAAGTGGGAACCGGAGGGGTGAATGGGAATTAGTACAGTGGCAATCCGATTACTAGCAGCGCTGTTTGAGTTTCTCCTTCTAGAATAATCTCTGAAGGTTCTGCACCCCTATGCTTGTGTAGATCTAGAAGAGGTTCACCCAATTCCCCAAACAGCTAGAGATAAAAACAGAAAGTGTTGGAAATATTCAGCAGGTCTGGCCGGCAGCATGTGAGGAGAGAGACACTGAGTTAACAATATGCTTCAGGATACTCAGATAGGGCCTGCGGTATGGCTCCATAACACCCCCAAGACATGAGACAGAAAATAACCAGGAATTAACACTTCAATGGAACGCAAAACTATCTTTTCCAATCATCTTTTGAAATACTTTGAAAAGGAATTTCAAAGTGGGAGTACACTGCAGAAACCATCTACAGTCACAATTGCCTCCTTCAGTACAGACGTTGCAATGTTTAATCTGCTTTCCAGAAGCTTCCAGGAAGTTCCAAGTCAGTGCGTTCAAACACAAAAAGTGGGAATTTCAATTGTGGTGGGTGTGGGGTTAAAGTAACCTGACAGGTGGCTGTATGGCCTGCTTGTGAGCAGCAGCGGGAGGCCTAGCCAACTTAAATACCCAGGCCATTAACTTTAGAAACTGGAGGGGAGTTGGCAGGATCTGTAGCCAGAAGCTGAGCTGCTTGTAGATTTCCTGCTGGCTCCAAGATAAATATAGGGAGGGGGGGATCCGGGCCACTCAGCACATCATAAACTCAGAAGGTGGGTGGGTCGGTGTCTTGGGCAGGGGATACCTACACTTTCCTCATGGAGCCTCGGGACACTCTGAGGAACACTAATTATTCAACATTTAAGATCATACATAGTCTGCTAACAAGGGTGAGATTATAAATGCTTGAAATACATCTGAGGAATGGACAGATTAGATGCTGAGAAACTATTCCCCCTCATAAAAAGAATGGAGAAAGAGAGGGCACAGATTTAAAATGATTTAAGGTGAGAGGGGAGAGGTACAAAAGGATGCAGAGGGGCAAATTTTTCACACAGAGGGTGGTGAGTGTCTGGAACAAGCTGCCAGAGGTAGTAGTAGAGGCGGGTACAATTTTTAAAAAGTTTAAACAGTTACATGGGTGAGATTGGTATAGAGGGATATGGGCCAAATGCAGTCAATTGGGACTAGCTTAGTGGTTTATAAAAAGGGTGGCGTGGACAAGCTGGGCGGAAGGTCCTGTATCCATACGATCCAACCTCTATGACTCTATGATTTGCAAACAGAAGCGACTGTGATGCGAGAAAGAACTTTTCCACACAGCGAGCGATTGGAGTCTGGGATTCACTGCCTGGATGCGTGGTGGAGGCAGATTCAACCAAGACACTCAAGAAGGCATTAGATAATTATTTGAATAGAAACAATGTGCATGGGGTATGGAGAAAGGGCAGGGGAATGGCACGAAGTCATGATGCTCATTTGGAGAGCTGGTGCAGACATGATGGGCCAAAAGGCCTCCTTCCACACCATAACAATTCTGTGACTGTAAATATTGATCATAGCTGGTTTTCCATCTCACAGCCAATGGGATACTGACAGCAAATGCCAGCTTTAGGCACTATTTGATTGTGTTAGGCGACGGGTTAGAAACCATATGAGGAACACCAAATCCAGCGTAGAGATTTATTTTAAATTCAGCCTCCCCTGCAGGACAAGTGAACCTTGATAGAAACTGCTAACAGGCAAATTCGTAAAGCTCAGGAAAGCCTCTCCTCCAGAGTATTTGCTGACCTAATTGTGCCAGCTCCACATTAGCCTTGTGAAGCTGGTGAAGGTCTCATGGTGGCACAGTGGTCAGTACTGCCACCTCACCGCACCCAGCTTGGGTCACTGTCTGTGTGGAGTCTGCACATTCTCTTCGCGTCTGCGTGGGTTTCCTCCAGGTACCCCAGTTTCCTCCCACAGTCCAAAAGATGCGCTGGTCAGGTGCATTGGCCATGCTAAATTCTCTCTCAGTGTACCCAAACAGGTGCCGGAGTGTGGCCACTAGGGGATTTTCACAGTAGCTTCATTGCAGTGTTAACGTAAGCTTTGACAAAGGGTCATCTGAGACTCGAAACGTCAACTCTTTTCTCTCCTTACAGATGCTGCCAGACCTGCTGAGGTTGACAACATTTTCTCTTTTGGTTTCAGATTCCAGCATCCGTAGTAAATTCCTTTTATTAATGCAAGCCTACTTGTGAAACTAACACTTAAACTTTGAAAATGTATGATTCCCTCTCATTGTAGTTAGCAGAGAGAATACGATTATTGAATTCACAATATTATTGCAAACTAATCTCACTGCAGTTGTTCGGAACTGGGAGTCACCACACTGAACATACGTTTGCATTGTTGCAAGAGAGCTGGCCACATCTGGATCCAGAACAGCCATGTTTTCACAAACACCAAGGATATCCAGCAGCACAGGGAAAGGTGCAGTAACTGAGTGTGCCTGCCAGCACTAAAAACTCTGGTGGATCTAGCTTCTGTGGCCACTGATTGCATGAGGCCCACACATCTGTCTTGTGGCATTAACAGCTATACAAAAACAACTGAAGGTGACTTAACACCTGGAACTACATTTGCTGGAGGGATATTGGGCAAAACGCTGCAATCGTATAAAAAAAGTGAACTAACTAAGCCAAATAGCCACTCTCATCCCAACTTATTGCTGTGATTTGAGCTGATGGAGTAACTTTAAACACAAAAATCAGTAGGATTTGTTTTAGGTGAGAAGTTAAAATGTTTAAAAAATCTGAAACAGGAACCCAACCCATTCCTGGACACCAACAGAAAACAATATTAAACTAGAAAGAGTGCAAAAAAGATTTACTAAGATGCTACCAGGACTTGATGGATTGAGTATAAGGCGAAGCAGGATAGACTGGGACTTTTTCCTCTGGAGTGTAGGAGGCTGAAGGGTGATCATATAAAAGGTCGATAAAGAGGGGCACAGATCAGCTCGATAGTTAATATCTTTTCCGAAAGGTAGGGGAGTCTAAAACTAGAGGGCATAGATTTAAGGTGAGAGGAGAGAGATACAGAAGGGTCCAGAGGTGCAATTTTTTCACACAGAGAGTGGTGAGTGTCAGGAATAAGCTGCCAGAGGTAGTAACAAGGCAGGTACAGTTTTGTCTTTTAAAAAGCATTTAGATAGTTACATGGGTGCGATGGGTATATAGGGAAAGGGGCCAAATGTGGGCAATTGGGATTAGCTTAGGTATTTTAAAAAAGAAAGGGCGGCATGGATGAGTTGGGCCGAAGGGCCTGTTTCCATGCTGTAAACTCTATGACATTCCCAGTGCAATACCGGTGGAATGCTGCACTGTCAGAGGTGCTGTCTTGCAGATGAGGCCTTAAACGGAGGCCCTGTCTCAGGCTGGATGTAGAAATGTGGTGACTTGGGGATTTTCACAGTGACTCCATTGCAGTGTTAATGTAAGCCTACTTCGGACATTAATAAATAAAACTAAAAGAAAACTAAAACTAAGATCCCATGGGACTTTTTTGAAAAAGAACAGGAGTACCTTCTCTGGCATCTCGACTAATATTCACCCTTCAGTCCACAGAGAAACCACAGATAATCTGGTCATTATCACACAGCTGCTTGTTGTTCACAAATTGGCTGCCGTGTTTCCTACATTACAACAGTGACTACACTTCAAAAAATGGGTGGAAAGCGCTTTGAGGTGTTGGACGATCATGAAAGGCACCAACTCAACATCACTCTTCCCTTATCATTTCTTCAGTTCTTTTGGGGATGGCACTGCTGCCTCACAGCACCAGGGACCTGGGCTCAATTCCTGGCTTGGGCAACTGTCTGTGCGGAGTCTGCAAATTCTCCCCATGTCTGTGTGGGTTTCCTCCAGGTGTTCTGGTTTCCTCCCACAGTCCAAAGATGTGCAGGTTAGGTGGATTGGCCATGCTAGAGTGCCCCTTAGTGTCAGGGGGACTAGCTAGGGTAAATGCTTGGGGTTGAGGGGATGGGGCCTGGGTGGGATTGTGGTTGGTGAAGACTCGATGGGCCAAATGTCCTTCTTCTGCACTGTAGGACTCTATGATTCTGTACTTTGGTAAGATTCAATGTTTCGATCCAAACAGCTGAGAGCACTCTGCCCCGTCACTGAGACCATAGTTCAAATTCAGTGGCAAAAGTTGGAATGGCTGGCTGCTCCTTCACAGTGTTACTGTAAATAACTAGAAAAAGCTTGTATTTATATTCACAACGTGAGGATGTATAAGCCATATTTTTGAAGTGTGGCAACTGTTGTAATGTGGGGAAAGGCAATTTTGTTTGCTGAGCTAGACCTGGTCACCAATCTTGGGGTAACTCAGAGACAAGTTGGAAATAAGAACAGAATTGGACTTTTGCAATAGAGGGACAGGGAAGTGCCTTATCTTGTCAGCTTGTATCTTGTTTATCTCCCATGGGAGAGCTGATGGTCTAGTGGTATTATCACCAGACTATTAATCCAGAAAGTTCTGGGGAACCGAGTTCAAATCCCCCTGAAGCAGATGTTGGAATTTGAATTCAATAAAAAAAATCTGAAATTAAGAATTTACTGATGCCCATGAAGCCACTGTCAGAAAAACTCATCTGGTTCACTAATGTCCTTTAGGGAAGGAAAGCTGCCATCCTTAGCTGGTCTGACCTACATGTGACTCCAGAGCCACTATGGTTGACTCTTAACTGCCCTCCAAGGGCAAGTAGGGATGGGCAATAAACACTGGGCAGCCAGTGACCCTCCATATCCCATGAATGAAGAAAAAAAAAATGTGGGAGACAATGAAATGGATTCAATTGGAATTTTTTTTATTGGGAGCAGTCCACTCTGAGCACTGCAATTTGTAACTTTAAGAACAGAGTAAAACAGAATTATAAAAAGGGAGTGGGGAAGGGGTTGGGGGGCAGTGGGGCGGTGGTGGTGATGGCGGTTGTGGGGAGGGAAGGTGCCGTTGCTTAAGTTTCCACTTCCCAGCCGGTGGGGTGGGGGGCTGGCTCTGCTACTAGTTTCAGAGGCAAAACAAAAAAAAATGCTGCCCTAACAGGACTGGCTCACATCCAGCCTGTGCCTGCTTGCGTGCTGCTGCTGTTTGCTGCGATTGCGTTTCTGTTCCATTCCCCAAGGCGCTGCAACATTCCTCAGCAGCTCTGACTCCTCCAACACGCGGGGGTCAGCACTCTGCACGTCGCTTCAGCAATTGCCAAAACCCTTGCCCGAGACTCAGGGTCAGATAAAGCACCATCCCATGTGTCCCTCCACACCCACCCCCCTCAACTTCCACCCCACCCCTCGGGAAAAGGCCCTTCATCAAAACATTTGCTTGGTGATTGCGTACAGAAACTGTTCCGTAGGGATTGTACGGAGATAAGTGCTCCCTCCCCCCACCGTCTAACGGCCCCACACACACACTGATCACAAGGATGGCCTCAGGGAGAGCTGGTGGAATCACTACAAGTGTGAAGCACTCCAGGATAATGTGCGTAATTACTAAATTCGGAAGTGAGTTATGATCTTGGATTGGGAGAGGTGGGGGGGGAAGGGGTGTAGAAGATTGATGGTGCCTCAGTGCTGACCCGCTGTATCATATTCTCATTGTACGGCACTTCCGAGATTATAACCCAAATCTCATTTTTAAAAAATATCTGTGAGAGGTTTTAAGACACGTCGAGATATATAAATTATCTCCACAATTACACGGTGTCAGGCAGGGGGGAAGATTTATAGTTAAACCGCAAAACCTGTTTAACCTTTATCACTCGCTGCTGGGAAATTTTGCAGGTTTAAGGCCAAAAAACATTTGAAACAAAAGTTTTCTATCCAGATCTCTACATTCACAGGCACCCGAGATGTTTGTTTACATGTAGATCTTGTAGAAACAGATAACATTATGAAGGGAATAGATAAGATAGAAGCAGGGAAGTTGTTTCCACTGGCGGGTGAAACTAGAACTAGGGGGCATAGCCTCAAAATAAGGGGGAGCAGATTTAGGACTGAGTTGAGGAGGAAAAAGTGGTGGAGGCTGCCTCGCTAAATATTTTTAAGAAGCGGGTTGATGGGTTCTTGATAAGAGAGGGGATTAAGGGTTATGGGGAGAGGGCGGGAAAGTGGAACTGAGCCACAACAGATCAGCCATGATCTTATTGAATGGCGGGGCAGGCTCGAAGGGCTAGATGGCCGACTCCTGCTCCTATTTCTTATGTTCTTATGTTCTTATGAACTTTTTCACCCAAAGGATTATGAATCTGTGGAATTCCCTGCCCCAGTAGAGGTTATAGGTGTAGAGGGATGTCGGCCAAATGCAGGCAATTGGGATTACTTTGGGGGTTTAAAAAAAAGAGCAGCATGCACAAGTTGTCTTCTGTGTAAGCATGAACAAACAATTACCATTGTCCTTCATTTGTTTTTTCCCCTCAGAAATTCCAAGAAGCAACAAGTGATCATTCCCAAGTAACAACATTTGCCACGTATTCTACCAAATATAAGGTGTGCTTTGCCCAAACTAGATTTTTGGCTCTCTCTCAACTGCTGCTTCATCCAAGCTACTTTTTTGGCAGTTTTGTTTTTCAGTATAGTTTGTTATTGTCTTCTCCCAGGAGTTGGGCAAGGGGAAAAATCTCAAGTCTGCCTTAGCTGGAATGCGAATCAAACCCATTCTCTGAGCCACATGTTAGCCATCTAGCTAACTGAGCTAATATTCTACAAAAGCAGGATTAGAAACAAATATAAGATTGTGACAAACAATATAATTACTTCAATCAGCAAGCTGGCACTATGAAAACATCTTTTTAACCATAGAAATCCTCCAGTGCAGAAGGAGGCCATTTGGAACTGAGTCTGCAGCAGCAACAATCCCACCCCAGGCCCTATCTCCACACAGTTAGCTCGCTAATCCCTCTAACCTACACATCCCGGGACACTAAGGGGCAATTTAGCATGGCCAAATTGGGTAAGCTATCAGTACTCAAAGTTAATAATAGGACCAGATGTGGGAGGAAACCGGAGCACACAGAGGAAAACCACACAGAAATGGGGAGAATGTATAAACTCCACACAGACAGTGACCCAAGCCAGGAATCGAACCCAGGTCCCCAGCGCTGTGAGGCAACGGTGCTAACCACTGTGCTACCCCAGCTGTTTATTTTTTGAATTAATGCATCATAGCAAGACTTGCAAAAGCATAAAAGCAAAAATGGTTCATTAGTATAGACTAAAGGACATTGTAATTGTGACAACACTGTGCCTTTAATAAATGTATCTGTCATGTTTCTTTTCAGGATTTGTTGTGTCAGTTTGCTTTTTAATATTGGAGCTTTTCTGTCTGTATATAGCAGCACTGTATTGTTACTGCAGCAGTTTAATTGATCTAAATTGCTACAATGTTTGTTTTAATCTGAACTACTAGAGGGAGTTCTGTTATTTTGAGTTTTCCCCAAGAAGATTGCAGTGTAGGGCTTGGTTAGGTTGATTGACAAGTAGGGTCATATGATCGAATACAACCAAGTCTTCACAGAGAATTCAAGGCAGTCTGCTTTTTAGGATATTTAGAAAGAGGTTGCTTTCTCTGTACCTCTTGCTCTGTCTGAAATGGAGACTGGAATCTGCCAAGAAATAAGCCTTTTCTCTGAGATTCTGCTGTTTGGGAGTGCAGCTCTCTCTGGAGGTTGCAGTATGAGAATTAAAAGCCAAATGTCTGTCTGGATCACTCTCCAGAGGTGCTTAAAGTCCAGAAATTGAATAGCCATGTCAGCATATTTGTTTTTCTATGCTAACTGGTTCTAAAGAAAGAATTTATGTATATGGGGGATTCTGCTAAATTGGAATAAAAGGGATAGCTAGTTGTTAAGAATTATATTTTGCCATGTTTAAATATTTTATTTGGTAAAAGTTATACTAATTCTTTTTGATACATTTTAACTGTATTCTTAAATAAACTTTGTTTTGATAAAAGCTTCCTGGTGGGTCATTTGAATCATACCTGGAGTGAAACGTCTTACGCTCATCCTAATGCCAGAATCAAAAGTAAAAGTTGGAGTCTAGGCTAACTTTATAACGTACCTTGGAGTTTCTGGTCTGGTCCTTAACATAATGACGCAAGGATTCGAAACATCCTTTAAGAATAGGAAAGGGCTCGAGACCTGGAAAAAAAATGCTGCGCTTTGTTTATAGATTCAAACTCCTCTCATCCAGATTCCCATGGTATCCATCAGCCTATTTCTTCATCAGAATGGATGTAGGCTAAATTCACTTCAATTATCCATTAAATCCATTGTAATGAATTAGGTCAAGCAAAGCTGAATAAACTGGAATCAAATGTTGGCAGGAGAACAATGGAATATCTTCAAAGGAGAGATGGCTCAGGCATAGTCAAGCTATATTCCTTTGAAAGGGAAAGGGGGGGGGCATACAAATCCAGAGCTCCCTGGATGACAATAGAGACAGAAATGAGGAAGAAAAAGTATGCTTATGACAGGTGTCAGGTAGAAAATACAATTGAGAACCAGGCTCTGAACAGAAAGTTCAGGCAGAAGATGAAAAATCAAATAAGTGAGGCAAAGGGAAAGCATGAGAAGAGACTGGCAGCCAAAATAAACGGGAGCCCCAAAGTATTTTATGAGCACATAAACAGTAAGAGTAATAAACGGAGTAAGGTCAATTAAGGACCAAAAAGAGGGTTTACTTGCAGAGGCACAGGATATAGCTGAGTATTAAAATGAATACTTCGCATCAGTTTATAGCAAGGAAGGAGATGTGTGCAGGTTCTGTTGAAAGAGGAGGTAATTCAGACATGAGAAGGGTTTATATTTGAGAAGGAGGAGATATTGTGTAGGCTATCGGTACTTAAAGTTGATAAAGGCAATAGGACCGGATGAGATGCATCCAAGGATATTGAGGGAAGTGAGAATGGAAATTGCAGATGCATGGTCATAATTTTTCAGTCTTCCTTAGACTCAGGAGTGGTAGCAATGAGCTGGAGAATCGCAAACATTAAACCTTTGTTCAAAAATAGGTATAAACAAAACCCAGCAACAACAGGTCAGTTAGTTCAACCAAGTTATTGGGAAAACCTCCAGAAACAAAAATTAGGAACAAAATTGACAGTCACTTGGACAAACGCAGATTAATTAAAGAACGACAGCATGGATTTGTTAAGAAAAAAAATGTTTAACTAACTTACATGAGTTTTTTGAAGCAATAACAGAAAGGGTTGATAGACCTCCAGAAGGCATTTGATACAATATCACACAATAGGTGATAGATGAGAAACTTATACCACATGGATTAAAAGGGAAAGTAGCAACAAGGATATGAAATTCACTGAGTGACAGGAAACAAAGGACAATGGTTTTTCAGACTGGAGAAAGATTTCAAGCAAAGTTGCCCAGGGATCAGTTTCAGAATTCTTGCTTTCCTTGATATATATTAATGACTTACACCTTGGTGTATCAGGCAAAATTTCAAAATTTGTGGATGATACAAAACTTGGAAACATTGTGGACTGTGAGGGGGGTAATGTAGAACTTCCAAGAGACAGACAAGTGGGTGGAGTGGGTGAGTAGGTGGCAGATGAAGTTCAGTGTGGAGAAGTGTGAAGTGATTAATTTTCACAGGAAGGTCATGGAGAAGCAATTCAAAATAACGGAGACAATTCTATTGGAGATGCGGGAGCAGAGGGGTCTGGATGTATTTGTGAAGAATTCATTGAAGGTGGCAAGACAGGTTGAGAAAGTGGTTAATAAATCTTCCACATCCTAGGCTTTAGTAATAGGGGCATAGAGTACAAAAAAAAAGGAAGTTATGTTGAACTTATGTAAGACACTGGTTCAGCCTCAGCTGGAGTCCCAATTTAGGCAATGTACTTTAGAAAAGATGTGAAGACATTGATGAGAGCGCAGAAAAGATTCCCAAGAATGGTTCTGGTGATGAGGAACTTTATTTATGATGATAGATTTGATTTGATTTATTATTGTCACATGTATCAGGATACAGTAAAAAGTATTGTTTCTTATGCGCTATACAGACAAAACATACCATTCATAGAATACATAGGGGAGAAAGAAAGGAGAGGCTGAAAGGAGTTAGAGTTAAATATTTAAGAGTACAGTATGAGAGTAAAAGATAGAATTAGAGGGGAGATGGGGACAGCTTGCAGAAAGTCGCCATGCTCCACCCCTGATTGGAGAAGTTAAAACTGTTTTCCTTGGAGAAAAGAAGGCTGAGAGGACATTTGACAGAGATATTCAAAGTCGAAGAGGTTTGGACAGAGTGGATAGAGAGAAATTGTGCCCACCCGTGAACAAGACGACACAAGTTAAAGCAATTTGCAAAAGAAGCAAAAGGGATACGAGAAGAAAATTTTTCACGCAGTAAGCTGCTAATGCTTGGAATGCACTGCCTGAGATTGTGGTGAAGACAGGTTTCATCGAGGCATTCACAAAGGGAATTAGAGTGTTATCTGAAAAGGAACAATACACAGGGTAAGGGCCAGAAGGTGGGAGAATGACTCAAATTGTATTGCTCATTTGGAAAACCAGTGCGGACTTGATAAGCTCCTTCTGCACTGTAAAAAAAGCTGTGATTTAGAAAACAAAGTCTCCGCAGAGCAAGAATGAAGGACACAAAATAACCACAAAAAATCCAGCCCAAACCAAACATTATCCCTCAACTGATAAGAGAAGCTTCCTGATTTTCTCCAACAGTTTAAAAAAAAGCATCTTATCTGAATCTGGGATTGAAATTCAGTTCCAATGTTTGGTGAATTATATCATAATGAGGTAGGTAATGCGGACTAATCTGCATTCAGTGGGATGGTTTGTATTTCACCTCAACTCAATGATCCAGAACTGGTTCCTAGACTGCAAATATCATTAATCATAAAAGCTAGTCTCTCAAATGAAATCCATCAGCCTAACCGGATCAACATACTGGGTTCTTTTTCCTGATTAATGTTCTTTTTTAATCCTCAAAATATTTTCTGATTTACTAGTTTGTTTCCATGGTTTTCACTTTAAGGCAGTTTTATTCAATTTTATAAAAAACATGTAAAAACTAACATTCAACTAAATAGATAAAATATCCTCATTGGTGTCTAATTTTAAATCTTGTCAGAATGAATGTTTCAAACATTGATAAGTTTTTTTTGTGTTTTTGTTTCTAGTTTTCCCCGTCTTGCCCTGACTTTATCTCGGAGTGCAGATTCCAGTGGGTCTCAGCAGCCCTCGATTATCTCAACCAAACACGGTGGCACAGTGGTTAGCACAGCTGCCTCACAATGCCAGGGGCACGGGTTTGATTCCAGCCTCAGGGCACTGCCTGTGAGGAGTCTTACATTCTCCCCATGTCTGCGTGGGTTTCCTCCAGGTGCTCGGGTTTCCTCCCACAACTCAAAGATGTGCGGGTTAGGTTGATTGGCCGTGCTAAATTGAGCCTAATGTCAGTGGATCAATGGGGTAAATATGTGCGGTTACGGGAGTGGTGCCTGGATGGGATTGTGGTCGGTGCAGACTCGATAGGCCGAATGACCTCTTTCTGCACTGTAGGGATTCTATGATTTATTAAACACCTTTAACAATTTCGGAACCAGCCCATAGTGCTTTACATCCAATAAAGCACTCTTAAAGTGTGACCATTGATGTGTAGTAGGGAATGTGGCAGACAGTTTGTATACCACAAGCTCCCACAAACAGCACTCAGATGATGAGCAGATTGACGAATTTATATGCTGTTGATTGAAGAATGAACATTGATCAGAACACTGGAGACAGCTCGCCCGTCCTTTTGAACTAGTGTCAGATCTTTGACATCAACCTGGGGGGGGAAAATAGGGTTTTAGTTTAATGAAACATCAAAAAGATGGCACTACTCTGGGTGAAGAAATCTTTCCTTACCTCAGCTCCAAAAAAATTTACCCCTCATCCTCAAAATATGACCCCTATGACTCCCTGTCTTGAGAATTCCATAAAGTGAGCATTCACTTTGATCGGGGCTGAGACAGCGATCTCAGCGATACCAGACTTCAATTCTTATTAACTACCTCGGCCAATACAATCAGCAGGATTCAGAGGCCTCTGCAACATATTTTAAACTGCTGTCAAGTAAAAGTAAAGTTTATTTATTAGTCACAAGTAAGTTTTACATTAACACTGTAATGAAGTTACCGTGAAATTCCCCTAGTTGCCACAGTCCGGCGCCTGTTCTGGTCAATGCACCTAACCAGAATGTCTTTCAGAATGTGGGAGGAATCCGGAGCACCCGGAGGAAACCCATGCAGACACGGGGAGAACATGCGGACTCCACACACACAGTGACCCAAGTCAGGAATCGAACCCAGGTCTCTGGTGCTGTGAGGCAGCAATGCTAACCACTGTGTCACCATGCCACCCGTACTGCGTTTATGTAACCATGTTATATCGTGCAACCGTCAATTTACATTCATGCCTCTGAGCTTCTGATTTAAGGTCTTATTGCATTCAGGATCAAGAGCGACACTAAGCTAAAAGCAAAATACTGTGGATGCTAGAATCTGAAACATAAACAGAAAATGCTAGAAAATCTCAGCAGATCTGACAGCATCTGTGGAGAGAGAACACAACTCTGACAAAAGGGTCATCCAGACTCGAAACGGTGGCTCTATTCCCTTTCCCACAGATGTTGTCAGACCTGCTGAGATTTCCCAGCATTTTTTGCTTCTGTGTCAAGAAAGACACTGATAATGTGGAGAAGTCGACATTGGACTGGGGTGGGCACAGTAAGAAGTCTCACAACACCAGGTTAAAGTCCAACAGGTTTATTTGGAATCACAAGCTTTCAGAATGCTGCTCCTTCATCAGGTGAGTGGCCAAACTGGCTCAAAGCGGACAGGATCTCCAAGAAGAACACACATATCGACACAGACATCAAAGATGCAAGAAAGCAGACAAGATCCCGAAAAGGACTACAGATCACAAACCCACTCAAGTCAGCCTATAACAGACTATGCTGAGAGACTTTGCCGTTGCACCTCTCTCACATTCCTCAACCATCTTTTAATCCAGCTCTCCAGCAGATGCTGCAACTTGGAAACCAAGATAGAGTCCAGATTCTCAACTTGTGCTCAGGACACAGATCAGCTGCAAGACACTACCAAGCAGATGAGACAACAGAACTACATGCACACCAAGAACAGGGAAAGAAGAGCCACTCGCCTGAGGAAGGAGGAAGAAAGATACTAATAGCAAGGATTGCCTGAGAATGAGGGAGACCAGAGTCTCTGTGATTGAGAGAAACAGGAGCTCTTTGCTTTATTAATTGGATGAGGGCATCGCTGAGAATTGCCATATCGTTTCAGAGTTAACCACATCATTCCGGATATGGAGACACATGTAAGTGTCCAGACAGGAAAGGGTGGCAGATTATCCTGGTCTCTGGATTACTGGTCCAGTGAAAATGCCACTATGCCACCACCTCTCCTCTGAGAGATAGAATCGTACAGTGCAGGAAGAGGCCATTTGGCCCATTGAGTCTGCATCAACCACAATCCCACCCAGGCCCTATCCTCATATCCCTACATATTTACCCACTAATCCCTCTAACTAATGCATCCCAGGATACTAAGAGGCAATTTAGAATGGCCAATCAACCTAGCCTGCACGTGTTTGGATTGTGGGAGGAAACCGGAGCACTTGGAGGAAACCCATACAGACACAGGGAGAATGTGCAAACTCTGCACAGATAGTGACCCAAGCTGGGATTTGAACCCATGTCCCTAGGAGCTGTGAAGCAGCAGTGCTAACCACTGTGCTACATGCCACCCATCCCTCATTATCTTCAAATAAAATTTAAAACAAAATCTCACCTCCTATCTTTGAAAATTTAGTGATAAATTCTTAATTAGATAATTTAAAGGATCTTTTTTGTTTTAATTATCTTTATGTTAATCCCTAATCCATTATAAGTTCTTAACAAAACCAGAGAAAGGATATTAATGAACCAGGTGGGTTTTGACAACAATTGCTTAAGTCCAGATTTTTACTGAATTCATGGCAGGATTCAAACTGGGATCACCAAAGCATTATCCTGGTCTCTGGTTGCTAGCCCAGTGAAAATACCACTACACCACCACCTTCTCTCTGAATCCCTCTTTATCTTAAAATGAAATTTAAAACAAAAATTTGTTTAAAGCTACTACTTTGACAACAATTTATAGTGGATTAAGGATTAACATCACGATAAGGGTGGCACAGTTGCACAGTGGTTAGCACTGCTGCCTCACAGCGCCAGGGACCCGGGTTCAATTCTAGCCTTGGGTTACTGTCTGTGTGGTGTTTGCACATTCCCCCTGTGTCTGCATGGGTTTCCTCCCACATTCTGAGAGATGTGTGAGTTAGGTGGATTGACATTGGTAAGTTGCCCCTTAGTGTTGGGGGATTAACTAGGGTAAATGTAAGGGGTTATGAGGATAGGGCCTGGGTGGGATTGTAGTCAGTGTAGACTCGATGGGCTGAATGGCCCCCTTCTGCACTGTAAGATTCTACGACAATTAAAACAAAAAAGACCCTTTAACTTAAGTCAGAGCAAATTGCTGCAGATGCTGGAATCTGAAACCAGAAGAGAAAATGCTGGAAAATCTCAGCAGGTCTGGCAGCATCAGTAAGGAGAGAAAAGAGCTGACGTTTCGAGTTCAGATGATCTTTGTCAAAGCTCTTGACTTTCCAGCATTTTCTCTTTTGGCTTCCCTTAAACTAAATTATTTAGCTAAGAAGTTATCACTATATTTTCAGACACAGAAATCGAAACTGTAAGGTCCCTTTAAATATCTGGAAGTTGTAGATTACCATTTAAAATTGATAATTGGTATTTGAAGCCTGAAGAAACTATTATTGGGCATTACTGACCTACCAAACTTAGAAGTATTAAAATATCCAGCCTGCCTGGTCAGCGCTTTCAAAACCCAGCTGTCCCAGGGTGTTTCACATAATCCCGCAGAAATTCATTTCAAAAAAAGTACAATCTTGGTTTGTCTTTACTTATAGCAGCTGAGGTATACAGTCGTCCAAAACTGTCATTTCATCTGCTCACATGTGTTAATGGTCTCATTTATACAATTTTTAGGAACCAGGAACAACAGCCCAGTATTTCCTTCCAACGAGCACACAGTAAAACCAGCACAGCATCCGTGGCGGTTCTATGGTCAAGGGTGGAACGCAGTCCTCTTGTCAAACATAGGCAACGACTGACCGATTGAGAGAGACATTTTCTTTGCGAAATTCAAATTAAGCCTCAAAGTATTAAATTGCGTGACAGCACATTGTGACAGAAGATTGACCTGATCTCTGATACGCCTAATCCTTGGTTAATATGATCTAATTCAGTCTTTCTGAAGTAGTTCCCCCGACTACAACCATTTCAAAGTCATCAGTCAGATATAACTCCATGAATCCAAGGGCATTTCAGCAGAATCCTTGTCGTTATTCAGAAATGAAAACATTTAATTTCTTCCCTTTATCACAAAATAAAAACTGCTTATCAGGCAACTGACCCTCACTGTGGAATATTAGTGTGAGCAAACTGACTGCCTTGCTCGACTACACAGGGACATGGCATCAGGAATAGGCCATTCAGCCCCTTGAACCTGTTCCATCATTGAATGAGCTGAGCAGCTTTTGGCAGGAAAAAGTTCCAGATTTCCGCTACCCTTTGTGTGAACAAGTGATCCCTGATATCACCCCTTAATGGCCTAGCTCTGATTGTAAGTTTATGCCTCCTGTAAGTTTATCCCTTTAAGGGCAACACAGCAGAGTAAGGGTCACCTGGCCTGGGTGACCAATTGGGACTCAGACTGAAGAATCACCCCAGGGAGAGGAGTTCTCTTAGGCAGAGTCATCCCAGAACTTGCTGCTGTTCTTGTAGATCTTTGTGAATAAATCCTTTGTTATGCACTAATGAGGTCTCTGAAAGTGCATCATTGCAGTTCTGGGCAGACGCACCAAAGCAAATAAGAATGGATGCTGCACAAAATAGGTCATTATGCACAAAGAGCCTTAAACAGATTTTTAAAGGCAAAAGAACACTCAAATCTTTTCTAAAAAGATTTATTTAAAAAAAAAACTGCTGACATATTTATGTGAATTGGTTTAACACAGAAAAGATCTTTGTGAGATGTGAAAAAAAGTCCTTATCAACTCATTAGAATCATAGAATCCCTACAGTACAGAAGGAGGCCATTCAGCCCCTTGAGTTTGTACTGACCACAATCCCACCTAGGCCCTATTCCCGTAACCCCACACATTTACCCTGCTAATCCCCCTGACACTAAGGGGCAATTTAGCACAGCCAATCAAGCATAGCTTTGGAATGTGGGAGGAAGCCAGAGCACCCAGAGGAAATCCACGCAGACACAGGGAGAACATGCAAACTCCACACAAAGGGTGACCAAGGCCGGAATTGAACTGAGCTCTCTAGCTCTATGAAGTAGCAGTGCTAACCACTGTATCACCAGCTGGGGTTTTCCAGCCTCATTGTGACAGGACCTGTTGCGGGGAATTCGGTGGCCTAACTAAAAACCCATTGAAATTTTGGCAGAACTGGACAACCCTGGCAGCAGGCGTGGCTGGAAAATCTCACCCATTGTCTCAATGGGAAGTGAAGAAAAGAACCGTCTTTTAAGGAATTATTTTTCACCAAAAAAAAAATTCCCTATTTGACCAAGTACAAAGAGCAAAAGCCCAGATCATTCTCTGATAATGATCAGGATTATATATTTAGTAGAGTTTAAACATGGGATGCCATTCCAAAACAAAAATCACTGCCCTGACTTTCTACTGACAAGTGAAGCTCATGTCAGCAGCCACTGGATAAAATGATTTATTTTCAGTTTTCAGCTGTCAGCCTCTCACATTCTCCAGCCAAAAACAGGTAGGCATTTATTGAAAATTTCCTCCAAATGACTCCTTCTAGGGGACAATTGCAGTAGGCAACAATCACTCCTCTATCAGATGGTTGTAGGTCTATGTCTCACTGTCAGAAACATGAGTATATAATCCTGGCTGGCTGCGCATGGTGGCACAGTGGTTAGCACTGCTGCCTCACAGCACCAGGGATCTGGATTTGAATCCTGGCTTGGATCACTGTGTGAAGTCTGCATGTTCTCTCCCTGTGTCTGCATGGGTTTCCTCCCACTGTCTGAACGACACGCTGGTTAGGTGCATTGGTCATGCTAAATTCTCCCTCAGTGTACCCGAATAGGTGCTGGAGTGTGGTGACTGGGGATTTTCACAGCAACTTCACTGCAGTGGTAATGTAAGCCTACCTGTAACAAATAAACAAACTTCACTTTTTACTGAGGAACTGCTGAACTGTCAGAGAAGTCAGGAGAGAGGGTAAGCGTTCAAGGGAGATGTGCAGAGGAGGATCTTCACGCAAGTTTTTCATGTACCCTCTGCCTTCAGGGTGAGCCACTAAACCAAGACCTGGCCTGTTCTTTCACGTGAGTCTAACCAGGAGGTCTTGTGGTGTAGTGGATAGAATTCCCCATCTCTAAACCAGAAGCCTCAGGTTCATGTCCCTCTCCTAGAATTTGATGGCCATACGGTGTGTTTGCAGCATAGCCAAGCAGGTCGATTGTCAAGGTGAGTATTTCTATGGCAGGGGGTTAGAGTGGAAGAGTTTTGTGGTTAACCAGAACCATGTGGTAGCTACCGCACAACAACCTGCCCATGTTGACGGTCTCCACAAGCTCTTGGATGGTTTTTGTGGCAACTGTTTTGGAGGGACTGCTAAAGTGGGAGGTGAAGATAAAAATACCCTTGTCCCTATTTTGAAACATGGGGGTATCCCTAATATTTTGGCTAATATCTATCCCCCACCGAAACTGGTCATTCCTTAATTGATGTTTATGGGAGCTGACTGTGTGCAAATTGGCTGCTACATTTCCCTCCATTAAAGAACAAAGAACAGCTCAGGAACAGACCCTTCAGCCCTCCACGCCTGTGCCGATCATCATGATCTAACTGAACGAAGAAAAAACCTTTTGCCCTTACTCCGTCCATATCCCTTGATTCCTTCCCTATTCATGTACCCATTCAGATGCCGGCTAAATGTTGCTAATGTGCCTGTTTCCACCAGTCACTCTGGCAACACATTCCAGGCACCCACCACTGTCTGCGTGAAAAACATCCCCTGTACATTTCCCTTAACTTCCCCCCTCTCACTGTGAACCTGTACCCATTTACAACAGTGACTTCAAAAGTACTTTGGTGGCTGGACGCTTTGGGACGTCTTAAGGTTAGAAGGTGCTACATAAATGCAAGTTACGTTTCTTTAATTGAAACCACCTAGGTTTCTAATATAGCAAGTCAATAATAACTCATTCAACTTATTATAGTCCATTTACCAACCAGCCATTTTCATAGCCTACCAGTAGAATCTCCATCTATTCACATTTATTGGGTCCAGAGCCATGTAATAACTGTACAGTCTGTAACCATTAAGCATTTATTCAAATGTTGAATCAAAACTATGGCACCAATTTGAAATATTTATTGACAAACACCAAAGACTCCATGAGGACCAATTACACACAAAAAAAAAGAAGTTCTACAATAAAACTGCTCATCGCAAACAAGTCAAACAATCTGACTTTGATCAGGTATCAGGCTATTTAGTTGAAGCACTAAAAAGAAGGAGGCACGGTGGCACAGTGGACAGCACCTCTGCCTCACAGTGCCAGGGACCCAGGTTCGATTCCTGGTTCGGGTCATCGTCTGTGTGGAATTTGCACATTCTTCCCATGTCTGTGTGGATTTCCTCCGGGTGCTCCAGTTTCCTCCCACAGTCCGAAAGACATGCTGGTTAGGTGCGCTGGCCACGCTAAATTCTCCCTCAGTGTTACCCGAACAGGCACTGGAGTGTGGCGACTAGGGGATTTTCACAGTAGCTTCATTGCAGTGTGACCGTCAGCCTACTTGTGACGAACAGAATAACTTTAAAGAGAGAGGTGGAAGAGGAAAATGGCAGCACTGAAATCATGTTTGTTCAGTCAGCCAAGTGTCTGGCACACCCGAAAGCATATCATGGGGTCCAAGCCAAGTCTATAAAGGAAACCATTCCCTTTACTTTATAAGGAGTGCGTACCATCCTTCCATAGTGAAATCAAGAAGCAACCCATCAAAGAGAAGAGTGGGGGTTGGTGGAGTTGTTGTTGTGTGTGGGGGAGGAGGGTAGGGAAAGTGGGGAAGATTAACCCAATGCTGAGCCGCAGGCGCCGGGTTCCCGTTGCAACGTGTCTCCTGAGCAGTTAACCAGGCGCCATCCCTAGGATCCTGCAAGAAATACTGACTCCATAAAGCGTGCAATTTTAAACAACATCGCTAAAGTATCTGTAGAAGAGCCTGCCCACCATGCAGTCTAAAGAAAATTGCCTCTCAGATTATTTTCACTTTATCCAGAAATAATTAATTTGCAGAGCAGCGAGACGTATGTACATGTGGTTCGTATTTGTTAGGAAATTGCAAGTAAAAAAAAGTATAAGCCCAAACTAATCAGTAAGATGAGGAAGGATCAAGGAGTACAGGGTTCTTGTGATTCACTGGGAAAGTGGGATAGCCTGTTTAACTTTAACAATTTAATGACAGGCGTAACCACAAATATATTTTGTCAGGATAGTTTCAATCTCGTTTCTGTCTCCGGTGCAGGGAAAGCATGGTTCGCTGCTCATAACCAAAAATAGTGTCTCGCTTCACATGTGTGTGCTCACCATTAGACAAAAAAGGTCACAACATGTGACCTTCATAGCGAGGGGGATTGAATATAAAAGTAGGGAGGTCTTGCTGCAGCTGTATAGGGCATTGGTGAGGCCGCAGCTGGAGTACTGTGTGCAGTTTTGGGCGCCGCACCTGCGCAAGGATATTTTGGCCTTGGAGGGAGTGCAGAGGAGGTTTACTAGGCTGATACCGGAGTTGAGGGGGTTGAGCTACGAGGAGAGGCTGAATAAACTAGGCTTGTACTCGTTAGAGTTTAGAAGAATGAGGGGAGATCTCATTGAGACGTATAAGATGATGAATGGGATGGATAGGATAGAGGTGGAAAGACTCTTCCCGCTCAAAAAAGACAGTAGGACTAGGGGGCACAGCCTCAAGATAAAGGGGGGGCGGTTCAGAACGGAGTTGAGGAGGAACTTCTTCACTCAAAGGGTGGTGAATCTCTGGAATTCTCTGCCCGTTGAAGTGGTGGAGGCTGCCTCGCTAAATATTTTTAAGAAGCGGGTTGATGGGTTTTTGATAAGAGAGGGGATTAAGGGTTATGGGGAGAGGGCGGGAAAGTGGAACTGAGCCACGACAGATCAGCCATGATCTTATTGAATGGCGGGGCAGGCTCGAAGGGCCAGATGGCCTACTCCTGCTCCTATTTCTTATGTTCTTATGTTCTTATGTTCTTATGTACGTACACAGTGCGCATGCACAGAGAATAATGCACACGCATTGGTGAATATCTATCCGTTCGGCTAAATGAGCGCGCATGCACAGAAACGTAGACGTGTACTCATGAGTACCTATATTCCGATAGGCAATTGGATTTGATCAGAAAACGCTCAGAGTCCCCAACAAGTTCCGATTCTCCACCATCACAGCTGCATGCCAGAAAAATGACTAGACTTGTAAATTTTTGCAAGTCATCACAGGTCACAATAAATTAACTGCAAAAAGCCATAGTTAATCGGTGAAAAGGAACACACTCATTTGAATTTCCTTGCAATTGATAGCAGCGGTCTGTTCTGAGGATTATTTTTCACTAACTCTCCCCATATCACTGGGTATATTCTATCAGATTCCCGACAATAATCCGTCACCGTTTTTTTGAGTGAAATAGTCCATTTTATTACAGTTCGTAAAATGCAATTAATAGTCTTTGCAAACCTGGGTTTACTTAATGTGAGAATCTCTGTTCCGCTTATTATCCAAATTAAAATTCCATTCTATGAAGAAAAGGTTTGTGAAAGTAATTTCTGAAAATAAAAACACTGTTTCTGCTCTCCTACAGAAAGTCCTTTTATGAAGGGCTTCTGTTTTACTCTCAATGGAACTTGCATGTTTAAAAATGTTTAATTTTAATTAATTACAATCATCAGACCCAATGTAAAGCTGGAACAATTTTATTTCGGATAAAGGAGACTTTCAAATAACGCACTCATTGGAAGGTAACTCATTACAATGAGCATGTTAATTTACTAATGCAAATTTGATGGGATTTTTAAGAAGTGTACTTTACAGTTTTCCGTAAGGCTGTAATTTCCACAGAGGAATTTTGTTTGCCAGACGGAATAATGGACACATTTGGACTGATATGATTTTGAAAATTCACAGTGGATTAGTTTCGGGCACCACTGTAATAACTATCCTGCCAGACAGTCCAACGAAAGGTTTATTCCTAAAGTGAATACGGACCACTTGGATATGTCACACAAGACCCTTGATGATTATTGCAAGGATGAACATAGGAATGGGCGAGTTTTCCATGTTTGGGTATTTGTGCTGGGTGGCTTTAGAGGTGAAGAAGGACAGAAAGGCGGTGAAAGACAAAATATTGCTGACTAACAACTTTTCCAGTAGCAATAAACCTGTCTCTGAAGACGTGCTGCGTATTGAATACAAAGTCTCAAGTCAACAGATCTGCAAACCCTGCACTTACTTCATTGAGTTACAACAAGTTAAAAACCCACAGGCTCTATAGTAAATGCACTGCTTGCTCAAGCATGGAGATAGACACATATAAGCATGCACATATATAATATATGTTATATTGTATATATGCACGCGTTCTTGTAAATTTGAAAACACATTTTATAGATATTATGCACACGCTCATGTCTAAAGTCAAGGCAGCAAACTTCACGTCACCAGAAAGACATATTTCCTCAGCTTGTATAAAATCACCACTATTGCACCTATGTGCCTTCTTAATAACTCTGACAAATTTACAGCACAGAAACAGGCCCTTTGGCCCAACTTGTCCATGCCACCACTTTTTTTTAAAAAACCCCTAAGCTAATCCATGCTGCAAATCTGAGTTAAACTCCAACTCAAGATTCACTGACTTCAGAACAACATTTTGTACCATTTTCAAAAGTGATAATATTTTCAATGGAGAAAACGACAAAACAAAATTTGGATTTTCAGTGTGTTTAGCACTCACAGAGTTAAAAGCCAAAATGATCAAGGACACATTATGCCAAGCATTTGGTTGCCTATAGGTTTCAAACTTTTTTTTCAGTGTGGGAGGGAATAGAATTTATTGAACATGTTCCTTAATTTATAAGGTGGTGTGTCTGAGGCACTCAGAATCACAAACACACATCCATGCACACATTATTACCTACACAGTCAAGCACAATGCCATAGTCACACAAACAAACATCTATTCACACAAATTCAACCTCACACACACACATAGACCAGATCTTCACAAATAGTCACAAACACCTGTTCAATCACACAAATATCAACAAAGGTTGCCATTTTGCTCATTTTTTGCTCCAATGTTTCTTCATCAGAGACACCAACTCAAAACTGAATTTAATAGACAACAATGTGAACATATTGCTTGCTCAAGCATGGAAGTAGACATACACATATACATACACAAACATGATATCGTATATATGCACAGTGGTATTGTATAGACATGTTTGTGCAAATTTATATACACATTTCATAGATATTATGCACACGCTTGTATCTACCTTACTGTTTTAAGCCAAAAGATTTACATGAGTCTGTTTCTCCATAGCAATCTTCTTGAAGTGAGCCATAAATAAAGAGCTAGAACTGACAGCTAGTTATTTATGTTATAGTCAAAGTTTTTTTATTACTTTTCTCTTTTTAAGCTCTCCCTTTTTTTCAGATCTGGAGTGCAATATCAATCTTGCTAAGACAGATTACATCATAATTTGCTGTGCAGTCTCCATGTGAGATTGAAAATTAATATCCGTTGCATGTCGATCAAAAATTATAGCAATATCTCAAGAGGGATTGTAACAATTTGAATGCAGTGTAGACTTCCCAGAATAACATGCAGAAGAAATTCAGTTTCCAAAAAATCCATAAACTTGTAACATAGGAAGTATTTTAGGAAGTAAAGATACCATGCTAAAATACAAAATTTAACTTTGAAAACATAACTTACTGTCTGTTTTTCCCTCTTTTTTTAATCACTTTGCTAGATCAAATAAAGTGAATGAGAGACAACATGAAGTAAGTTGGTGAAACGCATTATAATCACTCTCTTTTTCAGCTAAAATCTATATACTATACATGCATATACATACATACGTACACACACACATACATATAAATAAATATGTAATATATGTATGAACTGTTGGAGTATGTGCTAGGCATGCAGTTTATCAATATGCTTACCACACAAGTTTCTCGATAAATCCGCAGCTGTGACACCCTGACTTAGAGCTGTAGGCCGTCCACGGCCCACTGCCGCTGCCAACGAGGACAGAGAATTTGGCACTCAGCCAAATCACCATCACTGCAGCGGGACCAGAGAATCCCGCCGGTGAGAACAGCTGGAAAATTCCAGCCATAGAGTCGTAGGGTTTTACAGCTCAGAGTTTGCACTAGCCACCGAGCACATATCCTCATCCCGTTTCCCAGCACAGGCCTGTAGCCTTTAATAATAATAAATAATGGAACGAGTTATTAGTGAACGGCAACAATACTTGTAATTATACAACCACTATTACTGATAGGCAAATACCAGAATCAGTAACAGTCTGAGCAGTTTTATTGATAAAACTGCAGTTTGAAGGTGCAACTTCAAAACCTAATGGAAAGTGGGATGAAAGTAGCCCTAATCCAGTATGTTGCATAATATTATGTGAAAGAGGAAGCATAAAGATGTTTTTTCTCTATATTTAGCAATTGGCAATTAATTTTAAGTTTATTTATTAGCGTCACAAGTAGGCTTACATTAACACTGCAATGAAATTACTGTGAACATCCCCTAGTCACCACAGCGCCTGTTTGGGTACACTGAGGGAGAATTTAGCATGGCCAATGCACCTAACCAGCATGTCTTTCGGACTGTAGGAGGAAACCGGAGCACCCAGCGGTAACCCACGCTGACAAGGAGAGAACGTGCAGACTATGCACAGACAGTAACCCAAGCCGGGAATTGAACCCGTGTCCCTGACGCTGAGAGGCAGCAGTGCTAAGCGCTAGAGCAGAATGTACGAGCTCAGATGGACAGTAAATCATTGACCAGCTTGTTAGGAAAGCCCTCATTGCTTGCAATTCCATCACTTAACAACTGACAGCTGCAATTAGTAATAATTCAGTATTTACTCTAAAAACTTACCTTGAATGCAAATTCTTCACAAGCTAAGTTTAACTGTGCTGGCTACCACACTGAACGTCTCAAACTACATCAACACTAACCTTCCATTGATATAATTCTGAGTGGGACACAGTAATGCAGCCCAGCATTTTAAAGAATTGTTTATCCCATTCGAGTCACTGGTCATACCTTGAGCTATCTATTCTCATAAAAACATTATTCAAAATGTGACAACTAAAGGATGATCTAAATAGTCAGAAGTAAATAATATGATGTGATACAAGGTAAAATTCCTTTTATAAAATCAACTGACACTCCAAAAAAATTGAGTGCGAGCTTCCTCATTCTGTTTCACTATCCTTAATACAACAACACAACCTTCTGAAATGGAAACACATTCAAATACCAACTCCTCCAACTTTAAATAATGATCCATGGGCAATATTAGTTGATTGAATGAGAATTATCACCAGATTCATGAATTTTCAATTCAGCAACAGAAATATTAAAAGACAATATTAAAGTTTAAAGTTTATTTATTAGTGTCTCAAGTAGGCTTACATTAACACTGCAATAATGTTACTCCGACGCCTGTTCAGGTACACTGAGGGAGAATTTAGCATGGCCAATGCATTGACCCAGCACGTCTTTCAGACTAATTATTGATATTAATCACACTGAAGGATCTTTCGGCCAAATCAAATCTACAAAGCAGCAATGGCCATATCTGCTGAAGGTATTTGATAATAAGACCATAAGATCATAAGACATAGGAGCAGAATTAGGCCACTCGGCCCACTGAGTCCATTCCGCCATTCGATCATGGCTGATATTTTTCTCATCCTCATTCGCCTGCCTTTCCCCCATAATCCCCGATCCCCTTATTAATCAAGAACTTATCTATCTCTATCTTAAAGACACTCAATGGCCTGGTCTCCATAATCTTCTGCAGCAAAGAGTTCCACAGATTCACCACTCTGTGGCTGAAGAAATTTCTCCTCCTCTCTGTTCTAAAGGATCGTCCCATTAATCCAAGGTTGTGCCCTCTGGTTCTAGTTTTTCTTACTAGTGGAAACATCTGCTTCACATCCACTCTATCCAGGCTACACAGTATCCTGTAGGTTTCAATAACATGCCCCTCATTCTTCTAAACTCCAACAAGTACAGACCCAGAGTCCTCAACCATTCCTCAGACGACAAGCTCTTCATTCCATGGATCATTTTTGTGAACCTCCTCTGGACCCTTTCCAAACCTAGCACATTCTTCCTTAGAAGTGGGGCCTAAAATTGCTCACAATATTCCAAATGAGGTCTGACCAGAGCCTTATACAACCTCAGAAGTGCATCCCTGCGCTTGTATTCTAGCCCTCTCAACATGAATGCTAACATTATATTTGCCTTCCTAGCTGCCAATTAAACCTGCACATTAACCTTAAAAGAACCTTGAACACAGACTCCCAAGACCCTTTGTATTTCGGATTTCCTAAGCAGTTCCCCATTTAGAAAATAGACTATGCCTCCATTCCTCCTTCCAAAGTGCATAGCCTCACACTTTTTCCACATTGTATTCCGTCTGCCACTTCTTTGCCCACTCTCCTAACCTGTCCAAATCCTTCTGCAGCCCCCCTCCTTCCCCCATACTACCTGTCCCTCTGATGCTTCTTGTTGGAGTTACTGTACACTATAGAACAGACTGTATCATCAGCAGAATTGCTATATTTTTCAATAGCTTGCTTGAATTAGCTTCTAATACATTAAAGATTTTAGAAGAGTTTGATGATTTCTTCAGGTTCAGGCACCTTTAAAGACTTTTTGCACATACACCAATAACAAGAGATTGTGGAATGGCTTTGGGCTTGCCACAGGATAAATGGTATATACCAGTTAGACATCTCAGAGGAAGGAGATGGAATTCACCAACAAAAACAAACAATTCTTTACAGAAATAATAGCACTTATATCAGACCCTGTGACTCTTAGAAGCATCTCAAAGTGACAAATTACCCTAAAATTTCAAATAATTGGCATTTCTAGATTAATAATAACTACATTTCAATGTGGTACAAACTTTGCAAATGTAACAAAACTATCCATCGAAATTGAAATGAACTTTGCTTCATTTAAAGACAGTACATGCATGGCGCACAGGTTATAACTTCGATTTGACGGTTTACCTTTTTAAAAATGATTCTCCCATTTCAGAAGAGGTGGCTCTGCCTGTAAGTCACAGCACATTGAAGCGGGAGGGTATCGCACATTCTCACGGTAATTCACCGCACTGATTCTTCATTCACATGCCGCTATCCGGATTTCAATCCAAAGTGAGACTATTTACCTGGCGTTCCAATGACACGTCCGCTTTCTGAATCAGCTCATTTAGCAAGCACAGAGAAAGCATCGAGTATTGTCTCGTCGTGATATGGGGCTGTTGTCGCTGGACTGCGACTCTCTCAAATAAGAGTCACGTAATGACAGCCACATGCCATAGCTGATTTGTATTAACTGGAAAATATTTGCTCAGTTCGTCCGCCCAGTTTGTAAATGCTTTCTGCATTCCTTCTTGGCCATACGCATGCCTGTATTAGAGACTTTATGTACAGGAGTGTAAGCACATACGGAAGGACAGCTCTGCGTTTAACTTAAACAATTTGTTTCTTTTAGTAATGAAAGTAGCATTTCTTAGCATAGTTCCATTATGCTGTACATTTCAAACAGGTCCACAAATCTTATGACTAGCAATGAAATTGGTAAATCTTTCTCTTTCAAGGAACTGTTGTGTGAAATGAACTAGCAATATCTTTTAAGATATATTTTGGAGCTAAGTATCGGCATATCAGATAGAATCCAACTTTGCCTCATATTTGCATGAATTTAAGTTTGCAGCAACACTTTGTATTTCTACACAACCCCTCAAAGCGATTTACAGAACAAGAGAACACATGACATGAAAAAGCAGAAATGAAGAGACAGGCTTTGGACAAAAATTATCAAGGACTCTGTTAAAGGAGTCGTTCTTTTGAAATAATTTGAAAAATATGTGTTTTATAATGCTAACACCACACACCCGGTGCAACTCAGCTTTGAAACTAATTAAAACTCCCAATGCTAACTAAACACTCCTCCCCAACTACCTAAAACACAGCAGAACACACGCACCCACTATCCTCTCTCCTAGGGGTCCCGACAAACACCCTTTCCCCCGCTTTTTTTCCCCCTTTTTCTCCTGACCCACCATATTTCTCACATGTACACCGAACTCCCCCCACGTACCTGACAAACAAGAGAATCTCCCTGTTCTTCCCTCCGACACAAATACCGGCCACCACCCCGCACAAGAAAAGACTGCCATGAATATTTAAAAAAAGGAAAAAGCTCCAGGGGACAAGAAGACAACAAGCCACAATACAAGGACGAGGCATCACGAGGGGCGACAAAGGTTGGACGTGAGCTGAACGAAAGGTGGTACAGCAAGAAGAACAGGGGACATGTCCTCTCTCTGTCCGACCCCAAATACCCAAGCTATAATTACAAGTCTTCCATTTTTTTGGAAAGACATTCCATTCCGTCAGTAAGAACTGTCAGTTTTATGTGGCACTAAGTTCCCATTAGTGGCCCATAATGATTTATAGTTTCTACAAATACATTGAACTATACTTTAATTCACAACAAACATAAACACATCAAGAGCTGAAACAAATATCTGCACATTATGTGAAATAAACCTTTGCATTAACTACACGTCTGACTAGGACATGATGAGAAAACACAAGTATTGCTCACAACTCAAACCCAGAAAAACAAAATTCAAATTTGATTTTTATCCCAAAATTTGTATATTTCTGCCCATGTTGATTAGTTTAAAATTTTAAGGCTTATTATTAAGTGTAAATTATCATGAATAATACAGTATTGTATTATTCAAGTCTTTCCTTTCTCAAAAAAAATGCAACTGTATATATTCCATCTTAATCATTGTTTGCCAAAAGCACAGTCCGACTTCAATGAATCTTCTCAATTTCACAGTGAAATTTATTTAGACAAATTGCATAGATTTGCATTAAAAACATTTTTGGCTTATTTTAATAAAACACTGACCTGCACTTGTATTTTGTTCTAGATTAAACCCTGGGGAAGGTTACTGGTTTTAAATGAATAAGTCAAATTGCATTGTCTGGAATTTATGCTGATGTCTTGACTTTATGCAAGTCATGTCCATTTTCCTATTTTGTTTAAAGACCACAAACCAATGGCCTTGAAAGGGGAATATGTTTTAGAGTTTAAAGAGCAAGAAGACTTCTGTCTTCAGTAGGAGTGTAGGTAAAGCTTTTACACTGACCAGCCATCGTGAATCTCACTTTCCCCTGAACTTATTATACACCTACTTCCCTTCTCAGATTGTGTGCTTTCCTTTACTTCAACCTTGTTCACAAATCTCTACCAAGACCTCCATGTTTAGCTGAGTGAAAGGAGGTGACTGTCTAGGTAACTGGTTCTGCAATTTTCCTTTCCTCAGTGCATGGGAACACCTGCGCTGTGTTCAGTGCCTGTTCAGGGTCAGAAGCTAACAGTCCAGATCATTCCAAGAACAACCTACTGTCCATGGGAAAGGGCATTAAAGCTCCAACATGCTGCTCCGTTAATGCTATCCAGAAGACCTTGTAACATTCCTCATTTCCTGAATTCACTTATTTCAAAGCCCACCAGTCAAAATGTAGCCTTTACCC
Organism: Carcharhinus amblyrhynchos; assembly: GCF_965287045.1. NCBI lineage: Eukaryota > Metazoa > Chordata > Chondrichthyes > Carcharhiniformes > Carcharhinidae > Carcharhinus > Carcharhinus amblyrhynchos. Next base: position 42,592,318 of record NC_137340.1, read on the forward strand.
TTGGAGTCAGCAGCAACACATGGATAACGCAAATAAACAACTTGTAAGATTATTGTTTCACTTTTCAGAGGTTGATTAAATCTCTGCCAGGAACTGAGTAATTAAAAAAACCTTCATTTTTTACGCAATGTCCGGCACTGCTCAGCAGTCAAAACTTTAACTTTAAAAGTGTGTTTCCTGTTGTGATGTAAGATGGAGGTTTTCCTTCTGTTTGTTGCCAAATTTGCTTTTCAAAAAATGGTCATTCTCTGCTTTTACTTACAGCGTCATCTTTGCCAAAGGAAATGTATTTGTCTTGCCCGTGGGTGAGTGCTTCTTTGAAAAGCTGCAATGGATGTTAAGGATTCAAAGAGGTCGGGTGGTACTGTGCGCGTTATTGCTGAAAGAACATTTCACCCACTTCCCCGCAGTGCATACGTATTTTACAATCTGTAACCTGTCCAGTTTAATGGGCCAGGAATTATCCTTTGTTTTTCCTCAAAATATGTGAGAACTTCTGTCTTATAAATCTTATCACGGTCACTGAAACAAGAACGTACCAAAATGCATACAGCATACAGGAAAGACGGTACTTTTTAAAAATTGAACCAATACAAGGGATTATACTAACTGGGGAAAAGTTAGACAGATTATTTATATTTCTAGGATTTGCTTTCTCTTTGCTTGTATGTAGGTGAACTTTGTTGAATAGTTCTCAATAATCGAGCTGTTCCTTGGTAAACAATGTTATAATCTCAGTGTTAATGAGTTGTAGTGTTCCGGCATTCGCCGTGTATTCTTAACAAAACCACTGCGCATCAACAAACTGGTGCAATGCTCTACCTCTCTCTGTTCTTGTGCAGAACATCGTAAAAATGACTCCGACAGAAGATTTCGTTGGGTTCTTGTTTAAATATATATCGCTTAAAATCGCAGCTGCACAAATTGGTTCAACTTGTAAAAATTGACAGCCTTTAGGCCCTCCAGATGGGCTGCGCATGACACTGACCTCACCTCGCTGGGCTTTCTAACCTTGCTGACTGAAATCTTTAGAGGTGATTTCTGTTCTGTTTGTGGAGGAACCACAACATATTTCTTACCCCCTCAGCCCTCGTAGCCCACTGCGCACTATTTGTGACACCAGGTGCCATCAAACATTGCCCAACAGGCACAAACAGCCCCTTCATTCTCAGCTTTAACCAAAACAAAAAAACTAAGCTTTATATTTTTCCTTGCGCTTCGTTACGTTGTGCAAATACATCCGTGTAAATAGTCCTGTTCAGGTTACCTTGTAACAGTCTGCGAACTGGCTGCCTCCCCTCCTGATCTCAAAGGGCTAGAGACTGATGTGTGGGTAGCCATGTCGCCAGCTCTTTTATCGGCAAGCTTGTTAGCGCTGCAGTCACCGCTCTGCTTCTTCATGTCTGAGATCGGCTGCTACTTATCCCCCTTTTCTTTGAAATGACAAGTGTCCAGTTCTCCCCCCACCGCTTGATCAACAGCACCGACCGACTGTCCGGCCGAACCCCCTTGTGCCTGTCACTTTAAGGAAGGCTCTGTACGGTCTCGAGCGAGATCAAAGGCCGCGTAACCAAGCCTGGCTCCCTGTTCTCCAACGTCCCTACCAGGCTCCTCCGGCAACTCTAGTCACTCATCTGTCCGAGCGTCTCCAGACAAATAGGTGGGAGACAGATGGCTCACAGGAGACTGTGCTGGAAACCAGCTGAAGAGAGTTTGAATCCAGCGGGGTCACTCAGATCCTGCGGGAAGGCCAAGCCGTCGCTCTGTAAGTGCAGCTGATAGAGTCCAGACCGAGGACATATACATACAGACTACAGTTGATGCGTCTGGAATGCTATTAGTCACTGAGTAGGTACAGGATCAGCCTGCGAGCAGCTGCTATTCTGATACCTCATGCAGCAGCTGGATCTGATTCCAATGTTGCCGGCGTCGAACTCTCCTGACCATTACAGTCACAGCGGCCCACAAATTCCCCGCACGGTTTGCCACACTGGAATTCTGCATCGTAAATCATATAATAAAAAAGGAGGAAAATCATTGATTAAAAATAAGCCAGGCTTCGCTAAACTTCACTTCAAAGGCACACAACTAAATAAGGGAGAGCGGTTAATAATGCGAACAGCAAATGTGTGAATGGCAGGTAATGTTTACTAAGTCTCAATGCCATACATTGATCAATTGCTTTCCATATGTGTAACTGAATCTCTCATCTCTTATTAAGACCAATGATAAAGTGGTTAAAATCTCTGCCCCCTCTGTATCTGAGTAAATGTTATTGCGTTGCAGACACTGCTTCCCAGCCAGTTTCTGTTTGATTATTGTGCGTTACACTGTCAGCTCCACATTGCTACTTCCTCAAATTCGGCACATGCATCAACACATCCAAAAACATTCATTGGCATCCAAAAGACAATAAAAGATTTTTAATTTTTGGCCAGGAAAATCTTTTAAGATTTTAAAATGCGGGCTGTAAGCTGGGCTTCACTGGGCAGATATGGTACAGTAAGAAGCCTCATAACACCAGGTTAAAGTCCAACCAATTTATTTGATAGTAAACCCAAAAGCTTTTGGGGCAAATCCCAAAAGCTTGTGGGTTTACTATCAAATAAATGGGTTGGACTTTAACCTGGCATTGTGAGACTTCTTACTGGGTTTACCCCAGTCCAACGCCGGCATCTCTACATCAGGTATAGTACAGCCAGGGTAACGCTAACCCTGAATATCCCCCCACAAGACATAATGCACTGTCAATTCAGAGCCACGAGAAAACAACATCTTCTTGGGCCATTGTGATGACTTTAATCAGGCAATTGAGGTTGGTCTGCTTGGGTATGAACTCCATCTAATTGATGACCCACCTATAGGTCCAGGCAGCGAGTGATCGAAGGGGTCATCCAACCTGATTGACTGTCCCTCTAACGCGGCTATATTTGTGGTCGGGTGTCCATGGAGAGGGAGTATGGGGTGTCCGCGGGCACAGCTGATGCCTTCCATGCCCGTTGGGTATCGCAGGGACTGGCGTGTATTATTGACCCCTTTCATCACATTTTAATTTTAAGTTTTAAGTTTCCTTTCTTCTTTGTTTTTTGTTTGGGGCGGTTCCCCTCCTTTTAGGAAGCCTCCCCTTTTTGAGCTATCCCTCAGTTAAATTAATTCTGTTCATTTGGTTCAACACGAAAAGATGTGATGGCCCAATCAGGGCCCCCCATGTCCTGTATTTAAACAGGAGAGTCAGTCCCTCTGCACTCCTGATGCAGATAGCACACTGTGAGCACTCTGTATGTACGGTGGGATCTTATAAGTAAAGGAACTTTGGTGACAGGACTTTCACCTCCATGGTCTTATTACAGTCATAAAATCAACGTCGTTCATTTCTCTGATAAGCACAAAGGTCACAAGGAATAGAATTTGAAATGCAGTGTGTGGGAGTCATTGATTCCAGAGAATATTTTCTTTTTCTTTGCCCTACTTCTCCATGTGGTCAGTAAACCTGCCTGAGCTGCCGAATCTTTCTGATGGAGCAGAGCATGCGAGCTCTCGCTGCACAGTCCCAGTGATGGGGCTGCATTGGAGGGATCATTTACAGTGGCTGCCCACTTTTATCTTGAGGAAAAGGGGGCAGCCGACAGTGGGGAAAATTGGTGAGGGCTCCCGAGGAAATAATGCAAATAATAATTTCCTGCAAATGGATGAGTAACAGCCAGGTGTGCAGATGGGGTAAGCTGCATAAATCTGCAAACCAGAACTTTTCATCATTTTAGGACTCCGATTCCAGTTTTGATGTGCAGATCATACAGCTCTCACTGTGTGTGTTTACTGGGCACTGGATCCCACTGTGCAGGTTTACTGGGCACTGGATTCCACTGTGCACGTTCATCGGGCACTGGATCCCACCATGTTTGTTTACTGGGCACTGGATCTCACTGTGCAGGTTCACAGAAACCTCTGAAGGGAGAGAAAGAAAAATAACAGATTTGTATCTGTGCAATTTCATTGTGCAATAGCAGTGTCAGATTGCCTGAAGACTGCACGAGACTCTGCAACTCTCTCCCTAACAGCACCGTGGGTGTACCTACACCATATGGGCTGCAGCGATTCAAGAAGGCAGCTCACCACCACCTCCTCAAGGGCAATTAGAGATGGGCAATAGATGTTGGCCCAGCCAGTGCCACCCACATCCCATGAATGAATCAGAAACAAGGCACCTCTCCAAGGAATTAATGACTGACCCCTAAGTGGATGTTTCAATTTTGCAAAAACAAGTCTCAGTGCAAGTTTATGTTTGAAATTTGATCCTCACAATCTGTGTGCTTTTAAACAGGTCAGCACCAATAGGTAATGCTCAGAGAATACCTCAATTCTCTCTCCCTGACATCCTCCAGCCCCATCACCTGTCATTTCAGGGATGGATTCACTACTAATCTGCCATTGTTTTTGATAATAAATAATACTCTTTCCATTATGTCTGGCCATGAAAAGAGGATGATATCAGTGCATATGTATATTAACCAGTAGATGCTTCCCTAACAACATCCACCCCGCTCGGTTGCCTTCCCATCACTTGTCCTGATGAGTGCTTACTCCTCAGTATAACCTGAGTGTCGGTATCACCAGAGGCTGTTGACTGTTCACATTCTACAAAAGATTGATGGGACTGAGATGCTCCTCCTGTTAGGGACCAGATCAGAAACTCCGATATATAACATAAAGTTAGCATAGAACCCCCCCAACTTTATTTGATTTTGGCATTAGGGTGAGCATAAGGTGTTTCCCTTCAGGTATGATTCTATTGACCCACTAGGGAGCTTTTATTAAAATGAACTTTATTTACGAACACAGTTAAAATCTAACAAAAAGAATAAGTATAATTTTTACCAATTAAAATACCTAAACATGATAAAGTATAATTCTTAACAGCCATCTATCTCTGTAGTTCCAATTTAAGCAATATCCCCACAGACATACATTCTTCTTCAGAATCAGTTAGCATAAAACACATAACGTGGGCGCTGGATTTCCAACCTTTTAACCCTTCTGGACAGATACAGAAAGTCACCTGTCTCCTGACTCCCATACACAGTTTCCAGAGAGAGATCTACTTTCAAGCAGCAGAACTTCAGAGACAAAGAGCTACTTCTTTCTATAGCTCCCAAGTAGTAACTGAGCTTGTTTTCCCTCCGTGAGTCTAGCCCCATCCAGTCACATGACTTTCCCTGTTAATCAACCTAATCATAGAACATTACAGCGCAGAACAGGCCCTTCGGCCCACAATGTTGCGCCGACCAGTTAAAAAAGCCCTAATTTGAAAAATCCCAGGGGAAAACACTAAAATAACAGAACAGCATTAGCCCAGATTAAAACAAACATTTTAGCAATTAAGATCAATTATGCTGCTGCAGTAACAACATATAGGTTGCCGGTTACAGCCAGGCAATGTGTATGTTGTTAGGGAAGAGTATATTCATCAATATAGGACCCATCTCCTCTCAAAGGAGGCAGTGACATCCATCTGTGAAAAGGTTGGACTGAGATCACATCCAGCTATGTTAATAGGCCTGTGACTCGCACCCTCAATTTTTATGCTTCAGGATCCTTCCAGGTGGCGTAAGGGATCTCTGCATTACGTCACTATCCACAGCACACAGCTTCTCACTGCACACTCTTTAGAAGGATGATAACGTTCACACATTTTACAATAGATAGTCAGGAAGAGCTTGCAAGCAGATTTGCAGCTGCTACAGGTTCCCCAAAGATTCAGAGTGCCATCGATTGTACCCATGTGGTGATCAAAACATCTACTGGAGAGCCTTTGTGAATCGCGAAGGTTTCCACTCGCTCAACAACCAGCTCATGTGCAATCATCAACAGCAGATCCTCCAGGTTTATGCAGGGCATCCTGTGAGTAGACATGGCTTTCCTATTCTCCAGCACTCCCAGATTCAAAGGCCTAACCTCCCCACCCTCACCCAACACAATTGGATGGCTGGATAGTGGCAGGGGGAGGGGGGGGCAGCGGTGGGGGGGGTGGTGTGTGGATGGGGGTGAAGGATACCCTCTGACATAATAGATGATGGCGCCAAAAGACATCCTTGAACCCTTACTGAGGAGAGGTACAAAAAGCGACAGGCCTCCATGAAGGCTATCACCAAGAGGACAATCGACCTGTTCAAAATGAGGTTCCATTGCCTGAATCAGCCTGGGGAATCTCAAGAAGAATTTCAAGAAATCAGGTATAGCTCTTGAGCCTGAAGGGATCAAGGGATATGGGAAGAAGGGGGATCAGGATATTGAATTTGATGATCAGCCATGATCAAAATGAATGGTGGAACAGGCTCGAAGAACCGAATGGCCTACTCCTGCTTCTGGTTTCTATGACTCTATGTTTTGATGTAATCATTTCAATATGCATCATTTTGTGTGTCACTCAGTGATATTGTGTGCTGTGCCCTGCACAATCTGCCTCGTTCTCAGGGAGATCAGATGGAGGAGGGAGATTTTGTGCAGCTGCAATTTTCGGGGACAGGCTCTGAGGATGAACCTGCACAGCCCCAGGGCCATGTTGAGGAGACAGAAGGACACAGCCTCTGAGGGTCGGTAGATGAGGGACGATTTCTTTCAAAGCAGCTTTCAAGAGGATTCCAAAATTCTCCTTCGGTATCCTTGAAGAGCTGTAGTTATATAATCACTCAAAGCTCATGACCCTATCCGATCCCCTCTTTGGCCTGCAGCTCCTACAGAAAACAGCAATCATTCTCAATTACCTTTTGGGATTGGGTTATAGGCCTCCGATCTTCATGCTACTCATAGCATAAGAGGAACATGTGATATGAAATAATTTAATGAAACGATGTGGAACCTCACTACACAAGTCAGACAGCAAATGCTTCCACCCTGATTGCCCTTCTGTGTTTGCTGTGATTTCTTAAACCATTACGAGAGGTTTGTCTTGGTGCTCCCCCTTTGCTGGCAGCTGAACTGAAGTGAGGTTGCTGACTCAGATTCGCCATCGACCTGGATGACCTTGGCTGTTGTCCACAGCTAGCTGAAAGTTGTGGGGGCCCTGAATGTGTTTGTAGATTCCTGTGCAGATGTCATACTTTCTTCAGACAATACTTATAGAACCTAGTTAGAACCTAGGTGGAATATAGTGTTCAATTCTGGTTGCCACACTACCAGAAAGACGTGGAGGCTTTGAAGAGGGTACAGAAAAGATTTACCAGGATGTTGCCTGGTACGGAGGGCATGAGGAGAGGTTGGAGGAACTTGGTTTGTTCTCACTGGAACGACAGAGGTTGAAGGGTGACAAGATTATGAAGGGCATGGACAGAGTGAAAAGTCAGAAGCTTTTTCCCAGGGTGGAAGAGTCAATTACTAAAAGGCATAATTTTAAGGTATGAGGGGCAAGGCTTAAAGGAGATGTACAAGGCAAGTTTTTTACACAGAGGATGGTGGGTTCCTGGGACTCACTGCCATGGGAGATAGTGGAACAGATACAATAGTGAGTTTTAAGGGGCATCTTGACAAATACATGAATAGGATGGGAATGGAGAGATATGGTCCGCGGAAGAGTAACGGGCTTTAGTGCTCGAGGGCAGCATGGTCAGTGCAGGTTTGGGGGGGCCGAAGGGCCTGTTCCTGTGCTATAATTTTTTTTTGTAATACTGTCACTGACAAAGGGGCAGAGGAGCAGCTGCCACGATCAGAGTGCACAGAAAGGAGCCCCCTGCAGAGAGCTGTCGCTTATCCATCAACAGAGGTTTGCTTGGATCTTCCTGCTCACTATAGATAGACGCCATCCAGTCCACAAACAGTCTGAGGTTCTGGGAACATTCAGTCTCTCACAGTTCCTCAGGCAAGGATGAATTGCTCCCCTCCGCACCCCCCCCCCAACTCCCCCACCCTCTCACAGTTACCATCTGTACCAACGCACTCAACCCCACTGAGGTGCCAGTATCCGAGGTGGTGCGAAGGGTGGGGTGAGGACATCATGCAGTAACAGCCAAGGATCTCTCCTCTTCCACTGTTGATGGTGGTCCATCTGGATCCTGGATTACTCTGGGGAATGATCCAGCTGATGGAAGAAAAACAGCAGTGAGTATACCTGAAGCAGAGTCCATATCTGTTGCTGCGTTCTACATATGGGATGGTGCAATTTAAACATATACTGATTCAAGAACACAGAGGAAAATCAAACATTTCCTTCCACTCTCATCCCTGAGCCTTCCATTCCTGAGGATGCCCAACTCACCATCAAAAGTGTATTCATCTCACTACCATTCTCCTTTTATTTATTTATTTATCAGTCACAATTAGGCTTACATTAACACTGCAATGAAGTTACTGTGAAGATCCCCTAATCGCCACACTCGGGCACCTGTTTGGACACCTAAGGGAGAATTTAGCACGGCAATATACCTAACCAGTCTTTTCACTGTGGGAGGAAACCGGAGCACCTGGAGGAAACCCACGCAGACATGCAGAGAACGAGCAGACTCCACACAGACAGTGACCCAATCCAGGAATCAAACCTGGATCCCTGGTTCTGTGAGGCAGCAGTGCTAACCACTTTGCCACTGGACCACCCCCTTTCTGGCTATGTTCTAGCGCATTGTACTTATTCTTCTCCTGTGAAGATATTAGCATGTTCATGAGACCCTTTTCTAGATGGCAGAGGTTTACATGCTCCTCCCCAACATCACTAGGCCATGGGACGGCACGGTGACATAATGGTTAGCACTGCTGCCTCACAGCGCCAAGGACCCGGGTTTGATTCCAGCCTTGTCTGTGTGGAGTCTGCACATTCTCTCCACGTCAGCGTGGGTTTCCTCCGGATGCTCCGGTTTCCTCCCACGTCCAAAGATGTGGAGGTTAGATAGATTGGCCATGCTAAACTGCCCCTTAGTGTCCCAAGATGTGTAGGTTAGATGGATTATCCATGTGTGGAGTTACGGGGATAGAGCAGGGGAAAGGGCCTGGGTAAGATACTCTGAGTTGGTGCAGAGCCAAAGGGCTGAATCATCTCTCCTGCACTGTTGGGATTCTATGTGCCCAACACACTGCAGGACTTCTCCCTTCTGGACATGTTTACCAGCCTGCCTTGCTGGGCACATGCTTCCTTTGTGACTAGAACTGACTGTGTAACATTTTTCAGCTCTACCAAATAGATGCTCACACACATAAATTCCTTCAAGATGCAAATTGGCTTTCTTCCTCACCCTTGCAGAGCGGAGAGGGCCAATCACCATCTCCCGAAACTGTACCCAAGTCCCGTGCATGAACCAATGGCTTCACTGTCACCTCCACCCCTGTCCAGGTGTTTTTGGTTAGACATAGACAGAGTCATCGTCTGGTAGCAACATCCCCATCAATCACTAACTGCTCTAAGAAAGACTGAAAAAATAAGACACAGTTGGCAAGTGGACCTTTCCATGCCCACCAGCCTGGCTTTGCCTTCCAGCCACCAGACCTCAGATCCCTTCGCAAGTTTCTCCTGCCTCTGCACCAAGTCCCACATTTGTTCCCTGTGTCCTTATTTCAAGCCCCATGATGGCAGCTGGCTTCATGGATGTCCCCAGCCCTGTTCCCTACCCCCACCCCACCACCAGCACTGGCCCTCTCATCGAGCGACTTTCCCACTGGACAGCCAGTGCGAGATTGGTATCGGCTGCCAGTGCTGGGGATCTTCACAGTAACTTCATTGCAGTGCTAATGTAAGCCTACTTGTGACTGATAAATAAACTTAAATAAATAAAAGGAGAATGAGGAGAATGGTAGTGAGATGAATTCACTTTTGATGGTGAGCTGGGCGTCTTCAGGAATGGAAGGCTCAGGGATGAGAGTGGAGCAGACTTTACAACTGCTGCCGGGTCTGGTTCAGCACGCACAACATAAGAAAAATTCAGGCCATGGATGGGGATTCAAAATGGAGGCATTGCCAGCAAGATCAAACAGACAGCTGATGGGTGAATGGGTCTTGGTGCCAGTCAGTGGAGGCAGTAGAGTAATGGATGAACTCAGGTTTTTGGAGGCTAGATGACAGGAGGCTGGCCACAGAAGCCTTTCTTATTCTCCTAGAAATAGAAGCTTAATTTGCAGCCATAAATACCACAGTGCATATTTTATAAAAGGCATTGAGAGTGCAGTATGAAACTTTCATCTGGGATGATGTACAGTTATGTAAAAAATGTTGGCTTTGAGCATAGAGATTTTTTGACCAGTTCCTAGTAAGTTTGAACCCACAACATAAAATTGCCTCTCAGTCTCAACTGGCGTCACAATTGGAGAGGATGGTTTGTGTAAGAAATATCACATGCTGTCAATTGGGAAATATATATTGAATAGCACTGTGGTTACTACTGCTGCCTCACAGCGCCAGTGACCCGGTTTCAATTCCAGCCTTGGGTTACTGTCGGTGTGGAGTTTGCACATTCTCCCCGGGCCTGCATTGTTTTCCTGCAGGTGCTCCAATTTCCTCGCAAAATCCAAAGTCTTTTTGAATCTGTAAAAGTTGGTGAGAGTCATAGTGGATATGACAAATTTCCTTAGCTGCCTGAGAAAGTAGAGCCATTGGTGAGCTTTCGTAGTTATAGCGTCAGTGTGGAGGGACCAGGACAGGTTGTTGGTGATCTGGACACCTAAAAACTTGAAGCTCATGACCAGTTCCACTTCATCCCCACTGATATAGACAGGGGTGCATCCTTCACTATGCTTCCTAAAGCTGATGACTATCTCCTTTGCTGACATTGAGGGAGAGATTATTATTGTTGCAGCAGTTCATCAGATTTCTGTCTCATTCCTGTACTCCGTCTTATCATTGTTTGAGATCCTACCCACTACAGTGGTGTCATTAGCAAACTTGAAAATTGAGTTGGAGGGGAATTTGGTCACACAGTCATGTATGTATAAGGAATATAGTAAGAGTCTGAGAACACAGCCTTGTGGGGCACCAGTGTTGAGGATGATCGTGGAGGAGGTGTTGTTGCCTATCCTTACTGATTGTGGTCTGAGGGTTAGGAAGTTCAGGAGGGAGGTGCCGAGGCCCAGGCCACTGTGTTTGGAGATGAGCTTTGTAGGAATAATGGTGTTGAAGGCTGAGTGTAGTCAATAAATAGGATTCTGACAAAGACCCTTGTTATTTAGGCGTTCCAGGATTGAGTGCAGGGCCAGGGAGATGGCATCTGCTGTGGACCTGTTGTGGCGATAGGTGAACTGTAATGGATCCTGGCAGTCTGGGAGGCCAGAATTGATTTGTTCCATGACTAACCTATCAAATCACTTCATAATGATGGATGTTAGAGCTAGCTGATGATAGTCATTAAGGCACGCTCTCTGGCATTTCCTTAATGTAAGGATGATGGTTGTCTTTTTGAAGAAATAGGGACCTCAGATTGCTGTAAAGAGAGGTTAAAGATATCTGTAAATACCCTTGCCAGCTGGTCTGCGCAGGGTTTGAGTGCTCATCTGGGTACTCCATCTGGGCCAGTCACTTTCCATGGGTTGATTTTCAAGAAGGCTGATCAGATGTCTGCAATGGTGACCTCGGATACCGGTTCAGTTGAAGCTTCCGGGATGGAAGGCATGCTCTCACTGACCTCTTTGCTCAAAACGGGAATAGAAAACATTGAACTCATCAGGGAGGGGTGCATTGATGCCGGTGACTCTACATGCCTTCATCTTGTGGCCAGTTATTTCTTCCAGACCTTGCCATAGTCAGTGGGAGCCTGTGTGACTAATCTGGACTCTAGTTTGGCCTGGTACTGTCTTTTGGCATCTTTGATGGATCTCGGTAAGTCGTATCTGGATGTGCAGGTTAGGTGGATTGGCTATGATAAATTGCCTGTTAGTTTCCTAAGATGTGGAGGTTAGATGGACTAGAGGAATAAATATGTGGGGCTACAGGGATAAGGTGGGAGACAGGGCCTGGTTAAGATACTCAGTCAGAGAGTCAGTGCAGACTCGATGGACTGAATGGCCTCCTTCTGCACTGTAGGGATTCTATGGTAAGATTGAGAGAGAACAAGAAGATTTGCATTTATTTATAATGCCTTTTACAACATCAGAGCAACCAATGAAACACCTGTAAAGTGCAATGTTAAGCAGGAAATTCAACAGCATATATGTACAAAGATAAACCCGATAGTTTTGCAATAGTGTGTTTTAATGATATTGTTTAGGGAATATTGACTAGGACCCACACTCTACTTCCAATGCCATCTTTTACGTCAACCCGAGAGGGAAGACACAGCTTCAGTTTGACATTTAATGTGAAGGAAGGTTCCTCTGACCATGCAGCACTCCCTCAGTACTGCACTGGAGTGTCAGACTGGACTTTGTGCTTGAGTTTCTGGAGTGGGGTTTCAATACCAAAAGGTTTTAATTATGTTTTCACAGGACACGTGCATCCCTGGCTAGGCTAACATTTATTCCCAATCATTAATTGTCCTTGAGAATGAGGCATTTTCTTCAGTCGCTGCAGTCCCATATGGTGTAGGTACACCCAAGGTGCTTTGAGGGACTGTGACCCAGCAACATTGAAGGAACAATGATGTATTTCGAAATCAGGGTGGTGTGTGTGTGGAGGTGGTGCGGGATCTTGCAAGTTGTGATGTTCCCATGCTGTCCTTGTCCTTCCAGGCTGTAGAGATTGTGGCTTTGGAAGGTGCTATTGAAGATGGCTTGGAGAGTTGTTGCCAATTGAGCAAAGGCTCACACTTTGAAGCCTGAGGGACATTGCTGAGTTATAGTAAATGATACTTACAGCATTCCTCTGACCTACAGCAGCCTAATGATGATATTGGATACCTAAAACAGAATGTCAAAGCCATGACCCAACAGTATAAACATGCACTTTCGCCAATACAGAAGTGAACATAAAATTTCAAGAATGTCAGTGAATTGAGCCCTTGAAAGATCAGAAAGAGGTCAGGTTCAGAACTTCATCAGCATGTTGCGTTAAGTGGAAAGCTTATAAAACCAAATTAGTTTGTCATTGTTCTTTATTCCAGATGATTGGTTGAGTGTTTGCAAATGAAGAATGGATATGGGCAATGGGCAGGGAAATGGGGTGAGAATTTGGGTTTTTCAAGTTTCACTTTTATTTATTTGTGTCACGAACAATTAACACTGCAATGAAGTTACTGTGAAAATTCCCTAGTTGCCACAGTCTGGCACCTGTTCGGGTACACTGAGGGAGAATTTAGCATTGTCAATGTGCCTAACCAGCACATCTTTCAGACTGTGGGAGGAAGCCAGGGCACCAGGGGAAAACCCACGCAGACACAGGGAGGACATGGAAACTCCATACAGACAGTGACCTGAGCCGGGAATTGAACCCGGGCCCCTGCTGCTATGAGGCAGCAGTGTTAATCACTGTGCCACCGTTAGGGCCATTTGGTGAGTTAGCACCAGCAAAGTTACAGGAGGGGCCAAAATGTTTTCTGTACTATTCTATGATTGACTGCTGAATTCATAGCCAAGCTCTGAAGGGGTTGGTTACATTGGGTTAGGGAAGGATCTCTCACTCATCTGGTGCCACGGAATCGATGCCAATTCTTCAGGGTTTCCATCCAGGTAAAGAGACCACCCAACAATCCCCCTCATCCCAAGGATTCAAGTCCTGAATGTAGGAAAGTTCACCATAAGTAATTGAGAATTCTAACGATGCAGAATTGTGCCTGTTTACAGTGCAATTTGTAAAAGTAGGGACACAACTCCAGCAGAAGAATCTGGGGAGATGTTTGTCAAAGATTGCTTCAAACAAAAACAAGTGTCCAAGTAATATAAAAAGCAGAGGTGGAGAATGAATAGAAAGCCATGTAAATGATCTTCAATGTAGGGTATAGGTGGGCAACCTGCAGCCCAGAGGTGATGTGCAGCCCATCAGGATTCTGAGTGTAGTCAATGAGACATTTTGTTGATTGTTGCCCATGCAGAGTCATCACACTGTTTCTGTCAAGTAGTTTCTTTTTCTTACCGGTATGATTGAAGTGATACACGCGTAAAGTAAGGATAAGGGAAGTGAGGTGCATGCTGATTGCTCACGACATTGACTGCGAGGCGTGCACTTCCTCTACATCCACTCAAAGTGCTGCACGTAAGCAAACATTTTCTGCTATGATACACATCAAATGCAAGAAGCACAACAGACTAACAGACAGAAACCCCTCTGTGGAATAGTGAAGCATTGATACTAATCTAAGAGAGCTTGTGGAGGACAGATCCAACCAGAAGTCACACTGAGTATGATGTAAGTAAATGATGTAAGGAAGGTAAGCATAAATATTACGTTTGATCTTACTATTTGAAGTTGATGTGGAGATGCTGGTGTTGGGCTGGGGTGGATGAGAGGTCGCACATTACCAGGTTATAGTCCAACAGGCTTGTCTGAAATCACAGATTTTCAGAGCACTGCTCCTTCGTCAGGTGAAAATTGTGATTTCAAACCTGTTGGATTATAACATTGAAAGTTAATGACAGTTCTATTAATGCACGAATGATTAAGCATTATCTATAACTCATTAAGCAACATTTGCATGTATTTAATCTTATTCATGGGGTCATGGTTAGTGAACAGGCCTGATTTCAATCTTGTGGCCCACTGAGATGAAGGAGGGGCCACTCAAGCAGCCCAATCACTAGCCTGGATTGTCCATGACTGATACTGGCCTCTGGTTTCAGACAGGTTTCCTGATGAAAACATCACGTAACACATCAAGACATTGAAAAATACTTCAGTTTTTAGCACATTATTCCAAAGTTTTGATATGTTTTACCAATTGAAAACATACAATTAGCAGCGTGAATGGTGAAGAAACTTGAATGGTCAAACTGGTAAAGTTTCCATGAATGGTAGAACCTTGAGAGCCTCCATAGTTCATAGAATCATAGAATCCCTACAATGCAGAAAGTGACCATTCAGCCCATTGAGTCTGCACCAACTCTCCAACAGAGCATCTTATCTAGGTCCCCCTCTCACCCTATCCCTGTAACCACACATTTTCACCCCACAAAACCCTCCTAACTTCCTAACACATTTTGAGGGGGCAATTTAGTATGGCCAATCCATCTCATCCACACATCTTTGGATTGTGGGAGGAAACTGGAGCACCCAGAGGAAACGCACGCACACACAGGGAGAATGTGCAAACTCTGCATGGACAGTGACCCAAGCCAAGAGTTGAACTCAGGTCCCTGGCTCCGTAAAGCAGCAGCAATAACCACCCATGGGTGAATGTAGATGGCTAATGAGTTGTGACTTGCCATTTTCGTTTAATTCAATCAGACAGTGCAACATCGGGGCAATAAACCAGAATGTGATGCAGAACTGGGGATATCAGTGTTACAGAGAGGAACCATACACCATTGTTCAGGTATGAATCAATAGGAACAGATGATGAGTGGTTTCTGAACCACACAGAATGCAGCAGACTCGGGTAGTTTTATACAGAGCAGAGACACACCAGGGCTCAGATGGCCAAGAGACTGTTCAGCTTGGAACTGCCTTTCTGGACAAATATTTTCAAATTAGCCAGCTGACTTCAAGGAAATACAGCAACATTTATCAGCTTTCAAGGAGATTAAATTTTCAAGCATTTTTCAGCCACCAAACCCCAATTAATCCTCTGCAGCTGGTACAGTGGTTTCTGTCAGCCATTTGTCCCAGCTAGTTAGAAAACAAATGACAACGAACGTTCTCATTCTCCTCAATTCACCGACCACGTCCGCCAACCAAATATTATGGCAGCAGGACTGCTTCCTGAAGCTATGTGAAAAAGTCAAGAGAGAGGATTGAAGCATCCTGCAGACATCAGCATTGTACTGGGTAGATTCGTCGAATCCTACAGTGCACAAGGAGGCCATTCAGCCCATCAAGTCTGAACCAACCACTGGAGTGAAACCCTATGAAACGCAGTATAATTACCCAGTAGGGAAAAGGATAGAGTGAAATCCTGTCTTGTATTTATCCCACTGGCAAAGTACTCCGGGCACCTGACTATGGTTATGGGTTAAGCAGGGAAACCAATAAAATTTCACCCAGCTCCCCCCACAAGACAACAGACCAGATCATCCATCCTCTGGATGGTCGCATTCCAGAAGTACTCTGGGCGATGCACCAGGGTGGGGGTTGGAAGGGGAAGAAGGGTGACATCTTTGATAACCGCACACACTGACTATACAGGGTTTGCCCAGGAAGTTCCAACTTTCATGTACAATTATCCTTTGTCTGAACAATTACCCTATGTCTGGAACTCTCCTGAAACTCCAATTTAAAGTCAAAGACTCCAGATAGCTCTAACTCACATAGCAGAATGGGAAAGATTAGAAGAATTAAAACCACTTCCAACTCCTGACTGTCCACTGGATCTAGATTACACACACACCCCCCCCACCCCTGCTATCTAACATCCTGACTAACCCCCAAACCTTTGACTATCCCTCTCACCAAGCCACCAATTGGCCTCCCAGCCACCCAATTACCTCCCAGTCCTGACCCCCTGACTCCCCCTGCCAACATCCGCAACCAACTCCATGAACATCCCACTGCATCTCAGTCCACAGCTATCTCCCAACTCCGGTCAACCAACTACCGCCCAACAACACCCTGACTACTCCCACCAACCACCTGCATGCCCCTGACAACCCAAATACCTCTAGACTACCCCCCTATCTCTGACAACACCCTTACCCTTCTGACCGTCCATCTGACTCCTCCTCTAAGCAACTGTGCCATCCTCTCAAACACTGACCTGCCATCATGGCCAACCAGTTGAGAAACACCCCCCCCACCCACAACCCCCAGGACTACCCATCATCTCCTGGCCCCATTGACCACCTGACCACCCCCAACTACCCCTGCACCCCCCCCATCCTCTACTCCTAACTACCCATGCCCCACCCCAACCATTAAACTAACCCCCTGATGCTCCTGTCATAAAAAGGGTTATGACTTGGTTTTTGAGACCAAAGGAGAAAATGCTAATCTTTTGGTTCAGATTTCAGTATCCGCAGCAATTTGCTTTTATCCATAACTTGGTTTTCCCTGACACTCCTACACTATGAAGGCAGAACTCAAGGAGCAGGTCTGCGCCACATTGCGCAGGAGGCCCAGTTCAGAAATTTGGATCTCCAGTCGGAAAATCTGGATCTCCAGTGCAAGTTCAGGGGTGGTTTTAGCAATCGGATGGAAAGTAGGTGGAAAAACAGTAATGTTTTTGATTCTACCGCTGAGGAGAATCAAATCGTTTCAGGTGACCATGTAGGTAACTGAATTTCAATGGATTGGATTTTTGTTTGGAGGTTGGGACCTCGATGTTAGGATCATGTCCATGCCCTAATGGAAGTCACTGAGATATAACAGGGCTACGGGTGGCACTGAGTGCAGAGTCGGATCAAAGAACTAAAGGTAGTTTATGAAGAAGCAGGACTTTATGGAACTGCAGCTGAGAGGCTCAAACATGGGGGCCCACCTGCCAACCGCAAAGTTTCAGTCGGTGTATGAGAGGGGCCCTCAGACATCCCTTCATGGATTCAATTAGCTGCCCACCTCTTGAGAGCAGTTAGCCACTTGGTACATCTCATTAAGCCTCATTAAAAATGGCCCAGTGATGGGATTGTACAGACAAACCAACATCCTGGCTGGCAGCAGGAAATTCTGGACCTATCGGCCTCCATTCCACATACTAAACTTTTGCCTTATACATCACCTATGCAAGGAGTCATTGCATTTACTTTTATTGTTGAAAAAAAATTCTGGCACAATTTGCAAGACTAAATATTCACTGCCTACTTATTATAAGTATGCCCTGTCTAAAATCTTACTTCAAATCATGCTTTTTTGCCAAACATTTTCATGGAAGCTCATTTTATCCAGTTTAAGAGTAATAGATACCTTGAAACCCAATATTTATAACCAAAACTGAGCTACAATGTGAGGACCGTGCCAGATTCTCTCAAACAAAAAGAAATACCCGTATAACACAGAGGACAAAGGCAGAGAATGGCGAGGAAGCCCCACAAAAGGAGCTATAACATTCTGATGGCACAGTGGCACAGTGGTTAGCACTGCTGCCTCACAGTGCCAGAGATGCAGTTTTGATTCCAGCCTTGGGTGACTGACGGTGTGGAGTTTGTACATTCTCCCCATGTCTGCATGGGTTTCCTCTGGGTGCTCCGGATTCCTCTCACAGTAAAAGATGTGGGGGTTAGGTGGATTGCCCATGCTAAATTGTCCTTTAGTGTCCAAAGATGTGTAGGTTTGTGGGGTAAATGCATGGAGTTACATGGATAGGGTGGGGGGGATGGGCCTGGGTAAGATGCTGACGGTCAGTGCAGACTTGATGGGTCAAATGACCTCCTTTTGCTCTGTAAGGATTCTGTGTTGGAAAGGGAATTAGACCAGTGGTTCCCAACCTTTTGTATGTCATGGAGCACTTCAGTACTATAAAAAATTGAGGTGCACCTCATATTTTCTCTGTCTTCTTCCCTTACTGGGACTTTGTTTTTAACTTCTCCTTGTCTCTCTTACTCATCCCAGGGTTTTTGCATCCTTAAGTTTTTGCCTTTTGTGTAAGCACATGGAACCTTTGTCTCCAACTCCAAGTCCCATTGGTCACATGCAAGGGCCTGACTAACATAAAAAATCTAAACTGTGTATGTGCGGCTCGTTCCCAGTCAGCTCATACGTGGGAGGCCCAAGATTCGTCAGACATGCCAACCACACAGCTGAAGACGAAGATTAGTTTTAGTTTAATTACATGAACTGTGAATCATTCTGAGTTTGTTTTCACTGCACACTTGGGAGGTCTTCACAGCACACCAGTGTGCTAAGGCACGTTGGTTGGGAACCATTGAATTAGACTGTTGTCTGGAAAGATAGAATATGCAAGGTTACAGAGAGAACGTGAGGGAATGGCACTAAGTAAATTGTCTATGCAGAGAGCCGTTGGGCCAAATGGCTTCCTTCTATGTTCTAACAATTCTGTGATTCAAGTCCTGAGCACTAACATCAAGATTGACCCTCCATTGCTGTAATGCGGGAGTGCTACACTGCTGGAGGTGCCATCTTTCGGATGAGACATGTCCCCTCACAGGTAAATGTTAAGGATCCAAAGCCATGGTTTCAAAGAGTGGGTGGAATTACCCCTAGTGTCCTGGCCAGTATTCATCCCTCTGTCAACATCACAAAACCAAACTATCCGGTCATTGTCACACTGCTGTTTGTTGGAACTCGCTGTGTGCCTTTCTTACAGTGCAACAGTGAATATACTTCAAAAGTACTTCATTGACTGTATAGCGCTTTAAACATCCTCTGGCGCTCTATAAATGCAAGTCTTTTTTTAAAAGTCAAAATGTGATGCAGTGATTGTGATTTTGGTTTAACAGCCAGGAACCAATCCTATTTTTTTGTGTATTAGTGGATACAGATGGATAAACAAGTCTGACAATGCACGATGCAGGAAAGTCTGATAGTTGTACACAGACGGAATTTGCTGATATTTCAGTTGGTAAAACGTCTGGACGAGCATTTGCAAATTAAATAGAATTGAAAAGTCGAGATGTCAAACTAAACCTGTATTAAACACCGGCACAGCGGGGAGGCAATAATCTTGTGGTGTTATCACTAGACTATTAATCCTGAAGTTCTGGGGGACCTGGGTTCGAATCCCACCACAGCAGATGGTGGAATTTAAATTCAATAAAAAAAATTGGGAATTAAGATTTCTACTGATAACCATGAAACCATTGTCGATTTTTGGAAAGACCCATCTGATTCATTAATGCCCTTTAGAGAAGGAAATCTGCCGTCCTTACCTGGTGTGGCCTCCATGTGACTCCAGACCCACAGCATGGCAACACGGTTGACATTCAACAGCCCTCTGAGCAAGGGTAACTAGGGATGGGCAATAAATATTGGCCAACCAGTGACACCCATGTCCCATGAATGAAGTAAAAAAAAGTCAACACTTAGAGGACTACATCACTGCACTAGGTGACCTGATCTTTAAAATTATGAAAAGCTTTTAATGAAGTGGATATAAGGAGGATGTTTCTACTTGTGGTGAAGAGCATAACAGAGGAGGCAAGGGCGTAGTGGTATTGTCATCAGACTATAATCCAGAGACCCAGGTTAATACCCTGGGGACTCGGGTTTGAACCCCATCACAGCAGGTGGTGAAATTTCTACTTTATGACAATTGAGAATTAAAAGATGACCATGGAACAATTGCCATAAAATACAGTTTAGGAAAGGAAATCTGCCATCCTTACCTGGTCTGGCCTATATGTAGCTCCAGACCCACAGCATGCCATTCAGTGCAAGGCAAATTAGGAATAGGCAGTGAATGCTGGTCCAGCGAGTGCATCCACATCCCATGTAAGAATTTTTAAAAATTAGAACTCATCAAGAAATCCAATAGGTAATTCAGAAGAAATGACTATATTCAAAGCTGAAAAGAATCGTCTAGATGCAGCTAAGGGGAAGTTGGACAAGCAGATCATAGAATCCTACAGTGCACAAGGAGGCCATTCAGCCCATCATGTCTGCAGTGACTACAAACCCATCAAGGCCCTATTCCTGTAACACCATATATTTACCCTAGCCAGTACCCTCATACTATGGGGAAATTTAGCATGGCCAATCCACCTAACCCACACATCTTTGGACTGTGAGAGGAAGCCGGAGCACTCAAAAGGAAACCCACGCAGACACAGGGAGAATGTGCAAACTCCACACAGACAGTGACCCAAGCCAGGAATCAAACTCAGGTCCCTGGCTCTGTGAAGCAGCAGTGCTAACCACTGAGCCACATGCCACCCATATGAAAGAAAATGGACTAGTCGAGGGTTACAATAGTATATTTAGATGTGGAAACATGAAGAGATTTGAGTGGAGCACAATCACCGGCATGGGCAGGTTGTGCCAAATGGACTCTTTCTGTGTCATTTTTTCTACGTTCCTTTAAACATCAGCAGCTGATTTCCAGGAAATACAGTGAAATTGTTTTGATTTCAAGGAGATTACATTTTCAAGCATTTTTCAGCACCCAATCCACAATTAATCCTCTGCAGCTGCAGTAAGCAGATTTTGCCAACCATTCCCTCTGCTAGTTAGAAAACAAGCCACAACAAGGTTTCTCATTCCATTCACTTCCCACCCGACTGGGCAAATATTATTGCAGCAGGTTTCCTTTAAGGGACAATGTGAAATAGGCAAGGGAAAGGCTTGAAGCTCCATTCACACGCTAACATCATGCAGCGCTGATTCAAAGGGAGGATTTAAGCTTCACTCACACACCAACATCATAAAATGCAATTTTAAGAGCTGAATAGAACATCTATCTGTTGCTCACAAACTCACATCATAAAATGCAATTTCTCAAGAGGAACAGTATATCTCCAATCACACATTAAACATCATAAAATGCAATTTCTCAAGGGAAACAGTATATCTCCAATCACACGCTAAACATCATAAAACACAACTTCATGGAAATATGAAATCTAATTCACCATTATATTTCTCCCAAACCAATACTAGGTACCTGACAACAGCTGTGGGATAAATCTATGTGAGACCTGTTATCCTCATATCTTCTTCCTGCTTGTTTCACTCAGTTTGAAGAATGCAAAGAAGGTGGACAATATGTTGGGGCGGCACGGTGGTTAGCACGGATGCTTCACACTGCCAGGGACTTGGGTTCGATTCCCAGCTTCGGGTCACTGTCTGTGTGGAGTTTGCACATCCTTCCTGCGTCTGTGTGGGTTTCCTCTGGGTGTTCCTCCCACAAGTCCAAAGATGTGTGGGTTAGGTGGATTGGCAATGCTAAATTGCCTCTTAGTGTCAGCTAGGGTAAACGCGTGGCATTATGGAGACAGGGCTTGGGTGGGATTATGGTCAGTGCAGACTCATTGGGCCGAATGGCCTCCTTCTGCACTGTAGGGTTTCTATGTTGGTCTTAATTACGGCGATTAAGATGTGGAGGGGAAATAGAATCACTTCTTACTATTATATGGGTAATTGAATTATGGTTTATCACGGAGGAGGTTGCTAATATTGTGTCTACCTTTGAATTCAGAATGCATTTACGACGGGTGAAAAATTAACTCCGGCACAGTTTTCAAAATTAAATATTCGCTCCCAACTTATTATAAAAATGTTCTTTTTAGAATCCACTTTTAATCATTTATTCTTTGCCAAATATTTTCTTGGAACTATTTTGTTCATCAACTTAAGAGTAACAGCTTCCATGAAGTAAGTCTGTGGCCCAACCATAACTGAGCCATGATGTGTGCCGACCTTGTGAAATGTTGCCTGGTGTTACCCATTCATGGGCTCCTGAGGTGTTATAACCCTCTGTGAGGTTAGCCTGTGCCGCTGCCAGTCACATAACAACATAAGTGCTAGGAGCAGGAGTAGGCAATTCAGCCCCTCGAGCCTGCTCGGCCATTCCATATGATCATAGCTGACATTGTCTCAGCCTCAGCTCCACATTCCTGCCTGTTCTCCATAATCCATAATTAGTTAGCTGCATTGGCTATGCTAAATTCTCCCTCAGTGTACCCAAACAGGCACCAGAGAGTGGTGACTAGGGGATTCGCACAAGAACTTCATTGCAGTGTGCCAATTCATGTCACTAATAAATAAACCTAAATCTTTAACCCTTCAACCCATTACTCATTCTCCTCCTGAAACTTACTCCGAGTCCCAGCATTCACTGCACTCTGGGTAAGCGAATTCCATAGATTCACCACCCTTTGAAAGACATAATTTCTCCTCATCTCTGTTTTAAATCTGCTCCCCTTACCATAAAACTATGACCTCTTGTTCTAGATTGTTCCACAAGAGGAAGTGTCTGCTCCATGATCTCCTTTATCATCTTATACACCTCAATTAGATCTCCCCTCATTCTTCTAAACTCCAGGGAGTATGGGCCTAAAATGCCCAATCTCTCTTCATAAGACAAGCACCGCATCTCTGAAATCAATCTAGTGAACCTCCTCTGAACTGCCTCCAATACAACTACATCCCTCCTCAAGTAAGGGGACGAAAACTGTGCACAATACTCAAGGAGCTGTCTCACCAATGCCTTGTATGGCTGCAGCAACACTTAACTTTTGTTATATTCTTTCCTTTCACAATAAATGCCAAGATTCCATTTGCTTTCCTTATTACTTGCATACTAATTTTCTGCAACTCATGCATGAGGACGCCCAGATCCCTCTGCACTGAACACCCCAAAGTCTTTCTTCATTTAGATAATGAGTTGTCTTTTTATTCCTCCAATCAAAATAGATAACTTTACACTCATCCATGTTCAACTCCATCGATCAAACTATGTCCCGACCACCTAACCAATCCACGTCCATTTGTAAATAGCTTTTTTTATTATTATAACTTACTACTTGATGGGCCAAGTGGCCTCCTTCTGCACTGTAGGGATTCTATGATATTACACTGCTGTTTCAGTACAGGTCAGTCCAGTCCGTCCCCTTCCACACTCTATCCCAGCAGCCTTGAAAATTTAATTCCATCAACCACCCATCCAATTAAAGAGTGCCAAAATATCAGTTAGGGTTCCACCTCTTGATAAGAAATAGAAGCAGAAGAACATCGTGGCAAATCTGGTTGCACAGTGGTTAGCACTGCTGCCTCACAGTGCCAGGGACCAGGTTCAATTCCCGGCTTGGGTCACTGTCTGTGCAGAGTTTGCATGTTCTCCCCATGTCTGTATGGGTTTCCTCCAGGTGCGGGTTAGGTTGATTGGCCATGCAAAATTGGCCCTAGTGTAGGGAGATTAACAGGGCAAAATGTGTGGAACCTATTATCTCTGTATCTAAGTCATTAATATAGAATGCAAATGCATGCAATGCAGATAGGACTCTGATAGGGGTTTATATTTCTTAGTTTTAAAATGAATCAATGACAGAAATTTTGGGATGTGGTTCCAAGATTACAACATCCACAGTTACCTTGTCTTAGAGGTCATTCCTTTCATATGTGACTCCCTCGATCACTGTCAGCACTTTACTATAACTCACGGGCCTTAATTCTGAAGCTGATAATGTCCACACTCTGCTTCTCCCAGCAGGAACTGCTAGACAAGAATTAAGGTGTGGAACTCCAGTTAGTCTCCCCTTCCTAACCCAGAGCACCAATTAAAGTAGCCAGCCCTAGGTGGGCCATTGTCATGAACGCTGAACTTTACAACACGGTATGATTTTAAAATGTAGCCTTAGCTCAAAGCAAAACGGGGGATTCCAGAGAAAGATCTTGGAGACATGCCCATGTGATCAGGTTGCTAAGGGGCGTGAATCTCAAACAGAAATCTATTAAAATGGGGTGGCACCCTTTCAGGATATCTGACAGGAAGAGGATAGTTGCTGGCAGAGAAATAAACCAAAGGAGCTGCTGCTGTGGGAGAGCAGGAGGAACATTTTGTGTTTGTCACCAAGTGGGACCCTTATGTGAGTTTGGTTTCTGTTAAAAAAAAGGAACAGAAGAGATGGGGCTCTTGAAGGATAAGTGAATGGAGAGTTGACACTCTATCATTCCAATTCAACCTCCGTTCATTTCTAAGGAACTTGAACATTTCTTCTCAGCTGAATTGCTATCTCGTCTGTCTCTAAATCATTCTCATCTGATATTTACCCATCAACAAAACAGGCCTAGTCAGAGTCATGAATGGCATTCTCTGTGATCCTGGCTGTGATGTGTTATCTCAAATTGTTCTTACCAACACTCTATAGTCTTTGAAGGACCTCCTTCAGTACCGCTCCTGTGCTGTCCATGGGACAGCTCTTGGGTAGTTCCATTTAGATATGGGGGTATATCTCAGTATTGGCATCACTTCTTTTACTGCACAGAGAGCTCCAAAGTATTCAAGGATCTCCCTTTGATCGTGTCCTAGTCTTCAATAGCGAAACTATTGAAACGGGGCAGCACAATGGCACAGTGGTTAGCACTGCTGCCTCACAGTGCCAGGGACGTGGGTTCAATTCCTGGCCTCGGGTCACTGTCTGTGTGGAGTTTGCACGTTCTCCCTGTGTCTGCGTGGGTTTCTTTCGGGTGCTCCGGTTTCCTCCCACAGTCCAAACATGTGCAGGTTAAGTTGATTGGCCATGCTAAATTAATTACCCATTAGTGTCAGAATGATTAGCAAGGTAACTATGTGGGGTTTAGGGCACTGGGTGGGACTGTTGTCGGTGCCGGCTCGAAGGGCCGAGTAGCCTCCTTCTGCACTGTAGGCACTCTATGAATACATACCAAGTCAGCCATCATTCTGGCAATATCCATCTCTAACTCTGCATCAATTGTTTTAAACTCATTGTCAGATAGACTGTCAAAAATCAAATCCTGTACTAGTTACAACCTCCCTCAGGTGATCATTAGGAACTCCAAACACCGTCACTTTAGGTGGCCGTCTATAACTTTGTTCCTGTCCCTGATTCCACCCCTGTTCCACCCACTTACCTGTATCCTCATTCTGCTGAACCAGCCGTGCGCAGCCCTGGCATCATGGTTTACTTTTAACCAAGCTTCAAACTCCACATTCTCCCCTTCATTAAGGCCACTTACTTCCAGCTTTGTAACATTGATCTTCTCTGGTTCTATCTCAGCCATGTCCTTATTCAAATCATTCTCCATTCTTTCCGTCACCTGCAGATTCAATTACATAAGTGCTACCTATGCTGGGAGGATCTGTACAGTGCAGAAGGAGGCCTTTCAGCCCATTGAGTCCATACCAACTCTCAGACAGAGTATCTTACCCAAGCCTTATCCCCCAGCCTATCCCTGTAACCCCACACATTTACCATGGTGAATCCACTTACCCTGCACATTGTAGGACACTAAAGGGTAATTTAGCATGGACAATCCACCTAACCTGTACATCTTTGGACTGTGGGAGGAAACCGGAATACGCAGAGGAAACCCACATAGACACGGGGAGAATGTGTCAACTCCATACAGACACTCCCAAGGCTGGAATTGAACCCAGGTCGCTAGTGATAGGGGCTTTGGGAGGGGATACATGTGAGGGGGTCTTTAGGAGGGATTACATGTGAGGGGGTCTTTAGGAAGTGATTAATGTCAGGTGAGCTAAACTGTGTCATCGACCTAATAAGAAGGGTTGGAGGTTCCCTGATGCTCTGGAAAGGTCACAAAGAGTTCCATGGTTGAAAATGTTTGAAAAACCCTGCACTTATTGGCTGAGACAGAGCCCAAATAAAAGTTGAAGTGTGTTTGGAGTCCAGATTGTCAGCACTTGTGCACAAAACCCATTTCATTTTTAAAACCATTCTCAACAACCTCTCACCTGGTAATCATCAGCAGGGATTCCCTATCCCTTCAGTGGGAAAACCACATTAATACTTTACAATCCTCCAAAGACGCACTCCCCTAGGCTCATGGGCCCATGAACCTCTGGCCTGTGGCAGGGCTCAGCAGCAGCCTCAGGCCCATCAATGGAGGAGAGGCAAACAAGATGGAATTTCAAGGCCATTAAGAGGGATGATGGACAGCTTTACCCTGCATCCAACCATGCTACATCCAGCAGTGAATGAAAAATAGTGATAAACAGTTCATTCCCACAGCTCAGGGAGCCCAAAAATGCACCAAAAAGAAAAGACTTTCAAACACGCCTAAGACATAGGCCGAAATTCTCCAGTCTTGCCCGTCACAGGAATCACAGTGAGCAAGACAGAAAATTAGCCAGACCATTCAAAAGTCCATTGGGCTCAGGCAGGAATTTCCATTCTTGAGTAGCGCTCAGCTGGAGAATCTCACCCTTAGTAAAGACATTCTGTAAAGACTTTAACCAGGCAATTGAGGTGGGCCTGTTAAAATATCAACTCCCTGATTAAGAGCCAAATTGATGGGGCAGTCAGGGACCCTCTTGCTTTGTACTGAACCAGATGTGTCAGTTCCTCTGGCACTCCTAGTGTAGGCTGATAACTGAAAGCACTCCGTATGCCGTTGTCAGACTTGTAAATAAAGAGATTTTGGTGAAGGGACATCTGCCTCCAAGCACTTATTATACATTCAAAAACACCAGGACTGGGATATAACGATTAAGAATGTTGACAGAATAAGAACACAGCCAAAATAATTGATAGAAAGCATTCTTTCTGGTTGTATCACAGCTTGGTATGGCTCCTGCTCTGCCCAAGACCGCAAGGAACTACAAAAGGTCGTGAATGTAGCCTAATCCATCATGCAAACCAGCCTCATATCCATTGACTCTGCCTACACTTCCCACTGCCTTGGCAAAGCAGCCAGCATAATTAAGGACCCGATGCATCCCGGACATTCTTTCTCCCACCTTCTTCCGTCAGGAAAAAGATACAAAAGTCTGAGGTCACTCACCAACCGGCTCAACTTGTTCCCTGCTGCTGTCAGACTTTTGAATGGACTTACCTGGCATTGAGTTGATCTTTCTCTACACCCTGGCTATGACTGTAACACTATATTCTGCACTGTCTTGTTTCCTTTTCTATGAACGGTATGCTTTTTCCGTATAGCATGCAAGAAACAATACTTTTCACTGTATGCTAATACATGTGACATTAATAAATCAAATCAAATCAAAAATGGTACTCAGTGAACCAAATAATGGGTGGACAATCAAAGTACTTAACAAATTTAGCCCCCGAGGTTCTTCAACACGGTCAACAAAACTGCCTTCCTGGGGAGCATTGTAGACTTGTGACTTGCAAAGGGCCAAACGTTAATCAGAAAACGCCAGGCTACAGCAACAGGTGTCACAGACACCACTATAAAATCTTAGATCAACACCAAGGTCAAACCACAAAGTCACAGTTTAGGACAAAATTGTAACTTGATTTGAAGGGTCAGCTCATTCAGGCTTTTCTCAGGGCATGGGTCAGCCTTGTCACACTATAGATTTAGTTACCACATGCGGCTATTGCTTCTTGTTTGCACAGATAAAATTACTCAGCTCGACTGAGTCTGGTTTTAATGAATTGCAGCCCAGGGGATTGTTTGTTGAGATCGACAATGTCCTTTATAGGGGAGGAAACCTGTCGTCCTCACCCAGTCTGGGCTGTATCGATATCCAGATCCACAACACAGCTCACTCTAATCTGCTCTCTGAGATGGCTGGGCAAACCACTCCACTGGATAAAATGCCACAAAAATGTCAAATTATTATAAAACCAGCTGGATCACCCAGGAGCTTGCTAGACACTGAGTCAGCCACTGCACATGATACTGAAACAAGCTGATCTTCCAGTGCTGGGTAAAGAAATATTTCCCCCAAGTACAAAGTGTCTAAAAAGCAAGTCTCAACAGCGCAGTTCTGTGTCCCCAAGACTACCAGTCTTGGGTGGAATTTTACCCAGTATTAGTAAAGGCTGAAACTACCTGACGCTACCCTGACACTGTCCCTGACACTGCCTGGTACTGCCCTAACACTGTCCCTGACACTGCCCCCTGACCCACCTTCCTGCTCACCCCAATCCCCCTGTGTCAAAGACTATTGTAATTGTCATTGTGAACAACGTTATGCCAATGAAATGCCAGATGAGAATACCTCCATCTGGGTGGCACAGTGGTTAGCACTGCTGCCTCACGCCACCTCCCTCAAAGCCCTTTATAACCAATGGAGTATTTTTGAAGTTGTAACATAGGAATTGTGACAGCCAATTTGCACATAGTAAGCTCTCTCAAACTGCAGTGAGATCATGGCCAGATAACTTGCTTCCATGATGTTGGTTGAGGAGTAAGTCTTGGGTAGGATACTTGGGTGAATTCCCTTGCTCTTCTTCAAAATAGTGTAAAGGAATCTTTTACATCCACCTTAGGTGGTTTAAGAACTCATCCAAAACATATAAACATGTGAAGTAGGATCAGGATTAGGCCACCAGCTTGCTCTGTGATTCAATAAGCTCCTGATTTATCTGACCATGGCCACTCCACATTCCTCCTACTCCCAATAACCTATGACCCCCTTGTTAGTTACCTCTGCCCAAAAACATTCATTTGCTCCATATCCACCGTTCTCTGGGAAGAGAGTTCCAAAGATTCATGACTCTTTAGGAGAAAAAAAGTTATTCTCATCTCTGCAAACGAGACCCTTTATTTTTAAACTGCATCCCCTAGTGCTAGTTTCTTCTACAAGGGGAAACACATCCTCTTCGCATTCATACAGCCAATTTCTCTCATCATCTTAATTATTTCAATAAAATTGCCACTCATTCTTTCAAACTGTAGGCCCATGCAACCTATCCAAACTTAATTTAAGATATTTACTCCAGTCTTAAAATTACAAAGCCAATAATCAGAGTGGACTGGACTGACCAAAGTTCATTCCTTGCTTGCTCCAAAAACCAAATTCAAATTGAATCCAATTCAAGGTCTCTATAAGAGAGACTATTAGAATCCAAGCTGACAAGATAAGATGTTGCACCCCATCTTGACTGGATCTGACACTTGATCTTAGCCAGAAGGCCAAGATGCAACCTGTCCAAACTTTCCTCACAACATAACCAACAACCCACCCCACCCCCATCCCAGGTATCCCCACACCACCAGCGGTGAAACACTTCCTCAGTACTGTACTGGAATGTCCTTACAGTGGCACCCACAACTTGCTGATGCCTGGGCAAGTGTGCTACCCACATTGAATCAGGGATTGAGTGAAAATGTCCCAGGTTTTGTTCCATTCCTACAGAACGTGAAAATCCATGGGAATGGGCAAATGCTGGCAAACAAATTGTTGATTGTTTCCACAGAATAAGTACTAAAGTAACTATTTGTAATGAAACCAAGAAAAATCAAGCTGAGTACAAGAGTTGGGAAATCATGTTGCAGCTATATGAAACCTTGGTTAAGATGCATTTGGAGTATTGCGTACAATTCTGGTCACCACATTACCAGAAGGATGTGGAAGCTTTGGAGAGAGCACAAAGAAGGTTCACGAGGATGTTGCCTGGTCTCAAGGATGTTGACTATGAGGAGAGGTTGAATGAAGTAGGACTGTTTTCATTGGAAAGACAGAGGCTGAGGGGAGACCTGATAGAAGTCTACAAAATTATGAGAGGCATAGATAGAGTGGATAGTCAGAGGCTTTTTCCAAGGGTAGAAGTATCACTTACAAGGGGGCACAGGTTCAAGGTGAGAGGGGGAAAGTTTAAGGGAGATGTGCAAGGCATGTTTTTCATGCAGAGAGTGGTGGGTGCCTGGAATGTGCTGCCAGAGGAGTGGTGGAAGCAAGCACATTAGCAGCATTTAAAAGGCACCTGGATAGGTACATGAATAGGTAGTGAATAGAGAGATATGGACCGAGTAAAGGCAGAGTTTTTTTTCTAGCTGGGTTGGGGCATCATGATAGCACAAGCTTGGAGGGCCGAAGGGCCTGTTCCTGTGCTGTACTTTTCTTTGTTCTTTGGAACTCACGGCTGGAATCAAGAGTAAATGAACATTTGATAGGTTCATGTAATATTCCTTTGTCCAATTTTAACTGAGGGATTAACCTGTTTGTTTCAGCTAACTATTCCTAATGCAAGTTAATGCTTTTCTATCTATCCCATGGGTCTGTGTCTAATGCTGTGACCTTTTCTGATGGGAGGTTATTTGTACATTTTACTCAAACAGCACTTGTTTCTTAAAGGAATGTTAGCAGAAAATATAAAGAATCAGTGTAGCACAGCCAGAAGCCGTTCGCAACAACTGTCGCGACAGTTTGCCAATTAACATAGCGATAATTGATGTTTAGATCCTACTGGTCATTTGGCAAAATATTTTGAACTGATGGTAGCACGCAGCTGGAATTAATCACTGTAACCAGACTCTGTATAATCCCAGTAAAGTAACATGGTCTAGACCAGACAATGTTAAAGCTGCATGTTTGATGGTCACATTGAAGATTAGATATCACAATTTTGAGTTTAAAGTTTTTTTTACAATACCCAAAGAGTAATGGATACTTTACATTAGAGCAGAGGCATTATCCACACATAAAATTCAATTTTTAACATATATGGACTGTCCCTTAAAACTATACAAAGACATAATTGGATACAGTGGCACAATGGTTAGCACTGCTGCCTCACAGCTCCAGGGACCAGAATTCGATTCCCAGATTGGGTGACGGAGTGGAGTTTTAACGCTCTCCCCGTGTCTGTGTGCACTTCCTCCAGGTGACCCAGTTTCCTCCCACAGTCCAAAGATGTACAGGTGAGGTGGATTGGCCATGCTAAATTGCCCCTTAGTGTCCCAAGATCGTAGAATCCCTACAGTGCAGAAGGAGGCCTTTTGGCCCATTGAGTCTGCACCAACCACAATCGCACCCAGGCCCAATCCCCACAACTGCCTGCATTTAGCCTACTAATGTCCCTGACACTAAGGGGCAATTTAGCATGGCCAATCCACCCATCCCACACATCTTTGGACTGTGGGAGGAAACCGGAGCACCCAGAGGAAACCCACGCAGACACGGGGAGAATGTGCAAACTCCACACAAATAGTGACCCAAGGCCAGCATTGAACCCGGGTCCCTGGCGCTGTGAGGCAGCAGTGCTAACCACTACACCACCTTGCTGCCCATTGTGTGCGTTAGATGGATTAGCCATGGGAAATGTATGGAGTTACGGGCATTAGGCAGGGAGAGGGCCTGGGTAAGATACACTGTCAGAGAGTTGGTACAGGCTCAATGGGCCAAATAGCCTCTTCTGAATTGTAGGGATTCTATGATTCTATGATATTTCTGTTAGTTTGCGCTAGTACTATCAGAGTAAGATAAAGGTTCTAGTCTGAAACAATACAGAACGTAGAACATAGAACACTACAGCACAAACAGGCCCTTCGGCCCACAAGTTGCGCCGATCATATCACTACCTATTAGGCTTACCTATAATCCTCAATCCTATTAAGTCCCATGTACTCATCCAGAAGTCTCTTAAAAGACCCTATCGAATTTGCCTCCACCACCACCGAAGGCAGCCGATTCCACTCACCCACCACCCTCTGAATGAAAAGCTTACTCCTGACATCTCCTCTGTACCTACTCCCCATCACCTTAAACCTGTGTCCTCTCGTAGCAACCATTTCAGCCCAGGGAAAAAGCCACTGAGAATCCACCCGATCAATACCTCTCAACATCTTATAAACCTCTATCAGGTCACTTCTCATCCTTCGTCTCTCCAAGGAGAAAAGACCGAGCTCCCTCAACCTATCCTCATAAGGCATGCCATCCAATCCAGGCACCCAATCCAGAAGATCAAGGAATTTTAAATGCAAGTTCTGACAAGCATAAAGGTGTTTGTGTAACCTTTAAAAATTGTTCTAAACATAGTTTCTCCCAAAGCTGGTGAAGTGGAGTGCTGCGTTGTGGGTGCATGACCAATCCCCCTAACATATAGATCTATAGACACTAAGAGGCAATTTTGATATGACCAATCCCCCTAACATGTACATCTTTTGATACTAAGGGACAGTTTAGCATGGCCAATCCACCTAACCCACACATCTTTGGACAGTGGGAGACCTCACCCAAGCTAGGAATCAAACCCAGGTCCCCGGCACTGTGAGGCAGTGGGGCTAACCACTGTGCCACTGTGCTGCTCACATTGACCAACAAAACCCTGCAAAAAAAAGCATTTCAAGGAATACTTTGCCAGTCTTACAAGCTCAAAAGAAAAGTCATTTTGGAATAGTAATCCTATATCACCAACTGCTTGCTGTAAGTAAATAGAATAAATGAGACCGCAAACCTCCAGCCATGTATTACAGTACACCATTGCAATAAAAGAGAGGGTGGGAAATCCTTATTATAGCATAAGCTAATATTACCCAACTTATTTATTCCAGGGTATAAGTTATTAGTATTGCAATGTTATCCAAGTTAATTATTTGCTAACACGATGTATGTAAAAGCTACTATTTAATCTAATTCATGTGTTTGGTGTAAAAGTGGACAAGCTAGACTGTAGAGAGAGACTATAAACTTCAGGGTCAAAACTTGCCCTTGGAAAACACTAAGATAGTGATGGCAGTGAGTGACTGGAATAGGCAGTTGGTCATAGTTGTCATAAATCAGGAACAAAATGACTGATATGCCCACAGAAATACTCAACAATGATTGTAAAATGCTGCAGCCACGGTGGCCTGCCAACAGCGAGCTGGATATTGCCTGAAATAAAGTGCAAGGTCATGTTTAAAATTATAAGGATAAAACTGAGCCTAGGTGTTGTATCTGGAAGGTCGGTGCTTTACCTAAATTAAAGTTTAATATATGTAAAGTTATCTACTGTAGCTGCAAGATAGAGTGGCATGGTGGCACAGTGGTTAGCACCATTGTCTCACAGCGCCAGGGACACAGGTTCAATTCCTGGTCTCGGGTGACTGTCTGTGTGGAGGTTGCACCATCTGCTCCAGAACATTCCATGCTTGAATATTTACTTCCAACCTCTAAATGCTCTGACCTCATCAACGAACTTTGATAGCTTCATTTTTTCCCTCATGTCATTGATACAAACTGTGACTAGCAAAGGTGTCCACACTTATCCTCGGCCACACAACGATATACCACTCCAGTACAACTCCTCGCATACGGTCTTTCTTCAGCACAGTAGCACAGCGGTTATCACCGCTGCTTCACAGCTCCAGGGATCTGGGTTCGATTCCAACTTGGGTCACTGTCAATGTGGAGTTTGCATGTTCTCCTCATGTCTGAGTGGGTTTTCTCTGGGTGCTCTGGTTTCCTCCCACAGTCCAAAGATGTGCGGATTAAGTTGATTGGCCACGGTAAAATTGCCCCTTAGTGTACTGAGATGGGTAGGTTAGAGGGATTAGTGGGTAAAATATGTAGGGATATGGGGGTAGGATCTGGGTGAGATTGCGGTCAGTGCAGACTCAATGGACCAAATGGCCTCTTTCTGCACTGTAGGGTTTCTATTACTATGAAGCTAATTGTCAATCCGCTTCTCCAATTACATGGATTGATTTATTCTTTTATTCATCCATGGGCTGTGGGCGTCTCTGGCTGGGCCAGAATTTATTGCCCATCCCTGAGGACTTTTAAGAATCAACAACATTGCTGAGGATCTGGAGTCACATGTAGGCCAGACCGGGTAAGGATTTCCTTCCCTAAAGGACATTAGTGAACCAGATGGATTTTTCCAACAATTGACAATGGTCATCAGTAGATTCTTAATTCCAGATTTTTATTGAATTCAAATTGTACCACTTGCCATGGTGGGATTTGAACCCAGGTTCCCAGAGCATTACCCTGAGTCTCTGGATTACCAGTCCAGCAACAATACCACTATACCACCACCTCTCCTTACATTGACTACATAATGCTATCAAATAAACAAGATCCAACAGGTTCTTTATGATCTACAACATATGACACCTCCTGAAAAATCTCTAACTGGTTTACGAAGTGTGATCTTTCCCCTACAGATGACCTGCCCTCATCCCTTCATATTCTTTAAGTGTTTTATGACATTCTTCTTTCCATTGGCCTCCAACAGTTTACACACAAAATGATGTCAAGACTTGTTTCTTTAAACATAGTGTTAACATTTCCTTCTTCACCATCTTTGGTACAATTCCAGATTCGACTGATTCACAAATGATCCTCACCAATTCTGACCTGATGTGGACAGCCATTTCCTGAGGCACCTTTGAACGCATGTCATCCATCCTGGAGCCTTATCCTCTTTTACTGCTTTCGATGGTTCCATCACTTCCCTCTCAGTTATTACTGACACCCTTTTGAAAAATTCTTTCATGGGCATTGTTGGCAGGACAAGCATTTGTTGCCTATTCTTAATTGCCTTTGAACTCAGCGGCTTGCTAGGCCATTTCTGAGGGAAGTTAAGTGCCAACCATATTTTGCAGCTCTGAGCCAAAATTTTACCTCCTCGCCTGCCTGAGGGTCCTAAGATCCTTCCCGAGGCCAATGGTGAACACTGTTCTCCAAGCATCACTGGGGTATGTAGGTTAGACCAGGTAAAGATGGCAGATTTCCTTCCCTAAAGGGAACCAGATGGGTTTTTACAACAATTGACAATGTTTGTCATGGTCTATAATATCAAGGCTAGCTTTATGTTCCAGGTTTAATTTTAACTTTTTTACTTTAATATTCAAAGCAAAATTGAATTATAGAGAGCATCATTTACTTATTCATTTATCAAAACAATAAAAAAACTCACAAATATTCAGTGCAGTTTATAATTCCAGGAATTGCAAAAATGGATTACTAGGATTAGTTTTTTTTATTCATTTCTGGGACATGGGCATCACTGGCTGGCCAGCAGTTATTGCCCATCCCTAGTTGCCTGAGGGCAGTTGGGAGTCAACCACACTGCTGTGGCTCTGGAGTCACATGTAGGCCAGACCAGGATGGCAGATTTCCCTCCGTAAAGGACATTAGTGAATCATCTTAATTTCCATCTTACATCCATGTAAACCACGACAGATCATCATATAATCTTTCCATGTCTGTAACCTCCTCCACCTCTACAACTGCCTGAGGTCCCTGCATTCCTCCAGTTCCGGTCTCTTGTACATCTCTTGGTTAAGTTCAGCCCTGTGTTGGTGGCTGGATCATCAGCCTTCTAGGCCTTAAGCTCTGAAACCCCCTCCCTAAATCCCTCCAAACCTTCCTTTTTCAGCCGCTTTAAAGCACCCTTTAAAAAATACTCTTTGGCCAACAAAAATATTTGGAAATAGGAGCAGGAGAAGGTTATTCAACCCTTCAAGCCTCTTCCACCATTCAGTAGGATCCTGGCTGATCAGATTGTGTCTTAGAATCATGGAATCCCCAGAGTGCAGAAGGAAGCCGTTCAGCCTATCGCATCTGAGGCAACAACAACCCTACCCAGGCCCCATTCCCATAACCCCAAGCATTTACCTTAATTAGTCCCCCTGACATTAAGGAGCAATTTAGCATGGCAAACCCACCTAACCTGCACATCTTTCGACTGTGGGAGGAAACTGGAGCACCCGGAGGAAACTCACGCAGACACGGGGTGAATATGCAAACTCCACGCAGGCAGTGACCCAAGCCGAGAATTGAACCCAGTTCCCTGGCGCTGTGAGGCAGCAGTGCTAACTGCTGTGCCACCGTGCTGCCCTTAATCTCACCTTCCTGCCTGCTGCTCTTGTAGGTTAAACGTCTGTTTACCGCAGCCTTGATTATATTCAGTGACCCAGTCTCCACTGCTTGCTAAGAAAGGGAGTTCCAAAAACAATTATCGTGCTGAGACAGGCAACCATTGCCACCTCCATCTTAACTGAGAAACACTTCATTTTGAAACTGTGTTTATGGCAACAAACTTTTAGCTACATTTCCTAATGTCTCCCTGTGAGGCTCCACGTTAAATTTTGTCTTGTAATCTTCCTGTGAGAAACCTTTAGAATGTTTAATGACAGTAAATTCAAGTTGTTGCTGTAGTTGTTGTTGATACAATCACATTCGCAGAATCGGGTATTTGCTACACCAAGGCTACAGATGAAATCAATCCTCTCAAGTCTTCAAAGTTTAACCAGAAAGCTATTAAATTGCAAAGAGCTTCCTCCTGTTGGGCAGTACGGTGGCACAGTGGTTAGCCCTGCTGCCTCAAAGCGCCAGGAGCCCGAATTTAATTCTGGCCTCAGGTGACTGACTGTCTGTGTAGAGTTTGCATTTTCTCCCCGTGTCTGCATGGGTTTCCCCCGGGTGTTCCAGTTTCCTCCCACACTCCAAAGATGTGCAAATTAGGTGGGTTTGCCCTGCTAAATTGCCCCTTAGTGCCCAAAAATGTGTAAGCTGGGGGATTGGCCAAGGTAAATGTGTAGGGATAGGGCAGAGGGGGTGGTCTGGGTGTGATGCCCTGTCATAGAGCTAGTGCAGACCCCATGGGCTAAGTGGCCTCCTTCTGCACTGCAACAATTCTGTGGTAAGGGAGATGTTTCCTTTCTTGTTAATCTTGCTGTTGAAAGGACACGTCACAATATTGTGGAGTATTATTATACATCTTTCAAATTCATACCAAAAAAATTCATTACCTCGCTTTTCTATGTAAAATATTGAAGCAGGAAGAAGTGCATTACTTATACTAATAAACTGAAGTCTCAGCTCGCTTGCTGGTGGCTGGGATAACTCTAGTATTAGGGTCTAATGTGGGACTGGGTACAGTACCACCCACACAGTGATGTAAGAAGGTACATAACCTAGACCTAGTGTCAGTGTGGTGCTGGCCAGAAACATGTCAAGACCTAAAATGGAGATGGCTCGCAGCCTGTATATTTGTATCGAGTTATGTGCACGTAAGACATACAGGAGACTATGAAGACCTCTTTAACAGGCATGTCTCACAGTCATCACAACAGTACTGGTTCAGTTTCTTAACTACAGCGCATAAACCAGATAGGAATAATCTGTTAGGTGCTTGTTGTAAATATTGCCATGGTTCCAGCAGTTAATACTTCATCAGCCTGCAACCATAGAAACCCTACAGTGCAGGTAGAAGCCACTGGCCCCATCGAACCTGCACTGACCACCCCCCCCCCCATCCCCCGCATATCCCTACATATTTACCCACTAATTCCTCTAACCTACGCATCTCAGGACACTAAGGGGCAATTCTTTTAGCACGGCCAATCAGCCTAACCCGCACATCTTTGGACTGTGGGAGGAAACGCAGACATGGGGGGGAATGTGCAAACTCCACACCGACAGCGACCGAAGACAGGAATCGAACCCAGGTCCCTGGAGGTGTGCAGCAGCACTGCTAACCACTGTGCTACCGTGCCACCTCCAAATGAGATTGGTAATCACCCATTTTCCAGAGCTGTCAAGAGGTTTGACTGGATGACTGTTTGGGAGTAGGATAGTGAGAATCTCAATGAAGAAGCTTATTTCATTAAGACAGAGTGTCCCTGATTACCCAAAAGGCAGAACACCCACTACAGCCTGAGGGAATGATGTAAGTTTGTAACAGAGTACTCAAACCTCCTGCACATGACCA
This sequence comes from Carcharhinus amblyrhynchos, assembly GCF_965287045.1. Classification (NCBI taxonomy): domain Eukaryota; kingdom Metazoa; phylum Chordata; class Chondrichthyes; order Carcharhiniformes; family Carcharhinidae; genus Carcharhinus; species Carcharhinus amblyrhynchos. Next base: position 42,630,292 of record NC_137340.1, read on the forward strand.
TCAGTGTAATTCATATTGAAATTCTCCTAGATTAATGTTCAGCTGGCTAGGTTTTATCTGTCAACGGAGCAATTGCAAGTACAAACTTTACATTCACCTCTTGTGTCACAACTGGCAGTTTCCCCTGTCCATTTATCAGAGGAAATGCTGTTAAGGAACAGTTTTATACACAATTCTGCTTTTAAAGTGAAACTGTGTATTTTTTGAACTGTCCCAGAATGTCCCACAAATTTTTTATAAGCTCATAAGATATTGGAGCAGAATTAGGCCATTCGGCCCATTGAGTCTCCTCTGCCATTCGATCATGGCTGATATGTTCCTCATTCCCATTTTCCTGCCTTCTCCATGTAACCCTTCAACCCATTACCAATTAAAAATCTATCTAACTCCTCCTCAAATTTACTCTCTGTCCCAGCATTCGCCGCACTTTGGGGTAGCAAATTCAACAGATTCATAACCCTTTGGAAGAAGTAGTTTCTCCTCATCTCTGTTTTAAATTTGCTACCCCTTATCCTAAGACTATGACCTCTTGTCCAGGAATGCCCCACATGAGGAGGCATCCACTGCACGCCTACTTTATCCATAACTATTATCATATTATATGCCTCAATTTGATCCCCCCCCGCCCCCCGCCATTCTTCTAAATTCTAGAGAGTATAGGCCTAAACTGTTCAATCTCTCTGCATACGACAAACCCCTCATCTCTGGAGTCAATCTAGTGAACATGCTCTGAACTGCCCCCAATACCACTACATCTTTCCTCAAATAAGGGGACCAAAACTATGCACAATGCTCCAAGTGCGGCCTCACTAATGCCTTGTAAAATTGCAACAGTACTTCCTCACCTTTATATTCTATTGCTTTAGTTATAAATGCCAACAATCTATTCACTTCCTTTATTATCTGCTGTACCTGCATGCTAGTTTTCTGTCCTGCTGTAAGTAGGCACATCAGGAGAATAGCTCAAGATGCTGTTGGGTGATAGCTGAGGTCAACAAAACAATATTGTGTAAAATCGCTTCTCGGCCTTTTTAGGTTATATTTTAGCTTCATTTGAAGCAAAATTTTGAAGTGGCATCTTAGCCTTTTGCCTAAGATGCAAATGAGATCAAGCCTTGGAGGAGGAGCTATGCCCACTTCAATCAGCTTGGATCATGTAGATCAAGCCCAAGACAGGAGGTGAGAGCCCTGTCTTGTCAGCTTGGATCAGGAATGTCTCAGCTTGTTGAGACTCTGAATTGGATTTGATTGGATTGAACTGGAATAAAAACAAAAAATTTGTCTTCAAATATGCTCCAGCCTACAGTGAAGGTATATAAATATATATACATGTGCTGTGATTTCATAAATGCAATTCAAATTGGTTGCAGTACCAATTGTTACTCCAAAATTTGTTGACATTTTGGGGGGAGTTTTCCCATCCCACCCACCACAGCAATCTGCTGGGGGGGGCAGTCCATGCAAAGGTCTGTTGACCTCAGGCAGGATTTAGCAGTTTTGAGGCCAGCACAGCCGGAACGTCCTACTCTTTGTGTACGTCCGTCACGCTCCAGACATTACACTACAGATGTTATACGTTTTGTTGCACTTTGTGCCCACCTTCTTCCCCAGCCTCCAAAACTCAGCCCGTACCTTCCCTGTCCTCTCCTCCCTAAGGTTCTGACCCCTCCCTGCCCAAAAAGCCCAACTTACCATAGTCCACCATCCATGACACTTCTGCCCGGGGACCTTTGTTGTGCCAATAGCGACCATTACTTGCTGCAGGGTCTATTCACCTGCAGGCCAATCAGATTGGCTCTCGGGGGGCAGGACTTCCTTTCCTTGAGGGGCAGAAGTCCCCACTCATTGTTAAGACTGTTCCCAGCGTATTATTGCAGTGAGGCAGCAGCACACCAGTAAAACATAAACTTGCCGCTATCTTAAACGCAAATATGGCCTTTTCTTTTCAACAACATGTTCTTCTTATATGAGCACTAGCCATACAACAAGCTTGGGTCACTGTGTGGAATTTGGGTATGCTAAATTGCCCCATAGTGTCCTAAAGTGTGTAAGTTAGGGGGGCTGGCTATGCTAAATTGCCCCTTAGTGTCCCACGGTGTGTAGGTTAGGAGGGTTGGCCATGCTAAATTGCTTCTTTGTGTTCTAAGGTGTTTAGGTTAGGTAAATTGGCCATGGTAAATTGTCTCTTAGTGTCCCAAGGTGTATAGATTAGGGGGATTGGCCATGCTAAATTGCCCCTTAGTGTCCTGACATTTGTAGGTTAGGGGGATTAGCAAGGTAAATACATGGAGTTACAGGAAATGGCTTAGGTGGGATCCTCTGCCAGAGAGTTGGTACAGACTCGATGGACCAAATAGCCTACTTCTGCATTGTGGAGATCCTATGGGATTCTATGGGAATTGACTATTATGGACATAAATCTCAGACCGAGTTATATTTTGTGAGGAGAGAAATGTGACAAAATGGTAGACTGGCAAGATCCAAGAAAGGAGAGACAGAGAAACGACAAATTTTGGGGGGCATATGTAGAAAGTAAAAACTGCACTTTGCACCTGAGCACATAAAGAGCAGTTTGTTCATTTGCCAAAAATCTGATGTTTAGGGCATGCTTTCTTCAAACGTTAATGAGGCTGGCATCCATAGTTTCTTCAGCAAAACAACAGGTGTTGGTGCCCTAACACTGAGTTGAGCGAGTAGATGTTTTCCCATTCTTTGGCTGGGATTTTGTGTTATTTCCTGGGAAATTGCCTCCTCTACTTACAGAAGAATGAAGGGAGATCTTATAGAAACATCTAAGATTATGAAGGGAATAGTTTAGATAGAAGTAGGGAAGTTGTTTCCAGTGGTGGGTGAAACCAGAACTAGGGGGCATAGCCTCAAAATAAGGAGAAGCAGATTTAGGACTGAGTTGAAGAGGAACTTCTTCACACAAACAGTTGTGAATTTGTGGAATTCCCTGCTCAGTAAAGCAGTTGAGGCTACCTCATTGAATGTTTTTAAGGCAAAGATAGTTGCATTTTTGAACAGTATTGCCTCCTCTACTTACAGAATTCTGTCAGTGTCTCAGGGTGAAGTTTTAGGTTTGGAAGTTTCCAATCTGTTCTGAAACAAGAGTAAAATACTTACCGGTTGCAAGCTTTTGGATTTTATTGAAACGTGGAACTATTTTATGTTAGATGAATTCTCCATGAGCTCTATAAAGCCCAACTCTGTTCAAAACTTTCTAGGGAGACATCTTACCATCTCTCTTATTTCTAGAGAGGACACAGGGAATCTCCTCTCATTAGGAAGGTGAACATATTGCTGTATTTTTCTATTTGATCAATGTCCTTCCAGAACTTTCTTCCAAAACTCCAAATATGCCTCCTTCCTGCCTCCTGTGATTTGGCTGCATTTAAGTCAAGACTCACTATTATACTTCTCCTTTTCTCAGTTTCTCCTGTATAATCTCAAACTTGTCCTTTTGCCTTGATTCCAAGCATTGTAACTTCATCATATTTGAATGGGACTTTAGCACCACATGTAGTTATAATTTTTTTGCATCCCTCCTATCCTTTCTTTCCTACGTTCAATATTTCTTTCTCCACAGTTTTGATCAATGATAACTACACTGTCTTCCTGATTTCCTATTTATTGGAACTTCTTAATCCTTTCTTAGACCACTTGGTGTTTTGGAATCAAGAAGTCTAATGGAATGTTATCCTTCATTATGAGAGGAATTGAATATTAAAGTAAGAATGTTCTGCCTCAGGTATACAGGGCATTGATGAGACCACATCTTGAATACTGTTGCTGTTTGGGTTTTTTGTAAATTCATTGGAGGTGGTTCAGAGGAGGTTTTCTAGACTGATACCAGGATTTAGCGGGTTGTCTTATGAGGAAAAGTTGGACAGATTGGGATTGTTTCCACTGGAGTTTAGGAGAGTGAGAGGTAACCTGATTGAAGTATTTCAGATTCGGAATGGTATCGACAAGATGGACACGCAAAGGCAGCACAGTGGCATAGTGGTTAGCATTGCTACCTCACAGCACCAGGGAGCCAGGTTCATAAGAACATAAGAAATAGGAGCAGGAGTGGGCCATCTAGCCCTTCGAGCCTGCCCCGCCATTCAATAAGATCATGGCTGATCTGTCGTGGCTCAGTTCCACTTTCCTGCTTTCTCCCCATAACCTTTAATCCCCTCTCTTATCAAAAACCCATCAACCCGCGTCTTAAAAATATTTAGCGAGGCAGCCTCCACCACTTCAACGGGCAGAGAATTCCAGAGATTCACCACCCTTTGAGTGAAGAAGTTCCTCCTCAACTCCGTTCTAAACCGCCCCCCTTTATCTTGAGGCTGTGCCCCCTAGTCCTACTGTCTTTTCTGAGCGGGAAGAGTCTCTCCACCTCTATCCCATCCATCCCATTCATCATCTTATACGTCTCAATGAGATCTCCCCTCATTCTTCTAAACTCTAACGAGCACAAGCCCAGTTTATTCAGCCTCTCCTCATAGCTCAACCCCCTCAACTCCGGTATCAGCCTAGTAAACCTCCTCTGCACTCCCTCCAAGGCCAAAATATCAATTCCAGCCTCGGTCACTGTTGGTGTGAGTTTGCTTGGGTTCTGCTTGGGTTTCTTCCGGGTGCTCTGGTTTCCTCCCAAAGATGTGCAGGTTAGATTGATTGGCCATGCTAAATTGTCCCTCGGTATCAGGGGAAAGAGCAGTGTGGATGTGTCGGGTTATGGGAATAGAGCCTGAGTGAGATTGTTGTTGCTGCAGACTTGATGAGCTGAATGGCCTCCTTCTGCAGTGTAGAGATTTTATGATGTTTCCACTTGTGGGTGAGTCCAGAGCTAGGGGGCAGCGCTTTAAAATTTGGGGATCGCACTTTTGGGACCAAGATGAGGAAATCTTTTTCTTTCAGAGTGTTGTAAGACTTTGGAACTTGCTGCCTCAGAAGAGGATGGGGACGAGAATGTTGAATATTTTCAAAGTCGAGGTAGATAGATAGGGAATCAATCACAGGTTACTGGGGGTAATGGGATTGTGGAATTTGAAGCACTATCAGAGGGGCCATGATCTAATATTGAATGACAGAGCAGATGCGAGAGGTCAAATTTTGCTCCTGTTTTGTATGTTTGCATCTCTCCTATTTACCATGTCAAAAGGCTCAACTTTTGACTGATCTTACCAAGTTGTACTACCTGGCTGTTTACCCTCCTGCAGCAAAGACAAAACACCTGGAATTTATATAGCGCCCTTCATGACCTCCAGCTGCTGCTAAGCACCTTGTAGCCAAATACATTTGACAGGTAGGGTGGGTTTTTATAGCCTCGCTCGAGTGATAACGGAAATTCTCGCCTGAGCTCAATGGAGATTTCCATTGTCGGAACCTCACTCGCTCCGATTCTGTGATGGGCGAGGTGGTAAAGTTCAGGCGATAGTCACTGCTGTGTCATATAGGAGGTGCAATGCGCTCCCTTCAGTGTCTGAAACAGGTGGAGTGAACATTAAAGGATGTTAAAGCCCAGAGCTATGGTTTAACTGAGCTAAGATACAAGTAATGGACATTAGGGGCATTTTCAGATGGAGATAGGGCCTGACTGCCTGTCATTCAACATAAAATATCCTTCCACCTGCCTTCGCTCCCTCCTTTTTGATCTTTAACAACAACAACTTGCATTTATATATCTACATTAAGGCAGTGCAGGTACAGTCTCAAAATTGGCTGTCCAAAAGCCAGAACTGCCCAAAATACAGACACTTTTTTTACAATACATCAGGCATCAATGTTAATTGAGTAAAATTTAACAAAAAGTATACCTGGACAATTCGGCTAGCTGTTGTGTGACGCCAGACTATTTATTGGCTTTACCGCTTCACACTTTGGTCTACTCCCACATTCCAAATGACCCTTGACCCCATTTGACCCAAACTGCTCATGGCCCGAACCTGAAATCCGGCAAGATCCAAAACCCAGCTTGGCATCAGTCCCAGTCTTGAGACACTGTACTTGTAAAACACCCTGAGGTGCTTCACACGCATGTTATCAGACAAGATTTGACAGTGAGCCACGCATTAGGATCTTTCTCTACACCCTAGCTATGACTGTGACACTACATCCTGCATTCTATCCTTTCCTTCTCTATGAACAGTATGCTTATGTGACAATAATAAATCAAATTAAGTATTAGGGCACCTGACCAAAAGCTTGATCTTAGAGGCAGGTTTTAAGCAGTGACATTAAAGAGGAGACAGGAGTAGAGAACAGAGATGTAAAGAATTGTAGAGATTGGACTGTAGGCATCTGAAGGTACAGACATCAATGGTTGAGAAATTAAAATGAGGAAAACAGTTTTCAGAGGGTTGCAAGGCTGCTGGAATTGAATGATACACAAAAAAAGATGAGTCATACAGAATCCTAATTAATTCATTCATCCAAGTCCAAAAATAATTAAAGCAACAGTCTGATTGCATGTGTTGTCAATCAATCTCATTGTAAGACAAAAATTGTACCACCTCATTTAACAAGGAATGGTTTACATTACATATATAGGTGGCAATCATAATTAACGCTTCTGCCAGAAAATGTATTCTGAACATTTCAGAATACATTTTCCCATCCTGGTTCATCCACAGATCAAAATGCCTACCTGCTCTTACAGACAGCTGAGGATCATAGAAATCACAGAATCCCTACACTGCAGAAGGAGGCCATTTGGCCCATCAACTCTGCTCTGACAACAATCCCACCCAGGTCCTATCCCCGAAACTCCACATATTTATCCTGCTAATCCCTCTAACATATACATCCTGGGACATTGAGGGAGAATTTAGCATGGCCAATCTACCTAACTTGCATATCTTTGGACTGTGGGAGGAAACCGAAGCATCTGGAGGAAACCCACCCGGACAACATGCAAATTCCACAGAGTGACCCAAGCCAGGAAAGGGTGGTGAATCTCTGCCCATTGAAGTGGTGGAGGCTACCTCGCTAAATATATTTAAGTCACGGGTAGATAGGTTTTTGACAGACAAGGGAATTAAGCGTTATGGGGAGAAAGCAGGAAAGTGGAACTGATCCACTTCAGATCAGCCATGATCTTATTGAATGGCGGGGCAGGCTCGAAGGGCTAGATGGCCTACTCCTGCTCCTATTTCTTATGTTCTTATGTAGGAATTGAACCCAGGTCCTTAGAGCTGTGAGGCAGCAGTGCTAACCACTGTGCCACCGTTAGAGGAGATGTGAGCTCAGAGAGTAAAGGGAACGATTAGGGTCCAGTGTATATACATTTTGCATTGCTAGTGTCTTGCGTTAACCTGATGGTCCCAGCAATGGAGTGTCTGGGAGAATATATTCACAAACAGGGACGTTGATTCAGCCTGTGAGGTGCATCATGCCACGTGAGGGACAGTTGTTATATGAATATTCATGGATAAGTTTATTCAATTATTTCTACATAATCAACTATCTTGAATTTATAACATCATAAATAAATTAATTTTTAGAAATATATAATGTAACTGGTAAGAAATTCTCCTTATGGTCGCATGACACCAGAAAAGTTTTTTTTTCATTTAATTACAGGATTTTGGCCTTGCTGGCTAGGCCAGCATTTATTATCCATCCCTAATTGTCCTTGATAAGATGGTGGCGAGCTGCTTTTTTGAACTGCTCCAGTCAGTGTGGGTACATCCAATGTGCTGTTAGGGAGGGAATTCCAAGATTTTGATGCAGCGAAACTGAAGGGAGGTCAGTATGTTTCCGAGTCAAGATGGTGTGTGACTTGATATTTCTAGGTGGTGGTTCCCATGCGTCTGCTGTTCTTGCCCTTCTAATTGGTGGTGTGTTTGAAAGGTGCTGCCTAAGGAACCTTTGTGAATTCCTGCAGTGCGTCATGTACACACTGGTGCTGCTCGGTGGTGGATGGAGTTAATGTTTGTGGAAGGGGTGCCAAACAAGCAGACGGCTTAACCCTGGATGGTTTTGAGTTTCCTGAGTGATTTTGAAGCTGCACTCATCCAGGCAAGTGCAGACTATTCCATTACACTCCTGACTTGTGCCTCGTAGATGGTGGACAAGCTTTGGGGAGTCTGGAGGTAAGCTACTCACTGCAGGTTTCCTAGCCTTTGATCAGCTCATGTAGCCACAGTATTTACATGAATATTCAGTCCCGGTCAATGGTAGCCCCGCTGGATATCGAAACTGGGGATTCAGCAACGGTAATGCCAATGAGCGCCAAAAGCGATGGTTAGATTCTCTCTTGTTGGAGAGAATTTTGACGGAATCTAATTAGCTCATGCACAGAAAAGAAACTATACATTTAAAGGACTGATAGAAATGACAGCAGAATTTACCTGTGGGATCCAATTGTTCGATGTCATTCTGCAGCCCTTTGTTGCTACATTCCGATAATACTTTATATAGCGAGATGTGGATTACTCAATATATTCTATTGCATTTATTCATCTTAAACCTTTGATGAAGTAGCATTGAGAGGATTTAATCTGTGAATCTAATACAGAGTTCTGAAAATAACTGCAGTCAATTCCACAAAACTATTGCTGAAAAATAAAATTCCTTTGCGTTTGAGAGAACAGGAACATGTGGTAATAAATTTCCATTTTGTTCTAGTGCTGCGACGTTTTGGCATCCAACAGCGGGAATCAACAATTCAACCAATGAAGAGTCACATCAGCTTACAACCAGAACGATCACTAACATCTATGCAATGCTATAAATCAAAGCATTTCAAATTAATTTATTGATTACCAAGCATAAAAGCTCACTGCCCATCAGCATTTGAGCACCGGCCCAATTTGCATTTGGTAAAGTTCCCTGTAGCACAGAACTCTTTCCTCAAGATATGATTATTGTCATGTTACATCTGGCAGCAAATTTATTTTTGAATGTCGGACTGGGAGTGAAGGCAACTGGTGGAGGTGGGGGTTGGTGGGGGGGGGGGGGGGGGGGGGGTTAGGGAAACAGCCAGTAACATGGTTTCTTACAACTTTACGGTCGCTTTAAAGTAATGGGAGCGCTGCCAGACTGGTGATTTACGAAGCTATGAATTATGAATATATGAAAATTAAATCTGGACATGTTTCTCCAGGATCTGTGGCATGGCGACTTGAGTTAAGATGTGGGGCGGCTTACCCTGCACAGCGCATATTTCCCCGCAGGAGCTGTACAATCGTTTTATCCACCATCGACGGATTAACAACCTTTTTGTTTTCAACCAAACCAGAAGCAGGGTCAGAATGGGGAGAAGATCCGCAAAAAATGTTGGTTCTCTCCGAGTCTCCGAGTCGCATTGCACGCGTCGAATCACGCCGAATGGACATGCCATTTTCAACCAGTGTGTGGCAGACCCTGGGTGCGACACAGATACTAAATAGCGTGCTGCGTTTAAAGTTACAACTAACACCTGTTGGAACACAAATTATCAAAAGGTCAATCAAATTGTTGTATAAGCACATATCAGCCGTCAAATAAAGTAGATGTGCCCTAAACCTGAAACGTTTCATTCGGACTATCACCACTTATAAAAATAATGATTCCTACTGGCAGATACATTGACGGTGCTGATATTTTGTTCCAGTACATAGAGTGAACAGAGTTACTCCATGCTAATTATTTTATCTTAGTCACAGTGGGCTGAACAAAGAGCATCCACACAGTATGATACAGCAGATGCTTTAGAAACACACCTTAAACATTGCAGCTGTAACGGACAGATTAATATTGTTGGTCTCATGCCTTGTTGGACTTCCAGTCCAGTCCCAAGAAAGGTGGAGGCTTTGGAGACAGGTTAATGTCAAGATTTATTGAACATATTGGTGGAGGGATCAATCACGAGGGGTCACCGTTTTAGGGTAAGCGGCGGGAGATTCAGAGGAGATGTGAGAAAATACTTCAATAGTAAAGAGCTCAGAGGGTGGTGGGAATCTGGAATGTGCAGCCTGGGAAAGTAGTGGAGGCCGGAAACCTTACAATCTTTAAAAAGCATTTGGATGAGCACTTGAAATATCATAACATTCAAGGATATGAGACAAGTGCAGGAAAATGGAGTGTGCCTTTAGTGGTAGATGTTGTTGGAGCAGACTCGATGGGTTGAAGGACCTTTTTTGGCACTGTATGACACTATGGCTAAAATGTTCTTGACTTTAAGGAAGCAACTATGTCTATGTCAGAAGGAAAGTGTCTGCAAATCATTTATTCCATATTTATTATACTCACTCATAGGATATCCATTTGGGTTGAGGGTCACCAAAGCAGGTGGTTTATGATCAGAATCATCCTGCACTTATAGTTTTATTGGATCTGGTAAAACTTTAGCTTCATATATTCTCCATCTTTCAGAAACAAACCCCAGTTCTATTTGTACAATTTCTGTCTCCTATATATCTTACCTGTCTGTTCTATTCTAGTAATACCACCTCCAGCCAGCTTGACTATTTTGATTTATACATTATTGAAGTCATGCAACATAAGTTTTATAAGACCAAATGAACTAGGAGCAGGAGCAGGCCATCTGGCTCCTCGAGCCTGCTCCGCCACTCAATAAGATCATGGCTGATCTTTTCGTGGACTCAGCTCCACTTATCTGACCGCTTATCATAATCCTTAATTCCTTTACTGTCCAAAAATTTATCTATCCTTGCCTTAAAAACATTCATTGAGGTAGCCTCAACTGCTTCACTGGGCAGGGAATTCCAGATTGGATGAAGAAGTTCCTTCTCAGCTCAGTCCTAAATCTGTTCCCCCTTATTTTGAGGCCATGCCTCCTTATTCTAGTTTCAACCACCAGTGGAAACAACTTCCCTGCTTCTATCTTATCTATTGCCTTCATAATCTTATATGTTTCTATAAGATCTCCCCTCATTCTTCTGAATTCCAATGAGTATAGCCCCAGTATACTCAGTCTCTCCTCATAAGCCAACCCTCTCAACTCCGGAATCAACTTTATCTAAGATTTTCTTCTAGAAAACCTGGTCCAAAGGAAAACTGTTCATTATATCGACGCTGGCTGCATTTGATTCTGCTTATCTTGCTCGAGCTGTTTGTTTTGCTTGGAAATGTCTCACACAAAGATCAATCTCAATCTCCTTGACAAGGTAAGTGCACCTTGTCCTCCTCAGAATAAGTACACTTATTCTTTCTATATCTGTTCACCATGACCCCACATATCAATTTATTCATCAGTTTCTTTATCCACGTCAAACTGTATACTGACAATAACACACACTGCCATACGCACATCACCAGGAGAATGCTCTGAACTAACACAGTCAACTGAGTACTCTGACTTAATGTCTGGGTTTCTATTAATGTTAATTCAGTTTCCTCACATTCTTAGATCTCATAAATCCACTGAGCTGATTTTTGTGATGATATCATCAGTATTCATTCTTTACAATTCATCAAATCCCGATAGTGCAAAAGGAGGCCATTCAGCCCATCGAATCTGCACTGACTTTCTCTGACAGAGTACCTTACCCAGGCCTTTTCTCCCACCTTATCCCTGTAACCCCGCATATTTACCATGGCTAATCCATCTAACCTACAGATCTTGGGACACCAAGCGAAAATTTAGCACGGCCAATCCACCTGCACATCTTTGGTTTTCTATCCCAGTGACCTGTGAGTTAAAGGTACTTCTCATTATGGCTCTAAACGTTACGGACAACCACAATGATCCCAGACTCTATCCTGATCTGGGCTAAGCCATTGAACAGCAATTAGCCTCAGTAAATTTAGGCTAGAGAAGGGAATAAAATCTATGACAAATTCGCTCTTTACTATTGACAGAATTGCCTGACTGATGCTGATCCATGACTGAGATACCAAGTTTTACATCAGAATATCAAGAGCACTGAAGCCATCTTTTTCAACTCTCATTTACATGTTGTGCTCTTATCTCAATGTCAATCCTCTCCTTGGTCACTTAGTGAAATTAATTAATATGGTTTGCATCCTCTGTGTCCTGATTAATCTTGAAGTCAATTTCAAGTCCCGTGTCCTGGTCATCACAAGAATTGCATCTCCCCAACATCACCCATCTCTATCCCAAACTCTGGGTCCAGTGCAATAAGTCAGGACAAACATGGGCAAGGAAACCTCCTGCCGATCACAACCTCCCACCCCCACTCAGCAGTGCTCCATGTTGAATACAAAGAAACACTGTGTGTAGGAAGGGCACAGAATGTACTTTTGGTGGGGTGCTTCAATGTCCATCACAAGAAAAGCTTGACATCACCAATACTGCCTGAGCTGACTGAGTTCTGGAAGACACAGCTGACAGACCAGACGTGTAGCCAGCAATGAGAGAAACAAGAGGGGAAATCCTACTTGCTCTCCTCCTCATCAATCTACCTTTCACAAATGCATTTGTCCCTGGGAGTTTTGGTATAAGTTCTCCTTTACGCTTCCTGATGCTCCAATGAGCAGCATACGGGAATACATCTCACACGTCCATGTGTAAGGCCTAGACACTTGAAATTTAAGGTGATGATAATTTTGACAGGCGCTGACAGGCGCCTCATTCCTCCAGTGTGATGTTCCTGGTTGGGTTGCAGGGGGAGACACAGTTCAGTGACTGCCTCTGTTGAATCTTAGTTACCTCAGGCATTGTTCCTGGGTCAGCTGTAGATAGGAGAAGTCTTCCTGAAAAGCCCTTGTTCATATTTCCTCTCTCTGCAGCTTCTGCTCCATCTCATGGTCGTGCTACAGACCACAAGGCGCTGCAACTTCAGACTCCAGACCTTGGGCAACGTTCCCTCCATCTTTCCTGATTGGAAGCACCAGCTCTAAAAGAACAGCTTCAAGGGCAGAGCGAAGAATTTCCACAAAATCAGCCTCAGCAAGAGATAAGTTAATATAAGAAATAAGTCAAATTGGAGCCTAGAACTTTGAGCAGCATTGAATTATCGCCCATCTTGCATGCTCTTTGAGGAAGGACAAGTGAGTATGTTGAATGGGCCTGTGTGGCCTAAGTTTGCAAATATGGCATCATCTCGGTCAGAGTGATAAATTTTTGCTCACCTCACTCCCACAACAAAGTCACGTAGGACCCAAAAATTCCAGTTGTCAGATAACAGTGGTTAACAATGCTGCTCACAGTGCCAGGGACTTGGGTTCGAATCCTGGCATGGGTGACTGTGTGGAGTTTGCACGTTCTCCCCATGTCTGTGTGGGTTTCCTCCAGATGCTCCAGTTTCCTCTCACAGTCCAAAGATATGCTGGTTAGGTGGATTTGCCATGCTAAATTAATTACATCTTCGTACCAGGGTGATTAGCAGGGTAAATACATGGGGTTAAGGAGATAGGGCCTGGGTGGGATTATGGTTGGTCCAGAATCCTATGGGAAAGCTCACAAAAGTCTGAAAGACATGCTAGTTAGATGCATTGGCCATGCTAAATTCTTCCTCAGTGTCCCTGAACAGGTGCCAGAGTGCGGCGACTGGGGGTTTTCACAGTTACTTCATTGCAGTGTTAATGTAAGCCTACTTGTGACACAAATAAACTTAAACTTATATTTTTCGATTTTAAGCACCAATCCTGATATCAGCAATAACAACAAGGACAGGGGAAATTGGGTCATGAATCCTTCTCCTCCTCCTCATTAAGGCCAATTGCTGAAAAGCTCATTAACAGCTTGTCAGAACTTCAAGAACAATTTTTTTTAGGGTCAGACACTTTACCCACATCTTCAGAAACCATGTCGATTCACAATGGGAACTCAGTCATGGCTGCCTCAGGGCATCATGGCCTCAGGAAAAAGGAGGACTTGCTGCTACAAAGGTGGCAGAGAGAGCGGGCACTCAGCACCCAGGCACTGAACACGGTCAGCATGCCCTGAACATTGCAGGGAAAGAACAGCAAGGAAGAAGGCTGCCTAGAGCAATTTAAACGTCCACTTGCCCTGAAGTAAGACTCCGGTTAGCAATGGGGACACAAATATCAGATTCTAGACTGCGTGGCTTCGAGGGACAGCTCCCTTCGCAGGTAGGGAAGAACCCTGGGCGTTCGGAGGGCAGAGGAAAGACTGGTAGGAGGGCAGTGAGGCAAAATTATCAACATTGGAGCGAGCAGCAAAGACAGAGCTACCTGGAAATGATCAAGAATCAGCGCTGGAGGAGACCAGCAAGTTGGTCACAGACATTTGTGGTTTTATTGCTGAAGAGCCGTGCAGCTTGCAATGTTGCTCTGTCAGTAACTGTCAACGTCAATTAAGATCTTGACCTTCTTGACATCCGGCTCCTTCCAAGGATTAGCTGTGGACCTCAGCGGCACCTCAAATACATGAGTGCACCTCACTGGCTGCTGATTCCCTCTTTTCCAGAGCTGGACAGGCACATTCCTTTAATGGTCGATGCAGCCTCACTGGGGCAGAGGACACAGGCATTCATCACCCATGCTGGATTTGCCTGGGCCAGGGCATCAACCAGTACACCCATGTGATCATCATAACAAACACAGAGGGTGAAAATATGAACTCCAAAGTTGTGTAGGTGAGGTGGGTTGGCAATGCTGTGTTGCCCCTTAGTGTCAGGGGGCTAGCTAACCCAGCTAGCTCAGTTGGTAGAGCATGAAGCTCTTAATCTCTGGGTTGTGGGTTCGAGCCCCATGTTGGGAGTTGTTACTTTGGGATTTTTAAGGGGCGTCTTGGCAAATACATGAATAGGATGGAAGGAGAGGGGAAGGGTAGGGGGCTTTAGTTCAGTCAGGCAGCATGGCCGGTGCAGGCTTGGAGGGCTGAAGGGCATGTTCCTGTGCTGTAAGCTTCTTTGTTCTTTAGTTATTGTCAATGCATGGGGTTGTGGGGATAGGGCTTGGATGGGATTGTAGTAGGTCCAGATTCGATGGGCCAAATGGCCTCCATGTGCACTATAGGGCTTCTATGATGTCTATGCAAAATTAGACGGTATGACGTAACGTCGGGAAGAGATGGAGAAAGGGGGTTTTCAGCTGTAGGGAGATGCAGGCCAGGCATCTCCTCACCAGGGGAGTTAAGTCAGAAAGATGGAGGGAGAAAGTTGTTCTTAATCTCAGCTCAGGAGAGGCACTGGACTGCTGAGTCGGCCTTTGCTTCACCTTTCAGCCTGTTCCAGTTCCTTCCTTTTACGCAAAGCCCCAAGAAAATTGTCCATTCACTTTTTGTCACAGTGCAAATTATCCATTTAGAATGGAGCAATCTGACAATCCATTCACCCTGTTCCATATCACGCGGTGCCTATTAATACTCCAGAGCAATTGTACACTTCAAATGCCATCCACAGGCAACCAAGGCACATCAGCGCCCTCTGCAGTTACTGTCTCTAAACTGCAAAACATGCATTCCTGCTTTTCATAAACGTTGGGAGGTTTTGTTGTGCCAATAACTATTTCCTGGTAAATATATAACTAATTATTCAGGAAATAAACTGTTGTTTTTCTGTTACTAAACACAAGTGACATAAACGGGGAGGGGGGGGCGGTGGTTGGCACAGTGGTCAGCACTGCTGCCTCACAACGCCGGGTCCCAGGTTCAGTTCCGACCTCAGGTTACTGTCTGTGTGGAGTCTGCACTTCCTCCCCATGCCTGTGCGGGTTTCCTCCGGGTGCTCTGGTTTCCTCCCACATGATGTAGAGATGCCGGCGTTGGACTAGGGTAAACACAGTAAGGAGTCTCACAACACCAGGTTAGAGTCCAACCAGTTTATTTGATAGTAATCTCACAAGCTTTTGGAAATGGTGTACCTTTGTCAGATGTTCTGATCAGAGAAAGGTATATAAAGTCACACACACAATTTACAGAATACTGATTAGAATGCAAGTCTTTACAGCTAACCTGCTATTCAAGTCTTAAAGATGCAGACAATGTGAGTAGAGATAGCATTAGCATAGGTTAAAGGTTCCTCCCACACTCCAGAGATGTGCGGGTTAGATTAATTGGCCATGCTAAATTAACCCTAGTATCAGGAGGACAAGCAGGAAAAGCTTATGGGATAGGGCCTGGGTGGGATTGCGGTCAGTGTAGACTCAATGGGCCAAATGGCTTCCTTATGCACTGTAGGGATTCTATGATTCAATGTGTCATTAGACAGAGGATATCCCCTCTCAATGGTGTCATGAGGCTATAGGGCCCTTTATTGTTGAAAATATGACTTTTTCAACTTTCAACCAACTGAAAATTTGTAATCTGAACTGAGACAGAGCAAACTCTCTAAAAACACAAGCACCGGAATTCCACCCCCCTGCCCTCCACAGAATTGGAGCATGTGAGGGTTAAACGACAGAAATGTCCATTGGCCTAGAGCAGGAATTTCTGGTCTCACTCAAGCAAGGCCGTAAAATACTGCCCAGAGCCACATTTCAAGATGAAAGTGAGAATCAAACAAATCAACCTCAGGGCAATGTGAAAAGAGAGATATTTCCTATAATCCAGACACCCTTCAAAACTTGGAACTGTCCAAAGAATCTCACAATTGTAATGGTGCAGAAGGAGGCCATTTGGACCATCATGACGATTCCAGCCCACCAACATCATGACTTACTGCCAATCCCCTACTTTATCCCCAAACTCCTACGCATTATTACTAGAAACACATTAAAAGAGACATTAAAAACGCAAAGTACTGGAGATTGAAACAATGGCTGCAACAGACAGGACCACCCAAAATCTTTTGGAAATACACAATGGGTAAAGTATTTCAAGGCAAGACTGCTCAGCACTTTAGAGAGATTGCAAGTGACATAAGAGGTGTCAAGAAAGTTTTCAGCAGAGTAAACAGTCCAAATATCATTCTCTTTGCCTTCGGAATAAGCGTAGCTCCCAACTCAAGAAGGCAAATCTACCATACACCTACCGGTGAATAGAGATCTCGTAATAACTGCGACATCTTCTACATCTGACTGTATTCCTAGAAACCAGATGTGTGAGTGTGTGTGTGAGTATGAATGTGTGTCTGAGTGTAAGTGTGTGTGTGTGCGCGCGAGCATAAGTGTGTGTGTGTGTACGAGTGTGTGTATGTGTGTGTGTGTGCATATGAGCGTGTGTGTGTGTGTGTGTGTGTGTGTGCGTGTGTGTGTATGAGCGTGAGAATGTGTGTGCGTTTATGTGCGAGTGTGAACATGTGTAAGTGTGTGTATGTGTGCTTGTGAGTGTGAGTGGGTGAGTGTGTGTGTGTGCATATGTTAGTGTTGTGAGTGTGTATGTGTGTGTGTGTGCGTATATGTGTGTATGTGTGAATGTGTGTGTAGGTGTGTGTGAATGTGTATGCAAATGTGAGTGTCTGTGGGAGCATGTGTGTATGTGAGTGTGTGTATGTAAGTGTGCAAGTATGTGTGTGTGTGAATGTGTGTGTGTATGTTTGTCTGTGTGTGCATTAGTGTGTGTGTATGTATGAGTGTGTGTGAATGTGAACGTGCGTGTGTGTGTGAACGTGTGTGTATGTGTGTGAATGTGTATGTGTGTGTATATGAGTGTGTGTGAGTGTTTGTGTGTGTGTGCATGTGAATGTGTGTGTGTGTGTGTGTGTGTGTCACTGGGTCCTTCAGGTTTAGTCATCAAGTCAGTTTGCTTTTTCTTTCATTCAAGAAAGCCTTGTCTGATTGGCTCATAATTGCTCACAGGTTAGCTAGGTAAACACTATCTGATTTGGAAAATGTGTATTCTCTTGAAAAAGAAATGTCAACCTTTGTTGTAACCTCCCGAGGAAGTGAAATGGAGGGGAACCAGTTCACCGCTTCCCACCTGATCATTCTGATGAATTACAACACAGCAAATGAATTGAGGGATTTTCATAATGCAACCAATCGTGAAAGTTAATTCAAGTAGTTGATTTTGTTCATCAGTAAACATTAAATTATAGTTTTAAATTCATTTACAAGCCTCTAGAAATGCTGATGTTTTTCAGATTATAGTGTGGTTATCCTCAACAAATAGCAGCTATTTATTAAAAGCTGAAAGCAGTTACTTTATGTGAAGTTATCATTAAAAAAATACCTTATTATATCGCATACAAAATCCTGAAATGCTTTAAAATTAGTCATCTTTTATGCTTTTTCACTTTTAAGTATCACTTAAAAGCTTGTCATATGAGGAACAGTTGAAGACTCTGGGTCTGTACTCGTTGGAGTTTAGAAGGATGGGGGGGTGGATTTTATTGAAACTTACAGGATACTGCGAGGCCTGGATAGAGTGGACATGGAGAGGATGTTTCCACTAGTAGGAAAAAAACAGAGCCAGAGGGCACAACCTCAGGCTAAAGGAGCAATCCTTTTAAACAGAGGTGAGGAGAAATTTCTTCAGCCAGAGAGTGGTGAATCTGGGGAACTCATTGCCACAGAAGGCTGTGGCGGTCAGGTCGATGAGTGATTTTAAGACAGATGTAGGTTCTTGATTAATAAGGGGATCAGGGGTTATGGGGAAAAGGCAGAAGAATGGGGATGAGAAAAAATATATGCCATGATTGAATGGTGGAGCAGACTCAATGGGCTGAGTGGCCTAATTCTGTTCCTGTGCCTTATGGTCTAAGTGAACAGAGCACAAGAACACAAGAAATAGGAGCAGGAGCTGACTACACAGCCCATCAAACCTGCTCCACCACCCAATATGATCAGGGTTATTCTTGGGCTTGAATTCCACTTTCCTGCCTGTTGCCCATATCCCTGGATTCCCCGAGATACTAAAAATCAGTCTAACCCAGCCTCAAATGTATTCAGCGATGGAGAATCCACAGCTTTCTGTATATCTTTGCAAGTCTGTACCCCAATCTTTTGAGTGAAGTAATTTTTCCCCATTTCAACCCTTACCAGGATGGCGATGGCTTCGTGGTATTATTTTGTTTCAGATTTCAGCATCTGCAGTATTTTGCCTTTATCACAAGAAGTATTCCTGCCAATAATAAGAAAGTCCAATAAATTAATTCATTCTATCTTGTGACGTAAGTTGAAAATAGTAAATAGCTTGGGCATGGTTTTTAAAGCCAAATTAGTACCCTACAAAAATCAGCACAAGTACCTGTAACCAGAACTCCAGTGATCCCAATCACAGCACCTTGAAACCAAGCAGGAGAGATGGCATTGTCAATTTTAGCAGCCTGATGAATCAAGCCATGATTCATTTCCCGGTTATACGCAAGGAACATGATGCATTTGCAATTTATTAAACATCATTTGAAATCCATAAAATTGTCTTGTGTCGAACTGTAAAAATGCACATAGGCTAGAGGCTGAATCATGGAGTAAGCTCTGTCATATCCACCATAGCATAACCTCTGATTCCCAACTTCAAAGCATGTAAGTCTCCCAATAGCATAGTGGAATTGCTGGTGGCTATAATTCGTTGAGTTCTGTACTTGGGCCTAAGAATTACAGCCCACCCAGAAGGCCTGAGGTAGATTTGAGTATAGAGATAGGAATGTTTTGTTGCAATTGGCGAGGCCACAGCTGGAGTATTGTGAGCAGTTTTGGTGTCCTTATCTGAGGAAGGATGTCCTTGTATAGAGGGAGTACCGTGTAGGTTTACCAGGCTGATTCCTGGGATGGCCAATCTGTCATATGAGAAGAGACTCAGTCATTTGGATTCTATTCATTGGAGTTTAGAAGACTGAGAGGGGATCTCATAGAAACTTATATATCCTAACAGGGTTAAACAGAGTAGATTCAGAAAGCATGTTCTCAATTGTGGGGGAGTCCAGAACTAGAGTTCATAGTTTAAGGATAAGGGGTGAACCTTTTAGAACTGAAGAGAGGAGAAATTTTTTCACTCAGAACATGTGGAATTCACTACCACAGAATATAGTTGAGGCCAAAACGTTGTCTCTGTTTTCAAGAAGATATAGCTTTTGGGGCTAAAGTGATGGGGGGTGGTGGGGGGAAGGGAAGGAAGAGATCAGGATATTGCATTCAATGATCAGCCATGATCAAGATGAATGACAGAACAAGCCTGAAGGGCCAAATAGCTTACTCCTGCTTCAGGTTTCTATGTTTCTAACACGACATGGGCCTGTCTGTTTGGGCCTTCTTATAGTTGGCTAACAGTCAGCAATATGGTGCTACCATAATAGGCTGACCATTACAAAACATTTTTCAGCAAATTGCAGAAGGAGATAACTATCGGAAATACCACAAAGCCAGGAGAGAACTCCAACCTCTCCTGTCTCCTCCAGAGTGATTTACAAATGTTAGAAATAAATATCTATTACAGTACTGAATAATCCCAAACTGGGCAGGCCCAGTTAAAGATAAAATACTGCAGACGCTGGAATCTGAAACAAAAACAGAAAATTGTTGCAAAATCTCAGCAGGTCTGACAGCATCTGTGGAGAGAGAATAGAGCCAATGTTTGGGGATCATCCCGACTTGAAACATTGGCTCTATTCTCTCTCCATAGATGCTGTCAGACCTGCTGAGATTTTGCAGCATTTTCTGATTTTGTAGGCAGGTCCAGTTCCAGCTCCACTCGTTTCTACACAATTTCCCAGGAAAAGAGTTAAAACCAGGGTCAGATCCCTCATTTATAAGTAGAAAGGGCAGCCACGAGGGGCACCTTATGAATGAGCTGACTTAAAATCAAGTCCAACGTTGCTTGGATGTTCTTTGGGTCGGGGTCATAGACCCCAAAATTTGTTCCTTGCTGAGGCCAGGTGTTTATTCATTTCAGCTAGAGCAGAGTTGGGTGCGAAGCTGTAATGCTAAACCTTGACAAGTCATCTGTTAGCCTACCGTTAGTAGATTGTGTCCAACTTTGGGAACTCTACTTTAGAAAGACTATCAAAGCCTTGGAGAAGGTACAGATATTAAATAATGTTCCAACCAGACAAACCTCCTTCAACAAAACCCTTGCCACAGGTTTAGCACAGAAAATACGAATGTTCATGTGATGCTGGAACTTAGTCTCCTATTTGGAGAATTGAAACTCTGACTTCCCAGCCTTGTAACTTCTAGCAACCCTCTTGATACACACTCAGACCAGCTTGAAGTCAAAATCACTTCCCAAAGAATCAGAGAGAGAGAGAGGGTTTAGTTACTAGCAAAAAAACAGTCACCAACAGCAGAATTTTCACTCCAGGAAGGCAAGGATAGCTGCTTCCAGCTAGCCAGCAGAATTTACACTACCAGAGAGAGAGAAAAACAGAAACACTGCTTTTCAGTCTGATGTCTTCTAAACTAAGTAAAAAGTCTCAGAAAACCAGGTTAAAGTCCAACAGGTTTATTTGGTATCACAAACTTTTGGAGTGCTGCCCCTTCATCAGGTGAGTGGAGAGCTGGGATCACAAACATGGCATATATAGACAGAGACTCAATTGCAAGATAATGGTTGGAATGCGAGTCTTAACAAGGAATCAAGTCTTTACAGGTACAGACAATGCAAATTGAGAGAGGGATAATGACAGGTTAAAGACTTGTGAATTATCTCAAGCCAGGACAGTTAGTAGGATTTTGTACGTCCAGGCCAAGTGGTAAGGGTTACAAGTAGTGTGACATGAACCTAAGTTCCCGATTGAGTGTCCGCATGCGTGCGGGTCAGTTTCTGCTCAGCATTCTGCGTTGTCCTGTGTCTTGAAGGTCTTGGAGAACGCTTACCCAAAGACCAGAGGCTGAGTGTCCTTGAATGCTGAAGTATTCCCTGACAAGAAGGGAAAATTCCTGCCTGGTGATTGTCGTGCGGTGTTCATTCATCTGTTCATCTTCTAAATTAAGACAGCAGCCAGCAACCCCAAACTGAAAATGAAAGAACTCTTTTTGCTTGAACTGTCAATCATTCTTTCTCCAATAATTTGGGGTCATGAAAAATCCCAGAAAGTATCTGAGGCCCAAGCTAAAAATAAATAAAACCCCATTTAAACTACTGAAGCAACAATAAAAGGACTTCTAACCAGCCAGCCTGGCAACAATGAAAAAAAAAACTGCTCACAAACTGCAGAGAACATGATTTCAGAAAAAAAATAGATTTTTTAAAGGTACACTCGCATCACAGTGACCCTGAACCTTTCCGATGGACACCATGGTTGGTATTTTAAACCTGCTGTTGATATTCTCAACTATGACATGTGGTTCTGGACATCTTTAGAATAGATGAAAAATGGATTAAAAGTGGTCAAGATGATTTTATTTTTAATCGCTACTGTGCCTGACACTTTTACCACTGAGATGGTCTAATCTTATTCAGAGCAAACCCATTGAATCTTTATATACATTTTCATATGACTTCAATTCCCATGTTTAAATTTAACCAGGTGCAGAAATTTGTGAAGTATATACTCAATGTGGTATGCCATTTAGGACTCAGGTCAGAAGAAATATATTCATTCAGAGAATGATGAACCTGAGGCATTCTCTACCACAGAAGCCTGTGGAGACCAAATCACTTAATATATTTAAGGGAATAGATAGATTTCTAGACTCCATGGTTGTCAAGGGATTTAGAGAGAGCACTGGAATATGGCATTGATATAGAGGATCAGCCACATTGAACGGCAGTACAGACTCAAAGGGCCAAACGGCCAACTCCTGTTCCTAGTTTCTATGAGCCAGATTTTCCACTCCCATTGCTGTGAAGGAGGTTTGGCTAAGTGCCAAATTCTCCATTCTTGCTGGTAGTGGGAGCAGGGGGTGAATGGTTGGAGAATTTCGGCCTCTGTTTCCATAGGAGAAGGAGTAGGTCATTCAGCACATCAAATCTGTTCTGCTGTTCACTAAAACTGTGGCTGAGATTGTACCTTAATTTAATCCACTCACTTCGTTCTGTATCCTTTTATCATTGACAGATTCTTGCTGGACAATCTCATTTAAAATGATAGGTCGTTCCACATGCCTTTTACATGAAGATATGTTTTTCTACATCTCTAAGATACAAATAATATTTCTGAATGAAATTATTTTCTTCAAAGAAGAACTAAACATGTTGAGAGTAAAGGCATCATTGATAATGGACAATCAAGCAAGCTCCCCTTAGCTGCTAGTTAAACGTATTGCTGTGTAGAGCACCAGGTCTTACAGATGAAGAAGGATCTTAAGTTTAGCTGAGCTAGCTTATCCCTTGCAGGCCACCAATTAGTTTCAGCACCCAAACTTTCCAGCAGTGGGCACTATATAGTCTACAAGAGAAGCTGAGCTGCCTCATCTTTCTCCACCTTGAGGCAGCACTGCTGCTCTTGGTAGATATCCAGTGACTGCTGGAAAGTACACGCGCGTCTAAGCTGAGGACTGAACAAGCGTAAATGAAACGTGCAGCTGAAGCATATCTCCTTTCGACAGTCAGCATCAATGAATCTACAAGATGGGTTAAATAAATAAGAGGCATTGAGTATAAAAGCACGGATGTCATGGTCAACATCTATGAAATCACTGAATGGCCTTCAGCAGGGTTTTGCGTTCAATTCTGGGCACCAAATCTTAAGAAATTTGTCAAGACCTTGAAGACAGGGGCAGGCCAGAGGTTTATTAGAATGTTTCCAGAAATGAGGGACTTCAATTATGTGGAGAGAATGGAGAAGCTGAGATTATTTTCCTTAGCAAGCTGTTACTGCATCAAAGGGTGGTGGCTGCAGATGCAATAGTAACTTCTGTGTGGGAATAGCATACATACTTGAAAGTAAGACATTTGTAGAACTGTAGGGAAAGGGCGGGAGTGTGAGGTTAATGGAATAGCCCTTTCAAAGCATTGGCACATACCATGATTCAAATGGTCTCATGCTGTGTCGCACAGGATTCAGTCAAAGGGTGGTGAATCTCTGGATTTCTCTGCCTGTTGAAGTGGTGGAGGCTACCTCGCTAAATATATTTAAGACACAGGTAGATAGGTTTTGACAGACAAGGGAATTAAGGGTTATGGGGAGAAAGCGGGAAAGTGGAACTGATCCACTTCAGATCAGCCATGATCTTATTGAATGGCGGGGCAGGCTCGAAGGGCTAGATGGCCTACTCCTGCTCCTATTTCTTATGTTCTTATGTTCACACCTTAAGACCCCGGGTGGTAATCCAAATTTAATGTGTACAGGCACAGCAGGCAGAAAGATTAACTGGTGTACCTATAAGGCATGAAGAAAATCTTGGCAATTTTTCATTAGTTCCAGGCAGCTTCTTTCTAGGCATGATGAGTCACATACATTAAATTGGTTTTTTAACAATACACAAACACTTGGCACAACTGGGCAAATAAAAATCTGGTTTGAACAATTCCTATCTTTTATTACTCCTTTTTATTAACCTGAATTACTGATGCCAACATGCACATTAAAAACATGGATTTAGGAACCTACCCTGTCCAAGAGGGCAAATGGACTAATGCCACTTGCACCTCCTTGCTACTTGACTTATCATGTTAGTCTATGGAAACTTTGGAGAAAATGCAAATATCATAGTACTTATATAATAATTGGAAATGTTTGTAATATCTTACATGACTAAAGTACATATTTTGCAAAAAAACTTAACGTATTCAGTCAAGAGTGGAGATGTGCCCATTCAGGAACTAGATTACTAATAATGAAGCTGATTGAGATTTTGTAATAGTAGTTGTAAGGGGGTGTGTTACTGACAGGAGCGGTGTTAATTTTGTGACAATACTGTGCCTTTAAGGAATGTATTTGAGCTAGGTACATAAGAACATAAGAAATAGGAGCAGGAGTAGGCCATCTAGCCCTTCGAGCCTGCCCCGCCATTCAATAAGATCATGGCTGATCTGTCGCTGCTCAGTTCCACTTTCCCGCTTTCTCCCCATAACCCTTAATCCCCTCTCTTATCAAAAACCCATCAACCCGCGTCTTAAAAATATTTAGCGAGGCAGCCTCCACCACTTCAACGGGCAGAGAATTCCAGAGATTCACCACCCTTTGAGTGAAGAAGTTCCTCCTCAACTCCGTTCTAAACTGCCCCCCTTTTATCTTGAGGCTGTGCCCCCTAGTCCTACTGTCTTTTTTGAGCGGGAAGAGTCTCTCCACCTCTATCCTATCCATCCCATTCATCATCTTATACGTCTCAATGAGATCTCCCCTCATTCTTCTAAACTCTAACGAGTACAAGCCCAGTTTATTCAGCCTCTCCTCATAGCTCAACCCCCTCAACTCCGGTATCAGCCTAGTAAACCTCCTCTGCACTCCCTCCAAGGCCAAAATATCTTTGCGCAGGTGCGGCGCCCAAAACTGCACACAGTACTCCAGCTGCAGCGTCACCAATGCCCTATACAGCTGCAGCAAGACCTCCCTACTTTTATATTCAATCCCCCTCGCTATGAAGGCCAGCATCCCATTCGCCTTCCTGACCACCTGCTGCACCTGCAAGCTGGGTTTTTGCGACTCATGCACAAGGACCCCGAGGTCCCTCTGCACCGTCGCCTGCTGCAGTTTTTCGCCCCGTAAGTAATAGTCCTTCCTACCATTCTTCCTACCAAAGTGGACCACCTCACACTTGCCAACATTAAATTCCATTTGCCATTTCCTGGCCCATTCGCCCAGCCTATCTAGATCCTTCTGCAGACTCTCCACACCCTCCGCACAATTTGCCGTTCCCCCAATCTTGGTGTCATCAGCAAATTTCGACACCCTACACTCGGTTCCCTCCTCCAGATCATCTATGTAAATGGTAAAAAGCTGAGGCCCCAGCACCGACCCCTGGGGCACTCCACTAGTCACCATCCGCCAATCCGAATAGCACCCGTTGACCCCCACTCTCTGCCTCCTATTTGACAACCAATCCTCTATCCATGCTAACACCCTACCCCCAACTCCATGTCCCTCGACCTTCTGCAATAACCTCTTGTGAGGTACTTTGTCAAACGCCTTCTGAAAATCTAGAAAGACCACATCCACTGGCTCTCCTCTATCCACCGCCCTAGACACATCCTCATAGAACTCCAGTAAATTTGTCAGACACAACTTCCCTTTAATGAAACCGTGCTGCGTCTGCTCTATCAAGCAATTCCCTTCAAGATGCCTTGCAATTTCCTCCTTAATGACAGATTCCAACATTTTACCTACCACAGACATTAAACTAACCGGCCTATAATTCCCCGCCTTTTGCCTGGCACCCTTCTTAAACAACGGCGTAACATTAGCTGTTTTCCAATCATCCGGCACTTCCCCGGAATCCAGCGACGTCTGGAAAATAACCACCAAGGCATCCACTATAACCTCCGCCATTTCTTTCAGAACCCTCGGATGCATTCCATCCGGTCCTGGGGACTTGTCCACAATCAGCCCCTCCAGTCTGTCGAGCACCGCCTCTCTAGTAACAGTAATGTCATTAAGACCCTCCAGTCCTACCACCTTTCCATCGCTAACACCTGGCAAATTATTCACGTCCTCCTCCGTGAAGACAGAAACAAAAAAGTTATTCAATACCGTAGCCATATCCTCATCCCCTACCACTAGGTCCCCTTTCTCATCCTCTAAAGGACCAACATTCACCCTAGCCAGCCTCTTCCTTTAGTCTGTTCTAAATGGTGCCTCCGGGTCTATAACCAGAATCGTCAATTGTTACTGCAGCAGTATAATTACTAGAACGTTTGTTTTAATCTGAACTAATGCTGTTCTGATGATTTTATGATTTCCTCTGGGGATTTGCAGAGTAGGACTTGATTAGGTTGATTGACAGGTCACATCATATGATCCATGGAGCAAGGATTATACAGAAAATTCAAATCAGATGCTGCTTGGAACTGTTAGAGACCCTCTTTGTAGTTGGAACCTGCCAAGAAATAAGTTTCTTTCTCGGATATTCTGCTACAGGAGAGTCAGGTGTTTGTCTGCATCCCTGTTCAGAGGTTTTAAAAGGCTGGAAATCTAGCAAGCGTATGAGCATATTGGTTTTTTGGTGTTAGCTGGTTTTGAAGCAAGGATTTACGTCTATGAGGGATACAGCTAAATTGGAACAGATATTGAGAATTAAGAATTATACTTTGTCATGTGTAAGTACTTTAATTGGTAAAAGTTATGCTACTACTTTGTTATATTTGTGTTCTTAGTTTGTTTTGATAAAAGCTTCCTAGTGGGTCAATTGAATCATACCATATGCTCACCCTAATGCCAAAATCAAAAGGATAATTTCTGGTCTAGGCTAACGTTATACCTTGGAGTTTCTAATCTGTCCTTAACAATTTATACAGCATTAATTTCTCCTCCTACAACCCTTCTGTAAATAGAAAGGTGTTCTTGATTTGTTTCCCCCCCCACCTCGATAAACAGTGGCAAACTTCCCTACCCCTCAGTTTTGGTGTGATACACTTTTTATTAATAACCTCATAACAAACGAGTTAGGATGAACTCAGAAAAGGTTAATTTATTTGTACATGCACGCACACACACAAAGAACAGCAGGATGGCAACATTGCTCTCTTTGCATTCATACAATAAGAGGGATAGAGAAAATAAAGATTTGTAGAGCAAGGACTACAACGAAAATAATTATTGTTTAGGTGAGTTTGAGTCCAGAAGTTCAACAGGTACCCCTTTATGGAGGTCAGTGGGTTGGAAACTGATACTGTGTAATTCACTTTTCGGGTTATTAATCTTGGGCTTCTATTAATGTGGGTGTTGAATAACTTCTAGTTTAGATGATATTTTTATATTGAAGGTTTTCTTCCTTCTCCAAATTATGCCACTAGAGTATAACCTAGCTTGATAAGCTTGGTTAGAGCAAAATAATCAAACACACAGAAGGTTGTAATAAAATAAGGTGGAACGTTTTAATTCAGTGGAGGCTTAAAAAAAGCTCCAGTAGATTGGCAGTCCATTATACATCCTGCCTGATTGAGCGAAAGGTACAATACGTAACCAATCTAGACAACTGCCAGTTTTATTCCCTTGTCAAAGTTGAAAGTTCCATCTATGGTTCCAACACAATGTGCTGTATGACTCTACGATCTGCACCAAAGGTTAAATTGAAGAAACAGAAAAACGGCTTGCCCATTTGAATGGAAACAAATCTTTAAACGGCACAAATCTTAATTACTGTCAAACCTCTTTAGGACTGAAAATTAGCTTTTACCAAGTGTGGAATCTCAATCTTGCAGTTTTTAATTGTAGCTGGAGGTTTCGGAAAATAAAGATCTTGCACGATTTTCCTTCTGAATCCAATATTCACTTTCTGTACCTGATGTCACTGAATTAAATATTCCAACTGATACATTCTGATGCACATTCTGCATTCCTCAACTCTTAGTTGAGATACACAGTTCCTTGTGCTGTTCGCACAGATCCTAGACACCGCAATAAAACTCCACGGAGGTCTGTGTGCAATACCAACTATGACAAAGGCTCGGCATGGTTTGTGTCATTGACCGCAAAATCAAAAAATATGTTTGTCCATAGATCTCTGAAGGCAGAAAGGCAGGTGGATAGGGTGGTGAAAGGGGCATATGGTACACTGGCCTTTTTCAATCGGGGTATAGATTACAAAAGCAGAAAGATCATGATGAGGCCACAGCTGGAGTACTGTGTGCAATTCTGGTCGCAACATTATAGGAAAGATATGAACGCACTGGAGAGGGTGCAGAGGAGATTCACCAGGATGCTGCCTTGGATGGAACATTTAATTTATGAAACATGGTTGAGTAGGCTTGGGTTGTTTTAGCTAGTGGCATTTGCTACCAAATAAACCTGTTGGACTTTGTTGTTCATCCATCATCATCGATGAGGACCTCAATTCCATTAGTCATTTTGAGGACGGTTGCAGTGTGTTCAAAGATGATTGATCAGGCCAATTTGGGCACGGAATGTCCTGGCACGCATTGGGCAGGCTTGTGTAGACACAGTAGTTGTTGAGCTGGTGGCTCTGGACTGGTGCAGCTCACGCTTAAGTTGTGCTTCAGCAATACACCTTGCTTCATGAGTTTGACAGCCTTTGTGGATGAGGCAGCGCCAGGTAGGGTGGTTTTGTGTCAGCGTGATCGTGTCAATGTCAAGTGACTTCAGGGAGGCCTTGAGTGTGTCTTTGAAACGTTTCTTCTGCCCTCCATGCAAGCATCTTCCAGCAGAGAGTTCCCCAAAAAGGAGCTGCTTGGGTATGCGCTTGTCTGACATACGGATGACATGACCTGCCCAGGTCTGCGCTCTCATCAGCAGTGTGTGGACTGATGGTAGACTTGCTCTAGAGAGAACTGCCAGTGTTTGGTACTTTGTCTTGCCAACAGATGCGTAATATTCTGCGTAATATTCTGTTGGACTTTAACCTGGTTTTGAGACTTCTTATTATACTGTTTTCGTTGCAGCAGAGAAGACTAAGGGGTGACCTAATTGAGATGTCCAAGATTGTGAGGTGCATGGACAGAGTGGACAGGGAGCAGCTGTTTCCCTTAGTTGAAGGGTCAGTTACGTGGGGACACAAGTTAAAAGTGAGGGGTGGGAGATTTAGGGGGGATTTGAGGAAAAACGTTTTAACCCAGAGAGTGGTGCCAGTCCAGAATGCACTGTCTGGGAGGGTGGTGGAGGTGGGATGCCTCACATCCTTTAAAATTTACCTGGATGAGTACTTGGCACGCCATAACATTCAAGGCTATGGACCTAGTGTTGCTTGCAAGTGGGATTAGATGGGCAGTTCAGGCCTTTCATGTGTCAATGCAGACTTGATGCGCCAAAGGGCCTCTTCTGCACTGTAGTATTCCATGATTCTGTCCTATTGTTAAGCCGAGACATTCGTACAAGTGTGAAAATTGTCTCATATGCCAACTCGTAGACGCTAGGAGTAAGACTATAGTACAACGAGGGCACTCCAAACAAAAACATAAAAACACTTAAAATTCTAACATTTTATTGCAACTGTTTAAAACAATGAAATGCAACAGAGAGGAAATGATAAAATTACATAAAGAAAAGCTATTTATTGCAACAGCAATTACAAAGAGCATAAAAACAGCAACTAGAAACTTTACAAAACCATGAGCATAGTTCAGCGGTGTGTGTGAAAGATACCTGAAGCAGATTTAATTTTAGAAAAACACATAGTAACGAAGATATAATAGAAGCGCAATTTACTGGGAGGAACAGATCTACAATGGCCACTTCCTAAATGCCGTGGATTATGTAACTAAATTTATCTCAGCTTAAACTCAGAGGCAGGATAAAGAATAGCTCCAAAAGTTGACCAAATGCAATGCAGTCACCACCTAGAGTTTAGTATGATGAATAGATGCACTACTTGCATAATTCATGTCTGCAGATAAGAAGTGTACAACTTAAGGTCAATCGACTGGAAATCAAGTTCACGCATTTTTATCCGTGTGTAGTATCATCTTCCACAAAATCTTTAGCTTGTTCAGCCGTGATCACGTCAATGTGACTGACCTGTAAAACAGATTGTTTTCTTTTTAAAGTAAGCACACTACATAAAGTACAAAGTGTATACAAATCTGAACAGAATGACTGTACAAACAGCACAGTAATTGAAAGAAAGCATTAAGAAGGCGGGCAAAATAATATCATGAAGGGTATGCAAGTGAAATAAAGAAATGTTCGGCCCTTTAAATATTGTAGTGGTGAAGGTAATGTGCTGTAGTGCCTTTCATTTGCATTCCAAATTTCTTCAAATCAAGACCTTTTGACACTGCAAATGGAAGCACAGTAATTTATCATTCACATTATGCACGAACTGAAAATTCCAAAGGTAGTACCTTATTGATTCCAAATCTGGCCAGTTACTTAGAGATCTAACTGTTATATGAATTTAATTATCTTGAACTTATAAATGTTACAAATCAGGGAACGATGGGAATGAATTGTGCAAATCTGATGAAAACCCAGTTAACTGACGGCAATCCATTATCTCTGGAAAAGCAGGCCACATGGATGTTCAGAGTTTCCTTTTTATAGAACCAACCCAGTCAATAATGGATCATGGAGATAGCTTAAAGTATGGCAAAGCAAGTTTAATACTGTCAAGATGGCCCTTCTAGGGCTTGATAAAACTCAGCTCAGCCATTCATCACTGTGTCTCTAGTTTTAGAACATGTCAGTGACTGAACTTGTTGTCCTGTGGCCCTAAGAAAATACCAACATTCAGTAGATCACATTTCTCAACAACCTCCAATCTCCAGCTAAACCATGAACGGACACTAGTGTAGCAGTTACACAAGAATGCAGTGGGAAAAAGAGGGATTGTTATTCAAAAGATGAAAACAAAGTTAAATCTGAATAACCATGTTAAGGCTGCTGATCAGAATAGTCTTCTAAACAAAAAGGGACGTGGAGATGTCATCACAATTCTTCTATACTCCAAAACAAAGGGGGAAAAAATTATCCACCAACAGTCAATTTAAAGGCTTTTCAAACAATCAGCAACACCAAGCTTCTAAAATAATAACTGGATAATTTATAGCAAGATGCTTTAATCAAAAATCTTTTAAACAAATATATTTAATATAATTAAAACTGAGAGGCATAAATTCAACAACAAGTACTATTTTTTATTTTCAGAATACAAAAATCAAATTCCAAATGCATTCTTATCTAAAATAATCAGCAGGTCAATTATAGGATTATTCTACTTTCCATACTACAATCATTCTTTGCAATACTCCAGCAAAAAAAAATCATGATTTCTTTTTACTACATACATAAAACTAATTAACACAAGGCTCTCTGTGTTTGCAAATCTGGTTAGCTTGGCATTAGGAACATTCAAATCAGAACGGCAGTGAAAGTGGCTGGAGGGATGGTGAAGAAGCACAGGTAGGTGCATCCAATGATATGCCACCCTATCCCAACCTGGTGCTGAGCTTCTTGCTTCTTTTCTTAAAGTATTTCTTATATTGGATTAGGTGTGGGAGAAGGAACATTAAGTGCTCCGTGAAGTATAGTGCACTGTATTAGTCCGCAACAGGATTGAGCCACGCAATTACTGTAAACCCTTGTTCAAAACTATCCTTCTATTCAATTGAGACCAAAATTTGCTGCTCCAGATCAAATAAAAAGATAATGCAAAACAATCTTCTTGACTAAAATATATACTCAATCTGGACCACAACAGAAAATGGTTTCATATTCTTAAAGTTTAGCTATTCAAGATCATGGATAACACCCAGTTCATATGGGACCTGGCAGACATCAATCTATTACAAAGCTATGCAGTCAGCAACTTTAGCTAACTGTTAGCTGGCAAACACAAATCTGGTTTAACCGGTTCTTGAATGCTGCTTCCTTTCAGGAAGTGGACATGTCCCTCCTGGTGTTGGACTGGGCTGGACAAGATGAGGTGTCACACAGCACCAGGTTATATTCCAACAGGTTTATTTGAAATCAAAAGCTTTCAAAGCGCTGCTCCTTCGTCACTTCACCTGACAAGGAGCAGTGCTCTGAAAGCTTGTGATTTCAAATAAATCTGTGGGACTATGACCTCATCCTTTCAGGAAGATGGTTGACTTCTAAGGACCTCTTCATACATTCTTCCCCCCGCCGCTCAAAGACACAATTTTGTGTCCTATCACTTTCTGGTGCATTTTATGAGCATAATCCAAAAAGTACAAAAATATTCCTGCTTCCCACTTTAAATTATATATTTTTAAAACTGATCAAATAGCTTTCCCAATAAATCCTGAATGTAAAAATGAATAGGTTACAGCGTCCAATTTACATGGTGTAAAGTTACCTTGTTCCTGAATTTCACTCCATAAAACTTGTCTGCTGATTCAAGCAATTCTGGCCTGAATGTAGTGGTAATGAACTGGGCATGTGCAGAGAGTTCAGAAATCATATCTATTGTGTAAAACATGAAAAAAAAATTAATAGTGAGGAAAAATGAGCATGATTTCACTGTATAAAAGCATGAAGTAACGAGTAAGACCACTACACATCATAAAGGAAACTAGATCTTTTATAAAGTGGACCTGACACACTGATTCAGAGGAACCACTTTCCAGCTGGTACATTCAGTGCTTATTAACTCCAACACATGGGACAGCTACCGAGACACCATTAACAGCAGCACATGTGCCAGATTGATTAAAATAAATCTGAAGTCACAGGTTTATGAAGCTTTGCTGTCAACTACTTGGAAAGCAAAACAACTTAATTGCCTATTTTATCTATCTTTCAATAGAATGTGAGGCTTCAAGTATACATGCAGGATCAGGCTCTTTGCCAGTGGACCCATGAAAATCATCCACCATGGAGGCTTCATCAAGTTATTTATTTCAATTCTCTTCAGACTACCCCAGCAAACATGTTGGCTCTTACCATGGAATCTTAACTTCAGATATGGCAACATTTCAGACACTTGGAGGTGCCAAGGCAGCTATTTCCATGTGCAAGCATGGAATGAGCATCGGCAACCTAATGAACTAAGGGGCATGTCCGCATTGAGCTAAATCCTATCCTCACTCATTATCTAAATGTGCACCTTTCAAACTGAAGTGGGGGTTGGGGGTGGACATGAATAAGTAAGGTCAATAAATAGAATTCTGAAGAGTCCTTGCTGAAATCTCCTCCCTGACACAGTTACCAAGGCTCTGTATCACCCTGATTTCCATTATAGTATGAAGTATGTTACTTCATTGAAGGAAGCCACTCCACCCGTTGTACCAAGCTAGCTCTTTTGAAGTAGATATCCCCTACTCTTATCCCATAGCCTTGAAGGTTTAAGTTTATTTATTTATCACTTACATTACCACTGCTAACATTAACACTGCAACAAACTTACTGTGAAATTCCCCTAGCTGCCACAGTCCAGCACCTGTTCGGGTCAATGTACTTAATCAGCTCGTCTTTCAGAACGTGGGAGGAAACTGGAGCACACCCACGCAGACAAGGGGAGAATGTACAAACTCCATACAGACAGTGACCAAAGCTGGGAATGGAACCGGGTCCCTGATGCTGTGAAGCAGCAGCGCTAACCACTGTGCCACCTCGTGATGCCATCAGGATGAGGTAACATTTCTGAAGAAATGGGTGTATGATGTCACCTATAACATTAACTTCGCAGATGGCAGCTTTATGTAATAGTGAATGCTAAGGTTTAACATGACAATTAGGGCGATTTTCCATTTCACAATGCCTCTTTAGAAGACAGCCCCACCTGGTGGTAGAGCAGATCAGAAATCAGGATGTTTGCTTCCAGTATTCTGACTATTTGTCTAAATGATCAGAAACTCATGTACAACACATCCATGTCTGAGTCCTAATGGTCACAGTTCACGATTAGAGTCAGGGAATTAACTGAGAAACTACCCATCATTAATTACCCAACTATAAATGTGTTCTCTATCTGTCTCAGGGCTTTAATTTTGGTCGAGGCATTTAAACTGTAACAAATTTTTCACATACATGAAACTTGTCTCTGCAGAGTTAGTAACAAATTAATTTTTATCATGCTTTCTCATTCGAAATTTAATTATATTTTCTTTCTTCAATGTTGAAATCAAAAACAGTTCGGGAACTCCTAACAACTCACTTCACTGACGTTACAACTGAAACAGCTTGCATTCATACTACACTCTCACATGTAATATGAAATCATAAACCTGTCTTGATAAAAGTTTGATTTGTAAAACACATTTTAGATATTTAGAATAGTTAGTTCAAGTTTGATCTAATCAGGTCTTAGATCACACACATCAAACAATTGGCGTAACTGCTCAGTACCAGAAAAGGATCAGCACCACGAAACAAGTCAACTTTTCAGCAACCTGGGTAAAAGATTTCATGAAACATTACCAGCAAAGTTCAGGAGGATAAATTATTTCTCTCCCACAACACCTTTTGAACACAAAACAAGGTTTACTGTAGTGCAAGGCTAACCTTGTGCATGCAACAGCATGGTGAATCTAAAAAGTAGACTCTTCTACAGTTTGCACATGATGTGGTGGCTATAGTATAATAGGTAGGCTTACATTAACACTGCAATGAAGTTACTGTGAAAGTCCCCTAGTCGCCACAGTCTGATGCCTGTTCGAGTCAATACACCTAACCAGCGCGTCTTTCGAAACGTGGGAGGAAATCGGAGCACCCAGAGGAAACCCACGCCAACACGGTAAGGACATGCAGACTATACACAGTGACCCAAGCTGGGAATCAAACCCGGGTCCCTGGCACTGTGAAGCAGCAGTGCTAACCACTGTGCCACCCCAACAATTTTAAATCCAAGAGTGACAGATTTTTTTTACTAGACAGGCACGTAAACAAAGATGGAGCAAAAGCATGTGGACAGAGTTACACGACAAGTTAACACTGGATGACTCGAGGGGCTGAATATACCACAATGTAGCATCTTGTCACACGTATGCCATTCCTTTCAGTAGCCTCACCAAGACTTATTTCAGCACTGAGCAACAGTAATGGGCTGCTCCACAACAGCCCAACTTACAAACTCTTAATTGGGTGTTCAATATTTCTATCACTCCAGCTGCTGGATCAATAGACATATACAAGCTACACAACACACATGAAGCGCACACACCCTAAAAAACGAAAAATCACAAAGCAGATTTCTTTGGAAACATTTACCTGAAACAGCTTTTCGGTGCTGAGCATCCAATGCCTGGTCAATCTCATCAAAGAGGTAAAAAGGAGCTGGGTCACATTTCTGAATTGCAAAGATTAAAGCAAGTGCCACTAGAGATTTCTGACCCCCAGAAAGCTGCTGCATTTCTCTCATCTCTCCCTGCTTCCCTGTAAAAGACACCTGACAACAAAGGAAAGAGAACTAAGGTACAGAACTGCAAACTTTGGTCAGAGGATTGAAAAATCTGTCTAGCAACAGAGAGGTACAATGTACTCACTAACAGTATATTTTGGGCAGCTCGATCTTACACTCTGTGGTTAAGTTAAAATGATATGAATGAATCAAAGGATGCAATGATTTAAATGCTGAACTAAGAAGTCTCACATAGCAAAGCACAATGTTGAAGGAGTTGACCAGTTTAGAGACAACCCCAGAGCTCATCCTGATTGGATAGAATCTAGAAAGATTATCAGAGGCTCAGAAATTAGAAAACAAATGAGTCATGTTTTGTAGATATTGAGAATTCAAGCAAGTTTTGAGGTTCGAGCTTTCCAGAAGTAATGCATTCTTATAAAACCTTGAATCTAACTTTGGACAATCACCATCCCCTCTCCCCAGGTCTAAATTTAATAATCTAATCTTAGATTTACAGTAAATTGATCATCCAATTTCTAGCACAATTTTGTGAATACCTCCAATATGGTTCATTCCAAATTTGTAAAACTGAATTACCAGTTCAGTAGAGCAAAGAGAGAGAGAAGGAACTGACAGAGTGACCTAACCACAGTGGATTAATCAATTCTGTAAACTGTGAAGGATCTCACAACAAAAGATAAATGGTGGCAAGCTTAGAAAAGGATTAAACTGCAGAGTGCGACCAAGTTCATTACTTACCCGAATTCCAACTCCTGTGAATTGGTCAACAGACGGAACACTGCTCTGAGACGCGCTCCCTTCACCCTCATCCTGTGACTGGCTTCCTTCCACATCACCTTTCTTCATGACCAGTGATGCTTTACCCCCTGGCACTAACTTTGTGAATACCTCACTGAAATTCTTAGATACCTGGTCACAGAAACATCATGATTCAGAAGGCAAGAATATGTTGTTGGAGGGAAAAAATATGATGCCAATCATTCATTCTTCTCTTTCAAACTTATGGACACACAAAGTAAATGCATTAAGAACATACAACATAATTAAATGCCTTCTAGAGACTGGTATAGTGCAAAAAAACTTGGAGACGTGGGATTTACTAAGCAAAATTAAATTTGGGAAACATTTCAGCCTTAAGATCTAAAAGCTTTGCACCATCAACAAGTGATTACTGCACAGAACATCCTCAGCTGGAACCAAAAGCAGCACATATCAACAGAAACAGTTTATAGTTAATGCACTTGCATATTCCCCAGAAGATAAACATTAGGTGAGAGAGTGTGGATAGTAAGTGCTTGCATAAGCACAAGTATCTACATCACATGGATTGCAGCAGTTCATGTTTGTTTTTAAACAAAGGGCAGTAAAAGTGAATATACAGCTGGCTATAAAGATTTAAACTTGCATGATTTACATCATTCAAATACACTTTTTGGAATGTGGGCTTCGCTGGCTAGGGAGTGACGAAATGCCTTCTTGAACCACTGCAATCCCTAAGGGAAAAGGCAAACACGCAGTGCTGTTAGGAAGGGAGTTCCAGGATTTGACCCAATGGCAATGAAGGAATGGAAATATATTTCCAAGTCAGGATGGTGGGTGACTGTGACTATAACTCATCTTGTCATTCAGCCACACTGAAAGTTTGCAGTTTTTTTTAAACTTAATGGGGCATTCAAGCTTACAACCACAGACTACTCTATAAAGATTTTGGCCATCTTCAGAGCAAAGTGGAAAGCACTCAAAACAAAATAATAAACCTACTGATAAAAAAAACACACATTCCAATCCCCATCCCCCAAAGGAAGTGGAATCATTCAGGTAAATTCTTTGGAAATAAGGCAGTCATTGGCCTCTTGCCTCTGTGGCAATTATGCACGTTTGAGCTTTGACAGTAAGAGTGGGTACGTTATTCAAGCATTGACAAATACAGCTGAGTTCAATCTTGTCTCATTTCTTTTATACATTCTCACCATGTGGACTTCACTGCCAAGGGCTGCATTGGTTGTCTATCCTTAGACGTTGGGGGCGGGTTTTATTTGAGATTATTTATAGCAGTTTGACACCACTGAGTGACTTGCTAGACCACTTCAGAATGCAGTTGAAGAGGCAGCCTCAGTGTGGGTCCAGAGTTACAGACCTTACCCGGTTTTATCTATATGTATTGGTAGTGACATCAGTGAAACAACTGCATATTTACAAATCTTCATACTTTTAAATGATCAGAAGCCATGACTGAGTTTTTACCCATTTCCACAAATCAGGTAATTTCACACCAGAACTAATGAAAGGTCTTTCGATCTGAAGTGCTAACTCTTGTTTTTTTCCCCACAGATGATTTCCAAGCTGCTAAGATCTTCCAGCCTATTTTTGTTTTTATGTCAGATTTCTAGCATCCCCAGTATTTTGCTTTTCAGTTCATTTTACACTTATGTTTTACCTGTTTGAAGGTAAGCTGTATGGCTTCATATTTTCTCAACTCCAGTACGTTCATAAGTTCCATGATGGATTTGTGACCCCGGTCAAGCTCTTCCTGGCGTTTCATAAGTTTCTCCTTCTGTTCAGAGAAATTCACAAACTGGTCCAAGGCTTTCTTGTTGACGTGGCTGTACTTTTTCAACTCTTGATTACACTGCTCCAGCTTGCGGAACAGCTGTAAATGACAGGGAGCAAACAGAAAACACAAAGAAATGGTAGAAATATGCTTAGAAAAGGCAATGCAATAAAAGTATTGGTTCAACAGCAACTATGGATTACAAATTGTTGTCAAATTAAAAGCCAGCAATCTCAGTCATGTTCATATGACTGGCTGCACTAAAAGAATATACAGGCACAACAAACACTATTATTTTTCACTGAATGAAAATTAGAATGGATTTAGTAATTTTCAATTACAGGTAAGCCTGCTGCACTATAGCTTTAGATAGTACGAGCCATTCAACAGAATGAGTTCTGTCAAGCATTTTCTGACAACTAACTCCAAAAGAAATTTTATCATTTCTTCAGAAATAAGGTTATTTCAGTTGGGCATAAACTCAACTCCCTCACTGCTGTCTAGCTCAGCAATTCCCAACACTTGCTCCTCTCAATGAAGTCATCAGTTCACATGACAAGATTCTCCCACCCCAAAAAAGACTGAGAGCCCAAACAGGCAGAAAAACCAAAGATTTTCCCACCTGTTGTTCGAGTGAACTTATTCAATTGAATTGGCACTGTCCAGGGTGCCAGGCTAGCATTCCCACCGCCCCTCCCCGCAGTTCTGCTTCTTTTAATAGGGCGAATAAACAATTCAGATTACAGCTATCACAACAAGAGGTGCCTTCAAGCAATTTCCTTTAGCCTATGTCATCTCAATGTGTCAGCTTCAATGTTCAATTAACACCTTGGATGATTTATAACGCATGGTGGATCCCCAAAAAGCTAATATTTGCAAAAGATAAATATTTTAAAAAAATATTGAAATACAAGAACCTTGCGTAAAACCTTTTACCCCTTGATGTACACCCTTTCTTTCCTCTACTGGTTGATTACTTTCACCATTTCTGTTCAAGCGTGCAGTGCTGATAGCATCATCAGGAAAACCAGCCAAGCAAGTCTGCGAGGGAGCTAAACTAGCGTCAGCAGAGATGCAGTCATTTCTTCAGCAATAAGGTTATTTCAATTAGGCATTAACTCAATTCCCTCACTGCTGTCTAGTTCAGCAATTCCCAACACTTGCTCCTCTCAATGAAGTCATCAATCCACACGGCAAAAATAAATTAAGATAGTACTGAAAAAATAAGATGTAATCTACATGCGTCAGTTTGCTTCAAAGCTTTATACTGTTAGGTAATCTGGGATGTTTCTGAGAACGCAGTACGTCACTTTGCATAAGCAAGTCTTCTAGTCAGATTAAATTATAAGTCCTTGCAATGATTTTTATTTACATTGAAAAAAATATAGAAAGGTGGTTTGAAATTTCCAGAAGCTTTTTCAATCGGTGCGAGTGTATAGCTTTTAGTGTATAAAAAGCATTTAATATAAGTTTAAAAATTGCATTGTTTAGCCAGGAGTATATCCCAGCAACACAAGCACAGCTGCATTATGGAATGTCTTGTCTTGAAGCTTAGGGAAATGAGAACAGACAGGACTGCTGGCCAGAGGCATCATGCTACCACCCACCTGCTCGTTTCACATCAGCATGGACATACAGTACCCCCTCCACACTAGAATCGATGCTTGCAAAGTGTGGATGGGGAGACACAATCGAACAAAATCCTGCCCTAAACCATAGGCTCTCAGCCCCCAAACCTGGCCACCAACGCAGCAACCTTCCAACAATGTCAGGGTCAGTAAAATTCTGTCTTTGACTGATCCAGAACAGCACAATTGCCATATGATATTTCATGTTGCAATATTTTACTAGAAAGTACAGAAAATGATAAAAACAAATCGTACTCATTCTACCGTAAAGCCACTAAGAAACTACAAATTTACAAATAGAATAGTCTGGTATGGTAGTAAAAGATATAGACACACGGTAGAAGGTGCAAAGAAAGACTTGCTTGGTTGATACCTGAACAGTGGAGGTAATGCTGACTGGGAAAGATTGAACAGTCTGGGTTTTTTTTCTAGAAAAAAGACTGATGGATATCTTTAAGAATAAGAAAGGATAGATGCAGGGAAAATGCCTCCACTTGTAGCAGCAACCAGAACTTGATGTAATAATTAAAAGACAGTCATGTGTAAAAGCAAAGAAGAGTTGAGGAGAACTTCATTATCAAAAGAAGAATTAATAGTTGAATGTAACAGCATAGATTGTAGAATGATCACAGAAATTGGCCGGTCATGTCATGGGCACCACAGCGACTTGGCTGCAAAAGGGAGTCAGGGCTGGGATTTAAATATCCAAGGATATGTGTTCTATCAGAAGGACAGGCAGATGGGTAAAGGGGGCAGGATTTGTAAGGGATGAAGTTAAATCGATAGCAATAAGTGATATAAGATCAGAAGGCATCGAACCTCTGTGGGTAGAGTTGAAGAATCGCAAAGGTAAAAAGACCCTGATGAGCGTTATGTACAGGCCCCTGGCAGTAGTCAGAATGTGGAGCAGAAAATAAATCAGGAGATAGAAAAGGCAAATAAAAAAGGCAACATTACAATAATCATGGGTGACTTCAACATGAAGGTGGACTGGGAAAAAAAATCAGGTAGGTAGTGGGTCCCGAGAAAAGAAATTTGTGGAATGTCTAAGAGACTGTTTTTTTGGAGCAGCTTGTGACAGAGCCTACTAGGAAACAGGCAATTTTGGATTTGGTGGTGTGTAACGAGGCAGACTTGATTAGGGAACTTTGGGTGAAGGAGCCCTTAGGGAGCAGTGACCACAGTATGATAGAATTTACCCTGCAGTTTGAAAGGGAGAAGCTGGAATCAGATGTAATGGTATTACAATTAAATAAAGGTAAGTACAAAGACATGAAGGAGGAGCTGGTCAGAGCTGACTGGAAAGGGAGCTTAGCAGGGAAGACAGTGGAACAGCAATGGCAGGAGTTTTTGAGAGTTATTCAAAAAGCACAACAGAAATTCATCCAAAGGAGCAGGAAACATGCTAATAGAAGGACAATGCATCCATGGCTGATGAGGAAAATTAAGGACAGCATAAAAGCAAAAGGAAAGAACATACAAAGATTAGTGAGAAGCCTGAGGATTGGGAAGCCTTTAAAAGCAAGCAGAGGACAACTAAAAAAGCAATAAGCGGGGGGGAGAAGATGAAATATGAGTGTAAAGTAGCTAGTAAAATAAGATAGGAAAAGTGCTTTTCAATATATAAAATGTAAGAGAGAGGCAGAAATAGCCATTGGGCAACTGGAAAATGAAGCAAAAGAAATAATAATAGAAAATAAAGCAATGGCAGAGAAAATGAATAGTTACTTTACATCAGTCTTCATGGTGGAAGAGACTAGTGGGATGTCAGGGCTCCAGGAGTGTCAGGAGCACAGGTGACTGTAGTGGCCATCACTAAGGAGAAGGTTCTGGGGAAACTGAAGATCTGGAGGTGGATAAATTACCTGGGCTGCACCCCAGGATTCTAAAAGAGATAGCTGAGGAGATCATGGAGGCATTGGTAAAGGATTTCAGGAATCACTGGAGGCAGGGAGGGTACCAGAGGACTGGAAAGTAGCTAATGTAACACTGCTGTTTAAGGAGGAAGGGAGGCAGCAGATGAGAATCTTGTCAGACTGGTTAGCCTGACAAGATTTTATAGTCATTGGCAAGATTTTAGAGTCCATTATTAAAGATGAGATTGCAGAGTACTTGGAAGTGCATGATAAGGTAGGACTGAGTCAGCATGGCTTTGTCAAGGAGAGGTCATATCTGACAAATCTGTTAAGGGTTCTTTGAGGAGGTAACAAGGAAGTTAGATAAAGGAGAACTAATGGACGTGATTCATTTAGATTTCCGGAAGGCCTTTGACAAGGTGCTGCATGGGAAACTATTAAATAAGTGCCCATTGTGTTAAGGGTGAGATCCTGGTATGGATACAGGATTGCTGACTGGCAGAAGGGGATAAAGGGGTCTTTTTCAGGATGGCAGCCAGTGACGAGTGGTGTGCCTCAGGGGTCAGTGCTAGGACCACAACTTTTCACAATACACATTAACGATCTGGAGGAAGGAATGGAGGTGCTGTTGCTAAGTTTGTAGATGATACAAAGTTACGTAGAGGGACCGGTAGTATTGAGGAAGCAAGGGGT
The DNA here is from genome assembly GCF_965287045.1 of Carcharhinus amblyrhynchos. Taxonomy (NCBI): domain Eukaryota; kingdom Metazoa; phylum Chordata; class Chondrichthyes; order Carcharhiniformes; family Carcharhinidae; genus Carcharhinus; species Carcharhinus amblyrhynchos. Next base: position 42,672,579 of record NC_137340.1, read on the forward strand.
CTGCAGAAGCATTTGGACAGGTTAGGAAAGTGGGCAAAGAAGTGGCAGTTGGAATACAATGTGGAAAAGTGTGAGGTTATGCACTTTGGAAGGAGGAATGGAGGCATAGTCTATTTTCTAAATGGAAAAATGCTTAGGAAATCAGAAACACAAATGGAATTGGGTGTCACTGTTCAAGATTCTCTTAAGGTTAACATGCAGACTCAGTCAGCAGTTAGGAAAGCAAATGCAACGTTAGCATTCATGTCCAGAGGGCTAGAATACAAGTGTACTTCTGAGGCTGTATCAGTCAGGCCCCCATTTGGTATATTATGTGCAGTTTTGGGTCCCATATCTAAGAAAGGATGTTCTGGCCTAGGAACGGATCCAAAGGAGGTTCACAAGAATGATCCCTGGAACGGAGAGCTTGTCGTATGAGGAACGGTTGAAGACTCTGGCTCAGTACTCACTGGAGTTAAGAAGAATGTGCTGAGGATCTTACTGAAACTTACAGGATACTGTTAGGCCTGGATAGGGTGGATGTGGAGAGGATATTTTCATTAGTAAGAAAAACTAGAAGCACAATGTCAGGCAAAACGGACAATCCTTTAAAACCGAGATGAGGAGGAGTTTTTCAGCCAGAGAAAGATGAATCTGTGGAAATCTTTGTCGCAGCAGGCTATGGAGGTCAGTGAGTGTCTTTCAATCATAAGTAAATAAGTTCTTGATTAATAAGGGGGTCAGGGGTTATGGGGAAAAGGCAGGAGAATGGGGATGAGAAAAATATCAGCAATGAGTGAATGGCGGAGCAGAGTCGATAGGCTGAATGGCCTAATTCTGCTCCTATGTCTTATGGTCTTAGCACACTGTGTCCTTGCCAGACCTCTGCAAACATAATTTAGTTAGTCCCACTCCCCACCTTTTCCCGTAACTCTTCTTTCAGATGCTTATCCAAGTCAAGGATGCATTGAAGGGGAAGCTAGGCAAGCATGAGGAAGAAAGAAATAGGATTCCTGTTGAGGTTAAATGAAGGTTGGGAGAAGGTGCACGTGCAGCACAAAACACCAAAAAGATCTGTTTGGCTGAATGGTTGGCTTCCATGTTGTAAATATGAAATTACGTAACACAAATATTCCACAGGGTTTAGTCAAACTGTAGAGGGTCCTCATTACTTTCCACCTTGCTTCAAGTGAATAGAATTCTGAAGTAAGAAATGCAATTTATAAAATTTGGCGAAGCGATCACCTCAAGATTTCTATAGTTACATTTTGTCACAGTTATAACTCAAACGCAAAATTCATTCTCTAGACTCTAACCATTCAGCAATCCAATGGCCGTCCATTATATCAAATCATCACAGCAGGTTGAGTAAAACACAGCTTACCTCGATGTCTACAATACTTCATAAGCCCATTGACCACTTATTTTCCAAAGATAAGGAATTAGGGATCCACTTTTAACAAATTTTGCAACTTCTCTAATTCCACAACAATTATCCATGTACATTACCTGTTTGAGACTCAGTGTTTGGTATTTTTCAAAGGCCTCTTGCGGCAATGAGCCCAATTCTCTGATCTTCTTCATGCATTCCTCTTTTTTCTTAAGTAGCATACCCTGTCGGTTTGTCATCTTCTCCAGCTCCTTGGTGTCATGATTGATGGCTTCCATATGATCTTTCTCCATGTTTTTCCAGCGGTCCATGCTTTTCTGACGATCTTTGGTTTCTGCTTCTATTTTGTCTATCAAACTGTCCAGTTCTGCAACATACATGTTATTTTATCAAGGAAGTTTTTTTTGGGAAATGGAAGATGGAGAGAAAAAGAAAACAAGTAGACACTGCTCATCTTACATGAATCCTCAAAATGTTCAATCATTCTAATCCAATATCTGTGTGAATATTAATCTAACAATTAATCTTATATTTAGGAAATTAAATATCATTGACCGTACCTCAGAGTACCAACACCAGCTACTACAGTTAAGTTCATTCAACAGCAATAAAAAAAAATTATCACCAATAGAATCATACAATGCAGGAGGCCATCATTCGGCCCATTGAGTCTGCACCGACCACAATCCCAGCCAGGCCCTATCCCCATAAGAACATAAGAAATAGGAGCAGGAGTAGGCCATCTAGCCCTTCGAGCCTGCCCCGCCATTCAATAAGATCATGGCTGATCTGAAGTGGCTCAGTTCCACTTTCCCGCTTTCTCCCCATAACCCTTAATTCCCTTGCCTACCACAAACCTATCTACCCATGTCTTAAATATATTTAGCGAGGTAGCCTCCACCACTTCAACGGGCAGAGAATTCCAGAGATTCACCACCCTTTGAGTGAAGAAGTTCCTCCTCAACTCCATTCTAAACTGCTCCCCCCTTATCTTGAGGCTGTGCCCTCTAGTCCTGCTGTCCTTTCTGAGCGGGAAGAATCTCTCTACCTCTATCCTATCCATCCCCTTCATTATCTTATACGTCTCTATAAGATCCCCCCTCATCCTTCTAAACTCCAACGAGTACAGACCCAGTCCATAACCCCATGCATTTCTATTCCCAGTCTATAACCCCATGCATTTATCCTAGCTAGTCTCCCCGACACTAAGGGGAAATTTAGCATGGCCAATCCACCTAATCATTGCATCTCAGGACTGTGGGAGGAAACTGGAGCACCCGGAAGAAACCCACGCAGGCACAATGTGCAAACTCCACACAGTGACCCGAACCAGAAATCGAACCCAGGTACCTCGTGCTGTGAGGCAACAGTGCTAACCACTATGCCACCATGCTGCCCACGTCGTTGGACGATCTCAGAGAGCTGGCACAAACAAGGGAGCTGCAATTCCTCTGAGCCACCTGAAATACTATTCTTAGGACCCCTTAAGTCCACTCCATCATTCAATAAGATGATGGCTGATCTTCAAACCCAACCCTATGTCTCTCAATTCCTTACTAGCCCAAATTCTATTGATCTCAATCTTGAGTATCTACAGATCCCTGGATTAGAGAATTCCCAAGATTCACATATTCCTCTGAATGAAGAAATTCAACTCAGTCCAAAATTATCCCTTACTTGCAAAGAGAATGCCAGCCTAGCTTTATACTCATTGGACAGGGATTTTGGTACACCCAGGGGTCATAAAAGATGGCACATAAATACAAGTTGTTACTTTTCTTAAAATCCATCTTTTATTCCAAGCTTTTGCTCACCCCTCTTTCTTTTTAGTGTTATTTAAAAGCATTTGAACATAACTATTAATTACTAATTCCACCTACACAGATCCTTACAAAATCACTCAATACTATGTTTATCCCAGAACTTTTGCATATCATTTGAATCCCTACATCTAATCTATTATCCCATTCAATCTCAATTTAGAGGATTCCTCCTCAATTAAAGCAACCAGCTCCTGCTAGGCACGAAGGCTGCATTTAAGCATTGTATTAAAACAAATCAAAAAACTTAGGAAATTCCAATAGTTCACACCTTCTGCACGTGCTGTGGTCTCTCTCACACGCTTATTAATGTTCTCTAGTTCAGAGGTTGTGGCATTTAGAACGGTGTTGCCCTCAGTTTCTCTCAGGTCATTTAACTCCTAAGTAAAGGAAACACAGAACCAATTTCATTAAAGTGCAAAGTCCTTTCTGTTTAATTTGTATTGGGGAAAAAAAGCATGGCAAACGCTAAGAAGATAAAGTTGCTCATAATACTAAAAAACAAACCATAACCAGGGATCAAGCAATCCCTAGGAAGCATTCGCAGGGTAAAACTATTAACTCACATCCAAGAATAAGCGATCACTTTAAGTTGCACTGGTGAAAATTTTTCAGATCCTCCGAAACATGATTGCTAATTAGTGGTGAATTATGAGACACAGTTTCCTTAATGGGTGATATAATTAAAATAATTTCATGTAGAACTCTTCTAACCATTGGTGAGAAGAGAATTTTATCACATCAATCTAAATTGAATTCAAACTATATACAGCACCAAAAACCATCAGTTTGATACATGTTACTTATGTTCAGCATTTTGACCTTTATTCTGTATTAGTCATAACCAAAGCTCAGCCAGATTAACATGCAGCGACATGTACTAACATTTATTCTATATATGACTTAATACAAAAGCTAAAGACTTGTAATAGGCTGTGGATTATGTCTCATTAGAAAGTCAAAGAATCATTATTTCCAAATGTCAAATAGGACTTAAACCCATGAAACACTCGCATTTGACATGCTGAAGAGAGAGATCGGATCAACTAATTGGTGCACAGTACTTGGAGATTTGTCAAGTTGATTAAAAACTACAAAAAAATGTTAGATCCTTGGTCTAATCCTTTTCCATATGATGTAAAATAATACCAAGTAATTTTAAAGTTTGTTACTGTACAAACCTCTAGCGTGTATTGTAACCAACGAAAACAGTTGTTTTACCTGCTCAACCTGGTCCAAGCGCTTTCTTAAATTTTCACTGAGGTAAGTCTCTAGTCTGGTCATTATACCTTCCAATTTAATTCGTTCGTTTAATAGCTGACGGTTATCCTAAAGGAAGAAACAATTTTTTAGAAAACCATCACTCTGGCCAAGGTAAAATTAATGAATAACAGTGACTCCAAATCCTTCCTTTTCAGCTTGCATTAACAGAGCTCTTTCAAATATTATCCACGAGTACAAGATGAGTGAAACTACCAGCCAGGATATTTTTTACTTTTTTTTTTAAGTTTATTTATTAGTGTCACAAGTAGCCTTACATTAACACTGCAACAAAGTTACTGTGAAAATCCCCTAGTCACCACACTCCAGTGCCTTTTCAGGTACACTGAGGGAGAATTCAAATGGCCAATGCACCTAATCAGCACATCTTTCTGACTGTGGGAGGAAACCCACACAGACATGGGAAGAATGTGCAAACTCCACACAGTCACCCAAGGCTGGAATTGAAACTGGATCCCCAGGGCTGGGGGGCAGCACTACTAACCACTGTGTTGTCCTAAATGATCCCTTAAAAGTAATTATGTTGAGTCGGATGAACTCAAAGTAAACATCTCTCTCAGATGGTACAGTCACTCTCTCTTTTAAACAAGATGGAAAATTTCCCTCAACTCCAACATAAAGTAAAATTAAAACCCGATGAGATTGGGGTAAAAGGTGACTTTTCACATTTCCAAACATCATACCTGTTGGAGCTGTCGGATCTCATCGTTGAGTGCATCAACTCTTTTTTGATCATCCAGGCTGAGCTGTGAAAGGAGGTCTGTACCAAGCTCAGCTTTTAAGGATTCCCGTGTTGACTCCATAGCATGCAAACTGGCCTCCAAACTTTGCAAGCTCCGTTGCTTTAAAAAACAAACAAGATAAAACAAAAAATTGGCATTGCACATATTAACTTGTCATGTCTGCAACTTCTTGGTTCCGAAAAACAGTTATGACTTGCAACAGGAGGAACGTGTAAGCAAAAGCAGCTACTGCAAATGACAAGCGGTTTTCCACATTTCTGGGTAGGTGCCAATGGTGTATCTATACTGCAACAGCTTGGCATGAGGCGCGATTGGAGCACAAAGACTTCAGTGTTATTGCTAGAATATTATCAAGAAACTCCAGAATACTACTTAAAATTTTTTCACAGGGTAGGTCAGCATTTATTGCCAGAGAAGGTGGTGATGAGCACCTTCTTGAAGTGCTACAGTCCACATGGTGTAAGTACACCAAAAGTGCTACGAGACAGTTGCAGAATTTTCACTCAGCAACATTGCAGGAACAATGACATAGTGCGAAGTCAGGATTGTGTTGGACTTGGAGGGGAACTTGCAGGTGGTGATGTTCCCATGCGTATCCTGCCCTCGTACTCCCAGGTAGCAGAGGTTGCTGGATTGGCAGGTGCCGTCAAAGCAACTTTGCATCTTGCAGATGGCACACACAGCTGTCACTGTACCCAGGTGCTGAAGAAAGTGAGTGCCAAAGATGGCAGACGGGATGCCAGCCAAGCTGGTTGCTTTGTGCTGGACAGTGTCAAGCTTCTTGCATGATAATGTTGGAACCATATTTATCGAAGCAATTGGACAGTATTCCTTCCTATCCTTGTAAATGGTGGACAGGGTACGGATAGTCAGAAAATGAGTTATTCTCTGCAGAATTCCCAGCCTCTGACCTGCTCTTGCAGCCAAAGTATTTATATGGCTGGTCCAGTTCAGTTTCTGGTCAGTGGGAATCCACAGGATGTTGATAGTGGGGAGATTCTTTTATGGTAATGCAATTGAATGGTGAGGGTTGGATTTTCTCTTGTTGGAGATGAGCCTTGCCTGGCCCTTATCAGTGCAAGTCCAGAGGCAATAGAGGAGTTTAGTCATTCTAATTTTCTTTATTATAACTGCAAAAATGAATTTGAATATGTGCAGCTTAGCTATGAAATCATATTTAATATAAAGTACACTTATATTAAATATGATTTCATAGCTAAACTGCGCATATACATCTGTAACTGATAATTAAAACATTAGGGTTCCTAAAAGTATTGTGCAGAACTTATGCTGGTCACATCAGCTCCCAATGCATGGGTCTCCTGTAATCAACTACAAGCCAAAAGTAGACTTACTTGAATTTTTTCAGGCTAGTAGCTGAGGCCCAATAAACATAGGGCTTACCAGCTGGCAATCTTACTGAATTCCAGTAAATTTAGTTTCTGGCTATAGCCAGGTACACGGGATTTGCACATGGGAGATCTCAGCCCGATTTAAAAGCAATGTTACCTCAATCTTACCAGTATTTACTGAATTGTTACCTTGGGCATGAAGGTTTTCTCAGACTGCTGCCTCTTCTCTTTCAACATCTTCATTTCCGACAGAATGCTGTCTCGTGATGCCTTAAACTTTCTCTGCTGTGTTTCAATTTGCTGCATTTGGTTCATCAATTGGTCAATCTCATTGTTAATCTGTATACTGTGCTAAGGAACAGAATCTTCACAAGCATCAAAAGAACATGATTGACAGACAGACAGACAGACAGACAGACAGACAGACAATCAGCTGTCTTTTAACTATAAAAATAATGCAGTTGGATTTTGATCTGTGAAATAAATTTCTTTGACTTGTCTAAACAAGAAAGCACTGGTACCTCTCTAATAATTTAGCTGGCTCTATCTCGACAGTGACAACACAATCACTTAAAAAAAAACTAAAGATTTAAAATTATGAAAGAACAATTGAATTTCTAAAATATTATATGCAAAGGACAAGAAAACAGTTCAACTGCCTCCATTATATATTTTGGTCTTCGTCCCCTTTCACATCAATGGACTTTTATCTTTTGTTTGTCTGAACTTTTGCCACTGCAGGGGGAGGCCAAAGCATCACATTTTCGACAGATCAAAAATCACCAACAGCATCAAAACCCAGATGGGCGTGGAGAAGGACAACTGGGACTCAAACGGAAAGTTCAAAGCAGAGAATCAGATCTTTTCTGCCAAGGACAGGAGGAGCCTGGTTAGTGTGGCAGACATCAACTTCAGGCTCAAAAAGTATTATCCTCCATCTTGCTTTTTGAGAAAAACACTTAGACCCCAAAATAACTAACTCCAACAATAAATGGTTATCTGACCAAGGATGGATAATCCTTTTAAAAAAAAACATGCACACACTGGCAACCCAAATTAGGGGAACACAGTTTATTATAAGACCAAAAGGGGGAGAATTTTTTTTCTCGCAAAGGGTCATTGGTCTGTGGAATTGTCTTCAGAGAGCAATGGAGACAAGGTCATTGAATATGTTCAAAGTTGAGTTCGACAGATTTTTGATCAACAGGAGATTCAAAGGTAAAGGGGGTAAACAGGAAAGTTGAATTGAGGCCACAATAAGATCTTTTTGAACAGTAAAGCAGGCTTGAGGGGCCAAATGGTTTACTTGTGTTCTTATAATGCATCATGGTGCAACCTGCTATTATGATTTAATGCTGTGTAAGTATAATTCTGTATAGGTAACCTTGTTCTAAATTAAAATAATCAATTATTTTACATGCTTGAAGTGAACCGTACATCTCATTAGCTCAAGCATCTACAAAGTAAATTACTGTTATTTTCAGAAACTACACATTTCTTTGAAGAGTATTGTGTCATATCTTCATTCTGTTTGTCCTAAGTTGAAGGCATTAATTTAGGATGAATCATGCAGAATTGAAGTCTTATATACAGCTGCTTATTCATTATCAGCAGCAGAAAGGCAAAGGCCATAATAACTTATCACACTGACTCATTGCTATTAGGAGAGTCCAGTTTTGACGAACTGATTTTAAAAAAACATTTTTTCAAACAGCATATTTCCAGAACACCAGCAGTGAAATGTCACTGAAAGCCAGGATGAATGTTTTCTTTCTGTTTTACTTCCCAACCTCAACTCTGCCCGAAAGACTACCCTGTATTGAAGAAATCAATGAGGACTTGTACGGGTCACACATCTGACACAGAAACATGTCATTGTTTCTCAATCAACATAAGGTTTTTTTTAAAGAAAAACTGCCGCATACACATCTGGTTACAATACAAATATTTAAAAATGTAATTAAAGAAAGTCTTTGAAAAAACATCCATGTAAAACAATTTCATGGAATTTTTTGATGTCTTTCAGGATAAGAAAATGATAGAGCAGTAGTAATATCATAAATACTTAATTACTTGAACGATGAACATCTTAAAAATATTGGGTTGGAATGTACTTGTAGAATGCAAAAACTGAAAATGAAGCTTCACAGAGCTAAGTCTACATATGCAATAACTCTATTTGCTTGATTAAGTTAGTAACAAAAATAGATTTGAACTTCATTTATGCATTTAAATCAGGAATGTATACCTAATGCTTAAAAGAGTAGAGGCCACTCGGCCCATTAGGCTTAAACCAGCTCTTTGGTAGAGCTTTCCAACTAGTCTCACTTCCCAATTCTTTCCTCATGGTCTTGCAAATATTTTGCTTTCCAGTACTTAACCAATTTCCTTTTGAATGTTACTACTGAATCTATTTCTACCACCATAAATGGCAAGCTATCCTGCAAAATAGCACAGAATATGGCCAGATGAACGTTTTTTTATAGCCAGCACTTTCCTTAGACATTTGAGAATAATCAAGTATTGACTATTTGAAGGATATTCTCAATGTTTCGACGGAGATTTTCATTCAACTTTGCTTCCAGTTCAGTCAATTCTTCTTCAGCTTTTCGTGCATCCTTCTGAAGCTCAAGTCTTGATTTGCGAGTATCGTAATAGCCACCAGTCAATGCACCTCGATGACTAACCTGGTCACCTAGGAGGAATCGAACAACGTTTGAAATATCAACGGTAAACCACAGTTCTTATAGGAAAATGCAGATATGTATTTTAGGTCAGGATCTGCAACAGTCTTTAAAAACCTGGAAAAAATGACAGAATTTTACATACCCTGCCAGCCTGCCTCAGGGAGAGGGAGGGGAATGTAAAATTGGGCATGCTATGGGTTCCATTCTCATCATCTATCCATCTTCCCTTGAAGCCACAGAAGTTTTACATGGTGGGAGAGGTACCAGGAGGATGATGCATATTGGGTCACTGAGGCCTCAAAACGGCCAATTAATGGCTACTTAAGGGCCTGTTCTCACTCCTGCCACCATTTTTGCCAGGACAAAAAGCGGTATGGACAAATTGGGCTGAAGGGCCTGTTTCCATGCTATAAACCTCTATGACTCTATAGCACAATAAGTGATCCCAATCAAACTTGATAGACTATTCAACAGCAATACCAACAGAAAGGTGAGGCATATAAAATTTTAAAAGGGATTGATGAAGTAAATGTAGACCAAATGTTTCCTCTTATAGGGCAATCTAGAATAAGGAGGTCAAGGTTGCAAGGTGGTAGATTTAAAACTGAGATGAGGAGAACTACTTCTAGCAGAGGGTGGTGAATTTGTGGAATGCGCTCCCCCATAGCGCAGTGGAGTCCAAATCATTGAATGGTTTCAAGAGGGAGATATTCATATTTCTAATAAAAAAAGGGAAAGAGGGATATGGGGAACAGATGGATTTGAGACCAGGGAGTGATCAGCTATGGCCTGATTGAATGGCGGAGCAAGCTTGAGGGGCTGAATTTGCCTACTTCTGTTCCTAATTCCTATGTTCCTATCTTCAATCAAAGATGATCCGTGAAATGATGTGAAGGAACAATGCTGAGCAACAGCATAAGCAGAAACACACGTACCACCTTTGGGTCAGAAATTCAATCGAAATTAGAAGATGAAAAATACAAAAAGGTATAAATTTGAATTTTAATACAAAAAATATGAGAACGGGGTTACTGGGATTAAAGAGAACAGAAATTTGAGATACCTGCATGAATGCTGCAATACAGTATATTTTCAGATGTTGTTGCACAACTCAGTGGCTAACTGTTTAAAAGTGACATTTTCACATTACACATAACATTGATGGAGATTTAAAAAAAAGAGTTGGAGGCAATCACTGCTGAAATACCAAAGGGTATCTCAGATCACTCACAGCATGGTAGCAAGTATGGCAAGCAATGGTAGCCAAATTATATACCACTCTACAGATACCCATCCAAGAACAAGTCTACAACACAGCTATGCCAAGATTTTCATTTGCTGAAAACAGTTTAGGTAGAGATGAAAAATGGTAATGGCAAGAAGTCACTTGTGGGAGTTGTGTAGGGTGGAGCACAAAGAAAAAAATAATGGGAGATTATCAGAAAGGCATGGTGATAATCATGGACGATTCTAATAGACATGTTGACTGGAAAAGTCAGGTGGGCATAGGTAGATATATCGAGTTCACAGAACGTTTTTGGGATGGTTTCTTAGAACAACCTGTTCTGCAACCAGCCAAGGAGTACGCTATACAGGTCTGGTAATAGCATTATTAATGATCTCAGCAAAGGAACCTCAAGGTAGCAACAACCACATGATTGAATTTTACATTCAGTTTGAGAGAGAGGAGTGAGTCCAAGACTATGTCTTTACATTTTAAAAAGTTCAATGAAAGCATGAAAGCAGAGCTGACTAAAGCGAATTAAGTTAAGGGTTAAGTCAATAGAAATGCAATGGCAAACACTCAGATATTTCAGAATACACAGAATAGATAACATTTCAACAAGTAAGAAAAGGTCCAAGGAAAGGACACACCAGATGGTAGAAAAATTGAACTGGTAGTTTGCATTAGATTGGAAAATATCAAATGTAACTCCAAAAAGGGAGGAAGACAGAAAGCAGAAAACTACAGGCCAGTTAGCTTAACATCAGTCATACAGAAAATGTGAAGACGTGTACTATTAAAGAAATTACAGCAGGGCATTTGGATAAGTTCAAGGGAATCAGGCAGAGTCAACTTGGTTTTGTGAAAGGAAATCATGTTTAACTAACTTACTGGAGTTCAAAGGAAGTAACATGTGCTGTACATGAAGGGGAACCAATAGAATTTTGACTTCCAGAAGGCATTTGACAAAGTGCCACATAAAAACTTACTGCAGAAAATAAAAGCTAATGATATAGAGGCTAACATATTAGCATGAACAGAAGATGAGCTGGCTGACAAGAAACAGAATGTAGGCATAAATGGGTCTTTTCAGGTTGTCAAGATGTAATGAGAGGTATGTCACGATCAGTGCTGGGACCGCAACTGTTTACAATTTTATAAATGGCTTGAACAAAGGGATGGATGCCAAACTTGCTGATGCTACAAAGAAAGAGATGAAAGTTAGTTGTGAAGACATAAGGAAGCTACAAAAAGATATAGGTAAACTAAGCAAGTGGGCAACAATCTGACAAATGGAGTATAATACAGGGAAATGTGAAATAGTCCTTTTTTTCAGGAAGAGGAGCATATTATCTAAATGATGAAAGATTGTTCACCATGAATAAAATTGTAATGTGAAATGTAATGACAGATACACAACTATTACACCAATGCAGGATGCAGAGCTTTAGGTTCTTTAACCATTGGGGCAGCATGGTGGCACAGTGGTTAGCACTGCTACTTCACAGTGCCAGGGACTGGGTTCAATTTCCAGCTTGGATTACCGTCTGTGTGGAGTTTGCACATTCTCCCCACATCTGCGTGGGTTTCCTCTGGGTGCTCCAGTTTCTCCCACAGTCCAAAGATGTGCAGGTTAGGTTGACAGGTCATGCTAAATTGCCCCTTAGTGGTAGGGGGACTAGCTAGGGTAAATGCATGGGGTTAGGGGGTGCAGACTCAATGGGCCGAATGGCCTCCTTCTGCACTGTAAAGATTCTATGATTCTATTCTATGATACTGCAAGATGGACTATGTCAACAGCAATTAGTGGTTTCTGCTGCTAAATTAACGAGTTAACATACTAATTTCAAATCATAGGAAGCCAATAATGGAAAAAAGGAGGAAATAAAAAAAACAAATAGACTTGAAATAAAATTGTAAGCAGTATCAGAAATGCAAACTCAGAACAGTCTACACACAGCATCATCCTGTAATTTTAGATGAACACCAGATAAAAGGCAAACAAATTTTGGGAAAAAAATGACAACTCTACACTATTTTATACTTATGCCAAAGTTAAAAGTCAAAAAGACTACGGCACTTTGACAACGATAAAAGGATCAAATCTGAAAACATCAATTTGATCTGGAAGAAAAGTGTCATCAGAGCGGAGGAGAAAACACATATAAAAGCTCATCATCTCAACTATGGATGAGTCAGCCTGCTTCTTCCTCCCACTGAGCATCCGAGCTCTTATTTCAGGTACAGGGGCAAAATTTTACATTTATATCTACGGTCAAGGGAATTGCACATCCAGGTATTCCCATAAGAATGGTGTCATCACGCTTTATGTTGTACAATAATTGAAACTGCAAAAATCCAGTGCGGGCACGCCACGCACAAAAGACTTCACAGCATATTGATCTCACTCCAGCTTTCCAAGCCTACGCTTTTACACATCACTTGTGAGTCAGAACTGACCCATACACCACCAGATCTGTCAACGCGTGTAATCATCTAATAGAAACAGCACTATTGGTTTCAAAGTTGACTACACTCTACAGAGAATGCAAAATTATTCTCGAACTATTGTTTCAGTATCGAAAATCAAGTATTTCAAATAAGCATTAAAATCACTAAAATAACACGAACCAATGTAATACAGAATCCATCCCTTTAATCCATCAGTCATTTTTAAAGTGGGTTATTGAGTTTGAATTCTAGCACTAAATTAGTTGAACAAATTAATTTGAAAAATAAATGTGTCACACCTTGCAAATAGAAACTTCCAATTAATAGAAATCAAATGTATTAATATGCTGTACTTTGTATCGCTCAATACAGTACAAAATTACATCTAAACCTTGAAAGGTCAAGGAAGCAGGAGATTGAAACAAGCAAGTACAAGAATTTGGGATGCTGCCTTTTGTTAAAGGAAAGGCCAAATGTCAAAATATAATGAAGAGGCCACAATTAGTGTGGTGCACAGATTATTCCATTACACAGTACTAAATTAATTAAACTAATTTGTTACAACGCTGCTCAATGAGTTAAAGGAGTATCTTTTTCTCATCTGTCCATCACCTTTGTGCAGTTTTGCTGCTCCTTCCCATTACTTAGATAGGTAATTCAGTGCAACACTGAGTGTTACACTGTCAGAGGTGCCACCTTCCCAATGAGATTTTAAAACCAAGGCTATGACTGCCTTTTTGAGACATAGTTCAAAGAGTTGAGAGTTCAGCTCATCAAATCCAACACCAATAAAAGGGACCTCACAACTGATCATTCATTTCATCTCAAGGTTTCTTTGACATGGCATATAAACTTACTTCGTCATTTCTCACATAACAAAAATGACACTTCAAAAAGGAATGCGTTGATGAAGGATTTTGTAACATTCTAAGAGAGTGACTTCTTTATCGGCTTCACCTCTCCTACCTTTCAGCACGGTGGACAGCATGGTGACATAGTGGTTAGCATTGCTGCCTCACAGCGCCAGGGACCCAGGCTTGATTCCTGGCTTGGGTCACTGTCTGTGTGGAGTTTGCACGTTCTCCCTGTGTCTGTATGGGTTTCCTCCGGGTGCTCCAGCGTTCTCCCAGTGTGAAAGATGTGCTGGTTAGGTGCATTGACCCGAACAGACACCGGAATGAGGCAACTAGGGGAATTTTGCAGCAACTTCATTGCCATTTTAATCTAAGCCTTACTGTTTCATCCCTTTTTCTCTCTCTCTCATCCTATGTTTCTACTGACTCCTTCTGCTTGCCTTTCTATCTTTGTTATCATAGTTCCTAATTGTTTTAATTTAAGTCACAGATGGAAGTTGCCAGTGGAGGGCGGGATGCAGCCAGCACCCAAGATCAATGAGATGAGGTTTGGATATGGTGATGCATCCAGCCAAATCTTTGGCAGTGACATGGTCCAGCCAGCTCTTGGATGACTGGATTTTAATAATGCGTATGCTTTGACAACTTAAATACCAGCACCCAAGCACAATGCAAATCGTTAACAGACAAATCATGACATAGGGTAGTAACAATGACACAAACAGGAAGTCTACAAACTTTAAAAGATATTAGCAAATCTCTAGTGGCACAGCTACAAGCACAATGCGGCATTCTTTTCACAAGAGCAACTGTGTCCTTCAAAGGGTAAAACGTAAACAATGCATTAAGTCATACAGGGATCAATTAAGATGTTATGAGCATTTTTGCTTCCAAATTTTGAGAATTTGGAGAACTGCTTTATCCTTTTCCTTAAAATGTTTAAATTAGACAGATTAAAAAAACCCAAACTGGGGTGTCATACTTTTTAGTGTTGTAGGATGATCTAATGTGGCATTGTACACAAACTGTCAGGAAATACTGTCTCTTTCATGCTACTGTGTCTCTCATCCACCTCTCCTGCTACACCACCCAACTCTTTTTCCTTTTCTCTCTCGTCTTGTTCTCCTACTTAATGTAATACAACTCCAAACTGCATCTGCTATCTCAGGAAAAATCTGTTGCCACTTTTTGCAACTCTCCCCAACCAATCATTCATGCTTCTCACAGCCGCCTCAACCACAAGTTAAATGGAATACAAAGAGAACCGCAAGCAAATTAAAGATCGGACTTCAGTGATAATAAAAATGGACTTCAGTTTACTAACTCTTCTGCAAATAAATGTGGCAGTTGGAGATATGAACAGGTTTTGCTTTTCATTTTTTCCAATTGTCATAAACAAGATACTGACAAAGGAGTGGTCGGAAGATCATTGATGTTATGAAGCTGATGAGGCAGCATGGTTAGCACTGCTGCCTTACAACTCCAGGTCCTGGGTTTGATTCCCGGCTCAGGTCACTGTCTGCGTGGAGTTTGCATGTTCTCCTTGTGTCTGCATGGGTTTCCTCCGGGTGCTTCAGTTTCCTCCCACAGTCCAAAGGTGCGAGGGATAGATGCATTGGCCATTCTAAATTGCTCCTTAGTGTTCTGGGATGCATAAATTAGAGAGATTAGCAGGGTAAAGTTGTGGGGTTGCAGGGCTAGGGCCTAGGTAGGATTGTGGTTGGTGCAGGCTCAATGGGCTGAATGGCCTCCTTCTGCATTGTAGGGTTTCTAAGTGACCCTGAACTTGGCATGGATATATTTTCCACTGCCTTGGAAAATATTGTAAAAATTTTTAATTTTAAAATCAAGCAAAAGCAACTGAGTCTCGGAAATGAGACTCCAAAAAGAGTCCGACCCATTACTCCATGTACTTCAGCAGAAAAAAGATAGGATGTATTGAAAATCTGGCTACTAATTTGCTACAATCCCATCTCACGCTCTTGGCATTGAACAATTTTATCTGGTGCCTTTTCAAATGAATCATTAGAACACAACAATTAGACATCATTTGTAATGGAGCATTATTTTCTTTAAAACTGGAAAAACCTTTACCACTGAATTTTTACCTAATCTTTGCTTTGTCTGAAAAAATCAGCAAGAATCTACAAACAATTTTATAATGTAAACTCATCAGTGCTGTTACGGCACAGATATTGAAAATAATTTTTTCTCAACAGTCGCACTAGATTCCTGGCATAATGGTTAAGTGTGAATTCTAGGTGGTTAGTCCATCACAAACAAACAGTTAACGTTTAAGTGGTTAAGTGGAAGAAATTGAAACGGTAACCTATCAGGCTGATAACTAAATTACAACTTGTGAAATCAAAGGACATTCAAAAAATTCCAGTGGCAAAGTAATTTAGAAAAAAATTACAAGAGTTAAACAGAATGCAGACTTAAGTAGAAATTTTACATATCCAAGAAGGCCTCAGTTAGACTGAGTCATACTGATCTGAATAACGAGCAGCTCTTGCGCAACAATCATTTAACAGTGTCAGGTTCTTGTTTTATATTTTTAATTTCCTAGACAATAAGGCTGTCAAACAATAATGATCACATAATTAATAAATTCATAAGATATAGGAACAGAATTAGGCCATTCGACCCATTGAGTCAGTTTGGCCATTCGACTCATCGAGTCTGTTCCCTCATTCAATCATGGCTGATATGCTCCTCGTTCCCATTTTCCTGCCTTTTTCCCACAACCCTTCAACCCATTACCAATTAAAAATCTGTCCTTAAATTTACTCATTATTCCAGCATCCGCCACACTTTGGTTTAGCAAATTCCAGATTCACAACTCTTTGGGAGAAGTAGTTTCTCCTCAATAAGTTCATAATAGTAACACAGTTTCCAATATTTAAATCATACTATCATGAAGATCTTGTGCAACACTGGTAAGGTAAAGCATCTGTTGCTTTCACATTTTATTGTCTATTCACTTTCGCAAATACATGAATACCCACGAAAGACATGCTCGGTTTGACATCAATCTATGAACATCTCAGAATCAATATCTCAGATACACAAAGTTGTTAACAATAACGAAATGTCACCAAGATGAAGACAAACTATTCCCTGTGAGAAGTGTTCATACCAATTCTGCTTAAATGGCCACTTAGGATGTACAAGTCATAATCTGAAAATGCAGAATGTGGCATTTCAACCTATTAAACCCCTATACTAAAGGGACCTGTTGTGATCATAACAACACAATTTTAAGAATTCTGGTTCAAAGTTGGACTCTCCTGTGCAACAACCACTAGAGGTTACACAAATTAAATAACAAATAAGAACAGGCAAAACGTTGCAATAGAAAAGCTTCAAAAAACACATTTATCATTTATTTTGTATAGCATTATTTGAACATATATACATAAACACAAACTATCTTGCATAAAAAAGCAGATCCTATTATGAGACTTAAATTGCACATACCTTCCAAAGTTATGCAATCCATATTAAATGCTCTGGCTAGCTGAGTGGACACTTCCATGCTACGACAAATCAGTGTTTTTCCAAACACGTGTTTATAAGCTTTATCAAACCTCTGTATGTATCTGAGTTTACTTATCATGGGAATAGCATCCTGCAAAGTGAAAATTAAAAGGTTAGAAATACTGTTAAAGAAAATAAAATATTAAACACTCTGTTGGGTCCATTCAGTTACTTGAATAGATGAGGGGACAGCACTCATACAAGTTTTAAAATGGTTTCCTTTACTTGAAAGAATTATTAACGTGACAGAGCGAAAAGGAAAAGAGAACTTGGAGACTGGCTTTTACTGCCAGCCCCTGCACTGAACTGAACAGATCTCGAAAACAAACTGAAAATACACACTAAAATCCAAACTACAGGGGCGATTTTCCCACCATGACTCGCAAATTTTCTGGCAGGTCGGATTGGGAGCAGTGCGCGTCGGCCATTTCGCAGGGTTCGAGCATGCGTACCAGATGCATGCAGTCTCCCAAAGCCAAGGAACAGGCGCAGTCGGGACCGCGCTGGAAACCAGCAGGGAGAGAGACAAGTGATTTTAGTTTGTTTTAAATATATTTTTAATCTATTTTAATGTAATTAGTGGGCCTGCACAGTACGTGCCAGGCCCACTAGCATCTCCCATCCTGCCAGGAGTATTTCACTCTGACAGGGTTTAGAGTAGCTCCCCACATTCGGGGAACTAGTGGGAGACCTCACTGGAGTGGGGTGGGGTGAAGGAGGAGGAGGAAGCAATCAGGGGCCCCCCCCAGGCAGTGGAGGGTGGTGCCCTCTGGGCATGGGCACCCTGGCAGTGCCAGCTTGTGCCCCCAGCACTGTTCAAATGGCAAAGTGCCCATGCCCAAGGGGTACCTTGGCACTCCCACTGGGAATGGGGGTGGGGCCAGTTGCCACTCTGCATGGGGATCAGTCTGGTCTGCTGGAGGGAGGCCAGCAATCGGGGCAGGTTGGGGGGTACTCTTCACGATCGGGACCTCTGCATTGCACAGAGTAGGGAGATTTGAGTCCGAAGTTGCACTGACAAAGCAGTCGTGATCTCGACCAGTTTTCCTTGCCAATTCAGCACTTTTTGGAGAATCAACATCCCCCACCTCCACCCCCATATTTCAATTCTTATCTCGTTATAGACCACTGAGCCTTACTTCTGTTGTGGGCAAAGTTTTGGAAAGGATGATAAGAGATAGGATTTATAATTATCTAGAAAGGGATAATTTGATTAGGAGTAGTCAACATGGTTTTGTGAAGGGTAGGTTGTGCCTCACAAACCTTATTCAGTTCTTTGAGAAGGTGACCAAAGAGGTGGACGAGGGCAAAGCCGTTGATGTGGTGTATATGGATTTCAGTAAAGCGTTTGATAAGGTTCCCCACGGTAAGCTACTGCGGAAAATACGCAGGGATGGAATTGAGAGTGATTTAGTGATTTGGATCAGAAATTGGCTAGCTACAAGAAGACAGAGGTTGATGGGAAACGTTCATCCTGGAGTTCAGTTACTAGTGGTGTACCACAAGGATCTATTTTGGGGCCACTGCTGTTTGTCATTTTATAAAAATGACCTGGATGAAGGCATAGAAGGATGGGTTAGTAAATTTGCAAATGACACTAAAGTCAGTGGAGTTGTGCGGAAAGATGTTGCAGTTCACAGAGGGACACAGATAAGCTGCAGAGCTGGGCTGAGAGGTGGCAAATGGAGTTTAATGTGGAAAAGTGTGAGGTGATTCACTTTGGAAGGAGTAACAGGAATACAGAGTACTGGGCTAATGGTAAGATACTTGGTAGTACAGATGAGCAGAGAGATCTCGGTAACCATGTGCATAGATCCCTGAAAGTTGGCAGGTTGTTAAGAAGGCATACAGCGTGTTAGCTTTTATTGGTAGAGGGATTGACATCCAGAGCCATGAGGTCATGTTGCAGCTGTACAAAACTCTGGTGCGGCCGCACTTGGAGTATTGGAGGAAAGGCTGAGGGACTTGAGGCTGTTTTCATCAGAAAGAAGGTGGTTAAGAGGTGACTTAATAGAGGCATACAAGATGATCAGAGGATTAGACAGGGTGGACAGTGAGAGCCTTTTTCCTTGGATGGCGATGGCTAGCACAAGAGCACATAACTTTAAATTGAGGGGTGATAGATATAGGACAGATGTCAGAGGTAGGTTCTTTACTCAGAGTAGTAAGGGCGTGGAACATTAAGGGCATCTAAATGGTCATTGGATAAATGCAAGGATGATATTGGAACAGTGTAGGTTAGATGGGCTTTAGATTGGTTTTCACAAGTCAGCGCAACATCGAAGGCCCTGTATTGCGCTATAACATTCTATGTTATTGGAAATGTTTTCTGCAGGCTGTCTCAGTCTAGAAAAACATTTCTTGCACCTAATGTTATGAAAAACTTGATTGCCTGCATATGTACCCTTCAGGAATGCAGTAATTTTTAGTTAATGTTTAACCTTCTGATTCTACATGCAGTCAAGTTAGCTGCATAAAGTTAACTGCATAGGCAGGAATATCTTAAAATGAAGTCATTGCAAAGACTGAAGCAAACAGGGCTACACATATACAGGATCTTTCACACTCAAAGCTGCTTTACCAAATGCAAAGATTGCATTCATCAAATAAATATTTTGGTGCACAACTCAGGTTAAATGATCATATTAAAATTTTGAATAAATTACAAGTGTAGGTAGTTCTTACTCAACATTATACGTTGTTAAATATTTATTTTAGGAAATCAGCCATGATCTTATTGAATGGTGGAGTTGGATCAAGATGCCAAATGGTCTATTCCTGCTCCTCTTCCTTCTATTCTCATTTTCATAACTGAGATTTAATGTTAATATTGAATGCTGTAACAACAGCTAGACTTTAAAACATTTGCTTACAGGTATTTCTTTGTTGGGAACAGGGGGTTAGAACAGCAGAAAGAGCAAGAGAGGAAAGAGAAGTTTACTTACGTTAGTTTCAGGATAAGCGGTGTCTCGTACGTCCAGCTTGTTGAGCGGAAGGAAAGTGACTTCGCCAGGAAAGTTTTGTTTATTAAATTCCATCAAAATCTTTGTGCTAACTTCATCAGATTCCACAATATGATAAAACAGCCTAAAAATATAAAAAGTAATTATTAGTTATCTCCCCAACAATGTAGTGTGGCAGTCTATTTTCTAGAAATACTCAAGCAAAGTTGAAGAAAGGTACAGAATTGTTTGGTGGAAGAAGTGACTAAGGGTATACAGAGCAATACCGTACAATATTTTCAGACTTTAGCACCTGCCGGTTAAGGGTTTATTCTTCCAATGTTATATATTCCTACCTTCCACAGGACCATCAAACAAGTTTAACTTGTGATTATTGATTGTCATGGGGGATAGAACATTATTGCTGTCTATATTAAAACAGTACTTGTTATGCAGATATAAGTCACCTCAGAAATGGATGATGAATTTAAAATACCATTTCAAAGCCAAAGAATCACTAAACTGTTACATATTTGTAAGCATCGACTCACAGTGCATTATATCCCCATTGATACTTCAATCTTCAATAAAAACAAAACACAAAAATTGCACAGAAGCTGCTTACCGGTTTCCAGCAGTGACTTCCACACAGGTGTAAAAAGCCGGATCACATTCAAAGTTATTCATTACAATTCCATGATATCCATTTATGACATGCGTGTTGATGCCCTTACGACCAAAGTGCTCCAAGACTTTGTTAATACTATCGATACCATTCAAAATAGCCTGTGAAGGGGGCAATCAAATAGCAGAGTAAACATGAGAAAATATAACTGTGCAGCATTAGTTTGATTATTTAAAACTTGTGAACTTTTGAAAATTATCCCTGAGGAAAGGTTACAAGTAGGGCTTTCACCTACATGCAGAGTTCCCCCACTCGGCCATGTAACGAAGGACTCTTAGTAAGGTACAGAAACGAGTGTTGTGGGGAGGAGGAGGAGGAGGTAGAGAGAAAGAGATGTTACTGCATTTCTTTCAAAAGGAGAAACGACCTAGGAACAGGTTGTCTGACTGACCTGTCAAATGGGAAGACAATGTGTAGTCTGGGTTGAGTGGAAGAGGACAGGCTTGGAAATGTACCACAGATATTTTTACCAATTTTCACATTTCCATTCTTGAAGCTTAAGCAAATGTAAGCAAATTACAGTTCTGAATAATAGGTAAAAAGGTGCACTCATAACTATAAACTGAGTGCACTGTAATGCACTGTTCACGTCATCAAGTTAGTGGCTGAGGCACTGTCGTCTTTGGTTATCACTCGTACCTTGTGAGACAAATGGACATACAATAAAAATGACTTGCAGCATTACACAAATACAATTCACTATATGCTTTCAACAAGAAATATGGTCTAAAATAAGATTGCAAATTACAAATTATGATTCTCCGTTCTGCTCCTCTGGCAACATGCTGCCTTTTCTCGGTCCTGCATAATTTGTTTTATTTCAGATTAGTAACGAGACTTGCCTTTCCTGTCGCACCTCGAAGAAGCTGTTGTTTCTTTTCCAACTCTTCTCGCTTTGCTGCCAGCGCTTGTTGTTCAGCATTTTCTTCCCGCCACAGGTAACTAAAGAATGAAAAGTTGAGTTTAAAAAAAAGCTTAGGAATAGGAGGATAGAGCAGGTGAACGCTTGGCTGAAGAGATGCAATAATAGGGAAGGCTTTAGTTTCCTGGATAACTGGGTCCATTTCTGGGGAAGGTGGAACCTATACAAGTTGGACAGGTTATGCCTGACCTAAAATGGGACCAACATCCCATTAGGAAATAAAACCAGGGAGGTTTGCTAGTGCTGTTGGGAGGGCAGATCGATGGTTTATGGAGTGGAGGTGGAGTAGGGGCTTTCCACAGCCAAATATAAAAGAAAAACCAGTTCAGTCTGGCAGGCAGAGCAAACTTAAGTATGTTAAGATGGATGGCATTTATTTCAGTGCAAGTAGTCCCACGGTTAAGGCAGATGAACTGAAAGCGTTGATTTAACACATGGGAGTATGATATTATTGCCACCGCAAAGACATTGTTGAAGGAGGGGAGGACCTGGCAGCTCAATATTTCAGGTAAAGAATAGAATCTACAAGTGAGATGGCAGGGGAGGGTGTGTAAAAGAGAAGTTGGTGTTGCAATATTGACCAAGAAGTCAACTAGTGCAGTGAGGAGGAATGTTATCTCAGCAAACCCCTCAATTGATGTCACGTTTAGAACTTATAAAAAAGGGGACAATCACATTGCTGGGTGTATTGTAGGCCCCAAACAGTCAGAGATAGAAGAGTGTATACGTAGGCAAATCTCAGTGTAATGTTAAATTAATAAATAAGGTAATAGTAGGAGGGAATTTCAACTTCCCCATTATTAACTGGGATAGGCAAAGAATGAAGTGTTTAGAGGGGATGGAATTCTCAAAATGCATTCAGCATGTAGAAAGTGCTAGATAGGATAGTCCTATAAAGAACCAGACCTCAATAACAGTTCAGCACAACTTAGGATAGATAGGAAGAAACTTCTCCCCTTAGTAGAGTCAATAAGCTGGGGGTATAGATATAAAGTAAGGGGTAAGAGATTGAGGGGATTTGAGGAATAACTTCTTCACCCAAAAGCTGGTGGGAATCTGAAATTCACTGCCTGAAAAGATGGTAGAGACTGGAAACCTTTACTATTTAAGCAGCATTTTGGTGAGAATTTGACTCTTTTAGCATACGAGGATACAGACCAAGTGCTGGAAACTGAGATTAGAATGGAGAGGTGCTTCATGGTTGACACAGATACCATGGGCACTTTTCTATGCTGTGAAACACTATCACCGAAAACTTGCTGCCATTCGTTTCAGTGGGATCTTACAGCCCCACCAATGGTGCACTCCTATCATGGGTTTCCCAGTGGTGAGGAGTGTGTTCAATAGGAAACCCCATTGACAACAGCAGGGCCGTAAGATCCCGCTGCCGGCAAGCCGCACGCTGCTTGCCATCTCCGTGAAACACAACATAGAGAGGGAGAGAAGTCCCACCCTATGACTTAGTTACAGCACTATTTCATCTGATATGAAACAAATCCAGCATAGGACGTTCATCCTAATTCTGTGCTTGGCAGTATGACTATAATGTGCTATATTGTATTAGCAGTATGGTTTAAGAGGTTTTGCCAACTACTGAAATAATTTGTTCAGTTGTGTTTATAGTCAGACCACACTGAAGAAGATACTTCGTTAATATTATTTGGTCTATGATAACATGCAATGTTACAGTTAAACATTAAAAATAAATGTTATTGAATTAACACAAATAATATAACACTTTCATTGTTCAAATAACATTATAGTATATGAACATTACAATGCATTATAACTGTCCGTTTGAACCTACTTCCTTTCACTTTGCAGCTCATCCTTCCTGTTTTTCACTTCATAGTATTTCTTGTCAAGATCCTCTACTCGTGCTTTTACTTCAGCCAGATCCTGATCCAGTTTCTAATGATCAAGAAAGAAATAGGTTCATTGCATCATGGGAAGTTACAAAACAAAGACTCCTACCACTCCCCCTCTAAGCCACACCATCCTGACTTAGAACTATATCACTGCTGCTGGATCAAAATCCTGGAACTCCCTTCCCAACAGCACTATGTGTGTACATACCACCACGTGAACTGCAGTGGTTCAAGGCAGCAACCCACCACCGCCTTCTCGAGGGTAATTAGGGATGGGTCTAACCAGTGACGGCATATTGCATGCAAGAATTTCTTTATAAAAACCCATCGAGGAACAATGAGCAAGACGCAACAGAATCTTAAGATCCATGGCGATTTGCTACATCTGTACAACATTGGGCTGATCAGGGCCACATCTGTCACCAGATATTATGGCAGGCAATCGAAGAGAAGGAATTTCAGGAACAGGTTGTACATGAAAAATGCATCTCGATGTCATGCCAGTAGCAACAAACCCAATTCCCCATACCTAACAATGCTACACCTTGATTTACTTTGTCACTTACCATCAAGCATTCATATGGCCACAATACAAAAATACAAGTTGCTACAAGATCAACATTCCAAATTGGATTAATAAATGAAAATTCTATTTCATGCCATGAAATGCAGAATAAAATACAAGTCAATTAGTTGTCCTTGAACATTCTCTTGCTATCATTCTTCCACATGCCTTTGCTTGTCTGAAATGCTTCTACGTGGTACAAGCTCAGTCAATGCAGCAGGTTGCCTACTTTCTGTGAAGATGACTGCAGGTGGCGTTAGAGGATGAACTTGAGCAGGTGTAGGCCTAGAAAGCTAACCTACGGATTGTTCCATCTCTATGTGAGCAGCAGTCTGGGCTGGTTGACTGACGGGTAATGGAAAGGGAACAGGAGAAGTGACAGGGATATGTGGACAAATGCTGTCTTCCAGAGAGAGAGGACACATGAGCAGGTGTTTTGTGCCATCACTGCAGCCAGGCTGGATTCAAATCCAGGAACATTTCTCTCAGAAGCACATGAATGGCTGCGGTTCAAGAAGGTGGCTCACTGCCAACTTAAGGACAATTAAGGATGGGTAATAAATGCTGGCCTTGCCACTGATGCCCAAACTAAAATAGATGACAAAAAAGTCAATTTGTGCCTAGTGTTGCAGCACATGCGGTTTCAAGCTAATCTATCCTCAGAGATACGCACAATGTCAGTTTGAACTGGTGGCTGCAGGTGAGAAATCGAGTCTGTCTTTATCTGCACACACTCCTTGGCGCTCCTCCAATGCCTGACAAGGAGGCCTTGTGGTGCAGTGTCAGCAACCCCCCGCCCCCCACCCCACGCCGCCCCCCCCCCCCCCCCCCCACCCCTCCAACCAGAAACTCCAGGCTCAAGTCCAACGCAGAAATTAATGCCTACAGAAGGAGTGTTCACCGCGATTCAACAGGCTGATAATCAGCTTGGAACTCCTTCCACTACATCCCCGCATGTTCCTCAAAAGATTAAACTATGGGCGTGAAGATACACAAGGGAGACAGATTGCCTAACAAGGTTAGAAATCTTGGGTACCTAAAAGTAAAAAGGCGCAACTGTTTTCTGCCAAAAGGAAGAAAGTAAGAAGTCGCAGCTTACATGATCTGTAGCTTGTAAACCAATTGTGGAGGAAGTGAAACACAAGCAGGAGGCTATTTGTGACGATACCATCGCCCTCAAAAGTTTCAGACCTGTTGCAAACCATAGTTTCAACAATGGACATCGCAATGGGGTGGCAAGGTAGCACAGTGGTTAGCACTGTTGCTTCACAGTTCCAGGGACCTGGGTTTGATTCCCCGCTCGGGTCACTGTCTGTGTGGATTTTGCACATTCTCCTCGTGTCTACATGGGTTTCCTCCCATAGTCCAAAAATGTGCAGGTTAATTGGCTATGCTAAAATTACCCCTTAATGTCCTGAGATGCGTAGAGGGATTAGGGGTAATCCCTCGGTGCAGATTTGATGGGCCGAATGACCTCTTTCTGCACTGTAGGGATTGTATTCTATGATAATACTAGACACTAGTATATCCTCTGTGAGATGGTTAAGTCATGCGGTTGAATGCATATCCCTTCACCCACCAGCTCCTGCCACCACCAGTTTTATATTGTCCTGTCAGTCAGTGCTGTGTAATATACTTGGTTGATAATGACATGGAAGCAGCTATCAGGGTGCAACCGCTGTGATGCAGATATGAGACCTCCTGTATGTGCACCTGCATTTATCGAGACAAACAATTTTAGGAATCAAGCCAAATTAATTCAAATTATTGATAGACAAATGAGATGACTCAGGCATGTGGTACATCATGGAATTTGAAGGTATATTCACAGACCGTGATCACCTATGAATGGTCATGGAACCTCTTGCAGTACTGCATACATGCCCTGGGGGGGGTTTGACTCCTGCTGTTCACCTCCAGTTACTTGCTCCCAAAGCCTCTTTTTGGGGGGGGGGAGAGAGAGAGAGAGTGTGTGTGTGTGTGTGTGTGTGTGTGTGTGTGTGTGTGTGTGTGTGTGTGTGTGTGTGTTCCTTCTGCTCTTCGTGCAGATACAAGGCAGTCCAAAGATGTGTGGGTTAGGTTGATTGGCCATGCTAAAATTGCCCCTTAGTGTCCTGGGATGCATAGGTTAGAGGGATTAGTGGGTAAATGTGTAAGGATATGGGGGTAGGGCCTGGGTGGGATTGTGGTCAGTGCAGACTCGATGGCCGAAGGGCCTCTTTCTGCACTGTAGGGTTCTATGATTCTATGATCTCCTCCTTTCCACCTCCCTCACCAAGATTTGCAGCACAGCATCAGAAGTCCTGGAGCCTGCTTTCTACCTCCTGTGCCATTCCTCATTCTTTCCCAAGTCAGATTCTCTTCAAATACAATGGGCAGCACAGCGGTTAGCACTGCTTCCTCACAGTGCCAGGGACCCAGGTTCGATTCCCGACTTGGATCACTGTCTGTGAGGAGTTTGCACGTTCTCCCCACATCTGCGTGGGTTTCCTCCAGGTGCTCCAGATTCCTCCCACGTCCAAAGATGTGCAGGTCAGGTGGACTGGCCATACTAAATTGCCCCTTAGTATCAGAAGGACTAGCTAGGGTAAATGCCACGAAATTGCAGAGATAGGGCCTGGGTGGGATTGTAGTCAGTGCGGTCTCCATGGTCAAATGGCCCCCTTCTGCACTGTATGATTCTATGATCTATGAACTGCCAGAGCCTGCTCCTGTCACAATGTACCTCCCCTTTAAGGAGTGCAAATAAGCTTTTTAATTGGTGCTAGCCACTCAACATACTGACCCCTTGCTCAAATGTCCAGTCAATAAAAAAAAAAATTGTTTGTCCTGGCTAAACACAGAGATCACGGTAATGTTCAGGCAGCACAAAGTTGTTACGCTAGATGCATTGTGATCAATGAGTTGGGGTTAATCATTCATCAAGATCCAAACAGGCGCCGGACTGTGGCGACTAGATCTTCACAGTAACTCCATTGCAATGTTAATGTAAGCCTACTTGTGACACTAATACACAAACTTTTTTTTTAAACTGTCCATTTTGGAAGTTATCCAATTAAGCCCCACAATATCTGCTCAATGGTACCTTACTTATTGTCTGAAGCGGGTCAGGATCTCACTTAACTGCTGGAGATTCAGATGCCTAAGAGAAGGTGGACAGTTGGTAGGGAAGGAAATAGCGTGTTAATTCCAGCCATCAAACTGGAGTCACCTTAATGCTGGGAATTCTGTTTCATCAACTTGGTTATGAACATAAACGCTGGGCAAAATTCTCAACAGAATGGTAAATAAGTGCAATGAAGCCGAACAGTAACTAATGCTCAGTGGCATAGAGTGGGAAAATGCAGGCTGAAATTCCGAGCACCGAGAAATCAGGCTTCTATCGGGGCTAGTTCCAGCAGGTACTTTGCAGCTGAGAAAAAAAATACAGATGGACAAACACCTTGGCAATAAGTTTTAAGAGTAAGTTTCACATTTCTCACTGCTAAGCAAGGATTTTTGCCTACAAGATGTGGATGTCAGCATTCAGGTTGCCAAATGAGTGGCACGGTTTCCCAAACATTTAAATTATCAAAAAGCTGCGATAGCCTTTGTCAAAAAAATATTTACTGCCATTGGTAAGGCTGCTTACGTGAAGTCAGATGTTATCTACATGCCTTTACTACAGATGTCAAACTAAGCAAAGATACACAATAAAAGGAGGGTAAACTTATCCAAAAATAACCTGAAAAAGCATGGAATCCAGTTATGGGTGTGAAAATCAGAGAAAGCTGAATCATTATAATGAGAATATTTAACATTGTGTATGCAGGAAGAACATAACCATTTAGTAATTTGTTCAAAAAAATTTACATAATTTCCAAAGCATAATTCTACATTTCAGAGATCTGCAGTGTTCAGAAAGTTAAAATCTTCCAAGTTTAAACGTTTAAAGATTTCACTCCTCACATCCAGGAGAACAGCTGGAAGAACAGCTGGAAGAACAGCTTCTTTGATGCTCTTAGACTTTTGAATGGACTTACCTTGCATTAAGTTGATCTTTCTCTACACCCTAGTTATGACTCTAACACTACATTCTGCACTCTCTCGTTTCTTTCTCTATGAACAGTATGCTTTGTCTGTATAGCGCGCAAGAATGGAATCTACCACAGATGTTAAACTAACCGGCCTATAATTCCCCGCCTTTTGTTTAAGAAGGGTGCCAGGCAAAAGGCGGGGAATTATAGGCCGGTTAGTTTAACATCTGTGGTAGGTAAAATGTTAGAATCTGTCATTAAGGAGGAAATTGCGAGGCATCTTGAAGGGAATTGCTTGATAGAGCAGACGCAGCACGGTTTCATTAAAGGGAAGTCGTGTCTGACAAATTTACTAGAGTTCTATGAGGATGTGTCTAGGGCGGTGGATAGAGGAGAGCCGGTGGATGTGGTCTTTCTAGATTTTCAGAAAGCGTTTGACAAAGTGCCTCACAAGAGGTTATTGCAGAAGGTCGAGGGGCATGGAGTTGGGGGTAGGGTGTTAGCGTGGATAGAGGATTGGTTGTCAAATAGGAGGCAGAGAGTGGGGGTCAACGGGTGCTATTCGGATTGGCGGATGGTGACTAGTGGAGTGCCCCAGGGGTCGGTGCTGGGGCCTCAGCTTTTTACCATTTATATAGATGATCTGGAGGAGGGAACCGAGTGTAGAGTGTCGAAATTTGCTGATGACACCAAGATTGGGAGAACGGCAAATTGTGCGGAGGGTGTGGAGAGTCTGCAGAAGGATCTAGATAGGCTGGGCGAATGGGCCAGGAAATGGCAAATGGAATTTAATGTTGGCAAGTGTGAGGTGGTCCACTTTGGTAGGAAAAATGGTAGGAAGGACTATTACTTACGAGGCGAAAAACTGCAGCAGGCGACGGTACAGAGGGACCTCGGGGTCCTTGTGCATGAGTCGCAAAAACCCAGCTTGCAGGTGCAGCAGGTGGTCAGGAAGGCGAATGGGATGCTGGCCTTCATAGCGAAGGGGATTGAATATAAAAGTAGGGAGGTCTTGCTGCAGCTGTATAGGGCATTGGTGAGGCCGCAACTGGAGGACTGTGTGCATTTTTGGGCGCCGCACCTGCACAAAGATATTTTGGCCTTGGAGGGAGTGCAGAGGAGGTTTACTAGGCTGATACCGGAGTTGAAGGGGTTGAGCTATGAGGAGAGGCTGAATAAACTGGGCTTGTACTCGTTAGAGTTTAGAAGAATGAGAGGAGATCTCATTGAGACGTATAAGATGATGAATGGGATGGATAGGATAGAGGTGGAAAGACTCTTCCCGCTCAAAAAAGACAATAGGACTAGGGGGCACAGCCTCAAGATAAAAGGGGGGCGGTTTAGAACGGAGTTGAGGAGGAACTTCTTCAAAGGGTGGTGAATCTCTGGAATTCTCTGCCCGTTGAAGTGGTGGAGGCTGCCTCGCTAAATATTTTTAAGACGCGGGTTGATGGGTTTTTGATAGGAGAGGGGATTAAGGGTTATGGGGAGAGGGCGGGAAAGTGGAACTGAGCAGCGACAGATCAGCCATGATCTTATTGAATGGTGGGGCAGGCTCGAGGGGCTGGATGGCCTACTCCTGCTCCTATTTCTTATGTTCTTATGTTCTTAAGAAACAATACTTTTCACTGTATGCTAATACATGTGACAATAATAAATCAAAACCTGACAACTTTGTTAACTCAATACACAAAGTAACTCATCCGAGTCACTGCAGAACTCATACTCTTCTTCAAATTGTACCATGAGACTTTTTACACCAGGCCGAGGGGGCAGTCACAGACTCAGTTTTACTTTTTAACTGAAGAATGGTACCTCCAACTAGGCAAAAATTCCCTTAGCACTGCACTGATAGATAAGCCGAGATAATGCATTCCAATTTTCTGCAGTGGGACATGAGAAATACTAAGCCCAGGCTCAGCGGGTGATATTCCAGTGTGATATGAGCATTTTTCCTCCTAATCTTTCTAATGAATCAGAGTATTTTTGTGACCATTTAAGCTCATCATAGCAATGCAAATTCCTTTTTCGATTATTTGCTTTATTTCAAATTTCCATCAACATTTTTGGAAGAGAAAAAATAATTTGGACAAGAATTTCATTTGAACCAAACTGTCACCAAAAAACACCATGCAACACGCAGAAGGTAGATGAACATCTCAAATGATCCATCAGTGGTACTAATTACTTACACTGTACTGCTCCAAATTTCTCTCTTTATTGGCTTCTGTATCCTCCAGGTCCTTGGTAATCGCAGCAATTTGTCGTTTTTTATCGTTGATAGCTTGATCGAGTGATTTCAGCTCTTTCTTGATCCATTTATCCCTCTCCTCTTTTGACGTAAATTGACTGCCTCGACCCTGCTTAGCATATAAATCTGTTCTTTCCTGGGTAGCCTGTGCCAACCTAAGCAGAACAAAAGAGACTGAGTGTAAACCAAAAGATTGCAACTACTACAACCAGTTCCCTCTCAGTATTTCACTTCAGGTCATAAGGCAAAGCGCATTAAGTTAACAACTGTGTTTTTGAAGTCCCAATTCCACAAAAGCATAATTTTCAATAAACTGCCGTGAAAACAAAGACCCAATTCCCAGCAGTAAAGTCAGATTTATGTTTATTCGTTGCGATTGGAAGCTGTGCCAATATTGGATTGGTCAATTTATACTGTGCAAATTGTTTTGCATCTGTCAGTTCTGCATTCTGAAGTCATCCACCTTTATATTATGGGGTGGATTTCACACCAATGACAACAGCACAAAACTAAATGCTCATCATGAGTCTAGTAGTGCAAGATCTCTTCAACTGCACAGGCAGAAAACGTACCGAGGTCCCAATGGACAAGTTGCACATTAGCTCAACATTTCACCCACAGCACATAAAAGACAAGTTTTTAAATTTTTTTCATGGGATGTAGGCATTACTGGCATTTATTGTCCACCAATAATTGCCCTTGAACTAGA
Source organism: Carcharhinus amblyrhynchos (assembly GCF_965287045.1). NCBI lineage: Eukaryota > Metazoa > Chordata > Chondrichthyes > Carcharhiniformes > Carcharhinidae > Carcharhinus > Carcharhinus amblyrhynchos. Next base: position 42,703,859 of record NC_137340.1, read on the forward strand.
ATGGCTTGCTAGGCCATTACAGGGGACAGTTAATAGTCAACCATATTACTGTGGGTCTGGAGTCAGAGTCACATGTAGGCCAGACTAGGTACAGACAGCAGATTTCCTTCCCTGAAGGATATCAGTGAACTAGATGAGCTTTTGCAACAATCAATGATGACTTCAGTGTCACCATTACCGAGTCTGGCTTTCAATTCTGGATTTTATTGATTGATTTTAAATTCCATCATGGAATGCTATTTTAAATCCATATTTCAAGAGCACTAGTCTGCATCTCTGGATTACTGGATCAGGGACAAAACCACTACCCAATCTCCCCTCTAACTCCACAACATTCTAAAAACGCTCATGTTCCTTCAACTGTGGCTTCGTCATTGACTAATCTGTCACAGAAGAAAAATGCACAAGAGAATAAATATTTAAACATATGAGTTACTTCCTTAACTTGATGATAAACTACGTAAGTGCACTTACCTTTGACAATAGAGTTTGATCTAACTGCAGTAATATAGGAATACAAAAGTTAACTAAACAAATGGAGATAGTGTCTGTCAGAAAATATTTGTATAAGGGTGATTGGCATATCACAAGTTTTAGAGCAGTAATGCAGAACAGCAAGGAACAATCCACAGTAGAATATCTAAATTGGAAGAGGGTTAGTTTCATTGGGATGAGAAGGGATCTAGCCAGACCAAAGACTGACAGGAAAATCTGTTTTGGAACACTGGATGGTTTTTGAGGAGATGCTTCAGGTACAGGGTAGGTGCATTCAATGAAAGGTCGTGGGCCAAAACCAGGGCTCCTTGGATGATAAGAGAGATAGAGATTACGAAACAAACAAAAAGGATGTACAAAGAATGCCAAGGGAATTATTCAAGCAAGAAACAGGTGAAGTAAACTGATTGAGAAGAGAAGTGAAGAGGAAAATAAGACAGATGCGGAATGAGAATGGCATGGCAATCAACTTAGAAAAGGAACTCAAAAAATCTTTCACTGAACACCAAGTGGGTAGCAAGAGGTGGAGCAGTCTCATTAGGGACAATAAGTGATAGGCTGCTTAAACATGGAGGGCAAGGCTAGAACGTATATTCAAGGAGTTTATAAAGATCAAGAAAGCTGACAAAATATCGGTAGAAGCGGCGATGGTAGAGGTAATAAATGCAGTGAATATTGAGGGGCAGGAGGTACTAGAAAAGCTGGCAATGCTTAGAGTGGCTAAGTTGCCTAGTCCTAATGGCTTGCATTCCAGGGTGCGATAGGAATTGGGAATAGATCACAGAAGAGCTTGCCATAAACTTCAAGCTTCTCAGAGATTTGGAGTGATAAATGTGACACCCTTATTCAAGGGTGCAAGGACAGTCCCAGTAACTACAGGTCTATCAGTTTCATAGTGACGAATTCAAGTTGTAGAAATAGATAGGGGAAAAAAAAGGACATGGAGTGGTTTGAGTTAATAGCCAACATGGATTTGTAAAAGACAGATGTGCTTGACTAATCTAATCAAATTTTTTGGTGAATTAACAGAGGAGGTTAATGAAGGAAATACAATAAATGTCATCTATATAGATTTGAAGAAAGCATTTGACAAGGTAGCACTTAAAAGTGTGATCAACAAAACTGTGGCTCATGGAATAAGGCCGCCAGTGTCAGCTTGGATAAAAAAACTGGCTTGAGGACAAAAAATAGCAAGTTGTAATAAATGTTTATTTTTCAGACTGGAGAAAGAACATAGCTCCCCCAGGGTTAATGCGTTTTCAATACATATAAATGACTGGAATGCAAAGTAAGTTTGCCCAAAAACCTATATTTAGAGGAGCAGTAATTACGGAGGATGATGCAAAACAACTGCAACAGGACTTAGATAGGCTAGCTGCATGGACAGGCAAGTGGCAAATAGAATTAAATAGAGAAGTGTGAAATGATGCAGTTTGGCAGAAGAGATAGGAATAGGCATTACAGATTTAAGGACACAGCTCTAAAGAATTTTCAAGGACTGAAGGTGCTTGAGGATGCATGTGCGTAGACCTTTAAAGATAGCAGGACATACTGAGAGCGCAGTTAGCAAAGTATACAAGACCTTGGGATTCATAAATAAAAGTGCTGAAGACAAAAACAAGTAAGTTGTGCTGAACTGTTACTGAGCTCTGGTTCTGCCCCACCAAATGACTGCATCTAGTTCTAATTATCACATATTAGGAAGGATGCGAGGTTCTTTAAAGGGCATAGAGGAAATTTACCTGAATGGTTCCTAGGATGGATAATTTTGGCTACAAGATTAGATTGGAAAAGACTGGGTTGTTCTCCTTGAAACAAAGAAGATTGAAGAAAGATTTGATAAAGATTGACAGGTCTATCTAAGGTAGAAAAGGAAAAACTATTCCCATTACAGGGTTTTAAAAAAATGAAAGGGGTTGAAAAGACTGCTGCTTGGTTCTCCAGTTGGAAGCCTTGTTATCATGACTTCTGGTGTGTAAATTCAATGTAAATTTAATATTGTGCAATGAGAAATGGTTAATTAATAATCTTGCTGTGTGGGGTCCTTTAGGGAAGAGTGACCACAACACAAGGGAAATCTTCACTGTTTCGATTTAGAATTCGAGTCTCAAAGGAAAATACAAAGGTACAAGGGGTGAATTGTCTGCAATAAATTGAGTAACATCATTGAAAGGCATGACAGCACTCAGCCAATGGATAATATTCAAGGAACAACTGCAGTAATTATACATTCCTTTCTGGCCTAAAAACAACAGGCCAAGTAGCCCATCCATGGCTTACAAAAGAAATTAAGGATAATATTAGAAGCAAAGATAATATTAGTATTAGTTAAAAAATAAGTGTTAGTGAAATTAATGGGACTGAAAGCTGATAAATGCCCAGGGCCTGATAATCGACATCCTCGGGTATTAAAGGAGGTGGCCATGGAAATAGTGGTTGTCATCTACAAATATGCTGTAGATTCTGGAATAGTCCCAGCAGACAGAGTGACAAATATAACCCCATTATTTAAAAAATGATGATAGAGACAAAGCAGAGAATTGCAGAGCAATTTAGCCTAACCTCAGCAGTAGGGAAAATGCTAGAATATATTATAAGTAATGTGATAACAAGTCACTTAGAAAAGATCAATAGGGATTAGACAAAATCAACATGGATTTATGAAAAGCCAATCATGTTTTTCCGAGGACGTAAATAGTAGAATAGGTAAGTGAGAACTAGTGGATATGGTGTTCTTGGATTTTCAGTAGCGCCCCACATAAGAAATGAAAGCACATGAGATTGTGAGGAATATAATGGCACAGGGTGTCATGGTCCCAGAATAAGGGGTAGGCTAGTTAGCACTGAGATGAGAAGAAATTTCTCCACACAGAGGATGATGAATCTGCACATAAGGGGGTGGAAGCCAAATCACTAATTTTAAGGAATAAATATATCAAATTCTAGACTCTGAAGACTTCAAGGGGTGGGTGGCACAATGGCATAGTGATTAGCACTGCTGCCTCACAGCACCAGGGACCAAGGTTCAATTCTGGCCTTTGATCACTATGTGGAGTTTGCACGTTCTCCCTGTGTCTGCATAGGTTTCCTCCAGATGTTCCAATTTTCTTCCACAGTCCAATGATGTGCAAGTTAGATAGATTGAACATGCTAAATTGCATCTTAGTGGGTTAGGTGGATTAGCCACGGTAAATATTACAGGGATAAGTCAGCGTATTGGATCTGGGTAAGATCTCTTTCGGAAATTCAATGCAGACTCAATGGGCTGAATGGCCTTTTTCTGCAAAGTAGGGAGTCTATGGTTCAGTGGCCTGGGGAGAGCATAGGAAAATGGTGTTGACAGGACCAACCATGATCACCTTGAATGGCAGAGCAGGTTGGACATGCCAAATGGCTTACTCCTGCTCATACTTTCTATGTTTCAAGGAACTTTGCACTTCGTTTTGGAAGTTTCTGTATTCCTGACAGGTCAGTTCAAAGGTCAAACTGCTAAATGAAGTAGTTCTCCAACATACTGACTTCATGATGTTACAGTTCACATCAGAAACTCCACAATGTTTTGTGAAGCCTGCCTGGATCATAAATTCTGCATCTTGAATTTGGCTAGAATAAGCATGATATGGTTCACCTCAGGTATGATTCAATAACCCACTAATGAGTTTTTTTTATCAAAAGAAGTGTATTTAAGAATTTAGTTAACATGTATGGAAAGAAAATTAGCAATAACTTTCATCAATTACAAACTAAATCAAAATCACCACAATAATGTATAACCCTTAACAAATGTATTAAGGTGGTCCAATCAAAACCAAGTTTCTTTTTGACAAAACCCTTCAAACAAGTTCAACACTGCAAAGTCATGCCATACTGGAATTGAACCCTTTGCAAGAATTCTGCAGTTCTCTTAATAGGCTCAGAACAGCTCCCCAGACCACAGGGACACTCTAATCAAGCCACCAACAGCAGATTTTCTACTGCAGGAAGGCAAGGAATATTACTTTCAGCTAATCAGTAGAACTTCCAAAACCCAGGGAGGGAGAGAGAGTGTCTGATGTCCACTCCCTTCTAAACTAAACACTGCTGCCAGCCAAAAACAGAAAGTGAAACCTTGAATTCCCTAGGAAAAAAAACTGACCAGAGTCCTGGACCTTCCAAACAATGCAGGGCAATAAAACCAATTCTACAGTAAATATAAACAACCCCCATTTAAACCACTCATGGAGCAATAAGAGGACTCATTGTATACTGCTCAGCAACAATGACATCAGCTAAGACTGTGAGCTGCTGAGAGCCTGACTTTTTTTAAAAAAGTCTCTTAAAGGTACACTAATGTCACAATGAAGTATCTTAAAACAAATTAAATGCTGAGAATTATTTATATATCACTGCTATCAAGAAATACTACAATTTATATTATGTAAACCAACAGTCAATTAAACCATTTGGTGACAGATGCAGTTTGCTTCCAAATACCTTGTGTGTTATAAGCACCTAAATCAGCCAAGGTTCCCACTCCTACTTGCCGTGCAGTGACCCCCCCGCCCCCCCGTTGGAAAGTGTATAATGACAGTATAGAACAGCAGGTTTGTGTCCGCCACGGTCAAACAAACAGTCTACATCTACTGTCTCGACTTGCACTTCAAAAAGGGCAACATCCAAAGATAGCAAAAGACTAGCTAGCATCAGTAAACTACATCCCTGCATGATTCTACTGCTTGGAAAGAACAGAGAAGAGATGGGCACAAAAAATATATTCAATGAAACATTTCCTTGTACAGGGTGTTTTATTTTATCCTGTAATTGTTCCAAACCAATTGTTACTGACCTTGCTATCCCATTTTCTTCTTTTTCTTTAACAGCACTGAATTTTGGTTCTGTTTCTGCAAGTTCTTTTTGCTTCTCTTCTATCTTTTCTAATAGCTTCTGCCTTTCCTTCAAGAGGCGTTTCTACAGAAGAAATAAAGTGAAAAGCATCAAGCATAAACATAAAATAAGCAAAATGGTCTTGCTTCATTATCATAATCCATATCTCTTCAAGGTCTTCACAGACCATCTGTTTCATAACATGGAGTGGAGACTGCTATTTACAAATTTAGATATGCGGAATGAAACTAGCTATGGAGTCTGAAAATCCAGCTACAGCATGGTTTCCCAGCATCAGCAGTTCTGCCACAGCACTCAGGCTAGTATGTTTCCATAGGGATCTGTGAGGGTGCACTGGAACACTCGAGGCCGTGGTATCACTTGTGTGGCCTGCTAAGGAAAGAGGCTTGGTTCAAATGTCCCTATGCATGCAAAACAAATAGATAATTTTACAAAAACCTCAAAATAAATTTGCATTTACACTATTTTACTCTACGATTATATGTAGCGCATTGAACAAAAAAAACCCGAGTCTACTTCCCTTTAATATGCAGTTTTACATTTTTGATGTCCTCCAGTATAAAATGCTGCTCTTCAATAAATAGGTACATCCTAATGAATCTCACTGGAGGTAGACTGTACATGTGCCAGTGAAGTTAATTTAATGTAATGTTAAAAATAATGGATAATTAAAATTTTCTAATATCAATATTTTAAATCCATGATCATGTCATGAATGAGTCAGCTGGTACAAGCCGATCACACGGCGGTCATATCTTATCTGGCTGCTCAGATCTTGCCCGAGGATGACTGCTGGTCTTATGATAAGAGGATAGACAAAGAAGCATTTTTGGTCTTAGCAGGGTGATCAACACATGCATCAACTATAACGTAGAACAGCTCAATTCTAAACAAACCACAGCTTGTTCAGCATGATGTCACTACATAATTCAAGACGACAGTGAAAAGGAAACAATTTTTGTTACGGCAATTTGATGCGTCAGAACATTCAACTGAACCTCTTCAGCTACTGATATTTAAATGCTATAATACTTGGATTTACACTGCATCTCATCATCTCAAAGCGCTTCATACATTAAATTATCTTTAAAATGTAATGATTTACGTAGACAAATTATTTTGTGCAATATCCTACATAAGAACGGTAGGAAAGACAAATGCTGGGGGAAATCAATCAGCACAAAGACATAGTAGATTTTCACAAATAAGCGGAGGTAGTCTAATAAATGAAGTGCCAGTAATAGGAGCCTTTTGCTTATGCCTTTCTAATTTTAAAAATATTCACAAGGCAAAAAGGCATTAGGAAGACTGCCCCCTGCACTGCTGGATTTTCACCAATAAGAATAACCAACCTTTTTTTTTACACCAATTAGGGCAGCACAGTAGTTAGCACTGCTGCCTCACAGCGCCTGGGACCTGGGTTCAATTCCCAGCCTGGGTCACTGTGCAGATTCTGCACATTCTCCATGTCTGCGTGGGTTTCCTCCAGGTGCTCCAGTTTCCTCCCACAGTTTGAAAGATGTGCTGGTTAGGTGCACTGGCTGTGCTAAATTCTCCCTCAGCATACCCAAAAGGGCGCCGGAGTGTAATGACCAGGGTTTTCAAAGTAACTACCCACTTTAACAGGCTAATTTCCTCCTTCAGGCATACCAGAGACAATCAGGAAAGGCAGGGTTCCTCAAATCACTGATTCCTCCACTGTTTGAGCAGGCAGGGCCTGCAGTGATTGCGTCAGCAAGAGAAATCACTTGGGGCAAATACACCCGTTCAGCATTTTGTTTCAGTTTTATAATCGACTTCCCTGATCTACAATTCCTGAGATTTGCGGCTTAGGTTCATTGGCCATGGTAAATTGTCCCTAATGCCAGGGGAATTAGCAGGGTAAATATGTGGGGTTATAAGGATAGGGCCTGGGGTGGGATTGTGGTTGGTGCAGACTCGATGGGCCAAATGGCCTCCTTCTGCATTATATGATTTTATGAGAACTTCATTGTAGTGTTAATGTAAGCTTACTTGTGACATTAATAAGTAAACTTTAAACCACTTTTCAATCCAACAGCCCCACACTTAAAAATTTACAGTGGAGCAGCCAAAGTAAAGAGAGAAGCTGGATTTTTGCAGGCAGGATAGATTGAATTTAAGGGCTAGACCCAGATCACGAGCCATCATTTGGAAACTTCTATTCTATTTTCTCTTTTCTCTCCTGATTCATTCAAAATCCCAAGTCTGATCAATCCCATTTCCTTACTCTTTGCTCACTGTTTCCAGCCATTTCATCCTGTAAATCCTTTGCTTTTAATTCAAGTTTAGTTCTCTGTTTAATCTGCTCTTGTCGTTCAGCACTTAGCTGTTCTTTTTCTTCCTTCATGGATAAGATTTTTGCTTTCAGTTCACGTGCCAGTCGCTCGATATCCTTGTTATTGAAAAAGAGAGGACCAATATTTGAATTAGTTGCAAGTATAAATGGTAAGACAAGAAATGCCACATTCTACTTAACACATTTGATTGCACATCCAATTACAACTACAGAAAAAAGGAAACTGGAAACTCAATTTTGTAATCCTGATAAATCTTTTGATCTTTGTATATTATAGTTTACTGAACAAGTATAAACTAGCACCACAAACTGCTGTGTGATATGCCATTTATTCTCAAGTTACCCTACATGAGCTGCAGAAATGCAAACAAATGCACAAAACAATAAACAAAATATTTTTATAGCCAATAAGAAGCACAGAAATGCCAGCTACTTAAAAAATGCATTATCTTGAAGGTGAATTACAGCTCAATATAACATTCATTGATACCAGTTCAAAAATATTATAATGTCTTATCTTCACAAAAGAATTTTCAATCCAAATGCATCTGCCAACAATTAATCTTGGAACATGGATTGAAATTAAAACCCAGCAACTTATTAATGAGAAAAATTTTACCTCCATTTTATCTCTGGCTTCCTGCTGTGCATCACGCAGTTGCCTCGACTTCTCCCCACTGGTCTCCCGTTTTGCAGAAAGCTGCCAACAAAAAGTTGCATTCCAATGGACATGAACTTTGGACGGATGAATTATCAATGGAATTAAAATGGTGGAATTTCACCTTATCAACCAAGTCATTTGCACTTGTGCCAAAAAATTCAACGTTCATAATGAAATTATAAAATAATTTACCCAGGTCATGGTACAAAAGGAGGTAATTTAGATATTAGAAGGTTTTAAAATTAATAGAGGTACTGGATAGGCTATCAGTCCTTAAAAGTTAAAAGGAATCAGGGCCAGATGAGATACTTCCAAGGATAGAGAGAAGTGAGAATGAAAATTGCAGAGTAACTGGTCATAATTTTTCCTTCTTCCTTAGACTCAGGAGTGGTGCCAAAGGGCTCGAGAATCACGAACATCATGCCCTTGTTCAAAAAAGGATATAAAAAGCCGAGTAATGACAGGCAAGTCAGTGTAACTTCGATGTTGGGAAACTTCTAGAAACAATAATTAGGGCCACAGTCAACAGGAAAATGGACAAATGTCAGCTAACTAAGGAAAAGCAGCATGGATTTCTGAAGAAAAAAAATCATGTTTAACTAATTTGCTTGTGTTACTTTGAAGAGGGGACAGCAAGGATTGATGTGACATGCAATGGACTTCCAGAAAACATCTGATACAGTGCTACACAATAGATTTGCAAGCAAAGTTATAGCTCAAGATTAAAAGGGAAAGTTGCCACATGCTTACAAAATTCACCAAGTGACAGCAAGTAATGGTTAATCAGACTGGAGGAGCATTTGTAGCAGAGTTCCCCAGGGATCAGTTTCAAGACCCTTGCTTTCTTTGGTGTATACATATATATATATATATATATTTTATATGTACAGGGCACAATTTCAAAAATTCAGTACATTGTGAGGAGGATAATGTAGCATTTCAAAAGGACAAAGACAAGTTGATAGAAAAGACAGACAAGTGGCAAATGAAATTCAATACAAAGAAATGTGAAGTGATTCATTTTGGTAGGAGGAACATGGAAAAACAATATAAAATAAAGGGTACAACTCTGATGCAGGTGCAGAAGCAAATGGATCTGGATGTACATATGCATAAATCACTAAATATGACAGTACAGGTTGAGGGCGATTAATAAAGCACACAGTATCCTAGGCTTTGTTAACAGTGCACAGAATACAAGAGCAAGGAGATTATATTCAGTGTTAACTGGAGTATTGCATCCTGTTGTGGCACCACATTTTAGGAAAAAAGACGTGAAGACATTGGAGAGAGCATAGAAAAGATTCATGAGAATTATTCCATGTTTGAGGAACTTCAGTTATGAAAATAGATTGGAGAAATCTGGATCGAGTCCCTTGGAGAAAAGATAGCCGAGATATTTGATAGAGATATTCAAAATCATGAAGGGTCTGGACAAAGAGGACAGGGAGAAACTATTCCAACTCATGAAAAGATCAAAAATAAAAAGGTGGGAGAATGGTCTTAGTAAATTGCTCAGAGTCACTGCAGACATAATGGACAAATGACCTCCTCCTGTGCTGTAACAATTCTGAGAATTTATGTCTAAACATAGAACTTTTCTTCACATCACAGTTGTGATATTGGAAATTGATAAAGAAACTATAGTAACAAAAACTCTGGGAAACCACCAGTGGATTAAGGCAACAACTATTTAGTTACAAGCACGAAAACTATTTATAGGTAACTATTTACAATACACAGCAATCCATTACTCCTACAAACACTTCATTCTTGACAGTAACTGCATGTTTAAAACCTGTGTTCTTCAAATCACACCCTCCCACTTTATTGGCTAAGGTACGTAGCCTCTGAGATTCACAAACTTTGGACAAGAAAGTCACATGGTCTCCAAGGTTCACCATGACATCCTGCCCTTTCATGTCCCCTATTGCCTAAAGATATTGATATCAATATCCCAATTTATCAGGGGATCTCCATTTACTTTGAGAGCAACAAAAGGATCACTGGCTGCAATTTCTCCTCGGGGTTGTCTCACTCGGGCCAGCCCCTCCATTTATTTCTCCTAGTACAAGAACATCCTTGGCCACTATTTCTCCAGCCCTGCAGTAATGGGCTCAGGGTTTACACTGGCCTGAAAGAAATCCCACACCACCAGTTTAAAGTCAAAACAGGTTTACTTGTAGCAAAAGCAGCAAGCTTTCGGAACAAAAACTGGGACAAAAGAACCTCCAGTTTTTGTCACGACACTACGGACTTCCTACAGAAACTCAGCACACATGGAGCAGTTGAATCAGGAGCACTCCTCGTCACAATGGATGTCTCAGTTCTCTACACAAACATCCCCCACAAAGATGGCATCGCTGCAACTGCCTCAGTACTCAATGCCGACAACTGCCAGTTTCCAGATGCAATTTTACAACTCATCCGCTTCATCCTGGACCACAATGTCTTCACCTTCAACAACCAGTTCTTCATCCAGACACACGGAACAGCCATGGGGACCAAATTCGTACCTCAATATGCCAACATCTTCATGCACAGGTTTGAACAAGACTTCCTCACTTCACAGAACCTTCAACCAATGCTATACACTAGATACATTGATGACATTTTCTTTCTTTGGACTCATGGCGAACAGTCACCAAAACAACTATATGAGGACATCAAGTTCCATCCCAACATCTGACTCACCATGGACTACTCTCCAGACTCGGTTACATTCTTGGACGCACGCATCTCCATTAAGAACGGTCACCTCAGCACCTCACTGTACCACAAGCCCACAGACAACCTCACAATGCTCCACTTCTCCAGCTTCCACCCTAAACACGTTAAAGAAGCCATCCCCTACGGACAAGCCCTCCATACGCACAGGATCTGCTCAGATGAGGAGGATCGCAACAGACACCTCCAGACGCTGAAAGATGCCCTCATAAGTACAGGATACGGTGCTCGATCGACAGTTCCGACGCGCCACAGCCAAAAACCGCACCAACCTCCTCAGGATTCAAACACAGGACATGGTGGACAGAGTACCCTTCATCGTCCAGTACTTCCCCAGAGCGGACAGTCTACGACATCTTCTCTGGAGTCTTCAACATCTCATTGATGAAGACGAACATCTTGCCAAGTCCATCCTCACACCCCCATTTCTTGCCTTCAAACAACCGCACAACCTCAAACAGACCACTGTTCGCAGCAAACCATCCAGCCTTCAGGAGCACAATGACCACGGCACCACACAACCCTGCCACAGCAACCTCTGTAAGACGTGCCGGATCATCGATACGGATGCCATTATCTCACGTCCACCAGGTATACGGTACATACTCTTGCAACTCGGCTAATGTTGTCTACCTGATACGCTGCAGGAAAGGATGTCCCAAGGCTTGGTACATTGGAGAGACCATGCAGACGTTACAATAACGGATGAATGAACACCCGCTCGACGATCACCAGGCAAGGCTGTTCTCTTCCTGTTAGGTAACACTTCAGCAGTCATGGGCATTTGGCCTCTGATCTTCGGGTAAGTGTTTTCCAAGGCGGCCTTCACGACACATGACAGTGCAGAGTCGCTGAACAGACACTGACAGCCAAGTTCCACGCACTTGCGAACGGCCTCAACCGGGATCTCGGATTCATGTCACACTATCTGTAACCCCCACAACTTGCCTGAACTTGCAAAATCTCACTAACTTTCCTGTCTGGAAACAATACACATCTCTTTAACCTGTGCTTAAAGCTCTCTCCACTCACACTGTCTGTACCTTTAAGAATTGATAAGCTGTAAAGACTCACATTCCAATCATTATGCACGTAAATTGAGTTTGTGTCTGTGTCCTTTCTATGATCCGAACTCCCAGCCACCTGACGAAGGGACAGGCTGTCCTGAAAGCTTGCGGCTTTTGCTACAAATAAACCTGTGTGGACTTTAAACTGATGTTGTGGGATTTCTTTCTGTTTTACTCCAGTCCAACTCTGGCATCTCCACATGTTTACATCGGCCTGTCAGGTCCTATCAATACTTCAAACAATACTATTTGTTAGGCATGTTTGGGGTTGATGACACTACTGACTTTTGTGGAGGCTTTTTTTTCCACTGGTGTAAATGTTTTCTCACAATCTTATCCTGGGTTCTTACCTCGTATGATGCTGGCCCTGTCTTTGCTACAACGATTCCAGAGACTCAGCTAAGACAGCTTCCAAAGTTCCTTTCGAAAATTGGTCATCCACCTTTCTCTCAACCCTTGACAAGTAGTGATTTCTTTTTTTAACATCTTGCTTAGACTCCATCCTTCCTACCAAATTTGGTAATATGAGGCTCAGTCTGGTGTACAAACAAAGCTATGCCTGTTGTTGAGTGTGGTTCTTTCTATTTGCTAATTAAAACTGCACCACTTTGGTATCTATGGATGCTGGCAACAGTTTCTTTGGACGTTTGCATAGCCTATTCCACCAGTTTCAATGATGGGTAATATGCTTTGATGTGCTGAATGCCATTGGAGGTCACAAAATTCTGAAACCATGTGCTGGTAAAAGCAGTATCATTATCTGAAACCAGGGTTTCTAGTACTCCATGTTTGCAAAACACTGACCCAATGTTTCAACCACTGCATAAGGGGTAGTGGACTTCATCTGGCATCCATCCATTTAGTGTGCAACCACTAATAAAAGAAACGATAAACCCATGGAAGGACCTACAAAGTCAATGTGTACTCTCACCCAAGGCCTGCAAGGCCATTCTTATGGGTGACCTCTTTAGTATCTCCTTCAGATTGGCTAAGTGTTCCTCTCACGTGGAACAGCTAATTAGTAAACACGCAAATCATAACATAATAAAATTCAGCATAACTTTGAAAGTGCTGCAATACAACACCTCATCTCGCTCTCACCTCATCAAGTTTGGCACGAGTCTCATTCAATTCCTGATTGTAGATAGTATACTCAAGTGCTCTTCTCATCTTATCCCATTTCTGATACTGTGCCAACTCTTCTTTCTCATCTTCTAGTGTATGCAAACGTTCCTCAATATATTTCAACAATTCATTAATCTTCTCTCTCTTCCCCTCTGCAAAGTAAACAGAAGATGATGTTTGATCAACAAGATGTTCGTAAAGCACAAAGCACTTGATCTGAAATTCGTCCTCCAGGTCAGGATGATCAATACAGGTATAAGTAAATCAAACCCAGCACCTTCAGGACCAAGTCCGTGCTGGATTTTGAATTTTGTTGGATTTCAGGTTGGACAGTTCGGGTCAAGCCAAGTTGGCGGGGTTAAGGGTAGCTAAGAGCTTAGGAAAAAGCAATCTGCAAGTGGCAGAGCTGGTAACTGGAGCCAGTCCATGCCAATGCAGGTCCAAGGTGAATTGCTCTATTAAGTTCATTCTAAAAATTATATTCAATGGAACATTATAAAATGTCTGGTTTTCCGATCTCCTCATCTTTCATGCAGCTGATTCTAAGATCATCTACTTGTATTAGGAAATAGAAAATGTGTGTCTTTTAGGTTCAGTGTCAGCATTAGCCACTGTCACATCAGGCTCCCAAAAGCAGAATAAAGCTGGTTGGTGCTGCTCCTGCAATATTATCCGGCGACATAAGCAAAATGCAGACTGAGGATCTGGGGAGGGAGTATGAAAAGCTTGGAATGGAATTAAAAAGTAGAACCGACAAGGTGGTTATCTCTGGGCTACTGCCTGAACCGTGTGCAGATGGGCGTAGGGTTGACAGGATTAAGTAAGTGAATGGGTGGCTCAGGGATTGGTGTGGGAGGAATGGGTTTGAATTTATGGGGCATTGGCATCAGTATTGGGGTAGGTGGGACCTGTTCGGGAGGGATGGGGTTGGTCTGAACCGTGCTGGGACCAGAGTGCTGGCGAATCGAGTAAAGAGGACTGTAGACAGGGCTTTAAACTAATTAGGGGGGGGGAGGGTGTGAGGGTAGGTGACCTTACGAGGTCTAAAGTTAAGGAGAGTGTACATGTAAGGAAAGAGGCCGAGGATGTCCCAATAATAGAGGGAGTAGGGGGCGTGAGTATAGTTGGTGGCGTTGCGGCAAATAGGGTCCAGGTGAAGGCTGGGATGAAAGCACTTTATCTGAATGCACGAAGCATTTGGAATAAAGTGGATGAGCTGATGGCGCAGATCGACACAAATGGATACGATCTGGTGGCCATTACAGAGACGTGGCTGCAGGGTGACAGGGACTGGGAGCTGAATGTACAGGGCTATCAAGTGTTTAGGAAGGATAGGCAGGAGGGAAAAGGGGGGGCGTAGCTCTACTGATTAAGGATAGCATCACGGTGGTAGCAAGGGATGATATTGGAGCCAAGGAGCAGAGGGTGGAATCGTTGTGGGTGGAGATTAGGAACAGCAAAGGGAGGAAGATGCTGGTGGGTGTCGTCTATAGGCCCCCGAATAATGATCTGGAGATGGGGCGGGCTGTTAACGCGCAAATAAGTGCGGCGTGCAGGAATGGGACGGCCGTAGTTATGGGGGATTTCAATCTGCATATTGATTGGTCGACCCATGTTGGACGTGGGGGGCTCGAGGAAGAGTTCTTGGAATGCTGCCGGGATAGTTTCCTCGAACAGTGTGTGTTGGAGCCGACGAGGGAGCGAGCTATCTTGGATCTGGTGCTATGTAATGAGGCGGGTAGAATTAGGGACCTTGTGGTGAAGGATCCTCTTGGGGAGAGTGATCATTGTATGGTGGAGTTTCTGGTGCAGATGGAGGAGGAGAAAGTGGGTTCCCGGACACGCGTCCTTTGTTTGAATAGAGGGGAGTACGGTAGGATGAGAGAAGAATTGGCAAATGTGGACTGGGAGAGCGCGTTGGAGGGAGGGTCTGTTGAGGAGCAGTGGAGGATCTTTAAGGAGATCTTTCTTGGTGCTCAACGGAAATTTATTCCGATGGTCAAAAAGGATAGTAGGAGGATAGGTAATAAGCCATGGATAACGAAGGAGGTGAAGGAAAGTGTTAAACTAAAAGCGGAGGAATTTAGAGTAGCTAAGAGTAGTGGGCGAGAAGAGGATTGGGAGAGGTTTAAATGTCAACAAAGATTGACAAAGAAGTTGATAAGGAAAGGTAGGAGAAACTATGAAGCTGGGCTAGCGCTTAATATAAAAAAGGATAGCAAGAGTTTTTATAAATATATAAAAAGGAAGAGGCTGGCTAGGGTGAATGTTGGTCCTTTAGAGGGTGAGAAAGGGGACCTAGTGGTAGGGGATGGGGATATGGCTAAGGTATTGAATAACTTTTTTGTTTCTGTCTTCACGGAGGAGGACGTGAATAATTTGCCGGGTGTTAGCGATAGAAAGGTGGTAGGACTGGAGGGCCTTAATGACATTACTGTTACTAGAAAGGCGGTGCTCAACAGACTGGAGGGGCTGATTGTGGACAAGTCCCCAGGACCGGATGGAATGCATCCGAGGGTTCTGAAAGAAATGGCGGAGGTGATAGTGGATGCCTTGGTGGTTATTTTCCAAACGTCGCTGGATTCCGGGGAAGTGCCGGATGATTGGAAAACGGCTAATGTTACGCCGTTGTTTAAGAAGGGTGCCAGGCAAAAGGCGGGGAATTATAGGCCGGTTAGTTTAACGTCTGTGGTAGGTAAAATGTTAGAATCTGTCATTAAGGAGGAAATTGCAAGGCATCTTGAAGGGAATTGCTTGATAGAGCAGACGCAGCACGGTTTAATTAAAGGGAAGTCGTGTCTGACAAATTTACTGGAGTTCTATGAGGATGTGTCTAGGGCGGTGGATAGAGGAGAGCCGGTGGATGTGGTCTTTCTAGATTTTCAGAAGGCGTTTGACAAAGTACCTCACAAGAGGTTATTGCAGAAGGTCGAGGGACATGGAGTTGGGGGTAGGGTGTTAGCGTGGATAGAGGATTGGTTGTCAAATAGGAGGCAGAGAGTGGGGGTCAACGGGTGCTATTCGGATTGGTGGATGGTGACTAGTGGAGTGCCCCAGGGGTCGGTGCTGGGGCCTCAGCTTTTTACCATTTATATAGATGATCTGGAGGAGGGAACCGAGTGTAGAGTGTCGAAATTTGCTGATGACACCAAGATTGGGGGAACGGCAAATTGTGCGGAGGGTGTGGAGAGTCTGCAGAAGGATCTAGATAGGCTGGGCGAATGGGCCAGGAAATGGCAAATGGAATTTAATGTTGGCAAGTGTGAGGTGGTCCACTTTGGTAGGAAAAATGGTAGGAAGGACTATTACTTACGAGGCGAAAAACTGCAGCAGGCGACGGTGCAGAGGGACCTCGGGGTCCTTGTGCATGAGTCGCAAAAACCCAGCTTGCAGGTGCAGCAGGTGGTCAGGAAGGCTAATGGGATGCTGGCCTTCATAGCGAGGGGGATTGAATATAAAAGTAGGGAGGTCTTACTGCAGCTGTATAGGGCATTGGTGAGGCCGCAACTGGAGTACTGTGTGCATTTTTGGGCGCCGCACCTGCACAAAGATATTTTGGCCTTGGAGGGAGTGCAGAGGAGGTTTACTAGGCTGATACCGGAGTTGAAGGGGTTGAGCTATGAGGAGAGGCTGAATAAACTGGGCTTGTACTCGTTAGAGTTTAGAAGAATGAGAGGAGATCTCATTGAGACGTATAAGATGATGAATGGGATGGATAGGATAGAGGTGGAAAGACTCTTCCCGCTCAAAAAAGACAATAGGACTAGGGGGCACAGCCTCAAGATAAAAGGGGGGCAGTTTAGAACGGAGTTGAGGAGGAACTTCTTCACTCAAAGGGTGGTGAATCTCTGGAATTCCCGTTGAAGTGGTGGAGGCTGCCTCGCTAAATATTTTTAAGACGCAGGTTGATGGGTTTTTGATAGGAGAGGGGATTAAGGGTTATGGGGAGAGGGCGGGGAAGTGGAACTGAGCAGCGACAGATCAGCCATGATCTTATTGAATGGCAGGGCAGGCTCGAAGGGCTGGATGGCCTACTCCTGCTCCTATTTCTTATGTTCTTATGTTCTTATTCTTTCGACTCCAACTCAGTAAATTAAACATCACTAAGAAAAAATACCAAATCAAAAGCGTTATGTGCTGTGAACCCAAGACCAACGAGAACTAGACTGATTCTTTCACAACACATAAGAACATAAGAAATAGGAACACGAGTAGGCCATCTAGCCCTTCGAGCCTGCCCCGCCATTCAATATGATCATGGCTGATCTGTCGTGGCTCAGTTCCACTTTCCCGCCCTCTCCCCATAACCCTTAATCCCCTCTCTTATCAAAAACCCATCAACCCGCATCTTAAAAATATTTAGCGAGGCAGCCTCCACCACTTCAACGGGCAGAGAATTCCAGAGATTCACCACCCTTTGAGTGGTGAAGTTCCTCCTCAACTCCGTTCTAAACCGCACCCCCTTTATCTTGAGGCTGTGCCCCCTAGTCCTACTGTCCTTTCTGAGAGGGAAGAGTCTCTCCACCTCTATCCTATCCATCCCATTCATCATCTTATACGTCTCAATGAGATCTCCCCTCATTCTTCTAAACTCTAATGAGTACAAACCTAGTTTATTCAGCCTCTCCTCATAGCTCAACCTCCTCAACTCCGGCATCAGCCTAGTAAAACCTCCTCTGCACTCCCTCCAAGGCCAAAATATCCTTGCGTAAGTGCGGCGACCAAAACTGCACACAGTACTCCAGCTGCAGCCTCACCAGTGCCCTATACAGCTGCAGTAAGACCTCCCTACTTTTATATTCAATCCCCTTCGCTATGAAGGCCAGCATCCCATTAGCCTTCCTGACCACCTGCTGCAACTGCAGGCTGGGTTTTTGCGACTCATGCACAAGGACCCCGAGGTCCCTCTGCACCATCGCCTGCTGCAGTTTTTCGCCACGTAAGTAATAGTCCTTCCTACCATTATTCCTACCAAAGTGGACCACCTCGCACTTGCCAACATTTCATACTGAATCCCTGCAGTTAAAATGATAGAGCAATGGCTTGCATCATCCACACTCAGCTGCACTGAAACTTAAATCCCATGAAGTAAAATCTAATGCATTACTCATTGCTCTTCTATGACCTTTTTAAACCAAACGGCAATTTTTTTCTGACTATATAACATTTTCAATATCAGCACAGAATCAGTAGCATTTACCTTTAAAAACCTTCCTCAGATAAGACCAAAACCAAGCACAACATTCCAGGTGTGGCCTCATCAAGCTCTGTATAATTGCAGCAAGACATCCTTGCCCTTGCACTCAAATCCTCTCGCTATGAAAGCCAACATAGCATTTGCCTTTTTTACTGCCTGCTTTTCTGCCTGAGATCAGTTTTTTTTTGAGGGGGGGGGGGGGCAGTCAGTAATGTTGAGGGGTTGGAGTAATGCCCATGGGGACCAGGGGGAGGCATGAGATGGTCTGGGAGGGATGTTACAGGGGAGCCATGTTCTTTCCTTTCCCCCATGGTAGTTGGAAGCACCGATCACAGCTGCAGGATTTTGGGTGCATTAAGCCCCACCCACAGGCTTCTGCAGCACAATTCAGAATCACTGATATATTTGCAGGCAGAGTGTGTACGGGGATGCCTGAGAATGGGTCTAAAAGTCGGATCTGAAACACTCCCAGTTTCAAGTCTGCCCATTCACTTCGAATCAAAATGGTAAAATAGGGCCCAAAGTTGCCACTGTACTTCAATGGATATAGTGAATGTTGAAAGTAGGCAGCTTTGTCCTGGATGATGTTAAGCTTCTTGAATGATGTTGGAGCTATACTCACCCCCCTCCCCGCAAGCAAGTGAAGAATACTCCATTACACTCCTGACTTCTGCCTTGATGGTTATGGATAGCCTTTGGGGAGTCAGAAGGCGAGTTACTGTCTGTAGAATTTTCAGCCTCTTACCTGTTCTTGTAGCCAAAGTATTTATATTGTAAGTCCAGTTCAGTTTCTGTTCAATGCTAGTCCCCAATATATTGCTGGCAGAGTTTTAGTAATGGTAATGCCATTCAATGTCATGGGGAGATGATTAAATTATCGGTTGCTGGAAATTATTATTGCCTGGCACTTGTGTAGCACAAATATTCATTACCACTTACTAAGCCATGGCTAAATGTTGTCCAGGCTTTGCTGTATATGGACACAGATTGCTTATGCATTTGAGGAGTCACGATTAGTGCTGCCCACTGTGCAATCATCAGCAAACATCCTCACTTCTGACCTTAAGATGGAAGAGAGCTCACTGATGAAACATTTGAAGATGGTTGTGTCTAGGAAAGCTATGTTGACAAACTCCTGCAGCAATGATACTGGACTAAGATGGTTGATCTCAATCAACCACAATGCCCATGTTCACTGTGACTGAAACCAGTGCAGTTTTCTGTCCACTTCAATTTTGCTAAGACTCCTTTGTACCACATATAGTCAAATGTTGTCTCACCTCACCTATTGAGTTCAGTTCTTTTGTCCACGTTTGTACTAAACTGTAATGAGGTTAGCAGTTGAGAGGCCTTGGCTTTTTGTGTTTTAGTTTTCCTTTTCAAATCCATGCCCACCATTTACAGAAAGAGAGAGAGTCCAACTAATTGAAATACCCTTCAACGAGCCAATAGATCAAATGGTCTTCTTTGCTGCCTGATTACATAACATTAAGAATGATGAACAGCCCAGGATAGCATCAAGAAACAGCAAACAGCTCTGCTGACAGACAAACACTTGGAACTTTTGTCACAAAATGAGGCAAAAAGCAGAGTCAGCATTCTTACCAGTTTCCTTCATGAGGTTGATACTCTCCTCTTTACGTTCATCATATACTCTGGTGCCAGCAACTTCACGCAAAAGTTTCAGTCGCTGAGAATCTGGAGCTGTTGCCATTTGATTAATCTAATCCAAACACAATTTAAAAAGCAAATAAGGTACTTAGATGTTGCATTAACTCAAAGACAGTCCAAAAACAAAAATAAATATTTGCATAAGTGGTACAAATTATATAAAATCACAATCCCTTGAATAAACATTTACTGACGTCAAACCTTCAAAATCCATTTTCAAATGAATATTTGAAAAAGTAAAAGTAGAAAAAGTAAAGTTTATTTATTAGTCACAAGTAAGGTGTGCATTAACACTGCAATGAAGTTGTTGTGAAATTCCCCTGGTTGCCGCACTCAGGCACCTGTTCAGGGCAATGCACCTAACCAGCATGTATTTTGGGCTGTAGGAGGAAACCGGAGCAGTCACTGGGAGAATGTGCAAACACCACACAGTGATCCAAGCCAGGAATCGAACCCGGTGCTAACCACTGTGCTACCATGCCATCCATAACTGTTCTAGAAATTCAGAAACTGCAAGAATTTTAGAAGTTTACATAACTGGATCCTATTTTGCAGAGGATTAATGCCGAATATAGTATGGCAATTTATTCCACCCAGTAAATTAGCTTTTAAGTGACACAGCAGAGCATTGAAAAACAAGCTCTCCAGATGAAGATATTTCATCACAAGCTGGAGAAATGTAAAGATTGGGGGCGGATGCAGCAGATCAAGAAGGACGCAAAATGGGCAATTGACATGGAAGGGACATGTAGCAATACTATTTATCGAAGCCTATTTTTCAAATTAATGAAAGCTTTGCCAAGTGCTTTTTCATGACATTATTCCTTCAAATATAATTGTATCATATGATCAGCAAGTATATGTTCTTTAAAGGTAAATTAAATAAGCTATAAATGTCCACATTCATTATATTATGTTTGTACTTTTTAATTAGGATTTGCAAATACACACATTGTACTTTCCTCATGAAGATACTGCAATAATGCACATGGAAATAAAGTGATGCAGTTTTTAGCCCTAAAGGGAGTGATTCATATTGAATGAATCATAGTGAACAAGACAAAGTAAATATGATTCATACAATGGCAATGTCAGCACAAGTAGCATCTTAACAAGGCAAGTGGAATAAATAATTGATGTGCAATGTACAACTGAAGCTGGTCCGGATAACTATCCTAGAATTACAGACAAAAAATTAATTTCTTCCCCACCCCCCACCCACAGTTTACTACATTAGCAATGTACAAAAATATTTTACATAACATTTCCCTCAAAATAGTTAATACTACATCTGTTGGTGGATATTCATGAGTTGGAAAGGGTATAGCAGTTGGCAGAGCAACAAATACTCTTACTGAGCTACTGAACAGCTAATGTAGAGCTTTGCAACCCACATTCTGCATCTAGCCCGAATAACAATCTAATATAGGTAACTGCAGGTAAAGTATTTAATCTTTTTTTAATTGTTCACTCTACCTGTCCCCGCTCCCCCCACTCCTTCCCACATTTCAATTTTACTTCCACATTGCACACAAAATACTTTCCTGCATGCAGAAATCACATGAGGTTTTGTAAATCAGCATTCTACATATGTAGAATATAGAAAAGCACAGCAAAGGGACAGGTTCTTTGGCCCATAATGTGCCAAACATGATACGAAGTTAAACTAACCCTTTCTGCCTGCCCTTGGTCCATGTCTCTCTATTCTTTACATATTTATGTGCTTATCTAAAAGCCCCTTAATCACCCCTATTGTATCTGCCTGCATGACCACCCCTGACTGCACAGTTCAGACACCTACCACTCTCTGTGTAAAAGATTTGCCCCCACATCTCAGAATCACAGAACACTACAGTGCAGAAGAGGCCCTTCAGCCCATTAAGTCTGCACCGACTAATGGAAGGCCCAAACCTGCCCCCAATCCTACCTGCCACACTTGACCTAAAGCCTTGAATGTTATAGCATGCAAAGTACATACCCAAGTACTTTTTAAAAAGGATGCGAGGCATCCTGCCTCCACCACCCTCCCAAGCAGTGCATCCCAGACCATCACCACCCTCTGTATAACAAAGTTTTTCCTCAAATCCCCCCTAAAACTCCCACCTTTCACTATTAACTTGTGTCCCCACGTAACTGACCCTTCAACTAAGGGGAACACCTGCTCCCTATCCACCCTAACCATGCTCCTCATAATTTTGAGCACCTCAATCAGGTCACCCCTCGGTCCTCTCTGCTCCAGAGAAAACAACCCAAACCTATTTCAATGTCCCTTTATAACTTAAATGTTCCATCCAAGGCAATACCGTAGTGAATCTTCTCTGCATTTCTTCCAGTGTGATCACATCCTTCCTATAATGTGGCAACGAGAACTGCACACAGTACTTCAGCTGTATTCTCAAAGTGCTATACAACTTCATCAATGACCTCTCTGCTTTTGTAATCTATACCCCAATTGATAAAGGTGATTGATAAATGTCCTTTGAACTTTTCCTCTCTGACCTTAAGTATGCCCCCTAGTATTAAACATTTCTATACTGGGAAAAGGATTCTGGCTGTCAACCCTATTTATGCCTCTTATAATTTTATAAACTTCTATCAGGTATCCCCTCAGTCTCTGCTGCTGCAGAAAAAACAACCTTAGTTTGTCCAGCCTCATCTTATAGCTCATTTCCTCTCATCCAGTCAGCTTCCTGGTAAACTAAGTCATATGGACTCAGTCAACTCTGTTTCTCTCTCCACAAATGCTGCCAGATCTGCCAAGCCTTTCCAACACTTCCTGCCTTTATTTCAATTTTCCAGCATCCACAGTATTTTGCTTTTATTTTTACTAAATTTGTTTGCAAATGTTACAAGAGAAGTGTATGGAGCTTCAGCATATGATCAGCATTTGGTGGAAGATCATCACCTGATCTTTCTTTTGAATCGACGAACTCTGTATTGCCAAACAATGTCTTATCATGAGCTGTTACTATTTTAATACATTGTGATGACAGTATAATAAAGTTTAAGATAAATTCCTCACTCAATGAGGGGCATAGCTGCATTTAAGGGGAAATTAGGCAAAGTACATGAAGGAGATAAGAACAAGGAAATGTTAGTAGGTTTAAAGTTAGGAGAGCGTTCATGTGAGATCTACACACCATGAACTGTTGGGCTGAATGGCCTGCTTATGCAAAATTGGAAGGCTTCTACTGTGCCATACACACCTTTTGATGGTATATAAATGCAGATCAATTACAATACATAACCACTTTTGATAACTGTTCTGAAATCAATAATGTTAGGTTTAAAGGTCTGATTTAGAATGCCTGGAAAATGCACCAAAATCCAAACTTTCCCACAACCAGGCAGTACCCCCAGTACACAGCCAGTGCAACTTGTGCACTTTCATCCCTAGTCACAATTTTTTTCAAAACAGCCACTATTGTATATTTACATTCTCAGCATAACTATTTGTTTTCACATCATTACAAACAGAATCCCATCTGTGAAATGGCATCAACACGCTGGTGAAAATTCCATTTTTTTTTAGGCTGGCATTCATAAGCTGATAGTCTCATATTTTGTTTTAATTAGAAATTATATGGAACAACCTAGCAGATGAAATGGTAAAAAGTTAACACACTGGAATTATTCACGAGAAGCAGGGGTAGGAGTTGGCCACCAGGCCCTTCAAGCCAGCCCTGCCATTCAATATGATCATGACTGATCTACATCAACCTCAACTCCTTTTGTGTGCCACTTCCCCTTGGCCCTCTATTCCCCGATCTATCAAATATTTATTCATCTCCACTTTGAATATTTCTAATGATCCAGTCTCCACCATCCTTCAGGGCAGAGAATTCCAGGGATTCATCACCCTCTGCGAGAAATTTCTATGCACCTGTTTTAAATGACCGACCTTTTATCTTCTTGCTATTTTGTTTGAGACTTTCCCACTAGTGAAAACATCTCACCATCTATCCTGTCAAGCCTCCTCAGGGTCTTAGATGTTTGAATAAGATCACTACACACTGTTCTAAACTTAAAGGAATACAGACCAAGACTATTTAGTCTCTCTTGATAGAACAACCCTCTCAACTCCGGAATTAGCCTGGTGAATCTTGTTTAGAATGCGTCCAACATTACTATATCCTTTTTCAAGAGAGAACAAAACTCTACACAGGTTTACAGGTTCCCCTCTTTCCAGTGTCCCTGTTACATTTTCAAAGAATTCAATCAGATTTGTGGAACATGATTTAACTTTCTTAAAATCATGTTGACTTGGTTTGATTTCCTAAATGATTAACTATTCCGCTTTGATTAAGGACTCAAGTGTTTTGCCAGTAGTAGATGTTAAACTAACTGGCTTATAGTTCCCTGCCTTCTGCCTTTCTCCCTTGTTAAACAAAACACAACAACATTCCAAAATGAGATATAGTTAATATACCAAGCAGTGACTCTCAAACATTAATGCAAAACCCACTATGATGCACAAAATCTGCCTTTGTGTTTTGTAGTATGTGGTGGGATACAGATAACCAAGGTTTGATAACCACTGCATGAGAAAGATGAGCTTCAATGAGTGCTACGGCCTTTGTTCATCAATTAGCTCATCAATTTGGTCCATTAGTACTTACATTTTATAGCACCAGTACAAGAATTATCGACAGCACAGGCACAACAGGTTAAATGGCTTCTTTCTGGCCTGTAACCAATCTGTGGAACTGTTACCAGTTGTCACAACCTTCTGCTACTTGAATCATAGCTGACATTAATTTCTCAACTTTATCTAATGGCAGCAAGCCGCACAATGCTCACAGATGTCTCAAACAGTTCATAATGGCTTCGAGGTGAGCGAATGAGTTGTCATCAAAACAAGCTAGAAAACATGTTTGCTTAGTTGCGACTGTGATGCAGTGAAAAAATATTAAAAATCAACACCCCCAAATATCTTTCAACATCATCACTGCTATATGAATAGTAATTCGAATTAAGAGCAGACTTTAAAACAATGTTTCACCATAGAACTAAAAATCCAGTCAAGTACCAGTTGCATTTCTGGATTCAATTACCTTTCCTTGCTTGACAATGTAGTAAGGATTGCTTCTGGAAAACCCGGCACTTTCCAAAAGATTCATGACATCATTTTTCCTATTGAACAAAAATAGGATTGCAGTATGACATAAATGAGAACCCACAGAAGCAAGGTATACAAGAATACTCCTGTTTACCACTCAAAAGACACTAACTGCAATTCTCACATTTGCACTTACCATACACACGAGATACATTTTTATTTAGCAATTTAATAAATCCTTACAATTGCAACACAAGGATATTTGGCACTCATTTCAACAGCTTTCAGTCTTTTTTTAAAATTGCCTTTTGTGGGCCTCCCATGAATGCTACATTTCAGTCCTTGAATCAGAGGGGAAGAAGGCAGATAACTCATTATGACCACTGGTGGCTTCCCTCTTATTTCCTCCTGAAAATATCTATCCATCACTTTGTACTCCTGTTGCCAGCCACAGGTTAATATGAAATCATATCCCCCAGGTATAACTTGTTAGGACATAACTGATTGTAATAACATGGACAATAAATGTACCATTAACAACACCCAACATCCAGAGCTTTTGTGTGATAAGGCTACCAATAATCTACCATATTTGGATTCGTACCCAAATTTCCATTCAGATTTACAAGGTCAACATTTACCGTCCATCTCTAGACTCCATGTAAGGGAAGTGGTGGGTTGCCTTCTTGATCCACTGAAAGCTAGGTTACTTGACAGAGAAGTTAAGAGTCAACCACATTGCTGTGGAACTGCAGTTACATATAGGACAGATAACACAGAAAATTTTCTTCCTTAAAGGACTTAATCAACTAGTCAGCTTCCCCCCCTCCCAACCAAAACAATCCAACAGCGTCACTGTCATTTTAACTGATATCCATTTATTTTAAACTGAAATCAAATTATGACCAACCATGGTGGGACCAAACCCAGATTCTCTGGGCTTATTCTAAACCTGTGAATTACCAATCCAGAATCACAACCCATATGCTATCGTATCTTGCATCTATTGTGTACACAGTAGAATTTTGTGAAACATGGTAAAAACTAATGAAGCACTTGACAGTCCAAGTAAATCAAGAAACTTACGTCACCATTTTCTTGTCTAAAAAATATTGATCCTTCTTTGCTCCAATGACACGACGGAGAGAAACCTCTTCTTTATCAATCTACAGAATGAAAAGGAATCATATAACAGCTGTAAATCATTACATTCAAGCACATTGTTGTACATCCCAAATACACAAAGTTGATAGAATGCAACTCAATTGAGCCAATGATTAGAATTTTTTTTTAATTCATCCACGACATGCGACCACCACCATCACAAGGTATTTGCTGTCCATCCTTAACTGCTCTGATGCAGTTCACAGCTCTAGATATAACCATACTGTTGTTAGGAAAAGAACTTAACTTTTGACCTAGCAGGTGTTCATACTCCTTCGCATTTGCTTCTATTCTCCTCCTAGGTGGTATATCGTGTGGAAATATTGCCATTGTGCATCAGTACTGGAGGAAGCTAATAATATTTAAGGTCACGGATAGGGTGCCGATGACACAAACTGCTTTATCCTGGATAGTGTCAACCTTCTTGAGTGTTGTTGGAACTGCACTAATCTAGGCGAGTAGAGGCAGTATTCCATCAGACACTTAATTTGTGCCTTGTGGACAGGCTTCAAGTCAGGAGTGAAATTCCCAGTCTCTGACCTGCTCTTGTAGCCACAGTGTCCATATGGCTCGTTCAATAAATTTCTGGTCAATGGAAATGTTGGAGTGAAATCAAAGTTGAAGGACACAAAATGGTTACCTGCACAAAATGGACTCTGGGAAAAGACATTAAGAAGCAATGACTTTGGGCACAGACAGTACGCAAAGAATTAAAACTTGTAGTGTTTAAATTACTGCAGGAAACAGGTCAGACCTTGAGGCACCTTAAACTTGAGATAAAAGCAGACCCAAAACAATCAGTTTGATAAATAGATCAGCCACTGATGGGGGGACATAAATGCATAAATGAATATAACAAGATCAGCCACTGATAGGAACATATGTATCTACTCTATGTACAATGATGTGATAACTGTCAACATCTGTACTTGTCTACTCAACGTGTAATGATGTGCTAATGGCTAATGTCCGTATTGTCTATCTAACAATGTATAAAAGGTTTGTGTAGTTGACAAGGTGACTGCCTGTACTGCAGAGTGCCAGCGCTTCTCCCAAAGCTTTGTCCAAATAAAACTGTTTGTTGAATCTCCAAGTCTGACTCTGAAGTGGTGACTTTCCCACAACAGAAACGTTGCAGAATGTTGATGGCAGGGTAATTAGTGATGGTAATGCCACTGAATATCAAGGGAAGATGGTTAAATGATGAATTTTTGTCAATGGGCCATGAGATGCTCTCCTGTCCTCCTCACTGGGTTGACAATTGTATGGCAAAAATGTTACTTGCCATTTATCAGTCTATGCCTGGATATTGTCTGGGTCTTTTTGCACGCAGACACAGGTGGCTTCAACATGATCACGAATGGCACTGAACATTGTGCAAATATCAGCAAACATACCCATTTCTGACCACATAATGGAGGGACAGTCATCGAAGAGGCCGTTAAAGATAGTTGTGATGAGGAAACAACCCCCAACGAATGCCTGCGAAAATAATCTAGGGCTCAGATGACAAGCTTCCAACAACCACGCCATGTGTTAGCTATAACTAACCAGGAGAATTTTCCCAGATTCCCACCAACTTCAATCTCGCCAGGGCTCCTTGATGCAACAGTAGGTGGAATTGGTGTCAAGGACAGTCTATCACACAATATCCCTCTAATTCAGTTCTTTTGTCCATGTTTGCTCCAAGGATACAATGAGGTCCAGAGCCAAATAGCCCTGACAGAACCTAAATTGAATATCAGTGAGCAGGTCATCGTCGAGTAAATGTCACTATACGGCCAACACCTTCCATCTCTTGGCTGCTGTGAAAAGACTGATGGGAAGATAATTGTTCAGACAGCATATGACCTGCCTTCTTGTGGGAAACACATACCTGAGCCATTTTCCACATTAATCGGGTAGAACTCAGTGCTTTATTTGGACAGGTAAACTTGGCTTGGGGCAGATCTTTATCTGGAGTAAGTTTTAAGTACTGCAGCTGAGATATTGTATGGTTCAATAACCCTTGCTGTATCCAGTGAATTCAGATGTTTCTTGACAGCACCATGGAGCAACAGAATTGGCTGAAGACTGGAAACCTCAGGATCAATGATCAATTAAAGATCGATGATCAATTCAATTGTTTTAGCTGAAGATGGTTGCAAATATTTCAGCCTTGTCTTTTGAACTGACATACTGGACTCCCCTCTCATTGAGGAAGGGCATGTTTGTGGAATTTATTGCTCCTCCTTGTCCACCATTGTGGCAGGACTGCAGAGCTTTGATCTGACCCACTGGTTGTGGGATCACTATTGCTCCGCATAGTGCTTTTACTTTTTAAGCACGCACACAACTTCTGCATTCTAGCTCCACCAGGTTTACATTTTAAGGTGCACCTGAGGTTGCTCCTGGCATGCTCTCCTGTAACTCCTCATTGAGCCAGCACTGATCCAGGGCAGCACAGCGGTTAGTACTGCTGTCTCACAGCGCCAGGGATGCATGTTTAATTCCAGCCTCGGATCACTGTCTGTGTGGAGTTTGCACGTTCTCCCCGTGTCTGTCGGTGCTTCGGTTTCCTCCCACAGTCCAAAGATGTGCGGGTTAGGTTGATTGGCCATGCTAAATTGACCACAGTGTCAGAGGATTAGCAAGGTAAGTATGTGGGGCTACGGGAATAGGGCCTGGGTGGGATTATGGTTGGTGCAGATTGATGGGCTGAATGGCCTCCTTCTGCACTGTAGGGATTCTATGATTTCATGATTTGACTGCAATGGCAGAGGGAACAATGGGCCAGGCCAGGAGGTTACAGATTCTAGGTTACAAGGGAATACAATTCTGCTGTTGCCGATGGCCCTCATGGATGTCTCATTTTCAGTTACACCATCTGTTTTGAATCTAACCCATTTAGCACAATGGTGGTACGACACAATAAAATTGATTGTACCTTCAAGTGAAGACCAATTTGGCATTGATGAAGTCGATGAATGTGCAGTGATTGCTAACAATACTATCACAACACTGCTTCTGCAACAGATAGATTGATGGAGGGGGTGGGGGTTGGGGGGTGGGGGTAGAGAGAGAGAGGGTGTGTGTGTGTGCCATGTAGGTTTCTCCCTCTTATTCTCACACCACTGGCAGAGATGTCCTTTAAGATTCAATCTGCAGTGGTGCTATTGAGTCAGTCATTCTTGGCAATTGACACTAAGTCCCCAACCAGAGTACATTCTGTGCCTCTGCTACCCTAATTTTCTCCAAGCAATGTTCAATACGCAATGATTCATCTGCTAAGGGAGGGCAGTAGTGGCATTCAGCAGAAGGTTTTACTTGATGCCACAAGATTTCATGGGATGCAGTCACGTTAAGCATTCTCAGGGTTACTCCCTCCCAACTGTATGCCATTGTGCCAATACCTCTGGGTGGCTCTACCCAGGGATGAAGATGGAGAAGTCTGCACTAAGTATGACTATGTCAGGATGCTGTTTTACTTATCTATGGGACAGCTCTCTCAATTTTTAACAAGTTCCCAACTTCCCAAGGAGTGCCTTTGTCATTTCTTCTATCTAGGTTGATGCAGGATAGTCCAACCAGATTTTGTGTTATTTGACTTTTCTGGCTTGCTAGGTGATTTTAAGAGGACAGTTAAGCCACATTGTTGTGGGTCTGGAATCCCACAAAGGCCAGACAAGGACAGCAAATTGCCTTTCCTTAAGGATAGCAGATGGGCTTCTACAACAATCCACTATTTTAAGGTCACCATTACAGATCTATTAATTAACTGGACAGCTACTGAGGGGAGGGCCCCAATGCTCTTTCAGAGAGTCATGCAAACTATGGACCAAATGGCCTCTTTTTGTAATATAGGGATTCTCTTATCAGGTAACTTACACCCTAAAGTTAATGTAAAATATATATATTTTTCAACTCAATACTTACAGGTAACCTATTGTCTGAATTGTCAAATATGATTTCAACGAATGCAGAAATAACACGAGGTCCAGTTCCTTCCTGCAAACAGCAATCAAAATTCAAAGTTAACATTTGGAAATCAAGGTTAAATGCTGTGAACTCAACTGTTTCAAAATTACATGGTCAATTGATGGTAAATATTCATCATGGAGTTCGGTTACGAGTGGTGTGCCTCAGGGATCTGTTTTGGGGCCACTGCTGTTTGTAATTTTTATTAATGATCTGGATGAGGGTATAGTTGGGTGGATTAGTAAATTTGCTGATGACACCAAAGTCGGAGGGGTGGTAGATAGTGAGGAAGGGTGTCATAGTTTGCAGGAAGACTTAGACAGGTTGCAGAGCTGGGCCGAGAGGTGGCGGATGGAGTTTAATACGGAGAAGTGTGAGGTAATTCACTTTGGTAGGAATAACAGATGTGTCGAGTATAGGGCTAATGGGAGGACTTTGAATAGTGTGGATGAGCAGAGGGATCTAGGTGTATGTGTACATAGATCCCTGAAAGTTGGGAATCAAGTAGATAAGGTTGTTAAGAAGGCATACGGTGTCTTGGCGTTTATTGGTAGGGGGATTGAATTTAGGAGTCGCAGCGTTATGTTGCAACTGTACACAACTCTGGTGCGGCCGCACTTGGAGTACTGTGTGCAGTTCTGGTCCCCACATTACAGGAAGGGTGTGGAGGCTTTGGAGAGGGTGCAGAGGAGGTTTACCAGGATGTTGCCTGGTATGGAGGGGAGGTCCTATGAGGAGAGGCTGAGGCATTTGGGGTTGTTTTCGCTGGAAAGAAGGGATCTTATTGAAACATATAAGATGATTAGAGGTTTAGATAGGGTGGATAGTGATAGCCTTTTTCCTCTGATGGAGAAATCTAGCACGAGGGGGCATGGCTTTAAATTAAGGGGGGGGGGGGGGGGGTAGTTATAGGACGGATGTCAGGGGTAGGTTCTTTACCCAGAGGGTGGTGAGGGATTGGAATGCCCGGCCTGCTGCAGTTGTAAATGCGCCTAGTTTGGGGGCGTTTAAGAGATCCGTGGATAGGTTTATGGACGAAAAGGGATTGGTTTAGGTTAGTGGGTCATTGTTTTGTAACTGGTCGGCGCAACATCGTGGGCCGAAGGGCCTGTTCTACGCTGTAATGTTCTATGTTCTAAACCACATAGGGTTCAATGTTACACACAGCTTATATTTATGTGGCACATCTAACATAATAAATGTGTTTCATAGTGCCAAAATAAAACAAAATATTACACAGCCATATATAGAGATATTAAAGGATGATCAAAAGCTTGGTTAAAGAGATAGGTTTTAAGAAGCATATAAAAGGAAGAAAGCAAGGTGAAGCAGAGGGAGGGAATTGAAGTGCTTAGGGCCCAGGCAGCTGAAGCCACCAATGATGAAGTAAATTAAAATTGGGAATATTCAAGAGCCAGATTTAGAACAGTACAGATATAAGACCAAAAGATATAGGAGTAGAATTAGGCCATTGAGCCCATCAAATCTCTGTCATGGCTGATATGTTTCTCAACTTCATTCTCCTGTCATTTTCCCCATAACCTTACCAATCAAGAATATATTTATTTCTTCTAAAGTATACCCAATGATTTGGTCTCCACAGCCTTTTGTGGCAATTCCACAGATTCACCACTTTCTGGCTGAAAAAATTCCTTCTCATCTCAGTTCTAAAGGGTTGTCCATTTATTCTGAGGCCATGCCCTCAGATCCTATATTCTCTCCTACTAATGGAAACATCCTCTCCACGTCCACTCAATCCAGGCATTTCAGTATTCTAAGTTTCAGTAAGATCCTCCCCTCATCCTTCTAAACTCCATCAAGTACAGATCCAGAATTCTCAAGTGCTCCTCATACATCAAGCCTTTCACTCCCAGAATCATTCTGATGAACCTCTTCTGGATCCTCTCCCAGGTCAGCACATCCTTCCTTGGATGCACGGCCCAAAATTGCTCACAATATTCCAAACGTGGTCTGACCAGAGGCTTATAAAGCCTCAGCAGTACATCCCTCCTTTTGTATTCTATTTATCTTGAAATGAATGCTATCATTGCATTTGCCTTCCTAACTACCAACTCAACCTGCAAGTTACATTAAGGAGATTCCTAAACTAGGCCGCCCAAGTCCCTTTGCACTCCTGATTTCTGAATCGTCTCCCCATTTAGAAAATAGTTTATGCTTCTATTCTTCCTACCAAAGTGCTAAACCTCACACTTTAGCGCGTTGTATTTCATCTGCCACTCCTTTGCCCTCTCCTAATCCATTCAAGCCTCTCTGGAGCCTCCCCAAAAATACCTGTCCCTTACCCATCCTTGTATCATCTGCAAACTTAGCCACAATGCCCTCAGTTCCTTCATCTAGATCACTGATGTATAAAGTGAAAAGCTGTGGTCCCAACACTGACCCCTGCAGAACTCCACTAGTCACCACTACCATCCTGAAAACGACCCCTTTATCCCCACTTTCTGCCTTCTGCCAATCAGCCAATCTTCTTTCCATGCTAGTACCTTGCCCCTAACACCAAGGGCACTTATCTTATTTGGCAGCCACTTTGTCAAAGGTCTTCTGGAAATCCAAGTAGATAACGTCCACTGGCTGTTTGTCTAACCTACTTGTTACCCGCTCAAAGAATTCTAGCATGACCTCGCCTTGACAAAACCATGCTGACTTCACCCTATTTTACCATGCACTTGCAAGTACTCCAAAATCTCATTCTTAATAACAGTCTCCAAAATCTTACCAAAGTCAGGCAAGCCAGCCTGTATTTTCCCATCTTTTGCCTCCCTGTTCAACCTTATGAAGAAAGATTGAACAGGTTGAGCTTATATCTATGGGAGTTTAGCAAACTGGGGGGATGATCTGTTGAAACATGTAAATTCCTATGGGGAATTTGCCTTAATGAGGTCCTACCTTGCATCTTGTAGATGGTACAACTATTACTCTTGTGTGTCAGTGAAGGAGGCTTGTCTGGGGTACCAATTAAGTGGATTGCTTAATCCTGAAAGGTGTCAAGCTTCTTGAGAGTTGTCTAAGCAATGGACAAGTATCCAATAACAATCCTGACTTAGAATCCATACAATGTGAAAGGAGGCCATTCGCCCATCAAGCCTGCACTGCCAACAATCTCACCCAGGCCCTTTCTCCATCACACCAAATATTTATCCTGCTAATCCACCATGACACTAAGGGGAAATTTAACATGGCCAATCAACCTAACTTGGACATCTTTGGAGTGTGGGAGGAAACTGGAGCACGGAGGAAAACCAGGGAGAACATGCAAACTCCACATGGACAGTTGCCCAAGGCTGGAACTGAACCTGGGACTCTGGCGCTGTGAGGCAGCAGTGCTTAACCATTGTGCTGTCTGCAACTTGTGCCTTGTAGATCATCTACAGGCTCTGGGAAGTCAGGAGGTCAGTTACACGCCATAGGATCCTTAGCCTCTGACTTGCTCTTGTAGCCATATTATTTAAATAGCTTGTCTAGTTGAGGTTTTGTTCAAGGGTAACCCTCAGAATGTTGATCGTGGGGGATTCAGCAGTCATAATGCCATTGAATGTCAAGAAGCAATGGTTAGATCATCTGTTGGAGACGGTCATTGTTTTTCACTCGTATGGTGAAAATGTTGCTTACATAATTTAGACGTACGGAAGCAACTTTAGTTGAATTAAAAAGAAAGGCATATCTCATCATTTACCCTTCTTAACTTTGTTGTTTTGAAAAGTTTTGTTAAACAAAATGCAAGGTATTTTTAATTAAAGTAGCAACTGAATTCCGATCTCAACTTTTTTTATTATATTGTTTCTCTATATCTGATGCAGGTTTGTGGATTTTGCAACAATTTTAAATCTCTTATGATGTTCATCAGGCACATGAAATTAGATCCATTTCTCTGCTATTTTATGGCTGCTCCTCGTTGCAGTAGCGAATGTCACAAGGTAGTCGCTTTCCACCCATAGGTTTTCCAACTTTTAAAATGTCATCCTGACGGGAATTGTTAGTTCTTTTTTCTCTCCACAGATGCTGTCAGACCTGCTGAGATTTTCTAGCATTTTCTATTTTGGTTTCAGATTCCAGCATCCGCAGTATTTTGCCTTTATCAACAAATTCACATTGTGCTTCCAACTTCCAAGGTAATAAGAATGGACTCTTGTACAACTGGTGTCTTCAGTTAACTGTGCACCACAAATTGCTCCAGGACATTTCAATGTTGCCATTGTTTGGAAATTGTGTAAAGAGAAATTTCCTCAAGGAAATGCAACTCCAGTTGTGTAATATAAGACACTGCATTCAATTGATAAATGTAATCAAAAATCAAACCATTTTGACTCTAGTACTTACGTGCAGAAGAGCAAGTCTCTGCTCCGGGCGAAGGTGGCTGAACTCATCACTAAGCACAAACTGAATTGCTGCAAGAACGAAGAAAGACGACAGACAGAAACATTAGAACAAATAAATATACTTCTGTTCAGAGGTCACTCAGTTATAACAGCACAACATATCTTCGGCTAGTTTACTGGCCACAGCATCTTATGTACAAGATCGTAAGGATAGTTAGTTGAAATTAAGCCCTATTCTGTAGCCATTTGCTTCTTTCAAGCTAGAGGATGCTGAAAGTCTATGATCCTAACAGTGTGATTTCATCGTTGTCGTGTAAAATTAACTCTTAAATTGCTACACATTCTATTGTGAACCAAGACATAAACTGGGAAGTTTGATCATAATTCTGAAAAATGGTGCTACCAGCAAACAATTTTAGCACAAGCAAGACCTGGTGTTTGTAAGGTCTTCCATATGGCAATTTATAATATCTTGCTTGTAACATTTACATTTGAAAGACTTTAAAGCCTGAAAAACGGAAAGCATCTTGTTTATGGCTTATATTATTTGATTCACTTTTCCTCCTCTCCAGGAATCTCACTGTTGATACAAGAAAGTATGTGTCTTGCTTGCATACCACAAATAACATTCTTTTGCCTTCATACAAGCGTAGAAGCAGCAGCAACCAAAGAAAGTACCCTTGATTTTCCCTCCCTCCAAAAATTTGCTCCAAAACTGAGTATGTTTAAAGCAGCACAAAGAATGTCACATAATCACTTATGGCCATTAGTAGATGCCCTATCACTCCACATTCAGTTCATGAGAAATCCATCATTATTTAATTGGAAACCGTCCCCTACAA
Organism: Carcharhinus amblyrhynchos; assembly: GCF_965287045.1. NCBI lineage: Eukaryota > Metazoa > Chordata > Chondrichthyes > Carcharhiniformes > Carcharhinidae > Carcharhinus > Carcharhinus amblyrhynchos. The sequence goes on from NC_137340.1 coordinate 42,739,362, forward strand.
ATGTTACTGCCAATAATAAAGACAAGAGTTTAAATACAGAATTTTCCACAAATATTTATTCATTTTAATATCCCTCCATATTGCTGGAGAATTAGCATTGAGAGTTTACAACGTCAGTCCACTCGATAGCTTAAACATAAGAACAGTTTCCAAATATAAAAACCTATTCCAAAATTAAGAAGCGGTAGATCTTACCATAGAAAAAATTACTTTTCCCAGATCCATTTCGGCCAACTGAAGAGAAAGAAATATAGTTACAGATGTTATTTAAAGTACTATACCTTTTCATTATTTTAACAACTGTGCAAAGTTATCATTCCAATAGCTTCAAACAGGAAAAGCTTTGAACAAAAATGTATATGCAACGCAAAATAAAATTCTAAATCAAAAGGAGGATATGGAGTTAGCAGGGTGTTGGTGAGACCATATCTGGAGCATTGTGTCATACATCTCCTTGTACAAAGCTTTGTTTCAGTACTGCGCAAGTTTTAGCTCGATTCCACAGTCAAATACAATGAGAATGTTACCAATGGAGTCAAACTGACTTGGGGTGGCATGATGGCACAGTGGTTAGCACTGTTGCCTCACAGCGCCAGGGAACCAGGTTCGATTCCCAGCTTGGGTCACTGTCTGTGTGGAGTTTACATGTTGTCCCCATGCGTGCATGGGTTTCCTCAGGGTGCTCCAGTTTCCTCCTTCCTTCCTGAAAGACATACTGGTTAGGTGCACTGACCCAAACAGGCACCGGAGTGTGGCGACTAGGGAATTTCACAGTAACTTCATTGCACTGTTAATGTAAGCTTTACTTGTGACTAATAAGTAAACTTTATTTTATTCTTGTTAACAGTTCTAAAGAGACTCTCAATTTTCAAATAGGGATTTTATCAAAAAATTTTAAAAAGCTTAAAATCATAATCTATTAAGAATTAGAATTTCAATTACACGATTCAGAATTAACATTCACAAGTAATTTCAAAAATATCACCACAGTAAAGAAGTTGAAAACTAGTTCAGCTTGCATTGAAGTTTACTGTAGAGATGCATTAATCAATTAAAAGTTAATTAGAAAATTTCTTACAACGTAAATAAACATTCTGGACAAATTTTTTTGAACTAGCACTGTTAGAAACTTACCTATGACATTATGTTTGGAGCTGAAAGGATCAACAATTGTTTGATCCCTGTAGCTGCGAAAACCCTGGATAATCACCTGGGAGAAAAAAAAAGTACAATTAACTTTAGTTTGCAGTGCTATAAAACCAAAGTCAACTCCTAGTGAACTCAAATCTTAAGATCCATACGCTTCACCTTACAATAGAAAGAAGATTGGTAGACTGAAAATACAATCCAAAGCAATAATGGGAGGGAGGATACAAAAAAATTGTAATTATTAATTAGGCATTATATTTTATGCATACCTTGAATCTAACTACTTTTAACATTTAAACCGAGATTGCGAGTTCAAGTCCCATTCAGATCATGAACAGAAGCAAATACAATGCTGAGGGAGTACTGCACTATCAAAGGCATCATGTTTCAGATGAAATGCTAAACTGAAGCCCCACTTGCCCATTTAGGTAGACATGAAAAATCCCACGCCACTATCTTGAAAAGCATAGGATTATCCCAGTGTGTTCTGAACAATATCAATCTTTTAATTAACATCACAAAAAAAATTAAGAGCTATGCTGTGCACAATTTGGCTGTCATGTTTCCTTTACTGCAACAACGCCTACACTTCAAAAGTACTCCATTGATTGTAAAGAGCTTTGGAAAGCCCTGTGGTCGTGAAAAATGCTATGTAATTCTCTAAAATTTTTCCACATAAGGCACTAGGACCACTGGCATCAGCTACCAACATAGTAACAAATTGCCAAGAGAGCTTAGCCTACGATACACCTGGAAGCAAGATAGAAAACCTGACAAGACTGCATCCTCTTCAATGATTACAGCTTACCAATAAAAGGGGGACGTTGCAACTGTGGGAAAATAATACACTAATAGTTCACAATGGAGACATCTTCACAACAGTGAGAACTTGCAACATCGCAAAAGATAAGATGCTAAGACATTCACCGAAGGATGATCCTTTGGAGAGGAAAACCACTCTCCAGTAAAAGCATCCAGGAAGGTTATCAAACAAGTCGTTGAAGTCACTTCACTCCTACATACTTGGCTCCTTATAAGCAAGAAATTTGTTCAGTGTAGTACTGGGGATTGCTGCACTTTTGGAGGTTCCTTTTTTTTGAAGGGAACATTAACCATGTTAACATTTCTCCTTCGATTAACGATAAAATAAAAGCAAAATACTGCAGCTTCTTGAAGTCTGAAATAAAAACAGAAAATGTTGGCAAGAATTTTGGCAGAAGGGTAATATGGACTTGAAACATTAACTGTTTCTCTCTCCAGCGTCTGCCAGATGTGCTGAGTTTATCCAGCATTTTCTGTTCATATTACAGATTATTTGATCATTGTCACTTTGCTGTTACATTAAAAGTGACTATACCTTGAAAGTACTTCACTGGCTGTAATGTGCTTGAGGCTGTGTGCTATGCAAAACAGCTTTCACTGTGTTTTCTCAAGTGCAAGGTATTAACGTGTTTGTCAGTTGTGGCTTGTTATATCAAACCATGAATTTTGGGCTGAGTTTCTGCTCACAAGTAAAGAAAATGCAATTGTGCTCCTCGTTTTCTACATATTTCTTGGGTGGCCCATCAGACACAACTATTACTCCAGTAATACAATGTGGAAAAGTGTAAGGTTCTGCACTTTGCTAGCTAGGAAGAAGAGGCCTAGACTATTTTCTAAATAAAATATAGGAGCAGAATTAGGTCATTCGGCCCGTCAAGTCTGCTTCTCCATTTGATCGTGGCTAATATGCCCCTCATTCCTATTTTCCTGCTTTCTCCACATAACCCTTCAACCCATTACCAATTTAAAGTCTGTCTAACTCCTCCTTAAATTTACTCACTGTCCCAGCATCCAGCACACTTTAGGGTAGCAAATTCCACAGATTCACAACACTTTGGGTGAAGTAGTTTTTCCTCAACACTGTTTTAAATTTGCTACTCCTTATCCTGAGGCTATGGTTTCTCATCCTAGAATGCCCCACAAGAGGAAGCATCCACTCCATGTCTACCTTATCCATTCCTGTCATCATCTTACCTACCTCAATTTGATATCTCCTCATTCTTCTAAATTCCAGAGAGTATAGGCCTAAACTGTTCAATCTCTGTTCAAATGGGGAAAGGCTTTAGAAATCTGAAGGGACTTGGGAGTCCTGGTTCATGCAGGTTCACTTGGTAGTTAGGAAGGCAAATTTAATGTTAGCATTCATGTCTAGAGTGCTAGAATACAAGATGTACTGCTGAGGCTGTACATGGCTCTAGTCACACCCTATCTGGATTATTGTGAGCAGTTTTCGCCCCACCAAAGGAAGGATGTGCTGGCCTTGGAGAGGGTCCAGAGGAAGTTCACAACAGTGATCCCATGAATGAAGGGTTTGTCACAGGAGCAGCTAAGGAGTCTGGGTCTATACTCAATGGAGTTTAGAAGGATGAGGGAGGGATCTAATTGAAACTTATAGAATACTGACAGGCCTAGATAGAGTGGACATGGAGGATGTTTCCACTAGCGGAAGAGACTAGAACTCGAGGGCACAACCTCAGAGGGAAAGGACACTCCTTTAAAACTGAGATGAGAAGGAATTTCTTCAGCCAGAGGGTGATGAATCCGTGGAATTCATTGCATAGAGGACTGTGGAGGCCAGGTCATTGAGTGTCTTTAAAACAGAGGTAGATAGCTTCTCGATCAATAAAGGGGATTGAAGGTTACAGAAAGAAGGCATGAGAATGAGCATAAGAATCATATGGCCTAATTCTGCTCCTATATCTTATGGTCTTATATACACATCGTAAAAGTGTCAAAGCCACACAGCACTCTTTCTTTGAAGTTGGCTGTGTGAGGTAACAAGCTAAGATACCCAAATGAAACCATTTGGTGTTCTCAAGTGGAGTTCGCAGCCATAAATTCAGTCTTGCACTTCAAGAAAACCCAGTCCTTTCAAATAACTCAGGCACCACAAGTTGCCACACGATAAAGGCATCGTATAATGGTGAAGAATGACGACTTTGTGGTCAAGAAACACAAAAACAAGGATAAGGGGAAAAGGCAGGGAAATGGCACTAAGCCAAGGTGCTCATATGGAGAGCCAGTGAAGACATGATGGGCCAAATGGCTTCCCTCTGCACCATAATAATTACTGCTCAGTAACTAAGCACGAAAGTCATTGTTTGATATAATGAGCCACAACTAACAAACATAGAATTCCTGCAGCCCATAGAGCCTGCACCAACAACAATCACATCCAGGCCTCTCTTTAGCCCCACGTATTTACCCTATTAATCTCCCTGACACTAAGGGACAATTTAACATGGCTAATTAACCTAACCCACACATCTTTGGACTGAGAGAGGAAACCGGAGTGCTCGGAGGAAACCTACTCAGATGTGGGAAGAAATTCCACACAGCCATGCAAGGCCAGAATTCCTGGCACTGTACCACTGTGTCACCTTGCTTGCCATGTTAAACATGTTAATACCTCGCACACGAGAGAATACCGTGAAAGCTGTTTTGCATAGCACACAACCTAAAGCACTCTACAGCCAGTGAAGTACTTTCAAGGTACAGTCACTGTTTTAATGTAACAGCAAAGTGACATTGATGAGATAATCTGTAATAAAAATAGAAAATTCTGGATAAACTCAACAGGGCTGACAGAACCTGCGGAGAGAGAAACAGAGTTAAAATCTTGAGTCCATATTACCTTTCTAACGAAGTTCTATCCAGTATTTTATGTTTTTCTTTCATATTTCCAGCAAGCATAATATTTTGCTTTTATTACCAGATAATCTGTCATTGACTGAGGGAGAAATATCAGTAACATTGTCTCCTCGGAAAGAAAGCACCTCCAAAAGTGCAGTGATCTCTCAGTACTACACCTGCATGTTAGCCAAGAATTTTTGTTCTCAAGTCCCCAAGTGGGAAGAAGCAAGACTGCTATCCACTGAACCACAGCCGATATGGGTAGTACATCGTACCAAGATTGCATTTGCCACACGATTGAATGAAGCGCACACTACATATGGCAGATGCCCCCGAAATGGCTTGGATAATCCATTATCGTGAAAGCTTAATGTTATGGTAAGAACCTCCATCTTAAATGAGCAACTAAATCTGAAGGAGATGCTACATGTATGCCATTTTGCAGCAAATGATACAACTTTAGGGCAGTATGTATTAAAAAAATCTATGCTATTGGTTACATTCCTTTGGCATGTCCTGACAGATCTGTGTACAGGATGTAGCAAAGTCTTGGAAGTACGTGTCAGAAGTAGATAGCTAATGTAGATTTGAGACTGTTTACTGAAGAGTTCTGTGAAGAGATTGATAAGAGTTCAATTAAATTGAAATAGTAAAGGTTCAGAAAAAATGTTTCTCCTTGATAAAGTATTCTATAAACTTTCACCTGACTCTTGTTCCTTTTGTCCATCTCACCACGTAACATGCCCAGATTAAAAAGTGTTACTGAATACTGATCAAGGTTAGTCAGGACACATTTATCTACATTTCACTTGACAACACCACAATCTGTTATTAATATTGTGAGCCTATTGGTGGAAAGAAGATGATTACAAATCAACATTTGCAGCCCTAAAATCTTCCAATTCTGACATACTATCGTTTCTTTCAATAAACAGTTGTTCAATTGTTCTCATGAGCCAGCCTGGCCTGTCACAAACAGCAGTTAAGATTCTTAAGTTTTACCCTTAAGAGAGTGTCCATAACCATTCATTACAATAACCACACAGTGAACTTTATGTGGATCATGTTCCACATTTCTAATCGCCTCTAAGTAACAGACAGTAAAATCTATTATTTAACAATAGTCTACATCAAGTGTAATGAAGTGGAAACAGTCAAGAGTTTCAAGTTCCTAGGTATCCAGATCACAAACACCCTGGCCTAGTCCCTTGAAGCTGACTAAAATTTTCAGTAACCCTTTTTAATCTGGGCATGTTACATGGTGAGATAGACAAAGGGGACAAGAGTCAGGTGAAGGTTTACAGAACACTTTATCAAGGATAAACATTTTTTCTGAACTTCTACTATTTTAATTTAATTTTAGTTAAGAAAAAGAATTGTGAACATAGACCAGTTTATCGATTTAGTCGACACTGAGAAAGTAACCCGCATAATTAAGGACCCCCCACACCCCAGACATTCTCTCCTCCACCTTCTTCCATCGGGAAAAAGATACGAAAATCTGAGGTCACGTAACAATCAATTCAAGGACAGCTTCTTCCGTGCTGCCATCAGACTTTTGAATGGACCTACCTCGCATTAAGTTGATCTTTCTCTATGCCCTAGCTACGACTGTAACACTATATTCTGCACTCTTTCCTTTCTTTCTCCCCTATGTAATCTTTGAACAGTATGTTTTGTCTGTAGAGCGCACAAGAAACAATACTTTTCATTGTGACAATAATAAATCAAATAAAGCTGCAAGATCAACTCCAGTTTTTAATTCTAAACTCAGCACAATGAAGCATTGGAAATTTGGCCACATGACAATACTGAACATTAGAAAAGTTTGCATTTTCATGATAAACTGAATAATGGTACAAAGCTTGGAACAAACATATATCTTTCTCAAATTAAGCATCAAAATCAAAATATTTTACCTTTAATAACACTACATAGGTAAATTTGATAAGTACCCACTATTTCTAAAGGATTTTTGCGATGCTGATAGACTTTGATTTATTATTGTCACATGTATTAACATACAGTGAAAAGTATTGTTTCTTGCACACTATACAAAGCATACCATTCCTAGAGAAGGAAATGAGAGAGTGCAGAATGTAGTAGTAGTTATAGCTAGGGTGTAGAGAAAGATCAACTTAGTGCAAGGTAAGTCTATTCAAAAGTCTGATGGCAGCAGGGAAGAAGCTGATCTTGAGTCAGTTGGTACGTGACCTCAGACTTCTTTAATCTTTTTCCTGATGGAAGGTGGTGGAAGAGAGAATGTCCAGGGTGCGTAGGGTCCTCAATTATGCTGGTTGCTTTGCCGAGGCAACAAGAAGTGTGGACAGAGTCACTGGATGGGAGGCTGGATTTCTGTGGTTAGTACTGCTACCTCATAGCACCAGGGACTCGGGTTCAATTCCAGCATTGGGTGACTGTGTGGGAGTTTGAACATTCTCCCCATGTCCACGTGGGTTTCCTCCCACACTCCAAAGGGCCTGGGTGAGATTGTTGCCAGCCCAGGCTTGATGGGCCAAATGGCCTTCTTCTGCACTGTAGAATTCTATGACATTATCTAAAATTATATAGCTACTAGTAAACATTCTTAAATAATATAGTCTCTAAATTGACATTAATTTATCAGAAATGAAAACTGTAAAAGTCAAAGTTTAATCACTACAGATATCAATAACTATCCCGTTTCTACCAGCAGCTGTACAGAGAGCAATGTAGGTTTCACAAATCAACTTCACACCCACTTATCCACAATTGTGTCAGAATACACTTTATCTGTTTAGTTTAGGTCTTTCTAAACACAAAAATGGATTTTAATACCAGGAAAAACAACATGCAATGCATCATATAGAATTTACGGAACAGAAAGAGGCCATTCAGCCTACGGTGTCAAAGCAACTACCCACAGGACTTACTTTACCCTTATCAACATACACTCCTTAAAGGAGATCACCAAGGTTTCAGTAATCTGCAAACATGAAATTTTCATAATGTGTCTTTAGAAGAGTGAAAAACATCCAGCAGGAAAATTACAGGTCTTGTCTGGGGCAAGTACGTTGAGCTCTAACACTCAATGAAAGTAGTACTGACTGCACATCTGTTGCTAATGGAACCTGAGGTGATAAGTTGAGAGGATCATGCAACATTAAGTGTATTGACTCAAGTGTGATTTTCTACAACTTACTGGAATCAGGTGCGCACACCTTTATACAAAGATCTGTGGAAGCATGAAGCTCTGTCGCCAATACGTTGTTTAGACAGCAGTGTACCTTTCACAAAGCAATTGCAAAACCCAATGACGCAAGACTGAGATTGAAAGATCTTTGCTTGGAATTAAGGGTTATGGAAAAAAAGCAGGTAGGTGGGAGTCAAAATATAGATCAGCTACAATCTGAATGGTGAAACAAGAGTAATCCTATACTTCTCCCACTTTTAGAGCAAACGAAATAAACTAACTCGAATTAACTCAGGGATAAAATAAAAGTGGCAGCTCCCCAACAGGAAGGGGAACAGGCTGAACAGAAACAAGGTGCAAAGGAAATTTAAAACATTAAATCATAATGTGATTATCAGGGTCTATAATGCACTCCAGCCCCTGCGGTGCCCAACAGGCGCAGAAGGCGTCAACTGCACCTGTGGACACTGCATGCTCCCTCTCCAGGGAACCTGGCCGCAAACATAGCCACAGTAAAGGGGCAGACAGTCAGGATGGATGGCCCCATCGATCGCCTGCTGCTTGGACCTGTTAATGGCACATTTCGCCAGGCCTAGGAGCAGATTAATTCTATGCTTCACAGAGGCCTAATGATGCTACTATAATTTGTTTGTTTTCTCTTCCTGCGCTTGGTGGCGCACAAGGTTGACTTTCACCTATTCTCATGGCACTCTTATTTTCACCCGAAACAAGTCGCTAACATGCTGTCAGAGGCTTATAGTTTTGAGGTGCGGCACTCTGCATCAAGCATGACTGAGTAAGAATCTCTCCCACTTTTCTTGCCTGCCATTGGTACTTGGGATGTAGAGACGGCGGCGTTGGACTCGGGTAAACACAGTGAGAAGTCTCACAACACCAGGTTAAAGTCCAACAGGTTTATTTGGTAGTAAACGCCACTAGCTTACGGAACGCTGTTCCTTCATCAGGTGAGAGGGGAGTTCTAATCACAAACAGGGCATATAGATACACACAGTTTATAGAACACTGATTAGAATGCGAGTCTTTACAGCTAATCAAGCTTCAAAAATCATTGGGAAAAACGCCCTCCAAGGCAGCGTTCACAACACACGACAGTGCAGAGTCGCTTAGCAGAAACTGATAACCGAGTTCCACACAAGAGGACAGCCTCAACCAGGATCTTGGGTTCATGTCACACTATCTGTAACCCCCATGACTTGCCTGAACTTGCAACATCTCACTTACTGTCCTGTGAGGAGACAATACACACCTCTTTAACCTATGCTTAATGCTATCTCCACTCACACTGTCTGCACCTTTAAGACTTGATTAACTGATTAACGGTAAAGACTCGCACTCTAATCAGTATTCTGTAAACTATGTGTGTCTTTATATGCCCTGTTTGTGATCAGAACTCCCCATTCACCTGATGAAGGAACAACGTTCCGAAAGCTAGTGGTGTGTACTACCAAATAAACCTGTTGGACTTTAACCTCGTGTTGAGAGACTTCTTATTGACACTTGGTACAATGATGTTACAGGTTGTTACTCAGCCTGTTGGCCACATTGGCCTGAACGCACCTACCTGGGTCATCAAGTCCTGGGGAGCGACTCGAACCTGGAGCTTCTGACTCAAAAACAAGGTTGGTACCCACTACACTACAAGGACCCTCCCACATATCTCTATAGTACACTAACAAAAATTAATTCTGACACATCATCTAGAAAGCTTTAGTATTCTAATTCAGTCTAAATGTCTACGTATCCTAAATGGAGAGCTACATTTAATCCGGGAATGTTTTGCATTCTGGTTTGTTTCAAGCATTTTGAAATATCTTTGAAATTTGAGAATGTTCAAATCTGGTACATGTCCAGTCTAATTATTTTAAGTAATGACCACATCTACATAAAATACTCGTCAAATATGCTGAGCTACAAATCAAGGAGCTCAAATAATTTCAGCCACAGCATCAAAGCAATTTGCTTTTGGGTGCTGACGCTGTTTTGCAATTTATTCCCGCAGCCAGTATTTTATTTTGTGTTTCCAAAAACTGCTTACTCTCGCATGCTAGCAATGTGCGGATTGCACAGGGTGGCAATGTGCAGTTGCAACTAAATGAACCAGCAGTTGATCAAAAATCTGGGCATTCAAACTGATCATATGTTTGCCCACAGCAGTAATAGCATCAACCGTACTGAGTGCAAACCAGAAATTAAAAAAGGCATTGAAACCAAAGTCTAGTGTCTGAGATCGCAGAAAGTCACAGTGGACATGCTGATTTTATGCACTATGCAATTTAATTAGCTCTCAGATAATACAAAGGATATTTACCTTGCGTCGAAGGATACAGCAGCAATTTTCATAGAATAAATTTCACTTTGGGTTCACAACTCTCACCAACTTTTACAGATGCACCATAGAAAGTATTCTTTCTGATTGCATCACAGCTTGGCATGGTTTTGCTCTGTCCAAAACCGCAAGAAACTACAATGGGTTGTGAAGGAAGTGCAGTCCATCACTCAAATCAACCTCCCATCCATTGACACTGTCTACACTTCCCTCTCCTTTGGAAAAGGAGCCAGCATAATCAAGAACATACTCTCTTCCACCTTTTTCCATTGGGAAAAAGATACAAAAGTCTGACAGCATGTACTAACCGACTCAAAAACAGCTTCTCCCCTGCTGCCATCAGACTTTTGAATGGACCTACCTTGCATTAAGTTGACCTTTCTCTATACCGTAGCAAAGATTGTAACGCCACATTCTGCACTCTCTTTGCTTCTCTATGTATTGTGTGCTTTGTCTGTATAAGGCGCAACAATACCTTTCATTGTATACTAATAAATATGTGACAATAATAAATCAAATTAAATCAAAAAGTAAATAGCCACTCCAATGCATTCAGGCAGAGAAGAGCAAGATCTCTTCCATGGCAGCACCCAGAAGTTAAGGGCTTGCTAAGTATAGATTAAACATTTCTCAGATGGGAAGGTAGATGGTTAAAGGGCATTAACTCCAATGCGCTTTTCATTTTCTGTTCAACAGCAGTATTGAGAGAACATAAGAAATAGGAGCAGGAGTACGCCATCTAGCCCTTTGAGCCTGCCCCGCCATTCAATAAGATCATGGCTGATCTGAAGTGGCTGAGTTCCACTTTCCCGCCTTCTCCCCATAACCCTTAATCCCCTTGCCTATCAAAAACCTAGCTACCCGCGTCTTAAATATATTTAGCGAGGCAGCAGAGGTGGGGAGACTCTTCCCGCTCAGAAAGGACAGTAGGACTAGGGGGCATAGCCTCAAGATGGGGGGGGGTTTTAGAACAGAGTTGAGGAGGAACTTCTTCACTCAAAGGGTGGTGAATCTCTGGAATTCCCTGCCCGTTGAGGTGGCGGAGGCTGCCTCGCTAAATATTTTTAAGACGCAGGTTGACAGGTTTTTGATAAGCGAGGAGATTAAGGATTAGGGGGAGAGGGCGGGAATGTGGAACTGAGCCACGACAGATCAGCCATGATCTTATTGAATGGCGGGGCAGGCTCAAAGGGCTAGATGGCCTACTCCTGCTCCTATTTCTTATGTTCTTATGTACTTCAACGGGCAGAGAATTCCAGAGATTCACCACCCTTTGAGTGAAGAAGTTCCTCCTCAAGTCTGTTCTAAACTGCCCCCCCCCCCCTTTATCTTGAGGCTGTGCCCTCTAGTCCTACTGTCCGTTCTGAGCGGGAAGAGCCTCTCCACCTCTATCCTATCCATCCCATTCATCATCTTGTACGTCTCAATGAGATCTCCCCTCATCCTTCTAAACTCTAACGAGTACAAGCCTAGTTTATTCAGCCTCTCCTCATAGCTCAACCCCCTCAACTCCGGTATCAGCCTAGTGAACCTCCTCTGCACTCCCTCCAAGGCCAAAATATCCTTGCGCACGTGCGGTGACCAAAACTGCACACAGTACTCCAGCTGCAGCCTCACCAGTGCCCTGTACAGTTGCAGCAAGACCTCCCTACTTTTGTATTCAATCCCCCTCGCTATGAAGGCCAGCATCCCATTCGCCTTCCTGACCACCTGCTGCACCCACAGGCTGGGTTTTTGCGACTCATGCACAAGGACCCTGAGGTCCCTCTGCACTGTAGCATGCTGTATCTTTTCGCCCGGTAACTAGTAGTCCTTCCTACCATTATTCCTACCAAAGTGGACAACCTCACACTTGCCAACATTAAATTCCATTTGCCAGTTCCTCGCCCATTCGCCAAGCCTATCTAGATCCCTCTGCAGACTTTCCACACCCTCCGCACAATTTGCCGTTCCACCAATCTTTGAGAGGTTAAGCTCACAGGCTGCCCACAGATGGAGCGATTTCATGCACAGTAGAAAATTATACATCTGATTATGAAATGGTGTTAGGATTATATTTTAGGATAACAGACATTAAGAGAAAGAAATATCTAAAAGACGACTCAGTTTTCTACAGGAAAGCACTTTGAAGAAACACTAGCTATATTGTATGGTAATTTTTTCCAGGCATAATCTTCACTAATTCATCTTTCACAATTTTGCCTAAAATGTTACAAACAAAAAAATCTCTATGCACATTTCAAGTGCTAGTCGTATACGTCACCTTTTGTTTACAAGTCTTAGAATAGACAATTGTAGAATAGAAACAATGCAAGAGCAGTGCATATGTCCAGACAACAGAAAAGAAGAATCCTTAACAAAACTGAGCTGCTTTTAAGATGGAGCTGAACTCAATTATACTCCAACTAAATATTGAAAAGACTGAAGACAAAATTGTTTCCAAGCTCCAGGTCCATCCTTTTGGCCAGCAACCGTAAGGTTGAACCAGACTGCTTGGAACGTTAGTTCATAATTTACCCAAAGATGAGCTTCCAGCCACAAATGTGCCAAAGACCAGCTATTGCCACCTCCCGTAGCACTACCTGAACCCATCCCAGACCCAGTTCATCCACTGCTAAGTCACTCACCCACCTATCGTTACCTCTAGACTTGGCTACTATCGACAGCTACCCACATTCAACCTTCTGGAAACTTCAGGTCATTCAAAAGACTGCTGCCCATGTCCTAACTCACACCAAATCCCCTTCACACAGCTCCCATGCTCACTGGCCTGCACTGGTTGCTGATTAAGCAACACCTCACTGTTAAAATTCTCAAGTCTTACCTTCAAATTGCTTTGTGGCCTCTCCAGACTTTTGACAGAAAATGCAAACTTACCACTTTTTCAAGTACTCACCCCTCTTCATTTTCAGGAAACGTAGTGGAGAACAGTGGAGATGAAGTAGAAATGGTTGAGAGCTTCAAGCTTTTAGGTGTCCAGCTCGCCAACAACCTGTCCTGGCTTCCCCCCCCCATGCCAACATTATAGTTAACAAAGCCCATCAACTCTTCTTTCTCAAAACACTAAGCAAATTTGGCATGTCAGCTATGACTCTCACCAACTTTACGATGCACCACAGAAAGCATTCTTTCTGGTTCTATCAGATTGGTATGGCTCTTGCTCTGCCCTAGATCACAAGAAACTACAAAAGGTCCAGAATGTAGCCCACTCCATCATGCAAACCAGCCTCCCATCCACTGACTCTGTCTACACTTCTGGCTGCCTCGTCAAAGCAACCAGTATAATTAAGGACCCCAGACATTCTCTCTTCCACCTTCTTCTGTCAGGAAAAAGATACAAAAGTCCAAGGTCACGTACCAACCGACTCAAGATCAGCTTCTTCCCTGCTGCCGTCAGACTTTTGAATAGACCTATCTCGCACTAAGTTAATCTTTCTTTACACTTTAGCTATGACTATAACACTACATTTTGCACTCTCCTTTCCTTCTCTAAGAACAGCTTAGCACAAGAAATACATTGCACTGTATATTAATACATGTATCAATAATAAATAAAGCTTTTTTTTACAGCTAAAGAAAGCACTCCAAAATCCCCATTACTCTAGTTGTGCCAACTTAACCCCTTGCCCTTACTATTGTCAGCGCACGCTTCCTTAGCTCACATTTTGAAATTCCCTCCCCTTCCAGGCTCCTTCATTCTGTCTCCATTTCAGCCGCGGCATTTCTGTACTTAAAAGACATTTTGTGACTGAAAGCTGCTCTCTTTACAATGGTGATTCATCATTGACAATCATAACAGGTCAGATAGCACATCAGCAAGCTGCAGCCTCCGGGACAGTATTCAAAGCAAGATGACAACTCTCTGAACGCTGCCTGAAATGCGACTTGTCTTGTGCTGGCGCCAATCCCCCAGCAAGCAGCCTGGAATGGAACTGACTGCGTGGACTTTCCACTTTCGTGAATAAAGCGTGAGAAGTGGGGGTAATGCGTGGACCTTCTACTTCTGTTAGTCAATGAAGGGGGGCGGTTAAATAGATCCTCCATCCTCATAAATAACATGGGAAGAGGATCAGAAACAGGGGCGCGGGGGGGGGGGGGGAAGAATGGAAGTTCGGCCGGGGCCTGGCACTCGGGCTTCCCTCTTTGAAAAGTAACCGAGGGGGAGGGGGACATTAAAGTGGATTTAATTCCAATGTTTATTCCCCTCTCCTCCTCAGGCCACCTCGCCTCCAGAAGCCTCCCCGTCCCTATGAGCGGCGCAGGGCCTGCGGCTTCAGGTTCAGGCCCCGGGCCTCTCTTACCTGTTTAATGTACATCTCTCCGCTTCGGCCTCAGCGGCACCAACTTGCAGCGAACAGCGGCCACTCTCCCTTTCCCTTCTCCGCCCGGTGTATTATTTGTTTGTTTATTTATCCTCCGTAAACTCCGCTGCTGTAAATCCGCCCGGAAAAAAATAAACAAAAAATAAACTCAAAAGCGGCAAAAACTCGGATAAAATGGCGGCTTCCCCCTCCTGTACCAATTCACAGACAGAGGGGGGGGTGACAGAAATATAACAGGAGAACTTCACAGGATTATCGCCTCCTGTAGAAGCAAATATCCATCAGTAATTAGCAATACTTTAATTTTATCTTCAGCTTTCCATTTCTTTATTTAACCATAAAACAGGAGAACGCTTTGATTGCTTACATTGTTACTGTTTCCCCCCCTCTTTGATATTGGTTTGATCCCAGTGAGGTCAAAGGTTTGGCGCCAAATGGAAGTTCTGGCGCCTGGAGCTGAAGTTGCTGTTAAAGGGGCATGTCATTGCGTCCCTTTAAAAACCTTTATGTCGGAGGTCGTTTATTTCAGAGACTGAGGGGGCTAATGTAAATCTCATATAATGTAGTTATTGAAAGATTTGCCCTCGACTGAGTATTGCAGACTGGCACATTCCAAGGTCCAGGATTATGTGCTGAGCGACGCGCTCAAGCTTGAGCCACTCGCCGCAAAGGCACAATGGGGAAAGGCCACCGCGTAAATCCTTTCAACCGAGGCAGGCCAACGGCCCGGTAACTGCAGAATACCCTCGGCCTGTGTAACAATGTGCCAGTCTGAAAAATAACAGCACACAGTAAAATCTGAGGCATGTGGGATGGATAGGATAGAGGTGGAGAGACGCTTCCCGCTCAGAAAGGACAGTAGGACTAGGGGGCACAGCCTCAAGATAAAGGGGGGGGCGGTTTAGAACGGACTTGAGGAGGAACTTCTTCACTCAAAGGGTGGTGAATCTCTGGAATTCTCTGCCCGTTGAAGTGGTGGAGGCTGCCTCGCTAAATATTTTAAGACGCGGGTTGATGGGTTTTTGATAAGCGAGGGGATTAAGGGTTATGGGGAGAGGGCGGGAATGTGGAACTGAGCCACGACAGATCAGCCATGATCTTATTGAATGGCGAGGCAGGCTCAAAGGGCTAGATGGCCTACTCCTGCTCCTATTTCTTATGTTCTTATGTGTATAGTTTTAAGCAATGAAATGACATGAATGTAATGTGGTGTAAATAAGCATAGTATTGTACTGGAAAAACGATTCTCTTTTGAACTGCTTGTAATTTTTCAATCTGTTGGTTTGCAATTGTCTATTTGAGAGTTTTTTTTAATAAATAAAGTATATTTTTGAAAAAAATATATAATTTGGTTACTGTTGATGGGTGGGTTTTATTAATTCAAGGTCTTGGGACATACTCTACTCCACTTTCAGGAGGTTACATCCAATTCCAGAAACCCAAGCCATCATGGTAAATGCATGTTTAGGCTTAGGTTTTGCAACTTATTTCATCATATTAAACCCTCAAATGTAACTTCCCTATGGTAGCCAACATTCTCAATGAAATTAAACGCCTCCACTCTGCTATTTGTCATCGATTCCAAATTGTTATGATCCAGGCCAGAAATTTCAAGATCTTTTATGAAATCAGCCTAAGTCGTAGGTTTTGCATTTTCAATTTGGCGGAAATGTTTCATTCCAGGTATGATTCAAGTGACCCACTAGGAACCTTTTATTAAACAAAGTTGACTTAAGATCATACATTTATGTAAAAGATACAGAATCAAAAGAGAAAATGCTGGAAAATCTCAGCAGGCCTGGCAGCATCTGCAAGGAGAGAAAAAAGCTGACACTCAAGTCCAAATGACCCTTTGTCAAAGCTTTGGTTTCTGATTCCAGCATCCACAGTAATTTGCTTTGATATAAAAGATACTAAAATCTAAGAACACGTACCAACCAACTCAAAAATAGCTTCTTCCCTGTTGCTATCAAAGTTTTGAGTTGTCCTATTGCATATTAAGTTGATCTTTCTCTACACCCTATCTGTAACTGCAACACTATTCTGCACCCTCTCCCTTCTTTCTCCCCTACCTAACTTACGAACAATATATTTTGTCTGTATTATGAGCAATAAACAATACTTTTCACTGTATTCCAATACATGTGGCAATAATAAATGAAATCAAATTTATTTTTCCAAAAATCCTACTGCAAACATCGACTATCTCAAATAAGAACATAAGAAATAGGAGCAGGAGTAGGCCATCTAGCCCCGCGGGCCTGCCCCGCCATTCAATAAGATCATGGCTGATCTGCCGTGGCTCAGTTCCACATTCCCGCCCTCTCCCCATAACCCTTAATCTCCTTGCCTATCAAAAACCTATCAACCGCGTCTTAAAAATATTGAGCGAGGCAGCCTCCACCACTTCAACGGGCAGAGAATTCCAGAGATTCACCATCCTTTGAGTGAAGAAGTTCCTCCTCAACTCCGTTCTAAACCGGAGAAAAACAGAAAATGGTAGATAAACTCTGTGGTTCTGAGAAGGGTCATATTGAACTTAAAGCATTAATTCTGATTCTCTGCTGAGCTTATCCAGCATTTTCTGTTTTATTTCAAATTTCCAGCATTCATTTTGCTTTTATCCAAAACTGTTCTCACTTTTTTGGTAGCATGACCACTTTTTAATTTAAGCCTTTTATATATTGCACACAATTATCAAACACCTTAGTTCAGATTTCAAACTTCTGGAAAACTTACAACAACACTTAAGCTGCATCCGCTACCTGACATGAAGTGAGCTGTAGTTTCTCTTTCCATTCCAGCTGGCTCCTCACAATGGTTTTATATATATTCCAAGTTAAACAGGCACATCAATGAGTGGTTGAGGGTAAATCCAATTCCAGGAATCCAATCCATTTTAGTAAATGCATGTTTAGGCTGGGTTTTCGCAATTTATTTCATCATACTAACCCTCAAATGTAACTTCCCTATGGTAGCCAACATTCTCAATGAAATTAAACGCCCCCAGTCTGCTATTTATCATCGGTTCCAAATTGTTATGAAATTCCAAGTAGCAGGCCATAAACTTCGAGATCTTTTGTGAAGTCAGCCTAAGCCATAGGTTTTGCATTTTCAATTTGGCAGAGATGAATATAAGGTGTTTCATTCCTGGTATGATTTAAGTGATCAATAGGAAGCTTTTATTGAACAAAGTTTATATAAAATAATATCTTATATTTATTAACATTTAATATGAAAATTAGCATCACTTTTATTTTTGATTTGATTTGATTTATTATTGTCACATGTATTAACATAGTGAAAAGTATTGTTTCTTGTGCGCTATACAGACAAAACAATGCAGAATGTAGAGTTACAGTCATAGCTAAGGTATAGAGAAAAACCAACTTATTGCAAGGTAAGTCCATTCAAAAGTCCTGACAGCAGCAGGGAAGAAGCTGTTCTTGGATAGGCTGCTACATGACCCCAGACATTTGTATCTTTTTCCCAAAGGAAGAAGGTGGAAGAGAGAATGTCCAGAGTGTATGGGGTCCTTAATTATGCTGGCTGCTGTGCCAGGCAGCGGAAGTCTAGACAGAGTCAATGTATGGGAGGCAGGTTTGCGTGGTGGATTGGGCTACGTTCGCGACCTTTTGTAGTCTCTTGCGATCTTGGGCAGTGCAGGAGTCATACCAAGCCAAACAACCAGAATGAATGCTTTCTATGGTGCACCTGTAAAGTTGGTGAGAGTCGTAGCAGACATGCTAAATTTTCTTAATCTTCTGAGAAAATAGAGGCATTGGTGGGCTTTCTTATCTATCGGCATGGGGAGACAGACTGTAGGTGTTCTGGACACCTAAAAACTTGAAGCTCTCGACCTTTCATTGATATAGATAGGGGCATGTTCTCCTTTACGCTTCCTAAAGTCAATGACAATCTCCTTTGTTTTGTTGACATTGAGGGAGAGATTATTGTTGCTGTACCAGTTCACCGGATTCTCTATCTCCTTCCTATGCTCTGTCTTGTCATTGTTTGAGATCTGACCCACTATGGTGGTGTCGTCAGCAAACTTGAAAATTGAATTGGAGGGGAATTTGGTCACACTATTACAATTACAAGAAACAACCATGATTCAGTATAAACCATGATATAATATAAACCTTAACAGCCAACTATAACATTCCAAGCCAAACAACATCCTATAAACATACACCCCCTTCTAGGCTTGGCACAAAAATGAACAAGTATGCTCATGTAATGCTGGATTTTGCAGCTTTGTAACACTTGCTGTGAATTGGTCCTTTGAAATGTTGGATTACAACTGAGGACACTGCATTCGGTCCAGATGAAAAATAAACATTGCTTCAATTAATCTGCTTAAACAACAATAAAAGATATGAGTATAGACAACTCAATGCCAAAATAAACTACCAAGGCCTGTTTAAAAATCCTGCAAAGAAACATGATTAAAATATATTTCTTAAAGACACAGTATTGTCACAGAATATTTATGAGATTTGAACTCTTCATAGTTTATCATACTGTCAACAAGTGAGGCAAAGATTTTGTCCATAATTCCTCCAATCAGTTTTATGTTTTAACGAATTCCATTTCCTTGTTCTGTTCCCAAAGAGATCACATCCCTTAAGGACATTGGAAAATGATGCGCTTTCTTTGGTTATGTATGGAAATTTAATACTTTGTTCACATTAAATTTCACAGAATTGCAGCAATTTCACGTTAACATTGATCAATAA
This sequence comes from Carcharhinus amblyrhynchos, assembly GCF_965287045.1. Taxonomy (NCBI): domain Eukaryota; kingdom Metazoa; phylum Chordata; class Chondrichthyes; order Carcharhiniformes; family Carcharhinidae; genus Carcharhinus; species Carcharhinus amblyrhynchos. The sequence continues at coordinate 42,758,766 of NC_137340.1, forward strand.
AGCAAGCTGAAGGTGAAGAATGGATGATACAACAATAGAATTTATATATTCTCGCAGTTTGAAGCCTAAGCAACAAGGGAGGATGTCCTGAGGAAGACGAGGCTATGGCCTCAATTTAACAGCCACACGCCTAAGGGCTTTAAAGGCTTAAATTTGGGGAAGATGTCCCACACACATATCCGCTATATAAGGGCATCGAGCCAATTAACGTTTAATTGACATATTTAAATTGGGTCCTCACAATGAAATCGGGATCTGATTTGAAATTCACTTCTCCTGTGCCAGTTTTCCTGTGGTTATAAAATCTAGCAATGAAAGGGAAATAGCTCTAGAGTACAGTTTCAGAAGGAGAAGGAGAGCTTCCCATGACCTTTAAGGGAGTTTTTTTTATCCTTCAATTGCAACAATTGTCTTTCCCTGTTACCCAGATCGCTGACCACCTCTCACCACCATCCTAGCCCAATCTCCGCCTCTCTCTCTCGCTCCACATTTGCCAATCACCACTTCTACCACATTGCAACCCCCCAACCCCGGCCCGATCACTGACTTTCTCCCCTCCATACTGCTGGGACTGCCTTTAAGAGTGTTTTTCCCTTCCAGGCCAGACTGTCAATTTGGTTAGCTGCCAGCTGGCAATAAACAGAACAAAAATCTTATTATGTGGTCCTTAATTATTAAGAGACTTTTCAGCAGTCTCCCAGGCAACCTCTCTGTTAATATTGGATCCTCAATGTTTTTCCATGGGCAAGAAAGGAAGGAATATTGATTGGATAGTTGGTGCCATGCATATGTTTTGTTTTAGTTATAGAACAGCAATGATTGAAGTTTTAGGGCAGCAACAATACATCTTTTCAGCCAAACAAGTGCACATGATAAAGACAAGAAGAAAAATAACAATTGACAAAACAAAAGCAAAAACTTATTTATCGAACACCTAAGTGGCTGTCATGGGAGTAACCTGATAACCTGGTTGTGGCTATGAGGGAGAAATGGGGAAGGCAGTGGCATAGTGGTATTGTCACTGCACTAGTAATCCAGAGACCCAGAATAAAACCCTGGGGGCTAGGGTTTGAATTTGAATTTAATTTTTATAAATCCTACAATTAAAAGTTCTCAGTTTGGGTAACTGTCTGCATGGAGTTTGTACGTTCGCTCCGTGTCTGCATGGGTTTCCTCTGGGTGCTCTGGTTTCCTCCCACAGTTCAAAAATGTATGGGTTAGGTCGATTGAACATGCTAAAATGTTCCTTCATGTGAGGGGGATAGCAGTGGAAATTAGTAGGGTAAATATGTGTGGTTGTGGGGATAGGGCCAGGGTGGTGGGATTGTTGTCTGTATAGGCTCAATGGGCTGAATGACTTCTTCTGTACTGTAGGTATTCTATGATTCTGTTCTAGGTCGATTGTCGTAAAAACCCACCTAGTCCACTAATGATCTTTAGGAAAGGAAACCTTACTTGGCCTGGCCCACATGTGACTCTACGCCCACAGCAATCTGGTCCACTCTTAAATGCCTTCTGAGATGACTTAGCAAGCCACTCAGTTGTATCCAACTGCTACAAAGCCTACAAAAAGGAATGAAACTGAACAGATCACGTCACTTCAACCAAGGCACCGCGAATGACAACAGCCAAACCAACTCTTGTCAACACTACAAAGTCCTCCTTTCTAACATCTGGGAACTTGGGCCAAAATTGGGAGAATTGTCTCACAGTCATACTTGTGGAATGATACCTCACAGACAATGAGGACGATTCTCCCAAAAAAATTCTGAGTGCCGAATTCACGTAAAAGCGAGAGTTAAGCCCTGCTGGGTTTTTTGGCGGGATTTTCAAAATGAAATTGCCGCACTCTGAGCACTGCAGAGTGCCTCAGACAAATTCATGCTGAAAATCGAGGGACAGGACCGATTCCTGCTGGAGAGGCCGGCAGCATAGCATTGAGCGGGTCCTTGCTTGTGTGCCAACCTGTCAAAGCAGAGATTGGCTCCGGCACAGTAGCTCTCACTGCCGACCTCCCGATTACTGGCTAACCATGTAATTTCCCCCATCGCTGGGCTACCAACCTTATCCAACCCCCAGATTGCTGCTCTCTTGGGCCTCTCCAGGCTACCACCGATATTCCTCCCCAATCTCTCCGATCAACCCTCCCCCCGGGAGTCCTGACCTCACCCCCAGTGCCCAGTGCCCTGCAGTCCCGAGCTCCCCCGCACACTGCAGTCCCGATGACCAATTCCTTGGCAGTCCCATTGCCCCTCAGCAGTCCCAATAGCCCCAACCCCCTCAACATCCACCCCGACCCAGGTGGCTGTCTCGTTCCCATCCTCCCTCCCTCTGCCACTGATCCGTATGCAGCGGACCTACCCCCCAATAGGCTTCGCCTCCCTTTGCCCCCCCCCCCACCTTGACATTGACTGATGCCTGGTAGGCAGTGCTAAAGTGTCCCTCGGGCATTGCCAGTTTGCTCCTTGGGCAGTGCCAGAGGCCCAGTTTGGCAATACCAGGATGGCAATGCCCAGGGGCCACCCCCTTCCTTATCCCCAATCTCCTGGGGTCTCCGTGACCTCTCTCCCTGCCACCAGGGTTGGCCACCTGTTCCCTGTTAGTGGGAAGCAGGTGTAAACCCCATTGAAGTGAACCACTCCTGGCAGGGGGAAGGGGGGGGTTGTGGAGACGCTAATGGACCCCTAGACCTCAGTCCCAGGCCTACTAATGGGATGGAAACTGGAATTTAAATATGGGAATCAGCTCTGTGGAGCTGATTACATGAAAAATCCTGGCCCTGGAAACACGCGTACAGGCCTTTAAATGACTTCTGGTCTCCTGGCCCATTGTACTGCTGGAGCAGCACAACGGGTTGGGAGAATTGCCCCCAATACATCTTCAAAAGCAGAGGTGATGGCACAGTAGTACACAGTCAGGAAGACATTGTCCTGGGAATCCCCACATCAACTTCAGACCCCATCAAGTCTCATGACATCAGGCCACACAGTGGCAAGGAAACTTCCTGCTAATTATGACATGCTGTCCCCTCCTCAGCTGATGAATCAGTATCCCTCCATGTTGAACACCAGTTGGAGGAGGCATTGAGGTGGCAAAGGCACAGAGTGTACGCTAGGTGGGGGACTTCAATGTCCATTGCCAAGAGTGGTTTAGTGTAGAACCACAGACTGAGCTGCCCAAGTCCTAAAGGACATAGCTGCTAGACTAGATGAGAAACCAACAAGAGGGAAAAACAATCATCCTCGCCAAATTGCCTGCCGCAGGTACAACTGTCCAAGATAGTATCAGTAGGAGTGACCACTACACGGTCCTAGTGGAGACTAAGTCCAATCTTTACCTTGAGGATATCTTCCGTTGGATTGTGTGGCACTACCATCATGCTAAATAACTTCAAACAGATCTAGCAGCTCAAGAATAGGCCTCCGTGAGGCGCTTTGGCCCAATACCAGCAGCAGAATTGTACTCAACCGCACTCTGTCACCTCATGCTCTGGTTACAGAATCAAGAGACAGCACTGGATACTGCAAAGGCCTTAGATCCTGACAATTTTCTAGCAATAGTACTGAAGACTTGTGTTCCAGAATTTGCCATGCTACTAGTCAAAATATTCCTGTACAGCTACATCAGTAGTATCTACCCAGCAATGTGGAAAATTGACCAGATATATGTGATCCCTACACAAAAAGCAAAATAAATCCAACCCAGCCAATTATCACCCCATCAGTCTACTCTCGATCATCAACATGGTTGATGGAAAGGGTCATCAACAGTGTTATCTCATGACATCAGGCCACACAATGGCAAAAACCTGCTCGCCGACACTTAATTTGGGTTTCGCCAGGATCATTCAGCTCCTGACCTCATTAGAGCCTTGGTTCAAACATAAGAACATAAGAACATAAGAAATAGGAGCAGGAGTAGGCCATCTAGCCCCGGGAGCCTGCCCTGCCATTCAATAAGATCATGGCTGATCTGTCATGGCTCAGTTCCACATTCCCGCCCTCTCCCCATAACCCTTAATCCCCTCTCTTATCAAAAACCCATCAACCCGCGTCTTAAAAATATTTAGCGAGGTAGCCTCCACCACTTCAACGGGCAGAGAATTCCAGAGATTCACCACCCTTTGAGTGAAGAAGTTCCTCCTCAACTCCGTTCTAAACCGCACCCCCTTTATCTTGAGGCTATGCCCCCTATTCCTACTGTCCTTTCTGAGCAGGAAGAGTCTCTCCACCTCTATCCTATCCATCCCATTCATCATCTTATATGTCTCAATGAGATCTCCCCTCATTCTTCTAAACTCTAACGAGTACAAGCCTAGTTTATTCAGCCTCTCCTCATAGCTCAACCCCCTCAACTCCGGCATCAGCCTAGTAAACCTCCTCTGCACTCCCTCCAAGGCCAAAATATTCTTGCGTAAGTACGGCACCCAAAACTGCACACAGTACTCCAGCTGCGGCCTCACCAATGCCCTATACAGCCGCAGCAAGACCTCCCTACTTTTATATTCAATCCCCCTCGCTATGAAGGCCAGCATCCCATTCGCCTTCCTGACCACCTGCTGCACCTGCAGGCTGGGTTTTTGCGACTCATGCACAAGGACCCCGAGGTCCCTCTGCACCGTCGCCTGCTGCAGTTTTTCGCCACGTAAGTAATAATCCTTCCTACCATTATTCCTACCAAAGTGGACCACCTCGCACTTGCCAACATTAAATTCCATTTGCCAGTTCCTGGCCCATTTGCCCAGCCTATCTAGATCCTTCTGCAGACTCTCCACACCATCCGCACAATTTGCCGTTCCACCAATCTTGGTGTCATCAGCAAATTTCAACGCCATACACTCGGTTCCCTCCTCCAGATCATCTATATAAATGGTAAATAGCTGAGGCCCCAGCACCGACCCCTGGGGCACTCCACTAGTCACCATCCGCCAATCCGAATAGCACCCATTGACCCCCACTCTCTGCCTCCTATTTGACAACCAATCCTCTATCCACGCTAACACCCTACCCCCAACTCCATGCCCCTCGACCTTCTGCAGTAACCTCTTGTGAGGTACCTTGTCAAACGCCTTCTGAAAATCAAGAAAGACCACATCCACCGGCTCTCCTCTATCCACCGCCCTAGACACATCCTCATAGAACTCCAGTAAATTTGTCAGACACGACTTCCCCTTAACAAAACCGTGCTGCGTCTGCCCTATCAAGCAATTCCCCTCAAGATGCCTTGCTATTTCCTCCTTGATGACGGTTTCTAACATTTTACCTACAACAGACATTAAACTAACCGGCCTATAATTCCCTGCCTTTTGCCTGGCACCCTTCTTAAACAACGGCGTAACATTAGCCGTTTTCCAATCTTCCCGCACTTCCCCGGAATCCAGCGACGTTTGGAAAATAACCACCAAGGCATCCACTATCTCCTCCGCCATTTCTTTCAGAACCCTCGGATGCATTCCATCCGGTCCTGGGGACTTGTCCACAATCAGTCCCTCCAGTCTGTCGAGCACCGCCTCTCTAGTAACAATAATGTCATTGAGACCCTCCAGTCCTACCACCTTTCCATCTCTAACATCCAGCAAATTATTCACATCCTCCTCCGTGAAGACCGAAACAAGAAAGTTATTCAAGACCTCAGTCATATCCCCATCCCCTACCACTAAGTCCCCCTTCTCATCCTCTAAGGGTCCAACGTTCACCCTAGCCAGCCTCTTCCTTTTTATATATTTATAAAAACCCTTGCTATCCTTTTTTATATTAAGCGCTAGCCCAGCTTCATAGTTTCTCCTACCCTTCTTTATCAAATTCTTTGTCAATCTTTGTTGACATTTAAACCTCTTCCAATCCTCTTCTCACCCACTACTCTTAACTACTCTAAACGCCTCCGCTTTTAATTTAACATGGACAAAACATGCACAAAAGAGCTGAACTCAAGAGAGGAGGTGAGAGTAACTGCCCTTGATATTAAGGCTGTGTTTGGCATCAAGTCCCCAACAAAACAAATCAAGTCAATGAGAATCAGGGGGAGAACTTTCTGCCTGTTGGAGTCAGAATATGTTATGACCTGCCCCAGATAAGATTCCTCAAAAGCTGATGATCCAGGTGAGATCCCTCTATTTGTCATTGTCTTAAAATAAAGTTTATTTATTAGTCATAAGGCTAATAACAGCACTGCAATGAAGGTACTCTGAAATCCCTCGAGTCACCACACTCCAGCAGCTAACCAGCACATTTTTCAGACTGTGGGAGGAAACTGGAGCAGCCAGAGGAAAGCCACGCAGACACAGGGAGAATGTGCAAACTCCACACAGGCAGTGACCCAAGCCAGGAATCAAACCCGGGTCCCTGGCACTATGAGGCAGCAACGTTAACCACTATGTCAGTGTGCTGCCCTGGCTAGGATGCCCCCAAATTGTACAAATCCAGGTGAAGTGAGATGACTGGCTCCATGACTTTGTTCAACCCATCCTCTGCTGGTAACACCAAAGGCTTAACCATACAAGATTCCTTTTTCTTTGGATACCTTTTCCAGACCTATTAGTTATGTCTAAAAAGGAACCAATTTAACCAAGCTTTCTTGAGTTAAAATGGAGTAAGTTTGTTAACTACTAAAAAGGTAAGAAGAAATGGTAAAACACATTCATATGGATTATAGCTAAGAATTGAGTCCAAAATTAAGTTAGGTAAAATGTTATACAGAAGAATGGCGAGGAGTGGATGGTCAATATTGTGGTTGATGCGAGTTGATTGCACTAGTTGACTTCGGCTGGCAAATAATTCATTTCGTTTCAGGTGTTCTGTAACTTGGTAGAAAGATTTCAGTTTTTTCTCCAGCTGCAATCCCTCAGCTGGCTGATTGACTTTCACAGTCAGAGAGAGAGATTGTAGATGTTCCTGCAAAATCTGGCTATTTTTGCTGGAGCTCTGCCTCTCTTATGTATCATTTTTGTCGTGGCATATATACAAACAGACAGACACACAGGCATGGACAGCTCTCTTGGCTAGCTTTTAACCCTCATCTTTATTCAAACTAGAGTCCACTAGTCATGCTAGGTAATTATATCCAGAGTCTTTGGATGAGATAGCCATTATATTCCTTTGCAAGGGGAGAATAATCCATCACGCTCTTGTCTTGTATGAACATGAACCTCGGGTCAGTAGTTTTAGCTGGGGGAAGGGTAATTATGAGGCTATTAGGAGAGAATTAGGAAGCATAGGTTGGACTAGGAGACTACAGGGACTGGGAACGTCCGAAATGTGGAGTTTTTTCAAGGAGCAGCTACTGCGAGTCCTTGATAGGTATGTCCCTGTCAGGCAAGGAGGAATTGGTCGAGCTAGGGAACCGTGGTGCACTAAAAAAGTTGATTCGCTGGTTAAAAAGAAAAAGGAGGCTTATGTTCGGATGAGACTTGAGGGCTCAGGTAGTGCCCTAGAAAGCTTTAGATTGGCTAGGAGGGAGTTGAAGAGTGAGTTAAGAAGGGCTAAAAGAGGACATGAGAAGGCTTTGGCTGATAGGATTAAGGAGAATCCTAAGGCGTTCTATAGATATGTTAAGAACAGAAGGTTGGTTAGGGCAAGATTAGGGCCAGTTACAGACAGCAGAGGGAAGTTGTGTGGAACCAGAAGAGATTGGAGAGGCATTGAACCAATATTTCTCTTCGGTGTTCACGCAGGGGGACATAAATGTAGCTGAGGAGAACACTGGGTTACAGGGGTGTAAACTAGACAGTATTGCAGTTGATAAGGGGGATGTGCTGGATATTCTTGAGGGTTTGAAAATGGATAAGTCCCCTGGGCCGGATGGGATTTATCCTAGGATTCTCTGGGAGGCAAGAGAGGCGATTGCAGAGCCTCTGGCTCTGATCTTCAGGTCGTCGTTGGTCTCAGATATAGTGCCGGAAGATTGGAGGATAGCGAATGTTGTCCCATTGTTTAAGAAGTGGAACAGAGACTTCCCCGGGAATTACAGACCGGTGAGTCTTACTTCTGTTGTGGACAAGGTTTTAGAAAAAATTATTAGGGATAGGATTTATACTTATTTGGAGAGTAATGAATTGATTGGAGATAGTCAGCATGGTTTTGTAGCGGGTAGGTCGTGCCTTACTAACCTTATTGAGTTTTTTGAGAAAGTGACCAAAGAGGTGGATGGGGGTAAGGCAGATGACGTGGTATATATGGATTTTAGTAAGGCGTTTGATAAGGTTCACCATGGAAGGCTTCTGCAGAAAATGCAGATGTATGGGATTGGGGGTAATCTAGGTAATTGGATCAGGAATTGGCTAGCAGATAGGAGACAGAGGGTGGTGGTTGATGGTAAGTATTCGTCATGGAGTTCAGTTACGAGTGGTGTGCCTCAGGGATCTGTTTTGGGGTCACTGCTATTTGTAATTTTTATTAATGATCTGGATGAGGGTATAGTTGGGTGGATTAGTAAATTTGCTGATGACACCAAAGTCGGAGGGGTGGTAGATAGTGAGGAAGGGTGTCATAGTTTGCAGGGAGACTTGGACAGGTTGCAGAGCTGGGCCGAGAGGTGGCGGATGGAGTTTAATGTGGAGAAGTGTGAGGTAATTCACTTTGGCAGGAATAACAGATGTGTAGAGTATAGGGCTAACGGGAGGACTCTGAATAGTGTGGATGAACAGAGGGATCTAGGTGTATGTGTACATAGATCCCTGAAAGTTGGGAATCAAGTAGATAAGGTTGTTAAGAAGGCATACGGTGTCTTGGCGTTTATTGGTAGGGGGATTGAATTTAGGAGTCACAGCGTCATGTTGCAACTGTACACAACTCTGGTGCGGCCACACTTGGAGTATTGTGTGCAGTTCTGGTCCCCACATTATAGGAAGGATGTGGAGGCTTTGGAGAGGGTGCAGAGGAGGTTTACCAGGATGTTGCCTGGTATGGAGGGGAGGTCCTATGAGGAGAGACTGAGGGATTTGAGGTTGTTTTCATTAGAAAGAAGGCGGCTAAGAGGGGATCTTATTGAAACATATAAGATGTTTAGAGGTTTAGATAGGGTGGATAGTGATAGCCTTTTTCCTTGGATGGAGAAAGCTAGCACGAGGGGGCATGGCTTTAAATTAAGGGGGGGTAGTTATAGGACGGATGTCAGGGGTAGGTTCTTTACCCAGAGGGTGGTGAGGGATTGGAATGCCCTGCCTGCTGCAGTTGTAAATGCGCCTAGTTTGGGGGCGTTTAAGAGATCCGTGGATAGGTTTATGGATGGAAAGGGATTGGTTTAGGTTAGAGGGTCATTGTTTTTTAACTGGTCAGTGCAACATTGTGGGCCGAAGGGCCTGTTCTGCGTTGTAATGTTCTATGTTCTGTCTTCTATGTTCTATGTATCTAGTAGATTGTAGACAGGCTTTGGTGAGTCAGGAGGTGAGTTACTCACCACATGATTCCTAGCCTTTGACCTGCTCTTTAGGCCACAGTATTTGTATGGCTAGTCCAGTTCCGTTTCTAATCAATGGTGACTTCCAGGATGTTGCCTTATCAATTACCTTCCTTCCATCATAACGTCAGAAGTGGGAACGTTCATTGATTACACAATGATTCATGACTCCTCAGGTACTGAAGCAGTCTGCGTCCAAATGCAGCAAGACCTGGACAATATCCAGGCTTGGGCTGACAAGTAGCAAGTAACATTCATGCCACACAAATACCAGGCAATGGCCATCTCCACCAACAGAGAATCCAACCCCCGCCCCATGACATTCAATGGCATTACCATTGCTGAATTCCCCTTGAACACCATCGATCAGAAACTAAACTGAACTAGCCCTACAAATACTGTGGCCTAAAGAGCAGGTCAGACACTAGGAATCCTGTGGTAAGTAACTTACTTCCTGACTCACCAAAGCCCATCTACAATCTGCTAGGCATAAGCCAAGAGCATGATGGATTATTCTCCCTTGCTTCCACGAGTGCAGGTTTAACTAGATTCAAGTAATTTAACACTATCCAGGATAAAGCAGCCCACTTAATTGGCACCCTTTCCTCCAACATTCACTCCCTCCACTACGGATGCACAATAACAGCAGTATGTATCATATATAAAATGCACTGCAGGCATTCAGCAAAGCTCCAATGCATGGGACCTTCCAAACCCACAACCACTAGCATCTGTGGTGTGGAGTTGCCAGCTTTTGACTGGTGTAGGCATAGTAAGTAGTCTCACAACACCATGTTAAAGTCCAACAGGTTTATTTGTTAGCACAAGCTTTTGGAGCATTGCTCCTTCACCTGATGAAGAAACACGCACCTGATGAAGGAGCAGCACTCCAAAAGCTCGAGCTACCAAATAAACCTGTTGGACACTAGCATCTAGAAAGCCAAGGCTGCCCTGGCTGGGATGCCCCCAAACCACTCACTGTCCTCACTTGGAAATGTATTGCCACTCCTTCACTGTCATTGGGGCATTATCCTAGAACTTTCTTCCTAACAACATTGTGGGTGTACCTACACCACATGGACTGAACAGTTCAAAAAGGTAGCTCACCACCACCTACTTACGGATAATCAGGAATGGGCAATGAATGCTGGCCTAACCAGCGATGCCCACATCCCTGAATGAATATAAAAACCTCAAAGGACTGACCAAAGATCCTGCATAATGCATGTATGGAAAATTTACATGATGGGAAAAGCCTGAAGTTCTGTCAGGCTTGACATAGGTTTGAGCTTGGTAGAAAATTTGTCAGTTGAATATGCGCGGTATTAGAATCAAATTCCACTGGGATTATGACTTAATTGTAATACAAGTAGAAAGTGATTAATTGTAGTAAGCGTATGATCATAGAGGCTAATCACACACTTGTATAAAGAAAATAATTGCAAGAATATGGGGCAAGAGGAGGGTGTGGGACAAACCAAATTATTCTTTGAATGAGCTGGCACAGGACGAAGGGCTGAAATGTATCCCTTTGTGCTACACCAGTCCATGCTTCCATAATAGTGGAGTTCTGGTGAGAGATGCTACAAACACAATGGGCTGAATGCCTCAATACTATGTTTAAATTCCCAGTAAAGGGTGATTGGCATTTGATATATCAAGAAGCACCTGTTCCATAGCTAGCAAAAACTAATTATGTTCCCCCCACCTCCCCACCATCACTGTTAGGTCCATTCATTCCTTGAATAAGTGAGGACATCATTTGTACGATTTTAAAATGGTTTTCTTTTATTGAACAGAACTTAAAATTACCATTACAGAAACAAAAAGAGAAAGGAAAGTTGGAGAGACTGGTTTTCTCTGCAAGCCCCTGTACTGAGACACACTGAACTCGAAAACAAACTGCAAATTGAGCACACAATTCCAAACAATATATTAATTCTTATCTTGTTATTGTGTATCCTTCGCAGTCTGCCTCTGTCTAGGAAGAACAGGTTTTTCAGTCTTTGTTATCAAAACTTGTTTTGCTTGCTGTGTACTTTTTAGGAATGCGGTCAATTTCTAGCTAACCCAGCATGCCTTCTGAGTTTTAAAATGTAGTCAAGGTTAAGTTGACCCCTACTATCTAGTATTTAAATGTAATTGCATAAGCAGAAATATTTTAACATGAAGTCAGTACATAAATGAATTCTTTGCATAGACTGAAGCAAACAGGGCTAAACATACATAGGATCCCTCACCCCTTCTGCTTCTTATTGAAAATAAAGTGCAGGAAGGCAATGCTGGAATGGAATTTTCAGAACATGTGACATAGCGTCCCATGGAGTTCAGGAATGAATTGTAAACAGTGCTAAATACCAAAGGATGACCAGAACCACATGTTGTCAGGATAACCCTTAATTAAAAACTTTTAGCAGTAAATAATCTGGTCTAGTGAATAATTTATTGTAAATGGCAAGAGGAAGTAATCGTAATTTAGAGTACCTCAATAAGTGTCTGAATTATTTCTCATGATTACTCATCCTGATAATTGCAGTAGTATAGAGACCATATTTCAGTTGTCTGATCTACATCTAAGCTTTCTCCACTCATGCTCTTAATGATAATCCTAGGACACCATCAAAGTGTAAAAAAGAAAAACTTGAATTTGCATAACATTATGACTAAAGCATTTTAGACCTTATAAAGTCTTTGAAGTGTAGTCACAGTGGCATAGTGGTTAGCACTGTTGCCTCATAGCGACCCGGGTTCAGTTCCTGGCTTGGTCTGTGTGGACTTTGCACATTCTCCCTGTGTCTATCTGGGCTTCCTCTGGATGCTCCAGTTTCCTCCCACAGTCTGAAAGATATGTTGGTTAGATGCATTGGCCATGCTAAATTCTCCCTCAGTGTATCCAAACAGGAGCTAGGGTGTGGCAAGCAGGGGATTTTCACAGTTAGTTCATCACGGTGTTAATGTAAGCCTACTTGTGGCACTAATAAATAAACTTTTTTAAACTTTCAAGTGAAATGAAATTTAACTGTACCAAGCACATCAATATTGTATGTAGAAGAAACAATGCTGGGAATTCTGTGGCAAGCGACTCACTTGTTAACTCCGCAAGCCTTTCCACCATTTAAAAGTTATAAGTCAGGAGTGCGATAGAGTTCTCTGATTTGCCGAGTTGAGTGTAACTCCAAAAAGCTCAAGAAGCTCAACAACATCCAGGATAAAGCAATCTGCTTGATCAACATCCCATTCACTACCTGAAACATTCGCTCCCTCCACCGCCAATGCGCAGTGGCAGCAGTGTGTACTATCTGTGAGATGCTGCAATTCACCAAGGGTCCTTTGACAGCACCTTCCAAACCCGCAACCTTGACCGCCTAGAAGGACAAGGACAGTCAGTGCATGGGAACACCGCCATCTGCAAGCACCCCTTCAAATCATCCTGATTTGGAAATATATGACCGTTCCTTCGTCATTGAATTTCATACAAAGCAGTAATATGAGAGTACCTTCACCACATAGACTACAGTTCATGAAGGTGGCTCACCACAATCTTCTCAAGGACAAACAGGGATGGCCAATAAATGTCAGCCCTGCCAGCAATTCTCTGATCTCATGAATGAATACATGAAAAAAAAATGGAAGTAAACGCAACAGCCAATTTTGCACAGCAAGACCCCACATTAACAATTAGATAAATGATCAGATAATATGGTTTTACACTGTTGATTGAGGGATAGAAGTTGGCCACATCACCAAAGTACTGCTCCAACGTACAGTATCTTTTATGTCCACTTGAGAAGGTAAATGGTGTCTTTTAAATATTTCATCTTGACGATGGCACTTCTGACAATGTTGCACTGAAATTTGAGTCTGAATCTCTGAAATGGAGCTTAAAGTCACCACCTTCTAACTCAAGTGAGAGAGCTACCGCTGCACCACAGTTACAGAACGGGAGAGGAAATTGGATAAATTAAGAGTTAATAATGCGATGCAAAAAGGAATTGTGAGAAGGAAGAAAAGATTGGGAAACTTAAGCAGAATCAGAAAATGGTGCAATGAGCCTTTCACAGTGAGAATGCAGGGAATAGAATGACTGTGCAATGGGTCTGGAATCAGGAGGACAAAAAGCATAAAGTTCAGAGGTGTGGTGACAATGGTTGTATAACATAGAGAAAGACAAGAGATATTGAGATAGACGGTCACCAACCTGACAAAAAATCCTTTGCTTGGACTGGTATAAAGGAAATGTATAAAATTAACTTTCAGTGACTGCACCTCCCTTCCTATTGGGAAAGTGTCTAAATTGCTCTCAGCACTTCCTGTAGCCACATAACTAACTTTAAATACTGAATTCTAGAGTGCAGAAACCGGTATTCAGCAAAGTGTTATTTGAAGTTCAAATACTTGGGCAGCACTGTGACACAGTGGTTAGTACTGCTGCCCTACAGTACCAATGACCTAAGTTCAATTCTTGGCTGTGATCACTGTCCATGCAGAGTCTGCTCATCTTCCCGAGGTCTGCGAGGATTTCCTCCGGGTGCTCTGGTTTCCTCCAACAGTCTGAAACATGTGCTGGTCAGGTGCATTGGCCATGCTAAATTCCCCCTCAGTGTACCCAAACAGGTGCCAGAGTGTGATTAGGGGATTTTCACAGTAACTTAATTGCAGTATTAATGTAAGCCTACTTGTGACACTAATAAATAAACTTAAAAGGAAACTTTAAACTTCAATAAAAGGATTTGTAACTATCTATCTCTTTCAAACAGTAGTAAACACATAGAGATTGAATTAGATGAGAGATATTCTTTTTAAATATCATCTATTTTGGCAGCCTGGCTACTTGCTAGAAGAGTTTTTCTCTTGGAGAAATCCTAGAGGAGTGTAGAATTTGCAAGAGTGAAATTAGAAAGGAAGCAAAGAGTAGGGATGAAAATATATTTATACTTGTATCTGCGAGTGAAAGGCTGGTTCTGGTGGGATTCTGCAAGGCTCAGTATTGGGTCCCCTGATTTTCTCGGTGAATGATGTAAACATACATGTAGGCAACATGACTGAGAAACTTGCAGATGATTAAAAAAGTTGATCACGTAGTGGAGAGTGAGAAAGAAAATGTGCACTGTGAGAGAATATCAATGGATTGATCAGGTGGGTGGGTAGATAAATGGCAAGTGGAATTCAATCCAGAAAATTGTGAGGTAATACATTTGGGGAGGGAAATGAAGTTAAGACAATGCACAATAAATGGTAGACTACTGAAAGGTGTAGATGAACAGTGGGATCTTGGAACGCATGTCCCAAGATTCCTCAGGGTAGGAGGACAGGAAAATAAGATGGTTAAGGTGGCATATGGGGTGCTTTGCATTCCTACCTTTCTTCAGTTCTGAAGAAGAGTCATTTGGACCCAAGACATCTGCAGGAATTCTGTCGCCCCGTCCACCACAGAATCGGAGTGGGCAAAGGGTGAACAACGGAAATATCCATTGACCTCAAGTGGAATTTTCCAGTCTTGCATCAAGGGAGGTCATAAAATCCCACCCATTATCTGTTTCTTTATCCACAGCTGCTGTCAAACCTGCTCAATCTTTCCAGCCCTTTCTCTTTTTATTTCAGATCTTCAACATCCGTGTCATTTTGCTTTTATTGTATAGGATATATTTCCTTTATTCACCGTAGCATAGAATTTAAGAATAGGGAGGTTAAGCAGAACTATATAAAACACTAATTGTGCCACAGCTGGAGTACTGCACACAGTTCTAGTCACTGCATTAGGGGAATGGAGAACATTAGCTATGAGGAAAGATTGGATAGACGAGAGTTGTTGGCCGGAATTCTGCCAAAAAAAATCTGAAGTGTCAGATTCGCATGAAAACTGGGGTAAATCGCATTGGTTTCTCCAGCATGTTTCCCGAAGTGAATCTCCCACACTCTACACACTGCAGAGGTCACCAGCATGATCATCAATAAAAACCGGGGGGCAGGGCCTATACCCACTGAACAGCCTGAAATCAGCGCGATGAGCGGGATTCCACATGTGAGCACATCTCTCAGAGTTCGCTAAAAAGACTTCCTAATGCTGAAATCGCTGTCCTCGACATCCCACAGACATCGCTGGCCTTTCAACCCCTCCCCCCCTGCAATGGACAATGATGGCCTCTCAGCCCCCCATCCCCCACAGACATCACTGGCTTTTCACCCTCCCCCTCCTCTGTCGGTGGTAAATTTCAACCCCTTCAACTCCCACCCACCTGATGAAGGAACAGCCAGTTTCGAAAGCTAGTGGCATTTGCTACAAATAAACCTGTTCGACTTTAACCTGGCGTTGTGAGACTTCTTACCATCTTATGTCATACAGTAACCTTTATTGTTGAATCATATTTGCTATTTTTACTAGCAATGTGATTCACTTCGCATTTCTCAATTTAAATGTCATGTAGAATACATCCGTTCAATTGCTATGCCTGTACATCCTCAAACTATATCCCTTTCCTCAGGGAATCTTGGACTCCCACATTCCTGGAATAATTCACAGTGATAGATATCTCACTTATAACCCCTTCAAAGAAGTCATTTATAAATATTAGGGAGTGGAAGTGTTTTTCTTGAACAAAGACATACCAGAGGAATTATTGAATCCTTTGAAGGATAATCTGAGCTTAAGCTTTGAGTTTGTAGCAAAGATTCCATATCAAGCCATGTCTCTGAAGTTGAGATCACTGAGACATTAAGAAAGACTTTAAGGATTTAAGTACTTTTTATTCTGGTTGCAATTTAGCAATTTTGGAGGAAACTGACAAATTGGGTTCAAGAAATTTCTTTATGGGACTCCCCAATGGCAACATTCATCAAGATAGTCTGTATCTGAATCCTAGTGACTAGGAAGTCCCAGATTTCATTTTAGGTTTTGCTGTGTTACAGGTACAACAATTACAATTCCAACAACAATTACATGCATTGAGATGACAACTTTAATGCAGAATAATGCTCCACATAGATGTAAACAAAACAACTGGATCCAGGCAAAAGAAGGAGATACAAGATGAGGTGGCCAAAAACTTGGTCAAAAAAGTAAGTATTAAAGTGGGTTCTGTGGAGGGAAGCATGGCAGAGAGGCAGATTTCCAGAGCATGAAGACTAGGTAGCTCGAGACATTCCATCGCCAATGGTAGGAAAAGAAGGGGTGGGAAGAGTCAGAGAAGTGTAGAGCTTGTGGGAGTTTCAGAGCTTGAGAAGGTTACAGAGGTAAGGAGGGCATGATAATGAAGATCGTTAAATGGTTCCAGCCAGTGTGATAATTAATCCTAATACCCTTTGGCTGGTAACAGGGAACATTAGATAGGAAAGTACTTCTGGTTGCTGTCCAGTGATTTCTTTTGGACTAAAATATGCTTCCATGGGCAGAATCTGACTTCGATATTAAACATAGAATCAAATAATTGCCTGTTACTCACTGTCTAGGTTCATAAACAATGAGTGACAATTGTAGAGCCAGAGAGGTTTACAGCATGGAAACAAGCCCTTCAGCCCAACATGTCCATGCCACCCTTTTTGTTAACTACTAAGCTGGCCCCAGTTGCCTGTGTTTGGCCCATATCCCTCCATACGCATTTTACCCATGTAACTCTCAAAATGTTTTTTAAAAGACATAATTCTATCCACCTCTACTATTATCTCTGACAGCTCATTCCAGACACTCTGTGATTATGATGAATACCAGACAGTGATTGATGCATGTGATTGATTAGACCTCTGCAGAGCGTTTTGGGACATTTTTCTGTGTCAAAACTATGATAAAATGACAGAAGTCAACTCCCCACACCCCCAACCCCTTTGAAGAAAGAATCAAGAAGAAAACTGGCATAAAGGTTTCTCCATTTAATTCTCAACGGATCCATGGAATGCATAGGGACAATGTTCCTGATCCTTACCCTACAACAAATGCAAAATTCCTGGGGTGCACAATCTGGTCTTTGCCCCTTATACCCTGCCCCAGGCATTTGGGGCCTTTCCTAGAGGGTTGGAGATGGTCCTGAAGCTGCAGTAAGGCGCTAGTGCACTCAAGGTTCACAGTGTTATGAACTGTCCTGGGTCTTTGACAGGCCAAAGTTTTTAAGGTAGAGAAATGTTAATAGTTCTGACAGCCCAAGAATGTTGAAGTCCTTTTAGTAACCTCTGGCTGCTGATAGACTAGTATGCGGCTGTTTAACTGGTTTCCTTTGCACCACAGTTTGCTTTCTCTTATTTTAACATGGAATTCAGGCTGCCTAACAATCTGATAGCTTCCTTGAGAGTTAGATCTTCCTTCGCTTGCAGTACATCTGAGAATACATCATCTGCTTCTTCTACAATTATTCTATCCCTGATAAGTTCAGATTTCTGACCTCAATATTTGCAGCATTCAGCCACCCTATACAGGCCATTGATGAATGAGTTGACAGGTTCCCTTGGCTGCTGGATCTCCTTATTTAATGTATCCCTTTTGAGGACTTTGTTACTTTTTAGAGCCAAATAAACATTGAATGAATTTAATATTTCTTCACATTTAGTAAATGACTTGTTGATTCCTTATCGATCGCCAATGGGCTCACTGAGTAAATAAAACATTGTGTTAACTTATTCAGCTTCTGTGTTCTTACCCAAACCAAAAGCAACCCTGTCTCTAAGGAATTCTTTCTTCAATGTTCCCAATTATGTGATTGATCTGAGTCTTGGATAAGTCCAAATTGACCTAGCAGAGTGGGTTTCAGATCTATGGTTAAAATATGTTAAAGAGTATGTTCAGCTTTTAGAATTTGCTGAAATTTAAGATGGTGTCATAATTCATGTGAAGACAAAAGTTTATGCCTTTGCCAGTTTTGTCAGACCCTCACTGCAATGGTATGCACCCTCAGCCTTGTAAGGATATTAAACAATAGCTTTTGGATTGACTAATTAATTAATTAATACTTTTGTCTTTTGGATTGAACTCAGATGCCACGAGTTCAGGTGTCCGTTCTTCTCTGACTGCGTTTTTAAATAGCAGTTTCTGACCATTGAACTATACGGAGGTTTCTCAGTACTTGCTTTAACCTGGAATATAATAGTTTGGCTCACCCCTGCTAAACCTACTGACTGTGGGAATTGAAGTTGGACCTCCAAGAAAATGGATGGCATCTTCATCTGCAGTGAGGAGTTTTAAATTTCTGCCATCAGCTTCCAAGCCTTTCTTTAGAGCTTTTCCCTGAATATTTTCCCTTGCGCATCTGCTTCTCACGCTTTTCCTTATGTCAAAATGCTTCTTTGAGTTTTTCTTTAGTCTTGCCAGATTTTGTTTTCTCTCCCCATTTTTTGTGGGCTTTTGGATTTTTCCATTTGCTACCACCATGTTGTTGGGTGTTGGATACTATTCAATAGGTTTTAATGACATCTTCATAGTCTTAAGTAGATTAATTGTGTGCATTTATTAATTACAAGAAGTATGTACATGTACACAGTAAAAGGTTCGTGCTAAGATTCTTGATAGTGCGCACAACTCTGTCCAACACTAGACTGACCCCTAGATACAGGTCATGTGGTCTCTTACATCATTGTGTGGGTGGTACTTAACTCATTCTACATTAACCCTGTGTGTGCTGGAGCCATGTATTACATGTAGGACTTTTGTTGCCTCTATATCCTGTCTTGAGGCCAACCATCAATGGGCTGTGACCCAAGCTAAGGAATAACCAATGTTCCATGTTAATTGGAACATTGGAGCCAGGAAAAAGGTACAATATCAACTCAATAGGAAGATGTGAGAAAGAATATAACTGCAGTGAGAGTCTTTAAAAAACTAGGGTTGTATTAACTGGAGCAGAAAAGGCTGAGGGAGGTGTAATACAAATGTTCAAATTATGAAAGGATTTGAAAGGGTAAATAACGAAAGATTATTTCCATTCTTTGACAGATTGATAAATGAGGGCACTTAGATTTAGGATTACTGATCAGCATTTTTAATATAGAAAATTCTTAACTCAGATTGCCTGCAAATTCAATTTTAACTACATTCTCATATTCAAATATAAATTATGTCGTTTAATTCAAATCACTGGAAAATTTAACACAACATTTGTGCAAGGTCACTTTTGGGTCATCAGGGTGGATTATAGAGCAGGAAATTGGAGGATAGGTGTTATTCATAGAAATGATATAAAATGGAATACAATATCACAAGTGGCTATTGAAGATAATTGAATCACAACATTTAAGAGGGAATTGGATAAGCACCTGAGGAAGGGAAATGTTAAGGAGAGCGGGGATCAGGGAGGTAAATAAGACTAGAGCACATAGATCCAATATTGAGATCTTAGTAGTTACTGATGTGACAGACTGAAATAGCCATTGATTCTGTTTAAAATTCCATGGCTTTTGAGTTAGGAGAATTAACTCGTCAGGGAACTTCATAGTAAACATGTATTTTGATGAGTTGCTCATTATGATGTTCAGATTTTCTGTCGGAATAATATCACCAGAAAATGCAATGGAAGCAGCTTTGGATGAATCATTTGAAAAGGAAGTGGGCGATTTCCTGGCTGAATGGGGAGTGGAGGGATATGGGTTTGGCTCTTGGGTGGAGTGGTGTTAAAAAAAAGGCTGTTTATACAAAAAGACCCGGAGCTGGCGTCCTTACACAGGGGGGGGGAAAAAGCTGAGTTATTATCATTGCTAACTTTCTCATATTCTGACAGCATGAAGTAATGTATTAAATTTAAAACCTTGCCTATAACGGCTAAGGCCCATAGTGCAGAACACCAGCGAGGTTGAAAAGACGTTGGTGTGAATTACAAAGCAAACATTAGACTATACCTCATTTTTGTTTGACAAGGAGAGCACTGGGTAAAAGAGTAAGTTGTGTCTAACAGAGTTTGGAGCTGCCCATTCTAAGATCTCACATCAAAAAAGGTCTGTGTGAGGTACAGAGGCATGAAAGGGACATCTTATATGAATCAGTGCAGTAAAATTTTGGAAACTGGTGTTGTGTATATTTAATCCTTTGAGCCACAGAATTCAGCTCCTTCACACTGTAAGGGCCATTCCAGTACAATAAGTTTAAGTTTATTTATATTTTTTATTCATTCATAAGCGTCACTGGCTGGCCAGCATTTATTGCCCATCCCTAGTTGCCCAAGGGCAGTTAAGAGTCATCCACATTGCTGTGGCTCTGGAGTCACATGTAGGCCAGACCAGGTAGGCATGGCAAATTTCCTTCCCTAAAGGATATTAATGAATCAGTTGGGTTTTTCTGACAATCGACAATCAAATCAGTAGATTCTTAATTCCAGATTTTTAAAGTTGAATTCAAATTCCACCATCTGCCATGGCAAGATTCAAATCCAGGTTCCTAGAACATTAGTTGAGTTTCTGGATTAGTAGGCCAGTGATAATACCACTAGGCCGTAGCCTCCCCTCTAGTCTATAAACAGAGAAATGCTGGTAGAGTCAAATCTAACCTGAAATGTTAACTCCACAGATGCTGCCAGACCTGCTGTGTATTCCCAGCATTTTTTTGTTTTTATGGTTTGGCATGTTCTCTTGCCTCACTGAATAGCAGGCTTCCCCAGGATGCAGGGTACTAATGTCTTCTTACACATGGATGTTCAGGTATCGCATCTCGAAGCTGAGATGTGCCAGACCGCAAAGGTTACTGCTCACTGAGTGTACATTTGGTGTGCAAACACACTCAGTGTATGCTGCTGAATGCCTATTATCCTGGCAGCTGTCATGATGGGGTTTATTTTGTGCCAGTCTGCATTGCCATCAATGCTTCAGCTGCCAGTTCAAGCCAGAGGGTAGCTGTTGAATGACAAGAGCTATTTGTTCTCCACCTGGCTCCCAATGTGCCTCTGAAATGTAACGATACATGGCAAACAAAAGTACCAGGAGAGCGATCCTGCTACAAAAAACAGCAGGATTGAGGGGTTGAATCATCCGCTCCACTCTCTTGACTGCTCTGCAGGAATGTTCGGAACCCACTGGAGCGGGAGTCCTGATTTGTGGTGGTTAACTGCATCCCCCACAGTCTGGGGCATCATGAGGATCATGATGTGGAGATGCTTGCGTTGGACTGGGGTAAACATGGTAAGAAGTCTCACAACACCAGGTTAAAGTCCAACAAGTTTATTTGGTAGCAAACATCACTAGCTTTCGGGGCTTTGCTCCTTCGTCAGGTGAGTGGGGAGTTCTGATCACAAACAGGGCATATAAAGGCACACACTCAGTTTAGAGGATACATAATACAGCATTCTCTCTGGGTTCGATGGGATGAGTGGCCTCGCTTTGTACTGTAGGTATTCTACTCTATGATTCTACCTCTCAATGGTATGGATTGTGGCTGGACATGTAAAGTTGCAGCTTTGTGGCCATGTTGATGGTGTTAGCTGCCCCCACTGTATGGAGGTGCTGGAATACGATACCGCTTTGCCGATTCTTGTGTAGACATTGATTTCTGCATCACCCTTTCTGGAAATGTTGCTTCCCTGATAGGGGCAGTGGTTGATGTCCTTGGTGTTCTGTTGCCTGATGATGATTGGGCTAGGGAGGGAGGTGGAGGGGTGGGTGTTGTGAGGTGGCCTTATTGCCATCCAGATGTCATTGTCTTGGTCTTCTTGGAGGTGATATGTAGACTGACTTTGGCGCCACTACTCTCAGATCTGGTGGTCGTGTCATAACAATAGCTCCATTTCAAAAAAAAGTACAACTGGCTATAAAGCATGCCTTGAGCTCATGACAAGCACTAAATAAATGCAAGGCATTTTTTCCCCTATTTTGTTCAAAACACCTTCCAAAACAGCAATGTTCAGTGTTAAATCAGGACTATTGACCATTTCTATACACACTAATATATGATAATCACTAGTAACATTTTTACATTAAATTTTTTGAAGAGTTTCTTACATTACAGAAGCCATCAAGGTTTCATCTATATACAGTAATCTCAATGGAAGTGAGTATTTCTATGTTATTATGGATGTACTCTTCTGAGTGCATTTTGTGTTCATTTAACTGCTATTGTTGTGTACTGCATTAACTTCTTCTATGTTCATATGTCAATGGCATTTAAATTAAGATAGGTATCAGTCAAATGCAGGTATTAATGATCTTTTAATTGTTTTTGGGTGGAGGTTTCGTGCTCCTTAGTTACAAAGATGGCCAATGATTGTCTTTACTACAATGCTTTGTTAGCATTCTATCACTTATAGCTTTCATTTCCAGTTTCCATGCCAGCTAATATAAAAGGCTGATTCTTAAACCTGTCAAGATACCTGAATCCAATGAACACAAAAGCTGGTGGGACCTGGCAAATGGAGGAAGTACCACAATAAACTATCCTGTTTAAAATACTCTTCAGGAAAACAGCAGAAATGAAGTCTCATATAACTTATATTCAATTGACACTTGTGACATTGCAGTCCTTCAAAAAAAGAGCCCAAGCTCTTATAAGACCATAGGGCTGTAAGACGTAAGAGAAGAATTAGGCCACTCAGCCCATCGAGTCTGCTGTGCCATTCAATCATGGCTGATATTTTTCTCATCCCCGTTCTCCTGTCTTTTTCCCATAACCCCTGATTCTCTTATTAGTTAAGAACCTATTTATCTCTGCCTTAAAGAGACCCAACAGATCAAAGCCAAAACATTGTTTATAGGAAGATTTTGTAAGAGGAGGGCATTCTTTAAATCACTATAATTAATGATGGTATAGTGGTAATCATAAGGTCGCTACAGTGCAGAAGGAGGCCATTCAGAACATCGATTCTGCATTGACTTGATAAGAGAGCATCTTACCTGTAAACTTACATATTTACCCCGTTAATCTCCCAGTCTATACACCTTGGACACCTAAGGGCAATTTAGCATAGCCAATCCACCTAACCTGCACATTTTCAAATTGAGAGGGGAAACTGGAGCAGCCAGGAGGAAACCCATGCAGATACTGGGAGAACGAGCAAACTCCACACACAGACCCAAGGCTGAAATCGAACCCAGGTCCCTAGCACTGTGAGGCAGCAGTGCAAACCACTGTGCCACCCTAATGTCAGTGGGCTAGTAATCCAGTTACACAAATTAATGCTTTAGGAGTACAGGTTCAAATCTCACAGCCCCAGCCGGTAAAATCTAATCAAATTCTGGACTTGAAAAGAGTGATGGTGACCATTGTGAAAACTCTCATTGAGTTTTCCCTGTCCTGTGTGTAACTCCAGACCCACAGCGCTGTTACTGAACTTTGCCTTGGCAAATGGCTTAGCAAAGCCACCAGGTTCAGGGGCAATTAATGATGGGCAATAAATGCTGGTAATGCCCACATCCTGTGAAAGAATAATTTTTAAAAAAATCAACTTTTATATTTCCCATTTGAAACGTTGTTTTATTGACACTGTACAGGGAAACATACAAATAAACAGCACTGCACATATTCCCAAAATGTATTGCTCATTTACAATAGGATATTGCAACATTCCCTGAAAACATTTACAGGTTTCATAGATTAATTCACAAAATCCTGAGGCAAACTTGACATCAAACGACTAACTGAACTTCAGTGCTCTCAGAACACGATTCAATTGTACGTTATGCCAGTAGGACAGCTGGCACAACAGGACACAAACATTATTTCAAATCATTGTAACTGTAGAGAGCACCAAAAATCATATCAACATTATAATCAACATTCAGAGGTAGCAGTGTGTTAATATAGTCATGAGGTGAGAGGATTCACGCCCGCAGTTGATGAGGTGGGAGGGTAACCAAAATTTACATATCCAACCTTAGGTAGTTGTCATTGCCTTCTTTTTTCCAACCTGGGAAAATTCTGGTTCTTAAAATCAGTTTTGGTTAGGGGAAAAACAATTATACAGAAGTAACTGAAGAAGGCTGATGGCCTGGATTTCAGCACCAGTCTGCAGATAATATAAAATGGTGTGAAGGGGCAGAGCATTAGTCTAAGGAGACTCAACAATATGGAGTGAGAGTCTAACACAGGTATTAAATCCTACTCCATCCTGCTCCATGCCTGAACCATGAGAGGAGGCCGCAGTAATTCCTTGTGCTGAGACAGTGAGTCATGAGTAGACTTTCAAACTCCCACTCAGGCACTGATGGTACAGATCAGCTCCTGTCCGTAGAGTCTGACTGACTTTCAGTGAGAATCAGATGGTTTCTATTAATGGGCAGCTAGTCCATGATACCAAAAAGTTGAACATCTGTATTTACTTCATCGTGGTGATGGTAAGAAAGGGTCTAAGGGCAAGTTGAATTCAAGTGATAAGGCCAGGCAGACTGGACACAGGCAGATAATGTGCAAGAAATAAACTCAGTATTCCATAAAGAGAATCTCCCAATGCCATCTTGGTTCAATGGTAGCACTCTTGCCTCTTGTTCAGAAGTTTATGATTTCACACACTATAAAAGGCCTTTAGTGCTTAATCTAATTTTAAAGTATCAGGTGATTCTTCCAGTTAGCAGAGGAAACCTAGGCCCATTTGCTTGTTCACTTTGATATAAATGACTCCAGAGAACTATTGAAGAAGACCAGGGGATTACCCTGTGTCCTGGCCACAATTGACCCCCTCAAGCATAACATGCCATCTGGTAATTTGCCTCAATGTTGTTTGTTGGACCTCGCTCTGTGCAAAATTGGCTGCTGTGCTCACTTTGATAACAACAGCATTTAGACTTCCAAAAGTATCATTACAGTGGGACATCCTGCAGGTGTGATGGGCACTATATAAATGTAAGTTCTTTCTTTCACTAATTCATTCTTGATGATTTATAATAAACATATTTATGTTAAAGATATACAGCTACGGTTACCCTATGGTTTTAAAACCTACAGTGACCGTGTAGAAAATGTTTTTGATGCTGCAGAATTAGGTAGTATCTCACAGTGGGGTAAAAACTGATTTTCATTCATTCCAATTTTGCTTTATTTAAAGTGGAGGTGCAGATACACCTCAAGTCCCAAATGAGGCCTTTATTCTGAAACTATAAACCCAGAACAAAGCTCACACACAGATCATGACCAATGATGATAAAGGTTTCTAACTGTCCCTCCCATTCCTTTGAGTTATGGCTCTTTTCTTAAACACATTGAAAACATTTACTTGTTGTTCTATCTAGTACAACACAACACATATAAAACCAAGACTGTTCATGCAGTTGTTCGATACTAAGACAAGAACACATAGCCCTGAATTGATACAAATGGTTAAATACAGAAGCATTGAATACACTGTTGATGCCACCTTTGGTTTGCATTGATTTACTCAGAATACTTGAGCCACAGGACAATGAAAGATCCTAGCTACAAAAGGCTAGGTGGACGTTGATCTGATGCAGTACATACAGCTAAGTTGATAATCTGCAAAAACTCCAATCAGGTATGGCAATAAGTCACAAATGCCTTCCCACTCCATCGTCCTGATGTCATATTACCACTGTATTCCCATTCCATATTGGCATGGCAACGAGTTCCAAGCAGCTTTTGTGCAGAAAATGTGCCAACCTGAGTTGGTTGCTGAATTAGGGCAACCGTCGCAAGGTGAAGGGCTAAGCACAAAATACTGCAGGATTTGATGAACCCAGTTAAAAGCAGCCAGGATTCACCTTCGTTTCAGTAACCCATCACTGATGTTTCTTCAAGTCCATGGTTTTGGGTGTTGCACTGTACTTCAGCATGACAGAGATACCTTTATTGGGCTAAATTCAAACTGATGGGCTGGTGATGGTATTGGCACTGTACTCAAAAGTGAACTGGGAAACGTGTAAACGGAACTTTCCAAACTTTTGTTATAGGTCAGTTCCTCTGCCGAACAGGATACCGAGTCTCTCTTGCAGGATTTGACAGCAGGGGTGAGGGAGAGGATTTCAGATTCATACTGCAATAGCTGGTTCATAAATCCAAAATTTGGAGAAATGGTATTTCTTCGTTCTTTAATGTAGTCAAAGGCTTCTTCCAATCGCAGCTTTTTGGATTTCATGAGATAGGCCAAACAGATTGTGGGTGACCGAGAAATGCCTGCTTCACAGTGGACCAGGACCTTCCCTTCGGTGTGTCTCACGTGATCTGAAAAATAACAAACCATGAATTAAACTGAGCTAATGTGTAGCCCAAAACATCTGACATGACCGTGCATTAGTTAACATGTCTTCAACTAGGCTAGGTAAAGCTATAGAATATTGCTAACTGCAAAGAGGATGTGATGGCCTAGTGGTATTATCACTAGACTAGTAATCCAGAAACTCAGCTAATATTCAGGGACCTGGGTTCAAATCCCAACCATGGCAGATTGTAGAATTTGAATTCAATTTTTAAAAAAATCCAAAATTAAGAATCTACTGACAACCACAAAACTATTGTTGATTGTCAGAAAAACCCATCTGGTTCACTAATGTCCTTTAGGGAAAGAAATCTGCCATCCTTACTTGATCTGGTCTACATGAGACTCCAGAGCCACAGCAATGTGGTTGACTCTCAACTCCAAGAGCAACTAGGGATGGGCAATAAATGCTGGCCAGCCAGTGACACCCATGTCCCACAAATGAATAAAAAAAACTAAAAGATGTCTAGCCAAGAGGGGCAAAAACACCCACTTGATAAAACTGTATTCAGAAGGCAAAGTTTTCCCCTTTTTTCCAATTTAGCATCTTCTTTGCATATTTAAGCGGAGGTACAGTTTTGTTGCTGCTAGATAGCCTCCAATACAATATCCAAGTGGCTTTCTGAATAGGTGAGCCTAGACACCTGGTGTGTTATTCAACTATTGTGGGCATCATGGCTAAGCCCAATTCTGTTCTAGTGCAACATCTACATATGCACATTTTCCATCAGGAATCATTGATGAATGTTCAGGCATATCTGATTTATTTATCTTGCTCTAGTTTGCAGACACGGAGGCTAAAAACAGCTCCACTGCTGTCACTGTAAGCTCTAAAGTGAGAATGTTTGACAATGATTACACAACGTTCAGCTCCACTCAAAGCTTCTCAGGTAATAAAGCAGTCCTATGCAGCTAGACTAGGGCAGCATTCAGGTTTGGGCTGATCCATGGCAAGTAATATCCAGACCATATCAGTATCGGACAATGATGGTCTCCAATGAGAGAAAATCCCCTTGACATTCAACGCTATCACTGAATTCCCCACCATCAATATCTTGGGGTCACCATTGACCAGAAACTTAACTACATCAGATACATAATTACTGAGTGAGATCTTCTGGTCATTCACACCGGAGGGATTTTCCAGTCTAATCAATGGTGCACACTCAGGTTTCCACTATTGGTCAAGAGCAAGCCGCCTTTTGCCACCACAAAACATGCAGTAGAGGTTGCAGGGAAAATCCCACCCACTGTGACTAAAAGAGCAAGTCAGAGACTGAATTTTCAATGGCCAGTGGTTCACATTCCAAATCCTGACCAGGCACAGGTTAGATACTCTCCACTTGGCTGGATGAAAACAGTTCCAACTCAAGAAACTCAAGAAACTCAATAATACCCAGGATAAAGCAATTAAAGTGAGTGGGCAGGTTCTCAAAGCACCTTTACATACTAGAATTGTATTGGAATCTGCTCAATTAACAGTAAGGCCAAATTTGGAAGGAAGGGAAATGGTTCATAAAATTGGAGTTTTCCACTCCAAAAGAGGAGATTAAAGTACTGACTCATCACTATTGATCCATGATGTATTTTCCCAATTTCTGTGACCAATTGGAATGAAATAGACATTCCCATTCTCACCTCTCTGTTAAGAGTGTACTGTAGAGTGAGGAGAAAAATCTAAGTTTAAAGTTTATGTATTAGTATCACAAGCAGGCTTACATTAACACAGCAATGAAGTTACTGTGAAAATTGCCCAATCACCACACAACAACACCCATTTGGTTACATTGAGGGAGAATTCAGCATGGCCAATGCACCAAACCGGCAATCTTTCAGACTGTGGGAGCAAATCCGAGCACCCTGAGGAAACCCACGCAGACAAGAGGAGAACGTGCAGACTCCGCACAATGACCCAAACTAGGAATTGAACAATAGTCCCTGGTGCTGTAAGACAGCAGTGCTAACCACTATGCCACCATGCCAACCAAATAAAATTAACATTTTGAAATCACACAAGATCTGCATCTGTGTGAAAAAGACCCATCCAATCATGTAAAGGTGATACTTCTTACAGGATAATGACCAATATTGGTAAAAAGTCTATCCCAACTGATGTTAAAAGTTAATTGTGAAAGGAAAAAAATCCACACAATAGCTACATACCAATGAAGTCTATTGCTTCCTGAAAATGGGAACTCATGTCTGCAGTTGCACTATCTTCTACAGGGATGAATTTGTAGTGATATTTGCTTTTGAAATACTCCGCACAGTCTCGAGAAACATTCAACAGAGCAGTGATGTGGAGATCATCAAGAAAGTCTGGTCTGGAGGCATGGTAAGCGCTACCCAGGTATAGAAAAGGCAGAATTTCAACAGGTTTTCCCTGGAAAATGAACACAACAAACCCATAAATAATAAGATGAAACACATTTTCATTGTAAAGTCATAAATAACACAAAACAATTCATACAATAATTCCAGTGGTTGATTAGAAACATTTATATCTAAAGAGAAATATAACATATATCTTTTAATTTTCCACCATTCTGCCTCACCTTTCTATGTCACACACTTTTCCCTAAGAATTCTGAGATAAAGAGGATTTGGACAGGTTGAGTGAGTTCGCAAGAACACGGCATAGAAATGAGAAGTGGAGAAATGTGAAATTATCTCTTTGGTAGAAAAAATAGGAAAGCAGAGATTTATTTCAAATTTTGAAAGACTGGGAAATGTTGGTATTCAGATGGATCCGGGTGTCTTCACACACAACTCACAAAACATTAACACACAATTAGGAAAGCAAAGGGTATGTTAGCCATAAATTATAAAGGGATTGGGGAATAAAAGTAAGGATGCCTTATTGCAATTGTATAGGACCTTGTTGGACCATATCTGGAATGCTGTGTACAGTGCTGATCCCCTTATGCCTGCCTTAGTGGGAAAGCAACCAAGGTTTACTGATCTGATACCTGGAATAAGAGGATTGTTCTATCAGGAGAAATTGAGTAGACTACACCTAAATTCCTTAATGGTTAGAAGAATGAAAAGTGATCTCACTGAAATGTACAAAATTCTTAAAAAGCTTGACAGGGTAGATGCTTGAGGGATATATATATATCCCCTTGCTGTATGGTCTGAAGCTAGTGGTGACAGTCTCAGAATAAGGAGTTAGCCATTTAGGATTGAAATCAGGAGATCTTCACTCAGAGGGCTGAGGATCTTTTGAATTCTCTACCCCAGACAGCATTGCAGGCACAATCATCAGAGACTGATAGATACTGAGAATCAAGTGATATGAGGATTGTGCAGGAAGGTGTACATTAAGCAGAAGATCAGCCATGATCTTAGTTAACGGCAGAGCATTCTCAGAAGTCCAAATTGCCTATTCCTATTTCTTATGTTCTTATTTTCTTAGTTGAGAATATTGGTCTAGCGCTAGTCAGTTCACTACCTTGGCATCACGTTTGACCTTGAGATGAGCTTCCAGCCTCATATTCTTGCCACGACTGCCTATTTCCACATCCATAACATCTCTCAACTTCACCTCCTGCTGAAACCCTCATTTCCTCCAGACTCAACTGTCGTAACTCACGCTGATCTGGTCTCCTCCATTCTACCCTCCATAAATTTGAAGTCATCCATAACTCTGCTGCCCATGTCCTAACCCACACTGAACCATTTTAGTCTATCCCCCTGTGCTTGCTGGCCTGCATTAGCTCCAGGTCAAACAATGTATTGACTATAAAATTTGCACCCTAGTTGGCAAATCCCTCCTTGGCCTTGCCACTTGATGGGTGGGATTTTCTGGCCACACTCACCCCAAGATCGAAAAATCCCACCCAATGTCAATGGACCTTTGCATAGTTCATTCTCACCTGCTACAATTGCTGTTGTGGGTGAGATGGGAACATCCCTAATCTCCCCCAGCTCCACAACCCTCCAGAATTCTTCTAATTCTGGTCTCTTGTGCATTCACATAATTGCTCCATCATTGGTGACTGTGCCCTCAGTTGCTTAGACCGCAAGCTTTAGAATTCACCCCATACATCTCCCCATCCTTCTACCTCACTTTCCTCCATTAAACATTTATTAAAACCCGCCTCTTTAACAAAGCTTTTTGTCATCTGACCTTACATATCCGTTTGTGACTTAGTGTCATACTTCATTGTGTAATACTCTTCTAAAGCACCTTGGGACATTCTGTTACATTAAGGCAATATATAAAAATAAAAATTGTTGTTGTGCTTGAAGAATAGTGTTCTCACATCTGATTATACATCCCAATGCAGAAAAACAATTTGGTACCTTCAGGAATTTCTTGTGGATTGAATGTGCTTTCTAAAATATAAGAACACCAATGTGATCTGGCTTATGCTAGTGCACTACTCTGAGCCTGCCTCATATTATTCTAAAGCGCATGCAAGACAAGTTCTTCTCCAGGGTAAAAGCTAAAACATGGATGTTGCTGAAAGAGCTGAACTGTACTAACATTGCCATTGGGAAGGCAATGCTCCAACCACGTGTGTGTAATCAGGCATATAAACAGTAAACAATTTTCAGAGGTTGTTTTAGGAGCCCTGTACTACATGCCTACTAATTAACTGAAGGAACCATGCTAAATGAAGGCTTACACCACATCCTACCCCATCCAATGAAAGTGGTGGACAATTTTAGCTGTGTGGAAACTTGCAGACTGTCATCATCGAGTACAAATGACCTACTGTGATGATCAGTCTAGTTGGACAGCGCTAATTGCAAAAGAAAAGCAGGATATGGAATGACATGAAATTATTTATGAAGAATATTTAATACAGATGTCACTTTTGGCCCACCTTAGTTTAGTCATAAAATTTCAAGCATTTCATATTAATGCCAATTTTACACTTATACAATTCCTATTCCTTTTTCACTTTATACAGTATTTTATAAAAAGCTCCTACTCTAAGAGTTGAACGTTTATACAATTGCAGATCCTATATATTATAAATTTCAGAACCACATGGCGGAGCAGAATAATAAAGAACCAACACGCCTTGCAAAATGAATATATTTGCAATTCTCTTTATGTGCTTTTACAGCCCAAGGCCCAACCAGAGACCTGGAACTTCCAACACAGGAAGAAAGAAAGGACAAGGAACCCTTCTGAAGCATTGCGACCTAGTTTGAGGATAAAGAGTAAACCTTTTTGGACTGAGGTGAGGAGAAATTTTATCAGCCAGAAGGTGGTGGAATGTGTGGAATTACCACAGGAAGTAGTTGAGGCCAAAATATTGAATGATTTTGAGAAGGAATTAGGGAGGGGAAGGTGAGATCAGGATATTGAATTTGATGATCAGCCATGATCAAAATAAATGGCAGAACAGGTTCGAAGGGCCTGCTTTCTATATTTCCTCAGTGCTGATTATATTGCAACATCTTTGGAGCAAATCCCTGGGATATGCACTTAGACAGATCTAGAAAGGGGAGTGAAAATTAAAGTGTTTTCTTTACACTGATGAGTGAGTGCTGTTTATGATATAGACACAAGAGTTCGCCTGCAATCAACAGTGCTCCGCAAAATAAATGACTCAATCTCTGGAGACCCAGAGGCATCAGAGAGCCACATTTTCACCTAACACATAGGCCGCCCACCATCATATCTCTAGTTAGAACTGAATTTCAGATTCTCTACTTTGCAGCTATGGAAATCATTTGGGGTGAGAGGGCCGCGTTGGTGCAGTGTCATCGTACTGTGGAATGGAAACTGCACAGGATCCGCTCTGGTACGAGTTTGACGCACATGGGATTAGTGTAAACAAAAATAATCTAACCTCAAAGATTAGATACACGTTTAGCTCCGTGCAAAAGACAAGTACTATACAAAAATAGAAATGTTTTATTAATATTAGTTGATTGTAATATTAAATGTTGCAATATTAATATTGTAATATTAAGAAGAAAAATTATGCTATCATTACTTTTAATTTTAATATTGCTGAGGATCATCACCACTAGTATTAACTCATTTAGCTTCCTGAGACTCCAGTCAGGAAGCATGAGTAGCCAGATTAATTTGATTTGAATACTCATTTGACTGCAATACATTTCACATACTCTTGTTCCTGTCTCTAAGCATGCTTTCGAAATGCCACATATATTGCAATCTCCTGTAACCCTTTCAAGTCCTTTGCTATGCTCTCAAAAATATCTAGTAAAGTGGAACAGGCAAAAATAGAAGCGCAATAATTTAGTTTTATGATACCATTGATGGCAAATGTGCAGTACTCTCATTCATCCAGCACTGGTTATGAATGACAAGTCACTGGAGATTGTGCAGTACTTGTATTGCCTCATGAGTTGCAATTCAACCTCCTGTTCAAGCTAAAAATGTGAATCCAGATTCCCTCGTGTTTAGTAGTGGGACTCACAATGGCTGGCTCTGCTTTCAAGTGATTCCCAGGGTGAGATAGATGGGGAGAGAAATGCACAAGGGTCTCCTATATGAGTGCTGATATTAATTTGGATTGTATCAATGTATTAATTTGAAATTGTCAGATGTGGCTCAGCATTTTCACCTCTTGGTCTGAATGTTGTGAACTCACATCCAAGTCCTAAGCATAAAATAAGTCCAGTTATAGTAATGAAAGAATGCTGCACCCTGTCAACTTTCAGATGAGATGGTAAACTGAGGCCCTGTTTGCCCTCTCAGGTGGACATAAACGGTCCCAAGATAGAAAAGCAGGGGAGTTCTCCCTGGTGCCCTCTCCAATATTTATCCCTTAATCAACAACACAAGTAAAAGATGATCTGGTTATTACCACACTGCTGTTTATGGGAGTTTGCCCAGCACAAATTAACTGTTACTACATCTTCTATTTTACAGCCCTGATTACACTATTATAGTACTCTATTGTCAGAGATTGTAAAAGGTGCTATATAAATGCAAGTCATTTCAAAAATATATATAATTGCTGTCGGTTTTGAGTGTGACTGTTTTAATGAAAATCAGTGGTTAATTCAAATGTATATTGGCTCTGGTTTGTTTAACCTGAACTAGTAAAGCA
Source organism: Carcharhinus amblyrhynchos (assembly GCF_965287045.1). NCBI lineage: Eukaryota > Metazoa > Chordata > Chondrichthyes > Carcharhiniformes > Carcharhinidae > Carcharhinus > Carcharhinus amblyrhynchos. The sequence goes on from NC_137340.1 coordinate 42,792,301, forward strand.
TCCACTTCCAGCTCCAGTCAAAAAACACAGGGCACATTGACAGAGGTAACAGGAACACTGTCTTTCATGCAAAGCAGAAGCAAAATAAGGAAGACAATCGAAACAGAAAGCCCCTTAAAATAACACACGTAAAAACCCTCAGGAAACAGGAACTGGGTAAAGAGAAAAACACCTTCCCACATTGCTCGTTCTGCTACAGGAGCAGAGTAGCACATTTATGGCAGAGTGATGTCATGCAGTGATGACAATTACGAGCAGAGGCTTTTAAAAAAACAACTCCGTCTGATGTTGTTTCCTCTTCTGTGGCACTTCTGAAAGGAAATGTACTCTAAAGTTAGTCTGTCCCTCGGCACAGGGCTCAGTGTTTATTCTTCAGCCGTACACACCTGATCATAGACTGGTCTGCGGTTGCTGCAGGGCTTCTCGTGTTGGCTCATACGGCTTGCATCAGTTTCTTTAACCTCTTGCACACTGGTGTAGTTCAAGCTTGGCTTCAGCTCACTGCAACATTCCGGGTACTGAGAGTGGAAATCTTCGTAGCCTCCTAGAAACAGAGGACGAAGGAGAAAACTGTGTCAACACTTGCATCTTTCAACCCTGCCCAACAACAAAAGGAACATTCGAAACAGCCTTTCCTTTTGTGTGTAAGAAAGCCTAAGCTTGCTGACTCTAGGTTTCAAAAGACTATATTAATATTGTTCCTTGGCTTTAGAATCACATCTTTTCTCATATAAAAGAGATATGGTTGTCATCAAATTGAATATCTACAATAGAACATGCCAATTCCATAAAAGAAAAATACACAGCAGGATAGATGGGAGGATTTTGGAGGAGGGGTAGAGTTATCTGTATGTTATTTTCTTTCTCTTCTGTATCTCCCTTCTGTTAAATACAATACCTCTGCCTGGGCAGCATGATGGCACAGTGGTTAGCACTGCTGTCTCACAGCATCAGGGACCTGGGTTCAATTCCCAGCTTGTGTGGAGTTTGACTGTTCTCCCCACATCTTCGTGGGTTTTCTTTAGGTGCTCCCCGGTTTCCTCCCACAGTCCAAAGATGTGTGGGTTAGGTGAATTGGCTATGCTATATTGCCCCTTAGTGTCAGGGGGACTAGCTAAGGTAAATGCATAGGGTTGTGGGGATAGAGCCCAGGATTGGGACTGTGTTTGATGCAGGTTTGATGGGCTAATGGCCTCCTTCTGCACTGTAGGGATCCTATGACACAATGCTCTTATAAAATGAAACATAGGCTGTGAGAGTATAAATGTGGATGTAAGGAGAAGCCAGTGCAGACCAGTGGAACCCAAAAGAAAGCAATGGACACAGGGACAATAAGAAAATTATTGACTATAATTGAGCAGGCACTGGAGATTGTAAATAATTTGCCTTATGAGTTGCAATTCAACCTCCTGTTCAAGCTAAAAATGTGAAATCCAGATTCTCTTGTGTTTAGTAGTAGGACTCACAATGTCTGGCCCTACTTTCAACTGGCATCAGGGAGGGAGATAGATGGGGAGCAAAGCTCACAAGGGTTGCCCTATGACTGCTGATATTAATTTGGATTGTATCAATGTACAATATCCCAGGTTTTAGACGAATTTAATGCAGCAACTTGCATTCATTTGTCCTTTAACATAGGTGCTTCACAAGGAATGACTGTCTTACAAAAATTTGACACCATGCGACATACAACACTGCTGCCAGCTGAAGCATTTGGTGTCAGATTGAGTGAATCGCCTGTAAGTGAATCGTCATACTTTGGTGTGAAAAGGAAAAACATCACTTTGGTTTATAGAAAGCGAGTCCAACATGAAGCTTTTAAAAACCAAGTACATCAAAATTGATGACCTGGTCCTCTGGGCCAGATGTAAGCTGGGCAGTAAAGTTTAATAGTAAACACACAATGCAAACGGAATCAAAAACATTCAACACAGCAATCTCTGTGGATTCCAGTGTCAGTTGCTGGCTGAAACATTTTGGCTGACATGGAATGTAGCAAATTAACTAACTGATACGTAGTACTGGAATTATCTATTACTAATGGAAGCTTCAGGCACTCAAACGTGACTCATGATACTTGCTTGGTCAATTATTGAATGCCTTCTCTTTCATCTCTTCTGTTCTTGCAAGAATTTGTACTTATCTAATCTATTACAGCCCAATTTTTGTTTATTTTAAATGACATTGCTTCAAGTTTACATCTAAAAATAAATAGTTTATGCCAGCTCAGTATTCTGATTAATAAGTGTGGGCAGGAGGAAGGCTTTATTGCCTACCTATAAATGATTCAATTCTCACAAGCCTATGAATTTGCCTGCCCAAACAAAATGAAACGGCCTTCAAGTAAATTTCGAATTGATTGCTCACTGGTGCTCACCAACAGTATTCAGTGCTGATATCAGTTTCTGCTACATGATACATACTTAATTATCACTTCACGCCCAACTGCTGTGACACATCCAATATAATACAAGAGTATTCCAGCCCATGAATTTACACAGGAATACTGAATGTCACATCTTCTACCCCATAGCCTCCCTCATTTCTTACTGCCTGCAGAGGAGACAGTGGCATTGTGATAATGTCACTGGGTTAGTAATCCTGCTGTTCAGGATAACACGCTAGTTTTTATTCCCATCAGAGTAGCTGCTGGAATTTGAATTCAATTAATTAGTTTAAAAATCTGGAATTGGAAGCAAGTCTCAATGATGGCACCTGGGAACTGGCATTGATTGTTGTAAGAACCCATCTACTTCACTCATGACCTTCAGGGGAGGAAACCTGGTATGGTCTACTCTACATGTAATTCCAGATCCACAGCAATGTGGTGGGTTCTTAACTGTCCTCTGAAATGGACACTCAGTTCAAGGGCAATTAGGAATGGGGAACAAATTCTGGTCCTGCCACTGAGGCCCATATCCCATGAAAAACTAAAGGAAGTAGCAATGGTTGCTGTGATAGGAGTTTTTCAGGGAAGTCTAAATGAAATAAATTCCTGGAGAGAGTAGTTATTTGAGCTCATTAAGAGAGTTGGATCAATATCTGCTAAGAAAAATGAAATGGATGTAGAATCTTGTATTATAAAGCATCTTTCATGACTTTACAATGTCACAAAGCATTTTACAGCCAATGAAGTCCTTTCAAAATGTTGTCCCTGTTGTATTGGTAGAAATTAGCTGTCTGTACCATAGAACTATAGAATCCCAACAGCGCAGAAAGAGGCCATATGGCCCATCGATTCAGTACTGACTCACTGAAAGAGCAACCCATCCAGGCCCCCTCCATAACCCTTTCCCCAGGCATTTATCATGGCAATCCACCTAACCTACATATCTTTGGACACCAAGAGTTAACTTAGCATGGCAAATCCACCTAACCTGTACATTTTTGGACTGAGAGAGAAAACCAGAGCATCCAGAGGAAACCCACACAGACATGGGGAGAACGTGCAAACTCCACAAAGTCACCTAAGGTCGGAATTAAACCCGGGTCCCTGGCACTGTGAGGCAGCAGTGGTAACCACCATGCAACCAAGCCACTATATGGCAGAAGATTTGCACACAGCGAATTCCCACAACAACAATGCAATAATGTGATCAGATAATATATTTTTCTGTGATGTTGTCTGAGGGGTAAATATTGGCCAAAAAATCAGAAATAACGCTCCTGCTTTTTTTTCAAAATAATTCCAAGGGATCTCTCACACCCACCAGGCAGGGCCACAGTTTATCATTTCATCTGAAAGATGGTACTTCCAAAGTGGGACTTGAAACCAAAATCTTCTGACTCTGGGGTAAGAGTGCCACCAGCTGAACCAAAAAAAATTGAGAATTAGAGAGATATGGACAGCACTTGTTTGAATTTTCTTCCACCAGCAGGGGCAAAACTCATTGTTCTTTAAAGTAAGATTAAGGAAGTTAGTTGTACGGGGGCTGTAAATTGAGTGCACTTGATAGGTCAGTTGAATTGCTCTAGATTTTCTTGAGTAATTTCCATATTTGTATCATTGCTCAAGCCCCCAGGTTCCATCTCAGATCTGGGTATCCATGAGTTTATATTTTAAAAAATGTAATATTAGCACAGAAAGGGCCTACAAACCCATCAATGTGTATTTCCGCTTCCTCAGGTTATTCATTTGTAGAGAACAAATTTCACCTCCACCACCTGTGTGGTGGATAGGGGGCACGCACTGTTTCCCTATTACAGAACTCATCAATTTTAGTCAAAAAAAAACAATAGCCGCTCAGGAGTGTAATCATGTCCTGCTGTACTGAATGACAACAGCAACCACTGTGTTAATCTACTCTCATTTTTTTAGGAATCACACATTGCAATAAATTCTCTGAACATAAGAACATAAGAAATAGGAGTAGGAGTAGGCCATCTAGCCCTTCGAGCCTGCCCTGCCATTCAATAAGATCATGGCTGATCTGAAGTGGATCAGTTCCACTTTCCCACTTTCTCCCTATAACCCTTAACAGTAAGGGTGATCAGACAGTAAGTGACATGTGGCCACTTACTTTTTTACACCAAGTGAAAAACTGTCAATCTGTCTATTGAGTGACCATGTCCATACCAGGATCAACAGACTTGTATATGTCATTGTAACTGATAAGAGACTATTTTGTCCCTGTTGTAAAACAGCTTCATTTTAACCAATGTGGAAGTAGTAAACACAATCATTTGTGGTAGAAATCAGTATCACAGGTACAACAAATCTACCTCTATTAGCAATTTTAAGAAATAGAACACAAAATATCACTTCCCACTTTACAATAGGAAATAAATTGATTTTTTTGCATCTTGGACCAGTTTTGGGAATGATAGTTGAGTGCTTGACAGGATATCTTATTTCTTTGTGGGAACATGTTATTTTTCCATTGATGTTTGATACATTGCTAAATGGAATAGAGTCAAATTGGTGTTGCAATTTATGCTGAAGCCTGGATTACCTCACACTACCAGGTGACTGATGCAATTACATATAATGCAGTGACAATGCACACTCAATGGAACAGATATGTTGATATGACAGGCAGGGGGGTTTTAAACTGTGATATTATAGAGGTTTGTAGAATAAGAGGCATTGAGCCCAACATACCTAGTTGGCTCTTAACCAGAGAAATCCACAGCTCTGCTCTCTCCTTACAATCCTGCATTGTCCTCCATAAGCCTCAAGGAACAAGCATTAAACAATATTCTAAACCCAAGATCTGGGAATGAACAGCAGGTCAGTCAGCATGTGAAAAAGACATGATGAAACGATGATTTAGTTGTGACTCTTCTTACTGTTGAACTCAGCATTGGGTGTGACTTCAACAGTCACACCTGAAACATGAGCTTAGATTTTTTTCTTTCAGTTTGCAGCCAATTTACTGGAAATGTCCAACATTTCCTCAGCTTGTTTCCTTCATGGGTGGGTGTTTCTCACTCCCAAGGAATTTCCAATTGGACACCCACACAGTGCTCAATCTTCGATCATTTCAGTCAACTGCACATCATTTCAGTGCCAGTTTCGTGGCGGGGGCGAGGGAGGAAGGGGCGAGGGAGGAAGGGGGGGGGGGGAAGAGGAATGGTTGTTATTTGCATATCTTCAATGCAGGTTCTCTCTCCTAGTTCCTGTTTCCCGTCCAGTTCCCCGAAACCGCTTGCTTTGAAACGTCGTTCAGGAATAAGGGGAGCGCTTAGCCCGGTTATTGTCAGTAGGTTGGCTCCTCCACTCAAACAGCCCAGAGAGCAATCTCAGAGTAAACCTCACTTTAGCACGCTGTGATCTCAATGTTGTACGGTTTTTTAAAAAAAAATCCGTGTAAAATGTGTTACTAACAAAAATAACAATTCATCAACAGCATTCTTTGAAGACCCAGATTGTTTCCCTGACAGTTTTAAACAATATTATCAGATACCATGTTAATGTAATTGTTAAATTAAATATTTTTAAATGAATTGTTTATCGCTACAAAGATCGGTTACTAAAATGACTGCATATCAGCAACAATGATATTGGACTAGCCGGCTTTGTACTGGGAATTACAAAAACTCTAGCACCCAACTGCAGAAAATCTTTACAAGGTTTAATACATGGGCTGCTTTGTGTCTCAGTCTCACCTTTGAGGAAATAGATTCTGGCTGTTGATGTGACAGCGGTTAAGGTGTTTAACACGATCTGCGCGGTGCTGTCCTTACTCAGTCTCTGACTCTGTGAAGTTCTCTCGTCCAGGATCACCACGGTGGACACCCTGCCCTCCCCGAGCCTGGCTCTGGCTCTTTCGTCTGGGATGACGAACTGCAAGGGCACCGGGCCACCTCTCGACCTGCGGACCACCACCGAGTTCAAGTTCACATTGTGCGAGCCTTGGACGTGAGACGCCGCGAAGGACAGAAAGGGTCTGCAGTCCAGGATCAGATTTCTACTCGTTTGTTTCCGAATAAATTTCTTTAAGCGCTGGCTGTCAATTCCTGAAACTGTCATGCTTAAATATTTTGTTTCCAACCCTCCCAAAAAATCCCTCTCTCTCTCTCTCTTTAAGAGATTTAAGAGATGTGAGAAAGATATTTAGGCAAAACTCTCCTACTCGCTCTCTCTGTGCTTTGGGCTTGTTATTAATCAAGGTCTGGAAAGGGTGATCCCCGTGTAGCCTTTATAAGGGGGGGGGGCAGCTGCCGGTGTGACGTAGATGCCCATATATGGGGCGTGACGTCACGGGGAGCCCATATATGGAGTGCATCCTTGTGGCCATTTCTATATATGGAGCTGAGGTTACCGCCCAGCGACCTGTCCCTCCCCCGCGCCCTCTCCTCTGAGAGGCTGCGAGGGAAAGGAGGGAAGGAAGTGGTGAACTTACTCACTGGGAATTAGTCAAGACGTACAGATACCGGAGAGAGATTTTAAAAAATGGGCACGGTTCCCTCCCTGCGCGCCTAGTCAGTGCTTTTCCCCACCTCAGAAACTACCCTGTAATATCACAGGGACCAGGCCAAATACAACAATTGTTACAGAGATGGCAGGCATTGATTGCGTGTGTGTGACTTTGTGTTTGAATGAGTACATGTGTGTGTATATGACTGAGTGTGTGTGTATATGTGTGTGTGCGTGTATATGACTGTGTATATGAATGAGTGCGTGTGTATATGTGTGTGTGTATGTGTGCGAATGAGTGTATGTGTTGAGTGTGAATGTGAGTGTGTGTGTATATGTATGAGTGTGTGTGTGAGAGAGAGCTTCTCATCCATCCACACACACATTGTGAAAGGAGTGTGAATGTGAGTGTGTGTGTATATGTATGAGTGTGTGTGTATATGTATGAGTGTGTGTGTGTGTGGGAGAGAGAGAGCTTCTCATCCATCACACACTCACGATGTGTGTGTGTGTGTAAGGAGTGTGAAGGTGAGTGTGTGTGTGTATATGTATGTGTGTGTGAGAGAGAGAGCTTCTCATCCATCACACACAAACACACACATTGTGAAAGGAGTGTGAATGTGAGTGTGTGTGTGTATATGTATGAGTGTGTGTGTGTGTGTGGGAGAGAGAGAGAGAGCTTCTCATCCATCACACACAAACACACACATTGTGAAAGGAGTGTGAATGTGAATGTGTGTGTGTGTATATGTATGAGTGTGTGTGAGAGAGAGAGAGCTTCTCATCCATCACACATACATACACATTGTGAAAGGTGTCTCATCCTCAAGCACTGGCGGAGGGAAGTGGGGTGGGGGGGGTGCGAGAGGAGGAAAATCTCAGTCAAGCCGGTGTTTTTATTTTTAAAAATCGTACAATGTAGGTGGTGAGTGAGCTTGCCCCCTCTTCCTCCTCCCCTCACCCCCTTCCAGTCTGGTCATCATAGATGCTGTCAGACCTGCTGAGATTTTCCAGCATTTTCTATCCTTGTTTCACGTTCCAGCACCCTTAGTGTTTTGCTTTTATATTATGGTCATGGCATCTGCCTGATTTACGTATCTGCGGAAAATAGTTGAAAAATACATCATTACAAAAAAAGCTGGAAACACTCAGCAGGTCACAGAGCATCTGTAAAAAGAGGAACTCTCATGCTACCTGACCTGCTGTGTGTTTCCAGCATGTTCTTATTTAAGATTTCCATTGAACTTTGCTTTTGAAAATATGAATATATTGGCTTCTGTTCCATCATCGTGAGCAGGACACCGATAATAGTGAATCAGGAGATACACTGAGCATTATATATTGATAGATACTGACAATCTTGCTTTCCTTTGGCCCCCACCCCACTTCTCAGTGGCCAAATTTGTTTGGCTTTCCGCCCTTTGGAAGAGTTCAGGAATGAGCCGGCCAGTATCCCACTCCTTGGCAAGGATTTCTTTGTTTAGTGATGGAGGCGGGACTGGAGGCGAGAGAGCCGCAGAGAGAGAGCGGCTGAATCTTGCTGATGACCACATGGAATGAAATATCTTCCTCTCCCCACGCTGATGAAATCACCGTTCATCCATCAGTTCATGGAGTGTTTGCGTCAGTGCTGAGGTCTACACTGATGCTTCAGAGTGTGCAATATGTTTCCCATTTAATGGATTTCCAGGGAAACACTAGGAATTCCTCCTTGTTGCTGTCATTTATGCAATGTGGTAACTTCCTTGCTGGGCAGCATGGGCCAGCCAGTGATCCCAGCCAGTAGATCTGGTGCCTGAGGTAGCGAGCTCTTCCTCGCCAGTATGTTCCCACCTCAGGGCTATTCAGAAAGCGGGTGGTTGGAGGAGGTGTGGTGATGGCAACCCGATTAAAGCCTTTAAAGAGTTTAATAAGGCACCTCATTGTGGCAGAAACAAGCCACCTAGCAAGGGGATGAAGGCAGCCCCCCAGCAGATGGGAGATGGAGCTTCATGCTGTTAGGGACTGCCTCACCCCATCCCCCATGGTCACTGGGCTAGAGCTCCAACTTGAAGTATCATCTCATTCTGCCCCCCAACATCTGTCCACCCACATCAGCAGCTTCAACTTTGGTCTGTGGGGCTTTTTTCTTATTAATTGATGGGACATGGGCGTCGCTGGCTGGCCAGCATTTATTGCCCATCCCTAGTTTCCCATGAGAAGATGGTGGTGAGCAGCCTTCTTGAAACCCTGCAGTCCACGTGTTATGCATTGAGCTGTGGGTTGACCTACAAAGCTGTTAAGGAAGGAATTCCAGGATTTTGACCCAACAACAGTGAAGGAACGGTGATATAACCACAGTGGCACAGTGGTTAGCACTGATACCTCACAATGCCAGGGACCAGGATTCAATTCCTGGCTTGGGTCACTGTCTGTGCAGAGCCTGCACATTCTCCCCATGTCTGCTTGGGTTTCCTCCAGGTGCTCAGGTTTCCTCCAGGTGCTCTGGTTTCCTCCCACAGTCCGAAAGACATGCTGGTTAAGTGCATTGGTCATGCTAAGATCTCCCTCAGTGTACCCAAACAGGCAGTGTGACAGCTAGAGAATTTTCACAGTAACTTAGTTGGAGTGTTAATGTGAGTTTACTTGTGACACTAATAAATAAATTTAACTTAACTTTATGCATTTCCAAGTCAGGATGGTGAGTTTCCTTGTGTCTGTTTCCCTTGACCTTCTAGATGCAAGTGGCTGTGGGTTTGGAAGGTGCTGCCTAACGCTGGCGATATGTCTCCTCTGTGCGGATCTTCCTAATGCCCTCCAGCCTCAGGAGTCTGTCCACCATCTTTAATTGGACAGCAAGCATGCTGCATGGCCCAGCAATTGGGAGATCCCAGTCCTCCAAAATCAGAGTCCAGACCCCAATAATAAAAATCCAAGCCATTTATATTAGGAATCACTGGTCCCAGATGCCCAGTGAAAGGTTTGGCAATTCTTCCGCCTCAGGTTGCTTATAATGAGGGATAAAGCAGGTCAGGGAGGATGCTTGGACAAATATAGGGGAAGTGTTGACCGAGTGATATTGTCATGGGATTAGTAATCTAGAGACCCGGGAGTTTGAAAACCACCACAGCAGAAGGTGAAGTTTGAATTTAATAACAATCTATAATTAAAGGTCTAATGATGGGCGAATGGGCCAGGAAATGGCAAATGGAATTTAATGTTGGCAAGTGTGAGGTGGTCCACTTTGGTAGGAATAATGGTAGGAAGGACTATTACTTACGTGGCGAAAAACTGCAGCAGGCGACGGTGCAGAGGGACCTCGGGGTCCTTGTGCATGAGTCGCAAAAACCCAGCTTGCAGGTGCAGCAGGTGGTCAGGAAGGCGAATAGGATGCTGGCCTTCATAGCGAGGGGGATTGAATATAAAAGTAGGGAGGTCTTGCTGCAGCTGTATAGGGCATTGGTGAGGCCGCAGCTGGAGTACTGTGTGCAGTTTTGGGCGCCGCACCTGCGCAAAGATATTTTGGCCTTGGAGGGAGTGCAGAGGAGGTTTACTAGGCTGATACCGGAGTTGAGGGGGTTGAGCTATGAGGAGAGGCTGAATAAACTGGGCTTGTGCTCGTTAGAGTTTAGAAGAATGAGGGGAGATCTCATTGAGACGTATAAGATGATGAATGGGATGGATAGGATAGAGGTGGAGAGACTCTTCCCGCTCAAAAAAGACAGTAGGACTAGGGGGCACAGCCTCAAGATAAAGAGGGGGCGGTTTATAACGGAGTTGAGGAGGAACTTCTTCACTCAAAGGGTGGTGAATCTCTGGAATTCTCTGCCCGTTGAAGTGGTGGAGGCTGCCTCGCTAAATATTTTTAAGACGCGGGTTGATGGGTTTTTGATAAGAGAGGGGATTAAGGGTTATGGGGAGAGGGCGGGAAAGTGGAACTGAGCCACAACAGATCAGCCATGATCTTATTGAATGGCGGGGCAGGCTCGAAGGGCTAGATGGCCTACTCCTGCTCCTATTTCTTATGTTCTTATGTTCTTATGACCATAAAACCATTGTTTATTGTTGTAAAAATCCATCTGGTTCACTCACCAATGTCCTTTGGTGAAGAAAATCTGCATTCCTACCTCATCTGGCCAAATAAGATCCACGGCAAACTCTTAAAAGCCCTTTGAAATACATTCAGTTTAAGGGCAATTAGGGAGTGGGTAATAAATATTGACCCAGCCGAATGCTGTCCATATTCTTGAATGTATAAAAAAAAGAAAGGCCATAACATGGTGGGAGGATAGTCAGGAATCATCAATTATGTCAAATAAGATGACCCATTGATGTGAGAAAGTTTGATTTGTTGTTTATTTTGTACTATGCTAAGAAGATAAGTTGGATTCATTGAGTCTGAACATAACTGCTGTTCCATCTGTTCACTTTATTGTGTAATAAAGCAGTTATTGATTAATATCGCTGTTTGTTTAGTCTGCCTTTGAGGGGATTAAACATATGGAAGACTCTAAAATCCATTGTTACATCCCTGGGTTTATATCAGGCAGCTAAAAGATATGACACTCAAACTGATTGCATGAGTGACTGATGCCACTGAGTGTGTCTTAGGCTGATTAGATTTGTAACATTCTCCTGACTGAAGAAACCTGCAACATGTGATGATAAGATGTGGAGATGCTGGCGTTGGACTGGGGTAAAAACAGAAAGAAGTCTCACACCACCAGCTTAAAGTCCAACAGGTTTATTTGTAGTGAACACCACAAGCTTTCGGAACAGGCTGTCCCTTTGTCAGGTGGGCAGGAGTTCTGATCACAAACAGGGCACAAAGATACAAACTCAATTTACATGAATATTGATTGGAATGTGAGTCTTTACAGCTAATCAAGTCTTAAAGCTACAGACAATGTGAGTGGAGAGAGCATTAAGCACATGTTAAAAGAATGTGTATTGTTTCCAGACAGGAAAGTTAGTGAGCTCTTGCAAGTCCAGGCAAGTTGTGGGGGTTACAGATAGTGTGACATGAACACAAGATCCCAGTTGAGGCTGTCCTCATGTGTGCAGAACTTGGCTATCAGTCTCTGCTCAGCCACTCTGCGCTGTTGTGTGTCGTGAAGGCTGCCTTAGAGAACGCTAACCCGAATATCAGAGGCCGAATGCCCATGACTGCTGAAGTGTTCCCCAACACAAAGAGAACAGTCTTGCCTGGTGATTGTCGAGCGGTGTTCATTCATCCGTTGTCGTAGCGTCTGCGTGGTCTCCCCAACGTACCATGCTTTGGGACATCCTTCCTGCAGTGTATCAGGTAGACAACGTTGGCCGAGTTGCAAGAGTATGTACCGTGTACCTGGTGTTCTCATGTGAGATGATGGCATCCGTGTCGATGATCCGGCATGTCTTACAGAGGTTGCTGTGGCAGGGTTGTGTGGTGTCATGGTCACTATTCTCCTGAAGGCTGGGTAGTTTGCTGCGGACAATGGTCCATTTGAGGTTATGGAGTTGTTAGAAGGCAAGAAGTGGGGTTGTGGGCATATGATGACGAGGTCAGGAAATTAGACTGTGGACAATCACAGAAAAATATCCTTCTACAATATCCATCTTTCTGAATTAGAGTTGCCACAAGTCCACAGAACCCACCAAACTGCAGCAACTGCTTGTCATCCAGTGAAAAGATTATTTGAGTAAAAAACCAGCCTAACAAAAAGGACAGGGCAAAAACTTACACTTGGTTTAAGTGTACTTTTCCTGGTGACTATTACCCAGTAACCAAAACAGTGTTGTCAGATGATGCTGTTTCTAGGTGTTTCCCAAGGCTGGGTCTGCTGGAATCTCCCTAGAGGGCAGGTACCTCTTTAAGCAAACCTTATAATTTTAATATAAACAGACAATACTTGAGAATTAGAAAATGAATTATTAATACCATTATGCGGTCATGATGGTTGAGTGTACTGTCAATAAAGCCACGCCCAAATGTTAACTGACCTTCTTCAGATGCTGATTCACCTGCCGTGCATTTATGGCATTCTCTGTTTAATCTTTTACACATTGCGTTTCTATGTCAGCCCAGTGCAGTAACTTGTTTTTGGAAAGCTCTAGGGTTTTCAAAACTCATTCAGAGCGAATGAATGACTAAAGTGTGACTTTGCCTGATTCAGTCAAGTTAATTTCTGTCATGGCAGATTAATTTCCATTAAGATGATTGCAAGGAAAGTTCTGATAATTACTACATGTAACTGATTGACATTTTTGAGTTATGTGTAATTGTACGCTCTATAGCACTGGTCACATCGGTGTCTCAAAGTGTAGCTAATCTGCTGATGACTAGGGCGGCATGGTGTTAGAACTGCTGCCTCACAGCGCCAGGGACTTGGGTTTGATTCCCAGTTTGAGTCACTGTCTGTGCAGAGTTCTCTCCATGTCTGCATAGGTTTCCTCCAGGTACTCCGGTTTCCTCCCACACTCCAAAAGACCTGCTGGTTAGGTGCATTGGTCATGCTAAATTCTCCATCAATGTACCCGAACAGGCACTGGAGTGTGGTGACTAGGAGATTTTCACAGTAACTTCATTGCAATATTAATGTAAGCTGATTTGTGATACTAATAAACAAACTTAAAAACGAACGTTACTTGTGGACTAGCATTTAAATGACCGGAGTGAGTCCAAGCAGAATCACTTTAGGGGATTGCCTTTGTAACCTCTAAGCTTGACTATTCCAAAATTTTGAACAAGCTTTTGGTCTTCAGTCCTAATATTGTCTTCTATAGTTTGTTGTCAAAAATGTTTCATTGCTCTTGGAGATATTACATTAAAGGTGCCATACAAAAGCAAGTTTTTGTACTTGTTGTTGTCCTGGCCAGACTCCTTGCAAACTCTGTAAACTTCAGCTCACCAAAGCTCTTCTGTCTTGTTGTAATACACAGCAGAGCATCACCTATCACCTTTGTGTTCACTGACCTACAGTGGTCTGGCATTATGTCCCGATTTTAAAATTACCTGAAGAAGGATATCCTTGCTATAGAGAGGGTACAGTGAAGGTTTACCAGACTGATTCCTGGGTTGGTGGGTCTGTCACATGAGGAGGGAATAAGTCAGTTAGGATTATATTCACTGGAGTTCAGAAGAGTGAGAGGAATCTCATAGAAACTTATAAAATTCAAACAGATTAGACAGGGTGGATTCAGAAAGAATGTTCCCCATGGTGGGGAAGTCCAGAACTAGGGGTCATAGTTTGAGGATAAGGGGTAAACCTTTTAGAATGAGGTGAGGAGAAATTTCTTCACCCAGCGGGTGGTGAATATGTGGAATTCACGACCACATAATGTAGTTGAGGCCAAAACGTTGTCTGATTTCGAGAAGAAATTAGATATAGCTCTTGGGGCTAAAAGGATCATGGGATATGGGAGGAAGGGAAGATCAGAATATTAAATTCGATGTTCAGCCATGATCAAAATGGTGGAGGAGGCTTGAAGGGCCAAATGGCCTACTCCTGCTTCCATGTTTCTAACCCCTTCCATGGCTTCGCTCCTCTTATTCTCTGCAACCTCCTCCAGTCCTACAATCTTCCAGGATATGTGTTCCTCAATTGTTATCTTTTGCGCATCCTGAATTTTTGACCATCCCAGCTGTGTCCAGCTATGTCCCACCTCCAGAGTTTAAACTTTTCATCCACACTCGCTGGGAAATCCCACCTGAGGTCAACGGACCTTTGCATTGTCTACGTCCCACCGCTACGATTCCCATGGTGGGCGTGGGATGGGAAAATTCTGCCCTGGATCTCTCCACTTGTCTTCTCTCCTTTAACCCACTCCCTAAAACCTTCCTCCTTAACTAAGTTTTTCTCACCTGTCCTCATATCTCATGTGGTCTGGTGTCAGAATTTGTTTGGTAACATTCTTGTGAAGAGTCTTAGGGTGTCTTAATTCACTGAAGATGCTAAATAAATGCAAATAGTTGTTGCTTGTTGAAGTTGGATGTCTTTCTTTTTCAAATAATCATCCATTTCTTTGATAGTTGCCTCTTGTAATAAAACATATTTATTCTAACAATCCATTGTCTGAAAAAACTCTTCGAAACTCCCCTTTTCTCATAACCATAAGTTTCAGTTCCGTGTTACTGATTCACTAATCAGTGGAAATAATCTGTCGTCATGCAGAAATTTTCAGAATTTTGAAAACCACTATTAGTTCCCATTAAAGCTTTAACCAGCAGAAGTCTTTCTTTGTAATCATAACCTTTCATTCCTGGTTCCTTGTTAAGATAGGTCTGACTGCCTATTCTCTGTCTCTTCTGTTACATTACTGGATTGCCTACATTTTTTTGTGGCAATTCCTTTATGTGGCACTTTTAAAACATTCCTGAAAATCAATATTTATTGTTCACAATGTTCTGTTTAATTGGATGTGAATCATTCAGATTAAATTAGTCATGCATAGCTTGTTTTCTATGGATCCGTGATGGTTCCCTTCATATTCTTCCAGCAGCTGACTAATTTTATCTTTATCGTAGCTGATTTTTACATGGGAACAAGGGAGTGGCGGAAAATGGTGTCATTAACTTTACTGCCAGCCAAACCTGTTCCAATTTTCACTGAGGCCCATCACACGGGTAGCTGAATCATGTGCCTGAAACAAGCAGTAGGCCTCTTTCACATGCAATTCAGGGTCCTAATGATGTCAATAGAACCCCAGTTGCAGTTTTAAGGGGTACATGGGGCTTGTCAAACCAATGCTCCATGCATAACTAACAATAGCAGGAACAGAACTCAAGCAGGCCTCCTAAGGTTGTCATCACGCTTGAACTGCTGAAAGGCCATGGGTTACCCAGGGTTCTCTGAGGAAACTGCCTGCCAGTGGTCTCCATCATTATCACACCTTCACCCGTTCTTGGAGTCTCATCACCTGTCATTGCATTTGTGCCTGTCAACTGTCTATAAAAGAAGGTCTAACCAATTGGCATATCAATGATCAGCACTCATTTTGCACTGCATTGAGGTTTGGGACAGTCGTTGTCCTGCCCACCATTACTTCTCAGATTAACCACTCTACTTCTATCATAAGAACATAAGAACATAAGAAATAGGCCATCTAGCCCTTTGAGCCTGCCCCGCCATTCAATAAGATCATGGCTGATCTGTCGTGGCTCAGTTCCACATTTCCGCCCTCTCCCCATAACCCTTAATCCCCTCTCTTATCAAAAACCCATCAACCCGCGTCTTAAAAATATTTAGCGAGGCAGCCTCCACCACTTCAACGGGCAGAGAATTCCAGAGATTCACCACCCTTTGAGTGAAGAAGTTCCTCCTCAACTCCGTTCTAAACCGCCCCCCCTTTATCTTGAGGCTGTGCCCCCTAGTCCTACTATCCTTTCTGAGCGGGAAGAGTCTCTCCACCTCTATCCTATCCATCCCATTCATCATCCACTCCAGTCATAATCATCATCTATCACTCCAGTCATAAAATTCCTACACTCAGAAGAAGGTAACTCAGCCCATTGAGCCTGCACCAACAACAATCCCAACTAGGACCTATCCCCATAACCCCACATATTTACTCTGCTAATCTTCCTGATACTGAGGGGCAATTTCGCATGGCCAATCAATCTAACCCATACATATTTGGAGTGGGGGAGGAAACTGGAGCACCAGGAGGAAACCCGCACAGACAGTGACCCGAGGTCAGAAATGAACCCATAGTCCTGTGAATGCGTCATGGATAAGTTAATTGTTTCCTGCCGTGCTCCCTCTGCCTGGTCCACCTTGGGGCTCAAACCTGCCCTTACAGGTGCAACAACCTCAACTGTTCCATTCACCTCTTACTCTAATGCCCAGGAGAGAGTTAGCAATGGGGTATAGTGTGAAGTTGTGATGCGTGCAGATGCAATGGGGCATGGAGTCTCTTTCATTGAATGGTCTCAGTAAGACAAGAAGATGGGTTATTTGTGATAACTTTTCAGAAGTAGCTTTCAGTTGAAAGAATGATATGATCAAGAGGCTTAGCACATGCATTGTTGCAAGAAAAGGAAGAGAGGAAACAACAAGCTAAAGATTGCATGAACACTGAGGCGATGGCATTTCTCCATCCGCAATCTATAGTGTCAATTTTCAGATTCTATAATAAACTGACTTACTTTTAACTTGTTAATTATCTCGACAGAGTTTATATTTCATTTTAATCAGGAAAGAACAGTTATTTGCATAAGTTTTACTGCTGCTATCTAGCTATGTCATGGTGAGAGTTCTACTGTTTTACACTGTTTGATATCTTTCAGAGAATTGTTAACAACTCCCTCATGCTGATAGCTCTGACTCATACTATTATTAGTTGACAGTCATGGATATTCTTGTCATGGTGACACAATGGTCAGATTTACTTTTGTGTTGTTTTTCAGATCATTATGTGCCTCTTCCCATGTTGAGAGTGCTGTGGAAAATGCATTGACAATTGTCTGCTAATTGCAACAGACTCAGATCCTCCTTCAGCAGAATGGTTATCATTACTTCAAAACATTAACCACAAATCCTCGTAGATAAAGCTGGCTTTCTGAAGTAGTTATTGAGACACTATTGTCGAAGGTACACAGAAATCATACATTGCAGAAGGAAGCCTTTCAGCCCATAGCATCTGCACCGACTTGCCAAAAGAGCATTCCACCCAAGCCCCCCTCTCTATCCCTGTAATCCCCATGCATTTACTCTGCTAATCCGCCTAACTTACTCATCTTTGGACACTAAAGGGCAATTTAACATGGCCAATCCACCTAGTGTGTTCATCTCTGGACTGTGGGAGGAAACTGGAAGAAACCCACGTAGACACGGGGAAAATTCCACACCGTCACCCAAGGCTGGAGTTGAACCTGGATTACGAGCGTTGCAAGACAGCAGTGTTAACCACTCTGCCACCAATACTTTGACAAATCTTTTCCTTTTGAAACAGTTGAATTTGGAAATTTGGCATGTCAGCTATGACTCTCACCAACTTTTACAGATGCTCGATAGAAAGCATTCTTTCTAATTGTATCACAGCTTGGTATGGCTCTTGCTCTCTGCAAGACCCTAAGGAACTACAAAAGGTTATGAATGTAGCCCAATCCATCACGCAAACCAGCACCCCATCCATCTGTCTACACTTCCTGCTGCCTCAGCAAAGCAGCCAGCATAATTAAGGACCCCATGAAGCCTGGACATTCTCTCTTCCACCTTTTTCCTTCGGGAAAAAGATACAAAAGTCTGATGTCACATACCAATTTACTCAAGAACAGCTTCTTCCTTGCTGCTGTCAGATTTTTGAATGGATTTGCCTTGCATTAAGTTGATCTTTCTCTACACCCTAGCTATGACTGTAACACTACATTCTGCACTCTCTCCTTTCCTTCTCTATGAATGACATGAATGCAAGAAACAATACTTTTCACTGTATACTAATACATGTGACAATAATAAATCAAATAAAAAAAATAATTGCTTGGCCTCCTGAATGGTCTGAGTTCATTCTTATACCAATTGTCTATTTTCTCATTATCCATGGAAATCAATATAAGGGGGATTAAATCAACCCCAAGAACAAGTGGATTTTGGACGGGTGAGAACTTAAAACATAAAATATTTCAAACTCAACCCAACCTCCCTGAACTGCCCCTCCCTCTCTTATTTCTGAAAGGAGAGTGGGAGGGTGACCAATACACTCTCAGGAAGTGGGGCAGTCAGTAAAAACCTATGAGAATGCTGCACGCCTCCATTTTAACTTGCTGCTGTAGACTCACTTAATTTTATTTGCATTTCTCTAGTCTTGGAGGCAATGAGATGGAATCGATGAACTGGATACTTCACAGTACTGCCTTTGGGCTGGGGAGGGGCAGAAGTGTTTCTCCTCCCCCCCAACACCCCACCCCACTTCAACAAGCCAAACTGTAAAGCACCCCATCCCTCATTATTCCGCCCCCCGATCTCTAGCTCATCCCTCGCTGCGACCTGTCGCTCCCTCTCTTGAACTCCCACCCCCCCCCCTGCAGTGATCGCAGTCTCTATCTGCCTCCCTATTTCTGCTCCTCCACTCTGATAAACAGGCTGACTGTCGGACGAGAAACCAGGTCAAAAGATTTGCAGATGTCCTGCAGTTGAAAGAACCATTCTGTCAGCTCCAACTCTCAATCCAGACTTTAACGCAAAGCCCTGTCTCTCTGTTCAGGTGGACATGAACACAGGAACATCGCAATTCAGCCCATCAAGTCTGCTCCGTCATTCAATCAGATCATGGCTAACCTCTTCCAGGCCTCAAGTCCACCTCCCCGCCTCTTCCCCATACCCCCTTATGCCTTTTTTTAAAAATTAGAAACAGATCTCTCTTTTCTTGAAACCATTCAACGATTCAGACTCCACTGCACTATGGAGCAATGAGTTCCACAAATTCACCACCCTTTGCGAGAAGTCAGTCCTCCTCATCTCAGTTTTAAATCTACTGCCTCTCACCCTACACCTGTGGCCTCTTGAGATTGGCCCACAAGGGGAAACATTTGGTCTACGTTACTCTATCAATCCCTTTTAGTATTTTATATACCTCAGTCAGATCCCCTCTCATCATTCTAAACTCCAGCGAGTATAAGCCCAAAATATTTAATCTCTCCTTATGTGTCAATTGTTTCATCTCCGGAATCAATTTGGTGAACCTCCTCTGAATTGCCTTCAATGCCACTATATCCTTCCTCAAATAAGGAGACCAAAACTGGACACAATGCTCCAGATGTGGTCTCACCAACACTCGATACAATTGCAACAACACTTCTCTACTTTTATATTCCAGTCCTCTTGCAATAAATGCCAACATCCCATTTGCCTTTATTAATACATGCTGCACCTGCAAGGATTCCAAAGCATTTTCCAAAGAAAGATGGGTGGATGACGGTGTGAAAGGGGCTCCTGCTCATGCCATCGTAAGCATTTACCCACCAACAAACAGCACAGAAGTCAGATAAACTGGTCAATTATTTCATTGCTGGTCGTGAAACCTTGCCACGCATATATTTGGCTATCCCGTTTGCCCACATAATAGGAATGACTGCACTTCCAAAGTATTTAATTGTCTGGAAACCACACTGGGATGTGAAAGGCGTCATAGAAAATCTTCACTGCTCAGCAATTCACCATCAACAACAACAACCTGTCTTTATCAAGCAGCTTTAACATCTCAAGGTGTTTCCCAGGGGCATTATAACATAAAACTTGACAGCGATGTACAAAATAAGTGATGAGGACAAAACACAAGCTTGGTCAATGAGGTAGATTTTAAGTGCTGTCTTAAATGAGGAAAATGTGGTTGAGAGGCCGAGACGTTTAGGAAGTCAATTTACATTCCAGGTAGCTGAAAACGCAGCCACCAATTGTAGGGTGATTAAAATGAGGGAGTGCTCAAGAAGCCAGAGTTAGTTGAGTGCAGGTATCATAGAATAGAATTTATAGAATCCCTACAGTGCAGAAGGAAGCCATTTGGCCCATCGAGTCTATTCCTGTAACCCCACATATTTACCCTGCTAATCCCCTGATACTAGGGGCAATTTAGTACGGCCGATCCACCTAACCCGCACATCTTTGGACTGTGGGAGGAAACCGGAGCATCCGGAGGAAACCCATGCAGACACAGGGAAAATGTGCAAACTCCACACAGACAGTGACCTGTGTGGAAGTGGGAAGAGAGACCACTGATAGTGATTCTCTGACTATGATTAGATAGATTGAATGAAATTAAAATGAAGATATGAAAGGCAAGTGCATGTCCCCTACAGCTGAACAATAATGGCAAAGAATTGGGTGAAGGTAGTGTAATCAACACTATGGTTAAGAAAGTCCACCAACGCCTCTATTTTCTCAAAAGAGAAAGGAAACTTGGCATGTCAGCCAAGACTCTCACCAACTTTTACAGATGCACCATAGAAAGCATTCTGTCTGGTTGTATCACAGCTTGGTATGGCCCCTGCTCAGCCCAAAACCGTATAAAAAGTCATGAATGTAGCTCAATCCATCACCCAAACTAGCCTCCCATCCATTGACTCTGCCTATACTTCCAGCTGCCTCGGCAAAGTAGCCAACATAATTAAGGACACCCACGCACCCCAGATATTCTCTCTTCCACCTTCTTCCGCTGAGAAAAAGGTACAAAAGTCTGAGGTCACATACCAACCGACTCAAAAACAGCTTTTTCCCTGCTGCCATTAGACTTTTGACTGGGCCTACACTGCATTAACTTGATCTTTCTCTACCCCTTAGCTATAATTGTAATACTACATTCTGCACTGTCTCGTTTCCTTCTCTATGACGGTATGCTTTGTATAGCGCACAAGAAAGAATACTTTTCACTGTATGCTAGTACATGTGACAATAACAAACCAAATCAAATCAAATCAAAAAACCAAATCAACAATACAAAAGCTGCAAGCAGATTGAAAAGGATAGGAGGGGTAGGTGACTTTTGATAAGAACCATTTTCATTCTGTGGAAATCAGATTGGAGAGATTCAAACACGGGGTATGATTTTACCTGTGGGTTTCAGGACCTTGACACTAGACTCAAATGGGAATCAGAAACATTCACTCATCTGCAATTATCCCCGAATTAGTGGCTGCAGGGCAAGATTGCAATTCAATTAAGGATCTCAGGTAGACTGTGGAAGCTGGGATGCCCTCCAGCTGGGAAGCAGCAGCAGCGGGGCTGCTTTTACAGGTAAATGAGAAAGAGGGAGCCCCATGAAGGCTCCCTCTCCCTTTCTCTCCACCTTTTTAAAATGCAAAATGAATAGATTTTCTCAGCAGCTGGACCACCAGTGTTCGGGAGGAACACCTCCATACGCTGGTCTATGGCTTCACAGAGCGAGTCTAAACCTGCTTGAAGCATTGGCAAGCTCCCCCTACCCTGCCCACTCTCTTTCAGTCTGCACCCCGCTCCCCAAACCCCAGGAGCTGCTTCCCAGCAATGCTGAACTGCTTCCCAATGCCTCCAATGACCGTGAGACCGACTAGAAAATTCCAGTCAGCCTCTGACAATTAGACTCAATAGGCCATTAATTGGATGAATCGGCCAGCCCTGCTTCAGGCCTTGCCAACTGCACCCCCCACCCTCCCCCCAACACCCCCACCCCAATCCCACTGCCAGGAAAATGGCCAACTGGCTGATAGACTCAGGGAAGATGCAGGCTCCCCACTCCAATCCCAGTCCTCAGTTGGGGCAGCACGGTGGCACAGTGATTAGCACTGCTGCCTCATACCATTAGGGACCCGGGTTCAATTCCAGCCTTGGGTCACTGTCTGGGTGGAGTTTGCACATTCTTCCTGTGTCTGTATGGGTTTCCTCTGAGTGCTCTGGTTTCCTCCCACACTGCAAAGATGTGCGGATTAGGTTGAGTGGCCATGCTAAATTGCCCCTAGTATCAAGAGGATTCGCTGGAGTTATGGGAATAGGACCTGGGTAGGATTGTTGTTGGTGCAGACTTGATGGGCCGAAAGGTCACCTTCTGCACTGTAGGGTTCTATCTAAATCCACCTCCAGGAAAGTGGCTAAGCGGCAAGTCAGGGAATGTGCAGGCTCTTCATCTCAATCTTCTGGGAAAACGGCCAGGGGACTGAATAGAATCGGATAACAAACGTGGTGATTTTCAGTGTGAATTTTAGCATGCGCCTGCCTCTGCGCTCACTCCCACCAGGGCCTGTGAATCTTCCCCATGGAGTTCCAGGAAAGATAGGCATGAATTTGGGCGGTGACAAAGTGTTAATTCAAGCTGAGTGGTGCTCTGTATAAACACTACATGTTACAGTTCAACGAAGTAAAGGGTACACTTAACATGGATCGATCCTGCCCTTTCTCTCACTCAGTGGTATCAGAGCAGACACAATAAACACAAAACGTTTCACTGTCTGAAAATTCGCTGCAGCTCACATTCAGACAGCATTTTGAAAATCCTCCCAGCGCTCTTCACCTTAATGCTGTATTTCTCTTAGCAAATCTCTCTCCCTTTTCACCTTTTTAATTACAGACCTCTCTTTCAACAGCTGCTACCACAGAGCTCAGGCATTCATACTCAATGGTGTACACCTAATGCATGTGAATCACAGACAATGTGAGTCCACCACTACAATTATTTTGTAGCAAATCTGTTTGACTAATCTTACATTCTATTCATTTTTTATGCAGCCAATTTTTTTCTTAAAGGGGAAGGAATGTTTGGTAAAATCCAGAAACCAATACATTTTCACATAAATTTCACTTATTCTTAGCACTTTCCTGAATCAGACTACTATAATATCGAATGGTAACATCAGGAAGATAATATTGTGACACAAAAATGTTTGATTTTGATTTGATTTGCTTTACTATTGTATTAGTATACAGTGAAAAGTATTGTTTCTTGCGTACTACACAGACAAAGCATACCGTTCATGGAGATGGAAAGGAGAAGGTGGAGAATATAGTGTTACAGTCATAGCTAGGGTATAGAGAAAGATCAACTTAATGTGAGGTAGGTCCATCCAAAAGTCTGATGGCAACAGGGGAGAAGCTGTTCTTGAGTCGGTTGATACATGACCTCAGATTTTTGTTTTTTTTTCCTGATGAAAGAAGGTGGAAGAGAATGTGTCAGGGGTACATGGGATCCTTGATTATGCTGACTGCTTTTTCAAGGCAGCAGGAAGTGTGGACAGAGTCAATGGCTGGGAGGCTGGTTTGTGTGATGGATTGGGCTTCATTCGCAACCCATTGTAGTTTCTTGTGGTCTTGGGCAGAGCAGGAGCCATACCAAGCTGTGATACATCCAGAAAGGATGGTTTCTGTGGTGCATCTGTAAAAGTTAGTGAGAGTCGTAGAGGACATGTGAAATTTCCTTAGTCTTCTGAGAAATTAGAGGCTTTAACAATGAGGAAACACTAGATAAGTTGGGTTCTTCTCTCCTTTTGGCAAAGGGAAAAGTAATATGTAGAAGGATTAGAGGGGAATTAAGGAGAAACTTTTTCATCCAGATGGTATAGCGTTTGGGAGTCATTGCCTGAAAGAGGGGTAAAGACTGAAACTCCCATCATTTTTGAAAATAAACACTTGGATGTGTACTTGAAGTGTCTGTAAAGCTATATACCAAGAGTCAGAAAGTGGCTTTTGACTGGTTTTCTCTTTTTCTGCTAGCAAAGGCATGATGGGCTGAATGGCCTCCTTCTATGCTATAAGCTTTCTATGTAAAATTTTTACGAAAAACAGCTCCAGGTCTATTAAAATATAGGTACATGTGTGTCAGAAGTCGTTCCTAGTGCCACTCTTTAATTCAGCATGTTACAGGGAGTTTGCAATGTATTCGATATCTGCTGTTTCTGCTGAGTGTCTAGGTCTTCAACAGTTAATCAGCAGTAACATTCGAACACGATAGGTAGAAAGGTTCAACTGCTCCCCATAATAAACATCATTAACATAAAATAATCAAATTAATTGATGTTATCAGGAAATGAGATTTGACATTCAAAGAACAAGTTTTGAAGTGAAAATGAACAATATGAACAAAATGAACAAAATCAAAATGAACAATAAGGGGATATTCTTGTGGGAAAGTGATTACTTCCTGGATTCCACATTGCATTTTTATTGTTTCAATTGGTAATGTTCCAAACCTGTTTAATGGACAAAAGAGAACCTGAAGCAAAATGGGGAACTTGAGTATAAGAACTTCCCAAGTCTATTGCTAGAAAACTAACAGATGATATTTTGTTGCAACGAGCTTCTGTAGACTAACATCGAATCCCTTTAGTGCAGAAGAAGGCCATTCAGCTCATCAAGCCTACACCGACACCTATCCCACCCAAATCCTAGCAACCCCATGTATTTACCCTGCCCCTGACACCAAGGGGCAATTTAGCAATCCACCTAACCCGCATATCTTTGGACTGAGGGAGGAAACTGGAGCACTCAGAGGAAACTCACGCAAACTTGGGGAGAATGTGCAGGCTCCACGCAGGCAGTGACCTGAGGCCGGGACTGAACCTGAGTCCCTAGCGCTGTGAGGCAGCAGTGCTAACCACTGTGCCACCATGCCACCCTTGTAATAACTGATTTAAGGTAATGGGTAAAAGAACCAGGGGGGCATGAGAAAACCCTTTTTTTAACACAGTGAGTGGTTAGGATTTGGAAAGCACTACCTGACAGGGTAGTGGAAATGAATTCAGATTTAACTTTCAGAAGGAGATACATACTTGAAAAGGTTAAGTTAACAGAACAATGGATAGAGAATAGGGGAGTGGCAATAGCTGGCTGGTTCCTCGAAAGGATGCACTCATTTGCCTCCTTGCACCATCCGAAGGGTCGGATTCTCCAACCTCGCCTGCAGCTGGGATTCTCCAGTCCTGCTGCAGTGAATGGAGGTTTGGCTGTGTGCCAAATTCTGGCAGAGATGGCAAGGTGTGAACGGCCAGAGAATCACGGCCTAAGATTGTGTGTTAATTACTTTTTGCATTATTAATTTAAAAATTATATCAGACAAAGAATTTCATAAAGATCAGCTATAGATTGGACAATGTCTGTAGAACGAAAGGACTGAATGGCCTTTACTTATTCTGTTGTTACTTTTATTTGGCAGGTGGGCAGCACGGCGACACAGTTGGTAGCACTGCTGCCTCAAAGTACCAGGGACCCGGGTTCAATTCCGGCCTGGGATTACTATCTGTGTGGAGTTTGCACGTTCTCCCCTTGTCTATGTGGGTTTCCTCTGGGTGCTACGACTTCCTCCCACAGTCCAAAGCCAGGCTAAATTGACCCTAATGTCAGGTGGAATTAGCCGGATAAATACGTGGGGTTATAGGAACAGGGTCTGGGTGGAATCATGGTCAGTGCAGCCTCGATGGGCTGAATGGCCTCCTTCTGCACTGTGGGGATCCTATGATTCTTACAATGTCAAGACCTGAAGGATCCCCGCCCTTACAATGTCATAGGTTGTTATTTCTCTAGGGTAAGTGCGAAATGCCTCAAGCTTGCATAATACTATTAAAGTTATTGGGTGAGATTCTCTGGTCTCATCCATGGCTGGATCCATTGCAAGCAAGAACGGAAAATTTGGCGTTCCATCCAAAATTCCATTCACTTCCAGCAACAACGGAAAATCCCAGCTGTGAACCAGGACAGAAGATTTTGGCCAGTATGTGCAATGCCTGTGCCCAACTGACCAGAAAAGATAGAAATCAGCATTAAACTCCGAAAAACAGGAACCAAAATCAAGGGCAGAATCTTATGGCCCCATTGTGGTGGGGCAGGGCCAGAGAATGCGTGACTGGGAAACTCCCCAACCCCCACCACCCACTTCCAAGATGAAACTGCAGCTCATAAAGTCACTGAGTCATTGTAGCACAGGAGGAAGCCATTTGACCCATTAAGTCCATTCAATCGCCTCTCTCGGCTGAGTTAGCAGATCTCAGTTGCAACTGTAGAAGAATTATCATAACTGGGTGAAGCGTTTCTGAAATGGCCAGAGTGGGGGTGAAGGAACAACCAGGATTCACACGCAGTAACCCTTTTACAGCCGCATATCTGTTGAATAAAGATTGGAGCACTGCCTTTCTGGGTTGTGAGGAGGCTGGGACACTGGCTGTGTGAGGTGTGAGGGGGCGGGGACACTGGCTGTGTGAGGTGTGAGGGGGTGGGGACACTGGCTGTGTGAGGTGTGAGGGGGCGGGGACACTGGCTGTGTGAGGTGTGAGGGGGCGGGGACACTGGCTGTGTGAGGTGTGAGGGGGCGGGGACACTGGCTGTGTGAGGTGTGAGGGGGTGGGGACACTGGCTGTGTGAGGTGTGAGGGGGCGGGGGACACTGGCTGTGTGAGGTGTGAGGGGGCGGGGACACTGGCTGTGTGAGGTGTGAGGGGGCGGGGACACTGGCTGTGTGAGGTGTGAGGGGACGGGGACACTGGCTGTGTGAGGTGTGAGGGGGCTGGGACACTGGCTGTGTGAGTTGTTAGGGGGCGGGGACACTGACTGTGTGAGGGAGCTGGGACACTGGCACTGTGAGTTGTGAGACCATTGGGACACTGGCTGTGTGAGTTGTTAGGGGGCTGGGGCACTGGCTGTGTGAGTTGTGAGGGAGCTGGGACACTGGCAGTGTGTGTTGTGAGGGCACTGGCGCACTGGCTGTGTGAGTTGTGAGAAGTTCAGCAGAGATTGCTGCTGCTTCTGTCTTGAGATTTCAGACCTTTTCCTCTGTTTCCTTCTGCAGTATTTGATTTGTTCTGAGGGCTCTTTTGTTTTATCAACTCTGTTGGAGCATTTTTGATTTGATTTGATTTATTATTGTCACATGTATTAACATACAGTGAAAAGTATTGTTTATTATAGACAAAACATACCATCCATAGAGAAGGAAATGAGAGAGTGCAGAATGTGGTTTTATAGTCATGACTAGGGTGTAGAGAGAGATCAATTTAAGCAAGGCAAGTCCATTCAAAAGTCTGATGGCAGCAGGGAAGAAGCTGTTCTTGAGTCAGTTGGTACGTGACCTCAGACTTCTGTACGTATTTCCCGACCGAAGAAGGTGGAAGAGAGAATGTCTGGGACGCGTGGGCCCTTAATTATGCTGGCTGCTTTGCCGAAGCAGCGGGAAGTGTAGACAGAGTCAGTGGATGGGAGGCTGGTTTGCGTGATAGATTGGGCTATATTCATAACTTTTGTAGTTCTTTGTGGTCTTGGGCAGAGCAGGAGCCATACCAAGCTGTGATACATCTGGAAGCAATGCTTTCTATGGTGCATCTGTAAAAGTTGGTAAGAGTTGTAGCTGACATGCCACATTTCCTTAGTCTTCTGAGAAAGTAGAGGCATTGGTGGGCAGCTTTTAGTTCACAGCACCATTGACATTTCAGCACTCTACTCTGCTGGAGGCACCTCTTCTGCGGAGGAAGAGAAAGGCTTAAGGGAAAGGAAGCCAGGGTGTCTGCAGGAAGTGTTGCAGGGAGAGCCCTGTGAGAGGGAAGGCACAGGCATTGGGAGTTACAGGGAATACTAGGACAGCAAGGTGGATGGCACTGCAGATGATGCCACTGGCAGCTGTCAGAGTGTACAGGCAAGTGACCCAGTATCTCAACATGCCCAAGCTCCAATGCTGCCTCTCTAAGGACACTGTGACATCATTGTGCCACATGATGAGGCTGGAGATCACCTCTAACTGTGTGAGTGGGCACCAATGTCAGTGGCTCTGAAAGTCACACTGGCCCTCAATTTTCTATGCATCTGATCATAGGGAATCCATGTGGAGTGTCCCAATTAGCTGTCCACAGCTGCGAGAAGCTTATAACCACTGCTCTGATCAGATGGATTGACACATTCATTTATTAACGGATGGAGCAAGCCAAATCAGGCTGAGTGAGATAGAGGCTCCTCAGCCATTGCAGGTTTCTCTTGTATCCAGAGTCCCATTGACTAGGCTCATATGGCTATCAAGACTCCAGCAGGTCAACTGGGTGTCTGTATGAAGTGTTACCACTCCAGGAAAACAGAAAATGCTGGAAAATCTCAGCAGGACTGACAGCATGTGTGGCATTGCATACATCCATTTTATCGTCCTTCTTTGTCACTTCCATTTTTCCCCTTCTCCATTCCATCTCTTCTTCTTACTCCCCGCCTTCTTTCAGGGCAACTGCCATAATCCCCAGGTAGTCCCTTAATCATCTGTATCTCTGTTCTGCCACTCACGCATACAGATCACTTAATGGATACTTTTAGCACCTTCTCAGCCTTCTGTATCCTCATTTACATTTCCGTCCTTATAGTATAAATCTCTGCTGATTCTCTTTGCTCTTAGCTCTGACAAAGGGTCATTTAGACTCAAAATGTTGATTCTATTCTTTCCCCACAGATGCTGTCAGGCCTGCTGAGATTTTCCAGCATTTTCTGTTTTGTTGCAGTAAAGTACTGGTTTGGTTTTACTCTCATTTTCACTTCTCTACATTGTCCCACAAAAGCCTGAGATGATACTTTGACTTACTTGGTAGAAGCATGTGGAGAGCGCTACAGGCAGAATACATTCCAGATAAATGATTTGTACTGTCGTCATGCTGATAGTGAAAAAAACACCAAATTACGCACAAAATATTGAACTTTAAATAGACTTACGGATTTTTAAAAAATGGACACGAGTCAAAGATGACTAAGAATGTAAACTCAATTTGTGGTTGAATTGTTGGTGGGTGATACGAAGAGAGAGAGACAATGAAATCACACTCTGTTTCCAGACAATATACAACTGCCATCCAGATATTAATTGTCATCTGCTATGGAGACAATGGGAGATATGGGAATGATATGCTGTGAGCAATGTCCCAGCCTGATTTGAGGGTTTTGCCTTTTAGAAATATACAAAGACTGGGATAAAAGCCTGCTTCAGAACTTGATCATAGTCATCTGGTCTGACAATGTGTGACATGGTGGGAAAAGACAGCAGATCCCTACAAAAGCTTGCAGGAACTTTACTCTCTTTCTCTCGAACTCTTTCTCTGAGTGCTGAAGCAAGGCAAGTCAGCAAAGCTACAGCTGAAAAGGAAGCTGGGCAGCTTCTCAGTCAAACTGGAATCTCAAAACCAACTATTCACCAGCTGAAGTCAGCACTTCTCGAATCATGAATTACAATAATGTTGCAATGTTTCACTGTCTAATCCTCATGGTTAAGTGGGATTTACTTTGGACTCAATTCTCACTTCTAATCTTAATGAATGTATATGCAATTGTTTTATCACTTTCTGGTGTTTAGTAGCATAGAAACTAGAAGCAGGAGTAGGCCATTCGGCCCTTGGAGCCTGCTCCACCATTCATTTTGATCATGGTTGATCATAGGGTTCAATATCCTGATCCCCTCTTCCCCCATATGGCTTGATCACTTTTGCTCTAAGAGCTATATCTAATTTCTTCTTTAAATCAGACAATGTTTTGGCCTCAACTTCATTCTGTGGTAGTGAATTCCACACAATCACCACTCTCTGGGTGAAGAAATTTCTCCTCATCTTAGTTCTAAAAGGTTTACCCCTTATTCTCAAACTATGATCCCTAGTTCTGGTCTCCCCCACCATTCAGAACATTCTTCCTGAATCTACCTTATCTAACCCTGTTAGAATTTTATAAGTTTCTGTGAAATCCCTGCTCACTGTTCTAAACTCCAGTGAATATAATCCAAACCGACTTAGTCTCTCCTCATATGACAGATCTGCCATTCCAGGAATCAGCCTGGTAAACCTCTGCTGTGCTCCATCTATAGCAAGGATATCCTTCCTCAGATAAGGAAACCAAAATTGCACACAATATTCCGGATGTAGCCTCACCAACACCCTATACAATTGCAGCAAAACATCACTGTCCCTATCCACAAATCTTCTCACTATGAAGACCAACATACCATTTGCCTTCTTTACTGCCTGCTGTACCTGCACACTTACCTTCAGTGACTGATGCACAAGGACTCCTTTTTGAATACCGGGCTTACATTAGCTGCCAGGGCCACTTCCTTAAATACTCTGAGCAAGTAGCCTAACAATTTATCTAGTTAATAATCTCACTCTTTATTTAACTCAAGAAAGCCTGATTAAATTGGTTCCTTTCAGACGTAAAAATTTGGGACTGGGGAAAGGTGTCTGCGAAGGGATTGGGGTTGAATAAAGAAGGGGAGTCACCTCACCTAGGGGCATAACAAATTTGGAAAAGTTCCACCATGGTACACAGTGGTTAGCACTGCTGCCCCATAGTACCAGGGACCTGGGTTCAATTCTGTCCTTGAGTCACTGCCTGTGCTGAATTTGCATGTTCTCCTTCATGTCTGTGTGGGTTTCCTCTGGGTGCTCCGGTTTCCCCCCACAGTCTGAAAGATGTGCTATTTATGTGCATTCTCCCTCAGTGTCCCTGAACTGGTGCCAAAGTGTGGAGAAAAGGGGATTTTCACAATAACTTCATTGCAGTATTAACATAAGCCTACTTGTGACAGTAATAAAGTAAACTTACTTAAACCTAGGAGTGGTCATAATACTGTACAAAAGAAGAGGTTGGGTAAATCAGTTAGGAAAAGAATAGGGAGGCTGCCTCGCTAAATATTTTTAAGAAGCGGGTTGATGGGTTTTTGATAAGAGAAGGGATTAAGGGTTATGGGGAGAGGGCGGGAAAGTGGAACTGAGCCACGACAGATCAGCCATGATCTTATTGAATGGCGGGGCAGGCTCGAAGGGCCAGATGGCCTACTTCTGCTCCTATTTCTTATGTTCTTATGTTCTTATGTTCAAAGCTGATGCAAAGAAAAAGAACCTAGGATTGTCCCACACAACCACAAGTCCATGTGGCTCATTGTTTATCCTCCCCACCCAAGAATAATGTGCGATGAGCCAAAAATAAAAAAAATTAGGAAAAATTAATCTGGGAGATATGTGGAACATTGGAGGACGACCACACACATTGCAATGCAGGAATAATGAAAAGTTGGTTTAATTCCTCTCACCCATGAGTTTGCGATCTGTGCACTCTAGTATGTGGCAGTTCTAAACAGAAGCGAGGGATTTCCCCATAGCCAGGGCCGTGAACTTGTACAGGAAGGAAATGTCGCATTATTTGCTTATTGGTAGCTAGCTAGCACAAACTTGCAGCCATGAGATTAGATAAGCAAATGGCTCCCACATTTTGCCAATTTGTGCTTTTGAGCTGGTTGGATTTAGTGTATGGGTAAAGAAATCTTCAAAATTCCCTCATGGATAAAATAACAGGACACTTTCTTGGGAAAAGTCTCCTGTCCTTCATTCTTATGACTAACTGAATTGTGGTAAAATTTGCATGTAGAATGCAGAGGACGACTGTGGCCCTCGAGAATTTAGTACTATTTACAAACTACATGTTTCATGTTTCTTGGAAGAAATGAATCCTATTGATTAAACAGAAAGATGAAATGTCTTGTTTCTCCCTATTCATCTTTTTAATCTGCCTGATAACTCTGACAGGCACTGATATTTGATCTTGGATGCCACTTGCCTGTAGTCACCTTTTGAGTACTTTCCATGGAATCAAAATCAATGGAAAAATGAATTGAAGGGAGTTTGTTCCGCAAGAACATTACAAACCCCAGGGAGCTCAGATCAAGGCAATCTAGTGGCTGATGAAGAATGATCAAGCTGTCTTTCTCTTCCACAGGAAGCAGGGAATCCACAGCAGGATGTACTCCCAATTAAGTTGAATAAACACTAATCCATCACAGTACAGTTTATCTTATTTGAGTGCAATGATTTGCATTATCATCCCATTTATATTTTAATTGCTGGCGTCATCAGTCCCTCTGAATGGGGACCACAACTACCAGGCTTCACGGCTTACTCAGCAGACCGAGATAAAGGCAAAATACTGCGGATGCAGGAATTGGAAGCAAAAACAGAAAATGCTGGGAAATCTCAGCAGGTCAGACAACATCTGTGAGGGCAGAATAGAACCAATGTTTCGAGTCAGGATGACCCTCAATCTGAGCTGCAGCTCAGTAGACCAATCCTGGATCCACAGAGGTTTGGAGCAGAGAGAGAGAGAAGGGTTGCTCTGAGGAAAGGAGGCGGGGGAGGAGTGTTGGGGTGAACTCTACAACCAGGATTCTCCTTCTATTTTCCTTGCTTCCCACAGCAGAGTTTCTGCCATCAGTTCCCAATTATGTTGCAGCTTGTTGGACGAGGCACCACCACTTGACATATTATCTGGCAAGTTCCTCCCATGCATCAATGTCAATTTGCCCCTTTTCAATGAGGTCCTCAGGATGTTCTCCTTGTGTTCGGGTGCTATCCTTAAGTTGTGAAGAGAGAATCATAGAATCCCTACCTTGCAGGAGGAGGCCATTAAGCCCATTGAGTCTACACCAACAACAATCCCACCCAGGTCCTATCCCCGCAACCCCATATATTTACCCTGCCAATCCCTCTAACCTACACATCCCGGGACACTAAGGGGCAACTTAACATGGCCACCAATCCTCCTAACCCACACATCTTTGGAGTGTTGGAAAAAAACGTGGCGTTAAATGAGAGGTGACAAAATACTCGCCTGTTGTGCTGCAGGCAGCCCAGTAGAATGGGGCTTTCAGGAGCATTATCAAAAGGCCAGAGGTTGACTGGATAGGAAGAAACTCCATCCAGAGACTTGAGCACTCAAATCTAGACTGAATCTCTCGGAGATACTGAGCCAAGGCCCCTGCTCTTTCAAGTGGTTCTAATTGACCCTATGGTACTAGAAGAGTAGGAGAGTTAGGTCTTGGTGCCCTGGTCATTATTTATCTCTCAGTCACCACCTCTAAAACGGATTACCTAGTCATGATTGCACTGCTGTTTGTAGAAACCTGCCATGCACAAATTGCTTGCAACGTTTTTCTATATCAAACTTTGAAAAACACTTCATGGAATCACAGAATCCCTTCAGTGCAGAAGGTGGTCATTCAGCCCATTGAGTATACGCCAACAACAATCCCACCCAGGCCCTATCCCAGTAACCCCACTTACTTACTCTAGCTAGTCTCCTGATATTAAGGGGCAATTTAGCATGGCCAATCCATCTAACCCGCACACCTTTGGAGAGTGGGAAGAAACCGGAACGCCCGGAGGAAACCCAAGCAGATACAGGAAGAACATGCAGAATTCTCACAGATAGTGACCCAAGGCCAGAATTGAACCCAAATCCCAGCCGCTGTGAGGCACCAGTGCTAACCACTGTTCCACCGTACCCCCCGTCACTGGCTTTTGAGTGCTTTGGGACATTCTGTAGTCAGTCTTTTTTTTCTCTCTTTTATCTACAGTGCCTTACTGAGCTGGAGAACTGCATCACAAAGAATTGGAATTGTGGTTTGACAAGAATGCTAAGTACATAACAGCCCTGATCACTATTAACCAATATTCGGCCTATCCATTCTGTCCCTGTGTGCATTCACATTGAGAGAAAGTAAAAAATACAAGCTTTGTATATACAATAAAGCCTCAAACTGTTGCAGTTGACATCTTAAAGGCCTAAGGCCTGGCTTTGCAGCTGTAATAATCTGATCGAGACTAGTCTCCCGTCACCAATCACCCTTTATTTACAATGTGTTCTGAATGCCATTCAGCAGCTAGAGCGTACAGGTTAGCCTTGCGTATTAACCCCCTCTGCCCGCAGCTGCTCCTTCCCTATTGGGTGGCCCTCTACTTGCCAAATAGGGGAGCTTGCATGCTGTGAGGCCCACTAAGAGATCTATTGATGACTCCCCGTGACCATTAGAAGAACAGCCATTCTTAATACTGCCTTTCAACTGGATTTACTAAAAGAAAATCTGTGGGGTAAGCTTTTTCCCTTCTTGGTTGTTAGTTTGCCACCAAGATCTGGCAGCCAAACTTCCTGAATGTTCTTATTTAAGTCCATTATCAATATCAATTACTCTGCAGTCTGATATCCAGTTCCTTGTTTGCCGTTCCCAAAAGTAACGTGGGGCAAAAAAGACTTTTGGTGAAAGTTTTGAAATGGCACATACCTATTTTGTCATGCCAGAATGTAAAACTTGTACTCCAAATACAACTGTCTGTTTAAGAACAATGGAAATGTACAAAAATAATTCAGCTTGTGATATTTTAATGTATTCCATTCAAGATGCCCTCTGAGGATCCAGCAGCATCTGTTCCTATTTCTCCCCTTCAGTTTCTTCATTCATATTTTAAAGTTGCCAATCCTTAGGACATGCAAACTTCATTAGAAAATAACATTAGGAGCACATAACCCTTACAATCCTGCTCTGCTTTTTAATAAAATCATTGCTGATCTTAGATCTCAACATTTTCCCACCCAGGTCCCCATCATAGTGGTTAGCGCTACTCCCTCACAGCGCCAGGAACTCGGGTTCGATTCCCAGCTTGAGTTACTGTCTGTGTGGAGTGTGCACATTCTCCCCGTGTCTACGTGGGTTTCCTCCAGGTGCTCTGTTTCCTCCGGGTGCTCCGTTTCCTCCCACAGTCTAAAAGAAGTGCTGCTTAGGTGCATTGGCCATGCTAAATTCTCCCTCAATTACCTGAACAGGTGCCAGAGTGTGGTGACAAGGGGGTTTTCACAGTAACTTCATTGCACTGCTAATGTAAGCCTACTTGTGGCACAAACAAAATAGCTTTAAAAATATCCCCTTTAGAGTCTGAAAGTCTATTGATATCAGCTTTGACCATACTGAACGACCGATCATCTGCAGTCCCCGGAGTAGAGAATTCTAAAGATTCACCATCCTCTTGGTGAAGAGATTTCTCCTCTCATTATTCCAAAATGGCCATCCCCTTACTCCCTCTAATTCTACACACTGCAGCCAGGGGAAGGTTGAGATCTTTTGCACTTTTGTTCAAGCTTTCCCCCGCAAGTTCAAATGGGTGGCACAGTGGTTAGCACTACTGCCTCACAGTGCCAGGGACCTGGGTCCAATTCCCAGGTTGGGTCACAGACTATGTGGAATCCGCACGTTCTCCCCGCGTCTGTTGGGTTTCCTCCAGGTGCTCCCGTTTACTCCCACAGTCCAAAAGACGTGCTGGTTAGGTGGATTGGCCATGCTAAATTCTCCCTCAGTGCACCTGAACGGGGAGGAGTCTGGCGACTAGAGGATTTTCACAGTAACTTCACTGCAGTGCTGATGTAAGCCTACTTGTGATAATAATAAGTAAACTTTAAACTTTGAATGATCAAAGATAATCCGCATATCAAAGCCTCAGATTCAAGCCAAGCCCTGCCCTTATCTTTTGGCAAGCAGTGGTATACAGTCAGAAGGAAAAAACTGGGTAGATTTTGCCTTTCCTTTGCCCAGGGGTGCTGAGTCCAATTGTAACATGCTTACCATCACCGCAGAGGAGATCAGCACTTATCGGGCAGGGAGCCTGGGATGTTTTTAGTTTGTAAGATTCCACATGAGACACTGCATTTACCAAATCAGCCACTTAGAGAGTTTTATTTTAATAAATCCGTGCATCTATAAAAAGTCATCATAGTGACTTAGTAATAGTATTAGTAATAGTCTGATCTCACACAAGGAATTAAGAATAAAAAATTGCGGCTAGAATAAGGAGTGGTCATAGGTTTGTTATTTTCTTCAAATCTTGATGTTAAAAAGAATCCTAGAATCCCTACAATGCAGAAGGAGGCCATTCAGCCCATCGAGCCTGCACTGACTCTCCGGTAGAGCATCGCAGCCAGGCCTTTTCCCATAACCCCACATATTTACCCCACTAATCAGCCCAACCTACACATTTTCAGGCACTAAGGGGCCAATCCCCCTAACTTGCATATCTTTGGAGTGTGGGAGGAAACTGGAGCACCTGGAGGAAACCCATGCAGACACAGGAAGAATGTGCAAGCTCCACACAGACAGGCTGGAATTGTACCCAGGTCCCTGGCACTGTGAGGCAGCAGTGCTAACCACTGTGCCACTGTTCCTCCCATAAATGTTAATTAGGATTGCATCAATTCAACAGCCTGACCAGGAATTGATACCTTCAGAGACACCACTGCTATCAATAGCCGATGGAAGGTGAAATATAAAGTTCTGTCCTTAAGGAAGATTAATTGTGGCATTTAAAACATTATCAAACAACTTTCTAAAAGTCTCTCATAATTATGATTGGTGCTGCATAGTTAACAACCGCATTTTCAGTCTGTCTCCTAAGGCAGTTTTCAAAGACTTTGCATGCGTGAGCTGTCAACATTTTACTCAGGATTGCAAAGCCTGCTTCATTACAAACGTACCAATTGGCAGCTGCACAAGGCAAACGCAGCGAAGCACAAAATCTAATCTGAAAGCTGATAAAATTCAAGGGTTCAGAGTCTGGCTCATGGAGGCAAATATTTTATAGGTTGGGAGTTCTGGTCAGGGAAAGTAGAGTTCGCTGGAAGGCCGGAGGGAATACACTGCTCTGCAAAATTATTGTTTTAACTTTAGGGTAGATTTTAAATCATTTATTTTCTTTGATATTGGTAACTAAGGAGTTTGGTAGTATACTGGTACTAGTAATCCAAAACAGGAGTTCAAATCACTGCACTGGAGTTAGGATACATTTTCTTTGGTTGGAATTCTCCAACCTCGCCCGCAACTGGGATTCTCCAGTTCCGCTGCAGTGAATGGAGGTTTTGCTGGGTGCCAAATTCTCCGTTCTCACTGGCAGCCACAGTGGGGCGTGAATAGCAGGAGAATTCTGGCTCTTATCTTTATTTTAATTTTTATCCCTTTTTTTCCCTGATGTAGATGGGTCACCCGGCCTGTTCTTTACTATATCTGGAATAAAATGCCTTCCCATTAATAATGATCATGAAACTATTGGATTGTTGTCAAATCCAATTCAACCCACTAATGTCCTTCAGGGGAGGAGATCAACCATCCTCACCTGATCTTGTCTAAGTGTAACTCCTGACAAGATGTCACCAGGCCTTAAGTGAGAGGGTGTATAATTAAGAAGCTGGCTTCTGATAGAGGTGACTCATCCTGCTTGAGATGTAACTTAGTTTTATTTCAGGCCTCCCTCATGGAGTTTCAGTCTTCCCACTAGCCTAAAAAGTGAGGTTTTTATGAGTGCAATTACACCAGCAGCCATATCATCGCCAGGAAAACAACCAAGTAGGCCATTGGTAGTTTAAAAATGCCTGACTGGTGTCTCGTTCACTCAGGTGGAGCTCTGCAAACTGCTCCAGCAAGGGTACCAAGAGTCATGGTGGGATGTCGTATGGTACACAACGTTGTGCAGTGGAGGGGCCCACAAATTGATGAAAACAATGCCAGGGGCAGAGTTTTAACTTCTGAGGAGGAGGAAAATGAGGAATATGAGGAAGCTCCTGTCCATTTGGAAGATTCTGAAATGGATGAGGATAAGGATGAAGATGAGAGGGCTGCAATTGGGGAGGTGTGGCCACATAGCCAGGGTTGGCTATGCAGAAGGAGGTCGTCTCCAGATGGGTCCTTGTGCAAAATCTTTTCATATAAAGTCCTCCTATATCACAATTGCCATCAGCCAGTCCCTGGGTGACATAATTTCAATCACAATTACTCAAGGGCTGCCCATCCTCCACAAGGGAGGAAATGAACATAAATGAGTTGGACTCTGTCACATTCATATGGCTAGAATCCTCACATCATAACCATGGGCAGAATTTACCCATCCCACCTGCCACGGGAGTCGTAGCAGGCAGGGAACGGACTATACACAGGCCCGCTGACCTTGGGCCAGATTTTCCAGCCTTGGGGCGAGCCCAGCCAGAGAAATCTGCCGCATGAGTCTCATCATACTACAACCAAACATGGTAATAAGCCACTTACAACCTTCCCTCTACCCCCCCATGACTACTAATGACTGTGAACAAGGGGTTCAAGCTGCAAAATTGTCCATAATCAAACCGTGCCTGCAATGTTGAGAGTAACACAATGTCAGAATTGAAACCCTAGACATACTGATAGGATGGTATGTTATAGCAAACACACAGACAAACCACCTCATGCATAGGGAGCCCATAACTGCGTGACAACAGCTCTTTAAAATGGTCTAGTTACTGTGTGGACGTCACGTGTGACATTCCTGGTTTCCATATACCTGTATTTAACCACGTAAAGCACATCCTGTGATAACTGGAATGCAAATACAGTCAAAGTAGTGAGCACAGCAGATGACTAATATTACCTGCAAGGCCCATGACCTCTTGAGCTGTGGAGTCTGCACCTAGGTCAATGTTCCTCACTGCAGTGCAGATGAACGCCTTGCAGTCAGCACTCATGTTTGAGATGCACCTACTGCCCAGCATCTGTTTGTGGATCATTGATCATTGAGCCTCCCTTAAAGTCAAGTTTGGATGGGCAACATACGATCAAAGAAGCATCTAGTGAAGACTGGAATCTGATGTGATATATCAGGGAAGGAAACGCAGCCCCCTCCCCTCCAAAGTACCAGAATTCAGCCAACATGGTGGCACAGTGGTTAGCACTGTTACCTCACAATGCCAGGTACCCAGGTTCAATTCCAGCCTCAGATCACTGTTGATGTAGAGTTTGCACTTTCTCCCCATGTTTGTGTGGGTTTCCTCCAGATTTCTTCTCACAGTTCAATGGTGTGCATGTTAGGTGGATTGGCCATGCTAAATTGCTCCTTAGTGTCAGGGACATTATCAGGTTAAACACTTGGGGTTAAGAGGACAGGGCCCAAGTAGGATTGTTGTCAGTGCAGGCTCAATGGGCCAAATAGTCTCCTTCTGCACTGTAGGATTCTATGATTCTAACCTTGAACACGTTGGCATGCATCAAGATGGATGTCAGCATATTGCTCTCATTATTATTGGTAAAAAGTGCCTTTTTAATGTCACTATTCATTCCCCAAACACACAGAGTCAAGTACAATGTAAATAAATATATTCAAAAAGTGCTCAAACGTGCTATATACATTGTGAAAAGTGTATCCACAGTGAACCCATTAGTGCTGTAGGTAAGACAGCACTTTGCGCTCTTGCATACTCCTCAAAAGTGGCCCCTTGTTGCCTCGGAGCACATGGAGACAAGCTGTTCTGTCTAAATGGCAACTGGGGACCTCCCTCAGGCCACAGCCTCTGCACCTTTGCAAGGCCAACAATGGTCACTAGCATATGTGAAGATGAGGGCCCTGGTCGAGGGACTGGGAGGTGGCGGAAGATGAGGAGCTCCTAGTCACTCCACCCTCCACCCTGACTGGAAAGATACGTGGGTCTGTTGACAGCAAGTAAGACAAGCTGAAGCTTAGCCTGGGCATTTCCTGTGGCCAGACAGACTGCCAAATCCTACTCCATATCAGTGAATCACATATAACCATTTGGGTGAGGGAGATGATTTTAGCCATGGAGCTGTACTGAAGGAAGAATCATTGCCCTCAAGAAGAGAGGAAAGGAACTCGAGGGTGGGAAAATGTAACACAAAAGAATCCTTTGCTGCTGCAGATGGCATGTTGCAGCACATTGCACTGTACTAAGCCTCTATCACAGCATGCATAATGCAATATAAAGATATATAATGTTAATTAAGGCTGTGACAAATTGACCTTAAGGGCAGGTATTAACGGCCTCGCTGATCCCGAAACTATAAAACGTCACCCGAGGTCAAAGGACCTTTTCATTGTCCACCCCTCTCCCACTCTGATTCCTGTGGCAGGCGGGACGGTAAAATTCCAGCCTTAGTGTCAGGGGAATTAGCAGAGTGAATGCGTGAGGTTAGGGCTTGGGTGGGATTGTTGTCGGTGCAGGCTCGATGGGCCGAATGGTCTCCTTCTGCACTGTAGGGATTCTTTGATTCTATGATTCAAAGATGCTCCCACTGCTTTATCGTCTTATATCAGTAAACACATCCAAGCATTAAAACCCACAGCACAACAAGGTAAAAAGAAAAAGCACGGGCAGAGGAATTTTACAATAATTTGGGGGAAAAAAAGAGAAATGAAAGTTGACAGGTTTGTGAAAGAGGGAGATAGGTGGAGGCTTCAGGTGAATTCCTTCATTGCAACATCAGGCCAATGTTATGTGGTACGTAATAGGTGTAAATAATGCACAATGTGTGACCCAATTACTGCAGTATTGCCAACATAGATCTAAACAAGCCACTAATAACAAGGCACCCGAGGTTTGTCAGGAAACACTGAAGGATGTTCAAAGTAGGACCAATTACAC
Source organism: Carcharhinus amblyrhynchos (assembly GCF_965287045.1). Taxonomy (NCBI): domain Eukaryota; kingdom Metazoa; phylum Chordata; class Chondrichthyes; order Carcharhiniformes; family Carcharhinidae; genus Carcharhinus; species Carcharhinus amblyrhynchos. The sequence continues at coordinate 42,832,782 of NC_137340.1, forward strand.
TTCAAAAGATTTCTGATAAGAGGACACTTGTGCTAAGAATAAAATATGAACATTATTTTTGTACGTATCAATCATCTTGACTAACTCATTTACAATCCATTAGGTTCTTCGTTAAAGGAATACCACCTTCCTGGGTAAAATGTTTGGCAAAGCTTTTTTTTTCAGCAAGGATTGCCTGGTATAATTTTTATCCTCAAAATGTTTAAGACCAACTATGTACAAACATCTCACAAGGTGATGTGCTGCCTTTTTATGGGGGAACAGCATGGTGAAACCTGAACTAATCGAACTTGAAGAAAGAAGACTGAGGACCACATCTATGCCCCGGGTCAGATGCGCAGAGATGAGAGAATTCTCTGCTCTGTGAACCAGGTGTTTAAAAATGGCTTCGCGGGCGTCAGATTTTCAGTCAAAGTTGGGGGTGGGGGGGGTAGGGTCGGGGGAGGAGGGGGAGGGATCAGGTACATTAGAAGCCTAGGAACCATGGAAGAATTGAAGAGGCAGTTTCTGGGCGGGTGGACTGCCTCAGTAATCCTTCAATGTGTCAATAATTTTAAAATAAAAGATAAAGCATGAATCAACCCTCCCTCCCTATCCCTCTCCATGCCCTGCCCATGCCACCCCATGCCACTTCATGCCCTGTACCCACCCCATGACTTCTCATACTTTTGATGCCAACCTATGCCCCTCTACCCACTGCCCATGGCTCAATATAGCCCCTATGACAACTTAGTGCCAACCCATGACCCATATGCAACACGCTTTGGGGAGGCGATAGCTAGTAGTATTATCACTAGAATATTAATCCAGAAACTCAGCTAATGTTCTGGGGATTCGGGTTCAAATCCCGCCATGGAAGATGGTGGAATTTGAACTTAATAAAAAAACTCTGGAACTAAATATCTACTGATGGCCCTGAAACCATTGTTAGTTGTCGGAAAAACCCACCTGGGTCATTAATGTCCATTAGGGAAGGAAATCTGCCATCCTTACCTAGTCTGGCCTATATGTGACTCCAGAGTGATTGACTCTCAACTGCCCACAGACAGCTTGGGCTGGGCAATAAATATTGGCCAGCAAGCAACGAATGAATGAATAATTCATGAATAATTACCATGCAAACTCACCTAGTATCCACCATAGGCAACCCTCAAAATGTACACGGCGGTAAAATAAAATAAAATTCTTTCAAATAAAGTTCTAAATTGATCTGGCGAAAAAGAAACACTCTCATTTACAAATTTATTATGACTACATTCCTTCAACTAAATAAGACCTTTTAATGAAAAGCATTTATTCAAGTACACAATTCCTTATATCAACAAGTATTGGAATTCATAGTCCCACTTCAAAGAGTCTTTATCTATTTATAGCTGTTAATCAAACTGTGATATAACAGGCACTCTACTGTGATAATAGGTGGTTGTGAAATCAGTCATGCAGCCATTTTCCAGTAACAGAAGCATTAGATAGAGTGAAATAGCAAGCCATCACTTTTTTTCAACACGCCATGCATACCCCCCCTCTTAAATCCTTGTCAGCTTCCTTGGTAGGTGCTTTTGACAGTTCCTCTTGACACTTTTAATAGGTCCCTTTTGACAGTTGCTTCTGACATTTGATTTTGACAGTTAAGAACATAAGAACATAAGAAATAGGAGCAGGAGTAGGCCATCTGGCCCTTCGAGCCTGCCCCGCCATTCAATAAGATCATGGCTGATCTGTCGTGGCTCAGTTCCACTTTCCCGCCCTCTCCCCATAACCCTTAATCCCCTCTCTTATCAAAAACCCATCAACCCGCTTCTTAAAAATATTTAGCGAGGCAGCCTCCACCACTTCAACGGGCAGAGAATTCCAGAGATTCACCACCCTTTGAGTGAAGAAGTTCCTCCTCAACTCCGTTCTGAACTGCCCCCCCTTTATCTTGAGGCTGTGCCCCCTAGTCCTACTGTCTTTTTTGAGCGGGAAGAGTCTTTCCACCTCTATCCTATCCATCCCATTCATCATCTTATACGTCTCAATGAGATCTCCCCTCATTCTTCTAAACTCTAACGAGTACAAGCCTAGTTTATTCAGCCTCTCCTCATAGCTCAACCCCCTCAACTCCGGTATCAGCCTAGTAAACCTCCTCTGCACTCCCTCCAAGGCCAAAATATCCTTGCGCAGGTGCGGCGCCCAAAACTGCACACAGTACTCCAGCTGCGGCCTCACCAATGCCCTATACAGCTGCAGCAAGACCTCCCTACTTTTATATTCAATCCCCCTCGCTATGAAGGCCAGCATCCCATTCGCCTTCCTGACCACCTGCTGCACCTGCAGGCTGGGTTTTTGCGACTCATGCACAAGGACCCCGAGGTCCCTCTGCACCGTCGCCTGCTGCAGTTTTTCGCCACGTAAGTAATAGTCCTTCCTACCATTCTTCCTACCAAAGTGGACCACCTCACACTTGCCAACATTAAATTCCATTTGCCATTTCCTGGCCCATTCACCCAGCCTATCTAGATCCTTCTGCAGACTCTCCACACCCTCCGCACAATTTGCCTTTCCCCCAATCTTGGTGTCATCAGCAAATTTCGACACCCTACACTCGGTTCCCTCCTCCAGATCATCTATATAAATGGTAAATAGCTGAGGCCCCAGCACCGACCCCTGGGGCACCCCACTAGTCACCAACCGCCAATCCGAATAGCACCCATTGACCCCCACTCTCTGCCTCCTATTTGACAACCAATCCTCTATCCACGCTAACACCCTACCCCCAACTCCATGTCCTCTGACCTTCTGCAGTAACCTCTTGTGAGGTACCTTATCAAACGCCTTCTGAAAATCCAGAAAGACCACATCCACCGGCTCTCCTCTATCCACCGCCCTAGACACATCCTCATAGAACTCCAGTAAATTTGTCAGACACGACTTCCCTTTAATGAAACCGTGTTGCGTCTGCCCTATCAAGCAATTCCCTTCAAGATGCCTCGCAATTTCCTCCTTAATGACGGATTCTAACATTTTACCTACCACAGACGTTAAACTAACCGGCCTGTAATTCCCCGCCTTTTGCCTGGCACCCTTCTTAAACAACGGCGTAACATTAGCCGTTTTCCAATCCTCCGGCACTTCCCCGGAATCCAGCGACGTCTGGAAAATAACCACCAAGGCATCCACTATCACCTCCGCCATTTCTTTCAGAACCCTCGGATGCATTCCATCCGGTCCTGGGGACTTGTCCACAATCAGCCCCTCCAGTCTGTCGCGCACCACCTCTCTAGTAACAGTAATGTCATTAAGACCCTCCAGTCCTACCACCTTTCCATCGCTAACACCCGGCAAATTATTCACGTCCTCCTCCGTGAAGACAGAAACAAAAAAGTTATTCAAGACCTTAGCCATATCCCCATCCCCTACCACTAGGTCCCCTTTCTCATCCGCTAAGGGACCAACGTTCACCCTAGCCAGCCTCTTCCTTTTTATATATTTATAAAAACTCTTGCTATCCTTTTTTATATTAAGTGCTAGCCCAGCTTCATAGCTTCTTCTACCCTCCTTTATCAACTTTTTTGTCAATCTTTGTTGACATTTAAACCTTTCCCAATCCTCTTCTCGCCCACTGCTCTTAGCTACTCTAAATTCCTCCGCTTTTAATTTAACACTTTCCTTCACCTCCTTCGTTATCCACGGCTTATTACCTCTCTTCCTACTGTCCTTTTTAACCATCGGAATAAATTTCTGCTGAGCACCAAGAAAGATCTCCTTAAAGATCCTCCACTACTCCTCAGCAGACCTACCTTCCAACGCGCTCCCCCAGTCCACATTCGCCAATTCTTCTCTCATCCTACCATACTCCCCTCTATTCAAACAAAGGACACGTGTCCGGGAACCCACTTTCTCCTCCTCCATCTGCAACAGAAACTCCACCATACAATGATCACTCTCTCCAAGAGGATCCTTCACCTCAAGGTCCCTAATTCTACCCGCCTCATTACATAGCACCAGATCCAAGATAGCTCGCTCCCTCGTCGGCTCCAACACACACTGTTCCAGGAAACTATCCCGGCAGCATTCCAAGAACTCCTCCTCGAGCCCACCTCGTCCAACATGGGTCGACCAATCAATATGCAGATTGAAATCCCCCATAACTACTGCCGTCCCATTCCTGCACGCCGCACTTATTTGCGCGTTAACAGCCCGCCCCACCTCCAGATCATTATTCGGGGGCCTATAGACGACACCCACCAGCGTCTTCCTCCCTTTGCTGTTCCTAATCTCCACCCACAACGATTCCACTTTCTGCTCTTTGGCTCCGATATCATCCCTTGCTACCACCTTGATGCTGTCCTTAATCAGCAGAGCTACGCCACCCCCTCTTTCCTCCTGCCTATCCTTCCTAAACACTTGATAGCCCTGTACATTCATCTCCCAGTCCCTGTCACCTTGCAGCCACGTCTCTGTAATGGCCACCAGATCGTATCCATTTGTGTCGATCTGCGCCACCAGCTCATCCACTTTATTCCGAATGCTTCGTGCATTCAGATAAAGCGCTTTCATCCCAGCCTTCTTCTGGACCCTATTTGCCGTAACGCCACCACTTGGGACATCCTCAGCCTCTTCCCTTACCTGTACCCTATCCTTAACTGTAGACCTCCTAACATCACCTACCCTCCTATTGACAATCCCAAAGAGCTTGACAGTAATGAGTTTATGCACTTTTTAATGCACATTTATATCTACTTCTAACAATCCCAACGATCACCTGGCCTAAGGCCGAAGGGCAACTGACCTCCCCCACTGGCATCCCAGAATCAGATCCAAAGAGTACATTACCTCTTCAAACTGGCTATCCAAATGAATCCACAAAGTTCAGGCGAGTTTTACCTGGTCTACTTTGTGCATGTTGGATTTCACACTCCTGGGCTACCAAAATCCCACTTCAGCTGATAATTTAAATAGCCAGCTACCTCTATCAAATGTGCGTGCACTAAATGCAACCTGTCTTTTTTCCTGCCTCTGTGAAACTAGGAATTGCTATGTTCGGGTGGGACTTACAATCTCCAGGCATTTTCACCACGACGTACAGGCTTCCTGCCATGACGGAACTTAGGGTCTGAGAGAGGAGGGGGGGCATCTTGTTGATAACAAATGTAATAAATGACATAGAAAAGGCAAATGTAGAATGCTACATGAAATGAAGCTCTGACAGTAGGTCAGTAGAAAGAGTGAGTAATGCATGGAATAGCTTCTAGATAGAGTGGTGGAGGAAAATGTCTGAAATCAGTTTAGAAACAGCTGGATGTTATCATTGGAAGACTACTGGGTGAGCTAGGTGAGACTGAATTGAAATGATCACTTTTACAAATGAAATAGGAGCAGAAGTAAGCCATTTGGCTCCTGGAGCCTGCTCCCCCATTCAGTAAGATCATGGCTGACCTGTTTGGGTTTCAAGTTTCACATTCCCATCCACCTCTGATAACCTTTGATTCCCCCTTGCCTAAGAAGAATCTATCCATCTACTATTAAAAATATTCAATGATCCCACTTCCACTGCCTTCTGAGGCAGAATTCCAAACCCACACACAGCCTTCGGAGAAAAATATTCTGCTCATCTCTGCCCTAAAAGGGCAACTCCCAAATTTTAAAAATCCCCCCAGCCCTGGATTCACCCACAAGGGGAATGAAGTATCTGTATTATGATCTTGCACAGCTGAGAATCAGCCAACTTCCAGGGCTGACCCATCTGCCTTTACTGGGTATAATTTTCCCCTTTTTGGGTTGGTCATTGGATGACATTTTGCACTCAGAATGCCAGCTGGATCACTCCTGATCCTGCTATTTGGGCTGTTGCTGGAGTGTTGGCACACTGGCACAGTGGTTAGCACTGCTGCCTCACAGCGCCAGGGAACCAGGTTTAATTCCCAGCTTGGGTCTGTATGGAGTGTGTACATTCTCCCCATGTCTGTGTGGGTTTCCTCCAGGCACTCAGGTTTCCTCCCACATTCCAAAAGATGTGCTGGTTAGGTGCATTGACCCGAAAGGTACCGGAGTGTGGTGACTTGAGGAATTTCACAATAGCTTCATTGCAGTTTTGATGTAAGCCTTACTTGTGACTAATAAACTTACTTATTTAACATGATCAGGACATGGAGCAGGAGGTGCAAAGAAGGGAAGAGGGAAGAAATCCACAGATGACCCAACTATCAATGACTTCCCGATTAGTTCCCCTACGTGCACCAGATGCAGCAGACACAGAGAAGTGCCTGAGGTGACTCAGATTTAACAGGAAGGTAGTCACTGAACAGTGTTGCCTCCTGCAACCCAACCTGGAGCTTTATAGCAAGATGTGGGTATCTTGGGTGGCAATAAGGTCATAGTCACCGTCAGCTTCTGTACCTCTGACTCCTTCCAGATAGGATTGGGAGGCATTGCCAGCCTTTCCCAGATAGTATCTTGCTGCATCTCGGAGACGATGTAAGTTAAGAATGGCAGATGATGGAACTTCATTACCTTCTCACTGAGAAAGGAAAAGAAAAGTGAAAGAGCCGGATAGTGGGATTGAGAGCTTAGGATATTACCTCCAAGGATTCACCACAAGAGGATGAGGAAAAGGAGAAGGCAGCAAAGAGAGATCCTGGACACTTGGTTACTGTCTGAATTGTAGACTGCAGCAATTCAAGAAGGCAGCTCATCACCGCTCCTTCTCAAGGGCAACTAGGGATGAGCAATAAACGCTGGCTTAGCCATGTCCCACAAATGAATAAAAAAAAGGACAGTCTATCAGAGAGTGGGTCATTGACCTGAAGCATTAACTCTTGTCTCTCTCCCCACACTTGTTGCAGTTTTGGCTTTTACTTCAGGGTTAAACAGACCTCAGCAGCTGCATCCTTAATGCACCAACTTTTTATGGGCATGGCTTGTATTGCGGAGGAGGTTTAGGTTCAAAAATAACCAATTTAACTAGTGAAAGAAGCCTCCTCGAACTCCCACAAATTGCATGTCATATAGACCACACAATCACATACAGTTGAATTGATGGCTTTCACCACAGAATGCCAGGGCCCACCTGTGTTTCAGGGTCTCATGGAATTTATCCATTAGGAGCAAGTGCCTAATCTATAAGGGGAATAGCAAACTGAAGAGAGTGGGAAGTTCTCTTCCAAGCCAATTTGAATCTTAATGCTTTTTTCCTAAACTGAGCCATTTTTATCATGCAGAATTTGTACCAGTTGATATATTCTTAGCAAGTTTTCATTCTGTCGATTTGTTGGGTGGTGTGTATGTGAAACTCACTTGTATCAGTGCTTGGTTCTTCTATTTAAATCTCAGAGCGTGAGTGTGTCAGCATGTCTCCAACTGCCAAGGTGGAAGGAGAAATTTTGTTTCATAAAAGCAGTGTGGAAATATGATGAGGCAAACTGATATCTCACTATTGGTGAGCTCAGTTGGCTGGATGGCTGGTGAGTGACGCCAGCAGCGTAGGTTCAATTCCTGTACTGGCTGATGAAGATCTATCCTGTTCAACATTACCCCTCGCCTGAGGTGTGGTGACCCTCAGGTTAAATCACCATCAGTCAGTTCTCCCACTCAAAGGAGAGAGCAGTCTATGGTCATCTAGGATGATGGCAACTTTACCTTTTAATATAATGATGAGGTCCAAGATTGTCACTTTGATTTGCAGTTGAGATAGGCAACTATAGGCCACTTGTCATTTGGTATTTATTCCAGTAGAATTCTATCTAAGCACAGAATTCATTCAAACTACACTGGTGTCTAGGCTTGAATTAAAGGGATGAAAATCTTCCCTGCACACTGACTGGCCACAAGTTTTCTACCTACATAATGCGGAGATGCCAGCGTTGGATTGGGGTAGGCACAGTAAGAAGTCTCACAATACCAGGTTAAGGTGCAACAGGTTTATTTGGTAGCTCGAGCTTTTGGAGCGCTGTCCCTTCATCAGATGAGTGGAGAGTTGGGTTCACAAACAGGGCATATATAGACACAAACTCAATTACAAGATAATGGTTAGAATGCGAGTTTTAACTGGTCATCAAAACTTTACAGATGCAGACGATGTGAGTGGAGAGAGGGTTAAGCACAGGTTAAAGAGATGTGAATTGTCTCAAGCCAGGTCAGTTATTAAATTTTGCAAGCCCAGGCAAGCCATGAGGGTTACAGGTAGTGTGACATGAACTCAAAATCCCAGTTGAGGCTATCCTCATGTGTACAGAACTTGGCTATCAGTTTCTGCTCGGCGATTCTGCTTTGTCGTGTATCTTGAAGGCTGCCTTGGAGAACGCTTAGCTGAATGCCCTTGACTGCTGAATTGTTCCCCAACAGAAAGGGGACATCCCTGCCTGGTGATTATCAAGTGGTGTTCGTTCATCCGTTGTCATAGCGTTTGCATGGTCTTCCCAATGTACCATGCCTTGGGACATCCTTTCCTACAGCACATCAGGTAGACAACGTTGCAAGAAGATGTACTCTGTACCTGGTGGATGGTGTTCTCACGTGAGATGATGGCATCCTTGTCGATGATCTGCACATCTTGCCGAGGTTGCTGTGGCAGGGTTGTGTGGTGAGGTGATCACTGTTCTCCTGAAGGTTGGGTAGGTTGTTGTGAACAATGGTCTGTTTGAGATTGCATGGTTGTTTGAAGGCACGTGTGGGGATGGCCTTGGCAAGATGTCCATCTTCATCAATGAGATGTTGAAGGCTGTGAAGAAGATGTTGTAGCTTCTTCACTCCAGGGAAGTACTGGATGATGAAGGTGCTCTGTCCGCCATGAACCCTGTTTGTCTTCTGAGGAGATTGGTGCGGTTTTTCACTGTGGTGCGTCGGAACTGTCGATCGATGAGTCGAGCGCCATATCCTATTCTTTTGATGGCGTCTTTCAGCGTCTGTTGGTGTCTGTTGTGTTCCTCCTCATCTGAGCAGATCCTATGTAAACAGAGGGCTTGTCCATAAGGGATGGTTTCTTTAACGTGTTTCGGGTGGAAGCTGGAGAAGTGGATCATCGTGAGGTTATCTGTGGGCTTGAGGTACAGTGAAGTGCTGAGGTGATCGTCCTTGATGGAGATGCACGTGTCCAAGAATGCAATCGATTCTGGAGTAGTCCATGGTGAGTCTGATGGTGGGATGCAACTTGTTGATATCTAGACTATGCTCCAGAGATGTGGGGCCTGATTCTCCCATTGCTATGCGCTAACTTTTTGGCACATCAGATTGGGAGATGTTACAGATAGTTCTGTGGCTTGGTAGGTATGGATGTGATTGGTGCAACTTATGGGCCGAAGGGCCTGTTTGTGCTGTAGTGTTCTATGTTCTATGATCATGAAACTACTGGATTGCTGTAAAAACCCATCTGGTTCACTAATGCTTTTCAGGGGAGGAAATCATCCTTGTCTAGTCTGGCTTACGTGTGACTCTAGAACCATAACAATGTGTTTGACTCTTTAGACTGCTACAGGGGTTGGGGGGAAGCACTGCGTGTGGTTCTATATCACAAGGGCTGCAACAGTTCAGAAAGGTGACACAGGGGCAAATGGGATGAGCGATAAATGCCAGTGACCCTCACATTCCAAGAATGAGTGAAAAAATAATTTAATGAACACAAAACTCAGAGAAGGAAAAAAAAGCCAGAAGTTTGGAAACTGAATGCCTCCTTTATTGCCAATCAGCTATTTTGCTGTTTTTTAGCAAGTTGTTTTTTAACCTAGGCAACATATGTAAATAGCTCAGTATAGTTTGGTTGGTGCATAAACCTGTGCATTTGTATTACTGTATCACAAAGTGTTTCAGATCTGTGCTAGAACAAATGTTCCCTGTAAGAGGCAAGCTCTTCAAATTTAAAATATTCTGTTTCTTCATCATGCCACATCAGTGTAAATATAGAAATTTAGAAACTCGGTGCTGGAGAAGGCCATTCAGCCCTTTGAGCCTACTGTGCCATTCAATATGATCTTGACTAATCCTCGATCTCAATGCCATACTCCTGCACTCTCCCCATTCCCTTTGATGCCATTAGAATCTACAAACTTATCTTTCTCTTTCTTGAATCCATTCAGTGACTTGGCCTCCACAGCCTTCTGTGGTAGAGAATTCCACAGGTTCATTACTCTCTGAGTGAAGACATTTTTCCTCATCTCATCAACGGTCTGGAAGGGATCCAGAGTCAGAGGCTGATGTGGCTTCAAATTATTAATGAAAAATAAAAATTCAGCAAAGCCTTTGACAAGGCCTCACATAGGAGACTTGTAAAAAAAGGTAAATTCACGTGGGATACAGGGTAATTTGATAAAGTGGATTCAAAATTGGCTGAGTTGTAGGAGACAGAGGGTAATGACAGAAGGCTGCTTTAGTGACTGGAAGCCAGTGTCCAGTGACATACCACAGGGATCTGTGTTGGCCCCCTATTATTCATCATTCATATGAATGACATTGGTGACTATGTGGGGGGTAGGATTATAACCTTGTGGATGATACAAAGGTTGGATGCGTGGTTAACAGTGAGGCAAAGTGCCTTGGGCTACGAGAAGAAATAGACAGGATGGTCAAATGGGCAGATAAGTGGCGGATGGAATTTAACCCTGAAAAGTGTGAGGTAATACATTTTGGAAGGAGTAATTTGACAAGAAAGTATTCACTGAATGGTAGGACATTAGGAAGTTCTGTGGAACAAAGGGACCTTGGGGTGTTTGTCCACAGATCTCTGAAAGTGGAAGGGCATGTTAGTACAGTGGTGGAAAAGGCATATGGGACACTTGGCTTTCTCAATCGAGGCATAGATTACAAAAGCAGGGAAGTCATGTTGAAGTTGTATAGAACTTTGGTGAGGCCACAGCTAGAGTATTGTGTGCAGTTCTGGTCACCACATTATCAGAAGGATGTGATTGCACTGGAGGGGGTGCAGAGGAGATTCACCAGGATGCTCCCTGGAGTGGAACATTTAAGTTGTGAAGGGAGGTTGGATAGGCTTAAGTTGCTTTCGATGGAGCAGAGAAAACAGAGGGGCGACCTGATTGGGGTATATAAGATTATGAGAGACAGAGTGGATAAGAAGCAGCTGGTCCCCTTAGGTGAAGGGTCAGTCACGAGGGGACATAGGTTGAAAGTAAGGGGCAGGAAGTTTAAGGAGGATGTGAGGCAGAGGATGGTGACGGTCTGGAATGCGCTGCCTGGGAAAGTAGAAGAGACGGGTTGCCTCACATCATTGGCACAGAGTAACATTCAGGGCTATGGGCCGAGTGCTGGCAGTTGGGACTGGGGGGGGGGAGTTCCAGTGTTTCTAATGTGTCGATGCAGACTCAATGGGCCGAAGGGCCTCTCCTGCGACGTATGCTTGTATGATTCTATTTAAAATGATTCAGACTGCATCATTTACCAAAGGTAGAAGCAGGAAACACCTGTATCCATGTTTCTGTAATCCCTCATCATGCCACTGTGTGCCAAATGCTTCTTGAAATATAAAATGGAATTTTCCCAAAAAATGACTAAGGTGGAATTCCCCAGCTGTTCATGCCCCACCATCCGTACCAGTGAGAATTTGGCGCTCAGCCAAATCTACAATTCCTGACATAGAAACTATAGAATCCCTACAGTGTAGAAGGAGGCCATTCGGCCCATTGAGTCTGCACTGACAACAATCCCACCTAGGCCCTGTCCCTGTAACCTCACGTATTTACCCCGCTAATCCCTCTAACCTGCATTTCCTGGGACACTAAGGTGCAATTTAGCATGGGCAATGCACCTAACCCGCTTATCTTTGGACTGTGAAAGGAAACCGGAGCACCTGGAGGGAACCCATGCAGGCACGGGGAGAACGTGCAAACTCCACACAGACAATGACCCAAGCCAGGAATCAAACCTGGGTCCCTGGCGCTGTGAGGCAGCAGTACTAAGCAGTGTGCCACTGTGCCACTTGCTCACTGCAACGGGACTGAAGAATCCCAACTGTGGGTTGGAAAATCCAGCCCCAAAAGTAATTTTGGGTGAGAAAACCGGTGTGATTCAAATTTTCCCACAGTTAGGGCAGAATTTTCCTGACCTGTCCATCGCAGAAATCATAGCAGGTGGGATGGAAATCTCACAGATCTTGCAAAGGCCCGTTGATCTTGGGAGGAATTTTCTGGTCTTGGGTTCAAGCCCAGACAATTCTGCTGTTTGAGATTGGGGTAAAAATGGCGCCTGATCTCTGCGAAGATCCAGTGCAAAACTTGCCCCTCTCTCAAAGTGAAATTGAAGACCTCACTCCCCCCACAGAAATGGGGAATCAGCCCCTCCCCTGCCATTAAAGGCATGTTTCCCCACCCCTCAACAAAGATCACTGGCATCAGAGAGAGTCCCTTCATGCCCTCCCATGACCCCTTCACGTCACCCCATTTCATGACTGCCCCGTGAACCCCTTCATGCCCACTCCATGCCCCCCAATTCATGACCCCCTATATGCCACACCTCTGGCATCAAACAATTGGCACCACCCCCAACATCCTGGCTGTGCCCATTGACACCCTGGCAGTGCCAGCTGGGCACGAATCAGTCATTGCCCCGACCAGCCAGGAGCTTCAATAGCCTCTGAGCCCCTTTGTGTGCCCATCGCACCTGGTCTCTGTTGGTGGAGATTCTCACTGGGTTCCCACTGTGCTAGAAGATCAGGGAATTCCAGGAGCAGGGAGAATCCAGCCTCAAACGGACTCGGCATATTTAAATGCATATTTAAGTAAGCTAACCTAGTTGCCACCCTTGCTCAGAGAGAACTGGATTACATCCGGGAGAGTTGGCTAGGAGGATCGTGGCAGGGTTTTACGCTGTCACTGAATGTGCTAGACCCCTCACCCATGATTCCCTGAGCTCATTCTGCTCCAACATGATTTGCACTGGGTGTGACATGGCTGGAAAATCGCGGCCATAGTGTATATTGTGTAGGTACGTGGAGCAAGTTGTCCCCATCAGCAATATACCATGGACAGCAATCAGATGAATAACTGGTGAATCTGGGATTAAGTGGAGGAAGGGGATGGTGAAGGGGGGACATTGGTTGAAGGAATATTGTTTCCCAGTCCAATCCTGCATTACACATACTTTGGCAATGACATAGTCAATAATGTCAAATTAAATGCTAATTAGAAAAGTTATTTGCTACCTTGATGGTCCAGCAGATTTATTCGGCTCATGGCTGAGTCTTGCAGTTGACCAGGATGCCAGGGTTAATTCAGTTTGCACAGTGCCTGATCTTGGATGTGTACTGGCACATTCTTTCTGCTTGGTATGCCTCCTGCTCTGCCCAAGGCCACAAAAAACTACAAAAGGTTGTGAATATAGCCCAGTCCGTCATGCAAACCAGCCTCCCATTGACTCTTCCTGCTGCGTCGGAAAAGCAGTCAACATAATTAAGGACCCCACGCATCCCAGATATTCTTCCACCTCCATCCATCAGGAAGAAGATACACAAGTCTGAGGTCACGTACCAACTGACTCAAGAACAGCTTCTTCTCTGCTGCTATCAGACTTTTGAATGGACCTACCTTACATTAAGTAGATCTTTCTCTACACCCTAGTTATAACTGTAATGCTACATTCTGCACTCTCTCATTTTCTTCTCTATGAACAGTACGCTTTGTCTGTATAGTGTGCAAGAAACAATACTTTTCACTGTATGTTAATACATGTGACAATAATAAATCAAATCAAATCACTGTCATTGGACTGTGTTAGCGAGGAAGAACTAGACAATTCCTCATCACCCACCAATAACTCTGACTGGAAATGCATGCCAGTAGCTTCCAGTGGCGGATTGCATGTTCCTGGAACATTGGTTGATCAAGAACTTGTTAACACTTTAATACAAATTTTCACACACAAGTCAACCAAGAGCTCCCTCACCAGTGTGAATTTCAATGACAATGCAACACTTAGTTCAGCAATACATGGGATAGAGTGAAGAAAATAAAATGCAATTTCTAATCCTTCCTGTTCCAAATTTTGAACAAGATGTGGGGATGCTGGTGTTGGACTGGGTGGGCACAGTAAGAAATCTCACAACACTAGGTTAAAGTCCAACAGGTTTATTTAGTATCACAAACTTTCAGAGTGCTGCTCCTTCATCAGGTGAGAGGAAAGTTGGGTTCTCTGTTTGGACTTTAACCTATTGTGAGACTTCTTACTATTCTTGGACAAAGCACCTAATTGTTAAGTTAAAAAAACAACTAATAAATTTATATGCTTTGTGGATTTGAGTGAAATCTATTTTGGTGTCTTCTTCGCTGGCTGATATCTATGGGTGCAATGGGGATTACTGACACCCTAAAGAGACTACACAAACTCAAATGTTTCCAGCCACCAACACCACCAAACATCCCACCCAGTAAGGACGTGGGCTGCAGTATGAAGCAGGCAGAGACACCAAGAGCAGAGGTGGCATGGGAGTAGTTCACCACCCTTGTTCTTATTTTAGCTTTGTTTTAGAAACAAGAAAGGTGTCTTTGCCACTTTTAAACTGATTCCACGGGCATGGGTAAATCAAGATAAGGCAGAATTAGAAAAAAAGACGTTTGCACACATGATAAATCATTGTGAGCCTGTTTTTCCATGTAAGTACTCATCAGTTTTATACATCCACACAGTGTGTACACACACAGCTGTGTGGGTGGTTAAAAAGCCAAGCCCATTCACTTGGAACTAAAGCTGCTGCAAGCTAGCTGTACCACTGTTTAACCTTTTGAAAGTTATTGTGTTAAATAAAGATTAAACCCTTTCCAGAAAGAATAGATCTGAAAGCACCAATGGCCCAGGTGTCTGCATACCCATGGCTGGTTGCACATTAGGCAAGCTTCCTTAATTTTTAACATAGCCCTACTGAATTTTTGCAGAAGGGAACAGCATTAATAGCTGTGTATTTTTATATGATTTCAAAATATATTACTTATACCGTGGATGGCTAAATATTCAAACAACTTATATGTCTCTGATGAGTCACGTTACCCACCAATGGACAATAAAATGGCTCTGCTGCTTCTATTGTTGATTTGTAAAGTTTATTCATTATTGTCACAAGTAGGCTTACATTAACACTGCAATGAAGTTACTATGAAAATCCCCGAGTCACCACATTCCAGCGTCTGTCTGGGTACACTGAGAGAGAATTTAGCATGGCCAATGCACCTAACCAGAATATCTTTCGGACTGTGAGAGGAAACAGGAGCACCCAAAGGAAACCCACCCAGATACGGGGAAACTCCACACAGTCAGTGACCCAAGCCGGGAATCGAACCTGTGAGACAGCAATGCTAACTACTGTGCCGCCCCTATTTAATTTACTATTCCTAATATAATACAAAGCCTACAAAGATGATTTCAAAACTTTTCATAGAATATTCCCTAACACCATCTTGTTGTCTGACAAACTAACTTTCTCTCACTTCTCTCCTTCTCACTCATTCCATTGCACTCTTCATGACTTTCTACTTTATTAGTTCTGTAATCACTCCTCTGAATTTAAATTTTTGGATTAGAGTCACCAGCACTGGTCGAATATATTCCAGGAGGTACTAGCAGATTACTTCCTGCAGCCAACCACTTTGTTCCATTAAGAATTTTAAGAATTGGTTAGCTGTAAAGACTTGCATTCTAATCAGTATTCTGTAAACTGTGTGTGCCTTTATGTGCTCTGTTTGAGACCCAAACTCTCCACTCACCTGATGAAGGGGCAAACCCCGAAAGCTTATGGGTTTACTATCAAATAAACTTGTCGGAGTTTAACCTGGTGTTGTGAGACTTCTTACTGTGTTTGCCCCAGTCCAATGCAAGCATCTCCACACCATTAATCCAGCCCATTGGACATCCAGCAAATCCATCCACATTACCCAACCACCTCCAACACCACCACCCCCCCCGCCCCCCCCCCCCACCACCCTCCAGCCTCCCAACCCACCACCACCTCTGCCCCTAGCACCCTTTCCATTACCCAATTTGATGATTCTTAGCGGTTGGTCAGTCTCCCCACCCACCCCCACCCCTGCATATCCATTATTTTTATCACTGGCAAATGAAAATGTTCAATTTTTTTTTAAAGAGGACACAGTGTTTAATGCTATGATGATTTTTTTTCTCCCAAGTTGCTGGAATTTGACCTTTAATTCCTGGAGACTCCTGGGGCAATGATGGAAAGTTAGCAACCCAGTAATCTGGCTACACTGACCAATACTCTACACCATGCCTGCATTGTCAATGTTGAAATCTGTACTCCTGCTCCAAATTGCTCTCTCATGGGATCTCAAAACCATGGAAATCCACCCTATCTTCAGTCATGCACAATCTGCAGGTTTTTAAAACCCCAAGCTTCATGTGAAATGATCAAGACTGTGTGCCCTTCTGTCCCACACTTTTCAAACTCAGTCACTTCCTGTCCTTGCTGGCTTTGGACTTCACTTAAGCTTCAGACCAAAGGAAAAAAACAACGTTCTTCATTAATTTTCTGTCAACGCTGTCGGGCTCGTGCTCACTCTCAGTTCAAGTACGATGGTATATTGCGGAATATTGAGACCTTTGTCCACAGTTGCACCCTCAAGCTCTTCCCTCTGAGGGTTGGAGGAAGAAAGAGCAACAGAACCGAAAGCTCCTGTGGTTTAATAGAGCTCTGAGCTAGCCCTACCGGCTAATTATATCCCTTTGCTTCCTCTCACTGGAGACCGAGAAATGGAAAAGGAACACAAATTTTGGTGGAACTTCACAGTTAGCAGGGCAACAAATGGAAATCAAGAGAATTGTCGAGCAGCGGTTCTGACCAGTTCAAGAAATGAGGGGGAGCTGGCATTTAAATACCCTTAAGACATGCTCTGGGTACCACTGCCTCTTGAGTGACCAGTGGAAGCATTTTCTATTTTTATTTATTCATTCATGGGATCTGGGCATTGCTGGCTGGAGAAGCATTTATTGTGATCCCTAGGGGCATTTAAGAGTCAACCACACTGCTGTGGGTCTGGAGTCACGTGTAGGTTGGACCAGGGAAGGACAGCAGATTTCCTTCCCGAAAGGGCATTAGTGAACTAGATGGGTTTTTTACAACAAACAACAATGGTTTCATGGCAATTTTTAAATTTCAGATTTTTATTAAATTCAAATTTCACCATCTGCCATGCTGGGATTTGATCCGGAGTCCCCAGGGAATTACCCTGGGTCTCTGGATTGCCCGTCCAGTGACAACTCCACTATGCCACCACCTCTCCATGGAATGTCAATATTGAGTCATGTGTATATATGTGTCTGGTACTATTCAATCATCGCACCCCCCCCACCCCGCTCCCTTCACCCCCACCCCCCACCCGGCCTTCTTTTCGCACACAGTGGTGGGATAAGCAAGAGCACCTGGTATTTGTATATCGGGGAACTGGAGCCTGTGATAATCTGTAGTGCACTAAAATTAATAGATTGAAAGCGATCACTTTGGAGGTGCACCATGTCTAAAGTAGAACATGTCCTTGTGGTTCTGAGGGAGTTAACACCAGTGATGACAGTTAAATGACTGCAACCCACAACTGATGTGGTTTTAACGCTTGCATGCAAGCACATGTTCGCAATTGATATGGTTTCAGGTCAGTTCCTTCGCTTGATAACTTTCATCTATCAAATTATGAATTGAAAATCATTTCTGAACGCAGGATAAATAAATACTGTTGCGCACAGAATTCTGTCAGAAGTCTTCAGGTGGGGTCATTTCAACTGCTCGTGTTCTATTTCTTGCCTGAATCCGATGAGATCTGCTTAAAAATGCAAACTGTAGATGCCCCTCTTCCCCCTCATTTAAAGTAAAGTTTATTTATTAGCCACAAGTAAAGCTTACATTAACACTGCAATGAAGTTACTGTGAAATTCTCCTAGTCACCACACTCTGGCATCTGTTCGGGTCAATGCACCTAACCTGCACATCTTTCAGATTCTATCAGGTAGCAAACGGCTTTTCTGAGAGAGAGAGAGAGAGAGCTCGAAGCCGTTCAAAAACCAGCCAACTCGATATGTAGCTTTTATGTTGGCAGATTCAGATAACCCCATGTTGAAGCTGTCTTTTTCTGGTGCTCTCTGACATCTCAGTTTACCTGGTGATCCCCCTTCTCCTGCTGCAGATAACCTGTACACAGGAGGATTCCAAACCAATAATGACACTGAATAGGATCTTCCCAAAGCAACCAAAATGCATGGTGTGCTTATATCCACAGCAGTATTCAAAAGATGAAACAGCAAAATATCCAGGGAAATAAATTAATAAACATCTCAATGGCTGTACCTTCACACTCCTGTGTACCCAAGCAGCACTGAGAATATTTATCATGCTTTCTTTACATTAGGGCAGCCTACTCCCCATCTACAACTGCTCTGGAGCAGCAAATTGAGCCGCAGGTCTTGGTGAATTTTAAGCATGGTTGAATTATAACTGTCCTCTGAGTTTAAGTTTAAATTTATTTATTAGTGTCACAAATTACTGTGAAAATCCCCAAGTCGCCACACTCCAGCGCCTATTCGAGTACACTAAGGGAGAATTTAGCATGGCCAATGCACCAAACCAGCACGTCTTTCAGACTGTGCGAGGAAACCGGAGCACCCGGAGGAAACCCATGCAGACATGGGGAGAATGTGCAAGCTCCACACAGACAGTGACTCAAGCCGAGAATTGAACCTGGGTCCCTGGTGCTGTGAGGCAGCAGTGTTAACCTCTGTGCCTTTCAATTAAGTCTCTTTGTTGTAACAAACCACTTCAAAGAAAAGATTGCAGTAGTTCAAAGAGAAGACAATCACTAACTTCTCACCCCAACTCGAGATGGACAGTTAGCTGCCATGGATGACAACATTTAAGAAAACTTTATTTTCAAAGTTGAGCATGACTAGTAAAGCTGCCTGTCCCCAGTGTGCCCTTGAAAAGGTGATGATAGGCCAGCTTCTCGAATGTTGGCAGCATGGTGGCACAGTGGTTAGCACTGCTGCCTCACAGTATCAGGGACCCAGGTTCAATTGCCGGCTTGGGTCACAGACTGTGCAGAGTCTGCACATTCTCCCTTTGTCTACCCGGGTTTCCTCTGGATGCTCCAGTTTCCTCCCACAGTCCAAAAGATGTGCTGGTTAAGTGCACTGGCCATGCTAAATTCTGCCTCAATGTACGAGACATGCACTGGAATGTGGCGAGTAGGGGATTTTTGCAGCAACTTCATTGTAGTGTTAATGTAAGCCTACTTGAACATGAATAAATAAACTTAAAGACTTAAACTTAATATAGCGGATGCATTTACACAATGCTATCAGGTAGGCAGTTCCAAGATTTCCAAGGTAAAGGATCATTGATAGATGTCTAGCTGGGATTGTTTGTGACTTGGAGGGTACTTTGGAGTTGATGGTGTTTCCACTGCTACTGCTTATGTCCTTCTAGGTGATTGAGGTCAAGGTTTGGGAAGTGCTGCCAAA
The DNA here is from genome assembly GCF_965287045.1 of Carcharhinus amblyrhynchos. Classification (NCBI taxonomy): domain Eukaryota; kingdom Metazoa; phylum Chordata; class Chondrichthyes; order Carcharhiniformes; family Carcharhinidae; genus Carcharhinus; species Carcharhinus amblyrhynchos. The sequence continues at coordinate 42,852,210 of NC_137340.1, forward strand.
GGAAAATTGGCAACTTGCTTCAGTGTCCTGTAGGTAGTACATACACATTGCAGTCATGGTGCATCTGCGATGGATGTTTAAGCTGATGCATTAGGTGCCAGCCAACCAGGCTACTCTGTCCTGGATGGTATTGAGTTTCTTGCAGCTTCACCATCCAGGTATTCAATCACATTCTTCATCTGTGCCTTGAAGATGATGGAGAGGCTTTGGAGAGTTGTAGGGGGCTTGAGTCCAGAATAACAATGTGAAAGTAGCTAATCTAAGTAATGTAGAGAATATGAGCTCAAAAGATAATCTTAGGCTCAAATTGTGAACAGTTTGATGTAGGCCAGGGAGGGGATAGAATGGATAACTATGGAGTAGAGATTGTCAGAGGCTTTGGTTTTTCCAGTGTTTAATTGAATAACATTTCTGCTCCTCGAGTAATGGGTGGCTGACGGACAGACTGAAGACACAGATGGAATTGAGGAGTTGAGAGAAGTAGTGGTGAGTGTGCCATCAGTGTACATGCGGAAACCTGATATTGTGTTTTCAGGTGATGCTATCGAGGAACAGCATACATACACTGGAAATAAGAGGGTGCCGATGATATTTCCTTGGAGGACTCCAAATGTAATGGTGCAGGAATGGAAGAGAAGCCACTGCAGGAGATTCTGAGAGAGCTGTATAGATATAAATCATTAATATAAATCATTTGGCTGTAAATTGGGAGAGGGGAGTGTGCAATGGGACCTGGCTGTCCTTGTGCACCAGTTACTGAGGGTAAGCATGCCGGTATAGCAGGGGGTAAAGAAGGTAAGTGGCATGTTGGCCTTCATTGTGAGAGATTTCGAGCGCAGGAACAGGGATGTTGCAATTATACAGGGCCTTGGTGAGGTCACACCTCGAGTATTGTGTGCAGTTTTGGTCTCCTTTTCGGAGGAAGAATGTTCTTGCTCTCAAGGGAATGCAGCCAGGTTTACCAGGCATGATTCCGGGGGTGGCAGGACTGATATATGAGGAGAGATTGACTAGGTTAGGATTGTTTTCGTTGGAGTTCAGATGAATGAGGGAGGGATATCATAGAGACTTATAAAATTCTAACAGGACTAGACAGGGTAGGTTAGGGAGGATATTCCCAATGGTGGGGGACTCCAGAACCAGGGGTCACTGTCGGGAGGATTCAGGGTAGACTATTTAGGACAGAGGTGAGGAGACATTTCTTCACCCAAAGAGTGGTGAGCCTGTGGAACTCAGTGCTGCAGGAAGTAGTTGATGCCAAAACATTGAATGTATTCAAGAAGTGGCTGGACATAGCACTTGGGGTCAATGGGATCAAAAGTTATGGGGAAAAAGCAGGATTAGGCTATTGAGTTGGATGATCAGCCATGATCATAATGAATGCAGGAGCAGGTTTGAAAGGCCAAATGGCCTCCTCCTGCTCCTATCTTCTGTATTTTTATTATAAACGAGGGCAGTCTCATTCTGCTGGACAACAAAAAAGAGCTGTTGGAGCAGGATGTTGTAGTCGACCATGCCAAAGCCACACATAGGTTGAGAAAGATGAGGAGGGATGGGGTGACACAGTCACAGTCAGATAGAATATCATTTGTGACTTCAAGAATGTTTCTGTGCTGTGGTAGGAGTGCAAACCAGATTGCAGCAGTGCACAATATAGGGTTTTGGGAAGGACGGGCATGGATTTGTGAGTTGACTAGACATTGAAGGGCTTTGGAGAGGAATGGGAGGTTGAATCTGGGCAGTAATGAGGGGAAGGGAACAATACAGCAGAGGCTGAAAGAATAGTCTCAATCTTAGCCACAAAGAAGTGCATGAGCTCTTAATTGTTAGAGGTGAATTTGATGGAGCAAGGAGAGGGTGTTCTTTCATCATTACCTATTCTGCTAGTTACAAGCTCAAAAAACTCTGACAAGTTTGTCAAACATTATTTCCCATTCATAAATCCGCATTGATTTTGCCAACTCACCATTTATCTCTAAATACACAGTTATCGCATCCTTTGGGATAAATTCTGGCATTTTCCCTACTATCAGTTTAACCTATCAGGCTAACAAGTTTGCAGTTTCCTGTTTTCTCCCTCTCTCTTTTCTTAAATAGCGGAGTCACATTTGCTGCTTCCACTCTGCAGGAACCTTCTAGAATCTACAGGATGCATGGCCACAAATGCATCCAAAATCTCTTCTCCTGCCATTTTTTTCAACAAGCTGGGGGGCAGATCATCAGATCCTGGGGAATTATCAGCTTCCAGGTCATCAATCTCACTGGTCACTTGACTCCCCAATATTTCAGGGAGGTTTTTTGCACAAAGACAAGCACTGAGTATTTGTTTAGCTCTCTGCCATTTCCTCTATTTGCCATTATAAGTACTCTATTCTCTGACTGTAATGGCCCCATTTTTGTCTTTACTAATCTTTTCCTTTACACATACCTATATAAGTTTATACGATCTGTTTTTATGTGCCTTGCTAGTTTAAATTCATATACTAATATCTCTTTATCAATTTTTTGCTTCTATTTTCTTGAATTATAAAATATTCCCAATCTTCAGGCTTACTGGGCCTTAGCTATGGGGATAGGTCAGGAAAATGGGGACGAGGAGCATATCAGCCATGACTGAATGGTGGAGCGAACTTGATGGGCCGAATGACCTAATTCTGCTCCTATATCTTATGAACTTGCTACTTTTTTGACAACTTTATGAGTCTCGTCCTTTTTCTGATAGAATCTTTAATTTCCCTTGTAGCCATGGTTAGATCACTTTTCCTACTGGCTTTTCGTACATTAAGGAAATGTATCTTTGTTGTAAACCATGTATTAATTCTTTAAATACTCACCATTGCTAGTCTACTATCAGACCTTCCGATATAGATTTCCAATCTACCTCAACTAACTTGCTACCCATGCCTTCATAGTTTCCTTTGTTTAGATTAGAGACCCGAATTTCAGGTTGAACAATATCACTTCCAAACTTCATAGGAAATTTTATCATATTATGGTCACTCTTCCCTTTAATTGGCCCTTTCTCACTGCACAATACTAGATTTAATGTAGCCCATTCTCTAGTCAGTTCCTTAACATACTGCTCTGGAGAACATTGCTGGTATATTCCAAGAAGTTGTCTTCCTCGGCATTAGTGCTCATTAGGTTTACATTGTCTATATATAGAGTGAATTCTTCATGTTTACTGTATTACCATTGTTACATGCTCCGCTAATCTCCTGATAAATATCATGCCCTACATTATCACCACTATTTGGTGACATATAAACAACTCCTATCAAAGTTTTGCTGCCCTTTGCTATTCCACCCATTGAACCACAGAATCCCTACAGTGAAGGAGGATGCCATTCAGCCCATCTGTCTTTACCAACACTCTGAAAGACCATTTTACCCCAGCCCTCTTCCCCTCCCTTATCTCTATAACCCTGAGCAGTTACTATGTTCAATCTCTTTATTTTCTATTAATTCAAAGAATATGGACTTTGCTGGTTTGGCCGGCATTTATTGTCCATCCCTAATTGCCCTTAAGAAGCTGGTGGTAAGCTGCCTTTTTGAGCCAGTGCAGACCATGTAGTGTAGGTACACTCACCGTGTGATTAGGGAGGGAATTCTTGTATTTTTACCCAGCAATAGTGAAGAATCAGTGATATATTTCCAAGTTAGGACGGTGAGCGGCTCGGAGGGGAACCTCCAGGTGGTGATAATATTCCCAGGTACCTGCTGCCTTTGTCCTTCTATATAATAGTGGTGGTGAGTTTGGAAGGTGTTGTGTCAGGAGACTTGGTAAATTCTTGCAGTGCATCTTATAGATGATACAACTTGCCACTGCTGTGCGTTGGTGGTGGAGGAAGTGAATGTTTGTGAATGGGGTGCCAATCAAGTGGGCTGCTTTCTCCTGGATGGTTTGATTTGATTTATTATAATCGTACATACCAAGACACAGTGAAAAGTATTGTTCTGCGTGCTACCTATAAAATCATTCCAACTCTGGTGCGGCCGCACTTGGAGTACTGTGTGCAGTTCTGGTCCCCACATTACAGGAAGGACGTTGAGGCTTTGGAGAGGGTGCAGAGGAGGTTTACCAGGATGTTGCCTGGTATGGAGGGGAGGTCATATGAGGAGAGACTGAGGGATTTGGGGTTGTTTTCGCTGGAAAGAAGGAGGCTAAGAGGGGATCTTATTGAAACATATAAGATGATTAGAGGTTTAGATAGGGTGGATAGTGATAGCCTTTTTCCTCGGATGGAGAATGCTAGCACGAGGGGGCATGGCTTTAAATTAAGGGGTGGTAGTTATAGGACGGATGTCAGGGGTAGGTTCTTTACCCAGAGGGTGGTGAGGGATTGGAATGCCCTGCCTGCTGCGGTTGTAAATGCGCCTAGTTTGGGGGCGTTTAAGAGATCTATGGATAGGTTTATGGACGAAAAGGGATTGGTTTAGATTAGTGGGTCAGTGTTTTTTTTAAAAAAAAACTGGTCGGCGCAACATCGTGGGCCGAAGGGCCTGTTCTGCGCTGTAATGTTCTATGTTCTATGTTCTATATGAAGCTCGCAAAGAGTCACCACAGTCCAGTGCCATCTTGAAACATGGATATGGTGAATCCACCATGCGATCAGTACCACATCCCCATTCTCTCTCCAATCCCTGTGTTGTGGGGACTGGCTATAAGTATTTTAGGCCTTTGTGTCAAGGTCAGGTTTTGTGAATTAAAGGAACATTACTAACAGGGGAAAGAAATAAAGTTTTAAGATAGACGAAAAAAATAAAGACAGCAACTAGCACAATGGATTGTTGCCCTACATTGACATATCACTAGAGACAGTAAAAAGTCTGACAACACCAGGTTTCAGTCCAACCGATTTATTTGATAGTAAACTCACTAGCTTTTGGGTTAGCCCCTTCGTCAGGTGAATGGAGAGTTCTAGTGAGTTTACTATCAAATAAATCGGTTGGACTGAAACCTGGTGTTGTCAGACTTTTTACTGTGTTTACCCCAGTCCAACGCCAGCACATTCACATCATATCACTAGAGAGACAGAGATTGCATTCATGTCAGAGAATCACAGGGTGGATTGTGCATACTGCTACACAGATTGATATGGAGTTTGAGAGACTTCACTTCCCAAACCAATAATCCCCATAAACATCTCCACTCTTGTGTGTGTGTGTATGTGCATGCGTATGTGTGTGTGAGTGTGTGTGCATGTGTGTGTGTGTGTGTGTGAGTGTGTGCATTTTTTTTAACCTGTGCTTTGTTTTTGTTGGCTTGTTGCTGAGACATTGCATTGAGAGTGTATGTGCTGGACTCTTGTTGTGCTATTTTGTATGTTTTGTTCTTTAAATATCTTTGCTTCTGTCATTTTAACCTATTTGGCCTTTTTTCCTCCCGAGGAATTGGAATTTTGAAAACTGGAAGTTGTCGAGGATCCAAAATGGGAAATGTTTGTGACCAGGGCAAGGGAGAGGGGCTCCTTCCAGAGGTAGGGCTGACTGAGGCCTGTTCAAGGGGCTTCATTTGGATGAGTTGTATGGGACCATGACTACTTGGCTGGATTGAAACTGTACTTTACCAGCCATGGGGCTGCCAGGTTTGGAGTCAGCTCTGTTCAGTTCCCACTCCAGAACCACTGTAGAACAGCTTCACCCCATGTCAGCTTTCGATGGGAGTGGTGGTTGAAAGAATCAGGTTAACTTTAACACTAACCATTGAGAATGTGAATAAGGAACAATGTAAAAAATATGTCTCACAGAATAAGGAGAATCTGAGAGTTGAGCAGTGGCCCTGGGCCAAATTGGAGTGGGTGAGACAGAAAATTTGGCGGACCACGCAAAGATCCATTGACCTCAGGCAGGAGTTTGTGGTTTTGGGACGTGCGTGACTGGAAAATCCCACCCCCTATCTTTGTAAATCTGTACGTAGTTAAGTACGTAAATACTGGTTATTTTGAAAAGGGATCTTTACCTCCAGTCAGATCTCTTGTCAAGAGTAGGGCACCCAACATCTCCCAAGATGACTGAATGGTAGCAGATAATCATCTCCCGACAAAGATCTTCCCTTTATTTGTCCACTGTTCTATCTGTTAATTTTTCTTCCGTATTTAACAGGACTTGTTCCCCTTTTATCTCATTGAAATATATCTATTTCAGTCAAGTAACTTAATACATGAATGTTTCTTCTTCTTTTCGAATTTGAAATTGAAACTAATTGTGCTATATCCTCTGTTTCCTAGATTGTCCTCCGTCTCATACATTACCTACTTCCCTTATTCGATTGTTTAGAATTAGACCCAGCACCATCGTATTGGACTAAAACATACTGAAACAGATATGCTGAACATAGTTTCACCACATTTGGTTTCAGTCCAGCTTTTCTCTGTGCAACCAGCAGAAGTCGTACAGTAGTTTCCCCTTCCTCATATAGATGGTCAACTTGCTCTATCCCTGCCCTCCCTTATCATTGTCTACATGCATCTTTTTACTATGGTTATCAATAGGCATAGGATCAGATTCCTTATACATTATGAGCACATCCAGCTCTGCGGCTTGATTCACCTCAACTCCATGACATTCAATTAACTGCTTCTCCAAGTCATGAGTAAGTCTGAGTTTAACGTTGCCAAAAGAAGAAGATAGGAGAAGGAAGTGCAGAGGATTCTTGTCGGCACTCAGGTAGTGAAGGAGGTTTCAGGAGTGGGAAACAGCAAACCAGGGAGGAATCTAGAGAAGAGAATAGGTATTTTAAGTTCATTTTATTGAAGAATCAGAACCAATAAAGCTTAGATAATCAGGGAGCAGAATTGACTCTGAGACAGGATTCGGGGAAAGATGTGCAGCAGTGCTACTTGGAGTTTACGAGGGGTGAAGAATGGGAGGAAGGAGGACATCGAAGAACGTGAGCCTGAAGGTGATAAAGGATAAAGGTTGCAGCAGTGACAAGTGGGGCATGGTGAGGCGATGTGGCAGGAGAGGAAGTAAGCAATATTTCTCCCGTACAGCCTATGCTTTTGAATTGAACACTTCATCACTGAGATTTGAGAGAAGCAGTAGGGAAGAGGGTGGTGTTAAGTGTGCTAAGGGGAGGGGGGCAATTTTGTTTCAATGGAAGTCAAACATGCAGGCTTCCATCTTATAAAACAGGTCATGACGTGCTGCATCCACAGTGGGGAGTATGGACACCTCATGGGAAAAAATAAACATAGGTTTCCTCTTCAGCCTATTTTGTAAGGAGACCAAAAGGGTAGTTAACAAATATTTGTCTCTTTCCCACAAAGCCATGGACCCATAGGTAGGCATAGTTGACCAGCATGACTGTTTTCACTGGGCACACTGGTCTATATTCGTTCTGTCAGTCCAGCACAAGGGAACCCTTGGCTTGGAAGTCCATGAGCTATTCCCACCTCCCTCCTGCTCCCTCCTCTCTACTCCCCTTCCACCTCTCCCATCTCCACCCCAGCATGGCTATGGCTACTGATCTTGTTTGAGGTGAACAAAGGATCCCACAAAACGTGGCAGGGATGGCTGATGCTGCGGGCAATGGCAGCGAAGTTGCCAGGGCAGACCGGATTTTTGGTTCTCCCCCCACACCCCCTCCCACCACACTCCCATTCTTCCTGGAGGCAACACAAACAGTCAGTTTTTTCCATGCAGAAACTAATGAGAAGGCTCGGTGGGTGGGTTGATGATATGCAGATAGAAATACATTAGCTGCTAAATGTTTATAATACATAAAGGGTCATTTCAGATAAATATTCACAGAGAACCAAAAACGGAAACAGGATGGGCCTTGATATCAGAATCTTCACGTAAGGCCTTTGGTGTTATGTTTTGTTGTAAACCTCTCCTCTATTTGTTCCACCTTGCCAAGGAGTACTTCTATCCTGGAAAGAATTGTGTTTATATCCTCAGAACCATCTGGGTAAATGAAGTTCTCCGACCCTGAGTCTGAATAATCAAATAATAAAAGTGTAGAAAATGTATTTGGTTTCAAGTGAACATTGATGCCAATGAGTCGGAGGAGAGGTAGGATGTAAAAGTTTTAAAGTTTATTTAGTTGCGTCATAAGGAGGCTTACATTATCACTGCAGTGAAGTTACTATTAAAATCCCCTGTGGCCACACTTCAGTGCCGGTTGGGGTACACTGAGGAGAATTTAGCTCTGCCAATGCACCTAACCAGCACACCTTTCGGACTGTGGGAAGGAATTGGAGCCACCTGGAGGAAACCCACACAGACACAGGGAGAACATGCAGACTCCACACCGACAGTGACCCAAGTTGGGAATCGAACCTGGATCCCTGGCGCGTGAGGCAGCAGTGCTAACCACTGTGCCACTGTGCAGCTCTTGCCACTGTTGCAAAAGTCTATTTCATAGCAAACTGAGTTCTTTTCAAACTAAGTCCTCTGACAAGAGCAGGATTATTTTTCTGTAAAAACACAGTGAACGGTGGCTATTTACATAATACAAATTATATATGTGTATAATCTATCTTAATTACATAGTGCAGTCTCCAGGCATGATTGACAGGGGAAGTAACCAATTATCTCCATTCAGGCCAGGGCTTTTGGGCTGGAATTTTCTGGCCGTTCGCACCAATGGGATTCTCCGGTCCAGCTGCTGTGAACAGAGATTTGGCCGTGCGCCAAATTCTCCATCCTCGCTGGCAGTGGCAGCGAGGTGTGAACGTTCAGTAAACTCCTGCTGTGGTGTCACAATGGACAGCCTTTACTGTAATTAGTTTCAACCAGGAAATTATTCAAAATGGATGCTATTTGTTTCTCTTCTCCATATTGCGAAAGTTAAATTTCATACTGGGGCTTTGTTCTTGCCCCTTCCCCTGTGACACAGGCAGCTCATTGCAATCTGGCAGGCATTGATCAAGGAATCTGTTCCCAAACTTCACCCAGTGCTGCTTTGAAATGGCTCATGCACCGTGTAGTTTGCCAGTTCCACTGAGTAAGAAGGTTGTGGACTCATGCCCCACTCCAGGGTCTTCTTTTTAAATTCATTCATGGGATGTGGGCATCACTGGTTGGGCCAGCACTTGTTGCCCAGCCCTAGTTGCCCTTAAGGGGGCAGTTAAATGTCAACCGCATTGCTGTGGGTCTAGAATGACATGTAGGCCAGACCGGGTAAGGACAGCAGACTTCCTTCCCTTTAGTGAACCAGATGGACCTTTATGATAATGAGCACTGGTTTCATGGTCATCATTAGACTTTTAATTCTAGACTGTGGGATTCAAGCCCAGGTCACAAAGAATTACCCTGGGTCTCTGGGTTATTAGTCCAGTGACAATAACATTCTGCCATTGCCACCTCTTGAGTACATGGTCAAGGCTGAAACTTCCCAGGGAGAACTGAGACACCATCTTTGAGATGAGATGTTAATCTAAGGCCTCATCCATCCCCTCATGTTGACACAAAAGATACCATTGTTATTTCAAAGAAATACAATGTTTTTCCCTGAACCAACGCCAAAATAAATGAGATTATCTGGTTCTTTATCTAACTTTTGCTTATAGGGCCTTGCCACATACATTCTCCATTACAACTGTGGCTGTACACTTCAAAAATACTTTATCAGCTATAATAAGTTTTTGGACATTCTAAGGACATGCAAGGTGGTCTATGAAGTCTTTTATTTATTTCTAATTTAGTATTACGCAGGTCCACATTATCCTCCAAGGCGGAATGGATATTTATCAATGAGTATTATCCAGTGGAACAAACCACTGTACACTTTGAACATGCACATCAGCAGGCACTAAATTATCCAGGAAAAGAGTTGGTAATAGTTGGAGAGTTTAAAACAGCTGGCTCCACTCAGCCTAGTGGTCAAAGTACTCGGGGCTGACCTGTGACTTGTACTCTCTAATGGCACTTTCAGCATGTTGTAAATAAAGGGTGATAGTGACGGAAGATTGTCCTTGGTAAGATTATTACATTGTGACGAGAAGCAAAGCTAATTTTTTTCTTCCCTTTGGACTATCTTTACTATCGAGACAAATAATCCTCCGGCAAGAAAAATGCCTCTTTTGGGTAAAGTTGAAGCCTACAACACAAGCATAGAAAACTGGGCCCAATATGCCAGGCACATACGTTACACTTTTCAGTACTGAGGGGAACAAGAAGAAAAGAGTGGTCCTGTTGATGGCATGCAGGATCCCAACCTTCAGTGTAATAAAGAGGCTGGCCTGCCCAAATGCTCCTTACTCCAAATCCTTTACTGAATTGGCAGACTTGGTAAAAGGCTATTTTGACCCACAATCCTCCATAATATTCCAACGATACTGCTTTAACATGACAGGGCAAACATCTGGGCAATCTATCACTGAATTTCTGACCAGGCTGTGAAAATTGTACTATGACTTTGGTCCACCCCTGAATGACATGTTGTGTGATAGGCTAATCTGTGGAAGTAACAATGTGACAGTCCAAAGAAAGTCACTGGCAGAATCAAATTTGGATCAGAAGAAGGCCAATGAGATAGCTCTATCATTAGATAATGCAGAGAAAGGAACACAGGAATTACAGGGGATATCAGACCAATTTGGGGGAGGTGCCTCAGGAAACAGTCATCCCTCAACTGAAAGCAATGGTGTCAGTAAAATATTACAGAATCCCTTTCAGTGGTGGAGCCTGAGTCACGTCACCAGGCAGTCAAGGGAGGTCATGGACAGCATTCAGACCCCTAAGGAGCATATTCCAGAAGGTTGCAGATGCCAGACAATGGACTATTGCAAGTTCTCAACTGAGAAGACCTCAACTGAGGCACTGACAAAATGTGCGCTATTTTGATAAAACGCCAAGGCCAGAACCGGACCGTATCTTGCAGATAGGCCCACTAATCAGGAACAGAGACAATTAAACTACATCTCCACGACAAAGGTTTCCCCCATAATGGTGGAGTTATTAGTAAATGGCCATCCTTTAACAATGGAACTGGATACAGAGGCTGCGGCCTCCATTAGCGAAGGGCAGACTTACGGTCATCACTGGGCTAGGATTGAGCTGCTGAACTTAGAAAGCTCAAAGGCCAGGCTGCCTGCATACATGGGGGAAGCATTGCAGATAAAGCTGTGAAAGAGGTCATAATGACTGTCAATGTTTTGGGCATCTTGCCACTGTCTGCAAGGCAAATCAAGGCCTGGATGCAAAAGAACCCAGTCCTCTCTATATTAAAGCATATTATGTTGCCTGGTGGATTCAGAGGACAGCTCTCGGATGAAGTGAAACACTACTTAACAAAGAACAATGAACTCAGTGTTGAGGATGACATCATCCTCTGTGAATCCTGCACAATTTTCCCTCGCCCAGAGCAATGTCCAGTGCTGACAGAATTACACCATAGCCACTCTGGGATTTTGAAGATGAAAATGGTAGCTAAGAGCTACATAAGGTAGCCCTGTCTTGATGTAGACATTACTGACTTGGTCAGATAGTTTGAGGCATGCCAAAGGAATCAAAGCTGCCCACCCCAACTCCCCCTCAGCTTCCATGGGAGTGGCCTGGTAGGCCCAGGGTGGAAGTGCATGTAGATTTCGCTGGGCCTTTTTTTTGGGCTCCATGTTCCTGATTATGGTTGATGCACATTCCAAATGGTTGGACATCGGATGAGTTCTACCACTTCCCATGCTACCATTCAGAAACTAGGACAATGTTTCTGCACACACGGGATACCTGAAGTCCTGGTCTCGGAAAATGGCACTACCTTTACCAACACTGAGTTTCAAACCTTCATGCTTTCCAATGGAATCAAATACATTCGGACATCATCCTATCACCCATTTTGAACATGTTGGCTGAACGAGTGGTGCAGACTTTTCATAGAATAGAATTCCTACAGTGCAGAAGGAGGCCATTTGGCCCATCGAGTCTGCACCAACAACAATCCCACCCAGGCCCTATTCCCATAGCCTCACATATTTACCCTGCTAATCCCCCTGACACTAAGGGGCAATTTAGCTTGGCTAATCAACCTAACCCACACATCTTTGGACTGTGGGAGGAAACCGGAGCACCCAGAGGAAACCCATGCAGACATGGAGAGAATGTGCAAACTCCACACAGACACTGACCTGAGGACAGAATTGAACCCAGGTCCCTGGCACTGTGAGGCAGCAGTGCTAACCACTGTGCCACCGTGCCACCCTAAGCTCAGCATGAAGAAGCAACCTGCAGCATCCATAGAGATCAAACTGACGCGATTTTTATTTGACTATAGGACTAACTTCACACAACAACCAGTGGGATTGTTAATGAGACAGGGGCGTGAGACAAGATTAACTTTATTGTTTCCAAACCTGGCGGGGGGGTGCAGTCCCAAAAAGAGAACCAGAAGATGAAATACAATTCTTAAAGGTCAGAAAGAACATTCAAAACCAGCGACCCAGTCCACACGAAGAATTTCGGGTGTGGCCTCAGTTGGGTCCTTGGGATCATAACAGGAAAAAAATGGAGCTTGTGTTTTATAAGGTCCGAGCACAGGGTAAAATTGTCAGGAAACGTCTGGACCAGGAATAGGGAGCCTGTACCAGTGCAGGCCTCATTACCCTGCCATGGGGATGACCACTGCCAGTGCTGAGCCATGACTAAATGTTGATCCTCCACGTGGCCCTCCAGGTGATGAATACATGGATTTGATTCCCAATGGAAGTGGAAAATACAACATCCCAAATGAAGCAAGGCCTCAGGGAGAACTGGTGTTAGTGGATTTACAACACTCCCTTCAGAAGCGAAGATCTCCAATCCGTTTCACACCCCCGAATCCGGTCTTGCCCCCCATTCAATCCTGGGCCGATTGCTGAGTGGCAGCAAAGGTCCTCCCATGGCGGGGCGGGGGGATGTTGGGGAAGAAACGAACTTGAGGAGGATGGGATGTGATAATGGCCATGGGGGATTGTCAATAGAACTCCCTGTGGGCCTCACAGAATATGGGCTCCCCTAACAGTCGAGTGAAGGCTTGCCCAATAGGGAAGGAGTGGTGGTGGAGGGGTTTAAAACCCGCTGACTCCACTCAGGCCAGGAGTCGAAGGACTCTGGGGCTGAGCTGCACACTGCAGCTGCTGAACTACACTTTGAGCATATTATAAATAAAGGGTGATGGTGACAGGAGACTGGCCTCGGTAAGACCATTACTGTATGGATTGATGATTGTGAGCTTGATATATTTCATGTGGAAATATTAAAGGTCAGTCAGCCTTTTGCTAAACACCACGTGGCAGAAATTGGATATAAAGGAAACAAAATGAGGTCAAATTCAGAAACCAGGAATAAAAATAGAAAATTCTGGAAAAACTCAGCTGGTCTTGCAGTATCTGCGGAGAAAAACAGAGTGAACATTGCAAATCCACCATGATTCTTCTTCAGGATTAGACAGAGGTAGAAATGTGATGGGTTTTTCACTGTTGATCATGCTTTCCAATGACACTTCACCGATTTTGACTCAAAGTTTGCTCTAACCAATTTGCAGCCTACTCTGGCAGCTGCTTATATAGTCAAGTGATGACTAATGCCTATTTTAGCTGAAATCAGTTTCAGAAACATTTCCACCTCTTCGTTCTCAGCTGCAGGTTAGTCACAAGGCCCTCACTCACTCACCATCCCTTGGTAGGGACTCCAGTTTCTCCTCAGGTGTAGTAGATACACGAGCAGCACTACAAGCCCCAATATCCTGAAAGCAAAGTATTGACTTGTGATCCACTCTTGTATCTGTGTCCTATCAATGGCTGCAAAGCATATCGTTCCCGGTGGGTACGGCAGACAGCACCGAAGGGATGGAAGATTCATCTCAACCAGGTCCTCCTGAAGGACTTCCACCCCAACTCTGGCCTTGCGGGACACTTTGAGTTGACGCAGTTCGATAAGACATTCAGCAGAACGAACAAACTGAGCATCATTTGAAAATATATTCTCCAGCCAGAACAAAGTACACTCATCTCCTCCAGCCAAAAATCTGAACGTTAAAATGTCTCTCATGATTTGGCAAAGCACAAAACACGTGACATCATAATTGAAAACTATTTTGTCAATCTCTCTACTATAATGATGTCACTGTCAGGTCCAAATATCAGTGATTCCTTGAATAATACTGCCAATATTCTGAGTGAGCTGAACCCCACACCTCAGGTGTCTGGTCCAATTGCCAAGGTTAGTTGTGTTTTGTAATGAAGTAAGGTTAATAGACACGTACAAACAAGAATAGCCAGTCAAGGTGGCATCCCTAAGCAATATTTCTCTAACTGGGGTCTACACAGCCCAGGATTTTGGAGGGACATTACAGCGAGTGCGCAAATTAGTCAAGCAATACGCAAATGACTGGTGACCAAAGACAAGCTTGGCACAAGCCAGAAGGTGGCACCTCAATACGGCTGTGACACGCCACAGTGTCATAGGGCAGCACCTTGTTGAGGCGTTGAGGCTGGAGAACCAGTGAGAGAACCGCGCTGCCTCTTTTCAAGAAGGCCCGCTGAACCACAAGCCAGCAGGCAGTGGCAAGAACTCGTTGGAGTTTAGAAGGACGGGGGCAATCTTATTGAAACTTACAAGATACTGCAAAGCCTGGATGGAGTGGACGTGGAGAGGATGTTTCCACTAATATGAAAAACTAGAACCAGAAGGCACAGTCTCAAGCTAAAGGGAAGGTCCTTTAAAACAGAGATGAGGAAGAATTCCTTCAGCCAGGGGGCGGTGATTCTGTAGAATTCTTTGCCGCAGAAGGCTATGGAGATTGGGTCATTGAGTGTCTTTAAGACAGAGATAGATTGGATCTTGACTAATGAGGGGATCAGGAGTTATGGGAAAAAGGCAGTAGAATGGGGATGAGAAAAAATCAGCCATGATTGAATGGTGGAGCAGACTTGATGGGCTGAGTGGCTTAATTCTGATCCTATTTCTTATGGTCTTATGGCAAGGCCACTGGCGGACAATCCCCTGGAATCAAGACCCCCTCCCCCAACAAAGGAAAGCTGCAGCCAATCAGAGGAAGGCAGCACTTGTGCTCAGCAGTGCCACTGAGAAAGTTGTGGCTGCTGTCGGAAGGACAGGCACCAGAGACTCAGGATCTTGGAGTGACCCAGGCCACAAGTAAGTAATTTTATGTTGGAGAATTCGTGAGGTGGGATTGCGGGGAGAAGGATGCAAGGGAATCAGCAGGAAGGGCAAGGTGAGCCTGGCTTTCCAGGGGCCTCCTTTCCTGATGTCAAGTTCCTCCATGAAGCACTGAGTACCTTTGATCGAGGGGGCCCTCTCCCTGGAGGTAACAAACAGCTGCACAGATTTACAAATCATTTTGATTCTCAAATATGGCATACAGAACTGACCAGGCATCAAAAGCTGTGAGACAGGATGTTCAGGATATTGATATTATATCACAGAGTCATTGATATTTGGACCTTACACTACAATAGCCTAAGCCAAGTTTAGTTGTAGTCTAAGACCAGTAAGATGGTTATAAAAGCAAGATGTATCACTGAATAGTAAATGTAGGTTACCTGTAATAAGTTCCCATCCCGGTACCCTCTTTGATCCTGCTAACAGGAGAGTTCAGGGTGTCAATGTACTCTGCGGCACAGTGTCACAGTGGTTAGCACTGCTACATCACAGCACCAGGGACTCGGTTCAATTCCAGCCTTGGATCACTGTCTCGGTCTCCTCATGTTTGTGTGGTCTTCCTTCAAATGATCCGGTTCCTTCCCACAGTCCAGAGATGTGCAGGTTAGGTGGATTGGTCATGCTAAATTGCCCCTCAGTGTCAAGGAGACCAGCCAGGGTAAATGTACGGAGTTATGGGGATAGGCCCTAGGTGGGTTTGTGGTTGATGCAGACTTGATGGGCCAAATGGCCTCCTTCTGCAGTGTAGGGTCCTATGATTCTATGCTGAGAGGCATTCTTGAATATTTCTTCAAGCTCCATCTATCAACATTGAAACAAAAAACAATCAGTTTGTCTTTTAATTTATAGATTAGCATTATTTCTTAGAGTCATAGAATCCCTATATTGCAGAAGGAGTGCGTTTGGCCTATAGAGCCTGCAATGATCACAATCCCACCCAGACTCTACCTTCATAGCCCCACATATTTACCCTGCTGATCTTCCTGACACTAGCACAGCTGATCAACCAAAGCCACACATCATTGGACTGTGGGAAGAATCTGGAGGAAAACTACACAGACACGGGGAGAACGTGCAAACTTTACACAGACAGTGGCTGGAATTGAACCTGGGTCCCTGGCATTGTGAGGCAGCAGTGCTAACCACTGTGCCACCACGCTGCTCTTGCTCATTTATAAATGTAATTTGCCTCAGTGCATCTATCAACCCATCACACATCTTAACAACATCATCTTCGGGCACTTTTCCCACTGGATTCACTATGTCATTCTCATCATTACTGTTTTTAGGAATTAAAAAGAAACATAGAAACTAGAAGCAGAAGCAAGCCATTCCACCCTTCGAGCCTGCTCTGCATTTATTTTGATCATGGTTAATCATCAAATTCAATATCCTGATTTCCCCCAACTTCCTCCCATATCCCTTGATCCCTTTAGCCCCAAGAGCTGTATCTAATTTCTTCTCAAAATTGCACAATGTTTTGGCCTCAACTATTTTCTGCGGTAGTGAATTCCATAGATTCCGTGAAGGTTGACCAGACTGATTCTTGGGATGGCATACAGTCCAAAGATGTGCAGGGTTAGGTTGATTGGCCATGCTAAGAAATTGCCCTTTAGTGTGCAGGGATGCATAGGTTAGAGGGATTAGTGGGTATAATATGTAGGGATATAGAGGTAGGGCCTGGGTGGGATTGTGTTTGGTGCAGACTCAATGGGCCAAAGGGCCTCTTTCTGCACTGTAGGGTTCTATGGTTAAATAGTCTATGGTTAAATATGAGGAGAGACTAAATCAGTTAGGGTTAAATTCTCCACTCTCTGGGTGAAGAAATATCTCCTCACCTCAGTTCTAAAAAGTTTACCCATCATCCTCAAACCATGACCCCTAGTTCTGGACTCGCCCACCATTGGAAACATTCTTTCCGAACTCATCCTGTCTAATCCTGTTTGAATTTTGTAAGTTTCTGTAAGATCCCCTCTCACTCTTTAAACTCCGATGAATATAATCCTAACCAATTTAGTCCCTCCTCATGTGACAGACCCGCCATCCCAAAAATCAGCCTGGTAAACCGTTGCTGCCCTCCCGCTATAGCAAGGACACCCCTCCTCAGATAAAAACACCAAAACTGCGCCCAATCCTCAAGGAGTGGCCTTACCAATGTCCTAGACAATTGCAGTGAAACATTCTCTCTTCCAATACTTCAGTCTTCTCACTATGAAGGTCAACATATTATTTGCCTTCGTAGGCCATTAAGCCCATCGAGTCTGCTCCACCATTCAATGAGATTATGACTTATCTAACGTGAACATATCCTTAGCACCCATTGGTGCACTATCACTATTACTCGTGGTTTCGGGGGGGGGGGGGAGGTGGCACAGAAACACTTAGTCAGCATTGTAAATTTTTTCAGGCAGAAGGTTTTCACCTGAAATCAGCATTGGAAACTCTTCAATAGATTTTCCAGTGGTCTCACAGTCTGCAGAGGCTTCATCACCACAAACTTGCAAAGACTGGATACCACAACACTTCTTGAATTTCTGCAACCAACACTTCATAATAATTTCCACAATGGGTCCGGTTTCACACATGCTAAAGGGAGGGGCTGGTTTTGTCTCTGAGGTCACTACTGATGAAATCCAGACTATGACACATGATGTTGGATCCCAATGTGTCAGGGGGCCAGGGTGGGGGGTTTGGGGTGGCCCTTGCAGACTGACAAACATGAGTGCTGATATCCAGTTTCTGAGAATTCTTGCGTGCCTTGTTGTCACAATGAAGTTCATTTGAATGAATCCTCACTTACATTCTGCAGTGTAGCTTGGAGTAACTTGTGTGAAATTTAGCAATGGCTGTAAATCCTGGATATGAGTTATCCCTCCACATGATCTCTGCATTGATTACAAAATAAATGGCAACTTAAACCCTTGCAGAGAGAAGTTATTGCCGATTCTCCATAACCTGGGGTCATTTCTGCTGACCAATAGTTTTTGCCAATGATGTGCAATTGATCAGAGATGTATAGCTGGATTGGGCTGCAGAGGCTGAATGAGAGTCTTTCAGTGACATGGTTGCGATCATTCGATTTTATGAATTATTAACAAGACTGGTAAGAAACTACAGATAATTAATGCTGATAAATCTTACTGTCGTTCCCTAATGATACCATTCAAAATTTTCCCTGTGTGACTGCAACTGTGGCCTCAAGAGTTTATGTGCCAGGTCGCTCTTTCAGTCCATGCGGAAAGCATACGCTGTGAAAGATCAGTTTGTCTGCATACACAATTGTCATGGTGTGTTGCTGCAAACATTCTGAGAATATGCCAATTTCATGTATTGCGTCATACTTTCGAGTTAAGTCTAAAAGAAACTATTTGGAGGAAATTCTCTTGACTAGGCCTGCATAGGTTTTCCTGTCGGGTGCAGAGTCTTTTGTTGCCAGTTCAAGATGAGCAAATAATGCTTCATATAGTTGCACCACATGACCGATACTGAAACCAACTTGCTACTCAGCTGGTGCCTAAAATGCAATTTATTTTATAGAGGTTCTAATTCAGCAGCGCATTCTGCCTGTTGCCTGATTGAGAAGTGAACTATTTGACACAGAGTATAATTTGTCCAGAAAGGGATGGGAATGGTTCACTGCGCTAACTTCTGCCATCCAGTTCCCATTGCAAGCTCTAGCCTCTGATTCAGGCAATGCCAATATCTGGGTCGGAAACAGAAAATACAATTCTGACAGTGTCTGTAGAGAGAGCCAATATTTTGAGTATGGATGGCCCTTGTTCAGAGCAATAATGTCGGGGCATTGCCCTTTATGTATGTGAGCTCCACTTGTTTTGGTGCCCAGCAGAACACTCACACCATGACTGGCAAACACTATAGGATGCTGTATCAGGTAGGAGTCATCAAAGCCATGTTCTGCGAAACATTCAGGAGTATTCCCAACTATCGAATCAGCTTTGTGATTTGGAAATTTAATCAGATCGACAAACATTCGATTTTATAAATCATTAACAAGTTGGTCAATGAAGTGTGCTTCTTGTCACTTTCACATTTCAAGTAAATGACGAGAGAAATTTCGTTAGTTAGGCCTGTAGGTGCATTAATAAGAATTACAATTTTATCTCCGATTGCTTTGACATGCTGGAAAATTTTCTTCCTCATCTCGGAGATGACGTGGTGAATAATTGCTGCAGCACTGTAGTGGGAATGCAACCCAATCCCTGTGTCAACATCACTGTTACTTCCAGCAAACCAAAGGGGTCAGGGTAAGGTGTTTTGAGCCAGCATGTATGCCGAGTACTTGGAATACTGAGTATAGTTCTGGTCACCCTATTATAGAAAGGATATTAGTAAACTAGAAAGAGTGCAGAAGAGATTTACTAGGATGCTACCGGGACTTGATGGTTTGAGTTATAAAGAGAGGCTGGATAGACTGGGACTTTTTTCTCTGGAGCGTAGAAGGCTGAGGGGTGATCTTATAGAGGTCTATAAAATAATGAGGGGCATAGATCAGTAAGATAATCAATATCTTTTCCCAAACGCAGGGGAGTCTAAAACTCGAGGGCATAGGTCTAAGATAAGAAGGGAGAGATATCAAAGAGTTCCGAGGGGCAACTTTTTCACACAGGGAGTAGTGAGTGTTTGGAACAAGCTGCCAGATGTAGTAGTAGAGGCGGGTACAACTTTGTCTTACATGGATAAGATGGGTATAAAGGGGTATGGGCCACATGTGGGCAATTGGGACTAGCTTAGGGGTGTAAACAAAAAGGGCAGCATGGACAGGTTGGGCCGAAGGGCCTGTTTCCATGCTGTAAACCTCTATGACTCTATGAATATAATCCTAACCGATTTAGTCTCTCCTATATGACAGACCTGCCATTCCAGGAATCAGCCTGGTAAACCTTCGTTGTACTCCCTCTAAAGCAAGGATATCCTTCCTCAGATTCATTTGGAAGTTTCAATCCCTTGGAAGTGAAAATTTATAAGCTACTAATATTTGCACACACTTTACATCCAAGAATTTCATCCTTATAGTCAAACCAAGGAAATGTTGCTTCCTCATTTCCTCAATCCACAGGGATATAAGGTCTAACATGTTTTCTGCATATGCACACAGAGTCAATTCCCAGCCACAGGAATGATTGAAGGCAAACTGTACATATGCCTGGCCAGTGCATGCATTAGGGACCGCAAAGAGGCTCTAACCTGCTGCGAACCGTAGTTCCATGGCGGCAGCGACCAGGTCCTGGGGTTTTGAGGGGGGGGTGGGGGGGTTGGGGCTGATCAGGGGGTGTCAGAGCTTTGGTGGGAGTCATGGAGCCATTCAGAGAGTCATGGGTCTGTTTGAGGGGAGTTGTGGGGTGTTCCAGGTGACTCGCTGAGCTGTTCAGGGCAGTTGCAGATATGTTTGTGGAAGTTGTGGGGTGTTCCAGGTGATGCACTGAGCTGTTCAGGGGAATTGCAGGTCTGTTTGGGGGAGTTGTGGGATTGTTGATGAAACTTACTGAGCTGCTGGAGGGAGTCAGGGGTCTGTTTGGGAGAATTGTGGGACTGCTTAAGAGGAGTCACAGGCTGACACTGGTCAGATGAGGTGCCAGAGCAGCACTCCAGCATGCTCCAGCACTACACAATTGCAAGATTCTGGTAGGCCACCATCTCACCTAAGTACACGTCCTTCCTGCCCTTAAGCTTGGAACCAGCAAGAGCACAAGATTCCAGTCACAGCACCATATTGGCACAAAAGGAAATCATTTAACCTGACTGACCAAGTCCATCCAGGCTCTCTATAAAACAATCCAGTCAATCCCACACTCCTGTTCCATCCCTGTAGCTATAAAAGTTTGTTTCCCTCAACTATCCATTCAATTCCTGATTGAAATCAAACTCCAACTGACCAACTCCACCTCCACCACCCTTAGGCACTAGGGAGAGCTAACTGGCGATGATATAACCTGAGGATCACCACATCTCAGGCGAGGGGCAATGTTGATAACGGCGGGGCCTTCATGAGTAACTTCAGCCGGTACGGGAATTGAAGCCACGCTGTTGGTGTTGCTTCCGGCTTACAGAAATGCAAAAGGAAATAATGCATCCAAAATAGAGCAAGCTCCCAAAAACAGCAATGCGATAATAACCAGATAATCCTTTTCTCTCTGATGCTGATTGAGGGATCAGGATTGGCCATGACATCAACAGCGTCTTCTCTTTTTTTTATTTGTTCATGGGGCATAGGTGTCACTGGCTGACCAGCATTTATTGCCCATCCCTACTTGCCCTTGGAGGGCAGTTGAGTGTCAACCACGTTGCTGTGGCTCTAGAGTCACATGTAAGCCAGACCAGGTAAGGGCGGCAGATTTCCTTCCCTACAGGAAGCAGATAGGTTTTCCCGACAATCAGCAATGGCTTCATGGTCATCAGTAGCTTCCTAATTCCAGATATTTTCTCATTGAATTCAAATTCCACCTTCATTCTTTGGAGTAATGCTATGGGTCCTTTTAAAGCCACCTGAGACAACAGACTGGCCTTCGGTTTAATGGCTCATCTGACAGCCCAGCATGCCTTCAGTGACACATTGGAGTGTCAGCCTGACTTTTGTTTACTTGCTCTCAAGTTTCGGAGTGGGATTGGAGCCCACAACTTTCTGACTCAGAAGAAGGAGTGCTAACAGCTGAGTCACAGGC
This sequence comes from Carcharhinus amblyrhynchos, assembly GCF_965287045.1. Lineage (NCBI taxonomy): Eukaryota > Metazoa > Chordata > Chondrichthyes > Carcharhiniformes > Carcharhinidae > Carcharhinus > Carcharhinus amblyrhynchos. Next base: position 42,873,998 of record NC_137340.1, read on the forward strand.
TTGCTATGAAGTGTGAGTGCCACGAGGAATGGCGATGCCGGCTGCATTCACGTGGAGAAGGGTGTGGACTGGCTGTACATGCTAACAATCCTGACATCCAAAAGTGGAGTTCCTGTCGATATGCATTAATTCTGTCAGAGTAATCCAGGTGAACTCGGGCAAGACAGCACTTAAATACCAGAGAATTTGAAACAAAAATATGTCATGTGTGCACCAAGATTCCACAATCTTTAGCATTGGTTTAAATATTGTTCCAAATTAGCTACACCCCCCCGCCTCCCAGTCAAAGTAATGTACATCCATCTGAGTCATTTGAGGAGGTTCAGCGAATTGAGTTATTTCAGGCATGCCAGCATTCATATAGGTTGGCTTGCACAGGCTTTACATATCTAAAAAAGATATAATTTACCAAGAAACTGATAGTTTGCATAAATTAAGCTATAAATAAGTTATTATTTTCTTTTAAGTCGTGTAAGTGATTTAAAATCAGGTTATTCACAGTTGAAAGACTAGATAATCATATTACAAATGCTTATTGCCTGCGGTAATCATAGTTTCAGAGATTTTAATAACGTTACACCAAGTTATCATTTTTAAATACAGCACAAATATGTTTTACTGCAAAGGGAAAAATTGAAACTGTTGCTTTCTGTTATCATGGCCAAGTGTGCTTGTCCATGTGAGATTTTACATTTGTTGAATATGCAAATGAATGTTAAGAGAAGCTGGAACTCATAGAATCCCTACAGGAGGCCACTTGGCCCAGTAAGCCTGCACTGACCACAATCCCCACTCCAGTAACCCTGTATACTTAACCTGCTAATCCCCCTAACACTAAGGTCAATGTAGCATGGTCGAACAACCTAACCCACACATCTTTGGACTGTGGGAGGAAGCTGGAGCATCCGGAGGAAATACACGCAGACACGGAGAGAATGTGCAAACTCCACACAGACAGTGATCCGATATCGGAATTGAACCTGGGTCCCTGGTGCTATGAGACAGCAGTGCTAACCACTGTTCCTACTGTTGTAAAGATAGACTAAGGTCACTGGGTTCTGATGAGTCAAAGGTTGTTAAAGGAGTTACATGAACGTACAAAATCACAGGCAAAAACCAAGTAAAGTTTCCTATGGAAAAGGAATTCTCAATCTGGTGTTCACAGCCCCTTGGGAGACATGAGAAAGTTTCAAGGGGTCCACAATAAATAAGATTTTTTAAGTAATACACTGGCATGTAAAGGTAGGATTGACAGAGATAGCCTTGAACTTCAGTAGGACATAGACATGTTGGTGCATTGGGTAGATGAAGTTCAATGTGGAAATGGGTGAGATAATTCATTTTGACAGGAAGAATGTAAATAGAAATAAGAACATAAGAACATAAGAAATAGAAGCAGGAGTAGGCCAACTAGCCCTTCAAGCCTGCCCCGCCATTCAATAAGATCATGGCTGATCTGTCGTGGCTCAGTTCCACATTCCCGCCCTCTCCCCATAACCCTTAATCCCCTCTCTCATCAAAAACCCATCAACCCGCGTCTTAAAAATATTTAGTGAGGCAGCCTCCACCACTTCAACGGGCAGAGAATACCAGAGATTCACCACCCTTTGAGTGAAGAAGTTCCTCCTCAACTCCGTTATAAACCGCCCCCCCTTTATCTTGAGGCTGTGCCCCCTAATCCTACTATCCTTTCTGAGCGGGAAGAGTCTCTCCACCTCTATCCTATCCATCCCATTCATCATCTTATACGTCTCAATGAGATCTCCCCTCATTCTTAGAAACTCTAATGAGTACAAGCCTAATCTATTCAGCCTCTCCTCATAGCTCAACCCCCTCAACTCCGGTATCAGCCTAGTAAACCTCCTCTGCACTCCCTCCAAGGCCAAAATATCCTTGCGTAAGTACGGCGTCCAAAACTGCACACAGTACTCCAGCTGCGGCCTCACCAATGCCCTATACAGCCGCAGCAAGACCTCCCTACTTTTATATTCAATCCCCCTCGCTATGAAGGCCAGCATCCCATTCGCCTTCCTGACCACCTGCTGCACCTGTAGGCTGGGTTTTTGCGACTCATGCACAAGGACCCCGAGGTCCCTCTGCACCGTCGCCTGCTGCAGTTTTTCTCCACGTAAGTAATAATCCTTCCTACCATTATTCCTACCAAAGTGGACCACCTCGCACTTGCCAACATTCAGTTCCATTTGCCATTTCCTGGCCCATTCGCCCAGCCTATCTAGATCCTTCTGTAGACTCTCCCCACCCTCCGCACAATTTGCCTTTCCACCAATTTTGGTGTCATCAGCAAATTTCGACACCCTACACTTGGTTCCCTCCTCCAGATCATCTATATAAATGGTAAATAGCTGAGGCCCCAGCACCGACCCCTGGGGCACTCCACTAGTCACCATCCGCCAATCCGAATAGCACCCATTGACCCCCATTCTCTGCCTCCTATTTGACAACCAGTCGTCTATCCACGCTAACACCCTACCCCCAACTCCATGCCCCCTGACCTTCTGTAATAACCTCTTGTGAGGTACCTTGTCAAACGCCTTCTGAAAATCCAGAAAGACCACATCCACCGGCTCTCCTCTATCCACCGCCCTAGACACATCCTCATAGAACTCCAGTAAATTTGTCAGACACGACTTCCCTTTAATGAAACCGTGTTGTGTCTGCTCTATCAAGCAGTTCCCCTCAAGATGCCTCGCTATTTCCTCCTTGATGATGGATTCTAACATTTTACCTACAACAGACGTTAAACTAACAGGCCTATAATTCCCCGCTTTTTGCCTGGCACCCTTCTTAAACAACGGTGTAACATTAGCCGTTTTCCAATCTTCCGGCACTTCCCTGGAATCCAGCGACATCTGGAAAATAACCACCAAGGCATCCACTATCACCTCCGCCATTTCTTTCAGGACCCTCGGATGCATTCCATCCGGTCCTGGGGACTTGTCCACATTCAGCCCCTCCAGTCTGTCGAGCACAGAGCAACTGGAAAGAACAGAGGGACCTTGATGTATATTTATATATCATTGAAGATAACAGGACATGTTGAAAGAGCAGTCAATAAAATATATATTATCTTAAACTTTGTTAATAGGGGCACTGAGTACAAGGGTAAAGAGAGCATGTCAAACTTGTATAAGACGCTGGTTAGGCCCCATCTGGAGTTCTGGGTGCCATACCTGAAGTAGTTTGTGAAAACATTGGAGAGAGTACAGAAGAGATTTATAAGAATGATTCCAGAGATGAAGAATTGTAGCTATGAGGAGGGATTGGAGAGATTGGGACTGTATCCTTGGAGAAAGAAAGGCTGAGTGGAGACTTGATAGCGGTAGTCAAGATCCTGAGGAGTAGGTACAGGGTAAAATAATGAGAAACCGTTCCTTCTCAAGAGAGCATCAAGAACTAGAGCGCACAGATTCAAAATAATTGAATTGATTTATTATTGTCAAATGTATTTTTATACAGTGAAAAGTATTGTTTCCTGCTCGCTATACAGACAAAATATACTCCTCATAGAGTACAGAGGCAAGAAGGAAGGGATAGGATGCAGAATATAGTGTTGCAGTTACTGATGGAGTGAGGAGAAAGATCAGCTTAATATGTGTTAGGACCATTTAAAAGTCTGATGGCAGCAGGGCAGAAGCTGTTCTTGAATCTTTTGGTACATGTTTTCAGACATTTGTATCTTTTTCCCGACGGAAGAAGGTAGAAGAGAGAATGTCCGGAGTGCGTGGGGTCCTTGATTATGCTGGCTGCTTTCCCGAGACAGCTGGAAGTGTAGACAGTATCAATAGATGGGAGGCTGCTTTGCCTGATGGACTGGGCTGCGTTCACAACTTTTTATTTTTTGCGGTCTTGGTCAGAGCAGGAGCTGTGATGCATCCAGAAAAAATGCTTTCTATGGCGCATTTGTAAAAATTGGTGAGAGTCGTACTGGGCATGCCAAATTTCTTTAGCTTTCTGAGAAAGTAGAAGTAATGGTGAGCTTTCATCACTATAAAGTTGGTGTGGAGGCTTGGACAGATTGTTGGTGATCTGGACACCTAGAATCTTGAAGCTCTTGACCATCTCCAACTCATCACCTTTGATGCAGACAGGGGCATATCCTCCACTACGTTTCCTGAAATTAATGACAATTTCCTTTGTTTTACTGACATTGAAGGAGAGATTATTATCATCGCACCATTTTACCAGATTTGCTATCTCATTCCTGTACTCTGCTGTCATTGCTTGAATTCCAACCCACAACAGTGGGGACATCAGCAAACTTGAAAATAGAATTGGAGTGGAATTTGGCCATATAGCTGTAAGTGTATAAGGAGTATAGTTAAATAATTGATAAAAGGAGTATTAGTGATGTGAGGAATTTTTTTTTAACCCAGAGAGTGGTTGGAGTCTGGAACGATACTCCTGAGAGGCTGGTGGAGGCAAGTTCAATCGAGTTATTCAAGAGGGGAATTGGATTGCTATTTGAAAAATAATGTGCAAGATCATGGGGATAAGACAGGAGAGTGCAGCAAGTTCTTTTACACAGAGGGCGGTGCGTTCCTGAAACACGCTGCCAGAGGAGGTAGTGGAAGCGGATACGATAGTGACTTTTAAGGGGCATCTGGACAAATATATGAATGGGATGGGAATAGAGGGATATGGTCCCCGGATGGCTAGGGGGTTTTAGTTCAATCAGGCAGCGGCATGCTCAGTGCAAGCTTGGAGGGCCAAAGGGCCTGTTCCTGTGCTGTAACTTTCTTTGTTCTTTTTGTTCTTTGAGTGGGGCTAGGTAGAATGCTCTGTCAGAGAGCCATTGCAGGCTCGATGGGCCGAATGGCCTGCTTCTGCACTGCAACGATTCTGTGACGGGATGTTTGTAGAAGCTGCCCAATGTTTCTCGAATGGAGTCAATAGCATGAAGAACGGGTTGGTTCGATGTGTGGTGTGATGATGGGGGCAGGTTGGAATGCATTCAAGTGATAAAGATGATAATTCACTCAAGTCTCTGCTGCGTCATTTACCAGCAATAGTCGTGCAAGGGCCAGACCTGCAAATTACTAGAAGCAGAACTCCTACTGCGAGCTGCACATCTGCTTCCTCTTCCTCTTCCACTTCCTTTGCTATCACCACACCATGGGCCTTTCTTTGTCCTGCTGCATACTCACTTCTCTTTGTACTGAGAAGTTGCACAGGATACAATGGACGGTGATTGTTTGGACATCTGCACCAGGCTATTGGGGAGCACACCAACTGAGTGGAATCACTGCAGCTCTGCTTAACGTCTGTGCCTCACTAAATTTACACTCCACTGCCGTCGGGCAGCACTGTGGCACAGCGGTTAGCACTGCTGCCTCACAGTGCCAAGAATCCGAGTTAGATTCCCAGCTCGGGTTACTGCCATGTCTGCGTGGATTTCCTCCAGGTGCTCCAGTTTCCTCCCGCAGTCAGAAAAATGTGCTGGTTTGGTGCATTGGCCATGCTAAATTCTCCCTCAGTGCACCCGGATAGGTGCTGGAGTGTGGCAACCAGGGGATTTTCATAGTAGCTTCATTGCAATGTTAATAATGTAAACCTTCTTGTGACTAATAAATAAATAAACTTTAAAAACTAAATCCAGCTCTGGATATTAAACTGACATGCTGGACTCCTCCAAGATTTGTCAGTTAGTCACTCTGGTAACAACATTCATCCTAACGAGAGACAGCTGATTCTTAAGAGGTTTGCATTTAGCTTTTGACGCAATTCCCTCGAGGCCAGCTTCATTCTTTGTGGTCTTCAATGCTGTGCAGTCAAGCATGAGATCAATCAATGTGCTGTCACTGCTGGCCTCAAGAGTCAGAGTTCATAGAGAAGTGGATTTAAACTTCCTGCCCAGTAAACCCCTCTGGTCTCACACAGAGTGAGGATTGTAGGTTTCACTGCATTGGCCCTCCCCCAAGCGAGGGGGCCTTTATGCCTTTTGAAACAGGGTAGGTCCCCATCTCTGAGACTCCCTTCCTGCCCTTGCAGCCTGGCCTCTCCCAAAACAGGACCCCACGACCTCATTGTCACCCCCGGTATGGCCTCTCTGTTGAGGCCGCCTCCCACTCAGTTTGCAGCTCCAACAAGGAAGGGCATTCATTCAGAAACAGTATTTAAACAGTAATCCAGCATTGAGGAACTGGGAAGTGATGCCTGCTTGGAAGTCAGCACATCCCCTCAGAGCAAGGGGCGACCCGATATGAAGGGAAGGTAATGCCTATGAGTGACCCATATACATTCAACTCAGGTTCCCACCCTTTCCAGGTGTGTTCCACATCACTCCGCCGGCGAGGTTAGCTCAAAATTAGAAAATGCGATCTCAGCGATGAGAATCACACTTTTACGAACTCTTCCCATTTAGAGCCCATGGCCCCGTTTCTGTGGACGGCGATAGTGGGTTCAAGATCCCGCCCATGTTGTTAAAAGTCTGCCCACTCGAGTGAATGTTATAGATCTTGTGGCCTCGATCAAAGATGGAGTTTGTACGCTCTCCCTGTGACTGGGTGGGTTTCCTCCGGGTGGGCCGGTTTCTTCCCACACTCCAAAAAATGTGCAAGTTAGGTGCATTGACCATGCTAAATTGCCCCTTAGTGTCCCGGGATGCATAGGTTAGAGAGATTAGCGGGGTAAGAATGTGGGTTACGGGTATAGGGCCTGGGTGGGATTGTTGTCAGTGCAGACTCAATGGGCCGAATGGCCTCCTTCGTACTGTAGGGATTCTATCAGTTATGAAGAGGAAATTTAGATGTTTGTGAAATCTCACTGTGTGAAACTGCTGGCAGCAATTGACACGGTATCAGCATTGACTCCACTTTATAGTGGTTTACTGTAGCTGAGGGTTTGTCAAATGTTTTTGAACTGTGCAGCATCAGATGCCTTATCAGTGCAAACCTTTCCGTTTTAGAAAATGCTTGTTCTTGGTTGCAAACATGTTACTTACGTTATTTAGCTTAAATATTTGAGAAGCTAACAATAGCTGACAGATGTTTATCTGGCCAATCAGATCACTGCTGTCTAACCTTACATACGTCAACAGATAGTAACCAAATGTGAACACTTTTAGAATAGGACCGTGGGAGTGTTTCTGAAGAAAGGGTTTAGTTGTCTCTAGTTTTCTCCCTTTCTAAAAGGCTGGGCATATCTGAACTTTTTTTAGGAATTTGAAATGTTGGATAGGGAGTCTCGGGCTCAATTCTTTGAGACTGCTGCTTACACTAACATTTCCTCTCATACTCTACAGAGTTTCATCGGTGTCATTACAAACGTAACAAATGGTATCTATAGGCTGAATAAACTAGGCTTGTACTCGTTAGAGTTTAGAAGAATGAGGGGAGATCTCATTGAGACGTATAAGATGATGAATGGGATGGATAGGATAGAGGTGGAAAGACTCTTCCCGCTCAAAAAAGACAGTAGGACTAGGGGGCACAGCCTCAAGATAAAGGGGGGGCAGTTCAGAACGGAGTTGAGGAGGAACTTCTTCACTCAAAGGGTGGTGAATCTCTGGAATTCTCTGCCCGTTGAAGTGGTGGAGGCTGCCTCGCTAAATATTTTTAAGAAGCGGGTTGATGGGTTTTTGATAAGAGAGGGGATTAAGGGTTATGGGGAGAGGGCGGGAAAGTGGAACTGAGCCACGACAGATCAGCCATGATCTTATTGAATGGCGGGGCAGGCTCGAAGGGCCAGATGGCCTACTCCTGCTCCTATTTCTTATGTTCTTATGTTCTTATGTTCTTATATCTCTTCTCTCATGCACTCCCTCAAGATGCACTGCAAGAATTCTCCAAGTTTCCTTCCAAACCCATGACCACTTCCATCTGGAAGGACAAGGGCAACAGATACCTGGGAAGACTACCATCTGCAAGTTCCCCTCCAAACCACTCACCACCCTGACTTGGAAATATGTCACCTTCCCTTCACAGTCACTGGGTCAAAATTCAGGAATTCCCTCCCTAATGGCATTATGGGTCAACCCACAGCACATGAACTGCAGTGTTTCAAGAAAGCAGCTCTCTGCCATCTTCTCGAGGGCAACTAGGGATGGGCAATAAATGCTGGCCAGCCAGTGACACCCATGTCCCAAGCTTGAATAAAAGAAAACTTGCTTCCACTCCAATTCGATGGGTTCTGAGGTGGCAGGTAAGTCCAATAAGGGATCTGCAGGTGCTTCCACATGCAGGCAGATGGTGCTTGAAAGGTTGGGCAGGTGAGTTTGGCGGCTGCCCTGACTTGGCCTCTGCATGTTCCTGGCAAAGTTGCTCTGTGTTCAGTGCCTTCCCGAACTAACCTTCTCCAATGTGGTTGGGCAGAGTCAGAGACTTCTATAGGAGGGATGTTTGACCTCTTCAAAGTTGCTTTGAGGATACCCTGAAATTGTTTTCGCCGTCGCCCTAAGACTCTCCTGCCAAGGCTGAATTCTGAGAAGAGGAGTTACTTTGGAGCTTGGTGTCACGAATGACATGTCCTGTCCAGAAGGACTGGTTTTGAATGCTTGGTGGGCAACCTGGCTTATGTGAGATCACTGTTGTTGTACCATCTTTCTTTGCCTATAGATTTGGAGGATTAGGCAAAGGTGCCATTGGTGTTTTTTTTTTAAAAGTATTCAATCCCTAACTGACCCAGACCATTTCAGAGTCAACTTTGTTGCTGTGGATCTGGAGTCACATCTGAGGACAGCAGTTTTCTTTCTCTAAAGAACATTAGTGAACTAGATGAGTTTTTACAACAATCAGCAATGATTTCGCAGTCATCATTAGCCTTTTAATTCCATTGGAATTAAATTTAATTTTAATTTTATTGGATTCAAATGTCACCATCTGCCATGGGAAGGGGGGTGGATTCAAATCCAGGTCCCCAGAGCAATACCCTCGGCAATTAGGTTACTAGTTTAGTGACACTACCACTAAATCGCTGCCCCCACTACCCCCCATTGTCTGGGTTGGGTGAAAGCGGGTAAGCGGCTCTTGAGGAATACAAATATAGCAGGAAAGAGTTTAAACAGGGGCTTAGGAGGGCACAAAGGGGCTATGAAATGTCCTTGGTAGTCAGGATTAAGGAGGTTAAGGATCATGCATATATAAAGGAGGAAGAGAGTAGCTAAGGAAAGGCAAGTCCACTCAAGGACAATGGAGGAAATTTATGCCTGGAGACAGATGAATTAGGTAATAAGTACTTAGTGAGTACTTTGTATCAGTATTCATGAAGAAGAAGGATGTGGTGGATGGTGACTGTAAAACGGAAGATGTTGACGTTCTAAGACATGTTGAGATAAAAAGGGAGGAGATATTAGAGGTTTTGAAAAACATTAAGGTGGACAAGTCCCCAGGGCTAGATAGGGTCAATCCCAGAATACTAAGTGAGGTGAGGGAAGAAATTGCTGAGGCCTTGTATCCTCTTTAGCCACAGGTGAGGTACCAGAGGATTGGAGAGTAGCTAACATCGTTCGTCTGTTTAAGAAGGGCAAAGAGAAAATCCAGGAAATCACAAGCCTGTGAACCTTGTATCAGTGGTGGAGAAATTATTGGAGAAGATTCTTAGGGACAGAATGTACTCATATCTAGAAGATAATAGGCTTATTAGTGATAGGCACCATGCTTTTGCGAAGGGGAAGTTGTGTCTGGCAAACTTGATTGAGTTCTTTGAGGAAGTGACAAGAAAAATGACTGGTCAGTATTTAAAAACTCTGCGACCAGCCTGAACGAGTACGCCATTACTGTAACTGACTTCATTAGTAAGTGTGTAGAAGACCATGTAGCAAAAAAGCAAATCTGTAGGTTCCCCAACCGGAAACCATGGATGAACAGCGATATTCATTGCTTGCTGAAGTCCAAGTCTGAGGCATTCAAATCAGGAGACACTAACCTATACCAGAAAGCCAGATACAATCTAAGGAGATCCATCAAAGATGCCAAAAAACAGTACTGGACCAAGCTAGAGTCCCAGCCTAGCCCCACCGAGTCCTGTTGACGATGGCAAGGTCTGCAAGATAAAACAGGCTAGAAGATGAAGACATGTAAAATCGCCAGCTCCAACACACCCCTTCCTGATGAGCTCAATGCTCTCTATGTCCCTTTTAAGCAAGGGGTCAGTGACAGCATGCCCTCAACCCTGGAAGCCCTGGATGAACCTGTTTCTGGGGTCACCATTGTAAATGTCAGAGCAGCATTCTTGAAAGTCAATCCATAGAAAGCGACTGGCCCAGATGGGGTACCCGGACATGCACTCAGATCCTGCGTGGATCAGCTGGCGGGGGTATTCACAGACATCTTCAACCACTCTTTACAACAATCTGAGGTCCCTATCTGCTTCATGAAGACAACCAACATCCCAATACCTATGAAAAACCAAATAGCATGCCTTAATGACTATCGGCTGGTGGCTCTGACATCCATTATTATGAAGTGCTTCAAAAGGTTTCATGGCACGAATCAATTTCAGCCTCCCAGACTACCTGGATCCACTACAGTTTGCCTACCACTGCAACAGGTCCACAGCAGATGCCATGTCCCTGACCCTGCACTCAACCCTGGAACACCTAGATAACAAGGACACCGAAGCCAGACTCCTATTTATTGACTACAGCTCACCCTTCAACACTATTATTCCTATGAAACTCATCTCCAAACACCGTGGCCTGGGCCTCGGCACCTCCATCTGCAACAGGATCCTGAACTTCCTAACTCTTAGACCATAATCAGTAAGTATAGGCAACAACACCTCCTCTGCAATCATCCTCAATACCGGTGCCCCACAAGGCTGTGTTCTCAGCTCCCTATTACACTCCTTATACATCCATGACTGTGTGGCCAAACTCCTCTCTAATTCGATTTTCAAGTTTGCTGACGACACCACCATAGTAGGTCAGATCTTAAACAATGATGAGACAGAGTACAGGAATGAGATAGAGAATTTGGTGAACTAGTGTGACAACAATAATCTCTCCCTCAAAGTCTACAAATCAAAGGAGATTGTCATCGACTTCAGAAAGCCTAAAGGAGAACATGCCCCTGTCTACATCGACGGGGCGAAGCAGAAAGAATCGAGAGCTTCATGTTTTCAAGTGTCCAGATCACTAACAACCTGTCCTGGTCGCCCCATGCTGACACTATGGTTAAGAAAGCCCATCAATGCTTCTACTTTCTCAGAAGACTAAGGAAATTTGACATGTCAGCTACGACTCTCACCAACTTTTACAGATGCACCATAGAAAGCATTCTTTTTGCTTATGTCACAGCTTGGTATGGCTCCTGCTCTGCCCAAGAGAGCAAGGAATGACAAAAGGTTGTGAATGGAGCCCAAGACATCACGCAAACCAGTCTCCTATCCATTGACACATCCCACTGCCTCAGCAAAGCAGCCAGCATAATTAAGGACCCCATGCACCCCAGACATTCTCTCTTCCACTTTCTTCCTTCAGAAAAAAGATACGAAAGTCTGAGGTCGTGTACCAACCAACTCAAGAATAGCTTCTTCCCTGCTGCTGTCAGACTTTTGAATGGACTTACCTTGCGTTAAATTGATCTTTCTCTACACCCTAGCTATGACTGTAACACTACATTCTGCACTCTCATTTCCTTCTCTATGAACGGTATATTTTGTCTATATAGCACGCAAGAAACAATACTTTTCACTGCATGTTGATACATGTGACAATAATAAATCAAATCAAACATCAAATCAAGATTGAAATCAAAATTGACCAGGGCAGAGCAATGGATGTTGTATTCATGCACTTTCGTAAAGCCTTCAATAGGGTTCCTCATGGCAGGCTGATGCTAAAAGTGAAGTCATATATGATCCACAGTGAGCTGGTAAGATGGATTCAAAATCGGTTTGGATATAGAAAGCAAGGAGTAGCAGTGGAAAGGTACTTTTCTAACTGGAGGTCTGTGACAAGTGGTGTTCCACAAGGATCAAGGTGGCTCTGTTGTTTATAATATATATAAATAATTTGGAAGAAAATGTAGGTGGTCTAATTAAAAAATTTGCAGATGATACAAAAATTGGGGGAGTAGGAAATAGTGAGGAGGGTTGTCAGAGGATACAACAGGATATAAATCAGCTGGTGACCTAAGCCAAAAGATGACAGATGGAATTTAACTCGGATAAATGTGAGGTGATTCGATTGGAAAGTCTACTGCAGAAGGAAAGTATACAGTAAATGATTGAGTCCTCAGAAATGTTAGCATACAGAGGGATCCAGGCACGCAGATCCACAGTTTCCTGAAGGTGGTAACTCAGATGGACAAGGCGATTAAGAAGGCGTGTGGCATGCTGACCTTCATCGGTCGAAGCATTGCGTATAGGATTTGGAAAATCATATTGCAGCTGTATAAGACTTTGGTTAGGCTTCATTTGGACTATTGTGTACAATTCTGGTCACCACACTACCAGAAGGATGTTGATGCATTGGAAAGGGTCCAGAAGAGAAAGTTACCTGGTTTGGAGGATATTGACTATGAAGAAAGATTGAACAAACCTGGATTGTTTTCATTGGAGCGTCAGAGGATGAGCGGGGACCTGATACAAGATTTTGACAAGCTTGGATAGAATAGATAGTCAGGGTCTTTTTCTCAGGGTCGAAAGGTCAATTACTCAGGAGCATGGTTTGAAAGTGAGAGGGGGAAAGTTTAAAAGAGATGTAAGGGGAAAGTTTTTCATACAGACGGCGGTGAATACCTGGAACATGCTACCTGAGGAGGTGGTGGGAGCAGATTCTATAACAACATTCAAGAGATGTCTGGACGGATACATGAATAGGCAGGGAACAGAGGGATATGGACCATGTAGGGGCAAGGAAATATTAGATTAGAGAGGCACCTATGTCAGCACAGACTTGATGGGCTGAAGGGCCTGTTCCTGTGCTGTACTGTTCTTTATTCTATTTGAAAACCTGGCAAATGGTGTTTAATGTGGGGAAGTATGAGGTCATGCACTTCAGTAGGGGGAATCAAAAGACAGATTATTATCTAAATGGAGAGAGACTGAAGTTGATTGAAGGAAAGGCGGATCTAGATGTGCTAATGCATGAAACACTAAAAACTAACAGACAAGTAGTTACGAAGGCAAATGGCATTTTGGCCTCTATTGCAAAGGGGCGGAGTTTAAAAATAGGAAGATTCTGTTGCATTTGTATACCTGGAACAATGCATACTGTTTTGGTCCCTTTACCTAAAAAAGGACAGATTAACATTGGAGGCAATCCAATGGAGATTCACCAGGCTAATTCCAAGGGATGAGAAAGTTGTCCTATCAAGAGAGACTAAATAGTCCGGCTCTGTATTCCTTGGAGTTTAGAAGAGTGAGGGGTGACCTTATTCAAAGATATAAGATCCTGAGGGGGCTTAACAAGGTAGATGGTGAGATGTGTTCACCAGTGGGAGAGTACTGAATAAGGGTACATAGCTACAAGATAAAGAGCCAGTCATTTAAAACTGAGGTGCAGAGAAATTTACTCTTGGAGAAGGTGGTGAATCTCAGAAATTCTCTGTCCTAAACAGTGATGGATGCAGGACCATTAGAACAGATAAATCAAGGAACAGAGAAATATGGAGGAATGGCACAGGAAAGGAATTAAAGCTGGCATAGATCAGCCATTATTGTATTGAATGGCAGGGCAGGCTTGAAGGGCCTGGTGGCCTACTCCCGCTTTTATTTCTTGTGTGCGTGGGTGCGTGCAAGCATGCAAGCGTGCATGCGTGTTAGCATGTGTGTACACAGTTCTGGTCACCAGATTGTAGAAGGGATGTGATTCCACTGGAGAGGTGCAGAGACAGTTTATCAGGATGCTGCCTGGGCTCGAAGATTTGAGCTACGAGGAAAGATTGGATAGGCTGGGACTGTTTTGTTTCGCGTAGGGAAGGTTGAGAGGGGACCTGATAAAGGTGTATAAGATTCTGAGGGGCATAGATAGAGAGGATAGGACGGCACTTTTTTCCATAATTTTTCATAATTAATGGGGCCAATAATTGGAGAGCACAGATTTAAGGTAAGAGGTAGAAGACTAAGAGCGGAGTTGAGGGGAAACCATTTCTCCCAGAGAGAGAGAGTCTGGAACTCACTGCCTGAAAAGATTGATTGAGTCAAAAACACTTGTAACATTTAAGAAGTATTTAAATATTCATTTGCACTGTCATAACTTGGCCCAGGGCAAAGGGCCAAGTGCCAGGAAATGGGATGAATATAGTCATCTATGTTGAGCAGTATGGACACAATGGGGCGAATGGCCTCCTGCTATGGTGTAAACGTCTATGAATATTACTATATTTAAAATATGGAAAATTATCCGGATATGGCCTGTCAGCAAAAAGCAGGACAAATTCAATCCAATCAATTATCGCTACCTTAGTCTCTCAATCAGCAATGAAGTGATGGAAGGTGTTTTCAATCTACAATTCCACATCCACGTATAGCTGGGGGAAGGCTGCTCACTCACATGGCCTGGTACCGGGATCTTAAAAAGCTATGGGCCAAGCTCTGGGAAATGCAATGAATGTAGTCTGATCTCTGTTGACCAGCATGGACACAGTAGGCTGAATGGCCTCCTTCTGTGCTGTAAAAGTCTATGAATCACTACCGTTAACATTTCATGGCATTGTGATGATATAGGTAATTATCATCATCTTTCATATACCAGAAAGGAGGCTATGGGGACACCTGGCTCTCACATCAAAGAGGAAGCAATCCAGTTGGAATGGTAATTGTAATTGACAGCTCAGTGGGCCAAGCTTTGAGTCTTGTTTACCAGGTAATTAATAGGATGTAATGACTATCAATGCTTCCAAATCATGATAATGAATTAGGCTAGACTTGGGTTAGACTTCTTCTCAGAGAGCGGACGGCACGGTGGCACAGTGATTAGCACTGCTGCCTCACAGCGCCGGGGCACTGTCTGTGTGGAGTTGCACATTCTCCCCGTATCTGTGTGGGTTTTCTCTGGGTGCTCTGGTTTCCTCCCACAGTCCAATAGACATGCTGGTTAGGTGCATTGGCCATGCTAAATTCTCCCTCAGTGTACCTGAACAGGTGCCAGAGTGTGGTGACTGGGGAATTTTCACAGTAACTTCATTGCAGTGTTAATGTAAGCTTACTTGTGACACTAATAAAATAAACTGAAGTGAAGAGATGCTACAGTTGTGTAAAACTCTGATTTGAAGGTATCTTAGTTATAGCATTCAATTCTCGGTGCTGCCCCTCACAAATGATTTATTGGCCTGAGGGGGAGGTGGGGTGAGAGGATGCAGCAAAGATTTATCAGAATGATCCCGGGCTAGAAAGATTCAATTATTCAATTATAAGATGTTGCATAGACTGGGTTTGTATTCTTTTGAGGACAGAAAATTAGAGGGTGATAGATTTATGCTTTCCGCAATTATCCTCAACATTGGTGCCCCACAATGCTGTATCCTCAGCCCCAACTATCCTCCTCATACACCCATGACTGTGTGGCCAAATTTCCCTCCAATTCAATTTTCAAGTTTGCTGATGACACCACTGTAGTGGGTCAAATCTCAAACAATCACAAGACAGAGTACAGGAATGAGATAGAGAATCTAGTGAACTGGTGCGTCAACAATAATCTCTCTCCCTCAATGTCAACAAAATGAAGGAGATTGTCATCGATGTCAGAAAGCATAGTGGAGAACATGCCCCTGTCCACATCAATGGGGATGAAATAGAAATGGTTGAGAGCTTCAAGTTTTAGGTGTCCAGATCACCAACAACCTGTCCTGGTCCCCCCATGCCAACACTACGATTATAAAAACGTACCAACGCCTCTACTTTCTCAGAAGACTACGGAAATTTGGCATGTCAGCTACAACTCTCACCAACCTTTACAGATACACCACAGGAAGCATTTTTTCTGGTTGTATCACAGCTTGGTATAGCTCCTGCTCTGTCCAAGACCACAAGGAACTACAAACGGTCGTGAATGTGGCCCAATCCATCACACAAACCAGCCTCCCATCCATTGACTCTGTTTACACTTCCCGTTGTCTTGGCAAAGCAGATAGCATAATTAAGGACCCTGCGCACTCCTGACATACTCTCTTCCATCTTCTTTTGTCAGGAAAAAGACATAAAACTCTGGGGTCACGTATCAACCGACTCACAAACAGCTTCTTCCCTGCTGCCATCAGTCTTTTGAATGGATCTAACTTGCATTAAGTTGATCTTTTTCTACACCCTAGCTGTGACTGTAACACTACACTCTGCACTTTCTCCTTTCCTTCTCCATGAATGATACGCTTTGTCTTTATAGCATGCAAGAAACAATACTTTTCACTGTATATTAATAGATGTAACAATGATAAATTAAATCAAATAAAATAGACAGAGAGAAACAATTTGCTGGGATGGGGACTTGAGAACAAGGGGGTCTTTCAATAAGATAGGCCAATCAGGGATGATGGCAAGAAACACTTCTTACAAAAATAGTGGAAATTCGGAACTCCACTCCCGATCCACACCCCACCTTCCCCACCATCTCTGCAACCCCTGTGGGTCAAAGGCAGGAAAATGGAATTAAGATAATGATCAGCCATGACAGACCTGTATAGCAGAACAGGCTTGGAGGCTGATTGGCCTCCTCCCCTTTCTATCTTTCTAATTGGTGGGGATAGGCGATAGTTACTGACCTTGCCAGTAATGCTCCTGTCCCAAGAATCATTTTTTTAAAAAATTCCTCTGGACAAAAATAAGGACGTAAAAGAGGGAAAACCTGTAAATTAAAAAGCTACAAAACTTGCAAAGTAAGTTTAGCAGACTGACTTTAAATGTTTTCAACTCCACACGGTGCTGTGTGTAGGAGGAAGCAGATTGGCTCAATTTATATCCATTTGGTTTGAACTATAAATTACTTTCTGTCAGTAAGGGTTCTGTTGTCTTATTTCAAAAGTGCATAAACCATAAGTCAGGCCAGAGATAACTGGTAAATCTCCTTTATTGTAATCATCTCAAACTGGGAAGCTCTTTAGTACAAAATACAATTGAAACTTCAAAAGGGAGCATGAGAATCTATAGATCTTATCATTGGGATGATAAATATATTTGAAAAAGCGTTGTTCCATCTTTGTCATACGATAAGAGGACGCTCGAAAACAAAGTTGTTCTTTCTAATCAGACGAGGCTGTGTACGAACATGTGGCTTGCCCATGACATCATTTCCTGATGGCAGATTTTTATCATTGGGTCAGATGCCTCTTTAACCTTTAGCAAAGGGAACCACTAAAACCACAAATTGACAGCAACCTTCAAGCTGTTGGGCTATTTTTAAATTCAAACAGCTTAACTTTGACACATAATGCTATTGTGCGACTGTCTCCATCTCAGGCTACTGTCTGTAAAATTCAAGATGCAACCTGCAGAATGCAGTTATACTGCTGACTGCAATTTGCGCTGATCTTGGCAATGAAAAAGTTGCACCATAAATGGACATGCACATTAAAACAGAATGTGGATCCTGATTTTTAATGTCAAGAAAGAACCAACAATAGTCATTATCTTATAGAGACGTACAAGATAATGAAGGGGATGGACAGGGTAGAAGTAGAGTGATTCTTCCCACTTAGAAAGGACAGCAGGACTAGAGGGCACAGCCTCAAGATAAGGGGGGGCAGTTTAGATCAGAGTTGAGGAGGAACTTCTTCACTCAAAGGGTGGTGAATCTCTGGAATTCTCTGCCTGTTGAAGTGGTGGAGGCTGCCTCGCTGAATATATTTAAGTCACGGGTAGATAGGTTTTTGATAGACAGGGGAATTAAGGGTTATGGGGAGAAAGCGGGAAAGTGGAACTGATCCACTTCAGATCAGCCACGATCTTATTGAATGGCGGGGCAGGCTCGAAGGTCTAGATGACCTGCTCCTGCTCCTATTTCTTATGTTCTTATGTTCAAAAATTTGGAAAATGTTAGCGCACATCTTCCTATCAGCAGAACTCGCCCCAGAATCGTCGCTGAACACTGATCATGGAAACATAGAAACATAAAAGATAGGAGCAGGAGGAGGCCATTCAGCCCTTCAAACCTGCTCTGCCATTCATGACAATCAAGGTTGATCATCTAACTCAACAGCCTAATCCTGCTTTTTCTCCCTAATCTTTGATCCCATTTGCCCCAGTTGCTATATCCAGCCACCTCTTGAATACATTCAATGTTTTAGCGTCATCTATATCCTGTGGTAATGAATTCCACAGGCTCATTTCTCTCTTTGGGTGAAGAAGTGCCTCCTCATCTCCATCCTAAATAGTCTACCCTGAATCCTCAGACTGTGAGGATCCAGAGTACCAAACTTTGCACCAAAGCTTTGCACCGTTGTACCAACCTTTCTTATGTCCTTCCAGTTGGGAGCAATACGACAGCACAGCCTCTTCTGGTGAAAAATGGTGAACACAAGAGTGATGGGTAAAGGCAGAGGACATCAGCTGCTGTTCTTAATCTTTAAAAATATCAAATGAGTGGGTGGGTGAGGGGTGAGTGGGTGAGTAGGTGGGTGAGTGAGTAGGGAGGTGGATAGGTGGGTGAGTGAGTAGGTGGGTGAGTAATTAGGGGTGAATAGGTGGTTGGGTGCGCACGTGTGGATGTAAGGTTTACCAGCTGAGAGACAAATTATGCTTCAACTTTAAACTGATTCTCCCCAACAAAATAAGCAGCAACCCGTCTTAGTCCGATGTTTATAGCTTGTTTCTTTGTTCTTTGTTTCTGTGGTCTGCAAAAGCAGCACAGTGGGCTGGGAGAATTGCTCCCATGGAGATGAAGGTTCCATTCTTAAAGTTCTATGGAAAGAATATGAACATGTTCAGAAGACTGTGGTACATCTTTTGGCTAAACTAGAAGATGACTTGAGGAAAGAGAGCAAATCTCCCTTGCTGCAGGTTCCTTCACCTGGTTTTAAGCAAAACATTGAATTATAAAATTCCTACAGTGCAGAAGAAGCCATTCAGCTATCAAATCTGCACCGACTCTCTGACATCCATGGTGAATTCCCCTAATCTACACACCTTGGGACAATAAGGGGCAATTTTACCATGGCCAATCCACCTTTTTTTGATTCATTAATCAGTGGGACATGGGCTTCGCTGGATGGCCAGCATTTATTGCCCATCCCTGGTTGTCTGAGGGCAGTTGAGAGTCAATCACATTGTTGTAGCTCTGGAGACACATGTAGGCCAGGCCAGGTAAGGACAGCAGTTACCTTCCCTAAAGGAGATTAGCGAACCGGATGGGTTTTTCCAACAATTGACAATGGTTTACTGGTCATCTTAATTTCAGATTTTTTTTAATTGAATTCAAATTCCACCATGTGCTATGGTTGTATCTGAACCTAGGTCCCCAGAATATTACTGAGTTTTCTGAATTAATAGTCTAGTAATAATAGCACAGGGCCATTGCACATGGGATGTGCACAACCTGCACATCCTTGGAGTGTGGGAGGAAGCCAGAGTACCCAGAGGAAACCCACGCACATACGGGGAGACACAGAAACTCCACACCAAGGCTGGAATTGAACCTAGATCCCTGGAGCTGTGAGGCAGTAGTGCTAACCACTGTGCTACTGTGCCACCCCGAAACAACGACATTTGTTCTGAATGAAATGATTGATGAGGACAATTTTGGAGCTAGTTGTCAATCAGAAATACACACTTCGTTTGACAAACTTAGAAGGACCAATCAAAGACAGGAGTGGCAGGGTGGTTGGCACGGTGACACGGTGGTTAGCACTGCTGCCCCATAGTGCCAGGGACCTGGGTTCATTTCCGGCCTCGGGTCACGGTAAGTATGGAGCTTGCACATTCTCCCCGTGTCTGCTTGGGTTTGCTCCAGGTGCTCCAGTTTTCTTCCACACTCCAAAGATGTGTGGGTTATGTTGTTTGGCCACACTAAATTGTCCCGAGTGTCAGGGGATTAGCAGGGTAAATACGTGGAGTTATGGGAATAGGGCCTGGGTGAGATTGTGGTTGGTGCAGACTCGATAGGCCGAATGGCCTCCTTTCGTCCTGTAGGGATTCAATGATTCTATAATGCTTCCCTTAAAAACAGAGAACTGTAAGAAATCCTCAACTTTCTGCTGCAGTAAAGTTGGGAAACCTACGTGAAAGTCATTTGTATCATATAGTGTGACTACTATGTATCCATTTATAAAGAGGGTAAGGCCACCAGAATGCTGATTTGGAGTTTTGCCAGAAAGCCTTAAAAAATCATGGCACAAAATAGAAATATGAACTGATTAAGATGTTTCTGAAGAAAACCTCATTACACTTGATTACTGATCATGAAAAGATTATCCAAATTGCTGATTTTCTGGCCAGGGTTTAAAGAAAAAATATGGAAGAAAAATCAGGTTTCAGTTATGATCCTTCCACAATGTTTAAATCCAGCTAATCCTAATTGCCACATGTGCTTGCTTTTTTTTCTCGTTAAGCTGTTATATTTTTGTACATGTAACTGAAAAATTGAAAAGCTTATCTGAACAATATTGGGTTTCTGATGATACGAACATTGTAAATAAAATGGTAAACCATTATAAAGAGTCCTTCACTATATGGTGAAGCTTTCCTTACCCAAAGACAAGTATAGGGGAATCTGTGGCCAGAATTCTCTAGCCGTTCGCACCCCATCAGTGCTGCAAGTGAGGATGGAGAATTTGGCGCTCAGCCAAGTCTTCATTTGCTGCAGCGGAACTGGAGAATTCCATTGGCACGAATGGCCGGAGAATTCCGGCCTATTTTTCTGGTTTGTTTCTGTGTGCTTTCTGGGCTGAGATTGGGCCCAGGTTGAAGAACTACAACTCCCAGCATGCCAGGGGCTCCAGGCACAAGTGCAGAGTGCAAAAGGGTGATGGTCATCTATGTTCAGTTCCAGATTTGTCTTTGGCACAGATGAGTGTCCAGGTGACTGTGATTTTGGTGTGGAAACCCAACCATGGTATCTGCCATTGAAGAGAGATGGTGAGGTTCAAAATGTTCAGCCTGGAGCTGAAGAGGCAATAACTGAAGAGCTAGGGCACATTGAAGCCTGAGGGGAGATGGGGCTCGAGAATGCTAGCAGCTCAGGGAAGCTGAGGACTTGGGCCATAGAGAAGCCCGGAGCAGTTGTTGCTCAGTGAAGCTGAAGTGAAGCTACCTACTCTGTTGGAGCAAAGCTGAGGCCATGGTGAGCAGTGGTTACTGGCTCAGTACATCTAGAAAGCTGAAATTGTGCTGCTGGTCAGATGCGAGGGTGCAGCCTGGCCAGAGGGATGCAGTCTCAGAGACAGATTGAACAGCTAGGGGTGGAGCCGTCATTGGGGCAGTCTGAGCAGAATCTTGTTGCCTGACAACTCAGGAAGAAACAAGAGGACTTCTAGGCTGAGTTAGAGCTGCCGTTGAAGGAAACCAGAGGCTATATCCTTGAAGGAAAAGATCTGAAACCCCTCATGAAGAAGAGAGTTTTTAAGAATTTTAAACTCACAGTGATCACTGACATCAGGGTGTGTCGCTGAAAAATTCATGGCATCTGTCTTTGGTTTGTCTTCATTTAATGTGCATTTGGTGATGAGTTTGACCATTTCCTATTTCATATTTATATTCATATTTACCATATGTTTGGTAGAATATGATAGAAAGTATTGACTGTTGGTTTTTGTTACTGCCAGTCCCCAACCAAGGTTCTTCAAATTTGTTAACCTGGGTGACGTCACTCAATTTATTAACTTCCAGGTGGGATACTCCCCAAGTTATTATGCCCCAGATGAGGAGGAATGAATTGACCTTTCATTATTCAACCCCCTCGGTGAATGTAATAAGATTAGTATTAGCCTTTTCCCAGGCCACTATTTATGTTTGAAAAGGAACCAATTAAAGCAGGCTTTCTTGTGTTAAAGAATGAGTTCACCAGGTACCAAATGTGAGAGAAATGATAAAAGGTGGATGTACATTCACACAGGTTAGATATGAGAATTGAATCCATGGTGACACAGTGGTTAGCACTGCTGCCTCACTGCACCAGAAACCCGGGTTCGATTCCTGGCTTGGGTCACTGTCTGTGTGGAGTTTGCACATTCTCCCCATGTCTGTGTGGGTTTCCTCCGGGTGCTCCAGTTTCCTCCACAGTCCAGGATGGGCAAGTTAGGTGAATTGGCTGTGCTAAATTCTCCCTCAGTGTACCCAAACAGGAGTTTGGTGACTAGGGGATGTTCACAGAACTTCACTGCAGTATGAACGTAAGCCTACTTGTGACACTAATAAATAAACTTTAAATTAAAATCATTTAAATCAGTTTTTGACTTGTTCATGAGGAGTAGATGGTGAAATGTTATGCTTCTTGATCGTGATTCCATTAGTGTTGGCTTCAGCAGGTGATAGTTGGTTTTGAGATAGCTGTATTCTGTGGTTTAGCTGAGAAGCTGCCCTGGTTCCTTTTCAGCTGCGGCTCTGCTGACTTGGTTTGTTTCAGCAATCAAAGACAGTCTGAAAGTTACCTGAAAAACCTTTACTTGGGTCAACTGCTATCTTTATTTCTGTGACACACACTGACACACCCAGCGCAAGTTAAAACTGACTAAATTTTAAGCTGGCATTTATCCCAGCCTTTGTATATTTCTAGAAGGCAAAAGGCCAAATTGAGTTGGAACTTTGTTCACAGGATATAATTCCTGCTGAGATGATAATCAGCTCCCATTATCTCCACAAGTGATGGTATTTAGTTTTTGTATGGCTTTTGTGCTTTTGATGTGTCTCTGTCTGGGGACAGTGTGTGATTCCATCGTATCTCTCTTAGTGTCACCTAGCGGCAATTCAGCCAATGACTGAATTTACATCTTCGGCCATCTTTGACTTACGTATCCACTTTTAAAACCATAGGTCTTATGTTCGTACACAATTTGAGGTTTTCCTCCATCATGATGACGTTTTGTTGACTCTTTCACACTAAAAATGCTTCTGTTTGTTTTATACCGTGGAATCTTACGGCTTGATTGTCTTTTTTTAAGCGACTGGGATTCCAAACTTTGTATACTTTACCACAAAAGCTACTGGTTCCTCAACAATTCGCATGAATTAGCCACTGAGGCATACTGGAAAGGCACCTCCTAATACAATGATATAATTATCCCAGGAGAGGAAAAGAGGAATACAAGGGAATGAGATGCATTAACGGGAATTCGCCAGTTCAACTTTGTTGACAACACGTTGCAGGTCCCCACTGACATTGCATTGGAGCGGTTAAACCAGCAACTAAACCCTGCCACTTCTGTCAACAAGCACAGTCCTGCAACACGAGTAATGGAATGGGAGGGAATAAAAAGCAAAGGAAATGTCCAACATGGTGACCTGAAACAGAATAAATTATAGCTGCTCCTACACAAATCATGAGTATTCTCCAGAGCAGGTGCAGAGGAGCGAGTCTTCAAATAGGCTGAATTCAAGCAGTGCGTATGATACCCACTGGTGTACGCATGAAGACATGGCCACGCATTAAACCAGTCTGCCCTTTTAAGCCTTAGCTATCTGCTGCATAGGATGAATCAAATGTCTGACACAATGATTCATAAAAGCTGTAATAAATTGAGAAATGACTAATAATTTTGCCTCAAGCATACATATATAGATAACATTCATAAGGGGGAGGGGCATTGTACTTTGCTACACTTCTCTTGTAAGCATTAAATTGGCACAATGTGGCCCAGTTTCGGGGATTAATGTCCTGTTTCCCCAGCCTGAAAGAAGTTTAAATTGCAATTAGACTATCCTTTGCAATAACATTTTGTTGTTTTGGCTTCCATCTCACTGTTCATCACCCTCTGCCTCAGAATTGCTTCCACCCTGCTACCCATTAAGGTAGTCAGGTACCACATGGGAGAATCCTAACAGGTAAAATGAATTTAAAATGTCTGAGGTTCGAGAGTGGGAATGAGGCAATTGGTTAATTATTTAATGACATTTTTCTCAGATCATAAAGAGGATAAAAGTAATTCTTTTTCAGAATTTATGACTGTTCAAGTCTAATTAATCCATTCTGTAAAATCTATTTTGTTTTTAAGGCTGGGCTGAGATGTGAGCCTTTTCTTAACTTTTTCAGGCTATGCGGGTGTCATTGGCAAGGCCAGCATTTATTGGGCATTATTGCTAATTGCCCTTGAACAGAGCACCAGGCCATTTCAGAGGGCAGTTAAGGGTCAACCACATTGCTGTGGCTCTGGAGTCATGTGTAGGCCAGACTAGATAAGGATGGAATATTTCCTTCCCTAAAGGACACGAGTGAACCAAATGGGTTTTTAGAACAATCATTTCATGGTCACTTTAAGACTTTTGATCCCAGATTTATTTTAATTGATTTCAAATTTCACTGTCTGCCGTGGTGGGATTCGAACCAAAATCCGCAGATCTTTGTTTCAGCACAGGAACAGGCCTTTCGGCCCTCCAAACCTGTGCCAATCATGATGTCCTAACTAAACGAAAAAAAACCTCCTGTCCTTGCTCAGTCCATATCCCTCTATTCCCTCCCTATTCATGTACTCATCCAGGTGTCTCTGAAATGTTGTTAATGTGCCTGCTTCCACACCTCCACTGACAGCGCGTTCCTGACACCCACCACTCTCTGTATGAAAACCTTTCCCTGCACATCTCCCTTAAACTTTCCCCCTCTCACCTTGTACATGTGCCCCCTTGTAATTGACACTTCCACCCTAGGAAAAAGCCCCTGACTATCCACCCTGTCTATGCCTCTCATAATTTTGTAGACTTCCATCAGGTCTCCCCTCAGCCTCCATCTTTCCAGTGAAAACAATCCTAGTTTATTCAACCTCTCCTCATAGCCAACACACTCCAGATCAGGCAACATCCTGGTGAACATTCTTTGCCCTCGCTCTGAAGCTTCCACGTCCTTCTGGCGGTGTGGTGACCAGAACTGTATGAATACTCCAAGTGCGGCCTAACCAAGGTTTGATATAGCTGAAACATGATTTCCCAACTCCTTCATTCAATGCCCTGGCAAGCCTGCCACATGACTTCTTAATCACCTTAGCCACCTATGTTGCCACTCTTAGGGAACTGTGGATCTACAGCTCCAAATTCCTCTGTATGTTAATGTTCCTAAGGGTTCTTCTGCCATTTACAGTATGCAGTAAATAGCAGAACCCTCAGGAACAGTAACATTAACCCTTAGGAACATTAACAGGCATTAATAGTATTTGCATGACATCAAACAATCCGTGCTTGGTCAATGTCATGTAGACAGCTCACCATCTTTGTGCAGCCTTTACATGTCTATGCTTGCTGTATATACGCAGAACCATCCTTACTCTTCCATGGTCTCAAGCATCAATGAAACTGGGAGTTGAGGGGAAAGGTTATTGGGAGTGGGGATGTCAAAATACTAATTTACATCTATCAGTTAAAACTAGCTTGCACTGTATAGATCTAACTTGGACCTTTGAATGGGGAAATGCAACGTGGCTGGAGCAGGTGCTGGCAGACATTATAACATGAGGCAAGTGCAGGAAAATGGGATTCATGCAACTTTAGTGATAGTTATTGACGGTGCAGACTCAATGGGCCAAACGGCCTTTTCTGCACTGTATGACTCCATAGCTCTATATGGGAAGTGAACTTGGCCTGGCACAACATGGGAGAGGCTCGGCTCTGATCATTTTGGATGCTGCATTATTTGAGCGCCGGGAGTGGAAAGGAGACAGATGCCCTGTAATGGGCAGGGGACATAACGTCCTCCAGACACTCAATCAGCGGACAGTGGGTTAATGTCAGATGTCAAGGTCCTGGTTAGTGCTGCAGGAAGGTCGATAACTGACACAAGAGGTCAGGGTCAATGGTTGCATTTTGAAATCCAAAAATGAACTGCACCAATGGTCTCAGATGTTGCTCAAATCTCCACACCCCATCACTCATCTATAAATATTCTCTATCAGTCAGGACTCATGTCCAGCATTCATATGCTTCACCTCACCCTTACACATTTAACACTTCTGCACTCACAGCTTTCACACACTGCCCACCATTCAACTGTGACAACTACATCACTCGAATGGATTGTATGGCACTAGCTTACCCGCTTCCTTCTCACTTGCAGGACCAGGTAGTAGAATAGAAGCCTTACAATGCCAGGAGGAGGCCACTCAGCCCATCGAGCCTGCACTGACAACAATCCCTCCCAGGCCCTATATCCATAACAAGTATTTTACCCACTAATTCCCCCCCGACACTAAGGGGCAATTTGGCATGCAGACATGCAAACTCCATACAGACAGTGACCCAAGCCGTGAAATGAACCCAGGTCCCTAGCGCTGTGAGGTAGTAGTGCTAACCACTACACCACCGTGCTGCCCAACCAAAGGCAGCAGAGGGGAAACAGGTACACCCGCATGTCCTAATTCCCACAGAAGAAAGTGCTGATCCTTATTAATGCTACGAGGCTGTAGCCAACAATGGGGGTAAAACCACTGAAGAATCATAGACTCCCTACAATACAGAAGGAGGCCATTTGGCCCATTGAGTCTGCACCAACCTTCCGAAGAGCATCCTACCCAGGCCCACCCCTCAACCCAGCACATTCATCATAACTAATCCACCTGACCCACACACTATGGGCAATTTAGCACGCACATCTTTGGACGGTGAGAGGAAACCGGAGTACCCAGAGGAAACCTATGCAGACACGGGGAAAACGTGTAGATTCCACACAGTCACTGAAGGCAGAATTGAACCCCAGGTCCGTGGCATTGTGAGGCAGCAGTGCTAACAACTGCGCCACTATGCCACTCCATAACACTATCTTCATCCTTAATTCTGCTTCTGATAATCCATCACTCTCTCATATCCCACACCGTTTTCAGATTTCTAGCACATTTTTAAGACCCTTGTCAGACCCCACTTGGAATACTGTGCGCAGTTCTGGTCGCCTCACTATAGGAAGGATGTGGAAGCTATTGAAGTGGTGGAGGCTGCCTCGCTAAATATTTTTAAGACGCGGGTTGATGGGTTTTTGATAAGAGAGGGGATTAAGGGTTATGGGGAGAAAGCGGGAAAGTGGAACTGAGCAGCGACAGATCAGCCATGATCTTATTGAATGGCGGGGCAGGCTCGAAGGGCTAGATGGCCTACTCCTGCTCCTATTTCTTATGTTCTTATGTTCTTATGAAAGGGTGCAGAGGAGATTTATAAGGATGTTGCCTGGATTGGGAGGCATGCCTTATGGAGATAGGTTGAGGGAGCTGGGACTCTTCTCCGTGGAGAGACGAAGGTTGAGAGGCGACCTGATAGAGGTTTATAAGATGTTGAGAGGAATAGATAGGGTGGATTCTCAGAGGCTATTTCCCAGGGCTGAAATGGTCACTACGAGAGGACACAGATTTAAGGTGCAGGGAAGCAAGTCCAGAGGAGATGTTAGGGGTAAGTTTTTCACTCAGAGGGTGGTGAGTGAATGGAATCAGCTGCCGTCAGTGGTGGTGGAGGCGAACTCGCTGGGGTCTTTTAAAAGACTTCTGGATGAGTATATGGGATCTAATGGGATTGGGGGTTATAGATAGGTCTGTGGCTTAGTAGGTATAGAAGTGATCGGAGCAACTAGTGGGCCGAAGGGCCTGTTTGTGCTGTAGTGTTCTATGTTCTATGTAAACAGAAAATTTCACTGAGCAAGTGCCTCTCCTAATTGTTAGCAGAGCATCCAAAATCTCATCACTAAGGTAATCACATTTCAATAAGGTGTGAACAGATGTTTGAAGCTGTTTGGTAGAAATCAGGAGAGCCTTTTACATTGATAAATAAAGAGAAGTGTTAGTGAATTATCCAGACTAACCTGTATACCTATTGTGTTGTGGGCAGCACCTTGGTAATTAGCACCTATAGGAATAGAAAATGGTTAACACCATTTACCCAATATCAGCACTGGCCCATTTGATTTGATTTATTATTGTCACATGCACTGGGATACAGTGAAAACTATTGTTTCTTGTGCGCTATACAGACAAAGCATACTGTTCATAGACCGAAATTTTATTGCTCTGCCCACCATTGGAAATGGATCAGTTGGGCTGTGGAAGCAGTGGGCCAACACATCTCAATATCAGGTGATCTCTGAGCTGGGAGAAGGTAAGTTCATAAGGGCATTTGTTTCAATGAGAGTAGCCAATGTGATAGAGGCAATGCAATAGAGGATTTGTACAACATGGAAGGAGACAGGATTGTATCGTGTCATTTTTAAGGCATTTTGAAAGTGGGATCTTTATGGGTATATGCTCTAACTTGTCCAGTTTCTGATACTCAGTGTACATGAGGGCACATCTGGAAAGATCTCCCTTAATATGTTGTCATCCTTATTTCAATGGATATAAGTGTTTTAATCCCATTTTGCTTTGCATCTCCTTCTTTTATAATTGAACTGCCACCCCACCCCCCCATTGTGCCTGTAACTAACAATCCAGGTCAAGAAATGCAAAAGACAAAATTCAATGTAACCTTCATCATGTTCACATTGCCATTCAATTCAAGTCTACAAAACCAAACTTCCCCATCATACATGGATATATCAAGCAACATTCCTGATGAGGTAATCATGATATCTAAGTGAATAAGAACAAAAATGTTAAATTTCATTAGATTTCTTATAATAAAATTTTAATGCATTTTAATTTCCTGCAGCTGAATAAACTGTATGCCAACAGCCAGGAAATGGAGCAGACGAGGGCTGGACAATGGAAAGGTCCATTGACCTAGGGTGGGATCTACGGTTTCAGGATGAACAAAGCCATTAAATCCCACCCATAGAGTACATGGGGAGAAGGAAAGGAGAGGGTGCAGAATGTAGTGTTACAGTCATAGCTTGGGTGTGTAGAAATTTCAAATTAATATAATACTATCAGAGAATTTGAAAGAGTAAGAGTTTCAAAAGAATAGAGCAAGAGTAAAAGATAGAATTAGAAGGTATGCCGGGGACAGCTCGCAAAAAGTTGCCATGATCCGGCACTATCCTGAAAGGTGAGTCATAAGCACAGACAGTTTAAGCAGAAGTGGCTGTGGTCAAAACCATCAGTTTAAACTTTCTGGTGTCCAGTGGATGTTTAAACTATATGGCTGGGGTAGTGCATCCCCATTCTAAACAACTGCAGGAGAATTTTAAATTATTTCATCGCAAGTCAGGACATATCTTAGCATCTATGTGATCGGGGTAAGAATCAGTAACATGAGGAGGAAATACAATGTAAAATATTAAGCTCAGGGAGGATGCATTCTGAAAAAATAACCATGGAAATTAAAATGCATTAAAATTTTATTGTAAGAAATCTAATGAAATTTAACATTTCACTTAGATATCATGATTACCTCGTCAGGAATGTTGCTTGATATATCCATGTATGATAGGGAAGAAATGTTCATCTGAAAGTTGGAGAAGGGAAGAATGAGGAAGATATGAAGAAACCAAATGGATTAATGCTTTTGGAGCACATTGGGTTCTGCAGCACTATTTTTTTTAAATTCCTCTCTCAGAGTTACAAAGCCAATGCGCACAGTGGATAGGGTAATCCATCTCCTTGCTTGCTCCAAAAACCAATTCAAATTCAATCCAATTCACGGTCCCCATGAATCAAAAAGGAAAAATCACAGTACAACATTCCCCACTGAAGTTAGTAACTGCCTTCAATTAGCCTCTCACATCATGGTCAGAATGGATATGCCAGTAACCATGGGTGGCACAGTGGCACAGTGGTTAGCACTGCTGCCTCACAATTCCAGGGACCTGGGTTCGATTCCTGACTTGGGTATCTATTTGTGTGGAGTTTGCATGTTCTCCCCCGTGTTTCTGTACTTCTGAGGTTGTATAAGGCTCTGGTCAGACCCTATATGGAGTACTGTGAGCAGTTTTGGGCCCCATATCTAAGGAAGGAATGTGTGCTGGCCTTGGAAAGGGTCCAGAGGAGGTTTACAAGAATGATCCCTGGAATGAAGAGCTTGTCGTGTGAGAACAATTGAGTACTCTGGGTCTGTACTTGTTGGAGTTTCGAAGAATGAGGGGGAATCTTATTGAAACTTATAGGGTACTGCGAGGCCTGGATAGAGTGGATGTGGAGAGGATGTTTCCACTAGTAGGAATAACTAGAACCAGAGGGCACAACCTCAGGCTAAAGAGACGATCCTTTAAAACTGAGAGAAGGAGGAATAACTTTAGCCCTAGAGAGTGGTGAATCTGTGGAACGCTTTGCCGCAGAAGGCTGTGGAGGCCAGGTCATTGAGTGTTTTTAAGACAGAGTTAGATAGGTTCTTGATTAATAAGGGACTCAGGGTTATGGGGAAAAGGCAGGAAAATGGGGATGAGAAAAAAATCAGCCTCGGTTGAATGGTGGAGCAGACTCGGTGGACCGAGTGGCCTAATCCTGCTTCTGCGTCTTACAGTCTTATGATCAAATGGTCTGCATGGATTTCCTCTGATTGCTCCAGTTTCCTCCCACAGTCCAAACATGTGCAGGTTAGGTGCATTGGCCATGCTAAATTGCCCCTTAGTGTCCTGGGATGCATAGGTTAGAGGGGTAAATGTGTGGGGTTACGGGGATAGGGCCTAGGTGGGATTGTTGTCAGTGCAGACTTGATGGGCTGAATGTCCTCCTCCCGCACTGTAGGGATTCTATGATTTCACAAAAGAGACCTGCTAGATCCAAACTGACAAGAACAGGCATCACACCTGATCTCAGCAAAAAGGCTGAGGAGTGATCTTGTATTTTTGGGCACCACAAGGCCCACTCAGCACTGAAAATGGTGTCTGTGACACACACTCACACACACTCACATTGAGGTCATCTGAACCCTGCTGCCTGAATCCTGATTCACATCAAACCACATTCACCCATCACCCCTGTACTCATTGACCTCTGGATGCTCCCTGTCCATCAGCATAGGTTTTAAATTTTCATCTTTCATCTTATATTCTTTGCCCCTCCTTATCTCTGGAACTAGTCCTTCTGACCTGGGCTTCTCAACATTTCACCATTGCCAACTGTGCCTTCAGCAACCAAGGCTCTAACCTCTGGAATTCCCCTAAACTCTCTGCTGCTCTACCACTCTTTCCTACTTTAAGATTCTCCTCAAAATCCATCCCTTGGGCTCTAAGCTTTACATCATCTGTTCCAGTAGCCGGGATTTCCCGGTTCCACCAGTGAATTGGCTTTCGGCTGCCCACCAAATTTTCCCATCCTGCCACATGAATGCCCGCTGCTTGTAGGACCAGAAAATCCTGCCCAATATTTCCTTATGTTGCTCCATGTCAAATCTTGTTGGCTAGCGTTCCTGTGACGTGCCTTTGGGTGGTTTACGACATGTTACCTATTAATATATTTCTGGCAGATTGCCTGTGGTGAATCCATGGCTCATTGTTAGCAACAGTGAGGCACTCAGAAGAAGTATGTGTGTCACAGGAGACAAAGGAGAGAGACATCTCGAAATACCCTGGAGTTAGACCAAGTCTGTCAATTTCCGTAGGCTGGGAAGAGTGGATTTAGCTACAGATTGCCATTTCTCATATAATGCTGCTATAGTTCTTTGCCCTCAGGGTAGCTGATGAGGAAACAACTTCTACCTACAGCTAGAGCCATGGCAACAAGCAGCTGCTGATGTGTTCTTTCAATTTTCAGTACCTGGTGGCCTGAGGTGCGGGTAAGCCTTGGGAGCAGTGACGATTATATGATTGGTAGCAGTTAATTGGGGCACATGTATATTTGGTCTATTTGGGAGATGGTGTGATTGATAGTACCTGCTTCTTGCAACACTTCTCCCATCACATCCCACTACATTAGACCCTCTGATTCACTACAAAAGGTTAATCAGTAATATATTAAATGCCTTGCATACAGTCACTGGTGTTGCAAGTCACACTTACATCCTGTAATGGCAAACTTTTGTCATGGACAAATATAGTCACACAGAGCAACATAATTGCTTTAGGAGTCTTCTGGACTCATTAATTTCCTGTCTCCCTCATGACTGGATATTTGCTTCACTATCTAGGGGTAGATTTTCCACAGAGGGTCTGCTTTGATGGCCATGGAGATATGGGGGATCATCCATAGATCTCCCCGTGGGCCTCATGGGGTATGAAGTCCCCTATTCCAATAGGGAAGGAACAGTGGGAGTTAAAAGCAGCTGTCTCTACCTGGACCAAGCAAGTCTTGGGGTCTTTGATGTGTGCACTGTAGCTGCAGAGGCAGTGCTTTGCTCACTGTGTAAATAAATAATGGAAGACTGGTTTCCGTGAGATTATTACAGCATCATTAATCTCTCGGGAATATGGAATGCAAACAGCCATTCCCAACATTTTACTGATTTCCCACTAAAATTACAGCTGGAGACCTCGAGCTGCAGCTGTAGCTGTGGGCGGCACGGTGGCACAGTGGTTAGCATTGTTGCCTCACAGCACCAAGGCCCCAGGTTCAATTCCTGGCTTGGGCCACTGTCTGTGTGGAGTTTACACATTCTCTCCATGTCTGCATGGGTTTCCTCCCCCACTCTAAAGGTGTGCGGGTTAGGTGGATTGACCATGCTAAATTGCCCCTTAGTATCAAGGGGATCAGCTACGGTAAGTATGTAAAGTTATGAGGATAGAGTCTGGGTGGGGTTGTGGTTGGTGGGCCAAATGGCTTCCTTCTGCACTGTAGGATTCTGTGAACTCCCAAATTACAATTTACCGGTGATAATCAGAAAAGATGGGGGTGAAATTGGGCTCCACAGAAGCTGTTGATTGGATGCTTCAGATGCCATTTGAAGAACAAAATGGTGTCCCCTCTCCAAACTTCTGTTGTGAATGACACGGGTGCTATCTTGCTGCAGACATTAATGAGTGTGTTGTGAAGGTCCATCAGAACCAGGAAGTATGCAGAGCAGGTGGATCATGATGTCAATTAGCATGGTTTGATACCAGTGCTGTATATATGGAGCTTAGTGATGCACCTTCTTAAACTTGCAGAGCTGAACACACATTCAAGAGCAGGAAGGACCCACTACCAACACTATTAATATCATCAACTATTCAGTTGTTGGTGATTTAGAATTGCTACAGCGCAGAAGAAGCCCATACAGTCCATCGGGTCTGCACCTACTCTCCGACAGCTTCTTACCTGGGCCCTATCTCTGTAACCCCACTAGTACCTCTAACCTACACATCTTTGGACACTAAGAGGCAATTTAGCACAGCCAATCCACCTAACCTGCATATCTTTGGACTGTGGGAGAAAACGAGAGCACTTGGAGGAAATCCACGCAGTCACAGGGAGAACATGCAAACTCCACACAGTCTGGGTCCCTGGTGCTGTGAGGCAACAGTGCTAACCACTGTGCCACCATACTGCCGACCGTACCATCTGACTTTCTTCTGGCTATTAACTTATTAATATTAATTTAATTATTTCCTCTAGCTATTAGTAGAATTCTGCAAGCACTTGGTGCTCCATAGAACATTACAGCGCAGTACACGCCCTTCGGCCCTCAATGTTGCACTGACCTGTGAAATCAATCTAAAGCCCATCTAACCTATACTATTCCAATATCAACTTCAGCTTGTTCTTTCAGGTTGCCAGAGTGTACTGGAAGTGGCATAGTAAATACTGAAGAATTTTTTGCTGACTTCAAGGTTTCTGCACAAACCTCAAAATTATGGGTGCACCAGCTGGTATTCCCTTTGGAATAGAGCATGATTTGGGACAGTAAAGGCCATGTCGAATAGGTCAAACGATGAGAAGAGTATTAGGATTCACAGCAAGAGACCATATCAGCCTAGGATGCCGAGGAAGCAATTCACCTATATAAGCCTACGTAAACAATGTGTGATGTCTGCACTTCAATAAGAGTGTGCTCACTGTGACCTCACAGTAAGGCAAGGACTGCATTGCGATTGTGAGATGAACTTTTACGTCTGGCTCCTTTCAGACTACATGTGAGAAATTAGCAATCCCTCATGTTTGGCATAAACAGTAGCATACAGAAAGCTGTTTTGGATTTAGCATTGTGAGATAAGATGGGATGAATTAATGATCTTGTAATAAAGGATGCTGCTGGGAAAAGTGATCATTGCATGCTCACTTTTCAAATTCAGTTTGAGAGCAATAAATGTGAATCCCACATTTATGTTCTAGTGTTAAACCAAGCCAACTACATAGGCATGAGAACAGATTTGGCCCCAATGGACAGGGCAGAAAGACTAAA
Organism: Carcharhinus amblyrhynchos; assembly: GCF_965287045.1. NCBI lineage: Eukaryota > Metazoa > Chordata > Chondrichthyes > Carcharhiniformes > Carcharhinidae > Carcharhinus > Carcharhinus amblyrhynchos. Next base: position 42,908,189 of record NC_137340.1, read on the forward strand.
AGGTAGGCCAGTTGATGAACAGTGGCAGATATTTGAGGAGATATTCAAATCTTCTCAATTAAAATATATTCCAGAGAGGAAGAAAGATTATAAGAGGTGGAAAGGCATTCACAGCTATGCAAAGAGGTTAAAGATAAATATAAAGCCACAAACTAAGGCATACCATATTGCAAAGGTCAGTGGCAGGTTGGAGGATTGGGAAATGTTTAAAGACCAACAAAGAGTTACTAAAACTGTAACCCTCAGTTGGTTTAGCTCGGTTGGCTGGATGGCTGATTCATGATGCAGAGTGATGCCAACAGCAGGTGTTCAAAACTGGCTCTGGCTAAGGCTTTTCAAGCCTCTCACCTGAGGTATGGTGATCCTCAGATTAAATCATAATCAGTCAGTTCTCCTCTTCAAAGGGGAAAGCAGCCTATGGGACCATTGTGACTCTTTTTTTACTAAAAAGGAAATAAAAAGAGCAAAGGTAAATTATGAAAGAAATCTAGAACAAAATATAAAAACAGATAGCAAAATATTCTGTAGATATATAAAAAGGAAGAGAGTAGCTAAAATCAACATTGGTCTCTTAGAGGATGAGAGTGGGGAACACATAAATGGCAGAGATACTAAATCAATGTTTTGTCTCAGTTTTCAAGGTGAAGGACACTACAACAATCCCAACAGTAACAGGTAATGCAGAAGTTGTCGAAAAGGAAGAATTTAAATAATTGCAATCACTAGGGGAAAAGGTAGTGAGCAAGCTATTGGGATTAAAGGCAGACAAATCCCCAAGGCCTGATGGCCTGCATCCTAGGGCCTTTAAGGAAGTGGTGGAGGCATTGGTTATAATATTCTGAAATCCCCTGGATTCTGAAACGCTCCCAGTGGATTAGAAAATGCCTCTGCTCAAAAAGGCAGAATGTAGAAAACTATAGACCAGTTAGTTTAACATCTGTCATTGGGAAATTGTTGAAATCCATTGTTAAGGATGTAGTAATGGGACATTTGGGAAGTCAAAACACAATCCATCAGTCAGCAGGATTTTATGAGGGTAAATCGTGTTTGACTAATTTGATAGAGTTCTTCAAAGATGTAACAAGCAAAGTGGATAATGAGGGTCATGTAGGTGTAGTATGTCTGGACTTTCAGAAGGTGTTTGATAAGGTGCCACACAGAAGGTTAGTACACAAGGTGGGAAAGATCGCACCGGGTAGGGGATAATATATTAGCTTGAATAGAGGATTGGCTAACCAACAGAAAGCATAGAGTGGGGATATATGGGTCTTTTCTGGTTGGCAAGCTGTAACTGGTGTGCCACAGGATTCAGTCCTTGAGCCCCAACTATTTACCATCTATACTAATGACTTGGATGCAGGGATAGAATCTACTGTAGCTAAATTTGCAGACAACATTAAAATAGATGGGACAGCAAGTTACAACGAGGAAGTAAGTAATTTGCAAATGGTTATGGATAGGTTAGGTAAGTGGTCAAAATTTGGCAGAATGGAACTTAACATGGATAAGTGTGAGATTAGCCATTTTGGTCGGAGGAATAAAAAGGCAGCCTATTATCTAAATGGAGCAAAACTTCAAAATGCTTTGGTGCAGAGGGATCTGGCTATCCTAGTGCACTGGTGAGACTGCATCTGGAGTACTGCACATAGTTTTGGTCCCATTACTTGAGGAGAAAGTAAATGCATTGGAGGCAGTTTGGAGAAGGTTCAGTGGATTGATTCCAGAGATGAAGCATTTGTTTTATGGAGAGAGATTGAGCAGTTAAGGCCTATATTCACTTGAGTTTAGAACATGAGATCTAACTGAGGTATATAAAATGCTAAAGGGGATTGACAGGGTAGATGTAGAGCACATGGACAGCATGGTAGCACAGTGGTTAGCACTGCTGCTTCACAGTGCCAGGGACCCAGGTTTGATTCCTGGCTTGAGGTCACTGTCAGTGTGGAGTTTGCACGGTCTCCCTGTATCTGCGTGGGTTTCCTCCGGGTGCTCCGGTTTCCTTCTACATTCTGAAAGATGTGCTGGTTAGATGTATTGACCTGAACAGGTGCTGAACTGTGGCAACTAGGGGAATTTCACAATAACTTCATTGTAATGTTAATGTAAGCCTTACTTGTGACTAATAAATAACCTTTACTTTGGAGTGGATGCTTCCCCCTATTGGACATTCCAAAACAAGAGGCTATAGTTTTAGGCTATGGGTTAGCAGATTTCAGACAGAAACCAGGAGGAATTACTTCAGTCAAAGGGTGGTGGATTTGTAGAATTCTCTACCTCAGAGTGCAGTGGATGCCGAAATCCTAATCAAACTTAAGAAGGTTTTTAATTAGTAGCTGTGTGAAGGGGAATGGGGAGCAAGCAGGAAGGTGGAGATCAGTCTGAGAGGAGATCAGCCCTGATCTTACTGAATGGCAGAGCAGACTCAAGGGGCTGAATTGTCTACTCCTGCTCCTAGTTCTTATGTTGAAGTTCCATATCCAAAGAGAACAAACTATATTTCAGTCTCTGTTACCAGAAACAAGCATTACATGGAGTTGCTACAATTGTAGGCACCCCATGGGGTAGAGTGCCATTGCCTGCACACACACCATATATTGTGGGAGCTGTGTGTCAACTCTGCCATACACCAGAACCAAAAGGCATTCAATATTCCTCAACAACCAGCTGGGGCTGGTATTTGCCTTTCAGCAACAAATTACTCATCTCAGTGCCCAGTGTATCCTGGCAACAGTCAGAACGATTCCATTCTGTGGCGGTCGTCCACACCAACTGCATTTGAGCCCGCACAGCAAACCAAAGGGCAACGAGGTCCTTGTTGATAAGGGTTATCTCTTCATTGCGGAGTTGATGTATCCAGTATGCATCAAATGTGAAAGGCTGTTGTACAACGTGGGATTGAGTAAGAGGGTCTGTGTGCTGAAATGACCTGGAGAGCTCAGGATAAACCCTTCAAAAGCTGGCAGAACAATGATCAAGACTTATGTGGGTCTGCTACACAACCTTCACCCTCCTAATGGGACAGCTCTTTCTATTAGTCATGCAGCAACTGAGGAGCAGGGAGCATGAGGAGACAGCTGGTGTGCGATCATAGGCAGTGAACAATGCGGTCAATGCCTAATATCCTGGTAGTCTTCATACCACCTCCATTCTTCGGCAGTCCAGTCTGGCGGCTGCATCTGAGCTTTTAAAATAAAGTTTATTTAAGGCTTACATTAACACTGCAATGAAGTTAGTGTGAAATTCCCCTAGTCGCCACAGTTCAGCACCTGTTTGCACCTAACCAGAACATCTTTCAGAATGTGAGAGGAAACCGGAGCACGTGGAGGAAACCCATGCAGACACGGGGAGAACATGCAGACTCCACACAGACAGTGACCCAAGCCGGGAATCAAACCTAGGTCCCTGGCGCTGTGAGGCAGCAGTGCTAACCGCTGTGCCACTGTGCCATCCTGCAAACCAAAGGTAAAGTGAATGTCGTGCAATCTATTCTAGTAATGTGGGCACGATGGTGGAATAGTTAGCAGTGTATGTAGGTAATTGGCTTAAGGCAGTGCTAAGTGTTTGAAGGTACAATGAAACATGAATGTTGGATACAAGTCCTAACTGACAGAGATCAGTGGTAGGTGATTGAGATAGATGTGGTGAATTGGACAGTGGTGTAGTTGGCAGGATAAAGAAATTGATGGAACAATCACTGACTGGGTGAACTCCTGGCAGCATTGCATCCAGATCCCCAGAGTTAGGCTCCTGACATTGACCTCCATGGCTAGCCTTTCCCATTGTCTTTTGAGCACATGAATCATAGAATCCCTGCAGTGCACAAGGAGGCAATTGGGCCCATTGAGACTACACCAACAGCAATCCCATCCAGGTCTTATCCATGCAAAGCCACATATTTACCCTGCTAGTCCCCTGATGCTAAGGGGCAATTTATGAATGAAGCACCTCTTGCTTGCTTCCCATATCCTCCACCAAGACCTCCAGTGCAGAGTTGGAAATCCTTGGAGCCCATGCTCTCTTTCCCTGCTTCCTAGGTGAGATTCATTACATACAGGATTCCCAGCATCTGCTCCAGCCACATTGCACTTCGCCCTTTAAGAGTTAAAGCCTTACGTTAAAGAAGTGCTCAGAATTCAGAATTTTGTGCGCCCTGCTGATGTGTGTGCACCCAGTGAATGCGCAGTTAATGCTGGCTGCAGGCATAAATCATGTCATTTTATCAATGCATTTTGAAAGGTTCACCTATCATGTTTTCATTACTCATACAAAGGTAGTGAACAACCACTTAGTCATTTTAAAACCAAGTAACTATTCATTGCTTTAAAAATCTGAAAGTCTGAGCATTTAACATTTAACAAGAATTGCATTTTCCCATAATTTTATATTCCATTGCAAGAGCATTCATTGAAATAATGATCTCAGAAAAGGGGCTAAAAGGCTTTGTATAATAAGCTGGTTTTAAAATAATAAATCTAATTGCACTTAGTCATGAATTAACCCATCCAACCAGGTCACATCATTGAGATTATGGTCCTTGAAAATTCATTTTATGGATCAAAGGTGGCAGGATCTTTCAACTGTTCCTTTCTTTCTCCATCAATCTTTTCCAGAAGCTGTTGATGCATTGCAGGATATAATTCCCCTGGTGTCAGGTTGCTCACTCAGTATCTCACTCAAGTAGCCACTCTTCATGTGAGTCAAGGCAGCCTATTCACAAGCGAGGAACATCACAGTCAAAATCAATCTTCTCAACTGCAACTTGACTCACCATTCAGCTTGATGTTTCCATAAGCATGCCTCCTTTTAATTGTGGGCACTTCACCCTAGTTATTAAAGCTGTAGTTTTTCTACAAGTTGTCTGTTTGCTCAAAGAATGCTTGGGTGAGACAAAGGAAGCTTCGGGCTGACCGGAGTTCTGCAAACATAGACACATCGAAACTAGAAGCAAAAGGCAGCAATTTGGGCCTTTGAGTGTTGTATTGACTTCAATCAGGCAATTGAGGTGGGCCTGCTGGAATATAAATGCCCTGGTAAGAGCCAAATTGATGGGCCAATCAGGGAGCCTCTTGCTTTGTACTGAACCAGGTGTGTCAGTTCCTCTGGAACTCCTACTGTAGGCTGCTGACTGAAAGCTCTCTGTTTGCTGTTGTCAGACTTGTAAATAAAGAGATTTTGGTGAAGGGACTTCTGCCTCCGAGGACTTAGTACAAGCGTGCTCCGCATTCATTATGATCATGTCTGGTCATCAGTTCAATATCCTGATCCCCCCTTACCCCACCATATCCCCTGATCCCTTTGGCCCAAAGATCTATATCTAATTTCTTCTCAAAATCACATGTTTTGGCCTTTCTGTGGCAGTGAATTCCACAGATTCGCCACTCTCTGGGTGAAGAAATTTCTCCTCACCTCAGTTCTAAAAGGTTTACCCCTTATCCTCAAACTAGTTCTGGACTCTCCAACCATCAGGAACATTCTTTCTGAATCTACCTTGTCTAAACCTGTTAGAATGTTATAAGTTTTTTACGAGATCTCATTCTTCTAAACTGCAGTAAATATAATCCTAACTGATTTAGTCTCTCTCCTGCCATCCCAGGAATCAGTCTGATAAACCTTCACTGAATACCCTCTATTGTAAGAGCATCCTTCCTCAGATAAAGAGGCCAAACCTGCACATAATACTCCAGGTGTGGCCTCACCAATGCTCTATACAAAATAGAGAGAAGGCATACCTGAGGGGCATTAAATAACATGAGTTAAGAAATTAATATGAAGAAACACTTTCTAAACTGGAGTTTGCCAAGGAACAGCTATAGCCTACTATGGCAATGAACAGGGCACAAAATTATGAGATGTTAAAAAAACAGGTTGCAAAAAAGAAAAAATACATATATCATTAAAGATCCTGTAGATAACAAAGAACAAAGGAAATTACAGCACAGGAACAGACCCTCCAGCCCTCCAAGCCTGCACCGATCATGCTGCCTAACTAAACTAAAGCCCTTACCCCTCCAGGGATCATATCCCTTAATTCTCATCCTATTCATGTATTTGACAAGACACACCTTAAAAGTCACTACTGTATCCACTTCCACTACTTCCCCTAGCAGGGAGTTCCAGGCACCCACCACCTTCTGTGTAAAAAACTTGCCTAGTACATCTCCTTTAAACCTTGCACTCATTAGAGTTTAGAAGAATGAGGGGAGATCTCATTGAGACGTATAAGATGATGAATGGGATGGATAGAGGTGGAGAGACTCTTCCCGCTCAAAAAAGATAGTAGGACTAGGGGGCACAGCCTCAAGATAAAGGGGGGGGCGGTTTAGAACGGAGTTGAGGAGGAACTTCTTCACTCAAAGGGTGGTGAATCTCTGGAATTCTCTGCCCGTTGAAGTGGTGGAGGCTGCCTCGCTAAATATTTTTAAGACGTGGGTTGATGGGTTTTTGATAAGAGAGGGGATTAAGGGTTATGGGGAGAGGGCGGGAAAGTGGAACTGAGCCACGACAGATCAGCCATGATCTTATTGAATGGCGGGGCAGGCTCGAAGGGCTAGATGGCCTACTCCTGCTCCTATTTCTTATGTTCTTATGTTCTTGCTCCTCGCACCTTAAACCTATAAGTTAAACTTCCAGTCCATCCAAAGAACTAAATTCAAATTGAATCCAATTTATGGTCCCCATGGAGGTCCAAGCTGACAAGGTGTGGCATTTCACCCATTTTGGGCTTGATCTGATATTTCACCTTAGCCCAAAGGCTGAGATGGCTTTGAAAAATTGCATCAGGCAATGCCTCAGTTTAACCTCATCGGCTACCCTGATTGTTGACTCTACCCTAACCTGGGAGGTCAATCTGCCTGATCATTATCGCTCCCCTGCCAGGTAAGAGAACTGGGGACTTTTTCCAACCCCAGTGAGCCTGGTTAAATTTACTGGTCTTAGTTGATTAACTCTTTCAAAGGAACATTTTAAGCCTGGGATGAGGGTGGGGGTGGGGGTGTGCGCTCTGTCTGACTTACAAGGAAGGATCGTCCAGAAGCAAGGAGACCATTTCCGAGGACGAAAGTTGTCCCAGCGACCAGTTCTGCCACCTGAAAGCATATTGCTAGACTCAAGCATTGTTGACAATCTAAGCAACGAATTATCGGGTCAGCCTGTGACAGGTGAGTCTGTCGTCCCCATGGAAACTGATGGAGCTGAGTTACCAGGTACCTGAGGAGACACTTGGTGTAGTGACTTCTGCAGAAAACGTTCCAGCCCAGACGGAAGAGTTACACCGCTCCACTAGAAATTGGAAACCATCCGAGAAACTTAATTTACAATGGACTGATACAAGTTGTAAATGTTCTGTCAGGGACTGAGTAACTTAACTATTTTAAAATTGTATACCTAGAGTGGAGGGGGGGGGCGAAATGTGGTGCCTGTCTCTTTAGGGGTTGAACTGGGGAGGGGGGTCACATGACCCAGGTAAACCAATCAGGGACCAGGGTGTGGGACCACATGAGCAAGCCCAGGCTTGCCTCCCAGATCAGAACCTGGTAGTTGACTGCGAGGCAAGGCTGTGGAAAAAAACCTCTATTATAGTTGTAGTAAACAAATGTTATCATCATTTACCTAAATGGTGAAGCAGAGTTTTATATAAAGGGAGGTGAGAACAGTTGGATGGAAGAGAAAAAATGATCGTTTCTCCAGCACAACTTGTGGACTAGGGGGAGCACCAAAATAACCCTACATTAGCTGACACATCCCTGACAAATCAGCCCCCATTTCTGCTCTCTTCCCTGTGTTCAACCAGCTCCCAGCATTTGATCCCCTCTCAAAGTCTGATTCTCTCTTGCTGGCAGATGTGGTTGATTATTATTGGGATTGATGAAATGAAACATATTTTTAGGTTTCCAGGTCACTAAATCTACATCCTACCCCCCCCCCCCCCCCCCCGCACCTTCAAATCTGGTGGTTAATATCAGGGCATTGTCTTTTATGAATGGCATGGTGGCACAGTGGTTAGCACTGATGCCTCACAGTGTGTCACTATCAATGCAGAGTTTGCACATTCTCCCTGTATCTGCATGGGTTTCCTCCAGGTGCTCCAGTTTCCCCCACGGTCCAAAAGATGTGCTGGTTAGGTGCATCAGCAATGCTAAATTCTCCCTCAGTGTACCTGAACAGGCACCAGAGTGAGGCAACTAGGGGATTTTTCACAGTAACTTCATTGATTTGACTTGATTTATTATTTGTCACATGTATTTACATATGGTGAAAAGTATTGTTTCTTGTGCTCTATACAAAGCATACCATTCATAGAGAAGGAAACGAGAGAGTGCAGAATGTAATGTTACAGTCATAGCTAGGTTGTAGAGAAAGATCAACTTAATGCAAGGTAGGTCCATTCAAAAGTCTTGACGGCACCAGAGAAGAAGCTGTCAGTTGGTACGTGACACCAGACTTTTGTATCTTTTTCCCGGCGGAATGAGGTGGAAGAGAGAATGTCCGGGGTGCGTGGGGTCCTTGATTATGCTGGCTGCTTTGCCAAGGCAACAGGAATTGTAGGCAGAATCAATGGGTGGCAGGCTGGTTTGCGTGATGGATTGGGCTACATTCATGACCTTTTGTAGTTTCCTGCAGTCTTGGGCAGAGCAGGAACCATGCCAAGCTGTGATACAACCAGAAAGAATACTTTCTATGGTGCATCTGTAAAAGTCATAGCTGACATGCCAAATTTCCTAAGCCTTCTGAGAAAGTAGAGGCATTGGTGGGCTTTCTTAACTATAGTGTCGGCATAGGGGGATCAGGACAGATTGTTGGTGATCTGAAAAACTAAATACTTGATGCTCTCAATCTTTTCTACTTCGTCCCCATTGATATACACAGGGGCATGTTCTCCTTTACGTTTCCTGAAGTCGATGACAATCTCCTTTGTTTTGTTGACATTAAGGGAGAGATTATTGTTGCCACATCAGTTCACCAGATCAGTGTTAATGTAAGCCTACTTATGACACTAATAAACTTTTTTTAGAAAACCTTTAAAACTTCACTGTCACTCAGTGCCTATGAGCAGAAATCAAACAAGATTACAAACAAGTTTGTGATAATATGTAAATCCATTCTTTTGGATCTTGTGGTAGAATAAACTAGCATTCAAATACTCTCTCGTTGCAGGAATTCAATCTTGTTCATCCATGGAGAGTTCCCAATATCAGTAGCTGCTTTGTGGAAAACATGAAAGAAAGTCTAGGTGAGAAAGCAATTTAAAACGTGAATCCCCCTGTGCTTTGCTTACCTGTTTCTTAGTGGCCAGTTGCATAGCAACAATAGTCTGAGACAAAAGTGATTGAGTATCCTTTCACCTGAAAGCTACCAAAAATACCAGAGGGAAAACATGAGTAGAAGAAGGTAGAAATTCCAGTCTATTTAAAGCTTAGTATCTACATGTGTGATTTCAGTTTGACAAATTGAATTTGGGATGGATACCACAGAACTGCCTTGAGTTTCCTGGGCCCAAGTTAAAAATAATCCACCCTTTAATGTCAAATTGCTGTTAGATTTATTTCATTCATTGCTCAAGATAAGAGGCCCAACTGGGCTGGTATTGGGTGGGTGGGTTCTGAGATGTGTTAGACATTCATTCACTGCTCTAGAAAGGAGGCTCAGACATATATTAACTCTCAGGCCTCATTTGGATCCTGCTGGCTGACTTGTTGATCATTCCAGTCGGGAAAGGATGGAAAATTGTACATCCCGAAGGTTGTAATGAAGGGAGAGAGGGAGTCTCGTGTTTGGGCAGGGGTTGAGTTCAGAGCAGTGGAAAAGCAAAGCCCTGCTTGCAGGGCCCAGGGGAACATACTTAGTTCTTTGCATCCAAAGAGAAAATAACTTGACTTGTGAGACGCAAACCTCTTTCAATCTGGTTCAGCCTGACAGGAAAACTCAACTAACATTTAAAATTACACTCAGGTCCCAATTTTGTCACTGGGACCCTACATACCTACGTAAACATGGCTGGGTTTCCAGTATTGTCTGGGCAGACAACCTGGGCTATTTTACTATGCTAAACAGGATTTATAGACAGAAGTTGTTGTTGTAAATAAAGACTTTGGAGGGTTTGTGCAAGGCTCCTTGCTGCTCGCTAAAGGGAGCAGTTAAAATCCCGCACCACAAGATCTGCGTCTTCCTGGGTGCTGAGTAACCTGAGTGATTTTGAACATCATGCTCATTTGAACAGGTCGGGTTAAATAACCTGTTTCCACATGGATAATATTATCCTGCAATCTATGTAAATTCACCACTGGTTTCGTGATGCCAATGTTGTACAAGCTTTGACCGACAGATCCACAATCCCACACATTTCTTAGCAACAAGCCACTTTGGAATGATTCACCAGCTGCAATGAAGCAAAATATGTCAACACTTTTCTCCCCAACATACACCGGTTTCACCCAGGGTGGTAAAAAAGCTCGCAGCAGTTCAAAGGCAGACAGGCAAAAAGAAATCACGGGCCGGAATTCTCCAATCTTGCTGACAGCTGGGATTCTCCGATCCCGCTGCAGTGAATGGAGTTTTAGCTGAAAACCAAATTCGCTTTTCTCGTTGACGGCGGGAGGTGAGCGGCTGGAGAATTCCAGACCACATTTTTCTGATGATATCGTAAGCCAATACAATTAAACTTATAATAGGCTGTGAATCACATTGAATTTACAGCACACTACTATGCCAGTGTTTATGCACCACATGAGCCTCCTCCAATCCTATTTCATTTTATACTATTATCCTTCCATAGTATCATAGATTTCCTACAGTGCAGAAGGAGGCCATTCGGCTCATTAAGTCTGCACCAACCGTCCGATATAGCATCCCACCCAGGCACTATCCCCATAATTCTATGTATTTACCCCATTAATCCCCCTAACCTTAACTTCTTGGGACACAAAGGGGCAATTTAGCACGGCCATTCCACCTAACCTGCACATCTTTGGACCGTGGGAGGAAAGTGGAGCACCCGGAGGAAACCCAAGCAGAGATGTGAAGAATGTGTAAACTCCACACAGTCACTCAAGGCCAGAATTGAACCCGGCGCCCTGGCGCTGTGAGGCAGCAATGCTACCACTGTGCCACAGTGCTGCCCCAATATCTCCCTCATATTTCTATTCAGCTTCTGCTTATAGGTATCTATTTCTCTCAACTATTCTTTGTGGCAGCACATTCCACATTCTAACCATGATACGAATAAAGAAATTTCTCCCAAATTGCTTTTTAGTTATGATCTTACACTTGCAACCTCTAGTTTTGAACTCTTTATACATAGAATTTTCGAATGTCGGTAGTTATTAGCAAGATGAATATAGGGAGATACAGCTCCAGTGCTGAGTACCATAGCTCACATGGTTTTGCTTAAATGTCATTATTTGAATCACATTAATTTACAAGTCCGTTGTCATGGTGCTGTGAAAACATCAATTCCTTCCAGTGGGTTGCAGAAAGGACAGACTGGGGGGGAGAAGGGATGAGAGATCTTGGATTCACAGAATGATCATTTCTGTAACTTTGTGTTTGTAAATTCAAACACTGGCTAAAAAGAGGCGCAATGAAAGTAATAAAACGAAGACTTAGGTTCTTATTGACTGAATGGTATTGTAAAATAGTATCTTTTAATTTTATGTTCTAGATAAGTGGGGGGAACATTCACACCAGAATGTCCTAAGAAATGGGAAAATGAACTGTGATGAACTGAGGTAATGAGGGGGAAAACTTAAATGGAGAATTAAAAAAACAGTTGAATTCATCACTCCATCTAAAGTCACCATTGTTGAAAACAGCCACGGAAGGATTTGAGAGCCACTGTGTATTGGAGGGTTTAAAAAGCAGAACATTTATGACAAAATAAATGCTTGTGACATTGTTGTTCTCAATATTTCTCTGTACATTTTGCTTCGTTCCAATTCTCTCTATTTCATGGCTCCAGACAATGTTACAGGAAGCTGAATTCTAAAACCATTAAATAGTCGCCTTATTCTCTCTGGAAACATTCCACTGACGGAAGAGGATAACAAAGGACCGCAGTTCAGTCAGGGAGCTGAGTGAAAAGGATTGCTCACTGGGGAAATGATGCGTTGTGAGCTTTTGTTCGTCATCGTACCTGCATATTACTGGCCACTCTCCCAGTCTTTGAAGGTTCTGACAGCAACAAAAGGAAATCCTGAAGGTAGAGAAGTACATGGATAAGTGCAATCAAACACATTAATAATTAACATTGAATTGGGAGATAAATTGTACCCCGCAGAACTCCCTCAGAACACGTGCAGTGCAATCCTGCTGCCCACGTGAAGCGGATGTCGTTCTTGAGCCAGCATCTTGGTTTGTGGTGACTGATCAGGAAGCGGCAGACTTTGAGAGTTTAAAGGTGGGCAACCTGCAGGGAACCGAATCTGACATTTCCCTGTAAACATTCAGCTCAGCGAGAGAGCCAGAAACGAGCAGGGAGGAAACAGTAAATCTACAATTCTCCATTGCTGTGAATCCATCCATTACCTAAGAGATTGACCTGATTTAATTCCTCACTGTCAGACAATTGTGTGTTGCTTATCTGACATCTAGTCTGCGATCAGCCACAATTCTTCCAGTTAAGCATTGAGAAGACTAAAGCCTTTGCCTTTTCCCCCTGAGCTCACACTGTATCTCTGAGCCCTCCTCCCTATGCAAATTTCATACCTCTGAACCCCCCTCTCTGTACCAACTCCATACCCCTGAGCCCCCTCCTTAAACAAACTCCATAGCCCTGAGCCTCTTCCCTATCCAAACTCCATACCTATAACTCCAGGAGTTGGCTGTAAAGGAACAGTGCTTTATTGCACAAAATAAAGCAAAGCAAAGCCAAAACCACAACCACAAGCCTGTGGTGAATATAGCAGGTTTCAATCAGGACCAGGCAATAATGGGCCCAGTCAGGGGCCTTCTTTACACATGGCAGTATGCTGGTTCCCCTGTTTAGCTAATTACCAATCCCCAGGGGGCTCATAGTCCTACAGGGAGGTCAGTCTCCAAGCAAGTCCTGGGGGTTATCACAGCATCTCTGAGTCCCCTCCCTATATAAACTCCATACCCCTGAATGCCTCCTTAAACGAACTCCATACCCCAAGCCCCCTCCCTATACAAACTTCATACCTCTGAGTGCCTCCTTAAACAAACTCCACACCCTGAGCCCCCTCCTCAAGCAAACTCCTTGCCCCGAGTCAAGAGACCATTTGGCCCATCAAGCCTGCACCGACAACAATCCCACCCAGGCCCTATCCCTGTAACCCCATATATTTATCCTGTTAATCACCCTGACAATGAGGGTCAATTTAGCATGGCCAATCCGTCTAACTAGCACATCTTTCAGACTGTGGGAGGAAATCGGAGCACCCGGAGGAAACCCATGCAGACACGGGGAGAACTTGCAGACTCCGCACAAACAGTGACCCAAGCCGGGATTAAACCTGGATCCCTGGCGCTGTGAGACAGCAGTGCTAATCACTGTGCATATGGAACTCAAGAGAAATCTCTTACCCAAAGAGTGGTTAGAAACTGGAACTCACTACCCCAGGAAGCAGCTGAGTCAGATAGCATGGATGCCAGAAGCTTGTGAAGGAGAAAGGAATGCTGACAAAGCAAAATGAAGTAGAGTGAGAGGAATTCCATGTGTAGCATTAGCACCAGCATAGACAAGTTGGGCCAAATGGCCTGTTTCTGTGCTGTGCTCTCAACACTGCTGATCACAGGGATCACATTTTCCAAAACTGTTGCTAATCATTGAGTGCTCCCAGTTACAGTTCATAAAATCACGACAGTGCAGAAGAGGGCAATTCAGCCCATCGTGTCTGCATTGACCACAATCCCACCCAGGCCCTATTCCAGTAACCCCACAAATTGACCCTACTAATTCCCCTGACACTGAGGGGCAATTTAGCATGGCCAATCAACCTAACTAGCTCATCTTTGGACTGTGGGAGGAAACCGGAACACCCGGAGGAAACCCACGCAAACACGGAGAGAACTCCACATAGGCCCAAGGCCAGAATTGAACCCGGGTCCGTGGCGCTGTGAGGCAGCAGTGCTAACCACTGTGCCACTGTGCCACCATACCGCCCCAAAGTTACTTAGGCTTGTCCAAGGGTTATGCTTTAAGAAGGTGCGATCGTATATGAAGGCAGAACTGTGTCCTCCAGAAGGCCCTCCAGGCAGCATCTATTATCTCAATGGCATTGCCATCAAGGTCACCACAACCATGAGGCTTTTATTTCTGCTGCTTTCAAGGCTAGCGCTGGGGATATTCTCAGTCTGACTCACTTCACTAATCACTGAAATTTTATGCAAGAAGGCGAACATTTTTCTATAATCCGGCTGCACTAAATAGCAGCAAAAACAGCAGTTTCATCATCATGCCCAATTGCATCCCAATGCTGGCTTTCCTTAAGTGAAAGGGTCAATTAATCAAACCCATATTGTCATTCACATCTCTGCCTATAATGTAACAGTCAACGTGAACAGGAAGATGTTACACACCCTCAGCTTCTGTGACTAACAGTAAGTCATAAAGGCCAATCCCAGATCACTGCAAGCCCCCACCATGCATTTATTTACTTTAGTCATCTGCGTTGGGCTGTTTTGAAGGGGAGGTGGATCAAAAGAATGATTTCTGAGTAATCAATGGCTATGTCTTTCATCCCTGACCACTGACAGCACTGTAGCAGGCTACAGACCCGAATCTGAACCCTAATATAGCTGAGGCCAACACGTTCACCGTGATTACTATTAAAGCAGTATATCAGATGTACAGGCTAGTCAGAGGGTCTGTTAAAGTAATGATCCCTCTGAGATCATTGTTGTGCGCTGCAAGCTCCAAAACATTGTTCTGTAGAGACCTGGGCCTGGAGACAGGAAGAGGAGCAGGAATTGGAAGGCACGCTAATGCAGGAAGGGAGTATAGTGAAAATGAGGAAATCGGTCCGGAAGACTGATACATTAGCTATGCATGTAAATACATCTGCAGGTGCATGAACTGCCCTAAGTGACCTTCCTGTCCACATTTACCAAGTACTCCAGCCTCAACCACCTTTAGCTACACTGTCCTCAGCATTTCCTCTGTGCGAGTTGATGTATATCTTTCACTGTGGTAACAAGTTATTCTGCACTGTCAAGTAAAAACAAAGTATGCTGCAATTTGCTGAATATACTCGTGTGACGTGTGCTTTTTCCAGGATGCTTCTTCTTTGCACTGGTATAACATAACATTTAGATGGGTGATAATGACCAAGTAACCTGATAAAACTACTTCAATGGCCTTTTCAATAATAATCATAGCGATTGCTTGGGCCTCAGGGCTTAGGTTCTGACTACTGTCACTATTCAGGACTGAAAAACACAGCCTTAACTTCTCGGAAATCATCCATTTGATCCACCTCCCCATCAAAATAGGCCAGCGCAGTTGATTGAGGTAAATGAGTGCATTGCAGGAGCCTCCAGTGAACTGCAGCCATTGGCTTTAGGATTTAGTATTGTTTAGTATTGTTAGTCAGAGAAACTGGAAGGGTGTAACCTCTTGCTGTTCATGTTGATTGAGGGATACATATGGACTAGGATACCAGTGGTAAATTCCCCTGTTCTTCTTTAGTTTAGTTTAAGTTTAAAGTTTATTTAATAGTACCACAAGCAGGCTTACATTAACACTGCAATGAAGTTACTGTGAAAATCCCCTAGTCGCCACACTCCGGTGCCTATTCGGGTACATTGAGAGAGAATTTAGTATGGCCAATGCACCTGGAGGAACCCGCGCAGACACAGAGAGAATGTGCAAACTCCGCACAGACAGTGACCCAAGCTGGAAATTGAACCTGGGTCCCTAATGCAGTGAGGCAACAGGGTTAATCACTCTGCCACTGTGCCACGCTGCCTTCTTTGAAATAGTGCCATGTGAATTTTTTTTATATCTTACCATATGGGCAAATGATGAGGTTTGCAGTTTAACATGTCAGGCCAAAGACAGTGGGCTGAATCTTCTGTTTTGGAGTTTAAGTCCTGCTGGACGGCAGGCTGACTGAACACATGCAATCTCCCGCTGTTCAACTCATTAATTATCACATCCCCGAGCATAGGAGGGTATCTCCAGCATTGCCTTTTGCCTGGAATGTGCTGTCAGAGGAAGTGGTAGAAGCAGATACAATAACAACACTTAAAAGGCATTTTGACAGATACATGAATCGGCAGGGAATAGAGGACTATGGACACGTAGAGGCAAAAGGTCTTTAGGAAGGCGTCATGTGTTGGCGCAGGCTTGGTGGACTGAAGGGTCTGTCCATATGCTATATTGTTCTTTGTACTCCATGGGGAGACCATTGCACTGGCAGCATGGAAAGATTAACCACATGATCTCTTGTCACCATGATCAGGATGGAGGTTTGGAGTCATGAGTTGGCAGCCGTCCACCAGCCATATCCCTGGGACACACCCCTCCCTCCCTCCCTCTGACTGCTACAGAATGAACGACAGCTCCGCACCTTGTTGGGATCTCGATGTTATGAGACCTATGAGTCAGGAACAAGGCTGCTGCTGTGTCACCTTCACCACAGTGAGGAGAACACTAGACAAGGGATGTCTGACACCCTGTTGCTTCATAATTATTAGGGTGTATCTTTATTCGGCCACTTGTGCTTGAACTCTACCATCTGAAAAGACCCTCTGCCCACCTTGAGGGATCTCACTGACTGATTTGCTGTGTGACCAAGGCCAGATCTAGCGTCCATCACCTTTCAGACCAGATCCACCGTCTCTGACCCTCCTCTTGTCACCCACCAACTCCCCCCTCCATCACCCTTCTGTTACCCCTGAACTTCCATCCGTCACCCCAGGCTATATTATGGTTCACCTCCACATGCTTCTGTCACCTCAGGGTCAACACTCATTACTGTGCCCACCCTACCCCTGCCGCCTCCCAATATCCGAGCCATGGGTCTTGTCCCCCTCGTGACCATACCCCAGTGAAATCCTTACTTACCAGGCCATCATCCTGGACCTGTCCCTCCCCCACCCAATGCATCCCACTACCCCTATGATCATTCCATCCTATCACCAATCCTCTGAGTTCACACCCAGGACTCCACCATTGACACCAATTTTCCCACTCAGCCTGCTTCCCCTAGCCAGCCTTTGCTCCACCCTAGCATGCCATCAGCCCCCTCACCCCTCCATCCTTCACCTGCCTCTTACACTCAGCCTCGGCTCCCAGTATGAGTGAAGTTATGTGAGGCGCCCAAGAAGGTGAAAGCAGCACCCACTGATCACAAAGCTGTGGAAGAGGAGAAGCTCGCTTGGAGCAATTGTAAAACTGAACGTTCTGAATTCTCGCTGGCGGGGAGTTTAATTCGGAGGGTGAACATATTTCCAGTGAGGTGGCCTTTTAGTGAACATGCATGAGATGTTAATACATGCAAGTGGGGTTCCCAACATTGTTCATGGGGAAACCTTTTACCCCACCCTGATAGTCGGGAGATTAAAATTCACACACTTTATTCTGCTTTTGACAAACAGATTCTATACCCCTGTCAAATTACTGCTAGCAGGACCGGAACCTTCCATCCAGATTCTCCAACAGGGCAGTACTCCTTCAGAACTGCATTGGATCATCAGCATTGATTTTCATGCTGAAGTCCTGGACTAAGATTTGAATCCAGAGACTTGAGGCAGGAGTATTAATGCATTGGTGGCGCAGTGATTAGCACTGCTGCCTCACAGTGCCAGGGACCCAGGTTCAATTCCCGACTTGGGTCACTATCTGTGCGGAGTCTGCACATTCTCCCCTGCCTGCATGGGTTTTCTTCGGGTGCTCTGATTTCCTCCCACAGTCCAAAAGATGTGTTGGTTAAGTGCATTGGCCATGCTAAATTCTCCCTCAGTGTGGTGACTAGTGGATTTTCACAGTAACTTCATTGCATGTTAGTTTAATTTTATTAATGTCACAAATAGGCTAACATTAATACTGCAATGAAGTTACTGTGAGCACTGAGTACACTGAGCAAGAATTTAGCATGACCAATACACCTAACCAGCATGTCTTTCAGACTGTGAGAGAAATCTGGAGCACCTGGAAGAAACCCACGCAGACATGGGAAGAACGTGCAAATTCTGCAGAGACGGTGACCCAAACCGGTAATCAAACCCAGGTGCCTGGTGCTGTGAGGTAGCAGTGCTAACCACTGTACCACCTGAAAATGTAAGCCTACTTGTGACTAATAAATAAACTTTAATTTTAACCAAGCCACAGGCTGCTGAGAAATGTGTTCACGGTTCATTAAAGAGTGTGACTGCTCACCCTCTCTGACTTATTACTGTAAGATTCTCACAGTATGGAACAAAACACTGTCATCCATCACTCCGCAATGCCCAGTTCCTTACCAGCAAGCATCTGTGTTTGTCTACCTCATTTTACTTGTGGTTAAGTTGTTTTTGATACCTACTATATTGGCAATTCACGACTGATTGCTCTCTCGTTGACTAGTTTGTCCTGATGGGAGGTCCCATCTTTAACAGCTGCAAAATCGCATAACCTTTCTTCATAACCTCCAGTTGAGCCCTGAGTGTGTGCCAATAGCATTTTCTCGTTTAATTCAGGCATTCTTATTCCAGTAGGATTACAATGATTCAATGAATCTGACTCAGATTAGTCTCACATTTGATCATTTTTTGCAGTGTTTCAATTCATAGAGTCATAGCATTCCTACAGTGCTGAAGGAGGCCATTCAGCAGAATCCCACCTAGGCCCTAACACCGTAACCCCATGTATTTTCCCTGCTCGTCCCCCTGACACTATGGGGCAATTTAGAGTGGCCAATCTACCTAACCTGCGCATTCCTGGATTGGAGGAGGAAACCAGAGCACCTGGAGGAAATCCGCACGGACACAGGGAGAACGTACAAACTCCACACGGACAATGACACAAGGCCGGAATTGAACCCGGGTCCTTGGCGCTGCGAGGCAGCAGTGCTAACCACTTTGATCCTCCAATTCTTATACATTGCCTCAGATTTTAACTCCCAAAATCAGATGAGTGTGAATTGGGTAAATTGCTGCACCCCCCCCCAAACCTGCCCACTTTTTGGTTTAACAGAGGTGGGACAAGAGGTGGGCAGTATTTTAAAAAGCTTGTATTTGCTGTTTTAGTCTGTAGGTATGTCAGGTCTTCACAATCCTGGGGAAAATCTGGCACTGAAGGGAGGCGAGGAGAGTTGTGGGGAAAAAGCTTCCATCCCAGGCCTGAACACCCCCATCAGACTTCCCCTCTGCCCCCATCAATATCAATTTCCCAACAACCCCCTCAAGCACCCCATGATCGGACACTACTCCCCTCCATCCTCTGCCCACACCCCCCTCAACTACCCCCCAGAATATTACAGCATGAATTGGGAATCTATTTTCCCACCTCTACCCCCAGTACTCACCCCTGCCGCACCTCTCCCCCACCCCCATCCCATTGCCATCACTAGCTGTGGCACACCACTAATCTGCAGCTATGATAAAAGCAAAATATTACAGGTACTGGAATCTGAAACAAAAGCAGAAAATGCTGGAAAACCTCAGGAGGTCTGGGTAGCATCTGTGGAGAGAGAATAGAGCCAACGTTTCCAGTCTAGATGACCCTTCGTCAGAGCTAGTCTGCAGCTGTCGCCACCTCCAGAGTGCACCTCATCTCATTCGAAGCCAAACCTAGTCAATTCGTCAGGCCTCTGAGTGGGGAGTCTGTCAAGGCAAAGCTACGTGCGTGTGGGGTTTCCCGACAGAAAGCCCATTCGCCATCAACTCACACCTACTCAGCCTTCCCCCTGTGGGGTTTTAATTTTTAAAGTATTTCTTTCTCCTGCTTTTATTTTCAAGGGAGAATCTGGTCCCAAATCTAACTATTTGGGCAATCTCTCTTCTTCAGCTGCTGTACTTTTACGGGAAAGTCAGCATATGGAAAGGGGATGATTCTCTCTGAAGATTTATAATCCCCCTCCGCCTCCCCTCTCATTGCACAGCTGGTAGAGGCAATGACATAACTTAGTCAGCAGGCAAGAGCAGGGTTGGGCTGGGCTGGCATCTCTCACACACACACACACACACACATATGCTTCAGCTATTTCGGCTCGACTCACACCTGACTGAAGGCTGCATGGCCAAAGATTGGGCAGGTTATGCAAGTGGCACTTCACCACAGCACCAGCTCATGCCTCCCAGAGAGGAAATGAATTGAAAGAGCTGGAAAATGCCTTTCCTGTTACATTGAGGCGACTGCAATCTGTGCTTACTGTGGGCTGCATTCTTGTGGTGTTCCCAGTGGGCCATTGAGTCAGCTGTGTGAAACAATCCACTGGGGCCATGATAAATCACTCTCCATGCATCATCAATGATCTAGTGGAAGAATTAATAATGATGTTCTAGACTTAACAGTAAGCTTAGCTGATTAAAGCAGCCAGAACAGTAGCTGAGTAACATCCCAGCCTCAAACCACCTCCGCCAGCTTCTGATAAACCATTCACAGACGCCAGTGAGTGCAGGTGAACGTTGGATGAGGACAGTTTTGGGCTGGAAATTTCCACCTTCGCCTCCCTGTGAGGGCTAGGCCCATGCAACTCCCACAGGAGCACCAATCGCTATTCAGTAGAAGAAAAACAGCTTGGTTAACACATCTGAGTTATGTTGCAAAACACGTTTGGTAAAGATATTTCGCCAAGGTTAAAATAGCTGGCAAAGGAACTTGATCATACAATCCCTATTGTGCAGAAGCAGGCCATTTGGCCCATCAAGTTTGCACCGACTCTCTGAAAGAGCATCTTACCCAGAAATTATCCCTGTAACCCCACGCATTTACCATGCTGATTATAGAATCCCTACAGTGCAGAAAGAGGCCTTTCGGCCCAGCGAGTCTGCATCGACACCAATTCCATCCAGGTCCTATCTCCACTTAGCTACCCTGCTAATCCCTCTAACCTATCATTTCTTGGGACACTTAGGGTTAATTTCGCATGCCCAATCAACCTAGCCTGCACATCTTTTGGACTGTGGGAGGAAACTGGAGCACCCGGAGGAAACCCACACAGACATGGGGAGAACATGCAAGCTCCACACAATGACCCAGCTGGGAATCAAATCCAGGTCCCTGGAGCTATGAGGCAGCAGTGCTAACCACTGTACCACCATGCCACCCCATCTACTGTAGGGTAGATGAGGAGAATTTTCTCACATAGTGAGTTACTATAACCTCGACTGCACTCCATTAAAGAGAGGGTTGTGGAAGCAACTTCAGTAGTAACTATTAAAGGGGAGCTGGATTAAGACTTGGAAGGAAAACAACAACAGGGCAATGAGGGGAAAAGCAGGGGAGTGGGACTAACTAGATAGCTCAAAGAGTCCACATCTGGTTGTATCACAGCTTGGTATGGCTACTGCTCTGCCCAAGACTGCAAGAAACTACAAAACGTCATGAATGTAGCCCAATCCATCAGCAAACCAGCCTCCCACCCATTGACTCTTCCATGCTGTCGTCAGACTTTTGAATGTATCTACCTTGCATTAAGTTGATATTTCTCTACACCCTAGCTGTGACTAATAAACTACATTCTGCACTCTCTCCTTTCCTTCTCTATGAACGGTATGCTCTGTCTGTATAGTGCGCAAGAAACAATCCTTTTCACTGTATACTAATACATGTGACAATAATAAATCAAATCAAACCCTTCTGAGGTGTATCATTTTCACAATAACTTCATTGCAGAGTTAATGCAAGCCTACTTATGACATTAATAAATAAACTCTACGAAAGCTGTTGGGGAAAAAAAACTTGTGGAAAAGTTGAGTGTTCTTAAAATGTGTAATTAACACAGCTAATAGAATCAACGTTCTGCTAGAGTTATAACTGTCGGGAGGTGGGATGTTTTAGGTCTGTTGGACAAGCCTCAAAGGTAATTCATTCCTTGCTTCTAGACTGCACTCTCCCAAGTTTCCGAAGCCTGTGATTTGGATGAAATTGCTCCTCCCACCCCATAATACCTCCACACCAAATTGCCTAATACATAACACAAAAACAGTGTCAACAGAAATGTAGGTATGTAATGTGAACCTCTGGTGGAATTAGGTCACACTGAACCCGCAGAAGTTTATTTTATCGGGACTAGCGCATCAATTAAAAATAGCAGAGAGAATTTTGAATGAATGCTAAGCATTTGGACATTAGTACAGCACAGCAGGGTTTTGCCCTATTGATATATGCCTGGAACTCTAAGATCTAATTTAGCTGCAACTCAATAGTCATATGCAATAACAGCAATAAAACTTTACACTCCACTTCTGCCATTACTAACACTACTAACTAAGGAGTGATGTTGTGATCTGTGACTTTATTCTTTTTATACCAGTTGCCATTGCCTGAAACTTTGCCCATTGTTTACAGCCCTTCATATTTGGAATTGGTCATTAATCTTATTAATAAGGATTGAAAATAGATTTGTATCAATGATATACCTTCCACAACCTCAGGATGTCACAATGGTTCGCTAATGTCCTTTAGGGAAGGAAATCTGCCAAGCTTACCCCGTCTGGCCTACGTGTGACTCCAGAACCACAGCAATGTGGTTGGCTTTAAATTGGTTAACTTTTTTCTCTGGAGTGTAGGAGGCTTAGGGGTGATCTTATAGAGGTCAATGAAATGATGAGGAGCATAGATCAGCTAGATAGTCAATACCTTTTCCCAAAGATAGGGGTGTCTAAAACTAGAGGGCATAGGTTTAAGGTGAGAGAGGGAGAGGTACAGAAGGGTCCAGATTGGTATTTTTTTCACACAGAGGGTGGTGAGTGTCTGGAACAAGTAGTAGTAGAGGCAGGTACAATCTTGTCTTTTAGAAAGGGTTTAGACAGTTATATGTGTAAGATGGGTATGGAGGAATATGGGCCAAATGGGGGCCAATTGAGACCAGCTTCGGGATTAAAACAGGATGGCATGGACAAGTTGGGCCAAAGGGCCTGTTTCCATGCTGGAAACCTCTATGACTCTATGCTCTCCAAGAGCAACTAGAGATAGGCAGTAATTGCTGGCCAGCCAGCAACACTCATGTCCCAGAATGAATAATAAAAAAAGAACTTTACTACCAATAAAACACTTCAGAAACGTTGTTGTGGATGAAACGTGATAGGCAATTTGTGCACAGCAGGCTTCAACACACAGAAATGTGGTAATAACCAGATAATCCATTTTAGATGTGCTGATATGAAGATGTGTTGGCCGGGGCACAAATGTATTCAAACGTGCAAAGGTTCTATGCCATCTGCTATTCATTGGAAGATTAATTCATTGGAAGATTAAATTTTTTGTTTGAACACACTGAGGCCAATTTTGCGAGACATTTGGGACCTCGCGGAAGAAAATAGCCAGGAAATTCCTCATGGCTGCCCCCATTCCATCAGCGTTACTTTGCTAGATCAATGCTTATATGCAAAGTGAGGCTGACAGCAGCTCCGAGGGAACATCAAACACAAGCTCTCCATTATCAAGAGGCAACAGCAAGACCTCCCTCAGATTGCATCTGCCATCCTTTCATTTCATAAGATGGAATGCAGGCATAATCATCTTGGATCTTATTGTAAAACACGCAGCAGATAATCAATTGAATTCAATGGAAAAGACGATGAGACAGAGTGAAAAATGGGCTTCCTTGTGCTGTCACCCATTTTACGCTTCTGCCCTGGATGAATTTATACCCCACAATCTTTAAATACAAATATTTTTTGAACTTAAAATGGTAGCAGAGTAACAGATGGGTTGTTTTATTATTATGTCCCCAGGGATTCTGTTTGAACCAGATATTATTTGAACCACGTTTTCAGTAAAATCAAAGGGTCTCATTGTTTTTGCCTAGCAAAGTGTAACACATGGCACCGCGGAGAGCTGTGGGTGCCCCTCCAGCATAAATAAAGAGTGATTGGGGCCTAGATGCATTCACGCCCCAAGCTAGGTGCCATTCCAAAGACATGCATATCAAAGGGTCATCTGGACTCAAAACGTCAGCTCTTTTCTCTCCTTGCAGATGCTGCCAAACCTGCTGAGATTTTCCAGTGTTTCTTCTTCTTGTTTCAGATTCCAGTATCCGCAGTAATTTGCTTTTATATAGCGTGCATATCAGTGACGCACCAGGATGGAGAGGCAAGACATAAGTAAACTTGTTCCCAGGACTCATCCTCAGATTTCCACAGTCCGAAAGATGTGCTGGTTAGCTGCATTGGCCACGTAATTTCTCACTCAGTGATACCCAAACAGGCACCAGAGCGTGGCGTCCAGGAGATTTTCACAGTAACTACATTGCAGCGTTAATGCAAGCCTACTTGTGACACAATTATAAAAATAAATAAATGAACGGCAGAACAGGCTCAAGGGACAAAATGGCCCTGTGATCCTGATCATAATAATGCCATGGGGCCTTTAGCATTCATCTAACGATGCGGGCAGAGCCATGTCCCATCTGAAAGACAGCACCTCTGACAAAGCAGCATGCCATCAAAACTGCACGGAAGCACTGGCCTAGTTGGACTCAGAGATACAAGAGCCAGCAAATTTTGCTAAGCTGCCTCCAAGTATAATGAGGAAGACACACTGATGTGTCTAGTGCGGTGGATAGAGGGGAACCGGTGGATGTGGTGTTTCTCGATTTTCAGAAGGCGTTTGATAAGGTGCCGCACAAAAGGTTGTTACAGAAGGTTAGGGGGAATGGAGTTGGGGGTAAGATGTTAGCGTGGATAGGGGATTGGCTGTCAAATAGGAGGCAGAGAGTGGGTGTCAATGGGTGCTATTCGGATTGGCGGTTGGTGACTAGTGGAATGCCCCAGGGATCAGTGCTGGGGTCTCAGCTATTTACCATTTATATAGATGATCTGGAGGAGGGAACCGAGTGTAAGGTGTCGAAATTTGCTGATGACACAAAGATAAGTGGAACAGCAAATTGTGCGGAGGGTGTAGAAAGTCTGCAGAGGGATCTAGATAGGCTGAGCGAATGGGCGAGGAATACAATGGCAGATGGAATACAATGGTGGCAAGTGTGAGGTTATCCACTTTGGTAGGAATAATAGTAGGAGGGATTACTATTTAAAAGGCGAAAAGCTGCAGCATGCTACGGTGCAGAGGGACCTCGGGGTCCTTGTGCATGAGTCGCAAAAACCCAGCCTACAGGTGCAGCAGGTGGTCAGGAAGGCAAATGGGATGCTGGCCTTCATAGCGAGGGGAATTGAATATAAAAGTAGGGAGGTCTTGCTGCAACTGTACTGGGCACTGGTGAGGCCGCAGCTGGAGTACTGTGTGCAGTTTTAGTCGCCGCACTTGCGCAAGGATATTTTGGCCTTGGAGGGAGTGCAGAGGAGGTTCACTAGGCTGATACCGGAGTTGAGGGGGTTGAGCTATGAGGAGAGGCTGAATAGAGTGGGCTTGTACTCGCTAGAGTTTAGAAGGATGAGGGGGAATCTCATTGAGACGTATAAGATGATGAAAGGGATGGATAGGATAGAGGTGGAGAGGCTCTTCCTGCTCAGAAAGGACAGCAGGACTAGAGGGCACAGCCTCAAGATAAGGGGGGTGCAGTTTAGAACAGAGTTGAGGAGGAACTTCTTCACTCAAAGGGTGGTGAATCTCTGGAATTCTCTGCCCGTTGAAGTGGTGGAGCCTACCTCGCTAAATATATTTAAGACGCGGGTTTTTGGTAGGCAAGGGGATTAAGGGTTATGGGGAGAAAGCGGGAAAGTGGAACTGAGCCACTTCAGCTCAGCCATGATCTTATTGAATGGCAGGGCATGCTCAAAGGGCTAGATGGCCTACTCCTGCTCCTATTTCTTATGTTCTTAAAATAATCTTCCTTTAATTTACCAGCCCCTTGCAATCTGATTGCCGAATACCACACTTGCTTTTTGCAAATTGGGTCACAAAGGCCCTTCCCATCGAAAGTCTTTTCTAGGTCTCATCTGCAAAGACTTTATTCTTCTGTTGACTTCTGTTAATATTAATTAGGTGAGTCATATTCCCTTAAGAGTCTTACCCCACTGAGTCTCAGATGGAGTCAAAGGTTAGGATAAACTCCAGAAACTTTAATTAGTTTCTTTTTGAGAGGATAACAGGTGGGAGGTGGGGGGTGGAGTGGGGGGTGGTGGGGGGGGGGGGGGGGGTGACGCTCACAGCTGGGATTTTCCTCAGCCAATTTAATGAGATGCAGCAGGAAAAAGTGCATTAGCAAGTGCAAGAAATCTGAGGTTGCCCGGAGTTGTGCGGGAGAGCGGCGGGGGTGGAGGGGGTGGTTGGAGATGGTGGTATCTGTGATAACTGTCAAAAAAAACACTTACTCCGTTTCAGTCTTCCAAAAATAGTACTTGCTGATCCTCTAGCAGCTTGACATCAAAAGGGAATATGCACAAACTCGTTGTTTACACTGCAGTTTTTTTATTTAAAAACACTGCAATCAGCTCCACACGGATTCAAGGCCGGTAATATTGCAGAGTAAAATAATGTTTTAGCAAATGGGATTAAATCTCCCTCCACCACAGCTGATCTTCCCCCGGACGCAGATCCTTCCCCACCTGCCTTCTCCCCATCCCCACCAATCCCCTGATGACTCTGATCGCATTGGGCGCGGTTCTACTGGGACTAGCAACCCTCAGGATTTTGGACGCAGGGTAAACTGAGACTCCAGTGTGCCACAGCAGTGGGAGCTGCACTATGAAAACTGCTGCATTTTATATGAGACATTAAACCCAAGCCTGTCACATCCGTTGGATCAAATGGACATTGGCGGATCCGTGGTATCAAGGAACAGCTTGGGGGCTTTCAGCCTGCAAAGATGGCTGCCCCCATTCTCTGACTATTGAAACAGAGGGCCTGATTTTACCATTTTCATTCTAAGTGCCGAATCTGGGCACAATTCATATCCGACTTGGAAATCTGCTCCCAAACGCACTTAGCCTCAAAAAAACGTGAGTCTGAATTGTGCTGTGGGTGGGGCTTATCGTGCCCAAATTGCTGCAGCTTCGATTGGAGCTTTGAACTATGCATGCGCAGTGAAAAGAAAGATCTGAAAAATACGCCCCTGTCACACTGCTCCCCAGCTGCAAAAAACAGTTAAAGTGGCCTGGGAGCGAAAAGCAGGAGCAATGGCCCCCACAGATACTGCCCCACCCCCCACAACGTAACTGTCCACCTTATCCACCCACACCCCCCCACTATCCAGACCGATTGTGACTTTCTGGCCCTCTTTTCCCCCCACCAATCGCCCGCAGAGTGGCAGCAGATTCCCCCTGTGCTCCCCCCCCCACCCCATCAGAGATCCATCTGGCCTCCCTCCCTCCCCCCCACCAGAGAACAATTGGGCCTCCCTCCTACTTCCCCCCCTTACCAGAGAATGATCTGGCCCACCTCCCTCCCCTTCCCCCACCCCCCCATCACCAATCTGAGTCAGAGAGCCGTAAGAAGCTCTGAACTTACCTCTTCAGAAGCTGGAGCATTCGAAACAGACCTTTGCCAGGTAGGTCTGTTTCACGCCAAATCTAGACGGGCAAACGCGATGGTAAAGGGGGAAATGTTGGTAGAGTTGGGCGGGCAGCCCATTAAACGTATGCACCTTTTCAGGTTCGGTTCGGATCGTGGCCATTTTCGGTCCTTGGTAAATTGGGCATTTGCGTGGATGTGGATCGCACTAATCGCCTCATGCTGGACTTTACCAAGATTTTGCACCTGAAGAAGGGTAAGACACAATGGTAAAATCAGGCCCAGTATCTTCCTCTCAAGATAATGAACCATGGGTGACCTGCCATGGGATATGTTTATGAGGGAAGTGAAGAGGAACTGGTTAATTCAAAGTGATATTGTTTCCCCAAGTGGCCACGGAACAATTTGCATTTATATAGCCCCATTAACGTAGTGGAACATTCCCAGGCGTTTCACAGGAGCATTATCAAGCAACAATTGACACCAGGGCAAAGAAGCAGACATGAAGAAACTCCATCTGAATGTGACACAAATCATACAAAGATCCCAACTGGTTAGCTCCCTTTAAACTATTCACAAGTGGGCTTACATTAACACTGCAATGAAATTAGTGTGAAAACCCCGTAGCTGCCACAGTCCGGCACCTATTCGGGTACACTAAGGGTGAATTTAGCTTGGCCGATGCAACGAACTAGCACATTTTTCAGGCTGTGGGAGGAAACAGGAGCACCTGCACGAAACCCATGCAGACACAGGGGGAACATGCAAACTCCACACAGACAGTGACCAGAGGCCAAAATTGAACCCAGGTCCCCGGCGCTGTGAGGCAGCAGCGCTAACCACTCTGCCACCGTGCTGAGCAGAAACTTGTACGTGATTAATTCAAGCTGAAATTGCTGTCAGTTTTATAGGATGGGCTTGCATCCATGACAACATGTCATAAACCAGGGCAATAAACTGAGGAAACTTGATCCAGCATTGACTGCACCACACGGTGAAATTCTGCACTGTTTTGCATTAGTGCAGCAACATTTGAGTCAGTGGCACTGGAAGTAGCAGCAGTGGAAACTCTTCAATCCAAAACCTCCACCTTGTGACTCTATTGTTTCAAAAAAGGCGCTACTGACAATCTAACTTTAGACTTGACGATAACTCTCAATTGTTACTATATAGATCACTTTCCCAGCAGGTTATTAATAACCTTGTAGCCAAAGCACTCTGCAACATGGGAGTGTTTCCCATGTGTGAATACACACAACAGAGGCAAAATGTTGAGAATTCAACTAAAAGAACGGACTTTCGTTGGAATTGGCTGGATATTGACATGTGAGACAAACCCATTGATCTGAGCTCAAAAAGAGGCTAAATGTCAGTTCATTGCAACATGTGAAGCCGTGGAAACACCTGGTTCTGGTCCCTCCACACCGACACTATAGTTAAGAAAGTCCACCAACGCCTCCACTGCCTCAGGAAATTTGGCATGTCTGCTGTGACTCTATCAATTTTTAAAGGTGCACCATAGGAAGCATCCTTTCTGGTTGTGTCACAGTGTGGTATGGCTCCTGCTCTGACCAAGACTGCAAGAAATACCAAGGGTGGTGAGCATAACCAGTCCATCACTCAAACCAGCCTCCCGCCATTGACTCTGTCTACACTTCCTGCTGCCTCGGCAAAGCAGCTAGCATAATTAAGGACCCCCACGCACCCTGGGCATTCCCTCTTCCAGCTTCTTCCTTCGGGAAAAAGATACAAAGATCTGAGGTGACATACCCAATCAACTCAAGAGCAGCTCCTTCCCTGCTGCTGTCAGACTTTTGAATGGACCTAAAATATATGAAGCTGATCTTTCTCTAGACCCTAGCTATGACTGTAACACTACATTCTGCACCGTCTCCTTTCCTTCTCTATGTATGGTATGTTTTGTCTATATAGAGCGCAAGAAACAATACTTTTCACTGTATCAAGTCCACACCAACACTTTAGAAACACCTGAATCCCCACCTAATCCCATCTGCCAGCACTTGGCCCATAGTCCTGAATGTTACGATGTGCCAAGTGCTCAACCAGATACTTTTTAAAGGATGTGAGGCAACCCATCTCTACCACCTTCCCGGGCAGCGCATTCCAGACTGTCAACAATCTGTGGGTAAAAAATATTTTCCTCACATCCCCCCTAATTCTCCTGCCCCTCACCTTGAACCTATGTCCCCACATGACTGTCCCTTCAGCTAAGGGGAATAGTTGCTCCTTATCCATCCCGTCCTTGTCTCTCATAATCTTGTACACCTTGATCGTGTCGCCCCCCCCCCCCCCTCAGTCTTCCCTGCTCCAACTAAACTGACCCAAGACTACCCAACCTCTCTTCGTAATTTAAATGTTCCAGGCAGCATCCTGGTGAACCTCCTCTGCACCTTCTACATCACTAGGAGTCAACCGTAACAACGATATATTTATATAATGTGTTTAATGTAATAAATGTTCCAAGGGGCATGACAAGACAAAAAATGACTCTGAGCGACTTGAGAAGCTACTGAGGTAAAAGGCCAAAAGCCAGGCCAAAGAAGAAGATTTCAAGAAGGAGAAAAGCACGATTAAAAGCAGTGAGATTCAGGAAGGCAATTGCAGAATTTAACATTCAGGAAACCAAGACTATGGAGAGGTGAAAATCAGGGATGTTCAAGAGGCTAGAATTAGACTGATGTAGATATCTCACAGGGTTGGGAAGATGGAGGAGGTTACAAATATGTGGGGGTGGGGGTGGGCATTGGCAAGGTTTGAAAACAGGATGAGAGTTTTTACAATCCTTGTTCACAGAATAGAATCATAGAATCCCTACAGTGCAGAAGGAGGCCATTCAGCTCATCGAGTCTGTACCGACCACAATCCCACTCAGGCCCTATCCCCGTAACCCCACATATTTACCCTGCTAATCGCTCTGACACTAAAGAGTAATTTAGCATGGCCAATCAACCTAATCCATACATCTTTGGACTGCGGGAAGAAACAGGAGCACCCAGAGGAAACCCACGCAGAGACGGGAGAAAGTGCAAACTCCGCATAGATAGTCACCAGAGGCCGGAATCAAACCTGGGTCCCTGTGAGGTAGCAGTGAGGTAGCAGTGCTAACCACTGTGCCACCCTCTTCCCAATTAACTGGGAAGCAGTGCAAAGTGGTGAGAATGGGGGTGATTATGTCAACATAAGCTGGTGCAATGCAGGCAGCAGAGTTTTGGATGACATTAGGTTTACAGACGTGAACGTGAAAGACCAGTCAGACTGCTTTGGGATAATCAAGTCTCGAGTGAACAAATGTAGGAATGAAGGTGTCAGCAGCAAGTCAGTTGAGGAGGGGCCGAGGTCGGACAATATTGATGGAATCGGGACATCTTAATGACGACATAGCAATGTGATTGAATGCTCACCTCGGAGACACCTCACCTCACAGCTACGGTGGTGGACAGTCTGGTTCAGTCTCAGACAGGGAGAGGGGCGGAATTAAATAAAAGCAGAAAACGTTGGATAAACCCAGCAGGTTTGGCATCATGGGTGGAGAGAGAAACTGAGTTAACATTGCAAGACTGCATGACTTCTTCAGAGATGGTGATGATGCAGAGTTTGTGATGGAGCCTCAAGGACAATGCTTCAACCATCCCAATATTTAACTGGGTGAGATTTCTGCCACCCACTACTGCATATTGAATAAGTCATGGAGTTTGATCCAATAAAAATGGAATTTGACTTACTCAGTCACTATAAACCACAAACTGTAATGACATCTGTCTCTGACATCGCCATATGATAGGTTTAGGTTTAAGTTTAATTATTGGTAGGTTTACATTCACACTGCAATGAAATTACTGTGAAAATCCCTTAGTCGCCATACCCCGCTGCCGGTTTGGGTGCACTGAGGGGGAATTTAGCATGGCCAATTCACCTAACCAGCACGTCTTTCAGACTGTGGGAGGAAACCGGAACGCCCAGAGGAAGCCCACGCAGACACGGGGAAAACATGCACACTCCGCACAGACAGTGACCCAAGCCGGGAATCGAACTCGGGTCCCTGGCGATGTGAGGCATCAGTGCTAATCAGTGTGTGAGTCTTACCATGCTTGTTCCTGATGAACAGCCATTGTGGACAGATCTCTCATCATTTGGTACATTTCCATGTTCAAAAGTGGGCCTTGTTTTATCCGAGCACACAATCCTCTCTTGAGATCTTGTTGAATTTGCCAAACACTTTTTGGGCAGGACGATTTATTGGTGAGAATTTCTGCCCCAATCACATTGCAACTATTTGATATTTCCGCCATTAGTAATTAGAATGCCCCTCCAATAGTGATAGGAATTGATCCAATCTCGTTTCTAACTAAGCCATGTGGTACATTTTCCTTCACAATATGCCAAGAGGGCATGCACGTACAAGTACACAATTAAAGTAGGCTGCTAACAGTCTTACATTTCATACTGTACAATTGGATGATTAATCTTAAGCTGCCAAGCTTTTAAAAAAGTTGGAAGTGGAAAGTTGATTTAATAAATGGGCCAGCTCTACTACCCACCTTCTGCGAACTTTGACACACTACACTTGGTCCCCGACTCAAATCATCTGCGCAACCATCAATGTAAACCCATGCAGATATGGAGAGGATGCGCAAACTCCACACTGACAGTGACCCAAGGCCAGAATTGAATCTGGGTCCCTAGAGCTGAGAGGCAGCAGTGCTAACCACTGTGCTATTTGAAAAGAAAGAATGTGCAAGGTTATGGGGATAAGTCAGGGTAATGGGACAAAGTGAAATATCCTTTCAGACAGCCAGTACAGAGTCAATGGGCCAAATGGCCTCCTTCTGCACTTTAAAGATTCTGTGATATACCAATATTCAAAAAGGAATTTTGCAGGGCAATGAAGAAGAATAGAAAGAGTGAGGCTATTAAGTGGCTTTTTCAAAGAGCTGGCACAAGCATAATGGGCCAAATGGCCTCCGCTGTGTTGTGAAACTCTATTCTCTAATGGTTCAGTCCTCCTTGGATGCTGAACTTAGTGAAACAGCATGTATGTTGCTTCGTGGGAAAGTGGGGGATGGTGGGGGTGGCATTTAGCCCTTCTCCAGATCTTCCTGGGGTGAGTCAATGGAATCAGTGCTGCCAATGAAAACAGTTTTTATGGTACAGTCTCTTTACAGGCATTGCTGTCCTTTGGATATAACAGCAGCGGGAAAATAATAATCCTCACCTTCCTCTCCATTGACCTCACACCCCTCCCTCCCCACAACCAATAAATGATGACCACTGAGAGTCCATCTGGAATATTAAAATAAGACCAACGCCAGAAATGGTACATTTTTGCCCCGCTTCTGAGTCAGTGACTGGGAATCCAGTTGGATTTTCAGCCAGGCTCAATGTCAACTCTAATAGCGCAGGTTTTTCCTTATTTTATGATCAATGTCTCCCTCTAGTGATGCATCAAGGAAATGTAAGCCTGGTGGGCATTCATTTTCAGACAATTAATAGATTTGTAATAAAGATACAAATTTGTTACATAGACATGATACAAATTGACCCACCAATGGCTCATAATTGGATTAACTTTAATTGTATCATTCTTAAAAAATACTTTTGTGAAAGTGTGTTTATTGCATTATTTCTATTTATGGCTTTTTTCCTTTAAGCTCCCGGTGCCAGGCAATGTGAATAGCCAGCTCCCCCCCAGCTTTTACATGGGTGTGGAATTGTACACTGAAAACACCTTCCATTACTTCACTGCTAATTAAGAGGAGACTGATGCAGCAATAGTTGACTGAATTTGTCCAGTTCTTTGTGGACAGGCCATACCTTTTTTTTTACTGGTGTTACAAGTAGGCTTACATTAACACTGCAATGAAGTTACTGTGAAAATCCCCTAGTCGCCACACTCTGGCGCCTATTCGGGTAACACTGAGGGGAAACTTAGCATGGCCAATGCACCTAACCAGTGCGTCTTTCAGACTGTGGGAGGAAACCGGAGCATCCAGAGGAAACTCACGTGGATTCGGGAAGAATGTGCAGACCCCGCACAGACAGTGACACAAGATGGGAATTGAACCCGGGTCCCTGGCACTGTGAGGCAATAGATGTCACATTACCAGAAGGATGCGGAGGCTTTGGAGAGGGTTAAGAAAAGATTTACCAGGCTGTTGCCTGGCTATACAGGGCATTAACTACGAGGAGTAGTTGGAGAAACTTGGTTTGTTCTCACTGGAATGACGGAGGTCGAGGGGCGATCTGATAGAAGTCTACAAGATTATGAGGGGCATGGACAGAGTGGATAGTCAGAAGCTTTTTCCCAGGGTGGAAAAGTCAGGACAGGACTTACTCAGTTAACAGCAGGGCTTTGGGGAGAGTTATAGAACAAAGAGATCTAGGGGTACAGGTTCATAGCTCCTTGAAAGCCACAGTTGGACAGAGAGGTGAAGAAGGCATTCAGCATGTTTAGTTTCACTGTTTGGAACATTGAATACATGTTTCCATGTTGTAAACCTTTATGACTCTATGAATATGACTCTATGACTAAAGGGCATAGATTTAGGGTGCAAGGGGCAATGTTTAAAGGAGATGTGCGAGGCAAGTTTTTTACACAGGGGTGATGGGTGCCTGGAACACTCTGCCGGGGGAGATAGTGGAAACGGATACGATAATGACTTTTAAGGGACGCCATGACAAATACATGAATAGGGTGGGAATAGAGGGATATGGTACCCAGAAGGGTAAGGGGTTTTAGTTCAGATGGTCGGT
This sequence comes from Carcharhinus amblyrhynchos, assembly GCF_965287045.1. Lineage (NCBI taxonomy): Eukaryota > Metazoa > Chordata > Chondrichthyes > Carcharhiniformes > Carcharhinidae > Carcharhinus > Carcharhinus amblyrhynchos. Next base: position 42,942,468 of record NC_137340.1, read on the forward strand.
ACAGGTTTGGAGGGCTGAAGGGCCTGCTCCTGTGCAGTAATTTTTTTTGTTCTTTATATGGGGATACGGCTTGTGTGGGATTATTGTTGGTGCAGTCTCAATAGGCCAAATGGCCTCCTTATACACTGTAGAGATTGTATGATTCTATGAATCTAACTAGATATGGCAGGACTGCACAGTATTCATGTCAGTTTTGGAATTGCTTAGCTTAGCTGGGAGCCTTCTGCTGTTTAGCATTAGTAAAATTTATTTATTAGTCACAAGTAAGGCCTATATTAACATTGCAATGAAGTTACCGTGAAATTCCCCTAGTCGCCACAGTCCGGCGCCTGTTCAGATCAATGCACCTAACCAGCACGTCTTTCGCACTAAGAGAGGAAACTGGAACACCCGGAGGAAACCCAAGCAGAGAGAATGTGCATACTCCACACAGACAGTGACCCAAGCCGGGAATTGAACTCAGGTCCCTGGTGCTGTAAAGCAGTAGTGCTGACCACTGTGCCACTGTGCCACCCTGTGCTGCATCTTCACCAGGTAGGACCTCATTCCTGGCTGCTTTCCTTGCATTTTACAGGATTGTATAGCATCTAAATGTAATCCTAATTCCTTTGCCAGAAGACAGGCCACATTGGACCACTATCCTCTCATCCAGTTTGGGAAAATAGAGCACTGAGGGAGTTGAGGAATGAGAAGGAGGGGGAACCACCAAAAGAAACAAGCATTTACTTGCATGGGTGAATGCTACAGATTCCACGCTCTCACCAATGTTAACAGAACGATGGCCCAAATTGCTCTGCTGTTTCCTCTTGTTCTGTGGTGACATGCCTGTTCTCTGTTAACACGATAGGTATCGGAAAGTCATCATGCTGGGAAAGGTGGGGTACTGTACACTTGCTTTGTTGCGTGTGATTCAAGGTTGAGTCACTCTTGCTAGTTACCACAGAAGAAGTGAAAATGTGAGAACCACAATACTGTGCCTTTGTTCTGGTAATCAGAAAGCACAACCTGTTCGACATAGGATTATCCCAATTTTAAATTTAGAAAAAGGAAACAGAAAGGAGATAGAGATGAACATGAACAATATCTTACTGTAGCTTGTGGAAATTACAGCATCCTATTGTAAACACTCGATCTCTCTTTGTAAGCGACATTACCAGACTACTGTGCTAAAATAAAACCACAAGCATCCTTTGTAGCTTGGCTTTGTCACTGCAACATTCATTAATATTGTGAATCATATTTTTAATAATGCTTAATACTTTTACCCATCTTCAAACACGTCTAGGCGTCACAGTGGCATGGTGGTTAGCACTACTGCCTCACAGCTCCAGGCATGCAGGCTCAATTCCTGGGCTTGGGTCACTGTCTGTGTGGAGGAATATAGAGAGAGTAGGAGGGAGCTCAAAAGGGGAGTTAGAAGGGCGAAAAGGGGGCATGAAATGGCTTTGGCGGATAGGATTAAGGAAAATCCAAAGGCATTTTACTCTTATATTAGGAACACAAGGGTGGTTAGAGGGAAAATAGGTCCTCTTAGGGACGGAGAAGGGGAACTGTGCTTAGAGTCTCAGGGTATGGGGAGATCCTGAATGAATACTTTGCGTCAGTATTCACGAAGGAGAGGGGCTTGGTGTCTTGTACTGTCTTGGAGGGAGCTGTAGACCAGTTGAAAGAAATATCCATTACGAGGGAGGAAGTGTTAGGGTTTTTAGGCAGCATAAAAACTGATAAATCTCCAGGGCCTGATGGCATTTATCCCAGGCTGCTTAGGGAGGTGAGAGATGAAATTGCTGGGCCTCTGACGCAAATCTTTGTCTTTTCTTTGGACACAGGTGAGGTCCCAGAGGACTGGAGGATAGCGAATGTGGTACCGCTGTTTAAAAAGGGCAGTAGGGATAACCCTGGTAATTATAGGCTGGTGACTTTGACGTCAGTGGTAGGAAAGTTGTTGGAAAAAATTCTTAGGAATAGGATGTATATGCATTTGGAGCGTTGCGATTTGATTAGGGATACGCAGCATGGCTTTGTTAAGGGGAGGTCTTGCCTTACGAATCTGGTAGAATTTTTTGAGGAGGTGACAAAAACGGTCGACGAAGGACAAGCCGTTGATGTTGTCTATATGGATTTCAGTAAGGCGTTTGACAAAGTCCCTCGTGGTAGGTTGGTTGAAAAGGTTAAGGCTCATGGGATGCAAGGACAGGTATCTAGATGGATTGAGAACTGGCTAGGTAACAGAAGACAGAGAGTAGTAGTGGAAGGGTCCTTTTCTAGCTGGACGTCTGTCACCAGTGGTGTGCCGCAGGGCTCAGTACTGGGACCTCTTCTATTTGTAATATATATAAATGACTTGGAAGAGGGCGTACGTGGTGTGATCAGCAAGTTTGCAGATGACACAAAGATAGCAGGATTGGTGGACAGTGAGGAGGAGTGTTAGGCAACACAGCAGGTTATAGATCGGCTGGTATATTGGGCAGATAAATGGCAGATGGAATTTAATCCTGATAAATGCGAGGTGATGCATTTTGGAAGGAATAATGTAGAGGGGAGTTATATGACAAAGGGTAGACCTACTAAGAGTATAGAAATGCAGAGGGACCTGGGAGTGCAAGTGCATAAGTCTTTGAAGGTGGCAACACAGGTGGAGAAGGTTGCGAAGAAAGCTTACGGTATGCTAGCCTTTATAGGAAGGGGTATAGAGTACAAGAGCTGGCGTCTAATGCTGCAGTTGTATAGAACGTTGGTTAGACTGCATTTAGAGTACTGCGTCCAGTTCTGGTCACCTTACAACCGGAAGGACGTGGAGACCCTGGAGACAGTGCAGAGGAGGTTTACCAGGCTGCTGCCTGGTATGGAAGGACTGGTTATGAGGAAAGATTGGGTAAATTGGGGCTGTTTTCCTTAGAAAGACGAAGACTGAGGGGGGGGATCTAATAGAGGTGTATAAGATAATGAAGGGTATAGATAGAGTAAACAGTGGCAGGCTTTTTCCTCGATTGGAGACAAATATCACGAGGGGCCACGGGCTTAAGGTGAGGGGAGAGAGGTATAATTTGGATGCTAGAGGGAGGTTTTTCACACAGAGGGTCGTGGGGGTATGGAATGCACTGCCAAGTAAGGTGGTGGAGGCAGGTACGCTGGACTTGTTTAAGGTTTACTTAGATAGACACATGAGCGAAATAGGGATGGAGGGTTATAGGAGACTGTTTTAAATAAGGATCAGGGCCTTGGGACGTTCCTGGAAATCAACTGTTACATGTTGATGTTTTTCTCTTTTACTCCACAGGTGTGTCGGTCCACCTTGTTGTCTAACGAGGAGCATACACGCGGTGGGTCGTGCGTGGGCTGCTCTTGGATGTTTCGAGAGTAGCCTAGTACTTCGCGCCGTTTGTGTACGCTTAAACTGGACCAGCAGATGGGCACCATGACAGCTCAGTGACTATCACTGTTTGCTGTGCAGATACATGGATTTGGGCCAGTATCTGTGGGAGTTTGCGCATTTTCCCTGTGGTTGCGTGGGTTTCCTCCAGGTGCTCCGGTTTCCTCCCACACCCCAAAGATGTGCTCTTAGGCTGATTGGTGTAACAAATTGTCCCTAAATTATTCTCCCCTTAATCTGGTTTCCTATGGGGGTACCATAAGCATAGACATGGGTCAAGGGTGGAGGAGGAAAAGCACATTGTTAAAATGGCGGCGCGGACTCGTTGGGCTGAAGGGCCTGTTTCCCGTGCTGTGTTGTTCTTTGTTCTTTGTTCTTTGAGTCTGCACATTCTCCCTGTGTCAGCATGGGTTTCCTCTGGGTGCTCTGGTTCCCTCCCACAGTCTAAAAGACATGCTGGTTAGGTGCATTGGCCATGCTAAATTCTCCCTCAGAGTACTCGAACAGGCGCCAGAGTGTGGCGACTAGGGAATTTTCACAGTAACTTCATTGTGAATATAAACCTACTTGTGACACTAATAAACAAAACTTTAAACTTTAACCTCATGGATGAAATATGGACACATTCATATCACCTCTTTACTGCCCTGGCTGACAAGTGCAAATTAATAGTTAAGAACATAAGAAATAGGAGCAGGAGGAGGCCATCTAGCCCTTCGAGCCTGCCCCGCCATTCAATAAGATCATGGCTGATCTGTCGTGGCTCAGTTCCACATTCCCGCCCTCTCCCCATAACCCTTAATCCCCTCTCTTATCAAAAACCCATCAACCCGCGTCTTAAAAATATTTAGCGAGGCAGCCTCCACCACTTCAACGGGCAGAGAATTCCAGAGATTCACCACCCTTTGAGTGAAGAAGTTCCTCCTCAACTCCGTTCTAAACCGCACCCCCTTTATCTTGAGGCTGTGCCCCCTAGTCCTACTGTCCTTTCTGAGCGGGAAGAGTCTCTCCACCTCTATCCTATCCATCCCATTCATCATCTTATATGTCTCAATGAGATCTCCCCTCATTCTTCTAAACTCTAACGAGTACAAGCCTAGTTTATTCAGCCTCTCCTCATAGCTCGACCCCCTCAACTCCGGCATCAGCCTAGTAAACCTCCTCTGCACTCCCTCCAAGGCCAAAATATCCTTGCGTAAGTGCGGCAACCAAAACTGCACACAGTACTCCAGCTGCGGCCTCACCAATGCCCTATACAGCTGCAGCAAGACCTCCCTACTTTTATATTCAATCCCCCTCACTATGAAGGCCAGCATCCCATTAATTGCCCTGAAGATACACTCATAGGGTAGGACTTCTAAACCCACAGGAACTAGTTGAACACATGCTTGGTGTGTCACACAAGTACTCCTCTGGGTTGGCGGAGTAGGTGGTGGGTGAATAAGGATAGAAACTTAATGTGCAACCTTTAAAAGCAGGGATGATTTGAACTTTTCAGCAGCAGTAAACAGCAAATGTAATTTCAGTTAAGAGTAGTCTATGATTCACCTGCAATTTTGCCGCTTTTCAAAGAATATTTTCAATTGCAGAAACAAAAAGCAGGAGCCAAAGAAATGAAAAAGCAATTCAAATGTGACTGAGGAGAACTGACCAGAGCAAGACATTAATGAGTCTGAACTTCAGACCTCCTAGAGGGAACGTAACAAAGGAGACCGCTGGGTGCCGCCTCTTTCAACTCCCAGAACTGCAGAGTAATACTGGAGAAAATGAGTTACCATTCCTACACTCAAAATAGGGGAAGTTGTCAACACTGACTTTGGTCTTTGAGTCAATTCATTTTGGATTGTGAAGTTAACTGGTGCCTAAAAAATAATCAGCAGCGTAGATGCATTTCCAAATTCGCAGAATCTGGGAAAATCACTCCCACCCTTTCCTGCATTTATGTGGAAATGTTGAGTGTCACAGATGAATCAGTCACTGCCATGGCTTAGCCATCTCTCCTGACTCAGCAGGTTATAGGTTCAAGGCCCCGACACTTTAGTTCAAAAACCGAGGCTGACGCTGCAGTGCAATACTGAGGCAATGCACTACTGTTTAATGTTAAAGTTTATTTATTAGTCACAAGTAGGCTTACATTAACACTGCAATGAAGTTACTGTAAAAATCCCCTAATCGCCACAGTCCGGCATCTGTTTGGTTCAAAGCTTTGTATGGCTCCTGCTCTGTCCAAGACTGCAAGAAACTACAAAGAGTGTGAACAAAGCCTAGTCCATCACTCAGATCAGCCTCCCATCTATGACTTTGTCTACACTTCCCGCTGCCTTGGGAAAGCAGCCAGTATAACCAAGGACCTCATGCAACCCAGACATTCTCTCTTCCAACTTCTTTCATCGGGAAAACGATACAAAAGTCTGAGATCACGTATCAACAAACTCAAGAACAGCTTCTTCCCTGCTGCCATTAAACTTTTGAATCGACTTATATATTAAGCTGATCTTTCTTTTCAAGCTATCACTATATCCTGCACCCTATCCTTTCCTTCTACCCTATATAATCTATGAATCGTATGTTTTGTCTGTATAGTAAGCAAGAAACAATATTTTTCACTGTGCCCCAGTACATGTGCCAACAATAAACCAAATCAAATCAATTCAAATATGAGACTCCTCCTGCCTCATGGAACTCATTTCTTCCTATCTTGATTCCATCCTTTCTGCCTTTGTCCAGTCTTTTCTCACCCTCATTTGTGATTCCTCCGATGCCTTACCTCCTCAACAATTTTCAGTTCCCAGCCCAAACCCCCTCCCCTTCACTGTGGATGTCCAATTCCATCACACCTCCAGCCCCCACCATGAAGGTACGAGGACTCTACACTTCTTCCTTGAGGAGAGCCCGGAACAAATCCAGTCTACCTCCATTTTCCTGTGTCTGGCCAAATCTGTTCTGTCGCTAAGTAATTTCTCATTTAACTTCCTGCAAATAAATTGTGTGGTTACGGGTCCCCAGTGGTCCCCAGTTATGCCGTCTTTTTGTGGGTTATGTGGAACAATCCTTGTTCCAGTCTCTCTCAGGCCCACTCTTGCAACTCCTCCCCCATTACATTGATGACTACATCAGTGTGCTTCATGCTCTCATCTGGACCTGGAAACATTTATCAATTTTGCTTCTAATTTCCACTCATCATTCACTCTTCACTAGGTCCACCTCCATCATTTCACTTCCCTTCCTTGACCTCTCTGTCTCTATTTTTGGTGATAGACTGACCACCAATATTTATTACAAACCCATCGACTCCCTAGGTTATCTTGATTGCAGCTCTTCATACCTTGAGTCTTACAAGAGTCCCTTATAAGAACATAAGAACATAAGAAATAGGAGCAGGAGTAGGCCATCTGGCCCTTCGAGCCTGCCCCGCCATTCAATAAGATCATGGCTGATCTGTCGTGGCTCAGTTCCACTTTCCCGCCCTCTCCCCATAACCCTTAATCCCCTCTCTTATCAAAAACCCATCAACCCGCTTCTTAAAAATATTTAGCGAGGCAGCCTCCACCACTTCAACGGGCAGAGAATTCCAGAGATTCACCACCCTTTGAGTGAAGAAGTTCCTCCTCAACTCCGTTCTGAACCGCCCCCCCTTTATCTTGAGGCTGTGCCCCCTAGTCCTACTGTCTTTTTTGAGCGGGAAGAGTCTTTCCACCTCTATCCTATCCATCCCATTCATCATCTTATACGTCTCAATGAGATCTCCCCTCATTCTTCTAAACTCTAACGAGTACAAGCCTAGTTTATTCAGCCTCTCCTCATAGCTCAACCCCCTCAACTCCGGTATCAGCCTAGTAAACCTCCTCTGCACTCCCTCCAGGGCCAAAATATCCTTGCGCAGGTGCGGCGCCCAAAACTGCACACAGTACTCCAGCTGCGGCCTCACCAATGCCCTATACAGCTGCAGCAAGACCTCCCTACTTTTATATTCAATTTATTTTCTCCCAGTTTCTCCAATTTGGTTGCATCTGTTCTAATGATCGAAAATGGTTCTTCTGACATGTCTACCATTTTCCTTAATTTAGGTTCCATCCCACCAGCCCACCTACCCCCAACCTTTGCCCTCACCCCTTCCAATCCCTTCCAGAACCGTGCAAGGGAATGAGCCATGGGAAGGGGATGGGGAGTTGGGGTGAAGGAGGATGGATCAGAGTGTCACAGAGGGAGTGGTCCCTATGCAATGCTCATGGGGGAATTGACAGGTGCAGACTGCCACTCAGGGTGATTGACAGGTGTATACTGTCACTGGGTAATTGACATGCACACACTGTCACACAGGGTGACTGACAAATGCAGACTGTCACTCAGGGTGATTGTAGGTCCAGACTGTCACTCAGGCTGATTGACAGGTGCAGGCTGTCACTGCGTGATTGACAGGCGCAGACTGTCACTCAGGATGATTGACAGGTGCAGACTGTCTTTCAGGGTGATTGATAGATGCAGACTGTCACTCAGGGTTATTGGTAGGTGCAGACTGTCACTCAGGCTGATTGACAGGTGCAGACTGTCACTCATGGTGATTGACAGGTGCAGACTGTCACTCAGGGTGATTGACAGGCGCAGACTGCCACTGAGGTTTATTGACAGGTGCAGTCACTCAACTCAGGGTGTTTGAGAGGTGCAGACAGTCACAGGGTGATGAACAAATAGTCTCTCACTCAGGGTGATTGACAGGTGCAGTCTCTCACTCAGGCTGATTGACAGGGGCAAAGAGTCACTCAGGATGACTGACAGTTGCTGACTGTCACTCAGAATGATTGACAGATGCAGTCTTTCACTTGGTGATTGACAGGTGGCTGTGGCCCCGCCCCGGTGCTGTGACGTGTAGGTGTTCTCGCGAGACTCGGGCGGCGGGATTTTGGGGATTGTGTCTCGGCCGAAAACGCGAGAGAGACACACAAACCGCAACTGTGAGTAACCTCGGCCCGGGTCCCAGCTCGGAGACCCCGGACCCCAACCCCGAGACTCGGCCCGGAGACCCCGGACCCCGGCCCGGCCTCGGCCTGCCGGGGCTCTGTGCGTAACTGGGCCCGAGGCCTGGGTCTGGGATTCGGGGCCTGGGAGGCATGCCTAAGCCTTTCCGGGCCTGGAGCTGGGAGTCGGGGCCTAGTCCCAGGAGGCGGGCAGTCTGAGCGACAGTAACCCTAGTGGGGACTGTGCCGGGCCCGGATTTAGCTCAGAGCGACAGCAATCGGATCTGCGGGCGGTACAACAACAACAACAACTTACACTCGTGTAGCGCCCTGAATGCAGTGAAGTCGCCCCTAGGTTATCCACAGGGACACAGTGCGGCCCGGTCAGGGCCCAGTCACCAAAATCTCGGCCAAAGGGTCGCTCTGATCTTAAAGGAGAGAAAGAGAAGGGATGTGAAGGGAATTCCAGACCTTGGGACCTGGACAAGTGGAGCTTGGTCACCAGAGCTGGAGAGAAAATATAATCAGAGGTGGTCAAGAGGGCAGAGATAGAAGAGCACAGATATCTCAGAAGAATTTATGAATGGATATTTGATTTGGTTTATTATTCTCACATGTATTGGGACACAGTGAAATTATTGTTGCTTGCGCTGTACAGACAAAGCATACCGTTCTTAGAGTACATGGGGAGAGAGGAAGAATATGGTGTTGCAGTTACAGATAGGGTGTAGAAAAAGATCAACTTAACGTGAGGTAGGTCCGTTCAGAGTCGGTTGGTATGTTATTTCAGACTTTTGTATCATTTGCTTGATGGAAGAAGGCGGAAGAAAGAATGTCTGTGGTGTGTGAGTGCATTACAATGGATAACATTTCAGAGGAAGGGAGGGGAGGGACCATGGAGGAATTTGAAAACAAGTGTAAGACTTTTACAGCCAGGATGTTGCTTGATCAGAAGCCGAGGCGAATGGGACTTTGTCCTAGTTTGGATAAATGCCGCAGAGTTTTGGTTGGCTTCAGATTTGAGATGGATAGGATGTTGGAGGTTAGACGTGGAAAAGCATGTTAAAATAATCAAGTGTAGGAGTAATAAAGGTATGGGTGAGAGTTTCCACAGTAAGAAGTTTCACAACACCAGATTAGAGTCCAAACAGTTTATTTGATAGTAATCCCACAAGCTTTTGGAAACAGTGCCCCTTCGTCAGGTGTGTGGAAGGTTCTGATCAGAGAAGAGCATATGAAGTCACACACAGTTTACAGAGTACTGATTAGAATGCAAGTCTTCACAGCTAACCTGCTATTCAAGTCTTAAAGATGCAGACAATGTGAGTGGAGATAGCATTAGCTTGATTAGCAGGTTAGCTGTAAAGATTTGCATTCTAATCGGTATTCTGTAAACTGCGTATGACTTTATACATTCTTCCCTAATCAGAACCTTCCACACACCTGACGAAGGGACATCGTATCCGAAAGCTTGTGGGATTACTATCAAATAAACTGGTTGGACTCTAACCTGGTGTTGTGAGACTTCTTACTGTATTTACCCCAGTCCAGTGCTGGTGTCTCTACATCATGAGAGTTTTCACAACAGATGAGGCAAAGACAGTGATGTTTAGAGATAAATTGGACGGTTTTTGTTGTGACACGAATGGATATTTGAAGTTCATATCGAGGTGAAATGTGAGATTTGGGATGTGCGCAGATTGGTTTATCCTCACATCTATCAAGGAAAGGGATAGAATTGGTGATAAAGAAGTGAAGTTTGAATTGGGGATTTAAAATTCAGCCTTCAGTCTTAGCAATATTTAGTTAGAGAGCGTTTTTGCCTCTTACCCAATACTAAAAATCAGGCAAGCAATCTGATAATTGAGAGAGTGCAAATGTTGAGGTGTTGGTGAGATAAATGAGAGTGTCATCAATGTGCATGTGGAAATCAACTGTGTTTTTGGATGACGAAGCTATGTAAATCTCATGATCGGAACCAAGGATAGCTCCTTTAGGGGTAACAGGTAATGGTGCTGGAGGAGGGAGTGACCCTCCTATAAGTGGTTCTCTGGCTATTTGTGAAGTATGGAAGATTTACCCTATGAATGGTATGCTGTGTCTGGAGACTTTGAAATGAGGCACAGGAAACAATTTGTTTAAACCTTTTCAATATTCACAGATTGGAATATTTTGAAAAAATAAATATAGATTGTATAATAAATATAATGTATGGTACTTTAGTACCCTGCGATATGCTCTCACCAGTTAGTGTAACTCTCTTGTTTTAGTTAGTCTACATAAGTCCAAAATGCGACAAGGGAGAAAGTTCTCAAGATGTGCAACAATACTGTTCAAAAAGATTAAGCATTCATTTCATTTAATGGAGGGGAAGGGAAATAATTATCTTTTAAACTCCTTAGATATCATGGTAAATACAATCTCAGTATATTCTGAGAGCACATTTTTAAATTGTGATCTTAATTGTGCTTTTGTAAAGCAAAAGAATCTTCATATTTTCCTGTTGATTTTAACTAAATTTTCAAGCTCATTCTACTTATAATTTTGGTGAGAATGTGGAATTTGCTACCATGTGAAGTATTTGAGGTTGAATAACATGGATGCATTTAAGGGGAGGCTGGATAAGTAGAAAGGAATAGAAGGATATGCTGATGGAATTAGATAAAGGAGAATGGTAGGATGCTCTGTGGGACATAAACACTGACCTGGTTGATCAAAGAGCCTGTTTCTTTGGCTATAAATTCTATGCAGTTCTTTCTCCTTTTCATTGGGAGTAAATGTCACAGGAGCGTTAGCAGTGGCATTTACTTAATCTTTTATTCACCTTCGGGGGGTTAGTATTTCTACTTAACTGAATTGTTGTTTCTTGTAGATGTCAGATGAGCTGGCAAAGCAGCTGGCCAGTTATAAGGCACAACTTCAACAAGTAGAGGCTGCACTGTCTTCTGACGCAGACAATGAAGATCTACTTAAATTACAGAAAGATTTGCAGGTTGGTGTTCTTTTTTTATAAATACACATTTTGAACTCGGATAAGATTCCCACTTCCCCAATTTTTTTTTAGTGAACACGTTTTATTTTTAGTGGAATGGTAGGATGCAGCAAAATGGTGATTAAAGCTGTCTTTATTAATAAAAACAAGCTGCTGAATAACATCTGTTGAGCAGGATGATTGTGTGCACATTTGGAACAAAGTGTTTCCAATGTATCACTGTGGAAGCCAGAACCAAACAAAACAAAAATCAAGTCACACAATACAGGAAGTATTCTGTTTTGCAACAACTTCATGCTGCAAATAAGGCATGGTTCAGCCTGTGGAAAGTACAGTGACTGATTGTCTTGCTCTTCCAGTGTTGGATATAATACACAGTATGGGTAGCTGTTCCTGACATTGCCTTGAATCAATGTTTCACTACTGTTTTACAGCAAAAATATGAAATTTATATACTACACTCCGTAGAGTTTCTGAATTGGAAACACACAGTTAATACAGACCATCTGAAATTTAGGAGAATAATATATTTAGAAGTCTATTAAGAACATGCATAATATCCATGATCACCTAAAATCACTTTCTCAATGTTATTCACACTTGCTTTCAACAGTAGAATAAGCAGCGCAGTAGTTGTCTCTGCAAATGATCGTAGAATCCCTACAGTGCAGAAGGAGGTCATTTGGCTCATCAGGCCTGCACCAACAACATTCCCACCCAGCCCCTATCTCCGTAAACCTTATGTATTTACTCCGCTAATCTCCCTAAGCTGTGCAGCTTGGGACACTAAAAGGACATTTAGCATGGCCAAACTACCTAACCCGCGCATCTTTGCACTGTGGGAGGAAACTGGAGGAAACACACGCAGACACGGAGAATGTACAGACTCTGCACAGACAGTCACCCTAGGCCAGAATTGAACCCGTGTCTTTGGTGCTGTGAGGCAGTAGTGCTGACCACTGTGCCACCGTACCATCCCTGATAAGTAAAGTTGAACAAAACTCTTAATTCACAAAGCATTTAATGACATATCCAAAACAGTTATTAGGTACTGTTAGCACTATTTTTCAACTAAAAAATATCAGTTGAGGTGATGGCCTCACAATCATTTGAGACCTTGATTCAGTTTCCCTTGTGTTGAATACTGCACTTTACTGATGTTGAGCAAATAGTTTAGATTGTGTAACTCGGGAGTAACTTGTTTGAGACTGAATTGATCCATTTGCCTTGTTGAAAATTGTCTTAACTCCAGGTCATTCATTTATTCAGACTTCTTGATAATTTAAAACCGCTTTTGGACTGCACATGTGTTAGTTTAGATTCCAAGAAAGAGTTCCCTTATCAGAATGGCTGACTCACTGACTGATGAAAAACTGTGGTTACAAGCCTGTCGCTGGAATAAGGGGGGCACATTTAGTGTAAACATTGGGGTCTGGCTGACAAATGCGTCGTGATTATTTAGCAGAAGTAATATATTGAAGATAAGCATGGCGAGTGTTTTGAAACCTGCGGCACCAGAAGAGTAGTTTGGAATCTGCTTGATTCTCCTTCTATGCTTGTGATTGATATTGTCAACCTATGTATTTTTAATGCACAAATATCAGTCCATGTTTCTAAGGCCCGTTGTCATATTGTTAAATTTGACCGTGTGTGAATGAGACTTACTGCCTTCTTTTCCACCTTCCTATCATGTCCGCTGTCATATAAATTGTAGTTAGCCCTCTTTTCAATATAAAATTCTTCCTTGTGCACAGTGCTTTAAAGATGGCAATATGAAGCAGAGCTCAGAATTTTACTTGCACAGCCTAACCATAAAGTCTATTTAGGATTTATATTTGTTTGTGTGAACTCAGTACTCTGCTACTGAATGGTAACACTATTACTTCATTCTTAAAATTACCTTTCTAGAGTCCTGTATTGATTTGTTCCATTATTTTAAAGTTGATTATTTGTAAGGCTCGCATTTTTGCCCATCCCTATATGTTTTGAAAGGATGGGGTTGGGCTGCCTTATTGAATTTTGATTCGAATGCACTTCAGAGGGCAGTTAAAAGTTAATTATGCCAGAGTAGGGGAAAAGAGACCAGATTATCTTTTCTAACGGTCATTAGTGTGAACCAGTTGGGCTTTTAGAACAATTTGGCAGCTTCATTTTTACTAATCCCATTTTTTTATTTCTAGATTTTAAATTGAATTAGAAACCTCTCAGAGTGGGATTTGAACTCTTGTTTTTTGGACTATTAGTCCAAGCTCTGGAATACTTATCCACTAACATAAGCATTACACAACTATATCCGATAGTGTAGGAAGTAGATGAAATTTGTAAATTCACAACAGAGAATGGTGAGGAGAGAACAGATAGTTTATCGTCTATCTCAAGACACTAATATGCAGTCACTGCTGGAAGTGAATCAACTTATTCCATATCATGCCATCTTTCTGACTATGCATGCAGCAAATGGATACAAACTGCACAATGTAGAACAAAGGGAGGAATGTACACAAGTTAAATTGCTGTATTAAAAGAAGCAATTCAATTATTAGTTTCTTGGGTTGCCATACCCTGAGCACCATTTTATCAAGCTGTTGATGTGCATGAGATGGGCATTGCAATGCTTGCTTATTTTTTCTTGCCCTGTGAGAGAGTGTTTAAACAAAAGCAAAAGAAAAAACATGTTTTGTGTTCTAAAATGCTGGAAAATTTCAGCAGGTCTGGCAGCATCTGTGGAGAGAGAAACAGAGTTAACATTTCAAGTAGAATATGACTCTTCAGAGCTGAAGTGTTTAAAGTCTGTTTGACACTTGTTGCTGTTTGCAAGATTAGGACCTTGCTTTATGGGAAACCTTAAATGTCCCACCTCCTACAGTGCTGTGACCTGGTAAATTAGATCATTAAACTGCTTGATCACTTGTTAGGTGGATAAACCCTTAAGTTTTACGTTTATTTGCTGTTGGGGGTGTGTGTCCAAAATTGTGCAAGAATGTGTTAATTCTCCTCCCTCTGTTATCCTTTTATTTTAAAGTAACATTCTCTAGATATTACTGTGTAATCAATACACCAGGTCTATTGCAATCCTCGTAAGCCAAGCTACCATAATATCGCATTCAGGGCAACTCAGACTGGAGTACTTCTATATTTTACATCTTTTTTTCACAGTTGATACACGCCATGTTTGATTTCAGGTGGATATGGACTCTGCATCTTGTTCTGAGTAAGTATTAATCCTTGTCACCAGTTGCACATGGATTTAAGTAGATCTGATTGACTAAAATAGTTGTTCACTCTCAAACACTTTTTGCCCTCCTGATTTCAAACTCCAGTCTAAATGAATTAAGATTCATTTCTTGGGAATACCACAGAAGTTTGCATGTAGTTGGACATGTCTGTTCATTATCAAATGTACTTGTGTGTTATTAGCATCTGCTCCCAGTAAAATTTGGTTTGATTTTCCTGGGTATTTGCTTGAGTTACATAGTTAGGTGGCCATTAGCAAAGTGGTTGCTTTGAAATTAGAAATATTGGCATACAGAGATAACCTGGATTAAAGCCAGAGAAACTTGATTGGCCTTAGCTGAGTGAGGAATCCTTGCTAAACTTCAATTGATTAGAACCCACTTCCCAACTGCACATATGCCATGCACTTTCTGGTACTAAGTGCTGAAGGTGCTGCTTCTATTACCAGGCGTTGTCTCATTGTTGCCTTTTCATTTCTTGCAATTCTTAATATCAGATTTATAGGGCTACAAATGAAAAGAATTGTCACACACAAGTGCTGTTAAGGATTTGTAGGTATTTAATATAAGAAAATATAGTAGCCGTGCATGGTAAGTGCAGCTTACCATGGAGGGGGGTGGCTTTGTTTCACTTTCATAGAATCTGCAGTTTTTATTTGTTCATTTTGTGCAATTTCTGAAGTCCTGATTTCATGTTATATGAAGTCTCTTTCTTGCCACAAGATGGTGCTGTATAAAGGTTGAGCAACACCAAGGGTGTTGGAGCTGGGACACTTTGGAAGCTGGGGTTGTACATAAGAATTCCTTCAGCGCTGCTTGGGAGCTTCTAGTTAGCAGCATTGTAGCATTCCTGCTGAACTTGTACCTAATTAACAGAGGCTTCTGAGGGAAATGCCCAACAAGATTTACATAATCATATATTAATTATATACTTTTATTAATTAAAACCCAGTCCTTCAATGTTATCATCATCTAGGCATTGCTGCACGGATACACCAGGGATAAGGAGCCTCCTTTTAACCTTACACTTACGATTAATCAGACAGACTAATTCTAACCTTCTGTCTCTTAGCTAGCCTCTGGTTTCCATTCGTACTTACTGCAATTGTGCTAATATATCCATTTGAGAAACACAGCTGCCTAGGGTAGAACATGGTTGGTAGACTGGAGTGGGACAGCTGGGGATGGGAGGAGAAAAGACCTATTTGACTTTGACTTTGTCCTTAACAATCTACCTGTCACAGTTTTGGTAAGAATGACCACCTCATAGCTCCAGTAAAACCAAAGTTCTGGCTTTACAGCGAGGACACCATTCATTGTGTTGTGTGGCACTTCCACCATACTAGATAGGAAGGTCTAGCGGCTCAAAGCTAGGCAATGATAAGGCACTTGGGTCATTAGTAGAATTGTATTTACCCCAGTGTGTACATCATGGCCTGGCATACCCTTCTCTTTGCTATTAGCATCCAGTCAGAAAAGAACCTTTTTGTTGAGGACAGTGTCCTGCAGTCCCACAACCAATGGATCAAGTTGAAGTTCTTCAGTCCTGTCACAGCTAGTCAGGGAGGGTGATGGACAACTAAAGAACAGTGGGAGGGGGAGTCTGCATGAATATCTCCATCCTTAAGGACGATTGAGTTCGGTGCATGTGTGTGAAAGACCAGGCTGAATTGTTTGTAAGCGCCTTTGGCCAGAAGTGCTGAGTGGACCATCTACCTTATCCTCTTTCTGAGGTCCCTATCATCACAGAAGCCAGTCTTTCCCAATGTAGTTCGCTCCATGTGATATCAAATGGCTGAGCCAGTGGAGACAACAGCTCTGGTCTCCAACAATATCCCAACTGCCGTAATGAAGACTTGCTCCATTAGAACTACAGCACTAGCATCTAAATGTCAAAGTGGAAAATTGTCAATATAAATCCAGTTACAATAGTGGGAGTATCCATTTCAACCGGTCACAGCCCCATCAGCCCCATTCTCAATCATCAGCAAAATGATAAAATAGAAGGTGTCATTGACAGTACTGTCAAGTAACACTTGCTTACCCATAACTTGCTGACAGATGCTCAGTTTGGCCCATTTGACTCCAGGTGGTCCAAACATGAACTTGAGATGAATTCCAAGAGGTGAGGCGAGTGACTGTCCTCGACGTCAGAATATTATTTGACAGAGTTTGCCATAAAGAAACCCTCGTAAAATTTAAGTTAGTGGGAATTGGAGAGGGAAATTACTTCACTGACTGGGAACGTTTGTCACAAAGGAAAGTGGTAGTAGTTGATGTAGGACAATCATCTCAGCCCTAGCATATCGCTACAGGAGTTCCTCAGGGTCAGTAACCATCATCAGCTGCTTCATTAATAACCTTCACTTGATCATAAGTTCAGAAGTGGGAATATATTTTGATAATTGTAGAGTGTTCAGCTTCATCAATAACTCGGTCACTGAAGCAATCCATTCCTGAATGCAGTGTGACCTGGGCAATATCTAAGCTGGGCTGATAAGTGGTAAATAAAATTTGTGCCAGGCAGTGACCATCACCAACAAAGGAAGGTTTAACCATCATCCACTACCAACATTCAGTTCCAAGTCACATATTATCCTGACATGAGACTATATCACCATTCTTTCACTGTTGTTGGATCAAAACCCCTTTCTGAAGGGCGATTAAGGATGGATAGTAAATGCTAATCTTGTTAGAAATACCCACATGCCGTGAATGAATGAAGATTCTCTTGCTGTTTACTTTTGGACAGTGGATTAAGTAGGAAATTTTGAGTGAGTGAAGTGTCTTGCGGAACAGCATGCCCCTGGCCTGTAAATATGTTGTTACTGTCCAAACTCTGTAAACCTTTGTTGTCAAGTCCTGGTCTTAAAGGAGAAAGTGAATGTTTAAGAGCAAATATTACTTCACTTTCCTGTCACGTTTGGAGAATTTATTTTGAAAGTATCCTATATTCCTCCACAACTCCACTTCCATTTCCCTTTGGAAACTTGCTATTCCAGGTCTCCAGCTCACCAGAGAGCTAATATTCGCCATGAGGTTAGCCAGCAAGTGACTCCAGCAGAGATTGGGATGCAGGACTGAAGAGATTGACAATTGGATGTCAGCAGTATTCAAACTCAGTACCATCTGGTTCCTTGGTAAGCTTGAATCCTGAAATGGCTGGCTGCTAGGAGCTTGTGGAAGAGGAGCAAGGTTTCTGTTTATGTAAATAAATAAATATTTGTAAGTGTTGTTGGAATGTTCGCTTATGTTGCCCTCTTAAGGTGACACTTCCTTTAAATTGTTTTCTTCCTTTAACTAACCTGAGGTGCGTTTTGCCTTAGTGTTACTTTGCGAACTGTTGCTAGCAATGTAAAAGGGTGAAGTAGGACCAGAAGGTGCCCCACAGTCTCAGCACAATGGATAATCTACTATCCCACCCTGCCCTCCCAAAGTTTTTAGTTTCCAAATAAATAAACTTGAAATGTCTAAAATTATGGAACTGTACATTTAGTTCATTATCCACAGATCTTAATTGGTAGAGTGGTTATGGCAGAAGTAGATAGTATAGGTAATGAGTGATTTCCAATGTTAGGTAACGCACATAATGTCTCTTGGAGAGATATAACAAAGGGAAGTGAGAGAGAAAATATAAGCAGCTTAAAAAAAATGAAGAGCTTTGCAACTCGAGCCCTCATCCAATGGCAGCAGATCATTGAGATGTGGGCCCCTATTGAGATTACATAAAGGAGAAAAAAACAATATACCAAAAAACAAAACAGGATAATTAAGGAAAGGGACTATCGGAGACCAATAATGTGAACTGTGTGCCGAAGTGGGGAAATGGTTCTTAATGAACATGTTGCATTTGTTGTTGTAGTTGAGGATTGTGAGATATTGAATGAGATGAAGATAGTGAGAGTGGAAATATTAAGGGGTTCAGCTTGTTTGAAAGTAGAGAAATCATAAGAACTGGATAAAATATGGCCTAGTTGTTAAGAAAGCAAGAGAGAAAATAGCAGAGGCTCTGGCCATTAATTTACAGCCCTGTGTGGATTCAAGCATGATCCTAGAGGACTGCTAATGTGTCCGTTGTTTATAAAGGGTGAAAGGATTAATCCTGAGTAATTACAGGCCAATCAGCCTGATCTTGGTGGTTGGTAAGGTATCTTAGCAACAGCATTAATTGTCATTTAGAAATGTATGGATTGCTCGAGAGCAGTCAGCATGGATTTGTTAAGGGATGTTTGTGCCTGACTAACATGGCTGAGATTTTTGAGGAGGAATCCAGGAGGATTGATGGAGGTATCAGTTCTGATGTAACTAAGCTCTTAATAACAACCCACATGTCAGACCAATCAGAAAACAAGATTCCACATGTCGTGGCACAGTGGTTGGCACTGTTGCCTCACAGTGCCAGAGACCCGGGTTCGATTCCTGGCTTGGGTCACTGTCTGTGCAGAGTCTACCCTTTCTCCCCGTTTCTGCGTGGGTTTCCTCTGGGGGCTCCAGTTTCCTCCCACAGCCCAAAAATGTGCAGATTAGGTGGATTGGCCATGCTAAATTGTCCATTCGTGTTGGGGGATTAGCAGGGTAAATATATGGGGTTACAGGGATAGGGCCCAGGTGAGATTATTGTCAGTGCAGACTTGATCAGCTGAATGGTTGCCTTCTGCACTGTAGTCTGACATAGACCCTGATCAGAAAAATCAAACCCTATGGAAATTTGGATCTGAAATTGGTTCAATGCCAGGAAGTAAACGCTGACAGTCATTGGGTGTTTTTGTTTAGTAATTGGGAGATTGTTTCCACAGGTGGCTGCTAGGGCTCAGTACTGGTCTCTTGCTGCTTGTGGTACATATATCAGTGATTTAAATTTAAATATAGGGACCGTGATTAAGAAATTTGTAGATGATAATTGGTCATGTGGTTGTTGGTGAGGAAGAAAGCTGTGGACTGCAGGAAGGTATCAATGGGCTGATCGGATGAGCAAGGATAGCTTCGTGGTGTAGTGGATAGCGTCTGTGCTGTTGAGCCAGTAGCTCCGAGTTCAAGTTCTACTACAGGACTCAATGGCCAAGGAACGCGAGTTCATGACATGGCCAAACACATTGAGTATCAACTTGTAAATCTTCTCAAAAGTGCAATGATGGCAGGCATTAAGAGTTGGCGTTCTGGTCAGCCATCTGCTGAAGACAATGGCAAACCACTTCAGTTCGTTGCCAAGATTAACCATGGACTAACACACAAGTCTGTGAGCGGTAAAGCCCTTTTAGGGCACGGTACCTGAAGGGAGGGAGAGATCAGGTGAGCAGAAAGTGGAACTGAAATTCAGCATGGAGATGTCTGAGGTAATGCATTTGGGGAAGTTAAACAAAGCATGGGAATATATAATCAAAAGTCTAGAGGAACAGACTGCATATCCACAGATTCTTGAAGATATCAGCACAGCTAGTTAAAGCAAAGGGGATATTTTTCTTTATTTGCTGAGGCAAAGAATACAAGAGCAGGAATGTAATGATAGAAGTGTATAGAACACTGATTAAATCACAGACTACTGTGTACAGTTCTTGTCACATTTCAGGAAAGATATTTGACAAGCGAGAGATCTGGTTGTACATGTCCACCGATAACTGAAAGTGGTCACACGGGTGGATAAGGTAGTCAAGAACAGTGTGCTTGCCTTCATTGGTCAGGGCATTGAGTATAAAAATTGGCAGGTCATGCTGCAGCTGTGCAGAATCTTAGTTAGGCCTTAGAATATTGTGTACAATTCTGGTTGCCACACTACCAGAAGGATGTGATTGCTTTGGAGAGGATACAGAAGAGGTTTACCAGGACGTTGCCTGGTCTGGAGGGTATTAGCTGTGAGGAGAGGTTGGGTAAACTCCTTGGAACAGCGCAGGTTGAGGGATGACCTGATAGAGGTCTGCAAGATTGAGTGGCATGGTCAGAGTAGATAGTCAGATGCTCTTTCTTAGGGTAGAAAAATCAAGTACTGGGGGCATAAGCTTAAGATGTGTGGGAAAAAATTTAGAGGAGCTGTGCAAGGCAAGTTTTTTACACAAAGGATGGTGAATGTCTGGAATGTGCTGTTTGGGTAGGTAGTGGGAACAGATATGATGGCGGCATTTAAGGGGCAACTGGATGAATACATGGATAGGATGGGAATTGAAGGATATGGACTTTGTAAGTGCGTATGGTTTTAGTTTAGGCAGGCATTGTGATTGGTTCAGACATGGAGGGCTGAAGGGCCTGTTCCTGTGCTGTACTGTTCTTTGTTCTTTGTATGACTGCACTAGACAAGGTACAGAGGGAATTGGAGGATGTTGCAAGGATTGGAGAATCCTATGAAGATAGATGAGTTGTTTTCTTTGGGACGTAGGAGGTTTGGGGACATTTAAGGTTTATAAAATTGAGGGGCCTAGATAGAATGGATATGAATGACCTAGATCCCTTAGCAAAGACATCAGCAACCAGGGGGCTATAGACTTAAAATAATTGGTACAAGAATCATAGGGAAGTTGAAAAGAAATATCTTCACCCAGAGCGAGGGGGTCAAGAATGCTGCCTGACAGAATTGTAGAGGCAAAAATCCTCATAATGTGCCATAACCTACAGGGATGCAGACTAAACTGGAAAGTAGGATTAGTCTGGATGCTTCTCCTTTGGCTGGCATAGAAACATGGGCTGAATGGCTTTTGTGCCATAAATTTCCATGATTATATGTCTCAGGCATTGCAGACTATATAACAGGATGGATGAGGATATGTGTAGCTCAAGGTCGTATTGTGTCCCAGTTTTTTTTCATGTTACCCTCCTAGCTCTCTGTAGTTGAAAGTAACTAAATTGAAGTACCCCCCCAACACTCTCGCACACTTACACACACAGAATGTTCTGCCCATGGACTTGCCACTCCCAATCTCAATGGCATCCTTTTGCTCTGTGTCGCAGTGGCCCATTATTCCTACTCCATTATTCCTACCATTATTATATCTGCCACCCCACTCCTCCGCTTCAGCTGCAGAATCTTGCACCTCGCGTTGGGATACTCTCCTCAAACCTTCCCACCTTGCCATACACTCTATTCCTTGCAAACCCTCTGTAAAGTCCGCATCTTTGATCTTGCCTATAGGTCGCTAATTCTAATCATACTCTTTACTACTAGTTGGTTGGTACGTCACTTTTTAAATCCTTCAAGTAATTTTATTTCAGTTTATTATGAAAGTACAAATTGTTGATCATGGGGAGATTCTGGATCTGTAAGCCGGCCCTCGATTTTATAGACAACATGAGTAAGACTAGGTTGTGATAGACGTTGCTTCATTCTGCTACTCAGCTGCAGCGTAAAATCTAGAGCCAGGTCCTGACCGTAGTTTGAAGTAGTGCAAGGTTGTTCTGCCAAGTTCACTGACTCTAGAGCTACACTGTGGCCTTGGCATCTGTCGAACTGCCAGTGGGGCAAAGCAGCTTTACTTTATAGTGTAAATGCAATCTAGAGGCATTCTGGGACCTATAGTTCTGGATAATTGAATGTATGCTGTAAAATATTATCTAAAATGATGGGAGCAGACTGTATCTTAGTGCTTCACGAGAGCGTTATCAGACAGAATTTGGCATTCAGCCACTTAAGTGAATATTGGGACCAGTAACCAAAGGTTTGACCAAAGAGTTGGGTTTTAAAGGATGTCTTTAAAGGAGGCGAGGGAAATCCAGCTGAAGGTAATGGTAATTGGAGAATTGCAGGAGTGCAGAGACCGTGGAGTTGAAGGATAGCATGGCTGGGGTGGCCGAAGTGATGGAGGGCTTTGAGCACCAGGATGGGAAATTTAAAATCAAATTATTGCCAGCCTAGGAGCCACTGCAAGTCAGCAAGCACAGTCATGATGGTTGAATGGACTCAAGATACAGAATTTTGAGAGAGCTTGAATTTAAGGTGGACAGAAAGCCAGGTGCCAGCCTGGAGAGCATTGGAATAGTTGATTCAAGAAGTAGGCAAGGGATATATGAGGACTTGAGAATATGAAGCATTGGCAGAAACTAGTCAGAAGTGTGCTCCTTTTTGATTTGTGTTCCTGAGTTGATTTGGCCAATTTGAGTTGGAAAAGCTGTAAAGTTGCTGGACGCTGACTGCATTCCAGTTACAATGGTTTTCCACATAGTTCTAGGCAGTGTACCTAAACTTCATGGCCACGGCAAGCCAAAAATTCCCATGTAGGCTGTGCACAAAGCTGCCTGTAAGTTTCTGAGAATGTGGGAGAGGCGTCTGTCTGTCTGAGTTGGGGGGTGTGTCATCCGTCTTTGTGAGTGAGTGGGGGCGGCGGCATCTGTCTGAGAGTTGGGGGGGTGTCTGTCTGTGTAAGTGAGTGGGAGGGGGGCGTCTCTGTGAGTGAGTGGGAGGCGTCTGTGTGAGTTTGGGGGTGACGTCTGTGTGAATGGGAGCACGTGCAAAAGAGTCTGTATGCTTAATTTGGCCATTATTGTGACTTAGAACAACCTAAGCTGTGTGAAGCAGTTCTTGGATGTAACAAGTTACTATTGAAATGTGTTTTGAGGCAAAAATCCTAGCCACAGCAATTTATGGTTTTAACTTGGAAAACAATTTGGAGATCTCCATAGCGTAATACAAATGTAGCAATCAAATCAATTTTAAAAACCTAAGCAAGTCCCAGCCAGTGCCATCTACGTTTACTGTAAAATACAATGATTTTAGAAGAGATCGATGTTTTGATCTTTGCTTATTGCAACGATGGTTTTTTTAGTAAAAGTCTTAAAAAAGCAATCCTGTTTTGAGAGAGTTCTATAAGCAGAATATTTTAACAAATTCAGTGGAGTGGTAATTTGGAAACTGGATTTGATGCTGAAACACTGCTTTTCTTTGCTTGTTCATCTTTTAATTTGTTCTCTTGTCCATTCAAGAGGTCACAGATAGAGGCACAAGTCAGTGTTGCTGGTATATAGGTCTAACATCCTCGCATCAAGTGATGAGATAATGTCGACTATAGAGGAAGGAGTAAGGTTTCAAAAGTTGGCAGCACAATGGTTTGTTTATCTTTTCCCAATTTGAATGAAATACTGACTAACTTGGTGTTGAAACTAGACCCAAAAGTGTAAGTCTGGTTTAATGTTGCTTTTTAAGAGTGACGCTAAGTTCTATATTTACTTGCATGTCTTACAGGAAGTAATAGAGCTAACCAGAGACCTGTTATCAAATCAGCCTTCAGTTGCTGCGGCCAATGCTGACAGCTCGACAAATTCCATTCCCAGTCACAAATGGAAGACTGGTGACAAGTGCATGGCCGTTTGGAATGAGGATGGACAGTAAGTGTAGAACTCTCTAACAGTACATCAATAGAACAATAGCAAATGGTAAGAGGTTCTTTGAGACTTATTCTGGAATTTGTCATTTGCAATAATACAACAAAAACTAATATTATTTATGGTAGAAGAATTAATCAAGTTTGCTAAAGATGTGCACCAAACCTGTTTGTTCACACATCATTACCTTACTGTTAGTTTAGTTTGAGAGAATCCATGACCGGTAAATTTAGCAGTAAGTCGCCTAACTGCCAAAGTAGGCTTTTCCAATAACTGTGGCTTTACTACTTGCTCCTGATTTCTGTGGCTGCACTGGTGACTGAAAAGGCACACAGCACTGCTGTGGCAGCCCACACATTTTGCCACCAAGAGCAGCCATCCAGTTAGAATCCTCCCAAGTTGTTGCTTGCTGTTTCCTACGGTCACCAAATGTTGTCCTCCTCGGAGATGCCTGATAGCCCAAATACAGCAGAAGAGGAAGCCGCTTGTGAAAGCGTTTCAAACTACCTGTGGTGAAAATTTAGGAAGTAGACAACTGAGCACAGCAAAAGAGAAAATGCTGGAAAATCTCAGCAGGGCTGGCAGCATCAGTAAGGAGAGAAAAGAACTGACGTTTCGAGTCCAGATGACTCTTTCTCAAAGCTAAAAGGCACCGAAAATGGGAAATATTTATACTGCAGGGTCAGAGAGTGAAAGATGAGTCATCGCCACAAAAGCACCTGCACATTCTCATTCCAACCTGTTGTGTCAGGTGAGCAGCATTAACATTTCACTTTTTTGCACACTTCCTGGTGCCTTATAATGTGCTCTTCTAAAATGGTCACTGTGGCTTCATTGGCCCAAATTTCATGGTCGGTGGCGAAGCGACAGCGTTTGTTTCTGGCCTTGAAGAAAGCAACCCCTTGGAAATCTAGAAAACTGAGTAGCATGGATTGCCCCTTTCCCCAACATTGAATCAAGAGGATCTCGTAACATCTAGCAAGTGATGTCATCAAGCAGCGTAAGCGGTC
Organism: Carcharhinus amblyrhynchos; assembly: GCF_965287045.1. Taxonomy (NCBI): domain Eukaryota; kingdom Metazoa; phylum Chordata; class Chondrichthyes; order Carcharhiniformes; family Carcharhinidae; genus Carcharhinus; species Carcharhinus amblyrhynchos. The sequence continues at coordinate 42,967,331 of NC_137340.1, forward strand.
GATCACATTGAAGTATCTTTAAAACAGCAAACCAGGAAGTAAAATGCATTTTTTTTTCATTTTTGTCACGCTTTCTAGAATTTTAATTAAATAATTGGGATGTAGATTTGGGATTATGGTAGGAACTGAAGTATTATACACTTTAGAAGATATTAATGGCAAAATGTGACATTTTACAAATATAGAGGTAGTTTTTCAGGGCCAGTGAGGCTATTCAATAATGATAACTTAGTGCACCTTTAAAGGTACAACTTTTTCAAGAGCTTTTACAGTGAAGCCATTAGGTTAAATGGCAAATTCTCATCAATTCATTTCTATTCGACTGCCCCCTGGGAGGGGATGGTGGGGGATACTTCAGTTCATCCTATGGGAAGACATTTAATCAGTAACCACAATTTCTGCATTTCCATGTTTCATTGTGCATGTGCAGACTCCAGAAACTGCTGTCAGTTCTGGAGGAGACACAACAATGACTATTGTCAGTTTCACTGTCATTATTTCCAGAAAATCCAAGCCTTTGCTTTATTCGTATTGATACAAAAAACCTTAGTGGCAGAGTTATTTATTAATATTTAATAAATAGTTGAAACCAACCGGATATTACGTTTAAATAGATGGTTAAACTGCTAGATATATTGTTAAAGCCATTTTTAAAAATGTTTGCAAACATCTGTGGATGAATTGATGTTGCAGCTTTCAGTAAATTATTGCAAATGATTTGAGAAATATAACATTTTTACTTAATGTTAGAGGCTTGTAGGGCCAGATTGTCAAACCTCTACTCACATGCTTACAGCCCTAACTTCCTTGCAGATTGTATGAAGCGGAGATTGAAGAGATTGACCAGGAAAACGGTACAGCTGCCATCACCTTTTCTGGATACGGTAATGCGGACGTGCTTCCACTGATCAACCTGAAAGCTGTCGAAGAGGGAAATGATTCTGAAGAACAGGGTGGCGACAAACCCAAATCCAAGTGAGTATGGGCAGTCAGTTTGGTGCGTGTTGTAACCAAGATGCTTGTCTCCAGTGCATGGGAAGCAACATCTCAAGTTGTACCATTTTCTTAGTGGTTTTTACTTTGGGCTACTTGCAGGAAGGAAATGGTGGCCCAGCAGCGGGAGTATAAGAAGAAGAAAGCGTTGAAAAAGGCCCAGCGAATGAAGGAGCTTGAGCAAGAGCGAGAGGAACAAAAAGTAAAATGGCAGCAGTTTAATAACAGAGCCTATTCCAAGAACAAAAAAGGACAGGTGTGTATTGTCCAGTTAAAAAGACATGCTGCAGCTTTGTATTATTTCGGAATGATATGACTCCTTCTGCCAATTACTCTCTTGTTCCCCTGACTCCGTGTAGGGGTGCTGATAACCCCTCTGGTATGCCACTCAGGTCATTTATTTTTAAATTTAGATTATTAGCACATATTTAACAAGCATGATGTCATTTCAGCCTTTTATACCTCCAAAAGGCTTTGTGGCACAACAGTCAATTTGTGGGAACATCAATATTTATTTTTCCTTTAACACAACAGCAGAGCCCAATAATAGCACCTCATCTGATGCCTGGATTGAAATATGGAATAAAGGAAAGTACAGTACAGGAATAGGCCCTTTGATCCTCCAAGCCAGTGCTGAGCATCATGCCTTAACTAAACTAAAACAAAACACCTGCCCTTGTTTGATCTATCCCTCTATTCCCTTCCTATTCACGTACCCATTCAGATGCCTTTTAAATGTTGCTAATGTGCCTGCTTCCGCCACCACATTCCAGGCATCCACCACTCTGCATGAAAAGTTTCCCCTGCACACCTCCCTTAAACTTTCCCCATCTACCTTGAACTTCTGCCCCTTTCTAATTGACACTTCCACCTTGGCAAAAAGCCCCTGACTATCCACCCTGTCATAGAATTATAGAATCCCTATAGTGCAGAAAGAGGCCATTCGGCCCATCGAGTCTGCACCAACCACAATCCCACCCAGGCCCTATTCCCATATCCCCACATATTTACCCACTAATCCCTCTAACCTGCGTATCCTGGGATACTAAGGGGCAATTTAGCATGGTCAATTAACTTGACCTGCACATCTTTGGACTGTGGGGGGAAACCGGAGCACCCGGAGGAAACCTATGCAGACACAGGAAGAATGTGCAAACTCCACACAGACAGTGACCTAAGCCGGGAATTGAACCCAAGTCCCTGGAGCTGTGAAGCAGCAATGCCATCCATGGTGCTACTGTGCCGCCCCGTGTTTATGCTTCTCATAATTTCGCAGACCACTTTTTCCGATGAAAATAATCCTGATTTATTCACACTCTCCTCATAGCCAACATCCTGGTGAACCTCCTTTACACTCTCTCTGCAGCTTCCACATCCTTCTGGTAGTGTGGTGAGCAGAACTGCACGCAATACTCCAAATGTGCCCTAACCAAGGCTTTATATAGCTGCAACATAATTTTCCAACTCTTGTACTCAGTGCCCTGACTGATGAAGGAAAGCATGCCTATGCCTTCTTAATCACCTTGGCCACCTGTGTTGCCACTTTTAGGGAACTGCGGACCTGCAAGCCCAGATCTCTCTGTTAATGTTCCTAAGGGTTCCTTAGGTGTATAATACACACCTAAATTTGATCTCCCAAAATGCATTCACATTTGCCTGGACTAAATTCCATTTGCCATTTCTGTGCCCAAGTCTCCAATCTATCTATATCCTGTTGTATCCTCTGACAATCCCCGGCACTATCAGCAACTCCAACAATTTTCGTCTCATCCACAAACTTATTTATCAGACCCCCCAACATTTTCCTCCAGATCATTTTTGTGTACTACAAACAGCAGAGGTCCCAGCACTGATCTCTGCGGAACACCACTAGCTACAGATCTCCATTCTGAAAAACACCCTTCCACAGCTACTCTGTCTTCTATAACCAAGCCAGTTCTGTATACATCTAGCCAGCCCACCACAAATACCATGGGATTTTAGCTTTTGTACCAATCTGCCATGTAGGACCTTATCAAACACCTTGCTAAAATCCATATAAACTACTTCCACAGCCCTTCCTTCATCAATTATCTTTGTCGCCTCTTCAAAAAATTCAATCAAGTTGGTGAGACATGACCTTCCCCGTACAAAACCATGCTGCCTGTCACTAACTGGTCCATTTGTTTCAAAAATGTGCATATATCTTGCCGCTCAGTATCTTCTCCAAAAGCTTTCCCACCACTGATGTCAGGCTCACTGGCCTATAATTTCCTGGATTATCCCTGCTTCCTTTCTTAAACAAGGGAACAATGTTGGCTATTTGCCAGTCCTCTGGAACCTCACCTGAGGTCAAAGAGGATGTAAAGATTTCTGTTAAGGCCCCAACTATTTCTTCCCTTACCTCCCATAGTAACCTGAGATAGATCCCATCCAGCCCCGGGGCCTTGTCTGCCTTTAATCTAATTTAGGATACCCAACACTTCCTCCTACGATATAGTGACATTCTCTGGAATATGAACATACAAATTAGGAGCAGGAGTAGGCCAGGTTTTCAATTAGAATCCTTCATAGAATCAGAAGGAGGCCATTAGGCTCATCGAGTCTGCACCAACCACAACCCACCCAGGTCCTATTTCCCTGCTAATCCCTCTGACACTAGAGTTAATTTAGCATGGTCAATCCACCTAACCCGCACATCTTTGGGAGGAAACCAGAGCACCCGGAGGGAACCACGCAGACATGGGGATAACTTGCAAACTTCACACACTTATTGACCCAAGCCGGGAATTGAACTCAGGTCCCCAGCGTTGTGAGGCAGCAGTGCTAATCACTGTGCTGCTCTAAAGACTGTGGATTAAATTTGGGATCTTCTGATCCACATAGTGTGGTGGATTTATCTATTTTTCATTTAAACTACTTGGCATTATTTAATTTATATGCTTTTGGCATTCGGACTTGCTCTATTGTGCTATTTTTCATTTTTTTCCAACTGTATATCCTGCAGTGTTTCTTTTCCATTGTCTCCTAGTGTCTCATTTAGTAAGCTTGGTATCAGCACTTCTGACTGAGCTGGCTGTGTCCTGAAGGACATAACTGCTAAACTAGCACTTGCAACATGGTGAGCAAACCAACAAGAGAAGAAAATCTACTTTAGCTCATCTTCACCAATCTACCTGTTGCATCTGTCAGTAGAATATTGGTAGGAGTGACTGTCACAAGGTCCTGGTGAAGACAAAGTCCTGTCTTCCCATTGAGGAGACCCTCCATAGTTTTTCTGGCACTACCAGCTTACTAAATGGGATGGATGAGCATCCTGAGGTTCTGTGGGCCATCAGTAGCAGCAGAATTGTGCTCAACCACAATCTATAGCCTCATGACCTGGCATATCCCCCATTCTACCATTACCATGAAGACAAGGAATTAACCCTGATTCAATGAAGCATGCAAGAGTGCGTGACAGGAGCATCACAAGGTATACCTACAAATGAGGTGTCAACCTGGTGAAACTGCAACACGGGACAACTTGCACGCTCAGATATGTCCTGTCCGCAAAAAGCTGCTAAATCCAATCCAATCACTTACTGCCCCATCAGACAACTCTCGGATCATCAGCAAAGTATTGGAGGTGCATTCAGCACCAGAACAGCAATAACCTGCTCATTGCTCAGTTTGGGTTTTGCCACAGCCACTCACCCTGACCTCATTACAGCCTTGTTCCAAATCTGGACAAAAGAGCTGAATTTGAGTGTGGCAAGATGTCACAGAAAAACTGGAGTCTAGGTAACTGGGGGGAGAACTTGCTGCTGGTTGGAGGTATACCTAACATAAAGGAAGATGATTGAGATTGTTGGAGGTTAATTATCAGTCCGGGAACATTGCTACAGGTGATTTGGCCCATCGAGTCTGCACCAACTCTTCGACAGAGCATCTTACCCAAACCCACCCCTCTCCCTATCCCTGTATCCTCGTGCATTTACCATGGCTAATCCACCTAATCTGCACATCTTTGGACTGTGGGAGGAACCATGAGCAAACTCATGCAGACACTGGGAGAACATACACACTCCACACGGTCAGCCAAGGCTGGAATTGAACCTGGATCCCTGGCATTGAGGCAGCAATTCTAACCACTGTGCTGGCCCTAACCTAGGCTCAGCCATCTTCAGCTGCTATACCATTGACCTTCCCTCTATCATACTGTCGTAAGTGCGGATATTTGCTGATGATTGCGCAATGTTCAGTACCATTTTTGACTTCTCCACTACTGAAGCAGTCTGTCCATATGTAGCAAGACCAGGTCAACATTCAGGCTTGGGCTGACATGGTGAGTAATACTTGCCCCAAACAAGAGCCAAGCAATGACCTTAAGAGAATCTAACCATCTCCCCATGACATTCCATGACCATACAAACATATGAATTAGGAGTAGGAAAAGACCATTTGGTCCCTCAGGCTTGTTCCACTATTCAGTAAGATCACGGTTGATCGTGGCCTCAACTCCACATTCCACCTTCTCTAATAATTTCTGACTTGCTTGTTAATCAGCAATATTATATAAATATGGCTACAAGAAAGAGGTCAGAGGCTGTGAATTCTGCAGTGAGTAACTTGGCCTGAGTTCCCACTGGCGATGAAATAAATAATCTCATCATTCTGTGGAATATAATTTTTTTTTAATTCCTTAAGTAGCTGTAGAGAAACATTAGGACTACATCTACATGTGTCTGTCCTCATCTTGACAGTATTTTGGCTGCCACTTTGGTTTAGATAAAAGAAAGTTCACATTGAGAGATGTGGATTGGTAAGAGAAAGAACTTCTCCATCAGTTCCAGTGTTGATGAGTGTTTGAAATGTTTTTCATTCCTCTTCCTTGGTAGCTTCCTTTGTTATTTTTGGTTGCAGTCGCTGCACAAGAATGCACATCACTGTGACACATGATCCTTTTTTTTCCAGCAGCTCTTCAGGATTTCGGCCTGTCCAGAATTTGTATTTAAATTTTCCTTTTCCCTTTTAAGCACAGCAAGCACTATTCCTGCTAAAAAGGGATTTGTCCTGACTGTATAAAATATTCTTGCATTTGGCTGCAATGCCAGCACTAATCTATTGAGAATTAATATCTCCTTTGTACTTTGACATGTAGAAATTTACCTCATCCTTTGTGGAGAAGCGCTATGCTTCTAAATGGTGGGTCTCCTTGACATCCACCACATCAAAATTGTGCACAGGATATTTTTCATCACTTCGTAATGTAGTTAAGTTGCTGCTCAGTTATCAAAACAAAGAACCCAAGTAAAAATTTATGTTGCGTGTCATTTTTTGGTATGAAGCATTTTTCAGCTGAGTTGCTCTTTTAACTGTTTGTTCCCTCAAATGTACGCACACACTGACTCTTCCATGCCCCCCCCCCCCCCCCCTTCAAGGAGTTGAAAGTTGGCTTTATTCTACGTTGGGACTTCTATTTTGCCATGTGATTTTAAACATATATAATTTTATTTCATCGCTTTTGTATAACTGTGTTTATCTAATTTATGTACAAGTTGCACTTGGTCTGATACGCTGATTGGGTGAGAATTGTGTTAGCCAGCAATCAAATATAAAATGGAAATAATCAAAATATTCCATTTGTCAATTTTTTGTGGGTTTTGGAACTAATATTGTTTTTTTTTAAAGGTAAAGAAAAGCATTTTTGCTTCACCAGAGAGTGTGACCGGAAAAGTTGGAGTTGGCACATGTGGGATAGCAGACAGACCAATGACTCAGTACCAAGACACGTCCAAATACAATGTGCGGCATCTTATGCCACAATAATTGGCACCTGTGTAAAGTATTTCCAAAACAATGTATTTCTTCCTTTTTTTTGTGGATGTCGTATTACATTAGTGCACTTTTAATAGTTTTTTTTGCCAAGTTCATTTTGGTGTATCAGCACAAAATGTAGCTGTGTGATACCAGATATGTAAGAGAGTTAATTGTGTATAGTTACCATCCATTACTGAGGCAGGTGGAGGATTTGATAAATCGATCTTTCTATTTGAGAAAGTGTAATTTTTACAAATTGAAGTTTTTTTTGTTTTGTATGTATAATTGGGCAATTTTAACAAATAAAAAAAAGTAAAATCACTCCTGTGTATTTGGCTTAAAATAAATGTCAAAGTAATAAATTAAGTGAGATGTTGAGTAATATACCGTGCTATGAAAGATTTAGTTTTTTTCTTGCAGTGTCCAATGCTGAATTTTCTCTAAATTGAAAGTAGATTCGGACAAGGAACAACTGGTATTTAGTAGTAGTAGTACTACTACTACTGGCAATGAGTGCAGCAACAGCTGCCTGGGAGAAATTGTCTTTCTCTTGAATATGAAGAACACTAAAATGGGAGGATTTTGTTCCATCCTTTTGTTTCAAAAGAATAACTAATGTAAATCATTTTTTAAAAAATATTTTATTCATTGGGAAACTTGAAGGGCCGTGATTCATAATTGAAGAGTTGGGAAGAAAAGTCATATTGGATGATGCCAGCCTTTGTAGATAAGGAAAAAGTTGAGGAAGATAAGAGACTAATTTTAACTTGATGTCTATTTTATGTCCAGGAAAATAATTTGATCATCACATTTTATTTGGACTTGAGGATTAAAAAGGAAGCATGATTAGTTACTTTCTAATTAACCCATTTACTGGTTCAAGTAATGCTTCAAACTATTACATAATTTACTGATTGATGGTCACTTTTCCATTGCCAAAAATAACAGTGCATTTCAAACCTTGCACGATACAGGATAAGATCCTGTTGATTTGATTTAATTTGCTAATCAAATCAGTAATGATTACATTTACAAATACTGCAACTTTTTGAAGTGAAAGCACCTGAATTCAATTGCTATACTAGCATAATTGAAATGTTACATTTAGGGTGTCGTTTTGTTCAACTTGTTGGTTGCTTCTACTATTGCAGAAATGGTGGTGTATGGTTAACACTGGGAGAGGAACTAATGTGCTGTACAATATTCCATTCCACACAGAAGTCAACTCTAAAATTGATAAATTGGGAGAAATACTTGACAGGAACTCATAAGAAAATCTGTTCTGTCAGCCCCTATTTTAGGGCTCCATATCAATATCGTAGAATTCTGAAGATTGGAAATACAAGATAGTGATTTGAGCTGGAATCTGGAGAGGAAGTGTTAACTTTTTTTAGTACTTGCAAACGTACATAATTTTCCTTTCAGATTGACTTGTATGTTGTCACTGTGCCGGTTAATAAATCGTAGCAATGTAGGCAGCACAAAAACAGTGTTTCACAAAATGGAAGTTTTATTTTATGCTTTATACAAGAGGTAAATAATAGAAGTTTATCTACAAACACAGTTAAAGCAACTTTTAAAATCAGGGTAGCTTGGGGAACACGTTGTGCTATTTTTTTTGAACCAGCATTAATTCAGTCTTTACACTCTCACATTGGATATTCACACAGGGAATAGACAGTCTACCTCAGACAATTTGTCTGTTTTCCCTTGTACTGCATTCAACTTGAGACTTGCTACAAGCCTCATTTTGTACATTTTGCAGCATGTGATTTGGGCTATTTTCAGGTTGTCAATAATTAACTATTAAACTAATGATGAAATTATAAATAGCACCCACACTGACAACAGTGCCATTTTGACTTCAATCAATGAATATTATAGTTATGCCACTGTTTGTTTCAAGTGAATATTTTTATACAATCTATAGAATAGAGCTGCTCTCATATGTTAAAATCTAGACTTGAGCACAATTTCCTCCATTCTACATTCTAGCCTTGGGTGGAACTTGATCAGTACTTCTACTTTTGGCCAAAAAATGCTGGCTTTTAGAATCAAATATGCCCAGTTGCTAGCTGGGAGTGAGATGGTTAGGGGGAGAGAACGAAGAGAATGATGGAGGTCTACCCAGATGCTTTTAGTAGATTAGAATACACCTGCTGCTGCTGTTTTAAGCTGTGCTATGTATAAACTACAATACTTGCCTTATAATTATCTACTGTTGAGACAAAAGCCAAAAGTATATTTTGTTAAGCTAATATAATTTGAAAAAAACTAAGTGAAATTTGGTAAGTGAAATCTGTTTAATAGTAAGTTGGCAGATTAGAGTGGATAGGCACAGTAATGTAGTCAGGGTAGGGGAAAGACCATTGACCTTAGTCTTATGAAGATTTTTAAAAATTTTTAATTTCACTGACTTTCTAAAATAGGACCAGTAATAGTTAAAAGTGAGTTTACAAACAGTCTTAAAATCTCTTATGCATAGATGTATGTTATGCCACTTATGAACAACTACCAATCTGTGTGGTAGCCCTGAAGCTTTATGAATGACAACTGTGCATGCTCCAACAAGCCAAATGATGGAGCTGGCAGTAGAACCCAGTGGCAATATTGCAAGTTTGCAGCAAATTCTGTAGGTGCTACATGGCAATATTGCTTGATTTGGAATGGCGGAAGGAAAATGAAAAACATATTTAAGGTACCTGGACCAACAGTGTTAGTGTAGTGTAAATTCTGGTGACAGCACCGTTGCAAATGTGATTTATATACACTGGGTATAGATAGGTTAGACATAAATAGTAATGAATGGCAGGAAACTTAATAGGTGGAGGAAATACAGCTTACAGTGGTGGTGACTATTGACATTTTAAATGTCAGGTTATTCAGTATTGGAACTGTCAATTTCAACTTGGAAAAAGGTATTAAATAGGGGAATTATTATATTCCCCTTATGTATAATAGGGGAACATATATACAGGAATAGGTGGACTATAGTTTCTATCCCAAATTTTTAATGATCTGCAGAGAAAATTACTGTAAATACTAAATTTATGCATTATTCCTCAAATTCCAACCAGACAGGAGGGAACAGACTCTCAGACATTTTTTGAGAATTTAGGACAGCATCAGGCAATGATTTTTCCAACAAGTATGTAACTAAGTGGTGGTCTCTAGTTTTTTTGATTAAGATCAAGTGATCTGCAAGAAAACTCATTTAATACTATTTTGGGAGAACTTGTCAAAAGTAATGGCATGAATCATGTATAACCAAGGACCATAGAATTCTATGGCAATTTGAGACCAATTTCTATGGCAAGGCCAACCAAACTCTGAAGCGAAACATTAAAATTACAGAATTGGGGCATCTCACTTACAGGTATTTAAACTGTTTACTGTGCAACAACTGGGAATTCAAATTCTATGTACTATATTGTTGGATTTTAGTTATTGATTCTCAAACAAAAATTTGAGCTGCTAACTGCTAAGTTAGTTTTAAGGTTAAATAATTGCACAGTACTTCATATCCTGCAAACTTAATTTTCAAATCAGGGTGTAAAATGTACAAGTATGAAACTGCTTTGATCGGTTTGTATTCTGGAGACCAGCTGATAAGATTTGAGAACTAGTCCTGTTTTACATTCTTTGAATTTGACTTTTATAGGAATTTGTATCTACGCTGTATTAATTTTAAAATGGCTTTAATGTCATTTTGGAGAATTTTTCTACTATCTTTAGTGCTCTTAGGGAAAGGGAAAAATGCACAATTTTTTATTCTCAGTAATAGAACTTGCATTTAAAAAGTGTGTTTTGTAACTTCTGGACTTTACAAAGGTAGATGACAAGCAAAGCAGGTGATGATGGGCTAGCAACTACCAAGACTTAGAACTTACTGAATTTGAAAGTGGAAGAGATAGTTAATGAAGTTGCAGGAAATCACTGAACACTAGTGACCCTGTTTACAACATTAAATGCAACCCCATTCAGCCAAACATGTCAAGGTCTGTACCTCACAGTGGGCTTGCAATGAAAAGGGGAGAATGCATGCCTATTGACTCAGCCTCCACTACTGGATAAGAATGGTACAGTTCTCAGGAATTTTGTCAGTTCAGGTTACTTCCCAAGTTTAATTTGAGCGCAATCCTGAATACAGGCTTACTTCCAGATGTGTAGGAAGGAAGCCAATCAAGTTATTGGAACTTTTTCAACTTTGTTTCAACCTTGCTGCAAAAATGAAAACTTCATTTATTTTCACTTTTAAATCTGGAAGATATTTTGTAGGAGGCAAAAGTTATTGCCAAGGAAAATCATTGCTGTGAATTCTAAATTAAAATGCAAGTTTCCAGCTAGCATAAATTTATAAAAGTTTACAGATGCAGTGTGTAACATTGGGAGTGGAAAGCATGTCCTCTACCACAGAATGTCATTATAAATAAAGGAATGATAAGATCATGTTGACCTGTCCTAAAAGTACACTGTACATTAAAATGACTTGGTTGAACATTTAACTTATCTAGCATGAAGGGTATGACAAATAAAAAATACTGTACCACACTCAGACTAGACTGTCCAATCTCTACAAGCAAGAATGCATATGTTGGATGAATGTAACCAGATATAGTAATCAATTTGATGTATAATTGCACAGGCGAAGAACAGTTGGACAGGACTGTTGTAAAACCAGCAGCACAGTTCTTGTATTTTAAAATACGTGCACTATGCAGTAAGACTGGGTTTTTTGGCCCGGGGGGGGGGGGGGGGGTCGGGGGGGGGTCAGCCTGGTGTAAGGAGAAGACAGTTATGATCAATAGTAATACAAAGCTCTGCTTACTTATTAAACTTTGGTTAGTACCATTAACCAATTAGCAGTTTTCTTTCACTTTTCTTTCTTCAATTGACTAATTAATCCGTCATAAAAGTAACATATAACTGAACCCACAAAAAAACACTTGGACATCTTAATTGTTGCCAAGTAACTATTGCTGGCTGTCATTGCTGTAAGGGGAAAGACATGTTCCTGCACATTATATCAAACTAACAGCATCAAAATACTGTGCTGAAATAGTTTTTTGCTATAACGATGTAATTTAAGGCCTTTTTGGTACTGTTGTGCCATTCATTGGATGTGTTCTCACATATAACTATGATAGTTGTTTTTTTTTACCCATTCTGTTCATTTCTGACTAAATCCTAAACTGGCTGTAATCCTGCCATTCTTCTGTAGACAAAATTCCTGTTACCCATGATTTTGTTGCAACAGCTGTTTATGAATGTACACAGTAACTGGATCTGTTTAAGTGGTCTATTGAGAGATCGGAATATACATATTAAAACATGTAACTGCTGCACTGAAAGTGGCTTTTGACAAAATTCAAAGAACTGCTCCAGCATTACTGAATGCTCAACATTCAAAGTTGTTAAGTCATATTACTAAAGTCAAACCTCCAACAAAAACTCCAGTAATATGAACTGAATCTGCCAGTCCTGGCTAATTTACTTTACACTTTAAGAAGATTATGGTACTGTACAACTTCAACTGCTAACAGCTCAGATGATAACCAGGTTTACTTCTAAGTGACCTTGACAAGTGAGAGCAAAAAGCCTACAACTGACAGGATTTTGGTCACTGAAATCAGATTCAATCTACAGGATATGTCTCATGTTGTAGACCTGTGGAAGTTGCTGTACATTATTAAGCGTAACCTTGGACATACACAAGGAATCTGTTGGTCTATCAGCACAAACACAGTCAGTCACAGGATTCTGTAGCTGAGTGTTCTAATAAAAAGCTGCCTTTCGTTTTACATTCAGGGTCTGCTCACTTCTCAGAAAAGCGGCAGAGAAGGAAACAAAAAATAACTGCATGCTATAAAATATATCACAAAGCTGCCAGATGTGCATATTGGCCATATGAGCTCGAAAACTAACTAAACCAAATGGGGTAGGTAAGAATAGTAAATATACACTACCAAGTAACAATTTTAAATTTTGCTATTATTGTGTCCCAAATAACTGTCATTGAGTAGCACCAGAATTAAATTCTTGCCTGTTTTAAATGTTTTAGTTACATGAAAATATTGTAAAATGTTCAGTTTTTCCAAATATGTAATTATTTTGGCTTCCTTTCATGGCTTTAGTTTGGAACTCTATAGAAACCACATTCAGTACATAATATGCCTTGCCTTAGTGCAATTTGTAGTATTTCGGCAACATTGTTTTTGTAAATACTTATACAAGCCTGAAATTAGATCTACTTCAGATATTCCAAATCCAAATTTAAAAACTTTAAAATTCATCAGAGCACAAGAAAAATTAATTGCTTTAAATTAAATTTGGACTTGGAAACCCTATAAAACAAATGCTTAAACATCACTTCCAATTATCTAAGCTACACCTGACAGAAAGATCCTATGCTTGGTTCCTGACCTGCAAAGCTTTGAAATGATAGCATAAAATTGAAGGGTTGTTTGATTATATAGAAGTACTTTTTTTATTCAACTGAAAAGAACTTATTTTGAGAAATAATCATTTCCCAAATTGTTTTCCTGATTGATTCCAAAAGCACTGACTTCTAGCCCAGAATCCACACTCATCAAGTGCAGATATTGGCAAATCGTGGCTGTACTTCCCACGATTTTATGCAAAAACTTTTAATGGATGAATCATTGTGCAATATGCACTTCAACTCTAAGAGCCTTAAAATAGTGATCACAAAAAGATCAAGTCACAACTTGTAGAAAATATAACAGGCAAGATTTTTAAATGAAAAAGTGCCTAATTTTTTAAACAAAAATTGGAATATTTTTGATTTAAAATGATTAATTCTAGAGCTTCAGCTATGGGCAAAAGTTAAGTTGAAACACAAAAGACAAAACTTAGTGGTTTTAAAATTTCAGTCTAACAAGATACATCCCTAAATATGCAGGCTGTGGACTGGAATCTATTTCTAGTGCTTTTATAGCTGACATCAACATATGATTTTACTATAGCAACAATAGAACCTCTCACTTCTTTATATGTATACCATTAACAATGTGCTGCAATGTGCACATATGCCAACAGCTAAAACAGATACAAAGCTTATAGTTTCTATTCCTGCAAAGCTAATTTAATAACTTTATTGGTTTGAAGGTTTCAAGTTGCTGCTTCTGAAGGGGACAGAGAGGTCAGAGTTATGCTTAGAGTAATCAGGCCAATCTATTGTAGAACCAAGGTTGGAGTGAGGCAAAGAAAAAAGATTAAGATTGAACTATTTTTAAGCTGCTCTGAATACATGCAGGGACAAATAGATAAGAGACGCTAACTTTATGACAACACAATACACCACTTAGAAGGCACAACATTAGCACAAACAAAAATAAAAACAAAAGGAGAAAACAGTCCCTAAGATTTCACTTCATAAAACTTGGAACATCAAAAGGGACTGAGATGCATTTTCGTTTCTTTCACACCAAATAAAATCAGCCAGAAATTACCAATTTGGTAAAATGTTCTTCATTGATCTCTATTTGGGATAGTTTTTTTTAAACAGCAAACAGATTTTTAAACAATCTGATTGGTGAGGTCTTCATAAAGATAAAATCTCTGCAGGTTTTATAAAGGAAATGAAGACCTTCAAGTGCAGGTTAGAAACAATTTGTCAGGAAGTCAAACTTTCTGACATTGTTCAAATCACATCAGAACCTGGGGCTACACAACAAGATGCTCTTCAGCTTAAAAGTGCAATATTTTAAAAAGGCTTGTATTTTCCAACTAAATTGACACTAATGGATTATCTGCAAGTACACAAAGAAACAATCTGAATAGTGGTCATGCTTTGTAGCCACAATGCTATGCACCATGTCTTATTTCTTTCCTCAAAATAATGCAATCACCTTGTGCATAAGTATTGTAGTACAGGCACATGTCCTTAACCTATTATGTTCTCCACAAAAGTCCAAAGCTGAAGTAGCTTGTCATATTGTGATCCCTCAGACACATCTGCAGGTAGCTTCAGAGTTGTCCTCACTATATTGATGAGGACAGCTTTATGCTGCAGCTGGAGTAGCCTTCATCGCTACCAACACTTTGGAGGCTGCTGTGGTCATCAAGGTCACTGATGCTGGAAGTGCTAATATCGTCCATGTCTCCATGGGAGAATTCTGTGCTCTCTACATCCACTTCAATCTCTTCTGGAAACAAACAAAGGCAAAATCATTAGCACAATTTCAGGTAATAGTGTCATATATATTGGTTCTTTTTGAGATTTAAGTTATAGCAAACTAATTTTATAGGTTTGTTGTTTACAAGCTTATATAAGAACATAAGAACATAAGAAATAGGAGCAGGAGTAGGCCATCTAGCCCTTCGAGCCTGCCCCGCCATTCAATAAGATCATGGCTGATCTGTTGTGGCTCAGTTCCACTTTCCCGCCCTCTCCCCATAACCCTTAATCCCCTCTCTTATCAAGAACCCATCAACCCGCTTCTTAAAAATATTTAGCGAGGCAGCCTCCACCACTTCAACGGGCAGAGAATTCCAGAGATTCACCACCCTTTGAGTGAAGAAGTTCCTCCTCAACTCCGTTCTAAACCGCCTCCCCTTTATCTTGAGGCTGTGCCCCCTAATCCTACTGTCTTTTTTGAGCGGGAAGAGTCTCTCCACCTCTATCCTATCCATCCCATTCATCATCTTATACGTCTCAATGAGATCTCCCCTCATTCTTCTAAACTCTAACGAGTACAAGCCTAGTTTATTCAGCCTCTCCTCATAGCTCAATCCCCTCAACTCCGGTATCAGCCTAGTAAACCTCCTCTGCACTCCCTCCAGGGCCAAAATATCCTTGCGCAGGTGCGGCTTTTAGAGGTTATCCTCATGGCATGGAGTCTGGCTAGACAGAAACATGCCAAAGGCAAACCTATAACACTTCAGTGCCAACTTTGCTGCTTCATACTGTTATAATTCAGTTATACTCAACAACAGATTGCTTCACAAAACTACCCCTTATAATGGACCCCAATTCCTACTGTGTATATACATAGAAAAAAAGTTTCTCAAAGCCAGTATTCTTCCTGACATGTCATATTGCAGGTGACATAGTTAGATTATATTAAAAATTTCATGTTCATCCATAAACAAGCCAATAGGCAAAATAATACAAATACATGACAGAAAATACAGCAGTTTGTTAACGTTGCTGGAAATATATCCTTCTTAGCCCTTCTAAAAAGCCTCATTGAGCTTCAGCTTACTCACGTTGATCTTGTCACGCAATGGATTATGATCATGAGTAAACAAGGTTATTGTGGGTTCTCGATGTGCTGCTATACATCAGTGTATAGCATCAGTAGAAAATAGAAGGTAATTGTGGGCAACAAAAACTATGAAAACTACCTCGTTCTGAATCTGAACGATCAGAGAAGACAGTAGACCCTATGCTGTCCATTCGTATTCGTTCATTCTCTGGCAGACCCTGTAGCTGTTCCAGTCTCCTTTTTAAAAAACGATGCTCCCTTTCCAGATGCTCAATCTGGTACAATGACTTCCTATCCAGCTCTTCAAGTTTCTGCAATGGAGTAAAACACAAATGATGAATTGTTTCTATGAAGTAAGTTAATCTAAGAATTGAATTGCCCAGCTAAACACAAGAGGAATTGACAACAGTGACTTTAGGCAAGTCATGAACTTAGCATATTGTATGTGGGCATTAAATATAGCAAAATACTATACTGTGATTAGGAAACAGCTGCTTGCAAACAACTTGCATCAACAGAACTTTAATCAAACACTTTAGAAATTGGCACGTGATCATAATTAACAATTTTCTCATTAATTTCTTAATAGGCTCACTGGAGAAACATTCCATAAATGATGTGTAGCATTGTTAAAATTACTAACGTCATTATAAAAGTTTTTTTTAAATTTCAAAAGTAAAATTATTGTAGGTAAATGGACAAGAATTTATTGGCATCTGACATGGAGAATGCAGCTGAGCATTTTGCTTTACCTTAATATGTGCTTTGGCTTTGTTGAGTAAACCAAGTGTAGTATGCCTGGTACACTCTGATCCCAGTGGTATAAGTTCCTTCAATCGCTCTAAACAGAGACGAAGGTGTGCTCGCCTATAAACAAAAATACAGTGCATCATCTTGCTTCATACTCAATCCAACAATAAGCCACTATTAAACAACAATTCATGAATCTAATGTCAACTGTCCACTCAATAAAGATCATCACAAAAATAAATGTCAGTGCTTCTTTGCTGATAGATCATTACTTTGAGGTTCTGTAGGAATTTCCCTGTAGAGAATGGATTGCACATCAGATACCTCATTTAATTTAATAATTCAACAATAAATGACTTGAAGAATTAATTTTTGTTATATATTTCAAATACAGAAATTTCCAGAAATTACTTCAGATTATTTATTGATGAATGTGTAGGAATGATGTTACAAAGTGTTACTATCATCAATGTCAGGCTTTATAGCCTTCAGACTCAATACAATAATCTCTGCTCCTTTTTTTGTACTGAGGCTGCTGATGATTCCGCTTTTGTCATTTTTAGTTCAAGACAGATCTTGTTTCTTTTACTGTCACATTCCAATGCCTCTTTTACCTTAACACTGTTATCCCCTCGTCATTTAATCACTTCTGCTTTCCAACTTCTCACAGCCCCTTCTGTTATTTCCTCTCCAGCCTTTTCCTGTCTCTGTTCTTCCTTAAAACCTATTACATCTTTATCCAGTTCTGAAACTCTTTCTTTCTCCAGAGATGCTGTCTGACCAGCTGAATATTTCCAGCAATTTCTGTTCTTCTTGAAAACTATTAATTGGTTGTAGAAACATCCTGGAAATAGAGCAAGTTGTCTGCGTAATATCAGCCACTGCAATCAAAAAAAATCTGACTAAAACTGAACAAACACAGATTTTTTACACAAAGTTACTGTCGGAAATGGGTGACTTCAAAGCTAGAAAGTAAGATCAGGGTTCAGATTACTGTTAGAGTGTAGAACATCTGCTACATCACTCCTTTTTAAATCATACCCAGCACAAATTTGTGGTTAGTTAATAACCTTAGCGTAGAAAGAAACACCCTTAAGTGCTTTAGAGGTGTAAAAAAATAATGAATGGATGTAATCCATTATTCTGTAGTTTAGGAAATACTGATTAACCTCGTATCAAAACGTTAAACCTACATTCCTAGATAGGGCGCCGTAGATTTGTTCAAATCAGTCAATGATTTTTGAGAAGGATGGAGTTCACTCCTTTGCATCAATTGAGATAAAAAAATAAAATTTTGCTGCATTTTTTTCTCCTCTCTCTGAGTGTGATGGGTAAGACGGATGAACTTAAGGCCTTTATGTTCGCGAGGAATTTAGATGTGGTGGCAGTGACGGAGACTTGGTTAAAGGAAGGGCAGGACTGGCAGCTAAATATTCCTGGGTATAAGTGTTTTAGGCGTGACAGGGGAGGGTCGAAAAGAGGAGGGGGAGTGGCGCTCTTAGTTAGGGAGCAGATCACAGCGGTGCAGAGGGAGGATAACATGGAGGGGTTGGAGATTGAGTCTCTGTGGGTGGAGTTGAGGAATAGGAAGGGAGCCATTACTATGCTAGGAGTGTAGTACAGGCCGCCCGACTGCCTGCGGGCAGTGGAAGAGGGTATATGTAGAGACATTTTGGACAAGTGTAGGAAGAACAGGGTTGTTGTAGTGGGAGATTTTAATCTCCCTGGGGTGGAGTGGAAGGTGCCTAGAGCTGGGGGTTCGGGCAGGGAGGAATTCCTAAGATGTGTATTGGAAGGGTCCTTGCAGCAGTATGTAGATAGCCCGACTAGACAGGGGGCTATACTGGATTTAATTCTGGGTAATGAGCCGGGTCAGGTGGTTGAGGTTGCAGTAGGTGAACATGTGGCTAATAGTGACCACAACTCTGTCTACTTTAGGATATGAACGGAAAAAGATGATTGCTTGTCCTAAGGGGAGGGTGCTAAATTGGGGGAAGGCTAGATACAGCCGGATTAGGCAGGAGCTTAGGGATACAGACTGGGATAGGCTATTGGAGGGCAAGTCCACGTTAGGCATATGGGAAAACTACAATGGGTGCAGGAAAGGCATGTGCCAGTTAGGAGGAAGGATGGGAAAGGTAGGATTAGAGAGCCGTGGATTATTAGAGATATAGAAGACCTGGTTAGGAAGAAACGAGAGGTGTATGTCAGGTCTAAGCAGCTGGGAATGGAGAGAGCGTTGGAGGAGTACAGAGAGAGTAGGAGGGATCTCAAAAGGGGAGTTAGGAGGGCAAAGAGGAGGCATGAAATGGCTTTGGCAGGTAGGATTAAGGAAAATCCAAAGGCGTTTTACTCCTATGTTAGGAGCAAAAGGGTGGCTAGGGGTAAAATCGGTCCTCTCAGGGACAGACGAGGGGAATTGTGCTTAGCGTCTGAGGGAATGGGGGAGATCCTGAATGAATACTTTGCGTCGGTATTCACGAAGGAGAGGGGTTTGATGTCTGGTGTGGTCATCGAGGGAGCTGTAGACCAATTGAAGGATCTATCAATTACGAGGGAAGAAGGGTTTTTAGGTAGCATTAAAACTGATAAATCTCCAGGGCCTGATGGCATTTATCCTAGGCTGCTTAGGGAGGCGAGGGATGAGATTGCTGGGCCTCTGACGCAAATCTTTGTCTCTTCTTTGGACACAGGTGAGGTCCCAGAGGACAGCGAACGTGGTACCGTTGTTTAAAAAGGGTAGGAGGGATAACCCGGGTAACTATAGGCCGGTGAGTTTAACGTCAGTGGTAGGCAAGTTGATGGAGAGGGTTCTTAGGGACAGGATGTATGAGCACTTAGAGCGTTGCGATCTGATTAAGGATACGCAGCATGGCTTTGTAAAGGGGAAGTCTTGCCTTACGAATCTGGTAGAATTCTTTGAGGAGGTGACAAAAACGGTCGACGAAGGACGAGCCGTTGATGTCGTCTATATGGATTTCAGTAAGGCGTTTGACAAAGTCCCTCATGGTAGGTTGGCAGAAAAGATTAAGGCTCATGGGATACGTGGCCAGGTATCTAGATGGGTTGAGAACTGGCTTGCAAAGAGAAGACAGAGAGTAGTAGTGGAGGGGTCCTTTTCTAGCTGGAGGTCTGTCACTAGTGGTGTGCCGCAGGGCTCAGTACTGGGATCTCTTCTCTTTGTAGCGTATATAAATGATTTGGAAGAGGGAGTAAGTGGTGTGATCAGCAAATTTGCTGATGACACCAAGATGGCTAGATTGGCAGGCAGTGAGGATCAGTGTCTGGCAATACAACGGAATATTGATACACTGGTGTATTGGGCAGATACATGGCAAATGGAGTTTAATCCGGATAAATGTGAGGTGATGCATTTTGGCCGGAATAATGTAGGGGGGAGTTATATGATAAAGGGTAAGCCCATAAGAAGTATAGAATCGCAGCGAGACCTGGGGGTGCAAGTGCACAAGTCTTTGAAGGTGGCAGTACAAGTGGAGAAGGTTGTGAAGAAGGCCTATGGTATGTTAGCCTTTATAGGAAGGGGTATAGAATACAAGAGCTGGAGCCTAATGTTGCAGTTGTATAGAATGTTGGTTAGGCCGCATTTAGAGTACTGCGTCCAGTTCTGGTCGCCTTACTACCGGAAGGACGTGGAGACTCTGGAGAGAGTGCAGAGGAGGTTTACCAGGATGTTGCCTGGTATGGAAGGACTGGGTTATGAGGAAAGATTGAAGAAATTGGGGCTCTTTTCCCTTGAAAGATGCTGACTGAGGGGGGATCTAATAGAGGTATATAAGATTATGAAGGGTATAGATAGAGTAAACAGAGGTAAGCTATTTCCTATGATAGAGACACACAGTACGAGGGGCCATGGACTTAAGGTGAGGGGGGAGAGGTACAACACAGATATTAGAGGGAGGTTTCTCACAGAGGGTAGTGGGGGTATGGAATGCTCTGCCAAGTAAGGTGGTGGAGGCAAGCACGCTAGAGTTGTTTAAGAGTAACTTAGACAGGCACATGAGTGGGTTGGAGATGGGTGGATATAGGAGATCGTTTTAAATGAGGGTCATTAGCACTGGGGCGTCCCTGGTAAGGTAAATGGATATGGTATGATAATAATGTTTTTTTTCTTTTCATTCACAGGTTTTAAGTCGGTCCGCCTTGTTATCCAACGAGGGGCATACACACGATGGGTCATACTGGGGCTGCTCTTGGTTGTTCGAGATTGGCCATTAGCGTGTGCTTAAACTGGACCAGATGCTGGGCAAGACGACAGCTCAGTGACTATCACTGTTTGCTGTGCAGACACATGGATTTGGGCCGGTGTCTGTGGGAGTTTGTGCATTCTCCCCTTGCTTGCGTGGGTTTTCTCCAGGTGCTCCGGTTTCCTCCCACACCCCAAAGATGTGCTATTAGGCTGATTGGCAGGAATAAATTGTCCCTAAATTAGTTTCCCTCAATGTGGATGGCCATAAACCAATAGATAAGGGTCATGGGTGGAGGGGGGGGGACTGGTAGTGTTAAAATGGCAGCGCGGGCTCGTTGGGCCGAAGGGCCCGTTTCCCGGGCTGTTTTTGTTCTTTGTTCTCTCATCTTTTCAGCAACAGGTCAACAGCCTCAGTACACTTCCACAGGGGCCAGGTGCCCTCTGCTATCTCACTCACAAAGGCCATTATTATCTGAGTCTTAACAATAATAGTTGGCCGAACTACTTAAATGTAGTGGCAACAAAAAGAAATGCAACATTATTTTTGCTTGAAATTCAATAGGAAAACTTGTTTCCAGGTTTTGTGGGATAGTAGATCCAGCCAATTGTTACCCCCTGCCCATAACCAAGGAGAGCTCTGACCAATATCACAACTGCAATCAGTGAATTCAACAGTGTGGCAGAGTTTGATCTTCTAGCCTGCATTCCTCAGCTAGTCACCAGATTAATTCAGTGAGCCCTTCATATAGGTTTTGTAAGAAAGGGTGTTACAATTATGAAGTTTAGAAAGATTGTTATATTTTAAGACTTTTTAAATTTGTATTTTTAAATTTAGGGTAAAATGAAAGGGTTCATATGACCAGTTGAGAAGTCTGTTCAATAGCAAACCTGGTTGGGTTAATTGTTATATATTAAAAGGGGTCCCAGATTGTTTCATTTGGGAGGTACAAGGTGTTTACACTTGGAGACAATGGCAACAGCATGTGTGTGAACTGTGGATAGACAGCAAGTCCAAGAAGGTATTAAGAACGCTGGGCCATAAACAGTTGTGCTTTCAACTGATCAAGGTGAAAGAGAATTGAACTCTAAAGGACAGCTAATCAGCAACCCTATCTGGATACAAGGCCCTTATGATTCACACTGCCATGGTGATGGGCTTTGAGATGGCAGAGTTACAGAAGAAGCCATGGTGATATCAGGTTACAGGCTAAGGAGATTAAGGGGAGATCATGGCATAGTGGTACTGTCACTGGACTAGTAACCTAGAGACCCAGGGTAATGCTACTGGGAACCTGGGTTCGAAACGCACCAGATGTTGAAATTTGAATTCAACAAAAATCTGGAGCTCTCATGATGACCATTAAATCATTATTATAAAAACTTATCTAGTTCATTAATGTCCTTTAAGGAAGGAAATCTGCCACCCTGACATCGTCTGGTTTGCATATGACTCCAGATCCACAGCAATGTGATTGAATCTTAAATGTTCTCTGATCAAGCGCTCATTCAGGACATTAAATGCTGTTCACATGCTGGTGCTCAGATTCCAAAGACCAAACTTTGGGGATTTAAAACAAGGCTAAAACAAAGCTAAAACTAGAAATACTTAAAAATTTGCACCATGAAAGATAACTTCCAGACCGGAAAAGGAAAAGACTGGATGGAAGTAAACTCTTGGGTGCCAAGAATCATTTTGGACTGATTCTGGGAAAATTGAATATCTGCTTAAAAGGTCAGTGTTTCCTCCCCCCCACCATGTGTTAAAAATTCTGTTTTGCAATTTGAAGCCTACAAAAATAGTCAATAGTTTCTTGTCACAATAAACATCTTACAACGTGAAGTCTTGTTGTGTCATCCATTCAGCTAATAACTGCAAATTCAAATTTCTTTTTAAAGTAATTGATCTCTATGGGGATCGTAACAATGGTTTCTAATAAATGTAAAAAGCAAGTAACTTATTTTGGGAAATTTGCCATTTATTCACTGTTAATGAGTGACTTCTGATAGCTACTGGTCAGGTGAAAGAATGATGTGGAGATGCCAGCATTGGACTGGGATAGAACAGAAAGAAATCTTTCAGTATCTCGTGTTGTGGGATTTCTTTCAGGTGAAAGAATTGCAGCTTTCATTTCAATCTTATTACATATATCAGTGTCAGTGGACAGATTAAGCAAATCCAAATTATTACTTAAAATTAATTTGACATTATAGCAATCATTTACCAGAACTTCCACTCACAACATCAAGCATTACACCAACATCAATTGAGAGGAAAAAGGAAATAAATAAACTGAACACAGTTTGTTATCCTTCCTTTATGGATAACTATGTTAATGAATTTGCAAAGACTGTTCAGAACCTTTAATATAAATGGACAATTTTTCCCTTTTAGGATTATGGGGCAAGATTTCTCAGATGGGAAGTTTCTTGCCCCACCACCAAAAACATCGAAGGGATTACAGCTACTCCACAGCCGCTTTATCTTCCATGGAGTGTTAAGTCATTTGGGTGTGATCTCCACTCCTTGCTGAGGAGGAAGTTGTGCTTCAGAGAGCTGCCAGCCAACCCGGCAGCACCACTGGGAGTGTTGGACACTGCTGGGAATACATGCAGTTCCACCAGTCTAAGTGTGGAAGCCCAGAGGATGACCCAGGTGTGGGGTCATACAATGGGGATAGGAGGAAAGTACTGGAGATGGGAAAGGATATGCTTGCCACAGAAGAAGTGCAGCAAAGGTTCACCAGACTAATTCTTGGGACTTGACGTTCAGCCTACATTCTCCAGAGTTTTGGAAGAATGAGAGATGATCTCATTGAAGTATACAAAATTCTTACAAGACGTGACATGAACCAGCAGACACAGTCTCAGAATAAGAGACAAAATATTTAGGACTGCAATGAGAGGAACTTCTTCACTGGGTGATTTGAAATTTCCTACTCCAAAGGGCATTGGGGGCTTAGTGATTGCGAATATTCAAGACATAAATTGATAGATTTTGGGTGTTAAAAAATATCAACGGATTTGGTGAGATTGTGGGAAAGTGCCTTTGAGATAGAAGATCAACCATGATGGTATTGAATGGTGGAGGATCGAGGGTACCGTTGTTTAAAAAGGGTAGGAGGGATAGCCTGGGTAACTACAGGCCGGTGAGTTTAACGTCAGTGGTAGGCAAGTTGATGGAGAGGATTCTTAGGGATGGGATGTATGCGCACTTAGAGCGTTGCGATCTGATTAAGGATACGCAGCATGGCTTTGTAAAGGGGAAGTCTTGCCTTACGAATCTGGTAGAATTCTTTGAGGAGGTGACAAAAACGGTCGACGAAGGACGAGCCGTTGATGTCATCTATATGGATTTCAGTAAGGCGTTTGACAAAGTCCCTCATGGTAGGTTGGTACAGAAGATTAAAGCTCATGGGATATGTGGTCAGGTATCTAGATGGGTAGAGAACTGGCTTGCAAAGAGGAGTAGTGGAGGGATCCTTTTCTAGCTGGAGGTCTGTCACTAGTGGTGTGCCGCAGGGCTCAGTACTGGGACCTCTTCTCTTTGTAGCGTATATAAATGATTTGGAAGAGGGAGGAGGTGGTGTGATCAGCAAATTTGCTGATGACACCAAGATGGCTGGATTGGCGGGCAGTGATGAGCAGTGTCTGGCAGTACAGCGGGATATTGACAGGCTGGTTGATTGGGCAGATACATGGCAAATGGAGGTAAGCTATTTCCTATGATAGAGACACACAATACGAGGGGCCATGGACTTAAGGTGAGGGGGGAGAGGTACAACACAGATATTAGAGGGAGGTTTTTTACACAGAGGGTAGTGGGGGTATGGAATGCTCTGCCAAGTAAGGTGGTGGAGGCAAACATGCTAAAGTCATTTAAGAGTAACTTAGGCACATGAGTGGGTTGGAGATGGGTGGATACAGGAGATTGTTTTAAATAAGGGTAATTAGCATTGGGGTGTCCCTGGTAAGGTAAATGGATATGGTACAATAATAATGTTTTTTTTCCCTTTTCATTCACAGGTTTTAAGTCGGGCCGCCTTGTGTCCAACGAGGGGCATACATGCAATGGGTCGTACTGGGGCTGCTCTCAGTTGTTCAAGATTGGCCTAGTGCTTCATGTCGTTAGTGTGTGCCTAAACTGGACAAGATACTGGGCAAGATGACAGCTCAGTGACTATCGCTGATTGCTGCGCAGACACATGGATTTGGGCCAGTGTCTGTGGGAGTTTGCGCATTCTCCCCGTGCTTGCGTGGGTTTTCTCCGGGTGCTCCGGTTTCCTCCGACACCCCAAAGGTGTGCTGTTAGGCTGACTGGCAGGAATAAATTGTCCCTAAATCAGTTTCCCTCAATCTGGATGGCCATAAAACATTAGACAAGGGTCGTGGGTGGAGGGGGGGGACTGGTGGTGTTGAGATGGCGGCGCAGGCTCGTTGGGCCGAAGGGCCTGTTTCCCGTGCTGTTTTTGTTCTTTTGTTCTTCTTTTGAGGGGCCAAATGTCCTACTCCTTCTATGTTCCTAATGTTATTTGATGTGGACGTGGACATTTTCAATCTATTGTGAAATTTCCCTCCTATTTTAGTTCTTCAGGTGAAAGATATAGAAATAGTTATTAGTGCAGGATTTTACATTAGATAACGTTAATGACACAAAGTAAATGTAACAATCTGGGCAATCTTCCCAATCCCCTGCAAGTTTGCAGGAAAAGGTTCCAGAGAGGCTTTCCTGACAAGTAACCAACTCTGACCAGTCTTCTATTTTGAGAGGGGCGGCTGAGGCCTGGGTAGTCTGTCCATCCTCTCCTGAATTGTGACTCAATGACAAATTATTGGACACTTAAAACCTTGTGTTAATATCAAACATCAGGTCAAGCCCAAGATAGGATGCAATGCCTTATCCTGTTAGATTGGATCTTGTTTGCTTCTCTTGTGGGGACCATGAATTGGATTTCAATTACAATTTGGTTTTTGGAGCAAGCAAGGAGATGGATTCGGGCTTGCCTGGTCCCTCTGAGCACTGGCTTTGTAACTTCAAAAATGGAGTAAAACATTTTTTTAAAAATCTGTGTCCTGCTTAGCTGTAATTTTGAGGCCAGTGAATGGAGTTTAGAGACAAAAGAGAGGGAAGCCCAACTGATCACCCTGTCTGTTATCAGATGAGAAAGGGGAAATGGGAATGCCGAGGTAGAGAAACCAAAACTGACCCAACATACCACTTAATTTACTAATCCCTTGCTGCAACTACATGTTAGCCTTCAGTGACTTGTGAATAAGGACACCTAGAACCCTTTGAACATTAACACGTCTCAATCGCTCTTAAAATTTTAAGAAATACTCTGCATTTGTTTTTTGTACCAAAGTGGATAACTTCACATTGTTCCACATTATATTCCATCTGCCATGTTCTTGCCCCTTCATTCAACCGGTCCAAATCCCCTTGAAGCCTCTTTGCATCATCCACACAACTCACATTCCCACCTAGATTTAGGTTATCAGTAAACTTGGAAATATTACATTTGGTCACCACATCCAAATCATTGATAGATAGTGAATAGCTGGGGCCCAAACACTCATCCATGCAGTATCCCACTATTTACTGCCTGTCAAACTTAGAGACCTTTATTCCTACTCTATATTCTGTCCGTTAACCAATTTTTAATGTATGCCAGCATCAGCACAATTATTCATCATTTATATAAATGACATGTGCGGAGGCAGAGTCTGCACGTTCTCCCCGTGTCTGTGTGGGTTTCCTCTGGGTGTTCCGGTTTCCTCCCACAGTCCAAAGATGTGCGGGTTAGGTGAACTGGCCATGCTAAATTCCCCCTCAGTGGACCTGCACAGGCACTGGACTGTGGCAACTAGGAGATTTTCACAGTAACTTCATTGCAATGTTAAGATAAGCCTACTTGTGTCTAATAAATAAACTTTACTTTTAGGATTAGTAAGTTTGCAGATGACACAAAGATTGGCCCAGAGATTAACAGTGAGGTTGAGGTTCTTGGGCTACAGGAGATATTGATAGGATAGTCAAGTAGGCAGATAAGTGGCAGATAGAATTTAACCCTGAAAAGTGCAAGGTGGTACACTTTGGAAGGAGTAATTTGACAAGGAAGTATTCAATGAATGGAATGACACTAGGAAGTTCTGGGGAACAAAGAAACCTTAGTGTGTTAGTCCATAGATCTCTGAGACGTAGGGGCATGTTAGTGGGACGGTGAAAAAGGCATATGTGACACTTTCCTATATCAATCGAGATAAGAGTTCAAAAGCAAGGAGGTCATTTGGAGTAATACAGAACTTTAGTGAGATGACAGCTAGAGTACTGTGTGCACATTATTAAATCTACAGAGCAGAAGGATGCCATTTGGCCCATCAGGCTTGCACCAACAACAATCCCACCCAGGTCCTATCTCCATAACCCCACATATTTACCCTCCTAGCCCTTCTGACATAAAGGGCAATTTAGCACGGCCAATCAACTTAACCCACACATTTTTGGAGTGGGGGAAAAAACCCATGCAGTAACAGGGAGAACATGCAAACTCCACACAAACAGTGACTTGAGGCTGGAATTGAACCCAGGTCCCTGGCACTGAGTGTCAACAGTGCTAACAACTGTGCCACTATGCCGCACATTGTGGGAAGGATGTGACTGCACTGGAGGGGATGGAGAGGAAATTCACCAGAGTGCTGTCTGGGATGGAACATTTAGGTTAAGAGAGGTTGGATAGGCTTGGTTGTTTTTATTGGAGCAGAGGAGACTGAGGAGAGACCTGATCAAGGCGTATAAGGTTATGAGCATGGACAGGGTGGATAGGAGGTGGCCATTTCCCTTAGTTGAAGGGTCAAGCACAAGGGCACACAAGTTCAAGGTGAAGGGCAGGAGAGTTGGGAGGTATGCGAGGAAAATCGTTTTTACCCAGAGTGGTGATGATCTGGAATGCACTGCTTGGGAGTGTGATAAAGGCAGGTTGTTTCATATCCTTTAAAAAGTACCTGGATGAGCATTTGGCATGTGATAATATTCAAGGCTCTGGGCCAAGTGCTTGTAAACGAGATTAGGTAGGTCAGGTGTCAGTGCAGACTTGATGGGCTGAAGGACCTTTGTGCACTGTGAGATTCTGTGATCTTACATGGAAGAACATGCACACACATTGTCACTTATTTTGTTTAGCTGAAATGGGTGTAGTCATTTATTGAATCATTCCTCAAAGCAATAACTTGACCAATCAGGATCAAGCTGCATGGTTTAAATTTCACACTATGCAACACTTTGACTAATTAGACGCCACATGCCAAACAATTAGCACTCTCTTCTCATACTGCATAAATTGTTATTTTCCCCCATATTGATATTTTTGTAATGTCCTGATCAGTGCTTTGTCTACTCCTTTTCATATTTCTCAGTGAATGCAAATCCTAATAGTCAGATTTATTTACAATAATTTTTCACTATCGTCTTGAGATGGCAGAAGCCACTCAAATATACTTATAACAGTTGTAACATCAGGAGCATATATGTGCCTTTATGACCACTCAGATGGTTCAGTGGATGAACACAAATTGTGTTATCACCAGAGGCTAGGAAAATTCCAGATTTAAGCCTTGGTCTTTGTCAAGTTAACCGATTCCCATCCGGATAGTGGAAGGTACATCACTCTTTCTTTAATCCTTTTATATTAATGCATGGAAACAAGTTGCATGGTGTCCTTATGTGTAGGTTTTGTCTCATGGAGGTAGCATGCAACATCAAAGAGAAGCAGTTCTCTAACTGAAGATGCATGATGAACCACATTGTGGGCAAGGGCAGGATGGGTTCTTCAGTTAAGACACAGCATGCCAGAATTAGCAAGGTCTGCAAAATAAATTAAGTTGTGCAGGAGAACTGGCCTCAATCTGCATACTCGTTAGAGGTTATAAAGAAGTCTATCTGTACTAGCTTGGGGATTGATAACAGTGTAAGAGATAACAAAGTGTAGTCTAGCTGGCTCTATTCCTTCGAGCATGGCTTGTGAGAGACCCAGTACACTAAACATTTGAAAAATACGCTGATGTAATTGAAAACCAATTAAATGGGCTAAACACAAGTATTATCTTATATGGCACATGGTTGGAGCCAAAAACAGTATAAAGAAAGAGGACACAAAGAAATCATGCAGCTGTGGACAGAGTGATTTGGTCAACCACTCTGAAAACGCACATGGAGACTTGCTTGGTAGACTGACCACTAAGGCAAACTCTTGCTTGCAAGCCTACTAAGTAACCAGTATTGTGAGTATATATGTTTGCTTAATGGTAATAATGTGTACCGCCTTTAGTGGAATAGTATCCAAATTGTTCTGTGCCATTGATACCGAATAGAAACAAGAGCTTTTAGGCTGGGTAGAGGGTCTTCCAACAGCAATAAGAGAAATCATTAGAGGGTACAAATATTAGAGTCCTTGCTTTTGACTACCATCCAGTAACCCGCAAATGAAAAGCATCTAAATGTACAACATGAGACTTAATTGTCCCATTCCCACAGTTAAACATTTAACAGTGTGTTTTAATTGTAGACATGGGAATACTGTACCTTGTATGGGATATTAGTTTATTTAAATAGATTACTTAATAGAAGAGTATCTAAGCTTTCATCTGTTAATCATTAATTTTAAACCTAAAGATTAATGATGATAAATAGTATAAAAATAGTCTATCACAGAGTGTTTCCTTGATTTAATGTTGTTTCCTGAATTGAGCTTTTGAAGTCAGAAGCTGTTAAATGTGTTTTATTTTGCACATCTAGTTAGGGGGTACAGTGAACCATGTCCCTGGCAAGATCCCATATACACATACTCAAAACAACTTTAAATTAGGAGAGAAATCTAAAAACGGGTGTGTGTGTGTGTGTGTGTGTGTGTGTGTGTGTGTGTGCGCGCGCGCACCTGATGCAGCTTAAACTATATGTAGGAGTACAGTAGCCTAGTG
This sequence comes from Carcharhinus amblyrhynchos, assembly GCF_965287045.1. NCBI lineage: Eukaryota > Metazoa > Chordata > Chondrichthyes > Carcharhiniformes > Carcharhinidae > Carcharhinus > Carcharhinus amblyrhynchos. The sequence continues at coordinate 42,997,262 of NC_137340.1, forward strand.
GTTAATTATTGGAGTAGTAATCTAGAAGTCTCAACAATTGATCTGGAAACACAAGTTAAAATCCCACCACAGCAGTTGAGGAATATAAACTCTATTAGTTAATAAATCCGGAACAAATTGCAAGTTTCAGTATTGGTGACTTTTAAATTGTCATAAAACCTATATGATTCACCAATGTCTTTTAGGGAAGGAAATTTGCTGTTCCTACCAGGTCTACATGTGACTTCAGACTTACGACTTACTTTTAAATTATTTTCTGAAATCAACTAGTAAAACCACTTAGTTGTATCAAATAGCTACAGGAAACAATAAAAGTAAAACTGGATGGACAACCCAACATCATGCTAGACACCAGAGAAGACAACAGTATACCCAGTCAGTTGACCCTGCAAAATTCTTCTCAGACTATTCAAGCAACAGCCTGTCATAGCAGCCATACTCTTTTGAAACTGTCACGTTTTTCTTTTTCAATTATTGTCTACCTCAAACCCATAAGAACTTTAAAAGCAGAAATTCCTTCAAAATACTGATGGTACTCCAACAGGGCTTTAATTTGCTTGCTATAGGTTGTCTAAGTCCCCAAAGCATACAAGAATGCTGGAATCATTATTGCCCAGTAAGACAAGTTTGTGTCATTGCAGAACCTCGTCCTCATTTTTTTTGCTGCATTCATTACTTCATCACACCTCTAGCAAATTACCCACACGAGTGGAGATAATCCACAGAACAGATGGGGAAACTGTTCAACATATGCCACTTTCATTCCAAAGCCAAAATCGCTCCCACCTAAGTCATTGAACTTCAGTATGCAGATGATACTCTTGTGTGTGCTCACCATCCCTGGGGATGTCCTATCCTGCCACCAGAATACACTTACCAGATGCAGCAACAGTATGATATACAGTCAACAGAAAGTGTCTCTGGGAATCCACAACATTGATTCCATACCCAATGAAGTCTCATGACATCAAGTCAAACATAAGTAAACCTTCCGCTGATTATCACCTACTGCTCTCCTCAGCTGATGAATTAGCATTCCTGTATGTCGAATACCAATTGCACAAAATGGAAAGGGCAGCAAGGTAAAAATAGAAGTATACTCTGGATGGCATCTTCAATTTCCATTATCAAGAATAGCTCAGAAATACCTGTTGCAATTCTCCCAAAAGCACTGATTTGGCAGGAAAACTGTTCTAGATCCTGACTGTTTTCTCAGTTGAACCTCTCATCCAAATCTCCCCACTCTTTGTACTGCAGAGGTCTCAATTGTGAATCTCATTAAAAACTCAGGGAAGTGGGGCCTATTCACACCAGAGTCTGACTCTGTTTTGGAACTCTGTGCATGTGCAGTGGCCCTGATTTGTCAGTCTCTCCATTTGCTGACCAGCTCGATCGCTGGCCAGCCCGGGATCCCCACAGTGCTGCCCTCCCACGGCCCCCACAACAATTCCTGGGCCAGTCCTGAGACCCCACCCCCACCCTGGAGCGCCCTGATGTCCACCACCCCCCAACCCTGCCCAGCAGTGGCAATCCCACCTCCTCACCCTGGCAGACCCCACCCCTCCATCCCAGCAGACCACCAATCCGCCTCAATCGCTGCTCTCCCTCCATCCCAGACTGATCCCAATGCAGAATGGTAGCAGGACCTTCCCATCCCTACCAATCACTCCTAGGGCCCTGCCCACAATAGGCCTCACACCCTTGGCACTATGGATGGGCAGTGCCAAGGTGCCCCCTGAACATGGGCACTGCCAGGGTGCCCATGCCCAGGGGGCGCCACCACCCCTGCCACCCGACCCCCTGGGACAGCTCCTGATTGCCCCTCTTTATTCCAGTGGGGTCTCCCACTAGTTCCCCAAACATGGGGAGCTACTCACCGGAATGAAGTACTCCTGACGGTGTGGGAGATTCAATCGAGACCGGTAAGTTCCTGATAATTACATTCAGACTACATTTAAAACATATTAAAAACAGATTCAAATTACTTACCTGCCTTCCTGCCGGTTTCCAAAGTGGTCTGGCCTGCAACTGTGCGCTGGCTCTGGGAGATGCGCATGCGTTCCCGGTGCATGCACAAATCCCAGAACAAGGCCGATGACGCGCATCTCCCACCCCGACCTGCCAGAAAAGTTGCAGGTCAGGATGAGAGAATCACGGCTACTATTACTGAATTATTCAAGTCCTAAAGGACTAGTATGCAGACTGGGATCAGGAGTGGGAATTGAGCTTCATAACTAAATCTATTTTATTCCAGATAATGTTAAACACTATCTGCCTCAGAGCATGCCAACATTTGGATGTGGACCTGTATCAGGCCCAAAGGCCCTTATATGAATACACAAATGGGTAAAGGATACCTATAGGGTGTGTGTGTGTGTGTGTGTGTGTGTGTGTGTGTGTGTGTGTGTGTGTGTGTGTGTGTGTGTGTGTGTGTGAGAGAGAAAAAAAGATTCAATTTCTAGGTCAGTATATCTTCCACTGCATACTGCCAAAAAAGTGGGCATACACTGGCATGTTCAGTTTACTCTTGTACATCCTCCATTGTATCCTCGCTGTGAACAACAGCAACTGGAATGAGATCAGTTTATTGCCTGCTGAGTACGTAATGCTGTTTTAAAGAGAGGAGGGATATGTGTTTACAGAACCATGAATAACCACATTGCATAAATAGGGCACTGAACAATACTGAAAGTAAACAAATTATAATGCGGAGGATTGTTGAAATATTTGCAGTTTACCTTTTAAAGAGTTAGATGCGTGAGTCCTTGTCTTATGTTCTTGCATCAATAAATCTTACTTCATTACACATCATCAGCTGATGGAGTAAATTAGGACTTGAGTAAAAGGTCATCCAGATTATAAACCTAATTGAAGTGTTTGTATTGATTTATAGATGCAGCCAGACTTTGTGACAAACCAATCTTCTAATCAGCTTACACAGTCAGGTTTATTTAAAATAAGTATCAACATTCCTATAAGGGAAATCAGTTCTGTACCAGGTCCAAATAAGCAAAGATTCATGTCTATGGTCACAGCTTACAGATAAAAACAGAGGATATGAGCAGGAGTAACCATTTGGCTCCTCCAGCCTTCTCTGTCACTTCAATACGATTATGGCTGACCCTCTTTCTCAACTCCACATTCCCACTCTCTCTCCCCATCCTCTTGACATTTTTAGAGTTTAGAATTCTATCTCCTTCTTTCTTAAATATATTTAGTGACTTGGCTTCCACAGCCTCCTGTGATAGAGAATTCCAGAGGTTCACCACGGGTAAAGAAATCTCATTTTCAAACTAAGTGGCCTATGGTAACCTGAGACTGTGACCCCTGGTTCTAGGCTCTTCTAATCAAAAATATCAGCTCTGCATCCAGTCTATCCAGGCCTGTCAGGATTTTATACTTTTCAACCCCCTCTTATTCTTCTGAACTACAGTCAATGCAAGCCTCGTTGACCCAATCCCTCCTCGTACAACAATCCTGCCATGCCAGGAACCAGCCTGTTGCACTTCCTATCTGGCAAGTATAATCTTTCTTCGGTAAGGAGAACAAAGCTGAACACAATACTCCAGGAATATAAGCAAAAGCAAAACACTACAGATGCTGGAAATCTGAAATAAAACAGAAATGTTGGATAAACTCAACAGAACAGTAGATGGGTAATTTAGACCCAAAATGTTAACTCTGTTTTTCTCTACAATACTCCAGATGACAATACTTTGGGTGTGGTCTCACCAAGGCCATGTACAGCTGTAATAAGTCTTACAACACCAGGTTAAAACAAGTTTATTTGTGATTCCAAATAAACCTGTTGGACTTCAGTCTGGTGTTGTGAGACTTCTTACTGTGCCCATTCCAATCCAACGCTGGCATCTTCACATTATGTACAGCTGCAGTACAACATCCTGGCTCCTGTACTCAAATCCTTTTACAATAAAGGCCAACATACCATTTGCCTTCCTAAACGCTTGCTGCAAATGCATGCTTGTTTTCAGTGACCAGTGTACAAGGATGCCTTTGTACATCAACATTTGCCAATTTATCACCATTTAAATAATACTGTCATTCTGCTTTTCCAACCGAAATGGATAAGTTCACACTTGTCTATGTTTTACTGCATCTGCCATATATTTGGCCAATCACTGAACTTTTTAATTCCTCTGCACCACTCCACCTAATTTTATGTCATCAGCAAACTCGGAAATATCACACTTGAATTCCTCATCAAAATTATTGATATATGCTATGAATAGCTGGAGTCCAAGCACTGATTTCTGTTGTGCCCCACTGCCTTCCACACTGGAAAAGACCCATTTATTCTGACCCTGTCTGCTAATCAGCTCTCAATCTATGCCAGTATATTACACCTAATCCCATGCGCTTTAATTTTGCGCACAAACCTCTCATGCAGGACTTTATCAAAAGCTGAGAATTCAAATACATTACATCTACTGGTTTTCCCTTATCCATTCTGCTTGTTGCGCCCTTAAAATAACTCCAGTAGATTCATCAAACATTTCCATATCATGAATCCATGTTGACTTTGTCTAATTTTGTTGATATTTTTCTGATCATCTTGTTGTAAAACTCTAGCATTTTCCAAGCTACTGATGTTAGACTAATTGGTCTGTATTTCCAGGTTTTCTCCCTCCTTTTTTAGAATCGTGGAGTTTATTTCCTACCTTTTCTTTAGTCTCAGGCTATCAATATAGAAGTTGCACTTTGGCTTTTTAAATTGGCTTGATAACAATTCAACAACTTGTATGTATAACACATTTAACACGGTAAAATATCACATGATTGTTATCAAAGAAAATGTGACATTGAATCACAATGAGACATAAAGATAGATGACCAGAAGCTTGGTCAAAAATACAGCTTTTAAAGAAAATCTTAAAGAGAGTAAATAGAGTGAAGAGAGTTTAGGGAGGAAATTTCAGAGCTTGGGCAGCTGAAAGCACAGCCCCAGTGGTTGAAAATAAAAGATGTATAAGTGGTCAGAATCAGAGGACTGCAGAATATCAACAAAGTTATTAAACTAGAAAAGGTTAGGGCGAGTCAAGCTCATGGACGGATACAAGAACAGAGATGAGAATTTTAAAATCAGTCTGCTGGACTGGAGTCAGTGTAAGTCAAACACAGCAGAATGATAACTCAATAGGCAGCAGACTTTTGAATCAGGATGCAAAGTAGGAGGTTGACCAGGACTGCTCAGGAATCCTCAGATGTAGAGGTGAAAAAGGCATGGATAAGGGTTTCAGCAGCAAATGAGCTGATGCAAGGATAGAGCTATACGATGTCATGGACGTGGAAGTAGATAATCATGGCAATGAAGAGCTGGACAGAGTGGTGAAGAAGGCATTTGGCATGCTTGGTTTTATCAGTCAGAACATTTAATACAGGAGTTGGATGTCTTGTTGAAGTTATACAGGACATTGGTAAGGCCACACTTGGAATACTGTGTGCAGTTCTGGTCACCCTATTATAGAAAGGATATTATTAAACTAGAAAGAGCACAGAAAATATTTACTATGATGCTATAGGGACTTGATGGTTTGGGTTATAAGAAGAGGCTAGATAGACTGGGATTTTTCCTCTGGAGCGAAGGAGGCTTAGGGGGTGATCTTAATAAGAACATAAGAACATAAGAAATAGGAGCAGGAGTAGGCCATCTAGCCCTTCAAGCCTGCCCCGCCATTCAATAAGATCATGGCTGATCTGTTGTGGCTCAGTTCCACTTTCCCGCCCTCTCCCCATAACCCTTAATCCCCTCTCTTATCAAGAACCCATCAACCCGCTTCTTAAAAATATTTAGCGAGGCAGCCTCCACCACTTCAACGGGCAGAGAATTCCAGAGATTCACCACCCTTTGAGTGAAGAAGTTCCTCCTCAACTCCGTTCTAAACCGCCTCCCCTTTATCTTGAGGCTGTGCCCCCTAGTCCTACTGTCTTTTTTGAGCGGGAAGAGTCTCTCCACCTCTATCCTATCCATCCCATTCATCATCTTATACGTCTCAATGAGATCTCCCCTCATTCTTCTAAACTCTAACGAGTACAAGCCTAGTTTATATAAAATAATGAGGGGCACAGATCAGCTAGACAGTCAATATCTTTTCCCAAAAGTAGAGGGGGTTAAAACTGGAGGACATAAGTTCACAGTGAGAGGGGAGAGATATAAAAGTGCCCAAAGGGGCAATTTTTTCACACAGAGGCTGGAGTCTGTCTGGAACATGCTGCCAGAGATAGTAGTAGAAGTGAGTACAATGTTCTCTTTTAAAAAGCATTTAGATAGTTACAATGGATAAGATGGGTATAGAGGGATATCGGCCAAATGCAGGCAATTGGGATTAGCTTAGGGGTTTAAAAAAAAGGCAGCATGAACAAATTGAGCCAAAGGGCCTATTTCCATACTGTAAACCTCTATGACTATGATATGAGAATAGAAACTTGGCTCAGTGTCAAACAGGCTGCCAAGGTTACAAAAACAAATCAACTAAATACACTTGCTTTTGGTTACAGTTGAATTGATAACCCATGCAAGTGGCAATAGCAGTTTACTTTTTTTTAAACTGAGTGCGCTCTGCCTTTTTAGAGGTTAGTTGAAAAGTGGTGGAGTCTATTCTTAGTTCTTTCTTTATTGGAAACAATCTTGCACGTTACCATGAAAATGGAGTATGTTCTAGGAAAAGCCAAACAGTGGATGCTAAATAATTGCTCATTAAAGGTGCAGAAAGGGACAGCTGGCAGTAAGTCAGCTCAAGAGTACACTGCACAGTCCCACATGACATTCATTTGCATTCCTTCACTTTTTCATATAAACTACAGCTGTACACAATTATTTGTGACTTTCTCAATTGCAATTTCTGTTTTAACAACCATTTATCTATTCCCATTTTCTTCAAATATAAAGTTCATTAAAGTAAAATAGCAATCAATGAACTTTTTGTTTGTTTTCATTTTGCAATATCCATTATTGGGTCCATTAGTCAACATGCCTCAAATTGAGTTGTCCTAGTTTCTACCTGTACTGTCCACGAAAGAGAAAGGAAACTCAAAACTTTAAATTGACTCAGCAAAGTTGGTGGCTGCTTTGAACAGTTTGAAAGAACTAAAGACTCAAAAGTTAGTCACACTGAAGCATGGCATTTCTGAAGCTTAAGCTTCCAGAATGCCGAAAACAAACTGGGATAGGAAATGGAAGTGTGAAACTAAGATGGCTGATTTGGATGAAGCATTATTTAAGTGCTTTAATATCATAAAAAACCTCAGTAAATCCCATTTCATGGTTGTTTGTTGTGAGGTTTAATTAATGAATTTGCCAAAGAAGTTGCGGTGGAAAGTTTTGAAGCATCAAATGGATTCCTGTGCTGCTGGAAAGAAAGACAGTCTTGTTTATTAAAAGCTGTGCATTGACAAATCCATTGCTGATGCATCAACCGAGGATACATTTATGGGTTTACTTCAAGAGTATCCACTTGACTGCACTTGCAATTGTGAAATCATGGGACCTTTCTACCATGCCCTCTCTGATGAAACCTAAGCAAAAAAAATGTAAAGGATGACCAGTGGCAAAACAAAATAAGGCCTTCCGTACATGTTGTAGTATGCAAACCAAACTGCTCAGTCAAAATGAAACCATTTTTGACAAACAAGAATCTTCACTGACTGTGAAAATATGAAAGGTTGTCACGAAGAACACTATACAAATTCAAGTCTTTTTCATTTTTAAAAATTTGTATGATGGCACAATCAATTGAAGGAAAGTGGCTGTGATCTTTCACTGCTATGATGAGAAAGTAAAGTGTTGCTTTTGATAGATAATGCCACTTACTATGCACTTTCATGTGTTAAGGTCCAGTTTTTTAACCACTCTACACCACTTCCATCATCCATTTATGATGTTACAATATATTCATCTTTGTAAGGTATTATGTTTTCCTTCACACCATAAACCATCAAGAAGCATTTTTCTCATTTTTAAATTGCACAGTATTCATCCTTGCATGACGTTAAATTCAGGCAAGTAAAGGTTGTTTTACAATAGCTCAGTTCTGAGTTTTATTGCATTACTTTATTAAAATGTATCTGAAGTACTCAGTCATTTTAAATGATTTGAAATTATTAAAATAAAAGTATATTTTTCTCATTCCCAGGGCTAAAAAATTGATAAGGCCTAAAATGGGCATTAAAATCATGAAGTCCAATTAATCTACTCCCATTGAAAGTATGTAGGGAGCACTCAAACTTCATCCTGCCTTCTCATTCCAAATTAGTGGCTTGCAGGCAGGAGCTAAACACACTGCTGAGCGACAGCATGCAGGCAGGGGTCCAAGCTCGTACAAAGCTCATACCAAATAAAGCTCTTAAATGTTTTAAAGGGAGCTGCATCTGGCTATAGTAGATTATGCCACTGGCTGGGAAAAGCATTAAGCACAGGGAGAAACCTGATAAAACATTCTTGCATTCAGCACTGGAGACTTAGTGCAGCAGGTTGAAAGCAGGGAAGAGAGGTGGCTTATCTGCAGGCTGGCCACTGGTAAAGGTCAGAAATACTGGACACAAGGCCATTGCTTGCACATGCACAGATACAAAATGGCTACAGAAAAAGCAAAGAGCTGACTGGTATGCCAATATAATTAATTAAATAAATACAGAAGCACTTTTGCTGTTGCTGCAATTGCATTAATTGCTTTATTAATCCAAGAATTATTAGTAATAATAATTACATTAACAACTAATATGTAGTACGATATGTATAATCCTCCTCCCCCTCCCTCAGGTACCGAATCCTAAGAGGGCGTTGCTGACTATGGACCTCTATTGGATTGGTCCATGATTATGCTCAGCAAAGTATTAGAATGGTTTGCAATTGCCTTCTGCAGTATGGATGACAAGGAAACTCTCCTGCTCAAGGCACAGGTAAGGTTTACAGACTGATAATCAATCTATTTTGCCAAGGTGCAAACACATCTTCCATGGTCATCAAGTTCTTAAGTGGGATTTGAGCGTTCGAGCTTCTGGCCCAGCGGTAGGTACTCTACCATGGTGATACAAGGCATTTCCATTATATAACATAATAACTAATAGCAATATCAACAACCTAAAGCCAATGTACCCAACATGACATGGGGCAATTAGTGTTTATCCATTCCTGGCAAAATTCAGAATTTCTTCGTCTGCCAAGAATTCAATAGCACATCTTTACACTGAAAAACTGATGCCGATCTAGAGCTCTGCCTTCATGCAGCTCACTTCCAGAATGTTCCTCTTGTTTAACAGAGGTCATCATGGAGAAAATCCATTCTGTATGAGCACTGCTGCACAGTAAAGAAAACATAACTGATTTTCTTCATTTTCATGAATTTCTTCCCCCAGGTTTCTGCTGAAAAGTTTCAGGTATTTCTCTTCGCAGTGTTTCATTGAGAATATAACATTTTTCCTCAATGCTATATTCTTTGTGCAGCACGTCCATGTCAATCTCTATAAGATGGCACACTTGAAATTCTTCAAAGCACACAGTATTTGCAAGGGCTAATTTAAACATTCCCTTGTGAAAGCTGTTTCACAAAAGTTATATCTATCACTCAAGTATTGCTTTTTTTTTTAAATAGAAAGTTAAAAGGCTCATTTTCCTGCCATATCTGGTGCTAATTACTGCAAACTCCAAAAAAAAACTTGTCCCGAATCATTCTCTCCCATTCTTATTCATGTCACCCTTCAGTTCATATGCTGAGGTAACACTCAATAACTTGGCCTCTAGGACTCTCTTGCCTTGTCCTCTCACTTCAACTTCTTGGGGGTGATTCTCCCACCCCACTGCGCTAATTTTCTAGTGCAATCCGGTGGGAGAATCTCACGTCCGGGCATACACGGGATTTGTACATATGTTCCCACCACATGCTCATCTGCCAGCACTGGCACAATCTGATTGATGCTGGAAACCGGCAGGAACATCAGGTGCATCTTATTTTAATGCCATTTTAATGTGATTAGCAGGCCCGAGACTGAATTCTCTGGGCCCGCGAGTCTCTCCCTCTCCACCAGAATATTTTACTCTAGCAGGATTTATGGTAGATCCCCACTTTCAGGAATTACCAGATAGGCCCTGTTGGACTGAATGGAGACAACAGAGACCTCCTAGACGATTGGGCAGAAAGGGTGTGGTGTCCCCTCGAGCATGGGGACAGTGCCAAAGGGTGGGGCCTATAGTGGACAGGGCCTGGTAAGGGCGGTGTGTAGGGGGCAATTGGTGGGGGTGGGAAGTCCTGCTGCCACTCTGCATGGGGATGGAGGGGCAGGAGGGAGGCTAGCGATTGGTGTGAGGTAGATAGGAGTCTGCCGAGGGGAGTTGCGGGAGGACACAATTGGGCCATTGGTGGTGGTGGTGGTGGGGTGGGGGGGGGGCAGCACTTCACAGGTCCTGGGCTTGCCAGCAAAGAGAGAGGCTGACAGTTCAGGGACACTGCGCATATGCAGAGGCTCGCTAGTTTCAGCCTCCTAGGCAGGAATGAGCCCCACCACCTGAAATCTAATGATATTCACTCTGATGGTCTCTGCATTGCACAGAGTGTGGGAGATTCCTTGCTGAACTCCCACTGAAAAAAAGTGTGAATTATTCTAGTTTTCCCGTGAATTCAACAGTTAGAATTTTTTTGAGAGAATTCCACCCATTATACCTTTCCTCATCTGGCCCTCACCCTCACTATCTGATTTAAAGCCTTCTCTACTGCCCAAGTTACATGATTCACTAGAACACTGGTACCAGCATGGTTCAAGGAAAAAACACTCTGGTGGCACAGGTCCCATTATCTCAAGTACTGGTGCCTGTGCCCCATTTCCACCACACCAATCACAGATTCAACTCCCGAATTTTATTTATCCGAAGCCAATTTGAACGTAGAACACTACAGCACAAACAGGCCCTTTGGCCCATAAGTTGCGCCGATTATATCCCTACCTAGCAGGCCTATCTATAACCTTCAATCCTGTTAAATCCCATGTACTCATCCAGAAGTCTCTTAAAAGACCCCAACGAGTTCGCCTCCACCACCACCGACGGCAGCCGATTCCACTCACTCACCACCCTCTGAGTGAAAAACATTTTCTCTGTACCTACTCCCCAGCACCTTAAACCTGTGTCCTCTCGTAGCGACCATTTCAGCCCTGGGAAATAGCCTCTGAGAATCCACCCAATCTATACCTCTCAACATCTTATAAACCTCTATCAGGTTGCCTCTCATCCTTTGTCTCTCTAGGGAGAAAAGACCTAGCTCCCTCAACCTATCCTCATAAGGCATGCCACCCAATCCAGGCAACATCCTTGTAAATCTCCTCTGCACCCTTTCAATAGCTTCCACATCCTTCTTGTAGTGGCGACCAGAACTGCACACAGCACTCCAAGTGGGGTCTGACAAGGCTCTTATAAAGTTGCAGCATTATCTCCCAACTCCTAAACTCAATCCGTCAATTAATGAAGGCCAGTACACCACACGCCTTCTTGACCACGCCCTCCACCTGCGAGGCCGATTTAAGGGTCCTATGGACCCGGACACCAAGGTCCTTCTGATACTCTACACTGCTAAGAGTTTGCATGCGGCTCAGGTAATCTACAGATTACCTTGAAGAATCTGTTTTTTAACTTAGCTTCCGAACTGAAATTCAGTGCTCATAATCCCCAATACTAGTTCTAACTGTTGGTACCACAACAACTAGATCCTCCCCCTCCCATTGCAGATACCTCTCTAGCCCAGAGAAGATATTCTAAACCTCAGCACCCAGCAAATAACAGGACTCTCACTCTTGGCTGCAGAAAACTGTGTCAATTCTCCTAACTAAACATTCTTGTTACCACTACACACACAAATTCATTTCCCTTTCTTGAAAAGCTTCCTGTACCGCAGTGCCATGGTCAAATCACTCATCCAACTTGCAGCACCTATTTCAATCAATAGTCTTCAAGGACCTTGAATCTGTTGGACAATTGCGAAAGGTTGAGGTTCCTTCATTTCTTGATCCCCATACCCTGACCTGTTCTCAGTCATACCCTCTGGTCCCTGGCCACGTACCAAATAGACACCCTTGTCTTAAGACACGAGACTGCCTCCTGGAACAAAGTGTCCAGGTAACATTTCCCCTTGCTGATGTATCACAATGTTTACAACTTGGCCTCCAACTCAATGAATGAGTTGAAGCTTCTTGAGTTGCAGTCACTGTAGATGGATTTGCCTTAGATCACAAAGGCGTCCTCCCACATTCTGCAACTGCAACACCTCTGCCTTGCCACATTTATGGTGTTTTAAGTTAATTATTTACATTAAATTTGAACTAATGTCTTTAGTCCCGCATGTATTTATACTCTTATTGTTTCAATAAATGTTCTACTCATCCTGAATGAAATGCCCTAGTTAAATAAATAGGAAATGTGAGGACTCTGGTTCTTAGAATCTGGATATAGTGCTGGAAAAGGTTTAGTGACCTCACATGAGTGTTCAAGGTCAGTGAACCCATTTTCAAATGTCATATCCCAGTATTCACACATAAACCTCACATACTACTCAATACATCACTCACTTATCAACAATCTCTAGCAATCAGGTTGTTTACCTAACATTCATATACTCTTCCTTACACATTTACAATGCCTCACACCACATCTCACTGACATGTTTCTCTCTCTTTTGCAGATCAAGATGGGTATCACATTTTGCATATGCAAATCAGCAAGGGCTCTGCAAGAGTTGGGCAGGACCATACATTTGTCTTTACTTCAATCTATTACCATAGTGCCAAAACCATCCTGGCTATGAAACTAAATGTTGCAGCCCTAGTGACTTCTATTGTTGAGTGTATTTGCCTTGCATATTCTAAAAGTAGAGGTATTAAAATATTGACTTCGTACACATCCATGCAGCCATGCCACATCAGATTATGCTGCTTCCAGGTCACTGCAGAGAAATTACTGTTGAAGTAGAGTCTCAAAAGCTCCTGGAGTGGCTGTATATGGGCCATGACTTTAGTCTATCATCGTAGCCATCCACCTGAACTAAGCAAAGTATTCTACTGGCTGAGTATACTACAGAAATATGAAACGTACATCATATCATGTCAAGTCAACATTTACAGGCAGACACTTGGAATTCTAAATTGTCATCTCTTTAATTTCATGGATACATTCATAGTTCCAATTTCTAATATATACCATGCAGTCAGTGATAATTCCCTATCAGGAGAAAAAACAAATCTTATTGCTACTGTACCTGTTAACTGAAGTCATATGACATCAGATGGTACTTCAGTAATTACTTAATTACTACAGCTACCTCTACAACATGCTGCATCCACCACACAACTTTGCTCAGAATCCATGTTACTGACAACAGTAAAAGAATTAGAAAACAATGTATTACTTTTAATAAGCTACTCAATAGTACATACAATAAAAACAGTCAAGGTAGCAGTCAAGAAAATTGGTTAAAATATGATTCTGCTTCTGGTCATAAACAGTTTATATTTATATCATCACAATTTGGCAACTGAATCAGATCCTTGGCAATAAATTACAGTCATCTCTAATCCTATTACTTTTAAATGTTGTTCTAACTGGAAGTCTGACCAAGACGATGCAACTGAAACATTATAATCATTTTTGAGTTCCAATCCTTTGAGATAAAGGCCAAAAACCCATTAGTCTTTTCGTACTTGTGCACTAATTTCTAATGATATGCAACTTGACACCCAAATCCCTTTGTTTCTCCACAGCTCTTGAGGTTGCAGAAATTCATCTGGGGAAGTAGCACTACATGGATACCATCACACTGACATCCCACTTGATATGCTGTTATGTTGAAGTCACGGAACTGAGCATCAGTCAGGGAATTTAACAGCTGGCAGATTACAATACCAAGCGCCTAAGACAAATTTCCACATCCTGCCCTCTCACCAGTAAGAAAATATTTGTCTTTCGTAGATTCAAACAGGATTATCTCAATTCTTAACACTGAACTCCATCTACCATAGTTTTGTCCAATCAGTTCAAGTCCCTCTGTAAATTAGTTTACATAGATAAATTGTATTATGAATGTGAGTGTAAGAATTTATAACATGAAAGGTTGACAAAGTATGACAAAATAGTGTAACCAGACGTAAGTTTTTATAGACATTAAGTGTGTACAGTTGACACTGGATGACATTACTGATTCTGACACTGCAACAGCTGAATCAGCATCATCTCACAGCAGCGATGAAGGATGTAGACACATTCATCTGTATATAAGAAAGCAATTTCTAAAACCATCACACAACTCCTAACTCAGAAGCTCCTTACATCTCTTTTAAACTCCCCCCCCTCACTTTCAACCTATGCCCTCGAGTAATTGACCCTTTGACCCTGGAAAAAGACTCTGACTATTCACTCTATCAGAGTCTGTCATAATCTTTTAAACCTCTATCAGGTCCCCCCCTCATCCTCCCAATGCTCCAATGAAAACAATCCAGGTTTGTTCAATCTTTCTTCATAGTCAATATCCTCCAAACCAGATAACATTCTCTTCTGGACCCTTTCAATGCATCAACATCTTTCCCGTAGTAGAATTGTACACAATACTCCAAATGCAGCCTAACCAAAGTCTTATACAGCTGCAACGTGATTTTCCAATTCCTATACTCAATGCTCTGACCAATGAAGAGCAACATGCCATACGCGTTCTTGACCACCTTGTCCACTTGAGTTGCCACATTCAGGGAACTGTGGATCTCCACTTCCAGATCCTTCTATATGCTAACATTTCTGAGGGCGCTACTTTCCTTTTGCAGTAGACTTTTCAAATCGCATCACCTCACATTTGTCAGGGTTGAATTCCATCTGCCATCTTTTGGGCCAGGTCACCAGCCGATTTATATCCTGCTGTATCCTCTGGCAATCCTCCTCGCTATTCCCTACTCCCCCAATTTTTGTAACATCTGCAAATTTACTAACCACACCACCTACATTTTCCTCCAAATATTACAAACAACAGTGGCCCCAGCACTGATCCTTGTGGAACACTGCTTCTCACAGACCTCCAGTTAGAAAAGTACTTTTCCACTGCTACTCTCTGCTTTCTATGTCCAAGCCGTTTTGCATCCACCTGATCAGCTCACCTTGGATCCCATATGACTCCATTTTCTGTATCAGCGTGCCATGGGGAACCTTAAAGGCTTTACTAAAGTCCATGTATACAACATCCACTGCCCTGGTCAAGTTTTCTTGTCACTTCTTTAAAGAACTCAATCAAGCTTATGAGCCACGGTCTCCCCTTCACAAAACCATGCTGCCTATCACTAATAAGCTCATTCTCTTCCAGAGGTAAGTACATTCTGTCCCAAAAAATCTTCTCCAATAATTTCCCCACCACTGATACAAGGCTCACAGACCTGTAATTTCCTGGATTATCTCTTCTGCCCTTTGTAAATAGAGGAACAATGTAAGCTACTCTTCAATCATCTGGTACCTCACCTATGACTAAAGAGGATACAACGATTTTGGCCAAGGCCTCAGCAACTTCTTCCCTTGCCTCTCTCAGTATTCTGCGATAGACCCTATCTGCCCTGGGGAATTGTCCAACTTAATGGTTTTCAAAACTTCCAAACTTCCTTCCTTTTTATCTCAAAATGTCCTAGAATGTCAACATCCTCCTTTCTACACTCACCATCCACCACATTCTTCTCTTTTGTGAATACTGAAGCAAAGTACTCGTTAAGGACTTCACCCACTTCATCTGGCTCCACATAAATTCCCTCCACTGTCCTTGAGTGAACCTACCCTTTTCCTCTTTATATACTCATAAAAAGTCTTGGGATTCTCCTTAATCCTGCCTAACAAGGACATTTCATTGCCCCTTTTTGCCCTCCCAACTCCCTGCTTAAGCTCTTTCCTTTTAATTGTTAATGAGTTGAATAAATTTTAACCCGCTTGAAATTATACTTTATTCCATCAAACCAGGAGTCTCCTGCTCAAACAGTAGATTTTATGTCAGCTACAACAGCTGTTTGAATAGCCATATGTCACCAGGGGGACAAGAGAATTAAAATCAGTATAATTGTGCAGCCTGTTAAAGGTACAGTAAGACAAACATTTGTACAAGGCAAATGTAAACCTTTACAAACAGCTGATAACAGTAACTGGATTACACAAAAAAATCACCAATTTCAACAGGAATTAACATTTTATTTTAATGCAAGTTTTATCGTTATTAATGGAAACATCCTGAAATACAAATCCAGGAAAACTAGATATTTACGCAAAATAATAAATTTTGAATCTAAACAGAGCAAAAGCTCACAACAAATAGCAGCAAGAGTACGTCAATTTGGCCCTCAATCTATGCAACCATTCAATAAGATTATAGCTGATCTTCTACATAATTCCATGTTCCCACGGCATCCCATATTCCTTAATTCTGCTAGTAACTGAAAAAATCTACTGATCTCAAAAAATATACTTATAAGCTCTCCAGGGTAGAAAATCTCAAAGATTCACAATCTTTTGAATGAAGAAACTTTTCATCTATGTCCTAAACAGCTCAACCTTATTCTAAGGCTGTAACCCTTAATTGAAGACTCCCTACTCGAGGAAAAATCCTCCCAGCTCCTATGCAGGGGAAACACCCTCCCAGCTTCTAGCCTATTGAACCCTTAAGGAATTTTATATGTTTTAATTATATTGCATCTCATTTTACTCAATCTCTCTTGATAGGACAATCCTTTCATCCCAGGAATCAGTATAGTGAAACTTCACTATCAGCAAATACTTTCTTGGATAAGGAGACCAAAATTGTACACAATATTCCAAATGTTGTCTCACCTAAGCCCTCTACAATTACTGTATGACTGACTATCTTACTTTTACTCCAATGTCTTTTTAATAAAAGTTTGCTTACCTAATTACTTGGTGTATCTGAGTTAACTTTGAGATTTAAGGATATCCAGATCCATCTGAACATTTTCAAGTAACTCTACATTTTAAAATATTCCGCTCTTCTATTTTTCCTACCAAAATGGATAACATTATACTTCATTCACCATGTGCTTGTCCACTCCAGGACATTACAACAGAAGTTCCTCAGGGCAACACAGTGGCTCAGTGGTTAGCAGCACTGCCTCACAGCTTCAGATTCAATTCCAGATTTGTGTGACTGTGTGGAGTTTGCACATTGTCCTCATGTCTGCATGAGTAACCTCTGAGTGCTCCAGTTTTCTCCCATAGTTTAAAGATGAGCAGGTTAGGCGAACTGCCAGGCTAATTTGCCCACTTAGTGTCTCAAGATGTGTAGGTTAAATGAATTAGGCATTGGAAAAGTTACAGGGACTCTAGTGTCTTAGGCCCAATCATCTTCAGCTTCTTCATCAATGACAAGTGGGGTTATTCACTGATTGTTCAGTACCATTCACAACTCCTCAGAAACTGAAGCAGTCCATGTCCAAATGCAGCAAGATCTGGACAATATCCTGGTGTGGGCTGACAAGTGGCAGTAACATTTGTGCCACACAAGTGCCAGGTAAATGACCATCTCCAACTAGAAAGGATCTAATCATTGCTCCTTGACATTCAACGGCATTACTATCACTGAATCCCCACCATCAATATCCTGGAGATTACACTGACCAGGTACTGAATTTGACTAGTCATATAAACACTTTTACTACTAGAGCACGTCAAAGCCTTAGAATCTTGCAGAGAATAACTGATCTCCTGACTCCCCAAAGCCTGTCCACCACTTACAAGTCAGATGTGTAATTGAATACTCCCCACTTGCCTGGATGAGTGCAGCTCCAACAACACTCAAGAAGCTTGACACGACCCGGGGTAAATCAACTCACTTGATTGCTACCACTTTCACACAAAAAAAATCACTGTCTCCACCATTGACAAACAGTGGTAGCTGTGTACACCAAGGGTGCACTAGGGATGTACCTGCAGACAACAGCTCACCACCATGTACACCACCCACATGATGCAGTGTAGAAGGTCATCCAAGTTCCTTAGGAGGCACTTTCAAAACTCGTGACCACTACCATCTAGAAATTGTCAGCTATTAATTGTTAGCACTTCAAGGTAACATAATTAAAACATTGAGTAGAACTAAACTCAGAACTTTTATTTAAATTATTAAATACTACAACTGCATTTCTTAAAAACATATTTGAATTTCTTATTAATGCTGTAATTAACTTTCTAAGCGTCATGCTCCATTTATCCTGGTGTTTACAGAAAATACTGGCCTTTGAAATGCCAGCTGCAAATCCATCTTCACCACCAACTAGTTAAACTTTGGTGTTCCAAGCAGGTGAAGCTTCAAGCTAAATACCACACTCCAAGAATGTCACCGACTAGGGCTATGCTGCAGTTTCACAAATACAGTCCTCAGTATGAGCAGAAGAACATCCCATTGTTTAGACTATTTTGGATCCTTCTTTGCATAGTAAAATATATCCTATACAGAAATGGAACGGCTGGATTCTATCTTAGAAAATAGACATCGCCACTATTCCTTTCCTCACAATCCACCAGATTCACAAAGATCTGCTCAAATATGCTTCAGCTGGCAACGATCAAATTCTGCTTGTAACGCTAAGCCTGTAAAAGCTTAACAATGTACAGGTGCACTGCACAAACTACTCTATCCCTAACAAGTGTAATAGTGTGGTTAACTCTTCAATTACATTCTCTGAAATACGCTACACCTTTTACTAAAAGTACGATACTGAAAAACTAGCTTTATGGCCTCTTTTAAGGTCAAACCAAATAAACAAACTCAAGTTAACTCAGGATAAAGTAAAAGGGGCAGTTCCCCAAAAGAAAGGGGAACAGCCCCAACAAAATCAAAGTACAAAGGAAACTTGAAAACATCAATTATTAGGGTTGATAATGCACCCCAGCCCCTGCAGTGCCCAACGGGCATGGAAGGCATCAATTGCGCCCAAGGACACCGCATGCTCCCTCTCCAGGAACACCTGGCCGCGAACGTAGGCATGGTAGAGGAGCAGACAGTTGGGACGGACAGCCCTCTCGATTGCCCGCTGCCTGGACTTGTAAATGGCGCATTTCACCAGACCCAGGAGCAGGTTCACGAGAGGTCGCCATCCTGACCCACCCCTCTCCGAACCAGGTGTCCGTGGATCAGGAGTGTTGGACGGAAGTGCAAACAAAACATTAATAAAAGATTCTTCAGGAAAACAAAAAGGGAGTGCAATCTAAGACACGAAACATAGACATGGCCCACATACTCCAGAAGGCCACAGAAGGGGCAAGTTTCGGAGCCTGTGAACCAGCAAATCCTATGGGTGTGCAGAACTGCTGCATGCATCACCCTCTACCCCAGGTCCCCGATGTAATTAGGGGAGATCCCTCTGTAAAGGGCCTTCACTGGGGACCTTTGCAGCTTGACAGCAACAAGGCCCGCCAAGGTGTATCTGAGAGACAGGCGAGGACGTAGTAGTGGAAGATGTGCAGCAGCAACCCGTACAGGAAACGCCTCCGCACGGTGGGAAAAGGCATGGAGGGAATTTCCGCGAGGTGGCTCATGCTGTGGGGCACATGACCTGAGAAGGGGGGCTGAGGCTTTGGGCCAATTCCGTCAGAGCAGGGGAACGCTCAGACAGGATCCCGCTGCACGCTTGACACCACATACACTTTTGGGGCCGAGCACAACCGTCCTAAGGTCTTAGATGGCTTCGGCTGTGCACCGGACAAACACCCCTGAGCGCTCAGAAAGCACGTGGGGCTCATCCAGCCCGCCCCTTGCCATCCAGCATATTCCTGATCCTGGTTACCCCGGCGTCCACAACCTCCCTTTCCGTCAGCCACCTGAAGCTATACAGCTGAAGGAGAGGATTCCTGAACAGCGAGACCCGCTACTCCTGACGGGGGAGAGCTGCGTCATGAGGTGACTGCGTTCCAGACCATGAGGAGGTCCTGGTAATAGATGAGCAAATCCTGCAAGGAGGTCGAAATGTGCCCCAGATTGATATGCAGTTGCTGCATGTCAAAATTGAGGCTGCGCCACTGGTGGAAGAAATACATCACCAGGGCACACTATTATGGAGGAGGCTCAATGTAAAGGTATCTCTGCAGGGTCTGGAGGCGGAAGGTTGCTGTCTGAGTGCGACGGCACTCCAGACCACGTTCGCCCTCCTCAAGCGGGAGATGCAGAACTGCATCAAGGATCCAGTGCAGTCGGATCATCCCAGAAGAAATGCAGGAGGGTTGGGGGGGGGGGGGGGGGGGGGGGGGGGGGGGGGGGGGGGGGTGCGCAGAGGAGAGTGTGTGTGTGTGTGTGTGTGTGTGTGTGTGTGTGTGTGTCAAAGGGACCAGCCAGTACCACAGCATGGAGGTGACCAGCTGGTTTATGATGAGAACTTATGCCCTGTAGGGCAGCACTCGGAGCAGTCCTGTCCAGCAACTCAGGTGGGCGGTGACTTTGGCCTCCAGCTCCCACCAGTTCGCCGGCCAGGATGCTTTGGCTGGGCAGAAATGGGCCCAAGTCGAGGAGGTTGGTCCTGCTCCAGGTGAAAGGCCTGAGCTCCTCTGGAAGGGGGTCCGTCTCCCACAGACCGACCAGAAGTCCGGAGCACTTGGCCCAGTTGATTTTGGCGGAGGACGCGGCGGAGTACACCACCTGGCATTTTCGCATCCCCCGCAGGTCAGCCAGGTCCATGAACATGAAGAGCATGTCATCGGCGTAAGCCAACAGGACCACCCCTACGTCCGGGCCGCACAGAGCCAAACCCGACAACCTCCTCAACAAGAGGCACAGGAATGGCTCCACACATGTAGAATACAGTTGGCCGGACAAGGGGCAGCCCTGCTGTACTCCTCTCCCAAAGCGAAGGGGTGCCATCAGGGACCCGTTAACCCTAATTAGACACTCTGCAGCAGAGTACAGTAATCAGAACCAGGTGACAAAATGTGTCCCGAATCCGAATGCCCACAGAGTAGCGAGTAAGTACTTGTGCTCCACCCTGTTGAATGCCTTCTCCTGATCTAATGACAAGAAGGCGCTCAACAGACCAGCCCTCTGGAAATGATGGCTAAGGTCCCGGACGGGGTGGAGATCATCATGAATAGAGTGGCCCGAGACCATGTAGGACTGGTCAGGGTGGATCATGTGGTCCAGCACAGATCCATGGCAAGAAGCCATGGCCCTGTCAAAGATGTGTGGAAATCCCCTTTTTGGGCCATGGGACAATGATGGCCCTATGCCACGAAAGGGGCATCTCCCCAATAGCAATGCTCTCCCCCAGGACCCCCGCAGTCGTTGCCAGGACGTGGAAACAGGAAAAAGTCAACTTTTGCAATATATTGAAAGCTTTTAATATATCTTGCATCCAAGTCATTGCCAGAATTCTCAAATATTAACATTATACAAACAAATACCGTAACATCCAGATATCCTACAACAGAAGTTTATTTTTAAAAACCTTGGTTCAATGGAGGTTATAATTATTTCAACTATGGTACAGTGATTCCTGAACAACTGCTTTCAGACCTCAGGGATATTTGACCCAGAAAATATGATTTGTTCTATGTTGCAGTTAAATGATCCAACTTCCTTTTTTGGTTCCCATGTTAACTGATATAGTTAATGGTTCTTTCTCTCCAGATACTCTCTTTCAAAATCTGCTGTCAACATCCCTTCCCTCAATAAAAACACTTGATCATCAGTCCTTATAAACTACCATCTCATCTTCAATATCTCTCCTCTCCTAATCCCATAAATATATTGTCACCTCCTGGAACTCCAATGTTTGAATCCATCTAATTAGGTTTCACTCATGCAATAGTAGCAAAAGCACTCAATTAAAAATGCCACCTATGTGATTGTGATAAAGATAAAATGTCCCTCTTCATTCCACTGGACCTGTCTGCAGCATCTGACATGGTAGACAACACTATCCTCTTTCACCATGGTCAGTTGGTAGGACTGCAGTTACCTAGTTCCATTCTTATCAATATAATCATAACCAGAGAATCATTTGCAATACACTGTTAGCTCAGAGATCACCCAAGGATTTATCCATCGCCTTCCTCATGGTGTTGGTTCTCTCAATATCAAGTAATCTCCTCCAGCCTGTAACACTCAGCAATATGATGATATGATAACCACCTTGTCCCCACTGGTGGCAATGCTTTCACATATCCAATTCTGTGACACTGCTTTCTCATAATTCCTTCCTATCAGTTGTACCAAATGGATGCCTCTATGTCTTCTCTTCCCTCCTCTTCACCTTTCACATGTTCCTCCTTGGTAACATCATCTAGAAATACGGGGTCAGATTTTACATATACACTGAAGCTTTTCAGGTCTACTTTTCCATCTTAGCCAACAAACCCAGCACTATTTTAATTCTCGCCAACAACCATACCTACATTGCAGAAGGAGGCCATTTGGTCCATCATATTTACACTGACTCTCCAAAACAGCATCCAACCCAGGCGTTCCTCTCCACTCTATCCTTGTAACTCCGCACATTTACCATGACTAATGCATCTAACCTACACATCATGACACTAAGGGGCAACTTAGCATGGTCAATCCACCTAACTTACACATCTTTTGACTACATAGGAAAACCGGAGCATCTGGAGGAAACCCACACAGACACACAGAGAATGTGTAAACTTCACACAGTCACCCAAGCCAGAATCGAACCTGGGCCCATGGCGCTGTGAGGCAATAGTGCAAATCACTGTGCAACCATGCCACCCAAAAATGCTGTGCTGCTCAAAGCTAAGGCTAGATGACCAAAACCTCCTCCAGCTAAGGTGCAGGCAAAGCTGAAGCCATTCTCTTTGTTCTTGCATCTCTAACCTCAATGCCATCAACTTTCCTAGATGCTATCTCAGACAACCACTGGAGTTTGGAATACTGACATGTTGTCTGACTTTATTTGACTTCCACTTCCTCCCTCCAATTTCATCAGTCATCCAGAACACATTCCTTCATCCTGAAACATTGACAATGTCTGCCCCGTTTTTCTGCCCTCTGCCAAGAAAAACCTAATTCATGCTTTTATTTCCTTTGCCCTGGACTTCTTCAGTGCCTCCCTTGCTGCTCCCCTGCCCCCGCCATTAACTATGTCCACATACACACATCTCCATCAAATTTTACTTCCTAAGTTCAAATGACTCCTCAGACATTTGTTCATCCTCAAATCCAAGCAAAGCTTCATCATTTCCTGCCATGGTGGTCTCCTTCAGCCATGTACGAATTTGCTCTCGAGACAGGCTAATTTGCATTTGTTGCTCCCTCATCAACATCAACCACTAAGTTCAGTTCTTCGGAATTCCTTCACAACACTTCTGCTTTACCACTTGCCTCCCTGTTTCAAAAGCTTGATTTATTACTATGATTTTGACCCCCTTCCAACTCCTCCCCTTAATTTTTCCTACCTGATTAACATTCACTCTTTGTTGAACTCTACAAAGTTCTGAGATATCTATTTATGAATTACAATTCCTCTTAGAAATACAAATTACTGTCACCCTGAAACTGGCCAGTAGACTGTGTGTGAAAGTAGTCAGCAGTGACTCTACATCTACTCTACTCTATATTTCCCTTTGAGGAAATATAAAGCTTCCACTCAGTATGTATTCAACTCAGCTGAGACTGGTAACCTATCATCTACGGTAGTTCTTTCAAAATCTATGGTTAAACATGACTGTTAACTCTGTCAGACTTTCAAATGTGCCTTAAAATCCAATAAGCACATTATTACCAACAGTTTCTAAAGTTGCAGTTAACCTAAATGAAAATCAAATGTCATTGATGTCATTTGAGGACATGCTCTGCAGAAGCACAGGAGAAGGAAATTTTGCAAGTTCAGCAGGAAATAAAAATAACTTCAAAACAAAATTTTTTAAAGGAGAATGTCTCTTACAAAGGGTGCACCTCCAGGAGTACAGCGATGGAATTTCAGTGTAGATTTTTGTGTTCAAGTCCTAGAGTGGGACTTGTACAGAGAACCTCAAAGGCAAGAGTGCTTGCTACCACGAAGCTACAGCTAATCTATATTTGATTAATAGATCATATTCTCACAGAAAAAAAAGTCAAGAGTCATGGCAATCACTTTTATTAATAAAGCTAGAAAATTGAATTGTAGAACATCCTCAGTTTTAAAAGGTTTTCTACAACAAACATGTTGCCGCATTTCTTAGTTAAAACAATTCAAAAACATCATTTTTGGTTAATGATGCATTTAAGAACTAAACCAAAAGTATGGTACACTGTAATTTTAATGCTAAACAATATATATATATATAATTTATATTTTTGTGCTGGTTTGACAACTAATAAGCAGCATTGTAGTGGGATTAAAATGCTAATTTTGAGATCTCTGGCTTGCCCAAAACCTGTACTGAGATTGAATGGAAGTACAGAACCTCCAAAGGACAGTGGTCCTTGGATGAGATAAGGAGGGTGCAGAGAAAGATGACCTGTATGAAAGTTAAGGAACATATATGATGATCTTTAGCTGTCATGGGCCAGATCAGACAATGGAATGAGATCATAAAGAATTCCCATGATCTGACCAATGCAAAGAACCAACTAAAAGCGGTATACAAACAGTTGGAAAATAAAAAGCAAAAGTTAGAAAGGTTACAAATGGAAAATACAGGATTTAAGACTGAAAACAGAAACCCTTAAAGCTTAGAACTGAGATTTTAAAAACATATCTTGCAAAGAACAAACGCCATCTAAAGGAGTATGTATTGGGTGCAGGCCAGGTTACCCTACCAACCGGCAGATAGGAAAGGAACAGCAAGGCACGCAGATGTGCGAGGCTGGCTTAGAAGTAGACTCAGGGTCCTCCAGCAACTCTAGCGAGTGCAGCAACACTGCAGAAAGGACTTTTGACATGAGACACACACTGTTAAAGAAAAAAACTGGTCAAGATCAAACTTGTGGCAATTATGGCAGGCGGTAAAACCATTAGTGAAAGCCAGTAAGCCTACCACCTACTACGCCAGGTGGCAGATGCAGAGAAAATTGATAAGTGGTCTTAAGACCTGCCACACCCTAAGAAAAGAGGCATAAAGACCTGGAATCAATTAAACCTTCTCAAAGCTATTTAGCAACTCCACCCACAGGACGGATTTCAGATTATAATCGTAATGGTGCCCAGACAAGCGGCAAGGAGACTACAAAGGGAGGTGGAAACGGCTCTGGGTGAAAACAAACAGCAACTAGATGCAGGATGGGATGTCATCAAGCCGTAAGAACATAAGAACATAAGAAGTAGGAGCAGGAGTAGGCCATCTAGCCCTTCGAGCCTGCCCCGCCATTCAATAAGATCATGGCTGATCTGAAGTGGATCAGTTCCACTTTCCCACTCTCTCCCCATAACCCTTAATTCCCTTGTCTGTCAAAAACCTATCTACCCGTGACTTAAATATATTTAGCAAGGTAGCCTCCACCACTTCAGCGGGCAGAGAATTGAGTGAAGAAGTTCCTCTTCAACTCCGATCTAAACTGCACCCCCCCCCCCCACTTATCTTGAGGCTGTGCCCTCTAGTCCTGCTGTCCTTTCTAAGCGGAAAGAATCTCTCTACCTCTACCCTGTCCATCCCTTTCATTATCTTATACGTCTCTATAAGATCCCCCCTCATCCTTCTAAACTCCGAGTACAGACCCAGTCTATTTAGTCTCTCTTCATAGTCCAACCCCCTCATCTCCAGTATCAGCCTAGTGAACCTCCTCTGCACTCCCTCCAAGGCCAAAATATCCTTGCGCAAATGCGGCACACAGTACTCCAGTTGCGGCCTCACCAGTGCCCTGTACAGATGCAGCATGACCTCCCTGCTTTTGTATTCTATCCCCCTCGCTATAAAGGCCAGCATTCCATTTGCCTTCTTGATCACCTGCTGCACCTGCAGACTGGGTTTTTGCAACTCATGCACAAGGATCCCCAGGTCCCTCTGCACCGTAACATGCTGCAGCTTTTCGCCCTTTAAATAGTAATCCCTCCTACTATTACTTCTGCCAAAGTGGATAACCTCACACTTGCTAACATTGTACTCCATCTGCCAGGTCCTCACCCACTCGCTCAGCCTATCCAGATCCCTCTGCAGACTTTCCACACTCTCTGCGCAATTTGCTTTTCCACTCATCTTCGTGTCATCAGCAAATTTCGTCACCCTACACTCAGCCCCCTCCTCCAGATCATCTATATAAATGGTAAATAGCTGAGGCCCCAGCACCAATCCCTGCCGCACTCCACTAGTTACCAACCGCCAATCAGAATAGCACCCATTGATACCAACTCTCTGCCTCCTATTAGATAACCAATCCTCTATCCACGCTAACACCTTACCCCCATCTCCATGCACCCTAACCTTCTGAAGCAATCTTTTGTGAGGCACCATATCAAACGCCTTTTGAAAATCTAGAAACACCACATCCACCGGTTCCCCTCTGTCTACCACACTAGTCACACCCTCGTAGAAATCCAATAAATTCGTCAAACACGACTTCCCCTTAACGAATCCGTGCTGCGTCTGCTCTATCAAACCATTCCTTCCCAGGTACCTCGCTATTTCTTCTTTGATGACGGATTCAAGCATTTTTCCAACTACAGGCATTAAACTAACCAGCCTATAATTCCCTGCCTTTTGTCTGCTACCTTTTTTAAACAGCAGCGTAACATTAGCCGTTTTCCAATATTCCGGCACTTCCCCGGAACCCAGCGAATTTTGGTAAATAATCACTAAGGCATCCACTATCACCTCTGCCATTTCGTTCAGAACCCTGGGATGCATTCCATCCGGTCCTGGGGACTTGTCCACCATCAGTCCCATTAGTCTATCAAGCACTCCCTCTCTAGTGACAGTAATCGCATTCAGGCCCTCAACTCCTACCATCCTTCTATCTTTAATATCCGGCAAACTATTCGCGTCCTCCTCCCTGAAGACCGAGGCAAAAAACTTACTTAAGGCCTCAGCCATTTCCTCATCTCCCACCATTAAATCCCCCCTCTCATCCTCTAAGGGTCCAACATTTACTCTAGCCAGCCTCCTCTTCTTTATATATTTGTAAAAACTCTTACTGTCCTTTTTTATATTTAATACTAGTTTAGCTTCATAGTCTATCCTTCCTTTCTTTATCAACTTCTTAGTCATTCTTTGTTGATTTTTAAACCTTTCCCAATCTTCTAATCGCCCACGACTTTTAGCCACTCTGAACGCATCAGCTTTTAAATTTAATACTCTCCTTTATTTCCTTCGATAACCATGGTTGGTTATCCCTTCTCCTACATTCCTTCTTTACCATCGGAATATATTTCTGCTGAGCACCGAAAAAGATCTCCTTAAAGATCCTCCACTGTTCCTCAGCTGTCCTACCAATGAATCTGTGCCCCCAATCTACATTTGCCAATTCCTCTCTCATCCTATCGTACTCCCCTCTGTTCAAACAGAGGACACAGGTTCGGGACCCTATTTTCTCATTCTTCATCTGCATCAAAAACTCAACCATACAATGATCGCTCGTCCCAAGAGGATCCCTCACAATAAGATCCCTAATTCCTCCTGCCTCGTTACACAACACCAGATCTAAGATAGCTCGCTCCCTCGTTGGTTCTGTCACACACTGTCCAAGAAAACTATCCCGACAGCATTCCAAGAACTCTTCCTCAAGCCCACCGCGCCCGACTTGGGTCAACCAAAGTGCAGATTGAAATCCCCCATAATTATCGCCGCTGCATTTCTGCACGCATCATTTATTTGCTTGTTTATAGCCCGCCCCACCTCTAAGTTATTATTTGGGGGTCTATAGACCACACCCACCAGCGTCTTCCTCTCCTTACTGTTCCTTATCTCCACCCACAACGATTCCACGTTTTGCTCTTTGGAGCCTATATCTTCCCTTACTACTGCCCTGACATTATCCTTAATCAGCAGAGCTACCCCACCCCCTTTTTCCTCCCGTCTATCTTTCCTAAACACTTGATACCCCTGGACATTCAGCTCCCAGTCCCTGTCACCCTGCAACCAAGTTTCCGTAATGGCCACCAGATCATATCCATTTGTGCTGATCTGCGCCACCAGCTCATTCATTTTGTTCTGAATGCTTCGTGCATTCAGGTGGTGTCTTTATACCAGCAGTGACTACAGGTATTTGGCCTCTCCAAAACGGACTGAAGAAAAATAGGAGCCTGTCAACAGAGAGGTCCAGAAGAGGTCTGGAAATATGATGAAGGGTTTAGAGCTGTGTGAACGGAACATTCAGGAATAGACAACGGTGGACACGAAGGAATGGATGCAGTACTTTTGAACCCATGAAAGCTGCATTTGTCACTGGCCTCAAGCCAGGATTGGCAAAGATGGCAAAGTTATACTTATCAGTTGGAACAACATTCATGATGTTGGTGGAGCAGTGTAACAAAATAGATCAGGACATGGGAGCGAAAATCAGTGCCCTGCAAGCAGGAGGGAAACCCAAGGATTTGGATGGGCCCCACAAAGGGAAGTTACCAGGAAAATGAGACCACTGTGAAAAGGAAGGTCACTGGACAAAAACATGCTGAGCCAAGCAGCGGGATAAAGGACGTCAGAGACACTATCAGGCTCAGCATCAGAAGATAAAGATGAAGAATGGTTGGAGAAGTTTAGGCAGCTCACTGCACAGCAACAAGATGTGTTGCGAGCCGCAGCAAAAAAACTAGAAGAGCTTAGCTTCACCTTCACAGCCCCCGTTGGACTAGTGGAAGAGGAGAGGTAGGATATATATAACAATGAGGGTGGCCAATCAAGATATACTGTCTCCTGGACGCCGGAGCAGAATTAACCTGTCTACCACTGAAATAAAAGACATTTATTTCTTCATGGGCGACCGATTGATAACAGCACAAGAGGCAAGTAGAGGTAATATAAAACTCCAGCAGACCAAACCCATAGAATTCATCTCAATCCTCATGAAGTGACCACCCAAATTTGGGTGGGACCAATACAACAGACCTTACTTGGAATGGACTTTCTGATTGAGCTGAACTCCTCTTTGGATTTTAAAGAGGGTAAGGCGACATGGTCTATCAACGCCTTGAAGAAAGAAAGATTGGGTGAACCACCCAATATAGGCCCAAGATAAGAATGATTGCAATCTCCTCCAAATGGAAACAGCCTCATTCACTGGAACACCAGCATCCTGTACCAGACAGTACCCATCAGCTCAACATCTATCGCTGGCATCCTACCAGTTTTTCAACAACTGGGGAAACAAGGCATGCTAGTCAAGACACACAGCTTGTCTAACAGCCCTGAGTGGCCAGGAAAGGAATCAAGCAGAACTTGGCATTTCACCATCAACTACAAAATGCCCCTGTATTGATCAAAGGCCCCCTCTAGTCACGGCCAAAGGGTCCCTCCACCATCTTTAACAACTTAACCCCAGAGCATAAGTACTTCTCAGTCATCGACATGGCTAATGGATTTTGGTTGACGCCGCTAGCACCTGAGGTCCAACCACCATTTACCTTTATGGTCCAGCAGCAGTAGTATACTTGGACCCGGCTACCACAGGGGTTTCACAATAGCCTTACGGTATTTCAGATGGCCTTACAAGTCATTTGCGAGAACTACCCACATTGGCCTCCACGGTTATTCAGCCTCCAACATGGAAAAACAGAACATGCAGGACTTATGCACCCTGCTGGATCACCTTCACCTGTAAGGACACAAAGCTGGCACCAACAAAGAACAAACAGATAGTCCAAAGAGAGGTTGTGTACCAGGAACAGAAGAATTCAGAAGGAAAGAGAGAAGTTACCCAGGCCAGGGCCACAGCCATTCAGACTGCTAAACAGCCTACCACAGTCCAAGAACTGGGATCCTTTTTGGGTCTATGGACTTTAACAGAAGTTGGGTGGACTCTTACACACAGCTTACCCAGCCACTGAATAACTTTTAAACGGAAAACAAGCGTCAAAGGAAGCTATTACCTTCATGGAAGAACAGAGAGCGAGGCTTTCAGGAACCTCAAAGATGCTTTGTGCTCTGCATTGGCACCAGGAATCCCCAACAATGGGAGGCCTTTCACATTGCTGTCCGTGAAAAGGAAGGATTTATGACAGGTATACTGACACAGGAATATGGGAACTGGCAAAGGCCTATTGGCTACTACTCAGCGAAATTGGATACAGAAGTTGCCTTAGGGTCATGGATGTCACCTGTCGAGCTATAATGGCCACTGCATCTGTTGTTCTGGATCAGAAGCTAACTGTCAAGTGCCTCCACACAGTCCACACTTTGTTTTCAACGAACAGAGAGTATCGCAGCTCACGGCAGCGTGATGGACCTGCTGGACCATGGTTTTGGAAGCCCACAATCTCCATTTCATCTGGATTGCTCCAGTTAACCCTGCAACTATGCTCCTGCTTCCCAAGAAAGGAGAATATGGAGAAGACCTTGATTGTGTGGAACTTCTAAAAGAAACAGAAGAAGCTGCTTTAGCAGAAGAGGACCCTCTATCCAACCCAGGTCTCATTCTTTTTATGGATGGCTCCTCTTATGTTGACAACGGCATCAGAAAAGCAGGATGGGCAGTTACTACCAGAAGTGGCAAAAGGCTGTCTACCCTCAGGAAAGTCAGTTCAACAGGGTTAAGTGCAAGCCTGGGAAGAAGACTGTTGGATAGCAGAGGGACAATCGGCTAAAATTTACATGGACTCAAGATACGCTTTCAGAGTCACCCACAACTTTGGTCAATTATGGCAGAAAAGGGGTTTCCTCACAGATGCCACTATAGTAACGCCCCAGCTAAGGCCCCTTGCATCAGCAGGACCATTCCAAGATTTACAGGTCGACTATATATCTCTCCCTCCATGTCAAGGATACAATAATGTCTTGGTCATTGTGGACAGATTCTCCAGATGGATAGAGGTTGCCCTGGCAAGGCAATCCACTGCCAAACACATAGCCAAGGTTTTGTATAAGGATCACATTCCCAGAGGGGGGATCCAGTATTGACTCCAATCATGGAATCCATTTCACAGTCGCTGTCTATAAGGAAGTCTGTAGGAACTTGGAACTTACATTGTCCTTATCACCCACAATCATCTGGACAAGTGGAGCGAATAAACCAAACTCTGAAAGATCGACTTGCTAAATATCACCAAGGGACACAACGGCCCTCGGGCACTACCAATAATCCTGCACCGTATCAGAGCAACCCCAAATGGGACCACAGGTCTGAGTCCATTTGAAGTGTTAACAGGAAAACTAATGTCGTTGCCTGGAACCACTGATTTGCAAAAAGCTGATTGCCACTTGATGAGCAACACTTTGTAAGAATACTGTAAAAACCTAACAAGTGTTATCAGTTCTGTTTCCCACAGGTGTCTACCAGGTACTATTGACTACCCAAGCAGCTATCAAGATCCAAAGGAAGGAGGCCTGGATATATACCCAGTGGCTCCACCTAATGACATTTATCTTTCATACTTCTTGCATATATGACCACATTTTAACATGTTTAAACTCAGTATTATGTTGTCTTTTTGTATGTTAAGCATTTATCTATTCCCAGCTTACCAGCCCCTTGCACCTGAAGAATCAAAACAAGTGATCAAAGAATTACAGATGCCACGGTGAACATGGCTGAGTATCAAACAGCATGTGGACTGCTGTGTTTCAGGATGACAGCTCACCACCACCTTCTCAAGGGCTGGTGTTCTTCTTTGTTATTGTTGTAATGATGTACTGCATAATCTTACTTCTTAAATGCATGTGTAATTGTTTAATGACAATAGAGAAAGATAAACCAGTCCTGATGATGACTGCAAAGGAAAAAGAAAACAAGCCATTCCTGCACCTGAAAGAGGTTTCATATATTTGATTCAAAATTGTTATATGGAATCCAAAGAGAGACTGATGAATCCCATGTATGGTAAGCTGTTTGCTTTAGTCTATGCAGAGACTTCATTTATGCAAAGATCTCATTTTAAGATATTTCTGCCAATGTAACTAACTCTGCTAAGTTTAAAAATCAACTACATTTTAAAACTCATGCTGGGGTAGCTAAAAATTGACCACATTCCTGAAAAGTACTAGCAAGCAACAGATGCAAGACCTGTGCCTGACAAAGGCAGCTTGCAGAAAACATTTGCAATAATGAGATAGGGTTGAAATATTTGGTTTCAGAGTACATTTGTGCAGTTTTGCTTTCAAAATGCTGTTCCAGCTCAGTTCAGAGAGATCAGTAAAGGGCTGGCAGAAAAAGTCAGTCTCTCCAACTTTTCTCTTCCTTTCTGGTTCAGTAATGATTTAATTTTCTTTAAGTTCTGTTCAATAAGATAAATTCATTTTAACTCTGTACCAGTGCTGGCCTCGTCTATTCAAAGGAATTAATAAACCCTACCAGCATCTACAGCTTATCTAGGTTTATTGTGGAACAAAGCAACCGATCCTTTTTTAGATTAATATTAGAACTGGTACAACCATGAGGATACTTCCTGTGTTTGCTCGTATGGCCGTGACAATGGTTAACATGTTCTCTCAACTTCCTGGTTTTTCCTCAACGTGGATAGCATCTTGACTGATGATATAATTGACACTTGGCCTCTAGAGAACACCAATTCAACCTGCCAACTAGGCATGAAATTGACTGCAGTGTTTTTTTAATTGTGTTGTTCTGGTCTACCAAAATACCCACTTTAAGATTTAAAAGAGGAAGTGATATGGGCTATGTTACTTGTTATGTTTATACCACAATGACCACATCCTGGAAATAACTATGTGCAGTGGGAGCTGCTTAGTTATTTTTTTCTCAATGCCTCACCTAGATATGCAAAATTAGAATGAAGACTTAAGAAAAAAGATTTTGAAAAACAAATGTAAAACTTTAAAATGCTTGCACAATTATATCCAAGGCCAAGTAACGTTTTTTCTCCAATTTCTCACTCGTACTGCTTGGTTTGCAAGGCAGTGACTCATACGGTACTTTGGTATGGATTCTTACATATATTGCTTTAATACCTCGTACAAGTCTGGACTATAAGTATTGATGTCCTTTTAAGCTATAGGGGACATTACAACTGAGCCAACTGTTCTCCCAAGTTCCGTATAAGCAAACACACTTCCAGCAGGGGTCAGTCGGTAGCAATTAGATGTGGAACTCCCGTCAATTTCAACAGTTCTTGATGTGTACCTCTGAAGTTGGTCTCAGACAAACTGTGAAAATGTGTTGAGTCTCATTTCTATTTCCCTTAGTCAAAATTTATTTCTTCCAATCCCCATCAGCTACAGGCTCACAAACCCACAAAACCTTCTGACAATCCTCACCATTTCCATAACTGTGATTTTCCAGTCCCACCCACGACAGGAATTGCCCAGAAAATCTGGACAGCAGCCAAAAGTCTGTTGACTTTGAGCACGATGGCAGGCAGGACTAGAAAATCCTGACCCACATCCAAAGATGTGCAGGTTGGGTTGATTGGCCATGCTCAATTGCCCCTTAGTGTCAGAGTAAATACTGGGGTTATGGGGATAGGGCCTGTGTGGGGTTGTTGTCGGTGCAGGCTCAATAGGCCAAACGGCCTCTTTCTGTACTATAGGGATTCTGTAATTCTATAACTCTAATCTCTGGTCACATTTTAAAATCAACATCGTAGTATTCCTATGGCAACAAATGTTTCAATTCACAGCACAAGCCATCTTCAAAACTAAGACTCCACTTTCTTACAATTAGAAGGAAAGTTTAAGATAGCATTTTTTTGTTAACACAAATTCCTGGTTAGAAACTAATTTTCAACTACACAAACACCCCAATAGAAATAGTTAAGCTAATTGGTGAATATTCAAATTCTACCTATTACTTAATACGATTCCTTAATGGCATAAGTAAATATCAAATTAACAACCAGTTTGTTTAATCAAGTGCAGCAATCTGACCTTCATCACAGGGTAGGAAAAATAGGCATTGTTGTGGTCATTTGTTCAGGTTGCAATATTTACTTGACCAGTCACAAGGCAATTTCAACAGGATTTAATGAGGAAATTAAATCTCCAGCTGTTCTACTCCTCACCAGAAAAATATTGAGTGAAAAGTATTGCAAAAAAAAAATCCCTTTTCAAATGATGTAGTAATTCCCAGTGAAATGCTCAAGCAGTAAATTAAATGATTTTCTTAAAACTGAGAAGCCAAGGAGAAGGGCAAGGCCTGCAGTGTATAACACTACCATGATTGAACATGGAACATGGGAAACAGCTATGTTCTTTCTTTCAGGAAATAATAATTAAGTGACAGCAAGCTTAGCTTTTAAAAGCCTCCAGTATATGAAAGGAAGGACAGCCTGAGGGGTGTAACAAGCACCAGAGTTTTGAGGTACTGGAAAAAATATTGTACTGCTATATGTTTATACTCTGCATGCATTTTCCATGTGTTGGATCTTGCTGTCCACCTTGCCAGGGATGGGTAAATATTGAAAGGCCCATAGGAGGCATTTCAGCAACAAAGAAGCAGTAGGCTGTCTTTTCAGGTAAGTGGAGATGCAATTTCCCCAACTTTTGTTTTAAATGGCTTCAGCAGCTGGGCACCACTGTGGAGGATCAAACCTTTCACAGGATGGCTTTGGCTAGCACTGAAACCAGACAGACAGGCCTCTAAGCCTGCCTGGAGCATTGGACCTTTGGTTTGTCACAGGGACACCACATCTGAGATAAGCTGCTACATAATTCTAGTCAGCCTCCAACAATATGCCTGAATAGCCATTTAACCAACTGAATTGGCTACCCATTGCTGCATCCCATCCTGCCTCAAGGAAACTGGCCTGGGGACAGCCAGGAGCAGAATTAGCAGGATGAAAATTCCATGCCGACTTGCCTCTAAGCCTGCCCGTCTACATGTCTGAACCAAAGGATCCTAAAAATTCAGCCCAAAGTATTAAGTATTATGATAAGGAGTCAAATATTCTGAAAGACTTTGATCAGCCTTGAACAGCATCTCAATTCATTAACAGTCTGTGCCATGGCTAAAGAAGCAGGAGACAGATAGGTAAAAATGATGGAAAACAAATCCCAAATTGCATGCATGAACTTGCAGGCTCGCACCCAAATCTGTTTGTGACTGAAGTCCAGATGGTACTGCATAATGCTCACAAAGCAATGACAATCAGACCATATGCCAATTTTAAACTGGCTGGTATCTGCAAGTATCCTTCTACTAGATGGCACAAATCAACCAAATCTCTGGTAACCTCACAATCATTACCACCTCCATTGTGCCTTTAACACAGTAATGCATCCCAAGGCATTTTGGAGTTCAATAGCAAGCAGGAAGGAAAATTAAGGAAGCTAACTTAAAGCCTTGTCAAAAATGTAAGTTTAGGAAGGCTTTATAACGCAATTAAAATTTGAATGGACTGATGGTAGACCAGTTTTACCTACCACACCAAGAAGCAATACTCAGTCTAATCTCTCACCTGGAGCTAAAGAATAAAGGGAAGAATCAATGTCACCTCAGTATTTTTAAATAGACAAAATGATAATAAATAATACTAAAAATATAAATGTAATTAATCCATAAATTTATACTTGCAGATTTGAATCATAAATCATTCTGTACTATATTAATGAGTTCAGCAAAAAGTCGTCACAAAACAGATTAGCAACTTGTTTAACAGAAATATTTCTTCCCATGTCTTTGCCATTCATGCCCAAAAACAATTGACTAATCAAATTAATTACTTTAATATTGGTTATAAGTTCTTGCCATACACAAACTAGCTGATTTGTAAGCCTACGTAACAACAGTGTTAAAAAGGCAGTATTCATCTGTTGTGATTATATACCCGAGGATGTGAAGTATTATACAAATGTAATTCTTCTGCAGCTCACTTGTGAAGCAATTAAGTTTCAGTCTACTTTGTATTTCATTTTTAGAATGCCTTTCTAGCTCAGATGGCTCACATTAAAAGTTTTTTCACTCTTACCTCCCACGGTCATCAAATGTGCACACAAATATAAAAGTTAAGCACAATATGGCATGGTGGAAGATGAGCTTTCCTCCATTCTTCATTAATATTGTGCTTTCATTCCAACCTCAAAAAGGCAATTGCTTCACCATCTGTTAGGATATTCTATTTTTGCTGCAGTAGAGATTTTTAAGAATGTAACTGTCAATCTGATAGTAATTTTGAAAACTAAGAGAATTTAAATTAAATTAACAAATTTGGAATAAAAGCATAGAGTTTGGTGGCTGGGGATGATTTAATCAGGCAGCCCAATGCCTGCCCATTTCAATGCCACTCCAGTCCATAGCAGGAAGGTTTATGATGGGCGTTCTCTCCATTGCAATTGAGGTCCTCAAGTGGACAATTATTCCCTCCAACAGCTCACAGGGGTGGGATTTCTGGCCCCAGGGTCTATCACATGTCTGACTGCAACATGATGTGGCGAGCTTCCTGAAAAAAAGGTGATGTGGGACATTCCTGCCAGTGGCCAAAATCCATGCCACTTCCACAAGATTGCTCCCCTAATCTCAGTAACTTTCTTCTTGGGCAATGCCTTGGGACAGAGGATGATGTTCCTCCAAACCCCAGGGTTGTAGGTCCCAAGATGTCTAATACTGGATCTTCAAATACTGTGCTGGTGGAGCAGGTAGTGTTTGATGAGGGATATGGGTGGGATGCTCAGATTTTGGTGCCCTCCTTCTGCTGTTTGTGCTTGGCCTCCACATAGGCCTGTTGGAGACATTCAAAATGGGTGGCAGGTGCTTCCTCTCTTGTTTGGATGGTCTCAAGCATGAGATCCCCACAAATTGGCAGGCAGTGTGGCTTTTTTTCAGGGAGGCTTTAGGAACATCCTGAAATGCTTCCTCTGCCCTCTTGGTAACTGCTTGCGGTAACAAAACTCAGTTTGTTTTGGGAGTCTTGTGCCAGGCATACAGACGATGTGGCCTGCCCATAACCAGTGCTTCAATACTGGGAACGTTGGCCTGAGAGGAGACAATGATATTGATGCACCTGTCCTGCCATTAATTTGCAGGATTTTGTGAAAGCATCGATGGATACTTTTCCAAGAATTTAAGGTGTCAACTGTATGTTGTCCATGTCTCTGATGCACCCAGGAGGACAAATAGCACTGCAGCCCTGTAGACCTTGAACTTGGTCTTGAGGTTTGATTTTTTTCTCATCGAATAGCCTTTTCTTCAAATGGCTGAAGACTGTATTGCACACTGGAGGCAATGCTGCATTGCATCGCAATGTCTGCCCAAGTTATGAGGAGGTTCCCAAGTTATGAGAAATAATTAAGATGGGAGATCTGTAGTCTCCATACTGATGCCAATGAAACTAAGCAGGTAATGATAAAAACCCATCTGATTCACTAAGCCCTGCAAGGGATGAAGTTTGATATCCTGATCCAGTCCAGTCTATATAGGACTCCAGTCCCACTCAGCAGACATGGGGTGCCATGTGTATTATGAAACCCAAATTTGCATTTATTACTGAGACTCTCAGAGCATTAAAATCATAAATTGGCAGGAAGAAATCAAGAAGCTGACTGCAGAAAGTTTAAAAAAATCACTGCCACATTGTATGACAGACATCTGTTCACAGTCAGGATAGTCCATGTGGTAAGTTTCTGCTCTTGACCAAGGTAGCAATATGCTAAGTAGAAGATACTTCCTTATGTAAAGAGGTAAAATGGAAAGCATGTAATCCTCCACACCACTAATGCACAGGGCTACTTTCTTACAATCTGTTTAAGTATGACAAAGGCAGAAATATAAGACAAGGCCACCCTATGTTCTCAATATTTTTCTATTATAGTATACAAACGATAATACCATTAACTTAAGGAAATCACAAATCTGGATTTACAACCTTGTATTCATTTTCATGGATGCAAAGAGAAAATCATTATTTACAAAAGTAGAGAATTTATAATCTTTCTGAAACTTGAAGACGACAATATTGCTGGTTATGTATTCCCTACCCGGATCTAACTGTTTAAAAAAACAATACCCAGGCAATCAATTTTCCACCTCTTGTTCACCGACAGTTGGCAACCAAGAATCCCTTTACCAAAGAAAAGCCAGGCAGCATGCCTTAATGACTATTGCCCAGTTGCTCTGACATCCATCATTGTGAAATGCTTCAAAAGGTTGGTCATGACTTGGATCAATTCCGGCCTCCAAGATTGCATGGATCCACTACAGTTCACCTAGCGCCACAACAGGTTCACAGCTGACACCATTTCCCTGCTCTACATTCAATCCTGTGGAACACCTGCACAACAAAGACACCTATGTCAGATTCCTATTTACTGACTACACCTCAGCCTTCCACACCATTATTTCCAGAAAACTGATCTACAAATTCCGTGGTCTAGAGCTCTGCTTCTCCCTCTTCAACTGGACTCTCAACTTCCTAACCCACAGACCGCAACTAGTAAGGATAGGCAACAACACTTCCTCCATGATTACCTTCAACATTGGTGTTCTGCAAAGCTGTATGCTCAGCCCCTTACTGTACTCCATATAGTGTGTGACCAGATTCCCCTCAAACTTGATTTTCAAATTTGCTGATGACACCACAGTAGTGGGTTAGATCTCAAACAATGATGAGATGGAGTACAGGAAAGAGATGTATAATCTGGTAAACTGGTGCAACGACAATAATCTCTCCCTCAGTGTCAACAAAACAAAGGAGAGAATCATCAACTTCAGGAAGTGCAGTGGAGGACATGCCCGTGTACATCAACGGGGATGAAATGGAAATGGTCGAGAACTTCAAGTTTCTAGGTGTCCAGATCACCAACTACCTTCCCCGGTCCACCCTGCATGCCATACTATAGTTAATAAAGCCCACCAATGCCTGTGCTTTCTCAGGAGGCTAAGGAAATTTTGCATGTCCACTATGACTCTCACCAACTTTTACAGGTGCCCTGTAGAAAGCATCCTTTCTGGATGCATCACAGCTTAGTATGGCTCCTGCTGTGACCAAGACTGCAAGAAACTGCAAAGGGTCGTGAATGAAGCCAGCCCATCACGCAAACCAGCCTCCCATCCACTGACTCTGTTGGCACTCCCCGTTGCCTCAGAAAAGCAGCCAGCTTAATCGAGGACCCCACATACCTCTTCCACCTTCTTCTGTTGGGAAAAGGATACAAAAGTCTGAGGTCACATACCTACTCATTCAAGAACAGCTTCTTCCCTGCTGCCATCAGATTTTGAATGGACCTATCTTACATTAAGTTGATCTTTCTCTACATCCTTATATGACTAAGTCTACATTCTGCATCCTATCCTTTCCTCCTCTATGAGCAGTATGTTTTGTCTGTATAACGCATGAAACTATGTTTTTCACAATATACTAACACATGCAACAATAATAAATCATATCAAAAAATTACCACAATGCTGAGTGAGGGTTCTATTTTTGAAACTAACCATCCCTTTATTTGGTTGAATGCTGTTTAAAAAAAACTCACTTGTTTCAATGAGGCACACTGAGAAATTTTAATAAAGTTCTGTGACACAGCTACAAATAGAACCAAAAATGTTGCAGCCAACCAGAACATCACTTTACAGCAGTCACAAAATAATTCATCTAAGGTGTGAATCATTAACATATGTAATAAGTAGTTACTAAATAAATAAAATAATACATTCTATACCAGTTGAAGAGGAATATTTGAGAGTTTGGTGGTTAGGAATTTTGCATCTGTGGGCATGATAGGCTGATACCGGAGTTGAGGGGGTTGAGCTATGAGGAGAGGCTGAATAAACTGGGCTTGTACTCGTTAGAGTTTAGAAGAATGAGAGGAGATCTCATTGAGACGTATAAGATGATGAATGGGATGGATAGGATAGAGGTGGAAAGACTCTTCCCGCTCAAAAAAGACAATAGGACTAGGGGGCACAGCCTCAAGATAAAAGGGGGGCGGTTTAGAACAGAGTTGAGGAGGAACTTCTTCACTCAAAGGGTGGTGAATCTCTGGAATTCTCTGCCCGTTGAAGTGGTGGAGGCTGCCTCGCTAAATATTTTTAAGACGCGGGTTGATGGGTTTTTGACAGGAGAGGGGATTAAGGGTTATGGGGAGAGGGCGGGAAAGTGGAACTGAGCAGCGACAGATCAGCCATGATCTTATTGAATGGCGGGGCAGGCTCGAAGGGCTGGATGGCCTACTCCTGCTCCTATTTCTTATGTTCTTATGTTCTTATGAGCTGCCCTGAGATAAGGAGAAAAATCACATCCAGTATACATGAGCCAGGCTTAGGACTGAAACCAGATGGAATGTGCAAACACATGCAGTCTTGACCCAAACACACATTAAGATGCAGTACCATTTGTGTCAAACCACCAATCATTCCATTTCTCTGATATAGAACAGCATAAATAATTAGGTTTAGGATTGATTTTAACATTTGGTGGTGGTGTTGGTCATGATGGAAAACAGTCACTAACAGATAGATAGGTTTCCCATTACATGCCCCACTCAATTACCTTTCAAATAAAGTATATAATGGACACTACCACCATTTTCCATCACAAATTAAAATCTGCGCTAATACTTTTTTTTAAGAATTCTGTTTGTTTCTCAATCTATATTTCCTTCTGAAATTGCTGTTTTTTTTAAATCAATAATTC
Organism: Carcharhinus amblyrhynchos; assembly: GCF_965287045.1. NCBI lineage: Eukaryota > Metazoa > Chordata > Chondrichthyes > Carcharhiniformes > Carcharhinidae > Carcharhinus > Carcharhinus amblyrhynchos. The sequence continues at coordinate 43,037,879 of NC_137340.1, forward strand.
ATTCACATTAAACCTGTCTTTAATGGCAAGGAAAAAGCCCCATTCAGCTTCTGTAACAAGTGATTTTAGCTCAATCTTGGTAAAAATTAAAAAATCAGGGATTTTAAAAACCACAGTTAAGACGCCTCAGCTGTGAATTATAAAAAATGAATCAGACATCTGGAGTTATGTGATATACGTAACTCAATATTGGGCTGAACTTTCTATATAGAAATGGAAACAAGAGTTGAGACTGATTTCAGGTCTCCAAATCCACATCTTATGGAAATGGATTACAGTCAAAATTTTCAAATGGATAAGCTCTTAATTGGCATGGAGACAGGTTTCTTGTCCAATTAAGAGCAGTAGGTGGGCTCTTGAAACTGAGGGCCAATGAGAGGTCTTCCAGCTTCAGAGGTATGAAAACATGGAATAAAAACTTGGGACAAATTTTCTGGCTCCACTGACATCATAAACGATAGGGAATGGGATCTGAAAATTAGGAAGCCAGCTGGTGTGCTAGCTTCTCAACTCCATTCCTGATGTTGGACATTTTAGAATTTGGCCTCCAGTTTCTCGGGCATGTTAGAGGCTGATCAAGTGCCTGGAGGTGGATATCCAGCAACAGGCTGAGATGCCAGCATCTTGGCCAGGTCAATACAAGGAAACTGGAGGCTAACTGGAAAATCCCAAACCATCCAATGCTGGGAAGGGAGTTGAGAAGCTGGCACACTGGCTGGCCTCAATTTTCAGGTCCACTCTCCTTCCTTCTCAAGAAACATCCGGCTACAAGGCATATACTGGTAACTAGGATGGTAAGTCAACAAGATGATGCCCTCAATTGCTTTTTAAAAAAAATTTAGTAAAAAATGCACAAAGCAACCAGATCAACACTGTGGGACAGGAAGCCCCTCTATATTGGATGTACCCCCACCCAGGCAGGCAAGCATGTGAAGCCTTGATAGGTCTGCCAACATACTGGACTCCAATCTGCTCCTGAATACCCATCTCCAACCATTTCATATGTTCCCTTGATTTCAGGAAACTAGAGGCCCAACTGGGAAATCCCAAATTTGTTGACATTGGGAACAGGATTGGGAAATTAGCAAAATAGCTGGCCTGTAACTTTCAGCTCACAGCCCACTTTTATCTCAATTTGTCCCAATATTTTGTTGTGTTGTGTGATATAAGAACATAAGAACATAAGAACATAAGAAATAGGAGCAGGAGTAGGCCATCTGGCCCTTCGAGCCTGCCCCGCCATTCAATAAGATCATGGCTGATCTGTCGTGGCTCAGTTCCACTTTCCCGCCCTCTCCCCATAACCCTTAATCCCCTCTCTTATCAAAAACCCATCAACCCGCTTCTTAAAAATATTTAGCGAGGCAGCCTCCACCACTTCAACGGGCAGAGAATTCCAGAGATTCACCACCCTTTGAGTGAAGAAGTTCCTCCTCAACTCCGTTCTGAACCGCCCCCCCTTTATCTTGAGGCTGTGCCCCCTAGTCCTACTGTCTTTTTTGAGCGGGAAGAGTCTTTCCACCTCTATCCTATCCATCCCATTCATCATCTTATACGTCTCAATGAGATCTCCCCTCATTCTTCTAAACTCTAACGAGTACAAGCCTAGTTTATTCAGCCTCTCCTCATAGCTCAACCCCCTCAACTCCGGTATCAGCCTAGTAAACCTCCTCTGCACTCCCTCCAAGGCCAAAATATCCTTGCGCAGGTGCGGCGCCCAAAACTGCACACAGTACTCCAGCTGCGGCCTCACCAATGCCCTATACAGCTGCAGCAAGACCTCCCTACTTTTATATTCAATCCCCCTCGCTATGAAGGCCAGCATCCCATTCGCCTTCCTGACCACCTGCTGCACCTGCAGGCTGGGTTTTTGCGACTCATGCACAAGGACCCCGAGGTCCCTCTGCACCGTCGCCTGCTGCAGTTTTTCGCCACGTAAGTAATAGTCCTTCCTACCATTCTTCCTACCAAAGTGGACCACCTCACACTTGCCAACATTAAATTCCATTTGCCATTTCCTGGCCCATTCGCCCAGCCTATCTAGATCCTTCTGCAGACTCTCCACACCCTCCACACAATTTGCCTTTCCCCCAATCTTGGTGTCATCAGCAAATTTCGACACCCTACACTCGGTTCCCTCCTCCAGATCATCTATATAAATGGTAAATAGCTGAGGCCCCAGCACCGACCCCTGGGGCACCCCACTAGTCACCAACCGCCAATCCGAATAGCACCCATTGACCCCCACTCTCTGCCTCCTATTTGACAACCAATCCTCTATCCACGCTAACACCCTACCCCCAACTCCATGTCCTCTGACCTTCTGCAGTAACCTCTTGTGAGGTACCTTATCAAACGCCTTCTGAAAATCCAGAAAGACCACATCCACCGGCTCTCCTCTATCCACCGCCCTAGACACATCCTCATAGAACTCCAGTAAATTTGTCAGACACGACTTCCCTTTAATGAAACCGTGTTGCGTCTGCCCTATCAACCAATTCCCTTCAAGATGCCTCGCAATTTCCTCCTTAATGACGGATTCTAACATTTTACCTACCACAGACGTTAAACTAACCGGCCTGTAATTCCCCGCCTTTTGCCTGGCACCCTTCTTAAACAACGGCGTAACATTAGCCGTTTTCCAATCCTCCGGCACTTCCCCGGAATCCAGCGACGTCTGGAAAATAACCACCAAGGCATCCACTATCACCTCCGCCATTTCTTTCAGAACCCTCGGATGCATTCCATCCGGTCCTGGGGACTTGTCCACAATCAGCCCCTCCAGTCTGTCGCGCACCACCTCTCTAGTAACAGTAATGTCATTAAGACCCTCCAGTCCTACCACCTTTCCATCGCTAACACCCGGCAAATTATTCACGTCCTCCTCCGTGAAGACAGAAACAAAAAAGTTATTCAAGACCTTAGCCATATCCCCATCCCCTACCACTAGGTCCCCTTTCTCATCCGCTAAGGGACCAACGTTCACCCTAGCCAGCCTCTTCCTTTTTATATATTTATAAAAACTCTTGCTATCCTTTTTTATATTAAGTGCTAGCCCAGCTTCATAGCTTCTTCTACCCTCCTTTATCAACTTTTTTGTCAATCTTTGTTGACATTTAAACCTTTCCCAATCCTCTTCTCGCCCACTGCTCTTAGCTACTCTAAATTCCTCCGCTTTTAATTTAACACTTTCCTTCACCTCCTTCGTTATCCACGGCTTATTACCTCTCTTCCTACTGTCCTTTTTAACCATCGGAATAAATTTCTGCTGAGCACCAAGAAAGATCTCCTTAAAGATCCTCCACTGCTCCTCAGCAGACCTACCTTCTATAATTTATCAATTTTTCTCCCTCTCCTCATATCTGTCTTTATATGAATGTAAATCTGTTAATTTTTCACATAAAAATATTCTCATTTTAATAGAAATAACTGGTTCATGAAAATCTAATTACCATGACAATACCAAACTACAAAGTGCAATCTGGGAAGTGGAGATTGATCAATAATTTAAAATTTACAGTACAAATATAAAATCTTTTCTCAAATGTTTACTGTAAGCAATTAAACAGTTCAATTATTTCTTCACCATAAAATATTTAGAATTGTTTATTATTCATTATGGCTATTCAATGTCACTTCATGGGAGTGAGTGATTAGTCACAATTAAAAGATTATTCACACGCAGTAACTTTTCACCAATTAGAAAAGAGACTTTATGGCAGTTATTTCGAACATTGTCTTGTTAGAGAAAAGACAGAGTTCAAATCCTGAGCAGACTAAATGGATGAAAAGCTCGTCCTTCTGTGAATATATATATGAATTAAGAGGAGTAGGCCATTCAGCCCCTCGAGCCTGCTCCACCATTCAATAAGATCATGGTTGGTCTGACTGTATCCTCAAACCACCTATCCTGATAACCTTCAACTCCCCTATATATCTACCTCTGCCTTCAAATTATTCAATGCTTCTAACTCCATCACTTTCCAGGGAAGAAAGTTCCAAAGGTTCACAACCCTCTGAAAAAATTTCTTCTTATCTCTGTCTTAAATGGGAGACCCTTTACTATTAAGCTATGTCCCTCAGTGCAAGTCTCTCCCACACAAAGAAACATTCTTTCAGCATCCATCCCGTCAGGTCCCTTCAATAGGATAACTTCTCAACCTTCTTTAATAAAACTGACTAAGGGCCAGTCTGTACAACTTTTCTCACTCTCGTAAGATGACCCCTCTCATCTTTCCATCCCAGGTATCAGTCGAATGAACTTTCCCTGATCTGGTTCTAATGTATTTATACCATTTATTAAATAAGGTCTCACTAATGCCCTGTGCAACTGTAGCAAAACGTCCCTAATTTATATTCCATTCCCTTGTGATAAATGACAACATCCCATTAGTCTTCCTAATCACTTGCTTTGCCTGCATAGTAAATTTGAGATTTATGTACCAGGACACCCAGATCCCTCTGTGCGTCAAGAATTCTGCTATCTCTCACAAATTAAATAATATGCTATTTTTCTCTTCTTCCTGCCAAAATGGACAAGTTCACATTTTCTAACATTATACGCCATTTGCCATATTTTCACCCAGTCACTTAACCCACCTATTTCCCTTTGCAGACTCCTTATGTCCTCTTCACAAATTACTTTCCCACCTAACTATGTGTCATCATCAAATTTAGCAAACGTACATTTGGTCCCTTCATCTAAATCATTGATATAAATTGTGAATAATTGAGGCCCTACACTGACCCCTGTGGCATTGCACTCATCACATCTAGCCAACCTGAGAATGACCTATTTACATCTTCTCTCTGTTTTCTTTTAGATAAGCAATCCTCTATCCATATGAAAGTATTATCCCATATACTACGAGCTTTTATTTTGGATAGCAATCTTTGGAAATCGAAGTATAGCACATCGATATTTATCCACACTGCTGTTACTTCCACAAAGAACTCCAATAAATTAGTCAAACATGATTTCCTTTTCACAAAACACTATTGACTCTGCCTAATTGCACTGGATTCTCAGTGCCCCATAATAACCTCCTTAACAACAAGTTCCACAGAGCTGGGATTGCTGTTGTCATTTCCAATGCTTAGGTTAATCTGTCCAGTTTAAATCCTTTCTGTAGTGGTTTGATACAACCAAGGATCTTGCTAGGACATTTCAGAGGGAGTTTAAAAGTCTGTGGATCTGGAGTCACATGTAGGCCAGATCAGATAAAGACAGTAGACTTCCTTCCTTAAAGGACTTTAGTAAACCAGATCGGTTTTTACAACACACAGCAATGGTTTCATGGTCACTATCTCCAATGCTAACCCTTTAATTTCAGATTTATTAATCAAATTTAAATTCCACCAGCTGCTATGGTGGGATTCAAACCTGTTTTCCTAGTGCAATAGCCTGGACCTTTGGATTACTAATCTGGTGACATTACAATTATGCCACCATCTCCTGCCTCCTGACTCCCCAAAGCCTGTCCATCGTCCACAAAGCACAAGATAGAAATGTGATTGCCTGGATGACTGCAGCTCCAACAACAAGAAGCTCAACACCATCCAGGAACAAATCAGCCTATTTAACTAGTACCCCAACTATCACCTTCAATCAACATCCGCTCACTACATGCCCAGCACACAGGATAGCAATGGACAGCCATCTAAACCCATGACCTCTGGACAGCCATCTAAACCCATGACCTCTACCACCTAGGAGGCCAAGGACAGCAGATACATGGGAACAACATTAGGTCCCCTCCAAGCCACAAACCATCCTGATTTGGAAGTTTTGTGGCCATTCTTTCAGTGTGGTTGGGTCAAAGTCCTGGAACTCCCTCCCTAAATGCATTGTGGGTGTACCTACACAACCTGGACAGTAACACCGTCTCAATGGCAATAAAATTGCTGGGCCAGCGAGCAACGCCCACATCCCATTTCTAAAATTCAGCAATTTCCTTACAGCAGATGTTAAATTAAATAGCCTGCAGTTTCCTACTTTCTGGAATAGAAGAGTCATTATCACTATTTTTCAACCTGAGGGATTTTTCCAGCTCTAGGGAATTTTGCAAAATTAAAAGCAATGTATCTATTATCTGTGAAAATCACACTCAGCGGCAATGGAGAAATCATTCTTTATGTCATTAAATGTGTTGTACTAAAATGTCTATTATGACAAATGCTGCAGCAGAATGAAGGCATTCTTCAATTTAGCACCACTTGGCGCTAATACTTGGGGACAAAAATTTCCAATAAAAAGTTATCATTACTGTGTTCAAATCAGCACACTGTAAATCAACAATTAAAAAAATGCGAGAAAATGGCTATTTTTTTCCCCTGATGTCAACATGGCCCCCAAAACACTACAGTGTTCTGTACCATTCTACTTATATCAATTCAATGAAGAGTTAGAACACTGAGCATGGTGGGTTGTTGTTGTAGAGTAAATAACAGTTCTGGAAAGATGTGACCATTCAGGTTTTTTCCCACTTTTATAAGAGCTCACTCATAGTGCCTCAGTAACCTGACACCTTAGCAACAACACCACCTTGTGACCCAATCAGAGTTCAGTATGTCAGAAAAAGAAAGGCATCCAATATACTGCATACCAATTTTCTGCTTAAAGTAGGTCAGACATTTACTTGCATTTTGCAAACACGTTGCTTTTCCTGTCAGGGAAGCTAAAAGCTTTTCCCAAACTTAAAACTTTTATCAAAATTGCTAACTGTCTTCCTTATTTTATTGTAAATGTTAGATCTTAGGACACAAATTTTGTATTAAAATATCATACACAATTTAATGTATTTATGAAAATAAAATCTTTCTGGTCATTATCAGTCTACATAAATGCATGGCAGTCCATGTGACTTACCGGTTCTTTTCTAATTCATTGTGTGTCGATCTGCAAGACAAAAGTTTAGCAGTTATTTTGAAAGCTTTTTAATATTTCCATCAGAACAACTGAGAAATAAATGTGTCACATTTTAAATTAATTAAGCTTTTGTTCCTCTAGCAATAATTGCCATTCCTAAAAAACAAAATGGGTAAGCAGGTCACTTCAGGGGGCAGTTAAAAGTCAACTTCATCAAAGACCTGACCAGGTAAGGATGGCAGATTTCTTTCCCTAATGGACATTAGCAAGTGAACCAGTAGTTTCATGGTCACCATTACTGCTAATAGCTTTTTATTTTAGATTTATTTAACTGACTTAACTTTAAAATTACCTACTGTCATGGTGGGATTTGAACTCATGTCTGCAAATCATTCAAGCAGACCTCAGGATTACTAACTAGTCACACATCATAACCATCATAGATTCATAGAGGTTTACAGCATGGAAACAGGAACTTCGGCCCAACTTGTCCATGCCACCTTTTTTTTTAAACACCTAAGCTAATCCCAATTGTCCGCATTTAGCCCATATCCCTCTATACCCACCATACCCATGTAACTATCTAAATGCTTTTTGAAAGACAAAATTGTACCCGCCTCTATTACTACCTCTGGTAGCTTGTTCCAGACACTCACCACACTTCCTGTGAAAAAATTACCCCTCTGGACACTTTTGTATCTCTCCCCTCTCACCTTAAACCTATGCCCTCTAGTTTTAGACTCCCCTGCCTTTGGGAAAAGATATTGACTATCTAACTAATCTGTGCCCCTCATTATTTGAAAAACCTCTATAAGATCACCCCTCAGCCTCCTACACTCTAGAGAAAAAAGTCCCAGTCTATCCAGCCTCTCCTTATAACTCAATCCATCAATTTCTGGTAACATCCTAGTAAATCTTTACAGCACTCTTTCTAGTTTAATAATATCCTTTCTATATGTCTACTATACGCCCTCTGAATAGATCACTATCATAATCGAAAGGAGTTACACATAAGGCAACGTGTAGATTTTTTCACATAAAAACCTTCAGTGAATCATTCATTTACAAGAACTAGTTCATAAACCTAACATTTCAGCAACAATGAAAACTGGCTAATATTTGAGGATGCCAAGTTGAACATAACAAAAATACTTATTACACCAAAGTAGAAATTTACTACTTCGTATTTCTCAATAGTGGCAATATGTGTTAAATTTTATCAGGAATTTCTCACTCCAAAAAATCATTGTCCCACGGAATATAAATCTTGCTGCTATGCACTGCTCAGTATTACACTAAAATAGTGAATTTATATACCCAATCACCAGGAGGGGTCCATTTAAATTCAAGTGACTGAAAATTAAATAATAAATAATGGAACTAAATTCATTAGAACCCAAAACCAGATGTTGTTCCGGTGACGTGCATTAATGATACTTCAGAATATAAAGGATTTGTCCTTGGGCCTCATTCAGCTGCCAAGATGAGGCTTGATTATTGGGTTTTAATCAATTCTGACCAGTGCTGAGATCCTCAGATGAAGTCAAAAAGGGAAGGTAATTGACTAGTAACGGCCGGAGGTTTTTTTTTCTGCAGCCAAGATTGCTACCACTTTCACAACCATTTAAGCTCTTTACCACCAATGAACAGATGCACTGTAGCTCAAAGTTACTCAGGCAGCACGTTCCAAACTCATGACCGCTACCAGCTAGAAGGACAAGAGAAGCAGATATCTGAGAAGACCACCCTTGGAGATTCCCCTCCTAGCCACTCACTATCCTGACCTGAAAATATATCATCATTTCTTCATTGCCACAGAGTCAAAATCCTGGAATTCCCTCCTTAACAGGACTTACACCTCTGCTGCAGTACAAGTAGGCAGCTCACCAATAGCTTCTGAAGGGCAACTAGGGATGGGCATTTAATGCTGGCCTAGCCAGTGATGCCCATGTCCCGTAAATGAATTGAAAAAAAATGAGATAATCCCAGGAACAGTTTCTGTTGTTAATTTAATAGATATTGTAGATGTGCTGCTGATAGGTGTGATACATTGGATTGAATAAAGGAAGGGACTATATTTGGCAGTGAATCCTGCTTTTGACTTTATCAGCTTTTTCAAATGATGTGGACATCTGGCAGGATTGATCTGAACTATGAAAGCAGTCACCGTGCGCAGGCTAATACTATTGTCTCAGTTAACAGATGAAATAACCTAATTTAGGGGAGGCATTTAAACAGGGGGAGGTTAAAAGGGTCTCTCAGGCAATACTGAATTGCACAATATCAAAAATTAGTGTGTTCCTCAAGAGAAGGTGCACAATTTTATGTCATCTGACTAGCAAGATACATTATTTTAGCTTTAGCAAGTTTTGGTATCAATTTTATGAGGAAAAATTACCCCGTTCTTATCCTACTAGAAGTGATCCAGGGGAGAGGAGCACATGTATGGGATAGACACACTGTAACCTATTTTAGCCATATATGTCTTGACATGCGCTATCAAGCACCATGTTTTCATTGCACTGCAATCTGAAAAACCAAAACATTTCATTAAAAACCCAGATTATTTTCAGTGACAATATTGCCTTTCATCTCAAGCATATAGTCAAAACATTTCTGTAATCTTCATCCCACAGGGTAATGATTATCTGGTCATAAACTCACTTTTTTTAAATGGTTATACCATCAAGAAAGAAACATTTGATTCCAAAGGATAAACATACATAAGTTGAAGAGGTGAGAAGCTTTAATGTTTACTTAAAAGCTACTCTTTAAATTGTGCTTACTTAAATGAATCAAAAATTAGTTAGTGGGTGCAAAACATTTTTATGCATTATCATTAAACTTTATTCTCAAAACATGTCCAATACCTCAATCACAAAATGTCTATTTTTCTCATCAAGACCACAAAACTAGTTAAGATATGGAATGAAAGGCTTAGAGGTTGTACACGGTTCTCTCAACAATCATTGCATTTTCTGACAGGCAAGAAATTGAGATAATTAGTGCTCTTGGGTTGCTTTTTATTTTTAAAATTAATAACGTACATCAGGTTTTCATTTTGTTTTAACAGGTTCATGAGGGAGGGGGTGCTGGAAACTGATGAACCCACATGTAAGCAGATGGCACAGTGATTAGCACTGCTGCCCCACAAGCACCAGGGATGAAGCTTCGATTCCAGGTTTGCGTCACTATCTGTACAGAGGCTGTACATTCTCCCTGTGAGTTTCCTCCCGATGCTCCCACAGTTTCCTCGCACAGTCTGAAAGACGTGCTGGTTAGGTGCACTGGTCATGCTAAATTCTACCTCAGTGTCCCTGAACAGGTGTTGGAGTTTGGCGACTAGGGGATTTTCACAGTAACTTTCTTGCATGGAATGCAAGCCTACTTGTGACACTAACAAAACAAACTTTAAATAAAAATCATTGCATTTTCTGACGGGCAAGAAAACACGATTGAGCTAATTAGTGTGTGTTTTTTATACATCAGATTTTCATTTTGTATTAACAGGTCCATGGAGGGGGTGGAAACTGATGAACCCACACGTAAAATGATTAGAAGATCAAATTTAGAAGGAAAATATATTGGGACTTCCATTCCCCCCGTTTAATCTCGCATCCCTGTGTGTGTGGTGTGTTTTTTAAAACTGTGAATCTGACAATCAGCTGATTACAGATGGCGCTCGAACCCCCCCCCCCCCAATGTATGTAAAAAAAAACTAGCTTTGCATTTTCTTCTCCAACACTCGCTGCACAGATGAAAGGGAATACATATACATATATATTTAAGTTGCAGTACTTTTCTGCAATCAATTCGGGGGGGGGGGGCAATTTAAAAAAAATACAGATAAAATGGCGGGTACAGTCCCAGTGGCAATCAGCTATAAACAGCGCTGCCCAATTCCCTTTCGCTTTCCTTTACCACCACCCCCACCCCCACCCCCACCCCACCGATTTTAACGCCAATACCTCTCCCGTTTCGAAGGTGGGTCCTGGAAAATTAGGAGCGTTTCCTTTTACCTATTGCTCGAGTTCTTTTTGGTTTTCATTTTCTTCCTCGTCCCCTCGACACTGCAGGGTAACGTCGATGCATATCCGTGCTCGGCTTCTGAAGGGAGGAGGGAGTGGAGTGGAGTTGGGGAAGGTGGGGGGGAAGGTGAAGAGAGAAAACAAAACACACACAAGTTCAACTTTGGTATTATTTTCTTCTTTGTTTGTTTGTCTTTTGAACGTGTTATTGTTGACGATCGCAGTTTTATTTCTCTCTCGCTCTCCACACATACGAGACTGAGAGGGGGATTTGTTTGCTGTTCCTGCGGTTAATGGCAGTTGGAACACTTGGGCGATTTGAATTTTTTATAAATAAATAATAATTTATCGGATCTCTTCAGTCCCGCTTTACCTCGATCTCTCCTTTCTAAATACTCGGCTGCTTCTAACAGTCTCTGGATGTTGATTAATTGTACTGAGTTCATTATTTTATTTATTTGGTCGCGTATATATAGGGTTATTATATATACATAAGGTACAAAAAAAGAAAAAGGGGTGGAATTTATATTTTAAAAGAACACAATTGTTTTAAAAATAAAAAATAAAAAGGAGGGGGGGAGCGAGCGATCTGCAAGCAACCAACCCTCCTCGCACTCTCTCCCTCTCTCAGTCCCAAGTTTGTTTACCTCAGGATAGATCGAGGAGGACGGCTCCGAGCGAGCCGCTTCAGTGCGCCTGCGTGCAGCCCAACCCCCTCTGCCCCGCGGCACCACGGGAGATGTAGTTCTTCTATCCACTCTTCGCCCAACTGGACCGAGGTGAGCGGACTACAATTCCCATAATGCCCCCTCCTCCCTGGCTAGGAACCATCCCACTCCAGCCAGAGCCAGCGACTCGGCAACACGTGACGTCACCGACTGGACGCTCCCCGCTTCTGGTTGGTGGAACCCCCGCGAGGGAGGCCTTGTCTGACCAATCGGCGGCTCCCGGCTGCTGTTTTTTTTCCGCCCCTCCCCCACCTACCCCGCATCAAACACACACAACACTGGCCGCGGGTTTCATGTGAAAAGCGCGTGTCGCGAACGTATCCGCGTGCTCATGGTACCGCCCCCCCGCACGCATAAGACGTGCGCGTTCCCGCTTGGCCTAGCGCATGCGCGCCCCGCCTACAGCGGGAAAGATGACTTTTTTAAAACTTCGAAGACTCTGCGCCCTCTGCAATGGCGGTGGCAAATACACACAGGTGGTTCTCCTTCACTCTTATACATGGCGAATCCCTATCTTCAAAACAAGTTTATATCTAAAAGAAGCCAAAACTATTTATTAATGTCATTGGTAGGCATTACATTAAATGCAATGAAGTGACTGTGAAAATTCCCTAGTCGCCACACTCCGGTGCCTGTTCGGGTACAGTGAGGGAGAATTTGGCATAGCCAATGCACTGACTATGGAAGGAAATTGGATCACCCAGAGGAAACCCACGCAGACACGGGGAGAAAGTGCAGACTCCACAAACAGTGGCCCCAAGCAGGGAATCAAACCCAAGTCCTGGCGCTGTGAGGCAGCAGTGCTAACCATCCATGCTGAAGGTAATGAAAACGTTAATATTCAAAGAGTTTGTAAATTGGATAGCTAGATCTGTCAAAGAGCTTCTTTTGAACTGACAGTCAAATGATTGAATCATAGAACCCTACAATGCAGAAAGAGGCCCTTTGGCCCATCGAGTCTGCACTGAACACAATCCCACCCAGGCCCTACCAATATCATCCCCACTAATCTCTCTAACCTACGCATCCCTGGACACTAAGTGGCAATTTCTTAGCATAGCCAATCAACCTAACCCCTCACATCTTTGGACTGTGGGAAGAAACTGGAGTACCCGGAGAAAACCCACACAGACATGAGAATGTGCAAACTCCACACAGACAGTGACCTGAGCTGGGAATCGAACCCAGGACCCTGCAGCTGTGTAGCAGCAGTGCTAACCACCGTGCTACTGTGCCGCCCACAATTGATTTTGCTGGCTCCTGGCTAGAGAAGATGCACCACTTCTTTTTAAATTGAGCCATCTTTATGATTACCAAGAATGGTGTTTGGTCAAATCTGAGAAAAAAGTTCACCAGCAGATGCTGGAATCTGAAACAAAAACATAAAATCCTGGACAAAGTCAGCAGGTCTGACAGCATCATGGACATCCGGACTTGATATGTCGGCTCTATTATCTCTCCAAAAATAGAAAATGCTGGAAATATTGGTGCTGATGTCTGTTTGGTAAATTCGCAGAATTGCATTCCCTTCCCCTCCTCCTGCCACACCCCGCCCCCCCCGGCCTGCCTGCCTCCTTATGTCTGTCTCTATGATTCAGATAGATAGATGTTAACGCTGCTGTGGCATTTGCTGGATGCTAGCCAAGGTTTCAGCTTCAAACAGTACAAAAACTGATTAACTGGTCGTGTAAGTCATTGCTGTTGGTATGTTGTTTGTATGCATGATATGCGATGTACGAAAGATGTGATGTAAACCCACAAAAGTCTTCAGTCATTAATCTCTAAGATAACAATGACTTCTGTTCAGAAAGAACTTATAATCGGTTACAAAGATGAGGCTGTGAATATTTTAAAAGCTGGACTGTTACTTTTAAACAATATCTAAATATTCATTCTACTTTTAGAATTGTCTTGTCAGCAAATCTAATGCAGAACAACTTCTCAGGCATTACTGTCCCACATAAAAACTAAATCAGCAACCCATGACTACCCACATCCAAAAACACAACTAAACTGATTTCTGATGTGCAGGGATAAATGTTTTCAGCCTTTAAACATTATGTTGTTTGTAGAAGCCAAGAGCCAAAAATGTATTTTCAATAGGGAGTTTCAACTGTTCATCATATTTCCTTCTTCTGATTAAGGGATTGGCAGTTTGGAAGTGATTTTCATGACCCTTTTGAAACACAATACATTCTTTGACTCCCTTGTATGTAACTTTTCAGCCTCCATTTTGGAGACTCGTTTAATTAGCATTTGGCCATCTCCTTAATTTTGTTGCAATTCCATGCTGATATCAGATCAGTTTTTGTAACAATATGCATACTTCTAAGTATCATAAATATTGCAGCTCTAAAACAATGTTAAGGAGAAAAAAATATATAAATGGGATGGAAAGCTACACGTATGTTGGTTTTTTTTTCTGAACTTAATTGTATGAGTTTAGACTAAGATTGGGAAGTTTGTGTTTATAAGCAGTTAGCAATGTAGAAACTTAGCTCAGCAGTTAGCCTCTAATTGGCAATGCAATACTTCTATTTAGGCTTCTTTTGTTGCAAGATTAGACCAAATTGCAAATCTCCACAGCTGTTTGAGAAGTAGCATTGGTGGTAGTTTGAAAGTACATGCCTCCGCTGGGTACTATGCACCAAGAGAATGTTGCAGACCATGGATTTTAATTGGATGGTCCACAATTATGCTGGGCAAACTACTGCAGTGGTTTATCATTGCCTTCTACAGTATGGCTGACCAGGGAACTCTCCTGCTATTACCACCTGCCAGCAGGCGTACTGGAAGGATTTACAGGCTGATAATTGACCTGCTTAGCCACATTGTGAAATGCACCTTCCATGGTCATCAGACCCTGAGGCTGGACTTCAATCCAAAGCTCCTGGTCCAGCAATAACAATTGCTACCACTGCATTACAAGACCTCCTATTGAAAAGACACTAGTTTGGGCTTTTGAGGGGTGAGAAAATAAGTACAAATGGGAACGAGGAAGCAATTTCCACATGCAGCCACAGTTTAACATCATAATTTAGCAGATGTCCAGGATTTAACTACTAGCACCTATGGGAATGTGCTCCGGGCAGTGTTGTCCAACAGAAATTGCTGACTAGCCAGAGACAGTAACCATAGAAACAGAAAAAATAAAAGCAGCAGCCATTCAGCCCTTAGAGCCGGCTCTACCATTCATTATCATGGCTGATCATCCAATTCAATAGCCTGATCCCACCTTCCTCCCACATCCTTTGATCCCTTTAGTCCCAAGCGCTATATGTAACTTCTTCTTGAAAACATAGACTTTTTTTTGGCCTAAATGCTTTTTGTGGTAGTGAATTCCATAGATTCACCAGTCTCTGGGTGAAGAAATTTCTCCCCGTCTGAGTCCTAAAATGTTTATGCTGTATCCTTAGACTATAATCCCTGGTTCTGGTCAGCACCCAGAGGAAACCCATGCAGACACGGGGAAAATTTGCAAACTCTGCACAGACAGTGACCCAAGCCGGGAAACAAACCCATGTCCCTGGCGCTGTGAAGCAGCAATGCTCACCACTACACTGCCCCATGTCGAGTCTACTAGTTAGATCCGTGAAGGATTTCAGTAGATCTGAAAGATCTACTGAAGATCTCCCTTTCATAAATCCATGTTGACTTTGTCTGATTGTACTACTGTTTACCAAGTACTCTGCTGTAAAATCTTTGATAATGGACTCTTGATTTGTCTATAATTCGCTGTTTTCTCTCTACCACTGTTTTCAAATAATAGGGTTACATTAGCTACCCTCCGATCTTAGGAACTGTTCCGGAGTCGATAGAATCTTGGAAGATGACCTCCAATGCATTCACTCTTTCTAGGACCACTTCCCTTCATACCCTGGGATGTCAATGATCAGGCCGTGGGGATTGTTCAGCCTTCAATCCATCAATTACCCCAGTTTCTCCCTCTCACTAAACGCTGTATTTCCCAACATTTCTGATATGTTATTTGTGTTCTCCTTAGCCACTGTTTTAGCCATATACACTCATTTTAGTAGAAAATGCCTAATATACTTTCTTACTACAGGTAAACATCCTTGTGTGTATTTACATAATATCCAACACCATTCAGTAACCATGGAAATAAAGCACTCCACTAACTAGCAAGCTGCTCTCATCTCTCTACTTTGCTAAAAACTGGACAAAAGATTAAACCTCATGTGCATGCATGGTGTGAAGAGGTATTAAGATCACATGCCAAATGACAGTGTCACTCCTTATCACTCCTCAAAAATGCAATTATCCACATTGAATGACCATTGTACTACTATAACTCTCAGTTCTCAAGAAGAACTGAAGAAATAAAAACAGCAAATTTTGATTAATTAATATAATTCAACTTACAATTTAATTAATTACACTATTTCTCCCATTTAAAGAATATTTTCATTGTCTGGTCAGGCTATGCACACAGTGGACACCTGTTATAGGCCTCAGTCCATGACTTTGAGTGGTAACAACAAGACGGTGTTTAAACATTTTCTCCCCTTTCTTCTTTACCTTGTAGAATCACAGAGTCATACAGCACAGAAACAGGGCCTATTGAGACACTTTTACTTCAGATGATAACAAATTCTCTACACACCATATCGCTCTTGATTCTCATTCGCATTAGCATAGAAACAGGAACCCGTGTTATTACAGTGGCACTAAAGCACATTATTTTATAAATTGAGAAACCTAAGATGTTCTTGCATTACAAACGTGATGCAGTTCTACTATCATTGCAGCTATAATATAAATACAACCTAAATCCTGGTAGAGGGAATTTCATTATGCTTCCTTTTGGCTTTACATGATGCAGGTTTACCTTTTCAAATAAAAAAATCACCTCGTACCAATATTAAACTTACATTGTAAATACATCCCTGAGTGAGAAATAAGGGTCTTAGTGTAGGACATTGCCGACTTGAATACAGTAGGAGAGAAGAGATGGATCAAGAGGTGGTAAAGAAAAAGAATAAGCAGTGCCCTACCAAGTTGCACATTATTAATATTTGAGACCCAATGGCTACAGACCCTAGATTTATAAACCTCCCAGAACTGAAGTGAAATTCTGCTGGGTGACTAGAATTCCACCCCAAATTGTGCATGTGCTGGATTTGATCATCTTAATAAGAACATAAGAACATAAGAAATAGGAGCAGGAGTAGGCCATCCAGCCCTTCGAGCCTGCCCCGCCATTCAATAAGATCATGGCTGATCTGTCGTTGCTCAGTTCCACTTTCCCGCCCTCTCCCCATAACCCTTAATCCCTTCTCCTATCAAAAACCCATCAACCCGCGTCTCCTCTATCCACGCTAACACCCTACCCCCAACTCCATGTCCCTCGACCTTCTGCAATCACCTCTTGTGAGGTACTTTGTCAAACGCCTTCTGAAAATCTAGAAAGACCACATCCACCGGCTCTCCTCTATCCACCGCCCTAGACACCTCCTCATAGAACTCCAGTAAATTTGTCAGACACGACTTCCCTTTAATGAAACCGTGCTGCGTCTGCTCTATCAAGCAATTCCCTTCAAGATGCCTCGCAATTTCCTCCTTAATGACAGATTCTAACATTTTACCTACCACAGACGTTAAACTAACCGGCCTATAATTCCCCGTCTTTTGCCTGGCACCCTTCTTAAACAACGGCGTAACATTAGCCGTTTTCCAATCATCCGGCACTTCCCCAGAATCCAGCGACGTTTGGAAAATAACCACCAAACTGCAAGTGTAGCCAGGATTGACTTTAAAACCATTTCCCTCTGGCCTGCCTACAGATCTACAGAATATCACAAACCTCTACAGCCTCACAAGGAGGCAAGCTAGCTGAACACTAAAAGTGGTGAGCTGGTGAGATGACTGTCAGTATCTGATGCATGTGGAGTGGGGGGCAGGTGGAGTAAAATTTGCAAGAACAAACTCAAATATGAAAGATATGCTGCTTTTTTCCACTGAATTCTATCAAAATCAATTGCAATGTTTTTTTTAAACCAAGCATAATGGGTTCGGATCATTGATGTAATGCAAATAAAGCAATGTTCTCAGATTGTAATATTAGCTTTGAAGTGTTGCAAGATCATGCAGACTGGGGTTATAGTCATCTTGAAACAAAGTTTAAAAACAACTTGTTGGTCGAGTGGAGTCCAATTATAGATATGCTTAGAAACATAAGAGGCTAGAAGCAGGAGTAGGCCATTTGGCCCTTCGAGCCTGCTCCACCATTCATTTTGATCATGGCTGATCATCAAATTCCATATTCTGATTCCCCCTTCCCCCCATCTCTTGATCCCTTTAGTCCCAAGAGCTATATCTAATTTCTTCTTGAAATTAGACAAAATTTCGGCCTCAACTACTTTCTGTGGTGGCAAATTCCACACATTCACTACTCTCTGGGTGAAGAAATTTCTGCTCTCCTCAGTTCTAAAAGGTTTGCCCTTTATCCCACTTGATAGAAGCGACTGAACTCTAAATATTTCTAAAAGGTCATCGACCTGAAACATTAATTATTGTTTCTCTTTCCATGCTACGTTGCATGACTTGCTGAGCATTTCCAGCATTTTCTGTTTCTATTTCAGATTTGGTGTTTTTTCTTCTTCGCTGTTAGATTTGCAGCAATGTATCCATTCCCTTTCATTGCATTAGAGAGACCTGCGTATTAAAAATCGTGTATTCTGTCTGTCGAAGTCGATTGAGCGAGAAAGTACTGGTTCTCTGAGTTTTAATAACGGGACCCGGTCCTGTTCATTGGGTGTTCAGGTAACCAGGGCAGTAGCATTTCTTTACAAAGACGCAACCCATGCATCATCTCTAAGCGATGTAAAAAAGCCTTCATGTTTGTTCTAGTATGTGTCATTGTCGCCTTGACATTTAATAAACTATAACGTCCTCCTGAGGAAAGACGCGTCTAATTAATTTATTTTAAATAAATACAAATCAGCGGTGCAGATTGCGAATAAATATGACTTGTGTTTATGGGTGCATTGTTGCCGGGTTGGCGGGGGTGGAGAGAGTCCCAGACATCTGCTGCGTGTTACAACACAACACCCCCATGCCCGGTTGGCTATGTATGTATCTCTTGCCCGTGGTTTCTAAAACACGTGGCGAAAAAAAATGTATAGACTGTTGCACTGAAAAATTACCTGTCATCACATACTCAGAATCAGAGTCGACAGACAATGACACTGAACTTTAAAAAGTAGATTTAAAGGGATGCTGATAATTCGAAGGCAAAGCACTTCATACTGCTCAGCGGCACTTTGTGTCTATCCTTGTCTCTGTGGTTATAGACAACTCGAGAAAGACAAGGAGTTTAACAGTAGAGAACCTTTGTCCTTTCGCCTCTAGTACTTCTCAGAAATGAAAGACGCTAACAAGAGATTGATTTTGTGATTTTTTTTCTCCCCAGTTACAAAAGCAACTGAGTTTTTTTTAACTGAACGACACGTTATATTTATTCGTCCCTTTCATACGGATCTATAAGTCCAAAGCGAAATCTTTTCTGTAAATATATTCATTACACTAATCGAGAGCGCTGGCACTAAAAACAAAAATTACATTGTTCACGTCTCATCCATTCAAAGCTAAAAGCAGCAACTAGATATACTGCTTAAAAATCGTCTTTCTTTGCACAATGGCGTCTATTTATTCCACCTTTTTTGTTCGTACGCAATACATAGAGCATCATAATCACGACATCTAGTATTTTGCTCTAAAAGAAAACTAAGTTTTTCTTCCAAAATGTTTTTAATCGTAATGCCAAATTGTAATATTTTCTTAACTTTAAATATATATAGATATAAGCTGTTCTGTAGAACACCACACCTGTGGTTCAATAAAACATGCATTAATCCTCTAAAAACCTTGGGATTTCAGTCGAAGATTAAATAGTTAACTTCACTTTCCGTTGTGCTCTGCAGCAGTCCAGCCACATCTTTTTTTTAAAAAAAGTACAGGCGGTAGAAAATGTGTGTGTTTGTGTGTGTGTTTAAAACTATCACGTGTATTTTCCATGCACATTTTCCAGACAGTTAGGAATGCCCACACTTACTGTCGTTTTCTGCATCGATCCTTTCTATGTGACTGGCCGCTTCCAGCAGCATTTGGACATTTTGTAAGAAAGTGCTGATCTGGTGCACAGACCCCCTTGCGTTCAGCATGTTATTGAGAGGGACTGTTACAAAGTCCAGCCGAGTTCCAGAAAATACCTGCTGCTGCTTATCGGGGGGCTGTGGATGAACGATAGACAAGTACACGTCTTTCCTGGGCCTTCCGCGTTTTCCCATTCTCTCTCTCTCTCTCACACACACACAGACACACGGATACACTCCGGCTGCTTGTCTGCTCCCGAGAATGAATAGAGTTCTGCAGCGATTGCCGCGGGTCTCAGCGCCTGATCCAACCCAACAGAAAATACTCCCGGGACGCGCTTCTGCCCGTTTGTTTTAATTACACCCAGCCCCCCCCCCCCCCCCCCCACCCCTCAGCGCGCCATTCTGTGTTATTTCAGCGCCCATGTCTCAACTCGATCCAGACACAACATTAAACCGATCCCACACACACACACAGCCTGGGCATGAAGTGTCAGATCACTGCAGTTCTTACTGAAACTGCAGCTCTCACGCTAACCCACAAAAGTATCGAGTTTAATGTTACATTTGGTCAATCTATAAACTCTATTTTTGATTAATAAATAAGGAAACTGATTTTTCTTTAAGAAGTCACTTCAGTGCGCCGCTGTTTTAATTCCAGATTGCAAACTGATTTATCCCCCTGCCCCCCTCCCTGACAATCTTACTTCAGCACCTAGTAAAGACTATCAATATATACACACATTTGTTGCATATTGTAGCAAGCTCGCCCCTTCACTGATTTGTTCTTTTGTATCGTGTTACATGTGCAGAAACCTAAACTTTTTAAAGAAGATTTGAGAAGTTGGCGTTTGTGAGACGGGTCTCTCCGCCCAGCCCGCTGTCCTGTTGAAAGTAATTTTCTCTATATTTTAGTTATCTCTGCATCATCACGTTACTTAAAACCATGGCGGCTGGAGAGGAAGAGGAGTAACCTGTTCCCAGTCCTCTGATGAATGTAATATTTCCACCATATGTAGGGAAATCGAGAACACGCCAGGGGATCGTCAACTGATTTTGCCGTCAATGAGTCAAGTAGATTTGAATGTGCACCCCACTGTACTGAAAATAAATGGAGATATTTAGTTTCTCTCCCCATCCCCCATGGGTTATTTACACGGAGATTCCTGGTTATTAACAGACCCTTTTAATAGCTCAACGAACTAACTGGTCATAAAGGAAGGACCTGCATCTATGCAATGCCGTTCACAATTCACAATCTCAGGGATATATTGAAACACTTTATAGCCAATTAACTACTTCTGAAGTGTCGTTCCTGTTGTAATGTAGGAAACACAGCGGCCAATTTGTACACAGCAAGCTCCCACAAACAGCAATGCGATAATGACCAGAAGATCTATTGTCCAGAATTCCAGGGAGATTTCCCCCACTCTTCAAAATAATTCCATGGAATTTTCTATATCCACATTAGGGAGCAGAGAGGACCTTGGGTTTAACCTCTCATCTGAAAGATGATGGGAGCGATCTTAACAGAATTTGACAAAGGGTCTGGCTCAGTCATAAAACTGATGTGTAATTCTGAGGTTGCACAGACCAGTTTTCTCTTCAAATTCTGAGCCTCTTTAAAAAAATGAGCGGTTGTGGATTAGTCTGAGACTCAGAGCTGGCAACAGGCAGGGCACTCCAATCAGAAATAAAATTTAACCCCTGTCAAGGAGGAATTGGGGGCTCCTCCCCCCCCCCCCCACCCCCCCACCACCACCCCAGAGTCATCGCCAACGTTACAAACCCTCAGTGACTGCTCTCCTCATCCTCCCCATGGGGCTCCCACTAGGACCTGCCCCTGACCTGTGCCCGCAGGCATTGACAGGGCACAGCCTGGCCATGTCCCTCTCCCCTGGAGTCTATACTTACCTCTGCACTCCCAGAGGGATCCCCTCAACAAGTTTACATTTGGCCAAATCTGATGCTGGCGAGGTATGAATATTTAGTGAGGGGGAATCATGTGGCAGGCGGCTGGATAATTATATTGAAATATTTTCAAATGCAATTACATGAGGTTCTCACCCATTATGGACGTGAACCTGACTACATCACCAGCAACGGGGAGTTAAATTAGAATTTGCGATCTCACCAGCGAGATTCACGATTTCCAGTTCTCTGCGGATCTTACGCTCTCCAGTGATTCGCGCACAGAGAGTCTGGACTCAAGACCCCATGGGACACCCCTAACAGTGCAGCACTTCCTCAATATGCTCAATAGAGTTTTACACAGTAAGAGGCCCCTTGTGTCTGTGCCAGCCATCAAGCACCTATCTATTCTAATTCCATTTTCCAGCACTTGGTCTTGTGCGCTTTTCGTATTTCAAGTGCTCATCTGAATGCGCATTTAATGTTTTGAGGGTTCCCGCTTCTATCACGCTTTCAGGCAGAGAGTTCCAGATTCCCACCCCGTCTAGGTGACAACATTTTCCCTTAAATCCCCTCTAAATTTCTTGCCCACTTTAAATCTCTGCCCCCTCGGTTATTGACCCCCCTACCAAGAGAAAATGATTTCTTCCTATTTATCCTATCAATGTCTTTCATAATTTTGTATGGCTCAATCAGGTTCCACCCTCAGCCTTTTCTGCTTTAAGGAAAACAACCTCGGCCTAACCAGTCTCTTTTCATTGCTAAAATGTTCCAGCCCAGATGACATCCTGGTGAATCTCCTCTGCATTCTCTGCAGTGCGATCACATCTTTCCGCTATATAGTGACCAGAACTGCAAATAGTACACTACTGTGGCCTAATGAATGTTTTATACAGCTCCATCAGAACTTCTCTGCTCTTATATTCTCTATCTCTGCTCATAAAGGCAAGTATCCCTTACACCTTCTTGACCACCTTATCTACCTGTCCTGCTGCTTTCAGGGACTTATGGATCTGCATCCCATCTGATCCTCTGTATCTCCTGGCATCCTAACATTCATTGTATATTCTCTTGCCTTGTTGGTCCTCTGAAAATGTCACCTCATACTTTTCAGGGTTAAGTTCCATTTGCCATTGTTCTGCCCATGTGACCAATCTGTCCATATCATCCTGCAATCTAAGGCTTTCGTCCTCCATTATTTATCACATTTTGGGTCATCTGTGAGCTTACAGACCATACCCTTCAAGTTTTTGGTGTGGGGCAGGAGGGAAAATAATGTTTAACTAACTTGTTGGAGATTTTTTTGAAGGGGTGACAGAGAAGATTGATGGGGGCAATGCTGTTCATGTGGTGTACATGGCCACCTAGAAGGATTTTGATACAGTGCCACAGAATTTAAAAGTTATAGCTTGTGAAATAAAACAGACGGTAGTAATACAGATACAGAATTGACTGAGTGTCAGGAAACAGAATATAGTGGTAATTCAGTGTTTTTCAGGCTGGAGGAAGGTTTGTGGTGGACTTCCCTGACAGTCAGTGTTAGGGTCTTGTATTCTCTGATATATATTAATGATCTCGCATTGTACTGCATCCACTATGTTCTTGTCCATCCAGGACATCGCTGCAGAAGTTCCTTGGAACAGCAAGGTGGCACAGTGGTTAGCACTGCTGCCCCACAGCGCCAGAGACCCAGGTTCAATCTCGGCCTTGGGTTACTGTGTGGAGTTTGCACGTTATCCCTGTGTCTCATGGGTTGCCTCGGGGTGCTCTGGTTTTCTCCCAAAGTTGAAAGATGTGTTGATTGGCCGTGCTAAATTGCCCCTTAGTGTCAAGGAGATTAGCTGGGTAAATACATGAGGCCTAAGGGATAGGGCCTTGGTAAGATTGTTGTCGATGCAGGCTTGATGGACTGAATGGCCTCTTTCTGCACTGTAGGTATTCTATAACCTGGACCTAGATGCATAATTTCAGATCTACAGATGATATGAAGTTTGGAAGCATTGTGAACTGTGAGAAGGATAGTGAACCTTAAAAGGACAAAGATAAATTCGTGGAATGGTAGCGGTAATAGATGAAGCTCGATGCAGAGAAATGTGGAGCAAGTTATTTTGGTAGGAAGAGCATGGAGATTCAATACAAAACAAAGGATATAACTCTAAAGGGGATGGTGTATATGTGCATAAATCATTGAAGATGGTAGGACAGGTTGAGAGAGTAGTTAATGAATCCATAGAATCCCTAGAGTGCAGAAGGAGGCCATTCAGTCCATCAATTCTGCGTTGACTCTTCGAAAGAGCATCTTACCCATGACCACCCCCCCAGCTTCCATAAGCCCATGCGTTTACCAAGGCAAATCTATCTAACCTACACATCTTTGTAACACTAAGGGACAATTTAGTACAAACAATCCACCTAAACTGCACATCTTTGGACTGTAGGAGGAAACCAGAGCACCTGGAAGAAATCTATGCAGACACGGGGAGAATGTGCAAACTCCACACAGTCACTCAAACCTGGGTCCCTGATGCCATGAGGAAGCAGTGCCAATTATTGTGTCATCATATGAAACATAGTATTTTAGACTTGATTTATAGAGACATGGAGCACAAGAGTAAAGGGATTATGTTGGATTCATAAGTCACTAGCTTGACCTCAGCTAGGGTTCTAATTCGGGGTATTACACTTTAGGAAGAATGTCAAGGTGTTGGAGAGAGTGTAGATAAGATTTGTGAGAATGGCTTCTGGGATAAGGAACTTCA
Source organism: Carcharhinus amblyrhynchos (assembly GCF_965287045.1). Lineage (NCBI taxonomy): Eukaryota > Metazoa > Chordata > Chondrichthyes > Carcharhiniformes > Carcharhinidae > Carcharhinus > Carcharhinus amblyrhynchos. Next base: position 43,062,287 of record NC_137340.1, read on the forward strand.
GTTATGATATATTAGAGAAGTTAGAATTATTTTGCTTAAAGAAAAGCAGGTTGAGAGGAAATTTGTTAGAGATGTTTAAAATCTTGAGGGGCCTGGATGTTTCTACTCATGAAAAGATCAAGAACGAGAGGGAATGGATTTAAAGTAGTCAGTAAAAAAAATCCTTTTTGTGCTGTAAGTGGCTAGGATCAGGAATGCTTTCCTGAGAGTGTGATGGAGGCAGGTTCAAAGAGGAATTGGACTGTTATCTGAAAAGAAAGAATGTGCAGGGTTGTGGGAGAAGACAGGAGAATGGCACTAAGTGAACTGTTTATTCGGAGAACTGGTGCAGATGCGATGGGCTAAACAGCCTTCTTTCTGCACCAAAGTGATTCTGTGATTGAACCCAGGGCCCTTTCTCTCACAATCAAGTGTGTTATCCAGAGTTAGAGCTGATGTGAAAGTATAGGCAGCAGTGATTCATGTTTGGAAAAAAAGGTTTAGGACATTACCAGTTTTTTTAATAATTAACAATCCACTTCCAAAGTTCCAAGTAATGGCTTTGAAACTAATGAGTATCAAAGGTTATTGTTATGGTATTTCTCAATAATTGGTATTAATCTTTTTTCATTTAAAGAGGAATTTAATAGAATCATACAGGGCTGAAGAGGCCCTTCGGCTCATCAAGTTCACACCAACATATTAGAAACACCTGAACTCCCATCTAATCCTATCTGTCAGTACCTGGCCCATTGCCCTGAATGTTATGAATAGAAATCCTGAACATCCACATGCTGTGTAGCCTTTGTGGGGTGGCGGGGGGGCGGGGGGGGGGTGCGGCATTTATCAGAGTCAAACCAATGCCTTGTGTCACAGCAGTGACTACGATTCAAAAGTACTTAATTGGCCGTAAAGTATTTTGGGGCATCATTGAGTCATGAAAGGCGCTATATAAATGCAAGACTGCTTTCCCTCTGCCCATGTTCAAACCTGTGTAGTTTCCAGCAACACCTGTACAGTGTGTCATCCACAGTAAGAAGTCTCACAACACCAGGTTAAAGTCCAACAGGTTTGGTAGTAAAATCCACTAGTTTTTGGAGTGCTGTTCCTTTGTCAGCTGAGTGGGAGTTCTATTCACAAACAAGGCTTATAAAGACACAAACTCAATTTACAAAACAATGATTGGAATGCGAGTCTTTACAGGTAATCAAGTCCTAAAGGTCCAGACAATGTGAGTGGAGAGAGTGTTAAGCACAGGTTAAAGAGATATGTATTGTCTCCAGACAGGACAGCTAGTGAGATTTTGCAAGCCCAGGCAAGTCATTATGGGGGTTACAGATAGTTTGACATGAACCCAAGATCCTGGTCAAGGCCATCCTCATGTGTGCGGAACTTGACTATCAGTCTCTGTTCAGCGACTCTGCGCTGTCGTGTGTTGTGAAGGCCACCTTGGAGAACGTTTACCCGAAGACCAGAGGCCGAATGCCCGTGACCGCTGAAGTGGTCCCCAACAGGAAGAGAATAGTCTTGCCTGGTAATTGTCAAGTGGTGTTCATTCATCCGTTGTTGTAGCGTCTGCATGTGCTTAACGCTCTCTCCATTCACATTGTCTGTACTTTTAAGACTTGATTACCTGTAAAGACTCACATTCCAATCATTATTTTGTAAATTGAGTTTGCGTCTTTGTATGCCCTGTTTGTGAATAGAACTCCCACTCACCTGATGAAGGGGCAGCACTCCAAAAGCTAGTGGATTTTGCTACCAAATAAACCTGTTGGACTTTCACCTGGCATTGTGAGACTTCTTACTGTGTTTACCCCAGTCCAATGCAGGCATCTCCACAACAGTGTGTCATCCTGCAGGTCAATACTGCCTTGTAGAATATAGCGAAGTCGAAACAAACCAATATGATTCAGTCACTGTCCCTTGAAATATTATGACAAAACTTTCTTTAAATTGACTGAAAATAGTAGCCATTTTAGGATATTCAAAAACATTTCAAAGGATTCTAAAAATGCAAGAGGTAACTTATCAAAGATGCATATTTTAAAATTTAGTCTTTAAAACTACCTAATAGAATCTACAATTCTCAAAAGGTTGATTCCTGAGATGCCAGGTCTGCCATATGAGGAGAGACTAAGTCAGTTAGGATGGTTTTCATTGGAATTTAGCAGAGTGAGAGGGGATCTCACAGAAACTTATAAAATTCCAACAGAGTTAGGCAAGGTTGATTCAGGAAAGAATGTTCCTCGTGGTGGGGGAATCCAGAACTAGGGGTTATAGTTTGAGGATAAGAGGTAAAGTGTTTAGAACTGAGGTGAGGAGAAATTTCTTCACCCAGCGTGGCGAATCTGTGGAATTCACTACCACAGAAAGTAGTTGAGGCCAAAATGTTGTCTGATTTCAAGAAGAAACTGGATATAGCTTTTGGGGCTAAAGGGATCGAGGAATACGGGAGGGGGGAGAGGGGAAGCGATATCAGCATATTGAATTTGATAATCAAAATGAATGTCAGAGCAGGCTCAAAGGGCCGAATGGCCTATTCCTACTTCTATCTTCCACATTCCTAAAAGATGATATTACCGAAAGGGCCAGAGTGAACCTGTTGGCTCTGTTCCAGGCTAATAATACAGCACTATCATAAAGTAGATTTTGTCAATTTTTTGCTAACTTCTTTCCATTCAGAAGGATCTGCAGGCAGTCTTCAGATGCCAGCAATCCTTATCCAAGTCAATCCAAGGAATAGATCACTCATGATCTTATTAGATGATGCAGCAGGCCTAAGGGGCTGAATGGCCAATTGCCATTTCTTATGTTCTCTTGGGTCAGTCTTCATGTACGAGTCTCAGTAGTCAGTGGGTTGACTGGTCGGTGTCCATAGGCTGGAAGGAGGAAAAATAATTTAGGGTTCCTGTTTTTGATCAGTATCCAGTAATTTTTGCTGGAAACTGTGTACATCAGGGCATTTTTTGGGCTCAGCCTGATGTGCCAACTTGTCTTAGACATGCAAAATGGCCATTGGGATGAAGTGTGGCACAATGATTAGCACTGTTGGGTAAGATGCTGTTTTGGAGGGCTGGTGCAGACTTGATGAGCTGAATGACCATCTCCTGCACTCTAGGGATTCTAGAGCACCTAGAAAAATATGTTGCCAGGAACAGGGGGTGTAGTGGGGTTGCTTAAAGGTGAATTGAGAACATTTAAAAAAAAGACTTTTAATAGCTCCTGTCCCTTATGATTTGGTGATCATTGAAAGATGGTTAAATTATCCTAGTCAGTGCTAAAGTTTTGGTTCGCTGTCAATCTAAGAATGTATTGCTCATATAATCTTGCATTGCCATTGATAATTAAACTGCTAAAAGCAACTATATAATGAATGTATATTTATATATCAGCAGCCTCAGCATGGATTTTAAATCTAAAGTAGCAGCATCCATTTTGTTGGTTACATACTAAAACTACATATTGCAAGTAGCACATTTCACACTTGCATGCATTATTATGCAGACGATGGAGCTTGATGGCCTCTTGCTGCCTTTAGGTATTTCAGAGCATCAATTCAAACTTTACTACAAGATACATTTTTGCACCTACATCTTCATTCATGACGCAAGGCAAAAATAATCCACACTTCCTTCCTCATTGTCCTCAGTAACTAAAATAAGCCAGTAACTAAATTTGATGAAGGAGAACAATTTTGCAATAAATTCTTGCACATCATTCAAATGGCCCGGATGTCTCCATCACTTTTACCACAGGGTTTTCCTGAATCTGTCTATGAGCTCCAGAAATTTATTTGACAAGACAAATTGATATTTGTCCACGAGCTTGGTTTATCAAAAGCAGTAGTAAGGAAAATTTTGGAAAATAAGCCTTTTTAAATAAATCTTGTAACATCACCTGATAGCACACGAGTATGAGGTGATGATTATTCAAATGATATTTCGTTCCAGTTCTGCTTTAACATGCACAAGTGTGCAGATATTGTTTGCAGCAGATCTGCAAATGAGCAATTGCCAGATATGCCCGTGTGTTCAACTCTGCAGGAAGTGATGTGACTTTCACAATTTGAATAGAGTTTGAAAAGGCAAGGCTGGATAATGGAGACTTAATTTTAAGGTATAGGATTAGCATGGGTGACTGGAACAGTTAGCACTTTAGTAAGAAGTAAAGGGTTGGAGAGGTAGTATGGTAGCGCCTAGTGGTTATCTCATGAAGCTAGTAATTCTGAGGCCTAGATTAATGATCTGAAGACATGACTTCAAATTCCACCAAAACTAGGGAATTTAACTTCAAATAAACTAAATTAACTTTTGAATGTTACAGTGACAGTTACTGGATTGTCATTTTAAAAAAGAAACATCAGGTTCGCTATGTTGTTCGGGATAGATAATCTGTCATCATTACCTGTGATTGAAATAGAAATCATAGAAACCCCTACATTCTCACGCAGGCCCTATCCCTGCAACCTCACGTATTTAATCTGCTAGTTTCCCTGATATTAAAGGGTATTTTAGCATGGCCAATCCACCTAACCCACACATCTTTGGACTGTGGGAGGAAACCGAAACACCTTAAGGAAACCCACGCAGACGCAGGGTGATTGTGTAAACACCAGAAGACAGTGACCTGAGGCCAGAATCGAACCCTGGTCTCTGCGCTGTGAGGCAGCAATGCTGACCACTGTGCCACCCTGCTGCCCTGTCCCTTATGTGGCTCCCAACTCCTAACAATGTGATTTCTTAACTGCCCTCTGAAATGATCCAGCAAGCTATTCAGTTGTGTTCAACAAGACAGATCATCACCACCTTCTTGAGGGCAATTAGGGGAGCACAATAACTTTTGACCTTACCAGTGGCACCCACAACATTTGAACTGATCTCCCAAAGGCCGAATGCTCACAAAGAAAATGTATGTTCATTTATATTCAACAGCTTTTTAAAGTTAGGTTTTCTTTCAGTTTTTTTAAATTAAAACTGCAATGTTACTGAAAGTTTGCCCACTCCCTCTTTAATTTTCCATTTTATTTCTTTCTCCTTATCTACTTTCTCAAGTTTTTAAACAGTATCCAAAGATGTCGCTTATTTCTCGTAATGGGCAAATGGATTGTATCCTTTAACACTATGGTTTGAGGAAGGCAACAGGAAATTAGCTCAGCTGCTCTTCATAGTAAATGGCTCATAAGTCTCATGTGAAACTTGCTGGGACCTTCCTGAGGGCAGACCACATTGGGCACAACACCAGAGTTTTCCTCCCCTACTGAAAGCAGTGAATATGTACTGAATCCTTTTGTTCTCCCCTGAGTAACACGTGTAACAATAGTGTTGCCTCACAGGGGAAAACTGTGGGTTTAAGTCCTCCTCTGAAAACTTGTACATAATCTAGGCTGAAATTTCAATGCCATATTCAAAGTGCCAAGAGCAAACATTGATTTATGTAGTGCCTTTTACACCCCAGGGATATCCCACAGCGTGACAAAGTTAGTAAGAATATATTTACTTGAGAAACTAAAGGTAATTCTGGACTTGTGATGCCATATATTGATGCTGCAGACAAGTTGAGGCCAGTGTGACATGAAATTGAGGCCATTTGCATTTCCTATACTTATCTTCGAATTAAATATTCTCAGCATACAACATGGCATGAATGGAATGTTCAATTTCAAATAAAGAATGTAGTTTGGCATTTAATTGTTTAATTCTTAGCTTGTTAATCAACTATTCAACAATTACCAAATAACTTTAGAAGGTGGCTCCATTCCTATCGTAAAGCTTGCTCATTTTTTTATTTCTAGTTTCTCATAGGGTTTCAATCTTCAAATTGACAGCTTGGGTCACTGTGTGGAGTCTGCACATTCTCCCCATGCCTGCATGGGTTTCCTCCGGGTGCTCCAGTTTCCTCCCGCAGTCCAAAGACGTGCTGGTTAGGTGCATTGGCCATGCTAAATTCTCCCTCAGTGTACCCGAACAGGCGCAGGGAGTGGTGACTAGGGGACTTTCATAATAACTTCATTGCAATGTTAATGTAAGACGAATTGTGACTGATAAGGTGACTTGTGACTAATAAATAAATCTTAGCTTTCACTTTTAATTAGAAAGAAATATAGATTGATTCATCAAAATTAATTGGCTTAGGCAAGCAACATTAAGTGCATGCATGAACATGATGGTAAGATATGGAGGCATGCAAATGATTTTGGACAAAAGCCTTCACATTTGCATGTTGCACAGTAACATAATGCACGGTAGTATATATGAGAAAAGCTGTAGGCTTCAGGATGGTGAAATGGACAGAAGGATGGCAGGTGATGTGAAATGCAGAGGTGTATAGTGATGCATGTTTGGAGTACTAACGTGGAAAGTCATAAGCTTGGACCTTCTGCCCATGCCCCCACATCGTGCTTTCCAGTCTTGGAGGCGGCTCACTATTGGCTGCTAGAGGGATCTTGCAGTCCTGCCGAGGTCTATGGCATTTTGTATGGCTCTCCCACTGCTGGGGAACCAGCAGAACATCGCACCAGCAGAAAAAACTGGAGAATCCTGCCCATAATGTGGCATGGTAAATGGCACAATTTTGAAAAGTGTAGACACTCAGAAACCTTGGAGTCTGTATGGTCGATAAGGCGTTGAATAAAACACGTGTTACTCAGGTCTATGAATAGAGGAATAGAATATACAGCAAAGAGATCGTGCCAGAACTAATCACTGGTTAGTTCTCAGCTGGAGTATTGTGGACAGTTCTGGGCGTCACACTTCAGGGAAGATGTACAGGCCTTAGAGAGGTGCCGAGGTGGTTCAACAGGATATTAATGGGGATGGGGGACTTCATCTATGAGGAGAGGCTGAAAAATTTAGGACTCATCTCCTTGGAACAGGCAAAGTTAAGAGGTAACCTAATAAAGCATTTCAAGATGATGAGCATACATGAGGGTGGGGGGAGGTACTATTCCCTCTGGTAAGAGGTCAATGCCACTGATAAAAGAACTGGAGGGAAACTGAGGAGAAATGTTTTCATTCGAGTTGTCTGATGGAATCTGGAATGTTCTACCTGAATATGTGTGGAAGTTGATTGCACAGAGAGTTTTAAAAGGGAGGTGTACAAGTGCTGGAAGCTTGCAGAGCTACAAATCAAAAGCAGAGATATAGGAATTTAGCACAACTGGTCTTGCAAAGAGCCATTGGCTGAATGGTCTTCTCTACGCTGTGTACTTCTAAGAGATACATTGGGTTTTTGAACCACCTTGTAGAAAATACCTTGATTTAAAACTCTGAAAAAAACCACACAATGTTATATGAAACATGTCAAGTTTCACTTTGCAGGAAGACATCTGCTGATTTACTTTCAGATATTATTGTTTCGACCGGTTTGCTATCTGTCCATTGTTTCCTGTTTAAAGTTTATTTATTAGTCTCACAAGTAAGGCTTACATTAACACTGCAGTGAAGTTGCTGTGAAATTCCCCCAGTTGCCACAGTCCGGGTCAATGCACTGAATCAGCACATCTTTCAGAATGGGAGAGAGAACCGGAACACCCAGATGAAACCCACGCAGACACGAGGAGTGGCCCAAGCTGGGAATCAAACCTGGGTCCCTGGTGCTGCGAAGCAGCAGTAATATGTACCCCATTCAGCTTCACTGTTATTCCCTAATTTTAATTAAAGCTTGTGGATATTTTACACTAATTTGCTATGAAATTAGGGCTATCTAAACTGACATTTAATATAGCAAAGACTAGTTCAACAGGTGCTCTTTGAATGAAATGTTAAACTCCAGCCAACCTTCTCAGCTGGGCATCAAATGATCCCACCGCGCTATTCAAAGCAGAGCTGATATTATTCCCTAAGACGTTTTGTCATTCATTTGTTGTTTGGACACCTTGCTGTGTTTAAATTTTCTGCCTCATTTGGTCATTAATGGCAGGACTTCGAAACTCACTGCTGGAAAAATGCATCAAGGATGCATTTGTGTGGTCTATATAAATGCAAATTATTTATGAATTCTGTTACTTTTATACATAACTTTGTTTATTTACCTCTTGGTACTTATTATTTCAATTTTGTTTATTGTGTTACATCTTTTGATAGATACTTCTATTAAAAAGAGTTTGAGAAAATATGAATCAATCTTCATCCGTTTCAAGTCAAAATTTCCACCTATTTTCAAAGAATTAGCCAAACGCTCCATACAGCAGTTGCCTCTGAGTGGCTCCCTGCTGATGTTTGATGCGTAGACACTGATCCTAGTGTCACTTTGGGTGAAGCAAAATACTGCAGATACTGCAAACCTGAACTAAAAACAGAAGATGCTAGAAATAGTCAACAGGTCTGGCAGCAGGATTTTTTTCATGACCAATTTTCCTTTCCTAATTTTTTTATTCAGGAGGTGTGGACTTCACTGGCTGGCCAGCATTTATTGCCCACCCTTAATTCCCCGTGAACTGAGGGCAGTAATCATCAACCACATTGCTGTGGATCTGGAGTCAGGCCAGGTAAGGATGGCAGATTTCCTTCCCTAAAGGACATTAATGAACCAGGTGGGTCTTTACAACAATTGTTTCAAGGTCACCATTGGACTTTTATTTTGCCACGGTGGGACTTAAGCCCTGGTCTCCGGATTACCAGTCCAATGATGATACCATTACTCCACCGCCTCCCCAAAACAAAAACTACCTGGTGATTCAATAAGAAATTGCTATGGGAAATTTTATATAGATAAAGACTTGCACTTATCTGGCAACTTTCACAACCCTAGCGCTTTACAGCCAGTGAAATCCTTTACTGGGCGTTAGATCAGCATTCAGTGTCAAAAGACAGCAAGGTTATTTATTCCTCTGCTGGAATAGGGAGAAAAATGAAATTGTAAGGATTCTTCTATATTTGCATGAGTACAGTTGACCTCACGACGCTCCCTCCTTGGGCTGCACTCCTCGGTGTGATCAGAGTGATGGATGCCCACGCAACCCAGCTGCACCTTCTGAGACTGGAGAGTGTGATAACGGGATCAAAGATGCTGGGATAACTCTCTTGAACACACATACACACAGTAGATCCGTTTTAAGTATCATATGGACTCATTTATATTGTAACAGTTTCCACATCAGCAATGCTAAAGTTACAAAAATATGGCACAGTTGTTACTTGACTTGAGAACAATTGGAGGAGCCAGTCTCAGACTTCGGTTCGGCAGCTGAGTCAGACCTGGCTTAAAATTTTGCTGAGGGCTCCTGAAAGTTGCCCCAAATTGATTATAATAATTAGAGAGTGTAGATAAACTTGCCTTATCTCTCAAAACATTTAAAATATCACGACGAGGAAAGGGAAATCCGCAAAGGCCCGTAAATGTGAGCACTGTGATTGGGGCCAGCAGCATAACTGAAATAATCATAATAAGTAATAAACGACATAGTTATTTGGCGGCATGGTGGCACAGTGGTTAGCTCTGCTACCTCACAGCTCCAGGGACCTGGGTTCGATTCCCAGCTTAGGTCACTGTCTGTGTGGAGTCTGCACATTCTCCCTCTGTCTGCGAGGGTTTCCTCCGGGTGCTCCAGTTTACTCCTACCATCTGAAAAACGTGCTCCTTAGGTGCATTGGCCATGTTAAATTCTTCCTTGGTGTGACCGAATGTGGCAACTAAGGGATTTTCACAGTAACTTCATTGCAGTATTAATGTAAGCCTATTTGTGGCTAATAAATAAATAAACTTTTTACTTTAATTAAGGTTTCTGAATTTTCTGGACAGGAGTCCCATGATGTCACCAGCGTGGGAAGGGGGGAGTGGGGAAAATCTAAAAATGAGAAAAGAAGAATCTGGCTGGATTCTGCACCTACATCACCGTTTGTACCCTTGACAAACAGTTTTTAAATTGTGCAGATCCCTTAATGAAATGTTATTTGCATTGACATTGGCTGCTCTCTGGAGGATATTCGTTGTCCAGAGAGTGTCATTCCCACAGCACTTGTTGCCTTGGTGACTGTTGTTCCATTGGGATTGTTGGGGACACATGGACCTCTGCTACTGATGGTAATTCTGTACTCAGCACAGGTTGGTGAGATCCCTCCTCCCTGATTGGCCGATTGCGGTGGAGGAGCATTGTATATGCCTGCGGTTGTGCTTGTATATCTGGTTGTTCCTAGACCATTTAGGATGGAGGTGAAGAGACATTTCTTCACCTGAGGAGTGGTGAGCCAGTGGAATTCATTACCACGGGAAGTATTTGATGCCAAAACATTGAACGTATTCAAGAGGCAGCTGGATATAGTGCTTGGGGCAAATGAGATCAAAGGTTATGGAAATAAGCAGGATTAGGCTATTGAGTTGGATGATCATAATGAATGGCAGAGTAGGCTCAATGGGCCAAATGGCCTCCTCCTGCACCTATTTTCTACGTTTCACATCTATCATGTATGACCAATGTGACATATTCTCCACACGTGTTCCAAGTTTACACGTGGGCTGACTCCTGTTGAGTGCATTGAGGGTTTATGCCATGACTGGGCACCCCGCGTCTCTCCCTCACTCTATTGATTCTGCAAGGAGTCTTTCAGGGTTGCACATTCTTAGCATGCCTTTTCTGACTGCCATTTTGCCTGGCATACATGAGGTTTGTGTTTTCTCATCTCCTGCTTTGAGTTGCCAGTTTTGGAATTGTGGGTTGTTACTTCCTCCCAGTACCTTTTGTGTCATCTCTGAAATTAGTTGTTCAGGTATCAATTGCACAGCTTAGTTCATTGAAGACTTCAGCTTATCATACTGACTGGATCAAAAGGAGACCCATATTGAACTGGTCATGTGCACATCACTTTAGTCTCTAGTGCTGCTGTGCAATGTGGCCCTTGCAACACTTGCGCATAACACATTACAATAGATCCTAGCTAGTTCCTTGCTATTTAAAGATATTTACAAATACTAGAGCAATATAACAACAGATGGCCTGCTTGTTCTTGTTGTAGGGAACAATACATGCTTCGGTGGGGAAGGGAGAGATGAGGCAGGGTGTTGGTGGATTGAACATAGAACATTACAGCACAGTACAGGCCTTTCAGCCCTCAATGTTGTGCCAAGCTATGTCGAATCCGAAGATCAAGCTATTCCCTCCACTTCAGATCAGCCAGGATCTTATTGAATGGCGGGGCAGGCTCGAGGGGCTAGCTGGCCTACTCCTGTTCCTATTTCTTATGTTCTTATAATTCTGGAGTGCTCCATGTGCCTATCTAATAACCGCTTGAAAGCTCCTAAAATGTTCGACTCCACTATCACAGCAGGCAGTCTGTTCCACATCCCAACCACTCTGAGTGAAGCATCTACCTCGGACATCTCTCCTGTATCTCCCACCATGAACTTATATTTGTTCGTGGGATAGGAGCATCATTGGCCATTCCAGCATTTATTGTCCATTATTAATTGCCCTCGAGAATGTGGCAGTGAGCCACCTTTTTGAACTTCTACAGCCCATTTGGTGTAGGTACACACACAGTGCTGTTAGGAAGTGAGTTCCAGGATTTCAACACAGTGACAATGAAGGAACGCTGATGTATTTCTAAGTCAGGATGGTGAGTGACTTGGAGAGGAACTTGCAAGTGCTGGTGTTCACATGCATCTGCTGCAATTGTCCTTCCAGGCGGTCAGATGTTTGGAACTTGCTGTTGGAAAAGACTTGGTGCAGTGCATCTTGTAGATGCTGTGCACTATTGCCATTCTGTGCAGGGTAGAGGGAAAGGATGGAATGCCGATTAAGCGGACTGCTTTGTCCTGGATTATAAGCTTGTTGGAGCTGCATTCATCCAGGCAAGTGGAGGGTGTTCCATCACTTTCCTGTCTTGTGCCTGGTAGCTGGTGGACCAGATTTGAGGAGTCAAGATTCCCAGCCTCTGACCTGCTCTTTTGGCCACAATATTTATATGGTTGATCCAGTTGTGGCCAATAGTAACCCAGGATGGTGGGGGAGTCAGTGTTAGTAATGCCATTGATGTATGTTGCTGTTAGATTAACTGATTAATACAAAACCCCAAAAAATGTAGGGCCGTGCACTGCAGCTTTAAGAGACAGTTCCTTCATTTGCAGTCGTATTCTTCTGGTGTGAAGGATCACCTGCCGAACCCAGAGAATAACACAGGCTGGCAGCTGTAGGGAAGCCACACTGCAGCGATTCAGTCGGGGGTTTGGGATGATGTCAGAAATCCACAAGGGCATTTTATGAACGAGAACAGGCCCTAGAGATGGAATTACAGCATTAAACTTACTTGTCAGCTCTTGCTATTATAACACTGATTTCTTTTTTAAATGCAGCCTTTATGCATGAACTCCGCGATTGTTGGTGTGATCAGGCATCTGACCATAACTTGTGATCACCTGACAGTCTGAAGTTTCACCTGGCAGTGATTACAATATTTCTGTGGGTCATTTGGATAGAAACTCTTTCTCTCCACCGATGCTGCTGAGTTCATCCAGCACTTTCTACTTTTAATGCAACATTCCACATCATCTATTCGGCACACATTCTAGAACCAATTTTGGAAAAGGTTTAACTAAACGCTCGCGTTGTTTGACCTGATTTCAGCCGTGCAGCTTATTAGCTGCAAGCAAGTTGCAAACTGTTCAAGAAGATGTACAAATGGTGTTTCATCATTTCATTTCTGTGTTCTTTGGCTGTCAGGAGAAACAGCTTGTATTACAGCTGTTAAAATAAACATGAACAGTGTGGAATTAAATAGGCTTTCTGCAGCTGAAAACCAGTAGATCAGTCACATACCCAGCCCTTTTACACCTCCAGCATTCCTCTTGTTAGCTAGATTGGGGTTTTTCAATCTTTAGTACAAATCCATGTTTTGATCAGCATCACTGTATTTTGTTTCCTTGTTTGGAAAATGTCCCACCTTTCAAATGCTTCGTGAAATGCTTGTAGTACTTCTCTCTGGGCCATACAACTGTCTCTCAGGTACGATACACAGCCTTACATTCCAACGCACGTGTATTTTTTCAAATCATTCATGGGCCAGCATTTATTACCCATCCCTAGTTGCCCCATCAGAAGGTGGTGGTGAGCTGTCTTCTTGACAACTGAGTGGCTTGCTAGTCAATTTCAGAGGGCAATTGAGAGTCAACCACATTGTTGTGGCTCTGGAGTTGCGTGTAGACCAGACCAGGTAAGGGCAGCAGATTCCTTCCCTAAAGGACATTAGAGAACCAGATGGGTTTTTCCAACGATTGACTTTGGTTTCATGGTCATCAGTAGATTCTTAATTCCAGATAATTTTTATTGAATTCAAATTCCACCATCTGTCATGGCAGGATTTGAACCTGGGTTCCCAGAACATTAGCTACAATTCTTGATTAATAATCTAGCGAGGATACCACTAGGCCGTTGCCTCCCCCAGGTAATATATAGGTATATATGCTGGTGTACATGCATGACAATTCAGTGTACATAAAACAGGTTATATTGTGTGAGCAGTGGCTCTTTGATATTACGTCACAACAGTTTTATGAGCTTCCAATGACCAAGTGGGCTTGAACATGGGTACATACGAAAAAAGAGATGATATAAAAGACCAATTGGTCGATCCAGTCAATCCTGTCCACTAATGTGATGAAGTAAATAATTGTCCCAACCACTTGCCCCAGTTCAAGCAATTTATAGATGCATCATGGAAAGCATTCTTTCTGGACGTATTGTGGCTTGGTATGGCTCCTATTCTGTCCAAAACCACAAGAAACTACAAAGGTTTGTGCACGAAACCCAGTCCAACACACAAACCAACCTCCCATCCATCGACTCTGTCTACATTTCCCTCTGCCTTGGCAAAGCAGTCAGCATAATTAAGGACCCCATTACTCTGGACATTCTCTCTTCCACCTTCTTCTGCTGGGAAAAAGATACAAAAGTCTGAGGTTATGTACCGACTGACTCAAGAACAGCTTCTTCCCTGCTGCCATTAGACTTTTGAATAGCCCTACCGCATATTAAGCTGATCTTTTTATACACTCTAGCTATGATTATAACACAATATTCTGCACCTGCTCCTTTCCTTCTCCCCTGTGTACTCTATGAACGCATAGCGCACAAGAAACAATACCTTTCACTAATACACGTGACAATAATAAATCAAAGCAAATCAAATCAAAAATCAATGGAGTCAATGAAAGGCTCAGAAAAACCAGAGGCCAATTTAAGGGTGTGAGAGTGGGAGGAAACCTCTGGTATATTTCTACCCAACTCACAAAGATCCAGGGGGTTTTCACTCACTGTTAAAGGCAAGTGACCTTGGTTCCATATACCTTCCTGGAAGGGCACTACTACTAGCTGTGGTGTTTCTGTGGGTCATCCAGCTGCTGTTCTGACCCTGCCACAACATTCACTCACTTTCCTGGGTCAGGGCTCAACTCATCTGCAGAGTGGGATCCTCACAAGGTTGTTCACCTGTGAAAAGGGAGCCAGCCATTGCCCCCTTTACCCTGCAGAATCCTGGCAGCACGGCAGCTGGATAGCACTGCAGCAGTAGATGAGGTGGCTGGGCAATGACACGGGCGGAAGCGCCCCCCAAGGACTGGCACGTTGCTTGGCTTTTGCTGGCCTTGGTTGAGATTGTGGCCCACAAAGCAGAATAAGTGGGGAGGGGGGTTGCATAACAGGAGATGAGACGACCAGATTACTCCAAGGGCAGGATAAGGAAGGAGATTCCTGTCCCAGGGTGCCAGAAATTCACCCTGCTCCCCTTTGGAAATTGAATCCATGCTCCAGATGTGACCTGAGCACTACTGGGTGAGGAAATAAGTCAGAACAATGAGCCAGGGCCTAGCCCCTTTTGTGGTGGAGTGAAGTCTGTGAAAGTGATTCGTCAGATTTAGCTTCTCTTTGGATCGAATTCCTAACTCCCAGCAAATATTCACCCATTTGGCAGAACATTGAAAAAATGAAAACCTGAGGATGCGTCACCAGGCATTTTCGTTTTAACGCTGGTTAATATAAAAAGGGTGTTTCTTTTAAAATCTTCCCATTTTAACAGCCAGGCATCATTATGGAAGTAATGCAGGTGAAACTTAGTAGTAAGTAACAAATAAAAAGTGGTCACTTCAGTAAGCTTACTATTTAACATTTTCTATTTAAATCAGTCAAAGAATGAGTGATCTAAAAATATCTCAAATTTTCATGAATAGCCCTTTTGAAAGTGATTACAGTACTTGGAAGCTGGCGACGGCTACATTTAAAAGTACGCTAAGGCAGAAAGAGGCTCGGGAGTCTTTGGAGGGACATGCACTAAGTGCAAAGTTCAAGTTCAGTCAAGCACACTTCTATTAGCTGTCTGTAAGGGAAATAATGAGTGCAGATGGTGGCAGCTTCACAGATGTAGCTGGGTGTGCAAACGGAAAGCTGTGCAGACTGTGCGCGCACTACTCAGATGCTCCGCACAACATGAGGGCAGGTCAGTGGATAGAAAACTCTCTTATCAGAGATTATTGTCACGCAGATTTGAAATGAGCAACACGCGTCCAGGAACCTCCTGGTACGACTCGGAATAATCTGCAGAATCCAACTCTGCGCTCACCTGTGTTTGCTCTAGCCAGCAGGATACCAGAAGCGTTTTGACACTTCTGTTCAAATACAATTGATTTGTTAGTCCACAGTAAGGTCAGAGTAGACATACCACACAGACATTCAGACAGACTGCCATCTGGTCCTTTGTTGTCTTTCCCTTTACACATGCATTAAGGTGCCTGTTTCACATTGTTTGCTTACTGTTTTATGCAGCCCTAGAAGATTAACTTAGGTCCTCTGCACATTGGCTGCTGATAAGCTGGAAAACACTGAAAAACCCGAAGTCTCTTTCCATCATCAAAATGTGAAACCCCATTTTTTTTTGCGTGCTTATGATTATGCGAACATACATTATGGTGGCGTGATGTCACAGTGTTTAGCACTGCTACTTCACAGTGCCAAGGACTCAAGTTCAATTCCTGACTTGAGTCACTGTCTGTGCAAAGTCTGCACGTTCTCCCTGTGTGTGCATGGGTTTCCTCTGGATGCTCCGGTTTCTTCCTACGGACCGAAAGACGTGCTGGTTAGGTGCATTGGCCATGCTAAATTCTCCCTCAGTGTACTCAAATAGGCGCCAAAGTTTGGCGACTAGGGGATTTTCACAATAATTCATTACATAAGAACTAGGAGCAGAAGTAGGCCATTTGGCCCCTCGAGCCTTCTCTGCCATTCAATAAGATCATGGCTGATCTTTTTGTGGACTCAGCTCCTAATAGTGGGAGGGATTATTATTTAAAAGGCGAAAGACTGCAGCATGCTATGGTGCAGAGGGACCTGGGGGTCCTTGTGCACGAATCGCAAAAACCCAGTCTGCAGGTGCAGCAGGTGATCAAGAAGGCGAATGGAATGTTGGCCTTTATTTCAAGGGGGATAGAATATAAAAGCAGGGAGGTCTTGCTGCAACTGTACAGGGCATTGGTGAGGCTGCAACTGGAGTACTGTGTGCAGTTTTGGTTGCCGCATTTGCGGAAGGATATATTGGCCTTGGAGGGTGTGCAGAGAAGGTTCACTAGGCTGATACCGGAGATGAGGGGGTTAGCCTTTGAGGAGAGATTAAATAGACGGGTCTGTACTTGTTGGAGTTTAGAAGGCTGAGGGGGGATCTTATAGAGACGTATAAGATAATGAAGGGGATAGATAGGGTAGAGGTAGAGAGATTCTTCCTGCATAGAAAGGATAGCCTCAAAGTAAATTGGGGGGTGGGGGGGGGGGGGGGGCAGTTTAGATCAGAGTTGAGGAGGAACTTCTTCACTCAAAGGGTGGTGAGTCTCTGGAACTCTCTGCCCATTGAAGTGGTGGAGGCTACCTCGCTGAATATATTTAAGTCACGGGTAGATACATTTCTGATAGACAAGGGAATTAAGGGTTATGGGGAGAAAGTGGGAAAGTGGAACTGATCTGCTTCAGATCAGCCATGATCTTGTTGAATGGTGGGGCAGGCTCGAAGGGCTAGATGGCCTACTCCTGCTCCTATTTCTTAATGTACCCGCCCGCTCACCATACCCCTTAATTCAAAAATCAATGGAGTCAATGAAAGGCTCAGAAAAACCAGAGGCCAATTTAAGGGTGTGAGAGTGGGAGGAAACCTCTGGTATATTTCTACCCAACTCACAGAGATCCAGGGGGTTTTCACTCACTGTTAAAGGCAAGTGACCTTGGTTCTATATACCTTCCTGGAAGGGTACTGCTCCTAGCTGTGGTGTTTCTGTGGGTCATCCAGCTGCTGTTCTGACCCTGCCACAATGGTGGGGCAGGCTCGAAGGGCTAGATGGCCTACTCCTGCTCCTATTTCTTAATGTACCCGCCCGCTCACCATACCCCTTAATTCCTTTACTGTTTAAAACATTGCAGTGTTAATGTAAGACTACTTGTGACACAAATAAATAAACTTTAAATTTAAAGAGCTGGGATGGGGCTGTGGATAATATGGTGTCCAAAATGGTACCAAGTCAGTCAGACTGGGGAGATCCCAGATTTGAGTGATAATCTCTGCTAATTCTGTTACTCCCAGTTAGGAAAACAATACAGCACTACAGTCAAATGCAGCATAGTGTTCCAGGATAAGGAGGGGATACATCAGCCAGGCTTCCTGTTTACTAAGGGTTATGTGCGTGTGTGTGTGTTGTGTACGTGTGTGTACATGTGTACACAAAACCTACTGGATTTTATCCTGTGTAACTGTGCCCTTGTGTTAGTCAGCATTATTAAAAGAATGAGGGAGCAGTTGGGATGGAACTTGGACTAAATCAAAAAGGAACATGGACTCCCTGAATAGGAAAATTAAGGCTATTGTCACAGCACTAATTTTGACTTTCAGTGCTGGTTGCATTTCATTAATCAGCACCTCTTGCAAAAAGCAGCAGTGGAGCACTAGATATACTGAGTTACAAAGTCAACAAAAAACATTTGTTTTTAAAACAAAACCAGAACAGTTTAAAAGAGACAGAACGGTAAAGAATCGGTAATAATTATCTGAGCCGGTTCATCAATGATAAATGAGTCATATGAAGAGCTCCACTTCCTGTTTGCAGCATCTAGTTTTGCCCCTGAGATTCTCCATATGACTAGCCCACAGTCTTAATGATCACTCAATGGGCTGAAGGGCCTTTGCTGCACTCTATGACTCTATGGGATGACCTTACCAACTCATCCTGCTGGTTGATGGTGTGGTGAGCTGGTAAGATCAGAGAAGAAATGAAAAACTGGGTCCACACTGGTTTTTTTTTAACCTCTCGTGCTGTTACCAGCACTGATTTGCTGGTGAAATCTGCACACTCTGTCACATGTAGGGCAGATGGTACTTGGAAAGTTGGCTGAGGGGTTGTTGGGAGATCTGTGCATTCTCTCCATGTCCTCCAGAAAGACTTTCAGTTGCCTTCCCAATTAACCTTCTTTCTTTTCGTGTTGGTTTGGGAGAGAATGCTGCTGTTTCCATGAGATGTGCCACATCTTGTGAAGGCACTGCTGGTTGTCCTTATCCAGCGCTTTGAGATGTCTGCTTGTTGTCCAAATCTGCTGTCTGATATGCAACAACCTTAAACTTGGATTTGAGATCTTGGTCCTCAAATACTCTGTTTCTTAGAGGGCTGGGCTGGCAAATTGGAGATGATGGGCTGAATTCTCCAGCCATTCCTGCCCCACTGCTGCTGCCAGCAAAGATGGAGAATTTGGCACTTCGCCAAATCTCTGTTCACTGCAGTGGGATCAGAGAATCCCACCGGTATGAATGATCTGAGAAAGGCCCATTTTCTCATATGCTTCAGGGAAGGAGTTGATGGTGACCTGGAGTTCCGTTTCTGAGTGAGCAAACACAATGTCATCTGCACGCTGGGGCTCAATGACTAAAGCTAGAGTGATTTGGACTGATGGCAGCTTGGGTTAACCAGTTCGTTTTTCTACTCTGTAAATGATCTCCATTGCTGTGGATAATTTGCCGGAAGTGAGGTGCAATAGTGCAGCGAAGAAGAGGGTTGGTGCAATAACACAAACTTATTTGACCTGTTTGCTCTGGAGACCAGGTCAGTGATGGTTCTGTTGGTGAGGATTATGGCTTGCGTGTCATTGTGACATGGGTGGAAGAGGATGGTGACAAATTTGAGGCAGACACTTTGGCAGAGTCAGAGGTTTTCATGAAATCACAAAGGCCATGTAAGGACTAAGTTCATAAATTCATAAGATATAGGAGCATAATTTGGCCATTTGGGCCATCAAATCTGTTCCGCCATTCGATCATGGCCGACATGCTCCTCATCCCATTTTCCTGCCTTCTCCCCAAAACCCTTCAACCCATTACCAGTTAAAAATCCATCCAACTCCTCCTTAAATTTACTCACAGTCCCAGTACCCACTGCACTTCTGAGTAGCAAATTCCACAGATTCACAACCCTTTGGGAAAAGTAGTTTCTCCTCAACTCTGTTTTAAATTTGCTACCCCTAAACCTAAGGCTATGACCTCTCATCCCAGAATGCCCCACAAGAGGAAGCATCCGCTCCATACCTTTTATCATCTTATATACCACAATTTGATCTCCCCTCATTCTTTTAAATTCCAGAGAATATAGGCCTAAACTTTTCAACCTCTCTTCATACGACAAACCCCTCATCTTTGGAATCAACCTACTGAACCTCCTCTGAACTGCCTCCAATGCCACTACATCTGTCCTTAAATAAGGGGACCAAAACTTTGTATGCTCTCATCCAATGCCTTGTATAGTTGCAACAGTACTTCCTTCTCTTAAATGCTAACATTCAATTCATTTTCTTTATTATCTGCTGTACCTGCATGCTAGTTTTCTGTGACTAGTGAATGAGAAAACCCAGATCCCTCTGCATTGGAGCACCCCAAAATCTCTCCCCATTTAGATAATAAGTCGCCTTCCTGTTTTTCTGATCAAAATGCATGACCTCACGCTTATCCACATTAAACTCATCTGCCATCTTTTGGCCCACTCTCCCAACCTACCTATATCCATGTGTAAGGTTTTTATTTCCTCATTACAACTTGTTGTCTCAGCTATTTTTGTGTCATCTGCAAATTTGGCTACAGAGCCTTCTATCCCTGTATCGTTAATATAGATTGTTAATAGCTGGGACCCAAGGACCAAATCCTGTGGCATTCCATTAGTTACTTTTTGCTATCCAGAAAAAAAAATATCCTGACTCTCTGTCTTCTGTCCATCAGCCAGTCACCTATCCAAGCTTATAAATTACCCCATATCCCATGTGATCTAACCTGGTGAATTAACCTTTTGTGCAGCGCCTTATCAAATGCCTTCCGGAAGTCCATCTACAGGATCCCCATTATCCACTTTGCTTGTTACATCTTTGAAGAACTCTAGCAAATTAGTCAAACATGTTTTGCCCTTCATAAAATCATGCTGACTCTGATGGACAGTGTTTTGACTTTCCAAATGTCGTGATATTGCATCCTTGGTGCTATTCCTTGCATTTTTATTGGATCTGACCTGCAGTGATGGGCAAATGCCACATTGTAACCCTGGAAGAAGCTCTTCAGTCACTGGGAAGAGGAAATTTGAAGAGGATCCTGGGCTTCATTCCTCCTTTGGCTAATATCACTATAAAGTGAAGTGACTGATCATTCCTTTAATTTGTTGGTTGTGATCTCCAACTGTGTTGAGTGGTTGCTATAATTGCCTACATAATAATAGTGACTGCGTTTTGAAAACAATTCATTGGCTGTGAAGCATTTTGCGATAAACCTGGAAACATCAAAGGTGCAGTCTAAGCAAAATACAGCGATGCCAGAAATTTGAAATAAAAAAATTTGCTGAAAATCTCTGGAAGTCAGCATCTGTGAAAAAACAGTTGTTTCAGACTGATGATTTTCAATGGAGCTGGAAGAAGTTAGATGTAATATGTTTTAAGCAAGTACAGGGTAAGGGAGGGGTGTGGTGGTTAGTGGGAGAGGCAAAATAAAGATCCAAGATAATTGGCAGAAGATGTAATGGGGACATTGAGGAAGAACTGTTTTATGCAGAGGGTAGTGGGTGCCTGGAATTCACTCCCTGAGTTGGTGGTGGAGGCAGAGATCCTAAACTCTTTTCAAAAAGTACCTGGATCTCACCTTAAGCTACAGGACTTTGGGCTAGATGCAGGAAGGTAGGTTTAGAAAGGGCGCCTGTATGTTTTTGGGATGGCATGGACAAGATGGCCTCCTTCTGTGCTGGAACTTTTCTGTGGTTCTATAGAGGAAGGGTCTATATTAAAATGAAGAACGAATATAAGTGCAAGTTTATTTTTATTCATTCGTGGAACATAGGCATTGCCCATCCCTAGTGGCCTTGAGGGCAGTTGCGAGTCAACCCCATTGCTGTGGCTCTGGAGTCACGTGTAGGCCAGACCAGGTAAGGAATACAGATTTCTTTCCCTAAATGACATTAGTGAACCAGATGGGTTTTTCCGACAATCGACAATGGTTTCACGATTAACAATAGATTCTTAATTGCAGATATTTTTTATTGAATTCAAATTCCATCATTTGCCATGGCGGGATGCAAACCCAGGTCTCCAGAACATTAGCTGAGTTCCTGAATTAATACTCCAGGCCATCATCTCCCCGCTGTTGTTTCCAATGTTGCTATAAATATGGGATTGAACCAGAATCTTTCTAATTTCGTACAACTCTTGGTGAGATGAAGTATAAGCCTTATTGGACATAACTTGATAAAAGCCTTGGTCATATTGAATTTGGTGCGGGAGGTGTGTGAGGAACACCATAATATCCACCCAAAACCATTTCACATTCCTGTCTAGACCCTTTTGTTACTTGCTCATCTGAGCAGGGACAGATAAAAGTTATTTGTAGGTGAGGGTTTTACTGCGTGAAAGTCTCCGTAAACACTATCTGCAATCTCCATGGTTTCTGCACTTGCTGATTCTAGCAATCTAGAAACCACCAGTGACTTGCATCACATGCTGTAACACTGACCCAGTTCATACGGAGGCCTGTTCACCAATATCCTATCACCTACAAATACTCCCACTGTTGCTAAGGCTCAGTATAATACTGTCTATTTTGTCCACGTGCCAGTTCCACCCAATCAGCTTGTGTAGAAAAAAAATCTGCCTTAAAATATAACTGGAGGAGAATGTGCCAAGGGCCGGATGTGTGCAAACTGAAGACATGCAATAAAACCAGTTTTAGCAAGAGCAGTGTCATTGTTCTAATGCTAATTCTCTAATTTCAAACAACTTTGCTTACACTGCAGTAGCTGCTTCTGAAATGGTTGCATCTTTTTGCAAAATGGTGGCTGCTGTAGATTTAGGAGTTTATCTGTCTGATCTCCAGCTCCAGAGCCTGTAAAGAGTCAACTGTAATAGCTACTGAGCTTGTGTAAGAAGCTAGTCACTCTGAGAGATGAGGAGTGAGAAACACTCAAGTGAGGAGTTGTATCTATCTCCTGATCCTCTGTAAACTTGTCTATAGCTGGTTATGTGAATAAGAGAATTGTAGGAAAGACTATTATTCCACCAAAATGTCTTCTCGGAATAGAAAATCAACGTCTTCGAGATAACCCGACAATAACATTTAATCTCTGGTGTTCGGACTGCGCATCTTTCTGCAATGTGCTCAGGGATGCCCAAACTTTTATTTCTAGTAATAAGGTGATATTGCACCCATTTTCCTTGCTATGGCATGATGGCACAGTGGTTAGCACTTCTGCCTTTCAGCGCCAAGGACCCAATTCAATTCCAGCCTCAGGTAACTGTCTTCGTGGAGTTTGCACATTCTCCCTGTGTGTGCGTGGGTTTCCTCTGGGTGCTTCAGTTTCCTCCCAGAAATGTGTAGGTTGCGTTGATTGGCTATGCTAAATTGCCCCTAGTGTCAGGGGAATTAGCAGAGTAAATATGTAGGGATATGGGGGATATGGCCTGTTTTTGGCCTGGATTGTTGTCGGTGCAGGCTTGATGGGCCGAATGCCCTCCTTCTGCATTGTAGGGATTCTATGCTATGATCATTTTCCCCCTCTGTTTACTGATTATGTTTCCCATGGTGGTAGCAAAGTCTATAGTATTTCTCCCAACTTGCCATTCTTTATGTACGAGACTGAGCATTGAGACTTGAACATCTAGCTGAAAGGAGGACAGTTACTGGAGTGTAATAGGGGGAGGAATTCTTCAACTACTTTTCCTCTTCATCAGTCCAGGAGAACTGCCCAACTGTAGTGACTCAATTCCCATACTGTTTCCATTCAGCTGACTTGACGAATAATGACCTTTTTGGGTCAGTATTGCTCAGCTCTGTTTCCACTGCAACATCTAAATCTCTCAAACAAAAGGCCTCTTTGGCTGGGTCACAATATGCAATTATATATTTGCTTCTATTTATTTTCACTGTCATAGAGCAATAGAGATATACAGTACGGAAACAGAACCTTTGGCCCAACTCATTCATGCCAACCAAGTTTCCTGAACTGAACTTGTCCCATGTGCCTGCCTTTGGCCCATATCTCTCTAAACATTTCATATCCATGTCCCCCAATATCTTTTAACCAGATTGTTGAGAATTGCAAGTAGCTTTTACTTTTTGAATTTCAGTGGATGCTGGAAGTCAAAGATCATAGAATCCTACAATGCAGGAGGCCCATCGAGTCTGTACCATCCACAATCCCACCAGGTCCTATCCCATATACATTTAGCTAGTTCCCCTGACACGAAGGGGCAATTTAGCATTGCCAATCCATTTAACCCACATGTCTTTGGAGTGTGGGAGGAAACCGGAGCACCCAGAAGAAACACAGAGAGAGTGTGCAAACTCTGTGACCCAAGCTGGGAATCAAACCCAGATATAAATATCTTTTGTCCTACGTGTTGGTGTGAACTTGTTGGCTGCCCCATAGATTTCCTGACATATCTTCTTTTTCAGAAAATGCTGAAACAGGTTGAGTTCCTTGGGTTGTCTACAAACAAAAACCTGGCCCACGTTTTTGACTTGTTTACAGATTCACACAGTGATTCAAATGTCAGTCCAGTGCACAGTCAGGTCATTTTTGGTGATACACAGAAAAGAAACAGCCAACTCAATCTCTGATATTAAAGACCAGAAGAAGGAGGTTCTTTCAGCATCTAAATGCTTTCTTAAAGGACTCCAGGACAGTCACTTCCATCACTGTTTCCCGGGAGTCTTTTGCGTTCATTAATCAGATTCCATGAAGATTTTCCTGACTTTAATTCAAAAATTACTGTTTGTTGATTTGAATTAATATCCTCGTATCCTGCTTATGCAATTTAGGCTAAAGGGATCAAGGGATATGGGAGGAAGGGGGGAATCAGGATGTTGAATTCGATGGTCAGCCATGATCTAAATGAATGGCGGAGCAGGCTGAAAGGACCGAAAGGCCTAAGTTTCTATTCCACATGTACATATTCCATTATATTTTTTAGTTTGCATGATCACCTTTCAGCTGGCTTCTTCTCAAACTGAAAGTCCTGTCTTTGTTATAACTGTTTTTTTAACAATAAGGATCAGCCTCATGATTCTCCTCTGCATCACCTTTTGAGATACAATACGTGTGTTCCACGTGTGATCTGACCAGGGCATTATATTGTTTAGTCATGACTTGCCCAGACTAGTACTCTACAGTTTTAGTTATGCAGTTCAACATACTAGTGATTGCTGCTGTGTATTGGTTGGACATGTTCAGTATATATTTATGATGGAAATTGGTATGCAGCCCTGCTGTCTGTCTGCAAGAAGTGTTACACCCCTTTGTATTTGACAATGAGCAGCTGAATGCCTGGTTAGGATTCCTCTGCCACATTGAGCAACTGGAAGGAAATAGCTTTTTTCAAGATTGATGTGAAGATGTGGTGAGGCCGTTCTTGCTCCACATGATACCCAAGGACTGCTGCTTGCCCACACTGCCACCTGTCTGCCAAAGTCTTCGATCTGGAGTTTACTCAAAGGCTTTGCCGGAGGAGGCAGGTGACCCAGATTTCATCCTGCAGGAATGAGCTGTGTCAGAAGGTGCTGCAGGATTTCTGCTATCCTAGATGCTTCATAGAAACCCTATTGTTCAGAAGGAGGCCATTTGGCACATCGAGTCTGCACCCACCTCTCCGACAGAGTAACTTACCCAGGCCCCTACCCCTCGAACCACACGTATTTTCCCTGTTGAAGCCCCTAACCTACACATCTTGGAACACTAAAGGGTAATTTAGCATGGCCAAACCATCCAACTTGCATATTTTGGGATTGTGGGAGGAGACCCAACCAGGGTTAGGGTTCTCCCACATGGGGAGAATATGCACGCAGTCACCCAAGGCCAGAACTGAACTTGGGTCCCTGGTGCTGTCAGGCAGCAGTGCTAAACACCGTAATCATGGTACCCAGTATTGGTGTATTGAGTGGTTTTGGCAGAGAAGAGTAGGACCAGACAGCAATGAATGTGGTCCAGTCAAATTTAACAATGACTGGCTAAAATCAGGGTGCACCAGAGGCACAGAGGTCTGTGTCCCAAGGATTTGAAATGAAAATGAGGGTCAGGACTGGAAGCACATTCCTGTAACAAAACAGAAACACTCTATACATAGGCCCTGATCTTACCGCCATGCCCACTCTGAAAACGGGGTGGGCGAGGCTCGCAGAACAACATTTTCTGTTGGCCTTGGCAGGCATGCCAGTAAAATTCCAGCCGGTAGAAACAAAGAATGGTTACAACACAAGAGAACTTTTGATCCATCTGGTTGGTGCCATGTCCCTTCAACAGGAACTCAGTTAATTCCACTCCCCTGCAAATGTCTCTCTAGATGCTTAATCTGTTCCCTTTTGAAAGCCATGTTTTAATCTGTCTCCAGCACTGTAGGGCAGTCGATTCCAGATCCCAACCACTCTCACTTCATCAAGTTCTTCTGATGCTGTTGCTCCTTTTGGTTTAAATAGTTCACCTGTGGTTTTTGACCTCCTGCCAACGGAAAGCTCCATCTACTCTGAGACCTTCTCATGCTTCTGACATTCCCTGTGTGAAGTTAAATAACAGACCGAGGTTATGCGGCATCGAGTGTTTGCATCAGATGCAATCGGTAAAAAGGACACAAAAATGCATCCATTTTGTGAAGTGCTTTTTGAGCTTCTATCCAAACTCATTTACATAATCAAACACAACCTGCCGCGACACAGCAACACAATCAGGCAAGATTTTAAAATGCATGTTAAAAAGATAATCTCAACAACGGTAATTTGGGAGCTTGATTAATACAGCTAAGTGAGTTTTACAAATCATGCGTTTCTAAACAATGCAAACCACCACCTGTGTGCAACTACCTCCTGAAAATGGCAATGAGACATAAATAGGATGCAAGACTAGGCGGAGGAGTGGCAGATGGACTTCAACCCAGACAAGCGTGTGGTGGTTCACTTTGGCAGGTCAAGTGGGATGATGGAATATAATATTAAGGGTAAGACTCTTGGCAGTGTGGAAGATCAGAAGGATCTTGGGGTCCGGGTTCATCGGACTCTCAAATCGGCTTCGCAGGTAGAGGATGTGGTTAAGAAGGCGTATGGTGTACTGGCCTTCATCAATCAAGGAACTGATTTTAGGAGTCGGGAGATAATGCTGCAGCTGTATAAGACCCTGATCAGACCCCACTTGGAGTATTGTGCTCAGTTCTGATCGCCTCATTACAGGAGGAATGTGGAAGCCATTGAAAGGGTGCGGAGGAGATTTACAAGGACGTTGCCTGGATTAGGTGGTATGCTTTATGACGATGGGTTGAGAGACCTTGGTCTTTTCTCCTTAGAGAGAGACAAAGGATGAGAGGTGACCTGATAGAAGCATATAAGATGTCGAGAGGTATAGATCGGGTGGATTCTCAGAGGCTTTTTCCAAGGGCTGGAATGGTTGCTACAAGAGAACACAGGTTTAAGGTGCTGGGGAGTAGGTACAGAGGAGATATCAGGGTTAAGTTTTTCACTGAGAGGGTAGTGGGAGTGTGGAATCGGCTGCCGTCAGTGGTGGTGGAGGTGGATTCTGTAGGGTCTTTTAAGAGACTTTTGGATAAGTACATGGGACTTAGTAAGATAGAGGGTTATAGGTAAGCCTTGTAGATAGGGATATGTTCGGCACAACTTGTAGGCCGAAGGGCCTGTTTATGCTGTAGTTTTTCTATGTTCTATGCTGAAATATTTCCTGTTTTTATTGGAGTACAGTTGTCATTTGATAGTTAAAAATATTCAAATTTTGAAGTTACTGTTAACTTTCTTGCGCCAAAAAGATTCAGCTAAATTTTTTAGTTTCTTCAAGAAATTAGTACGGTTAGAAACTAGAAATTGCCACTGGTAATCCATTCTCTCTGGTGTGTTGCTAGTTTGGTGTGGGCGAGGCCTGCTTTTAGCGCAGTGCTTTTTAAATTAGCTTGAAGATTGCAGTATCCCAAGTTGCACCAAAAGTAATTTGCATCAAAAAATTTGTGCATCTGCAGACTGTGTGTTTATTTATAATGAAGAATGTATACTTACCTCAGGACGTCGCAAAATGATTCATACCAAATTAATTACTTTTTAATATATTCCTTCATCAAGGCAGACTCGAAAGTCAAATTTAAAAAAACAAAGAAAATTACAGCACAGCAACAGGCCCTTCGGCCCTCCAAGCCTGCGCCAACCATGCTGCCCGCCTGAACTAAAACCTCTACCCTTCCAGGGACCATATCCCTCCATTCTCATCCTATTCATGTGTTTGCCCAGACGTCCCTTAAAACTCACTATTGTATCTGCTTCCGCTACCTCCCCCAGCAATGATTCCCAGGCACCCACCACCCTTTGTGCAAAAAAAACCTGCCTCGTACATTTCGTACAGCAAGATCCCATAAACAGTACAGAAATGAAAAGAAAATTGATTCTTTTCTCATGTTGGTTAGAATGTTGACCAGTGTACACAACTCTCTGCTGTGTTTTTGTTTGATATGCAGGGGAGGCTTTATATTCATCTGAACAGACTGATGGGTTAATATTCCATCCTAAAAATAAAGGCATGCTTGACAATTCTGCACTTGAGTGCCAACTTAAAATTCTGCACTCATCTCTGTGGTGACTTAACTCACAACCTTGCAACTTAGAAGTGGGCTAACTGAGGCAGCTAGAGATTTTTTGGTTTAAATTTCAAATGGCCCAGATACGCAAAAAAATTTTAACCCCAAGCCCCAGAGATTTTTTTGGTTTAAGTTTCAAATGGCCCAGATACACACAAAAATTCTAACCTAACTAGTTACAGTAAAACAATCTTTTAGTGGAATAAAATTGGCTTAAACTACAACAGCTCTGTGCTGCCATCTGTAGTCCAAATTGCCTGACAATGTCGTGATCTCAGCATTGTGGAACTGAATTTGGTGAGAGAGATGCAAGAAACCTGATCAAAAGCAGTTATGGACTTGAATTTGAATGTAACATGAGTTTATCTGCTCCATATGGGATTTTAAAAATCAGCACATTTGATGTATTGAATATGGAGAACAGACCTCTGTATGAGTATCTTGCTTTCTCAAACCTTTTATGGATCAGTCTTTAATTTTTTTTCTGCCTTGTCTCCAAGTTTAAACATAACCGTGGATTGTCAATAGTCAAGGTACGATCTGACGAGCGTTACAACTTGCACTATACATAATCGTTAACATAGTGCATATCCAAAGGCACTTCACAGGAGTAGTTATCAAACAAGACTTGACACCAAGCCACAATGAGATACTGCTCCATAACTGGCGATAATAGCGAGGTCATTAATGTCGAATATTATACTGGAGAAAGTCCAACAGCAACTTCTGGAATATGCACACGTGCAATTAAACACATCCTGAAGTTTCTGTCAGACACACAGTACTCTGCGTATTCACACAGGACGCACTAGTGCAATACTTGCTGACATACTTGGTGGTTTGAGATTTTAATCCTTTTGTTTGTTTTGCTTTTTGCTCTCTTAATCCTATCCTTCCCGATGCAAACCGGGAGAACAACACCTCGTCTTCTTTCTGGATTGAGTCAAACTCTCAGCTTTTCCCTCCTTTTTCTTATGCCCATGACACTTGTGTCAGTCTCTCCTTTGCTCCGCCCTATCCTTGTTCTTCTGTTCGGCCCCACGTCCTCCACTCGCGTCTCCAGCCATATCATCCTTTACATTTCTATCCCTCTTCAGTTCTGTAGAAGGATCATATGGACTCGACACGGTAACTCTGTTTCTGTCTCCATAGACACTGCCAGAACAGGCAGCGCTTATTCAGCGTTTTGTTTTTGCTTTTATTACTATATATCTTCCAATCTTTGTTTAATTTAGATTTATTTCCTGCTTTATACTTCCTGGTTTGGACATTATACATCTCAGTGAAGCTGTTGCTTGCGCTGTTCCCTATAGAGGGCTCTGCAGTGGAAACGATGCTGGACTAGAGGAAACGCTGTGTCTGCGGCCACTGCAACTCACTGCACATGCAGTCTCAGTAACTGCGGCGTTGCAAGTAGCTGCCTGCATCAAAGAACACTTCTGTACGTGGAAATCTCTGCTGTCTGTCCATACAAAGTCTGTGGCAGCTGTCAGTGGGGCGAATGATAAATCCAGGCCATTAGGACAGGTGCCCAAAAGCTTACTCAAAAGGGTAGGGTTCAGGGCCGAGGCAATTGATGCCACAGCCAGCGAACAAAATCAGGATCCATAACATGTAGGAGCAGAAATAGGCCATTCGGTCCATCGAGTCTGCTCCTCTATTTAATGACTTCATGACTGATCTGATTTGATAATCCTCAGCTCCACTTTCTCGCCTTATCCCCGTAACCCTTCATTCCCTTACTGATTAAACAACTGTCCGTCTTAGCCTTGAATATAATGGCCCAGTCTCTACAGCCCTGTCATAAATAATTCACTACCCTCAGAGAGGAAATTCCGCCTCATCTCAGTCTTAAATGGGTGACCCCTTTGAGCTTATGCCCCCTGGTCCTAGGTTCCCACACAAGGGGAAACAACCTCTCAGCATCTATCCTGTAAAGCCCTCTGAGAATTGTCATGTCTCATTCTTCTAAACCAATGAGTACAGTCCCGACTGGACCCCTCCAGAAGATCTCTCCATACCCGGATTAACCTGATGAACCTTCTCCGGACTGCCTCCAACGCCAGTATGTCATTCCTTAGATAAGGGACCAAAACTGTTCACAGTATTCCAGATGTGGTCTAACTAATACCTTGTATAGTTTTAGCAAGACTTCCCTATTTTTATACTCCATTCCTTTTGAAATAAAGGCCAACGTTCCATTTGCTTCCTCTATTAATTGCTGAACCTGCATGCTAGCTTTTTGTGGTTTATGCACGAGGACCCCCAAATTCCTCTGTGCTGTAGCTTTCTGCAATCTTTCTCCATTTAAATAGTATTCAGCTCCTTTATTCTTCCTACCAAAGTGCACAACTTTACATTTGCCTATATATTTCGTCTCATGTTATTTGTCCACTCACTTAATTGGTCTACATTCCCTCTATAGGCTCTTTCAAAGAACAAAGAACAACCCAGCACCGGAAACAGGCCCTTCGGCCCAACGAGCCCGCGCCGCCGCATCACCCTACACCTATCCTACCCTGCGTGTCTACGAATGGAACCCCTAACTTAGCCAGATTCAGGGGAGAATAGTGTCAATTTGGTAAACCAATCAGCCTAAGAGCACATCTTTGGGGTGTGGGAGGAAACCGGAGCGCCCGGAGGAAACCCACGCAACCACAGGGAGAATGCGCAAACTCCCACAGACACAGGCCCAAATCCATGTATCTGCACAGCTAGCAGTGCTAGTCACCGAGCTGTTGCGGCGCCCGTCTACCGGTCCAGGATCAAGCACACACACCGACACGAAGTACTAGGCCACTCCCGGAACCTCCAAGAGCAGCCCACGCACGACCCACCATGTGCATGCCCCTCGTTTGACAACGAGGTGGACCTCCACCTGCGGAATAAAAAGACAAAAACGTTAACTTACAAGTCTACATTTCCGGTGTCTCCCGAGGCTCTGACCTTATTTAATAGCCCCTCCTATAACCCTCCATCCTCGTTTCGCTCATGTGTCTGTCTAATTGAACCTTAAACGAGTCCAACGTTCCTGCCTCCACCACCCTACTCGGTAGTGCGTTCCATACCCCCACGACCCTCTGCGTAAAGAACCTTCCTCTCACATCCAAATTATACCTCTCCCCCCTCACCCTTATCCCCCCTCAATCTCCTTCTTTCCAAGGAGAAAAGTCCCAGTTTCTCCAACCTTTCCTCGTAACCCAGTCCCTCCATGCCAGGCAACATCCTGGTAAACCTCCTCTGCACCCTCTCCAGAGACTCCACGTCCTTCCGGTAGTAAGGTGACCAGAACTGGACGCAGTACTCCAAATGCGGTCTAACCAACGTTCTGTACAACTGAAGCATTAGACGGCAGCTTTTATACTCTATACCCCTTCCTATAAAGGCTAGCATTCCATAAGCCTTCCTAACAACCTTCTCCACTTGTGTCGCTACCTTCATAGACTTGTGAACCTGCACTCCCAGGTCCCTCTGTATTTCTATACTCCTAATCGGTCTACCTTTTATCACATAGCTCCTCTCTGCATTATTCCTTCCAAAATGCATCACCTCGCATTTGTCAGGATTAAATTACATCTGCCACCTATCTGCCCAATGCACCAACCTATCTATATCCTGTTGTATCACCTGACATTCCACTTCAGTATCCGCCAACCCTGCCATCTTGGTGTCATCCGCAAACTTGCTGATCACACCACTTACGCTCTCTTCCAAGTCGTTTATGTATACTACAAAGTGTCATCTTCACCAATTGCCTTCTCACCTATTTTTGTTTTATCCATAGACTTGGCAATAGTACAACAAAAGCAAAATACTGTAGTATTGGAATCTGAAACAATAACAGAAACTGCTGGAAAATCTCAGCAGGCCTGATAGCATCTGTCAGGAGATAATAGACTTGATGTGGATATGCCGGCGTTGGACTGGGGTAAACAGAGTAAAAAGTCTGACAACACCAGGTTTAAGTTCAACCGATTTATTTGATAGTAAACTCACAAGCTTTCGAGGTTAAACTCTTCTTCAGGTGAATGGAGAGTTCTGGCCTCAGACAGAGCATATAAAGCACAGACAGTTTACAGATTACTGATTAGAATGCGAATCTTTACACCTAACCTGCTGTTCAAGTCCTAAAGTGGCCGCCAACGTGAGTGGAAGGAGCACTGATCACAGTTTAAAGAGATGTGTATTGTCTTCAGACAGGACAGTAAGTGAGGTTTTGCAAACCCAGGCAAGTCACAGGGGTTACAGATAGTGCGACATGAACCCAAGAACTCTCCATTCACCTGAAGAAGAGCTTAACCTCAAGCTTGTGAGTTTACTATCAAAAAAATCGGTTGGACTTACACCTGGTGTTGTCAGGAGATAATAGAGCCAATGTTTCAAAGCAGTATGAGCCGCCTTCTTTAGCTCTGATGAAGGGTCATCCTGACTCAAAACGTTGGCTCTATTCTAGTCTGGTTACCTCTAAGCCATTGCCTCTCCACAGCTCTGATATTCTCCAACTAAACTGCCCTCAAGCAAAAACCTTTTATCTCTAAAACCTCATAAAAGCACAAAGGCACAATTTAATGAAATTTTCATTTGTTTAAGGAAGTTTTCAGTGGAAACGTTATCACTATTTACATGTGAAATACAATATTTTTATTCAAAATATACAACTTAAAAGTGTTCTTCATTAAAGGTTTCAGTTTTCATTTTTTTAAGTCTATATTTCTCAATCCGAAGATTCATAAATGAAGGAAATACTGTGTCAGCATTTTACCAAAAACAGCAACCGTTCAGCAGGTAGTAGGGAAGACTAAATGGAATGCTGGCCTTTATTTCAAAGGGAACTGTCAACACAGTGATTATTACTGCTGCCCCACAGGGTCAGGGACCTAGGTTCAATTCCTGGCTTGGATGATTGTGTGGAGTTTGCACATTCTCCCTGTGTCTGTGTGGATTGCCTCTGGGTGCTCTGGTCTCCCCACCTGTCCAAAGATGTGCAGGTTAGGTTAATTGGTCATGCTAAATTTTCCCTTAGTGTCAGGGGAATTAACAGGTAAATAGAACCGTAGAAAATTACAGCTCAGAAACAGGCCTTTTGGCCCTTCTTGTCTGTGCCAAACCATTTTTTGCCTAGTCCCACTGACCTGTATTTGAACCATATCTCTCCATACCCCTCTCATCCATGAACCTGTCCAAGTTTTTCTTAAATGTTAAAAGTGACCCTGCATTTACCACTTTATCCAGCAGCTCATTCCACACTCCCACCACTCTGCGTGAAGAAGCCCCCCCTAATATTCCCTTTAAACTTTTCTCCTTTCACCCTTAACCCATGCCCCCTGGTTTTTTTTCTCCCCTAGCCTCAATGGAAAAAGCCTGCTTGCATTCACTCTATCTATACCCATCAAAATCTTATACACCGCTATCAAATCTCCCCTCATTCTACGTTCCAGGGAATAAAGTCCTAACCTATTCAATCTCTCTCTGTAACTCAGCTTCTCAAGTCCCGGCAACATCCTTGTGAACCTTCTCTGCACTCTTTCAACCTTATTACATAGGGTTAATACATAGGGTTACAAGGAAAGGGCCTGGTGGAATTGTTATCAGTGCAGGCCTGAATGGCCTCCTTCTACACTGTAGGGATTCTATGATTTTATGAATGGAATATAAAAACAGGAAAGTCTTGCTAAAACTGTACAAGGCACTATTTAGACTAGTCCCTGGAATGGTGTGAAGTTTAGTCCTTTTATCTAAGGAAAGATATAAAACAGAGTGAGGAGCTTTGAGTGGAATTATGTATTTATGCGAGTTCTCTGTTGAATTCATTCACAGTAATGTTATTGATTTAGTCAGGTGTAAGAACGACTTCATGCAAACCATTTTAACATCATTTCCATCTCTCCTGAGCACAGATAAATCTTGCAGCAGATGGATTTTTTTTTTAAAACTAAGATAGTCAAAAGCTGGAGAAGTCTTTTCCCCCTGCAGAAGGTTTAGCATTTTGTTAAAATATATAAAATATCACAGATGCACAAACAGAGCTACAGGTGGCTAACAGTCCCGATGCTAGGTTTGTGAAACCACTTCCCTATTGCCAGACTGAGTGAATTAGCTAATGCTGGCAGCAATGAGGCTGGTCTGAATTGCCCCAAGGCTGGCGGGAGTGGGTGGTGCTGGTGAGCCTTGCCCTATGGCGGGGGAGCAGAGGGTCCTGTATGTCAGCGCTATCCAGCTACCTTTGTGGGAAAAGTGTAATTGGTTTGGGATATGTTGTACAGGATACTGAGGGAAATTGTATAAGAACTAGGAGCAGGAGTAGACCTGCTCTGCCATTCAATAAGTTCAGGCTGATCTTTTCGTGGACTCAGCTCCGCTTACTTGCCCGTTCACCGTAACCCTTAATTCCTTTACTGTTCAAATATTTATCAATCCTTGCCTTAAAAATATTCAGTGAGGTAGTTCAACTGCTTCACTGGGCAGGGAATTCCACAGATTCACAACACTTTGTGTGAAGAAGTTCCTCCTCAACTCAGTCCTAAGTCTGCTTCCCCTTACTTTGACACTATGCCCCCTCGTTTTAGTTTTACCTGCCAGTGGAAACAGCTTCCCTGCATCTATCTTACCTATTCGCTTTATAATCTTACATGTTTCTATAAGATCTCTCCTCATTCTTCTGAATTCCAATGAGTATAGCCCCAGTCTACACAGTCTGTCTTCATAAGCCAACCCTCTCAATTCTGGAATCAACCTACTGAATCTCCTCTTCTCCCCCCCAGTGCCAGTATATTCTTTCTCAAGTAAGGAGAACAAAACTGTACACAGTATTCCAGGTGTGGCCTCACCAGCACCTTACACAGATACAACATAATCTCGCTGTTTTTAAACTCTATCCCTCTAGCAATAAAAGACAAAATTCCATTTGCTTTCTTATTTACCTCCTGCACCTGCAAGCCAACTCCTTGAGATTCCTGCACGAGGACACCCAGTTCCTCTGCACAGCAGCATGCTGCAATTTTTCACCATTTAAATAATAGTCCATTTTGCTGTCATTCCTACCAAAATGGATGACCTCACATTTACCAACATTGTACTCCATCTGCCAGACCCTCGCCCACTCAGTTAGATTATCTATAATCCCTTTGCAGACTTTCAGCGTCTTCTGCACACTTTGCTCTTCCACCCATCTTAGTGTTATCTGCAAATTTTGACATACTACACTTGGTCCCCAACTCCAAATCATCTATGTAAATTGTAAACAATTGCGGTCCCAACACTGATCCCTGAGGCACACCACTAGACACTGATTGCCAACCAGAAAAACACCCATTTGCTCCCACTCTTTACTTTCTGTAAGTTAACCAATCCTTTATCCATGCTAACACATTACCCGTAACACGGCGCACCTTTATCTTATATAGCAGTCTTTGGTGTGGCAACTTGTCAAATGCCTTCTGGAAATCGAGATACACCACATGCACAGGTTTCGTCATCTGTGAATGAAGAAACAGTAGATGTTTCAGGATGCTGACCTTTTAGCAGAACTTCTCTTTTATGCTTTTGCGGGACATGGATGGTGCTGGCTGGCCAGCATTTATTCCCATTCCCAGTTGCTCAAGGGCAGATGAGAGTCAACCATGTTGCTGTGGCTCTGGAGTCACATGTAGGCCAGACCAGGTAAGGATGGCAGATTTCCTTCCCTGAAAGGCATCAGTGAACCAGATGGCTTTTTCCTGACAATTGACGATGGTTTCATGGTCATCAGTAGATATTATTTATTGAATTCAAATTCCACCCTCTGCTATAGTGGGATTCGAACCTAGGTCCCCAGAACATTAGCTGAGTTTCTGGATTAATAGTCGAGTGATAATATCACTAGGCCATCATCTCCCCTATAAACTGGACACTATTAGACACAAAGTGCTAATAATTTGTTTAGCAAATTATCAAACTGGCACGGTAACACAGTGGTTAGCACTGCTGCTTCACAGCTGCAGGGTCCTGGGTTCGATTCCTGGCTCGGGTCACTGTCTGTGTGGAGTTTGCACGTTCTCCTCGTATCTGCGTGGGTTTCCTCCACAGTCTAAAGATGTGCGGGTTAGGTTGATTGGTCATGCTAAGAAATTGTTCCTCAGTGTCCAGGGATGTATAGGTTAGAGGGATTAGTGGGTATAATATGTAGAGATATCAGGATAGGGCCTGGGTGGGATTGTGTTTGGTGCAGATTCGATGGGCCAAAGGGCCTCTTTCTGCACTGTAGGGTTTTATGAACCAGGAAAAAGTGGGATATGGGAGGTAGAACAATTCATGGGAACTTGCACAGTGGTCAGCACTGCAGGTTCACAGCTCCAGGGACTCAGGTTTGAGTCCCGGCTTGGGTCACTGCATGTGTGGAGTTTGCACATTCTCCCTGTGTCTGCATGAATTTCCTCCGGGTGCTCTGGTTTCCTCCTAGTCTGAAAAATGTGCTGGTTAGGTGGATTGGCTATGCTAAATTATCCCTCTGTGCACCCGAACAGGCGCCAGAGTGTGGCAGCTAGGGGATTTGCACAGTAACTTCATTATAGTGTTAATGTAAACCTATTTGTGACACTAATAAATAGATAACAGATTGGAAGGGTCATTGGGAAATCTTGCCAAAAGGAGAATGCAATAATTGTCCAGGAATGTAACAGAAAATAGTGGGTAATCCCTATGTGTTGGGCAGCCCTTTCGTTATGCGTAGAGGGGGAAATCATCAACCCAAACACCAAACCACATTTGTTTTGCTCTCCGCGGCTCTGGTTTAGCAATATATCATTTGCTGAGCATTCCAATGAGGAATTCATGGTCACATCTTAAAAGTTGTAAAACACCAATGGCCAGAAAATAATGTAACTAATACAAAAAAATGTTTGTTATTGCACTTAAAAGTGGAATAGTGTAGATGGAGCTCAGAAAGCTCATGTTTAGCCAGCTCCGGCTTACCAGGTGAACAGTTGCACTCGGTGTTCCGCCACTAGGTCCTGCTAATAAATTCAGAAGATTTGGAATTTATGTGTCCAGTTCCTCCCATTTACCATCACTGTGGGAACGCATCTCCCTTTCACCAGTGCTGGGCTGAGAAAGAAAACTATTGCAAATTGCTTGTTCAATGCCCGCACGGTTCTTCTGTGACGCCCAAATGTGCGAACTTCGGGTATGAACTTCGACACATCCCAATGCTAAAATGGTGACGCTGTTTGGGGTCTGGGTTATTACTTTCCTTGCACTTTCTTGGGTATGTGCAGAATTGAGTTCCAGGTTTCCACATTCATGTATTTTTGTTCTCTTCCCTGGGAAGTTGGAGCCCGTTCCTAATTTAGTTTTGCACTGGAAAATTTTACATGACTTGTTTCTAATTTACATCCTTGCTTTGCTTTCAAGTAGTCCATTACTGGGATTTCTGAACCAAGCATTCCTGCCACAGCACACTTGCCCGGTTCTCGCTGGTTGAAAACCACTGCCTTATCAAACACATTTCGGAAATTCATCTGGTTCCCCTTTATATATTCTGTCTGTTACCACCTCAAAGAATTCTAATAAATTTGTCAGGTATGATTTCCCCTTCAAGAGGCCACACTGATTCTGTTTGATTGTTATGTATTTCTAAATGCTTTGCTGTTACATCTTGCATAGTGGACTCTAACATTTTCCCAATGACAGATGTTAAGCCAACTGGCCTATAGTTACCTTTTTTTTAATCTCTCCCTTTTTGAAGGGTGTTAGATTGACAGTTTTCCAATCCTCTGGGACTTTTTCAGAATTTAAGGATTCTTGGAAGATAATACATCTACTATTTCTGTATCTTTAAAATCCGAGGATAAAATCCATTCGGTCCAGGGAACCTATCGGACTTTGAACCCATTAGTTTCCTTAGTATTTCTTTTCTAGTGAACGCTATAATATTTATTTCCTAACCCCAGTTTTTTGCCCCTTGATTACTTAGTATTTTTTCCACTGTGAAGACTGACACAAATACTTATACAACTCCTCTGCCATTTTCTGGTTTCCCCATTATCATCTCCCCAGGCTCATTCTTTAGAATCATGTTGGCTCTCTTTTTTTTATATATTTAAAGCTCCAATTGTCTTTGTTTTTGTATTATTTGCTAGTTCACTGTCATTGTTTACCTTCTCCTTTTGTTTGTTTTTAAAACTTTCCCAATCCTCTGCCTTACAATGTGGCAAAGATCAGTGGTAAATTTTTTCTTTCAGCTTAGCACTATGCTTAACTTGCTTGGTTAAGCATGGTTGCTTTACCCCTTCCTAGAATCTTTCTTCCTCAGTAGGATATATCTTTGCTGTGACACAAAAATTGGCAATTGCAGGTAGTGACGAGGATGGGGCGGCACCGTGGTTAGCACTGCTGCCTCACAACGTCAAGGACCTGGATTTGATTCCCAGTTTGGGTTAGTTTGTGGAGTTCGCACATTCTCCCCATGTCTGTGTGGGTTTCCCCTGGGTGCTCCGATTTCCTCCCACAGTCCAAAATATGCAGGTTAGATGGATTGGCTATGCTAAATAGTCCCTTAAAGGGGACTAGCTAAGGTAAATGCATGGGGTTATGGGGACAGGGCTAGGTGGGATTGTGGTTGGCACAGACTCAATGTGCTGAATGGCCTCCTCCTGCACTGTAGGGATTCTATGGATTGTCAAAGGGCACAGCAGGATATAGATCAAAGATTTGGGCAGAGAAATGGCAGATGGCAGTTTAATCCAGACCAATGCAAGGTAATGCATTATGGAAGATCAAGTTCAGGTGCAAATTATACAGTAAATGGCAGAACCCTTGGGAGCATTGACTCAGAGGGATCTGAGTGTATAGGTCCACGGATTCCTGAAAGTGGCAACACAGATGGATTAAGTGGTCAAGAAGGCAGTCAGCGTGCTTGCCTTCATCGGCCAAGACATCGTGTATGAAAGTTGGAAAGCTATGTTACAGTTGTAGAAAACTGTTCCAAGAAAGATTGAAGGGACTGGGTGCAGTTTTGAGCTGAGACTGGCCACACAGACAGGAGACTGGGCTGGATTTCAGTACAACATCTTGAGGTAATTGCCAGCATAAGAAACGTTCAATTGTAGTCAGACTGACAAAAGTCAATATGCTATGATGAATTCATAGGCTCAAGGTGAACCTCAGTTGTCTTAAGCCATTATGGTATATGATTTTATGGATTGTTGAACGTGTTCCTTAAGGCCACATCTGGAATATTGTGTGCAATTCCAGTTGCCACACCATCAGGAAGATGTATTGCTTTGGAGAGAGTGCAAAGAAGATTTACCAGGATGTTGTATGATCTGCAAGATTTTAGGTATGAGGAGAGGTTGGATAAACTCAGATTGTTTTCACTGGAAAGACAGAGGCTGAAGAGTAACCTGATAAGAAGTCTACAAAATTAAGGCGCATAGGGTGGATAGTCAGAGGCTTTTTTCCAGGGTGGAAGGGTTGACTACAGGAGAGCACAAGTTTAAGGTGAGTGTGATAAGTTAGGGAA
Organism: Carcharhinus amblyrhynchos; assembly: GCF_965287045.1. Classification (NCBI taxonomy): domain Eukaryota; kingdom Metazoa; phylum Chordata; class Chondrichthyes; order Carcharhiniformes; family Carcharhinidae; genus Carcharhinus; species Carcharhinus amblyrhynchos. The sequence goes on from NC_137340.1 coordinate 43,101,847, forward strand.
ACATGTGGGGAAACTTTCTCAGAGAGGGTGGTGGATGCCTGGAGCATACTTCCAGTGGGAGCATGTTAGCAACATTCAAGATACATCTTAATAGACACATGAATGGGAGGTGAATAGAAGGCTAGAAACTGCATAATGGCACAGGATCTTATTTACTGTTATTTCTAATGGTTGTACACTCTGTCCCTTCCCATCACATAGTGGGTATCATTACCTAAATAGCTGCTTTGTAATGTTGCCATATCCTTTTGCTTTGTAAACCAAAGTATCTCCTTCCCAACCACCCCATCAAGAATAAAGTCCTCTCTAATTCCCTAGTTATGTGGTTTACGTGAACACTGGTTCCCAGCAAGGTTCAAATGTAGGCTGTCATAACAGTGCAGCCCCTCTTTACCCAGTGCCCGACAAAGTTAAACCCACTTCTCCCACACCAGTCTTTGAACCACGTATTAATCACTCTAATTTTATGTACCTGCTGACACTTAGCATGTGGCTCAGATAATAATCTAGAAGTTACAACATTGGAGGTTCGGTTTAATGCTTAGCACCTCAGACTCTGTGCAGAACTTCTTTTCTCGTTCTACCTGTAATTGGTACCAAAATGGACCATAACAATGGGATCCAGCCTTCCCGTTGCAATTTCCTCTCCGTCCCAAAGCAGACGTCCCGAACTCTGGCACCGGGCAGACAACATAGTTGTCTAGACTCTTGCTCCTGAGAGGCAGTCCCCTTACTATAGTAGTCCTTAGTACTACTATATTCTTATGTGCTCCTCCCATTGAAAGACATCCTGTATTATAGTGCCATGGCCGGTCAGCTCATCTATCCTGCAGTCCCCACTCTTAGGATGTGCAACAGGCCAGAATTTGAGGAATGCAGGTTGTACAGATTGATCTCTCACTTCTAGGGCTTTTATTTTGCTTATCTGGTTCAACATTCTCCTTCCTCTGAATTACTAATTTGAGAGTGGTTATACATTAAGTATGTCTTTTTCTACCATTTTATCATTCATGTAGTTTATGATTGTTTATTTATATGTGCAGTATTTTACACTTAAATTTCAAATACTATTTTACTGCCTGCATATAATTTTGACCAAATTAATGAGATTTTTGAGCTGCTTTAGCTAACTCTAACTTCCTCTATCTTGGTATCCTTCACAAATCTGACTTTTAACTATATAGAGAATACTGAATGAAGATGACACATTTAGGAAATTAAAGGATTATGCTAACTTAATTTCAACAGTTAATTTTCTGAGTGACATCATATGCATTGTTTTTCAGATTGTACCAATAATTAACTTGCTGGAAACATATAGGGACAGATTATATTTTAGCTATGTATCCTGGCAAGCTAAGTAAATAGCAATTCATGAGGTTAAACAGTTGTAGGAGGTCTTAATATTCAAGTGTTCTTGTACTGGGAACACATTTTAATCTTCATTATGAACTAACTTAAAATATGATTGAAGATCATTACTATTTCATAACTTTGAACCTTGTTTCTAAGCAATCATTCATACATAGGCAAAGATAAGACCATTTGGATGTTTTTATATATGTAGGTATTTAATTTTTCATAGAGCAAGTAAGCTGCTATACAGAGTGCCATTTCTTTTACATTCTTCCATAAGCAGATTCCAGATTTTGAAATGCTCCAAAGATTTAGATGCTTTACAGAATTTCAAAAATATAAGAAAGCAATGGAATTTGTCAGAATATAATTTAAAAAGGACATTATATCACATAATTAGGGCTTAAATTGGAGAGCAAGGTTATTGGAAAATTGTCCCGTGAGACAAAGCATAAGATTTTGAAAATGGGATACTGTACTTCCACATCAAAAAATACTGTAGTGTGGATTTAACATTGATTTGCAACACATTTAAAAGCAATTTTGTTAAGCCTTTTCCACAGGACAATGGGTTGCTGCACTTGTGTATGTATATAGTGCCAACAAGGTGCAACAAGGTCAATTAACTCAATTTAAAGCAATGCATAGCTGCACATATTATGCAGACAGGAGTCACCCCCCCCAAAAAAAAAAGTTACCAGAAGCACAAAGTTTGGAAAACTACTCCTTAAACAGTTAATACAAAAAGTTCAACTAAAGTTTAACTACTCGTTAAATCTGTCCAGTAATCATTAGTGTTGATATTGTGTTGTTCCCTTTCAGAGATGCATTGCTGTAGCCCAATCCTATATGCTCAAACCTTCCAACTACTCCAATTCCATTTATCAACATACAGTATTCAGAACCAAACTACCATTCACATTGCTAATTGGGATTCAGATCACAGACCCCAATGCTAGTGGTTTAATTTATCTATTTTTAATAACTCATGTAGTGGCTTTCTCAGTCTCCAAGCTTAGCTTGTGAATTTAAACATTCCATTAAAATTTACTTTTACTGGTCTCTTTCTGATAGTTACCATGAAAATATTAGTTGTAAAAATATTAGTAACAGAAGTCTATTGATCTGGTAAACCTATATTCTTCAGCAAACAGATAGGGGTGTATATATGGAGAAACTATTTTGAGATTACAATATTTAAATCTTTTTAGAAGTTTTTATGCTTACAAAAATACCATCCTTCAGTCATTCCAAAACAAAAAATCAAATTAAAATAGATTTCCCCCTCAACATCATAATTTTGTTCAGCAAAAGCAGGTGGGGCTCACACCACAAGCAGGAAATGGAGAATACACAGCAAATTTGTGACCACAACTTCAGTTGTTTGAATGCACCCATAATTAATCACTTCTTAGCCTTTCAACAAGATAAAAATCTTAACTGCACGTTCCATAGTACATGAAAAACCACTTTGTAACAAATAGAAGTAACAATACAAGAGAGTGTACAATATAAATGATATTCTCGCAAGGAGGTTCTTTTGATAATCAACATGCTGTTCCTGATAGATATTTTTAAAAAAAGTTTGTTTGCAAAATACTGATTCAAATATCAGTGTAGTAACTAACATATCTAGAGTAAACTCGCTGAAAATGGGACACAAAATGCCACGTTGGATACCAGTCTTACATTGGGGATACTTTGTCAGCCAGTTCAAATCAATAGCCCAAACTCCATAGGCTCATCAATGGGCAAGCCAAGTTAGCGTGTTCCACCTTGTAGCTAACAAAATCAAATGCCATAAGATGTGGTCAAAATATAGACACATAGCCTACAACTGAGGTTGTTTTTAAATCACCAGGTGCCTCTGGGGTTAAAGATAGAGATGTAGGGGGAGAAAATTGGTCAAAATAGCTGGGTGACTGAGAAGATGTGGGCACTATTTTGGTATCATGTTTTAGCTTAATTTTCTAATTCATGCATTTAAAATGTTATTTTCATGCCTTTTTCTCTTTTTAACAACTCTATAAGTTGTGTCAGTTCCCCCCAAAAAAAATCAACTGCTGTAATACCACTAATTTGTTATAATCTCAATCCTTCCCCAACACTTAATCTCATTGCACACCCTCCTTTCCCTTTTTGGTAGCATTATTTCTCCTTCATTTGGTTGCCTCATGTAGTATTCACTTAGGATTTATATCACTAGTAAGTTATGTATCACCAAAAAGTGCAGTATAGTTTTTTAAAAAAAGAACAAAAACACTATCAACATGACTCCAGTTTTGTATAATTGAGTCCATTAATATTAGAACTATGACATGCCTGCTGTAACTCAGGTGTACTAGAGTCAGGAATTCTTTATTCTGTCATTAGACCCATATATTGCATGCTAGTAACATTTTGTAGTATTAAAATTTTAAGATAGAAAGTTATCATTAATGGATTAAATCATCTGTGTTTAATGTATAAAATTTCCACATTTTTGTGGATAAATGTAGTGAGATGAGCTTATTTTAAAAAGATTAAAATAAATTCCACAGTATAATTGTTCCAAGTCTAGGATTCACTAGAACGTGATTTAATTTTGGCAAAAGGTTAATTACTAAACAAACTTGCAATAAAATGTTTTGATGCCAGATTAATAACCCCTATATAGATTTGGCCTTTTCTTCTATTCTAGGTCAGTGCACAGTTAACTGACGTTTAGCACATTTAGCCAAGGAACATGTCAATATCAAGCATTTAAAATTGACATATCTGACCAGCATTTTAGTTGTGCAACACTCCTGAAGACTTATCATTATGCTTCCATTTTTTCCTTCTTTTTGTTCTTTTTCAAGAATGATGGTGTTCGGAATTTCTTTTTCTTCTTTGAGGGGGATTTAGAAGGAGACCCCTCAGGTGAAAGGGTATCACTGGCATTCAAATCTATCTTTTCTGTTGTCTTGATGGTGATTTCCACACTCTCCACAGTGCTAGTTGTTAACTGACTGATGCGTTTTGTCACATCTTCTGTTAAAGCTTGTCCATCTTCCTTTCCTCCATTCACCACCACTGTTGGCATAGTGTTTTCTGAGGCAGAATGATAATTAATACGAAAGAGAGAAACTATTATGAAAGAATCTTAAATGAATTTTTATTTTAAATATTATCCATTCATTCATAAAACCATAGAAAAGTTACAGCATGGAAGGAGGCTATCTTGTCCATGCCAGCCTGAGGACATCCAGGTCCCCTTTCTAATCCCAACTTCTTGTATCCAGTCCTTGGCCTGTAGCTTACAGCATTTAAGGTGCAGATCCAGGTTTTCTTTAAAAAGAGTATGGGTCTGTGTCTCCACCACCAACTCAAGACAGCGAATTCCAGACACCCATCACCCTTTGCTTAAAAAGGTTCTTCTTCACGTCCCCTTACACCTCATGCCACTTGTCTTGAATCTTGGTTCTGGAATTCTCCATCAAGGGATTCAATTTTTTCCTGTCTACTCTTATCTTTTCCTCATAATTTTGTACACCAAGTCATTCCTCAACCTTCTTTGTTCCAAGGAAAATAATCCCAAACTATCTAATCTCTCCTCATAGCTACACCTTCCTAGCCCTGGCAACATTCTTGTAAACCTCTGAACTCTCTCCAGATCAATTACACACTTACTTTAATATGATGACCAGACTTGCACACCATATTCCAGTTGTGGCCTCATCAGTGTTTTATGCAATTCCATGATTATATCCTTACTTTAATATTCTATACCTCTGCCAATGAAGGACAGCATTCCATTTGCCTTCTTAACACCCATATCCCATACAAGGTTGTAATTAGCAAAGCCAACATTTATTGCCTGTTCATAACTGCCCTTGAAACGTGGTAATGAGACAATTACTTGACAAATGAATAATTTGCTAGGCCATTTCATAGGGCAATTAAGAGGCAGCCATACAGAATTGAAAAATGGTTACAGAACATAAGGAAGCCACTTAGTCCAATAGGTCTGTGCAGACTCTCAATGATAAATTCAGCTGTTCACTCTCTGGCCCATTTACACATAACACTGCAACCTGTTTTGCCTTAAGGTGCTTATTCAATTCACTTTTGAACACCATGATTGAATCTGCCCCTTTCAGGTGGTTCATTCCAGATCATAACCACTTGCTACATAAAATGTTTTTTCCCGTGTCACTTTTTTGGTTCTTTTGGCAGTCGCTCAATCTGTGTCCTCTGGTTCTCCACCATTCTATCAATGAGAACATTTAAATGCCTCCATGAAATTGCGTAACTTTCTCTGCTCCAAGGACATTCCAACTTCTCCGATCTCTCCACATAACTGAAGTCCCTCATCCCTGGAACTATTCTTGTAAATCTTTTCTGCAATCTCACAGAAGCCTTCACATCCTAAAGTGCAATGCCCAGTCATGGACACACTACTCTAGTTGGAGCCAAACCTTTAACTTCATTGCTTTTGTATTTTATATCTGGTTATAAAGCTGAGGACCCATAAACATGTTTTAACCTGTCTTACCACCTTCAATGATTTGTGCGTATATTCCCAGGTTTCTCTGATCCTGCATCTAAATTGTACATTTTATATTGCCTCTCATTATTTCCATCTAAATGCATACGTCTGTGTTAAATTGCATGTGCCACCTGTCTATCCATACCCACAGCCTGTCTATGACTTGCTCTATGTCTGGAGTCACATACAGATCAGACTAGGTTCCTTCCCCAAGGCATGTTAGTGAACATTTCCTCCCCCCACCTCCAACCAGCAATCTGGAATTAACTTGATTACTACTACTGATACTAGCTCTTTTCTCCCTTCCAGATTTACTTAACCAAATTAAAATCTGACTGTTGCTAGTGTGGCGTTTGAATTCATGTCTACAGCTTACTAGATAACTAAACCCATAACTACTTTGCTATCTTTTCCTTCTCATTGACTTTTAGATTATATATTTAAAATGGTATTATAATTCTGTTCATGATTTACCAGAATGATCAAAATTGTGTGACTACAAGAGGCAGGGGAAATTATTTGGTGTGTGGTTGTCATGAAGATTATGTGGGCAGGCACATGAAGGGAAGAAAACAGAAAATCCAATTTATTTAGTCAGGTTGTCTTATTTTGGATAAATTAGACTATTTCCAATATGGAAATTAAACTAAGTGATAAAACAAATTAAAGAATGCAAGGGAGATAATTTATTGACAAAATGGAAATAAAGATTGAGCCAAATAGTACACCTGAACCATGAGTGTATAATGCTCACTATGAGGTTGGATCAATTTGGGGGGAGAGAAATAAACTCTTTTATAAAGAATAAGAGAGTTCCATTTTTTCTGTAGTTGTTATTTTGTTTCTGCAATGCTAAATATGAAAATTTTGCCTCATATTATTGAAGTCAGTGCACCAATATTGTATTGCATGGAGATATGCAAAATACCAACGCTGTGTCATATTCAAGACAGTTAAACTAATCTTCAATTGAATGAAAGAACACGCTATGTATTATTCTATAATACTTTTTTTGAGAAAGATGCAATTATAATAGAAACAGAAATGTATAAAAGGTTTAGATAAATGAATGCCATTAAAGAATGCACAGGATTAACAAACTACAGTTGAAGTGTCCAACCTTCTAATTTTGCTGGTAACGCTTGTGGGGACTGAGGTGGTGATAGCGCAGAACCATCATCTGATGTTAGTTCCTGTTCAGTATCTGTAGGAGAAGAGTTAGTTTTTCTTTGTTTTAATGGTGTTAAAATATTACATGCAGCGCAAAGGATTCATGCTTTTTTTTAAATAGTGCTAAAACATACTTTGCTCACAAAACAAATATAAAGCATACAGCCAGCAACATTGTCATTTATTATAGCAAAGTTAATTTTGTTTTTGTATTTCATGGAATACCAAATGCTGGAGTCAATGGAGATTGCAACTAAAAGCAGTATTAGTTTCATCTGAACAGGATAGCAAATTAATCTGAAAAGGAAGTGAGTTACATTTTCCAACAGACTGTTTTTGAACTAACTATATATCCTGTTTCTTCATTCACACCTCACACCCTATTATGATTCAGATTTAATATAGAATAATTAAAATATTCAGTCCTGATGATTAATGCTCGGCAAGGTTCCAGAGAACTGACAACCTTGTGTTACTATGCCCCAAGTGTTCATTCTTCATGTGTCAGCCTGGATAGTGAGTGAAAACAAGTATTGGACAACGATAGTGAGATGGGGGGTGCAAAACAATCAAATCGTAATCTGTCCTCATACAATCTCCAGATGTAGAATGTCCCACAGAGATAAGGATAGCAATTAAGCATATTCTATTCTGGCTATGTTTTAAATTTCTTTGGCCGAGACACACACAAGCCAACTGATGTATTTCTATTGCTGCTCTTTTTTTAGAACAGGTCATTTAGCAAATATCAATGATCTGAGCCATCAAGGGAACCCATTCATTTTTTTTTGCATTGTTTTGGTATTTGTGAACTTTTAGGTCTGGTAGTAGCATTTATTAGGATAGTTGGTATGCAACATTGCATAGAATTGTCAAGAAGAAAGTTAGAAACAGGTCACCTTTAAAGGTCTGAAACCCAAAGTAAAATGGAAGTAAGAAAAAAACATTTTTTTTTCTGGGACATCAAGGGAATATAGGCTCAGAGTGGTTACTGAGTGATTTCTTGTACAATACAAACATGCATTTTTTGCAGTAATGAAAATTGCTCTAAATAGAGCAATTTTTACCATTTTCAAATGACAGAATCATAGTAGCCTCCAGGAATATTCTACCTAATAAGCTATTGCATCCATTAACTTGGTTTCAAGTCTCCAGCAGAGAAATCCTTGTGAAAACTTTTATTCATCATAATGACAGTGATAACAAAATGACTGCCAATGGCATAACATATGGGAAAATTTAACAATTTGGGGCTGCTGGGCAGGGGGTGGGGGAAGAAAATTTGCAATGGACTACATCTTTAAGAAGTGTAAGTAACTAGACAAACATTTCAGACTGTACAAGGTTTTAAAGGGCCCTCGTGCTTTTCTCTTGGACTGGGACATTAGTCAACTCTCTCAATGCATTTACAGATTTACCAATTTTCAACATAGTAAACTAGATAAATCTAAGATTTACTAATCTATAGCTGTCAATATTCCCAAAGTCATACATTCTCAATTCTTGCAAAAGATATATGCGTATTTCCTGAAATGTAATGTGGAAGTTAGTTATATAAAAATAATTAACAAGTATCATTAAACTGCAGAATGGTCTTGTGAAGATATGGACAACTTTAAATATCTTTGTGATCAAGATCACCTTTTGGGTCTAAAGTAATTATATTTACAGTAATCTTCAAAATAGATAACATTAATTAAATTAGCAGCCATCTCCAACTGGCTCAGTGTTTTAACTCCATTTTACTAGCACATTTAGGAGATTGCTGCCAATTATCCTTATTTTTAAAACTCTTGAAAATGTTACAGAACCAATTTGCCAGTTGATTGCTAGTTAACACTGTTTGTGCACACTGCTGGGAGTGTAGCGTGGGAGGAAATTATGGTAAACAACTGAACTAAAGATTTGACTAAGATCAAGTGTAGTATCGACATGCTGTGCTTGGTTGAAGTCATTAGGTTACATTTTAGCTTCATCTCAAGCAACTTTTAAAAGTGGCATCTCAGCCTTTTGGCTGATGCAAGTGAGATCAATTCTTGGAGGAGAAGCTATGCCTACTCCAATCAGCTTGGATCATGTAGATCAAGCCCAAGACAGGAGGTGAGAGCCCTGTCTTGTCATCTTGGATCAGCAATGTCTCAACTTGTTGAGACTCTGAATCGGACTTGATTGGATTGAATTGAAAGAAAATCAATAAAAAATGAGGAGCAAACAACTGGTGCACATTGGCATAATTAAAGAGTAGCATTACATCCTGTGTTTAAAAGATTAACATTAAGCATTTAGTTTGTATCATGAGACGTTAATCTCATAAAAATGTTAAAACTTTTATGTAGCATCATTCAAAATTATGGACAATTGATAATAGAGAAGGAGATAAAGGAGAGCTCTATTATAAGGCCTTTTACACTCTCAGAATTGTGTAAAGTGTATCAGTTACTTTTAAGAAATTAATTGAATAGTCATTTTTGTTATGTCAGAAACCACTACAGCAAAATTGTGTACAGAACATTCCCACAAATTAAACAAATGTTTTGGTTAGATTAAGAGACCATTAGAGGATGGTCAATAGCTAGAGGATAACGGGAAAAACTCAATTTTTGTTCAAATATTGCTATGGGAGGGTTTTGATTGGTCAAGCACAAATAATTCCCACAACTCATAAAACATTTTATTGCCAGGAGGGTAATATTAGACATTCTCCTCATAAGAGAAAGTGAGGGAAGAAGATTACCCCACGTCAGCTTATCCTCTATTTATAAAACAGTTCTAGAACAAGCTTCTGCAAACTTAGGTCTCATCTCAAGAGTGCTGAAGGTAGACCTGAAAAATAAGAAAATTCTACATATCCTTCCAATCATAGCTCTTTAATTCAGATCCCAATTTTAAACAAAGGGACTGACACACAGGCCAATAATGCCACATGGTAACTTCAAATATTATTAGGTGGACAGTGCAGCAGCAACTTAAAACACATTCCTCATTGAGGTTGGAACACAAATGAAGGAAACATTGTAACCAATAGAACTCAAGGAGGGGAGGGGGATGTCCTTTTGTACATCTGGAGTTTCAATACTCCAAAATTTCATGGGTGCGGATCCAACCAAAGTTCTAAATAAGCCAGGAAAACAAATATTAGTCAGTGAAAATAGAGTCTACATGGGACATTTAGGTCTATTAACCACAAGGGGCCACTGTTTCCAAGTTATCTTAATACAGCAACTTGTTTCCTTTCCCATACTAAACACTGAAATGTTTAAGTTTTTGTACATTGTATTGAAAAATTTCTAGATGTAATTAACTCCTTCATATCAAAAAAAATTTTACCGTCCAATCCTTGTTGCTTCCGTTCAATTATTTTTTTGTATTCCTCCAATTCGCACTCATTTAAATAACTGAATGGGTTAGGTGGACCTGGTGGCAACTGGTCTTCCATTTCTTCGATATTCAACTGCATGGGTGAGAAAGTAAGCAAAGTTACATAAATAATTTTAGGTTTCAGTGGTCATGGAGAATTTTAACTATCACAGTTCTCAGAAAATTTACAACATCTTCTTTAGCAAGCTTTCTAATATATGACCAATGTACAAGAGACAGTTTACTGTCAATCAGTTCCTTTCTCAGTCAGTAAAACATAGCAGTATGACTTTAACTGAGCTAATTATTACAATTCAAAATAACCTTGGGGCATCTTAACAGTAATGACACTGAAGTGCTAAACCAAGTTCAAATTCCAGTGTTGAAACCATATACATATGGCATTCTGGTTCCCTTGGCTAAGTTTTAACTGAGTCATTTGCAAAAGGAGAGAGATCCTGTCCCCTATCACTCAGTCAAAGCCTATCAGATTGACAAATAAGCATTTATTTCTGTGGAAATGTCTGACAATTAGACAGTATCATCAGTATGCAGGCAGAGGGCTAACTCAAGTATGGGGAGAACAAAGAGTTTAATTTAGAGATTAAAATGTTTATAATAACCTGAGCTGTAAACCATCCAAACAGCATGCCAATTAAATCATTTTCTCTTTGCATTCAATATGCTTTTGATTCAGCATTTCATAAATTCACAGAACCATAGAATTTTAGAGCACAGAAGTTGATTCGGCATATTATGGTGATGCCAGCTATTACGAGAATAATTCAAAACAAATCCTACTGTTCTGTCTCTCACCTCGAACCTCTTCCCATAATATATCTTGTTCTGCTACAAGGCTACATTGATACAATTTTCCTTAAAGATGTAATGACGACTGCCTCAACATCCTTCTGTTCTACTAGCCTTGTATGTAGAGAATTTTCTCCTGTTTTCCTCACTGAATTTTAGTTTGATGAGCTGTCATCAACTTACCATAGGAAACTGAGTGTGCAATTCTCCCCCCACCACCAAAAAAAACAAGCGTTTTTTGGGCGCACTTAGTGGAATGGATTTCCAGCACTCTGTGCATCAGAGTCCACTAGGGGATTCATGCCGGTAAAGGGGGTAGGTTTACCTAATCATAACAGAGGCCGGACTCAGCATATTGAGTGAGCTGCTGCGGTGTGCCAATGTGTCAGTAGGAAGGTCGGCACATGTGCACTGTCTGCACCCTCCCACCGCCCCCACCGGTCACTGGCTTCCCCAGCCCCACCACATACCTGACTGTCGGTTTCCCTGACCCTCTCCAGATCGCAGGCCCCTCTGAACAACCCCGCCAACCCCCTCCCAATCATCGGCTTCCTCAAACACATCATCAAGCCCAACTGATAATATCCCAGGCTCACTAATAACATGGAAATGAAGATTTCCATTTTATAATCAGCCTGATTTTCAGTGCAAGGCTGATTACGTTTAAATAAAGGGCCTGGGAAAATTGCAATCTGCTGGACTCCGGCATGACTCCTGCTAGAGGCCCCCATTGACATTTCCCTGCCCCGTTGCGCTACTTGAGCAGCACAACAGGTCAGGAAAATTGCACCTATTGTCTTTCTTGAGTCACCATCAAAACCCTTCATAATTCCATATTCATTAATTAGATATTCTCTTCATTTTCTCTGTTTCAATGGAAGTAGTTCTGCTCAAACCTTTCCCCATGCCATCCCTGGCATCGTCATGGTGCATCAATCAATGCTGTACATTTTCTATAGCTTTGATTTTCAATAATGGATTACAAAAAACAGCATAATACTAATTTAGCATGAACATAGACTCCAATTCCTGTTTTCCTTCCAGAAACGTATTATCCAAACTTATTCAGAATAATATATCCTTGTAGTCAGTCGCTTGGTAGTACGGAACTTAAGTATTGCTGGAAAACAAAAGACATGCTCTTGAAGCTTTTTGTCTCGCACTCAGTCAGGATAGATGCAAGATTACCAAGTCTCAAAGGAAACAACAATGAGAAGATGATGCTGAATGGTTGGCATGTGATCTCTGATTAGTAGAGGCATTGTCATGGGGAATATACCAGGGAACAGTTAACTGTCAAGCTTTTGAATTTGAACCAGGCAAGTTGACTCTGATTGGTAAAGGCATTGCCATGGAAAATAAACCAGGGATATGCTGTCCCACAAATCATTGCTTAGTTGAAAAAGCAATAGCTGGGCACAATTTTTTTTATATATATAAAGGACAGGACCTTGTCCTAAACAAAAAGACAATGATTTTAATTTGATTTATTATTGTCACATGCAGTGAAAAGTATTGTTTTTTGTGCACTATGCAGACAAAGCATACCATTCATAGAGAAACAAGAGAGTGCAGAATGTAGTGCTACTGTCATAGATAGGGTGTAGAAAAAGATCAACTTAATGCAAGGTAAATTCATTCAAAAGTCTGACAGCAGCAGAGAAGAAGCTGTTCTTGAGTTAGATGGTACATCCCTGCAATATACTTTTTTCCGATTACAAATGCTTGGGAGACGGCCATTCCCTGGTTCATGACAATGCCTCTCCCGCTCAGACTCCACTTCAACACCCTCTTCTCATGAAGTATACATTATTGTTCCCTTTGAGACTTGGTATTCTTGTGTCTGTCCTGATGAGTGCACGACAAAAAACTTCAACAGCATGTCACTTTTTTAAAGCATGATATCCTTGCTGCTTTATTTGCCCTTTCCACTGAACAGTGCATCTTTCTGAATTCTTTTACAGATCTCCTTGCTGCTTCCTGGGTTCCCAACTTCCTGTCATCAAATTTTCAAGATTATGCTTTGTGTCCAAGTAGAAATTATCCATATCAACAAAAAATAAGGATTCAACAATGACTCCTGGGCATACCACTTTATCTTTCCAGTCAGTTCTTCAAAAAAAACTCAAATTTGTTCAACAACACTTGTCTTTACCAAATTCCTACTGTCTATCCTTGATTAATCCCTGAATTTCCAAATACTGATTAATTTCATCTTCTTGTATTCCTGATACAGTACATTTTAGACACCTCAATTATTTAAAAAACACCATTCTTTGATATTGGTTAGTTTAAAACATTAACATTGATAATGTGGTTAAAATAATCCATTATAGTCTCCACATTGCATTCCTGTGAATGCGATTTGTTGCAATACATTGCTGGGAAGGAGGAATACTGTTGAAAGATTAAAATTAATTTTGTTTACAGATTCAAGACAGAACAGTTAATATTCATGCTCTGCATGTGATAAATGTTGTTGAAACAACAGTCAAAATGCTGAAAGGACACAGTGGGTACCTGAAAGAAAACAGGTGGTCTTAGATTTCAGCTAATTATGTATTTGGCATCACTAATATTGTTAACCAGATGGATTGATTCATCAAGTGATTTAATCTGTTTCAAGTAAATTGTAGGTACAATTCACTGCGAAGGTAAAGAGTTCTCTCTTTAGTCACTTGGCAGTATAGACGAGTATTGCTGATAAAAAGAGACATGCTGTTGAAATTTTTCATATTGCATCCATCAGGGAAGACACAAGAATGCTGAATTTCAACAGCAGTACCAATTTACACTGCACGAGAAAACGGGGCCTGATTAGTTAAAGTGGTGCCACGGCAAACTGCAACCACTCTCGCCCCTGTTTGTAATAGAATATTAACATACTCAATTAATCTGTGCTTGCAAAACTCAGAACATGTCTAAAGTTTAATGTTTTCTGTGATTGGGCAGCATTTGCTAAACAATCCAGAGTGTGCTAAGAATTACACTAACAATCAATTTCAGGTGATCAGTCATGCTCGCACACATGCTACATATATTCATACTCAGGGATATGTCCTCTGCAGGCAAAAGAATATGTCCAGACATTGCACCTCTTTTGAATTAACAAAAGCAGAAGACAATGGTTTCCTGGTACAAAAGCCATGGCAACAAATCAATTGGCCGACTTGCCAATCATCATCACCCCTTGTCTCATGCTGTATAAACTGTTGTTCCCTTTGACATTCTTACATGTAACTTGTACAACACGTAAAGTTTAGACATCATGTCTCACTTTCCAGCAATATTCAAGTTCTCTTTGCTTTAGTCAGTCTGCATAAAGTGAAAATTGAGCATTTAAGATGCCAAAAATGGCAATTTTGACATTGGCTTTAATGCCAAACTTTTTGGCAGCTGCCCATGATAAATGTGTACACTTTAATAGCGATAACTATAACTATTCATATTAACAGGGAAACCACAAATTGAAAAAAAAACATTCCAAGTTGAAATATATGATACAACCATACCGGTGCACTTTTCTTCTCTATAACAATACCAGCCAGCAATTGTGACTGTGGCCCTGCAGTCTTCATGTCATATCGATTCTGCTCACGAATCTGAAACAAAAATTAATTTCTTGGTTCAGACGTGCTGTATATATCAGGAAACATGACACTGTAAATATTAAACATCTTTGACCTGATCAAAGAATTTCATGTGATTCTTTTACCTTAAATTGAAACCATCTGGCTGTAGGCAGATTAGTGAGATGTTATCCTGAACAGTTTAAAGGGTTTTGGAAGAACTTTTCACCACAAATACATGAAACTGCACAAACAGTTCACATTTTACAACTATGACACAATTCTAAATTGAACACAAATAAAGTCTATAAACACAATAAATATTACTTAACAAAATACACATCACGAAGAATAAAAACACAAAATGAACAATTTCAATATATTCCCTATCCTCGGTATGTGTCTTACATATAGCTAAGTCATTTAAAATAAAGTTTCTCGACAGTATGGCTTTCTATTTCCCACATGCCAGATTCCAGTGAGGCAATCCAGAAAACTGGTTTCTGTACCAGGTAACTTTGTAAGCATTTTTTCTTCATGATTTATTTGGTTATATTTATGAAAATGGTTTAAAATTCATTGGAATTTTTTATTTTCACTCTTGTATGGAACCAGATACAACAATTAAGTAGCCATAGGGGTTTACCTTGTTTCGCCTATCATGAACTTCCCGTGGATCCGTATTTAATGGAACAAACTGATTAGGATCTTCTATCTTGATTGGTGTTCCACTACTGTTTTTTGAAGTGCTGTCTGCCTTTTTCCACTAAAAAAAAATAAAATCTCTATGTAATTCTCAGAGAAATAATGACAAAGCGAACAGTGGTAGAAATACTGATGAAGCCAACAGCAGTTGTTAGCATGGAAAAAGGACAGCTTCTGATGATTACAGTTGAATGCAAAAATCAGGAAGCTGCTATCCGACATGTTTTGGTCTTCCAAAGGCTGCATGATTAAGATATTTTGCTAAAAAAACTCACCATACAAATATATTAATGGCATGAAGTTGCTGTAGCTACCAGAGAGATATACACATATACACACACAAACTAACTTCACCAGAAAAAGGACTTGCCCATTTCTGTCCAAGTAACCTTTTAATAGCATAGTAACTCTTGATTACAACATAGATTATAGTGGCACTGAAAATTAACATTTTTAAGTGTGCGCAGTCTCATTCCTTTAGCTTTTAATTATTGGTGGAGATTTTTAAAAGTAAACAAATTTTAAACATCTTTCTCTCTTACCTGTCTCATAATTCAATCTCTCATTCCTTCAGTATTTCTTTCAGTACATGATTTGACATCAGATTCAATATTTTGACACTTCCTACTTCAGACTCTGCAAATCACTCAGATCCTTGCATTACAAGTTCTTCATGTTCTGTATTTTTGATTCCTAACTTATAATAGGTTCTAGTGCAAAACACCAAAGGAAGTCAATGGGCAAATGCAACAAACAAAAATCCAGCCCAATGTATAAATCAGGAGGCAACTTACACCCACGAAAATTATTTGGGTTCACCAGAGTGTGGATGCCTTGATAATTAAAAAAAAATCTGACCATTGGTTTTCTAGTAATACTGTGGGGGAAGGGGGAGGGTTTGTGTTGTTGTCAATTCATCATATATCGATACTATGCTGGATGGGATAGTGCATTAACAGGGTTGTTAACATTAACAGAAGAGGGGAAGCAATGGCGTTGTGGTATAAATCACTGAACTAGTAACCCAGAGACCGAAGATAATGCTCTGGGGATCCGGGTTTCAAATCCCACCAAGGCAAATGGCAAAATTTGAATTCAATAAAAATCGGGAATTAAAAGTCTAAAGATGACCATAAAAACATTGTTGATTGTTCTAAAAACCTATCTGGTTGACTAATGTCCTTTAGGGAAGGAAATCTGCCATTCTTACCCAGTCTGCCCTACATGTGACCCCAGATCCACAGCAATGTGATTGACTCTTAAATAGCCTCTGGTATAGGCCATAAGTGGTGGCCCAGCCCACATCCCATGGAATGAATATTAAAAAAAAGCCTGATTCCTAGCAATAACATTCAGCAAAGTTTTTGGGGTGGGAAGTTGGTGATGAGATAGTTAATAGAAATAATCAGACATGGATTGCATAGTTCAAAAAGGTTGGCATTGAAGGTTGCTGGTCACCTAGGACAGCAAGAGGGCAGAGCCATGGGTATATTGATATTTTGACAGATGTGGGAACATATGGACACAAAATTTGAGACAAGTTCGGGAAAGGGATATGTAGTATTAAGAGACAGATTAATGAGAAGGGGACAGATAAAGATTTCCAAGATAGTAAGGGGGAACAAAACTGCAGCAGGCGACGGTGCAGAGGGACCTCGGGGTCCTTGTGCATGAGTCGCAAAAACCCAGCTTACAGGTGCAGCAGGTGGTCAGGAAGGCGAATGGGATGCTGGCCTTCATAGCGAGGGGGATTGAATATAAAAGTAGGGAGGTCTTGCTGCAGCTGTATAGGGCATTGGTGAGGCCGCAGCTGGAGTACTGTGTGCAGTTTTGGGCGCCGCACCTGCGCAAGGATATTTTGGCCCTGGAGGGAGTGCAGAGGAGGTTTACTAGGCTGATACCGGAGTTGAGGGGATTGAGCTATGAGGAGAGGCTGAATAAACTAGGCTTGTACTCGTTAGAGTTTAGAAGAATGAGGGGAGATCTCATTGAGACGTATAAGATGATGAATGGGATGGATAGGATAGAGGTGGAGAGACTCTTCCCGCTCAAAAAAGACAGTAGGACTAGGGGGCACAGCCTCAAGATAAAGAGGGGGCGGTTTAGAACGGAGTTGAGGAGGAACTTCTTCACTCAAAGGGTGGTGAATCTCTGGAATTCTCTGCCCGTTGAAGTGGTGGAGGCTGCCTCGCTAAATATTTTTAAGAAGCGGGTTGATGGGTTCTTGATAAGAGAGGGGATTAAAGGTTATGGGGAGAGGGCGGGAAAGTGGAACTGAGCCACGACAGATCAGCCATGATCTTATTGAATGGCGGGGCAGGCTCGAAGGGCTAGATGGCCTACTCCTGCTCCTATTTCTTATGTTCTTATGTAACAGCACTATTTTTTCTGAATTAACATGTGGGGTTTTCTGTGTAGTGCAATCCAACAGCAAGTACATTGCAGTTAGGGAGGTGCATGAAAGAGTGGATATAAGCTTCTTGAGTTGATAAGAGAAAATACATTTACTTGGCCAACTTGGAGTACAATTTAAATTCCTATGTAAAATACACATAACCCAGACAAGGATAGCTGCAGCAGGGAATCATTAGAATGCTATTGAGAAAAGTTTATACATCTGTGTCCAGGCCTTAGCCAACATTCAGCTGAGCCATTAGGAGCTTTGTTAATACTTAATCAACCGACTCTGTCCATTCTGTCCATGGAATGATGTATTCTGGCTCTTGAGATATTGGAAAGCATTGCTGGTGGAAGCTTTGGGGGATTACATAATGTGCTGACCCACCCTCCAGATGGCAAACCGCATGAAAACAAATAGCTTTAACGAGAGGGCAATCTGGTAAAAATCTGCAAAGAAAAATGCAAGTGTAAAAGTGTCCCCCACCCATTTAAAGAGAAAGTTCAGAATTTAATGGTTTGAGTTTTGATTGTTAACCTAAGTCAACCAGCATTTTCTGTAAACTGTCTTCACTTTTATAAAATTAATAAAGCTGTGGTAAACAATATTTTACAACTCTACAAAAATTATGATGTTAAAAACTTAGTAGATTGAGTAAACAGCCTTCTTGCAATACATCCTATACTGTAGGGATTTTCTAAACAGTAAATTCCTAATCCCTTGCCACCTAAGGGAACTTCTTTGTAATAAGCCACATTTAGGTATTGTACTATGATCAGATTTCAGTTTAAAGAATTTGCACAAGACCTGGGTATCATAGCAAAACACAGACTTTCTTATATTCCAGATCTAACAGATGTGTAAGCCGAATTCTGTGGCTGTTCTTTCAGTCATAGTGAATATCTCACACAAGTATTAAATGTGTAAAAATATTATTTACATGAGAAGAGCTCGCAGTTAATGTAACAGACATATGACTTGCTCAAACTTGAATCTTAGTGTGACTCACTCCCACAAAAGCAAATTAAATTAGTCCTTGTTGGATGTTTACATTGTAGCATTAATTGGAGCTATTCAAAATATTTTAGTAGACTCCAGCTGTATTTTCAGAGCTCAATTTCATTTATTTCATACTTAGGTCATCCTACTGAAATATTTGGAAGACATTGATGGTCCAAGTTAAATTAGAAACAGGATCAAAAGACAGTACTAAAAAGAAAAATATAGCAGATTTAGGATTTTGTACATTGGGTGGAATACAGGATATAATCAAAATCAACTGTAACTAATTTGATCCTGATGTTTACCTCAGAGCACAAAGATCTGGAGAAATTAGGTTTGCACCAATATGCAAGGAGAAATCCAACTGCAAGAATGCTACTTCAACAACATGGGATTTATATTTCTCATTTAATGCGAAGAAGAATTACAAGATAAAGGAGAGATTAAGACAGGAATAGGAACCAGTCAGCGATGGTTGGGTATAGGTAGGTGGGATGCAAGATATTGCCTACATGGAAGATGATTTCCAGTTTAATGCACAGGACAATGGACAGTTAACATGAGCTAACGAGGATAAGTGACAGCTAAACAAGGCTTTGTGCATAATTAAATAGGTGAATTGATCAGCTAACCATCAAGTTAAAGTAATCAAATTTGGTGGTAACAAGGACAGGTACAAGGGTTTCAGCACTGAAGGGGCAGGCATTATTGTAGAGGTGAAAGGAAGTAGTCTTTGTGAAGATGATTCTGGATCCTTATAAGACAAGGCTGATTAATCTGGTTCAGCCTAAGAATGCCTTGACAGTAGTAGAAGGGAGTGAAGACAATTGGTTTATTCTTTTTAATTTTGAGCTGAAAATAGTTTATGACATTCAAGATGCACATTGGATAAGGTGTTTCAAAGCATAGAGGGAATTGAAAAGTCAACAGAAGCTGTAAAGAAGTGAAGCTGAGAATCATAATATGTGGAAGCTGATCTGGTGTCCAGAAAATGATGTCAGCAATTTTGATAAAGAGAGAAGCAAAGATAGACCTTTGAGGGGGAGAGAAGCAAAGATGGACCTTTGAGGGGGAGGGAAGAAAAAGTCACTATTAGAGACGTACTAGCTATGTTTAGCTATAGAGAAATGGAATTATGTGAGACCAGTTGTGTTATTGGATGACTGGAGACACATTGGAGGAGACTAACTTGGATGATCATGTTGAATGCTGTTGAAGGATTGTGAATGGAAAAGGATATAATTTGTGATTTTGGTGTCATTTCAGTGTGAAGTGGATGGAAGTTGGACTGTGGGATTTGAAAAGGGAATTACAGGAGAGATAAATGGGCATAAAGTTGAAGAGCAACACATTTGAGAAAGTGGAATTTGAGGGGAAAGAAATCTCAAACTTGCCATCAAGTGTCACCCAAAGTACTTTTACTGCCTCGATCCTATACTGGATTCAGGAAGCATTAATACCAGTTTGTATTTTGGAACTGAAAAATATTGTCAACCATGTATTTAACCTTTTAAATGATTCTCAGTATTCAGAAACATTAATTATTGTTGGACCAAAGGAAACTATACACTTAATAGGAGTGTAAATCTTAAACAAACCATGATTGAATGAAATTAATACAGAATAAAATGATTGTAATTTTTCAGTAATACTGTTGTTGAAAATATTACTGTGATTATTGGTCTTTCTCTTTATAACGGCTCAGTCTCTACCAGTTGTGACATTATAACCATTGTTGGACAATCTCCAACTAATCATTGCAGCTTTGATACCATTTGCAAGAACAGACACCACAAATTATACAAAACAGTTGTGTTGGTATGTGTCATGCAGCACAATAGCAAAAACATTTTCAAGTTCAGATGATCATTAGAACTGAACTCAACTGAATTCCTCAACTGATGTACAGCCATGTAATACATTTAATACACTTCAAAGCACTCTACTTAAATGTGAATAATGAATATATAAGCATGATAAGACAATGGTAGATCAAGTGCTCAGATAAAACACCAAGCTCAGATGGTTTATAACAATAATCTAACTTCCAATAGAAGAACAGAAAATAGAGACACAACATTGAAGATTATTGTCTTGCATTAATCAGGTCAACAACAAACTGACAAATTTCAAAGGATCACAATTTACACTGTAGGAAAAAAGGGTGTTGGTTACAATTTAACTCTGCCACGGAGGAAGCAACAAGGAACTACAGACTTCCCAAGCTCCTACGTAATTCAAAAAGGGTGCAAGGCTGAACATATTCCTTTCATTTAGAGAATGTGTCTTGGCATAGGAACGTACATTGCTTTTAGCAAGCATAAATTGAGCTGTGCTATGAGCTTGAATGATTAGCTTAAGTTAGTTGTTAGTGTAGTTATTAGTGCATTCAGGATTGTTCAGCAAATGCTGCTCAATCATGGAATCACATTTAACAGTAGCCATTTCGTTTTGGATTTTGCTAACACAGGCTAATTGAACAAATTTTGTATTCTCTGTCCATTGAGAACAACCAAAGGAACATGTGTTTGATTTGATTAGCCAATCACCAGGACACATGGGCTACATACTACTCACACACAATGTTACTCAATTGTGTGGACTGCTGGCAACATCCTGTTAGTGGAAAATACCACTTGCATAACCAGTGCAGAGTGAAATAGTTTCCTTAACTTATTATTTCAAATGTTTGAAACAGTTCGCTATCCAGGGTAACTTGAGATAGACTGGGTACTTCAAGTACAAAAATGATTGCCTTTGCTGAGCTATTTTTCACTAACAATGCTGCCATCAGTTCAAAAGGATTTTCCGCTTACCACACAATTGAGCAACACCGTGTATGAATTTCAGTGCTGGTGCAATACCAAGTATGCAAGCCGTACTTCCCAGCAAATGGGTTGATAGGAACATGCTGAGTGTTCTGCCAGTTGAATGACTGCAATTTGTAGTCTATTATAATCAGCCCATGCTTGCAAAACCTAAAACACCACCATTTGATGGGATTCCATGATTGGGCTATACTTGCTGAATAATTCAAAGCTCATAATTCAATGGCTACACTAACAACTAGTTTAAGTATGTATCTGTTCTGATGATGCCAACCTCAAAAATGGCACTTCTCACATGTCTAACTTTTTCCTTAACTGAGCCATCTCCGCGGGTTCAGCCCACCTCCTATACCTCTGTCCTCGCTTCTTTCCTCCCAGAACCACGATTGGATTCCTTGTCCTCACTTTCTATTCCACCAGCCTCCACATTCAAAAGATCATCCGCTGCATTTCTGCCAACTCCAGCGTGATGCCACCACAAAACATATTTTCCACTCCCCTCTCGTCAGCATTCCACAGGGACTGCTCTGGCCATGATAACCAGTGGCAAGTTGCTGGACAACTAATCCAGAGACCCAAGTTCGAATCCCACCATAGTGAAATTTGAATTCAATAAAAAATCTGGAATTAAAAGTCTGATGATGACCATGAAAGCATTGCTGATTGTTGTAAAAAAAAATCATTAAGGAAGGAAATCTTTGTCCTTACATTTGACTTCAAACCCACAGAAAGGTGGCTGACTCTTAAATATCCTCAGGGATGGGCAATTAAGTGCTTGCCCACCCACATTTTTAAAAATTCATTTGTGGGACAAGGACGTTGCTGGCTGGCCAGCATTTATTGCAAGTCCCTAGTTGCCCTTGAGAAGGTGGTGGTGAGTTGCCTTCTTGAATCGCTGCAGTCCATGTTCTGTGGGTTGACCCACAATGCCGTCAGGGAGGGAATTTCAGGATTTTGACCCAGCAGCTGCAAAAGAACGGCAATATATTTCCAAGTCAGGATTGTGACTGGCTTGGAGGGGAACTTGCAGGTGGTGGTGTTCCCATATATCTGCTGCCTTTGTCCTTCTAGATGGAAGTGATCGTGGGTTTGGAAGATGCTGTCTAAGGACCTTTGGTGAATTGCTGCACTGCATCTAGTAGATAGTACACACTGCTGCTACTGAGAGTCGGTGGTGAGGGAATGGATGTTTGTGAATGTGGTGCCAATCAAGCAGGCTGCTTTGTCCTGGATGGTGTCAAGCTTCTCTAGTGTTGTTGGAGGTACAGCCATCCAGGCAAGGGTGGAGTATTACATCACACTCCTGACTTGTGCCTTATAGATGGTGTACAGGCTTTGGGGAGTCAGGAGATGAGTTAATCGCCACAGTATTCCTAGTCTCTAACTTGCTCTTGTAGCCATAGGTGTTAATGTGGTGAGTCCAGTTTAGTTTCTGGTCAATGGTAACCCCAAGGATATTGACAGTGGGGAATTCAGTGATGGTAACATCATTGAAAGTCAAGGGGCAATGGTTGGAATGTGTCTTATTGATGATTGTCATTGTCTGGCATTTGTGAGGCGCGAATATTACTTGCTACTTGCCAGCCCAAGCCTGGATATTGTCCAAATCTTGTTGCATTTGAACATGGTTCAGTATCTGATGAGTCATGAATGGTGCTGAACCTTGTGCAATTATCAGTGAACATCCTCACTTATGACCTTATGACAGAGGGAAGGTCATTGATGAAGCAGCTGAAGATTGCTGGGCCTAGGACAATATCCTAAGGCACTCCTGCAGAGATATCCTGGAGCTGAGATGACTGATCCTCCACAACCACAACCATCTTCCCATGTACCAGGTATGACTTAAACAAGCAGAGCATTTTCCCCCTATATCCATTGATTTCAGTTTTGCTAGGGCTCTTTGATGCCCACACTTGGTCGAATGCCGCCTTGATATCAAGAACTGTCACTCTCACCCTCACCACTGGAATTCACCTCTTTTGTCCATGTTTGAACCAAGGCTGTAATGAGGTCAGGAGCTGAGTGACCCTGGTGAAACCCAAATTGTGCATCACTGAGTAGATTATTACTGAACAGGTGCTGCTTGATAGCACTGTTGATGACCCCTTCCATTACTTCACTGATGATCAAGAGTAGATTAATTGGGCGGTAATTGGCTGGCCTGGATTTGTCCTACTTTTTGTGTATAGGACATATCTGGGCAATTTTCCATACTGTTGGGTAGGTGCCAGTGTTGTAACTGTACTGGAAGAGCTTGACTAGAAGAGCAACAAGTTCTGCAGCACAAGTCTTCAATACTATTGCCAGAATGTTATCAAGGCCCACTGTCTTTCCAGTATCCAGTGCCTCCAATCATTGGCTGGAGGCTGACATCTGAGATGCTGGGGGACCATTGGAGGAGACTGAGATACATCATCCACCTGGCATTTCTGACTGAAGATTGCTGTGAATACTTCAGCCTTATCTTTTGCACTGATGTGCTGGGCTCCCCCATCACTGAGGATATTTGTGGAGACTCCTCGTCCAGCAAGTTGTTTAATTGTCCACCACCATTCACAACTGAGCTTACATCTGATCCACTGATTGTGGGATCGCTTAGCTCTATCATTTGCTGTTTAGCGTTCAAGTAGTCCTGTTTAGTAGCTTCAGTAGGTTGACCTCATTTTTAGGTATGCTTGGTGCTGCTCTTGGCATGCCCTCCTGCACTCTCCGTTTAACCAGGATTGAACTCCTGGCTTGATGGCAATGGTTGAGTGGGGGATATGCCGCTCTATGAGATTGCAGATTGTGCTGGAGTACAGTTCTGCTGCTGTTGATGGCCCACTGTGCCTCTTGGATACCCAGCCTTGAGCTGCTAGTTGCGGTCTGTCCCATTCAGCATGATGACAATGCCACACAACACAATGGAGGTTATTCGCAATGTGAAGGCGGGTCTTCGCCTCCCCAAGGACTGTGCGGTGGTAACTCTTACTGATACTGTCATAGACAGATGCATCGTAGCCGACAGATTGGTAAGGGTGAGGTCAAGTATGTTTTTCCCTCTTGTTGCGCCTCCACCGTGGGTTCGACCCATCTTCTGCATCTCTGCCCTTGCCCCTTCCCTCCCAGAACCATGACTGGATGCCATGAATGAATTAAAAAAACTCTGGTCCATTCCTCCATTATGCCCAACTCCCCAATCCCTTCCATGGCACCTACCCCTGCAATCACAGAAGGTGCAATTCCTGTCCCTTTAACTCCTCCCTTCTCACCATTCAAGATCCCAAACACTTCCTTCAGGTTAGCAGTGTTTGACTTGCACCTACATTAGGGAGACTAAACACAAATAGCTTTGCAGAAAACCTTCGCTCAGCCCGCAAGCATGAGCCCAACCTTCCTGTTGCTTGTCATTTTAACTCAACACCTTGCTCTCTTGCCCACAAGTCTGTCATAGGCCTGCTGCAATCCTCTGGTGAAGCCCACGGAAACAGGACAAGCAGCATCTCATCTTCTGTTTAGGTATGTTACAGCCCTCAGAAGTCACCAATTTCTGTTTATTTTCTCTTCTATCCCTTTGAAAAAAATCCCATACATTTTTTATCTCAATGCAAAAATCCTCCCTCCCTTTTCTCCCTCTCCAAACAGTCTTGTTCTCAAGTGTTTTCATCTTTGTTGCAATCTCTCCCATCTACAGCATAATATCCAACACATGTTTGCTCTCTTGTCAAATGGACTCAAAGTGTTAATTCTGGGTTTCTCTCCCTATAGATGTTGAATTTTTCCAGTATTCTCTTTTTTCTAACCAATTTAAGATAATCAGGAAAGCATATGTGCCTGTTAGAAATGATATGCATTCACAATCAGAGATACGTTTTCTGCAAACAAAAGAAATGTATTCAAGCCTTGCACCTTTTCTGAATTAAGTAGGACCTTTCTCCATAGCAACACCTTGGCCAGAGCCAGCTTGCCATCCATTCAGCACACCTCGCCTCCTGTTGCATAGACTGTTGTGAGCACTTGAAATTTGGCATTCTTAAGTTTGCCCTGGTGAGTGCAAGATGAAAAGCATCAGCAATATCTCTCTCATTTTTAGGAATAATTAGAATAATTTTGAAATCACTTTCAGGTATCAGGTACACATTTTTTATTTTATGCTTGGTCTTGAAGGGGTGTAAAATGGATTTTAAAATGCCAGAGATAGCTGGGTATCATTCCTAGTTAAGTTCAGAAACCTTACTGAAAAAGTTGAAATTTGAATGTGTGATTAGAAGAAAATTCTATTAACATAGTTAAAATCCCCATTGACCTAAAACATGAGGGGGATCTAAAAAAGTAGATGAAGTAAAAAAAAAAGTTTTTAAACCTGTCAAATGTTCCTTTTTTCTGCAAAATCCATGCTGTTAGCCCCTATTACAATATTGTGTCAATTTGGGTTCATTAGAATCTGACAAAAGATAAACAATGATGGCAAATCACATTTATTGCAGCACTTGCAGTATTTATCAGATGGAGATGAATGCTTTAACAGGGCACTGGGGTATTAAACTACACTCTATTTTGCTTGTAAACTTCTAAATTCTAACCAGAGCTGACTAGTTTACGTCACATTTATTGCTTCTGACATTTGACGTATTTGTTTAACCTAAAATATCACACCTATACAAGAGAAGGCAGAGCAGGGACCTCCCACAAGACCATGGATAATAAGACATATGACTGATTGTGGATAGCAAATACAGATGGTGTTCTTACATGGGAGGCTGATGCCTGCACTCGACTTTTTAAAAGTATGATGCAACTCACGTACTTTTATGCCAGTAACACTGATATTTTGAACAATGCAATTCCCATTTCCCACAACAAAATAATGCTCTTAACCATATTTTAAAAACAAGAAACACACTAACCCATTTAAAGAGATATCTCTAAACTGATGGATTTGAAAACCTAAGTCAAAAGCACTCACATAATCACAGCTTCAAGACTGAAGCCATGGCTAAAAACTATTTAAAGTTTTATAATTAATCTACATGAGAATTTCATTTTAAAAGTTATGGTTTCCAGTAATGATTTTTAACATTAAGTTTGGAATATGTGCAGGCTTGAAATTCTGGCATGAGAGCTGAGATGTGCCCACAGAAACCTTTGCCTCTATTCAGTCACAGTTTACAGGAGGTTCTTTGTTTTATTGACAGGTGCACACAACAATCTAGGTGCATTTGGGCACCTTTGAGGCTACCGAGAGAATCAGCATTAGAAAATAATTCCAAGCAGCCTCACCAGCACAGAAGATAAACATTTGTAGTTTTTGTTAGCCCTTATATAAAGGAAGCAAAAGTTCACCAATTGCTGCTAAATATCTTTTGGGTCCAGTCCAAGCACAGCATACACCCACAGGATACTGGTAAACTTCATCTAATGCAAGGTCAAGAGCTTCAAATTTATGTACTACAACCTGTCCTGATAAGAGTCTGAAATGGAAATTGGGCTTCAGAGCATTCTACACTGAAGGCACTACATAAATACAAGCTATTATTTTCACAAACTAATTTTAGGACTTGAATAGATGACTTATCCAATAATACTGATATCAATGGAATTCCATTGAGTGAAAATGTTTCAATTCCAGATCTTTTTCATTGCTATAGCTATAGTTTAGAAATAAAATCCTATAAGTCTCCTAGCTGGCAGTCAACTGTGTGGAATTGTTTACTAACAGAAACCATAACAGATATCAGTTCAGTAGCACAGCAAAGAACTTAATGTCCAAAGTGACAGCTTTGTGCAAAACAGAAATTAAGAATCTGCTTTCTTTTACTCAGCTACAGATGCAAGGTTGAAAAATAATTGATTGATAATGAATACATGACATTGTAAGCAACTCACATAGCCCAGAGTCTCTCCTTTAGATCAGGATTTCCCAGACTTTGAGTCACTGAACCTCTAGTGATCTCCCAAGTGCATCAGGGAACACAAAGTATTGTCAAAACGTTGTCACCCCTTTTTTTGCCACGGAATTGTGCAAACACAGAAATCAAAAGTAACACACCTTTTCTAGTTAAATTTATGCATATATTAGGAAGAGGCACACAATCACAAATACATTTGCCAGTTACACTGCCTCATCATGTTAACTCCTGGCCAAGCCACCTTATCATGGCCTGTTATTAACCGCATTAAAAAGGAGTGACGCTGGAAAGCTGATACTCATATTGGACAGGCATACTTCTCTCTCCCTCACACACATATGCACACTCTCATTCCCTTACTCCTGGTCTGAGGCTCCCACAGGATGGCCCCTTTGCTCCGAAGCCTGCGCTGGACTATCAGCAACCTCCACCCACCCACTCCCGCTAATCAGAGGCTGAGCAGTTCTGCAGCAAATTTCAAATGTGTCCATTTTGTCACGGACCCTCTGAGAGGCTCCTGCAGATTGCCTGGGTTATGCAGACCCCAGTTTGGGAACCTCTGCTTTAAACTTTCAATGTGAATATCTGGACAAATCACTGTCTGCATTCAAAAGTGTAGTGCGGCCAGCTTATGGTTAGCAGGTAAATGCAAGCTGACCAGCAAAGACTTATGATCTTACTTTCCCTCCTCTGTGCATATTCTAAACAATGTTGCCCTGGTTGAGAACTCCAAAGCTCATCATTTGTAGGTCTTGCGCATCTATCATTACAGATCGAGGGTCCAGCAGAATCAGATAATTAAGTCTGCATCTACCTGTTTTGATGCTGCTTGTTTCATTTCTAATGTGTGTGTCAAATCAGCTCCCTCATACAATTAGACAATGGTTCCTCTATCATTAATTGCTAAAATAAAACAAACAACACAGGGAATTGACAAACCAGTGAGTGGGCTTGTATACTAGCCTTTCACCTTCAAGAAAACCTTATCTGCTGCCTGCAAAGAACTATCCTGAAATACTGAGTCAAATCAATTTCTAGGTGGCCTGGGCTAATGAGACAATATGGGCACTGATTTGATAATCACAATTAGCTGAGTTTTAAGAAATAGAACTTCTACATGGCAGTTCTGATGTTTGTAGCGAATGCTTTTCCCCAAGTGAGAAAAGTTCATTTTGAAAACTTCTCCTCAAATATGATTTCTTATTGTAAAATATTCTCCAGCTTCAATTTCAGGGTTCCATGCATTTAGTTTATTTCATTGATTGACATCTGAATAGTAGTTAGACAACTATCTGTGGAATTCCCTGCCCAATGAAGCAGTTGAGGCTCCCTCACTATGTTTTTAAGGCAAGGCTAGTAAAGGAATTAAGGGTTGTGGTGAGCGGGCGGGTGAGTGGAGCTGAGTCCACAAAAAGATTAGCCATGATTGTACTGAATGGCTGAGCAAGCTTGAGGGGACAGATGTCCAACTCCTGCTCCTAGTTCTTATATAATTGTTTATGGCTTCAATTCATTTCTGTTCTATGTAAATCAATAACTTTTTTTTGCACTGCTAACTGTTGAAGGATGATTTGACTCATCAGTTCAGAAGGAAGTGTTGTTTGATGATAGCCTGAGTTATTCCAAAATATTTAAAAATGACAGACGATTTCTAATCTAATGCTTACTGTTGTTTTAGACCGAGGGCTGCAATCACCAGTTGGAGAATCCTCTGGAACATTGACCTTCATGTATGTGTTTGGAGTGTTCAGCCACCTTGTCTTTTCCCGCTGCTGTTTCTGTGCCAGGAATTTGAGGGGAGAGCGTGGCAGAGTATCATCTTCAAAGGAAAATGCCGTGACAGTTGCAGGGATTTCCACCTCACTCTTGTGTCTTAGTTTTTCTCTTAGAATAGGGTGCCTGTAAGTGTAGCCTGTCCTGTAGCCCTGAGGAGAGAAATTAAAGAGGATAACAACTGCATGGGCATTTAAGGATGGTGATTTAACAGAAACATTAGAAACAAAACAAGCAGCCTCAAAATTGATAGATTTATCAAGAAAAAGCAGAAAAAACAGCCAATAATCCAAACACAAATGCAAAATTCTGAACCAAAACAGGACTGGGACATGACACTAAAAGTTCAATTTCATACAAACAGCACTGAAAGCGAGTCCCATTTGGATGTTAACATACCCATATCAGTTAGTAGGATTATAATATTATAAGTGGGTGTAATGCAGGAAAATACAATGACATACCTTTTTAACCGAAAACAATGTTTCGGGTTTATCCAATTAGCCAAACAGAAATAAAAGTAGGACACGCAAGAGCACTGCATAGATAATAATGTTTGTAAATTTTAAATTTACTCATAGAAGGTGAATAGCATTTTTAACAAGTTGTATCCACACAGTTTTGTCACCCTGAGTTACACAGATCTTTCTCTTAGAATGGGTATAGAAAAATTGCAAGTTCAAAATAGATTTCATTTATATAACTAACATGCATCTGTAATAATAAAAATATTAGCTTTTTGTCCTCAACTCATCAGGGCAAATACAAAAGTGCCAACTTCATTACAATATTAATGTAAGGTTATTTGTGACACTAATAAACAAACTTACTTTTTGGTTCAAGGCAGCGGCTCACCACCACTTTCTCAAGGGCAATTAGGTATGGGCAATGAATTATGGCTTAGCCAGCGATGCCCACATCCCATGAATGAAACAAAGTTCCTATGCAATTCATATAAGGTGCAAGGTTTGAATATGTTCCTTTTGCTTGCACAGAACAAATCTTTGGGCACAACGTGTGTTACTTCCAGCCAATGTGAATGAGCCGTTACAAGCACAATTGGTTATCTTAAATTTGTTATTTGAGCTATTATTGCACTCAGGATTGCTCAGAAAATGTTGCTAAATCATGGAATCATACCTAACAGTAGATGTTTTGTTTTGAGTTTTGCCAGTTCAAGCAAACTCTGCCCATTACAAACAATTGAAGGAGCATGCTGTTTGTTTCAATTAGCCAACTCTAGGAAGGATGACTTAAGTACCTGGCATTGCACCAGCACTGAAATTCACATACAAGTTGCTCAAATCTGTGGTAGGCAGAACACCTGTTTGGGCTAACATCAACATGCGTCATAGTTGAAGACACAAAAAAGCATCCCAAAAATAGTAGAAAGTCAAAAGGCAAAAGAGAGGGAGGAATAATCACCATCGCTGGAGAAAGAAATAAATGGGGAAACTTAATGGAATTTAAAGCTGATAAGGACTGAGGAATGGCTAAGAGATGTTGTGAATAGCTAGTTCATAATTCATGTTTTAGAGAATAACTTAATTTTAAGAATTAAAATGCTAACTGCAGATAAATGGGATGGGGTGGATTAGATAAGCAACCCTGAAGTAAACAAGCTTGAAATTAATTGAGGTTCGTTAAAAGCTAACCTATGTTTACCTTGCAAGGTTAGAGTTGAAGTGTAAACACTGAACAATAAATAATTCCTTGATAGAGCCAGAGTGTCTATTGTCTATAAAAGCTAACAATTCGATGAAAGGAGGTTGTAAAACTCTGTTAGATATAAATTATACACATGGGTTGCAGAATCTAAGAGTAGCTTTTGTTTACATATTTGGTTGAATCATCCCAAAGTATATCGTGTTGCTAGAGCAATAGTGATTCAAGGTGGAGCACTGATAGAAGGTTCTTGTGCTCATTTTATCTGTGTGTGTAGACTGACAGAATTAAGTGTAGGAGCAGGTAGATGCAGCTGTAACTTTGCTTTTGCGAACACTGCATCTCACCAGGTTGAGAGAGACAACAGGGAATGATACTTAGGCCTGCATTTAAGAGATAAATACTAACGTAATTGTTCACTGGTTGGCACATGGGGCTCTATCTCAGTTTGGATTGTGAGAGGAGGAGCTGGGAGATTTGCCTAGTTTGGAGCTAAAGCAAGAAATCTACATTGGTCCTCACGGAGACTTGTGGCAGAAAGCAGTCAGCAGAGTTAGTTTAGAAGTTGTGGGCAGTCAATGGATGTCTACCAATAACCCAAACAAGGAGACGAGACATATGTAATCACCATGCCAGTAAAGTTGGAGAGTCGCATTGCCAAAAACCAATGAAATGACCTTCACTGAGTCTTACTCCAGAGGAGTAGCTAGAATATATCAATAAGACAGAGATAGATAGGTTCTTGATTAAAAAGGGGATCAGGGGTTATTGGGGAAAAGGCAGGAGAATGGGGATGAGAAAAATTTCAGCTACGATTGAATGGCCGAGCAGACTCGATAGGCCGAGTGGCCTAATTCTGCTCCTATGTCTTATGGTCTTAATATGAACCTTAACGGTTTTGTAAGATAAAGGAACTCTATCTGGAGGATGGGGAGTGATGGAGGAGTAAAAAGTAGAACCGAACTTATAACATAAGTCTTTCTAAGCGATAGTATTGTCAGTGGTACTTGCTTTGTTTAATTTCATTTTATCTACAATATCATTTGTTGTTGTTTAAAAACATGAAATCTTGTAGTGTACTTCTGTTAGTTAATTGACTATTTTGGATTCCTTTATTAAATGTTAAAGGTCCTGAACCAGATCATAACACAAAAAACAGAGATGGGATAAATTCATCATTTTCAGGATGTCAAATTGTTACTACTAGAGTTCCACAGGGAGCAGTGCTGAGGCCTCAACTATTCACAATCTATATTAGTGACTTGGATGAAGGGACTAACTAGAACCAAATTTACTGATTATACAAAATAGGTAGGAAAGCAAGTGGGAGGAACAGCGTGCAGCAGTATTTGGAAAAGGCAGGGGAACGGCACTAAGTTATAATGCTTGCTTAGAAAGTCAGTGCAGACACAATGGACCAAATGGCCTTCTTCTGTGACATAATAATTCTGTGATTTGAGAGCACATTCATCTGCAGAGATATCGGTACATTAAGGGAGTGGGGAAAAAATTGGTAGATGGCGTATAATCTTGTAAAATGAGAAGTTGTTCACTTTGGCAAGTAGAACAGAAAATCAAAATATTTAAATTGGAAGATGTTGCAGTACAGAAGGATCTGGGTGTCCTTGTACAAGAGTTATAATTAGGAAAGGAAATGGAATGTTGACCTTTGCAAGGGGGATTGAGTAAAATATTAGGGGTGACTTCCTACAATTACATTGGGTAATGGTGAGTATCTACACTACTGTGTATAGTTTTCTTCAATCTACATTAGAAGGGACATACTTGCAATGGAAGAAGCAGTTCGAAGAAGATTCATAGACTGGTTCCTGGGATAAGCAGTTTGTGTTATGAATAAATGTTTAGAAAGTGTGATAGACACGGTTACAGGGCGGTTGTCACACCACAAATTCAGTCAGGTAGAGGGGTGACTACCAGAAGAGGCAGGCAGGTAGTGCAGGAGTCTCCTGTGGCTATTCCCCTTTCAAACAGGTATACCGACTTGGATACTATTGAGGGGGATAGGCTGTCAGGGGAAGATACCAGCAGCAACCAGGCCTCTGGCACCACAGCTGTTTCTGCTGTAGAACAGGGTCTGGCAAAGATCAAGCGAGCAGTAGTAATAGAGGACACGCTAGTTAGAAACACAGACAGGCATTTCTTTGGCTGAGACTCCAGGATGGTGCATTGCCTCCCTGGTGCCAGGGTCAAGGATGTCTCTGAGCGGTTGCAGAACATTCTTAAGGGGGAGGATGAGCAGCCAGAGGTCGTTGTATATATTGGTACTAACAACATAGGTAGGAAAAGGGATGAAGTCCTGAAATGTGAATACAGAGTGTTAGGTAGAAGGCTAACGTGCAGGGCCTCGAAGGTAATAATTTCTGGACTACTGGTCCCACATGCTAGTGAAAGTAGGAATAGGAAGGTTAGGCAGATGGGGTGCGTGGCTTGATAGCTGGTGCAGGGGGCAGGGATTTACATTTTGGATTATCGGGATCTCTTCTGGAGAAGGGGTGACCTGTTTAAGAGGGACAGGTTACTTCTGAACTGGAAGGGGACTAATATCCTGGCGGGGAGATTTGCTAGAGCCATTCGGGAGGGTTAAACTAGTTTGGCAGGGGGGTGGAACCCAAAGCAGTAGGGAGACAGAAGAGAAGGTTAGGGACAGCACAAAAGTTAAAGAGAGCACATTAAATATTAAAGGCAGCATTAGTAGTCCTAGTACCAGACAGATCAGGCAAAAGCAAGACAGAGAGCGAGGGAAGTCCAGGTTAAACTGCATTTATTTCAATGCAAGAGCCTGACGGGCAAGGCAGATGAACTCAGGGCACAGATGGGTACGTGGGGCTGGGATATTATAGCAATTACTGAAACATGGCTAAGGGAGGGACAGAACTGACAGCTCAATGTTCCAGGGTACAGATGCTATAGAAAAGATAGAACTGGAGGTAAGAGAGGAGGGGGAGTTGCACTTTTGATTAAGGAAAACATCACCTCAGTACAGAGAGGGGATATATCCAAGGGTTTGCCCACTGAGTCAATACGGGTAGAACTGAGAAATAAGAAGGGGGAAATCACTTTGATAGGATTGTAATATAGGCCCCCAAATAGTTAGTGGGAAATTGAGGAACAAATATGTAAGGAAGTTACGGATAGCTCTAAGAAAAAAAGGGTGGTAACGGTAGGGGATTTTAACTTTCCCAACATTGACTGGCACAGCCATAGTATTAGAGGGTTGGATGGAGAGAAATTTGTTGAGTGTATTCAGGAGGAATTTCCTCATTCAGTATCTGGATGGTCTGACTAGAGAGGGGGCAAAACTTGACCTCCTGATGGGAGATAAGGAAGGGCAGGTGACTAGAAGTGTTAGTGAGGGATCACTTTGGGACCAATGACCATAATTCTATTAGTTATAAGATAGCTATGGAGAATGATACGTCTGTCCCAGAAGTTAAAATTCTAAATTGGGGCAAGGCCAATTTTGATGGTATCAGGCAAGAACTTTTAACAGTTAATTGGGGGAGTCTGTGGGAAGGCAAAGGGATGTCTGATAAGTGGGAGGCTTTCAAAAGTGTGTAACCAGTGATCAGGGTAAGCCCATTCCTCTTAGAGTGAAGAGCAAGGCTGGTAGACGTAGGGAACCCTGGATGACTTGGGATATTGAGGCTCTGGTCAAGAAGAAGGGAGGTACATGACATGCATAGGCAGCTGGGATCAAGTGGATCCCTTGAAGTGTATAGAGGGTGTAGGAGTAGAGTTGAGAGAGAAATCAGGAGGGCAAAAAGGGGACACAAGGTTGTTTTAGCAGATAAGGCAAAGGTGAATCCAAAGAGCTTCTACAAATAATGGGCTTAGGCAGAAACGGGCGAGGCACGGTAGGTTTAATTCCTAATTACTTTTTCTGCATTCTTTGAAAAAAAAGGGGAATTATGAGTGTGAGGCCAGTCTGTTGTTCCCGATGTCGGATGTGCGAGGTCCTGGAGGCTCCTGGCCTCCTGGATGTCCATATCTGTGCCGGGTGTGTCGAGCTGCGGGACCATGTTAGGGAACTGGAACTGCAGCTCAAGGACCTTCGTCTGATCAGGGAAAATAAGGTGGTGATAGATAGGAGTTACCGGCAGGTGATCGTACCGGGGCCATGGGAGGCAGGCAAGTTGGTCACGGTCAGAAAGGGGAAAGCACAGGTGACAGAGAGCACCCTGGTGGATGTGCCCCTTAACAGTAAGTACTCCTGCTTGAGTACTGTTGGGATGGACAGCCCACCTGGTGGAAGCAGCAGTGGCCCTGTCTCTGGCACAGAGTCTGGCCCAGTAGCTCAGAAGGGTAAGGAAAGGAGGAAGGCAGTATTAAATTAGGGACTCTACAATGAGGGGGTCAGACGGGTGATTTTGTGGAGGCAGACGGGAATCTCAGATGGTGGTTTGCCTCCCTGGTGCCGGGATCTGGGATGTTTCTGGTCGTGTCCCAGAAATCCTGAAGTGGGAGGGAGAGGAGTCAGAGGTCGTGGTACGTATTGGTACTGCTGACATAGGTAGGAAAAGGGAAGGGGTCATGAAAGGAGAATATAGGGAGTTAGGTAGACAGTTGAGAAGGAGGAACGCAAAGGTAGTAATCTCGGGATTGCTGCCTGTGTCACGAGAAAGTGAGAGCAGGAATGGAATGAGGCTGAGGATGAATGTGTGGCTGAGGGATTGGAGCAGGGGGCAGGGATTCAGGTTCCTGGATCATTGGGACCTCTTTAGGGGCAGGTGTGACCTGTACAAAAAGGACGGGTGGCACCTGAATCCCAGGGAGACCAATATCCTGGAAGGTTGGTTAAGGCTACTGGGGAGACTTTAAACTAGAATGGTTGGGGATTTGAAATGAAGTGACTGGGAACAAGGAGGTTACCTCGCAAATAGAAAGGGATTGTCGACAGTGTAAGAGGAAGGATAGACAGGTGACGGAGAAGGGGAGCGCTCAGACCAAAGGTTTGAGATGTGTCTATTTTAACGCTAGGAGTATTGTGAACAAAATGTATGAGCTTAGAGCATGGATTGTTGCTTGGAAATGTGATGTGGTGGCCATTACAGAGACTTGGATGTCTCAGGGTCAGGACTGGATACTTCAAGTGCTGGGTTTCAGATGTTTCAGGAGGGACAGGGAGGGAGGCAAAAGAGGTGGGGAAGTGGCACTGTTGATCAGGGATAGTGTCATGGCTGTAGAGAAGGTGAACGCCATGGAGGGATTGTCTGTGGAGTCTCTGTGGGTGGAAGTTCGGAACAGGAAGAGGTCAATAACTTTACTGGGTGTTTTCTATAGGCCGCCCAATAGTAACAGGGTTGTTGAGGTGCAGATAGGAAAACAGATCCTGGAGAGATGTAATAATAACAGAGCTGTCGTGATGGGAGACTTTAATTTCCCAAATATCGATTAGAATATCCCTAGGGTAAGGGGTTTGGAATGGGGAGGAGTTTGTTAAGTGTGTTCAGGAAGGTTTCCTGACACAGTATGTGGATAAGCCTACAAGAGGAGAGGCTGTACTCGGTCTGGTATTGGGTAATGAACCTGGACAGGTGTCAGATCTCTCAGTAGGATAGCATTTTGGGGATAGTGATCATAACTCTACCTCCTTTACACTAGCATTGGAGAGAGATAGGATCATAAGAACATAAGAAATAGGAGCAGGAGTAGGCCATCTAGCCCTTCGAGCCTGCCCCGCCATTCAATAAGATCATGGCTGATCTGTCGTGGCTCAGTTCCACTTTCCCGCCCTCTCCCCATAACCCTTAATCCCCTCTCTTATCAAAAACCTATCAACCCGCGTCTTAAAAATATTTAGCGAGGCAGCCTCCACCACTTCAACGGGCAGAGAATTCCAGAGATTCACCACCCTTTGAGTGAAGAAGTTCCTCCTCAACTCCGTTCTAAACCGCCCCCCCTTTATCTTGAGGCTGTGCCCCCTAGTCCTACTGTCTTTTTTGAGCGGGAAGAGTCTCTCCACCTCTATCCTATCCATCCCATTCATCATCTTATACGTCTCAATGAGATCTCCCCTCAAGGGGAAATATGAAGTCATCAGGCAGGAAATTAGAGATGTAAATTGGAAGGAGGTATTCTCAGGGAAATGTACAGATTTTCAAGGAATGTTTGTCTGGAGTTCTGCATGACAATGATCTGATGAGACAGGGAGGTTTTGGTAGGTTACAGGAACCGTGGTGCACGAAAGTTGTAATGAATCTAGTCAAAAAGAAAAGCGTACAAAAGGTTCAGTGAGCTAGGTAATGTTAGGGATCTAGAGGAGTATACGGCTTGTGAGAAGGAACTTAAGAAGGAAATTAGGAGAGCCAGAAGGGGTCATGAGAAGGCCTTGGCAGGTAAGATTAAGGAAAACCCTAAGGCATTCTACAAATGTGTGAAGAGTAAAAGGATGAGATGTGAAGGAATAGGACCTATAAAATGTGACGGTGGGACAGTTTATAGAACTGGTAGAAATAGCAGAGGTGCTCCATGAATACTTCTGTATTCACAGTGGAAAAAGATCTTGGTGGTTGTAGTGCAGGCTTGCGGCAGACTGAAAAGCTTGAGTATGCAGAAAGAAAGAGGATGTGTTGGAGCTTTTGAATAGCATCAAGATAGATATGTCACCGGGATCGGATGGGA
Source organism: Carcharhinus amblyrhynchos (assembly GCF_965287045.1). NCBI lineage: Eukaryota > Metazoa > Chordata > Chondrichthyes > Carcharhiniformes > Carcharhinidae > Carcharhinus > Carcharhinus amblyrhynchos. Next base: position 43,139,523 of record NC_137340.1, read on the forward strand.
TGTACCCCAGGTTACCGTGGGAGGCAAGGGACGAGATTGCAGAGCCGCTGGCAATGATCTTTACGTCACCAATGGAGATGGGAGAGGTTCCAGAGGATTGTGGATATGGTTCCTATATTCAAGAAAGGGAATAGAGTGTGCCCTGGAAATTATCGACCGGTGAGTCTAACCTCAGTGGTTGGTAAGATGATGGACAAGATCCTGAGAGACAGGATTTATGAACATTTAGAGAAATATGGTACGATCAAAAGTAGTCAGCACGGCTTTGTCAAAGGCAGATTGTGCCTTATGAGCCTGGTTGAGTTTTTTGAAAATGTGACTAAACACATTGACGAAGGAAGAGTGGTGGATGTGATTTATATGGACTTCAGCAAGGCGTTCGATAAGGTCCCCCATGCAAGGCTTATTGAGAAAGTGAGGGGGTATGGGATTGAAGGGGACGTTGCTTTGTGGATCCAGAACTGGCTTGCCCACAGAAGGAAGAGAGTGGTTGTAGATGGGGTTCTTTTCTGCATGGAGGTCAGTCATTAGTGGAGTGCCCCAGGGATCTGTTCTGGGACACTTGCTGTTTGTGATCTTTATAAAATGACCTGGATGAGGAAGTGGAGGGCTGGGTTAGTAAGGTTACCGATGACACGAAGGTTGGAGGTGTTGTGGATAGTTTGGAGGGATGTCAGAAGTTGCAGCGTGACACAGATAGGATGCAAGACTGGGTGGAGAAGTGGCAGACAGACTTCAACCCGGATAAATGAGTAGTGGTACATTTTGGCAGGTCAAATGGGATGAAGGAATATAATATTAAGGGTAAGACTCTTGTCACTGTGGAAGGTCAGAAGGATCTTGGGGTCTGGGTTCATAGGACTCTCAAATCGGCTTCGCAGGTACAGGATGTGGTTAAGGAGGCGTATGGTGTACTGACCTTCATCAATTGAGGAACTGAGTTTAGGAGTTGGGAGATAATGCTGCAGCTGTATAAGACCTTAGTCAGACCCCACTTGGAGTACTGTGCTCAGTTCTGATTGTCTCATTACAGGAAGGATGTGGAAGCAATTGAAAGGGTGCAGAGGAGATTTACAAGGATGTTACCTGGATTGGGTGGCATGCCTTATGATGATAGGTTGAGAGAGCTCGGTCTTTTGTCCTTGAAGAGACGAAGGATGAGAGGGGACCTGATAGAGGTGTATAAGATCTCGAGAGGTATTGATCAGGTGGATTCTCAGAGGCTTTTTCCCAGGGCTTAAATGGCTGCCACAAGAGAACACAGGTTTAAGGTGCTGGGGAGTAGGTACAGAGGAGATGTCGGGGTAAGTTTTTCACTCAGAGGGTGGTGGGTGAGTGGAATCGGCTGCGTTCGGTGGTGGTGGAGGCAAATTCGATAGGGTCTTTAAAGAGACTTCTGGATGAGTACATGGGATTTAATAGGATTGAGGGTTATAGGTAAGCCTAGAAGGTAGAAATATGATCAGCGCAACTTGTGGGCCGAAGGGCCTGTTTGTGCTGTAGTTTTTCTATGATTCTATGAAATACATAAAGAGCAAAAGAGTTAACTAGGGAGAGAGTACAGCCTCTTAAGGACCACAAGAGATGGGTGAGATCCTAAATGAGTATTTTTCATCAGTATTTGTTGTTGAGAAAGGCATGGATGTTAGGGAATTTGTGGAAATAAATAGTGATTCTTCAGGAGTGTACATATAACAGAGGAGGTGGTGTTGGAAGTCATAAAGCGCATCAAGGTAAATAAATCCCTGGGACCTGACGAAGTTGTGGGAAGCTAGGGAGGAAATTATGGGTTCCCTAGCAGAGATATTTCAATCATCGGTAGTCACAGGTGAGGTGCCTGAAGATCAGAAGATGGCAAATGTTGTGCCTTTGTTTAAAGGGCTGCAGGGAAAAGCCTGGAAACTACAGTTGGTGAACCTCATATCGTTAGAAGGTATTTTGAGAGACAGGATCTACAGGTATTTAGAAACGCAAGTACTGATTAGGAACAGTCAGCATGGCTTTGAGAGTGGAAAATCATGTCTCACAAATATGATTGAGTTTTTTGAAGGGGTAACCAAGAAGGTAGATGAGGGCAGTGAAGTTGTTGTCTACACGGACTTTAGCAAGGCCTTTGACAATGTAGGTTGTTGCATTAGGTTAAATCTCATGGGATCCAGGGTGAGGTAATTAAATAGATACAAAATTGGCTTGATGACAGAAGCCAGAAGATGGTTGTAGAGGGTTGTTTTCCCAAACAAGTGGCCTGTAACCAGCAGTGTGCCTCAGGGATCGGTGCTGGGTCCACTGTTATTTGTCATTTATATTAATGATGTGGATGAGAATATAGGAGACATGGTTAGTAAGTTTGAAGATGACACCAAGATTGGTGGCATTGTGGACAGTGAAGAAGGTTATCTAGGATTGCAATGGGATCTTGATCAATCGGGCCAGTGGGCTGACGAATGGCAGGTGGGAGATTAATTTAGATAAATTAAGGTGATGCATTTTGATAGATCTAACTAAGGCAGGACTTACTCGGTTAGTGGTAGGGTATTGGGAAGAGTTACAGAACAAAGATCTAGGGGTACAGATTCATAGATCCTTGAAAGTTGAATCACAGGTGGACAGAGTGGTGAAGAAGGCATTCAGCATTCTTGATTTCATTGGTCAGAACATTGAATACAGGAGTTGGGACATCTTGTTGAATTTGTACCAGACATTGGTACAGCCACGCTTGGGATACTGTGCACAGTTCTGGTCACCATATTATACAAATGATATTACTAAATTAGAAAGAGTGCAGAAAAGATTTACTAGGATGTTACCAGGACTTGATGGTTTGAATTATAAGGAGAGGCTGGATAGACTGGGACTTTTTTCCCTGGAGCATAGGAGGCTGAGGGATGATCTTATAAAACAATGAGGGGCATAGATCAGCTAGATAGTCAATATACTTTCCCAAAGGTAGGGGAGTCTAAAATTAGAAGGCATAGGTTCATGGTGAGAGGGAAGAGATGCAAAAGAGTCCAGAGGGGCATTTCTTTCACATAGAGGGTAGTGAGTGTCTGGAACAAGCTGCCAGAGGCGGATACAATTTTGTCTTTTGAAAATCATTTAGACAGTTACATGGGTAAAATGGGTATAGGGGGACATGGGCCAAACACAGGCAATTGGGACTAGCTTCAGGGCTTAAAATAAAAGGGCAGCATGAACAAGTTGGGCCGAGGGGCCTGTTTCCATGCTGTAAACCTCTATGACTTAGCAGGTAGGCCTGTATTCGTGAGAAAGGCCAAAATGAGATCAACCATGATCTTACTAAATGGTGGAGCAGGCTTGTGGGGTTAAATGGCCTACTCCTAGTTCTTGTGCTCTTAACCCCACAGTTTTAGTCTGCATCTATTTATAGAGGGCTCAAGTGAATGCCCATGTAATGCCCAGTACCTTCATAAAATTAAACACAATCGATATGTAGTTAACAGGCAATGGGAAAATTCATTGACAATGCAGCATTCCATTATTACTGCTCTGAAGCTTCTGACAAAATAATGTAGTCAAGTCCTGGAGTGGGGTTTAAACCCTAAGCAATCCAACTCAGTGCAGGTGTGCTATCACTGAGTCAAGGCTGACATCTTTTATTGTAATATAAGCCCAGTTCCAATACTGCCAAAAGTAAATGCACTGGGGACTGTATTCAAAAGCAAGCTTTTACTCAGGAGCTCATTAAAATAAGACAAAATGAAAACTTGTAATTTTTAAAAACATGCATCACTCCTATAACACAACTTCCTTTTGCACTTTACATGTCACAAAAGACATCCCATGGCTTGAAAGAAAACAGTGAACATTAAACAGAAAGGGAAAAAGGCAAGTTAGCTACATGGAAAGATAAAGAGGTTTGGCATAGTAGTGACTGAATAATTGCTACAGATAATGAAGCAAAGTACATCGACCACCCCAGAATTGAAATGAACTAAGGGTTACTGTTGGGTATATGGCTCAAGGGGCAGGCTTTGAAGAGCTTTGAAAGCAAGGATCAATATCTTCAAAATGTACGTACCAGATTGTCCAACATTCTCATCATAGCTTCAAATTCTTGTTCTCCGATTCTCCACTTCTGTCCGACTCCCATATTGACTCCATCAATAGCCACTTTTTGCGTGAAAGGCTTGAATTTTTCCAGATCCAGTAACAGTAAGTTATCCACACTACCTGCACTTGCCAAGGCCCGGACCTTCAAATAAATTATTTGGATAGAAGCGCAAAGATCACGCCCAGGTTTCAAAACAATCAAATGTGTCAGCTGACAGAAGCAATGCTTTGAGAACCATTCTTAGGAATATTTTCACTGTCCAAGTCATACATTGATAATACAGACATTTTATAGCATAGTGATCTTCAGATCACTCATGACATCACTTCACACAGATTAGAAATTTACTGCATATCTGTTCAGTTTAATACAGTGAGAAGCATTGTTTATTGAAAATATTGTATTATTTGTAATTAATGGGCCAACAGAAGTATAAAATTGCAAAATGATTCATTACAGTAATAAGCAGTCTGATGATGTAAAATCTATTCACTTAATTTCATATAAAGAAACTCGTCTTTTTCTAAAAACTTGGAAACCAATTCCGTTCATAAATGTACTTCAATAGATTGCATTGTATCTGGATCAATTATGATTAATTACCAAGAGTGGGTTGAATCTAAAGGGAACTTTCTTCTGACAGAGATTCGTAAGTGCTATAATTATTTTTCCTTCAAATTTTGCAGGTGATTTGAATGCATGTTTCCCTATCTAATGTTCTATCTTCCTAAAGGTTTCTACCTGCTTCATGCCTGCAAAGGCTTATAAAGTTTCCTTATAGTAGCAAATGTGAAGTTTTGGAAATTTTTAGAATACAGCAAAAGAGAAGAGGAAGGCCAAGAAACTGATAAAGAAAGGGAGTACAGAGAATTATGCAAATTAGCAAAAATATGAAGTTGCGCTGTAAGAGCTTCTATAGATATGTGAAGAGGAAGTGTTTTGCTAAGATAAATGTGAGTCCATTGAGGACAGAGTCAGGAGAATTCATAATGGGAAATAGAGAAATAGCAGAGAAGCTAAATGATTATTTTATCTGTTTTCACTGAAGATAATACAGGAAATCTCCCCCAGTGTAAAGATCCAAGCAATAACTGTGAATGTGGATTCAAGAAAATTAGTATAAGAAGGTTGCATTGGAGAAATTGTGACTGAAAGTTGTTAAGTCCCCAGGACAAGATATTATGCATCCCAGAGTGCTGAAGGAAATTGCCATAGAGATAATTGATATATTGATATTATCTTTCAAAACTGTATAGAATCCAGAATGGTTCCTGAAGTTTGGAAGGTAGCAAATGGCACCCCACTATTTAAGGAGAGAGGGAATAAGAAAACAGAGAATTACAGACCTGTTGACTCTACGTCAGTAGTAGGAAAATGCTCAAACCTATTATAGAGGATGTTATAAATGTACACTTGGGACAATCATGATCTGACTGGGCCTGGCCAGCATGGATTTATGAATAGGAACTCACATTTGATGAACTGGTTATGAGTTGTTTGAAGATGTTATTAACAAAATTAATAAAACAGAGTCAGATGATGGATCTAGTATATTTGGATTTTCAGAAGGCCTTTGTTGAAGCCCCTCAGAAGCAGTTGATTAGCAAAAGCATCGGAAAGGAGGCAATATACTGGCATGGATTACGGATTGTCTAACAGGCAGAAAACAGAGTAGGAATAAATGGGTTATTCTCACATTGATAAGCTGTGGCTAGTGGGATCAGTACTTGGACCCCAACTGTTTACAATATACATCAACGATTTGGATGCAAGGACTAAATGTAATACTTCCAAGTTTGTGAATGATACAATACTGTATGTTGTGAAGAAGATGCAAAATGGCTCCAGGAAGATCTGGACAGACTTGACGAGTGAGCAAGAACATTACAAATGGAATAAAATGTGGAAAAATATGAAGCAATTCACTTTGTAAAAGGAACAGATGTGCAGAGTATTCCTTAAATGGTAAGAAAGTAGAAAGTGTCAATGTACAAAGGAACATACCTGGGTGTCCATGTCCCTTAGTCACTGAAGACTTTACAGGTACAGCAAGTTATTAGGAAGCCTAATGGAATGTTAGCCTTTATCGGAAGAGGATTTGAGTATAGGAGTAGTGAGGTCTTGCTTCAATTGTATAGAAGCTTGGTTAGAGTGCGTCTGAAATAGTGTGTGCAGTTCTGATCCCCTTATCTCAGAAAGGATATTATCGTCATAGCAGGAGTGCATAAAGGTTCACCTAACTTGTTCCGAGGATGGCGGGACTGTCTTATGAAGACAGGCTGGACAAACTGGGCCTGTATTCTCTTTTGAAGATTGAAAAGTGATTTCATTGAAACCTACAAAATACTCAGACAGGGTTGATGTAGGTAAGATGGTTCTCTTGATTGGAATATCTAGAACCAGAGGGCACAATTTCAAAATAAGGGGATGCCACTTAAGGCAGAGATGAGGAGAAATTTCTTTTCACAAAGGGTTGTGAATCTTCTGAATTCTCCCCCTCAAGGAAGGCTGTGAAAGCTGAGTCATTGAGTATGTTTAAGGTAGAAATTGATGGATTCCTGATTCACAATAACTTAAAGAATTATGGGATAGTGTGTGCAAAAGGCTTTGAACTGTCTGATCAACTATGATTGTATTGAATGGCAGAGCAGGCTCAACAGGCTGAATGGCCTACTCCTGTTCCAAAACGTACGCCTCATAGGTTCCAGTCTGATACAGCAACTAAGGCAATGCCTCATATATGGAAGGTATTCCTCTGACCATGGACAAGGGAGGGGATCACAAGCGAAACTGACCATAACCAGTAACTGCATTTTACAATGTGGTGAAATTTATGATAATAGTTGGAACAACAGTTATAAAAGACAGTTTAAAACTTTGGTTTTATCTTTATCTACTTCCAAAAAGTGTAAAAAACTGATAAAATAATTTCAAAGCCGAGGGATGTGAACACCAAACATGTTGCCATTGATAGTGGAGCACGCCAACTGCGACAGACTGCTAGAATAAAATTTCTTAAGTGAGGTTGGGCCATAATAGATATAAACACAAGTGAGCTTGGAATAAGGAATATTGGAATGACAAATGTGGTTGGAATTTTCAGTTATTAAAATTTGTGCTGAGTGGTAGCTGGCAAGGGGGAGCGCTGCAGCAGAGGAGAATCAAGGTGGTGAGATTGGATGAGAGTTTGAAGGATGGGAATTAGTCTTGGCAATTCCATGTTAGGTGTTGAATCTACAAGAGTCAAATAGTAATCTACATACCACTGGCTTCCATCTGGCCAAACAGTCAAAGAAGGTGACAAAATTGGGGAATTGGTGTTAGCACAGCTCATTGGATAGCAATCAATGGAAACTGTGGTTGACTTTTACCCTTATTATTTGATAACAGCCAAGACAGTCCTTACTCTACCTTGGCTGAAATCATGTAATTATGTCGAGACAGTTACTAGTCAGAGAAATTTAAATGCGTGTACCACATAATGCATATACCGACGACATCATGAAAACATTATAGAAAATGGGTTAATTAAGACACTACTCAGTTAGCCAATATGAAGAGATCAACCTCAACACTAAAGCCTGTTCAATAAAAATAGGAACCAGGTACTCAACTAATCAATTCCGGTTGTTCTAAGGTGTCATGTAAATGAATTGGTACCAGTTGTACATTATTCTCTGTATTACCTGGATCTCACAGGCTAATTGAACAGTGTAGATGTAGTGAAAAGCTTCCTCTATGGTCTCACCCAGTGCTATTATACCATGGTTTCTAAGAACCAACACCTGAAAACAAAATCATGATTAGAGATAGCAGAAAGAAAATGAACATTTAGGTACAGTGTAACTCAACAATCAATTTAAAACATTTTTCTGTTTTACTTTTATTAACAATGTTTTTTTTCTTTCCTTGCTCTTGCCTTTCTCTTCTAAAGGCACTGAATCTTGTTTCCAAATATTCCAATTTTCTTATCTATGCCTAAAAGCAAACATTCTACATGTGTAGCCTAGATGGTGAATATCGGAGAGTATCACACAGACACAGTGGCTCCACAGACTCAAACCATAAACAGCCCATCACAGCTAAGCCTAATCAGGTCACAGAATAGAATCTTACAGCACTGAAAGAGGTTATTTGGCTAGCTGTGCCTGTGCCAGCTCTTTGCAGAAATTCCAAATTTAATCTCACACCACAGCCTTTGCTTATAACCCTGCAAATTAGTTATTTTCAAGTACACACTCAATTGACTCTTGATTGTTATTGTAGACTCAACATTGAGTTCAGCAATTTCAGACCATAATGTCTGCCTGCAAACACCGCCCTCCCCACCCAGTTCTGAGGAAGGTTTTTGATTTCAAAAGTAAATGGTTTTTCCTCTCTACAGATGCTGTCCAACCTGCCTGAATATTTCTAGCAATTTTTACTTCAGATTTCCAGTATCTGCAGTTTTGCTTTTGAAACATATTTTACACTGATAGCAAGCTTTGAATTCTTAAATGCTCTCTGCTCAACTTTGCTGAGAAATTGTTTAAACTGCATTACAACCGTACCAATCAATCAGCAATTCAGAAGGTTGTTGGCCTTTGGTAGTTTGCCCAATTTTCTATTTTTCATGTCCTAGACAGTGCCAATAAGTTATTAATCTTCAAGCTATTTGGTTGAATGTTATCCCACCATAGTTTGAAAGATACTGAACCCAAATATAGTACTTCCATTGCTGTAATGGTTGAGAACAACAGACTTATTAGCACAAGTCAAAGATTCAAGATTAATCAAGCAGTCTCATTTGTTGTCTTACAATGCTGTGCAATCCATCTTAGATGGGGAAGTGGGGGAGAAAGAGGTGGGATAAAATCAGCAACATCAATTATCCACTATAAAGATAACAACAGCTACTGTGATCTGACCTTGCAAGCTGTGCCGAGACACTTCTGGAGCTGAAGTCGGTCACTTTCTTCATCAAGTGAACCATTATAATCATAATATGCAACACTGCCCACAATCAAGGCCTCTTGGGATATTGGCAGGATACCACACTTCATGGTTGAAACCTGTGGTTCGGAGGGAAAACAAATAATTTTCAAAATTTGAATGTGAAAAATGTTGCACAATTTAAAACTTAGAATGTATATTTTTTTAAAAAATCACTTACAGCAGCAGCTGCTGGTGTGTATATATGTATGGCACATCGAACATCTGGGCGTATTGCATAGATGGCTGCATGGGGGCTGAATGATGCTTGGTCAATCCTCAGATTCGTGCTTCCCTGGTCCACTACTTCACCTAGTATGTTAACTTTTACCTATTTATAGAAAAACACACGTGACGAACGGGTATGATCCAGGCCATTTTTTTAAGAGATCGTGTGAAAAAAGAACAAGTTAGTCTTCATTGTCTGCTTGTATCATTTACTTTCGTTTGATTTTCAAACAATAATGCTATTCATTAAAATGCATCACAAGTGCTGGAATTCTACCGCCTTGCCCGCATGGAATTGGAGCAGGCAAGGGGCAAACAATGGAAACGTCCATTGACCTTAGGTGGGAATTTCTCGTCACGCTCGAGCTTGGCTGTAAAATCCTGCCCCAAGATATTTTCGATGATAGAAGTCTTTTTAGACCACTTTTCAATTTCTAGAATATCAATTGTATTGTGTTTCTTATACATATTGTCTTTCTACTGCAGACCCTTTTATTAAAATGAGTTATGAACTGCTAAAACTATGTGCAGCATTAAAAACATTTGATCATTAACTATACAGAAATACAGAGAGACCAAAAGGTTCTTGACTTAATTTTCATGCTGTGCTGGACTAACTGATCTCAAGTGCAATGTTCCTGATTGATAGGAGAGGAAAATAATAAATCAATCAATCTTGATTATTTTGATGCAATTCCTACGAACAAGAAATTTGTGGCAAGAATTTGACTTAAGGCAGAGATGAGTGCAACTTTCCTTTGAGGGTCACAAATCTTTGGGACTCTCTTCTCCACAGCATGGTGAAGATGGGTCAATAAATAATTTTAAGGCAGAGGAGATAGATTCCTCAACAAAAGGGAGTCAAATGGAAATGTGGAGTTGAGGCCACAATCAGATTAGTCACGATCTTACTGAATGATGGTGCAGATTCAAAGGGTCAAATGGCCTACTTTATATAATCAAATTTAATACAGATGAAGAATGGTTGATAACCAAGGGCAAGAAATTGGAAACCAATAGCTGTCAGAGTCGATGCAAACTTGATGGGCTGAATGGCCTCCTTCTGCATTGTAGGATTCTATGATTAGCCTTCACTGATTTTCTCTTCATATACCTATAGAAACATCTAAAATCAGCATTTGTGATCCTCGCAAGCTTACTCTCATACTCTCTTTTCTCCTTCTTAATCAATCCCTTGATCCTTCTTTGTTGAATTGTAATCCCAATTCTGCTCCCAATCCTCAGGTCTGTTGTTTTTTCTTGCCAATTTGCATGTCTCAGTATCAGATCCAATGTTATCTCTAATTTCCCTTATAAGCCATGATTTGGCTACTTTTCCCATTTTACTTTTATGCCAGACAGGAATGAACAGTTGTTGCAGTTCACCCACATGCTCTCTGAATGTTTGGTATTGTGTATCCATCATTATCCCTTTAAGTAATGTTTCCCAATCCATCATAGTCAACTCACACCTCATATCAAAACACATCATTACTATCTCACTCTCAGCAGAAAAAAATTATACTGCATGTTGAGAATACATGTCATACTGATTAATTCTCAATGCCCTCAAGAAGTTGTGATAAGTCAGTTTCTTGATCTGATACAATCAGTGTGTGCAACTATACCCACAGTATGGTAAAGCAGGGAAGTTGAGGAATTTGACCTAACAACAATGATGATATTTTTCCAAGTCAGGGTGATGTGCAATTTGGGAAGCAACTTACAGAAGCTGGTGTTCCCGTGCACCTGCCTTTCCCATGCCTTTCTCCTTCTAGATGTTATATTCTGAAGGTTTGGAAGCTGCTGTCAAAGAACTCTAGGTGATTTCTGAAACACATCGTTGTAGATGTACACATTGTAGCTACAGTGTGCCAGTAGTGGCAAAAATGAACATTAAAGGGATAGATGGGTCATCAATCAAGTGGACTATTTTATCTATGTTGAACTTCATGAATTTTACTTGAGTTTGACTCACTCAGCCAAGTGGAACGTATTAGAAACATAGAAAATGGGAGCAGGAGTACGCCATTCAGCCCTTCAAACCTGCTCTGCCATTCAACATGATCATGGCTATTCGTCCAATTCAAGTAACCTGTTCCCGCTCACCCTCTCATATTCTTTGATCGCTTTAGCCCCAAGAGCTATATGTAACTTCTTTCTGAAAACAAAATGTTTTGGCCTCAACTGCTTTCTGTGGCAGTTGAGGCCAAAATTCCACAGGATCACCATTCTGGGTGAAGAAATTTCTCCTCGTCACAATTCTACATGGTGTACCATGTATCCTCAGACTGTGAACCCTGGTTCTGGACATCCCCACCATCGGGAACATCCTTCTTGTATCTACCATGTATAGTTCTGTTAGAATTTTACAGGTTTCTATGAGATCCCCCCTTCATTCTTCTAAACTCATGAATATAATCCTAACCGACTCAATCATCCCTCATAAGTCTAAGAAATCAGTCTGGTAAACCAACTATCAGTACTCATGGTTGGTGCCTTGTGGATGGTGGAAAGGCTTTGGGGAGTCAGGACATTATTTCGAGGGGTTTAGAGTATACGAGTAAGGAAGTCTTGCTGCAACTGTACAAGGTACAGGTGGGACCACATCTGGAGTACTGTGAGCAGTTTTGGTCTCCTTATATAAGGGGAGATGTTATTTCATTGGAGACAGTTCAGAGAAGGTTCACTTGAATGATCCCTGGAATGGAGGAACTGTCTTATGAGGAAACGTTAAACAAGTTGGGATTCTACTCATTGGAATTAAGAAGAATGACAGGCGATCGCTTGGAACATATAGGATTAAGGGGCTTGACAGGGTAAGTGCTGAAGGAGTTCAAGTATTTATTAGTGTCACAAGTAGAATTACATTAACATTGCAATGAAGTTGCTGTGAAAATCCCCTTCTCACCACACACTGGCACCTGTTCGGGTATACTGAAGGAGAATTTAGCATGGCCAGTGTACCTAAACAGCACATTTTTTGGACTTTGGGAGGAAACCGGAGCAGCTGGAGAAAACCCACGCAGACATGGTGAGAACATGCAGACTCCGCACAGACAGTGACCCCAAACCAGGAATCGAATCCCTGTCCCTGGTGCTGTGAGGCAGCAGGGTTAACCACTGTTCCACCCTCATGGGACAGTCTAGCACCAGACAGTATTGTTGCAAAATAAAGGGGTGCCAATTTAAGATTAAGATGAGGTGGACTTTCTTCTCTCAAAAGGTTGCGAGTCTCTGGAAGTCCTTGCCACAGAGAGCTGTAGGGCAGAGTCCTTGTGTATATTTAAGGCCAAGATGGATAGATTTTTAGTAAGTAAGCAAATCAAGGCTTACAGAGAAAGGGCAGAAAAGTGAACATGAGGAATGTCAGTCAGCCTTGATCCTATTGAAAGGCAGAACAGGCTCGAGGGGCAAAATGGCCCATTCATGTTCCTATTTCTAATGGTCTTATGGACACAAAAAACTGAGCACAGAATACCCAGCCTCTGACCTATGCTTGTAGTCACAGTAGTTATGTGCATGGCCCAGTTAGGTTTCTGGTCAATTATGACTTCCAGAATGTTGATGGTGGATATCTGATGATGACAAGTGAACTGAATGCAAAGGAGAGGTAGTTAGACTCCGTCCTGTTGGAAATGTTTATAAAATGTTGAGAGGAATAGGTAGGGTGGATTCTCAGAGGCTATTTCCCCGGGTTGAAATGGTCGCTACGAGAGGACACAGATTTAAGGTGTGGGGAGGCAAGTACAGAAGTGATGTTAAGGGCAAGTTTTTCACTCAGAGGGTGGTGAGTGAATGGAATCGGCTGCCGTCAGTGGTGGTGGAGGCGAACTCGCTGGGGTCTTTTAAAAGACTTCTGGATGAGTATATGGGGTTTTATGGGATTGGGGGTTATAGATAGGTCTATAGATTGGTAGGTGTTGATGTGATCGGCGCAACTCGTGGGCCGAAGGGCCTGTTTGTGCTGTAGTGTTCTATGTTCTATTAAATAGTCACTGCTTGGCATTTGTGGGCACAAATGTTACTTATCACTAATCAGCCCAAATCACAAGGTTGTTCAGCTCTTTCTGCACCAGGGACAACTGCTTCGTTATTTCAGGAGTTATGAATGAAACTGAACACTGTACAATTATCAACAAACATCAATTTCTGACCTCATGATGGAGGGAAAACCATTGATAGAGCAGTTGAAGATAGTAGTGCCTAGAACACTGCAGCAATATCCTCGGGCTGAAATTGATTATTGGCCACCAGCAAACGCAATCATCTTTCTTTGGATGTTACTCAGTGAAGAGTTTTACTCAATTCCTATCAATTTAACTATGGTCAAATCTGATATCGAAGTGCCAATGTCATTTTGACGTCAAGGGCACTCGATCTCACCTCACCATAGGCTCTCATGAAGTTCAAAGCCGAATAGTTCAATACTAGGTTAATATTGTAAAACAGTACTTCCAAAAATGTGGATCTTGGAATAAAACTTTGGGCTTGCGATTTCTGAGGCAGTAATGGCTGCGTTGAAGCTCCAATCAAGTGTTAGCATCTGCAATGCCCTGACTGATCTCCAAGGCCAGATTCCTGCTCTAAGAAAGTCATTGAAACAGCAGCTGCTTTTTATTTAAAAATCCTACAGTTTAAACAATGCCTGCGCTCAGAGATCTTCAAAACCCTTGCTTGGAGAGTTCTCCACTCCCTTCCTCTCACATCTCAAAGCACCCCTTAGCTCTCGCTGAGTCACAGCAATTTAAGCTTCAAAACAAGATCACAGTGTGAAAAACTTTGGGAAGCACTGCTGTAAATAGAACTTGGCACAGGGACTAAAATTACAGTATGCATTAATTCTTGTTTGATGTTTAGCATTCTTACCGTTTTGTGTGTTACGTGCTTTTAGTTATTTATCAAAGGTAGTAATGTGCTTAGGTTAACAGGCTTTGCATATGCCATATCCTTTGATGTGGCATATGCAATCTCAATTATCCACATGACAACGCCACTCAAATATTATAAAAGGACTCTCAAGGTTATTTTCAAATCCAGTGCTTTCTTGCAGGCTCCAAAAATCAGTAACCTACTACAGCTTCTTTTCAACTCATATGCAGTGATGTTGAAATAAAACATTACCAGAGTAAGAAAGCTCCTCAAGCAAAATGGTTAAGCTTTTGAAATATGGATTTAAAAAAAACTGGCTTGGATCACCTTGAGACACTGCTTTGAGGACTATATTCCTTGTACTTCAACAAATACCAACCTTTTGTTTCTCATTATATATGGGAAAATATCAGTCCACGAAGACTGATCAGGAACTTTGAGGTCAGCAAGTTTCCGTGGAGAGGACTCAAATGTTAACATTTCAGGTATTACCTTTCATAGGTTCATTCCATGGATTGCTGCCTTACTTGCTGAGCCTTTAAAGCATTTTTAGTTTCTGTTACTCAAAATTAATCTGGATTTAAATGGAGATCTAATATCACCCCACATCAAGATTTTTCTAGTTTTAAACAAAGAAAAACGCAAAGAAAATACCCACATTGCAAATGACAGCTGATTTTGTGATTGTTAAAGAATCTGTAAGCATACAATGATTTCATATAACCTTTGAGAATGTTTTTAACTCACTCATGTTGTAGATGATTTCCATTGTGAAGCGACAAAAAATTTAAAGCACTCAATGTAAGAATCCGAGCAAATGGTTCTGAAACATCACACTGTGACTCTCCGGCATTTTTTGCTTTTCTTGCAGGTTAAAGAACATACTTTTTTTATTCATTCGTGAGACACGGGCATCGCTGGCTGACCAGCACTTATTGCCCATCCCCAGTTGCCCTTGAGAAGTGGTGCTGAGCTTTGCAGCAGAAGCAGAGGGATATTCTCATGGAGGGGAAAAAAATCTCAAAAGTAACTTCATAAATTCTTCATTGGGTCTAAACGCTTTGGGGCATCCCGAAGTTGTGAAATACATTATATAAATGCTAGTTTCTTTCATTTATTTGACTTTAGATTTCATTGTTTGTGAACTGATTTTGATCTCTAATCGTTACTCAAATAAATACTGTGAAACCTTAAGTTCTGAAAAATGATCTGCTGGAGCATTACCAGTTACGCTGATCTAAAGAGGAAATATGGCTCATTAACTTTATTGAGCATCTATAGCAAGTGTTTATTCCCTAACATTGTAAGCCCTCCTAAGTTGTTTCCCCCCAGCCTCTGTTTGCTATGTTAATATATAAATATTAAACTATGCTGTTAATTTCAAATGTAATTCAGCAGAACAGTCTCATGCAAGAAATTTAAGCAAAATTGCTTTCCTCTTCATGCAGTCTAATTAGTATCTATTCATAGAATCACAGAACCTTACAGTGCAGAAAGAGGCCCTTCGGCCAATCGAGTCTGCACCGACCACTATCCCACCCGGGCCATACCCCCACATCCCTACATATTTTACCTGCTAATCCCTCTAACCTACACATCTCAGGACACTAAGGGGTAATTTTAGCATGGCCAATAAACCTAATCCACACATCTTTGGACTGTGGGAGGAATGATGTGGATGTGCCGGCGTTGGACTGGGGTAAACACAGTAAAAAGTCTGACAACACCAGGTTTAAGTCCATAGGATTTATTTGATGGTAAACTCACTAGCTTTCGGGTTTGTCCCTTCATCAGGTGAATGGAGAGTTCTGGCCTCAGACACAGCATATAAAGCACAGACAGTTTACAGATTACTGATTAGAATGCGAATCTTTACACCTAACCTGCTGTTCAAGTCCTAAAGTGGCCGACAATGTGAGTGGAAGGAGCACTGATCACCTATGATCATCAGTGCTCCTTCCACTCACATTGTCGGCCACTTTAGGACTTGAACAGTAGGTTAGGTGTAAAGATTCGCATTCTAATCAGTAATCTGTAAACTGTCTGTGCTTTATATGCTCTGTCTGAGGCCAGAACTCTCCATTCACCTGACGAAAGGACAAACCCGAAAGCTAGTGAGTTTACTAACAAATAAATCGGTTGGACTTAAACCTGGTGTTGTCAGACTTTTTACTGTGGGAGGAAACCAGAGCACCCAGAGGAAACCCACACAAACACGAGGAAAACATGCAAACTCCACACAGACAGTGATCCGAGCCAGGAATCAAACCCAGGTCCCTGGAGCTGTGAAGCAGCAGTGCTAACCACTGTGCTACCGTGCTGCCCATTAATGTATACTTTATGGGAGTTATGAGTGGAGATGCCAGCATTGGACTGGGGCAAGCACAGTAATAAGTCTCACAACACCACATGAAAGTCCCACAGATTTATTTGGCAGCACTAGCTTTCAGAGTCTCAAGCTCCTTCATCAGGTGAGTGAGCATTTGTGTTCACCAACAGGTCATATACAAACACAAACTCAATTTACAAGATAATGATTGGAATGAGTGTCCTTAAGTCTTAAAAGGTACAGACAACATGAGCGGAGAAAGGGCCAAGCACAGGTTAAAGAGGTGTGTATTGTCTCCAGCCAGGACAGTTAGTGAGATTTTGCAAGTCCAGGCAAGTCGTGGGGGTTACAGATAGTGTGACATGAACCCAAGACAAACACAGGAGACAGCGCACAGAGTACCCTTTGTCCTCCAGTATGTCTCTGGATCGGAGAAGCTACGATATCTTTCCAGAGCCTTCAACGTTAAATCAAAGAAGATGAACATCTCGCCAAGGCCATCCTCGCACCCCACTTCTTGCCTTCAAACAACTGCACAACCTCAAACTGACCATTAGAACCATAGAAAATTACAGCTCAAACTGTCCGCAGCAAATTACCCAGCCTTCAGAATAGTGACCACGACGCCACACAACCCTGCCACAGCAACCTCTGCAAGACGTGCCAGATCATCAACACAGATGCCATCATCTCACGTGAGAACATCATCCACCAGACACACGGTATATACTCTTGCGATTCGGCCAACGTTGTCTACCTGATACGCTGCAGGAAGGGATGTCCCAAAGCATGGTACATTAGGGAAACCATGCAGACTCTACGACACTGAATGAATGAACACCGCTTGACAATCACCAGGCAGGAGTGTTCCCTTCCAGTCGGGGAACACTTCAGCTGTTACGGGTATTCAGCCTCTGAGCTTCAGGTAAGCATTCTCCAAGGCTGCCTTCATGACACACGACAATGCAGAATCGGTTAGCAGAAACTGACAGCCAAGTTCCGCACACACGAGGACGGCCTCAACTGGGATCTTGGGTTCATGTCACATTATCTGTAAGCCCCATGACTTGCAAAATCTCACTAACTGTTCTGGCTGGAGACAATACACACCTCTTTAACCTGTGCTTGGCCCTCTTTCCACTCACATTGTCTGTACCTTTTAGACTTGAATACCTGTAAAGACTTGCATTCCAACCATTATCTTGGAAATTGAGTTTGTGTCTGTATATGACCTGTTTGTGAACACAAGTCCTCACTCATCTGATGAAGGAGCTTGAGACTCTGAAAGCTACTGCTGCCAAATAAACCTGTTGGACTTTAACCTGCTGTTATGAGACTTCTTATTATGGAATTAGTCAGAAAAAAGACTGCAAGAATAACATAATGAATTGTAATACTCATTTCAGGTTAATAATGAAGCAGCTCAATCAATAATTAAAATAAGTCACATAAGCTACAGAACTATTATCTCCCGAGCAGATATTGCCCCCTGGCTAACCTAGAATTCTAAAGGCCAGCAATTATTTATTAAAGGACTACTAATGCTATTGTTTTGAAGCAATCAGTTTACAAATAAAACTGAATACAAGGTGGCCTGTCTCCAGTTTAGGGCTGCCATTTTTATTACATTCCTGAGGCTCAGTTCAGAAACATGACATAAGTCTTATGACCGGTGGACACATCCATGAAGCAAACATGCAACAGATGATGCTGGGCAAAGACATGCCATTGCTTCAGTACCAAACTCTGTAAAATGAGTAAAAATCACTTCATAAATCCTTTCCAAAACAAAAAAAACCTTATGATCAGGACAAAAAAGAAAATGGCACTAAAAAATTGAGAAGTCCTCCAGTTTTCCACGCAGTCAAAATCAGATACTTCCAAATCAGGTCCTATAAAGCCCTGATCTCTATCCTATTATTAGAATACACGACATTGCAGAAATGTGACACTTTCCTCATTAGCCATCTTATGGGCTGTCCAGAGTACCTAATTTTGTAAGCAGATTGAAGGTGACAGTAAAAAGGTGCACTTTCTGACTTAATTAGGATGATAGGGGATTAGAATAGAAAGCTACCCAACAATCACAACAATAAATACTTCTAAAATGGATGCATTGCAGTGTAAAGCTGCAATATTCTGATAATTAGGTAAAACCTAATGACAACTAGTATTTCTATCAGGCCTTTAACAAAATTTTCCAAGGTGCTCCACAGGAGCATTATGAAGTAATATTTCCACAAAGCAAATAAACAGAAGACCAAATAGTCATCAAAGAGGCAGGTTTTAAGCAATATCTTAGAGTAAAGAGAGACAGAGAGGTTGAAAGTGGGGATTCCAGAGCTTAGGTGGCCACAGCTGCAGCTGCCAACGATGGAACAATAAAATCAGGTTTGCAAAGGTCAGAAGGCCAAGGAGCGATTTAAAGTGAGTTTAAAAGTTACATAAAAATTTACTTAGCTTGTAAGCAATGTATGTCTGTGAACACAGGATTTAGGGAATGGACAGCAGAGTTTGAAATGATCTCACATTTTAAAGAGTGGAATGGGGAGAAGAATGTTGTAACAGTCAATTCTAGAGCAAACAAAAATATTGATGAGGGTTTCAGCAACAGGTGAACTGAGGCACATGCAGGTGATGTTAAAAAGGCAGAAATAGGCTTCCGTATTTCCAATATTTAACTGCAGGATACTTTTACTCATTCATTACTGATTGTCAGATAAACAGCCTGACGATGTAGATGGTGGAGGGGTTGAAACAAGTAGTGGTATGACAGAACTTGCTATTAAGGACAGATGCTCAGAATTACCAAGAATATGGTGAATGGGTGGAAACAAGAATTATTGGAGTTTATTCTCTGGTTAAAACTAAGTAGGTAAGTCTAGTGCCACCCAAAGGATGACTGTAAGAGGTATCAGAGGAGTAAGGTGTGTTCAGTCACATCAAAGGCTGCAGACCCATCTGGTTCACTAATGTCCTTTAGGGAAGGGAACCTGCTGTTGTTACCTGGTCTGGTCTACATGTGACTCCAGAGCCCGAGCAATGTGGTTGACTCTCAACAGCCCTCCAAGGGCAACTAAGGATAGGCAATAATTGCTGGCCAGCCAGTGGCGCTCATGTCGCACGAATGAATAAAAAAGACATCTTGAAGGTAATTTTATCTTTGTCACAATCATATAAGTGTTGTTTATGACTTTCATAAGCTGCTTGGGAGGAAAAAGTATGTTCAAGAACTTTAAAGAGACAATGATGTTGGAGATGGAGCAGTAGTATGGTGGGTTTTTATGAGGAGGGGGTGATAATGGCAGTTCTGAAGGAGAGAAAAAGAAATGAAGGAAGATAAATATTAACCTGTTTCATTAACATTCAAAAGGAATTTGGATCACCAGTAGTTTAGCAAGAATAAAGGGGCAGGGATGGGTCTCGTGAACAAGATAAGCTTGGAGAGGACATGAGGAGAGAAAGGTGAGGAGCTAGAGAAAAGTGCAAATTCGGGGCAGAAGGGAAATTTAGAGGAAATTTGATCAGGTGAGCTAGGGGAAGAGACAGAAGTAGCAGAGGTAACAGATCCAATTGTCTCAACCTGAGTGACAGAAATTCATGAGTTCCTTGTACAGGAGTTTTAAGACAATGGTTCACAGGAGTTCCCAACTAGGGACTCATGAGAATGTCGCAAGGGATCTGCCAAAAAGTAATCAGAGAATGTGTAGAAAATAAAGACTAGCATAATAACAGACAGATCACCATCAGAGTCAGGACAAACGGTGACCAAGATGCCTTGACAAATGGGATGGTATCCAATGAGGATGGATCAGAGCCAGAGTCTGAGATTTGTCTGAATTGAAGAGAAACAAAAAAAAGCCAGCTGGTGCTCAAAACAGTGGCAGGGAGATGGAAAGCAGTGGGGGAGTGTAGGGCAAGGAGATAAAATATTGATTCTTTACCAAGTGAACAGTACTAAGAAGTGCTTCCAAGGAAAGTGAGAGAGAGGAGAGGAAGACAGCATGAACACAAGACAGGCTGAGATTTTAAAGCTCCACCTATTTCTCCAATGGCTTTGTTACGTGTGCCAAATCGGATGGCAAAGTTCTGTGTGTGTGTGTGTGTGTGTGTGTGTGTGTGTGTGTGTGTGTCAGTGTCATTTTACTATCCTCTCACTCGCAACAGAATTACTGTCTGCTGTACTGTTGGAAATTAGACACCAATAAAAATGCAAGATTTTGCTGGAAATCAAAAATAAGAGTTCTAATGGCAGGTCACCAATCTAGAAAGCTAATTCTATATCTGTCTCTCTACAGATGCTGCCTAACCCACTGAGAACTTCCAGCATTTTCCGTTTTTATCTCAGTGGAAATTATAATTGGGTCCAGTATCATATTTATTTGACATGTGGACTTAAAATAAACTGCTTAAGGTACAAAGAACTTTCAAATTTGAAGGCGAATTACGCGAGGTGTCTCAACTCAGTGCAAGAGTTGAGGGAAAAGTATCTCAGCCCAAGAAAGGGAAAACTGGATGATACTGACCACGTTGCAAGTACATCAAAAAACTAAATATGTCAAATTGTATAATTAATTTTAACACAGTATTTTTTCTGTACAAAAGGGGAACCATGGAACTTTCATAACATAGGTGCCCCAAAAGCAAAAAGATTGCAATTGAGAGAAGAAACCGAGTATTCTCTGCTTTCCACAATGATCCTGGAATAGTAAACATGTTTGACAGATGACAGCAGGGCCTGCAAAATGTTTTATATGGTCCAGCCAGTTAAGTCTTTCAATTACAACAATTTCACCAAATGCCTATTATGACATCCTCTAAATAGTTGAGTGCAATTTCATTCTGCAAGATTGTAACTCGGTTAAACTGTCCAATAAAATTAATTTGCAGACCCTTAAGAGACAAATAATCTAATTTTACCTGCGTTGGATGTTACCCCAGGTTGCAAAGATCAAAGGACAGTACTTGAAACTAACCAACTCACAAATTGTGAAGAAATTAAGGCCAATTCTTGACCAGCATTCCACATGAATGCTGTTCAAGCATACGTAACTGGGAAATAGGTCAAAGACAACAATTAATCTGTGGGAAATTTTACATATCAAACAATAGCTGACTGGGCTAACATTGCAAGAAGCAAAATCAAGAAGTTGCAACAAAATCGTAACATGTGCATTAAGATTAAATAATTTATTAAGTCTCCAGAATCCAAAGAATGTCTCCTTCCTCAAATCTGTACATTTTAGTTTACTGTCCTGGTTCTGACCATGTGTTGTCATGGCTCAATTAAGGAGGAAACAAACCTATAATTAGGTAACTATGCTAATACAGCATTACGTGACAGAAATAGAAAACATTTTTTCAGCATTGCTGGTTTAACAATTGTCAGAAGCGTTCTTAAAAATTTTTGTTACAGGAGTCTCCAATTAGTTCGAGTTAACCCAGTAGTTTAGTTGCACCAACCAGAAGAGTCCCAAATTTGAATCTAGGTTACATTGCCGGTATACACTAGAATTAGCTATACTGTCTTGGATTTAGAGAGAGTGTGGTATAAGTCACATTTGATAGACAGTCAAGTTAATGTTCTACATTATTACTCAATGACCTACTAAAAAACATGTATGTGGATGACAGGTGAAAATGGAAGTAGACAAGTTCTGACGTACAAAACATTACTTTAAATTACTGTCAAGCCTGAAATAAAAGGCCACTTAGAGTAGGTATTGATGGTTTTTTGACGAGTTGTTGTATGGGGCAAAAAAATTGTCAAGGCGTGAAATATTCTGAAAACAGCAGTTTTTTCTAATTTTAAGTCATGGACACATGACTTAAGAAACTCGTATAACTTTTTTGTCTCCAGAATTTTCTCCCCTGCTCTCTTGGAGACATTAATTACTTTGGGGTATGCTTCCATAAAGTTATTTTGGCATCTCCTCCAAGTGACTTTTCTTTGTATGTAACTCTCAATGGTGAATGCTGAAAGGTTATTTAACCACTGAGGATATCACAACCAACTGCTTCCCCTCCTGATACTCAACAACTCTGATTTTGTTTAAGCGATAATTCAGATCAGCAAATTGTCCCATAATTGAAAGTACCCATCAATATGTTATAACAAAACCTTTGAAAAAGAAACAGTTAAATAGATGATGTATGTAAACTTACAAGATTTGAGGCTGTGGCCTCAGCATATGACAGGCCCTTGGGAATAATGAGAAAATGTTCCTGTTCTTTGCTTACTCTGACCTATGAGAATGAAATTGAAAAGTCATTAAATTTTATGTCCAATAATAAATGCCTCAAAGAGTCCACACAGATTATTCCCAAATTTTCTGACATTGTACAAAGAATACACGAATTTCAGAAACTTATTCATCATTAATTATTAGAACAGTTATGCAGGTTACAACAAGAATTTTATGTGCACGTGACAAATGAACACACTGGGGAATAGCATGTCCAATGCTGTTCAACACCCCCAACTCAAGCAAAGCACATTGTTAAAGACTAAATCTGTCTGCACTGTACAAGAATGGATCTGAGAAAAGCACTGCATGTTTTCCATTCCTTCTCACGTTATTCTCTTTTGCTCAAATTATCATGCACATTGGGAGCAATCTGGTATCTAATCCAGCTGACCATTCTTCACTTGATATCCAATTGATTTGATTTATTATTGTCACATGTATTGGTATACAGTGAAAAGTATTGTTTCTTGCATGCTTTACATACAAATCATACTATTCACAGAGAAGGAAAGGAGAGGGTGCAGAATGTAGTGTTAGTCATAACTAGGGTGTAGAGAAGTCCATTCAAAAGTCTGATGGCAGCAGAGAAAAAAAACTGTTCTTGAGTCAGTTGGTACATGACCTCAGATCTTTGTATCTGAGTGCTCCCACAGTCCAAAGATGTGCAGGTTAGATTGTTTAGCCATGCTAAAATTCCCCCTTAGTATCAGAGCATTAGCTGGGTAAACACATGGGGTTAGGGGTACAGGGGCTGGGTGGAATTGTTGTCAGTGTAGGTTCAATGGGCTGAATGGCCTCGTCCATCACTGTAAGGATTCTATGATTCTAGGAATCCTTGATTATGCTGGCTGCTTTTCAGAGGCAGCAGGAACTTTAGATGGAGTCGATGGTCGGGAGGCCAATCTGCATGATAGACTGGGCTTCATTCACAACCCTTTGTAGCTTCTCGCAGTCTTAGTCAGAGCAGGAGACATACCAAGCTGTGGTACATCCAGAAAGGATGCTTTCTACGGTGCATCCGTAAAAGTTGGTGAGAGTTGTTGCAGACATGCTGAATTTCCTTAGCCTCCTGAGAAAGTAGAGACATTAGTGGGCTTTCTTAACTATGGCATTGACATGGGAGGACCAGGGCAAGTTGTTGGTGATCTGGACACAGAAACTTGAAGCTCTTCGCTTCATCCACTTCCACTTTGCTGGTAATCCATTTAATTTTGGGGCAGTACAGTGGCACATTGGTTAGCGCTGCTGCCTCACAGCACCAGAGACCTGGATTCAATTCGGGCCTTGGATGACTGTCTGTGCAAACTCCACACATTCACCCAGTGTCCGCGTGGGTTTCCTGCTACCCTTTAAAAAGGGTAGCAGGCAAAAGGCAGGGAATTATAAGACGGTTAGTTTAACGTCTGTTATAGGAAAAATGCTGGAATCCGTCATCAAAGAAGAAATAGCGAGACACCTTGAGAAGAATTGTTTGATAGAGCAGACGCAGCACGGATTCGTTAAGGGGAAGTCGTGTCTGACAAATTTATTGGAATTCTATGAGGATGTGACTAGTGAGGTGGACGGAGGGGAACCGGTGGATGTGGTGTTTCTCGATTTTCAGAAGGCGTTTGATAAGGTGCCGCACAAACGTTTGCTTCAGAAGGTTAGGGGGCATGGAGTTGGGGGTAAGGTGTTAGCGTGGATAGAGGATTGGCTGTCAAATAGGAGGCAGAGAGTAGGTATCAATGGGTGCTATTCAGATTGGCGGTTGGTGACTAGTGGAGTGCCCCAGGGATCGGTGCTGGGGCCTCAGCTATTTACCATTTATATAGATGATCTGGAGGAGGGAGCTGAGTGTAGGGTGTCAAAATTCACTGATGGCACAAAGATAAGTGGAAAAGCAAATTGTGCGGAGGGTGTGGAACGTCTGCAGAGGGATCCAGATAGGCTAAGCAAGTGGGCAAGGACCCTGGCAGATGGAGTACAATGTTAGCAAGTGTGAGGTTATCCACTTTGGCAGGAATAATAGTAGGAGGGATTACTATTTAAAAGGCGAAAAGCTGCAGCATGCTACGATGCAGTGGGACCTGGAGGTCCTTGTGCATGAGTCGCAAAAACCCAGCCTACAGGTGCAGGTGATCAGGAAGGCAAATGGGATGCTGGCCTTCATAGCGAGGGGAATTGAATATAAAAGCAGGGAGGTCTTCCTGCAACTGTACAGGGCACTGTGAGGCCGCAGCTGGAGTACTGTGTGCAGTTTTGGTCGCCGCACTTGCGCAAGGATATTTTGGCCTTGGAGGGAGTGCAGAGGAGGTTCACTAGGCTGATACCGGAGTTGAGGGGGTAGAACTATGAAGAGAGGCTGAATAGACTGGGCTTATGCTCGTTGGAGTTTAGAAGGATGAGGGGGGATCTTATAGAGATGTATAAGATGATGAAGGGGATGGATAGGGTAGAGGTAGAGAGATTCTTCCTGCTCAGAAAGGACAGCAGGACTAGAGGGCACAGCCTCAAGATAGCAGGGGGGGGGGGCAGTTTAGAACAGAGTTGAGGAGGAACTTCTTCACTCAAAGGGTGGTGAATCTCTGGAATTCTCTGCCCGTTGAAGTGGTGGAGGCTACCTCGCTACATATATTTAAGACACGGGTAGATAGGTTTTTGGTAGGCAAGGGGATTAAGGGTTATGGGGAGAAAGCAGGAAAGTGGAACTGAGCCACTTCAGATCAGCCATGATCTTGTTGAATGGCGGGGCAGGCTTGAGGGGCTAGATGGCCTACTCCTGCTCCTAGTTCCTCCAGGTGCTCCAGTTTCCTCCCACAGTTCAAAGATGCGCGGGTTAGTTTTGATTGGCCATGGTAAATTATCCGTTCGTGTCAGGGAGATTAGCAGATTAAATGAGAGGTTATGGGGATAAGACTTGGGTTGGTGCAGGCTCAATGGGCCCTATGGCCTCCTTCTGCACTGTAGAGATTCTGTGATCTTAAATGGCATCACAGCCTAACGAGATGCTGTCCTCACCTTAAGTTCTGAGAGTCATTGAGGTTACAGCATGGAAACAGATCCTTCTGCCCAACTTGTCCATGCCATTTTTTCTTTAACCACTAAACTAATCCCAATTCCCATGTTTGGCCCATATCTCTCTATATCCATGTAGATGTCTAAATGCTTTTAAAAGACAAAATTGTACCTGCCTCTACTACTACCTATGGCAGCTAGTTCCAGACACTCACCACCCTCTGTATGAAAAAAATTGCCCCTCTGGAAAACCTATGCCCTCTAGCTTTAGACTCCCCTACCTTTGGGGAAAGATATTGACTATCTAGCTGATCCATGCTCCTTCATTATTTTATAATTTCTATAGGATCACTGTTGTGAAGCTGGTGTTTGTAAAAGTATAAAAAAATTGTGAAATGTTAAGCGTTGTAAAATTACATGGTTTGTTTTTCTGTACTGAAGAGATGCAGATGCATGCAGTACACAGATTGAAATACTGTATTCAAGGCTAGCAAGACAACTGGTTGTTTTTGATTTTTAACCAGTGTAAACTAGGCATTTGAATAACAGCAGCCTATCAGATTTGAATTTGTTGTTTTGATTACCTGTAAATCAATCCTACTGTGGGGATTTTGGTATGTCATCAGAGGTGCAACAGCCAGCTCCCAGCTTCAGAGAGCCAGATAGCAACTGCCTCTGCCACAGCTCGAGAGAGAGAGAGAGAGACACAGCCAGCAAATGTCTCTGCCAGCATAACAGCCACATTTATGTCTTAAAAGAAAGCCTCATCTCGAATAGTGAAGACAGAAGAAATCAGCAAAGATGGAAGATTCTGGAAGGTGACAAACCTGGTTGAAATTTTTTTTGTTAGTAAATGGGAATTGGATTTATCAAAACAACATTCCATTAGAATAACATTTTATTTGGTTTGTTAATGGTTTAGTTAAGCTGTTCCCTGTTGGATAAATAACAGAGTCTCAGGTAGTTATTTTGATTTAACCACTAAAAGTTGCTGGAGCGCAGATATTACCCTTTCACACGCACACTTTCACAGATTATGAAGCAAGGTACTTCTCTTTGAGTGGTTGAGTGTTAATTCTCAGGGAGGAGATCAATCTTCCCCTTCATAACATCACCCCTCAGCCTCCTATGCACAAGGGAAATTCATCCCAGTCTATCCAGCCTCTTTTTATAACTCAATCCATAAAATCCCAGTGGCATTCTAGTAAATGTTTTCTGCATTCTTTCTAGTTTAATAAGATCCTTTCTATAATAGGGTGACCAGAACTGTACACAGTGAATAGTTTGGAGCAAGGATAACTGAACATGAAATTCCAACTGATATTTTCCTCCATCCTGGGAGTACCCAGTCTAATTGTAGGACATCAACTTCTGTCTTGCTGTCATGAGCCAACTCAACACGAACAGCGAATCCAACCAAAAACCTTACAATTTGTATGGCTCAACACCACAACAGAAATTAAATACGAGTTTCTATGATTTCCAGGTGCGGAAAGGTGATAGGTGATTGAGAATGGGTGGAGGGCTAAACCTTCTGTTCTCCAAAACACACAAGACCGACATGCAACTGCAGATGTGTTTTGAGGCCCTGTGATAGTCCTGATGGAGTGACATACATTGGAATTGCCTGAGAAATTTAAATTGCTCAGGCTATTGTCCTGCTCTCCAGGATCCTGTGCAAATGTCTCCAACTCTGAATCAAATTCAGAGACTTTGGACAATTCCACCCTACTTACCTGAAATTAGTTACCTAGGAAATGTTGGACAGGTAAAACCTAGTAACACTTGGGTACCTCAACACAGATTTCCCCATTCATCATGCACCAACCTCATTCCCTCAAACCTGACCACCCCTTTCCCACACTCCCCGGATCACCCGAATACTCCACCAACCTGATTAACTAACCTCCTCCTCCCAAAACAGACCTGACAAACCCCAGCCCCCAAAGACCTAGGGAGATATAATGTAGTGGTAATGTCACTGGATTAGTAATGCAGAGGTTCAAGCTAATGCATTGGTGAAAAACATTCAAATCCCACCAGCAACAGCTAGTGGAATTTGAATTCCATTAATTAATCTGGAATATAAAGCTAGTCTCAGTAATGGTGACAATGACAACTATCACCAATTGTTGTCAAAACCAATCTGGATCACTAACGTCCTTTAGGGAAGAAAATCTGCCTTCCTTACCTAGTCTGGCCAAAATGCAAACCCAGACCCACAACAATGTGGTTGACTCTTAGCTGCCCTCTGAACCGAGCAAGCTACTCAGTTCAAGGCAATTAGTGATGGACAACAAATGCTAGCCTCACCAGTGACATCCACGGTCGTGATGTAGCTGGAGTACTGTGTGCAGTTTTGGTCGCTGCACTTGCGCAAGCTTATTTTGGCTTGGAGGGAGTGCAGGGGAGGTTCACTAGGCTGATACCAGAGATGAGGGGGTTAGACTATGAAGGGAGACTAAATAGACTGGGACTGTACTTGTTGGAGTTTAGAAGGATGAGGGGGGGATCTTATAGAGACGTATAAGATAATGAAAGGGATGGACAGGGTAGAGGTAGAGAGATTCTTCCCGCTCAGAAAGGACTGCAGGACTAGAGGGCACAGCCTCAAGATAAGGGGGGGGACAGTTTAGATCAGACTTGAGGAGGAACTTCTTCACTCAAAGGGTGGTGAATCTCTGGAATTCTCAGCCTGTTGAAGTGGAGGAGGCTACCTCGCTAAATATAGTTAAGTCACGGGTAGATAGGTTTTTGATAGACAAGGGAATTAAGGGTTATGGGGAGAAAGCGGGAAGGTGGAACTGATCCACTTCAGATCAGCCATGATCTTATTGACTGGGGGGGCAGGCTAGATGGCCTACTCCTGCTCCTATTTCTTACGTTCTTATGAAAGAATAAAGACTACCCTCCCAACCAAGTGACTTCCACCCAACCTGACATAACCCTCTGACCAACTTTCTGACCCTAACACTCCACGCCCCGACTAGCCACTTACCTATCTTCCCATCCAGGCCACTCACCCATCCACTCACTAACATTCAAAGACTGTACCGTTAAACTTAGCAAATAGTAGCAAGTGCAAGTATGGACTGCCCTACCTTTACCTCAACTCTGCTCCAATGGAATTCTACAAGGAACACTTCTCTGTGCATTTCTTTGCCAGTCAAGATTGGAAGATCTTGGAAACAATGCGCAGCAATGTCAAATCAGGGGAATCAAGCACAGCAGCAATTCTTCATCATTGCTGCTGCTCTGAAGATCTGGGCCATAGTGTTGATAAACAGTAAATCTTGTCTCTTCTCTTTTAATACAGAATAATTTCATGGCAAAACAGAAAGAGACTCTCCAAACATCTTAAGTAAACTAATGCATCAGATTTAGTAAAAGGGTAGATTGTGTCTGACTAATCTAGTTGAGATTTTGAGGTCAATAGCATAGTTTCTCTGTGGACTTTCATTTGACATGGTTTCACTGAGAGATTATTAGCTGAGATGATAACGCATAGAACTGAAGGAAATTTTGTAGCTTGGTTGGGAGGAGGGGATGGAATGGAAAAAATGTGTAGGAATAAAAGGAACATACTATGATTGGTGCAAGATAACAAGTAGCATTCACCAAGTATCTGTATTGCGACTTCAATTTCTTATCATATATATCAATTGCATGAACTAAGAGTTGCATATTTAATTTTCAAATGATTCTGAGTTGGGACACACAACAAGGGTGAAGATGGAAAAGAGAAATTTTGAAGGCATACAACAATTAAGTAAGTGAGAAGAAATGACTGATGGATTTTTATATGGGGAAGTGTGATGTTGTCCACTTTGGATCAGAGAAAGACATTTTCTTAATGGTGGAAAACAAAGGACTTATAAAGCAAAGGGATTTGATTATCCATGAACACAAATCACTACAAACTGGCACAGGGATACAAAACATAATAAAATGGAACGCTGACCTCTATCTCAAAAGGGTTGAAATAAAAAAAAGTTATGTTTCAGTTGCACAATGTTCTGGACAGACCGCATCTGAAGTACAGCGTTCCCCTCTGAGCAGGGAAGAATATAATAGAGTCGAAAGGGGTAAAGAGTAGAGTTACCAGATTATACAGGGATTGAAAAAATTCTCTTGGAGGTTGTGAAAGGATCTGATGCTTTTATTCCCAACTGATAAAAGAATTTCAATACAGAAAAACAATTTCCTCTGGTTGGGGAATCCAAAACAAGGAAGCATTATCTTAAAACAATTGCTTGGTACTTATAGGTGAAATCACAAGCACTTTCCCACACAAAACATAGAGGAATTCTGTAACTCTTAACACCTCTCAAAATGCTGGGAAAATTAAAATTTTTAAGATCATGGTCAATGGATTTTTGTTAGCGAAGGCTATGAAGGGATATGGAGCAAAGGAAACAAACACAGTTGAGGTACAGATCATAATCTAATAGAATGTGGAAACAAGTTCGGGAGGCTGAATGACCAAATTCCTTTTCTTAATGCACCTTACAGTTACAACATTCAATGAGACTTAAAACAGGGATGTTCCTTTAAGCTGAAGACAGTAATGTAGCAAAGGACAAAGATCATAATTACATTTTGGACAACTATGTTTTAATATGTACATAATAGTTCTTGTGGTCATAAAATCAAGAAAGAAATTGGGAAACACTATTCACTAAAAAGAAAACAAAGAACTCCACTATTAAACTGAAATGAATTATAAAGCATTTCTAAATTTTAAGAACCCATTAGCAGTATATTTCGTAGGTGTATTCTCTTCACTATTTAGACTCTAAGTCTGAAATTAGAAATTAAGAGTGAGATAAAACATTGTAAAAACTAATTATATGCCGTGCTGCATACTTACTGTTATGCAGGTATTGGTCAAATGTGCCCATCCAAATAGATCTACCATTCTGTAAAGGCTTGCAACTTTACAGCGGGTCAACTTCTCTCCTTTCACAAAAGTAGCAGATTCAATGCCACGTAGATCATTGATGGGTGTAGTTACTCCTAGATCTAAAGGAAATATAAAGCTCAATATATAAACATATATATTTGTTGAAGTGATATCTGAAGTATTTTCAGGCACTTACTAAGTTGTGCTGACGGCAAACTGGCAACAGAACTTGCCATTACAAAATCTGCTATTTGTCGTAGAGCAAGCAATCCAGCAGGGTTATTGCCCTTTTTCATCTGTTCTTGAATAAGGATCTCAAGCTCATCTCTGAACGCCTATAATCAAACGTATTTGTATTAAAATATGAATATGAAATCATATAAATATACTGACCTAAGCAATAATTTTACTGCCCACAGGACTAATACTTCATGTGGAAGTCAAAAATGGCAATTTACACACACCAGATAAAGCTACGAAAGGAGCAAATGCACAAAAAACCTAATTCCTATTCTACACTATTGTTTTACAACATTCATTTACTGAAAAAAGTAACAACAATTTTGCACTAAAACATAGCTTCTTTATTTTCTAGTTAGTTCTGTTAAAATCTATTACAAGTGGAACAACATAGCCAAAGTGATGATATATAACTATACAGTTTTTGTGAAGCAGGCGTCATTCACTTTACACATTTTCCAATTTGAATCGCTCTACAGGTGAGACTAATCATTTCTAGCTGATTCTTTAAAATAAAGACACAACTTAAGCAGCAGAAAGATGGAATTATTTAAAGTGCTTCAAGATTCTGCCAAAAACTGCATTGGATGAATACCAATATCTCACCTGCTAAATAGCGACTCATAAGGAAGTCCCTGTATTCCAGGATTCATTATGGATCTGTCACAGTTATAACTGCTGCAAACTCACCATCACAGAATTAAAAACATTTCCCTATCACTGTATTAGCACATCTTCATTTGTAGTGTTTAGCCTACATTTTATAGTTTTAAGATGCAGGAAAGTGAGAAAACAGGATCATTTTTGACTATAGCCATTTGAATTAGATCCTACCATGCAAGAGAAAAATCTAAATTCATATAACAGTTTGAATAACTAATATTCTATGATATGTTTCCCTCCCAAAAATCCCTTGCCCATACTGCTTCATGGCTATCATTCACCTTTCGATAAATTTCCCAAGAGCCCAGACAGAGAATTTTACCAGGCTACTGTATGAAGGAAGACAACTCAACTGGGCCTATCCTTCCCCAATATCCACACGTTGCACAACATGTAGGCCTATTAAAGTACACAGAAAAAACTCCAAGTGACTTTCCCACTACTTTCACCACTTCCTATTTGGAATATTGCTGAGGCCTTAAACGTAGAAAATTGGTGCACGATTAGGCCATTCAGCCCTTCAAGTCTGCACCATCACTCAATATGATCATGGATGATCACACACTCTCAACATCCCACTCTGTTTTCTCTCCATACCCCTTATTCTCCTTAGCCACAATGACCACATCCAGCTCCCTCTTGTATGTATTTAATGAACTGGCCCCAACAGCTTTCTGTGGTAGAGAATTCAGCAGGTTCACAACTCTGCACTCTTCCTGAATGGCTTATCCCTTATTCTTAGACCATGACCCCTAGTTCTGGACTTCCCCAACATTGGGAACGTTCTTTCTGCATCTAGCCTGTCGAGTCACATCAGGATTTTATATGTTTCTATGAGATCCCCACTCACCCTTCGAAATTCCAGTGACTGCAAGCCGATTCAAACCAGTCTTTCTTCATATGTCAATACTGCCATATTACTTGTGGCTACCTCAACTTAGATTCATGACTCATTAGTCAGGGAACTACTCGGACAGTACAGCGAGTTGGATCACTAACCCGAAAGTAGTAAACATTTTAGTAATAAAATGTCTTGTTGCATTTTTGGCATTCAGGCATATCTACTCCTACAGATTTCAAAATGCTGTTAGGAGTAGTGTATGAATGAGTGAGTGAGTCAGTGAGTGGTGTACAAGTGAGAGGAAAAGAATGGGGGGGGGGGGGGGGAGAACGCCTTGTGTTTGCTCAGTAGGGTTTTGGTTGTCTCAGGGGGAGCTATCAGTCCAGTGAAAAGCATTGAGTGAATGCTCTGAATTTTACTGGAAAAAAACCATTTACAACTGTGTCAGCTCAAGCAAGACACTTTGATATCATGATAGTGCTAAAACTTCACTGGGCTTTGTGCCTATAGATATTGCTGGATAAAGGAATATTGGGAAATTGAGTCACGGAGGTCTATAGCATGGAAACAAGCCCTTCAGCCCAACTTGTTCATGCCACCCTTTTTTCTTAAACCCCTAAGCTAATCCCAATTGCCCACATTTGGTCCATATCCCTTTATACCCATCTCACCCATGTAACTGTCTCATGCTTTTTAAAAGATAAAATTGTATCCTCCTCTACTACCACCTCTGGTAGCTAGTTCCAGACACTCACCACCCTCCATGAAAAAACTGCCCTCTAGACACTTTTGTATCTCTCCCTTCTCATTCTGACTAATGAAACCAAGCATGCTGAATGCCTTCTTCACACTCTGTCCCTCTGTGACTCCACTTTCAAAGAGCTATGAAACATGTACCCCGAGATCTCTGTTCTGTATCTCTCCCCAAAGCCCTATCATTAACTGAATAAGTCTTGACTTGGTTCAATCCGCCAAATTTGCATGGAATCTACAGGCACATTTATCTAAATTAAACTCCATCTGCCATTCGTTAGCTCACTGGCCCAATTGATCAAGATCCCGTTGCAATTGGAGATAACCTTCACTGTCCATTACACCACCAACCTTGGTGTCATCTACAAACTTACTAACCATGCCTCCTATATCCTCATCCAAATCATTAATATAAATGACAAATAACAGTGGATCCAGCACTGATCCCTGAGGCACACTGCTGGTCACAGGCCTCCAGTTTGAAAAACAACTCTCTACAACTACTCTCTGACTTCTGTCAAGAAGCCAAATTTTGTATCCAATTGGCTCCCTCACCCTTGATCCCATGAGATTTAACCTTATGCAACAACCTACCATGCGGTATCTTACCAAAGACCTTGCTAAAGTCCATTCAGACAACATCAACTGCATTGCCCTCATCTATCTTCTTGGTTACCCCTTCAAAAAATTCAATTGAATTTGAGAGACATGATTTTCCACTCACAAAGCCATGCTGGCTGTCCCTAATCAGTCCTTGCCTCTCTAATTGCCTGTAGATCCTGTCTCTCAAAATACCTTCCAACAATTTACCCACCCCAGATGTGAGGCTCACTGGCCTGTAGTTCCCAGGCTTTTCCCTGCAGCCCGTTTGAAACAAAGGCACAATTTTTGCCACCCTCCAATCTTCAGGCACCTCACCCGTGACTATCAAAATTATTAATATAAATGAATCATCATCTTGTATTTGTATTGAAATCTTTCCAACCTGTTTGTCTGGTGTAATATTTTTCATTATTCTGGGTTAAGAGTTCATCAGCAGACTCCTGTGAACTTATTCAGTAATGTACCCCCACAGTTTCTTAAAAAAAAGTTAGAATCTATGAATCAGGTTTCATTCAGGGATCTGACTTGTCCAGTACATCCACCAGGATCGTAATGATAACCAATCATACCAAAATTACAATATCCTATGAGCTGTTGTAGTCCGTTTTGAAAACTTCCAGAAGTTCAATTTTCAAACAAATAGCAAATCCTCTAATTTTCTATTCCACACATACAACTGAATACATTATCATTTTACTTTCTTCAGTACTATACCAGGGTTATCATTTTCACTAGATATTGTAGATGGTATGCATCATTAAGAAATACAGATTAATCCACTACTTCTAATGTTCCATATTCAATGTTAAATTATATCTGGAAAGTTTAATCAAGATATGACACAAAGGAGAGTTCACTGAAACCCAAATTCATGCTATGGTTTAAACCCACCTCTCTGCATGAACAATTTAAATTTAGCTAGTCCCACTCTGTGTTTCCCTGTAACCTTGTTAATTTTATTCCCCATAGGTGCTTATCCAATTCCCTTTAGAAAGCCACAATTGAAACTGCTTTCACTATTCCCTTCAAGCTGTGCATTCTAGATGGTAACCGTTCACCGCATGAAGGAAGTTCCTCCACATGCCACTTACTTTGGTTCTCACCCCTTCTGCCCAAGGGAACAGCTCATCTCTATCCTGTCTAGAACCCTCATGATTTTGAGCATCTCTATTAAATCTCCTCTCAACTTTCTCCTCTCTAAGGGTACAAAGCAATCTATCTAGTAGTAATCTAACAGTAATTGAAGTCCCTCATTGTTGGAACCATTCTTGTGACTCTCTTCTCTAAAACCTCAAACATGCTTCCAAAAGTGCAAGCCCAGAAAATACTCCAGTTGAGGCTGAACCAGTGTTTTTTTAAAGGTTCATCATAACTTCTTTAATGTTGTATTCTGTGTAAAAACTTCAGATCTTGTATGCTTAAAAGAAGTACTTCCTCAACCTCGCCTGCCACTTCAATGATCTGTATGTATATATTCCCAGATTCTTTGTTTCTTTTAGGATTGTACACTTCAGTTTATATTGTCTCTCCTCATTCTTCTCACCAGAATGTACAACTTCACACTTCTGTTTTAAATTGTATCTGGCCACCTAATCAATCAGCCTATGGCCTCACAGTATACATCCAAGCTTTTTGTCACTTGCAGATTTTGAAATTCTGCCCTGTATACATATTAATATAGATCAAGAAAAGTGGCGGCTCTAATATGGACCTCTGTGGTATATCATTGTACATCATCTTCCACTCTGAAAAACAGTCCTTCATCACTACTCTCTTTTTCCTGGCGCTCAGGATACTTCACATCCATGCTGCTATTGGCCCTTTTATTTCAAAGGCTTCAACACTGCAGATAAGCCTGTTATGGGGCATTTTATCAAACACATTTTTAGGAGTCCATATACACCACATCAACTGCAGAACCTACACCATTACCAAAGGTCCTACAGAACTATCTCCAGTTTAAACATTAATTCCAATCAGAACCTATGTTTCTTTTTAAAACCATTAATTTATGGAATGCAGCATTGCTGGCTAGGCCAGCATTTACTGCTCATCATGAACTACCCTCGAGAAAAATAGAAAATAGGATCAACAGGCTATTTGGCCCCTCAAGTCTGCTCCACTATTAACTATAATCATGGCTGATTGATCACCATCCGCTCAATTGCTCCCCATACCCCCTGACGCCTTTAGTCTCTAGAAATCTATTTCCTCCTTAAATATATTCAGTGACTTAGTCTCCACAGTGTTACATGGTAAAGAATTCCACAGGTTCACCACCCTCAGTGATGAAATTGCTCCTCATCTCAGTCCTAAATGGTCCACATAGTTTTCTATGATTGTGACCCCTTATTCCAGGCCATCTAGCCAGCAGAAATAACATCCCTGTATTCAGCCTGTCCATCTTTATCAGAATTTTGTGCATTTTAATGAGATTTCCTCTCATTCTTCTAAATTCCAGTGAATGCAGGCCTACTGAACTCCAGTGAAAACAAGCCTACTGACCCAGCTTTCCTCACATGCCAATCCTGCCATCCCAGGCATCAGTCTGGTCACTGCACTCTGTCTATGGCAAGTATATCCTGCCTTAAGTAAGGAGACCAAAATTGCGCACAATCCTCCAGGTGTGGTCTCACCAAGGCCCTGTACAGCTGCAGTTGGACTTTAAGCTGGTGTTGTGAGATTTCTTTCAGCTGCAGTGAGACATCCTTGCTCCTGTTCTTAAATCTTCTGGCAATGAAGGCCAACATTCTATTGCCTTCTTAACTGCTTGATGCACCTGCAGGCTTGGTTGCTTTGAATGACTGGTATTCAAGTCTTTGTACATCAACATTTCTCAACAATGTCACCATTTAAATAGTATTCTGCAATTTTGTTTTTCCTATCAAAGATTCAGTTATCCAGGTCATAATGCATCTGCCATGTATTTGCCCAATCACTCAACTTGTCTAAACTGTCCTGAAGTCTCTTTACATCTTCCGCACCACTCATATTCCCACCTAGTTTTGTCTCATCAGCAAACTTGGAAATATTATATTTGGTTGCCACATTCAAATCATAAAAAATATTGCGAATATCTGGGGCCCAAGCATTAACAAATGCAGTACTGGTTGCATCCTCAGAAAGCTCCAGTAGGTTTTCTCAAACATGATTTCCCTTTCGTAAATCCATGCTACCTTTATCAAATTGCTATAATTTTTTTTTAAGTGCCCTGTTAAGGGCACAACATATAGTAAATGCTGAGCTGTTCAAATCCCATAAGGGAAACTTGGAACAACTGCGCTCATGTTTGTATTTGCAATTGGGATAGTAAGAGGAGAGATTTTGAAATCCAGAAATGATGCCCTAACCTTCCCTCGACATTTAATGGCATTGCCATTGCTGAATACCCACATTAGCAACATCCTGTGGGTTACCATCGACCAGAAACTGCACCAGATCAATCATATAAATACTATGCCTACAAAAAGCAGAATAGAAGCTGGGAATTCTGCAGCGAGCAGCTTGTTTCCTTAAATCCCAAAGCTTGTCCACCATCTACAAGGCTGAACTGTAATGGAATACTCTCCGCTTGCCTGGATGGGTGCAGCTCCAACATCATCAGTAAGCTGGACACCTTCAAGTCAGAGTAGCCCACTTGATTGTCATCCTATTCACCACCTTCAACATTCACTCTCTCCGCTATCAGCATACAACAACAGCCGTGTGCATCATCTACAAGCTGCACTGCAACAACCACTAAGCATCCTTAACCAGCACCATCCAAATTCCATGACAGAAGGTCAAGAGCAGCAGATGCATAGCACACTCTGACCTTAAGTTCCCCTCCAAGCCACATACCATCCTGACATGGAACTATATTGCTATTCCCTTACTGTTATTGGGTCAAAATCCTGGAATTGTCTTTTGAACAGATTTTGCTGCAACACATGTTCACTTTTGTAAAGTTTATTTAAAAGTAAAGTTTATGCATTAGTCATAAGCAGGCTTACATTCACACTGCAATAAAATTACTGTGAAAATCCCCTAGATGCCACACTCCAGCACCTGTTTGGGTACACAGAGGGAGAATTTAGCATGGCCAATGCACATCTGCACATTTTGGACTGTGGGAGGAAATTGGAGCACCCGGAGGAAATCCACACAGACACAGGGAGAACATGCAAACTCCACACAGGCAGTGACCCAAGCTGGGAATCGAGCCTGAGTCCTTGGTGCTGTGAGGCAGCAGTGCTAACCACTGTGCCACCATGCTGCCCTTAATTTTACTTACAAAATTCATTTTCCAAATAAATGCAACAGGAGCCAACACTATTAATGCAAAATCATCTTTCCATGTTAGTTTAGAGCTCTCGGAATGGCAGTATTTACATATTAGATGCATTAAAACGACTAAATGGATTAACAATAAACTGTAGGTGAACTTGTGTCTAATGAACTGCATTTAAATATCCAAACCAATCTCACGTAATCTATGCGTTACATTAGCTTTGATGGGCATTAAATTAGTAGAATATGGAATTTCAAAAGCAGGATAGAAAGTTAGAAACAAAGCCGAATGGTTGTTTTAACTTCTCTACGTTTCTTTGCCAGGTCATTAATTGGATCACTGCATGGAAACACTACGTTCAGTGGGAGGGGCAAATTCCATCAGCTGAACACAAAATGGAAGACTGAAGCGTATCAATTATTTTGGCAGAAGAATGAAACAAAACGCGAGTGAAGTTTAACAAATTTGAAAGCTTGCAGTAAGTTTTTGGACACTCTTCCCTCTTTGTTCAAACTTCACATTTCCTGGTTTTAGCCAGTGTACCTGCCTAAGTGACTGCATAGTGAACCAGTTTTCCATGGGATGTGTGCATATCAAACTAGGACATCAATGGAAATTGCAGTTCATAGAGACGTCTACAGCGCTCCCTATGGAGCAGTGTAGACTTGACAGCAATTTCTAGATTTTGATGTTGTTCTGTGCTCCCAGAATTGCTGTCAGTTTTAGTGATGAGGGTGAGTGCTGGCAGTTTCATTATCATTACCACTGCAAACTCAGGTCTCTGGGTCTCAACTGCTGCTAACACTGAGGCCAAGGCTGTGCTGCAACTTTCCAGGTCTTTATGAATAAATCTCGCACTAATAGGAATCAGAATAACAACCACTATTAACTATCTATTGCCCTAAAACAGCAATTCTATTTCAGTAAAGGAACATCGTCACATCAGCTTTGCAAAACCTCCAACTCTGTAGTCATTTTAAATGGTTAATAAAGGTCAAGTGTTTCCAACAATTTAATGTTTAATGTTTGTACCCATACCACATATTGCAAAACAATTCTGGGTTACTGGCACTTCTAAACCTTTAGAAGATGACATGAGTGAGCAATTGTTAGCCTGAAAGCTGCCAAAGAACACAGTTACATAAAGACCTTGAGTTCTATGTTCAACCCACACATGACTAGACCAGTCATCTGCAAACCAGACATCTGTAAAGGCACATTGTTTACTGCTGATCTACAAAACAGAACTGGAACCATAAAAGTTACTTCAATAACTCATTGTTCTATGACAGTTTTATCAAATACAAAGCCACCAATGTTTCACAATATTTTGGTTTATGGAGAGATAGGGAAAGTCACAGTGCAGATATATTGGTTAGCTCATAAGGCGTGGATTTTACAACTGTTCTAACTTCATTCAAAACCCTCCTTTAGGTTTGACTGTTATCTTTATTACATTTAAGAGGAAGATAAGGTAATGCATTTGCCAATGCCCTTTCCAGCATTTCCTGTTTACATTCCACAGGATAGATACTGCTTCCCAAATCTGTACTAGTTTGAATCAAAAATCCAGTAAAAAGATTGTGTTAATTAGATTGAAAAGAAAATTAGGGCTGGAGTTTATGGGGTGCCTGGTTCTACTACTCCCTGGCTAAAAGGTCAGGAGGTGAAACTCACCCACAATCCTGTAGGCTGCCCTTCAACAACGGGTTCACAGTCCTGCAAAGGTGGTTCCCCCCAAGCCTCCATCCTTGCCTGGTAAGCTACCGGGCTTCTTTTCATTCTGGATAAAATATTAGCTGTAGAAGGATAACACCTTACATGGCCATTAGTGGAGACTGTGGTGAAGTGGTAATGCCACTGAATGAGGAATCCTGTGACCTAGGTTAATGCTCTGGGGACACAGGTTCCAATCCCACCATGGCAGCTGGTGCAATCTAAAGTCAATCTTTTAGGGAAAAAAAGTGGAATTAAAAGCTGATCTCAATAATGTTGAACATGAAACTATCATAGATTGTCACAACAACCAATTCAGTTCACTAATACTAATGTCCTTTAGGCAAGGAAATCTGCTGCACTTACCTGCTCTGGCCTGCATGGGGCTCAAGATCACAGCAATCTGGTCGACTTTGTGATAGGGTTGAGAAGTTACTCACTTCAAGGGCAATGAGGAATGGCAATAAATGCTGGCCTTTCAACTGACACCCACATCCCATTAAATAAAACAAAATCAGTCACTTAAAGACCTCAACAGGTCCAAGGGTGGGCAGATGCCTGACATCTCTCCTACTCCTATAAAATTTCATATAGTCATGATGTGGGTATGCCGGCGTTGGACTGGCGTAAACACAGTAAAAAGTCTGACAACACCAGGTTTTAGTCCAACCTATTTACTTGATAATATACTCACAAGCTTTCGGGGTTAGCCCCTTCGTCAGGTGAATGGAGAGTATATGCTCTGTCTGAGGCCAGAAAAGCACAGACAGTTTAGAGATTACTGATTAGAATGCGAATCCTTACACCTAACCTGCTGTTCAAGACCTGAAGTGGCTGATAATGTGAGTGGAAGGAGCACTGATCACAGGTTAAAGAGATGTGTATTGTCTCCAGACAGTACAGTAAGTGAGGTTTTGCAAACCCAGGCAAATCACGGGGGTTACAGATAGTGCGACATGAACCCAAGATCCCTGTTGAGACCGTCCTCATGTGTGCGGAACTTGACTATCAGTCTCTGTTCAGCGACTCTGCGCTGTCGTGTGTCGTGAAGGCCGCCTTGGAGAACGCTTACCCGAAGGTCAGAGGCTGAATGCCCGTGACCACTGAAGTGTTCGCCAACAGGAAGGGAACAGTCTTGCCTGGTGACTGTCGAGCAATGTTCATTCATCCGTTGTCGTAGCGTCTGCATGGTCTCCCCAATGTACCATGCTTCGGGACATCCTTTCTTGCAACGTATCAGGTAGACAATGTTGGCCGAGTTGCAAGAGTATTTACCATGTACCTGGTGGATGGTATTCTCAACAGCCTAAGAGGAAGGAATCCAATTGGACTCCTCCGGAAGGCCGCTGCCCGCAACTGGACTTGTATGCCCAAACCATCAGGAGGTGCGTTAACACCGGATTCATCAGCCGCACTCACAAGACAGCCCCGAACATCACCCAAGCACAACGCAACGCCATCCACGCTCTCAAGACAAACCACAACATTGTCATCAAACCAGCAGACAAAGGAGGGGCCATCGTCATACTGAACAGAACGGATTACTGTAAAGAAGTGCACCGACAACTAAACAACGAGGAACACTACAGACAGTTACCCACAGATCCGACCAAAGAACACACTCGTCAACTCAACAATCTGATCAAGACCTTTGATCCGGACCTTCAGAGCACCCTCCGTGCTCTCATTCCACGTACTCCCCGCATTGGAGATCTCTACTGCTTCCCAAAGATACACAAGGCAAACACACCTGGCCGTCCAATCGTATCAGGCAATGGGACTCTGTGTGAGAACCTCTCCGGCTACGTCGAGGGCATCCTGAAACCCATTGTACAAAGAACCCCCAGCTTTTGTCGCGACACTACGGACTTCCTACTGAAACTCAGCACACATGGAGCAGTTGAACCAGGGACACTCCTCGTCACAATGGATGTCTCAGCGCTCTACACCAACATCCCCCACAACGATGGCATTGCTGCGACTGCCTCAGTACTCAATGCTGACAACTGCCAGTTTCCAGATGCAATTTTACAACTCATCCGCTTTATCCTGGACCACAATGTCTTCACCTTCAACAACCAGTTTTTCATCCAGACACATGGAACAGCCATGGGGACCAAATTTGCACCTCAATATGCCAACATCTTCATGCACAGGTTTGAACAAGACTTCTTCACTGCACAGAATCTTCAACCGATGCTGTACACTAGATACATCGATGACATTTTCTTCCTTTGGCCTCATGGTGAACAATCACTGAAACAACTATATGATGATATCAACAAATTCCACCCCACCATCAGACTCACCATGGACTATTCCCCAGAATCAGTTGCATTCTTGGACACACGCATCTCCATTAACGACGGTCACCTCAGCACCTCACTGTACCACAAGCCCACAGACAATCTCACAATGCTCCACTTCTCCAGTTTCCACCCTAAAAATGTTAAAGAAGCCATTCCCTATGGACAAGCCCTCCGTATACACAGGATTTGCTCAGATGAGGAGGATCGTGACAGTCACCTCCAGACCCTGAAAGATGCCCTCATAAGAACAGGATATGGTGCTCGACTCATAGATCGGCAGTTCCGATGCGCCACAGCGAAAAACCGCACCGATCTCCTCAGAAGGCAAACACGGGACACAGTGGACAAAGTACCCTTCGTCGTCCAGTACTTCCCCGGAGCAGAGAAGCTACGACATCTTCTCCGGAGTCTTCAACATATCATTGATGAAGACGAACATCTCGCCAGGGCTATCCCCACACCCCCACTTCTTGCCTTCAGACAACCACACAACCTCAAACAGACCATTGTTCGCAGCAAACTACCCAGCCTTCAGGAGAACAGTGACCACAATACCACACAACCCTGCCACAGCAACCTCTGCAAGACATGCCGGATCATCGACATGGATACCATCATCACACATGAGAATACCATCCACCAGGTACATGGTAAATACTCTTGCAACTCGGCCAACATTGTCTACCTGATACGTTGCAAGAAAGGATGTCCCAAAGCATGGTACATTGGGGAGACCATGCAGACGCTACGACAACGGATGAATGAACATCGCTCGACAGTCACCAGGCAAGACTGTTCCCTTCCTGTTGGCGAACACTTCAGTGGTCACAGGCATTCAGCCTCTGACCTTCGGGTAAGCGTTCTCCAAGGCGGCCTTCACGACACACAACAGCGCAGAGTCGCTGAACAGAGACTGATAGTCAAGTTCCGCACACATGAGGACGGTCTCAACAGGGATCTTGGGTTCATGTCGCACTATCTGTAACCCCCGTGACTTGCCTGGGTTTGCAAAACCTCACTTACTGTACTGTCTGGAGACAATACACATCTCTTTAAACTGTGATCAGTGCTCCTTCCACTCACATTATCAGCCACTTCAGGTCTTGAACAGCAGGTTAGGTGTAAGGATTCGCATTCTAATCAGTAATCTCTAAACTGTCTGTGCTTTATATGCTCTGTCTGAGGCCAGAACTCTCCATTCACCTGACGAAGGGGCTAACCCCGAAAGCTTGTGAGTATATTATCAAATAAATAGGTTGGACTAAAACCTGGTGTTGTCAGACTTTTTACCAAATTTCATACAGGTCAGGGTAGGCAGGTAGACAGTGGAAATCTTCCAGCATTTTACATACCTCTCTGCCCTGGAACCTGCTGATGGAAGTGCATGAAATCCAGCCAAAGAGCTCATGACTGACAGCATGACAAAAGATTAAAGTGAAATACATCTGGCTGTCCAACTACAAGCACAATGCATTAATATACACTGCCCCTGAAGAGAAGATATTATTTGGTACAGTGCTAAACCATTGAGGCAGAGACTAGGATTTTCAGCTTTCATCACCAGCTGCAACTTTTCAACTTATTTACTTGAAGGCACAAAGCTCTGGTCAAAAGTTTCAGCTTGAATCTCTATTCCAAGTTAGTTATCTTAGCTTGGGATGTTATAATTATCCTCACCACCCCTTGGTGAATAAATGGAAGGAGTTTTTTTTTTAGACACAGCACGCACACAGGAGGAAGAAAAGTATTATATATTTCTACCAACTTTACCTATGACATTCAACTCTTCCAATACAGTACGCAATTTGTTCATCTATAATAACAAGGTTTATGAACAGTGGATTCTGACACTTTTTTTAAAAATAGCAATTCAAGTGGTTTCAAAGAATGATGTATATAGCACTCAAGTAACAGATGGTAATGGTTTTGTTTCCAACATTGTGTGTAACTTTTTTCCAGCCAAAATCAGCACATTGAAGCTAGGATGTGTGTAACCATCTTTCTAATTAATGATTGACAACTTTTATAATGAACTGTTTGAATTGTAAAGCCAATTGTGCACTGTAGTAAATCACCAAGAGTGGCACAAGAAGACACTAAAACAGAGATTCTATGTGCCAGTGAACAAACTAAGAAAGTGGAGTGAAACTTCTAACTCTATGC
The DNA here is from genome assembly GCF_965287045.1 of Carcharhinus amblyrhynchos. NCBI lineage: Eukaryota > Metazoa > Chordata > Chondrichthyes > Carcharhiniformes > Carcharhinidae > Carcharhinus > Carcharhinus amblyrhynchos. Next base: position 43,183,701 of record NC_137340.1, read on the forward strand.
TTCAAAGGAGAAAAGTCACACCATTTGAGGATAATGCTCTTAAAGTTAGAAAGCAGAAAACATGTCAAATATTAATAATGTTTCTAATAAAGTCAAGTCTGTTAGAAGGGTGCCATCTTCCCTTATCAAGCTGAATATGAAGGAAAAGATGAGGAAAAAATAATTTTATTTTCCAAAGAAACACACTCATTCAGGCAAGAGGGAAGTATTCCATAATGTCCTTGAAATGTGCCTTGTACACATGGTGGAAAGGCTTTGGGGGGCTCAGGAGATGAGTTACCCACTACACAATTCCTAGCTTCTGATCTGCTCTTGTAGCCACAGCATTTGTATCTGCTATTGCATCCTTTGGCAATTACACTGTTAAGCCACTTGCATTGTTAAAGACAAGTGATGAGGGAGTGACACGGTGACACAGTGGTTAGCACTGCTGCCTCACAGTGCCAGGGATCTGGGTTTAATTCCAGCCTTGGGTATGGGCAGCAGGGAGGAAGCTCAAGATCAACATGCTCAATCTGAATTGCAGAGCATGCTCAATGAGCTATATGGTCTACTCTGGCCTATTTCTCGTATGTAGCCAGGAAAGGAGATGGGTTCACAGAGATCAGCACTGCTGCCTCACAACACTAGGAACCCTAGTTCAATTCTGGCCTTGGAGGACTCTGTGTGGAGTTTGCACGTCCTCCTCCTGAGTGGGTTTCCTCCAGTTGCTCTATTTTCTTTCCACAGTCAAAAGATGCATAGGTAAGGGGGATTGGCCATGCTAAATTGATCCTTAGTGTTCCAAGATGTGTAAATTAGGGAGATTAGCAGGATAAATATGTGGGATTACAGGGATTGGGCCAGGGTGGGCCTGGATAAGATGCACTGTTGGAGTGTTGGTGCAGACTCGATGGACTGAATGGCCTCCTTCTGCACAGTAGTGTTCTATCATCACTGCCTCAACTAAAAGAGTATAAATGACACACCTAGAACAGTTGCTGCAGGGAAGCAGAAAGACAGTTACTATGCTCAGAGTAAATCTTGTTTAAGATAAAAGACAAGTTTCAGACTCATTCCTTCACCATATGCACTTATTGGAAGTAACTGGACTAACCACATAAATCCCAAGATTTGATCAATTGTGATCTTATCCTGAAGGAAAGGTCTTTGACTAAACAGATAAAGATGCTTGAGCACGACCCTGAGGAACTCCTACAGCAATGAATAGGTTAAGATGATTAACCACTAACAACCACAGCCACCTTTCTTGTGCTAAGTGCGACTCCAACTTGTGGACAGATTTCCCCATGATTCCTGTTGACTTCTATTTTGGTGGTCCCTTAATTGGTCAGTGCAGGGGGAACAAAATTGCAAAATTTATTTTACCACCATTTCCCTTCCAGAGAAGGATGTTAAAAATCTGCTCATCTTTGAGATTAATTATTGCCAATTAAAGTTGACATTTGTACTTGTAACTTGATTCATTTCCAGAATTTGCAGTTTGTGAACTCGCCTAGAATCACAAATCCCCTTAAAACAATGCTACATTGCAAAGAAAATAAACTTATGTCTGTTTAAAGTTACATGAGCATTCTTTAATCTCGACTACTCTAACACATTGGAGTCCAGCCTTCTACTTTCTACCCTCTTCAAACGTCGCTACCCAATGTCATCTGCTCACAGATGTAGAATAATTCTCAGTTAAGCAACATTTTTATTTGAAAATTCTCATCTATGTTTTCAGACTTCAGCCCCTCTCCACCTGTGCAACCTCCTCCAGTCCCACAACCCTTTGAGATGTCCTCTAATTCTCACCTCTTAAGCATAAACAATTTTAAATCACTCCACTAATGATGGCCATGTCTTCAGAGTTGTCCGGGCTGAAGTTCTGGAATTCCAGCCCACAAACCTCTCGACCTCTCATCATGCTAGCCTCCTTTAGGCACTCCTTAAATACTACCTCTTTCACCATCTGTCCTAATTCACTTGTGTTTCATAATGTCCATGTAAAGCACCTTATGTTAAAGGTGCTATAAAAGTACAAATTGTTAAATCTCACTATAATTAAATGAAGCATGTACTCTGCTGAATTTATAGCACGTTTTTCATTCTTTGTAGATTACTGAATTACAATTCCTATGATTATACAATAGCAAATTTATTGAATAATACAAATAGTCTCACACATTAAGTGGACATAGCTATGGGTTTTTTTTGTAAAGTGTTACTGTGCACCACCAGGTTGTAGTCCTCACAAACAACAGGACTTAATTACATGAGCATTCTTTAAACAGTCATTTTTAACACGTCGGTCTTACAAGATGAAGTTAAGTCTTAAACAATATGTATAAACACCAGGTATTTTTTCAAATGAATGCAGTTACCAAATCAGTTTAATTCTTAACAGAAAATTATTTTTTAGAGCTTATTTTCCTCAACATGCAATGAAATAGTCATAGCATATTTATTAACAGTACATAGGGGTAATAATCTGTAGCAACTTGCAAATAAATGATAATATAATGCCCGAAAGTATTCTGGAATATTCCATAGTCTGGTAAGCAAGTGATCCCATACAACAGCTTTGGAAGTAGAACATCTAGTGTGTGCAACCATTTCAGCATGGACATGAGTTGGCTTCAACATGCCCTGCCAGAACAGCCTGAAGCTCCACCCAACTATGCTGATATTGTGTCTGAGGAAGACCTTGCTAGACAATTTTCATCCCTTCCACAAGCTGATCAATTGGAGCATGAATTTGGGTGCCCCATATTTGCTTATATTCAAGAGTTCTGATTTCAACCACCACCGATTTATTCATAAGTTGACCCTAACCCTACCTTCACATAAGAAGCACAACGTGAAGTTCCATTTGATACCATTACAATGATGGTTTTAAAGGAATCAATAAAGGATTTAAATCTTTAAGACTGGCAGGTTTTTTTTCTGTGTGCTAGAAAGATTGTATCCGCTACCCACAAGGAAAGCAACTGGAGATTGTTATATTACTAAACACCAAAGTCTAACAGTTAACAGTAAGAAAAACCCAGAATTCTACTCGCAACATGGATGCAGTATGCCTTATCCTTGATAAACTGAAACATGTTAAGCACTCAGAACCAACTGGATCATTTATTATGTCAGGGTCTGTACATTTCAATTTGAAAAACTGAAAACCACAGGAAAGGTCGTGCATTGCTACTATTTTAAAAAAGGTAGGCATGAACAGATAACAGCTGAAGATAAGCTACATTTTCAGAATAGTCCTGGTTTGACCTCTAAGTGAACTATATAAACAACTGTTTAATTATTATTGGGATATCGTTGTTCATGGTCACAATAATGCCTAATGTAGAAACTCTGCAGCAACAAAACCCATGTGATCCACAAGATACTCCCTCCAACAACCTATTGCTCTATCATGGGTGCCCTTAAACTTATAAATATTAAGCTACCATATACAAAATCTCCAAAAAAGTATAGACCAGCAGAATTTATCAAATTTCCAAGTAACATAAAAATATTCATCATTCTAACATTACTTGGGATGTGATTCATTCCGCAACATCTTAATTTTTATTCAATTGAGAGTAGGTTCTATAAGTACAAATACAAACTAATAGTAATGCAGCATAATGCAAGCTTCCAAAATCTTACTACACATCACTAAGCTTAAACTAACTGGCATGCAGTTGCTAGGTTTATCCTAACACCCTTTTTTGAACAAGGTACTTTTTGAGAACAAAAATTGACCAGCTTAATTTAGTCAAGGGTTATTCATTGAGTTTCAGGAGCTACCTTTTTGTTTTCTGTTTTGGCCCTCTTTTCCATTTTCATGGACTGTTGTGACCCCATTTTTAACACACACAAATGCATAATCAACCCTCTCCCTCCACACACACACAATCTTTATGTCTTGCCTTCCTTTCCAAGTCTGGATTGTTTGTGGTTGCTCATATTATTTTCATTATGTAGCAAGCTGCTGGCTGATGTCAATTTCACGTAATCTATAAAGCCCCGGCAATAAACCAGCAGGATGGAGAGCCAGAGAGTATGAGAGAACCAGCTTCAGCTCACAATAAAATGAAAATAACACAAGCAACAAATAGCCCAGACTTAGGGAGGGAGGGAGGGAGGGAGAAGGGCAATGCATAAAGATGTAAAAATAGCGACATTATACACCACCTGATTGCAAGAATGCAAAGATTCCCAGAGAGAATCCAACATCAGAATGACGTGATTGGATACAAAGCATCAGGAGCAGAAACATGGGGGCCAAAATTCTCCCAAAAAGATTTTCAGTGTTGAATTCAACACAGTAAAAGAGTAATTCACTTTTTTTTCCCCAGACAGAGTTCAGAGAAGAATCTCCCACACTCTGTGCGCTGCAAGGTTACAAGCCTGTATATCATTATAAATCTGTGAGAGATTCCCTGCTGGACAGGCCAGCAGCAATGCGCTGAGTGGGCCACTGCACACGTGCTGATCTGTCAATGCTGAGATCGGTGCATGCCCAGTGGCTCCGCACTGCTGGCCAGCCCCATGACCCCTGCAACCCCACCTCTCCAAACCACCACAGCCCAATCGCTGACCATTCCAGTGCCAAACCCCCACAGCCCAATCGCTGAGCATTCCAGGGCCAGCCACGACCACCAGTCCCCGCCACCCCAACAGTTACTGCCCCCCCCACCCAAAAAACAGCAGGCCGACCACCCTTCCTTCCCTTATCAATGCCAACTGAGTGGCAGCAGGACTCCTCCACCCAACTGATCGCTCCCCAGGTTTCACCTCCACCAGGCCCCATCCCCTTGGCACTGTCCCATGCTCTGTGGACAGTGCCAAGGTGCCCCATGGCATTGTTACTTTGCTCTTTGGGTAGTGCCAGGGGAATAGGCTGGCACTGCCAGGGAACGATGCAGAGCGGGCAGCACCCCCCCCCCAAGCCAGCCAACACTGGGTGGCCTTGATTGTCTCCTTTTCTCTCCAGTGGGGTCAGGCCGCTTGTTCTCCATTAATGTGGAGTTACTGTAATCCCTGCTACAGTGAACAACTCTGGCGTGTGTGTGTGTGTGTGTGTGTGTGTGTGTGTGTGAGAGTGTGTGTGTGGGTTGGAGGTTAGGAAATGATAGTGGGAGATTTCAGTCCCAATAAGCTCATGAGATTTAAATAACTATTTAAATGATTTCCTTGCTTCCCTGCCAATTTCTGGCACAGAGCTGACCCCCTGGAAATCCAATGCAGGGAGACACTACCTTGGCGGGAACACAAGCACGAACCCTGCGTTTTGGCCAACGCGAGAATCTCTCAGCCCACATGTTTGCAGCAGCCACTCATCTTCCTAGCATCGCTTCAGTGGGTCCAGGGCAGTTACAGCCAGGTCCCAAGTTCAGTGTTGTGAATGGAGTTTCTGGTCATTGTTCAGGTTGAGCAGCCAGAACTTTGGTGCTGAAAGACCGGCTTTAAAATATATCAGGACCACCTGCCAGACTGTTCTAATTTACTTTTTAAGAAGCTGGTCTTTGAGGTCAATTGCATTGATATTGTTGCACTGCTGCTTCCAATCTTTGGACAGCTTTGTGGTTCCAATTTTCTTTAAAAAAAAACTGCCAGAAAATCACAAAACTGCTGGAAGGCAGTGTAGTAACTGAGACTATTCTTGGCTAAAAATGTAAGTGAAATCTCTAATTATCTTAGAATCAACTGGATGCTATGTGGGGGTAGGCTTGGACTTGGAGGGCACTTTTAAAGGTTTATTATAGGCTTGTGCAAGATGCAGTCCATTACCTGGATGCAGCCTGTGAAGCACTTCTAAGTAGCCTCCCCGGAGGCGTTTCTCAAATTTCCAGCTGAGTTTCAATGCAAGATTCCAATCGGAGCTGCTCCTCCAATCACAGGCTAGTTCTCTCCTGCATTTTCTACTGATTGACTAACGAATGAGCCTATCAGTAGCCAATGAGGGAGAGAATTATTCTCAGATTGGTGGAACAGCAAACAGAGCGCTGAAGGGTAAGGGGCAAGAGAAATGAAGCAAAGACAGGGCTGGGCCTGGACAGCCTATCAACTGCATTAGAAGAGGCCTAGAGAAGGTTCATGAGATTGATCCCAGAAAGGAACTTCAGCCACAGGGTGGTGAATCTACAGAATTCATTGCCACAAAAGGCTGTGAACACCAGGTCATTAAGTGTATAGAAGGCAGAGATAGATAGGTTCTTGACTGGTAAGGGAATAAAAGGTTACAGAGAAAAGGCAGGAGAATGGGGTTAAGAAACTCCATAAGAAGTCTCACAACACCAGGTTAAAGTCAACAGGTTTATTTGGTAGCACAAGCCACAAGCTTTTGGAGCACTGCCCCTTCATCTGGTGTGTTCACAAACAGGGCGTATAAAGACACAAAATCAGTTTACAAGATAATGGTTGGAATGCAAGTCTTTACAGGTAATAAAGTCTTAAAAGGTACAGACAATGTGAGTAGAGAGAGGGTTAAGCAAAAGTTAAAGAGGTGTGTATTGTCTCCAGCCAGGACAATTAGTGAAATTTTGCAAGTCCAAGCAAGTCGTGGGGGTTACAGATAGTGTGACATAAACCCAAGATCCCGGTTGAGGCCATCCTCATGTGTGCAGAACTTGGCTACCAGATTCTGCTAAGCGATTCAGCATAGTCATGTGTCATGAAGGCCAGAGGCTGAATGCCCATGACTGCTGGAGTGACCCCGACAGGAAGGGAACATTCCTGCCTAGTGATTGTCGAGCGGTGTCCATTCATCCGTTGTCGTAGCATCTGCATGGTCTCTCCGATGTACCATGCCTTGGGACATCCTTTCCTGCAGCGTATCCTATAGACAGCGTTGGACGAGTTGTAAGAGTATGTACTGTGTACCTGGTGGATGGTGTTCTCACGTGAGATGATAGCATCCGTGTCGATGATCCAGCACTTCTTGCAGAGGTTGCTATGGCAGGGTTGTGTGGTGTCGTGGTGACTGTTCTCCTGAAAACTAGGTAGTTTGCTGTGGACAATGTTTGTTTGAGGTTGTGCGGTTGTTTGAAGGCAAGAAGTGGGGGCATGGGGATGGCCTTGGCAAGATGTCATCGATGAAGACAAACATGCTGAAGGCTCCGGAGAAGATGTTGTAGCTTCTCCGCTCTGGTACTGGACGACGAAGGGTACTCTGTCTGCCATGTCCCATGTTTGTCTTCTGAGGAGGTCAGTGTGGTTTTTCACTGTGGCGCATCAGAACTGTCGATCGATGAGTCGAGAGCCATATCCTGTTCTTATGAGGGCATCTTTCAGCATCTGGAGGTGTCTTTTGCAATCCTCCTCATCTGAGCAGATCCTTTGTATACGGAGGGCTTGTCCATAGGGGATGGCTTCTTTCACGTGTTTAGGGTGGAAGCTGGAGAAGTGGAACATAGTGAGGTCATCTGTGGGCTTGTGGTAAAGTGCTGAGGTGACCATCCTTGATGGAGATGCATGTGTCAAAGAATGCAACTGATTCCGGAGAGTAATCCACGGTGACTCTGATAGTGGAATGGAACTTGATGTCATCATATAGTTGTTTCGGTGATTGTTCGCCGTAAGTCCAAAGGAAGAAAACGTCATCGCTGTATCTACTGTATAGCATTGGTTGAAGATCCCATGAAATGAAGAGGTCTTGTTTAAACCAGTGCATGAAGATGTTGGCAAACTGAGGTGCAAATTTGATCCTACAGCTGTTCATGTGTTGGATGAAGAACTAGCTGTTGAAGGTGAAGACATTGCAGTCCAGGATGAAGCAGATGAGTTGTAAAATTGCATCTGGAGATTGAGTACTGAGGCAGTTGCAGCAATGCCATCGTCATAGGGAATGCTGGTGTAGATTGCCGAGACATCCATCGTGACGAGGAATGCACCTGGTTCAACAGCTCCATGTGTGCTAAGTTTCACTAGGAAGTCTGAAGTGTCGCGTCAAAAGCTGGGGGTTCTTTGTACAATGGGTTTCAGAATGCCCTCGACGTAGCCAGAGAGGTTCTCGCACAAGGTCCCATTGCCTGATACGAAGGGATTGCTGGGTGTGTTGGCCTTGTGCATCTTCATGAGGCAGTAGGGATCTCCAATGTGGGGAGTACATGGGATGAAGAGCACAGAGGGTGTTCTGAAGGTCCAGATCAAAGGTCTTGATCAGTCTGTTGAGTTGATGGGTGTGTTCTTTGGTCGGATCTGTGGGTAACTGTGGCATTCTTCATTATTCAGTTATCGGTACACTGTCAGCAGTGCTCCAAAAGCTTGTGGCTTGCGCTACCAAATAAACGTAGAACCATAGAACACTACAGCACAGAAACAGGTCTTTTGGCCCTTCTTGGCTGTGCCAAACCATTTTTCTGCCTAGTCCCACTGACCTGCATCTGGACCATATCCCTCCACACCCCTCTCATCCATGTACCTGTCCAAGTTTTTCTTAAATGTTAAAAGTGAGCCCACATTTACCACTTCATCTGGCAGCTCATTCCACACTCCCACCACTCTTTGTGAAGACCCCCCCCCCCCAATATTCTCTTTAAACTTTTCCCCCTTCACCCTTAACCCATATCCTCTAGTTTTTTTCTCCCCTAGCCTCAGTGGAAAAAGCCTGCTTGCATTCACTCTATCTATACCCATCATAATTTTATACACTGCTATCAAATCTCCCCTCATTCTTCTACGCTCCAGGGAATAAAGCCCTAACATTTTCAACCTTTCTCTGTAACTCAGTTTCTCAAGTCCCAGCAACATCCTTGTAAACCTTCTCTGCACTCTTTCGACCTTATTAATATCCTTCCTGTAATTAGGTGACCAAAACTGCACACAACACTCTAAATTTGGCCTCACCAATGTCTTATACCCTAACATTCCAACTCTTATACTCAATACTTTGATTTATAAAGGCCAATGTTCCAAAAACACTCTTTTTGACCCTATCTACCTGTGACACCACTTTTAGGGAATTACATATCTGTATTCCCAGATCCCTCTGTTCTACTACACTCTTCAGTGTCCTACCATTTACCTTGTATGTTCTACCTTGGTTTGTCCTTCCAAAGTGCAATACCTTGCACTTGTCTGCATTAAATTCCATCTGCCATTTTTCAGCCCATTTTTCTAGCTGGTCCAAATCCCTCTGCAAGCTTTGAAAACCTTCCTCACTGTTCACAACACCTCCAATCTTTGTATCATCAGCAAATTTGCTGATCCAATTTACCACATTATCATCCAGATCATTGATACAGATGACAAACAACAATGGACCCAGCACTGATCGCCATGGCATACCATTAGTCACAGGCTTCCACTCAGAGAAGCAATCTTCCACTACGCTGGCTTCTTCCATTGAGCCAATGTCTAATCCAATTTACTCCATGTATACCAAGCCACTAAACCTTCCTAATTAACCTCCCATGGGGGACCTTGTCAAAGGCCTTACTGAAGTCCACGTAGACAACATCCATTGCCTTCCCTTCATCCACTTTCCTGGTAATCTCCTCGAAAAACTCTAATAGATGGGTTAAACGTGACCTACCACGCACAAAGCCATGTTGACTCTCCCTAATAAGTGTCTGTCCATCTGAGTATTTGTAGATCCTATCTCTTAGTATTCCTTCCAATAATTTACCTACTGCTGACGTCAAACTTACCGGCCTATAATTTCCCAGATTACTTTTAGAGCCTTTCTTAAGCAACAAAACAATATGAGCTATCCTCCAATCATTTGGCACCTCACCCATGGATACTGACATTTTAAATATATCTGCCAGGGCCCTTGCAATTTCAACACTAGTCTCCTCAAGGGAGATTCCGAGGGAATATCCTGTCCAGTCCTGGGGATTTATCTACTTTGATTTGCCTCAAGACAGCAAGCACCTCCTCCCCTTTAACTGTATAGGTTCCATGACCTCCCTACTTGTTTGCCTTATTTCCGTAGGCTCCATGCCAGTTTTCTTAGTAAATACAGATGCAAAAAACCCATTTAATATCTCCCCCATTTCTTTTGGTTCCATACAAAGCCGACCACTCTGATCTTCAAGAGGACCAATTTTATCCCTTACTATCCTTTTACTCTAAATACACCTGTAGAAGCTCTTAGGATTATCCTTCAGGACTTTAACCTGGTGTTATGAGACATCCAATTGTGCTTATCCCAGTCCAACGCTGGCATCTCCACATCGTTGAGAAACTCATCAGCCATAAGAGAATGGAGGGGCAGACTCGAAGGGCTGAATAGCCTAATTCTGCTCCTATACTATCTGGTCTTATGGCTAGGAAGCCAGGTACAGTTGAACCAGAGTGTGGGGAGCCAATTTATGTTGGGACTGGAGCTCAGGAGATGTGTATATTGGGGAGGGCAAGGCCTTGCATCGGGCTTGGGGAGATTGAAGCTTTCTCATTTTACCAGGACCGGGAAGGAGATGGTAACAGTGTATGTGTTTGTGGATGAAATGAGATACTGGGCAGGGGTTAGTGAATTGAGTGAATGGGTGTGTGTTTGTGTGTGGGAGTGTGAGAGGGATTGAGTGAGTGGGTGTGGGCGTGTATGACTTAGTAGGTAGGGTTGAGTGAGTGAATCGGCGGGGGTGAGTGCAAATTGGCCCTATGCCTAAGCACAGCTTCCTCACATACTCTCACCAGCACACTCAACCTATACACATGTACCCACACACTCCCACCCGCATACACTGATCCTCCAACATTGTTTTTTTTTGCAGCTTACTCATTTTTAACTCAACAATTTATTGTTGTGACATTGCCTTCTATTTGTTTGGCAGTTGTTTCTTTCCTTAAAATCTTCAACTTTTTTTGAAATTCAGGTTATGGTTGTGCCAAACCTCACTTTCTGGAATTTACACATCTTTTTAAAATTGTCGTTTGAGGTTTGAGAGAAACAAGCAAATTAAGTAGAAACATTAATAAGTAAGAAGTGTCAACAACAAAAATGTATGACAGCAATATCCAGAGAGAAACCATTTCTAGAAGCATTATTTGTATGTTTATTTAGTACAAATGTAACGCAACATCACATGGAAGTTTTGGATCGACTGTAAGTTCAGTGCACAACAAAACTTGCATGACAGCTTTGAAGGATTAAAAAAATCCAGTTCTGAAGTTAACAGCGTACTGAGTTTTGGTGTGATGTATGATTCTTCTCTAAAAAAATTCAGATGAATAGTTTAATCTACAACCAAAAGAGAAAAAATGCTGGAAAATCTCAGCAGGTCTGGCAGCATGTGGAATGAGAGAAAAGAGCTGACGTTGAGTTCAGACGACCCTTTGTTAAAGCTAAAAAGCATAGAAAGTGGGAGATATTTATACTGCAGAGTGAAGGAATGAAAGACGAGTCATAGCCACAGAAACCAGGGGAAAAGGCTGCCAATGGCAGATCATTGAGAGAATAAGGGGTGTGAATGGCCAAATGGCAGAGAAGCTAAAATGAAGATGTTGGGGGAGCTGGGGGGGAAGGGGGCAAAATATGGATGGAATAGATGTTAACTTTAGAAAAGAGGAAGCAAAGGGGGAGAAAAGGTAAGGGGTAAAGTAGGGGAAAAGAGTGGGGGGAAAGAAAAATGAAGAAAGACAATAAAAAAAGGTAGCGAACAGTAAAAAATTAAATAAAATAGACTGAAAACAAAGGGCTCGAGGTGGGGTAGAGCAAATCATCTGAAGTTGTTGAATTCGATGTTGAGACTGGAAAGCTATAAGTGCCTAGCTGGAAGATGAGATGCTGTTCCTCTAGTTTGTGTTGAGCTTCACTGGAACATTTAATCTACAGGTTTCCTGAACTGCTGGCACATACCTGATTGACTTATCCTGGGGATAAGTCACGATGTGGGGGTGCTGGCATTGGATTGGGTTAGGCACAGTAAGTCATCTCACAACACCAGATATTCTGGGGATAGTGTCATTAAGTGTAAAAAGGTCAGATGTATTTTTGGATATTGTAGGATGCTACCAGAATGATAAGATTTTTTTTTCATTCATTCATGGGACATGGGCGTCACTGGCTGGGCAGCATTTATTACCGATCCCTAGTTGCCCTTGAGAAGATGGTGGTGAGCTGCCTTCTTAAATCGCTGCAGTCCACTTGCTGTGGGTTGACCCACAGTGTCGTTAGGGAGGGAATTCCAGGATTTTGGCCCAACGACGTGAAGGAACAACGATATATTTCCAAGTCAGGATGGTGAGTGGCTTGGAGGGAAATTTGCAGATTGTGGTGTTCCCATGTATCTCTCGCCCTTGTCCTTCTAGATGGAAGTGGTCGTGAGTTTGGAAGGTGCTAAGGATTTTTGGTGAATTGTTGCAGTGCAGCTTGTAGATAATACACACCGCTGTGACTGAGCGTCGGTGGTGCAGGGATTGAATGTTTGTAGATGTGGTGCCAATCAAGTGGGCTGCTTTGTCCTGGATGGTGTCAAGCTTCTTGAGTGTTGTTGGAGCTGCACCCATCCAGGCAAGTGGGGAGTATTCCATCACATTCATGACTTATGCCTTGTAGATGATGGATAGGCTTTGGGGAGTCAGGAGGAGAGTTATTCATTGCAGTATTCCTAGTCTCTGGCCTGCTTTTGGAGCCACTATGTTTATGTGGTGAGTCCAGTTCCGTTTCTGGTCAATGATAACCCCAAGGATGTTGACAGTGAAGGATTCAGTGATGGTAACACCATTGAATGTCAAGTGGCAGTGGTTAGAGTGTCTCTTATTGGTGATGGTCATTGCCTTGCATTTGTGTAGCAAGGATGTTACTTGCCGCTTGTCAGTTCAGGCCTGGATATTGTCCCCATCTTGTTGCATTTGAACATGGACTGCTTAAGCTGCAGATTGCTTTGTAAATGTAGTGAGTTATTTGTAGCAACTTTCCCAGCATCAGTTGATTAAGCTGTCTTCAAAAATCAGCACTCAGCCTCCAATTTCACCATTACAGCCACTATGGCTGCAGGTGTAAAGAAAGAAAGACAAAACCTATGCTTATACAGCACCTTTTACAATATCCCAAATCGCTTTACAGCCAACTTTTGAGTTGTAGCCACTGGCATAACATGGGCCATGTTATCAATTGGTGGAGCGGCCTTGAAGGGCCAAATGGCTTATTAATGCATATATCCATTTTATTCATTTTGGATGAATGAGATGGCTATTGTCATTCATAATTATCTTACAACAGAGTGTGGAATTATGGCTGGAGTTCTGTTTATTTTGTTGCTAATGGAGGTTTACTGTGAGCAGGCTTTGTGGCGTAAAATTGCCACAACAGGAATGTGTAATGGATTCATAGTGAACCAATCACCTGCTCTACACTGCACGATTTCAATTTACTTCAACCTTGTCTTTTTGCCTATTTACCCATTATCCCATCTTTTTCTTGATACATGAGTTTTCTGAGGCGTTAAAATATCATGATAAAGCCGTGTTGCAGAGTAGGTATCGAATATGAGAAGCATCAATCAGCAGTCTTCAGAATTGCAGATCAAGAAAACACAGGTACGGGGAGTCCTCACTTAAAGCCACTGCTTTATCTGAAACCCCAATAAATGAAGCACGGTTTCCCCCAGGAATCTGACTTTTTTCATTAACTATTTGAAAGGTTCAGGACAAATCCACCTGCCATCAATGTACATTTTGAACTCTGATATAACATCTGTAATTCTCCAATCATTTGACACCAGCCCCATATCTAGGAAAGATTAAAAGATTGTGGCCATTCTCTTCATAATTTCTACCCTTTACTTCCTTCAGCATCCTCAGATGCATCCCAACTAATCCTACAACCAGCTTGTCTAATGCTTTATTTATTTGCAGCCCAACTACCTGATGACTTTCTTTGGTAAAGACATTATCTTAGCCATGCTCTCTTCCGTCACCTGTAGATTCTTTTTTTGGGCCCTATTTGGCATCACTCCTCTTAATACTCTTTTACAGTTAAATGACCTTTTTTGAGAGACAGTGTGGTGTGGACGTAGAAAAACGTTTCTTTTGAGTGGAGAGAAATGATTAGGCACATGAGAAGGAATTAAAAGAGGTAAAACTACCTAAAGTAAATTTGTCTCTCAGGCCATCAATGCATGGTACAAATAATGGCAGCTATGATTATTCCACAACAATCCCACTGTCCCATTGCCTCACTAATAATCAAATATATGTGCAAATGGGAACCTATAAACATTGATGATCATTTTCTTCTCAGGGGTACTTAGATGGGGAAATCAATGCGGTCTTGCTGATGACGTCCCCAACCCATGAACAAATTAAGAAAATCTAATTCACAGCAGAGTTTGGCAAACTTTTAAATCAGGCCATTTAGACAGTGTTAGCTTCATAAAATTACAGGAATTGCTTTCCAGTATGAAGCCTTGTCCTGCCGAGTAAAGCACTATATGAACTTAGAGTGTATTCAATATCGAATTTTCTGAAATTGTCTTTTTTTTTGACTTGCCAAGGGTTAGATGGCCTTTGTAATATTTGAAAAACTTCCAACGACTTCGAGTCTCCAGAATTACCCCGAGTAGGGTTCCCCTCCTTCTATGAGCATACCAAGACAAAATCACTGGTGCAACTTACAGCTCCTAATGTTTGTCGACTTACGCAAAACTCAAAATCTATGGACCTGTAGACTATTTGTCTCCGATCTCAGAACTTAGAGAGCTACAGAGAAACCAGTTCATCATAAGTAGGTGTGAATATCCACCCCATTGCATAGCAATGGCTTCAAACCTCAAATCACTTCGAGTGGACAACAGAATTATTGATTAGGTAGTCATATGAACTAAACTGACCACAGATAACAAATCTTATTACCCAAGAACCAGGGAAAAACCAACCAATTTGCAAACTCCACAGCAGCAAGAAATAACAGCAAAATTAGCCTTAAAACTAAAAAGTGTAACATTGCAAGGTCTGTTCCTTTTCAAGTCTAACAATCAAAAAACCAAGCTCCTAAGTAATAAGATGACAAGCAACTAACTATGTATCCTGCTGGAAATCTACCTCTTTGAGGAAATCCTGTAATGACTTTGATATATGGCTTTGGTTATTAAATTTTCCTAGCTAACTTCGAGAGTAGAAAAGAACCTTTACCAGGCCCGCACCTAGACAAGCTAATAACATAACTTACTAATTATTGCCTTGTTTGTAACTTTCAAAACTATTCTCGGGAGTGAGTATGAGCGCATGAATAGCATTAGATTTTTGGCATGAACTTGTGAATGGATGTAATCTTCATTTAAGCCCATGAAGAGCATAATGCTGGTTATTCAAATTCACTGTAAATTCAAGCAAGAGTAAAGAAAAACCCACACTTCCTTTTCAAAAACACACTGATTACAGACAGTAAATGAAGGGAACAGAGGTTTCACTTGTCCCTTCCAGTTGTAACACTGTGGATTCTACATCAAGGGTGCTCCACCTTTTCTTTATTAAAAACTGTACAACAAAACTATAATAGTCAGTATATAAGCCAGTCATGAGCACAATATTATGCTGCATATGTCTGATGTTCTTTTGCCTTTCTAATGTCAAGACTTGTAAGGAGTGATAGAATTTCAGTTTTAAAATGTTACAAAAATTACCAGACACTTAAGGCCCCATTCTTGTATTTTTAAAATACATTTTTTATTCATTCAAAGGACTTAACCATTGCAGGTAAGTCCAGCATTTACTGCGCATCCCTAAATGTCCTCATTAATGTCGAGCTGCATTAGTGAATATATCTGCAGGAAGTTATGAATCAATCACATTGCATGGGTCAGAGTAGGCCCTGAAGGATGGGCTTACACAACAATCTAGTTCCATGGACATTATTACTGATAGTAGATTTTTAATTCCACATTATATTTAATTAATTGAATTTAAATTCCTCAGTTATTGCGGCAGGATTTAAACTCATATCTCTGGATCATTAAGTCCTGATCTCAGGGCTACCAATCCCGTAACGTAACTATTATACTGCCAAATCTTGTACATTGCCAATATGGCTGAGTCTGAGCCCATTTACTTTCCATAAAGCTATCTTACTATGTGCATGTGCATAATCTCCTCCCCTTAAAGCAAAACTAAAATGTTTCTGTTCCCATTCCTGTGATCATATACTAGATTCAAGTTCCCTTTTGCACCTAATGTCACAACACAAACACCAATAGGTCTAGAGAACTTAAGCTAACTAGTTAAATGTCAGTGTTATTGGAAGCTTCATTCAGATATAGTGGAAAAACATTTAGAATCCAGAATTACAGGATTTTAGAAACATGCAGCAGAAGAGAGGGCTGATCAGTCCATTATATGTGCTAGCTCTATGAGAGATGAATCATAGTAAATTCTGTACTTCTTTTAAGGGTCTAGATTTTTGACCACAAGGCTGTAAATTTGTCTTTCTCAAGTACCTGGCCAACTGACTTTCAGGGTTAGGGATATAGTAATCAACTACATAAGCTTTTCAGGTAGAGTGCTCTTGCTCCTGACAACACTCAGTAAAAAGGTTCTCATCTCTCCTCTAGATCTTTTGCCAACAGTTCTAAATCAATGACTGTCAACTACTGACCCACTTGTTAGCAGGAATGATTTTTATCTATCTATTCTACCAAATCCCTTAACATCTTGAAAATCTCCATTA
Organism: Carcharhinus amblyrhynchos; assembly: GCF_965287045.1. Classification (NCBI taxonomy): domain Eukaryota; kingdom Metazoa; phylum Chordata; class Chondrichthyes; order Carcharhiniformes; family Carcharhinidae; genus Carcharhinus; species Carcharhinus amblyrhynchos. The sequence goes on from NC_137340.1 coordinate 43,200,286, forward strand.
TTATGAATAGGCAGCACGAAAATTCAAAAGGGATGTTCATGCTTGAAAAATCTTATTTAATTCCAATTATTTAAATGTTATTGAAAGGTATGTTTAGTAGATTTATGACTAAGGTAAGGGCATACGCAGTCAGGGATAAGGGGCAAAATGTATTGGTAATTTGCCACAACAAAAAACAAAGAATGGGGTTAAAGATAGCTACTCAGAATGGTAGGAGCTGGGAAGTGGAGTTCCACATAAATCAGCGCTGGGATCATTGATCACCATTTTCATAATTATTTGGACTGATGAACTGGAAGTACAATATCAACATTTTCAGATTAATACTGATGATGTGGAATTGCCAGCATTGGACTGGGGTAGGCACAGCAAATAGTCTCACAACACCAGGTTAAAGTCCAACAGGTTTATTTGGTAGCGCAAACTTTTGGAGTTTTGAGGTGAATGATGAAGGGGCAATGCTCCGAAAGTTCGTGGTACCAAATAAATCTGTTGGACTTTAACCTGGTGTTGTGAGACTACTAACTGTGCCTACTTAATACTGAGGAAGGGTATGAGAGGTCAATGTTAACAAACTTGCAGAATGAATGTGGAAATGGAAATTACTTTTCAAGTGTAAGATGATGCATTTTGATACGAGAAGTAAAGGGGCCTTGGAAAATAGAAGTGTGAATAGAGTGGGAAACGAAGGGTACCTAAAGGGATCAAAGAATGAGGGAAGGTGGGATCAGGATATTGAATTGTTGTGACCAAAATAAATGACGGAGCAGGCTAGGGGCAAATGGCCTACTCCTAAACACTAATGACACTAAAGTCGGTGGAATTGTGGAATGACACTGACGCTAAAGTCGGTGGAATTGTGGAATGACACTAAAGTCGGTGGAATTGTGGAATGACACTAAAGTCGGTGGAATTGTGGAATGACACTAAAGTCGGTGGAATTGTGGAATGACACTAAAGTCGGTGGAATTGTGGAATGACACTAAAGTCGGTGGAATTGTGGAATGACACTAAAGTCGGTGGAATTGTGGAATGACACTAAAGTCGGTGGAATTGTGGAATGACACTAAAGTCGGTGGAATTGTGGAATGACACTAAAGTCGGTGGAATTGTGGAATGACACTAAAGTCGGTGGAATTGTGGAATGACACTAAAGTCGGTGGAATTGTGGAATGACACTAAAGTCAGTGGAATTGTGGGCAGTGCGAAAGGATGTTGCAGGTTACAGAGGGACATAGATAAGCTGCAGAGCTGGGCTGAGAGGAGGCAAATGGAGTTCAATGCAGAAAAGTATGAAGTGATTCACTTTGGAAGGAGTAACAGGAATACAGAGTACTGGGCTAATGGTAAGTTACTTGGTAGCGTGATTGAGCAGAGAGATCTCGGTGTCCATCTGCATAGATCCCTGAAAGTTGGCACCCAGGTTGATAGGGCTGTTAAGAAGGCATACAGTGTGGTAGCTTTTAGTGATAGAGGGATTGAGTTTAGGAGCTATGAGGTCATGTTGCAGCTGTACAAAACTCCAGTGCAGCAGCACTTGGGAGTATTGTGTACAGTTCTGGTTGTCGCATTACAGGAAGGTTGTGGAAGTATTGGAAAGGGTGCAGAGGAGATTTACCAGGATGTTGCCTGGTATGGTGAGAAGGTCTTATAAGGAAAGGCTGAGGGACTTGAGGCTGTTTTTGTTAGAGAGAAGAAGGTTAAGAGGTGACTTAATAGAGGCATATAAGATGATCAGAGGATTAGGTAGGGTGGACAGTGTGAACCTTTTTCCTCGGATAGAGATGGCTAGCACGAGGGGACACAACTTTAAATTGAGGGGTGATAGATATAGGACAGATGTCAGAGGTAGGTTCTTTACTCAGAGAGTAGTAAGAGTGTGGCATGCCCTGCCTGCAGTAGTGGATTCACTAACATTAAGGGCATTTAAATGGATAAATATGTGGATGACATTGGAATAGAGTAGGTTAGATGGGATTTAGATTGGTTTCACAGGTTGGCACAACATCGAGGGCCGAAGGGCCTGCACTGCACTGTAGTGTTCTATGTTTCTAAAGCAATCAAAAGTAGTAATGCAGGTGAGCAAAGCCATAGACAAATTTTAAAACATTAGGAGTAATATTTAATCTAGGTTATGAGAGTTTTACCTGTCAACTAGAGAGCCAATGAGAGAAGGTCATCAGCAAGGGCAGCGATGTGACTCAGTGGGCCTCTCATTTCCCAATGTCAGGTTCCTCAGTCAGGAACTATGTCTTTGAACAAGGGATACTCCGATCCCCTGGGAGTCCATAAGCAACAGCAATAGGATTAGCTTTTCACAATTCCTGCATGGCAACTACCCCATCCGCCACTGGTTGAACACAAGCAGTGGGGGGTGAGGGGATATTGAGGCCCTCAAGTGGGCATTAATTGGCCATTCAGGGCCTCAACCACTGGTGGAGTGGGAAGGCCATATTTCCTCAGAATTAATCAGGGCATGGTTGGAATGCCTTCATAGTCGTTTTAGGGAAGAGTATTAAATTCTATCCAAAGTTTCATTTCTGGAGGAATAAAATGCAAGAGATAACAGAAATCACATTAGACTTCCATAAAGTTGGCTGGACTACACCAGAGTACTGTGCTTACTTCTGTTCTCCATATTACACAACAGTGTACAGGTATTGGAGAAGGTACAGAAATGTCTTTTGAACTGGGAGGAAGGGGAGATGATGGCCTAGTAGTGTTATCACTGGACTATTAATCCAGAAACTCAGCTAATGTTCTGGGGAACTGGGTTCGAATACTGCCAAGGCAGATGATGGAATTTGAATTCAATAAAAAAAATCTGAAATACAGAATCCACTGATGATCATGGAGCCATTGTTAATTGTCAGAAAAACCCATCTGGTTCACTAATGCCCTTTGGGAAAGGAAATCTGCTGTCTGGCCTACAAGCAACTCCAGAGCCACAACAACATGGTTGCCGTTGGGCAACTAGAAATGGGCAATAAATGCTGGCCACTCAGTGACACCCATATCCCATGAATGAACAAAAAAAAAATCAAGAATGAACAGGCTGGGTTCACGAGAAAAAAAATTGTTGAAAGGCGAGCTGATAAGAGATAGGTTTACTAGGCCAAATGAAAATCTTTTCACTCGTGGGGAATTCTGGAACTAGGTGTCATAAATATAAGGTGATAATCAAGAGAAACTCCTTCACTCAAGTGGTTAGCAGGTTGAATGGGCTCCCACAGTGGATTAGTTGAGGCAAATAGCATTTATATCATCATTCGAGAGGTAGCTAAGTAAATACTTAGGGAGAAAGGAATGGAATACATTGATAAAGCTAGATGGAATAAGACAGGAGGAGACCTGTTTTCTGTGCTGTAAATTCAAAGCAGTAAGCTATTAAAATACTATCTTTACCCCTTTCTAAAACACTACCACAACACTATAAAACAGAAGTTATCTTCTGGAAATGATTTCTTCATGGAAGCTCTATAAACTAATTTCAAGACAGGCAATACCAGATATTGAAATAGTACTCACAGGACTTTGTAGTATTTGAGAAACACGCTTTCTCTGTTCCATTAGGTTGAAATCCTGTCGCAAATCTGGTGACATGTTTCGCTCACGAATATATTCAGGGTCATTTTCATTGATGCGGTCAAAATAGCTCCCTTTATGAATCCCACTGGGAGGAGGAGGGGAAGTTACCACCCCTTGGTTGGCATCACCACTCATGGTCACTGGTATCTTTTATCTGTTAACCTACAAAGAAACAAGTAGATTGTTAATGCTGTTGCACAGCAAGCAAAAATAGAAACAGGATATAACACTTGAAAATAAGCCCTTTAGGTTTTAAGAAAAAACATACAGCTACAACATCTTCCTTATTAAAGGCCAAGAAAACAAAACTATTGCCAGAAAATAAGACAATTCAATGCAAAACAAGTCCACTGCTGGTGATATTTTGAAGACCACTGCATGGCAACATCTTAAACACATTAGCCCAGGCATTTTTACTGCAAGAAAAATCCACAGAGTATATATTTACTGTTAGCAAAAGGAGGAAAGCAAGTCTTAAAAACAAACCAAATAGTTACAGTAACTTCATTCATCTAATCTCTACATAAATTGCAGCATTGTATCAAGAATGAAATAGTCCACTTTACTGTACAACACAGTAGAGCACAAAAATGATTGCTTAATCCCCTCCAGTCAATTCCTTGGTTTAAGGCATTTCAGGTGGCAATCATAGGCTGTGGCATCTCATGTACGTGAGCAAAGGAGATTAGATGGCATTATTTGCACAATGGAATCCCCTGTTTCTCTGAACTGGTAAAACAATGTTGGCATAGGTTTGGAAATAGGTGTCTCCCATTTTTCTTGGTGCTCCTGTAGGAGAATTAAACAGCACCTCGAAGTAAATGGGAGGAACATGTTAGCCCCATGTCCCTTAGGGGAAGACAAATATGTTTGAAAGATTTTAATTTTTGACCAAGTCAATTTCACCTTGCACATCCATTCTAACCTATTTAAACATGTTGGTACATTATTCTAGTCTTCTGATCAAACTATTACTTTTCTCCTAGGCTTAATTTTCTTGGGCAGCTTGGTCGCACAGCAATTAGCACTGCTGCCTGACAGCACCAGGCACCCGGGTTCAATTCCTGGCTTGGTTCACTCTGTGTGGAGTTTGCATGTTTTTCCCCATGTCCTCATGATTTTCCTCCAAGTGCTTCAGTTTCCTCCCCCAGTCTGAAAGACATGCTGGTTAGGTAGCCATGCTAAATTCTCCCTTAGTGTACGCAAATGTACTGGAATGTAGTGACTAGGGGATTTTCACATTCATTTCATTGCAGTGTTAATGTAAGCCTACTTGTGACACTAATAAATAAATTTTAATTTAATCATGGTTACGAATGCTAGTCTCCCCGAATAATTCAAATAAAACTGGTTACAAAAATTGGACATGCAAGGTAGAAAGAAATTTCAGGTGACACCTTAAAACTATTAATCTGAAAGACAAAGCAACGACGATATTTAGTTGAACAGTAACTGACATGATTGATTATATTCTGAACATGTTTTGATTTAAATAAAGACTTATTTTGATGCCTTTAATTATTTTTTCCTATTTGAATTACAACATCTCAAAATTATGTTGAGATTTAAAATGCCATATATTTGCACAAGATTTTCACATAACAGTAAGTTAAAACATTGAAATATCCAAGGGTTAAGAAATGATAAACTATTTAAAATGAATTCATTACAGGAAAAATATGTGCAAAGAACAGTACCATGTTTACATTCTTTCCCATTTATTTCAGTTACACATTCAAAGGCAAGACTTGCTGCAATTTTGCCACGTTAGTTCTCGCTGAGAGGAAAAACTTACTCAGATGACTGGCAGTGACTTCTTTCAGGCAAACTATTCAGGACACCATTATTTGGCATCCATTTCACTCCTGGATGCCAATCCTGGCACAGGAATACAACTGAAAAGCTCATTAGTTGACATGGTTAGTTTCCAAGAGTGTTCTTTTGAATTGTTCAAACAAATCCTTCTTCTCACAGGCAGGATGAAGAAGTTTTCCATGGGAAGATAAGATAAATTCTGAAATATTTCCCTCCTCTTAGTGCATTATGACTCTTTAATCTTGCCGATGTTTCTGTGCTTCTGCCTGATCACGTAGGCAGGATAGTTGGAAATGAAGTATGACATGTTTTTAGCAAATCAAGTAAAAAAAAAATGCAAATTCTCACAAATTGAGATGTTTAAGAATGAGATTTTTTTTTTCCCAATTAGCTCTCTTGAAATCCCAGCAAGCTGCATCAAGACTAAAGCTGAAGTTCCAAAGTCAGGAAAATTTTACATTAGCAATGCCCACATCCCATTAATGAATTTTAGAAAATTACTCTCATAACTATTCTATTTGTTTGTTGTCAATAGGTCCTAGTTGGGGTTTGTGGATCCTCGGGGGGTGGGAGGCGGGGGGTTGCGGAGGGTCCCTGGTGCTGGCTCCCACATGACTGATAAATGCTGGTTTGAACAATGCAAAACTTAAAAGGAAGCCAACTCAAAATTAAATGGACCAATCAAACCAAGACCTCTTGAAGTACTGGATGCTTACAGACTACCTAGTCAGCCTATCAGCAGCTAGTGCTCCAAGAGGTCTTGCTGTAATTGTCCCATGTTGGGGGGTGGGGGGGCGGCAAGTGTGTCCGGGTGTTTCTGTGTGAGGATGGCAACGTGGAGGTGTGTATGTTTGTGTCTGTGGGCATGAAGGTGAGTCTGTGTAAAGACGTGAAGGTGTTTTTATGTGAGTGAATGAAAGAGCGCGAGTCTGTGTAGGACAGAGGGGTGTGTGTATGTGAAATTAGAATCAGCTTTTCAGCATCATTTCTCTCATTTAATACGACATGTATATTTTTACTCAGAGAACATTTGTATAACCAGATTAATGTATCATAGAAATAGCTAGAAAAGACTTGTTTACATTTAATTTCTGTATTCACACCTATTTTGCAGCAAATAAAGGTGACAAAATTGAGAATATTTGGGGCTTCACGATGCTCTTGGGAGGCCGATGAGGGTTCTGCAGCTAAAGTTTGGGAAATCCTGGCTTAGTACAACAATAAAACATTACAATGTATTAGTACAACAAATAATATATTTCAACTGGTTTTCTGTATGCTGTAACAAAGTTCTGTAAATGTCAGCGTAGTGCACAGCTCACGCGTCATTATTAAATGAGGCTTAGTGGTTGAATGCTAATCAAGTTTCTTTGCGCGTTTTAAAGCATTTCTGCAGCACCACCAGCTGAACAATTTGAGGCATCCAGCACAAAAAAATGTTGAAATCTCATGAAAGTATTACATTGCTTAGTGGAGCAACAGGTCTGCTTGGTCCTGGTGCTACTCCCACACCCTTATTTTGAACAAGGCTTGCAGAAAGATACATCAGTCAATTTTTACATTCAAAATACAGCTTTAAGTATGTAAACCTTGCCAGAGAATGTATCCCATAATATTCAATTACTATTGTTAACAATTTGGGAGAAAAGGTACACCTAACAATTCAAACAAATACCTACTGCAGCTCCAAATTGGAAACTGTAATTCCATAATCAGGTCACATACAATTCAACAAATCTTCACTCTGCCCCACAATTTGGTAGAAGTGCCGAAATCAAGCACTTAGTCAAAAAGGACCGTAGGAGGAGAGGTAATAAGCCGTGGATAACGAAGGAGGTGAAGGAAAGTGTTAAATTAAAAGCGGAGGCGTTTAGAGTAGCTAAGAGTAGTGGGCGAGAAGAGGATTGGGAGAGGTTTAAATGTCAACAAAGATTGACAAAGAAGTTGATAAAGAAGGGTAGGAGAAACTATGAAGCTGGACTAGCGCTTAATATAAAAAAGGATAGCAAGAGTTTTTATAAATATATAAAAAGGAAGAGGCTGGCTAGGGTGAACGTTGGTCCCTTAGAGGATGAGAAGGGGGACTTAGTGGTAGGGGATGGGGATATGGCGGAGGTCTTGAATAACTTTTTTGTTTCAGTCTTCACGGAGGAGGACGTGAATAATTTGCCGGATGGAAAGGTGGTAGGACTGGAGGGTCTTGATGACATTACTGTTACTAGAGAGGTGGTGCTCGACAGACTGGAGGGGCTGATTGTGGACAAGTCCCCAGGACCGGATGGAATGCATCCGAGGGTCCTGAAAGAAATGGTGGAGGTGATAGTGGGTGCCTTGGTGGTTATTTTCCAGACGTCGCTGGATTCTGGGGAAGTGCCGGAAGATTGGAAAACGGCTAATGTTACGCCGTTGTTTAAGAAGGGTGCCAGGCAAAAGGTGGGGAATTATAGGCCTGTTAGTTTAACGTCTGTTGTAGGTAAAATGTTAGAATCTGTCATCAAGGAGTAAATAGCGAGGCATCTTGAGGGGAACTGCTTGATAGAGCAGACGCAGCACGGTTTCCTTAAAGGGAAGTCGTGTCTGACAAATTTACTGGAGTTCTATGAGGATGTGTCTAGGGCGGTGGATAGAGGAGAGCCGGTGGATGTGGTCTTTCTTGATTTTCAGAAGGCGTTTGACAAGGTACCTCACAAGAGGTTTTTACAGAAGGTCAGGGGGCATGGAGTTGGGGGTAGGGTGTTAGCATGGATAGAGGACTGGTTGTCAAATAGGAGGCAGAGAGTGGGGGTCAATGGGTGCTATTCGGATTGGCGGATGGTGACTAGTGGAGTGCCCCAGGGGTCGGTGCTGGGGCCTCAGCTATTTACCATTTATATAGATGATCTGGAGGAGGGAACCGAGTGTAGGGTGTCGAAATTTGCTGATGACACCAAAATTGGTGGAAAGGCAAATTGTGCGGAGGGTGGGGAGAGTCTACAGAAGGATCTAGATAGGCTGGGCGAATGGGCCAGGAAATGGAAAATGGAATTTAATGTTGGCAAGTGCGAGGTGGTCCACTTTGGTAGGAATAATGGTAGGAAGGATTATTACTTACGTGGAGAAAAACTGCAGCAGGCGACGGTGCAGAGGGACCTCGGGGTCCTTGTGCATGAGTCGCAAAAACCCAGCTTGCAGGTGCAGCAGGTGGTCAGGAAGGCAAATGGGATGCTGGCCTTCATAGCGAGGGGGATTGAATATAAAAGTAGGGAGGTCTTGCTGCGGCTGTATAGGGCATTGGTGAGGCCGCAGCTGGAGTACTGTGTGCAGTTTTGGGCGCCGCACCTGCGCAAGGATATTTTGGCCCTGGAGGGAGTGCAGAGGAGGTTTACTAGGCTGATGCCGGAGTTGAGGGGGTTGAGCTATGAGGAGAGGCTGAATAGATTAGGCTTGTACTCGTTAGAGTTTAGAAGAATGAGGGGAGATTGAGACGTATAAGATGATGAATGGGATGGATAGGATAGAGGTGGAGAGACTCTTCCCGCTCAGAAAGGATAGTAGGACTAGGGGGCATAGCCTCAAGATAAAGGGGGGGCGGTTTAGAACGGAGTTGAGGAGGAACTTCTTCACTCAAAGGGTGGTGAATCTCTGGAATTCTCTGCCCGTTGAAGTGGTGGAGGCTGCCTCGCTAAATATTTTTAAGACGCAGGTTGATGGGTTTTTGATGAGAGAGGGGATTAAGGGTTATGGGGAGAGGGCGGGAATGTGGAACTGAGCCACGACAGGTCAGCCATGATCTTATTGAATGGCGGGGCAGGCTCGAAGGGCTAGTTGGCCTACTCCTGCTCCTATTTCTTATGTTCTTATGTTCTAAGCGGGCTTGGTGAAACCCAGTACAATAGATTCTGTGTTAACCAACACTCTACCAACCGGAATTCTCCCCCAGTACAAATCATCACAAGCAACTACGAAGTTATCTGGATCTGATACCTGCATAATGCATCGTTTTGTACTTTGATTTATGTTTTATGAAGATTGGAAGTAAAAAGAATAATGTTCTTTTACTTCCTGAATACTTGCATATTAGTTCATGCTACAAGAGTTGCACTGTATTCCATCGGTAAATGGAACTCTGTTAGCTAGCATTTTTATTAATTGGCATTACCCATTCCCCATGTAGGGCCCTGCAATAGTAATGTCTGAAGGGAACTGATACAATGTAATGTACAGCTGAAAACAGAGAAGCAGCAAGTATGAGAAAGAACACACCGCAATTAAGTTACGTTCATTTACTGGGTGTTCCCGAGTGTCATTCTCCAAGTACACAACAAAACTACAGACAAGGATAATAGATGTGCACTTGCAAAATCATCGGAATAAGAACTTTAAGCAAATAAGAGTCAGAAAGGCGAAACCTTTCACAGGTGTGTGCCACACTGCTGGCTATGGAGAAAATCAATTGGCTAGTGTGGACGTGAGCAGAAGATATTCTGCAAATGGATTCTAAAGCTGGCTGTAGTAAAAGTCAAGACTGAACACGTCTACTTTCTCAGAAGAGTGAAGAAATTCAGCATGCCTGCTGTGACTCTCACCAACTTTTTATAGATACACCATAGAAAGCTTAATTTCTGGTTATATCACATCTTGCTATGGTTCTTGCTCGGTCCAAGACCGCAAGAAACTACAAAGGGTCATAAATGAAGCCCAGTCCATCAGTCAAACCAACCTCCCACCCTCTGACACTGTCTACAGTTCCTGCTGCCTCGGAAAAGCAACCAGCATAATTAAGGACTCCACACACCCTGAACATACTCATATACTTCTTTCATCAGGAAAAAAATGCAGAAGTCCGAGGACATGTACCAACTGACTCAAGAACAGCTTCTTTCCTATTGCCATCAGACCTTTGAATGGACCTACCTCTCACTAAGTTGATCTTTCTCTACACCCTAGCTATGACTGCAATATTACATTTTGCACTTCGATCCTTCTCTGTAAACTGCATGCTTTGTCTGTACAGCACCCAAGAAACAATACTTTTCACTGTATACTAATACATGTGACAATAATAAATCAAATCAAATGAAATGAAGGTCAAATTAATACATTGCGTAAATAAGAACACTGAAATAGCCTCTGGAAAATTGACTGCAAAATTCGCATATGGGAAATGTACGAGTAAAAATGGTGGGAGTTTTGGCATCGGAGGAGTTTTTGGTGAGAATGTGGAGCAGTGGAACTCTTATACTGAGCATTTTGATTATTTTGCACTGGTGAACAGAATAGATTAAGACATTATGATGCCCATTTTCCAGAGCATGATAGAGGTAAAACTTTTAATCTCCTCAGCAGTCTTGTGCAACTTGATGAGCCAGGCTCAAACTTATAAATTGTGGCAATTTTGCAAGCACGTTTTTCTCCTAAACCCTTGGTGATTGCAGAGTGCTTTACATTCCATTGAGGAAATGGATGTTAAAGAAGCTGCATGAAGGCCACTGCGGAGTCGTATGCATGAAGGAAACAGCAAGAAGTTTTTTTCTCGTGGCCTGTACTTGATGCTAAGAGCAAGGAAAAAGTTAAAACATGTTCTTCTTGTGCAATGATAAGAAACCTGCCACTCTTAGCAACCCTGCATCCATGGAAGTGACCTGATGAGACTTGGCAACATGTGCACGTGGATTTTACAGGACCTTTCAAAGGACACGTGTTTTTACTAACTGTTGATGTTCACACCAAATGGTCAATGTGATGACATCTACCTCATCTGAGATGACCACTGAGAAGCTCAGAGAAGTATTTGTCCTTTTTGGTTCCCTTCTGTAGTAATGTATGCAGGGAAGATGCAATGCAATGTAATACTGGAAACAGGGAGAAGCAGCAGGTATGAGACAGAACACACCACGATAAAGTTATGTTCTTTTACCGAATGTTCCCGAGCATCATTCTCCAAATACACACTAGATACTAAAGATGTACTGTAGTAGTTCTTTCAAATCTCACAATAGCATACTTAACTCTTCAGTGGTGTTCCAAATCTCTGCTTTCACAGTTTCAGAAAACCACCAGAAAATTCAGAGGCATCTCCTAATTTTACACCCCACCACTCTTTAATTAGCCCTTGGAAAATTCTTACAAAATTCACACTGGACAAATCAACCAATGAGAGTTACCATCACAATGAAAAGATGGATGCTCGCATTTAATTAGCTACATTGCCAGCTAGGTTGACTTCATGCAGTCAGACTCAATCTGTAGTGTGCACATTTTTCGCTTAAGATGACATCCAAAGTAGATTTTCATTCTACCAAAGTTGCGATTGTCAGGCTAAGGGGACACTGAAAGGTTCATTGTTTTGAAAAAAAACAGTTTGTGACTGAGTCACTGGGATGTCATCATATTGTTTTTTCTTGATAAGTGTACCTACCGGGAAGGTAGCAGAAGCAGATATGATAGTGACTTTTAAAGGGGCATCTTGATAAATGCATGAATAGGATGGGAATAAAGGGATATGGTTCCCAGAAGGGGAGGGGGTTTTAGTTCAGATGGGCTGAAGGGCCCACATAATTTGCATATTTGCTCACATTAAAATAATCAATTGTATATTAAGCACCTTAATGTGCTTCTGAAATGCAATAAAATTCTATGCAAGTATTTTTCAGCAAACTACAAAAATATTCTTGAAGCTGAGATTTTAGAACATGTAAAAAACATATAATCAGGCAAATGTAAAGCTAATTATCCTTCATTACGAGTGAAGCATATTATGCTTCAGTTATACAGAGCATTGGTGAGACCACACCTCAAAAAGTGTGTACAGTTTGGGTATCCTTATTTAAGAAAGGGTGTAAATTCATTGGAGGTGGTTCAGAGGTGGCTTTACTAGATGATCCCTGGAATAAATGGGTTGTTTTATGAAGACAGGTTGGACAGGCTGGGCTTGTTGCCACTGGAGTTTAAAAGAGTTGAGGGTGGTTTGATTACAAGATCCTGAATGGTTTGAAAAGGTGGACTTGGAAAGAATATTTCTTCTTTGCAGTGAGTCCAGAATTAGGGGGCACTGTTTTAATATTAAGGATCTCCCTTACAGGACAGAGAAGAACAAAATAATTTCCTCTCAGAGGGTTGTGCAACTTTGGAACTCTCTGCCTTAAGTGATGGTGGAAGCGGGATCATTGAATTTTCTTAAGACAGAGGTAGATAGATTCTTGTTAGGCAAGGGAATTCAAGGTTATCAGGGATAGATGGGAATGTAGAACCTGAAACACAAGGAGATTAATCATGATCTTATTGAATGGTAGATCAGGCTAGACAGGCCAAATGGCCTACTTCTGCTCCTATTTCATATGTTCATAAACCATTTAAATGACTTTTTTGAAAATTGAATTCAAAGGGAAAAAATTCAGCATTTTAAAAAATTTCATAGAACCACAGAATCTACAGTACAGAGGCTGGCCCCTTGGCCCAAACTGGTGCAGGCCGACCAAAAAGCTCATCTAAGCTAACTCCATTTGCCTGCATTTGGCCCATATCCCTCTAAACATGTTCTATCCATGTATCTGTCCAAATGCCATTTAAATGTTGTCAACGTCCCTGTCTCAACCACTTCCTCCAGCAGGTCATTCCACATACACTAGATACTAAAGATTCCTGTATAAAAGGTTGTTCCTTGGGTTCCCATTAATTCTTTCCTCTCTTTACTTAAACCTATGCCCTCTAGTTATTGATTCCCCAACCCTGGGAAAAAGACCGACTGCATTCACCCTAACAAATAAACCTGCTGGACTTTAAGCTGGTGTTGTGAGACTTCTTTCTGCATTCACCCTATCCATTCCTCTTATGATCTTATACACCTCGATAAGACCACCCCTCAGTCTCCTAAGCTCCAAAGAAAAAAGTCCTAGCCTGTCCAATCTTTTCCTATAACTCAGTGTTTTGAGTCCTGGCAACATCATTGTAAATCTCTTCTGCACTCTCTCAGTTTAGTAACTTCTTTCCTACAGAAAGGTGACCAAAACTGAACACGCAATACTCCAGGTACGGCCTCACCAACATCCTGTACATTACAACATAATTTCCCAACTTCTATACTCAATGCACTGATTCATGAAAGCCAGCATGCCAAAGCCTTCTTCACTGCCCTATCTACCTGTGACTGCACCTTTAGAGAAGCATGCACCTGAAACCAAGGTCCCTCTGTACCACGACACTCCCTAAGGTCCTACCATTCACCATGAAAGTCCTACCTTGAGTTGGCTTTCCAAAATGCAACATCTCACACGTTATCTGTATTGAAATCCATTTGCCATTTCTCGGCTCACTTCCCTAGCTAATCAAGATCCTGCTGCAATTTTTGATAATGGTCCTCACTGTCTACAAAACCACCTATTTTAGTGTCATAATCTTTTTTCATTTTTCAAAAATATTACGATGAACAATATATCAAAACTTTTTGCTTTTGTTCTCAAAGTCAAAAATATGATTACACATTATCTTCCCTACATCTGCAATATATTTAAAACTAGACTCATTTCATGGCACACTGTTGTTTCCAAGACATCTAAGCTATGGAAGTCCTTTGCATTCCAGTTTTTTAAAATCCATGTTAAGACCCAACATCTTTTCAAAATTCATGATTACATATGAATTGTGTACCGGCATATTAGTTTCTCACCTAAAGAATAAACAAAACACAAAAATCTGAATATTTAAATTATCAGTTTTCTGCCGCAGGAAGAGATTTTTAATTCACTACATTTCAGAAAGACTTTAATATTGAAACCAATCAAAGTCTAAGCCAGATCATTGAACCCTGAAAAGATTTAGGACTATAAGAGTTTCAATATGGACTTTTCTACTACTCATCACCAATTTGCCAAGTAAACCACTATATTACCAGACTTTCAGTTTCAGCTCCCGGTACTGAGCTCCTTAACTTCATTTCTTTGTAAGTTAAGAGAGTTGTGTTTGAGAATCAATCATTACTTGCCTATTGAGGTCAACTCCCCACTAATTCAATATTTTCACCTACAGCCGAAGACATTTTCAAAAATTAGAAATGCCTTATAATGATTTTCATCTTATAAAATTTCTCAAGTGTCAGTCATTGCATTTTCCATATCAGCTTGCACCAAAAGTGGCCATTAACATTTCTCTATCTCTTGCATGAAGTATCTAAGCACAAGGTACTAAATGTGATGCATGTTCAAATCTTCTGATAAACAGATAACTGCTTAAGGATGTAATATAAACTGCTTTCAGTTTAGCAACCAGTCCACTTAGTTTATTTGCTATCTTGCAGTAAACACCCTTGTGGTGTACATAATCATCCACATTGCCATGACAACGAGTCTTCCAATTACAAAACATTTAAGAAATTATGCTTCAGCAATTCAGCAATTGTTGCAACTCTGCATATTCTTGTATTATTGCCAGCTGGCGTTGGATTAAGGAGCTCTTTATTCTTGCACAAAACCAGCAACAGTGAATAAAAAGAATATTTTTAAACCTCAATATTAATTGTGTTAGTTTAAAATGCAATTCAGTTTCAGTATTCAATTCTATTGTACTTTATGCTGAGTTTTTCTGGTTATTTCTGGCTTGCCCGTACCCAGAATTGTTTTCATCTTATTGTCTTGGGCTATATTTCATCATTGCTGCACCTCACCACAATTCTTTTCTTAAATTACTTTTAAGTCATTTTGAAATCAGTTTTCAAAATCAGCACAGATGATATCCTGCAATGTTACTCACCCCGAAACTGTGATGCTTGCTTTTATTCATTTCATACCTTGGTGTACACTGTTTCATTAGCTATAAATAGATCATTCTTTTTTACCATTTATGGTATTGTAGGCGTGACTGGCCAGACCAGCATCTATCACCTATCCCTAACTGCCCTTGGGGGTGGAGGAGGGAGGAGGGAGAGAGAGAGGAGGGAGGAGGGAGAGAGAGAGGAGGGAGAGAGAGAGGAGGGAGGAGGGAGAGAGAGAGAGAGAGAGAGAGAAAATTCCAAGATTTTGACCCAGAAACGGTTCCAAGTCAGGATGGTGAATGACTTAGAGGGGAACCTTCAGGTGCTGGTGTTCTCAGGTATCTGCTGCGCTTATCCTTTTAGATGGTACTGGTCGTTGGTTTGAGACTTGCTGCTGAAGGAACCTTGGGAAATTCCTGCAGTGCATCCTGTAGATGATATACATAACTGCCACTGTTTGTCAGGCGTTGAAGGATCATATGTTTGCGGAAAAAATAGCAATCAAGCAGGCCACTTTGTCCCGGATGTTGTCAAGCTTCTTGAGTGTTGTTAGAGCTGCACTCATCCATGCAAGTGGAGAGTACGCCATTACATTCTTGACTTGTGCCTTTTAGATGGTGACAGGCTTTGAGGAGTCAGGAGTTAAGTTGTTTGCCACAGGATTCCTAGCCTTTGACTTGCTCTGGTAACCACTGTATTTGTATGGCTAATCCAGTTCAGTTCTTATCAATGGTAAACCACCCCCTCCAGGATGTTGATAGTGATGATTCAGCAGTGGTAATGCCATTGAATGTTGAAGGGCGATAATTTGCTCCTCTCTTGTTAGAGATGGGTCATTGCCTGGCACCTGTGTGGCACAAATGTTACTTGCCACTTGTCAGCCCAAGTATTGTCCAGCTCTTGCTGTGTTTCGGCACAGATGCTTCAGCATCCAAGGAGTCACGAATGGTGCTAAACATTGTGCAGGCACTTGAACATCCCCCTTTGACCTCAGGATGGAAGGAAGGTCATTGGTGAAACATGGTTGGAACTGGGACACTACCTTACCAAACTCCTGCAGTGATGTCATGGAACTGAAATGGTTGACCTTCAACCATCTTTCTTTGTGCCTGGTATGATCACAACCAACAGAGGGTTTTCCCCTGATTCCAGTTTTGCTAGGTCTCCTTGATGCCATACTGCCTTGATGATAAGAGCTCACTTCTGGCATATTCAGCTCTTATGCCTACGTTTGAACAAAGAAAATTACAGCACAGGAACAGGCCTTGAAGACATTAAATAAATGTATTTTCCTAGCTAGGATGACTTTTTGTTTTTTCCTCTCTTTTTTAAAAAAGGTGTCATCACATCTTAGTAAGCATAATTTTTGTTATACCTCTTGATGCAATTGGCACTTAAAGTTATTGAATGAAACAAATAATTGCATAATAAAGGAATATAGACAAAACCTTGGCACTTCATCACTATGATTCTGTGATATCATCTAAAATTTCACATCCTGACATGGGTCCTTCGACAACTGGATAAAGCTCGTTTGTAGTTCTGTAGCCTTTCTTTATGTTCCAATGTCAAAAGCAGGATTTCCCTTTTGTTATATTTAGGTAGCTTCAAAATAAAAGTCACAGATAATATTTATCAAGATCTTTATTCAGTGGTGATGGTTTGCGAACAGAAAATATTAAATCAGTATTACTGGGCTCTCAAATGGCACATTTCCACACATGAAGACAAGTAAATAGTTCAGGACTAAATTAGGAATTGAATGCACACTTTCAGATGTTGACATTATCAGTGCAGTATTTAAAAAGACCAGCAATGAGGAGATCAACCAAATAACCTTGTCCAAACCCTGGGATTGAACTATCCTGGCCTCTAACATGGAAGGTAGCCATAATACCAAAATTATGTGTAAAAACATGGAAAGAAACAATTAATCATGTGTTAGAAAGGGTGAAAACATGAAAGTGAATGAGAGATCAAACTTGACAATCCACAGTAAAGTAATGCATTATACTTGTTTGTTCTCCAAGCATTGCTCACAGTTTAGGTACAGCAAAGTTCCATTTCAGCTTGAGCAACATACTTCAGGCCTAAGCTTAAGAGGGCACCAAATACTTTGACTTAATGACATTTCAATTTCCCATACCATTCATTTAATAACCTCAGTAAGCATGAGGGCAAAATGGAGAGCAAGTGAAAGACAAGTACCAGCGCCTATTGAAATCAACACAATCACCATCATTGACAATTCTGCACCCTGTAGAAATTAGGTGCGAAATGTCAGGTTACAAAAGTAAGCTCAAGAAAATTGGAATTTTTCTCTCTATTGGAACATTTCTATAGCAACAGTCACAATTTCATGATATCCCAAAACATTTTACAACCAATGAAGTATTTCCAAAGCACAGTCATTGCACTGAGATCTTGTGGCAGCACCCCCATCTCTGGGCCAGAAGCTGTGGGCTCAAGTCCCCCTTTGGGATTTGATGGCCACAGAAGATGTAATAATACATGGCCAGGTTGATTATCAGCATGTAAATCCTCCAAATACACCTGATGGAGCAATAAAAGTGGAAAGGTTTGCTAGTCAGCCATGCTGCAGAAAGTGACAAGTCAATGCAGTACTTTGCCAAGTAATCATCTTTACCAAACATAATCATGGACCAATCCCATGGGAGTTCACAGTCATCATCGTCTATTCAGGGTATATGCATAGAGGACTCTACAAAGACCAACATTATAATAGATCTTCTGTTTTTGTGACATTGGTTATTATAAAAGGTTTTGAAAAGGTAAAGGATTATTTTGGTTGATTAATCAATTGATCAAAGACAAACTCTGTTGCTACTAGAAGAATGCATAGAACATTGAACATATAAAAACTACAGCACAAACAGGCCCTTCGGCCCACAAGTTGCACCGATCACATCCCTACATACTAGGCTTACCGAAAACCCTCAATTGTATTAAGTCCCATATACTCATCCAGAAGTCTCTCAAAAGACCCTATCGAATTTGCTTCCACCACCACTGACGGCAGCTGATTCCACTCACCCACCACCCTCAGTGAAAATGCAGAGAGAACGGGGGAAAAAATCTTTTCACAGTAAGGATTATTGAGTGCTGGATGTTTTATCATTGGTTACTGATGCAGAGATTATAATGTGACTTAAAAGAGAATTGGATAATTGGTTCAAAAGGAACAGTTGAGGTACTTCAATTGATTTCAGTAACGTTTGGGATGGGATGTTTACAAAAAGCTCTGGTCCCATGATTGCTATCCAGTGAAGTCAGTTCAAAAGTGCATGCAGGCCTGATTATGGATATCAGTGAAGGAACATGATCAGATTTGATTGTGGTGTCCTGTACGTTCATTCAACATGAAGAATGGTCAGACATCAAACAGACATTAAGCGTTTCAATATGCATATAGGAGCATTTCCAGGGTGCCTATGCAAGAGCCTTTACCAGTAAATTGACTGACATACTTCTGATGCTGAATAAGTGTGTGTACACCAACTGCCATAATGAATTCATGGACATAACCTAATTTCTAGGGAAGTGCTTGTAGAAGAGGGAAGAAAATTTGAAAGGGGAAAGAAAGCCAAATATTTTTATGGCTATGTCAGTGCGATAATAAACATAAACCATTCTTCTTTTCTTCCAACTTATTGCTCTCTAATTAAGATGACACACAGACAGTTTGTTCCTCTTACTAATATTATGCTTCTGACCATCACTAGGATAGTATGCACCGGCTTTTTCTTGTTTTCTTTTTCTGAGTGAAAGCAACTGATATTTCCAACAGCTAAAATATGAAAAGATGAACGCACATCTGCTAATTAGTTTTTAAAAAGTTATATTCTGGAACAGCATCCAGATATTAATGAGGATAATGCAAGGTTGACCAGGCAAAGATTGACTTGTCATTGTTGACGGGCCAAATTTTCTCATTATTGAACTTCATAGTGACTTACTACAATGAAACTCATTAGCAAACCAGTTGGGATCTTATGGAAGTCCAAACTTTTCATTGTCATTGTTCTGATGCTAGCACAGAAATTACACAAATTTAGTGAATACAATTTCATAAAATATCCATTAGACTCAATATGTTAAAAACACCTTGTCAAACAAAAGCAAGGTGCTCTTGTCAGCTCAACCCACTGGCAGTATTCCACCTGGTTGGGTCATACAGTCAAGTCATACAGCACAATCTAAGCAAACACTTCAGTGCAGTGTTAAAGGAATGTGCACTGCTAGAACTGTTTTTGTTTGAATGAGATGTTAAACTGAGGTTCTGTTTGTTCAGCTGGATGTAAAAGATCCCATGGTGCTATTCAAAGAGAGATTTGAGGCTGGAGGGGAGGGCAGATGGGAGGTGATGGAAGTTCTCCTGATGTCCTTCAAGCAGTTTATCCTTCAATCAATATCTTCAATATAACACATTCACTGATCATTTATGACATTACTGTTTGTGGGACCTTGCTGGGTGCAAAGTGACTGCCAAGTTTGCACACAAAACAAGACTACACTTTAAAAACAAGTATTTGGCTAAGAAGCACTGCTTTAATAGTTTGAAAGGCACAATATAAAATAGAGTTCATTATATATTGTGAAACCAAGAACAGTGGCAAATTGACAACTTGTATTTCTTTTGAAGTCCTGAGATTTTGAATCTCATTAAAGCTACCAGAATCAAAGAGACAGGAACTGCTTTCTTACAATATCAACTTGTACACATTATATATTCAGCATGAAATGTTCCAGTTAATTAGAAGTTATATTTCAAAGGGGCATATTCACATTTCCGTTGCAGTGCAATGAGATTTATCCATATAAGCAATACAGATCACAGCGTCCCAGCTTGATTTTTGGTCTTTGTTGAGCTCAGTCAGACACAGTATTATTAACTTCTACTAAACAGCAGAATAACATTGCTGTATATGGTAACACCCTTCCTGGACAGAATGGATATGATTGGATAACTTCCTTGTCAATCACAGCTGAAGACCATGCTGTTGCAAGTGACCAAGTTCAATTTTGTATGCTTAATCATAGGTAACAATCCATTTGCCACTCATTGCATTTTGCTGAAGAAATAACCACTTTATTTAGGTGATGTTGCTATACGTCATAAAGACATTCTTCAAATAAACTATTTGCTGTATTGCACAATATAAATAGACTTTGCTGAATAAATCAACTTTGATTGCTATAAAATACACTGTTTGCTGAATCCTTTCTGATCCAAACCCACCACTAATTCATTACTGGGTCCAGTGCAACTCAATGCTGATAGCACTGTCAATAAACATGCTTAAAAATTTCTTTTTTCACTGATTGCATGGCTTACTATGTTAAAGGCACAACATAAATACAAGTTGTGTTACTGCTCTTGATGTTTTCCAGTAACTCATGTAAACAGCAAATGATGCTTCTTGAGTCAAACTACATCAATTAATTAAGACAAAGTAAGAGAGCACCTAGGAAGAAGTTACATTGTTTGGGGAATAAAGGGTGGCAATAAAAATTGTGCAAAAAGCAGACTTTTTTTTCCAAAATACAAACATCCCTTAAATTAGAAAGAAATAAATTTCAACAGTCTGGTCAAAAAGAAAATCTTAAAGATGCTTATTTCTTGTACTTTGAAAAAAAGGTTTCAACTAAATTTGATTTGCTTTTCATATTACACCAATTGGCATCTGTACTGATGAATATTAATGTTCAAAATGTAGGGACAGAACTATTATTACAAACATACAAATAATATGGGGCAGCACTGAAGAATTTTAAAAAGCATTTTTTAAAAACTGAGTGTGTTATTGTAAGATTAGTACGAGATGTCAGAAAAATTATATTCCCTGTAGTGAGTCATGACTATTGGGGAGTCATAAGTGCACAAAAAACCATTTGCACATATTCTGGAATATTAGGCACTGTAGTGACTGCCAATGAGAACGAAAACAGATGCACAATGTTCTCCTTCATAATAGTCATGAAGCCTGAGACTTAAAAGTTCAAGATTTAAAAATCATCAATCACTCTAAGAAATGGTGACATTCTGCTGGTTTTTACAAAATTCACGGGACATATATATTTTTCAACCCAAATCGTGCAAGCAGGAAGTGGTTGCACAATGCACAGCTAGTGTTACTTTCCTTCTTCAGGTCAGTAACAAACCACCTGCACCTGGGCAGATGAAGAAAAAGTGAAACCTCAAGAAATTGCAGTTCAGATGGTCTGAACTGAAGCACCATACCAGAGAATATTGTTCTCCCAGTGTTAGGGCCACAATTGTTTACAATTTACATAGATGATTTCGAGTTGGGGACCAAATGTAGTGTGTCAAAATTCACAGATGACACTAAGATGAGTGGCAGAGCAAAGTGTGCAGAAGGTGCTGAAAGTCTGCAAAGGGACATAGATAGTCTAAGTGAGTGGGCAAAGTTCTGGCAGATGGAGTACAATATTGGTAAATGTGAGGCCATCCATTTTGGTAGGAATAACAGCAAAATGGAATATTATTTAAATGGTAAAAAATTGCAGCATGCTGCTGTGCAGAGGGACTTGGGTATCCTTGTGCAGGAATCACAAGGAGTTAGTTTGCAGGTTGAGCAGGTAATTAAGAAGGCAAATGGAATTTTGTCCTTCATTGGGATGGAGTTTAAAAACAGCGAGGTTATGTTGCAGCTATAAAAGGTGCTGGTGAGGCCACACCTGGAGTACTGTGTACAGTTTGGACTCCTTGCTTGAGAAAGGTTATACTGGCACTGGAGGGGGTGCAAAGGAAATTCACGAGGTTGATTCCTGAGTTGAGAGGGTTGGCTTATGGAGGTGAGACTGAGTAAGCAGGGGCTATACTCAATGGAATTCAGAAGAATGAGGAGAGAACTTATAGAAACATATAAGATTATGAAGGGAATAGATACGATAGAAGCAGGGAAGTTGTTTCCACTGGCAGGTGAAACTAGAACTTGGGGTCATGCTCAGAATAAGGGGAAGCAGATTTAGGACTGAGTTGAGGAGGAACTTCTTCACCCAAAGGGTTGTGAATCTGTGGAATTCCCTACCCAGTGAAACAGTTGAATGTTTTTAAGGCAAGGATAGATAAAGTTTTGAACAGTAAAGGAATTAAACATTATGGTGAGTGGGTGGGTAAGTGAAGCTGAGTCCACGAAAAGATCAGCTACAATCTTACTGAATGGCAGAGCAGGCTCAAGGGGTCAGATGGCCTACTCCTGCTCCTATTAGTTATGTTCTTATGAATGTACCCCTAAGAGCAGGACACAGGGAGAGGGACAGGGAGCGGTCACAGGAGAAAGTCCTAGGCAGGGACTAAAACAGGGATCAGAAAGAGGTCACAGAAGTTAAAAGAAGTTAACAGAGAAGTAGGTTCGGAGTTAAAGAGAGAGCTGCAAGGAGCAGATCTGAAGCAAAGTGGGCTTGAGAGAAACACTGAAGAAAGATCCAATGAAGCAGCGAGAGGTTGGTGACACTTTACTGCGAGCCTCTGAGAACAGTAGTATTAATTCACATCTACCAGATACTTACTCTGAATATTGGAATACAAGGTAGATATATGCATTGGTAGAGATATTGCTGAGATGAAGGAACAGTGAATATTTGAATCATCTTCTTGCATTTGCATTGAGATTTTCCCCCAACCTTTTTATCTAATGTAATACAGTTCATTTCTCTTTTTTAATAAATAATTAATTTTTTTGGAATTAGAAATTTATCAACAGACTCCTGTGAACATGTTTAGTAATTTCCCTCATGGTTTCTGAAAAGAAAATTAGGATCTATCAAACCAGATTTCATTCTGGGATCTGACATGTCCAATATTATCAACTGGAGTCGTAAAAAGATCAGTGAATTTCAAATAATGCTTTTCACTTTATCTTTTTTGATGTCCTAGCACATCTTTTTCAAAACCGGATCCATGTATATTCAGTCCATGGAGTCTGCACCAACTTGTGAGAAACACCTGACATCCCACCCCAATCCCATTTACCAGAACTTGGCCCATAACCTTGAATGTTATGATGTGCCAAACTCATCTAAATGCTTTTTAAAGCTTGTGAGGCCAATTGCCTCTGCCACCCTCCCTGGCAATGAACTGCAGACCGACACCACTCTCTGGGTAAAAATGTTTCTCCTCACATCCCTCCTAAACCTCCTGCCCCTCACCTTGAACTTATGTCCCTTCGTGACTCACTCTTCAATCAAGGGGAACGGCTGCTTCTTATCCACTCTTGTCATGACCTTCATAACCTTGAACACCTCAACCAGATTGCCCCCTCAGTCTTCTCTGCTTCAATGAAAACAACCCAACTCTTTTCAGAACTTAAATGTTCCATCCCAGGAAGCATCCTGGTGAATCACTCTGCACCCTCTTCAATGCAATCACATTTTCACTATTAGGTTTGTCCTATGTATTCTCATCTCAATATCTCATAATTTCCTCTAAAGAATCCAGAAACCTTTTTATTTAACAGTGCAAGCTGCTGTAAACTTCAAGAATGACCTATTTTGACAATGAAGTTGAAGTAAATGTTTGAAGTTCAGAGCACAATGTCAAGTATCTTCTCTTATCCTTACAGGACAGCTTCAGCCTTTTGGCTAAGATCAAGTATAGTATCAACATGCTGTGCTTGGTTGAAGTCATTAGGTTACACTTCAGCTTCATTTGAAGCAATTTTTACAAATGGCATCTCGGCCTTTTGGCTAAGATGCAAATGAGATCAAGTCTTAGAGGAGGTGCAATGCCTACTCCAATCATCTTGGATCATGTAGATGAAGCCCAAGACAGAAGGTGAGAGCCCTATCTTGTCAGCTTGGATCGGGAATGACTCAACTTGTTCAGACTCTGAATTGGACTTGATATGATTGAATTGGAACAAAAACAAAACTGTTAACATTTAAGTAACTTAAAATCCCCTCTACCTACTAGCAAGCTATTCATTCAATATTTGAGCTGCCAGTCATCCTGATCAGAGAGTGATACTCACCCCAAGGTCAATACTCACCAATGCTCACCACAGAACTTCGTACTATTGTCAGAGGCAAGATGACTGCTGATAATAATTAAAGAAAGTAGCAAAGAAAGGTGATTTTTAAAAAAACTTGTGTAGGCTCATAATGACAGAAAGATTGGGGTGGGGAGGTGTGTGTGTGGCAGGCTGTTGGTGGGGGAGGGAGGCATCTTAACAAAAAGAGTCCAGGACATGCAGGAAAATGGGAGAGTTTCAGATCCATTTTTTGGGGGAGTTCAAACCTGCTATCTTATGTACGCAGCAAATAAAAAAAAACACCTGTGGGGCAGGAAGGAAGGGGGGTGTGCTTATGTTGTCCAAATGCTGGCTGAGAGCAGCAGAGGGTGCCATTGTGTATGTGCAGGTTTCCAGCAGCAGAGGCCAGTCACTCAGCCGTTACTGCTGTTAGTTTGCCTCCCTGGCTTAAACATAGCACCCACCCACCCCCCCCCCCCCCTCCCCAGTTATCAAGAGGGCCTGCGGCCTTTTGTGACCATCTGCTCCAGTCGGGAATTGGCTGACCAACTCCCTCCAGCATTCTTCACACCCCCCCCCCCACCAATCCCCAATCATCTCCCTCCCTCCCGAACTGACTGCTGATGCATCCTTGGCTCATTCATTCATTCAATGTAATATGAACACAGGAGAAGTAGTAGGCAAATTCAGCCCTTCAAGCCTTCTCTACCATTTAATTAAATGATGGCTTTAAATTACATCTGAAAATAATTTAAATAGATTATTCCGCTTCACCCCAGAAATAGGCACAAGGCTGATTGTGCAGGATATCAGATGCCAGTAAGATTGAGAGAGGTGAGAAATCAGGCGTGAACCTGATTTCTTGGCTCTCATACTATCTTACTGGCTCGCCCTGCCCATGTGCTGGTAAGATGGCCCCTGGAGTTTCAGATGGCAGTTGCAAGGTAAATTGAAGGAGAGCAGTTGAAATTAGGTTTAAAATTGTGAAATGCTTCTTTGCTTCTGCGTAATACCTCTGTCAAAACAAGCTGTTACCCATCCAGATATATCACAGTGTTCTTCCAAAGTAATTTATCATTAGTGCTATGCAGCTGAAATGCAACAAGGATAACACTCTTCTGTTAAAATAACAAAGATTATTTGCTCAGATATGCCATTAATTAAATATAATTTAATAAAAAAACCCAACCTTCTTGTTCATCATCAAATATCACAAAAACCAACCCTAAAAAAATTCCCAAAGAAATTTCCACCAGCGGTTTCTATGGCTGTTGTCTTCCAATCAACCACCTTATATATTGCTAGCAAGCACACTTACAACATAATTAATCTACATTAAAACATTCACAGAAACGTTATCTATTGTTAGAATTCTTTGCACCAACTTTCCGTTGCACAGGTCCATGCACATCTGGGCTTGCATTCACCTACCTTAAAAAAATTTGTGTATTATTAGTCACAAGTAAGACTTACATTAACACTGTAATGAAGTTACAGTGAAATTCCCCTAGTCACCACATTCCGGCAACTATTTGGGTCAATGTACCTAACCAGAACGTCTTCAGGCAATGGGCCTTCAGTGTCCCTGCCATTGTTTTGCACATTAAAGTCTTGGGTTAGTGGTATCCATCCTGGTACATTAAAAAACTTTACTTTTTGTTGCACATTTAACTGTCATTCAACCCTGGTCTATCTTTATCAACTTAGAAACCAGTGGAAAGGCAGCCTCCATTTGCATCTATGGGCATCATAGCAAAATGCAGTTCCCCCGAAAGACCATTGTCTCATACTTTGAAAGCTACACATTCGAACATCATGATTTGGAACAATATCCCACAGATATAACAATTAATGTCTCGCACATGGCTGCTCACTTCAAAAAAAAAACATGCTGTGAAATCTCAGCATTCAAGATAAAACTAGTAATTAAATATGCTTACAAGCTTTTTAATTACATGGAAACAAAAGTATCCAGCTCAACTGACAACACTTTAAAACCATCTACAACAAAGTCTCAGGTCTGAATCTGAGATTTTGATAAATGTTAACTCAAGCTCCAACCCAACATTACAACATGGAAACTGCACAATGCAGAAAGCTAGCTGTTTATATTTCAAATAGATTTTTGGCATTCCAGTTTATGTTAAGCATTTAGGCACTTTTTTTTAAGACGAGTAAGGGGTGACCCCAAAGACCTCCGGTATTTAATAGCCCCAGTGCCAGACATTAAAAAAATGCATTCAAGAGGGAAAAATGAAATAAACACTGGGAATATGAGGGAAGCCATGTTAAGCAGCGATATTCCCATTACATTAAAAAAGGTAAGAAAGCCAAGATCCTCTGGACTTCTTCAGAATCATGCAGACTCGAGGCATTGACTCTGTTTCTCTCTCTACCAATCTGTCAGATCTGCTGAGTTTGTCCAGCATTTTCAGATTTCTAGCATCCACAATGTTTTGCTTTTATTCCGGTACTGTGCTTGGCTGAATGCATATAACAATGCCTCGTGATTTCTTTTGAAAGCAGAAGAATGAACGTTTCAATCTGATTGTGTGTTTAGGCTATAACCTATGAATATTTAGAGTCATGAACAACAATGACCTTCCCAATTACATAGACATGAAAAAACCATGACAAAAACACTTAAAATTACTTTGGTCATTTTGAGAAACAGCAATCAATATCCATGTAACTGATATCAATTCAATATCATGACAGACTGAATTGTAACATGTACACACGATAAAGAACCAACCCTCATCACTGAACTCAGCAAAGGTCCTGGCTTTGACCTCTCTCAAGGACAGTAGAAAGCTCTCAACCAAATCTCGAACAATGTCGCCATACACACCACACGTGAAGGATTAGGGGTGACCCAATGTGTAATTATATTCACAAATAACAGAGCACAGAACGCATGACATCAATCTGCCTGCTAAGATCTGTTTTAAGAGGCATCTCATTTCCTCACATGGCATCTCAGGAAGGCCCTGAATAGATAGCTAAAATAGGTATCTTATTATAGCATATCCAGCCATATTGTAGTAGCAGCAGTATCTAATAATAGATTAAGAACAAACAATAACAGGATCATGTACTACTTGTTCATATCTATTGACACTTGATCGTTTATTTTTCATTGAAAACTTTATTTCTTTGATAGTAATGCTAAACATGGGTGAATATCCATAAATAAAAATTTGCATGCAGGCTCTTGTCCATCCATCCAGCATGGAATTTCAATAAGTCACCATGACATCAGATGTAGTAGTGGTATGAGAAAAAAAACTGCTCAGACATCAACAGAGCATCTGTCATACATTAAGCATGACTGGTAGACATCAGATGCTAACTATCAATTAGTAGTATGGCAAAATAATTGACTTTCACCATTTAATTAAGTCCAAAATGTTTTCAGCACAGATTGATAAAAGACCAAGCAACTGTTGAACCAGTGGACTTGCAGTATTACAATTCTTCAACACATATACAGTATGAAATTAGTACAACTTGTATTACTTTGTGTATAATAAATAATACAAATATTTCACATTTTCCAATATTTTTTAAAGCAGCTTTTAGTTAATTTATGTAATTTCTATTCAATTAGATGTACACTTTCAGTAGTGTACAGGGTACACTAAAATTTTACATAGGTAAAATTTCATAGCTTTGCTGGCTCTTATCCCCGGAGAAACAATACTACCTAAATAATCAGTGAATTTTTGGGCACAGCCAAACTACAAAGATCAATGAGCACTGCACATGAATCAAGGGGTATTGGGCATGAGACCTACCAAATCAGAACAAAGACATCTTTCCCAGGAAGCCTATCCAACATGATACAATAGGCCTTAGTATTAGCCTCATGTTTAATGAACTACAACCTATCAAAATAATTCCAGGAAACTACATTGTGTCAACAGGGCTGGATTGATAGTTAAACAATCATTATTCATCAAATCTTTGGCAAAGCCTTATTACACATTTTAAAAGATTGCCAAGTAGATTAATCTTGTAAGAATGTTTTCAATAGTACATTAAAACTTAATCAGTACTTTCTTGGTCTCCCTCTGTTTTTTTGGTAGATCTGGGAGAACAAGACCATAAAATGTCTCAGAAATGCATGATGAGGCCCCTTTGATTTTTCAAGTCAGGCCTTTTGGCATTACATGGACTTAAACGCATCTACGGTATGAATTTTTAAAAATTCATTCACAGTAAGTGGGCATTGCTGGTGAGGCCAGCATTTATTTCCATCCTCAGTTGCCCTCGAGAAGGTCATAGTGAGCCACCTTCTTCATTATAACTAAATGGTTTGCTAGGCATTTAGAAGATGGTTGAGGCTCAAACCACCCTGTTGTGGATCTCATGCCAAACAAAGTAACTATGGCAGACTCTCTACATTAGTAAGCCAGATGAGGTTTACTACAATCTGGCAGATAAATTATCACCATACTGATACTAACTTTTTATACCAGATTTATTTATAAAGTAAATTCAAATTCCCCATCTGCCAAATTCCTCAAGTCTCTACCGTTACTTATGGTATCATCTTATCCATCCTTAATGGCTCCATTCTCATCACAGCCTTCTTTTTTAACTTGGGTGCGCCTGTGAAATATTTACTTTTGCTTTATGTTTTTCGGTCATTTAATTTCATATTTCCTCTTTCCTAATCCCTTTACATTCTCTCTCATCATACACTCCTCTGCTATCTATACACTTAATGTATGCTTCTTTTCCAACCCTCAATAGCTCCTTTTCTGACTCTCACTAGCGTTTAGTTTGTTCCTTCTCATCAGAATTAGTTTTTCTACACTCCATTGAACACCATGTTAAATACTTTCTATTGTTGTTCTACATCATTGTTGTCAAATTGTTGCCCAGTTTATGTTCCCCAAATTCAATTCTCAGCCATTTGTGTTTTTCAGTATTTGCGTCAGAGATTGAATGATCTTAACATCACTTACGCTATAGATTTGTCCCATTCATAAGCAGCTGAATTTATATTTGTATTGGTAAGAAAATTGATGCTTAGCTATTGTTAATTTTCATCCATCACCAAATCACTAAGATTAGAAGTTAGTTTGAAAGGTCATATTTCGTGCTTCCCCTTCACTGTTCTGCACCCATTCTTTTTAGTGCTTTTCATCTCTCCAGTTCTTTGAGCTTCTTTTACATATTATCAGATTTTCACGGCCAAATAGTCATTCATTCCTTCAATTTCACTTCCTCAAAAACTCTAACATACTCTTAATTCAACAAAAGCAGGACATGCCACCTCTCATTCCTCACAGATTTTTGTTGTTTTCCTTTTAAAAAGGAATGCACAATCATTTGTAGAAAGGTCACAGGCAAAAATCACATTATGTGAAGTCACTCCACTCATTTGTAATGATCCGTTATGATATTTCCTGTATGTATCCAGTGACATGAAACATAGCACAGGCTTTTCTTAAACTGTGCATTTTTTAAAAATCTAATTGCTCCATTAACTGAGATCAAGCATTAACAAAATGATTATGAAAGTTATATTTTTGTTGTTCCTGATTTAAATTTCCCTGCAAATTTCTAATCATACTGGAAGGGTGGAAAGAATTGGTTAACAATTAAGTCAGAATGCAATCATTTGAAAGCTATTAATTTGCTGTGGATCTCTCTGTGACTCTATAATTCACAAAGCATTGAGCTGTTTGTAATTTATGCATTCCAAACACTAGCTTGGCTCTGCTGACTATATATTTTGCAATAACTGCTTTTCTTGCTGCTCTTAATGATGCTGCATTTTGCAGTTTAGACCAAGTTGTATTATTGAATGCTGTCTGATTAGCATCTCTCAATTTGTATTAATGTCAATACTTCAGGTCATCCTTAGAAAATATCCAACGTTTACCTGAACATTTGCCATGTTTCTGCAACCTTGTAACTGGTAATGTTCTGTTATGACGGATCTGGACTGGTAAAATTTAACGATGGCAGCATTGCAAGGTTTCACAACTCACAGGGAATTGTTGAAATCACAACTGAATGATAGACTAAGATGGACTCCACCTTCCAGTCTGCCAAAAAAGGAACTGGAGTCTAGGACAAAAAAGTAACTGGTCTTTCTTCCCACTGAACGAAAGAGTAGCTGTTTAATGCTTTCCAGATAGGTAATTCCATATCATTCTTCAACTGCTGTATATTAATCCATGATCAGTAAAAACAAAAACCTTCTGTGTATGTGCTTCAAATGTTCAGTCATAAACAAAAAGAAATTTGCCAATGAGTTTCTTACTAACCTTGAATTAAGTATTCAACCTGTAATATGAAATGGTTTCCCAAAACACAAAATTTGATTGCTAATGTGCTGAAACAGGCATAAACTGATCTTTTTCTTATACAAACAAATTCGCAATTCCAATATCTTGGGGGCATAAATAATAGATTTCAATTGTTCAAACTAGTTATTTAGCCTAACACATAATTCCTTACTACATTAATCTTACCAGATCTTTTCCAGGTCAGTATTTATTTTTAGAGCTGTTATCTTTTCACGATATAAACACACAATTACATGCATGATATTTCAACTAACTTGGATTTTTTGGAATTGAAATGATTTGATTTTTCTGATTCCACTGTATTTTACAATGGCAAAGGCATAACTCAGCAACATGTTGTGCAGTCTACCTTTTGAGCTATCAAGACCATATTGCTGCATTTGATGCATTGCCAATTGCCTATTTCTGATACAACTGAGAACAAAGTAAATATTGGCATAAAATCACGGTGGAGACTTTAAACAGTTATTGTTCATGGCATACTGACTCAGCAAATCTAAGTAGTTTGATTTCCTGACAGGAAATGAATTCCCACTTTGTCTAGCACAGGTCCCTTGTGCAAAGAACACAAAATCTTCCCTTGGAATAGTATTGCATTTATAAGTGCACACAAAATTATAATCACTGCTCAGAGGAATGCATTACTTACAGTAAGGCCAGAAGTGTCCAAGACACATGGGCACTAAATTGCTTCATTATCCAAAAGTAATATTAGTTTGCTTTGAATAAGTGAAATTAAGTTACACATCATTAACAAATTGAATACAGGGTTATTAAATCTTCAGTGTATAATTTTTTGGAAAGTCTTTTTGCATTGCCTGCTTCTGCCAAGTATTCAGCTGTAATTGCCGTCCTTGACAACTTAAAAGCACATGCGTATTAAAAACAAATTGAGAGAATTGTTACAATTCTTATATTCCTTTCTTCTTATCTCATCAAATCTTACATATATAGTTGTGTGTAAAGTCGAATAATTGTACCAAATGAAGTTGGGATGAAAAGGTATGCTTAAATAGCAGCTTGCAGCAAAAAAATGAAGTCTTTTCTTTTCTGCAAAAACATGGGCCAGGATTCTCCCAAAAAAACTAAGTGGACAAGAGGAGGGAAAATGGGAGAATTTCCCACCTGTTTTTTGGGTGTACTTACATGAATGAATCTCCGACACGCTGAGCAATACAGAGTGCTCCGAAGTGATTCATGCTGGAAAGTGGGGGGGGGGGGGGGGGGGGGGGGCAGGGCCTGAGAGGCCGGCATCAGAGTGCTGAGCAGGCACTGTACATGCGCTGACCTCCTGGGGGGGGCCTCAACGGTCTCTGTCCCCATCAGCAGGGGGAGTGCATTTGTTCCCTGTAAGTGGGGAGCAGCTGTAAACCTCGCTGGTGGGGATGGGGGTGGCGGGGCAATCCTAGACCCACTAATTCTATGGGATTTCCATATGATAATTACATGATTTTGTCAGAAAAAGGGGTGTGAAAAACTTGCTATTAGCCAGTCGCCAGTTGCAAGTCCCGCCAGAGGCCTCCCCTGATGTTTCTGCATCACGACACCAGGGACCCAGGTTGAATTCTGGCACTGGGTGACTATGTGGAGATTACATGTTCTCCCAGTGTCTGTATGGGTTTCGTCCAGGTGCTCCAGTTTCCTCCCACAGCCCAAAGCTTAAATGGAATAGCCACAGTTGGCGGGTGGGGTTATAGGGATAGGATGAGGGAGAGGCCTGGGTAAGATACTTTGTCAGAGAGTCAGTGCAGACTCATTGGGCCAAATGGCCTCCTTAAGCACTGTAGGGATTCTATGATTCATGCTCTACGGCTGTGCAGTGAAGAGAATTTCAATGATCAAGATAAAAGTATGACAAGGTAAAAGGCTAATATTCATGGTGTATTAGCAGCAAGGAATGGCAAGATGAGAACGATCACAACTTGCATTTCAATAGTTTCATAGTAAAGCACAAGATGCTTCACCTTTCAATAAGTGTCACAGCTACACAGTTTCTGAATTCAAGTAACAGATAACTAATATAATTGCTCTTTTAAGGAACTGTGACAAGTCATTTTGTCACAATTTGTCCTGGATTTTATATTCCATTCTTCAAATACAATCTAGAGTGCGCTCTCACTATATTGAAACCAATAACAAAAAAAAGCATAGTGCAAATATTTAGTCCTTCTATTATTTAATGTATAAACACTGGCAACTTTAACTACCAAAATTTTCCACTGGTGCTTTTTGTGTTGCACACAAAAGCTCTAACTTACCAATATTTTAAAGTGATTCTCTTGGGGAATATGGAAAGTGGTTTGTTGGCCTGCAATTTAGCCTGAGCTATGTGAGATGATGGACCTTTATGTGCATTCCTTGACTATATGCCAATCTTGTGTTGCCTGTTTTAATCTTACCACTTCCCATGCTTGGTGCAACAGGTTTTTCTTGGCTTATATAGCATCATTTGAATCCTTTGATGAATGTCCCAAAGTATGTGCCTACAAATTACTTGTAGCTACGACTCCCTTAAATTGTGTGCCTCTCCAAGTCTTTGAAGAGGAGTTTGAAGACCTGATCTATAAAATGGGCTTTTCTTAATACTGTCAAACTCTACAAATTTTCTGGGATAAACAGCTGTCCAGTGCCATGCTGTCAGATTGTGGCTCGCAGCTCACTCAAAGAATTAGCACTTAATCTTTTTCTCCCAATATAATCCGTATGAGTTAAAAGCAATTCCCATTCTTGCAGACTGACTAAAATGTTTTCGTCAATAACATACCTGAATGCCATAAACACTGCACCGCAGTAATTCAGGACTTGATTTTTAAGACAAATTATATGCATGTAATAGTCAAACGTCGGTTAATTTTCATACCTTGCACAGATAAAGCAAGTTAGACTGAGCACGTGAAAATGCTGTCCAACCCTTAATGTTGGTATGCAGTGCAGGCTTCAAGAGATGTAAAGTATGTCCTGAAAAACTTATTCACTTACAGATAACAAATTTGAACCGTAATTTTTCAAACAATGTCAAACATAAAGTTACATTTTTGCGCTGCTTTAACACTGTTTAACTGAACTGCATACATTGATAGAGCAACTTATATTTATATAGTAACTTTAACATTATAAAACATTTCAAGTTGATTATAAAACAAAACATGATGCCAAGGTATACAAGGATGACCAAAAGCATATTAAATTGTGTAGGTTTTAAAAAGTGTCTTGTCGGGAGAGAGGGGCATATGGTAGGAATTCCAGAGGTTGGGGCGTAGGCAATGAAGGCACAGCCATCAATGAGTGAGCAAGAGGGATGCACAGGAAGCCAGAATTAGAGCACAGAGATCTTGGTAGGTTGCAGTACTGGATATTACAAAGTTAAGGCGAGGTGAAGCCAGGGAGGGATTTAAAAACAAGGATGAGAATTTTAAAAATCAAGATGTTACTTACAGCCAATGCAGGTCAGCAAGCTCAAGAGTGATAGGTGAACATAGGTGAGATAAGACTTGAGCAGCAGAGTTTTGGATGACCTCCACTTTGTGGAGGGTAGAATATAGGAGACCAGCCAGCAGTACTTTGAATAGTTAAGTCTAGAGTTAACTGAGACATGAATGAGGGTTTCAGCGGCTGATAAGTTGAGACAGGGTGAAGTCAGGTGTTTTTACAGAGGTGAAAGTAGGCAGCTTAAATCATGAAGCATGTATTAGGATCAATATATGACACTAAGATTACAGTCTGGTTTGATCTCAGAATGTTGCCAGAGGGATGAAGTTGATAGCTGGCAAAAGGAGTTTGGAGCAGCGCCTGAAAACAATAGCTTTAGACTTCCCAATATTTAACTGGACAAAGTTTCCGCATATCAGTTAAGCAGTCCGATGACTTAGAAAAAACTACAGTAAAATTTCTGTTCCTGTTGCCATGTACTTTAGTACCAGAATTTAAAATTAAAGTCCTGTCCTGAAGCAGTCTTCTTAATACCAATCTAACTTGCATCAACAATTTGTTAGCTTCTTTCCTCAAGATACCTGCAGTGTAATTAAAGGTAATAAATCTGAAACCTTGAAATTACACCAACATTCCTCATTTGTTGATTCAGTCATTAACAGCAGGTCACCAGGTTTTTCCTGACAGTATGAAAAAATACAGTAACAGCAAGTAAAAATATAAAGATAAAAGTTGACCTCATGTTCCTCCTCCCAGGAAATGCAATGTTTATTGTCCAAGTTCAAATGTTAATGATTTTCTCCCAATTTCGGGATGACCTGGGAGTGGTAGAAAAGAGGATGCCCTGGGTGATCAGGAAGGAAGGTGACTGCGACACTGAGGGCCAGACCAGAATGGGAGGGAGGAAAAGAATAACATGGCCCCAGTGTGGTAAGGGAAGGTGCCCAAATCTGACGGGGCCCTCACATTGAGGTGCTCCCACCCCTTCCTACTCGGGTTGAAGAAAAGTTTATTTGTCTGTTTCCCACCCAACATGCACCTGCTCCTGCCAGCCTAAAATTGAGAATGGGTGGGAGAAGATCCTTAATTGATAATTAGGTGGGTTTTCTGCCCAAAGCCCTGACCACCCAACCGCGAAATTGCATGTGGGTCCAGCAGAAAGCCTAGGGGGAATCCTGACCGTGCAAATGTATGCCCCCCTGCCCCACCCGACACACACATGCACCTCAGAATCTGCCTGGGGGGAAGGGGGGCTAATATTCTGCCTGATGTTTCAAAACTGCTTCACTGGCTTTAAAGTACTTTTAAAGTACCCTTCGACAGCCTGTTCTGAAAGCTTTTGGTGTTTGCTACAAATAAACCTATTGGACTTTAAGCTGGTGTTGAGACTTCTTTCTGTTTTTACCCCAGTCCAATGCAGGCATCTCCACATCACAGCTTCAAAGTAGCAGTGGATGGATTGATGATTGATAACTTTCCCCAATTAATAAATGAATGCATGTGGACTACTTGTTACAATACGAAGGTGGAATTCTTGAAGGATTCTGCAATTTGTTTCTGCACACATTCCTTAGATGCTTATTCTTTCTTGGACTTTGATCCACTGTCCTATTTGGTTATAGATAGAAAAATGACGGAAAATAATATTTTCTTTCCAAAATCAATTCTATTCAGTTGAAAAATTCAAGTAATTGTCAGAATATTTTGCCAAAGTATTTGATCTCATTGCTGTTGTTCTGAATGCTTTTCTATTTCATGAGAAGAATCAATGTACACGAGGTAAAGGGATGGGAAAAGGGCAGCTCTGGGCGAATCCGCTTCCATCCGTTCCTTGGCGGCATATGCCGGGCCGAGGACGGCGGTAACGGGCAGTGAGCTTCCTCTGGCCACAGCTCAGGGCAGTATTGCCGGAGCTCCTGTAGCGGATGCAGGTTAATTTGGAGAGTTTTGCAGCAGGCGGACAAGTGGTCCTGCGTTTCAGGCCCGGAGAATGAAGACCATTCTCGGTAACTAGATTGTTGACATTCCTGACAATGTTGATGTGACTTTGAAAGCCGCACTGTCATTGTAAAGGGGCCTCGAGGAACATTGCGCAGGGAATTTAACCACATTAACCTGGAACTCAGCCTTCTTGGCACCAAGAAAAAGCAGCTTTGAGTTGACAAATGGTGGGGTAACAGAAAAGAGTTGGCCACAGTGTGGACAATCTGCAGTCACGTGCAAAACATGATCAAGGGAGTCACCGTAGGTTTCCATTTCAGGGTTAGATAAGAACATAAGAAATAGGAGCAGGAGTAGGCCATCTAGCCCTTCGAGCCTGCCCCGCCATTCAATAAGATCATGGCTGATCTGTCGTGGCTCAGTTCCACATTCCCACCCTCTCCCCATAACCCTTAATCCCCTCTCTCATCAAAAACCCATCAACCCGCGTCTTAAAAATATTTAGCGAGGCAGCCTCCACCACTTCAACGGGCAGAGAATTCCAGAGATTCACCACCCTTTGAGTGAAGAAGTTCCTCCTCAACTCTGTTCTAAACCGCCCCACCTTTATCTTGAGGCTATGCCCCCTAGTCCTACTATCCTTTCTGAGCGGGAAGAGTCTCTCCACCTCTATCCTATCCATCCCATTCATCATCTTATACGTCTCAATGAGATCTCCCCTCATTCTCCTAAACTCTAACGAGTACAAGCCTAATCTATTCAGCCTCTCCTCATAGCTCAACCCACTCAACTCCGGCATCAGCCTAGTAAACCTCCTCTGCACTCCCTCCAAGGCTAAAATATCCTTGCGTAAGTACGGCGCCCAAAACTGCACACAGTACTCCAGCTGCGGCCTCACCAATGCCCTATACAGCCGCAGCAAGACCTCCCTACTTTTATATTCAATCCCCCTCGCGATGAAGGCCAGCATCCCATTCGCCTTCCTGACCACCTGCTGCACCTGCAAGCTGGGTTTTTGCGACTCATGCACAAGGACCCCGAGGTCCCTCTGCACCGTCGCCTGCTGCAGTTTTTCTCCACGTAAGTAATAATCCTTCCTACCATTATTCCTACCAAAGTGGACCACCTCGCACTTGCCAACATTAAATTCCATTTTCCATTTCCTGGCCCATTCGCCCAGCCTATCTAGATCCTTCTGTAGACTCTCCCTACCCTCCGCACAATTTGCCTTTCCGCCAATTTTGGTGTCATCAGCAAATTTCGACACCATACACTCGGTTCCCTCCTCCAGATCATCTATATAAATGGTAAATAGCTGAGGCCCCAGCACTGACCCCTGGGGCACTCCACTAGTCACCATCCGCCAATCCGAATAGCACCCATTGACCCCCACTCTCTGCCTCCTATTTGACAACCAGTCCTCTATCCACGCTAACACCCTACCCCCAACTCCATGCCCCCTGACTTTCTGCAATAACCTCTTGTGAGGTACCTTGTCAAATGCCTTCTGAAAATCAAGAAAGACCACATCCACCGGCTCTCCTCTATCCACCGCCCTAGACACATCCTCATAGAACTCCAGTAAATTTGTCAGACACGATTTCCCTTTAACGAAACCGTGCTGCGTCTGCTCTATCAAGCAGTTCCCCTCAAGATGCCTCGCTATTTCCTCCTTGATGACGGATTCTAACATTTTACCTACAACAGACGTTAAACTAACAGGCCTATAATTCCCCACCTTTTGCCTGGCACCCTTCTTAAACAACGGCGTAACATTAGCCGTTTTCCAATCTTCCGGCACTTCCCCGGAATCCAGCGACGTCTGGAAAATAACCACCAAGGCATCCACTATCACCTCCGCCATTTCTTTCAGGACCCTCGGATGCATTCCATCCGGTCCTGGGGACTTGTCCACAATCAGCCCCTCCAGTCTGTCAAGCACCGCCTCTCTAGTAACAGTAATGTCATCGAGACACTCCAGTCCTACCACCTTTCCATCTCTAACATCCGGCAAATTATTCACGTCCTCCTCCGTGAAGACCGGAAAAAAGTTATTCAAGACCTCCGCCATATCCCCATCCCCTACCACTAAGTCCCCCTTCTCATCCTCTAAGGGACCAACGTTCACCCTAGCCAGCCTCTTCCTTTTTATATATTTATAAAAACTCTTGCTATCCTTTTTTATATTAAGCGCTAGCCCAGCTTCATAGTTTCTCCTACCCTTCTTTATCAACTTCTTTGTCAATCTTTGTTGACATTTAAACCTCTCCCAATCCTCTTCTCGCCCATTACTCTTAGCTACTCTAAACACCTCCGCTTTTAATTTAACACTTTCCTTCACCTCCTTCGTTATCCACAGCTTATTACCTCTCCTCCTACGGTCCTTTTTGACCATCGGAATAAATTTCTGCTGAGCACCAAGAAAGATCTCCTTAAAGATCCTCCACTGCTCCTCAGCAGACCTACCTTCCAACGCGCTCCCCCAGTCCACATTCGCCAATTCTTCTCTCATCCTACCGTACTCCCCTCTGTTCAAACAAAGGACGCGTGTCCGGGAACCCACTTTCTCCTCCTCCATCTGCACCAGAAACTCCACCATACAATGATCACTCTCCCCAAGAGGATCCTTCACCGCAAGTTTCCTAATTCTACCCGCCTCATTACATAGCACCAGATCCAAGATAGCTCGCTCCCTCGTCGGCTCCAACACACACTGTTCCAGGAAACTATCCCGGCAGCATTCCAAGAACTCCTCCTCGAGCCCACCGCGTCCAACATGGGTTGACCAATCAATATGCAGATTGAAATCTCCCATAACTACGGCCGTTCCATTCCTGCATGCCGCACTTATTTGCGCGTTAACAGCCCGCCCCACCTCCAGATCATTATTGGGGGGCCTATAGACGACACCCACCAGCTGTTCCTAAGCTCTACCCACAACGATTCCACGTTCTGCTCCTTGGCTCCAATATCATCCCATGCTACCACCCTGATGCTATCCTTAATCAGCAGAGCTACGCTCCCCCCCCTTTTCCCTCCTGCCTATCCTTCCTAAACACTTGATACCCCTGGACATTCAGCTCCCAGTCCCTGTCACCTTGCAGCCACGTCTCTGTAATGGCCACCAGATCATATCCATTTGTGTCGATCTGCACCACCAACTCATCCACTTTATTCCTAATGCTTCGCGCATTCAGATAAAGCACCTTCATCCCAGCCTTCACCTGGACCTTATTTGCTGGAACGCCACCAACCATACTCACACCCCTTACTCCCTCTATTATTGGGACATCCTCGGCCTCTATCCTTACCTGTACTGTCTCCTTAACTTTAGACCCCGTAATGTCACCTACCCTCGCACCCTCCCCCCCCTAATTAGTTTAAAGCCCTGTCTACAGTCCTCTTTACACAATTAGCCAGCACTCTGATCCCAGCACGGTTCAGACCAACCCCATCCCACCTGAACAGGTCAGTGTATGCTTATTTCCCCATTAACGTGGTTGTTCAGGAAACAGGATCTCTGGTAGAAATCCGTAACTTTCTGGGAGAAAAGTATATTCATGGAGTTCATATGAAGCCAAGTGTTTCATCTATAGTTTCCCAGGCCCAGAAAGATGAGCCTGTCCTTGAGGGAAACGACATTGAACTCATGTCAAACACTGCTGCCCTGATTCAATAGGCAACAACAGTCAAAAACAAGGATATCCGAAAATTCTTGGATGGTATTTACGTCTCTGAGAAAGGTACAGTTGTTGACACCTCCGCACAGATATAACAGATTAAAGATGCTCTCATTCAACAAGCAACAACAGTGGAAAAAAAAGGAGTACATCAGCAAGATTAAACAGATAATTAAAATCTTAGAATCTACAGTGTAGAAGGAGGCCATTTGGCCTCAGGACTGCACCGACAATAATCCCACCCAGGTCCTGTCCTATCTCCGTAATCCCACATATTTACCCTCCTAATCCCCCTGACATTAAGGGCCAATTTATCATGGCCAATCAATCTAACCCACACATATTTGGACTGTGGGAGGAAACAGGAGCACCTGGAGGAAACCCACGCAAACATGGGGAGAATGTGTAAAATCTACACAGTCACCCAAGGCCGGAATTGAACCATGGGTCCCTGGCACTGTGAGGCAGCAATGTTAACCAATATGCCACCCCTGTTAAAAAAGATTGATCTTTAAAAAAAGTTCAAAACCACAATACCAAAAAGAAATACTTAAATTCACTTTTTCATTGAAATTTACTGTTTATTGATGATAACAACTTAATTCATAATCTGTAAGAGCAGGTGATTTAATTGTCTATTGAATATGTAGTTAATGACCAACACATCTAATGCCCGAAGAGTAGTTGATTATGGAGCACATTATGCCAATTCCAACCCTGTCCATACCATATGTATTGGCAGGGTTAAACTTGAAGGGTGGGACATCTGAATGTCTTCTTCCCCTGAAGACACAGACAGGAGGTACTGCCTTAATTAGAAAAAACTAAAAGAGTGCAGTGGTTGTAGCCAATGTTTCTTGTAAACTGCATGGCCACGAAGCAACCAGAAACCACCCTCACCCATGCAGTCATGCACAAGTTGGCCCCTTCAAGTTACCATCATGCGCAGTATACAAAAAAGGGGACCATGCACTGCCCCAAAGTTGAGGATATATCCTTGACAACAGGGTTAAATGGTTAAAGCAATTCTGTTTTAAATTTCTAACAGCAGAACCATTATGGAACAACTGGCCTGAAACACAAAACAAAAATAAACAGAGCCAAGGAGCGGCCCAGCAGTATAAATACATAACTCCATTCAATCCGCCTCCGCAAACTTAACAAAACCTTTATGGCACCCAACGCTTAATCTTCAAGTGGGGAGAAGCTTGAAAAGACTGGTCCTTAAGATATCACCAGATGTCCTGTGGCTCACAGTAAGTCAGAGAACACATTGTTTTAAAATGATTGGAGAATGTTGAACGTAATTAATTTTATATAGTTGGTCTGTTGCTATGTTTCTCATGAACAAAATTAAACCTATATTTTTGTTACCATTTCCCACCCTCCACCCCACTATTTTTCTTTCTCCTTGATAAGTTTGCTCCAAGCACCAAATCCAATTTCAGATATCGTCATTGAAAGAGAACAAAAGTCTAAATATTTATGGAACAGAGGATAAAAAAAATTGTCAGTACTAATATTTTGTTTGGTGTAAAAATGAGCTGGCTAAATGATGAGCCCCAGAAATACATGCAAGCGAGTTTAATTAGCCATTGCGCGCTCTGGAAATACAAGTTAAGCTCCAAATCTCAAAAGAGGAGCAGGGGAAAATTATTGGTCGTATTTTCAAAATAATATGTGTAGATTAATGTTTAATCATTTCTGCAAGAGTATGTAAATGCACTTTATTAGAAGTGAATATATATACTATATATAAAGTATACTCTATAGTAAAGTGATTTTAAAGTTGCTAGCAAGTTGGAAAAATACACCAGGGACCCGATAAGCTTGTGTGTCAGTTACCATTTTCGACTAACAAGTTTGGAAAAATATCAAATTTTATCGATTGGCTTGTAGATTACTTGTTTCCGGCTGGTAGCTTCCCAACCATCTTCCTTTATTAAAATTCAGAAAGAGAAGTTACGATATTAAAACATTTAATTTAAACTTTAGTACTGAATCTGTGTTGCTGAAAAGATTTTCTTTTTACGAATGAAAACAAGAGAACCCAC
This sequence comes from Carcharhinus amblyrhynchos, assembly GCF_965287045.1. NCBI lineage: Eukaryota > Metazoa > Chordata > Chondrichthyes > Carcharhiniformes > Carcharhinidae > Carcharhinus > Carcharhinus amblyrhynchos. The sequence goes on from NC_137340.1 coordinate 43,241,857, forward strand.
CTATTATTGCTGCAATAGGATCATGCCCAACACAGCTGCAAAGGAAATGACATCACAACAAAAACAGCAATAGAATTAGGAATTACTGGTTTCATTCACAGCTGCACAGAACATTTGTGGGGCGAACCTGTACTTCTCCTTTTTGTTTTCATTCTCTGGAAAAACACAAACCATTTGTGATGTCATAATTTAAAACATTTGTGATGTCATAATTTACTCAGAAAAACAAATACAATAAGAATGAGAAACAGGTATGTAGAAATGTTGGGCGCTGAAACTCAGCAGTTAGTAACCCTAGACATGTGCTGCACTCAATCTTAGAACCAAAATTCTCCATTATAGAATCAGGGTAATGCCATAAAGTAATCAAGTGGCCGAATATACTTCTAGTACACTCCCCTAAAGTCAAAACTTGGATTGTTTATATTGTCTGTTAGGTTCTTCAAAAAAATGTGGGTGTCTTGAATGTCTAAAAATGTATGACACACAGTCAATGTCGTCAGCATATATACTAGAAATCCTTTATCAAGCAAACCAATATGCTGGCTATGCAGCCACATTTTCTTTGAGGTAACTGACATTCCACGACAAAAGCTTGCCCGGTTGAGAGCAGAGGATATATTTAAGAACATAAGAACATAAGAAATAGGAGCAGGAGTAGGCCATCTGGCCCTTCGAGCCTGCCCCGCCATTCAATAAGATCATGGCTGATCTGTCGTGGCTCAGTTCCACTTTCCCGCCCTCTCCCCATAACCCTTAATCCCCTCTCTTATCAAAAACCCATCAACCCGCTTCTTAAAAATATTTAGCGAGGCAGCCTCCACCACTTCAACGGGCAGAGAATTCCAGAGATTCACCACCCTTTGAGTGAAGAAGTTCCTCCTCAACTCCGTTCTGAACCGCCCCCCCTTTATCTTGAGGCTGTGCCCCCTAGTCCTACTGTCTTTTTTGAGCGGGAAGAGTCTTTCCACCTCTATCCTATCCATCCCATTCATCATCTTATACGTCTCAATGAGATCTCCCCTCATTCTTCTACTCTAACGAGTACAAGCCTAGTTTATTCAGCCTCTCCTCATAGCTCAACCCCCTCAACTCCGGAATCAGCCTAGTAAACCTCCTCTGCACTCCCTCCAAGGCCAAAATATCCTTGCGCAGGTGCGGCGCCCAAAACTGCACACAGTACTCCAGCTGCGGCCTCACCAATGCCCTATACAGCTGCAGCAAGACCTCCCTACTTTTATATTCAATCCCCCTCGCTATGAAGGCCAGCATCCCATTCGCCTTCCTGACCACCTGCTGCACCTGCAGGCTGGGTTTTTGCGACTCATGCACAAGGACCCCGAGGTCCCTCTGCACCGTCGCCTGCTGCAGTTTTTCGCCCCGTAAGTAATAGTCCTTCCTACCATTCTTCCTACCAAAGTGGACCACCTCACACTTGCCAACATTAAATTCCATTTGCCATTTCCTGGCCCATTCGCCCAGCCAATCTAGATCCTTCTGCAGACTCTCCACACCCTCCGCACAATTTGCCTTTCCCCCAATCTTGGTGTCATCAGCAAATTTCGACACCCTACACTCGGTTCCCTCCTCCAGATCATCTATATAAATGGTAAATATTACAGCATTCATGCATCTTCTAGTATTCACAGAGAACAAATCCAGCTTTGATAATATCCATGATTTATGCTGTTATTCTAACTCACTTCAATCATATTTGGATTCATCATACACCTAGTTACCTATAGCTTTTTTTCTCATCTGGGGACAGCCAGTTTACCCTCAGAACCAAATTTCCTGCACACCCTGTAATTGTCTGGTCAGTCTCCATGGCTCACTGGAACAATTAAAATGTGATACCACAGATTGACCAGCAAATTCTAAAGCAAGCCCTCTGAAACCTAGATAATCAGGCTATCCTTGATGCAGAGAAGTATTCACAAATGCTGATGTAGTTCATCTGACCATTAATCAGACAGATATAGAGATGTGGGCACATTGTCATGAATTGGATAAGTGAGGCAAGGATTATATGCTTAGCACAATTACATAGATCTTTCCAACAAACTGGGACAATCTTGACAAAGTATAACAGGCATATTTTCTTCAAAGGCCCTGAACTAGAAATAGTTTTCCCTTTGCTTCCAGCTATACATTTAAATTGTGAATAGTGTAGCTAAATATACAAACTTTTACAAATCATCCAATACCTCAGGGAATCACAAACCAAAGTCACAATTGAAATTTAAGAAAGCATGCGTCTAGCCCTAGAGCACCATCACTAGCAATGCATAATGTCAGTTAAAAACAGAAAAGGCACTCACTTGCGTTAACTAAGAAAGATCAACGAGGGATGTTTCTGTCGCCAAGTGAAACATTTCAACAAAGCACAGGAAATTTACATTACCCAAAATCAAACGTACATAGGAACTAAACATAATTCTTTGTAAATTTTTGCACTGTGAATACACAGCGAGAAAAATGGCTTATAGTGATGTCAATAGAACAGGAAGGGTCATTATATGACAGGACACATGGCAGGCAAGGGAAGCACACTTCCTGACCTCAGTCATGGCCAACATGAAAGATACAAATTTTTTTTAAAAAGTCCTCATTAAGATATGATCCCAATCCCAAATTTTAGTTAACTTCAATGGTTGGTTTCTCTTTTCCTCTGCCCACACAACTATAGTATACTTAAACTCACGTTTTCTGTAAAACACTCCAACATTGATAAATTAGTAATTTTCAGCTTCTCTTTTTAAAAAAAGGCTATTTTTTCCTGAGTTGGTTCTTTCTCTCACTAGCACTCTTCACCTATTCTAGAAGCAAGGATCACTAAATGGAGGGGTTATTCTAGAACAGGTTACAAAAGGGACAAATGATGCTGGCAATCATACAACGTTGTTAGAATCAGGAGAGGAGGGGGATGAGCGGTTCCCCTCTTTTCCTTCTTCTCATTTGAGCACAATTTTGTTTTAAAATGGATATGTATACCAATTTATGAATGTTTACTGTCTATGTGCTGTGACCATAAAAGAAGTGGTTTTTAATGGATTAGAGAGTAGGAAGAATAAATTAATGTAGAGTCCTGCCAAATTAACAGGCTGTCTACATGCTGACAGTCATGACTTGGGCTGGCTTCAGGAGGTGGCCCCACTTCTTTCAGCATCGAGGCAGCAATAAAGCTGTTAACAGACAAGAGAGCCAAGGCAGCGCAAACGAGAGAAGGATTCAAACCAGGGTCTTATTCTTCTAGTGTCACAATTGTTGTGCAGAGAAGACAGGTGCTCAAACACAGAAAGGGTTGGCTTTTTACATAATCTTCTCTCTCCAACTTTCCAGTACCTCAAATGTGGTTGTAGCTAATGTATTCTTGTTACCTTGATTAGATCATGGCTGGGAATTCCTGTTTTGATGTGGATGTGCCGGCGTTGGACTGGGGTAAACACAGTAAAAAGTCTGACAACACCAGGTTTAAGTCCAACCGATTTATTTGATAGTACACTCACTAGCTTTCGGGGTTAGCCCCTTCGTCAGGTGAATGGAGAGTTCTGGCCTCAGACGGAGCATATAAAGCACAGACAGTTTACAGATTACTGATTAGAATGCGAATCTTTACACCTGACCTGCTGTTCAAGTCTTAAAGTGGCTGACAATGTGTGAGTGGAAGGAGCACTGATCACTGGTTAAAAAGAGACGTGTGTTGTCTCCAGACAGTACAGTAAGTGAGGTTTTGCAAACCTCACTTCCTGTTTCACCAAGGGTCCCATTGTCCAAGTGATTATAACTAATGGGTTGTCTCCAACCAGCTGTGTACTCAAGTGAATGTCTGGGTGCCTTGTTAATGAGCTAGTTTGCAGACAGGTTGTCTCCACTTCAACAAATTTGGAAAGTAGAAGGTACAATGATGCAAATATGCAGCCATCTTTGAAGTAATCCAAAATCGCTGGATTGACGTTTTTGTTGAATTATACTAGCCAGTAAAATCAAATATAATTTTTTGACATAAAGCAAGGTTTTACAATGCGATTGGTATTTCCTGCAGTTCATTCACTGAAAGAATGGCTTCCATTTACACAGAGCCTTTCCCAGTCTCAGAATCTTCCAAACCACTTTATGACCAATTAAATACTTTTAAAACACGGACACTGTGATAATGTGGACAATTCAGTAGCCGAGCCAGATTCCACCATCAGTAACAAAATAAACAAATTGATTAAAATAAACAATTGATCCTCAAACAAATAAAATAAACAACTGACACCTGTTTTCGTTGGTGATTGAGGAATAAGTGCTGGTCAAGATACTGAGAAGATTCCCATTTTCTTTTTTGAACAATGCACCAGGACGGGATTATTTCTTTTCTAGCTGAGAGCACATGGAACTTCAGTTTAAGACCTTTCCTAAAGACAGCACCTCCCCAGTAATACACTGAATTCTATCTTAAGCATAAATTCCAAGTTTCTTTTTGAATGAAAGGCAACACCATGAGTCCAACACAGTAGAACCCACTTAGTCCTCCCTTGCCAGAGACATTAGCCCTGATATCTCAAGGACGGTGTGTGTAGGGGTAGAGGAGAGGAGGAGTTGTGAATTCTTTCGGGTCGTTTCACTTTATCTCCAGGTTGTCCACCTGTCAGCCATCCAGACTGAAAGGCTAACTGGGAAAGCCTTCAACAGAAGGACACAGGGAAATAGTTGGTAGAGCAAAATTGGTACCAAGGAGCTAGCGAGGAGGTTCATTGGGCGGTGGGGTGGGCACATGAGAGGCAAAATGAGAGATTGCAAAAGCAGGGGAACAAGATGATGGTCAGGGTGGTGGAGGGGGGACATGATCAGGGAAGAGCATTTGTTGGTGAGTATCATGTCTTGTGGAATGGAAGAATGGGGGAAATTAGAGTTGTTTTGCAAACCTAAGCTTTTTAGACCAGGAAGAAAGAATCCTGCCCCTCATGGTCCAACATATAACGTGGTACGGTCACATACTATGGATGTAGCCCTTGTAATCTCGTCTTACCAGCCTGCTTTCCAAGGCCCTGGGTGGATTATTTGCATGCCTCTCATTCTGCCTCTTTTAAACTAGAAGGCGGCAGATTCAAGCAAGTTGGATTGTTGTTTCATATTTTTTACTTTTCCAAATAAACATTCTTTGCAAAATAAATTCACCTGGTTTCAGAGCGGAGGGATTAAAAGTATCCCCAACTTGGCTCAAATCCTTGCAATAGGATCATTTGCATATCTTCAGTGGATTAATGGCACCTGCAAGAGTACATCAGCAGCATCCACGTCAAGCTGATCAACCTTTATAAAAAAGTGAACCTTGCTACTCTGTCTGCATCTCCCCAAGACCAGAAGAAAAACATTTTATGGCCAAGTCATAAGATCTTAAATGAGTCCCCGGGCTAATTTTCAGAATGACCCAAGAGTTCTGATGCTACAGACAGCATGAATGGATTGATTGTTATGCTTTCACAATTAAAATTGTCTGTCAAAGGTCACTAGCAAAGTTCAAATATGAACATGCACGCAAGATACCAGAGAACAGCTAGATTAATTTGATACCATTGATACCTGTCTAAGATTTGACAAATATAAACAAATTTGCTTAATGTTTGAAATCATGAGAACCAAAACACAAACCCCGCTGGGAAATGTTTTTTTTATTTGTGCCGATGCTTTGTATAACTGAGTACAGTCGAAGCAAAATCAGATGTTTACTCGTGCATGCATAATTTGCTCCTGATAGTAAAACTCTTAACACTCACTAATCTGTGTTGCTTTTAAATGATATCTATTGTTCAATTTTCATTTCCCACAACACCCCTCGGAAATAACATCATCCTGTTATCTAGCACCAGATATACATCTTCCTTCCTGTGTGCCTTTTCCAACTTCCCATCTCTCTTTTAGTCAGCTTGTAGCCAACTTACTGAGGATCTCCAAGTCTTAATCTTTTAAGATTTATAATATTGTCTCTGACTTCTATATTAATATAAAATGCATTATTTCATACTGTACAAGACTGTACAAGGTTCCTATTGCTGGCCCTAGCACACAGGTTTCATATAGCCAGCTGCAACTCAGCAACTTATATTCACATAGTGCCTTCAATATAGAAAAATATCCCAACAGGTTTACCTCAAAAGGTTAACCACCTAAATTTCTTAAGCATGACTGTCAAGCCGAACCTATACTAAGTCTAATGCAAATATAAAAAGCTTATACACGTCAGCAAACAATAGTAAAACCGCAGTAAAATACAATCTTAGCCCAATCCATCAAGCAAACCAATCTCCTATCCATTGAATCTGTCTACACGTCTCTCAGTCAGCATAATTAAGGACACCATGCACCCAGACATTCTCGCTTCCACCTTCTTCTGTAGGGGAAAAAGATAGATGTCTGAGGTCATGTGCCAACCGACTCAAGAACAGTTTCTTCCCTGCTACTATCAGACTTTTGAATGGACTTATCTTGCATTAAGGTGATTTTTCTCTACACCCTAGCTATAATTGTAACACTACATTCTGCACTCTATCGTTTCCTTCTCTATGAACGGTATGCTCTGTCTGTATAGCATGCAAGAAACAAATACTTTTCACTGTATGCTAATACACACGACAATAATAAATCAAATCAGAGGCAATGCTGCCTCAGTTTATGGAAGCTTAAGTGCAAATCAAGATGATGCACATTAAAAATGGAGGCTTTCCAGTCTGAGTACTTTGAACTGCATCGCTCGAAGCTGCATTCACTGCCATCTCTTTCGCATAATACCTTTTCTGAAGTTATTATTACATTTTGTGGCACACTTACTGTTCACTAAAATGTTTATTAAAAGTTATATTTTTATTTTCAATTAAAAGATTTTCTGGCCATTAGAATCCAAAATTCAATTTAAATAAAAAATTCACATTTAGAATCAAAGATCAATGCATAGATCACTTTCACTTGCACAAATAGGGATCCATTATTAGCATGTTATTAATTTGGTTGGATTTAGTTCAGTCTGCTTTTTAAGCACCATCAGGCCTATAAATTATTGTAAACCCAAAATCTAACCACACCTATATGTTAATTAGCTGACTGCTCTAAACAGAAAAAACTTTTGACTGCAATTAATTGCTGAACTATGTGCAGAATTGGGAAGGTAATTTTGTTTTTCTTCAAAGATCAAACTTATCGCGTAAAAGATTAATTTTGGGACAAGTAGAACACCATAACCTAACTACTCATTAGAATATATATTGACTTCTGAAAAGGACAACAAAAGGCACACTGAATTGCTTTGAAAATAGAAGCTCCTTTCAGCACACAAATTGATGGCTACCTAGTACCATAGCAACACAGATGTTTTATGACAAAAAAATTATCCAGAGCAACCACCCCTTTTTGTACAGATATTTTAGGATAAGTTGAAAGAAACATTCCATTGTTACTGTACTTTAAACATATTTAAAAAGACTTCCGTAAACAGACATCAACACTTCTAAACCAAACACTGAACTGCTGTTGCAAATTGTATTTCTTCATTTGCCCCTAATATTGTAGTTACGCCTCAATAACCACTAAACCTGACATGTCATCACTTCAATTAAATAGCCCTTGTGAATTGGAAGGTATAAATTTGTGCATATATCCTGTCATGCCAGTACTCAACAATGAATCCCATCTAAAAGATATTAATAACAAATATGGCCACAATGAAAATCATGAAGTAAACAAAATGTGGTTAACTGTATGAAAAACCTTCTAATGTTGCAAGATTAATTTATCTCCAACAAAGCAGAACAGAGTGGTTCCCAATCCTTCCTAGGGGTTCATATCCACAAATCTATAGATTCAAACCTCATCAATGAGACCAAAAATCAAGAAGTAGCATAATTGAATGCTTTCAGTAATCAGGTGTGTGCAAATCCACAGAACCAGATGGGAAATAGTTGTACAGGCTCTTTAAACATAATCACTGAAATCTTGCTGCTGCTTATGCAGGCAGGATCTTACCATCTGGCCAGTGACGCACCCACGTCACCGTTTCCTGGCAGTGAAGGGTGCATTCAATGGGAAACCCCATTGACAACGGTGGAATTATAAGCTCCTGCTGCCAGAGAGCAGGATGCTGATGCTGCTGCTGCCCGCTGCCATGAAGGAGGGAGGAAAATCTCACCCAATAACTACAAAATAAGCAACATAACTGCCTGCCTCGCAGTGGTTAACATTACTGCCCTACAGCTCCAATGACCTGGGTTTGACCACAGCCTCAGGTGTCTGTGTGGAGTTTGCATGTTCTCCCCATGTCCACGGGAGTTTTGACAGTAAGAAGTGTCACAACACCAGGTTAAAGTCCAACCAGTTTATTTGATAGTAATCCCACAAGCTTTCAAAAACGGTGTTCCTTCGCCAGGTGTGTGGAATCTCTACATCACGGGAGTTTTGGCCAGGTGCTCTGGTTTCCTCCCACAATCCAAAGATGTTCAAGCTGGGTGAACTGACCATGGTAAATTGCACACATGTGCGTGCGAGTGACTGTGTGCCCTGTGATGGACTAGTGTCCTGTCCTGGATGTACCCAGCCTCACGTCCAATGTCTGTCAGGATAGGCTCCAACTTCCCGCAATCCTGAATTAGAGTACGCGACTAAGTGAAAGTGAAGTAAATTACCCATCTACATGCACCAATTCCTGTATCTATCTTTCCTTCTGATTAAATATATACTTAAGTGAAAGTGCCATTCTTTGCTGTTAGCAATGCAAGAACAAATGGGATGCCACTGCAAGGAATTCATCACTTCTCACAATCAACACTTTCACTGAAATCTTTTTCAGATGACCAACCTCCTAATCGTAATCAAGTTTCAAAAAAATAAGTGAACAATATGTCTGTCTCATTGTAACCCATCTCGTGCAGTGAAGAAATCTCAAAGCAGGCCATCCACTCAACTAGGGAAGCAGCAGGGCAAGACTTTGCTTTTCCTTGTAAAAGCTCTAAAGGTTTATCTTTAATATTGTTCAACCATGTTTCCAGATATGTTTACCAGTGTAGCTCTGATGATGATCCTGGCATCAACCAGACTGCACAATAATGTCATGAATTTTAAAAGTGGTTAATAAGGGATAAAGTCAAATAGCGTAAAACAGCACAGTACATTGAAGACACTGTCTGTTGGAACATGGAATGAAAAGACACTGATTTGGATTTTCGATCTTCGCTAGGTTCCATGTATATATTCCAACAACATCTAGCTGTACTTCACCACTTGTTCCATCCCCTGCATTCAAGTTGTCATGCCATGAAGGCCTAATATGCAATTACTGTCAATTAAGCTCATTGTATTTCACCTACATTTGCCAAATCAAATTTTTGTAATTTTTAGTGCATTTAAGTTTTTACCCCTGGACTCCCCCAATATGAAAAATACACAAAATTCTGAACTTTCTTATTCTGTTGGGTAGATCAATTCCTTTGCTTTAAAGCTACCAGTGATGAAGATAATGAAAGCTAGGCACTAAATTAACATGCAGCCAGTCCAACTTAAAAAGGGAGGTAGACAAAAGGCGGGTAACTACAGGCCGGTTAGCTTAACATCCCGTAGTTGGGAAGATGCTGGAATCTATCATTAAGGAAGAAATAGCAAGACACCAGAAAAAGAATAGTTCAATCAAGCAGATGTAGCATGGATTCACGAAGGGAAAGTCACGTTTGACGAATTTACTAGAATTTCATGAAGATACGATGAGTACGGTTGACAGAGGGAAACCGGTGAATGTGGTATATTTAGATTTCCAGAAGGCATTCAATAAGGTGCCTCACAAAAAGGTTGCTGCACAAGATACAGAGGTACACGGAGTTGGGGGTAAACTGTTAGCGTGGATTGAGGATTGGCTATCTAACAGAAAGCAGAGAGTCGGAATAAATGGGTGCTTTCAATCGGCAGTCGGTGACTAGTGGTGTGCCACAGGCATCGGTGCTGGAGCCTCAACTGTTTACCATATACATAGATGGTCTGGAGGAGGGGACCGAGTGTAGGATAACAAAGTTTGCGGATGACACAAAAATGAGTGGGAATGCAAATTGCGTGGAGGACACAAAGTCTGCAGAGATTTGGATAGGCAAAGTGAGTGGGCAAGGATCTGGCAGATGGAGTATAATGTTGGTAAGTCAGAGGTTATCCACTTTGGAAGGAATAGTAGCAAAATGGACTATTATTTAAATGGTGAAAAATTACAACATGCTACTGTGCAGAGACACCTGGGGGTCCTTGCGCATGATTCACAAAAACTCAGTTTGCAGATGCAGCAGGTGATCAAGAAGGCATATGGAATGTTGGCCGTTATCGCGAGAGGGATGGAGTATAAAAGCAGGGAGGTCTTGCTGCAGCTGTACAGGGTACTGGTGAGGCCGCACCTGGAGTACTGTGTACAATTTGGGTCCCTTTATTTAAGAAAGGATATATTGGCTTTGGAGGGGGTGCAGAGAAGGTTCACCAGGTTGATTCCAGAGATGAGGGGGTTAGCTTATGAGGAGAGATTGAGTAGACTCGGCCTGTATTCATTGGAGTTCAGAAGGTTGAGGGGAGATCTTATAGAGATGTATAAGATAATGAAGGGGCTAGATAGAATAGAAGCAGCAAGGTTATTTCCACTTAGAATGGAAACAAGAACTAGGTGGCACAGCCTCAAAATATGGGGGAGTCAGTTTAGAACAGAGTTGAGGAGGAACTTCTCCTCTCAGAGGGTAGTGAATCTTTGGCATTCTCTGCCCATTGAAGCACTAGAGGCTACCTCGTTAAATATGTTTAAGTCACAGGTAGATAGGTTTTTGACCAATAAGGGAATTAAGGATTGCGGGGAGCAGGCGGGTAAGTGGAGCTGAACCACCATCAGATCAGCCATGGTCTTGTTGAGTGGCGGAGCAGGCTCAAGGGGCTGGATGGCCTACTCCTGCTCCTATTTCTTATGTTCTTATGTAACTTTAAAACAAAATGGGAGGAAAAAATATCCAAATGTTCTAATGTATTCAATTTCAGAACAGTGTGGACAGACACCTTGAAAGGACCTCGCAGCTGGATTATGGCAAGACCTAAGATAGGAAAGGAATCTTGTGGCATAATGGAATAAAAACAAAGTGCTGGCAAAGCTCGGCAAGTCTGGCAGCATCTGTGGAGAGAGAAACAGAGTTAACGTTTTGTGTCCAATATGATTCTCCTTCAGAAATTAGTGGCGTAATCAGTTTGGAGCACAGAACAGTCATATTAGAGGCTTGGGCTAAAATTTTGGTGATGAAATTAAAATACCTCTCCAATGCAAGAGTATTGTACCCAACTTCAACTTAATAAATTTGGGCAGTTTTAACCCAGCACATAAGATTCTGCAAGTGCTGAGCACAAAAACAAAAGCTATTAGCATTAATGAGCGTTGCTGGAGCCAAAGAGAAAAAATGACTGCTTTCCCACAAAGTGAGTGCCAGACTTTCTTTTGAAAGAAACAGCCGAATTCAACAAGCATTTTCCCATAGAGGGGCCATTTTGTGTAACTTAGTTGTGCATTAAAACAAGCCATGGAGGCCTAATATGCAATTACTGTCAATAAAGCTCATTGTCTTTCACCTACATTTGCCAAATCAAATTTTTGTAATTTTTAGAGCATTTAAGTTTTTACCTCTGAACTCCCCCCAATATGAAAAATACACAAAGTTCTGAACTTTATCATTCTGTTGGTTAGGTCAATTTTGCTTTAAAGCTACCACTGATGAAGATAATGAAAGCTAGGTACTAAATTAACATGCAGCTGGTTCTGAGCTGCTAATAACAGCATAGTACTTTGGGGTTGAGACATCTCTACGGTTGCACATTTCCCAGATTTGTGATATTTTCAATTCCCTGACCAAAAATTTAAGAGATTAAAATTAAATTGCAGTAGTTGTTTGCAAATGGCTAATTTGCAGAGTTTTTAAAATTTAAATTATGTCAATCAGGAATTTAAAAGTATGGGTAAGGACATTCCACTAAAGCGTGCAGCTGAAGTTTTGGGGTTTCTCTTGCTCAAGCAAGTCATTTGACTTTTTGCGGTATTTTCTAGTAACATTTCTGCATCTTGTCTCAAGCATGGGTTGCATTTACTCGGAACTTTATTTTTGCGGGGATGGGGTTGAAGTTACAGTATCATGAGTTTTTGCAAATATTTAAACACAAGGTTTTAGTACAGACACTTCCAGATAGCTAGAAATACATTGGATGGCTTCAGAAGTGAGCAGAAGCTTATGAAAAGCCACAAAGTGCAGGTGTAATATCCAAGAAATATTGTCCACACAGACACCCACATGTATCAAATTCTCCCCACCACCTTATACTGCTCATGTACCTCAGCTTGTCAGCAACCTATCTTAACTACCTCCACTTCACGAGATAGATTGCCACAGTAGGGAATTTTCCCAGTAAATTCATTTTTAGTGTTAATATAAGCCTACTTGTGTCTAATAAATAAAACTTTAACTTTATATAATTTGACACTGGATAACTTGTAACTAAAATAATTACTCCTGTACTATTGCAAAATTTCCATATATTTTTCCCCCAAGATGGCGCCAGAATGAGGCAACCTCTTGCAAGCTGTGCCCAGCATACCTACTAATTCTATCTTTTATTCTCATTTTCTGCTTCTCAAACTTCATTCCAACTCTTTTAAACTCTCTAACAATGCTACATCCTAGCTATGACTATAACACTAAATTCTGCAGTCTCTCGTTTCCTTCTCTATGAATGGTATGCTTTATCTGTATAGTGCGCAAGAAACAATGCTTTTCACAGTATGCTTATACATGTGACAATAATAAATTAAATCAAAGCAAGTCACCTAGAAACATGCATTCTTCCATGCATACCTCTACCAAGGAAGTGATAGTGATAGAAAGGAGCAACAGTTTAATCAATTTCCTCATGGAAAGAATGAATCAGCTGGACAACAGAAGATCTTCCAATAAGTGGTAGACTTCCCTCAAATATAGTGTTATTCATGGTACCCAGGTGAGCAACACAATTATTTAAATATACACAAAGAACCTCCCACTATCAACACTGAGCAGAAACTGAACTGAACCAACCATATAAATACTATGGGTACAAAAGCAGTTCAGGGCTCAGAATTATGTAACAAGTAATTCAGTTCATAACTCCCCAAATGCAGTCCACCTGCATTCTACAAGGCACAACTTAGGAATGTGACAGAATATTCTCCATTTGCCTGTATGAGTGCAACTCCAACGACACTCAAGAAGCTTGACACCGTCCACGATAAAGCAGACATCTTAATTGGCAGCTCATTCACTACCCTCAATATTTAGTCCATCCATTACCAAAGCAGTGGCAGCAATGTGCACTGCAGCAGCTTACAAAGGCTCCTTTGACTGTGCCTTCCAAACTCGTGACCTGTGCCACCTTGAAAGATAAGGGCAGCAGATGCATGGGAACACCAACACCCTCACATTTGTCCCTTCACTGTTGTTAAGTCAAATCCTGGAACTCCTTTCTTAGTCAGCAATGCTAACATCTTATGAAAGAATAAAAACTTATGTAAAACACGAGTTCAGCTTCATATAGATGATTGCGTCCAGTTCTTGGCATCGCACTTCAGGAAAAATATGAAGGTTTTAGAGACAGTGCAGAAAAGATTCACAGTTATATTGATATATTGGAGAAGTCTGAGATGAGATTTGATAGAGGCATTCAAAATCATGAAGGGTCTGGACAGAGTAGGCAAGGAAGAATTGTTCCTACCATTGGAAGAATCAAGGACAAGGAGGCACAAATTTAAGGTGACTGGCAGAAGAAATAATAAACATGCAGATCAACTTTTTCACGGAGTATGGGGTTAGGATTTGGAATACACTGCCTACAATGGAGGCAGATTCAATCCAGTCGTTCACAGGGGAACTGGGTCATTGTCTGAGGGGGAAGAATATGCAAGGTTATGGGGAGAGGTCAGGGGAATGACACTAGGTGCATTGCTTATTCAGAGCTATATAGCTACGATAGGCCTCTCCTTCTGTGTTTGCAACGTGCTTTCATTAAAGCCATTATATAAATTGTTGTTGTTCCAATGCTTTAAATTGGGCAATAATAAAAAATATGCAGTTTTAAAAATAACAGATATGTAGATCATTATAAGTTTGATTAGGCACTTTATTATAGTCTTCCAGAATTGAGGAGTTACAGGTTTCGGTTTTATTCATGTTTCTGCTTTCAGATGGCAGCTGTTCATCATTCTGTCATTCGCAACTTCTTTGCTTGTACCATTACCACTCTATTTTCCTTGCACTACCAACTCTTTTAACCTTCAATCTTTCATCTTCCATCAAAATACAGATCTTCATTTCTCACCCTCCTCCTACCTTTCACTTGCTTTAAACGTATTACATTTCTAATTTCTCCCAATTCTGATGAAAGATCACCGACCTGAAATACTTCTATTCTCTCTCTACAGATGAGGCTTGCTTTGTTGAGTATTTCTGGCATTTTCTGTTTTTATTATAATAGATGCTTAAAATATATGGACAAGTGTGAATATCTGTTAGTCATATTATCTGTAGGGGACATTAATTGATTGACAATTCTAATCAGATGCTTTTGGACTGAAAGAAAGATTTTACCTCGATCTTTAATTTGGACTAGAAGTCATCTGGGCTCAGTGCAGGGTTCTGTCCTGAATCACAAGTCTAAGCCTGAAGCCTGACTTCACAACCTGAGTATATAATCTCATTTGACAATTCAGTGTCATATTGGGAGAATGTTGTTTGATAAGTTGTACCATATTCTGGATCAAACATTAAACTGAAGTTTCTATCTGCCTGGATCTCATATGTGAATATAAAGGATTCCATGGAATTTATTCCAAGAAGTATAGAAGTATTTTCCTGGTGTTCTAGCCAATATTAATTTCTAATTCAATGCTACAAAATAGATTACAGAATCGTTACAGGCCATTCAGCTCATCAAATCCACACCAGCTCTCTGCAAAAGTAATTCTGCTATCAGCCTATGCTGCGCTTTCCCCTAACCCTGCAAATTTCTCACCAGGTGCTTATCCAATTCCACTTTTGAATTGCATAATTAAATGGGCCTCCACCACCTTCACAGGCATTGCATTCCAGATCCAAACCACACACTGCCTGCGTAAAAATTTCTTCATCTTGTCACCTTCGGTCTTTCTACCAATCACCTTGAATCTGTGTTCTCCAGTTCTTGATTTCCCCCCCAAACAGGGAAGTTTCACACTACCTATTTCGTTGATCTCTCATCAAGTGTCCTCCCACTTCCCCTCACTAAGGAGAACAACCCCAATTTCTCCGATCTGTCCATGTAACCGAAGTTCCTTAACACTGCAACCATTCTTGTGAATCTATTCTGTACTCTGTCTGAAGTCTTCACATCTTTCCTAAAGAGCAGTGAAGTTAGACAATACTTCAGTTGAGGTTGAACTATTGTTTTATAAAAGTTCAGTGTAACATTTTTTCATTCGTTCACGGGATGTGGGCATCACTGGCTGGGCCAGATTTATTGTCCATTTCTGAGTGCCATTAAGAGTCACCACATTGCTGTGAATCTGGAGTTACATGCAGGTCCAACCAGGTAAGAGTGAAAGATTTCCTTCCCTAAAGGACATTAGTGAATCAAATGATTAGGGTTTTTAATGACAATTGATAAATGGTTTCATGGTCATCAGATTTAAAATTCCAGATTTTTTTTAATGAATTCAAATTCACCATCTGCCATAGTAGGATTTGAACCCAGGTTCCCAGAGCATTACCCTGGGTTTCTGGATTATTAGTCTACCAACAGTACCTCTATGGCACTGCCTTCCCAATTTTTTTTCTTTTGTACTCAATGTTCCTTTTTATAAAGTTTAGGGTCCTGTTTGCCATTTTAACTACCTTCTTTGAATATAAAAGTAGGGAGGTCTTGCTGCAGCTGTATAGGGCATTGGTGAGGCCGCAGCTGGAGTACTGTGTGCAGTTTTGGGCGCCGCACCTGCGCAAGGATATTTTGGCCTTGGAGGGAGTGCAGAGGAGGTTTACTAGGCTGATACCGGAGTTGAGGGGGTTGAGCTATGAGGAGAGGCTGAATAAACTAGGCTTGTACTCGTTAGAGTTTAGAAGAATGAGGGGAGATCTCATTGAGGCGTATAAGATGATGAATGGGATGGATAGGATAGAGGTGGAAAGACTCTTCCCGCTCAAAAAAGACAGTAGGACTAGGGGGCACAGCCTCAAGATAGAGGGGGGGCGGTTCAGAACGGAGTTGAGGAGGAACTTCTTCACTCAAAGGGTGGTGAATCTCTGGAATTCTCTGCCCGTTGAAGTGGTGGAGGCTGCCTCGCTAAATATTTTTAAGAAGCGGGTTGATGGGTTTTTGATAAGAGAGGGGATTAAGGGTTATGGGGAGAGGGCGGGAAAGTGGAACTGAGCCACGACAGATCAGCCATGATCTTATTGAATGGCGGGGCAGGCTCGAAGGGCCAGATGGCCTACTCCTGCTCCTATTTCTTATGTTCTTATGTTCTTTCTTTGTCACAATTTACACATATACTCCCAGATTTCTGTTCATGCATCCCTTTAGAACTGTATCCTTTAATTTACACTGCCTCTCCTGGGTCTTCTTACTAAAACATATGACATTATTCTTCTCTACATTAAATTTCATTCTGCCACATGTTCACAATTCCACCAGTTTGTGTATGTCTATGCCCTCTTTTTATCACTCTGTGCCTTACTACCAAGTTTAGTGTCAGCTGCAAATTTTGACATTGAGACGTATACACGCAAATCTAAGTCATAAATATATAATCAAGAAAAGCAGGGTTCCTAGTACTGACCCCTGGGAACAACACTGCCTTCCTCCAGTCTAAAAAAAAACAACCATTCATCATTTCTGTTTCCTGTCACTCAGACAATTTCATATCCATGTCAGCCTTGTTGTTTTTATTCCATGGGCTTCCACTTTGCTCACAAGCCTAATATGTGACACTTTATCAAACTTCTTTCAAAGTCAAAATACACCACAATACTGTCATCAGCCCTCCTGGCTACCTTCATTAAAAAAACCTTAAATCAAATTAGCTAAATACATTTTTGACTTTAATAAATGAGGGCTGACTTTCCTCAATAAGTCCACCCTTGTCCAAGTGACTTGTTAATTTTGTGCTGGATTATTGCTTCTGAAAGCTTTTCCATCACGAAGGTTAAACTGTCTGGTCTATAGTTGTTGAGCTTATCCTTAAACCTTTTTTTTTAACAAGGGCAGAACATTTGCAATTCTCCAGTTCTCTGGCACCTTGCCTGAATTGAAGGGTGTTACAATCCCAGCTGGATGCAAAGGTCCCAGAATGAAACCTTGGCTCAAAGGACTAACTTTTACTTTTTTTTTTGGAAACATGGGTGAACAGAATCACAGGACTTCCAATTTGCTTTTAACAACAAAAAAATTATTAAACATGAGAAGTTTGACTATAATAACATACTCCTTTACACCTACTTAACTTCACAAATGTACACGGATTTTAAGAACACAGGTTACACAATATATCTAATGCTATAATGTTCTCAGTAAATACACAATCCCTGTAAACCAATAAGCCCACTGTGTATGGTCAGACACTGCTCACTCTCAAACCAAGTGGAAGATGCCACCAATCAAACTTCAGTAGATTTCTCCTCAAACCCTCTCCCAGATGATTATCACACGTTTCCAAACTAGTTTCAGAAAGACATATCTTAGAATCTTCTTCCAAACAAAAATTTCTCCCAGCTGTTTTCAGCAAGGATCTGTAAGTAGTCTCACAACACCAGCTTAAAGGCCAACAGGTTTATATGGTAGCACAAGTTTTCAGAGTGCTGCTCCTTCATCAGGTGAGTGAAGAGTTCAATTCACAAACGGGGCATATATAGACACAAACTCAATTACAAGATAATAATTGGAATACGAGTCTTAACAGATAATCAAGACTTTACAGATGCAGACAATGTGAGTGAAGAGAGGGTTAAGCACAGGTTAAAGGGGTGTGAATTGTCTCCAGCCAGGACAGTTAGTAAGATTTTGCAAACCCAGGCAAGTCATGGGGGTTACAGATAGTGTGACATGAACCCAAGATCCCAGTTGAGGCCGTCCTCACGTGTGTAGAACTTGGCTTTCAATTTCTATTCAGCGATTCCGCATTGTCGTGTGTCATGAAGGCCGCCTTGGAGGCTGAATGCCCTTGACTGCTGAAGTGTCCCCCAACAGGAAGGGAACACACCTGCCTGGTGATTGTTGAGCAGTGTCCATTCATCTGTTGTCATAATGTCTGCGTGCTCGTACCAATGTACCATGCCTCAAGACATCCTCTCTTGCAGCATATCAGGTAGACAATGTTGGCCAAGTCACAAGAGTATGTACCGTGTACCTGGTGGATGCTGTCCTCACGTGAGATGGTGGCATCCGTGTCAATGATCCAGCACATCTTGTAGAACATAGAACATAGAACATTACAGCGCAGAACAGGCCCTTCGGCCCACGATGTTGCACCGACCAGTTAAAAAAAACAATGACCCTCTAACCTAAACCAATCCCTTTTCATCCATAAACCTATCCACGGATCTCTTAAACGCCCCCAAACTAGGCGCATTTACAACTGCAGCAGGCAGGGCATTCCAATCCCTCACCACCCTCTGGGTAAAGAACTTACCCCTGACATCCGTCCTATAACTACCCCCCCTTAATTTAAAGCCATGCCCCCTCGTGCTAGATTTCTCCATCCGAGGAAAAAGGCTATCACTGTCCACCCTATCTAAACCTCTAATCATCTTATATGTTTCAATAAGATCCCCTCTTAGCCGCCTTCTTTCTAGCGAAAACAACCCCAAATCCCTCAGTCTCTCCTCATAGGACCTCCCCTCCATACCAGGCAACATCCTGGTAAACCTCCTCTGCACCCTCTCCAAAGCCTCCACATCCTTCCTATAATGTGGGGACCAGAACTGCACACAATACTCCAAGTGCGGCCGCACCAGAGTTGTGTACAGTTGCAACATGACGCTGCGACTCTTAAATTCAATCCCCCTACCAATAAACGCCAAGACACTGTATGCCTTCTTAACAACCTTATCTACTTGATTCCCTACTTTCAGGGATCTATGTACACATACACCTAGATCCCTCTGTTCATCCACACTATTCAGAGTCCTCCCGTTAGCCCTATACTCGACACATCTGTTATTCCTACCAGTGAATTACCTCACACTTCTCCGCATTAAACTCCATCCGCCACCTCTCGACCCAGCTCTGCAACCTGTCTAAGTCACCCTGCAAACTACGACACCCTTCCTCACGATCTACCACACCTCCGACTTTGGTGTCATCAGCAAATTTACTAATCCACCCAACTATACCCTCATCCAGATCATTAATAAAAATTACAAACAGCAGTGGCCCCAAAACAGATCCCTGAGGCACACCACTCGTAACCGAACTCCATGACGAATATTTACCATCAACCACCACCCTCTGTCTCCTATCTGCTAGCCAATTCCTGATCCAATTTCCTAGATTACCCTCAATCCCATACATCTGCATTTTCTGCAGAAGGCTGTAGTGTAGCATCATGACCACAATGTCACATTTAACATTCATACAACTGCATTTTCCAGCAGGGTTCCTTGGACTATACATTTTTTTTAATTCATTCACAGGATGTGGGTTTTGCTGGCTAGGCCTGCATTTATTGCCTAACCCAAAATTTCCAGGATTTTGACCCAGCAACAGTGAAGGAACAACAGTATATTTTCAAGTCAGGATAGTGAGTGACTTGGAGGTGAACTTCCAGCATTTGGTGTTCACGTATATGTGCTGCCCTTGTCCTTCTACATGGTAGTTGTCATGGGTATGGAAGGCCGTGTCTAAGCAGCCTTGATGACTGTCTGCTGTGCAACTTGTAGATGGCATGCACTACTGCTACTGTGTGTCGGTTTTGGAGGGAGAGAATGTTTGTTGATTCAGTGTCCATCAAGCATGCTGCTTTATCCTGGATGGAGTGCTGTTGAAGCTGCACTCATACAGGAATCAAACTTCTGACTTGTACCTTGTAGATTGTGAATAGGCTTTGAGGAATTAGGAAGCAAGTTACTCGCCAGAGGATACCTGGCCTCTGATCAGGCCACACTATTTATACAGTTAGTCCAGTTCAGTTTCCAGTCAGTGAGAATTCCCAGGATGAGGGTGGCACGGTGGCAGAGTGGTTAGCACTGCTGCCTCACAATGACAGGGACCCAGGTTCAATTCCGGCCTCGATCACTGTCTGTGTGGCGTTTGCACTCTCTCTCCATGTTTGCATGGGTTTCCTCCAGTGCTCTGATTTCCTCCCACAGTCCAAATATGTGCAAGTTAGGTGGATTGGCTATGCTAAATTGACCCTAGTGTCAGGATAAACGTGTGGGGTTGTGAGAATAGGGCCTGGGTGGCATTATGGTCGATACAGACATAAGAACATAAGAAATAGGAGCAGGAGTAGGCCATCTGGCCCTTCGAGCCTGCCCCGCCATTCAATAAGATCATGGCTGATCTGTCGTGGCTCAGTTCCACTTTCCCGCCCTCTCCCCATAACCCTTAATCCCCTCTCTTATCAAAAACCCATCAACCCGCTTCTTAAAAATATTTAGCGAGGCAGCCTCCACCACTTCAACGGGCAGAGAATTCCAGAGATTCACCACCCTTTGAGTGAAGAAGTTCCTCCTCAACTCCGTTCTAAACCGCCCCCCCTTTATCTTGAGGCTGTGCCCCCTAGTCCTACTGTCTTTTTTGAGCGGGAAGAGTCTCTCCACCTCTATCCTATCCATCCCATTCATCATCTTATACGTCTCAATGAGATCTCCCCTCATTTTTCTAAACTCTAACGAGTACAAGCCTAGTTTATTCAGCCTCTCCTCATAGCTCAACCCCCTCAACTCCGGTATCAGCCTAGTAAACCTCCTCTGCACTCCCTCTAAGGCCAAAATATCCTTGCGCAGGTGCGGCGCCCAAAACTGCACACAGTACTCCAGCTGCGGCCTCACCAATGCCCTATACAGCTGCAGCAAGACCTCCCTACTTTTATATTCAATCCCCCTCGCTATGACAGAATGGCCTCTTGCTGTACTGTAAGGATTCTATGTTGATAAAGGGGAATTCAGTGATGGTAATGCCACTGAATGTCATGGGGGAGATGGCTAGATTTTCTCTTGTTGGAGATGGCAATCATTGGGTACTTGTGTGGTGCGAAAGTTAATTGTCACTTGTCAGCCCAAGCCTAGATATTGTCCAGGTGTTGCTGCAACTGAACATGGTCTGCTTCAATATGAGGAATTGCAATTGGTGAAATTTTCAGCAAACATCCTCACATCATACCTGATAATGGAAGGATAGTCATTGATGAAGCAGCTGGGGATGTTTGGGCCTGGGATAGTCTCTTGAGAAACTCCTACTGTAATATCTGGAGCTAAGACTGACTGACTTCCAATAACCACAACCATCATCCTTTATGCAAGATATAAG
Organism: Carcharhinus amblyrhynchos; assembly: GCF_965287045.1. Taxonomy (NCBI): domain Eukaryota; kingdom Metazoa; phylum Chordata; class Chondrichthyes; order Carcharhiniformes; family Carcharhinidae; genus Carcharhinus; species Carcharhinus amblyrhynchos. The sequence goes on from NC_137340.1 coordinate 43,263,409, forward strand.
TTCAAAGAGTTTTCCCCCCAATTCCCCTTCGTCTCTAGTTTTGCTAAGGCTCCTTGATGCTGCACTCAGTCAAATGTGGTAGTCAAGGGCAGTTGCTATTATCTCACTTCTGGAATTTAGCTCTTTTGTCCATTTTTGTACCAAGGTTGGAATGAAGTCAGGAGTTGAGCAAACGTGGCAGTCATGGATCATCCACTAGGCACTGCTGACTGAAGACTGTAGCAAATTACTTCAGTCATATCTTCTGCATAGATATGCTGGATTTCCTCATCATTGAGGATGGGGACATTTATGCCATCTCCCACCGTTCTCAGCTAGATGTGCCAGGACTGCAGAACATGGATCTGATCCATTGGTTGTGGAATTGGTTAGCTCTGTCTATCACTTGCTGCTAAAGCTGTTTGGCACGCAAGCAATCCTTTGTTGTAGCTTCACTAGATTGACATCGCATTTTTAGGTATGCCTGCTGCTCCTGGCATGCCCTCCAGCACTCTTCATTGAGTCAGGATTGATCCCCTAACTTGATGGTAATGGTAGAGTGAGGATATGCTGGGCCATGAGGTCAGCATTCAATGGTTACTCGTCTCGAGTTGCTAGATATGTTCGAACTCTTATCCCATTTAGCCTGGTGCTAGTGTCACTTAACATGGTAGAAAGCCTCTTCAATGTGAAGATGGGACTTCATCTCCACAAGGACTGTGCAGTGGTCAGTTCTACTGATGCTATGATGGAGAGATGCACCTGTGGCAGGCAGGTTGGTGAGTGTTATGCATTTGTATTTATTCCTATTGGTGCACTGGAGCTATGCTGTATTAATGTATACACTGGAAATGATATAATATGCCTAGCGCAGGAAACAGAAAGAGAAGCAGCAGCCATGGAAGAGATCACACACCATTAACAACGCTTGTTCATTGTTGACAAAGTCTGTTCTGCATATCACACTACCAGCAGACAGTGAAGATGTGGTCCATGATCACCCCCATGTTCATCAGCAGGTGACCTGATGTTATGAATCACCATGGAGTGCAGTGGCATTTCACCCTAAACTTATTTTTCATTCTCCCCAACAAGATTATACAAATTTTAACTGAGGTTACCACCCCCTCATGAGTCCCAGGTCGTATAAAAAGATCGAATATTAAGTCAGCTTTCAAAAGCTATTACACTTTTGGAGGTTGGGGTGCATCTTTTTTTTTGTAAATAAGTAAAAGGATAAACTGATGAAGCACCATATATCAGAAAATCGGCCAAATTAAGGGGTACTTTAAAAAACTTCAACTAAATAAATCAATATACACTCACCCACTGGGTTAAAATAGTTGATGTTGTTATGTTAGCTGCAGAACAAATGTTCAGAGTTGTTTTTAAAAAGATTAGAAGTTAGAGACTGTTAAGTAACTTCAGATGTTGAACTCCTACTACTAAATGAGATCACCCAAGGTATATGTGCCAAATGACGTTTAGCAAAAAAAATGAATGCACACCACTTGTGAAAGCAACTGACAATTGGAGAAGGGGAAATCAATGAATACTATTTATCAAAATAAAAAAAACATATTTAAATATGCAAGTATTTTGTTTGATAAAATCCGTGTATATTTGTTTGGTCTTGCATCCAAACTTTATTTCATCAACCGATTATGCAACTGTATATTTCTGTAAAATCCTGGAAAGAAAACTGGGTACTAACTTACGATAATCAGGAATGATGGTCCAGTGTAATCATTGGAAAAATACATGTACATTTGTTCTGACCAACAATTTACAGATGAGCACATAAACACAGGTTAAAGAACTTGGAGAAAATTCATTCCAAACTGTTAGCTACTTTTTTTTAAAATCTACAACTGGATACCACTTTGATTTATGAAGTAATTACGTAGTTAACTTTCACAGTAATGCACTTGCAATATTTTGTAGCACAGTATGTAACAACGGAACACACATAAAAGATACTTTCCTTCAATTAAAGACAAAAAGTGGAAGTTATTTTTAATATTAAAGATAGCTGAATAGAAGAAGAGCACACAGCATTATCAAATTAATTGCAATAAGTTTAAGCAGACAGCTTAATGATGATTCAATTCACCTGCAATTTCTTTGGAAAATCGCAACCCTTTGACTTTTTTTAACACTGCTTCAAATTCTTGTTCAACGAGATGGAAAGGATCCAAAAGCATCTAATTTTATGCTGCATCTTACAATAGTTTTGTCTTCACACAGATTGTGAAGTTAAATTCCCAGGTTCCAGACTGGGATTAGAAACACAGCATCCGTAATTTACTGTCTGCTTTTGCAAAATGCTTGATCTCCCAACACGAGAATATTAAGGGAATGCAACACGCATGACATATCCACACAAATAGCATACTGGAGTGTTGAGGGGTGGAGTAGAGCAAAGTTCATTTAATTTCTCTAAGCTGCCATGTTAAACGATTCATGATTTATTATGGTCAAGATAATAATGGTTCATCTCATGTTTCCAGAGTGCAGAAGCTACTCAGCAAAGTATGCTGGATAAATCACTATTTCATTTAAAGCAAAGTATCTGAAATATTTTCCTTGTATGCTTTAAAGGCAGTTTTACACTAATCTTAATTCAAATTTCATAAAGCAGTCACTGAAGTGCAGACAAAATTTACAACACTGTATCAACATCTGAAATTTAACAAAAATGTCACTGAAGGTTCCTTATTCTTGAAATGATGCAACGTTTTTTGTGCATATAAAGTATTTGAAATCAAAGATTTGCTGCTCCAATGCATTGCAGCAAGCTATTTTAATGTCCCATTCTCCTGAGCTCCCCAACCTCACCATACTACTGAGCAGAGGTGCTGACCAGAGGCGAGGCACTATTTCAAAGAGGGAAAGAAAAATCTAAGGAAGATGTGACTAAAAATTGTTCTACTAGTTCTTTTTGGGATGAAGTTTAAAATTGCAAATCTGATGCTTAGTGCACCCAAGACTCAGTTGGCAAATGTAGACTATTTGTAATAATGAGACATTCATTGCTTCATTTGTGCTAATTTAAATGATAGCACTTGGGTCCTCATTAATGGCCATCGGCTGTTTGGAAAACAAAAGAAGAGTTCTTGAATTTAAAAAAAAGCCATGGTTTCCTGTTCATATTGTCAGCCAGCAACACAGACTAAGAGCTCATGTGGATATCAGAGGAAGTTACAATGACATTTTGCAGCAGTTACCCAGTCCTTACTGTCATTCAAAAATAATAGCATTGAAATGAAAAAAGGAGCATTTTGGGTTCACTGGCATACATCAACTCAAGAGATTCGCAATGCGGTAAAATTTGAATTTCATTATATGTTTTAATAAGAAACTGGGACATTAGAAAATCTACTGAATGTTTTCATGCAGCTAAGATCAAGACAAAAAAAATCATGTACACGAATAATAATTAATAGCTTAGTTTGGAATCAGCAGACTGAACTCATTCATTAAATCCTGTCTGCATCTATTCTGATGCGGAGATGCTGGCGTTGGACTGGGGTAAACACAGCAAGAAGTCTCACAACACCAGGTTAAAGTCCAGCAAGTTTATTTGATAGTAAACCCACAAGCTTTCAGAACGCTGTTCCTTCGTCAGGTGAGTGGAAAGTTCTGATCACAGGACAACATATAAAAGGCACACACAGTTCACAGAATACTGATTAGAATGCGAGTCTTTACAGCTAATCTGCTTTTCAAGTTTTAAAGGTGCAGACAACGTGAGTGGTCTGTTCCTTTAAGACTTGAATAGCAGATTAGCTGTAAAGACTCACATTCTAATCAGTATTCTGTAAACTGTGTGCGCCTTTATATGCCCTTCTCTGATCAGAGCTTTCCACTCACCTGACAAAGAAACAGTGTTCTGAAAGCTTGTGGGTTTACTATCAAATAAACTTGTTGGACTTTAACCTGGTGTTGTGAGACTTCTTACTGTATATATCCATTCTGCACAGCTACAATGACAATTATTTACATACAAACATATGAATTAGGAGACTTGGCCCTTCAAACCTGCTCCACCACTCAAAAGGATCATGGCTGATCTGAATGTAACCTCCCATCTACCCCTGATAATCAGTCACCCCTTTGCCTTAAAAGTATTCAGACTTGGCTTCCGCTGCCTTTTGAGCAAGGGAGTTCCAAAGACTCAACCCTCGGAAAAAATATTTCCCTTCATCAGTCTTAAATGGGTGATCCCTTATGTTTAAAGTGACCCCTAGTTCTAGACTTTCTCAGAAGAGAAAGCATCGTTTCCACATCTACCCTGTCAAGACGCCTCAGGATTTCATATGTTTCAATCAAGTTGCCTTCTAAACTCAAGTAGATACAAGCCTAGTCTGTCCAATCTTCCCTCAAGATAACCCTTTCAATCCAAGTCTAGTAAATTTTCACAATTATAAATGTTCAATACAGGAAATCAATTGCATGATGAAATTATGGGCACAGCTTGTACTTCTTAGGACATAACCAATCTAGAACGCAAACTGAAAAGGCAAACTGAACCTCCCTGTTGGTCAGAAAACCAAGATTGAAACTGAGAATTGCAAACCAAAAGCTACTGGCTGGAACTATATAAAATGAGACAGAGTAATCAGAGCTCAGTAGGCTACACGTCCAATGGTGCAGCACATGAAAGCTGAAGAAAAGGGCTAGATCCAGAAGGTGAGTAATGAAAAATGAACAAAGCTGATGCAGATGTTTCTGTTACTTGAAGATATCACTCGTGGATCGACGCCATCCACACCAAGTTGGGGACACTCTGCACACATCTGCCATTTGTGATGGAACTCATGGAACTTGGGATGGTTGTGTGCTGCTATCTGCTGGGGATCAGGCCAGCTCCTGGGAGGAGAGGAGTTGAATTTCTAATAGGAATTCAGATTTTAAGAATTTTTGTGATCGAAACACTGAATAGGTAATTGAGCTAATTCAGAAGGTCTGTCTTAATTGTACCTGGTATTTAATATGCTATTTAGTCGACTGCAATTTTCTTATTAATTCATGTTTAACTTGCACTAATTCTGGGTTTCAGATACATCAGTGTACAAGATTGTATTTAACGTTTGTTCTGGTTGAATCTTGGATAGTAACATTTCTTCTGCTTTAATCTGTGGAATCTTATGGCTTCATTCTTCTAGTAGATAAATGAGATTTCAGGTTTTTAAAAGTTTATTTGTCACAAGTAAGCTTACATTAACACTGCAATGAAGTTACTGTAAAAATCCCCTAGTCACCACACTCCAGCTTCTGTTCATGTGGAGTGAGGGAAAATTTAGCATGGCCAATGCACATCTTTGGACTGTGGGAGGAAATCAGAGCACCTGAAGGTAACCCATGCAGATATGGACAGTACATGCAAAGTCCACACAGATAGTCACCGAAGCCGGGAATCGAACCTGGGTCCCTGACGCTGTGAGGCAGCAGTGCTATCCACTGCGCCACCATTACTGGTCTATTATCGAGATTGTAACAGAATTCATAATCAAATCACCCAGAACAGTAAAACACATCAGAGAAAGTTGTGGCAAAATTGTATACTCCAGTCAGATTGCAATTCGTACGACATCCAGTTCTGGTTACTGAGACACAAAGAAGCACTGGGCACAATGCAGAGAAAAGCCACAAGGTTGATCTCATGTAGGGCTTGCCAAGTCAAGGATTGCAATACCCAGTGGGGTTGTGAACAGCCCCTCAATTGGGACAGCAACAATCATTACGGAGGCAAACGCCTGCCAGAATGGGACACTTTGAATGGGCCACTTTGATAAAATTACAACTTCTGAAGCGTTCTGCAGTGAGAATCTGGCTGTTTGTTGTGTATCTTGGTGGAACTGGCTTCCATTTTGCTGCCTCAAATCTAACCCAGTTAAATGTCACTTGTCTTTCCTTCCTCTCAAATGCTTCCATCACTGTCTTTCCTGTTCCCTTGCTTCTTAATGTCTTGCTACACCTCTACTGAGCTCCTGTTTACATCGAGAGCTCATTGGAGTTGGCGTCAGGGAGGGAGGTGATGAGGGATGTAGCAAGAAGGAGGTAAGTACATTGAAAAGCATTTCCAAGTTATTTGGAGTTAGTAACAGGATTTCCGTGCCAGTTAAGTTCCAAGACAGCCAGGTTATTATAAAAATTACAGGTCAGGAATATAACCCAACCTCATGTTTTTTTCTGAGAAAGTGATTTTGCCATTTTTTTTAAAGATACTAATTAGGAATGCTAAATGTGGGTTAGCTAAAATAGAGATGTTATACTCAAGGTATATCGAAGCTTAGATTGATCATACTTGGCTCACTCTGATTAGTTACTGAATTTACCTTTTCCAATGATTTTGTGTTTTACGTACCAAGATATCTTTTTGAAGAAATAAATCACAATGAATAAATATTTTCTAAAAATTCTACTTGAGGGCCTGATTAAAATTTTCCAATTTCCCCTCATTATTTTTCTAGTGAATACCACTGGTTTGATTGATCAGTGTGTCTGTCAGGATTTGTGTTACTATTCTTGTAGTTCTAAGAGGAGCTGGTTGGTTAAAATTGTTACAATATTGGACGAACAGCTTCACTTGAATGCACAGAAGGTACAGAAATTTTCTCTTGATTGTCAAGAACCAAATCTGGGCAAAGTACAGAGCCTTCAAAAGGGTATTGCAACTACCTTCATCTTCCAAGACCCCTACACTCACTCAAGTTACAGCAATTTAAAAGCGTTAGAATAAGATCACAGTAGGAAAAAGCTTAGTATCCAGGATGAGTCATTAGGAAAAACTGCAGAAACTGAGGCGTTTCAACTGGTAAAGGAGACATCCAAGGAATGATTGTTCAAGCTTTGTTTTTTGACATTGCAAGTTGGCAAACAAGAGCTAGGTCAGCTGTTGTTTTCCATTTATTCATTTACAGGATAACAGAATACTCTCCAGTTGTCTGGATGAATGCAACTTCAACAACACTCAAAAAGCTTGATGCCATTCAGGCCAGTCCAGCATTTATCCCTATCCCTAGCTGCCCTTCAGAAAGTGGTGGTGAACTGCCTTATTGAACTGCTGCAGTCCCTGAGGTGTAGGTCCACCCACATTGTTGTTAGGGAGGGAGTTCCAGGATTTTGACCCAGCAACAATGAAGAACGGTGATAAATTTCCACATCAGGATGGTGAGTGACTTGGTGGGAAACATCCAGGTGGTAGTGTTCCCAGGTGTCTGCTGCTCTTAAAAGTTTATTTATTAGTCATAAGTAGGCTTATAGTCACACTGCAGCATGGTTACTGAGAAAATCCCTCAGTCGCCACACTCCGGTTCCAATGTTCCGGTACATTGAGGGAAAATTTAGCATGGTTAATGCACCTAACCAGCATATCTTTGGACTGTAAGATGAAACCAGAGCACCCAGAGGAAAGCCACACAGACACAGGGAGAAAATGCAAACTCCACATAGATAGTGACCCAAGCTGGAGTTTAAACCCAGGTCCTTGGTGCTGTGAGGCAGCTGTGCTATTATGCCACCCTGCTCTTGTTCTTCTAGATGGCAGTGATGGTGGGTTGGAAGGTGCTACCTAAGGAACCTTAGTGAGTTCCTGCAGCGTACCTTATAGATGGTATAAACGGCTACTATTATTCATCAGTGGGGGAGTGATTGCTTACCCTTCCATAAAGATTCAATCAAGCAGGCTGCTTTGTCCTGGACGGCGTCAAGCTTCTTGAGTGTTGTTGAAGTTGCATTCATCCAGGCAACTGGAGAGTATTCCATTACACTCCTGAGCTTGTAGATAATGGACACACTCTTGGGGGCGGGGCTGGAGAGATCAGGAAGTGAATTACTCTGGATTCCTAACCTTTGACCTGCTCTGGTAGTCATAATACTTTGGGGCTAGTCAGTTAATTTTCTGATTAGTGGTAACTCACAGGATGTTGATAGTGGGGGAAGTATGTTGCTCAATGGCACAGGTCCAAAACCAAAATCAACCCACAATGACAGTTGATAACCATTTTTACGCATCACCTGTGGCAGAATATGCCTCCATGGCTTGTTCTCTTCACCCATCAATGAAAATACACATAATGTATGAAGCGGTCTCAATCCTAATGGATCTGCTGAACACATGTACTTATGTAGATAGAAGGATACCAGCAATGTCTTTAAGATGATACAAAAATGGGAAATTTGTCCACTTAACAGTGGCACAGTGGTTAGCACTGCTGCTTCACAGCACCAAAGATCTGGATTTGATTCCTGGCTTGGGTCACTGTGCGGAGTTTGCATGTTCTCCCTGTGTCTGCATGGGTTTCCTCCAGGTGTTCCAGTTTCTTCCCACATTCTGAAAGACATGCTGGTTAAGTACAACTTGAACAAGTGTCGGACTGTGGCGACTAGGGGAATTTCATAGTAACTTCATTGCAGTGTTAATGTAAGCCTTACTTGTGACTAATAAACAAACTTTAAACAGTCTGCAGATAGTGTGAAAGGATAGTGGGAAAAAATGAAATGGTTGCAGGGGAGGTATGTTCCAGTTAAGCGGAAGGCTGGGAAAGGTAGGATTAGAGAGCCGTGGATTACAGGGGGTATTGAAGACTTGGTCAGGAAGAAGAGGGAGGCGTACGTTAGGTCGAAACGACTGGGTACGGAGAGTGCGCTGGAGGAATATAGAGAGAGTAGGAGGGAGCTAAAAAGGGGAATTAGAAGGGCGAAGAGAGGGCATGAAATGGCTTTGGCTGGTAGGATTAAGGAAAATCCAAAGGCATTTTATTCCTATATTAGCAGCAAGAGAGTAGTTAGAGGGAAAATTGGTCCTCTTAGGGACAAAAGTGGAGAGTTATGTATTGAGTCGGAGGGAATGGGGGAGCTCCTGAATGAATACTTTGCGTCGGTATTCACGAAGGAGAAGGGTTCGGAATCGTGCGGTCTCTTGGAAGGAGCTGAGGATCAGTTGCAGGAAATATCTATTACGAGGGAGGAAGTGCTAGGGCTTTTAGGTAGCGTAAGGACGGATAAAGCTCCGGGGCCTGATGATATTTATCCCAGGCTGCTTAGGGAGGTGAAAGATGAAATTGCTGGGCCTCTGGTGCAAATCTTTGTCTCTTCTTTGGACACAGGTGAGGTCCCAGAGGACTGGAAGGTAGCAAACGTGCTACCGCTGTTCAAAAAAGGTAGTAGGGATAACCCTGGAAATTATAGACCGGTGAGTTTGACATCGGTGGTAGGGAAATTAATGGAAAAAATACTTAGGGGTAGGATGTATGAGCATTTGGAGCGTTGCGATCTGATTAGGGATACGCAACATGGCTTTGTTAGAGGGAGGTCTTGCCTTACGAATCTGGTGGAATTCTTTGAGGAGGTGACAAAAACAGCTGACGATGGGAGAGCCGTTGATGTCATCTATATGGATTTCAGTAAGGCGTTTGACAAAGTCCCTCATGGTAGGCTGGCAGAAAAGGTTAAGGCGCATGGGATACGAGGTCAGGTAGTTAGGTGGATTGAGAACTGGCTGGGTAATAGGAGACAGAGGGTAGTTGCGGAGGGGACTTTGTCCGGCTGGAGGCCAGTGACCAGCGGTGTGCCGCAGGGCTCAGTACTGGGACCTCTCCTCTTTGTAGTATACATAAATGACTTGGAAGAGAGCGTAGGTGGTGTGATCAGCAAGTTTGCTGATGACACCAAGATGGCAGGGTTGGCGGGTACTGAACTGGATTGTCAGGTGATACAACAGGATATTATAGATAGGTTGGTGCATTGGGCAGATAGGTGGCAGATGGAATTTAATCCTGACAAATGCGAGGTGATGCATTTTGGAAGGAATAATGCAGAGAGGAGCTATGTGATAAAAGGTAGACCGATTAGGAGTATAGAAATACAGAGGGACCTGGGAGTGCAGGTTCACAAATCCATGAAGGTTGCGTCACAAGTGGAGAAGGTTGTTAGGAAGGCTTATGGAATGTTAGCCTTTAAAGGAAGGGGTATAGAGTATAAAAGCTGCCGTCTAATGCTTCAGTTGTATAGAACGTTGGTTAGACCGCATTTGGAGTACTGCGTCCAGTTCTGGTCACCTTACTACCGGAAGGACGTGGAGGCTCTGGAAAGGGTGCAGAGGAGGTTTACCAGGATGTTGCCTGGCATGGAGGGGCTGGGTTACGAGGAAAGGTTGGAGAAACTGGGACTATTCTCCTTGGAAAGACGGAGATTGAGGGGGGACATGATAGAGGTATATAAGATACTGAAGGGAATAGATGGAGTTAATAGTGAGAGACTGCTCCCTAGACTGGGTACAAATACGAGAGGTCATGATTTAAGGGTGAGGGGGGAGAGGTATAATTTGGAAGTGAGAGGAAGGTTCTTTACGCAGAGAGTTGTGGGGGTATGGAACGCGCTATCGAGTAGGGTGGTGGAGGCAGGAACATTGGACTCGTTTAAGGTTCAGTTAGATAGACACGTGACTGAAACGAGGATGGAGGGTTATGGTAGGGGCTATTAAATAAGGTTAGAACCTCGGGAGACACCGGAAAAGCAGACTTGTAAGATTAACGTTTTTGTCTTTTTATTCCGCAGGTGGAGGTCCACCTCGTGTCAAACAAGGGGCATGCACACGGTGGGTCGTGCGTGGGCTGCTCCTGAAGGTTCCGGGAGTGGCCTAGTACTTCGTGTCAGTGTGTGTGCTTGATCCTGGACCGGTAGATGGGCGCCGCAACAGCTCGGTGACTAGCACTGCTAGCTGTGCAGATACATGGATTTGGGCCTATGTCTGTGGGAGTTTGCGCATTCTCCCTGTGGTTGCGTGGGTTTCCTCCGGGCGCTCCGGTTTCCTCCCACACCCCAAAGATGTGCTCTTAGGCTGATTGGTTTTACCAAATTGACACTATTCTCCCCTGAATCTGGCTAAGTTAGGGGTTCCATTCGTAGACACGCAGGGTAGAATAGATGTAGGGTGATGCGGCGGCGCGGTCTCGTTGGGCCGAAGGGCCTGTTTCCCGTGCTGGGTTGTTCTTTGTTCTTTGATACTGGGGAAAGAAACACCAACTCATATGGGCCTTAGCATTTCCAAGGACTGTAGGACAAACACTTTTAACATAGAACATAGAACATTACAGCACAGAACAGGCCCTTCAGCCCACGATGTTGCGCCGACCAGTTTTTTTTAAAAAAAACACTGACCCACTAATCTAAACCAATCCCTTTTCGTCCATAAACCTATCCACAGATCTCTTAAACGCCCCCAAACTAGGCGCATTTACAACTGCAGCAGGCAGGGCATTCCAGTCCCTCACCACCCTCTGGGTAAAGAACCAACCCCTGACATCCCTGACATCTTTTCTTTAGATAGCTGCAAAATCAGTATTGTAAGATGAACATACCAGCAGTAATATGGCACAAATCGAATGGGCTCAAAGTGGCATGAATACAAGTGGGTCCAAATCTGACAGTACCGCATACAAGAAAACAAGACTTGAAAAAAAGACACAAGATAGGTGGGAAATTAAGCATTGAAGAAGACGTAACGAGGCCACAAAAAGATACAGATAAGTTAAGTGGGTGATCAAGGATCTGGCAAATGGTATATGATGTGGGAAAACGCAAAATTGTTCATTTTGGCAGGAAGAATAAGAGAAGCATTTTATCTAAATGGTGAGAGATTGTACAACTCTAATATGCAGAGGGATCTGGCTGTCTTAGTGCATGAATCACAAAAGACTATGCAAGTACAGCAAGTAATTAGGAGAACTATTGGAACGTTATAATTTATTGCGAGCGGAATTGAATATAAAAAGTCGGGAGCTTATGTTTCAGTGATACAGGGCACTAGTGAGACTATGTTTGAAGTACTGTGTAGTATTGGTCCCCTTATTTAAGGGAGGAGGTAGATGTAATGGAAGCACTTCAGAAATGGTTTACCAAACTAATACTTGACATGGGAGGGTTGTTTAATGAGGAAAGGTTGGACAAGCTACGCATGTAGTTAGAGTTAAAGCTAACTTGATTGAAACATAAAAGATCCTGAGGGATCTTAACAGAATCAATGTGGAAGAATCTAGAACTAGGTCACTAATTAAGAGGTCACCTATTTAAAACAGATAAGATGAATTATCTCTCAGAGTCGTGAGTCTTTGTACCTCTCTTCCTGAAAAGATGAGAGGAAAATCTTTGAAAATTTTTAAGGCAGAGATATATGGATTTGTGGTAAGCAAGTGAGTGATAGGTTGTTGGGGTATGCAGAAAGCAGATTTGAAGTTACCATCGCAGCACAGCGACAAGTACTGTTGCCTCACAGCGCCAGAGACCCAGGTTTTATTCCCAGCTTGGGTCACTGTCTGCATGTTCTCCCCATGTCCGTGTGGGTTTCCTCAGGGTGCTCCTAAAGACAGCCCGAAAGGCATGCTGGTTAGCTGCATTGGCCAAGCTAAATTCTTCCTCCATGTACCCCAATTGCCGGAGTATGGCGACTTTCAGGGAACGTCAGAGTAACTTCATTGCAGTGTTAATGTAAGCCTACTTGTGACACTAATAAATAAATTAAGATCAGCCACAATTTCATTAAATGACAGAACAAGCTCGAGGGACCAAATGGCCTACTCCTGTCCTTGTTCATACAGCTAAGTTGTTCTGAACATGTATTTTTAACTGTTGTAGTACCTATAAGAAAAAAGCAGAATGGAGTCCAAAAACAAGATACCATGTGTATAGTTCAGGCAGCTATTTTTGAGGTTTATAATCAGAATATTTAATAGTCAAAAGAATCAAAAGTTTTCCTCAGTAGAGGTCATGTAATTGAGTCGACAACTTAGTTACATAAGAAATTAAGTTTTTTTTTACAAAAAATGTCAATACTTGATTTAAGGCATCAAAAGCTCTGTTGTTCGAGCAACAACCAAGATAGTAACTGAAAAAATTGTTTATTGCTCAATAAATAACTCACTAATTCAGGAAAGCTCATGACGGTGTGCATTCCTCAGCTCTGAACTCTTATTATCAACATATTTTTTTAAATGTCCATTAATGAACAAGTGTTTCCATTGTGTATTGCTCTTATATGACTGAAACACAAGAGTTATGATTTCTGTGATATACCAATACGAACAGAAGAGCTCAAAAGTGAACTGTTAAATTAATAACCATGAAAAAAATCAGAAACAGGGATATCTTTGTATTAAACTATCCAACACTGTAATATTTAACAGCTGCAGGATATAGCTGCATCCAAAATGGAACAATAAGTGTGTTTCTATAGCAAGGGATCATTTCGTAGAATCCCTATATTTTGGTTGAGAACAACTCTTATCATCTGACTTCTAGCTCATGTTCATGTATTTCAATTGCTGGATTCCAATTGTTTAATTCAAGTGGTTAGAAGAGGAGCTATCACTGAAACATCACATGAGCACAAAGTTACAGTTAATTCTGATTTACAGTTGAAAATTATTTCCAGCTTCCAATGTGATAAGAAAACCCTGCAAGGCACTGAAACTACAAAAAAGTTAAGCAACATCTTATTCTGCTGAAAGTCGTCATTTGATTCTGTAAAAAAAAAGTAAATACGCGGATTTTGTGCATCATTATACAACTGTGTACAGGAGGTAAAAAACCAAAAGAGGCAGAAACAAATGAATTTACTCTGCAAGTAAATTATTTTCAGCATAATCAGTTATAGATTTTAATTTCTCCATGAGGAATTATGAAATGAGGCTATTCTGCTGGCTCAAATGGAAACACAATTCACAGTACCAAATCTACTCCAGAGGGCAGGTGGGTGAGACTGTTCCCTTGTGCGTTCTCTTTCGCAGCTCCTCTATCAATCAGATTTTGATTTGATTTGTCACATGTATTAGTATACAGTGAAAAGTATTCTTTCTTGTGCGCTTTACAGGCAAATCATTCCATTCATAGAGAAGGAAATGATTGAGTGCAGACTGGAGTGTTACAGTCATAGCTTGAGAAAGATCAACTTAATGCAAGGTAAGTCCATTCAAAAGTCTGACGGCTGCAGGGAAGAAGCTGTTCTTGAGTCAGTTGGTACGTGACCTCAAACTTTTGTATCTTTTTCCCAAAGGAAAAAGGTGGAAGAGAGAATGTCCAGGGTGTTTGGGATCCTTAATTATGCTGGCTGCTTTGCCAAGGCAGTGGGAAGTGTAGAGAGAGTCAACGGATGGAAGGCTAGTTTGTCTGATGGATTGGGCTACATTCACAACCTTTTGTAGTTCCTTGAGATCTTGGGCAGAGAAGGAGCAATACCAAGCTGTGATGCACCATAGAAAGCATTCTTTCTGGTTGTATCTGTAAAAGTTGTTGACAGTCGTAGCTGACATGCCAAAATTCCTTGGCCTTCTGAGAAAGTACAGGCATTGGTGGGCTTTCTTAACTATAGTTTTGGTGGCGGGGACCAGGACAGGTTGTTGGTGATTTGGACACCTAAAAACTTGAAGCTCTTGACCCTTTCTACTTCACCCCCGTTGATGCAGAAGTTGATATTTTCTTTACGCTCCTTGAAGTCGAGGACAATCTCCTTCGTTTGTTGACATTGAGGGAGAGATTATTGTTGCCGCACCAGTTCAACAGATTCTCCATCTCATTCCTGTATTCCATCTCATCATTGACTGAGATCGACCCACAATGGTGGTGCTGTCAGCAAAACTGAAAATCGAATCGGAGGGGAATTTGGCCACACAGTCATAGGTGTATAAGAAGTATTGTAGGAGGCTGAGAACACAGCCTTGTGGGGCACCAGTGTTGAGGATGATCATGGGAGGTGGTGTTGTTGCCAAACCTTACTGATTGTGGTCTGTTCACTCGCCAACCAATCAGCCCCCATACAATATACATTGTTGCTCCCTTTGAAATTTGGTATTATTGCCATTCTGTCTCGGTAAGTGAAAGATGAAAGGCTTCAATAGCAGGTCTCTTTTTTCCCAGCAATATTCAGAATTGATTCAGCACAGAGGGGCCATTCAACCCTTTGTGTCTGCACCAACCTCCACTGGAGAAATTTACCTTGTGCCACTCTTCTGCCTTCTCCATTTCACTGCACATTCTTCCTTTTCAGATAACAATCCAAATCTCTTGAATGCCTCAATTGAAACATGTCTTCACCATAATCTAAAGCAATATATTTCAAATCCAAATCACATGAAAAAAAGTTGTTTCTCATATCACTTTTTTTTTGCCAATTACCTAAAATTTGTGCTCTTTGTTCTCATTCTTCCACCAATGGGAACAGTTTTTCCCAATTTACTCGGTCAAGATCCCTTATGATTTTGAATACCTCTATCAAAATTCCTTGTTTTCCACTTCTCCAAAGACAGCAGTCCCAACTTCTCATATCTATCTACATAACTGAAGTTCCTTGGGACCATTCTCCAGGCTCTTTTACGCTTTCACATCTTTCCTAAAAGTGTAGTACCCAGAACTGGGCAGAAATAGAACACAGAACAATATTCCAGCTGAGGCCAAAACTTAACATAACTTCCTTGCTTTTATTCTCTGTGCCTCAATTAATAACACCTAGGATATTGTATACTTATTAACTACCATCGCAACATGTCCTGCCACCTTCTATGATTTATGTACATATCCATGAAGGTCCCCCGGGTCCTGCACGCATTTTAGAGACACTATCATTTTTTTCCCAAATTTATGAACAAGACAAGAAAAAAAGTCAAGTTTTTTTTGCAGCAGTTCTAAAAATATAGCCTGAAGTCTTAGCGAGATGCCAGATTCCATAGCACCATTTCATCACAATATTATTTTTGACCATTGTCACATCAAGATGTTGACCTGTAATAGTTTTTCCACTCAAATCACTCTATAACCTTCATATCTATTGAGTTGTTTTCTTTGTCTCACACTTTCCCCATATCTTTTGACCTCCTTTATATTCATATTATAGCTCCTTTGTATTCTTTTCTGCCCTTCTACTCATTTTCTGGTCCTTCCCCCCATCTTTTGGATCCCATTTATTTTGAGTGCACATGCAAGCTATATTAATGAACATGTAGTTTGAATACGTATGTTGTCCTCAAAACTAGCAAAGGACGTGTACGTAGAGCAGCAAAACACATCCAGGAGGAAGAATCAATGAAGACTTTATGGGATTGACAGAGAAGGAAAGCTTTAGACCAGAGAAAAAGAAAGCCTTAGACCAGAGAAAAAGAAAGCCATGTGTCCAGGAAAGCTATTGGAGATATTGGAAAACTGAATAGACAAATATAAGTTTCTATTTTGCAGGGTTTTTTTTTAAAAAGGGTGATTATATTACAAATGGAAACATCATGCTAGGGGTATTAATACACTCCCAGCTGATGTTGCCACTGGGCAAGTCAGGTCCTAAAATATCCTGACTTGATGTATCTCAACTTTTTTTTTTAAAAGAAACCTTGAAAAGCAGTCACTGAACAAAGTCACAAAAACTTGAAGTACTATTAATACAAAAAATAAAATGTTTATTAAATAAAAAGAAAAATGAACCATATTAGACCAGACAAAACAGGGTGGAATGATATCCATACAAACACAATTAGAACCATAGAATCCCTACAGTGCAGGAGGCGGCCATTTAGCCCATAAAGGCTGCACCGACAACAATCCCACCCAGGCCCTGTACCCGTAACCCCACATATTTACCCTAGTCCCCCTGTCACTAAGGGCAATTTGGCAAGGCCAATCAAACTAACCCGTACATTTTTGGAGATCAGTCAAATTACACCACTCCTTTAGCTTAACTATATCTTTACAGACACATACACATTTATGTTAACCTTACAATTTACAATATCTGTCTTATATTCAGGGGACGCATGCAGTTCATCTGAATTAACAAACTAACAATGGTCAGACACAACATACTCCAAAAGTAAAATGACAGCTGCCATCAAAGCAGATTCTATGGGTTCTTCATCAAACCCCTTCTCCCAGAGGCTCATTACACAGTGAGCCAACCAGTCTCACTAAAACTCTTGTCTCTCAAGGAAAATCACTGTTTCAAGGATCAATTCTGAGGAAGGCATTCTCAGATAGCGGTCAGTACTGGCCTCAGCTGAACTGTCCACGAACATTAACTTTTGGGATCACAAATAAACAGATTTTGGTAACACTGCTCTCTTTCCTCAGCTAATCTGTTCTTTATCATTTTCTCATTTGTGTCTTTTTTCTTTCCTAAACCCCTTGCATTCTGCATCAGAAATTCCCATCCCAGAACAAATCCCAATGTTCCATGAAGGTGAATCTTTTCCTTCTTCTAGCCATATGTTTTCCTCTTATTGTGATGACAGTAGTGAAATTGATATGGATATATATAATTGTTTTCTTATGCTTATAGGGAATGCTTAAAAAAAATCAGCTTTATACTACAGACAACCAGTACCTTTGGACAGAATGTAGCTCAGATTCTGGAAGAGCAGAATAATTACTCATTTTAGCACTGCAAGTGGTTAAGCAGAGTTAATGGACCTTGTTTACTTCAGTTCCCTTGGAATTTTGATTAGGGAGATTGACAGGGTCATGTGATGATGTGCTTTATGTGCAGCCCTGAGTCTGTAGCAGCGATCAAAAGCGTTTGCAGAAAGCAATTTAGCTTGCAGCTGAAGCCTGGTTGAAGTTAGAAGGATTTTGCAGACTTCTGGAACTCTAACTCTCTCTCTGAAAGCTCCAAGACTGTTAACAAATGTTAAAACAAGTATGCCTGGGTTTGCTAAATATATTTATTTAAAAGTGGATTTGGTTTATGCATGAATGAGGCTTATTTGGAACTGGAACAGTCATAAGCTAGAAAGTGAAGTTGGTTCCTTTCATTTATAAATATTGTTGAATTGTTAATAGTTAAGTTGCTTTATTTGCTAAATTAACATTTAAACTGTGTTATTAAACAAAATTGGTTTCACTACAAAAGATCCCTACTTTGTCAATGGAATCATCCCTGAAGGAAATACCCTTTCTTCACATTGTTGTCAAAATAGACAAACTGTTGGGATCTAGTCTGGCTGCATAACATACCCTGGCATTCTGGTCTGGGATTCTAACATTATATTCTTAATCATTTGACAATTACTGCTGGATCACCACAAGAACTCCTGAATGTTCTACCCTTTAATCTACCTTGTAGTTCCTTAAACAGCCTTTGTAAGATGACAGTTCTATTTCTCCTGCCATGGGTTCCAAAATAAACCATGCTTTAAACTATGCTGTTCCGTTGGCTTCCCCAAAATCTTTTGCACTTGGCACCTGGGAAGTGACACACACTGTTTTGGCAATAACTAAAAAAAGCACCAGACTGTAAAACCTATTTTTATCACTGCATTACTGCATTTCACAATTTCCCTCTTTGACAACTATTTTCAACAGGAGTTTGCTCATAGTTCCTCTCCTTCAAATTGCTGTCTTTGTTACTGATAACTGATGCTTAACATCGGTTGTCAGTTCAATACTCTCAGCAGGGATTCAGTTTCTCTTCCTGCCCTAATGGATGATAGTCAGCCACTGCATTCCTCACTAACTCAATTCGTATCAGGGTGACTACATTCTTCAGCTTCCCAATTATTGCTTACTAATCAGATCAGAAATGCAAACTTAGTTCCTACAATCTGTTGGCCTTCTGCCTCCTATTGCTCTAAATCACTTGCTCATAAACATCACTCACATAATATAACTGTTATACATTTCATGGTACATTTATGTTAGGACTGAAAATACAGAAATTCTGACCTGTTACCACTGAGATATTACCAACTTTGTAGTACAGAAGTAGCTTGACAGTCAATGCCTAATGATACATTCTGTTGCAAGGTACAATTCAAATCTTGAGCTTGAACTTACCAACTGGTAATAAGTGAATTCTTCGGTCAGAACATTATCTGTGAACCCTAGTGTACATTGCAACACTCTCTAAACTCCTTCTATAGAATGTTGATTCATCAACTGGGAGATGTGCCAAAATTTAAGTATATTCATACATGTACAAGAACAGATTGAGACCATTCATCTTTTATGGAGGATAGGGCTGTGAAAACCAGGAGAAAAGTTAACTTCCAGGCTGTCTGTGTGGTTTGTTATTGACTGAAGGAACACTCAGTACACATAAAAGATATGGATACTTTGGTAACTTTTAAGGCCCTGGATTGTATGTGGTGGGGGGCAGGGTGGTAATGTTACTGGAGCTAAGGAGAATGAAAAATTTTATAAGATAAATAGATGTATATATGCTATGCTTTGGTTCATTTCTACTGCACAAACTGGGAAACTAATAATAGCACTGGTTTAATGCCCAATTTAAAAGGGTGTGATAGGGAACTAAAAAATTGGATCTCTTCCAACAATTCTAGCTTGCACGGATGCCTCAAAGACAGTTTCTCTATGCAGAAAGTTACATTCAGGCTAGAAGTAATACAGCAAATTTGCATATTGAGTACAGAAAATCTAGCAACTGAATACCAATGTAATGACAGACATATATATGAACTGCTCAGCAAAACAACTAATGCCCAATCACAGCAACTTTTAATAGCTTGCGACACGTCTTAAATTAAGAACTATACAACTGATGGTTACTAAACTCCTCCAGGTCACCTCTCAGGAAACAGTTAGTGTGAAGCAGGAATTGGAGTGCAGTGGGCTGGCTACCACAGTACGAGCGCATCTACCTTTTGAAATTGGCTCATTTGAAAATCAAACAAATCCTATCACAAAGGCATTTAATATGGTGATCATTTCAGACAACTGACAACTTTGCTTCTGGCATGTAACTGCAATAGAACCCATTCCCATTGTCTTTCAAAATGTTCAAAAGTTTTATTAGTTTAATAACAAGTGGGGCACTGGTCCAGCCACTGGCTTCACACAACAGATACCATGAGGTTCTCTTGAAGAAATGAGCAGTAATTCAAAATCATTTATTAAAGATGCAATACAGAAATCTTCCCAATATATTTCGTAATGTTGAATATTAGATTTGCAACGCTGATACTGCACTGAACAATATCAGGGTAATAGTCAAGGAATTTGCCAATGCTGAACAACCAAGAGGTCAGTTTCTGACAGGAATTCTCCATTTGTGTTAGAGAAACTTCGAATTGTACAGTAAACTTGCCACTAGCCCCTGAACAAGAGCAATCCTGTAGGAAAGATGGAGCTATGTTAGTACGCACTTAACTGTCACACAAGTGATATTTAGCAATCGCTACTACTTGTGGACTAGTTAAATGTAACAATAGCCTTGTGGGCCACCTCACATTGAGTAAAACAGGCTTCCCTGGAAACAACATACTATTGCAATGGTGCTTCAGATCATTTTCTAAAGGAAAGGAAGTTTAGAAAAGATTTTAAGTTCAGTTTTTGAAAGTACAAGGGTAAAGGAGCAACTTTCATTATTGTGGACTATTAAATTACTCGAGTAGACCAATAAAGTATCACTGTCAAGTGACTGACAATCACTTTGGTGAACAAAAGACTGCATTTGAAATACTCTTGCCTTTGTGAATCTTATGGCTCTAACAGTATGATTCTTCAGGGATTAGCATTTTTTTCAGTTTCTTACTTGCTTCCACTTTGCCAATCTATGCCAATGTATCACTACCAATGGATTCTCATTCTAGCCCAAAACCATCATCTCAGGATACCTCCAAAGATTTATCCAGGGCCCCATGTCTGCTCCTTGACAAAATCATCCAGAAACATAGGGTCAGCTTCCATATATGCAGTGCAATACTCAACTTTGTGGGATTCTGGATTCATTTTGTTATGTTGCTTATCCAAACTTCAGTCTTGAATGAGCCTAGTTTTCCTTCATTCCACATTCACACCCCTATCACTAATACTGCCTTCCTCCTTAGTAATTGTCTCAAGCCAAAAGATTTACAACTTTGACATCCTAGTCAATCCAAAATGAGCCTCAGATCTTATGTACTTTCATACACAGAAACTGCTTACTTACACTCTAACAACATCACCCATATCCACCACTGCCTCAGCCCACCCAATGAAACCCAAATCAATGTTTCGTTATTGCCAAGCTTGACTGTACCAATACTCAGCTGGCCAGGTATCTATGTTCCATAAACTCTGTTCTGCCTTGCAGCAAGTCCATTCTGCTGTCATCACTATGCTTTTTGGCCTACACTGGTAGCACTACAGGGTGGAGTGACAATTTAAAATTCTATTTAAATCCCAACACTGCCTCATCCCTCCAGATACCCAGCTTCCTTCAGAACTATGATTCTATGAACTGTCACCCATCACACCCAGAACAGTGGCCACTTTTGCAATGTTCCCTACTTGAGCACACTACCAGTGCTCTACTTTCAACAACTGGGCACATTCACTGGAATTCCCAATCCAAATTCCTTTGCCTTTCAGGAATTTCCTGGCTAAATTCGTCCAACATTTCATCAACTTCTCCTTCTCCTTAACATTCACTTCACCCTAAATTCACCGTTTTTAGCTCAGCCTTCATTTTGTTAGATTACACCTCTGAAGTGACTTGGGAGCAGTTTTAGATATTAACTGCATTTTATTAATTCAAGTTGTTGTGTAGTTGTAGACTATGTTCAAATTAAAATACATAGATATAAACAAATTTTAAATATCTATAACGGTTTATTGAAAAGTTATGAAATAACAAAAAATACGCTTTTACAAAATGTTAATACTTCCTTATCTTAACAGTGATCAACTGCTACAGGATTCATCAAATTGTAGATTTTCACTGCACAAAACACATTTTCTTTTCCAAGGCTTTTGCCAAGATCTTATCAACTCCCCAGACCATCTGGATTTCATTTGCTGTCATCCAAAGTAATCTAAAATGAACACAGACCCTATGCCATTATTTTTCCTTATCCTGTTTACATATATATTTCCACCCGCTTCCCTTCCTTGTATTGGACTAGAGTCATAAAATAGTTGAGTTTCTGACACAAATATTGCCCAATCCCTCAGAGAGGACTCAATGCAACAAAATTTTTGTACAAACTATCCTGCAAAACATCAGCTCAGTATAAACCCAAATCAAACTTCTTTTTAAATATGAAAATTATATGACAATACAGCTAAAAGGTTTAATTGATTTGCTGTTAGAGCACAAAAATATGGAGATCAGAGTAGATGTGAATCTCTTGCATGAACACAAAAGCAGACTGTCAAACTAAAATTAAATTGATGTTGTTTACTTCAATTTTCAAAGTACATCCAGAGAAAATGCTGACGCAAGTATGAAATATGGATTTTTAATTAAAAACAAACTACTGCAGATGCTGGACATCTGAAGCAAAAACAGAAAATGCTAGGGGAAAAAAATCAGCTGATTAGGCATCATCTGTGTAGAAAGAAACAGAGGTAACATTTCAAGTCCATTTGACTCTTCTTCAGAGTTAAAGAGGGGGAGAAATTTGATGGAGTGTATACTGTATGGGAGAGGGGGAGCAGCCTGAATAGAATAGAAAATTAGTGATAGGTGGGAATTAGGAGAGATTGCAACAAATGTGTAGGACACAGGACAGAGGAAGCATTAATGGCAGTGTGAAGGGCTATAGAAGGTGCAGGAAATGACATCAAGCTAGGCTATAGAGGTCATATGAAATATCTGTGTATAGTGAAAGCAAAACTAAAGAACAAGTGACAGATAGCCCAGTGGGAGGGGGTGTTTGCATAGTCACTAAAATTGTTTTGGATGTAAAAATAGTTCAAGACTGGGGAGAAAGATCACAGTCTAAACTTGTTGAACTCAGCTTTGAGTTTAGAGAGCTGTAATATGCCTAGAGTGGTATGGTGGCAGAGTGGTTAGCACTACTGCCTCACAGTGTCAGGGACCAGGATTTAATTCTGGCCATGGGCAAGCGTCTGTGTGGAGTTTGCACGTTCTCCGTGTGCCTTTGTGAGTTTCCTCCAGGTGCTCCAGTTTCCTCCTATACTCCAAACATGTGCAGGTTAGGTGGATTGGCCAGGTAAATGCACAGGGTTATGGGCAAAGGGCAGGGAGAGGGCCAGGGTAAGATATTCAGTCAGAGAGTCAGTGCAGACCAGATGGGCCAAATTGTCTCCTTCTGTTCTGTAGGGATTCTATGATTCTCTGAAGTGCTATTCCTCCAGTTTGCATTGGACTTTAGTGGAGCATTCCAGCAAGCCAAGGACAGATATGTATTGGTATGTTAAGGAAAGCTCAGTTAAAGAAAAAGACAAACATGTCAAGAGGCATTTCCAAAGGTGGTATCATCAGAACAGATGCAACAAAGATGGAGAAACTGCGAATATGGAGTGGAGTTCTGACAGGGTGTGAAGACTGTAGGATTCGGTGGGCAGTGGGTTTGTAATGAATTTTGGTGGTCAGTCCATCACCGGAAATGGAGAGAGAGAAGTCAAGAAAGGGAAATGATGGAGATGGACCATGTGAACGTGAGGGAGAGGTGGAAATTGGAACAAAAAAACCAAACTTTTCCAGGTCCATTTTCTAGCCCCAGACAGGAGCATTAAGTGGCACTAACGTAATGGAAAAAAAGTTGCAGCTGTGGGCCTGAACAGACCTGAAGGACGAATATTCCACATAACTCACAAAAAGACAGGCATAACAGCTAGTACCCATGGCCACACCTCTAACTTGCAGGAATTGAGACAAGTTAAAGACCTTCATACTGCCATTAATATTTCTTTGGTCTTGTGACCTACACATCTTTGCAATCTCTCCTAGTTCCCATCAATCACTGATCTTTTACTCTGCTCCACACTTTCTTATACAGTATATAATCCATCATATTTCTTCATATCTTTAGTTCTGAAGTCATATGGTCTTGAAAGTTAATTCTATTTTCTTTCACCACAGGTGCTGCCAGATATACTGAGTTTTTGCAACATTTTCTGTTTCTCTTAAGGATTTTTAATTACACTATTCTGATCTTGTCAACTAAAATCTGATGCCTCAAGGGTATCTTTCTCATGTTTGATATATGGAACAAAATCTTTAGAACTCTGTTTTCAAGAAGCAAATTGTGGATGGCTTATAAAGCATGTAACAGAATGGTTATAGTACAGATGGGAGGACCTTTGACCTTTTGTGGCCATGTAGGCTCTCTGCAAGAGCCACTTGGCTAGACCATTCCCCTGCCTTTTCCCCATAGCATCATAGTTTCAGTAGTCAAACTGAAGAGAAAAAGTTAAAAACTGAAAACATATTTTTAGAAATTAATTTACAGGATTTGGGTGTCATTGGCTGTGTCAACATTTATTGCCCATCCTAACTGTCTTTAAATTGAGTGGCTTGCTAGGCCATTTCAGAAAGTATTTAAAATTCAAACACATTACTGTGAATCTGAAGTCAGGGATTTCCTTCCCCGAAAGGGCATTAGTGAACCAGACAGGTTTTTACAACAAATAACAATGGTTCCATGGTCATCATTAGGCTCTTAATGCCAGATTTTCTTCATTATTAAATTCAAACCCGGGTCCCCACAAACCCTGGGAATTTGGATGACCAGTCCATTGACAATATCACTACACCACTGTCTTCCCTGTGGCGAAGAATACATATGCAGTAATCTATGTAATTACAAAGAAGTAAATAAACAGGCTATTTTCATTATCAGATACTAAAAATTATCCAAATTTTAAAAACATTTTCCTTCTCTCAGCAAAAGCAGTGTTATGAAAACAAAACACAAGGATCAGTAAAAGGCTGAGCATGGCCATGAAAAAGTCAATGTAAAAGCTTTTGGGAATTGCTGAAGTAATCTCAAAATGGAACAAAAGCCAAATGCTCAAACATGGAGATCTTGTAAATGGAAAATCTATTGGCAAAAAATTAACTGTTTTCAGCTTAGCTGAGAGATTTACTTCTTTCTGCAGGTTTACCTTTCAGCTAGAAAATTAAACAACTGTAAATAGTTGGCAATTCAGGGACAAAAAAGAAAAGTTATATTGCTGGCTTTGGGGTCATCACAGATGTTCATTAAAGAAACATTTGAACGCAGTTCACAATTACCTACATTTTTGTTGCACGAAATGTCTGAAATAAAGAATTATGCATAATGTAGGGCAAATATGAAAATACAAGTTAAAAGAAGTGGAGGTGAGAGGCAGTGCAGTACTTTTGGACAGCGGGACTTTCATCTAGTTAAATTTTTGAAGTCACCAATAAAAGTAGCCATGATAGTGTCTATAGGAGGAGATATCACACAAGAGATCAACAAATACTGTTGCAGTAACACAGTATTAGAGGTAACATTTTGACTTGACTTGGGAGATAGATCATGTGGTGTTAAAGGACATGCACTCTACTGCAAGTATCACTTGTTAAATCAATCTGTTCTGATGCCTCAACATTTTACCATAGTTATCCATAAGAATAGCTGATTAAGGAAGAGAAGAATGTTCAGTGCCTTAAGGGTGCTGTTTTAATATTGGAGAGACTAATTTTTTTTTACAACTTTAATCCACATTTGCGGTTGAGATTTGCAGAAGTTATTCAACACAGGAAGAAATCCAAAGTTTAAGTTAGATACAGAGAAGGCTGTTGACTGGAAAACCTGCAGGATGATTTTATGGTGCAGGCTTGAAGGGCCAAATTGGCTTCTCCTGCACCTATTTTCTATGTTTCATCCATCACTGATTACGAAAGCTGTGGGCTATAGTTAACAAACACATTTATGCTTCACTCTTATCAAGATGAAGTTTTACAAAAGACCCAGAGACATCTGATGGAACTTAATGTCCTCTCCCATGGTGAGGTTGGTGGCAGGGGACATTTAATCAAGTGGGAAAAGGAGGAACCTCACTCCCTTTCCACCACTGCCCTAATTAAGTCCATGGTGGGACAGGGATCCAAGAGTCCACTTCCAACTGATTGTTCTGTGTAGAAAGGCCATACAAAATGGCATGGTGGCACTGAATATGGGTGGAAGTCTTTTATGGAGGGAGATTCAGGAAGACAGGTAGGTTGCAAAATCAGTCTACAGGGAGCAAGGGGAGTTGAGATGGAAGTGCTCGGTGCAAAGTGAGTAATGGAGGGTGATCACCTCAGGGAAAGCACATGATATTAAGCACAATTTCAATTAACGCACACCGGATGGCAAATTTGTTAATTATTTTAGCCACTGGCATTATCCACAGGACTCCATTGCTATCTTCACTAAATACAGCATCACAGCTTGCTTAATGTTTCAAAAATTATGCAAAATTATTTTACAAAAAATAACCAATAATAGTACCTCTCCAGCCTAAAAAGTGAATTTAATCTGTGAAATATCATTCCTACAGGTAGTGACTGTTCATGATTTATAAGCTTTTTTTAAAATTTTTCTTACTTTCCCTTCATCTCTTTTCCCTTTTCACCCAACTTTTCTTCCCCCATTTTATTTTACTGCTGCTGATTTCATTTCAAACCATCCTATTCCCCCCTAGGTCATTCCTCTATTTCTTTGTGAATCCTTACATTTCATTGGTTAACGTGATAGACTATGAATCTAATTGTCTTTTAGGCCTTTGCTATTGAATTATCCTCCCAGGAACTTTTACGCAGAAAAACTGAGCTGAAGGGCACATCATGAAATGCATCTTTCCTCCTACATCTGGCCCATTATGTCTAGTGATTTAAATCAAAGAACCTCAACAAAACTAAAAAAAAAAAGATCTGATCGTCAGTGATAATCAACTTTGGGCGTCAACTTGAACAACATAAGCACACTGCACAAGTACTGCTGTCAATGTTGAATCAAAACCAACAGAAAAGGGCTTTCTTGCCATAGGACATTAGATAGGGGGTTTGCACTGTCAAGTATGCTTCAGAATAAGTATACAGAAATTACTCCAAGATCAACCTAAAAGTGCCAACTACTCTGAGAAAATGCATCAGATTTCTTATGGATGTGATTCATTACTCTAACATCATTTACAGTTTAGACAGTCCAAAAGAAGCAACTGCAGCAAGAACACATCTCCTCCATATTCAATCAAGCATGAAGTAACAAAAAGAAATTGTATAAAGGTTACCAATGTGTTAGCTTGCAGGAAATCAGCAATTTATTTGGTGTTCCAGTCACTCTAGAACCATAAATGTCAAAAAGTGAGGCAAGAGGTATGAGGAAATTGAATTAGGTGGTATCTGAAATATTACAGTAAGTCCCCATTTGAAAGTTGTTTTTGAAAAATCACACCTCTAATGAATTATGGGTTCCCATAGGAATCAATACTAAAGCCAGAGCTAGATTCCTTCACATATCGCTTGAATGGAAAACAATGTGCAAGTTGAAATGCTGAACAGTACATATGCAGCACAATGTATTCCTAGCTGGGATAATGTGCTGAATAAATCACTGAATATAACAGAAATACTGTACAAATTTGAGTACGATTTCATTAAATCACTCAAACAAGCCCCAGGTAGCAGTTGTATCTCACCCATAGCACCCTGAAACTCAGTTCAACTTTTTGTTTCCTTTCCCACTGAAACCCCCAACCAGGGCAATGGCTAAACAACCAGAGGCTCTGACATACTCACACTTCACCAGTCAATCAGCAGCTTCTCATCCATGTCTGTGCTCCTGCTCCCAGATCTCAGGCCTTGCTATCTCCTCACAGTTACAGCTGCCAGTGACAGTGTTGGCAGCTCTAACATCAGGATACAGCACCAATTGGACCAAAGCACAGTGCATGTGGGGGGAACATGGCCAGAGTACAGATTATGCAAAATCAAAATGGTTGACACAAATCAGAAAAACAGGCTCTAACAAATAAGTGACATTACAACAAAACAGAGTTAAACAGGGCAATTTAAAGGCTTACTCTAAAGATTGGATATTTCACTCACTGAAGCATTACTTTTCAAGTCCTCTAACAGTATATAACATGGTCCAACTATATTATTATTGGTAATGCCTTCCAGCAAGGATGATTATCTTCCAAGAGTCCAAAGATAGCTGATGAGGCTGATTCAGGATCTGCAGGCTGTGGCATGTGGACCATTTGTTATCATGTAGGCATGTCCTTTCCATTTACTAGTTTTTATTGAGGATTTGACCTGAGGAGCAGGAGAACTCCAGACTCCTCTTAGAAAACTTTCAAGGCTTTTCCTAGAGCTTTTTATGCACTTTCTATGGTCACTTGAATACAAAGATGGGCCTCAGTTCTGCAGCCTACAAGCAAAACTCCACATTGGACAGTAGCGTAATGAAGAGTCAACCTTGACTTACATGCTCAAGCCCTGAACCGAGACATAGATCATCGGCCTGAAATATGAACTCAGTTTATCATTCCACTGATGCTGTGAAACCTGTTGAGCATTTCTGACATTTTCTGTTTTTTCCTTAGGTCTCCACTCTATCAACTGTACACTATCGTGCAGAACTGGTAAGTGTCCAGGTAGTGATAGCATCACAAATCCAAGTGCAGGTGAAAGAGTCTGCCATTGCAACAAGCACGTTCCATAATGTAAACCTGAGGAAATCTGTTCAATACACTTCCACTTGCTGTCCTCACAGAAGTGAAGCCAGTTTACCAGTCCAATTGCAAAAACAGAGATTCGTGCTGCTCTCCTGGAAGAGAATGCAGTGTCAAGCACAGTAATAAAAATGCCTACAGTTTTAATGTAACTTCTAAAGCAGAAATGTGAATAAAATGTGTTCTTTAAGGAATTATTAAAAATAAAGTTATGATTCAGGTTCTGCTGGCTGATCTCCACTAGACCAGTGGAAGAGTTGTTCTATGTGGTCTCTGCTGGGTCCATTCATTCATCTGAATAGACAAGGGGACAGCACTGATACGAGTTTTAAAATCGTTTTCTTCTATTGAACAGAACTTTTAAAAAATTAACATGACAAAAGCGAAAAGAAAAAGCAAACTTGGGAACTGGCTTCTACTGCCGGCCCTTGTACTGAACATGAGCGCACTGACCGGATCTTGAAAACAAACTGAACAAACACACACTAAAATCCAAATTATACTTCAACTGTTACCTCATTATTGGAAATGTTTTTCACAGTCTGTCTTCATCCTAGAAAAACAATCCTTGCAGCTGCAGTTATGAAAAACTTGTTTGCCTGCATTGTGTATCCTTCAGGAATGCAGTCAATTTTTAGCTAATCTTTAGTCTTCTGATTCTACATGTAGTCAAGTTAGCAGCATAGGCAGAATTATCTTAAAATGAAATCTTTGCATAGACTGAAGCAAACAGAGCTCAGCATACATAGAATCACTCAGTCTCATTGTCACTTCATAGTAACAACTTGAGGGAGAATGGGAGTCAAGGTTCCTGCTCCCAAACAGTGTTTTGATAATCTCTACTGCAAGCAAATATGAATCAGAATCAGGCACTACTATAATGCATTCCTTGAATGATTAACCAAAGTATATTTGGGCCAAAAAACAGCTGAATGCTTGATGCACTTTTGGTACCAGCACCCATGAAAACTCTCATGCTACACAACTAGAATTTGTAACTGCAGAAAAAAATGGAGAGAAAAAAGACGACAAAATTCTGACTTAAACTGGAGAAAATAACACGGTGAAAAATCATGCCAATTCTATATGCCAGTCAAATAAATTCCTGAAGATCTTTCTACTTTACTGCTAGTCCAAACAGGTGGCAGCAAAGTCATGGTCATTGTAGATGATGCTGGCATAAACCACTTTCAACAAAGTATGATATCAAGGAGCCTTAGCAAATCTGGTCAATGAGATTTAGGAGAAAACACTCTGCTAGTTGGGACTCACAGACAGCACAAACGGAAGCTTAGCACACATGGTTGTTGGAGGCCAATCTTATCATACCCAGGACATCACTGCAAGAATTCCTCAGGATTCTACCCTGGGCCCAATAATCTTCAACTGCTTCATCAATAACTTTCCCTCCAAAATAGGTTCAGAAATGAAGATGTTTGCTAATGATTGCACACAACCCTTCAGAGATACTGATGCAGATTGAACCCACACACAAGACCTGGCTAATATTCAGAATTGGTTGATGTGTGGCTTGAATGTTACTCACCACTTATGTGCTTTACAAATGAGGACAGAGGTGATGGGGTAACTTTTCCCCTTTCTCTTCACCTCTCACACCAAGATAGTTAGGAGGAGTGGTTAATGTGTTGCAAGTTTTAGTATTAGATTTAAAGCAGGCTTTCAGGTAAATTTAACTAAGAAAAGATAACTTTTATTCATGCAACAGCCTGAAAAGTAAACACACTGAAAAAACATTTACTCCCTCATGCACACATGGATTCTAGAAAATGAAACATGCAGCTAGATTAGCAACAGAATACAAGAAGCAAATCAAGTTCAAATTATGCACTTTAAGATATACATGGTGCAAGCCTGGATGGTTTCCCCTTGTGGTTCTTTGGAGACGGACAGTAGTTGGAATTCTATGGATTTCCAGACAGGGTTATGGCCAAGTTTCTTTGGTGGCGAATTTCTGCAGGTGACAACGAATTAGTGACCATCTCCTACCACCCAAGTTGACTAATTGTTAAGCTGGATTCTATGCTCCTGGCTGGATGAATGGTCCTTCTTGTCCCAATGAATTCTAGACAAACTCGTTTCTCCCTGGTGCTTGGAGTAGAAGACATGTTACCTGGAGACAATTTTCATCACCTTATCAATGTACATCTGGAATGGTTTGGAAGCCACTGTTCCTCTTTTTGGTCAAACCAAATAACACAACGTAAAAATGGGTGAGTTATTCACCATGACTGATGATTAATTGGTTTCTGCATGTGTCTTTTGTTAAGTATCAAGGAGATAGTGGATCTGGAAAACCACTGGCAACATTTGAAAGTGTGAATTCCATAGATGGTTTTGTCTTGCTCTGTTCATTCAAGGGACAGCATTTACCCACAATCATTCATATTTTCAGAACTTTCAGATGCATGAACATAAGAACATAAGAAATAGGAGCAGGAATAGGCCATCTAGCCCCTCGAACCTGCCCCGCCATTCAATAAGATCATGGCTGATCTGTCGTGTCTCTGTTCCACATTCCCGCCCTCTCCCCATAACCCTTAATCCCCTTGCCTATTAAAAACCTATCAACCCGCGTCTTAAATATATTTAGCGAGGCAGCCTCCACCACTTCAACGGGCAGAGAATTCCAGAGATTCACCACCCTTTGAGTGAAGAAGTTCCTCCTCAACTCCGTTCTAAACTGCCCCCCCCCCTTTATCTTGAGGCTGTGCCCTCTAGTCCTACTGTCCTTTCTGAGCGGGAAGAGCCTCTCCACCTCTAACCTATCCATCCCATTCATCATCTTATACGTCTCAATGAGCTCTCCCCTCATTCTTCTAAACTCTAACGAGTACAAGCCTAGTTTATTCAGCCTCTCCTCATAGCTCAACCCCCTCAACTCTGGTATCAGCCTAGTAAACCTCCTCTGCACTCCCTCCAAGGCCAAAATATCCTTGCGTAAGTGCGGCGACCAAAACTGCACACAGTACTCCAGCTGCGGCCTCACCAGTGCCCTGTACAGTTGCAGCAAGACCTCCCTACTTTTATATTCAATTCCCCTCGCTATGAAGGCCAGCATCCCATTCGCCCTCCTGACCACCTGCTGCACCTGTAGGCTGGGTTTTTGCGACTCATGCACAAGGACCCCGAGGTCCCTCTGCACCGTCGCATGCTGCAGTTTTTCGCCATGTAAGTAATAGTCCTTCCTACCATTATTCCTACCAAAGTGGACAACTTCACATTTGCCAACATTAAATTCCATTTGCCATTTCCTGGCCCATTCGCTCAGCCTATCTAGATCCTTCTGCAGGCTCTCCACACCCTCCGCACAATTTGCCGTTCCACCAATCTTGGTGTCATCAGCAAATTTCGACACCATACACTCGGTTCCCTCCTCCAGATCATCTCCATAAATGGTAAATAGCTGAGGCCCCAGCACTGACCCCTAGGGCACTCCACTAGTCACCAACCGCCAATCCGAATAGCACCCATTGACCCCCACTCTCTGCCTCCTATTTGACAGCCAATCCCCTATCCACGCTAACACCCTACCCCCAACTCCATGCCCCCTGACCTTCTGTAATAACCTCTTGTGAGGCACCTTATCAAACACCTTCTGAAAATCAAGAAACACCGCATCCACCGGCTCTCCTCTATCCACCGCCCTAGACACATCCTCATAGGACTCCAATAAATTCGTCAAGACACGACTTCCCCTTAATGAAACCGTGCTGCGTCTGCTCTATCAAACAATTCTCCTCAAGATGCCTCGCTATTTTCTCCTTGATCACGGATTCTAACATTTTTCCTACAACAGACGTTAAACTAATCGGCCTATAATTCCCTGCCTTTTGCCTGCCACCCTTCTTAAACAACGGCGTAACATTAGCACTTCCGGCACTTCCCCAGAATCCAGCGACGTTTGGAAAATAATCACCAAGGCATCCACTATCACCTCCACCGTTTCTTTCAGAACCCTTGGATACATTCCATCCGGTCCTGGGGGCTTGTCCACAATCAGTCCCTCCAGTCTGTCGAGCACCCCCTCTCTAGTAACAATAATGTCATTCAGGCCCTCCACTCCTACCATCTTTCCATCGCTAACACCCGGCAAATTATTCACGTCCTCCTCCGTGAAGACCGAAACAAAAAAGTTATTCAAGGCCTCAGCCATTTCCCCATCCCCTACCACTAAGTCCTCCCCCTCATCCTCTAAGGGTCTAATGTTCACCCTAGCCAGCCTCTTCCTTTTTAATATATTTATAAAAACTCTTACTGTCCTTTTTTATATTAAGCGCTAGCCCAGCTTCATAGTTTATCCACAAAATTAATCCTCTAGGTTTAGACACAAATTAATCCTCTAACTGTATGGACATTACAAAAGGTCACCTGACCCTTGGTGGCCATCTTTGGAAGCATATCATCCTTGTAAATCTTCTTTGTACCTTCCTCAATGGCTCCATATCTTTTTGGGAACATTGTGTTGATAAATTAAACCCAGTTTCTGTATATTGAATTCTTTCATGATGACTGTGTTATCCTTGTTACATTCACCTCTAATTTCGCAAATTATACCATTCACTACATTATTGCTACCAATGTTTGCTGTTGTTTCCTGTTTCTTAGTTCCACCCAAACTGACTCGATTTTCCAATCGAAGATCCTCTCTCACTAACGTACTGGTTTCATCATTTAGTAACAGCCCTACCCCACCTCATTTCCCTTCTTGTCTGTCCTTCTTAAATGTTGACTAACTTTGAACATTAACAAGAGGCAATGGCAAAATGATACTTTCACTGGACTAGTAACCCAGAGACACAGGGTAATGCTCTGAGCACCAGGTTCTAATACCACCCATCTGGTTCAAGGATGTTTTTCAGGGAAAGAAATCTGCCACCCTTAGCTGGTCTAATCTACATGTGATTCCAGATCCACAGCAAAGTGTTGATTCTTAAAATGGCACTTAGGGGTGGGTAATGAATGCTGGTCAGCTACACCCACACCCTCTTCACCAAAAAAAAATTCAGTTCTCACCACTGATCACCCTGCAGCCACGTCCCCATAATGGCCATTAAATCATATCCGTTTACATAAGAACATAAGAACATAAGAAATAGGAGCAGGAGTAGGCCATCTAGCCCTTCGAGCCTGCCCCGCCATTCAATAAGATCATGGCTGATCTGTCGTGGCTCAGTTCCACTTTCCCGCCCTCTCCCCATAACCCTTAATCCCCTCTCTTATCAAGAACCCATCAACCCGCTTCTTAAAAATATTTAGCGAGGCAGCCTCCACCACTTCAACGGGCAGAGAATTCCAGAGATTCACCACCCTTTGAGTGAAGAAGTTCCTCCTCAACTCCGTTCTAAACCGCCTCCCCTTTATCTTGAGGCTGTGCCCCCTAGTCCTACTGTCTTTTTTGAGCGGGAAGAGTCTCTCCACCTCTATCCTATCCATCCCATTCATCATCTTATACGTCTCAATGAGATCTCCCCTCATTCTTCTAAACTCTAACGAGTACAAGCCTAGTTTATTCAGCCTCTCCTCATAGCTCAACCCCCTCAACTCCGGTATCAGCCTAGTAAACCTCCTCTGCACTCCCTCCAGGGCCAAAATATCCTTGCGCAGGTGCGGCGCCCAAAACTGCACACAGTACTCCAGCTGCGGCCTCACCAATGCCCTATACAGTTTACTGTCATTTGTGCCATCAATTCATCTACTATTGTAAATATTGTTTGCATTCAGACAAGAATGTCTTTAACTCTGTCTTTTTATTAATTTTAGCATTTCAGCTGTACGATTTTTTTTCTATATACGTAGCAGTGATTCTGATCTAACAAAGCTTAGGCTGAATGTCTACAATGAATGAATCCACTGTAGAAATAAAAAATGACATTGGATCTTTTTTGTTCAATGAACTATAGCCAGAGGCAACTATAGAAAGGAATGCTGGATGGTTTTCTAAGGAATGCAACAATCAAGATGTTCAGCTGGTGTCTCAAATCATGGACGAAAAGTTTTATCCAATGGAAAGACAGAATGCTAAATTTAACATTATGATTTGGAAGCTGTAAATTTTGAGATGAAAATAAAACAGAAAAGGATGAACAACTGATAGAATAGTCACTAACAGTTCACACAACCCAAATATTTGTCTACAGATATTAAAAATGTTTTAATCTACATGATGGGTGGAAAATGACATAGAACATATCAATTTGTAAGGGCATTCAAGACACATTTGATGCATTTCAATGACTAATCCACAACAAAACAAACTCCATCCTGAATTATTTTTGTTGGAAAACCAGATTCACAGGAACTCACAAGGAAGTTGACAGTGAAGTAAAGTTGTACATAGAGCTACAGTAGAATCCTCACCTAAATTAATGTTATGTATATTTCTGGAAAAATATCAGTTTTGGTACATAAATGAGACATAATGAATTAATAATTGATCAACAGTTGAACTTACTGTACGTACTGTGCAACCTCACAGGCGTGCTTGTTTCTGATGTTGGGCCTTTGCTTCAGGTGTATGAGCTCTGATACAGGCAGTTCTTTAACTCCACATTCACTATGGAAATAGTTCACCTTCAATTCAAAAGAAAATTAAATTCAAAGTAACACTAAACTATATGGAACAAAGCATGAGATTCAAAACCACTGAGCTAAAATGAAAGAGAAAATGTCATAAATAGTCTGAATGTTCAAATGAACAAATTATGGAAAATACTTGAGAAATGGTTTTTCTCTCGAGGGCAAGGCTCATGCTTGTATACTATTCCATACAATTTTAATGAAAATAAATGTGAAATTCTTCACCTCCCCTCAATCCATCTTCTGTCTCACATCTATTTTCCAGTTTTAATTCTAAAAAACTTTTTCTTTAAAAGCTAACTTTCATTTATGTATATGTGGCTCGACAACAGGCTTTGTTGTCAATTTACTTAACTGTAAAGTGCCAAGCCAAATACTCCATCACCCAATAGGCATTTTGCACAGTCAGCAAACAACTTACCCGTCCTGTGGGAGAAAGGGACTAGCAAATTTTAGATCCCAGTCACTGTATCAGAAGAGATTATTATCACTGCAGAAAAACATCTAATTTGGGGCCTTCTTATTCTGTATGCCTTAGTACAAAATGGGACATTGCACTAAAGTGCTAAGACATTGAAGGAGCTTTGGGGTCATTTTAGAAGGTGCAGAAAACTACAATAAAATAAAAACAGTTACTCATTAGTAAAATGTCATCATCAATTCTATGGGCCATCCAAACACTAGAATCAATAGGATTTACTTTAGCTTCAAACGTTATCATTGTAACAAGCTTTTTTGAGGTATTACCTTAAACTGTTCATTGTGTGTTTTGTTAATTGCAGTATAGGGGTTTAACATGTCGATTTTGGTTATGAAAGGGTTATTTTCCATTGAACGACTGTGCAGTTTTGTATTGATCTGTTCTTGTTTCAAATTTCCAGTATTTGCAGTCTTCAGAACACAGGTATTCAATCCTGAAACTCTTCCATGATACAATGAGAACAGGACTGATCTATATCCAAATTCCATAACCCTCAATTGCTTCAGAATTAATAAACTGAGCAAAAAACTGCTGCTTTTGTGGGAGTGTGTTCCACAGTTTTACCACTGTATAAAAGGAAATTCCCAACTTCTGTCCTGAATGGCTGAGCTCACTCTGATTTTAATGTGCGTTTGCTCTCAAGATCCCTACCAACAGAAAAGGTTCTTCTCTATCTGCCCTATAAATTCCTTTCAAAATCCAAAAGCCTCAATAAAATCACCTCTTAACCTTTCTACATTTCAGGGGAAATAGATCTATTTTATGTAAACACTTCTCATAACCTAATCATTGTAGCATCCTTGTGAATCTACACTGCATCCCTTCTTTATGAGGCTAGTAGCCCATACCCTTGCTCAGAGTGACAATAACTGATGGATTATCACTCTGTAGCAGCTTGGTTGGAATTACAAAGCCCCCATCTTGCCTAATTTTTCTCACTCAGGCCAGGCGAGACAGGAACAGTGAATCAGCTCTGGGGCTGCAGCAGAGAGGTGTAAATGGAGCACAGTGAAAGAGGACATGCCCCCATTATACAACATTAACTGCCATAAAGCAGGTGAGTTTAAAGGGACCACTGAAAAAAAGGCAAAGGGAAAGAGGTATCCTGTGCGGGACTCAGCCTGGATCTTTAAAATAGTTACGCTGAAGTTAGAAGTACTTTTACTTCTTCCAACTCTTAGTGTTAACTATACTATTAGTCTAACACTAATCATCTGAAGTTAGAGATTTAAATAGCTTTGGCTGGTAATAAATACAATTATCCAGGGGAAGCTGGTGCTTATGTTCAATTGCTGGGTAAACTCTTACCTGGGATCTTCTGAGGGGATTTCCCCAGTGCATCTTTGGGGTACCCCCAAATCTGATGATGAGCCAGGAAGTTATGTCCCAATATGCCCTAAGGCACAGTGACCAAAATTGGCCACAATATTCCAGATGAGATGCAACTAGGGCTTAGTATAGCTGCAACAAAACTTGAGTCCAATATAGCCCTGCCTCCTCAATGCATTCCATTCCAGGAGTCCTTTTGAATTTTTTGGAGCAGATCACCAAATTTTATTGATCAGTGTGCATGAAGACAGAGCTTCAAATGTTCCTAAACCATGATCATTAAAAAAAAGCACATCTATCTTTTAGGTCCACAATGGATGATCTCACACTTCCCAATGTTGATATCCATCTACCCTAGATTTGCACACGCACTTTATCTATAAACATTAATTTGCAATTTTATGCTCCCATTTATTACTTAACGTGCCATCTATCTTTGGGTCATCTGCAAACTGGCTCTCAATTTCTATTATCCAAGCCATTAATAAATAATCAGACATCCCAGCATAAATTCTTATACAGCCCATCTTGTACATCACTCAATCAATCTCTGAGCTAGGTTAACAATTTCCTTCAATTCAATGAATTTTAATTTTAGCTAACAGTTTGCTACATGGAACCTTATGGAATGCCTTCTTAAAATCTGTATCAAGTACATCAGTAAGACTTTCCCGCAGCCTAGTCCGTCAGTTATTGCCGCAAAAAAAATTCAACCGAGATCTTTTTTTTAAATCATCAATTCCAAAAATCTCAACTTACATTAAACAAACAAGTTGATCATTTCTAACTTTTCCCTTCTTTCTGGCCTTTTAAACAACGGAGTTAGATTTGCAATTTTTGAACTAAAGGGGCAATTATTGAATCATGAACACTTTGAAAGATTATAGCAAAATCATCTGCATTTCTTCACTTGCTTCTTTTAAAGCCCCGAAGTACAAACCATCACGTTCTGGTGATTTGTTGGTGCTTAATTCCATTATGTTTCTATTTATTACTTTTTTTCTTGCTGATTGCAACTTGAGAGTTTCTCCTGTTAGTTACTGGAGTTACTTTAGAGAGTTACTCTGATGTAATTTACAATTGGATCCAAGTTTCCATAAAAGTGGTGACCCCACCACTCACTGGCTTAAAAGCTTGAGGCAAACCTATCTCTACTTGACCACATCACAGAAGCCAATTTTATGGCTGTCAGGTAGTTAATTAGCTCCAGGCTAGACTTTTGCCCAACTGGGAGGAAGTCCCACATATGGAATCTCCAGTCAGATGTCTAGCAGCTTTCTAATCCTAACAGCATGAAGAGGAGCAGTGGCCACTGCTGGGATTGCAGGTGGTCTTCAACAACAACCAGTGGAGGCAAATGAGAAGCTAAGTTGGGCCCATAAAATTCCACCTAGAGTTTTTAAGTACAACATTCCAGAGGACTGCACCGGAGTAACTTTCAAACAAAATTTGACATTGGACCACATAAGATGTTAGAATGGGTGACCAATACTTTTTTTTTCTTTATTCTTTCATGGATGTACCAGCATTTTGTTGCCCATCCATAGTCGCTGAATCAAAACCCGAAACACTCTTGCTAACAGCAGAGGCTACCTACACTACATACATCACAGTGATTACACATGACGTCTCACTATCACCTTTTCAAGGGCAATTTCGGGATGAGCAACAAATGTTGGCCTTGCCAGCTATGCTCACATCCCATGAATTAAAAATATCTCCAGCAGCACTACCCTCTGTTGCTCTGACTGGAACTCAACTAACAGCTGCACAATCTACTTAAAATTTTCACACAAGGCCAAAGCATTGAACACAGCCAAAATTGTACACCATGTCATTCACATCCCCATCTAAAGACAAGCACTAAAAGCAATGCGAGCTCACTTCTAATATTCCTACTGGGATTTTACTGAGGTTAGCATTACCAAACAGTAGGCTTTAAAATTGTTGAGTGCACAGCTATTTAAATGTCTCCGTTCAACTGAACAAAATGCATTTGAGTACAACACAAACCACTCAAACAATTTTTAATAGGATTGAAGCCTGTTAGCAAAAATCTCAAAAAGCTCAGAATCTCTCCTTGCTGAGCTTACTAACAGACTTTGCTAGCGTTAACACTCCTCATCCAATGTCCTAGCTATCCCCTGTTTACATGTTCAAGTACCGTCATTTACTTCCCGACATTAACAAACCTTAATGTAATTGATAAGATATTAGCAAGCATGACACAGGAGGAAGTTTAAAGAGAGCTAGCT
The DNA here is from genome assembly GCF_965287045.1 of Carcharhinus amblyrhynchos. Taxonomy (NCBI): domain Eukaryota; kingdom Metazoa; phylum Chordata; class Chondrichthyes; order Carcharhiniformes; family Carcharhinidae; genus Carcharhinus; species Carcharhinus amblyrhynchos. Next base: position 43,302,460 of record NC_137340.1, read on the forward strand.
TCTCAGTCAGCACCTTCCATCATTGGAAGAGTGTTTTTACAAAAGATTTCATTTCAATAACACATTTTATAATTTCTCCAAGACTTATCAAGTCTTTTCATAGCAAAAAAAATGATGACATTTAATCATCGGTGTCATGTTTAGCCATCAAGGCTGTAGCTTTGCACTCATACTGAGCATTTCTGATCGCTTTCAATAGCTAGAGTTGCAGACAAGTGCACAAGGGAGTTGCAGTTAGCAAATCAGTTACTTCAGTGTAAACTGAGCTTGTCAACAGTAAAAGAGTAATAGAAGAAATTTGATTTATTACTGTCACATGTATTTACATTGAAAACTACAGTTTCTTGCATGCTCTGCAGACAAAACATACCGTTCATGGAGAAGGAAACGAGAGAGTGCAGAGTGTAGTGTTACAGTCATAGCTGGGGTGTAGAGAAAGATCAAGCTAAGTCCATTCAAAAGTCTGACAGCAGCAGGGAAAAAGCTGTTCTCGAGTCGGTTGGTATCTGACCTCAGACTTTTTTTACCTTTTACCCGAAGGAAGAAGGTGGAAGAGAGAACGTCTGGGGTGCGTGGGGTCCTTAATTATGCTGGCTGCTTTGCTGAGGCAGCAGGAAGTGTAGACAGAGTCAATGAATGGGAGGTTGGTTTGCCTGATGGATTGGGCTACATTCACGACCTTTTGTAGTTCCTTGCGGTCTTGGGCAGAGCAGGTGCCATACCAAGCTGTGATACAACCAGAAAGAATGCTTTCTATGGTGCATCTGTAAAAGTTGGTGAGAGTCGTAGCTGACATACCAAATCTCAAAAGGGCAAGAAAGCACAACACATGACACACTGGTTTTCCCTTTTCTGATAAAATATTCTTCAAATAGAACAATTGAGGTCGTGTTGTATACTGAGGTTTCCATCCCACCTCTCTGTTATGAACACTGGCTTCTGTTTAGGTGAATCACCCAAGTGATCATTCTTCAGAAAACATGAGCTATCTACTTAACAATTATACAAAATTAGAAAAACGAAGAGAAAAACACAGCTGGTTCTAACTTGTCCCTTGTTTAGTGTGCACATTACTTCCATAAGTCAATGGCTTTTATCTACAACCAGGAAGGTTAAGGTCTACTGCTTTCACATTGTCAGACATCACGTAATTTCGCACAAACTGCTGCTTTGATTCTTGAGAGTTGACTCTTCATGCATATGGCAGTGTTTTACTTTTGTTTTGATTTTTATGACTGTTTTTAGAAAACACCCCAATACAAAATTGTATCAAAATACATTTACTTTATATTGTTTGCAAATTAATGGACTCAAGACATAAACTTTACCTGACTAAAAAAGAAAATTGTTTGTAATAGCCAGAGCACATTGTGGAGTCAACAGGCATAAGCATCTTCTTATGAGAAAGGTACGATTTTCAGTTGAGTCAAGAGCAGTAAGCAACTTCTAACTCCATAGGAGTTTAATAGGAAAGCAGATAGATGTAATGACTGTCCACAACAACCACAGTAACTTGCAGAATTATGTACATGAAAACATGCTCCAAAATGTGCGTAGATTTTTGGATCAACACACCCTTCTAAATTAAAGGCAACAAATCTGATCATCATTTGGGTCCCAATTTGAGTATTTTTAATAACAATAATGGACAATAGTTTTCATTCATACTCAAAAAAGATAATTCTAATTTGAAAACCAGTTCATTTAATTCTCCAGTCATGCTTAATAATTACTTAATAGATCAAAAACTACCACCATTTAATTCTTAGTAACAAGGTTTTTAAATCAGGATTGAAATCTCTCAAATTTGTTCTCTTTTTTCCCCTCACTCCTGCAGGAATATAGTTCAACATATTGCAGAGATTTTCTTTCAAAGCTTTCCAAAGTATCCATTTGTCAAACCTTAGCCAGGACAGTGAGCTTTAACAGGTCAAAAGTAGCATTACAGGCAAAATTGATTGCATCCGCATGCATATTGCAGCACAGGCAAGCAGATTGAGGAGGAACATCAACATAGGTTGAAGTTCCCTTCTTCTGATCAGCCATAATTGAGACTTCTGAAATCTCACCCACGCAGGCCTTCTCTGGGAGTAAAGATGGTGAGTACTGCAAAGCCATGCACATTCTTTAAATGCTTTTAAATCTCTCTGACAAGTTCAAAACGAAGAATCTAGGCAGCTGAAGTCAGAACCTCTAATGGTTTTGCAAAGGAGAGTGGATAATGCACAATATACATGAATAAGAAGAATGGAAAGCTCAGGGAATTGTATGGCTGGAGATGCAAGCCAACAATGATATTTAAACACATGGATAATAATTAATTGGCAGAGGTGAGAAATCTTCCTTTTAGTGGAATTCTGACGTTTGGATCACAGAATTCTGCCCTTTTGATTTTTTTCCCCCTTCTCCTGGTCCAGGGAAGCTCTCCCAGCTCCTCCCTCTTTCACCACCTTCAAGGAGGTGGCGGAGAGTTAAAATGGGGATGACAATGGAAAATAAATTTGCAAAGCACTGTTTTACTCCTTTGTTTCATTTATGTCCATAATCTAGTCTGGACATGTTTTGTTAGTATGGACTTCATCCTGCATTGTTTCATGTCATCATGGGATGTCGGTGTCGCTGAATAGGCTAGCATTTATTGCCCATTCCTAATTGCTCTTAAGGTAGTGGTGAGCTACTGCCTTGAACCACTGCTAGTGATGTGGTGTACACACAGTGCTGTTAGGAAGGGAGTTCCAGGATTTTGTTCCAGTGAAAGAACTGTAATATAGTCCCAAGTCTGAATAGTGTGTGGCTTGGAGAGAAATTTGCAGGTGGTGTTCCAACATTTCTGCTTCCTTTATCAGTCATAGGTTTAGAAGGTATTATCAAAGCAGCCTCGGTGGACAGCTGCAGACAATTTAGTAGATGGTGCATGTTGCTGCCATTGTGTTGATGGTGGAGGAAGTGTAAATTTTAAGGTGGTGGGTGTGGTGCCAATCAAGCAGACTGCTTTGTCTTGGATGGTGTCAAGTTTCTTGTGTTTTTGGAGGTGCAGTCATTAAGTGGAAAGTATTCCATCACACTCCTGGATTGTACTTTGTAAATGGTCACAAGCTTTGGGGTGTAAGAGGCGAGTTTCTCGCTGCAGATTTCCTAGCATTGGGAACTATGATGCATTATTCCGTTGAATGCTAAAATGCCGGGGTCACTTCAGTGATCTTATGCACACGGTCTTGATTGTAATAGAAGAAAAATTATGGTTCTATCCACTTGAAGACAAATACCCCCTTTAAGCTGGCCTAGAGCATGTGTATTTCATCGCTGATTATAAATAAAGTGCTACACTTACTCAATTCCTTGCCACAAAAAAATTTCACATCTTTTTGTCTTGGCTATTCTCACCTTTGAATTGGTGGCATTGAAAGGGGGGGGGGGTTGCATTTGGGGCAAAAAATATTTGTGATATACCTTTATAAAAAGACGATCAAGATAGATGAAAAAGGTCACAAGTTGTTCAACTCAATACTGAGTCCACAACTCCGTTATGTGCCTAATCAGAAGATAAGGTGCTGCTCTTCCAGTTCGCATCGAGCTTCACTGGAACACTGCAGCGGGCTAAGGCAAGACATGCGAGCATGAGAGCAAAATGCAGAGTTGATATGGCAAACAATAGGAAGGTTAGGGTCATACTGGCAGGCTGAGCAAATGGTGTTTCTCAAAACAGTCAGTCTGCGTTAGTCGCTCCAATATAGAGGAGACCGTTTTGGGAGCAGCGATTACAGCGTTTTCTTCCTCTCTTCAGCTCTGAAGAGTCAAAAGAGCTTGAAATGTTGACTCATTTTTGCTCTCCCAACAGATGCTGCCAGAGCTGAGTTTTTCCAGCATTCTCTGCTCCTGTTTCAGATTCCAGCATGAACAGTATTTTGCTTTTATTTCAACAAAGACTGGGTCTGGTATAGGACAGAATATAGGCAATGGAGTTTTGGATGACCTATGGCTGACAGCTGGTCCAAAGGTACTACTGAAATACCCAAGTTTGGAAAGGGTGCATCTGAAATACTCCAGTCAGGAAGTGACAATGGTATAGGTGCAGGTTTCAGAAGCAAACACAAATGTTGCAACTCTACACTTAAATTTCTACATCTGACTGTAAAAACAAATCTTCACTGTATCTATAAATTACAAGATTGCTCAATAATGGTATGCAAATGATTTGGCAGTTTCTTTGAAAGCCCTCCAGTCAGGAAAAAAAACAAATCTATTAACTAATAAGCTTACATAAGTGCACTATTAACTAATAAGCTTGCACAATCTTGGTGGCAGGAATTGGCTCACTTGGTGACAGAATATAACGACCTGCAGCAGCACTTTTTGGCAACGTTTCATTCTGCATGAGGCATATAACCTACCACATCCAAAGATGGGCAGGTTAGATTGATTGGCCACGCTAAGAAATTGCCCCTTAGTATCCAGGGATGCGTAGGTTAGAAGGATTAGTGGGTATAATATGTAGGGATATGGGGGTAGGGCCTAGGTGGGATTGTGTTCGGTGCAGACTCGATGGGCTGAAGGGCCTCTTTCTGCACTGTAGGGTTCTATGATTCTATATCACTGCATATGAGGTCATACTAATCTCCTATTTAAAAAAAATGTACAAATTCTCTTGTAGAACCTTCATTCTACTGCCAATAGTTGTAGGAAAAGTAGCAAATCTCATTCCCAAAATGATGAGTTGAATGACCATCTTCTGTGCCACAAATCTACGTTAAACTGATTTTAGGTGAAGATACGATCAGGTTCATCTCAATATGACCATTACTTATTTCAATTATATGCAACCACTCCATCCAATCCATGAGGAATGCCCATTTGGCTGAGCTAACAGGGAACCGCTGCCACCTATTTTAATCAAACCCAGTATGAAACATTTCTTTAAAAATGTATGCAAGGAGAGAAAACCAGACAGAAACAAATCCAAAGGTTTCCTTTCCAAAGGCAGACGACACTACAGTATAGCTAACACAATTTTTTTAAAAAACTACAATTTCCTGAAAGATTACTGAATCCATGTAATCTAACCATACGTTAGTATTTTACAAATTTTGAATGGTGGAATAGATTAAATATGGAGCACTTGCTTCTCAAAACTTTGGGTTATGCCAATTATAAATGTCAGTTTCCCTCATGAACACTATTTTTATCTTCAGAACTATTTATTACAGGAAAATTACCATATGTCCAGTTGATGATCTTTCCTAATTTAAGAAACTCATTCAGTTTTATGGACTACTGTTAATTAATTTCCTTATAATATTAAATGGTGCTGGTAATATGATAAATAAATGCCTCTTTCAGAGAAACACTATTCTCCTGTAACAGTTGGTGAGGAACCCACTACAGATGTAAATCTGCAATAGGAGGCCAACTAATGCCTATTGGCAATACATTTGGCATTTGATAGCTAAAGTTACTGTCTAAGTTACGTTCCTGAAAATGGTAATACTGTTTGCTTGGATATGGGGGCAGTTTGCTATGGTAACTGGGTCAGAGATGGTCCTGGGAATTTGATGAGTGCCAAGTTTGACACAGAAGCTATCAAACTCCAAGACTATACTGAAGAAAAAAAATTGTTTAAAAATGCTTAGTCCATTCACTGGCATGCAGAGTTCCCACTTTAACTGACCACATAAAGGTCCAGTGCTACTTTGCAACATATATTGACATTTGTCACTAATACAATTAAAATAACAAAGCTGGTTTTATTAAATAAGGTCATGTAGATAGAGGGAGGTCATCGAATGAGTAGTTACTTGAGGATGTATAAAGAGACACTGAATCAGGTGAGAATCAAATTAGGAGGTACAGATCTGCAATGATTCATTCTATGAACAAATCTATAAGTATAAATAAAAATGGACCCTGGTTTCTTCCTTCACCAACTGGTTATCAGGAGTAGGCCAGTGTACTTGAACAGGCGCTGGAGTGTAGCGACTATGGGATTTTCACAGTAACTTCACTGCAGTGTTAATATAAGCCGACTTGTGATGCTGAAAAAATGTTAAAATCTGATAACTGCATACAACAAAGCTGTGACAAAATACAAATGAGCATATATTAACTATATGGACTAAATTTTATTTAATGCGAAGACTGCAAGAGTAGCAAGAGGTTGATTATGGCTCAAATTTATTTTGCTTTAATCTGACAAATTTTGCAAGACTTCATTTCAAGATTAATTTTATAATTCCCTGAGGCTGAACATGTTAATTCACAAAAGGAATATATTCTCTTCGCAAACATTAATTAAATCACTGTTAAGCTGGGCTTAAAGGGTATGAATTTTAATGAAAAAGTTTGAAATTCAGGGAAGAATTTCCTGGATGCTAAACTTTGTTTTTTTGACTTCTGTCATTTCCATGGTATATTTTTCTTCCATGAAAACAGAAGAACGCTGTTTTTATACTTTGAGGTAGGAATCCTAAAGAAGGATGACTGAGAGACCCCCATGGTTTCAGAGTGCTTCTGTTATGTTGATTTTCTCCTGCTACATTAAGTTAAGGTTCTTAGGGGCCAGAGACTTGAAGTTTATTGCTTTTACATAATTAGCCATAGTACTCCAGACATTTCATTCTAAAGAGGCAAGATTTGCAGAATATGTCAACTTTACATTGCAAAATGCCAAATAAAGTTATTAAATATAAAAATCTTCTGATGTTGTGGGCCCAGATATATGAATGGCCTTTACGAATTTCAGTTTACAATTTATTGTTTTCTTTATTGAGCAATACATAATTTAGTAACTTTTAAGGGGCATCTTGACAAATACATAATAGAATGGGAAGAGAGGGATATGGTCCCTGGAAGGGTAGGGGGTTTTAGTTCAATCAGGCAGCATGGTCGGTGCAGGCTTGGAGAGCCGAAGGGCCTGTTCCTGCTCTGTCATTTTCTTTGTTCTATGACAGGAGTGTGACAACTGCTTAGATCTTCACTGAAGCTTCTCAGGTGAACTACAAATCACAGTTATGAAAAAAGTAGTGCAATGTAAAGAAGAATAGGATTGTTTTATTGAAAAGAATCATCTGCAGTGCTGTGCTCGAATTCAAACACTAACTCAGGAAGAATATACTGACATTGGATAAAGTTCATCCAGGTTCAATATCTTTGGTTTGTATTCTCTCGAGTTTAGAAGTGAAGAGTGGTCTGATTGGAGTATTAAAAATGCTGAAAAGAATATTTCCATCCTTGCTCCCACCCTGTGAAGATGGGCAGGAACACGTGCTAAAAACAAGCAGAGTGGGACAGAATTCAGCAACTCATGCAACTGAATTCAGTTTTAGTGACACTATGCACATCCAAAAACCTGGTTCTGTCAAGAGCTTCCCTCTAGGCCCAGCTCTTGCTAACATTTTTAATCGGCTGCCATGAGAAAATTGCCTTTGATGGAATGACTCCTAGCCTTCTACCTTTTACATATTTCCAATAGGTAGATGATACATTTCAACATGCAGCTGCAGCTAAGAATTTCCTTACACATCTTAATGAGCTCCACCCTGCATTCAAAATTCACTTTTGAAGTGAAGCAGTCAAACAAACTCCCTTTTGTTGGCTGCTAGCTGAGGAGTCTGCCAATGGATTCTCTGCAACTATCTACCTTCACTGATCAATCAATATATGCACTGGGATTCCTAAAATTCCATGCAGTTTAAGGCTGGCTTTATTGACAACCTTGTAGATAGGGCCCAAGCCATTTGCTCACCATACAAGCTTGATGCCAAAACGAAACAGGGGGCAAAAGCTATCCTGTGGGATAATGGTTACCCCAATCAGATGACTGCTCACTCTGTATTGCGCAAACTAAATGGGCCTAAGGCTGCCACTTTGTCCTGAAAAGTGCTCAGTTTCCCTCAGATTACTACGGAAGGGTACGATACCTAAAAAATTTGGGCAATAAGTGAAGCGACCCATTCTATACAGCCACGATGCAGCAGTAGCACGAACGAGTTAAAAGCCAAAACTGAGAACTGACTTTTCAAAGATATTAGGCATTTGAGAAGGATAGGCAAAAAGGAAAAAGGTGGGGTGGCACCATTTATAAGGTACAAGATCAGTACATTAGTAAGACAGGATCTTAGATTGAAGGATCAAGACAGAGAATGAGATTTGAGTGGAGTGAAGAAACAGTAAGAGGTAGCAAAGATAGGAGGGAGTTATTAATTGACCACCAAACTATAGTAATAATATCGGACACAAAATGAATCAGGAAATTAGAGCTGCATGGGACATACAGTAATCATGGGAGACTTTGATTTACATATAGATTGGGTAATGCAATTAACAATAATGCTGTGGTGGACAGATTCCTGCAGTGTAAGATAGTTTTTTGGAGTAATACTTTGAAGTCCAGTTAGGGATCAGGCTATTTTCGATTTAGCATTATGTAATGAGTAAGGACTAATGAATATCCTTGCTATGTGTGTCTTTAGGGAATAGTAAGCATTATATGATGAAATTTTACATTAAGTTCGAGAGCGATATCGTTCAATCTGAAACTGGGGTCTTAAAATACAAGCAAAGAAAATTATGAACATATGAATGGCAGGTTTGCCATGGTAGATTGGAAAATACACAAAACAATTACTACAAATGTCAGGCAATGGCTAACATTTAAAGAAATATTATGTGGTCTACAACAAATGTACATTCCTTAAAGACACAAAAGCCCAACAGGAAAAGATGAATCAACTGTGGTTAACTAAAATTATATACTGCATTAAATCAAAAGGAAGTGGCAAATATGATTGCCAGAAAAAGTAACAAATTTGAGGATTGACAGAAATTTAGAATCCAGCAATGGAGGATCAAGAAACTGATACAGAAAAACAGAATATGAATACAAGCCAGCAAGAAAAATAAAAGCAGGCTGTAAAGGCTTCTTTAGATATGTAAAAAGGAAACAATCACCAAGAACAAATAGAGGTCTAATTCATGAAAGACAGGAGAATTTATAAGAGAGAAATAGCAGAGAAACTAAAAAGTGTGCCTGTCTTTATGGAGGAAGATGCAGAAAATCTGCCAGAAATACGAGGGATCAAGGGGCTTTGAAAATGAAAAACTGAAAGAAATTAGCATTAATAAAGGGGGCTGTACTGAGAGAAATTAATTGGATTGAAGATTCATAAATCTTTAGACCTGATGAGCTACATTCAAGAGTGTTGAATGACGTGGCTATAGAGATACTGGTTGCATTGGTAGTTATCTTTCAAAATTCTACAGATTCTAGAAACATTCCCGTAGACTGGAAAGTAGATGTAACCCCACTATTTAAGGAGAGAGAAAACAGAACTATAGACCAGTTGGTTTAATGTCAGTAGTAACAAGGAAAGTATTAGAATCTACTATAAAAGGATGTGATAATTAGACATTTGAAAATAATATGATTGGATAGAGTCAACGTGTTTAAAATTATGAGAGGTGTGTTTCAATGATAAGAGAGAAACTGTTTCAGTAGTCATAAGTTGATAACCAGAAACGAGATGAAAAGCTTTTCTACATGAAGAGTAGCTAGGATTTGGAAGGCACTGCTGGAGAACAGTGGATACAGACTTAGCAATAACCTTCAAAGGGGATTTGGATAAATTACTTGAAAGAGAAACAACTGCAGAGGTAATGGGAAAGAGTGGCGTGAGACACAAACTGGATTGCCCTTCTCTTCTTGCACACCCATTAAATGACAAGCTTCCCAGGGTCCACGCTCCAAGCTGTGGTCGTGGATAGACAAGAATTTTATTCAGGTCCACAGGTGAAACACTGAACACTGACATCTCTTATCTATTGGAAATATCATAACAAAAAAGAGAAATTGGTCATTGTTAATTGTATGTTAGTAGTGGGCATTAACCGGGGATTCACTTACTTTCTCACAAATAGATACAGACAACCATGGTAGTTGAATTGGGAGGTGCATGTTTGAAATCTATAGCTTTGCAAATAAAACCTCAAAAAATGTGTACCAGTTTTACTCTTGATTAGCTGGCTTCTTGGAATATAATAGTTACGAATGGATGAGTGAACCCACATTTGTATAGAACTTTTAAGACCTCAGGAAATCCATCAACTTGGATCCATAACCAAGTACTATGGTTATAATGGAACCATAGTGGGATCACTTGGCAGCATTATGGATTAGCCCTTAATGAAAGAAAGAGTTACAAATAAAATGACATTTGCTGTCCTTGAATTCTTACGAAAGAGACACGAGTTCAAGATCAACTGCAATAAAGACCATTAGACACTTTAGGGAAAGGTGGGAAATGAATGAAGTCTATTAGGTTCTTGTCAGGACTATATAATAAGAAAAAAGTACCAAATCTACTCACCAGGATAACATTATATTTTTTATGTATTACAAAGAGTAGTTTTTGACTTACAACTATATTATTGCACCATGATGTTCAGCAGTTTTTTATTTCAAAAATATACTTTATTCATAAAAAACTCAAACAAACCATTGCAAACTGACATATCTAAAAATTACAAACAGTGCAGAAAAAGTCATTTTTACAGTCCTATACAATCTTATTTACACAAAATTACAGTCATTACATTTCAAAACTTAAAACTATATACATGCCTCAGATTTTAACGTGCACTGTTATTTTTCAGATCGGCACACGGTCACACAGGCCAAGGGCATTCTGCAGTTATCTGGCCCTCGGTCTGCCTCCAGGCTTTACAGTGTGGCCTTTCCCCATTGTGCCTTTGCGTGACTGCCCTAAGCCTCAGGACGTCCCTCAGCACATAGTCCTGGACTTCGGAATGTGCTAGTCTGCAAAACTCGGCTGAGGACAATTCTTTCAACTGAAAAATCAGCAAGTTTCGGGCGGACCAAAGTGCATCGTTCAGCGAGTTGATGACCCTCCAGCTGATATTTGTCTCGGCGTGCGTCCCTGGAAACAGCCTGTAGAGCACAGAGTCCTGCATCACCAAACTGCTTGGGACGAACCTTGACAAATCCCACTGCATCTCACTCTAGACCTTCTTCGCAAAGACACATTCCACAAGGAGGTGTGTGACCATTTCATCAGCCGCGCAGCCGCTTTGAGGGCAGTGTGCGGTGATGTTGAGACCTCAAGCATGCATAAAGGATCTGGCGGGGAGTGCCGTTCTCACCACAGCCAAGCCAGGTCTTGGTGCTTGTTTGAGAGTTCTGGTGATGAGGCATTCTGCCAGATGACACTGACAGTCTGCTCAGAGAACCATGTGACAGGATCTGCCATCTCCTTTTCTCTCAGGGCCTCAAGGACGCTACGCGGTGACCACTGTTTGATCACCATGTGGTCAAAGGTGTGTTTGCGGAAAAATTTCTCTACAAAGGACAGCTGCTGCGGTATGGTCCAATCACTTGCAGCATTCCGCGGCAGTGTGGCCAGACCCATCCTCAGCAACACTTGGGATAGGTAGAACCTCAAAAAGTAGTGGCACTTGCTGTTAGTATACCAAGGATCTACGCATAGCTTGATGCAGCCGCACACAAAGGTGGCCATCTGGAGGAAGCTGGCATTCCCTCCCGACGCAATCCATCCTTGATCTCCAGATAAATTTGAAGATGGCCTAAGTCACTGCTGCCGTGCAGGATTTGGGGATAGGCCACACTGCTCCAACAACATGGACAGCACCTCGCATCGGATTACCAGGTTTTTTTCTGGTGATAGAGATGAAGCGCTGCTCCCACAAGCCCAGTTTTTGCCTGGCTTTGGCGATGCGCTCGTCCCAGTTTCTGGCACATGCCCCTGCCGCTCAAAACCATACCCCCAGCACCTTAAGGTAATCAGCCCTGACGGTGAAGGGGACATAGGATTTGTCAGCCCAGTTCCCAAAGAACACGGCCTCGCTCTTGCTCTGGTTGACTTTGGCTCCCGAGGCCAACTCGAACTGCTCACAGACTTGGAGGAGCCTGCAAACAGACGAGGGGTCCAAGCAGAAGACAGCCATGTTATCCATGTACAGGGAGGCTTTGATCTGTGTGCCTCTGCTGCCTGGGATTGGAACCCCTTTGATGCCTGGGTCACTTCTGGAGGGCCTCAGCAAACGGTTCAATGCAACACACAAATAGGACGGAGGAGAGAGGGCAGTCCTGTCTGACTCCAGACCTGATCTGAAAACTCCCTGATTCCCACACGTTGACTGAAACTGCGCTACTGATGTCTCTGTAGAGCAGTCGGATCCGATTGCGGATTCCCTCCCCAAAGCCCATTTTGGACAGCATATCCATCATGTAGCTGTGCGATATTCTGTCAAACGCCTTCTCCTGGTCTAGGCTGATGAGGCACGTCTCCACCTGCCTGTCCTGCATGTAGATGATCATATCCCCGAGTACACGAGGCTATCAGAGATCTTCCTGCTGGGTACAGCACAGGTTTGATCAGAATGAATCACTGACCCCAGAGCAGACTTGGCCAGGTTGGTGATGACCTTAGCCAGAATTTTATAAGTCCACATTCAATAGTGAAACGGGTTGCCAATTTCTAATTTCTCCCCTTTCTCCCTTCTGCTTGTAGATGAGGGTAATGATGCCTTTCCTCATGGATTCTGACATGCTGCCTTCCAGAAGCATACTCTCGCATACTTCCAGGAGATCTGGGTCCGTCAAGTCCCACAATGCCAAATAAAACTCAGCCGATAAGCCATCGCTTCCTGGAGTTTTACCCTTCTGAAAGGACTCAATGGCCTTTGTCAGCTGATCCAGAGATAGCACTCTGTCCAGGCTCTCCCGCTCGCCGTTGTCTAAGACCTACATGATAGACGACAGGAAAGACTGGGAGGCTATGCTGTCTGTTGGCTTCAGGTCATACAGTCTGGCATAGAGGGATGTGCAGATCCTCAATGTCAGACTGCAATGACCTTACAGAGCCATCTTCTTCCTTCAGGTCACAGAGGTTTCTCTATGCACCTTCTGGAAGAAGAAACACAAGCACTTTTTGCCCTGTTCCACGAACTGGACCCTGGACCAGAAGATGACCTTGGACGCCGAGGCAAAAAGCGAGGCTTGCTGGCTCTTCATCTCCCGGAGATCCTCCTTGACATCAACCCCCATTGACTGCAGTTGGTGTAGTTCCTGCACATTTTTCTGGAGCCGGGACATCGCCGTTTCCCCCCACCACCACCACCGTCTCTCCCTGGCCTTCTGAACCCCTTTGAGGATGAAGAACATTTTGATGTTGCCCTTGATGGTTTCCCACCAGAGCAATGGAGACTCAATGAAGGGTTTCACAGTCATCCAACCGTGGTAAATCCTTTTGAGTTCCTCGAGGTTCTCTGGGGTCAACAGTTCTACATTTAGCTTCCAGGACCCCCTGTCCACTTTCTGGTTTTCCTCCAGCTGACAGTCAGCCAGCAGGGGGCAGTGGTCAGAAAAGGACACTGGCTTGATGTCAGTGGACCTGACCGTGAGCGCACGGGATGTTCAGCAGTTCTACTTGGAAAAACACATGCAAGTTCAAGTGCTCAGAACACAATATCCAGCTCATAGAATAATAAATTATTTACTATGTTCTCCAAGTCAGACTTGCAACGTCCATAAACTTGAAATGCACCCAAAGGTCTGCTGCTCCTATTCTAACTTGCATTCAGACAAGTTCACCATTATCCTTTCACTCTCCAAATTAACATGACACTTGGTTCAGCAACACCACAATTTTTAAATTCTCATCATTATTTTCAAATCCTGGCATGGCTACAGATCCCCTCCCATGCGTGAGCCCCACAACCCATGACAGGGATATGGTGGGTGAAGGCGATATCCAGATATTGAATTTGACGATCAGCCATTACCAAATGAACGGTGGAGAAGGGCCAAATGGCATACTCCTGCTTCTATTTTATATGTTTCCATGATCTTTGCACTCCTCCAATTCTCGCTGCTTGCGCATTCCAAATTTTCACCACTGCATCATTGTCAATACTTGTCTTTACTGAAGGATCAAGCTCTTCAATTCTTTCCTTCAATATCTTCATCACTCAGCTACATTTGATTGCCTGTGTCAATAAATGTGGCTTGGTATCAAACTTTGCGGGATAATGCTCAGGTGCAATGTCTTCTTTACTATATTAAAAGATGTGATAAATGCAAACTGTTGTTGTCACAACTAGTTAACAGTACAGACTAATACTGACACAAAGGGTTGAGAATGGACTTAACCAAAGTCACCAACATTACTAACCTGAGAAACTGTTTGCAGTAAACTCAGATTTGTTACATCCGGACAACTGGCAGATTTACTGGCAGATGGAAAGTAACCAATAACTAATATTAAATTCAATGGTTACAGATCAGGGCTGAGGATAAGGTTCAAAGATGTGCAGGTTAGGTGGATTGGCCACAGTAAATGCACAAGATTTTGGGGATAGGGCGGGTGGGAAGCTTGGTAAGATATGCTTTCACAGAATCGATGCAGACTCAATGGGTTGAATGGCTCCTTCTGCATTACAGGAATTCTCTGGGAGACCCCAGAGAGAGGGAGGGAGATGAGTCAAACCTCCTCCAGTTGGACTAAACTCAACCTCATTATTGATTCTCCATTTCTCAGTTACTAGAATTCCACTGCAACACTGCTAAACTCAGCTCCATGCCAATGTTGTCAAACCCCATTCTGTATAACCAAAACTCAGAACTATCTCTGAGCATTGCCAAACCTTAGGACTCTCCAGTGGAGACTTAAACCATTCATCTTCCCCAATACTGCTAAATACCTAGGCTTAAAACTTCTCAGAAGTTCATGATTCAAAGTAAGAAGCTGCAAGGTGCTGGCTGTGCGTATAAACTGGAAGCAAAGATTAAGGCAATTATGTTCTGCAGCCAGAAGTGAGGCACAAGAAGTGTTTTTTTCAGTCCGTTTATTGAAACACGTGCAAAAGTTGCAAGGGTGATTTCAACTTGGTCTCTCAGGCAGGAATGCAAATATGGCAGCCCTAATTCAAATCTGCAGCACAATTCTGATTTGACCTCCAGTTTGTCCACAAAATGGAATCTACCATCAGCTCCATGTCAATTATGCTGGAAGTTAAGAATTTGTTCTACTATATCCAATTTAGGATACAAATTTAAAGATGATACCACTCCCATGATAGTGACTCTCTCGTTTATACAGAGCCGAGGACAAGGAAATTGTATTGAAGATGGCCTGACAATTTGTTGCTGTGTGTCCTATAGATATGGTACTGCAGCCAGTGCACCAATTGTGGACAGGACAAGAGTGACCAGTTACAGTAAGTGATCAAATGGTCTACTTTATACTGGGTGAATTAGATTAGCGCATGGGTGCAACCATAATAACTATGAATCCAGCTTGAGTTTTATAGATTGTAGACAATTTTTGAGGGGATAGAAAGTGAACAGATCAGAGTGCCATGCTTTACGTTAGCGTTGATGTGACTGGTCCAGGCAAGCTTTACATCAGAAGTGATCCATCCTCAAGTTAGGGGCCAGTGGACATGATGCCACAAAAAGTCAGAGTGAAGCAGTTATTGGAAATGACATTTGTGCAGCCCAAAATAAATATTTGTTGTCACTGTCAGCCCAAATCTGGATGTTATCCAGGGGCTGTAGCAACTGGTCTCCAACAATCACATTCACCTTTTGTGTGAAAGATGTTCCAGCCACTAAGATTTCTACATGCTGTTCAATCAACTCAGTTTTCCTAGAATTTCTCAGTGTCATACAAAAAAGCTGTGTCATCAAAAGGAAGTTACATTTTTAAAAAAAATTTTTAATGGGATGTGGGTATCACTGGCCAACATTTATTGCCAGTCCTCAGTTGCTGTTGAAGTAGCTTGCTGGGCCATTTCAGAGGGCATTTTAAGAGCAAACACATAGCATGTAAAGGATGGTCAGTCTTCTTCTCAAAAAAAAACACTGGTTGACTAATATCCTTTTAACTACAACCAATTATAGTCCCATGATCACCATTACTGAGACTAGCTTTTAATTCCAGATTTTATTAATTGAATTTAAATTCCACCAACTGCCATGTTGGATTTGATCTTATGAGCCCAGAGCATTAACCTGTGCTGCTGGATTACCAGTCCAGGTGACAGTACCATTATGCTATCATCTTCCTCCTTTTGTATGGGTGGCATGATGACAGTGGTTAGCACTGTTGCCTCACAGCATCAGGGACCTGGGTTCAATTCTGGCCTTGGATAACAGTGTGGAGTTTGCACATTCTCTGTGTTAAGAACATAAGAAATAGGAGCAGGAGTAGGCCATCTAGCCCTTCGAGCCTGCCCCGCCATTCAATAAGATCATGGCTGATCTGAAGTGGCTCAGTTCCACTTTCCTGCCTTCTCCCCATAACCCTTAATCCCCTTGCCTGTCAAAAACCTATCAACCCGCGTCTTAAATATATTTAGCGAGGCAGCCTCCACCACTTCAACGGGCAGAGAATTCCAGAGATTCGCCACCCTTTGAGTGAAGAAGTTCCTCCTCAACGCCGTTCTAAACTGCCCCCCCTTTATCTTGAGGCTGTGCCCTCTAGTCCTACTGTCCTTTCTAAGCGGGAAGAGCCTCTCCACCTCTATCCTATCCATCCCATTCATCATCTTGTACATCTCAATAAGATCTCCCCTCATCCTTCTAAACTCTGACAAGTACAAACCTAGTTTATTCAGCCTCTCCTCATAGTTCAACCCCCTCAACTCTGGTATCAGCCTAGTGAACCTCCTCTGCACTCCCTCCAAGGCCAAAATATCCTTGCGTAAGTGCGGCGACCAAAACTGCACACAGTACTCCAGCTGCGGCCTTACCAGTGCCCTGTACAGTTGCAGCAAGACCTCCCTACTTTTATATTCAATCCCCCTCACTATGAAGGCCAGCATCCCATTCGCCTTCCTGACCACCTGCTGCACGTGCAGGCTGGGTTTTTGCGACTCATGCACAAGGACCCCAAGGTCCCTCTGCACCGTAGCATGCTGCAGTTTTTTGCCATGTAAGTAGTAGTCCTTCCTACCATTATTCCTCCCAAAGTGGACGACTTCACACTTGCCAACATTAAATTCCATTTGCCAGTTCCTCGCCCATTCGCCCAGCCTATCTAGATCCCTCTGCAGACTTTCCACACCCTCCTCACAATTTGCCGTTCCACCATGTTTGCATAGGTTTCCTCCCACAATTCAATGATGCGCAGGTTAGGCTGATTAGCTATGGTAAATGTGTGCAGTTACAGGGATAGACCTGGGTAGGATGCTCTTTTGGACAGTCCATGCAGATTCAATGGGCCAAATGGCCTCTATGATTCCTTATCAATTTCAATGTGCAAGATGGCATTCACATCTGAAAACATACACCAACTCAGTAATACCAAAATGATTTGAGAGTGCCAATGCTAAAAATCCCCACGTTCACCATTAAATACATCTTTATGCAACCCCTTCTCCCAATAAACTGGGGTTGTGGTCACTTTCTAATAAGTCTAACATTTTCCTGGAACTACAATTACAAGGCTTTTTTGACAGAAATGTGGAGTCGAGGTTACAATCAGATCAGCCACAATCTTGTAGAGTGACGGAGGAGGATTGCTGATCCAAGTGGCCTACTCTTAATTTGTATGTTCACAGTGTAAAATAATTTAAAACATCTGGTAGATTTTATTTTTACTAGTCTTTCACTCTTGGATATGACAGCAGAAAAATGGCCTTTTCCCCAGCACCTCCCAACATGCGATCAGTACCACAAGTTCTCTGTTCCATCTCAAAGTGAGTTTAGTCATGCCTGTTGATTGGGATGACATCAACACTGTGAAAGAAAGGGCCTTTGAATAGAATTTATTTCCAGCCCTATCCAGATAGCATCCTTACTGACCTGCACTAAGAAAACCCAAATTAAGAAACACTGAGCATTTAAAAAAAAAATTAACTAGTGAACGTACAGAATAGTTCATGTTTAGATATTGTGCAGTTAGCACTGACCAATGGCATCAGACGAGTGATAAGGATCCTTCTGATCCTCTGGTGTAATGTTTCCCTTTGACAGCCTTGAAAGTTTGGAGAAACGTGCATTTTATGTCCTCAAGAGGTCTCAGTCTGGAGGTTTAAAAAAAGTCCCAAAGTACATGGCAACCAATGAATGCTATTGAAGTGTCGTCACCATTGTTCAGTAAACATTTAGACAAGGCTCACAAAGCTTTTGCCAAAAAACAGGCTTAGAACTAACAGACAAATATGCACTCCAGTTTAACATCTGGTTGAAAAGCCAGTGCCAACAATGCAACCTGCCTTCAGTATTGTATTGAAGTATCAACCTAGGTCCCAGCATGGGGCTTGAAGCCACAAACGCTTGCCTGAGTTAAATGAACCATCATTGCCTTAAGTTGATATTGAACCGGAGGTACTTCTGGAGGACATCTAGCTCTAGGATTGCAAGGTCAGTGGTCTTGTGTCTTAAAAGGCAGGTGACAGCCTGTTCTTCATTGACAGGGGACAAAAAGATCAATATGCTCCATTATAAGGGTGGCACAATGGCACAGTGTTTAGCACTGCTGCCTCACAGCACCAGGGAGCTGGGTTCAATTCCCAGTTTTGGTGACTGTGTGGAGTCTGCATGTTTTTCCTCTGAGTGCTACAGTCTGAAAGGCGTGCTGGTTAGGTGCACTTGCCATATTAAGTTCTCCCACTGTGTACCCGAACACAGTGTGGTAACTAGGGGTTTTCCAAGCAACTTCATTAGTGTTAATGTAAGCCTACTTATGACATTAATAAACTTTAAATAAAAACGAAAATTATAAATCTTCTGTGAATTGTCCAAATTCATCAAAACTGAATGTTACAATGAATTGCACTCATCGTTTCCTGTTTATGTATATTTGTTTGAAATAAATTAGACTAGATTGCAGGGTTGAATTAAAAGCAACAATTTGTGCAGCCTCTTTTAGAATTGTGAAATCCAGTCTGCATTTGGCTACCACGACATTCACATGGGAAATAAAATATATATTTTAAAATATAATACAGCAGTTTTGACCATGCTGTGGAAGCAAGCATAGTCAATTGTGGTTAGGAGGTTGGCCGGATGAAGTAAAAGAGATCCAATTTAAAAACAAGAGTAGAGTCATATTTACTTTCTCCTTTTGTGCTATTTTATTTATTTGGATTTGCAGGTTACGAGTAATTGCTTCAAACTGTAGCTCAGTTGGTAGCACTCAAACCTCTAGACAAAGTTGAGTTCACGTTCTGCTCCAGGACCCAAGTGATAAAAGGCTGATAGTTCAGTGCAGTACATAGGAGAGCTGTGTTCTTGGAGGTGCTGCCTTTCAGTTGAGACATTAAACAGAGATCCCATTTTCCCTCTCAGGTAGATCTAAAAGGTCCCATGGCACGATTTGAAAGAAGAGCAAGGGTGATGTCTTAATATACAAGCTAACGTTGATCCCCCAAATCAATGTTACAAAAAATATTAACTAGTATTAACACTTTGCTGTTTGGGGAGCTTGCTGTGCATATCCTACATTATAACAATGGCTACATTATAGAAGTATTTGTAAAGACTTTGGGACACTTTGTGGTTGTGGCTGTCTTTGTTAAAATTTAAAAGATGAAGAGTGCAGATGGCATTCATCATTTTAAAAATCCTGTTATTTTGCTTGATTAATATAATTCCAACCTTCTAACAATAACCTTACACGGGGAAGTAGAATTCTACGATCATCATGATCACAACCAAATAGCTCTTTTTCCATGAACAAATCCGGAAAGATCAACATTAGCAAGTTACCAACTATGGGAGAATTTGGAAAAAAAAGACACCTTCCAATTATGCTACATCCTTCAACTCATTTAAGCTCAGTCAAATTGCATGGAGGAATTGCGAACAATTATGTTCAGCCTGAGGCTAGAGGACCAACCACCCCATATTTTTAAATATTTGTCCTACGTCCTTAAGAAATCTTCCCAGGACACTATTTCTACAGTACTTACATCTGTGCCCTGGTCCTGAAGTCTAGCGCTGCTGACAGTTCTGGCAAGGAGTCACTTCTTGCTGTTGCTTCAGCTCTGTCACGAGGAGTGTGTGAGTATAAGTGTGAATATCAGTTAAAGCTAAGGGACTGAACTTTTTGTGACAACTAGGACTCTTTCAGCCAACTTATCTCAGCCTTCCAAGGGCCGTCCACCCCACCCAAAAAGACAGGGTACATTTGTGGAGGTATGACTTGACAGTGGCACTGCTAGTTGGAAATTGATATGAAGCATACTGTAATACCTGCTTGAAAAGTTTCTCAGTAGCTCATGACGGGTCAAGCAATATGAAATGGCACGCGACAGGACAAAAAACAAGGCATACCTCACAGACAACTGCTTGTCAAGAGCAAGGAATCGAAGCTTCCTTTCCTCCACAGGATCTTTTGGAAGCTCTTCAACAATATCATACAATTAAACGTGGCAATTCATTGCACAATGCACTGCTGCTTGAAACTCAGACCCTAGCTGTACTCCAATTCTACCCTTGCCAAAATTACGTCGACGGACAAAAGGAGAGCAAATCGTCACAAACTTTCTTCACAAGTTGAGTGCAACACATTTGGTATCTGAATGAAAAGATTCTTAGACTTACCATCACGCCCCTCTAATTTTCTGTTTACAACAAACATCTAACATAGAAAATGAGACGTATGCTATTTATGTATAGTACGATACAGCCAAAAAGATAGCGCCCAAACTGATAAACATTCTTGAATACTCTCCTCAACCTGCGTAAACTCTTGTGGATCAGGTTTGGATAGAATTGGACTTGCAACAAGCGTTTCAGGTGGTAATAAAATAACATTTTGAGATTCATCACTCCACATACAAAATACTATCTGGAACAAACCCCAGAGCTTTGCAAGGCTGGCTGCTTGGCTAATGCAGTGAAAAATGCATCAAAGCTGATCCATAAGAGTTAAATTTATTTATTTGTGTTGCTAGTAGGCCTGCATTAACACTGCAAAGTTGCTGTGAAAATCCCCTAGCAACCATATTCCAGTGCCTGTTCAAGTACACAGGGGAAGAATTTAGCGTGGTCGTCTTTCAAACAGTGATTTCAGGCCGACATGGGGAAAACGTGCAGGCTCCACACAGGCAGTCACCCAATCTGGGAATCGAACCTGGGTCTCTGGCACTGAGGGATAGCACTGCTAATCACTGTGCCACCCAATATTGATGTAGAGGCACTGTTGATAATATATGGTCACTTCTTTTCATCAGCAGTGCAATGTGAAAACCTCAGTCTGTGGCCTTTAATATGAAGTGGAGCTCTCATTAAGAAAAGCTATGGATTATATTTGAAAAAAAGTGGTCTGCTTTATTCTCATACTTTGACAGCATAGATCATTCTAAGCATTGCAAAAGTTCATGATAAATGAAGAATAGTATGTGCTAATGAATGTACCAACACAAATGTTGTCACCAATCTAATGTTCTATGCCAGTGTGTTTGAAAAAGCCAAAATTATAGCTACAGTCCATAGAAATACCTGCACCCGAGCTATATTAAGCTCTGCAAAAGATCAACAGATTGTTTATTTGGCTACCATAACTATGTGCACTGCTGAGCTTCTTGATCACCAAAGAGTAGAAATAACAACTTGTATCTAGGCAACATTTGAAAAAAATGGTTTGATGTGACAACCCACAATCTATTGTTTGCCCTGAGATGTCTGAACTTGACTAGTGAATGTCACGTTTGACTCTGTGGGCCTATATGATGAATATTTCATTTTACATTACTATTAAAGGATGATCAGGACAAAATCAGTTCCAGAGAAATGGAATCAGATACTTAAAACATGCAAGGATTTGAAAAACTTATACCCAGTAATGTCACTCACCTTAAACACACTCCCATCAAATGTACAAAATCTAGAGAACGTGCAGGTTGATGGGACAGGTGGGATGGTTGTAAGAATAGGTGTAACTTTTTTTAGTCATTCATGGAATGTGGGTGTCACTGGCTAGACCAGCATTTATTGCCCATCCATAACTGCCCCTAAGAATAAGGGAGGGTGGAGGGCTGTCTTATTAAACCACTAAAGTAACGTTGCATTGGCACACCCACAGTTCTGTTGGGGAGGAAGTTCCTGGATTTTGACCCAGTGACCATAAAGGAATGGTGGTGTATTTCCAAATCAGGGTGTTGACCGGCCTGGAGGAGGGATTGCTGCGGTGTCCCGAGTGAGTGAGAGCATACAAGAGTGGAGTCACGCTCACCCACAATATGAACAGGTGCGAGTGTTTTAGCGCATGGCAATGACGGTGAGTGTATAAGTACCCTGAAACTGATAGAGGTTTAAAAAAAAAGCAATTTGACCCTTTCATCTTTAATTCTCAATTTTAAATTATCAATTTATTGCTTTGATATTGCTTTATTTTTGCTCAGCTCAGCAACTTGCTTCTTTCCTTCGTACTTAAATTTTATTGAAATTCATGTTTAATGTTGCACCAAACCTTATCTTTTTGAAATTTGCTCATCTACCCCTGAAGTTAAAATGTTGTCTCTTGCGCGAAAAGGTTGGATGGCTCTATTCTAGTGGATAGCAACCATATTGCTACAGAGCCAGGCGAATTCTTGCAGTGCTTAATGTAGATGGCATACACAGTAGCAGCAGTGTAAGTGATAGAGGAAGTGAATGTTTATGGAGAGTGCCAATCAAACAGACTGCTTTGCTCTGGATTTTTTTCACATTCAAGATATACAGGAAGTACTAGCTGGGTTAGCATTAATTGCCCTCGAGAAGGTGGTGGTGAGTTGCCTTCTTTAACTCTGTGGTGTAGGGCACACCCACAAGACTGTTAGGGAGGGAGTTGCAGGATGGTGTTAAGCTTCAAGTAGCAAAGGGGGCATATTCGTGACTTGTGTCTTGTAGACGGCAGACAGGCTTTAGGGAATCAGGAGGTTATGTATAGTGTTCATCTCAAAAGGACGCAAGTAAAATGTATTTACCATATATCATGTCGTGAATTTATAGCCTTTGCACATCTAATCATGGTCTGCTGTAAAACATAGCAAAGTGTCTTAATTATTTCACAGAGCAGACATTTCCAAATGATTACAGTCATCAAATGTATAATTTAATTAAATCCAAAAGATCACAAATAATTTGTTGCAAGACGTCAGCAAGGTACCACTTCTTAATTTTCATTGAAATCAGTGAAGGCATGATTTGTATGGTTCATACAATACCAACACAAGTGTACATTAAAAAATTAACCAAATATGGTTTACAAAGAATAGTAGCTAGTAAGCAATGTTCAATTTCAATTCGTGTGTGAACATATGAATCCAGATTTTATAAATAAATTTGGTTACCTTGAACCAAGTAGACAAAAGGTAGTGTCCTTTATATTTAAGTCTTGACAAAATATCTATTTTCAATTAATAAAAATGCATCAGACAACATCATTTCAAGGTGAAAATGCAATAGCTTCTCCCTGTGGGAGGAGGGACATCTCTCTCTCTCTCACTCCACCCTGGTTGCTTCACTTCATTGGATCACGAGATGGAGTACAGAACCCAAGTATCCCTTATTCTTCACCCAGAGACAGCAGCTGGGGAGCAGGATGGAATCTGTGGCAAGGGTGTCTCATGCAGGAAAAAAATGTTTCTAAACGTTTACCTGAAAGAAATTTCATTTCAGGTGGATTTAACAAAATACCAACTCTTCTCAGATTTATGGCCATCAGCACAAGATAGGAAACAAGTTGTCTGTATTTACCAAATCCATCCCAACAAAATCTGCAAGAATTTGAGCCAAACTGAATTAAAGACCCATGAAAATCACCAGGTGTCTGTGGACCGAACAAAAACAAATCAAGGCTGCTCGTACAACGTAAACAACAAGTGTTTTAATTTATTTTAAATGGAAAGCCAAAATTTTAATAAGTGATACATTTGCAGGCCATTCTACTCGCAAATTACAGGGAGGCCCAAGTTGTGATCTTTTGGTTTTTGTTGAACTAAGGCACTCTTTACAGAAATACCTGTATCCAACAAAATTTAATGCAAATCCTTAAAATGCATCCAGCGTTAAAAACTGAGAAATGCCAAATATTGTCCCAAAACAAGTATTATTCAAAAATCTCAAACTTCGACAAAAATTTTGTTTTAATTGAGTAATTATTGCATCTCACCACTGTTGCATTTCCAAGTTCTGCGTTGTATGTTGGATTTTGTAATGAAATCCAAGTTGCCTAGTGCCTTAAGTTTTAACAGAAAATGGAGCAACTGCATTTGAGTGCAAAAAACACACTGCATTGTTTGGTTACGTTGGCTAATAGAGTGCATTTTAGTTAAAATTGCAAAAAACTATGTTTTGTTACCTGCTTAGAATAAAGTTTATGTAGCACGAAGGAAGCAATTTATCAATGTCAGTTTTACAGACTTCACTGGGACTCCACTATTGTCACAAGTCTGTAATTTAAAAGAGGTCTGTTCAAGAGAGCCAGCAGTAGCCATAAATCAAAAGACAATCAATTTGAGTAAATTTTATTGCTTCTATTGACAGATGCGAATGCCAATGTGCAATTGACCATTACTGAATAGAGGACTTCATATTGAGAAAGCACTAATTTTAAATCACTCCCAACCTCGGTTAGCGGCGGCACATTTGCAGAAGTTGATTTTTGGTTGGATTCAAAACAATGAGTGATTCTTCCAGATAGTGGATGAATTCAGTGGCTTGATCTTGACATCACTGTCATCACCACCTTCCTGGACATCTTAGGGTTTTTTTTATATGTTGGTCATACATCATGCTACAATATTCAACCGCTCATTAGACATAGCCAGCCAATTTGCGCAGCATTAACGTGCTAATCATTCAAAACCAGTTCCATTTACCAAGTTCCCAAAGCAGAACTTGGTAGTGGTAAGAGACTGTCAAGAGGAGAGTGGAAATTATTTAGAGATGGCACTCACTGATTCAGGGAGACCCTAGTTTGTGACTGACCAAAATAGAGAATGCTCTATCTGCATGGAAGACTTGGTTAGGAACATGGCACGAAGTAGAGATGTCAGAGGGAGCGCACGAATCTCCAAACAAATCCATCCAACATCTTGGGGAATTGTGATGGGGTTGATGTGATGTGGAGATAATATTTTCTCTTGTGGGAGAATCTAGAACCAGAGGTCAGGTGATTAAAAATCATGGGGCGGGGGGGTGTCACTAATTTAGGACAGAGATGAGTTTTTTTTTCCTGAGGGTGGACTGTCTTTGGAACTCTTCCACTTTTGAGGACGAGTATCTGTGAACATTTTTAAAGCAGAGGTAGATAGATTCTTGATAAGCAAGTGAAAAGTTACCTGGAGTAGGCAGTGAGGTTACAATCAGATCAATCGCGATCTCATTGAATGGCAGAGCAGCCCCAAAGTGCCTAGCACCCTGCTCCTGCTCCTATTTTTTTGGTCACAACCAACCTTTCCAGCATCACCCACTTAAGTCAGACTCTTATCAGCATTTCAGAACTGAACCAGAGTGGAAGCAAGTCATCCTCAATTCTGAGGGTCTGCCTAAGATATTCTCAGCATACAATTCAAGAGTGAATCACTCCTACAGTGAAGGCAGCCAATCAGCTCATCAAGTCTGCACCAACTCTCCTGTTCATTTTTGGATAAAGGGCATCGAATCCATCATAGCCTACAACTGTTCTGAAAGTGGGATGCATTGCCCTTTATCGGAGAAAGTATGTGACCCTTGGAGAATCTTAAGATTGCCCTGAGGCAGAGATTTGGAATGTGAAGCAAGCAAGACCTACAATTAAATACTTGCATTTTCCTGACATCTGGTTGTAGATTGAGTTATTTTGTACACAAAGGGAGCAAAATACATAATACTGGTAAAGATTATGGTAACCGGCAGCAATGGTGGCTGAGTCTTCAGACACCACCAGATATAAGTAGGCCGGGGAGATATCTATTTTGGTAACTGCCTGACCTCCAGCAAGGCCACCAAACAGGACCTTGGTAAAGGGGGCAACAGATACTAGTCCATTCACCGTGAGAATTTAAAATCCGCGCAAAGCCTCACTGAGTCAAATGGCCTTTATGATGGGAACAATGGGTTTGGCCCACTCACTTGTAGCCATGGGCTCCAATAACCCCAAAACTACTAATCTTGAGATCTGCCTCCATTTTGCATCAGATTGCATTTGGTACCGGACATGCCTTGGTACCTTTTATACGTGTACCCAGCTTTCAGCTGCAGATTCACTTTCACTCCCTTCAAGTCACCAAGGGTTCCACTGAACACACTAGTATTTCTCCAAAATATCATTCAGGTTCAAATGAAGTGTCCTTAATCCGTTGATTACCTTGGAGTTCAATTTCAATAGTTTCAGCCAGGATCGTCCGAACATAGCAGGGTAATCACCTTTTACAAGACAAAAGGTAATTCCAACACACTAGTCCCTCAACTGTACCTTGGCTGAGGCATGGCCGTCAAAAAGGAACCAATTATTCAGTGTAAGCCCTCAGCGATGTTTGTGGGCTTCAGGGGTAGGTGACTCAACTTTTCCCTACATATTGATTCTAGGATCAGTAACACTGCCACTGCCACCGCCACATCTACCTCCATCTTCACCAGTTTCCTCTCCACTTTGAGCATCATGCAGAAACAGTCTGCCTCACCCTGCACAGACAAAATGTTAAGTTTAAACTGCATCTTCTCAGTTTGATTTGTTTCATCCACAGATCCCAGAGGCTTATCCTCATCTACACTGGCCCACTTTTGACAGTCCCCCCCTTGTCCAGTAGCCGGACACCTTAATACCTACCGAGCCATAATGGTGGTGTGCCTTAAGAAACAGGACCAGGAGTAGGCCATCTAGCCCTTCGAGCCTGCCCCGCCATTCAACAAGATCATGGCTGATCTGAAGTGGCTCAGTTCCATTTTTCCGCTTTCTCCCCATAACCCTTAATCCCCTTGCCTACCAAAAACCTATCTACCCACGTCTTAAATATATTTAGCAAGGAAGCCTCAACCACTTCAACAGGCAGAGAATTATAGAGATTCACCACCCTTTGAGTGAAGAAGTTCCTCCTCAACTCTGTTCTAAACTGCCCCCCCCCCCCTTATCTTGAGGCTGCGCCCTCTAGTCCTGCTGTCCTTTGAGCGGGAAGAGCCTCTCCACCTCTATCCTATCCATCTCTTTCATCATCTTATATGTCTCAATGAGATCTTCCCTCATCCTTCTAAACTCTAACAAGTACAAGCCCAGTCTATTCAGCCTCTCCTCATAGCTCAACCCCCTCAACTCCGGTATCAGCCTAGTGAACCTCCTCTGCACTCCCTCCAAGGCCAAAATATCCTTGCGCAGGTGCAGCGACCAAAATTGCACACAGTACACCAGCTGTGGCCTCACCAGTGCCCTGTACAGTTGCAGCAAGACCTCCCTACTTTTATATTCAATCCCCCTCGCTATGAAGGCTAGCATCCCATTTGCCCTCCTGACCACCTACTGCACCTGTAGACTGGGTTTTTGCGACTCATGCACAAGGACCCCGAGGTCCCTCGGCACCATAGCATACTGCAGCTTTTCGCTCTGTAAGTAGTAGTCCTTTCTACTATTATTCCTACCAAAGTGGATAACCTCACACTTGCCAACACTGTATTCCATCTGCCAGGTCCTTGCCCACTCGCTCAGCCTATCTAGATCCCTCTGCAGACTTTCCACACCCTCCACACAATTTGCCATTCCACCTACCTTTGTGTCATCAGCAAATTTCGACACCTTACACTCGGTTCCCTCCTCCAGATCATCTATATAAAATGGTAAATAGCTGAGGCCCCAGCACCGATCCCTGGGGCACTCCACTAGTCACCAACCGCCAATCCAAATAGCACCCACTGACACCCACGCTCTGCCTCCTATTTGACAGCCAATCCCCTATCCACGCTAACACCCTACCCCCAACTCCACGCCCCCTAACCTTCTGTAACAACCTTTTGTGCGGCACCTTATCAAATGCCTTCTGAAAAATCGAGAAACATCACATCCACCGGTTCCCCTCTATCCACCGCACTGGACACATCCTCATAGAATTCCAATAAATTCGTCAGACACGACTTCCCCTTAACGAAACCGTGCTGCGTCTGCTCTATCAAACAATTCTTCTCAAGATGCCTCGCTATTTTCTCCTTGATTACGGATTCAAGCATTTTTCCTACAACAGACGTTAAACTAACCGGCCTATAATTCCCTGCCTTTTGCCTGCTACCCTTTTTAAACAGCAGCGTAACATTAGCCGTTTTCCAATCTTCCGGCACTTCCCTGGAATCCAGCGAGGTTTGGAAAATAATCACCAAGGCATCCACTATCACCTCTGCCATTTCCTTCAGAACCCTTGGATGCATTCCATCCGGTCCTGGGGACTTGTCCGCCATTGGGTCTGCCTTGGGTCGCAACTGCCTCTCAGCCTCTGCCAATTTGTGCACCCTCATGCTAGCTCCCAACTGTGCTTCCTTGTTGGATGGCACATTTCATTGAGATCGCAATTCCCAGGGCTTTCTTGAAATCCAGTTCTGGCTCTGCCAACAACCTTCATTGAATTGCTTCCTGTTGGAGGTCACATACAAGTCCATCCCATGGAGTGTCCTAAAGAAGGCCTCAAGTTTACAGTGTTCCA
Organism: Carcharhinus amblyrhynchos; assembly: GCF_965287045.1. Lineage (NCBI taxonomy): Eukaryota > Metazoa > Chordata > Chondrichthyes > Carcharhiniformes > Carcharhinidae > Carcharhinus > Carcharhinus amblyrhynchos. The sequence goes on from NC_137340.1 coordinate 43,331,086, forward strand.
CTAATCTTAATTGGGCGGTCTCATTGTCCAACTGTCCTACTTGTAAAAAAAACACAAACACTGTGATCTTAAGTGGTTTGGGTGCAAAATGCCCCTCTAGTACATCACACTGCTTTAGAAAAGATTCCTTAGCTAGCTTCTGAGGATGCATCAAACACTTCAGAAGGCCAAATGTCTAGCTTCCAAACCATTCTCAGAAACCAGGCACAATGTGGTCTGTCTGCCACCCAATTTGCTTTCAAAAAGATACCGAATTGTTCACTGTAGGCTGTCCACAATTCCGGACACATTCTCATTTTTTTTTAAACCGCCAGCAGGGTTTCTCCCCCCTCTGAAAACTTAACCCTGCCTGCACCAACTGGAGACAAGATTTGTAAATATTGACAATCCCCAGTCACTTTAACAACTCTGAGTTAAGCATTTTTTCTTCAGGTGAGACCTTAGAAACCTGCCAAAATCATTGTTGGCTTCTAGCTCGAGTGCAGCAAGCTACGGTGCATCTTGTTTTTTGATATAGTCACTTTTTACCAGGCACAGCGAAAAACGTTGATTCCCTCTTCCATGCATGTTATCATTTCATTCTTATTGTTCAATATTGCTGACCAATTATCTTCTGAAGTTATGCCTGAAGGTCAACATTATGTCTTGATCAAAATGGTTGAATTTTTGATGCACGTTTTTCAGCAGATACACATATGCTCCCATCATATTACCAGGTTCTCTAGGGTGGGTGTGCAGAGTTTATCAGATATATTGGGACACACAGTGAAAAGTATTGTTTCTTGTGTGCTATACAGACAAAGCACACTATTCACAGAGAAAGAAAGGAGTGTGCAGAATGTGGTGTTACAGTCATAGCTCGGGTGCAGAAAAATGTCAACTTAATGCAAGGTAGGTGCATTCAAAAGTCTGGTGGCAGCAGGGAAGAAGCTGTTCTTGAGTCAGTTGATAGAAAAGTCTGAGGGCACTATCTTTTTCCCCAGTGGAAGGTGGTGGACGACAGAATGTCCAGGGTGCATGGTGTCCTTAATTATGCTGGCTGCTTTTTCAGGGCAGTGGAAAGCGAAGGCAGAGTCAATGGATGGGAGGCTGGTTTGAGTGACGGACTAGACTTTGTTCACAACCCTTTGTAGTTTGAGCCATCGGGCAGAGCCAGAGTCATACCAAGCTGTGATACAAGCAGAAAGAGTGCTTTCTATCTGCAGAAGTTGGAGTCATAGTGGACATACCAAGTTTCCTTAGTCTAAGTAGAGGTATTGGTGGGCTTAACTATAGCATTGGCACGGGGTGGAACCAGGACAGGTTGTTGGTGAAACTTGAAGCTCTTGACCCTTTTGGGTGTGGACAGGGGCATGTTCACCTTTATGCTTCATGAAGTCGATGACAATCTCCTTCGTTTTGTTGACATTGAGGAAGAGATAGTCATCACACCAGTTCACCAGATTCTCTTTCCTGTACTCTGTCTTGTCATTGAGATCCAAACCTTGGATTAAAAAGGTCATCCAGATTTAAAATGTGAGCTCTTTTCTCACCTTATAGATGTTGTCAGGTCAGCTGAGATTTTCCAGCATTTTCTGAGTCTGACTTAGGTGTCTTTGTTATCTAGGTGCTCCATAGTTGAGTGCAGGGCCAGGGAGTTGGCATCTGTTGTGGACCTATTGCGGCGACATGCGAACACGGGTGAATCCAGGCAAACTGGGAGGCCAGAATTCATTCATGCCATGACTAATCTTTCAAAGCACTTCATAATGATGGATATCAGAGTCATTGGGCATTAGTTATTAAGGCACGCTGCTTGGCTTTTCTTACGTACCGGGATGATGGTCGTCTTCTTGAGCAGATAGGGACCTCAGACTGTCGTAAAGAGGTTGAAGATGTCTGTGTATACCCCTGCGAGCTGATCCATGCAAGATAGCCAGTTTGCTGCTTGGCAACTGCCTTTCTTTGGAAGTTTGTTCTCTGTGGAGATGTTTTGTACAAGTTCATGGTGGAACCAGTCTTGACAAATTGAAGTGATCTAAGCTTTAGTATTGAAAATGGTGGCGATTTTAGGTTTAGATTACAAAAAGTAGCATAGTTTGACAATATTCTGCTGATGTTGAACAGAATCAGCTTGTAGACCGGTTCTGATGCAGCAAAGGAAGACTGTAAGCCTTGTCTTTGTTGTTTCTTGTCACTATTTCCTTTGGTAGCACTGTATAGATCCATCTCATTGCAATTAAAAATGCTTTCTTCAGTGCAATCTCTTTTTATGAAAACTTTAATTCAGCTGGAAATGATCGAGCAGCTAGCTTGTCTACAGACCGTTATTCTCTAAGTAACTTTAGAAATGCCATGCATGTTCAGTCTGCAAGCATTACCCTGAGCTTCCAGTTATCTGTTATTTTAACTCTGTCCCCAGCTTCCTTCCCACATTGTTCTAATAAAGCAGACGTCACTCCATCTTTTGATTAGGTACTTCAGTCTTCCAGACTCAATTTCAGAACATCACCACTTTCCCCTTTTTTTTTGCACATCAGTTCCTGGTGATTGTCATCCCACTTACACCATATTTTACTGTGTTAGATGTCTTGAGGTTAATTGATTTACAACAAATTATAAATGAACTGTAATAGTAGTAAGATGCAATAAAATTATTTTCTTTTTGCTTCAATGGATAGAAAAATTTGGCATTTTAAAATATAGTTTCACCTATTTTATGCTGAAGGTAACTTGGACAATTTAACTCTTGCAGCATCATCCACTCCTTTTGTAGGTGCAACAGCCAGGTTGGATACATTCTCCTCTGTTCTAACACCTCAATTTTAGGTTAGGACCCACCATTAAATCCATTTCAGTTTTTCCATGTCAGCTATTCTTAGGTTAAAGTGCTAAATTAAAGCAATTTATCATGTATGTCAAAACACAAGAACTAGATTAATGTATTACAGCAAGAAAGAGAAATCAAAGAACTTGAATTTATATAGCACTTCGGTGTGCAATCCCATCAACCTAGGATCAGTTGAAAACTGTGCTGGGGATAAAAGGATTGCATATCATTTCCATGGACCATCAAAATGCACCCCATTTGGAGGAAGAGTGAAGCACCACATACAATGGAAGACTTCCACAAAACTCAACATCTTGCATTAGAGGTAGGTCAAATGCAGCAGCAAGTTACAATATTGTACTTCAAATTGATTGACATAAAAAAATGACATCTAAAATGAGCAACTCAATTATTTGGTTAGCACTCAGGAGGCAGTTTTTTTTTGTATGCAACTTATTAAAAATACATCCACAGCTTTCAGAATTTTTACTCTTCCTAAAAGCAGAACTGAATTCCCAGGGATATGATGACCCAAGTAGCATATCAGCAGTCACCTTTTCAAGAGAGAATCCTTGAAGTGTGATCCTGAACAGTGGTAGTAGACTGCATCTTGGAAAGGGCACTTCAGGCCATGTAGGTGGTTTCCTCGTTGAACATTCAAATCAAGAGGAAGAGGCCATTTGGCCCCTTGTACTTACTTCACTATTCAATGTGACGGCTGTAACCAAGTTCTAGATTCTTCCACAAGAGGAAACATCCTTTCCACAAGTCCCGTGTCAGACCAATCCAATCACAGGAATGGAATTTGATGAATTTAAATCTGACTCCTTGAATATGGAAACTAATTTAGTACCCCTCTGCTGCACTGGCCAAGATAAGGATCAGTTCATACTTCTCTAATTGCCTTCCTTAATACCAAAGGAGGCAATGTATTCGCCCAAGCCACCAGGAGCTTTTACTTTGTTCAGGAATACCCTAAATTTCTATGAGTTCTAAAAATTTCTAAATTTTCAGTATCTTTAGGGTCTTGTACTACCACATTGGACTTAGTTTTCTAAGAATGTGGAAGCAATATGCAACTACAGTGTCTGAAAAACAGATGGGTGAGGTACCTGGGTTGCCACGTTTTTTTTGCTGTCAAGACTTGGCTTCAGCTTACTCTCAGCACTGTCAATTCAAGATCAGCTCCTTCCTATATGCTTTTTCTCCACTGTGTGGCCTTTGGCAGGGGTTCCCAGGTGTCAGCAGGGATGTTGCACTCAAGTGTGTCTTTGAAACATTTCCTTTGCCCTCCTAGGAACTCACTTACCATACTAAGCACTAGTTTTGGGGGTCTCATATCAGGCATGCAGATGATGCGACTCACCCAGCAGAGCTAATAGACTGTGATCAATGCTAGGGATATGGGGCTGAGCACTGGTAAACCTATCCTGCCAACCAACTGGTAGAATCTTGCAGAGGCAGCGCTGGGCATACTTCTCCAGGACTAATGAGCTTGTTGTTCATAGTCCATGTCTGAGCCATACAGGAGAATAGGTATAGAAACATAGAAGATAGGAGCAGGAGGAGGCCACGTTGCCTTTCGAGCCTACTCCGCCATTCATTATGATCATGGCTGATCATCCAACTCAATAGCCTAAGCCTGCTTTTTCTCCATAACCTTTGATCCCACTCATCCTAAGTGCTATGTCCAGCCACCTCTTGAATACATTCATTTTTTGGCATCTACTACTTCCTGTGATAATGAATTCCACAGGCTCACCATTCTTTGGGTGAAAAAAATGTCTCCTCATCTCTGTCCTAAATGGTCTAACCTGAATCCCCAGATTGTATCACAACTGCTCTGCAGATCATGAGCTTGTGGCTGGGTCTTCAAATACTCAGTAAGACATCAGAAGACTGCACTGGCAAGGTAGTGTTGAATCTTGGAATGAAGTTGAGTCAGGCCTGCTGGTGGCGAAGGTTGAACAAATTCTTGTTTGCTCAACTGCAGTGAGGAATTTACTGACTGAAGTGGCAGCAACGAAGATCGAGAAGAACACTGATTCAATGACACAGTCTTACACAGTCAGACTGTGAATTCAAGGTCAAAGCTTTGTATATCAGTGTGGAGCAGTTGGGGGTATGTTTCAGGGCAGCCAAAATTGAGTATGTGCCATAATCCCTCATGGCCTTTGTGAGGTTAAAGAAAGCCATGTACAAGGGTTGTACATACGGCTGACGGATCATAGGAGGCTGTAACAAATGCTTCTCCTCATCCTCAACTGTTGGAAGTAACAGTTAAACCAGTGGAAATACAAATATCCCAGACTCAAAGATCAGAAAAGCACTAGTTATGTGCTTCCCAGGGGACAGTTAGATCACCATGAAACATAACTTCTTCCAAAAACATCACAAGTAGTAGCTGAATTGTCACATGCCAAAAGAGTCAATTTTGTTTCATCACATGATATGCACAGAACATACCACCAGATAACAGCTTCAGAAATTCAACACTTTTTCTGCACAAGGCACATAAGCATAAACAAGGCAATCAGCCTGGTCACAAAGCCGGATGTTCAATGTCAAAGTACATCACATTATATAATACGGGCACCATTCTCTCGACAGGTGTGCTGGTTCAATCCTAGTTCACTTTATAAACGACAAGAGAAGCTCAAACAGGTTACAAACAACAACATCGAGTTGTGTTGTAATTAATTGCAATCAATAACAAATGCATTTCTCCTATATAATGCTGTAGAGAGCCAAAGGGTGAAATAAAGGGTGAAATACATACATGTAAGTAAACTACAGGTCTACATAAAATGTGTAGTTACACAGACTCGATGGACAAGAGCTGATGCAAAGAGGGATAGCAGAAAGCACACTGATCTCGGAAATATCTTTGCTTGAAAGCCTTTTCCAAACACCACACTAAGTTGTTAGCGAAAAGACAGAGGACGGACCCCAAAAACTAACCCATTTTTAAGTTTGAAAAGCAAATGCCCCCATGTGCCTGGTTATTATATCTAACTTACAGGCACATTTGAACATACTGCAAATTGAACTTCAGTACACTGTTGATGAGAAAATAATACATAAAACTCAATAGCAGCATTTTATTAGGAGATGGAAATTCAGTACTCAAGTTTAGGGATATATGTGATGAAAATTGCATAGAAAGATGTGCGGGCTAGGCTGATTGACCTTTCTAAATTGCCCCTTATTGTCCCAGGATGCAAAGGTTAGAGGGATCTGTGAGTAAATATGTAGGGATATGGGGATAAGGCTGAGTGGGATTGGGGATGATGCAGGTTTGATGGGCCGAATGGCCTCTTTCTGCACTATAGGATTCTATGAAAACGCGTGGGTGAATAGTTTCTCTTATTTCAACAATTGTTAATAAGACAAGGCCTTTCCAATCCTGTCTATAAAGAGAAAGGCGCTGTTTCAATAAAAAACTGGCAACTGAAGCAATGGACTTTGATAATTAAAACAAGCCTGGAGGGTACTGGGAGATCTCTCCCAGTAAAAAGTCTGACAACACCAGGTTTTAGGTTGGACTAAAACCTGGTGTTGTCAGACTTTTTACTGTGTTTACGCCAGTCCAACGCCGGCATACCCACATCAAGATCTCTCCCAAACAGGGATGATCATACGTACCTCAACAAATCCCACAAAAATATATTTTCCACTTTAGTGAAATGTATGAAACAATCTAGGCTAGCTCTACTGCTTATAGACTTGACGTTGTTGCCTTGAAGTTTTCCCAACAGCACCATCTAACCCACCATAAGTTGGAGAACCAAATGTGTTACTGTTTACCAGAGCGCATTGATTCCTCTAGGAAAGCCCATTTACAGAGCAGATTGTAATCAAAGATCCTCTGCAATTATTAATTAAGGCTGTGTGTCTTTTTTTAAAAAGCACGTGAATCTCAGTGAACACATTTGGTATTTAAATGTGTCCACCTGAAATCGCAAAGAAAGCTGAACAGCCACAATCCACGCAGATACTCCATGAAATCCTCTCCTCTGAACTCGGGGCACACCAAAGCTGCGACAGATATCAGAACCCACTTATTTTAAAAAAAACACTGGTTCAAACTCATTGCTGCATCAAAACTGTTGGGAGAATAAGAGGACGACCAAAGCAGTCACCACGCCGGAGGGAAAAAAATCAAGTAGCCGCGCCACAAGAGTTGCACGACCGAGAGACTATTTGCACAACCACCTTTTCTTTTTACACATTTAATCGTCGGGGTGGGAGGAGGAAAGATAAAAACATTTGATTCCTCCGGAAACAAAACTCTTTCCAACACCACTTAGTCCGTTTCTATGTTCTAGACTGTAAAATAGGGACAAGGGGGCTGACTTTGTCCTCCCACCTTGTATTCAAAATGAAGCTTTACATAATGGGGAGGGGAGAGAGAGATGGAAAGATCTGTACCTCTTGGTAAGTCCTTGTTCGCCCCGCAACAAGTCCTAAGAAGCATTGGGTTGGCTTTAAAAAAGCACCTCCGGCACACAGACAGATACCCAGCCCAGCCCACCCTATCCTGCTGGAGGATGGGCTCCGACTGGGCAGGAAGGAAGGACAGCACCGACACAACGCCCGGCGCAGGCCAAGCCTCTGCGCCTGCGCACTACCCTCGCGCCCGGGGAGCCGGGGCTCGGTCGCGCGAGATGGAACGCTCGGGGTCCATTTTAAAAAAAGAACCGTTAACGGCTCTTCCTCCTTCCCCCCGCTTCCGTTCCGTGTATGTCCAAAAACAAACCCTAGCTGCATGGTGAGCCCAGCTCCCCACTGCATTCGGCCATCCCGCTGTAATTCGGAACTTACTGCTTTAGTGCAATTCTCTTTATTTTGTTGCAGAAAAGGAGCGGCTCCTGGGGCGCAATATATCATAGAAACTAGAAGCAGGAGTAAGTCATTCGGCCTTTCTAGTTTGCCCTGCCATTCATTTTGATCATCCAGTTCAACATCCTGATTTCCCCCTTATTCCTCCATCCCTTTAAGAACTAAACCTAATTATTGAAATCACACAACGTTTTGGCCTCATCTACTTTGTGCCGGCTAATTCCACTCAGTCACCACCCTCTGGGTGAAAAAATTGCTCCTCAAATCAGTCCTTAAAAAAAAGCGTGTTCATTTTTGTTTAAATGCACATTTCCCCTAAGTGCTTTTCTTCCCTCCCTCTCCCCCCCAAAAAAAATTAACTCGCAAAAGAAAGATATGCCAAGCGAGCACTCATTACATGAAACTGGCTCACAGCCTTTTAAAAAATCAGCCACTGAAGCATGGTTCATTCAAAAAGCCCCTTGCGGCGAAAAGGGGCGGAGGTGAATCCAACTTAAATATATTTTTTTAATAAGTCTTTATCTGTCCCGGTTCTTAATTACACCGCCAGAATTTCAAATGTCTCAGGTCTTGGTCGAGTAACTATTACTTGAAGAGCAGAGAGCTGACACCACAGCTGTGGTTAACAGTAAACCCATTTCCCACTCTCATAAATCTCCACACGTTTCAGTATTAACCAGAATTAAGTACATGTCTGCGAGAAAACGAAATTAGTGCTCACCGGAGTTTAATCCCCCCTCCCACACATCCCCATTATCCCTTACCTTTATCCTCCTGAGAAGCTGCAACAGAAAGAAGTAGGCGTGGATCCGCCTGTGTGTGTGTGTGTGGAGGGAGATTTTTTTGGGTATGGTGTGATCTGTTTTCCTTAACTGTACGTGCTATAGCTGATAAAACCTCCCAGCACTGACCAGCTTCAATTGGTGCAGAGATTTTACTACTCTGTTAACAGCAGTCATCATGTGGTCAACAGCTGGAAGACTGCAGTATTACAAGACGTGAAATGCAATGAGAAATGTATACTTCAGTGTGGGGATCGGCAAAAAAAATCTATTTTGCATTTGTTTTAAAGTTTGCGCAGCGATATGGGGGTGTGTGAGGGAAGTGAGGAGATTAAATGCATGGTAGAGTATGCACCATTTTCAGGTCTCAGAGACGGGGGGATATTGTAACAAAGCTGAATCACGAATAGTTACAGTGTAGCCCGAATCAAAACTGCTGCAACTTTCTAACACACTTTGCCAGCACTGTTGACCCCAAATGTGGACTGGGTGGGGACCGCACAATGGGAGAATTTAGTGAGCGCTGCTGTGAATTGGGGGAGGGGTGGTGTCTCGTACAGCTGCAAAACACAAAGGGAACCAAAAACTTCAATCCATGTGTTGAATACGAGGCAATTTTTTGTTAAAAGGCAGGGCAACTAGCTGGGATAAAATGGGGAGTTGTTAGAAAAACTGCCAGTGAATAAGTATTTTGGTGTGGGTATAGTATACACCCCAAAATTTGACAATTCCCCCCCCCCGAAGAAATTCATCCCACATTAATGTTCCCACATTAAAAATTAATGGCACTTCTAGTTTGCTTAAAATACGATTATTAACCTCACCTCTGAATGCCTATTAACCTAATTTTAAACCTGCATTACCATTTTTGTAGTGCTTAATTCTGAAGCATATCCCCAAAGAAAAAATATTCTATGCTTTTGAACATTGGCACGACCCTTTTTCAGCAATAATTTCTTGCCTGTACAAAAGTATTTCATAACACTGTGATGAGGAATTTCAGCTGATTATTTGAGACATCTGCACAAATATTTTCGCACTATAATTTTCATTTACTTTAAAGCATAAAAGTACTATTTGGACAACAGCTTCTTGCAATTACATGACTAAATTCAGGTTTGTTATACTTTTATACAATTACATGTGAGGATTTTGTCATCAAGTAGTTGGTTTTTCCTATTGTAAATTTCTTAATGAAATATATAAATGTCAGTCTTCAACAATGGAATGAAATAAGAAGCACAATAAAAGTGTCCTTCAGTAAATAAAGCATTGAAAACAAATCTTGAGCAATGGCTAACGTTGACAAAGCTCAATCTTGCTCATCTTGAAAAGGTGACACTACTTGTGCAAATAGTGCTCCTTTAGTACCTCGACTACAGCTCCTCACACCCTACTTCCTTTAAGGATTCCATTCCATTCTTCCAGTTTCTCAGCCTCAGTTTGCACCTGTTCCAGTGACAGCCTCACCCTTCAGTTGACAGAACGCTTAATCAGGTTGACCATTTTCCACATCTCTGCCCTGACTCCTTTCTCTCTCTCCAAAAAATGTAATAGACAGCCTTTGTCCTCACCTTTCACTCCACCAGCAGCTGCATTCAATAGATCATCATCCACCATTTCCACCAGCTCCAACATGATGCCATCATAATAGCATTAGATATTAACAGAATTATGTAATGACCACCCTGGAGTATCAAAGATGAAAATGCTGGCGAGGAGCTTTGTCTGCTGGCTGGCCTCACGGAGACATCACAGAGTTCATGAATCGTTCTGACTAATGTCAAGAGAATGAAAAACTTCTCCCTCAACCTTCCTACAATAACAGGAGTGGCCTGAAAATCCATGGATATGAGTACACGTGAACTTTGCTGGATCTCTTATGGGTTCTATGTTTTTAATCGTGAAAGATTCACATTCCAAACGGCTGGAGGTGCACTGCTTGGGCTCTACGACCTCTCATGCTACGATTGAGAAATTACGACAAAGTTTCTGCATACACGGGATAGGAGAAGTCTTGGTTTCTGACAATGGCACAATTTTTACAACCAGTGGTTTCCAGAACTTTGTGCACATTAATGATGTCTGACACATCCAAACAGCAGCTTTTCACCTGTTATCAAATGAACTGGCAGAAAGGGCTTTCAAACTTTCAAAAACGGCATGAAAAGACAATTGGCAGCATCCATGGAGCCAAAATTGGCGCCAAATTCCCTTGTACCTACGCTGAACATAGAAAGGTGCAACCAGAAGTATACTTGGTTTGATAAAAATACTAAGCTTTTATGTTTTCTTTCATTTAGAAGCTACCATTACTGCAAAGGACTGCATCCCCATTAGCATTCATTAGGTTTTATCTTCATCCAACATGATCCCCTATCCATTTAACTTCCCCCAAAAAAGCATAGATTTGTTTTATGTTTGAATATGTATGTAAATTGATTGCCTAATATGACGTACAGCTATGAAGACTATAATAGTTCTAAATTTCCATCATGGTCAGCGTTTAATTAATTTGCTTGCCCATATGAAGGTACTCGTACAATTTGCCTGGCGTTCAATTTTGGATTGTTTGACAGTGTGCCCGAATCCTCCCTACACACATGTACTTTCCAGCATTAGATTGCAACTATCTGGTGCTTTCTTTCCTCCAGCTTGGTGATTTTGAAGCTGACTGTAGCAACCCTACTTCCTAGCTGAGATTAAATAAAGCTCTCTTGAACAAGGATCTATTGAGTCGACTTCACTGACTTTACCCACCTAGCTGCCAAGGAATTTTGTTTTGTACCATTTATATATATAAATGTTTATATTTTGGGTGGCACAGTGGTTAGCACTGCTGCCTCACAGCACCAGAGAGCTGGGTTTGATTCCTGGCTTGGGTCACTGTCTGTGTGGAGTTTGCACGTTCTTCTCGTGTCTGCGTGGATTCCTCTGGGTGCTCTGGTTTCCTCACACAGCCCGAAAGACACACTAGTTAGGTGCATTGGCACGCTAAATTCTCCTCAGTGTATACAAACAGGTGCCAGGGTGGGGATTTTCACAATAACGTCATTGCAGTGTTAAAGTAAGCCTACTTGTGACACTAATGAATGAATAAACTTATTAGTCATATAAAATTTAATACTTAGTTTAAAGTTAGATGAACTTACATGTCCAGCCTTTTTGCATTATACGTTCAATTTAATCAAATCATTATTCTTCACTGGAATATTGCAATGTGTTTAAAATTTATCTGGACAATATGTTGTTTTGTAAATAATTCCTTTGTGCTTAAGTCCAAAATGTATAAAGTTCATGGTAACCAGTGATTTGCATTTTATAATTTCTTTACACATAATTTATAATCATAGAATCCCTACAGAACCAAAGGAGACCATTCGGCCTGTGGAGTCTGTATTGACTGCAATCCCACCCAGGCCCTATTCCCGAAAGCCCACACATTTACCCTGCTAATCCCCCTGACACTCGGGTCAATTTAGCATGGCCAGTCAACCTGCACATCTTTATAGGTGGAAACTGGAGCACCCGGAGGAAACCCACACAGACACAGGGAGAAAGTGCAAACTCTACACAGACAGTGATCCGAGGCCAGAATTGAACCTGGGTGCCTGGCGCTGTGAGGCAGCAGTGCTAACTATGTGCCACCCAAATAATCTTTTGGCAAGACCAACTTTTGAATTGTTGACGAGAACTAACTAAGTGGTGCATTTTATCTGTCATTCAGTGGAGTTTAATTGACTGTGAAGACTGAGAAAGTACAAGGAGAAAAATAATATATACCATTCATTATATAAATTGTTAATATCCTTGATATCCTATCAATATAAATGATGCATATAAATGGAAAGCCCAAAATTGAACTATAAAATAACAGTGATGCTTAAATCAATGGTAGGATATAAATAAGATAAAAGTCAAGGCTGTGAATGCCCTTGGAGAAACAATGTATATTTACACATGTATATTTGTAAGAATAAAATAATCAAATGATTCTTCAAAAGAAGTTGGAGTACCTATAAGTTCAGAGGTTTGGTTCAGCGAAGATCTGTACTGACACAAACGTGGTTTTGACATGTTATTACTGATTGCCTTATAGAAAATCATCATCAAAATGGTTTTTCCCTCGCAAATGTCAGTTTGGCTCAGTTGATCTAAAACAGAGAATTATGGGTTCAAAATCCACTCCAGAATTTAAACATTTAATTCAGATAGTCATTCTTAATATTCTATCTTATAGATAAGCAGGCACCTCAAATCATACATCAGTCTTAGCACATGAAAGGAGGTGAAACAGATGAATGTAAAAGACCTTATGGCAATGTGAAGAAGTGTAAAAAGTTCTCCCATACTCTGGCCACCACCCTCTAACAATATAAGCCATAGGATCCTTTACATTCACCTAATTGGAGGCTTCTTTTAAAGTCTTTATCTATAGAGCGGTATGGTGGCATAGCACTGCTGCTCAATTCCAGCCTCTGGTGACTGTCACTGTGGAGTTTGTACGTTCTTCCCATGTGTGCATGGGTTTAGAACATAAGAACTAGAAGCAGGAGTAGGCCTTCTGGCCCCTTGAGCCTGCTCTGCCATTCAATAAGATCATGGTTGATCTTTTTGTGGACTCGGCTCCACTTACCTGCCCGCTCACCATAACCCTTAATTACTTTACTGTTCAAAAATGTATCTATCCTTGCCTTAAAAACATTCAATGAGGTAGCCTCAACTGCTACACTGGACAGGGAGTTCCAAAGATTTACAACGATTTGTGTGAAGAAGTTCTTCCTCAACTCAGTCCTAAATCTACTTCCCCTTATTTTGAGGCTATGCCCCCTAGTTCTAGTCTCACCCGCCAGTGGAAACAACTTCCCTGCTTTTATCTTATCTATTCCCTTTGTAATCTTCTAGTTTCTATAAGATCTCCCCCCATTTTTCTGAATTCCAATGAATATAGCCCCAGTCTACTCAATCTCTCCTCATAAGCCAACCCTCTCAACTCCGGAATCAATCTAGTGAATCTCCTCTGCACCCCCTCCAGTGCCAGTATATCCTTTCTCAAGTAAGGAGACCAAAACTGTACACAGTACTCCAGGTATGGCCTCAGCAGCACCTAATATAGCTGCAACATAACCTCGCTGTTTTTAAACTCCATCCCTCTAGCAATGAAGGACAAAGTTCTATTTGCCTTCTTAATTACCTGCTGCACCTGCAAACCAACTACTTGAGATTCCTGCACAAGGACACCTAGGTCCCTCTTCACAGCAGCATACTGCAATATTTTACCATTTAAATAAGAGTCCATTTTGCTGTTATTCCCACCAAAATGGATGACCTCACATTTACCAACATTGTACTCCATCTGCCAGACCCCCGCCCACTCACTTAGACTATCTATATCCCTTTGCAGCCTTTCAGCATCCTCTGCACACTTTGCTCTTCCACTCATCTTTGTGTCATCTGTGAATTTTGACACACTACAATTGGTCCCCAACTCCAAATCATCTATGTAAATCGTAAACAATTGCAGTCCCAATATGACCCCTGAGGCACACCACTAGTCACTGATCACCAACCAGAAAAACACCCATTTACTCCCCACTTTTTGCTTTCTGTTAGTTAACCAATCCTCTATCTATGCTAATACATTACCTGAAACACCGTGCACCCTTATCTTATGTAGCCGTCTTTGGTGCGGCATCTTGTCAAATGCCTTCTGGAAACCCAGATACGCCACATCCATAGGTTTCCTCTAGGCCTCCAGTTTTCTCCCATTTCTTCCAAAGATGAGCAGGTTAGATTGATTGGACTTGCTAAATTACTTCTTAGTGTCGGGGGGCTCGCATTGTAAATATGTGGGGTTATGGGGATAGAGCCAAGGTACGATTGTTGTCTCTGCAGACCCGATGTGCCAAATGACCTCCTTCTGCACTGTAGGGTTCTGTGATTCTATGAAATATACATTAACCAGTAATTCTTCTCATTCAGCTGTTGTATAAATCAGCTGCTCCATTCACATGCACTTCAAAAATAATTCATTGATTATTAAGCACTTGGGACATCCTGAGGACACAAGAAGCCCAATTTTGGTTGTCCTCATCTGGTGGAAACCGTATGGGGGAGCACTTTAAAGCAGTGGCTTACCTACCAAGATTTTGCTGTCTACCCATTGTGTTCCAATATTAAACTGCTCTTTGGAGCAGGCAAGCAAGACACCCACAGGAATGAAGTTCAGTTTTGTTTTAATATTCAGAATCAACAATGAAAGTTAAGCTAACAAGGCCATCATTTATTACGCTTCCCAAGTTGCTGTAGAAACTGTATTTTGGACCTTGTTTTTGAAGATATTCACACAATGCGGTGGGAGTTCTCATGCATTTTTGCAGTAATCAACTGAGTGGCTTGTTAGGCCATTCTGAGGGCAGTTAAAATGTTGTATGACTGGAATCGTATGTTGGGATGGCACAGTGGTTAGCACTGCTGCCTCACAGCGCTAGGGATCTGTGTTCAATTCCTGGCTTCAGTCACTGTCTGTGTGGAGTTTGCACGTTCTCCCCATGACTGCATGGGGTTTCCTCCCACAGTCTGAAAGATGTGCTGGTTAGGTGCATTGACACAAACAGGTGCTGGAGTGTGGCGACTAGGGGAATTTCACAATAATTTCATTGCAACGTTAATGTAAGACTTACTTGCGACTAATAAATAAACTTTAAACTTGATGTAGACCAGACCAGGTAAGGACAACAGCTTTCCTCCTCAAAAGGACATTAGTGAAATATTTGGGTTTTTACAAGAGTCTGTCAATTTTATGTACATTTTTACAAAAACAAGCCTTTATATTCTAAATTTATTTGTATTTTTTAATTCAAATTCACCCCATGGTGAAATATTTTCATAGATTTCATAGAACCCTACATTGCAGAAAGAGGTGTTTCGGCCCATTGAGTCTGCACCGTCCACAATCCCACCCAGGCCCTACCCCCATATCCCTACATATTTTACTTGCTAATCCCTCTAACCTAAGCATTTTAGGACACTAAGAGGCAATTTTGGCATGGCCAATCAACCTAACTCGCACATCTTTGGATTTGGGAGGAAACCAGAGCACCCAGAGGAAACCCATGCAGACACGAGGAGAATGTGCAAACTCCACACAAACAGTGACCCAAGCCGGGAATCAAACCCATAATCCCCTAATATAAGAAATTGTCTTATATTAGTCGCCATAGTCCAGACCACTAATTTTTAATATTCTAATAACATAGTGACTTTGTTAAATGTTCATGATACACTATGTTTGAACATCTAAGCTGTGGTGCTTGTTAAGTTTTCTACTTCAGTCTGAATATATTCCCAATCTGAAATATGTGGCCAACGAAAGACTCCACTTTAAATCTAGGCACTCCCTTATATGATGGGGAAAATCAGACAGCGGCTCCCAGTTGCCTGGGAAATTAGTGCATCTGAGATGTATAGCAGGAATGTCAGGATGTGGGTTTGTGCCTATATTTCCTGTTGCATCTCAGATGATTGCTGAGGAAGAGGTGAAGATCTGTGTGGTGTAGGCAGTGGGTTTGAGAGGGGGTCACTGGCCGTTATTTCACCTGCAGAATGGTGGCACAGTCAACCAGTAAAGAGCAATGTATGCTATTTATCATATAAATATCAAAACAGTGCAGTTTATGCTAAATGTACAAATTCTTGCCTTAAGTGATCACTCATATGTACCAATTTTAATATGTGGTTTAGATATTCTAAGATTTTTTGAGCTGCAACAAGAATAGTTAAGTGATGATTCATTCCACACTTGAAATTGTGCAAACAAGAGCAGTTTCCAGATCTTCATATGAAGAGGATTCTATTGCTAGTAGAAATGTTATATATAGCTTGTTCTGATGTTTTATTTGGTTTTATTTGATTGAGGCTCAAGTTCTTGGCATGAACAAAGTTCTAGCTTGTGCCAACAATTCTTGGTGGTATTGGAATTGTGTTACATTTGGAGAGAACTGTTTTAGAACAGTGATGAATTTCTAGAAGGAGGTCATACTGAATATAATAATTACTTTGCATTGAATGAACGAAGAAGTGGTGGAAAGAACATCTGTCTATAACATAATGTTTCTATAATATTAATTTATGTTCTTTCAATGCATTTTGACTAAACAATTTGTAAAATATTTCTGTAGCAACTCAGGGCTTTAAACAAACCCATTATAGTGTATGTGTTAAAATGCCGTAGACTTACAGCAGGTTTCCAACAACTTTCCTGCATTTTGCATTTGTTATAGGTCCAAAGAACCAGTTTGACTGGAGTCTCATGTCTTTACCACTTCTAGGTGCTGAGATGTAAATGAAACAAGTAAGATTGTTAAGCAATATGCAGAGAAGACCAAGTGGCGCTGAACCCAGTCTTAGTTATGAGGAAAAGCAAAAATAACACAAGTTCTTTGAGCTTATAGACATATACAACAACTATTAGCATTTTTATATTACTTTTGATGTAGAAAAATATGCTGAGGTGCATCACAGGAATATAATCAGACCAAACTTGACATGGAGTAAAAAAAGGAAACTTTAGCACAAGTGACCCAAACTTTAGTCAAATAATTAGGCTTTACGAAACATCTTAAAGGAGGAGAGAGAGGTAGTGAGGCAAAGAGTGTAGGCAGGGAATTCTACTTAGCGCATAAACGGCTGAAGATAGGACTATCAATGGTGAAAACCCTTGTGCTATAGAACAGGTAGTTTATATTTTTGATGTCTCATCTCAGAAACTTTTGAAGAGTAACAGTATAAAGGTCAACAGGAGATGGAATCTGGAGGGTGGGAGGGGGGATGAGGGGGCGTGGAGACATGGAGAGGTCGTTTGACTCAGTTACTTATCATCACACTTCGGGGTGGAATGCAAATTGTACTGGAATGCAAATTTTTTTGAGGATGTGTCTAAATATGTTGATGAAGGAAGAGCAGTAAATGTAGTATATATGGACTTCAGCAGGGTGTTTGATAAGGTGTCCCATGCAAGGCTTATTGAGAAAATGAGGGGGCATGGGATCCAAGGGGACACTGCTTTGTGGATTCAGAACGGGCTTGCCCGCAGAAGGCAAAGAATGGTTGTAGATGGGTTTTTTTCTGCATGGAGGTCGGTCATCAGTGGAGTGACCCAGGGATCTGTTCTGGGACTCTTGCTGTTTGTGATTTTTATAAATGACCTGGATGAGGGAGTGGAAGGATAGGTTGGTAAGTTTGCTGATGACACAAAGGTTGGAGGTATGTGGATAGTGTGGGGGGATGTCAGAAGTTGCAGCGAGACATTGATAGGATGCAAGACTGGGTGGAGAAATGGCAGATGGAGTTCAACCCAGATAAGTGTATGGTGATTCATTTTGGCAGGTCAAATGGGATGACAGAATATATTATTAAGGGTAAGACTCTTGGCAGTGTGGAAGATCAGAAGGATCTTGGGATCCGGGTTCATAGGACGCTCAAAGCAGCTTCGCAGGTGGAGGCTGTGGTTAAGAAGGCGTAGGGTGTACTGGCATTCATCAATCGAGGAATTGAGTTTAAGAGTATGGAGAAAATATTGCAGCTATACAAGACCCTGGTCAGACCCCACTTGGAGTACTGTGCCCAGTTCTGGTCACCGCATTACAGAAAGGATGTGGAAGCCATAGAAAGGGTGCAGAGGACATTTACAAGGATGTTGCCTGGTTTGGGTGGCATGCCTTATGAGGATAGGTTGAGTGAGCTCAGTCTTTTCTCCTTGGAGAGATGAAGGATGAGGGGTGACCTGATAGAGGTGTATAAGACGTAGGGAGACATTGATCAAATGGATGCTCAGAGGCTTTTTCCCAGGGCTGAAATGGTTGCCACAAGAGGACACAGGGTGCTGAGGAGTAGGTACAAAGGAGATGTCAGGGGTGAGCTTTTCACTCAGAGGGTGGTGGGTGCGTGGAATCGGCTGCCAGCAGTGGTGGTGGAGGTGGATTCGATAGGGCCTTTTAAGAGACTTTTGGATAAGTACATGGAACTTAGTAATATAGAGGGTTATAGGCAAGCCTAATAGTTAGGACATGTTCGGCGCAACTTGTGGGCTGAAGCTACATGCGGCTGGTTGGCAATCTTTCCACTGTCTTAATGCGGGTGGAACTTTTCCATTTTTCCACAGAGTATTTTAGCAGGTGGGAAAAGCAGCATAAAATGGTGGCTTTATCTGCTGTATTGTTCACAACATAGGAAAAAAAATGGCAAAAGACAGGTCCTCCAAAGTCATACTGGTGGATCTGAGAGTGCCTGCCAGCAACTTAGTATTTTAAAAGTTCAAGGTGCCATTTTAAAGGCTGCTCCAATGCACAACAGTAAAAGTAGAACATCGCATCCTCTCCCCTCCATCCCATCACCATGGGGCACTGCCAGGGCAGTGTCCAGATAGAAGTGCTCTGGTACTGCTCAGGAAGACACTCTACCGCCGAGCAACGAGCTCATCTGAGTCCCTCCGGCGGGTTTGCCCACCAGGTGCATGGTGGGGGAGACCAGTCGTAATTCATGTCAGCATTCCCTCACAGTGGGTGACTTTCAGGCATAGAGGCCTGATGATTCCCAACATTTAATCTAATCAGGTTGCTGGCAGGGGCAGAGACAATCTCAGAAGTTGTCTCTGCCCAACCTCCTGGGGGCCTCCTGCCAATATATAATATGATTTGGACCTCTGAGACTTTGCACTCTTGTCGCCATTCACATGCTTTGAACAGGGGGTGCAAAATCCCAGCCTGCATCCTTTTCATGAGAAAAACACATACTCATCACAAAATTTTCATACTTGTTTTCGAAACCCACCATGATCTCACCATCCCTTTATCTAAAATCTCCATCATCGCTACACACTCCAAAGGAAGAAAATGTCATTCCCTTTGGACTCATGGCAAACAATCACTGAAACAATGACATGATGACATCAACAAGTTCCATCCCACCGTCAGACTCACCATGGACTACTCTCCAGAATTGGTTGCATTCGTGGACACGTGCATCTCCATCAAGGAAAGTCACTTCAGCATTTCACTGTACTGCAAACCCACGGATAACCTCACGCTGCTTCACTTCCCCAGCTTCCATCCTAAACATGTTAAAGAAGCCATCCCCTTTGGACAAGCCCGCCATACACACAGGATCTGCTCAGATGAGGAGGATCGCAACAGATGCTGAAAGACGCTCAACTCATCGATAGGCCGTTCCAACGCGCCACAGCGAAAAACTGCAGAGTCCTCAGAAGACAAACATGGGACATAGCAGGCAGAATACCCTCCGTCGTCCAGTACTTATCCAGAGCGGAGAAGTTATGACATCATCTTTGGAGCCTTCAACATCTTGCTAAGGCCATCCCCAAACCCCACTACTTGCCTTCAAACAAAAACGCAATCTCAGACAGACCATTGTTCGCAGCAAACTACCTAACCTTCAGGAGAACAGTGACCACAACACCACACAACACTGCCACAACAACCTCTGCAAGATGTGCCGGATCATCGACACAGATGCCATTATCTCACGTGAGAACACCATCCATCAGGTACACGCTACATACTGTTGTGACTCAGCCAACTTTGTCTACCTGATACACTGTAGGAAAGGATGTCCCAAGGCATGGTACATCGGCAAGATCATGCAGGTGCTATCACAATGGATGAACGGACACTGCTCAACACTCACCAGGCAGGAGTGTTCCCTTCCTGTCAGGGAACACTTCAGCAGTCAAGGGCATTCAGCCTCCGATCTTTGGGTAAGCGTACTCCAAGGCAGCCCTGAAGCCACACGACAACACAGAATCACCGAGCAGAAACTGATAGCCAAGTTCTGCACATATGAGGATGGCCTCAACTGGGATCTTGGGTTCATGTCACATTACCTGTAACCCCCACGACTTGCCTGGACTTGCAGAATTTAGTAACTGACCTGACTTGAGACAATTCACAACTCTTTAACTTGCGCTTAACCCGCTCTCCACTTGAATTGTCTGCAACTGTAAAAACTTGATTACCTGTTAAGACTCACATTCCAACCATTATCTTTTAATGAGTTTGTGTCTATATATGCCCTGTTGTGAACACAATTCTCCACTCACGTGATGAAGGAGCAGTGCTCCAAAAGCTCGTGCTACCAAATAAACCTATTGGTCTTTAACCTGGTGTTGTAAGACTTCTTACTGTGCCTACACCAATCCAATGCCGGCACTTCCACATCATAAATGTAGGCTGTTGTTGGTATCATAGCCTTTTGTGAAATTTAGAAATTCATTTAAAGTGAGAATTGAGCACCCCCTTCAGGCAATTTAGTACACACTTGCTAAACTTATGTTAAGGATTTGAGCTCCTTACAATAGCTTCAGCTATAAATTTTAATTGCAATAAATGTTCCTTATGTATTTTTATTAGGTGCACCCTTTTCTTTCCTCCCCCTTTGCTCATGTTAGTATAGGCATGATGAACTGCATATCTTTATGTTGTAAAGTACTATGTTTTAAACTTCTGTTGCCGCTAACAGCCATAACACATGGAGAGTTTTGCCAATAAATAAGTTTGTAAATGTTGGTAAAATTTTGGGAAGCTGCAGGAACTGGAGTAGATAAAAGGGAAACCTACCAGGGACATGGATCCCACGCACTCTCCTATCATTCACATTAACCTGGTAGGACGAAATGTGTGCAATAGCATTGTCCGGGAGGTAGCAATGAGATCGTGGCATGCATCAGCTAAATTTCAAAAAAATGGCACCCAACTCCATCTCCTGCTCAACTGTCACCTGTGCTTCATCAAATCTACACTGGATCCCTTCTCCTAACATGGGGCTGGATTTTTATTTGTGGATCCTATCCTGCCATCAAGGATAGAGTCAGGATTTACATATGATTACTCTCTGATCCAAGATGCAATCAAATTAACCACCCTGAGCTCCCCATCCAATTCAAAGTGATGCGAGCTCCAGAGGCTCCATGATGATTAGGATGCCCTCCTGCACTGAAAGATGAGCCTCCCTATCATCAGAAGTGAGAGCTGCCGATGTGGGTAGGAGAAAGAGGATGTGTCAAACAGGAGCAACCCTCCATGATACATTCAGTGGCCACAGCGGTAGCCCTATGGCTATGAAGGGGCACAGTTAGCCTCAATCTGCCAATAGGAGGCTGTTGCCATCCCACGGCCATGTTTTAGCCTCAGCAGTGGGCCCACATGCTTGCTGGAAAATTCCAGTCAGCACAAACAGAGTAACATAAGAACATAAGAACTAGGAGCAGGAGTAGGCTAACTGGCACCTTGAGCCTGCTCTGCCATTCGATAAGATGATGGCTGATCTTTTGGTGAACTCAGCTCCACGTACCCGCCCACTCACCATAACCCTTAATTCCTTTACTGTTCAAAAATTTACCCTTGTCTTAAAAATATTCGATGAGGTAGCCTCAACTGCTTCACTGCACAGGGAAATACACAGATTCACAACCCTTTGTGTGAAGACATTCCTCTTCAACTCAGTCCTAGATCTGCTCCCGCCTTATTTTGAGGCCATGCCCCCAAGTCGTAATTTAACCTGCCAGTGGAAACAACTTTCCTGCTTCTATATAATCTATTCCCTCTGTAATCTTATATGTTTCTATGAGATCTATCCTCATTCTTCTGAATTCCAATGAATGTAGCCCCAGTCTACTCAGTCTCTCCTCATAAGCCAAGCCTCTCAACGCCAGAATTGACCTAGTGAATTTCCTATGCACCCCCTCCAGTGCCAGTACATCCTTTCTCAAGTAAGGGGACCAGCACTTTATTCAGCTGCAACATAACTTCACTGTTTGTAAACTCCATCCCTAGAGTGGTCTATAATAGTCTTAATAGGTCCTTTATTTGACCTAATTGGCTAGATTGAAAATGACCAGGAGGTGAAACATGCCAAGTTGACCCATTGGCTGGTAATGAAAAAAATTGGCTCAGAGAATGCTATAAGTTGCCTTCCCTTATTCTTGCAAACTTCTACCCACATGCTAGTTGTGATAACCCCTACGACATCCTTCGGGAATAACTGATTGAACTGATGGATTTGAGGTCCCCTGGTAACAGGCAATAGCCTGTCCAGCTGGAACTCATTACCTGAGCTTTTATAAGGCAAGACCAGGACTAAGACTGCTGAACTGTAGTCCAGGCATGGACTAGTATGTGTACACCATAGTAATGGTTTTACTTTGCATTCTGTAATAACGACCGGAATGTTACAGCTATTCAAGCTGGCAGGATTTTCCCATCCTGCTGCAGTGAACAGTTATTTGGCTGGACTCCAAATTCTCAAACCTCACTGCAGTGGAAGCATGGTATGAACGACTAGTAAGATTATGCCAGGTGTGTTCCTTTCCAATCAGGTTTCCTGAATCTCTGCAGTAGTACAGATATTAGCTTTTCTAACCCAAATTTATCCCTTGCTCTGATCAGCAATCTGGGAATATATACTGGGACTTTCTCTCTCTGTTTCTGTCTCTCTCTATAAACTCCTCTGCCATGCCCCTCTCTATTTATTTTCAAACCCTTAAAACCCATCTTTCCAACCATACCAATAGTTATATTACTATGACTGCATCCACTTGTTTCCTGTTATGTGTATCAGGATGCTTACTACTTACAAGATGCTATCTGAAAGAAAGGTAATTTTTAAAAAAATACATGGGGCTAGTGTATACATGTTTGAGTAAGCAATATACATACTGCAGCATGATGAAAGCATTCTTCATCATTCAGACATCCTTTACAAACCATCGGGGCTTGTCCCATCTTGATTAATCTGGCAGCAGTACTGACAATATTTTGGAAGTAGCTTTAGGAACAAGTGCAATGTCTTTATTTTGCTTTGTCTTTGTCTCCAAAGACGCGCAGGTTAGGTTGATTGGCCATGCTAAACTGACCTTAGTGTCGGGGGTATTAGCAGGTTAAATATGTGGAGTTATGGAAATAGGGCCTGGGTGGGATTGTGATTGGTGCAGACTCGATTGGCCAAATGATCTTCTTTTGCACTGTAGGGATAGGGATTGTAAGCTAATTTTAAGAGCCAGAACATTAATTACATTCTACCTATCATTGTTATAGCACAGTATCCAACAGTCTTCCTCATTCCCTATTTATCCTACTGCTTCTATTGCCTATCACCATCAATTAAGCCATCATCTTTTATACAAACACCATTCTCTCTCCAAGACTGAGATATAAGCTGTACCCAATAAATGGCTTTCATTGCATACTACAGATTTTTTATAACATTGGGAACTGTAAAGAATCTCAAACTTTGGCTAGCAGAAGTGAAACAATTGTAATCCTTTCTGGAAACTTGGGCCATGTTTATGAGTGACAGATTTCAGAAATGTGCACACCTTGTGAGATAATGAGCTGAATAATAACTCTAAAACAGATGGGTTGCAGTGTTGACAAGAGGTTACAGTGCAGAAGGAGGCCTTTCGGCCCATTTAGTCTTCACATCTCTCCAACAGAGCATTTTACCCAGGTCCCTCCCCATCCACCCCCCACCCAATCCCTGTGACCCCATGCAATTCACCTAATCCATACATTTTTGGACACGAAGGGGAAATTTGCGAAGGCCAATCCACCTAATCTGGACATTTTTGGACTGAGAGGAAACCCAGGCGGACACAACAACGCACAAACTCCACACAGACAGTCACCCAAGGTCAGAATTGAATGCAGGTCCTTGGCGCTGTGAGGTAGCAGTGCTGGGCACTGTGCCACCCTAACCTGCCCACTTTTGGTTTCAACAGAGGCTGGGCATAAGGCAAATGACCAGTTTGCTTATGGGATTATCAGCTAGTCATGTAAATGTTATGAAGCTACCCTTCTTCATTTTAATCATCAGGCTATTTTCAACCATAGGCAGCCGTGTTTCTTAAATCTTGGTACAGCTGACTGCTGAAATGAGATGAAAAACCGAAGCTATGAGCTAAACTGCTTTACAACACTGCTAGTTGGCCAGGAGAAATAGGAATGCTACTAAGTAAATCGATTCTCCACCATTTTCTCACTCCCCACCCCAATATTGAAACCCCACCCCCCAACAACCAGGGCCATATTTGTATCACCACACCAATATACAACACTTAACCATCATCAAAATCTTGAAATCCCCTCCCACAAAAGCATGACGGTCTTCTGTAAATCTTGTTCAATCCTCTAATACACTTGTGAACTTCAGGCTTGTGATGCAAATTTACTGCCTGAAACTTGTTCAGACTGTCAATCAGGCTGTCTCTGGGCAGGAATGCCTTAGAAAAATTTCAAAGGAGTCATGATGCTAAATCCTGCAGTATGTTCAGGAAATCCATTCTTCTGGGTTTCGTGAGCTTACATTAGCGGCCAAAATCATCAACCCCTTCAGAGAAATCGACTCCTGACTAAAATCCAGGCCAATACGTTGGGCAAATATGGTTTGTAACTGCTTTACCGTTTTGATTCTTTCTGTGTGGTAATTTCCACCTTAAACACCCTCCCTCTCTCACAGATGGTTAGAGATCATGACCTCACTGTGTGGGGAAATGTAAGCATAAACATCATGTACTACCACACTCTGCTATATTGCATGTTGGAACACAAACATGCTGTGTCACCAGCTGTCTGAAACAGATGCGAAGAGGTAAGAATTATACAATTGTGTTGTACATGCTGTGTTACAATCCCTGTAGAGACCAGTAACTTAGATAAATGAATCTTCACAAAGCCAATGGAAAGAGCAATGGACAAGATTTCACTTTTTGAATTTTTTACTGTAACAGACCAACTGAAATCAACATTTCAATCATTAATTAACAAGGAATATTTCAAATAAAGTAAATGTCACTTTAAATAGTCAATATAACAAATAAATACCACTTGCATTACTTCCTGCATGAATGTTGGACAATGTGCAATCTCACAGCCCGTCCAACTCTGCCTCCATTTTGTAGGATTTCTTAATTGTCCAATTGTTTCAGCCCTTGAGTCGCATGCATCAGTACTTCATCCAAAGTTCCCAGACTATCATCGATAAGGTGTATGTCCATGAACCCACTTTCACTTGGATCACAAGAGTCCCAATGGCACAGATTTCCCCACAGACTCCCTTCTCTGATTAAATGGTTTGGTGGGTGCCAATAGCACTGAGACAGAAGCAATATGCCGTGTCCAATCAAGAAGCCTTTTTCTTTCTTGTCTTCTGCTCACTGCTCTTTTCAACTGTGTAGCAGATACAGCTCTCACTACTGCATTTGCAGAGACCTGCTTCAACACCAAAATATTTTCAAAGACAGCCAAACAAAAAAACTGGTCTATTCAGAAGAACTTTGCTTGTTTCCTCTTTGCACAAATTTACAGTGTGATCTGTACTGTCAAAGGGAAAACACTGGTTGATCCAACCCCACTGCTATTAGCTTCTATTTATCCTTTTCTTCTTAGCTGTTCATCCCCATGGCAACCTTGGGTCACAGGGGAATTTCTTGGAATTTAATGATGTCATAACCAAGAAACCAGTTTTCCCTCTTTTAGAATCGTCCCCAGCCCACTTTGGTCTTGAATGGTAAATAACAGCTAACACAATAACTAATTCTATATTGTTATGTTTAGCATTATATTTCTGAGGTTCAGTCAAGGATTACTTTCTGCGTTACTTTCATGATTTTTCTTAGGTTTTCATTAACAGTAACTAAATTGATTACATCACAATTATAATGCATCCAGCTGATCTGTTTTGACAACAAAGTTTCAGCAAAGTGGCTTGGACCTCCCTCTTCCAAAATTAGTACAGCATAGTATGTTGTATTGTGTAAGATTGCCTGTCCGACAGTTTTCATCTTCTATGATCATCATTCATCCAGTAATATCATACTTCACATGACACAGTCCAGTCATACCATTCATTCAGACATGTTTGATTGTGATTTTTTTGTTTTATAGTTGGGCGTAGTTATAGGTCAAAGGATAGATCATACAAGTGCAAAATACTGTGGATGTTTAAAACAGAAAATTGTAGGAAATACTCAACAGGACTGGCAGAACCTGTGGAGCAAGTAAAAAGAGTTAACACTTCAATCTGTGACCTTCCATCAGAATTGAAAAAAGTGAGTAATGTTTTAAGCAAATGAAAGAGGGAAAGGTGGGAAGAAGAACAAAGGGTGGTCAGTGATTGGGTGGAAGGCAAGAGAGATTAAATGACAAAAGATTTCATGCTGGGTGAAAGGAAGAGGTAATGGGACAAGATGAGAGGTCACACAACACCAGGTTATTGTCCAACAGGTTTATTTGAAATCACAAGCTTTTGGAGCACTGCTCCTTCGTCAGGAGAAGTGGAATGAGGTGTGCAGGCACATAATACAGACGGAGAGTGACAATAGCCTGACACCAAAAAATAATTAAGAGTGGTAATAGGTAAGTACAAACAGTGTAGGCTGGCTGAATAACAAGCCTTTACAAGTAATCACATGTAGTAATAGACAAATGTAAGTATAGGTATTTTCAAATTGTGTAAAGTGTTGACAGGCTATATAACAAGTGAAGGGATGACCTAAGAATGGATAATTTAAGCAGAGAGATAATTACAAACAATCAAAGAATGAGATGGTGCTAAGCATTATGTAAATTAGTTCAGATAGAGAGATCATCACTCAATAAGTAAAAGACACAAAAGAATGTAGAGTAGGTATGGATGGGAGAATCCTGAATATCTGTTAATTGAAAGAAAAGGAAATCAGAAAGAATGAGAGGAAGTAAACAACAAGGGGAAAGGAATGCAAGTGGAGACAGATGTTACAATCTAAAATTGTTGAGTGGAATCTTGAGTCTGCTTTCTGGACACTTTCCAGTTCTCATGAAAGACCACAGACCTGACGTGTTTGTTTCTCTCTCCACAGATATGGCCAAATTCTGAGTATTTCCACCGTTTTCTGTTTTTATTTGAGGTCAGGAGAATATTAGACAATAGCTGAGCCTTTACACAGGGCGGGGCAGTTAACTCAGATGGCGAAGTGTATGAAACAAATGGACTGAATTTCCAGTTGCTTGTGCTGATTTTTTTCAAGCACAATTTATCTGAAATCAACTAAATCCATATAAAAGATCAAAATCAATGGTAATCTTTTGTGGTCATTTAAAAAACATTGTGAGGAAGCTAATCCTGCACACAATTTGGTCACGCTCACAGATTGAATTAATCACAATTGCAAATTCCACTGACTGCATCAATTTGCAGGCCTTTAAGGAGATTCTTAAAATTATTATTTTTTTAAGCACTAGAAGACAATTTTAAAAGCTTATAAATAAAAAAACTTGTAAGAACTATACAGAACCATTTACTGGTTTTGTTGGCATACTGTAATCACTTTTTTTGTAAATTATTTTTTCATCAGATTACTCACAGCTGATGGACTAGAAACTGTAGCCTGACGGGTATTCATAATGAAGACACTGGCAAAGCCTGATGGCTAAAAGAGCTAACTCTGTATCAGGCTAAGGACTGTGGGAGCAGAAAGGCAACTTGGAGGACGTGCAGTGAAAAACAGGCATAGGAGCTGATTGGACAGTGACTTGAAATGCCTTGAATAGACAGTGATTGAACACGGTATGTCATGCTCCTATGAATTACGGCCTGTGAGAGAGACACAACTCTTGAGCATTCATGACCAGCAGACAATGATTGATTAGTGCATGTCCTGTGAGTACATGGTTGGATGTGTGATCAATCCAGCAAGATCTGTATGAGAAGGAGAGACATCGGGAATGATAACCTGGAACCAACTGCAAAAGAAGCAGCAAGACCTTGGGTCTGGGACTTAAGACATCAGAAGGGAATCTGATCATCTCGCCAAGAGTAGTATCTAAGTCCAAGTCATGAGTTTGGATATTTTGTGAAGCTTTTGATACCTTTTTAATGTGACAAAATAAATCAGAGGTTTTATACATTGGATATAACAAAGTAAGTCAGAGGTTAAATACTTTGTGTATAACAAAGTAAGAGGTTGAATACTTTGTCTGTAACAAAGTTTTATATCTTGTATACTAAAGGTTTGTGTAATCAGTTTGATACTTTTGTGGAACTTGGTAGAACAAAATAAAGGAGATTTGTTGTACAATAATTGAAGAGTTTAAGTGTCTTTGTCCATGGTGCCAGTTTGAGGGCAGCAAAACTCTAATTAAAAATGCTTATTTAAAATCCTGTAGGGAACCTTAAACCAAAACAGCCCAATTCCCAGACTGACATCCCCCACCCCCGACCCTCCCACCCCACATGAAAAAATTATCAACAAGATTCCACTCTTCTGCTTTTACTTTACGTGCATCGGAACCAATGCAAATTAAACATGAATTAACAGGAAAATTATGTTTCAAATAAAAAGGTTTATTTCATTTTAGATAGCGAATACAACAAAGACACCGTCTATGCAGCTACAATCACTTCAATCATTCTCTGCATAAATGTGGCACTACTCAGCTAAACAGTTTCACAATATGCACCTCATTATTCACAGGGATCAGGAGTCCATCCAACACTATCTTTCACCTTCAAGTTTCACAATAATTATCATCCACAAGGCACACTTTTATGAACCCATGGGTTCTTTCCAGAGTTCAATTTCAGTCAATCAATCAATAGCACCCCAGTTCACAGTTTGGCATCTTCAGGGAAAATACATTTTAGCATTTCTGTTATTCACACAGCTTTCTTAGTTTTAGATCATTTCAGCCAGCTTGCACAATTCCTCCAAGAAATCCAGTCTTCTTATCTGAGAACAGAAAAACTGATCTCTCCCTGAGTCGTTTGCTTCTTCTCACAAACGTTCCCTGTGTTCTTCTTTCTGACCCTGTCTACCTTCTCTTTGCGTCCCAGTGTAGCTACAGCACTGACATCTACACTGCAACGTGGAAAACCACTCCTATGTTGGGTGATTTTCCCAAAAAACTAAATGCCCTATGGATGAGAATGCGGGAATCTAATCCCTTTTATCCCTTTTATCCCTAAGTTGGGCATACTTAGTTAAATGAATCTCCGGTGCTCTGTGCATCACAATATGCAACGTGGGAACCCCAACACCTGCAAGTTCCCCTACAAGCCACTCACTGTATTGATTTTGAACTGTATTGAACATAAGAACATAAGAACATAAGAATATAAGAACATAAGAAATAGGAGCAGGAGTAGGCCATCTAACCCCTCGAGCCTGCCCCGCCATTCAATAAGATCATGGCTGATTTGTCGTGTCTCAGTTTCACATTCCCGCCCTCTCCCCATAACCCTTAATCCCCTTGCCTATCAAAAACCTATCAACCCGCGTCTTAAATATATTTAGCGAGGCAGCCTCCACCACTTCAACGGGCAGAGAATTCCAGAGATTCACCACCCTTTGAGTGAAGAAGTTCCTCCTCAACTCTGTTCTAAACCGCCCCCCCTTTATCTTGAGGCAGTGCCCTCTAGTCCTGCTTTCCTTTCTGAGCGGGAAGAGCCTCTCCACCTCTATCCTATCCATCCCATTCATCATCTTATACGTCTCAATGAGATCTCCCCTCATTCTTCTAAACTCTAACGAGTACAAGCCTAGTTTATTCAGCCTCTCCTCATAGTTCAACTCCCTCAACTCCGATATCAGCCTAGTAAACCTCCTCTGCACTCCCTCCAAGGCCAAAATATCCTTGCGTAAGTGCGGCGGCCAAAACTGCACACAGTACTCCAGCTGCGGCCTCACCAGTGCCCTATACAGCTGCAGCAGGACCTCCCTACTTTTATGTTCAATCCCCCTCGCTATGAAGGCCAGCATCCCATTTGCCTTCCTGACCACCTACTGCACCTGTAGGCTGGGTTTTTACGACTCATGCACAAGGACCCCGAGGTCCCTCTGCACCGTCACATGCTGCAGTTTTTCGCCATGTAAGTAATAGTCATTCCATTATTCCTACCAAAGTGGACAACCTCACACTTGCCAACATTAAATTCCATTTGCCAGTTCCTGGCCCATTCGCTCAGCCTATCTAGATCCTTCTGCAGACTCTCCACACCCTCCGCACAATTTGCCGTTCCACCAATCTTGGTGTCATCAGCAAATTTCGACACCATACACTCGGTTCCCTCCTCCAGATCATCTATATAAATGGTAAATAGCTGAGGCCCCAGCACCGACCCCTGGGGCACTCCACTAGTCACCAACCGCCAATCCGAATAGCACCCATTGACCCCCACTCTCTGCCTCCTATTTGACAGCCAATCCTCAATCCACGCTAACACCCTACCCCCAACTCCATGCCCCCTGACCTTCTGTAATAACCTCTTGTGAGGCACCTTGTCAAACGCCTTCTGAAAATCAAGAAACACCACATCCACCGGCTCTCCTCTATCCACTGCCCTAGACACATCCATTCATTTGTTATCGTTGGGTCAAAATCCTGGAACTCCCTTCTGAATAGCGCTGTGGATGTACTTATGCCACATGGACTGCAACAGTTCAAGAAGGTAGGTCACCACCACCTTCTCAAGGGCAATTAAGGATGGGCAATAAAAAATGCTGTTCTTGCCATCGATTAGATTTGATATATCTCTTGGGGATAAAGAGATCAAGGAATATGGGGGCAGGCGAGATCAGGATCTTGAATTTGACAATCATCCATGATGAAAATGAATAGCAGAGCAGGCCCACAGGGCCAAAGGGCCTACTCCTGCTTCTGTTTTGTATGTTTCTATGATGCCAAGGTTTTGTGAAAGAATAATATCCAAAACATTGCTCTGCTGCACTGGAAAATGCTGTGTAAATACTTCCTATGGAAATTCCATGTAACACTGTCCATGGTAAACTGTTACATTTTCCTGTAGTTTAACAGGACTTCCAAGATTAAAAGTCATGAAACTAATGGAATTATTATACAGCTGCTGTATTTTTCTTTTGTGGACAACAGACTTTAGATAGTTTACAAAGCTGAGAGAGGAAGCAGCAGATTGCTGTCCCTTACTTGCTAAGGTCACTGTTCAAAAAAATTAAATGTTAAATTTTGAATCAAACAGAAAAATCTGTTATCACTTGTGTTTTGTTGGGAATTGCTAAATGTAGCTACTCTCATGACAGATACCCATAAGGGAAAATGACAATTGTAAAATGGAAACTTTCGTGCAAACACGAATGACAGCCAAAAGTATGTGGATAGTTTCTTTTCCCTCATAATCTGAATTCTTACTAAAATATTGAACGTTGAAAGCAAACCAATGTGAAAAAGAAGGGAAAAATGTGAAAAAGGAGGGGAAAACTGGAAAAAAAACAATGAGAGGGAGGGAACTTCTGGCATGATGCCATCCTCCCTTTGGAAAGTCACTGGGAATAAGGGGTCAGTATACGGAAGGTTAAGTGTGACGTTAATGAAAACAGAGTGACAGGAAAGAGAGGAAACAGGGATTGAATGAGTAGATCAATATAGAAAAGGTATTGATTGCAGTGGAAATTGAGGAGGTGTGAGGAGATGACAGAAAGGAAATGTGATATTTGGAAGCCAAAGGATAAGGGGTTACAGTGAAGTCACAGGTTTTTGGGGGAATAGAAGGAGAATCAAAGGATAAAATCAGCCTGCAGTGCAGAGCAGCTTGTTTCATTCTGTTATTGTGGTGCCCCTCAACAATCCCTATTGCCACAGAGCTGTGAAAAGAAGAGAGAAGGAGGAAGGCAAAGAAAAGAAGGTAGAATGTGAAGAGAAAAGACAAGAGTTATAGGAATGTAAAGGTAAAAGATCACATTTCCTGATTAACTGTGGGCAGTGTTAAGGGAGTTCTATTTAAATGAATGGTTGGGGAGCCAATTAAGAGGAT
This sequence comes from Carcharhinus amblyrhynchos, assembly GCF_965287045.1. Lineage (NCBI taxonomy): Eukaryota > Metazoa > Chordata > Chondrichthyes > Carcharhiniformes > Carcharhinidae > Carcharhinus > Carcharhinus amblyrhynchos. Next base: position 43,363,351 of record NC_137340.1, read on the forward strand.
TAGTTTGTCCTGGATGGTGTTAATTTTCTTGAGTTTTCTTGGAACTGCACTCATCCAGGCAAGTGGGAGTATTGCATCACACTCCTGACTTAGTATAGGTCTTGGAAAGGCTTTGGGGATTCTGTACAAGCATACAAATCCTGACAAAAAGCTAAATTTCCTCTCCCACACAGTTGTGATGTATTGTGTTTTACAATATAAACATTCTCCACTTGAAACCATGTGATCTAGGAACATGGGAAATAGCAGCAGGAGTAGGCCATTCAGCCTGTTGAGCCTACAGTTCGAAAAGATTATGGCTGATCATCTACCTCTTACGGCATTTTCCCGCTATCCCTTGATGTAACTCATATCCAGAAACCTATTGATTTCTGTTTTGAATGTGCTCAATGACTGAACTCCCACAACACTCTGGGTTAGCAAATTCCAAAGACTCGCCACTCTTTGAGTAGAGAAATTCCTCCCGATCTCAGTCTTAAATGACCTACCACTTTGAGACTGTGTCCTCCATTTCTAGACTCACCTCACAGGAGAAACATTTATCTATATCTACCCTGCCATGCCCTGTTAATATTTTGTAAGTTTCAATGAGATCACCTCTCAATCTTTGAAACTCCAGAGAATACAGACTGAATTTTCTCAGCCTTTCTTCTTGAGAGAATTCTGCCATCCCAAGGATGTCTCTTCAGCAATGACATCCTTCCACAGATAAGGAAACCCAAACAATGCACAATACTGCAGACGTGGTCTTGCCAAGACATCTATAGCTGGAAGACATATCCCCTTGTGACGACGGTCAACACACCTAATTATTTGCTGCACCTGCAACCTAGCCTTTAGTAACTCATGACCGGGATGTCCAGGTCCCTTTGACATCAACACTTCCCAACCTCTCACCATTTAAGAAATATCCTGCCTTCTTCTTTTTCCTACTAAAGTGAATAATTTCACACTTATTTATCTGTTCCACCCACTTTTTTTTTGCCTTTTCACTTAGCCTCCCCACGATTCCTTGAAGCTTCCTTTCATCCTACTCACAACTTACATTGCCACATTGTTTTGTGTCGTCAGCAAATTTTGAAATATTACATTTGGTTCCCACATCCAAATCATTTATATAAATTGTGACTAGCTGTGGCCCAAACACTGATCCTTGCAGAGAGGAAGAAGAAAAAGATGTAGGCTGGAATCCTTTAACTGTTCACACAGCAAACGGAGATTTGATTATTGCCAAATTTTTTGACCTTGTTGAGCAGGAGCATGGTGTGAACAGGCAGTTAGATCGTACCCATAGAGTCAGGCCAAATTGAGAGAAAAATAAATCTGAGAAATTGCTCTTTGATCCATCTAAGCAGTCAATACTAGTCCAGGAGATAATTATATCCCAAATTTCCTCATACCTATCTTTTGTAAGAGGTGAAATCTGCCCCAACCAGAAACAGATCAAAGTTCCACTTAAAGGATTTCAGTGAATTGAAGTTCATTATGTAAGACTGCAATTTTTTCCAGAGGTGCACTATTCTCTGTGAAATGAACCACCTCCTGACATCCAACCTAGATCTGGTTTTAAACAACTTAAAAATTGTGACCCACAGCCTTCTTAACTATTTAATTGAAAGCAAGTGTCAATTTGAACATAATCTATTCCCATCATTTCCTGATACCTAAGTCTATGCTTCTCTACGGTTTAGAGTCCCAACTCTGTTAGACTACCCTGATAATTATTAATTAATGGCACATTAGACTGGAAATTACTGCAGAGGCCCTCCTTAAGCTTCAATATCACCCACCATATAAGAAGACCATGACTGTACTGAGCATTTCAAGTGAGACCTAACTATAAGACTTGTACAAAAACAACATAGTGTGCCTCGCTTTGTAACCAATTGTCCCATGAATACACGCATTTGTTCCAGCTTGTTGCTTCATGACAGCTTCACGCTATCTGTAACTACAACACTACATTCTGCATCCTCTCCTTTCCTTCTCCCCCATGTACTTTATGAATGATATGTTTTGCCTGTTATAGCATGCAAGAAACAATGCTTTTTACTGTATTTCAGCACATGTGACAACCATAAATCAAATGAAAAATGTACCAGATCTCTTTTGTTCTTCCTCTTCTGTAATGCATTCTCTGAATGATGTATACATGTTGAACATTTGCTCTGTCCACATGCTTACCATTCTATTTATCCAAATTAAACAGCATGAATGGTTCCACTCGTGAATTCAGCTTCCTGAGACATGCAGTTCTAATACTCACATAGATTGTCATATCATCTGCAAATTTTCAATCATGCTGTCAATACTTACATCCAGATGATTGATAAATCAGGAGTCAATAGGTTAGTCATTTAACACTCAGCTTCTCATCTTCTCTTGTATTTGTGTGACTGGTATAAGTTAGGCTCCTGGTCAATGATGATTACCCTCTAAGACATTGAAGATGGGTAATTTAACAATGGTAATGCCATTGAATATCAAGTGGAGATGATTAGGCTCTCTCATGTTGGAGATGGTCACTGCCTCACACTCATGTGACCAATTATCACATCAGACCAAGCCTGAATATTGCCTGGATCTCAGTGCATATGGGCACATTATCTATCATTATCTGAGGAATTGCAAATGGAGCTCTACACTGTGCAGTCATCAGTAAACATCCCTACTCCTAACCTTGCGTTCGAGGGAAGATCAGTGATGAGGCATCTAAAGCTATTGGACCTAGGATACTGTCCTAAGAACTTCTACAAATTAGATCCTGGGGCTGAGATAATTGGTCTCCAATAGTCACAGCTAATGCTGGAACAGCATGTTGGCATAGTGATTCACACTGTTACCTCACAGCGCCAGAGAACCAGTTTCAATTACAACCTTGGGTGATAGTCTGTGTGGAGTTTGTACATTCTACTCTTGTCTATGTGGGTTTCCTTTGGGCATCTGATCTCTTCCTATACTCCAAAGATGTGCTGGTTAGGTGGATTGGCCATACTAAATTGCCCCCCAATGCCAGGGGGATTAGCAGGGTAAATAGCTCGGGTTACAGGGATAGGACCTGGGTGGGATTATTGTCAGTGTAGGCTCTATGGGCTGGATAGCCTCCTTCTGCAGTGTAGGGATTTTATGATTCTAGGATACTAAATTGCCCCTTAGTGTCCAATGGTGTATAGGGTCAATGGATTGACCATGGTTAATGCGTGGGGTTACAGGAATAGAGTGGAGGGGATGACCTGGCTAAGATGCTCTTTTACAGAGTTGTTGCAGACATGATAGGCCGAATGGCCTCCTTTTGCATGATAGGGATTCTATGGTTCTGGGCTTGGATTCCAACCAGTGAAAATTTTTCCCACAATCCACATTAGTTTCAATGTTACTCTGACTTCTTAGTGCTACACTTGGTCAAGTGCTGCCTCGATATCAAGGGCAGTCACACCTCTGGAACATAACTCTTTTGTCCATGTGTGGAATAGGGGCACAATGAGATTTAGAGATAAATTGGTCCTGACAGAACTTAATCTGAGCATTAATGAATGGCATACTGGTGATTAACCGCTATTTGATTACATTGTTGACAACTTCCAATACTTTTGCTGATGATTCAGCGTATGCTGTTGGAACAATTATTTGTTAGAATGGATTTTTCCAGCTTTTTGTGATAGCACATACCAAGACAATTTTCCACTAGTTTTCAACCAGCTGACTGGTTGATGTCAGTTTTGTAGCTGTACTGGAACAACTTGGCTAGAGGCAAATGTCATAAGACAAACTCGTGATTTAATGGAAAGCAAACTAACCACACAACATGTTTATATCAAGATTTTTAATGGGTGCCAGCTAATAATTTAGCACATAGGATTGTCAATGGCAATTTTTTCATCAAATAGAAGTATAGCCTCTTTAGATCACGAGCTGCATTTTGACTATTGCCTATGCACTGATTCACAGTCTATTCATACTATGTATAACTTTGGTATCAAGCTGTTTTGATTTTTCACTAAGCTCAAGTTTGTGAGGTATAAATGAGGCACCAAGGTCCAAACTAACTCCAAGTGACGTGGCAGAGCTTACTTTCCCTAAAGAGTCACACTTCACTTTGCCAGCTCAGGCTATGATTCTGGACAGGGTATATTCAAAGTATAATTTCAGTGCAGATGCGAAGCAAAATTGCATCAGATTGATCTTACAGTAATATTTTTAATGTAAGAAGGCAGGTTAAGGCAGAACTCATTAATAACAAGAATCTGATAAAAATTATTTCGAAATTCCACAACAATTTTTACATTGCAATATGGCTGAATTTTCTACAGATTTTGAACATGAATACATATTTCATGTTATTTGTTAAAAAACTAGAAATAAGCATAATGAATTTGTTTTAGTTTGTTTTTAAAAACATGTATTTTCAATAAGTAGTGGTTTGGGTGTGCCATTTTGGAACTGAGTTGAATACTGAATGTAAAATTTTATTAGACGCAATGTTGATTTAAAGAAATTGACCATTTGAAATGTTGCCACTGCCTTGTGATAAACAGCTGGACCTTGGTTATGTACAAGAGGAGCTCACTCTCCAGCTGTAGCAGAGACACAAAACCACATGAAGATTTAAATGGGATTAAATTCAAGAGGATTAGTAATTTCAAGTGAAATATAGCAGATTCAGTGTGTTGATTTTATTCATCATCGGTATAATTTATTTGACAGTTTAGTTTTTGAAAAGTATTCTGTATTTTGTTTCGGAAATCATGGGGGTGATTTTCCAACCTTGTCGCTCCTGGTGCAGATTGCGCCGATCCGGGAAGAAAGCATGCAGGCCTAAAAATTGGTTTTGCACCAGGTGTCAAATGGTTTGTAATTGTTCCAGCCCTTTTCGAATGGCGCAAACCAGATTGTGCCCAGAAAGGGCGTGAGGCCAATTAGCATATTTAAAATAGTACATGCATAGCTCATTCAACACTGGTTTCTCACAACTCAGACTTTCAGGCCCATTCTTGCAAGAATTGTTACTGGTCTCCGCTAGCAGAGACCAGGCATGATGGTAATGCCAGTAGGGGCTATTGAAGCCCTTGGGTGTTCAGGAACATCTGGCATTGTCCACCTGGCACCCTGGCAATGCCCACCTGGAACATTGGAAGCACCAATTAAGCCCTGCCAGTGTGCCCAGGCAATTCTAATGGGGGGCCTGAATGGGGGTGAGATCAGGGGATATGGTTGGGGGGGGGTGTTATGACAGGGGGGCTAGGGGCTATGCAGATGGAGTCATACAAGGGAAAAAATATGCAGTTATGGATGATGAAGGGGGGCAAATTAGGGTCATGAACGGGGTATGTTGGGGATCATGAAAGTGGGGGAGCATGTCTGGTTCACTCCGGTTTTCTGTGGGAAAATCATGCTTCATTTGTTTTATTACACAGAGAGTTTGTATTGTCATGCATCATTATTTTTCAGAACCACTGTTACTTTTATTGTCATGATGTGGAGATGCCAGCATTGGACTGGGGTAAACACAGTAAGTCCAGGTTTAAATCGGTTGGACTTAAACCTGGTGTTGTCAGACTTCTTACTACTTTTATTTTTACAGGATTTTGTGTCAAGAACATGTGAGTAAACAGAGTGACTTGTTAGTTTACATAGAAAATCAAGCCAGATCTCTTATTGACATACTTCATTATTTTAGCGGCTCACCCACTCCAACAACAATGACTTGCATTTATGTAGCACCTTTAATGAAGTAAATTGTCCTAAGGTGCTTCCAAGAGCATTATCAAATGAAATTTGATATCATGCCACAGAGGAGATATTCAGACAGGTAACCAAATACTTGATCAAAGAGGTAGGTTTCAAGGAACTTGCTAAAGGAGGAGATTGGATCGCGGGGAGGGGAGTCTGCCGGGGTAGTTAGCTGCTGCGGGGGGGGGCGCGGTGGTGGTCTGTGGTGGATGGTCGAAGAGAATGGCTTTGGAGGTTCCCCTGCAGAATAGAAATTGGCTTCGGATTTTTATTCTGCAGGTCGCTTACAACGCGGATCCAGAATGGGCCAGAAGACGGTAAAGTGGGACTTGGCGATAGAATTGGGTGCGTGGTTCATTAAGTCGATTGAAATGCATGCTCATACATTTAAATCATCGAGCTGCCGGATTCGGGTGCGGACCGGACTATCAATCTCTGCTCAGTGATTCTTGCCTGGTGATTGTTGAGCGGTGTTCATTCATCCGTTGTCATAGCATTGACTACGCTTTGACAACGCTACAACAACGGATGAATGAACACTGCTCAACAATCACCAGGCAAGACTATTCTCTTTCTGTTGGTGAACACTTCAGTGGTTACGGGCATTCGGCCTCTGATCTTTGGGTAAGCGTTCTTCAAGGCGGCCTTCACAACACACGACAGCGCAGAGTTGCTGAGCAGAGACTGATAGCCAAGTTCTGCAAACATGAAGACAGCCTCAACCAGATCTTGGATTCATGTCACACTATTTGTAACCCCCATGACTTGCCTGGCTTGCAACATCTCACTTACTGTCCTGTCTGGAGACAAAACACATCTCTTTAACCTAAGCTTAATGCTATCTCCACTCACATTGTCTGCACCTTTAAGACTTGTAAAGACTTGCATTCTAATCAATATTCTGTAAACTGAGTGTGTGCCTTTATATACTCTGTTTGTGATCAGAGCTCCCCACTCACCTGACAAAGGGGCAAAGCCCTGAAAGCTAGTGGTGTGTGCTACCAAATAAACCTGCTGGACTTTAACCTGGTGTTGTGAGACTTCTTACTGTGCTTACCCGAGTCTAACGCTGGCATCTCCACATCGAGAAAGAATAGAGCCAACCTTTTGAGTTTGGATGATCCCTCACCAGAGCAGCTCTGACAAAAGGTCATCCAGGCTCAAAGCGTTGGCTCTAATCTCTCTCTACGGATGCTGTTGGACCTGCTGAGTTTTTCCAGCATTTTCTGTTTTAGTGTTCTCTAGTTCTTGTGTCTCCCACAAGAGGAACATCTTCCAGGTATTCACCCACCAACTCCCCTCAGGATCTTATCCTGTATGTTTCAGCAAGATCATCTCTCATTCTTCTTAACTCCATTGGGTAAAGGCCCAACCTGTTCAACTTTTCTTAAGGTAAGTCCTTCATCCCAGGAATGAGTCAAGTAAATTTCCTTCGAACTGCTCCTAACACAATTATATTCACTTTCAAATAAGATGACCAAGACTATACACAATATTTCAGATATGGTCTCGCCAATGTCCTACAGCTGTAGTAAAACTTCCCTACTTTTATACTCCATTGCCTTTGCAATAAATAAATAGAATAATGAATGGCATGGCAATATAGTTGCTGTTCGATCTACCTTTGTGTGTGATTGTGACCATTCCCTATTCTCTAATGGTGGAAAGAGTGTAAATTTGGAATGACTTGCCTGTAGGATAATGTGGTGGCGCCGGTTGCAAACCACTGGTCTCAGAACAGTAGGGCAGTATTAAGGCAGCCTATCTAATGTGTAAGACATAGAATGAAGCTACAGTTTGCAGTGGGTGAGTCATCTCTCCAAGGGCACAATCAGTTATTTACTTTCTCCATGACTTCAGTTACATGAACAGGATGTTGATTTTTTTTCGGCTATTTGGAACTGATATTTCTGGGTTGAGAGAATTATTTTGGCTGAATCTTACAAAAGTGACCTAGGTAAGAAATAAAAGCACATTGTTGTAGGTCTGTTAAAAATATTGAAATATTTCTGGTTTTGACTCAATATTATTGGCAATAAACATGAATTCTACTTAGCTTCAATAACTGTTGCAGAAGAATGTTTCATTTCTGAAGTTAAATTAAATCAAATACGGTTTTAACAAAGAATTTGCATTGATATAGTGCACCTCTTAGAAATCACCAAAGGTCTATTACAATGAACTGCAACCATTGTTGCCAGATAAATAAACACCACAGTGTTCCACAAACAGCAATGCTTGAATTATTTATTTCTCTGTTTATTTTCTGGGTGGTGTTGGTTGAGAGAGAAAGGCTGGCCAGAATCTTAGAATCATACAGTGCAAAAGGAGGCCACTTGGTCCATTGAGTCTGCACCAACTACAATCCCACCCAGGCCCTATCTCTATAACTCCACTTATTTACCCTGCTAGAACCCCTGACATTAAGGGCCAATTTAGCATGGCCAACCAATTTAACCTGCACATCTTCGGAGTGTGGGCGGAAATTGGGGCACCTGGAGGAAACCCACACAGACATGGGGAGAATGTACAAATCTAACACTAGACAGTGATCTGAGGGCAGACATTGAACCCTGGTCTCTAACCCTGTAAGGCAGCAGTGCTAGCCACTGTGCCACCATGCTGCCCAGCTTTTCTTCACATTTTGCCGCAGGATTTTTTACTTCTTCTCTGAACCATAAGGATACAGGTGGGGTCTCAGTCTAACATCTCACTTGAGGGATGGCATCGCTGACAATGCAGCACTCTCTTGGTACACTATTTACATGTTTATACACATTAAGCCTGGGAGTGGGACTTAAACCCATAATCTTCTGATTTAGAATGTTCCAATTCAGCCAATTGGACATTGACATGAGAGATTAGGATTCTCAGCAGCATGGTGATTAAATAAAATCCACTTAATAAAAAGGTCAAATAGCTCGACAGGTTTTGGATAATCAGAGGCTTTTTCCCAGGGTGGAAGTGTCAATTACAAGGGGGCACAGGTTCAAAGTGAGAGGGGGAAAGTTAAAGGGAGATGTGTGGGGCTAGTTTTTCAATGAGAGAGTGCTGGATGCCTGGAACACACTGCCAGAGGAGGTCATAAAAATCTACAGTGCACAAGAAGGCCATTCGGCCCATCAAGTCTCGCTGACCACAATTCCACCCATGCTCTATCCCTATAACCCCATCATTTACCCTAGCCAGTCCCCCTTACACTAAGGGGCAATGTAGCATGGTGAATCCACCTAACCCACACGTGTTTGGACTGTGGGAGGAAACCGGAGCACCCGGGCGAAACCCACATATACACATGGAGAACGTGCAAACTCCACACTGACAGTGACCGAAGCCAGGGATCGGACCCAAGTCCTTGGCATTGTGAGGCTGCGGTGCTAACTGCTGTGCCACTGTGCCTGTCTGGGCAGTGTTGGAAGCAGGCACATTAGCAACACTTAAGAGGCATCTGGAAGGATACATGAATCGGGAGGGAATGGAGGGATCCAGACCGAGTAAGGGCAGAAGGTTTTTTAAAATTTAGTTAGCTCATCACGATCAGCTTGGGTTGGAGGGCCAAAGGGCCTTTTCTGGTGCTTCGTTGTTTGGTAATTCACTGTGTGATTTGTTCTGCACAGACCAAGAAGGATTCCAAGCATGACCTTGGGTTTTTGTTGCATAAATTGTGGAAGACTTATCAATCTAACTACTCTGCTCACTCTCTTCGGCATACATCAGGCAGGCAAAAATGGGGATTATGTGGGCACAGACAGAATCAGACTTGGCCGTAACAGCATCTCATAATTTTTCAACAAGTATAAGCTTAAACTTGAAGAACAGCTGCTTGTGAGAGTTATCGAGGGTTGGTAGGCTAGAAGGATAAAGGAGAGAATTGATAAACATAAATAGAAACTTGGTACTTTCATGTTTTGGAATTTCAACATGTTTGTGCATGGATTTACCAGCAGATGTCACTCTTTGCATTTCCCTTGACAAGCTCTACTTTTTAAGTTTAATTATTAGTGTCATAAACATGCTTACATTAACACTGCAATGAAGTTACTGTAAAAATCCCCCAGTTGCCATACTTTGGCGCCTGTTCGTGTAACACTGAGGGAAAATTTAGCATGGCCAATGCACCTAGCCAGTACGTCTTTCGGACTGTGGGAGGAAACTGGAGCACCTGGAGGAAACCCACGCAGACACAGGGAAAATGTGCAGACCCCTCACAGACAGTTGGGAATCAAACTCAGGTCCTGGCGTTGTGAGGCAGCAGTGCTAATCACTGCGTCACAGCGCTGTGCCACATGACTTCAAATACTGAGCTGCCTCGTTGATAGAAGTGACTTAAGTTGAGAGAAAAATGGAGTTCAATGTCGGATATCTTTATAAGAACTAAATTGGTTAAAGATGGAACAGACAAGCAGGGCTTTCATACTAACCTATTTCTATCTCCATAGATACTGCCAGACACACTCAATATTTCCAGTATTTTCTGTTCTTATTTCAAATCTCCTGCACTTGCAATATTTTTCTCTTCATTTTTGTTGACTACAAAAATAAGAGGCAGTTTACTTCTGTAATGTTGTCCCCAAATAGATTTGATTTGATTTATTATTGTCACATGTATTTGTATACTAATGAAAAATATTGTTTCTTGCACGCTAAACAGACAAAGCATATCATTCATAATGAAGAAAAGGACAGAGTACAGAATGTAGTGTTACAGTCATAGTGAGGGTGAAGAGAAAGATCAACTCAATGCAAGGTAGATCCATTCAAAAGTCTGATGGCAACATGGAAAAGGCTGTCCTTGAGTCAGTTGATACGTGACCTCAGAATTTTGTATCTTTTTCCCAACAGAAGAAGGTGGAAGAGAGAATGTCCAAGGTGCGTAGGGTCCTTAATTATGCTGGCTGCTTTGCCGAGGCAGCAGGAAATGTAGACAGAGTCAACGGATGGGAGACTAGTTTGTGTAATGGATTGGGCTACGTTCACGACCTTTTGTAGTTTCTTGCGGTCTTGGGCAGAGCAGGAGCCATACCAAGCTGTGATACAACCAGAAAGAACCAGAAAGAAAAGAAAATAATGGTCAATTGTCAACTGTACTGAATAAATTTTATTTCAAAAGTGAGGAAGTCGAATTAACAGGCAAGACTGAGTGGTGCCAACCCTGCTCATCTCAGAGATAAGCTCTGTGTTTAAAGTTTCTGCTCTTTGCAAAAGAGTATGCTTGTATTCAATCATATTTATCTTAATCTGACTCATTGCAAATGGGGAGGATCTTTCAGTGTTAATTAATATAATCTAAACTGTTAACATTTGGAACAACTTGGAGTTTTATCTCAACATGCGATGCTCTGAACAATTGCAATTATATAAATACATTTTCATAATTGCTGATGTGTTATTTTCTCAAATTTACAATAGTAGGAAGATGGTATCTAAGTTGGTTCCTTCCTCAAGATAACTTTCTATAGAGTTGTACTTATACTTACAATAACAGTGAGTCTTTTTGAAGCATTCTATTTCTGGGGCACAAACACAACAGTTCTGGTGATTGTATGCAACATGTTAACTCCCAGTAAAAATAAATAAAATATGGAATTAAAATGACATTAGGTGTGCAGAGACTGATGGTCACAAATTGGAAGCTGCATCTCTGAAGACAGAGTAGTATTGACACGCCACAGTGACGAGAAGAAATGCACAAACACTTTGGAAGCATGGCTGCCATCGAGTTGCCATTGCAATGCAGAGATCCAAATCTTGCGCTGAATGTTTGCATTTGTTTAGCACCTTTAATGACTTTAGGACATTCCAAAACCATTTAATAATACAGGAAATGCAGCAGCCAATCCACACACAACATGGTTCTACAAACAATAATGAAATAAGTGATCAACTCATCTGATTTAGGTTTTAGCCAGAACACCAGGAAAATGCCTCTGCCCTTCTTCAGGAATCTGTGCAGATTCAATGGGCTGAATGGCCTCTTCTGCACAGTGGAGATTCCATGATTCTTCAAATAAAGTGAGATCTGTCCCTGAAAAGGCAGTCAGGGTTTTTGTTTAATGTCTCATCCAGAGACACCGGCCGGAATTTCACCGACATGAGGCTCGCAGAATGGAATTCTCTATTGGTCTCGGGAGGGATTTTACAAGCCTTGCCTGAGCAAGTTTGAAAAATACCAGTCACCATGTCTGACAGTGCAGCATTCTCTTAGCATGATATTGGAGTGTCAACCTGAGTGTGATCAATTCTTTTGGAAAGGGGTTATGAAGTCATGACTTTGAGTCAGGGGAGAGAGTGCTATCAATGATCACTGGCAGTTAAAGTTGAAATTGAAGTTTATTTATTAGTCACAAGTAGGCTTACATTCACACTGCAATGAAGTTACTGTGAAAATCCACAGTGTGGAATGAATCAAAGCAGATGGGAAAACAAGAATTATAGCCAAACCTTGGCTTTCATTATTATAATGAGCCTGAGGACACCAAGCAAACACTCAAGTTCCTCTATGAGCTGTGCCATGGGAAGTGTGTTCTACCTGCGTGGGTAGATGAGGCACAGGTTTAATGTCACATCTAAGAGATAGACTCTTTAACAGTGCCGTTATACATCAATATGATCATTGCTACATTTTTCTTACTTGTTTATTTCTTCGGGAAAAAAGATTAAATTTTTTTTCAAATTCCTACAGCGCAGACCAGACCGCTCGGCCATCATGTCTGCAACAACACTCTGACAGAACATCTTACCCAGGCTGTCTGCCCCGCCCTATCCCTGTACACAGTTACTCCACTAATCCATCTAATATACGCATCTTGGAACACTAAGGGGCAAGTTACCATGAAAAATCCTTCTGACCTGCACATCTTTAGAACTTGGGAGGAAGCTGGAGCGCCTGAAAGAAACCCACACAGACATGGAGAGAACATGCATACTCCACACAGTCACCCAAGGCCAGAATTGTACCTGGGTCCCTGGAACTGTGAGGCAGTACTGCTAACCATTGTGGCACTGTGCTGCCCCTTTATATAATATTTAATCAAAATCAAAATGCATTTTCTACTGCAAGGTGGAGCACAGATGCAATATTTCAGAACTCAAAATTTGGAATGTTTCTGCAGACACAATAGGCATTATTTTGATCAAAGGGATGGTCATAAGATACATCTGTTTGAAAGTGGGGTTTTGATTTAATTGCTGATTATCATAACCTGAACTTGCCTGAAGATGCTAAAAGAGATATGCCCACAGGTTTAGCACTGATTAGAAGTTTTGTTTAATTATGGCTGATAATCTTCCCAACTGCATTCTCCTGCTTTTGCCCTAGGGTCCTAGTCTCCCCTACTAATGGAAACAGCTTCCCCACATCCACTCTATCCAGACATTCCAGTATTCTGAGTTTCAGTAAGATCCCCTCTCATCCTTTTGATTGAGTACAGATCCAGAGTCCTCATACAACAAGCCTTTCATTTCTGGATCATTCACAGGAACTTCCTCTGGACCCTCTCCAACGCCAGCATATCCTTCCTTAGATATGGGGCCCAAAATTGCTCACAGTATTCTAAGTATGGTCTCACCAGAGCTTTCTAAAGCCTTGACAGTACTACTTTTGTATTCTAGTCCTCTTGAAATGAATGCTAACCTTGCATTCCTAACTACCAAGTCAACTTACATGTTAACTTTAAGGGAATCCTGAACTATGACTCCTAAGTCCACCTCCTGCACTTCTGATTCCTCCTCATTTAGAAAACAGTCTACGCCTCCATTCTTCCTACCAAAGTGCATAACTTCACACTTTCCCACGTTATATTCCATTGCTTCTTAGCCCACTCTCTTAACCTGTTCAAGTCCTTCTGTAGCCTCACTGCCTTGTCAGTAATACCTATCCCTCTGCAGATCTTTGTATCATCTGCAAACTTAGCCATCAGATCCTTCATCTGGATCATTTATATATCAAATGAAAAGTGGTGGTTCCAACACTGACCTTTGAGGAACTCCATTAGTCACTAGCTGTCATCCTGAAAAGTACCCCTTTATCCCCACTCTGCCTTCTACCAGTCAGCCAATCTTCTATCCATGCTAGTACATTGCCTGTAGCACCATGGGCTCTTAACTTTCACAGCAGCCTCTTGTGCGACACCTTGTCAAAGGCTTCCTGGAAATTCAAGTAGACAACATCCACTGGCTCTCCCTTGGCTAACCTGCTTGTTACCTCCTCAAAGAACTCTAACAGGTTTGTCAGGGGTGACTTCCCCTTGATGAAACCATGTTGACTTTGCCCTGTTTTATCATGCACTTCCAAATACTGCGAAATCTCATACTTAATAATGGACTTTAATATTGGATTCTATGATGTCTTGTATTGAACACAAGGTATACTGTAGTTTCAGCTCAAAACCTCATCTTGGCCAGCTTGAAAAACCTTAATGCCTGAAGGAGATATCAAGAAATGACTCCTTTGTGCTTTACGTGAGAATTGGAAACTTAAGAGTACATTGATTTTGAGGAAATGTATTGAACCTCATCGTATTGTCACTGCATTGGAGTCAGTAAAACCAGCATTATTTTTGTATAGAGATATAACGTAATACATTGTAATATGTTGTAAAACTGAGGCTGATAATGTTTCAGATGGCCACATAGTTCCTGTGTTTCTAAGTCACAGATTCAAGAGATGGCTTATGTTTTCAGTTTTCATACTTTCAACATGTTCACAAGCATGTAACAAATGAAGATTCTTTTGGTTCACTCAATCTGTCAGAACAATTATTACATAATCAAATTTGTAGTAATGATACGCTGTGTTTAATGTCTACCCAGGATTTGCTGCATATTCCAAGAAATTGAAAGACTATTCCAAACATTTGGTCTTTTGTTTGAAAGAACACAAAGTGTTGAACAAGAGATCATGGGATTCAGAGCATGGCGATCCTGCAAAATCAGAACTTACAGTGAATGCTGGAGGATGTTACAGACCATTGGTAACAGTATTCTGACCAGATTCATTGGAGTAGAGCATACTTTGGAAATTATTTATTTCTAACATTGCACGTAAACCTATGCAGTATGTGTGTCACAGCTGTTTAATATCTGGGAGATATTTGCTTAGTTAATTTAACGATTAGCCATAACTCAGTGGGTAACACACTCACCTGAGTCAAAAGATTATGGGTTAGAGTCCTGTTCTAGAGACTTAGCTCAAAAATTCTGGCTGGCATTCCAGTGCAGTGCTGCATGGGGTAAAACACCCCATGGCATTACTTTCAAGAAGTTAGAGGAATCATTCCCAGTATCTTGGCCAATATTTACCCCTCAACGAACAACATAAAAACAAATGATCTGATCATCTTTGCAGTTTGTGAGAGCTTGTGCCCAGGTTGGCTGCTGCATTGCCTTTATTACAATGAGTACATTTCAAAAGGACTTCATTGTCTGCAAAGCACCTTGAGACTTTCTGAGGCTGTGAAAGGGGCTATATAAAAAAGAAAACAAAAGGCTTGCATTTGAGCTATGTAAGGTTATAGATTAAACCTATATAAGGTTATGGATAAAGAATGTGCAGTTGGACGAATCTCTGTCAATCTAAACCCATTTAAAGTGTGTTGTATTAATAGTAACTCATTTTAAGTTATTTGGGAGAAATAAACTGCCATTGAAACTGACTTAAAATGCAGTGGAAGCTCATATTCTAGGATTGAACAAATCTTGAGAGGTTTACAGGAGAAGAAAATTGTAGACTCCAACTTCTGCTTCACAGGTGTTATGATCCACATGGTGTTATATAAACCGTAATAATTAAATTTACTGAACAAACTCCAAACAAATAATGTGCCAACAGCATTTCACTTTTCATAAGCTTTACTTTAACACAACATCCTGGGGCTACCATTGACCAGCCATATTGATAATGTGGCTACAAGAGCAGGTTGAAGACTGGGAATTGTGGTGAGTAACTCATCTGACTTGCCAAATTCTGCCTAGCACTTGTGAGGCTCAAGTCAGGAACATAGTGTAATACTTTCCACTACCTGGATAACTGCAGCTCCACTAACTCTCATGAAACTTAACCCAATCCAGGACAGAGCGGTTTGCTTGACTGGCACTGCATCTCCCACCTACAACATCCACTCCCTCCATCGCACAATGACAGCAGTTTGCACCTTCCACAAAATGCAAGACTCCTTTGACAGCACCTTACAAACCTGCAACCTCCACCACCTAGAAGGATTGATTGAATAATTGATTTATTATTGTCACATGTTTAACATACAGTAAAAAGTATTGCTTCTTGCGTGCTATACAGACAAAACATACTGTTCCTAGAGAAGGAAAGGAGAGAGTGCAGAATGTAGTGCTATAGTCATAGCTAGGGTGTAGAGAAAGATCAACTTACGGCAAAGTAAGTCCATTCAAAAGTCTGACAGCAGCAGGAAAGAAGCTGTTCTTGAGTCGGTTGGGGTGTGACCTCAGACTTCTGTATTATTTTCCTGAAGGAAGAAGGTGGAAGAGAGAATGTTCAGGGTGCATGGGGTCCTTAATTATGCTGGCTGCTTTGCCGAGGCAGCAGGAAAGTGTAGACAGAATCAATGGATGGAAGGCTGGTTTGTATGTTGGATTGGGTTATATTCACGACCTTTTGTAGTTCCTTGTGGTCTTGGGCAGAGCAGGAGCCATACCAAGCTGTGATACAACCAGAAAGAATGCTTTCTATGGTGCATCTGTAAAAGTTGGAGAGAGTCGTAGCTGACTTGCCAAATTTCCTTAGTCTTCAGAGAAAGTAGAGGTGTTGGTGGGCTTCCTTAACTATAGTGTCGGCACTGGGGACTAGGGCAGATTGTTGGTGATCTGGACACCTAAAAACTTGAAGCTCTCGACCCTTTCTGCTTCATCCCCATTGATATAGACAATGGCATGTTCGCCTTTAAGTTTCCTGAAGTCGATGACAATCTCCTTTGTTTTGTTGACATTCAGGGAGAGATTATCGTTGCAGCACCAGTTCACCAGATTCAGGATAAGGTTAGCTGGTGCACATCATTAGAAGTATATAGCTTTTTTTAAAAAATCACTTATATGTCTTGTCTTCCATCTCAGCATTCATCAACTACAGTGTCATATGTTCTGAAGAACTATTTAATTGTGGTTGGAGGTAGGGATGATGTTTGTGAGATATTGAATAAACTAGGCTTGTACTCGTTAGAGTTTAGAAGAATGAGGGGAGACCTTATTGAGACGTATAAGATGTTGAATGGGATGGATAGGATAGAGGTGGAGAGGCTCTTCCCGCTCAGAAAGGACAGTGGGACTAGAGGGCACAGCCTCAGGATAAAGGGGGGGCGGTTTAGAACGGAGTTGAGGAGGAACTTCTTCACTCAAAGGGTGGTGAATCTCTGGAATTCTCTGCCCGTTGAAGTGGTGGAGGCTGCCTTGCTCAATATTTTTAAGACGCGGGTTGATAGGTTTTTGATAGGCAAGGGGATTAAGGGTTATGGGGAGAGGGCGGGAATGTGGAACTGAGCCACGACAGATCAGCCATGATCTTATTGAATGGCGGGGCAGGCTCGAGGGGCTAGATGGCCTACTCCTGCTCCTATTTCTTATGTTTGTAATGATTTACACAGAATGTACTGCACAGGAACAGGTTACTTGGCCTGATTAGTTCATGCTGATATTAATACTCCGTTTAAGCCCCCACCTTTCCTCATTTAACTGCATTGACAAACTTATCTGTTCCTTTGTCCTTCATGTCAGCAGGCTACCCTGAAATGTAACATGAAAATGCTGGAAATACTGGGTTCGGCAGTCAGAGAAACAAAGTTAACCTTTCAGACTGATAATTCTTCATTTGAATTGAAAAATATTGTAGATGTATCAGGCTTTAAGCAAGCACAGAGACTATTGCCAAAATCTTGCTCCTGTTTGTACCAGCTGGATCTTATGGTCCTGCCAATGGCACACCCCCACCGGGGATTTTACCGGCGGCAAGGGGTGCGTTCAGTGGGAATGGTTGACAATGGTGGAACCATAAGATCCTGCCATCGCCAAACACATCGCAGGGAGTGGGGGGAAATCCCGCTCAGGGAATTATGAGTGGAGGAAAATTTTAATGGACTACCTGTCCCATTACTGCCCCCCTTCTCCCTCATAACAATACAAAGAGGCATACAGAGAAGATATGCTGTTATGCACAAATTGGTTCCGTTGTTTGTCTCTAGCTTTAGTACAAATTGTAGGCAGGACTGGCTTCCAATATCACGAGCAAGATTGCAAAATAAAAACTGACATCAGAAAGTGTTGATTACAAGGGTGCGATTTTCAAAGTATAGGATGGAAGACAGGAGTGATCAAATGGAGCAGAGTGTAATTTTGAAACTTCAGGTTGTTTACTGCAATGATTGTATATTAACATATGCTATTTGAGGTGTGTCACACTTATTTAATATCACCCCGCCTGGGTTTGCAAAATCCTGCTAACTATCCTGGCTTGAGACAATTCACACCTCTTTAACCAAAAGAGAAAATGCTGAAAAATCTCAGCCACATCTGTAAAGGAAAGAAAAGTGCTAATGTTTTGAGACCAGATGACCCTTTATCAAAGCCAGAAAGTGGGAGATATTTATACTGTCGAGTATATCCCTATATATCCCTACAGTATGAATACCTCCCACTTTCTATGACTTTCAGCTTTGACATTTTGACATTTAGCATTTTCTCTTTTTGGTTCAGATTCCAGCATCCGTAGTAATTTGTTTTCACACCTCCTTAACCTGTGATTATTCCTCTCCCCACGTTTGTACCTGTAAAGACTTGATTACCTGTGAAAACTGGCATTCCAACCATTCTTTACATTCCAATCTGTAATTATCTTGCAATTGTGTCTTGCCTATGTATGCCGTGTTCATGAACCTACCTCCAGTCACCAAATGAAGGAGCAGCGCTCCAAAAGCTTGTGATTCCAAATAAACCAGTTGGACTTCAACCGGTGTTGTGAGACTTCTTATAATATCTAGGAGATAGAAATAAAAAGCAACTTTGATTATTGTCAAATACTTTTTTAATTCATTTATATGATGTGGGTGTCACTGATAAGGCCAACTTTTATTGCCTGTCCCTATTGCCTTTGATAAATTAATTAATTAGTTAATTTATGAGGATATAGGCGAAGAATGCTTGGTTGGAAGATATGTTAGAGGCCTCCCTCTGCCAACTTAAATGTGTTGTGTTTACACCATTTCTGAAATAATTTGAATTGAAAAGACCTGCAGCGGAAACCAGGATTGAGCAAATCTGTAGGAGAAGGCAACTTGGGGCTGTGACTTCTGCTTCACAACAAGTGTGGCAAGAATATTGGAAGCAAGAATTGTTCATGATTGCTGAAAGCACAGCAGAATTTTTAATGCTTTTGGAAGTTTGTCAGACAACAAGCAGTCAATGTCAATGTGAGGTGTGCAGAGCTTGGAACACATCAGTTTTAACATGGAAATGGCAGCAAACTCCATTTGCACACTTGTGGACACAATCATGATGTACCATCTGATGATAGACATCATGGCCGGAATTCTACAGCATTCTCCATTGGTTTTGGGGGGGATCTTACGAGCCTTGAGTGGGCGAGTCAGTAAAATCCTGGCACACAACTTCCCTTGCAGCAAAAGCAGCAGTGATCAAATGACTTGGTGATGAAGTGGAAGCTCAAACCACTGTCATACTTGCTGACATGCAAGCTCAGACCATTGCCATCATGACTGTGGATTAATATTCCAAGGTGCTTGCAAGGCATCACAGCAGTCCAGCAATCTTTTCTCCTATGGAGTACTGGGTTGCTAAGGCTCTCATCTAGGGAAATGGCAGTGGCTCCATAGAGCACAAGCTTCCTCTTCCCTCTCATGAAGACAACATTCATCCTTGACAAATCTGTTTCTAAAACATTAACCACTAAAAAGAACATTAATCTCTAAAAACACAATCAATAAACTAAATTATTACACCAGCTACCAAAAATACTATCCAATATGCCAAATGTTGACCTAACTTTATTTGAATGCTCTACACACTGTGTTGCTTACTATATTAATCTTTAGTTCTTTCTTCTGTTTGCCAGGAATTGCCTGTTTGTTTCTGCCAGTAAGCTCAATTATAATGGCTCCATTGCTGTTTAAATTGAGGCTGTGATTTTCCAGCTATGTCACGCCCAATACAAAGCATGTTCAAGGGGAGTGAGGCCGGAGAATTATGGGTGGAGTTGTTTAGCGCATTCTGAGCTGACGCCAAACTTTGTCAGTATCTTCCTATCCATCGCTTCTGAACGTGCCAGGGTGGGTACTGCCAGAGTGCCAGGGCAATGCAAAGGGGGCTGGGAAATGAAGGAGATGGAGTCTGAGGGGGGCCGATGTTGAGGGGTGGGGGGGGGGTGGGCCTTGGGGGGGTGGGGATGGGGGGGATGGATTCTGAGGGAGCTGGAGCATGAAGTGGGGGGACATGAATGGGAGGATCCATGAAGAGGGTCATGAATGGGGACCTGTTGCAAGAGCCTCAATGCCCCGATGCCAGTGATCTTTGTTGCAGAGAGGGGTGTGTGGGGAAACAACCTTTGGGGGTCCTTGGTGTCTGTGGGGGAAGGGAGGGGGTCATCAATTTCAATACGAGATGGGGGCACCCTTTAAAAATGGTTCACAATCTCTGTGAAGCCGGATTTACCAATGTGTTTAGGCTTCGCCTCTCTCAGAACTGGTGCAAGACTCATCACTCTCCCAAAAAATGACCAAGTGTGGGAAAATTGCAATCTGATTGCCAAATCATACTGTTTTTCTCACCCAAAATGACACTTAGGTCAGGATTCTATGGCTGTTCGTGCCGGTGGAATTCTCCAGTCCCACTGGCAAATGCACCCCCACCCGTAGATTTTGCAGCAGCATAGGGCAATAGCAATGGGAAATCCCATTGACTGCAGTGGGATCATGGAATCCCACTGCTAATGAACAGCACGCTGCCTTCCACTGCTGGGAAACACACAGCTGGGAGGCTGGAAAACTTTGCCCATTATCGACTTTCAGGAAAATTCTGTCCCTCCACTTTGGGTCTGCCTGATAGGCTATAGTAGTCCTAGTTGTGCTGTCACAGTTAAGCACTTTTCTTCAGCGAAGAGAGAAAATTTGAGTCCATCTCATTTTGAATCACTCACGGGGAGGCGATGGCCTAGTGGTATTGTCGCTAGACTATTAATCCAGAAACTGTTCTGGGGGACCCGGGTTCGAATCCTGCCATAGCTGAGGGGGGACCTTGAATTTAACAAAAAATATCTAGGAGTTAAGAATCTACCAATGACCGTGAAACCATTGTCAATCGTCAGAAAAACCCATCTGGTTCACTAATGTCCTTCAGGGAAGGAAATCTGCTGTCCTTATCTCGTCTGGTTTACATGTGATTCCAGGGCTGCACAGTAATGTGGTTGACTCTCAACTGCCCTCCAAGGGAAACTTGGGACGGGCAATAAATGCTGGCCAGCCAGTGACGCTCATATCCCATGAACGAATAAAAGAAGTCAAGTCTCAAAGCCAGTAGTCACAGAAACAGATTGGTAAATCATGGAGACATATCTATGTGGTAGTCGATATAAAAAAAGCATAGTATTGAGCCAATTTAAAACTGATTAATGAGGCTTGGGCATCACTGGCTAGCCCATCATTTATTGCCCATCCCTAGTTGCCCTGCAGAAAGTGGTGGTGACTTGTTCTCTTGAACCATTGCATTCCCTCAGGTCTAGGTACGCCCACAGTACTGTTAGAGAGAGAGTTCCAGGATTTTGTCCCATTGACAGTGAAGGGACAATGATGTACTTTTCCAAGCCAGGATGGTGAGTGGCTAAGAGGGGAACTTCCAGGTGGTGGTGTTCCCTATGTATCTGCTGCCCTTGTCCATCGAATGATCATGGGTTTGGAAGGTGCTGTCTCAGGAGTCAGATGCAGTGCATCGGTGGTGAGGGGACTGAACACTTGTGGAAGGGATCAAGAAAGCTAGCAGATGATGTGAGTTGATTTTGATAATAGCCTGCCAAAAACTTACCTTTAAAATTTTCACAAATATTGGCAACTTGGAGAAGGTACTGGATGAAGAATTGTATCCAAGGGGCAGTATCCTAGCAAGGATCATACTCTAAAAATGTTCAACACTTCAAAAAAGAATGGAAAGGGATACCCTTGGAAAGTGTCAAGCAGACAATAGGGGAAGGCAACATTTGTCATGGAAAGTTAAAGTTAAAACTACAAAAATACATTCTGTCACGCTCCTTTTTGGTTATAAACTTTGTATCTAATAGCTGTGTGACTGAGGCTCCTGAGTGGGTCCATTATTGCGCCATCCCGGTTGCGATCTGGTTATGTTCACCACAGGCTTGTGATTTTGCTTTACTTCATTTTGCACAATAAAGCACTATTTCTTCACAGTTGACTCTGGAGCATTACAGTGACCTTGACGCCTCTGCTTCCTGCCAAGAAACTGTGTATTACCATACAACTTTAAATAGGGATTTTTTATTCTGTACGCGAAAACAACCTTTGTTTATGTACAATGATGAAGATAAACAGAAGCTTTTTCAAATGGGCTCAGGAATAATGAAGCCTAACTTAGAGCTTACATTATGTCTCAGTACTGCATGTCAGTGTGCATTATTGGGGTGGCATGGTGACATAGTACTGCTGCCTTGCAGCGTCAGGGTCCCAGGTTTGATTCCTGGCTTGGGTCATTGTCTGTGTGGAGTTTGCATGTTCTCCCTGTGTCTGCATGGGTTTCTTCCGGGTGCTCCGTTTTCCTCCCACAGTCTTAAAGACATACTGGTTAGGTGCATAGAACCAAACAGGTGCCGGAATGTGGTAACAAGAGGAATTTCACAGTAACTTCATTTGCGCTGTTAATGTAAACCTTGTGACTAATAAATAGACTTAAAAAAATTATTACAAGAAAAACTGTTTAAAAGCGTCTTCAGAGATTTATTTCTTCTGATTTTCTTTTTCAAACTTCAACGAAAATCATTATCAAACTTTGTTTGAGTATGTTTAACGCTAAAAGCCTGATCTTTTTGTTTGTGAAAACAAACAAAAGAATGCAAGCTTTAGAGATTTGTCATTAAAATGTTATTGGGCACAGTTTGTCACTTTTAGCTCTGCGTCATTGTTGTTACAAAGCATCTCTAAGAAGCTGATGTCAGAAGGAAAGCAGAAGGCTTCCAACTCTAATTCATTTGGGTTGATATTTGTCCTTTTTGTTTGTTGAAGATACGATCTATTTTCACGTTTAGCACTCTTAAAAGTAAGAAGCATTTACAATCGTTTTTATGGTAAATCTTATCTTGACCATTTACCAGCTCTAAAACAAAGATCTACCTTATGTCACACCTGTCACCACCTCATAGGATCATAGAATAGAATCATACAATCCATACAGTGCGGAAGGAGGACATTCAACCTATGGAGTCTGCACCAAACCTCTGACAGAGCATCTTACACAGGCCCAACCCCTGCCCTATCCCTGTAACCCCATGCATTTAACCCACTAATCTACTAGCCAACACATCTTGGGACACTAAGGGTCAATTTAGCATGGCCAGTCCACCTAACTTGCACATCTTTGGACTGTGGAAGGAAACTGAAGCACCCGGAGAGAACTCACAAGAAACCCACAAGAACATACAAACACCACACAGACAGTCACCCAAGGCTGGAATTGAAGTCGGGTCCCTGGCGCTAACCACTGTGCCACCTTGGCACCCATCGCACTGGCCCATTGCCCAGGAAAATTAATCTGTGACCTTGTCCTCCAGTAAGCTGCCAAACGATCCATCCTTACCAGTGGTCTACCTCTCCGGTATTTCATCACATATGAATCATAGAATGTACAGTGCAGAAAGAGGCCATTTGGCCCATTGATCTTGAACTGACAACAATCCCACCCAGGTCCTGTCCTATCCCCATAACCCCACATATTTATCCTCCTAATCCCTCTGACATTAAGGGGCAACTTATCATGGCAAATCAATCTAACCCACACGTATTTGGACTTTGGTTGGAACACTCGGAGGAAATCCAAGCAGACATGGGGAGAATGTACAAGCTCCACACAGTCACCCAAGGCCAGAATTGAACCCGGGTCCCTGTGAGGCAGCAGTGCTAATCACTGTGCTACCATGCTGCCCCTAAGATATGGATTGTAATTCCATAGTAGCCTCCAAGGTACATGCAGTGTCAATGTTTGAGCAAGTGGCTGTGAGTGTCAGGTAAGTGACAGGGCCTCTCTATAAATGCTGTGCTATTTCTCTTTCTTTCTCCCCGGCCTGCTTTGGCTGGGCAGCTTGCTGTTCTTGGGTATCTGAATGCAAATAATCAGAAGGATGGGATGAGAGAAGTGGGTTGGGGTGAAGGAAGAAGTCCATGGAGACTCAATCTGCAATTTGCCCATCTTGCTAGGTAGCAGACCGAGGGTGAGTAGGCCATTGAGAAGGGGCAGAATGCAAGAACACACAGTAATCCTCAATGTTCTCAGTGATGTCAGACATCATGGGCTCTGTCTCAGTCAGCTTCACAATGTTAAGAGTTAATAATAAAAACAGAAAGTGCAGGCAAATGTGAGCAGCTCTGCCAGAATCTGTGGAGAGAGAAACAGACTTAACATTTTGAGACCAACATGACTCCTCTTCAGAACTGAAGAGAAGTAGAAATATGATGGGTTTTATGCTGTTGAAAAGGGAGAAAGGGGCAAGAAGAGCAAAAGAATAAGTTAGATGTTGGGCTAGATTAAAAGACTAAGATGCGCTTGAACATAAGACAAAGGGAATGGTAATTATAGTGTTAAAGATACAAAACATTGGTCCAGAGTAGGTGTTATTAGTAAAACTAAGGTCAGTGCTGTCTGATAGCAAAATAACACAATATGCTAATAGCAGAATAAAGATCAGCACTGTCATTAGTTCATAAGATATAGGAGCAGAATTCGGCTCATTGAGTCTGTTCCGCCATTCAACCATGGCTGATATGCTCCTCGTCCCCATTTTCCTGCCTTCTCTCCATAACTCTTCAACCCATTACCAATTAAAAATCTGTCTAACTCTTCATTAAATTTACTCGCTGTCCCAGCATCCACGATACTTTGGGGTAGCAAATTCCACAAATTCACAACTCTTTGGGACAAGCAGTTTCTCCTCAACTCTGTTTTAAGTTTGCCACCCCTTACGCTAAGACTATGACCGCTAATCCTAGAATGCCTCACAAGAGGAAGCATTCAAACCATGTCTGCTTTATCCATACCTGTTATCAATTTATATACCTCAATTTGATCTCCCCTTAATCTTCCAAATTCCAGAGAGTTTAGGTCTAAACTGTTCAATCTCTCTTCATACAACAAACCCCTCATCTCTGGAGTCAACCCAGTGAACCTCCTCTGAACTGCCTCCAATGCCATTACATCTTTCCTCAAATAAGGGGACTAAAATTGTGCACAATACTCCAGGTGCAGCCTCACCAATGTCTTACATAGTTGCAACAATACTTCCTTAACTTTACATTCTATTCCTTTAGCTATAAGTGGCAACATTCCCTTGGCTTTCTTTATTATCTGCTGTACCTGCATGTTAGTTTTCTGTCTGAAAGCAAAAACGTGCAAACAAGATACAGACTGGCACTTGAGGAAAGTTTCAAAATAGAGGATAAAGTTCATGGTCTTAAGTTGTTGAACTCAATGTTTGAATCCAAAAAGCTATGAAGTCCTAACAAGAAAATGATGTGCTGCTTTGGCAGCAGCTAAGGAAATGAATATAAGCATGAGAACAAGGTAGTAAATTGAGATGGCAAGTGACAGGAAGGTCCAAGGCCTAATTGCAGACTGAACAAAGATGTTCCACAAAGCAGTTCCGCTCTCCACAAATGCTGCCAGTCTGGCCGAGATTTTCCAATGGGTAAAATCTTACCAAAAAATAGCACAATGTTGGTTCCAACAAGGAAACCAATATGTTTCTCTCCAAACCTTACCACATTCTGCCTAAAAAAATCAAAGGGGCATGTTTCGCTTCATCATGCAGAAGGGCTGGGCCTAAACACACTGGCAAAACCTGTCTGCACTGAGATCAGGGCACTATGTTGAAGGGCTGCCCTGATTATAACAGGAATAAACCTCCACCCTAGCCTGCCTTGGAGGTCTCAGGGGCACTTCTCTCACCCCCGATTGGAGTAGGCATTTCTCTCTCCTCCCCCACTTTCCCTGATCAATGGCCCCTTTTGCCAGTCACCAGATCCTTCCCCCACGTCCCCCTGATCATTGGCCCTATCTCACACTCCCCTCAAGAGTGGGAGCCGGCAACCACTCCTCCTCATTCCATCCCCTCCCCCTGCTCCCGCCACAATGGCCTTTGCCAGCATCTCCTGCTTCTCTGTCCACTCCCAGCCCACAAACAAATCTGAATGAATTCCCACCCCTCCCTCATGTGGCTCCCACAGGGACCCGCCCTGGCACTGATTGGCAATGCCAACCTATGCTGAGGTAGTGCCAGGGGATATTGCCAGGCCACTGCCTGGCTGTGTTCCCCCCCCACCCATGGGCAACACAGTGGCACAGTGTTTAGCACTGCTGCCTGACAATGCCAGGGATCTGCGTTCGATTCCAGAGTTGGGTCACTGTCAGTGTGGAGTTTGCATGTTCTCCCCGTGTCTGCATGGGTTTCCTCCAGGTGCTCCAGTTTCCTCCCACATTTTGAAAATATGCGGGTTAGGTGAACTGGCCATGTTAAATTGTCCCTTAGTGTCAGGGGGATTGGGGGGTAAATACATTGTGTTACGTGGATATGGCCTGGGTGGGATTGTGGTTGGTGCAGACTCGATGGGCCAAATGGCCTCTTTCTGCACTGTAGATTCTATTGTTCTATACTTACTTTTGTGCCCCTGGCCTTAGGTAGGACGCTCTTTCAGAGGGCTGGTGCAGACTCGATGGGCTGAATGGCCTCTTCTGCACTATGGGGATCCTATGGTATGTGACTCTGGTGCCCTTTCTCTGCCTTGGTGCTGTTTAGTAAGAAGTCTCACAACACCAGCTTAAGGTCCAACAGGTTTATTTGGAATCATGAGCTTTTGGAGTGCTGTTCTTTCATCAGGTGAGTGAATCTTGCCTGTGACACTTCTTACTGTGCCCACCCCAGTCCGATGCTGGTATCTCCACCTCATTGGTGCTGTTTAGAATTGCAGCAGCCACCTGGAATTCAGTGCGTACTGTGCCTTTAAAAATTGAAGAGCGCTGTGCTGAGTACTGAGCAGGGAGGTGATCAGCAACACAGACTCCACTCAGCCCTGCGTTACTAAGAGGCAGAGGAGATGGCAGCCCTGAATGTGTGTGTCTGTTTCCCTAGAACACAAATTTAACGGCGATGTGTTGTGTGAGCACATCTCCCGTCTGTTTTCTTTCTGTCTGGTGATGTGACTCATGCAGCTTGCAGTCCAGTAATGTCTGGAAGGCAGCCCCACACTCACACATACACACAAAAATGCTGGGATCCTCCAGAGACTCCCATTCATTGCTGCACTTCACCATGATGTGGAGACGCGGGCGTTGGACTGGGGTGGGCACAGTGAGAAGTCTCACAACACCAGGTTAAAATCCAGCAGGTTTATTTGGTATCACCAGCTTTTGGAGTGCTGCTCCAGCTGATTTCATCCTTTAAAAAGTACCTGGATGAGCATTTGGCACACCATAAGGTTCAAGGCTATGGGCCAAGTGCTGGCAAGTGGGATTAGATGGACAGGTCACGCATCGGTGCAGATCCGATGGGCTCAAGAGCCTCTTCTGCACTGTGGTTCTGTGAAACTGTGAAAGCAGAAGAAACAACAGAAGGAAGGCAGAAGAGAAAATGCTGGAAAATCTCAGCAGGTCTGGCAGCACCTGTAAGGAGAGAAAAGGGCTGACGTTCCGAGTCCAGATGACCCTTTGTCAAAACTTTTTTCTCAACAGAACGAAGGGTTCAAGAGCAACACTAAAATCTCAGGGAAAATGTAAATGTGATCGCGTTTGTAACGATGGGAAACTTTCTGTGATTTTTGTTTTCAGATTATATACGGATTTGCGAAATAAAAGAGACACTAAAATGGACTAACCGGAGGTTTGTGTGTGTAAATGTGTTTCACAAGTTAATAAAACAAAGAGCCACACAAGGTCACGTTAAATGAAACGAAGCAAATTAAAATCTTGCATCTTTTGAAAGCTGACACTCACAGACTGCCCCGGTGGGCTGAACAACTTTGGAGGCACCCAATCGCAAGGCAGTTATTCCAATTGGCTGAGTTATGAAAGAAACTGGTTAAAAAAAACGCTAAAAGTCTTGCTCAGTTGCCTGGAGTCCACACACATTTAACAGTTCGCTGGTACTCCAGGCAACATGGCTTTAAGGTGCACGGTGCTGCTTGTTGTAATGTTTGGTAAGTAATTATTCTGTTGCATGTTACAATGCTGCAGTGTTCTGTTTAAGACTTTTTAAACAGTTAACAGAGCAAGGATGGGGAATAATTCTATCTTATTATTTTGTTTGTTAAAAGGCTCGGTGTCTTCCCAATACTACACAGCTGATATCAACATGGCTGGGATTCGGGGCAGAGTAGAACTGAATGCCTCTTCTCGGCTCATTCAGTTCAAACTCTCGATGGATTGCGGCTACTTTAACATCTCCCTGCACCAATTCCCGGTCATGTACGGCAACTCCGAGAACCCCTGCGACGAGGCAAACATCGGCGAGAAGATCTACGAGGTGATGACGAACGGCACGGCGCAGATACTGGAGGGGAGCGGGCTCTTCCAGATTCAAGCGGACCCCTCGGATCTGACAGTCACCGTAGGCGGCTGTCGAAACCTGACCACGGCGTGCGCCAGCCTCAGGAAGGTAGGGAACACCTCCAGGACATGGCAAGGGAAGTTTTTCTCCTCCATAGCCGGAGATGTCTACATCCGCCAAGATGATGATGGGAACTCCGCTAGGGTACTGACCGACCTGGTGTGGACCAAGACTGGCAGCCCGGTGCCAAGGAATGTATCTGTCTACCTGCAAGTTGGGGCAGAGCGCTGCACCCTGTCGGCACAGACCACTTGGCCCTTGCTCGGCACCTTCAAGGTGGGCACCCCTCTGAACCCCGTCAAGGATCGCAGTGATGAGGTGGCTGTGCCAGGCGGGGGCGGTGCCCAACAAATTCTGTATGTGTACAATGGCACCAAGTGGTCCTGTGCTGAAATCCGGCTGCTGGAGGCAAAGAAAGTCTGGGCTTACATCGACATGGAAGCGGTCAAAGGAACCTTCAAGTTCTACCAGGCTTCCCCATTTGACACCACGGACTACTCCGTGTCCCTGACCAACCTGCGAGAGATGGCCAACGCCTATCACGTTCACAATTTCCCAGTGCCACCGCGCCGCGCTTCCAAAGACCAACTTTGTGCCAATGATAACCTTGGAGGGCACTGGAATCCATTTGGGAAGAATGCTACTGGCCCTTCCTATCCCCAAGACACCAATGGAACCCATGACCAGTATGAAATGGGGGACTTGAGTGGAAGACATGGCTTCTTGAAGGGGCTGATTGATTTTGAAGCCACCTTTGAGGACTGGAATCTCCCCTTGTTTGGGAGGAACAGCATCGTTGGGCGTTCCGTGATTATCCACCATCCCGATTCGTCCCGCTGGCTCTGCGCTACGATTGGATACCCTGGTGAGGTCATGACAGCAGTGGCCACCTTCAAGAGCCCAGTAGCGGGAAGGATCATTTTTCAACAACTGAAAAGCAACCCTTATTCAGACTTATCCATTTTTATGGACCTCTCCTACACCAATTCATCTGCCCTAGCTACAACCGACCACCTTTGGCAGATTCATGAATATCCCATCAGCTCTGAATTGGATTCTTCTGACCCAAGTGTTTGCCGGAGTACCAAGTTGATTTTTAACCCCACCGAAGTAGATGTTGGTGCGCAGTATGACACTGAGTGTGGCCCGGCCAGCCCTTTCCGCTGTCGAGTTGGAGACTATGCCAAGAAACATAAAGCCATTGGTCTCACCAACAGCCCCAGTGTAGTTGAAACCAAGAACTTTTTTACTGACACTACATCAGCACTTGCTGGGCCATTGTCCATTGTTTCTCGATCTGTGGTCATCAATAGAGGGAATATGGCAACTTTTCCCTTAGTGTGTGCCAATGTCACCATCCTACGCCCAGCTTCACTGGAAATTAATTTATGGAGGGGTGGTGGGACGGCAAATGGAAATGTGACATTCAAACAACTGTCTGATTTAGACCGTACGGCTGTGCAGGTTGACTTAACACATCTGAAAAGTGAAGCAGGAAGTTACAGCATCCACACTCTTCCCATCAATGATAGTTTGCCTGATATGGATGCCTGTTCTGATGTTAGTGTTGGTCGCCGTTACAACCCATTTGGTATGAATGAATCGTTGTCCCCTGAGCCAGGCAACGGTACAGTTGACCAGTATGAAGTTGGCGATATCAGTGGGAAATTCGGAACACTGAATAACCTGAGCCAGTTATCTGCTCACTACATGGATCAGAACTTGCCCTTGTTTGGACCTTACAGTGTTGTGAATCGTTCTTTGGTTATTTATCAGGCAAACGGATCACGGTAAGTTTTACAAACTTGTCATTTTTTTCCTGAATGTGGCCAATTGGAATGGTACACTGACCTTTTCAAGATTCTCAATGTGGGCTATGGATTCTTGAGTATCTAAAAGTATTTATTCTTCTCTCCCAATTTACTCCTCTCTTCAAAAAGGGGTCCCAAATAGGTGTGCAGCTCCACTGGGCTGGTAGCTACTCACTATCTTGCCTAAGTGGCTGGTTTTCATATGTGTAAGCCTAGATAAGGAGTGATGGCAACCTACTGAACTTTGGGTGTCTTACAGCCCACCGCTGTTTTCATTCAGAGTCCATGTTTGTACTTTCCATCAGAGATGACTGGGTGGAAATTATGAATGAAAGCCCTGGTTGATTGTGAAGTATTGGTTTAACCAAACAACCATCCTGATTGAAGGCTGGTAACTGAGCACAAGCCAGAGCTCAGTTAGGATTTTCTTGACCTGTTTGGCTCAATGGAATTCAAAGTTATATTTCTCCTATTACTAATCATCAACATTGCCACTCAGCTGTGAGGCTGACCCGTGCGAGGGTAAAAACATGCCACACACAATATATGGTCTCTTTAAGAAGTGCAGCAATCTTAAAGGGGCCAAGCAGTGAAACAACAGACTACGCACAGCACAGAGAAATTAGAGGGCGTATTGCCATTTGTGTCAGTTTTTGAATCTATGAAGTGCCTTGGGACATTTATGATGTTAAAGACGTGTTGTAGTTCTACCTCCTGTATCCAATTGTAAGTTATCAGTAGGATTTGCAATCTGAGTTAGGAAGGGACATGGTTTTCAGCTAATTTTCACATATTCTTTTGAGATTGGTTCACCTATTTGAGTTTGGCAGCACTTTGACTATTTTCAGGGTGACTCCCATTGTGGGATAAAGGGTTTACCCACTAATGATAACATATGCACTGGCTGTGAGTCAGAAACTCAAATACCACTAAGTTAAAGACAACGTTTGGTTGTCTGCATTGCTATTAACCTATTCTCTTTCGTGTCCCCCAAAATATAAGTTGCAAGTTTGTACCCATCAAAATTTGACATTATGTGTATTACTTAAGTGCTAGTTTAAAACAGGCATGATGTGGAGATACTGGCTTTGGACTGGGGTGGTAAGAAGTCTCACAACACCAGGATAAAGTCCAATAGGTTTATTTGGAATCACGAACTTTTGGAGCGCTGGTCCTTTCTCAGGTAAGTGGAGGAGCAGCACTGAGGAAGGAGCAGCACTCTGAAAGCTCGTGATTCCAAATAAACCTGTTGGACTTTAAGCTGGTTTTGTGATACTTCTAACTAAAACAGGAATGTATTTAAAATGTTGAGTGAAACAGTTGCTAATTGTGATGCCAGCTACTTTTTCTACGGACAGAGATGTGAAGATAGATATAGATTCAAGTAGATTGAGAAAGACATGGAATAAGGTGAATACAGTAAAAGACTTAGGAAGCAGAGGATGCATGAATAGTATAACTCAATTTCTTTTTTTCCCCAGAGTTTGACACAATTCTATGGCAATGCCTTTTAAAAATGTTGACTGCGCCCTCACCCTGACTGTTGTGGAACATTTTTGTATTGAGCGTAGTAACTGGGATCACAGTTAGATTCTGATGCTATAAAATACAAGAACATTTGTAGCTTGATGTTAGATGATCATGTTTCCATTTTCTGGGAAATAGAGACAGGTAGTTAAGTTAGGAAATCCATGTGATACTGCAGTTCCAAGCCAGTTGGTAATAAATTATTTAGAAAGGTTAATTTGATATAGGTTTGGATGGCAGCTTTAATATCGGTGACTCATTTATCATTTTTATCTTCTATTGTTTGCAAGGAATATGTATAACTTGCTCACTATAGAAAGTAATGTTTAAAGATCAGAAGTGAAGCTTTTGAGAGACTAGACAGTAGGGTCATGAAATTGAATTGTGTCTGAAATGGGCACAATCTTAATTCTGCATACATTGCATGCACTTAATGAAGACCTTGGAAAATTGGTCCACTGGCCTCATTTGTTGTTGATCTGTGAGTGTACAATAAGTCTTCAGAGGCAGAAGTCCCTTAACCAAAACCCCTTTATTTATAATTCTAACAGCAGTACTGCTGTCAGTCAGCAGTCTACCTTCGGCAGTGCCAGAGGCACTGACACTCCCGATTAAATACAAAGAAAAGGCTCCCTTATTGGTCCATCAATTGACTCCTTAATCAGGGATATCTTTTGAGTTTAACCAAATAAACAATAATCAACTTAACTTAGCGATAACTCAAAAGGGGCAGCTCCCTAAAAGCAGGGGAACCACCTGAAACAAGAGACAAAGTGGAAAGGAACTTTAAAACATCAAATTAAAATGTGATTAAAGGGGTCAGTAATACACCCCAGTCCCTGCGGTGCCCAATGGGCACGGAAAGCATCAATGATGCCCTCAGACATTGCAAGCTCCCTTTTCAGGGACACCCGGCCGTGAATATAGCTGCAGAAAGGGGGAAGACAGTCAGACAGGATGACCCCCTTGGTCGCCCATTGCCTGGATCTGTAGCTGGAATGCCTTGCCAGGCCCAAGAGCGCCCCCCTCCACCCCTTCCGTTCATATTCCAACAGGGCAACCTCAGTGGCCTGATTGAAGTCATTACAGATTGCTGATCATGGTCCTAAATGCAACAAGATCAGAGGTGCCCTGGATACCTGTGGTGGGAACTTTACCACTATGGTGGGTGGTGCACTTCTACTGTGAATGAGTGCGTAAAGACCATCCACCATGTACCAAAATGATACCAGGGCTAAAGAGGTTTAAATGATGAAGTTGGTTATATAAACATGGCTTGTATTCAAACTTTTTTTGGAGTAACAAGAGTTAAAATGGAAACTTCTTCCTTACTGAGCTTTAAAATGGGGACTGCAGCCTAGCTTGCTGTGAGGCTCCAGTGCAATTCCCTAATTTGTCAATGAACAATGATACAGAAGGTTGGCTCCCATTACTAATTGTATTTTTGGCCCTCTGAGGCATTATGTAAAATCTAGCTACTGCCCATTAACTTCAACTGTCATTAAGGATTAAAAGACTGCAAGCTTAAAGATGAACTTAATACATCTCAAATAGCTGAATAATCTCGGGAGCTTTGTCCAAATTCAGAAAGTACATTGTTTAAAATACTGACTGATATGTGACAACAGGGCAAAACGTGATTTCAAAAGACATAAGGTGTAGCATCAAAATTGGTGATGAAGAGTCCTACCTTTATATTAAAGAAAGAACATTTGATCAAACACATTGTCCATAAAGTACATGTATTTGGTGGCACGGTGGCACAGTGGTTAGCACGACTGCCTCACAGTGCCAGGGACCTGTGTTCAGTTCCCAGCTTGGGTCACTGTCTGTGCGGAGTTTGCACATTCTCCTCGTGTCTGCGTGATTTCTGCGTGATGCTCTGGTTTCTTCCCACAGTCCAAAGATGTGCAGATTAGATGAATTGGCCATGGTAAATTCTGGCCATTAGGGGATTTTCATGGTAACTTCATTGCAGTGTGAATGTAAGCCTACGTCTGACTGATAAATAAGCTTTTAAAAAAGCTTTATGCAAGTTTAGAGATAGTATTGTTTACCTGAGTTTAGAAGAGCGAAAGGTGATCCTATTGAACAGTACAGGGGTTTGATGGGGTAGATAATGCATGGATTTTTCAACTTGTGGGAGAGACCATGACCAGGATACACAGTTGAAGAATAAAGTCTCCTGTTCTAAGACAAGAGATGAGAAGAAATGTTTTCTGTCAGAGTTGTTAGTATGTGGAATTCCCTTCCCCAGAAAGCAGTGGACGTTGGGTCATTAACTCTGCCTTGGATAATTTTAGATTTTTGATCGGCAAGGGAGTTAAAGGTTATTGGGGGGATAGACAGAAAAGTGGAGTTTAACCATAGCCAGGTCAGCCAGAATATTATTGAAGAGTGGGGCAGGTTAAAAGGGTCTACTCCAGCTCCTATATTCTGTGTACTTATATAATATAAACTGTAAAGGAAAGGCTCCAGGGTACATTTCCTCTGGAAGGTTCATCAGAGTCTTGGGCAGATGTTTTCCAAATAAACTATTGTGGACAAGCCATTTTCATTTGAATTTCTTTATATATTGTGCATGTGTAAATTGTGCTATTTTGTTTCAAGATGTAAACCAGAGATAAGGGAATTAGGTCGCGACACATTTAAAAACTGAAAAGGGAAACTTTCAGGCTAATAGCGTGAGGAAAAACCTGAAGGCCAATTAGTAATTGGACAAGTAAGGAATGTTTGTTGGCAGGAGCTTCCTTCAAAAGGTATCTGGCGGCAGCACTTGTGGGTGTTAGTGTTAAACCTTGCCCATAAGTTCTATTTTTTTTTATCCAGTTGCCATGAAGTTTAACTTTTGGCTGCCAGGTACCCTGATGTAGGCATTCTACATCAGCTCTCTCGATTTCAAGCTCTGAGTTAATATAATGTAACCGAATCTTTGCTTGTCACAAATATCTCCTTGTCATTACACGTCACAGGGAAGTGAAATAAGATTCTGTTATTAATTATCTTAATTCCAGCAATTTTAGTAGGCTGGCCTGAATGAACTAATCCTGATGAGTTGTCAGTTGAGGGTAGTAACTGGATTCCCCACAACTGGACAATGTGGGGAGTCCAGTTACAACCGTCATGTACTGAACTAGAAGTTGTGACTTTTTTTGGGGTCGGGGTGGGGGGCGGGGGTGGGGGGGGGGGGGTGCGGTGATGCCCAACAATGGTGAAAGATTATTAAACACAGGAAGAACAATGTTCTAAAGTTGCAGTTTCAATGATTCTTTCATTGGTCACTTCTTTTATCCGTGGGACATGCCCTTCATTTTGATCTTTTGGGCTGGCTACTACTCAGTACTGTTAGAAGAAATAGAAAAATAGAAGGACCCAGCATGCCTTCTGGAAAAAGCAGATTTTATCTGAATAACTTGATTGAACTTTGTAAGACCTGATCAGGTTGGTGGCTGCAAGTATCTCCATTGCCTATCTGGAATTTCACAAACTATTTGACAAGGTACTCCTCAATGGGTCACTCCACAAAACAACATCTTGTGAAACTAGTGGAATGTTGCTATGGAGAATGCAAACCAATACCTATGCCAGAAATTGTATCATTCAATTCACCTTCACCCCTTTTTCAAACTAAAATGGTAATGTTGACACTCAATGTTTGCGTCTAACAGCACAGGGCAACGTGGTGGCACAGTGGTTAGCACTGCTGCCTCACAGTGCCAGGGACCTGGGTTCAATTCTGGCCGCGGGGAACTCTTTGTGTGGAGTTTGCATGTTCTCCCTGTGTCTGCATGGGTTTCCTCTGTGTGCTCTGGTTTCCTCCCACACTCCAAAGATGTGTGGGTTAGGTTGATTGGCCATGCTGAATTGACCCTAGTGTCAGGAGGATTAGCAAGGTAAATATGTGGGGTTATCGGAATAGGGCCTGGGTGGGATTGCGGTCGGTGCAGACTCAATGGGCTGAATGGCCTTCTTCTGCACTGTAGGGATTCGACGATCCTAACTCCAGATGTTCCTGCCTTCCCTCCTTTTTTTGTTGTTTGCCATCAATCCTCTAAAATTGACGCAATGTTGCAGACACATTGGTGCAATCGCTATGTGAACATTACAACATAGATAACCTCATAGGGTTAAAATAGTGCCTTTTCTGTCCCTGTGTGGAGTTTTATCAGATTGGGTAAAAGCATTAATAAGCCCAAAAAATCAAGTTGTGTCCAGGTTGTTTTTTTCGTTCATTCCTGGGATATAGGTATCACTGCTAAGGCCAGCATTTATAACACATTCCTTGCTCTGGAACTGTTTCACGTTTTGTGGTCACGTATGTTGAAACAATTCTGGCCTAAACCACAGCTGCATTTTTTAAAAAATGCATCATAGGAATGAACCAATTGGGAGAACAGCAGATTATTCCACTAACAGTTTGGTATAGAACTGAATGTTCATGATATTTACGGTGGGTGTACATTCTGTTTAAAAACTAATATATACATTTAGCTTCACTATTTCCACAAGCTCTTTTTACATTTGTTTCACTAGGGGTTTGTGCCTGGGTCTCGAACAATTAGCGGTAAAATTAGAACTCATATTAATCAACTGAATATGATAATTCTGTCTGTAAGGAGACACTTTAAAAAAAACTAATTATGTAGCAGCTCTTTGAATGGGGCTATAGCAACAGTATTGTGTTGGTTCAAATCTAAATGTTAGTCTTTTCTGGTATTGCCATTATTTATTCCGTATATTTGGGAAATAGCAAAAACAAATCAGTCCACTTATACAAGTGCCGTGTTACCAGTTCTGTTGTTTTATTGCTGTTCTATGGTTAACTTAATATTCAGGATAAAACCTTTATGATTAATGTGAATGGATTTGGAAAGATTACTGTCGCTCTGACTGATATCAGAGTTGAAATCAACAGACTGCAAAATCTTATGGCTCCCATAAATATCCAGGAATTAAATCCTTAACCTTTCTCACTGAAGAACATGTTGCAAGCTATGTAACAATTGCTACAGCTATTGTAATATTCATCCTTTTTCTAGGTAATGGTGCATGGTAAAGTGGGGAGTTTTATACATTTAAGTCACTTAATACCTAGTAATCTGAACTCAGAAATTGTCATTTCTTCCGAAACTATCGGCATCAGTAAAAGTCTGACGAAGGGCCACCCATACTCAGAATATTAGTTCCACTCCCTCTTCATTGATGCTGTCAGACCTACTGAGATTTTCCAGCATTTTCTGTTGTGTAAACAGTAAAGATTACAACATGGTAGCACAGTGGTTGGGGCAGCGTGGTAGCACAGTGGTTAGCACTACTGCTTCACAGCTCCAGGGCCCTGGGTTCGATTCTCGGCTCGGGTCACTGTCTGTGTGGAGTTTGCACATTCTCCTCGTGTCTGCATGGGTTTCCTCTGGGTACTATGGTTTCCTCCCACAGTCCAAAGATGTGCGGATTAGGTTGATTGGCCATGCTAAGAAATTGCCCCTTAGTGTCCAGGGTAGCAGAAGTTAAAGGAATTAGTGGACATAATGTGTTGGTTTATGGGGGTAGGGCTTGGGTGGGATTGTGTTCGGTGCAGACTTGCAGGGCCTCTTTCTGCACTGTAGGGTTCTATGATTCTATAAGATTTTCAGGAGATATTTTAAAGTTTATTTATTAGTCACAAGTAAGGCTTACGTTAACGCTGCAATGAAGTCACTGTGAAGTTCCCCTAATTGCCACACTCCGGCGCCTGTTCACGTCAATGCACCTAGCCAGCGTGTCTTTCAGACTGTGGGAGGAAACCGGAGCACCCGGAGGAAACCCATGCAGACATGGGGAAGATGTGCAAACTCCACACAGACAGTGACCCAAGCTGGGAGTCGAAGCTGGGTCCCTGGCACTGTGAGGCAGCAGTGTGATGTGCATGTCCACAAGCAAATTCAGGAAAAGGTTGACAAGGTTGCTAAAGTCTTGGCAAGACTTATGAATTACATCTCATGAAAAGTAGTGCCACCAAAAAAGCAAACACCCTGATCTGGACTTTGCATAAGGTGACAGTACCAGAAGTCGGCAAGCAACACAGAAAAGATTAAAGTGTTTAAAAATCAGAATCTTGCCACAAATTTGCCCCCAGCCCACCCTTTTCCTGTTTTAATGAGATTGCTTCTAGGCCTTTTGGCTCAGATCAAGTGTCAGATCAAGCCCATGATGAGGTACGTTGCCTTATCATGTCAACTTGGGCCTTGTTCATCTCCCTTGGGGGGGAACCATGAATTGGATTCAGTTGGATTTTGAATTTGGCTTTTGGAGCAAGCAAGCAAGGAAATGGATCTGGGTTTGCCTGGTCCACTCTGAGCCTTGACTTTGTAACTTTAAAGGTGGAGTAAAAAAAATTAAAAAGAAATGGAGGTGGGGCTTGTTTGCATGACCAAATTGTCCCAAGTAGGAAGTGCACACTTCAAATTGTGGATGAACAGGCGTCTCGAGCTTCAGATGACCAGCAGCAACACCCAGGTGAGGACTGCCCGATTCTAAAGTTGAATGCCTTTCCACTTACTTGCTGGATTCAGCGGGTGGAATTTTACTGGCATGTCTGCCGGAGGTTTGTACGATCCCGCTCGAGGTCATGGAGAATGCTGTTCTCTGAGCCTCGCCCGCCCCAGAAATTGGGGTGACTTGCTGGTAAAATTCCGGCCAGCATGTCTACTTGGCAACTGCTATTTGCACCAATTGAGGTTAAGTGCATACAGGTGAAGGGCATTGGTTGGATGGTAACTTGCGTACATATAATGAAATACTTTCTGACATAGTGGGTGGAATCTTTTGCACGCCCCCCCCCCGAATAGGTTTCACGGTGAGGGCATTTAATCAAGTGGGAAGATGGCACATGGTAATCTACCTCCACCCAAACAAGTCTGTAACAGGAAGGTCCTTCTTGCACTGCCACTAATTGGAAGTCTTAAGTGGGTAACTGATTCCCATTTGAGTGCCTCATCCCACTGCCAATGGTGTTAACCCTGGATTAATTAAGACTGGGTGTGGTTTCTTCCTTGAGCTGTTGGCCAGGACTAAAACAGCAACCCTCTGTGTTCAGAGTTACCCTGGGAGAATTACAGCCATGATGTGGAGATGCCAGTGTTGAACTGGGTAAAAACAGAAAGAAGTCTCACAACGTCAGGTGACGAAGGAACAGTGTGTTCCGAAAGCTTGTGGCATTTGCTACAAATAAACCTGTTGGACTTTAAGCAGGTGTTGTGAGACTTCTTTCTAAAATTCCAGCCTCCATATTGGCTAGTTATCTATTTATTTGTAAGGGTGTATCTTTTTCTTTACCACGGGCCTGATTTAATGCTCCTCTGCCAGTGGGCACCCTATCTGTCCATCTTTGCCTGGCCGCACTTTTACCAGCAAGGTGTCAGAAGTTCCATCTGCCTGCGGGCTAATTGAGGCCATAGTGGGAAATTAGTGCTTACTTAATAGCCTCATCCAGTCAATGGGATTTGACCCATGGTATGAGAGGCCTTTACCAAGTGCCCAGCTTGACACATTATTCTGCATGCATGGGTGAAAGGGCCAGGTTTGGGATTTTTCCCTAACAGCATTCCCCCCTGCCACTGCCCCCGGATGCACTGGCCCCATTTTTCTACCCCCATTAGCTTTTCTACCCTGGGCCCCAACCCCCACATCCCTCATTCCCCAGACCCTGGGAAGGCTCACCTGACATTCCAGGTGCAGCACCACTGTGTAACTATCCTCCTGACCCTGCTGCAGATCTGGCTGTGAACACTGCTCCTGGTGGCACTGCTAGCACTGGACAGCTGTTGGTCTATGCTTTTGCAAGATCATTTGATTTCTGCAGGATAGCTGCCTGGTATGGGGGGGGGGGGGGAGGGGCACTCCCTCCATCAGCCTTGACATTTTAGTTGGTGAAATGGCGACTATGATGCCATGTTAATTCAAGTCTCGAGCTCCTGTCATTTGTTCATCTCTACTGACTTCTATTTCTCTAACCTATCAG
Source organism: Carcharhinus amblyrhynchos (assembly GCF_965287045.1). Taxonomy (NCBI): domain Eukaryota; kingdom Metazoa; phylum Chordata; class Chondrichthyes; order Carcharhiniformes; family Carcharhinidae; genus Carcharhinus; species Carcharhinus amblyrhynchos. The sequence goes on from NC_137340.1 coordinate 43,403,261, forward strand.
AGTGTACCTCTCTTGATGAAGCAGAAAAGAGTAGAGAGGAGGATGGACAAAGAGTTCTCATGGAAGGATTGCAGTAATCATTGTTAGATTAGCATTAATGTTCTTGTGATGTCACTGGAAGAAACTCTATGCTTTCTGAGCAGTATTGCCACTTCTGATGTCACTATTTTTCACAAATGCCTCTGATATAAGTGCCAACTTGCACATCTGTCTTTAGTGGAAACATGCCGTGCTCATATATCCTCTGTGTATACACTCCATAAACTGAATAGAATCCACTGGGCATCATTGTCTTTAATCTTTGGCCAAGGGAATCAAATCCAGCCTTTGGGCTTTGCAATTTTACATATTCTCCAGTTTTAGTTTTCATAAAAAAATGATCCCTGCACTGCATTAACTTGTTGCATCTATTGCATACTGATTTCATAGCTTCTATGCTGAGTTAACTTGAGAAATAAATGGTTATCTCTTTGGGGAAAGGTTTGAAGACTATAAAATGTAAGTCAAAGTTTATAGATTTCCAAGATTCTAATCTTGTCAAGATCTTTATTTAGAAATTTTTCTGTGGTTTTAAAGATGACACACTTAGAAAAAACAGATAATGAGCAATCGTTAGAGGATGGACCCAGGCTGGCACAACGGTTAGCACTGTTGCCTCACAGTGCCAGGACCCAGGTTTGATCCCCGGCTTGGGTCACTGTCTGTGTGGAGTCTGCACGTTCTCCCGTGTCTGTGCGGGTTTCCTCCGGGTGTTCCGGTTTCCTCCAACAGTCCGAAAGATGTGCTAGTTAGGTGGATTGGCCAAGCTAAATTCTCCCTCAGTTTACCCGAACAGGTGCCAGAGTGTGGTGACTAAAGGGTTTTCACAGTAACTGCATAGCAGTGTTAATGTAAGCTTACTTGTCACAATAATAATAAATATACATTAGAACTTCATATTAATTTTGACTTGTTTCTAATTTAATTGTTTTTCTTTTGGTTGCTGCAATACCGATGACCCTTGGGGGAAATAAAGTTCACGATGTGCAAATCTGCTTGCTGTGAAGGCGACAGGCGGAGAGTATATTCGAGCCAAAGCAGAGTTTAATGGGACAGTGAAGGGAACAATTATTCTGGTAAGGCACTATTTGTTCTTTACAATTACTTTTTTCCAGCAATTAAAGTTAAGATGGTTTTCTCTGCGTTGCTGCACCAACTTTGTAGAATTAAAGAGGTGATCATTTCCACCTTTGTGATTCGTTCAGTAATGTACATCATGTTGCTCCTGTAAAAACATGCACTCGATTTCAAATTCCCATTGCTTTCAAACCGACACGATGGCACAGTGGTTAGCGCTGCTACCTCACAAAGCCAGAGATCCCAGGTTCAAATCCAGCTTCAGGTGGCTGTCTGTGTGGAGTTTGCACATTCTCCCCATGTCAGCATGGGTTTTCCCTGGCTTCCTCTGACAGTCCAAAAATGTGTGAGTTAGGTGGATCGGCCATGATAAATTGACCCTTAGTGTCAGGGGTTCGAGGGTAAATACATGGCATTACAGGGATAGGGCCTGGGTGGGATTGTTGTCGGTGCAGACTCTAAGGGCCAAATGGCCACCTTCTGCACTGTAGGGATTCTATGTTCAAAAAAAAGTCCAAAAAAAAGATGTTTGTTCTGAATGGACAAAGGACCTAAAATGCAGCTGTTGTTTAGGCTGTAGTCATGGCTGATTGGTTAAGGTGATGGATTTGAACTCCACTGGGGTTTCCCCATCCAGGTTCATATCCTATGGATTGCGCTGCTCACTGTTCCTTTGTCATCAAAACGCATTAAAAAGTAGGAGCAGATTTGACCATTCAGCCCTTCGTGCCTGCTGATGGTTGATTGTCCAACTCAGTAACCTGTTCCCGCTCTCCCCCCAAATCCTTTGATCCCTTTAGCTTGAAGAGCTATATCTAACTCCTTCTTGAAAGCACCAAGGGAAGGATTCTCTGGCCTCCTCGAGGTGTGTTTCTTGCAGCTGGAGGTGGCACCCTCTTGGTGATGGGACCTTCTGGTCCCACTGCTGTCAGTAGGAATTCCCATTGACTCCACCTGATGCTGCCAGGAAAACAGCCCTTTCCCTGCTGCCATCAGACTTTTGAATGGACTTATCATATATTAAGTTAATCTTTCTCTTCACCACATGAGGAGGAACTTCTTCACTCAAAGGGTGGTGAATCTCTGGAACTCTCTGCCCGTTGAAGTGGTGGAGGCTGCCTCGCTAAATATTTTTAAGACGCGGGTTGATGGGTTTTTGATAGGAGAGGGGATTAAGGGTTATGGGGAGAGGGCGGGAATGTGGAACTGAGCCACGACAGATCAGCCATGATCTTATTGAATGGCGGGGCAGGCTCGAAGGGCTAGATGGCCTACTCCTGCTCCTATTTCTTATGTTCTTATGTACCCTATATGTAACTGCAACACTATATCCCGCACCCTTGCCTTTCCTTCACCCCTATGTACTTTATGAATGGTATATTTTGTTTGTATAGTGCGCAAGAAACAATACTTTTCACTGTATCCCAATACATGTGAAATAATAAATCAAATTAAAACCATGGCAGGGGTACACTGTCAACAGGACCAAAAGGTCCTGCTGGCATGAAAGCTGGAAAATTCTGACAACAATGTTTTGGCCTTAACCGTTTCTGAGGTAGAGAACTTCACAGGGTTAACACTCTCTGGGTGAAGAAATTTCTCCTCATCTCAGTTTTAAATGCTTTACTCTGAATCCTCAGACTGTGACGCTTGCTCTGGACTTCCCCACCATTGGAAATATTCTTCCTGCATCTACCCTGTCTAGTCCTGTTAGAATTTTGTAGGTTTCTATGAGGTCCCACCCCCTCATTCTTTTGAAATCCTACCAACATATCCTAAACTGACCCAATCTCACCAATTACTTTAGTCTCGCTATCCCAGAAATCAGGCTGGTAAACCTTTTCTGCACTCCCCACATAGCAAAAGCATCTTTTCCTATGTTCCTATGTCCTCGTGTGGCTTTTGCTACCAAATAAACCTGTTGGACTCTAACCTGGTGTTGTGAGACTTCTTACTGTGTTTATCCCAGTCCAACACTGGCATCTCCACATCATGCCTATATTTCTTCCTCAGATAAGGGGACCAAAACTGCACACAATATTCCAGATATTGTCTCACCAAGGCCCTGTATAACTGCAGCAAAACATCCCTGTTACTGTATTCAAAGCCTCTCACTATGAAGACCAACATACCATTTGCCTTCTTTACCGCCTGCTGCACCTGCATGCTTACTTTCAGTGACTGGACAAGGACACCCAAGTCTTGTTGCACATTCTCCTCTCTCAATCAATAGCCATTCAGATAACAATCTTCCTCCTTGTTTTTGCTACCAAAGTGGATAACCTTACATTTATCCACAGTATACTGCATCTGCCATGTATTTGCCCAACAAGTCACACTGAAGCTTCTATGCCTCCTCCTCACACTCACCCTCCCACCCAGCTTTGTGTCATCTGCAAATTTGGAGATATTATATTTAGTTCCATCATCAAAATTATGAATATATATATATATATATATATATAGTGAATAGCTGGGGTTCTACACTGATTCCTGTTGTACCTCACTAGTCACTGCCTGCCATTTGGAAAAAGACCCGTTTAATTCTGACTCTTTGTTCCCTGTCTACCAACCAGTTTTCTTTCCACCTCAGTGCACTACTTCCAATCCCAAGTGCTTTAATTTTACATGCTACTCTCTTATGCTAATCTAATTTTACATGCTAATCTTTTACATGCTAATCCCTGTTGAAAGGCTTCTGAAAGTCCAAATAAACAATTCACTGGCTCTCCCTCATCAATTTGAAGAATGCCAATAGATTTGTCAAGCACAATTTCCCTTTCATAAATCCATGCTGACTTTGTCTAATCCTGCCACTGCTTTCTAAGTGATCTGCAATTAAATCTTTTAAAATGGATTCTAGCATTTTCCCCAGAACTGAAGTCAGGCTGACTGGCCCCGTTAATTTGGTTGTTTATTGATGGAGTTTAACCCTGATGAGTGTGAGGTAATTCATTTTGGTAGGACAAACTTGAATGTGGATTACAGGGTCAACGGCAGGGTTGTTTACTCAGAGAATGGTTGGGGTGTGGAATGCACTGCCTGCTGTGATAGTGGAGTTGGACACTTTGGGAACTTTCAAGCTGTTATTGGATAGGCACATGGAACACACCAGAATGATGGGGAGTGGGATAGCTTGATCTTGGTTTCGGACATAGCTCGGCACAACATCGAGGGCCGAAAGGCCTGTACTGAGCTGTACTGTTCTATGCTCTATTCGATTCACTAATCCCCTTTAGGGAAGGAAATCTGCCATCCTGACCTCCTCTGGCCTACATATGACTCCAGAGCCACAGCAATGTGGTTGACCCTTAGCAATCCTCTTAAACGGCCTAGCAAATCACTCAGGTCAAGGGCATTTAGGAATGAGCAATAAATTCAGTCAGTGGTGCTCACATACCATGAATGAACAGAAACAGAACAGGTTGAGCACTTCCAGTGTATGGGCTGAGAATGTGAATCACAGTCACACATACACTGACCAAGTCTTTTCTGGATTTTGGAATTCTCTGGATTGTACAATGATGCTAGAATGTCTAACCACAACTGTATAAACTGAAAGACACCATAAACATCCATTTTTACCTGAAGCATAAGTAATGATAAAACATAATAAAGCTGTATGAAAATTGTTCTATATATTCAAATACTTATTCTTCCATGTTTCTGCTCTGAAAGTACTATGATAAAATGATGAAGCACTCAAGCCAAGATGCATGGTGATTGACAGGAATTGGTCGTCATGCCTCATCGGCGCACTCTGAGGGAACCACCAGCACTGGTTATGTCTCTGCAGACAGTGAATTTGACAAGACTAAAACAGTTTAGGGCTGCCTCGCACACAGGCAGGTATCTCCTGAGTGGGCAAGGGGCTTGGAGTGTGCTTTGTGGAGGTGGGGGAAATGGTGCAGATTGTGGAGCCCGTGGGACATTCTTAATCATCCCCCACCATCCAAAGGATGCTTATCCAGAATACATCCCTGAAGTATGCCATGCATCTCTTGGCTTTGTTGCTGTGTTTCCTGCTCTTGTCAGTGTTGCCTTTCGTCAGACTCATTTGGGCTTTGCTTTTGAAAAATCTAATTTGTTAACTTCTTGCTGTTTAAAGCCCAATGGTTCCAATGGTAGCCCTGTGGCCTAAGTCAGACACAAAGGCTGGAATCTTACTGCCCAGCCTGCCATGGGAATCGGAGCGGGTGAGGGGCAGATCACAGGAAGATCTGTTGACCTTGGACGGAATTTAATGGTTTCAGGATGAGCGAGGCCATAAAATCCTGCCCAAGGACTTGACAGGCAGAAATTCTAAAGTAAAGACAAACTACTGCAGATGCTGGAATTTGAAAGGAAAACAGAAAGATCTGGCAAATCTCAGTAGGCCTGACCGCATCTGTGGAGAGAGAATAAAGCCAATGTTTTGAGTCTAGATGACCCCTCATCAGAGTTCTGACATCTCAAACTCGTGCTGTCAGACCTGCTGAGATTTTCCAGCCTTTCCTGTTGAGGCAGGAATTTTAGCTGGACATTAGAATGCTGGGTTCTGCCCAGATTCCAGCTGATTAGAACTTGGCAGAAGTGCCTGGGATAGGTGAACCTTTCTATCTGCTGCAGGCACAGCTCTTGGTAAGGAAGTTGAGCCAGAGAAAGTAAGTCTGATTGGCCTCAGTTACCCTGACACCACCACACTTGGATTGGTGAAATAGACATGGCAGGCAGGTCTCCTCAACACTCTGGGGTCCCACTCTGGAGCTCCCCAGGCAAGAAAGCTGGCACAATGAGGATCTTTGGCACACTTATAAAGGGGACCGGTTAAGCTGCTTTCCTCAAAACCCATATCTATTCAAAGTTTATGTAAAAGTCTTGGGTGGAGTAATTTATGTTTATTTACTAAACTTCATTGCTTGGATTTGCTACCTGTGACACACTTTTCTCAAACTTGTCCTGCCAGTATAGTTACCTAATGACCTTGGCTAATGCTACCAGCTGTAGAGCAAGAAGCTTTCCTGTGTCTTTGTTGCTCAGGAACCTGCCACTGGAAGTCAAGTGAAGTGACATTAGACACACTGGCACAGTCAGCAGTGTAAAAGCAGGTTTTATGCTGCAATTATAGTGATGGAGCTGTGCCGAGGATTTTCGTTACATTATTGTAACCTTGGAGCTAATTGATCACCAATTGGCCTCACTCCATTTGACACTCTACATAAACTCTTCTTAGCACATGCGGGCTATCGGTCAAGGAGAGTAATTACTTTTTAATTTCAAACAATTCATTGCAATCTCTTTGTTGCTGAGGTTGGAGTGGGTGTCTTCAGTGTGAATGTGGGAGCGAGTTTAGTATGGAAGCCTTCTCTGTTCTTCAATGAATATCAATATACTTCAATGTCCATCAAAATATCCCTTGAAGGACGATACCTTTGAGAATATAGAATTCCACCAGCACTACATTGATATGTTAATTTAGATTACGTACATCAGGATCTTGGTCCCAAATGGTCTCCTCCTTGATAGCAGGACTCCTTGTGAACTGGTAGCATCACTCTGGAAGAAAACTTAAGGAATAATCCTCCCAATTCCTTGGTTGCTTTATGGATTTCCTCAAAACCCATATCTATTCAAAGTTTATGTAAAAGTCCTGGGAAGAGTAATTTATGTTTATTTACTAAACTTCATTGCTTGGATTTGCTACCTGTGACATCACTTTTCTCAGACCTGTTCTGCCAGTATAGTTACCTAATGTCCTCAGAGAGCCTTTCTACTCTTTCTCCTGAATACAATTAGATTAATTTCACAGTAATTTGTATAGGTTGCTGAATGCAGATCAACTTGCACTCTCCTTCAACTGAGCACATGCAAATACCTGCTGCCCCTGTCCAATGTCGCTGGTACAGTAACACCTTGATATTTAAAATGCTCAACTTTCCCCTCCCCATCTCTGCAACTTCCTTCATTCCTACCACCCTCTATTCTCCTCCAGTTCTGACCTCTTACACTATGGCCATTGGTGGCCATGCATTCAGTTGCCTAGGCTCCAGGATTTCCTCCCAAAATCTCTCTATTTCTCCCTTTTCCTTTCAGGGTGCTACTACAAAATCTACCATTTTGTCCAAGCTTTTGGTCGCCTGCCCTAATATTTCCCTACATAGCACAGTTTCACAGTTTGTTTTATAATATTTCTATGGAGCACCTCAGGACATTTCATTCTGTTAAAGATGCTATATAAATATAAGTTGTTAAATGTGTTATGTAATTGCATGTTGTTGTATCTTGCGTAGCTGTCTTCACTATTTGAAGAAACATTTTCCACATTTTTTGCTTCCATCTGACCATTTCTTTAAACTTTGTGGAAAGTGCATACATAGTGACATTTGATTTTAACTAGTTCTCTAATGACATAACAACCAATGCTTTAATGTCACACGGTCAGCTTTCATTTGATATTGTCACTTTCCATTCTGTCAATGATCAGAAAACTTGTCGTATGGCTTTCTTGGGAGGTTGTTGGCATCACTCCATTCCAGAGGTGTGTGGAGGATGGACCATGGGGCGGCACGGTGATTAGTGGTTAGCGCTGCTGCCTCACAGCACCAGAGACTCAGTTTGGATTTCCCACTTGGGTTGCTGTCTGTGTGGAGTTTGCACATTCTCCCCATTTCTGCTTAGGTTTCCTCCGGGTGCTCTGGTTTCCTCCCACAGACTGAAAGAGGTGCTGGCTAGGTGCAATGTCCCGGAGTGTGGCGACTAGGGGAATTTCACAGTAATTTCATTGCAGTGTTAATGTAAGCCTTACTTGTGACAAATAATTTTTTTTTACTTTACTTTCAGCAGTCTACTTCTCAGCATTAATATCATTCACAGTGATGAACACAAAAATAAGAAATGAAGCAAGAGTCATGTTGTGTTTTTAGATGTCTCAGTGTTTAAAAATTCATTTCTTTTTCACTCCAGATATTCTAAAGTTGATAATTCTTTTTTCTTTCCTGAATTCAAGATACTGAAACCCTCCATCCAATTCCATTCTTCCCATACACAGTTAAGCACTTGATCCCCTGTCAACATGCACACAGTTAAAGCTATTAATATTCTATTTCATTGCTTAAGTTTGATTTTTCAGATACTATCTCTTAACAGCAGAATACAGAACGTACCAGGTTTCAGAGCAAGGTTCTTCCTAAAACAGTTGGTATTTTGGACAGGGGACAGTAGTAGACTCCTTGTTGTTAAAATATGTCACTTTTTACAGCTAAACCTATGCTAAAGAATTTGATTACAGAGGAGGGAGGAAACATGCTGCTTTCTCTCTTGGCTGCTGTTCCATGATCCCAGATGCAAGGAAGATCCAAGGCATCTGGGTAACTTGGCAGCTATAGTTGGCAACGAGCACAAGATGTTTTGCTTTTGCTCTTCATTGCAGTCAAATGTGGGTTGCTAATCTTACAATTATCACTGTGGGTTAAAGTAAAAAGGTAGGCCTCAAGAACCACCACAGCCATTATGGGGATTGAACCTCTGCTGTTGATGTTAATTTGCACCATATTCTTAACCAACTGAGCTACTTGTTGAGCTAGTTGTCTCCACGGCCAATGAATAGATGTTCCCTAGAGTAAAAGATAATCTGTACATTAGATTAAGGATAAACAAAAAGTGATAATTTCATCTAATCCAGTTCTCGTCCTGCATCTAGTGGTGCAGTAAAGCAGACTTCCATCGTTTTCCATGGCTAGTAATTCTGGGAACAGGTCAGTAGTCTGCCGCCAGAAGCTTGTAGCTTGAGAGGCACCACTCCCCATCAAGAGTGGCTGACCAGGAGTCTCTCCTTGGCATGTTTGGAAGGATTTGCAAGTTGACCAAGTTATGAGTGCACCTTCCTTAGCCATCATATCCTGATGGGATTCGAACCAGAGCTTCTGGCTCAGGGGTCGGGCCTGTGCCCACTCTGCCACAATGTCTCCTGATAATTGTTTACTGTTATCATAAATAAGGTGACTAAATATGGAAAAAGGTCTGTGTGTTAAACAAGTTTATCTTTTCAAGATGTCTCTTTGGGGTAGTCTGTATCATAACACTTTACCCTCATGTATAACCTCAGTTGTGATATGCAGTGGCTTTTCATTTTTAAAGTGATATTTTCATCATTTGGATCATCACTTAGAACCATAGAAAATTACAGCTCAGAAACAGGCCTTTTGGCCCTTCTTGTCTGTGCCAAACCATTTTTTGCCTAGTCCCACTGACCCTTATTTGAACCATATCCCTCCATACCCCTCTCATCCATAAACCCGTCCAAGTTTTTCTTAAATGTTAAAAGTGACCCCGCACTTAACACTTTATCTGGCAGCTCATTCCACACTCCCACCACTCTCTGTGTGAAGAAGCTCTCCCTAATATTTCCTTTAAACTTTTCTCCTTTCACCCTTAACCCAAGCCCTCTGATTTTTTTTCTCCCCTAGCCTCAGTAGAAAAAGCCTGCTTGCATTCACTCTATCTATACCCATCAAAATCTTATACACCTCTATCAAATCTCCCCTCGTTCTTCTACACTCCAGGGAATAAAGTCCTAACCTATTCAATCTCTCTCTGTAACTCAGCTTCTCAAGTCCTGGCAACATCCTCGTGAACCTTCTCTGCACTCTTGCAACCTTATTTACACCCTTCCTGTAACTAAGTGACCAAAACTGTACACAATACTCTAAATTTGGCCTCACCAATGCCTTATATAACCTTACCATAACACTCCAACTTTTATACTCGATACTCCAATTTATAAAGGCCAATGAACCAAAAACATGCTTTACGACCCTATCCACTGTGACATCACTTTTAGGGAATTCTGTACCTGTATTCCCAGGTCCCTCTGTTCAACTGCACTCTTCAGAATCCTACCATTTACCCTGTACGTTCTACTTTGATTTGTCCTTCCAAAGTGCAATACCTCATATCTGTCTGCGTTAAATTCCGTTTGCCATTTTTCAGCCCATTTTTCTAGTTGGTCCAAATCCCTCCGCAAGCTTCAAAAACCTTCTTCACTGTCCACTACACCTCCAATCTTTGTATTATCAGCAAATTTGCCAATCCAATTTACCACATTATCATCCAGATCATTGATATAGATGACAAACAACAATGGACCCAACACCGATCTCTGCGGCACACCACTAGTCACAGGCCTCCACTCAGAGAAGCAATCCCCCACAATCACTCTCTGGCTTCTTCCATTGAGCCAGTGTCTAATCCAATTTACTACCTCCCCATGTATACCTAACTTTTGTGAGACATCGCTGCTGCGGAGCTTTTTTGGTGACAAGCTTTCACTGTGCCAGTGTCACGTTTTATTTAGTATGAAAGTTTTTACCACAGTCTAAGAAAAAAATCATCATGTTTGAAACAGTTATTGTGCCAGCCTTTGTGTGCAAAGTAAAATCTTTTTTTAAGGTACTCCACTCATTTCTACACTGGTCCAGTCAGCATGACTTGACATGGTTGTACTTGAAAATTCAGAGAACTGTCTCCCAACTAGATTTGAGTAATAATTGAATGGGTCATTGTGAGTTGCCTAAAACCAGTTCCTTGTTGAGAACGGAAACCACTTCATTGTGACCACATCAGACTCCCACAACAATGTCATTTTGATTCATGGCAATGTAGTAAGAATCTCAAGTGTATTTTGGGAACATGAAAATGTCTTTGGGCACAGCAAACTCTTACATTTTATCCACTTACTGTCTCATAATATCTCTCAGGCATGCAACTGGCATGTGGATTACCTGGTTTTCACTTCTATTCCTAATGGCAGTTAGGTGTTATGTCTGGGGAGCAGACGGTGGCACAGTGCTTAGCACTGCTGCCTCACAGCGCCAGGGACCGAGGTTCAATTCTGGTCTTGGGTCACTGTCTGTGGAGTCTGCACATTCTCCCCGTGTCTGTGTGGGTTTCCTCCGGGTGCTCCGGTTTCCTCTAACAGTCTGAAAGTTGTGCTGATTAGGTGCATTGGCCATGCTAAATTCTCCTTCAGTGTATCAGAACAGGTGCCGCAGTGTGGTGACTTGGAGATTTTCACAGTAACTTCATTGCAGTGTAACTGTAAGCCTACTTGTGATACTAATAAATAAACTATGAAAACTTTAACTTTAAACTTTAAGAACTGTAGCAAGTTGGAAACTTCAGGCGGGATTTTCTGCTCCTCCAGTTGCCTGTTTTTTGGCAGTGGAGGTGAGTTGCCATTGGCTGGCAATGGGATCTTCCTGTCCCGCCGCATTTTACATTATTCACCGGTTGCACTGCTGAGGAACCGGCCGCATGGAGTCACCATCAGCAAGAACAGAAAATTCCACTGCCGGGAAGGGCTGGAAAATTCAGTCCCTAGTCCTTTGTCCCTTCACGAGTTGTATCTGGTACCTGCATAACCTCAATTTTTTTTCTCCTAACTTCCCTATTTAAAATTTTTGCCCCCTTATATTTATACCCTTTCCAATAATATCTCAAATGTCTTTCAGAATCTTCAAATTTTAAATTAGGTCACTTTTAAGTTTGCATTTTCTCAGGAAAAAACAGACTAATTTTCAATTTCCTTTACAAGTGAAATTATTTGAATTGCAGACCTTGATGCCGTTTCAGGGACAATTACCCTGTGTTGATTAGATGGCCAGATGTGCCCAATGCTGCAGCTGTGCTCGGACCAATGCCTGACACAACAACAGTACAATCGCATTCTGCTTTATACTCCCCGCCTCTGGCGGCATTACACAGAATTTTATTTGTATTTCTTCCAGAAGTCAAACATTAGGCAGAAGTTTTATTCATGTAATTGCTGTAACTCTCCTTTCCATGACCGACTTGAGGGCTGAATTTTTAACAAGGTTCCCCTAATCGCTGTCTGTGACGTTGACAAAAGGTCTGCAGAAACCTACGCTGTTTCTCCAGAGTTTTCACAGATCCTCCTGATTAAGCTAAAGTGAATGATGGGGTGAGACTCTGCCAGAATTCGCTGTCAGCACCTATTTAACCAGTTCCCTTTTGGTTTGTTGTATATTATCCATGCACAATTACGACTAACTCACCCAATTTCCTACCAAACACTTATCCCTCACTTTTAAAAATAAAACAAACAATTTTCACAATGTTGTTTATGGGAACTTGCTGTCCACAAATTGATTGTTGAGTTTCTTCATGCTTCCTACATTATGACTACTCTTCAAAACTTTTAATTAGCTGTAAAGTGCTTTGGGACATCCTGCAGTTATAAAAAGCACTACTTAAATGCAAGCAGCTTTCTTTCCTAATACACCAATGTAAAAAATCTTTGTTTTGTTGCCATGCCTGACCCAGGCACTTATGGAATTGTTTTGTGTTATTACTTATGAAGAAGTATTTTGGCATGCACTTGCAATGCCAAGGCATATGTGCCAAATGCTGGAAAATGGGATTAGAATAGCTGGGTGGCTTGATTTTGACTGATGCAGACATGATGGGCCGAAGGGCTTTTTTCTGTGCTGTAGACCTCAGAGGGGGGCAGTGGGGGGGGGGGGGCAACCTTGAGGCCATGCTCGCAGTCTGTGGGATTGGCATTGGGGCTGTACATTCGGTGAAATGCTACTGCCATTCCTGCGGGCAGCGAGCATGATTTTCGTCACCCCTTGCCAGTGATGTAATCAGGTTCAAGCCCATAGCAATACATGCTTTTAAATATATTTAAAGAACCCCCCCCCCCCCCCCCCGCATTTGATTTGACTCCCTGCCGTATATTCAAACACACTGACGTGACATCACATTGGCGAGGTTTACAACAGGTTCACCCAGATGTGAACCTGTCTTGGAGATCACCCGAAGGGCTTAAGGGTGAATAGAGCCCCTGGGGAAGAGAGACATGGCCAGGCAGTGCCCTAGTAGTGCTCCTGCGATTCCCCCAGCACAGGTTGGCATTGCCAGTGCCAACTTATACCAGTGCTATGGGTGGAACCCAGTGAATTTCCTTGTGGGAAAGGGGGGGGGTTGGTGGGAATATTTGTTGTGGTGGGTGGGAGCGGATGTGGGAGCTGGGCTTGCCGGGGCAACGGCCGATTGGTGAGATGGGATAGGTGGGCTTGGGGCTGTGCTGGGATTGACTGTGGGTGTTGGGAGGACGGGGAAGGGGTCTGAGGATGGAGGAGGGGGTGTGAACACATGTCCAATTGGGGAGGAAGGGGGAGGAGGGAGACCATGTGGGACCTCCGTGGTGGGCTGGGGGGTAGTCATTGTTTGTTCTGGGGTGCCCCAGTGTGTTGAGGCCCTGCCCCCCTACTTGGCAAGGTGAAACACACCCAGCTGTATTTTTGAGGCAGAGTGTACTAAGATCTGGAGGTAAAACCATTATGATTCTCTGGAGAGAAATACAGTATTTTCTTGTCGGAACCAGCACGCCACTATTTTCTGGTAAGATTTTGCCCTATGACTCTACTTTGGTGTCATAATACATAATTGCTTTTGAAAACAAAAATGGATCTTTCCTTGTTGAATTAAGTGGTATTAATGTAAAATGCCAGGCATTTCAGTAAACTGATATATTCGTGGACTTTGAAACTTATTTTAACAACTAAATAAGTTTGAGAAAAGAGTTACTTTTCAACTGTGAAATATCAGCAAAATGTCTACACTGAATAGCTTTTTGCAGAAGTATGAAGTGATCTGATCTTCTGATACACCATACAAGGTATTTTACCCATTATCTCACCCTTGCGATTTAGCTGACTGGAAATGAGACTACTTTTTCTGAGAACATTTGCGCAAACAGGATCAGTGAAGAAACTGCCTTCTCACTGTGGGCGAGACCAAGTTGAGCATTGAAAGCATCTACACTGATTCAAGTTATCCAACACCCATGCTTGCAAGAAGTATCCCACTGTTTGTCCTTGGCTTAGCAACAAGCAGACTTGGATGTTTTCCACAAAATTGAGAATGTTGATAATTTAAGATAAACCTTGGATCATTTCGTATTTGTAACCATTTCTCACCATAAAACACTAGCAGCGAATAACTTGGGATTTAAGATTCATGGTGTTTGAACCCAGCTTTAGTGCTAGGATCGGCCTAATGGGAACTCTGTCAGATTTTCCAGGGTGGGGGAAGTTTGCTAATTTTGATTAATGACAGGGTTGAATTCCTGGAACTATGATAAAGGAAACAGTAAAACGCAAAGGAGATTTCCTGCTCTGGAGTGGGTAGTATCATAGAATGCCTACAGTGCAGAAGAAGGTCATTCATCTCATCAAGCCGGCACTAACAATCCTACCCAGGCCCTATCCCCGTAACCCCACGTATTTACCCTGCTAATCCTCCTGACACTAATGGTCAATTTAGCACAGCCAATCCACCTAATCTTTGGACTGTGGGAGGAAACTGGGGCACCCAAAGGAAACCCATGCACACATGGGGAGAATATGCAAACTCCACACAGTCATTCGAGACTGGAATTCAACCTTTGTCTCTGGTGCTGCAATTTTTAAAAAATTATTCATTTGTGGGACATGGGTGCCGCTGGCTGGCCAGTATTTAATGCCCACCCCTAGTTGCCCTTGGAGAGCAGTTGAGAGTCAGCTGCATTGCTGTGGCTCTGAAGTCACATGTAGGCCAGGCCGGGTAAGATTTCCTTCCCTAAAGGACATTAGTGATGCAGCAGTGTTTACCACTGTGCCACCGTGCCACCCCCAGGACCCCCTTGGAAACATTCTGCAACATTGTCCATTATCCTCTTTTTAAGGAAGGCAAGAAAATCAAACTAGGAAATGCTTCTTCAGGAGACACAAACCATGACCTAGGCCTGGATCCTTATGTGGTGCATGCTGGCTTTAAAACAAAATGGGATTTAGGCAGGTCCAGCATTTGTTGTCCATTCCTAACTGCCCTTGAACTGAGTGACTTTTTAGGCCAGTTAAGAGTTAACCACATTGCAGTGGGTCTGGAGTCACATATAGGCCAGATCAAGTAAGGACAGTGAATTTATTTGAGAATCAGATGAGTTTTTAAGTTTATTAATGAATTTGAATTAAACCAGAGCATTAGCCTGACCGCCAAGATCACTGGTCTAGTGACATTCCCACTATCTCCCCAAGACAATCCCCCTTTCACTATATGTGTCAGCTGCTACTGTTCCACCAGGCTGGGAGTGAGAAAACTCCCTCAGTTCTGACATAGTCCCCTTGGTAACAGGATTTAAAGGGACTCTGCAGGCAAAGTAATTACAAAGATATTACCAACCAATTTGGTTGATAAATCTGTTATGTTTTTAATTAAAGACAAATTTAAATGAATTATTTCAGTGAAGGTTCAGAGATTTGTTACAAATTGACTCCTGCCTGAGGGTTTATGGATCCTAAATTGTATAGGAGACAGAATAAGCACATTAAAAATAATATGCCCAGTGACGTGTCAAAGTCTTAATTTCCTGATGGTATTAAGCCATTATAAGAACATAAGAACATAAGAAATAGGAGCAGGAGTAGGCCAACTAGCCCTTCGAGCCTGCTCCACCATTCAATAAGATCATGGCTGATCTGTCGTGGCTCAGTTCCACATTCCCGCCCTCTCCCCATAACCCTTAATCCCCTCTCTCATCAAAAACCCATCAACCCGCGTCTTAAAAATATTTAGCGAGGCAGCCTCCACCACTTCAACGGGCAGAGAATTCCAGAGATTCACCACCCTTTGAGTGAAGAAGTTCCTCCTCAACTCTGTTCTAAACTGCCCCCCCTTTATCTTGAGGCTATGCCCCCTAGTCCTACTATCCTTTGTGAGCGGGAAGAGTCTCTCCACCTCTATCCTATCCATCCCATTCATCATCTTATACGTCTCAATGAGATCTCCCCTCATTCTTCTAAACTCTAACGAGTACAAGCCTAATCTATTCAGCCTCTCCTCATAGCTCAACCCCCTCAACTCCGGCATCAGCCTAGTAAACCTCCTCTGCACTCCCTCCAAGGCTAAAATATCCTTGCGTAAGTATGGCGCCCAAAACTGCACACAGTACTCCAGCTGCGGCCTCACCAATGCCCTATACAGCCGCAGCAAGACCTCCCTACTTTTATATTCAATCCTCCTCGCTATGAAGGCCAGCATCCCATTCGCCTTCCTGACCACCTGCTGCACCTGCAAGCTGGGTTTTTGCAACTCATGCACAAGGACCCCGAGGTCCCTCTGCACCGTCGCCTGCTGCAGTTTTTCTCCACGTAAGTAATAATCCTTCGTACCATTATTCCTACCAAAGTGGACCACCTCGCACTTGCCAACATTAAATTCCGTTTGCCATTTCCTGGCCCATTCGCTCAGCCTATCTAGATCCTTCTGTAGACTCTCCCCACCCTCCGCACAATTTGCCTTTCCACCAATTTTGGTGTCATCAGCAAATTTCGACACCCTACACTCGGTTCCCTCCTCCAGATCATCTATATAAATGGTAAATAGCTGAGGCCCCAGCACCGACCCCTGGGGCACTCCACTAGTCACCATCAGCCAATCCGAATAGCGCCCATTGACCCCCACTCTCTGCCTCCTATTTGACAACCAGTCCTCTATCCACGCTAACACCCTACCCCCAACTCCATGCCCCCTGACCTTCTGTAATAACCTCTTGTGAGGTACCTTGTCAAACGCCTTCTGAAAATCCAGAAAGACCACATCCACCGGCTCTCCTCTATCCACCGCCCTAGACACATCCTCATAGAACTCCAGTAAATTTGTCAGACGCGACTTCCCTTTAAGGAAACCGTGCTGCGTCTGCTCTATCAAGCAGTTCCCCTCAAGATGCCGCGCTATTTCCTCCTTGATGACGGATTCTAACATTTTACCTACAACAGACGTTAAACTAACAGGCCTATAATTCCCCGCCTTTTGCCTGGCACCCTTCTTAAACAACGGCGTAACATTAGCCATTTTCCAATCTTCCGGCACTTCCCCGGAATCCAGCGACGTCTGGAAAATAACCACCAATTATTCATTTAAAAAAATTACAATAACTTGCTAATGGGCTGAGCCCCATCGTACAATACATCACCAAGACTGACAAAGGTAGGAGAGAACATTAGTCTCTGTATATATGTGTGTGTGTGTGCGCAAATATGTCAGTGTGTGTATATGCATATGTATGTGCATATCTGTGTGTACATGTCTCTGCATATCCACTTGTGCATGTGAGTGTATATGTATTCTGGTGGCATGCTGGCACAGTGGTTAGCATTGTTGCTTCACAGTGCCAGGGACTCTGGTTCAATTCCCAGTTTGGCTCATTGTTTGTGTGGAGTCTGCATGTTCTCCCTGTGTGGGTTTCCTCTGGGTGCTCAGTTTCCTCCCACAGTGAAAAGATATGTGGGTTAGGTTGATTGGCCATGCTAAATTGACCCTAGTGTCGGGGGATTAGCAGGGCAAATACATGGGGTTACAGGGACAGGGATTGTTGTCAGTGCAGACCTGATGGGCCTAATGGCCTCCTTCTGCACTGTAGGGATTCTATGTACAATACATCACCTACAGAGGTAGGAGAGAAGATTAGGTTGAATGAAGAATTAATGGTTAGGTGATAACTTGCCTGAATTTAAAAGCTGATTGACTATTTGAATTATTCTTCTCCTTGTACTGCACCAGCATATGAACTCATTGGCAAAAAAAATGTTGGATGAAAAGGGGTCAAATGCCACAGGTAAAATAATATTTCCATTCCCGTGGGAACACACTATTGGATAACTGTTCCACCTTCTCCATCAGTAACGGTGCCTTGTTTCAGTATTTTGACAAGATGTGATTTTAAGTAACATTGAGGAGGTAACTTTAGTCGCAATGTTAGCAAAAATTGAAACCCATAACCTTGAATGAAAAGGAAGGTGCTTATATTTATTTTTTATTATTATGTTAATGTTTTGACAGATTAATTATGGTCAGTTTTCAGGATGTACTAAACAAAGAATGTACTGCTGACTATTGAGATCCGGTCAGACAGTATCTTTTTGTTGGTGAGGGGAACTGGAGAACATTAACGATGGATTGAGTCAGCGCAGATCTGAACATCAGAGAGGATGTTTAATTAGGAGAGAGAGAGAGACTGAAGCTTTGATTAGTTTTAATCAGTGAGGATAGCATTTGCTTGATGTAAGGTCAACAAAAGCCATGAAGCTCAAGTGTGGAAACAGGTGTATGTCAATATCAGAATAGAAATTAGAAACATTCCCTAAGTCATTGGGGTTTTTACCTGTGATGCGCCCCATGAGATCAATGAGGAATCACTGATTGATCTCTCTGTGCTCATTGAAGACGAGTCCCCCTGGTAATGGGCAGTGGCCTGCGCAGCTGGAACTCATGACCTGGGCCTGCTGAACTGTAGCTCCAGGGAGGGACTAGCGTGTTCGCCTTGGTAGTGATTTCACTTTACATTCTGTAGTGAACTATGTTCTTTATGAGTCGAGGTTTCTGATTCAGCAGTCACAGTAATTTGCTTTTATATTGGCGAGCATGTTGGCAGTGGACATCCGTTGGAAGTGCAGAGAGCAGGCAGGCCCTGGCGTCAGGTAGCATTGACCTAATACCAGCAGTGCAATTTTAGAACTTAATCCTCCAGTTGACACCCTCTCTTAATCTTGCATAGCTGAACAGAATAGCAGGAAAGAGTCCCCCTTCCACAGCAACACTATTTAAAGAGATCATCAGCTAACTGAAGAATAGCTGCAAGTTATGGGAAGGCGATAGCCTAATGGTATTAATTAATTGGTATTAATTAATTGGCTAGACAATTAATCCAGAAACTCAGCTAATGTTCTGGGGGCTCGGGTTCGAAGCCCACCACAGCAGCTGGTGCAATTTTGATTCAATAAAAAAAGTCTGGAATTAAGAATCTACTGATGGCCATGAAACCATTGTCAATTAATGAACCCATCTGGTTCACTAATGTCCTTCAGGAAAGGATATCTGCCATCCTTACCTGGTCTGGCTGAGATGTGACTCCAGAACCACAGCAATGTGGTGGACTTGCAACTGCCCTCGGGCATCTAGGGATGGGCAATAAATGCTGGCCAGCCAGCGATGCTCCATGTCCCACGAATGAATGAAAGAAAAAGGTTGACTTCTTCTGTTTGTTGCTATGATCCTACAAACACTTGGTGCTTTCTATAGTTGCTTTAAGTTGCAGAAGGGAATGTTGCAGTCGGTGTTGAAGGACTTTTTGCTGATTTCAAGGCTTCTGCGCAGAGCAGTTAATCCCCAATATGGGTACACATGTCAGCATTTCTTTTGGAATACAGCATAACTTGGAGAACGAATGGAGCCTACCTAGAGCCAGAAAAGAACTGTATTGCCATTGGCTAGTAAAGTGATGTGCCAAGAAACTTTAATGCATCTGGCTCCTTCCAGGCTGAAACAGGGGATATTTGCGACATCAAACTTATAAATTTTAAGAGTTAGACAGGGTAGATTCAGAAAGAATGTTCCCGATAGTGGGGGAGTCCAGAACTAAGGATCATAGCTTGAGTATAAGGGGTAAATCTTTTAGACCTGAGCTGAGGAGGAGTTTCTTCACCCAGAAGGTGGTGAATGTGTGGAATTCACTCCCATAGAATGTAGTTGAGGCCAAAACTTTGTCTGATTTCAAGCAGAAATTAGATATAGCTCTTGGGGCAAAAGGGATCGAGGGATATGCGGGGAAAGGGGTTCAGGATATTGAATTCGATGATCAGCCGTGATCAAGATGAATGGCGGAGCAGGCTTGAAGGGTCAAATGGCCTATTCCTGCTTTTAGTTTCTATCTTACTGTTTACCGGTTATTGAGTCTCTTTTGTCAAGCAAAGCTAACTACAGGTAAGCAGGTGGAGCAGATGTATGGCTTCCCCGTAGTGCAGAGTGCCATTGATTGCAGGCATCGCTTTGCCAGCACTGCACGACAATTCTGCCCTAGAGCGGAACTAAGCAGGATTCCATTCTCAGTGTCCAGCTAGTGTGTGACCATAGGCAGTGAATCAGGCAAATCAATGCCTGATATCATGGCAGCAGCAACGACACCTTCATTCTGTTATAGTCCACTGCGTCCAGTACACTGAATCAAAGAGCAGCTGCTGAGAGACAAGGAATTATTGCTGAGGACTTGCTACCGGGACGTGATGGATTGAGTTAATGGGAGAGGCTGGATAGACTGGGACTTTTTTCTCTGGAGCATAGGAGGTTGAGGGGTGATCTTATAGAGGTCTATAAAATAATGAGGGGCACAAATCAGCTAGATTGTCAATATCCTTTCCCAAAGATAGGGGAGTCTAAAACTAGAGGGCATAGGTTTAAGGTGAGAGGGGAGAGATACAAGAATGTCCAGAGGGGCAGTTTTTTCACACAGAGGGTAATGAGTGTCTGGAACAAACTGCCAGAGATACTAGTAGTAGTAGTAGAGCAAAAAACATTTAGATAGTTACGTGGGTACGATGAGTGTAGAGGATATGGGCCAAATGTAAGCAATTGGGATTAGTTTAGGCGTTTGAAAAAAAAGGGCAGCATGGACAAGTTGGGCCGAAGGGCCTATTTCCATGCTGTAAAGCTCTATGACTCTATGACATTGTTGATGACTCCATTTCAAGTACTTGCTCAACTGCTTTTTGAAAGCCATGAATAGACGTGCTTCACCACCCTTTCAGTCATGCGTTCCTTACCATAAGCACAGGTGCATGAAAGGTTTCCCTTGTGTCACCCCTCTTTGCCAATCACCTTGAATTAGTGGGGGAAATTGCCCAGTCATTCATGGCAGCAGGGTTCTCTGATCCCACTGGCAGCGCGCCCCTTCCTGTGGATTTCCCACCAGCGTGGGGTGACATCAATGCGAAATCTCATTGACATGGGGGGGGGAATCCAGAGAATCCCACTGCCAGTGAATGGCACGCCACCTCCTGCTGCCGAGAAGCACGCAGCTGGGAGGCCAGAGAATTCTTCCCTGATGTTCTCTGGTCCCTGTGGTAATGAGAACTGTCTTTCGTATTCTGTTTTTGCCTGGACCACTCTTAATTTTGAATACTTCTGTCAAATCCCCTCTCAACGTTCGCTTCTCTAAATAGAGCAAACCCCAGCTTCTGCAATCCATTCATGTCTCTGGACTCATTCAGGCAAACTTTTCCTGACCTTCTCTAGGGCCTTCATGCCCTTCGGAAATTGCAGTGCTCGCAATTGGACAAATAATCCAGTTGTGGGTAAACCAGCATTTTCTAAGGATTGAACATCACTGCCTTGCTTTTGTATGGCCATGTTTATAAAAGCACAGAATCCTGTATACGTATTGTCACGGCCAAGGACAAGGGGTCAAATGGCCTCTTCTCATTTGACACACCAGGTTTTATTTCTTGTTTTGGAAAAAGGATATTCTTGCGAATTTAGTGTGAAGTTAACTGTTTATGTGCTGTGATCATAAAGTAGCCAATTCTTGAGTTTAACAAAAAAGGTTAGTTTTATTATATTTAAACTAATCAGAGTAAAATAATGAAATATGCTGCAAAGTCCACTCACCTGCGGAAACATTCACGCAAAAATAAATCCAAGTCCAAACAAATCCCCACACACAAATAAAGGTTACAGAGTAGGGGAGTATAGATTTGCTGAGTTGGAGTGTGTAAAATCTATAAGATTATCACAGTCTGTCGCTGTTACGACCATGTGAGGATGGTTGTCAGGCTTCCCCTTTCTTTCTCACTCCTGGATTGATCGTGACAAGGTTTTTAGCAGTCTCTAAGGATGGATTAACTAGGGGAACATTCCTCCTCCTGCTTTTGGAGAATTGAATGGGAGACCCAAAACAGCTTTTATGGTGGTGGGATTTCCCCACTTGACTGTCCTCATCCCCACCTGCTAACGGGTATTGGCAGCCTGACTCCGCTGGAGTGAAGTGTTGCGGCGGGGGGGGGGTTCATTGAGGCCCCACAGGAGCCTGGGAGTAAGGGGGGGAGTTGCAGGATGCGGGGTTGTGGGGCTGGCTATCAATTGAGCTGGCCAGTGATCGGGAGGTCGGCGTTGCTCATGTGTCAATCTCCGCTGTGACAGATTGATGCAGTGACCTGCTCAGTGCGATGCTGCTGGCCTCTCCAGCAGGAACAGGCCCCACCCACAGCTTTTCATCATGACTCACGCTAGGGCTCTCTGTGTGGGAGATTCATTTTGGTAGACCCGCTGAAAAAAAAATAGGATTTACTCCAGTTTTCATGCGAATTTGGCACTTAGAAATTTTCAGGGAGAGTGCCACCCTTTGATTTTAAAAGTCAGAATTGCTATTTACATCTAATTGTCAATGCACATCAGATATTTAGAGGCACAGTAGAGGGCAACACAGTGGTTAGCACTGCTGCCTCACAGTGCCAGGGACCTGGGTTTGATTCCTGGCTTGGGTCACTCTCTGTATGGAGTTTGCACGTTCTCCTCATGTCTACATGGGTTTCGCCGGGTGCTCTGGTTTCCTCCCAATCCGGTTAGGTGCATTGGCCATGCTAAATTCTCCCTCAGTGTAGCACTGGAGTGTGGCAACTAGGGGATTTTCACAGTAGCTTCATTGCAGTGTTAATGTAAGCCTACTTGTGAGGCTAATAAATAAATGTTTTTGATTATTCCCCCCTCCACGTTAGATTATCCATTTAGGTCAACCTGAAGGCAACCCCTCCTCCCTCCCTCCCTCTCCCCTCTCTCATAGTCTGATGTTGTAAGACTTCTTATTGCGTCTACCTCAGTCCAGCGCAGGCATCTGCACATCATAGTTTGGAGTCTGTATTGGCCACAAGCTGAATTTAATGCATACAATTTAAAGACATAGGGAGTGGTAGTTTGCAGTCCCACTCTGGGACCGGAAATTCCTGACCAAGGATGTTTTGCTGGTCCGTCAAATTATCTTGATTTAGGCCATAGATTATAGTTTGTTGGTCTCCTCGGGGCAAAGCTATGGAGTTGAGTTCTTTCTTTGAAATGTGTGTGTACTGCAGAATGGGGACAAAGTCCAATTAGTAGACCGGGTCCAAACGTGTTGGGTGAAGGGGGAAAGAGAGAGAGGGGCAGGGAGGGCCCCATTTAACTTCTTGGCTGCTTGTACATGTTCCACTGGGGAAATGTGCTTAAAGCACACAAAAGAGTTTTCTTGTCATGTGAACTCCCTCTGCAACTGCCAGTAATTTAAACATAATTGTATATTTCGATTGTACCTTGATTAGCTCGTGCCCGGAAAGCTATCTTAAAACCAAAGCCCCATTGTCCAAGCAATTAGTTTTCAACGGTCCATAATCAACATTTGAATAGTTCAGGTGATTTCTATAGATGCCTGTTTAATAGGAAGGAAGGAAGGAAGTTCACCAAGCCTGAGGGTGCTTTTGTCTTTGATGGGTTTTGCAGACTTTGATGTTTCCTCTCTATAGGGTTGGAATGTTCAATCTATAGTAATGCAAATCAGCTGGAATTGTAACAAGGATAAATTAGTGTTGGCCATAGGTTGAAACCACGTAAACCTGTTTCAATAAAATGTGTTTTTTTAAAAGCCTTATTATTGTTTCTAACCATGATAAAATGTTGGTGAAAATAAATATTTGTCATGAGCATGCCATTGTAACACTTACTGCCAGTCTCCATCTTAGTTACATAGAAACATAGAAGATAGGAGCAGCAGGAGGCCCTTCAAGCCTGCTCTGTTGTTCATCACGATCATGGCTGATTGTCCAACTCAGGAGACAAACCTGCTTTTTCCCCTTAACCTTTGATCCCATTCACCCCAAGTGCCATATCTAGTCACCTCTTGAATACATTCAATATTTTGGCATTAACTACTTCCTGCGGTAATGAATTCCACAGGCTCACTACTCTTTGGGTGAAAAAATGTCTTCTCATCTCCGTCCTAAATGGTCTACCCTTAATCTTCAGACTGTGACCCCTGGTTCTGGACACACCCAATGCATCCTTTCTGCATTGACCCTGTCGAGCCCTGTTGGAGTTCCCTTAGGTTCTGCTACTCCTTCCTCACTGCATTGATTCTAATGTCATTCTGAACCCCCTCTTTCAATTATGCTCCAATATGTCACCAGGTATTAATCAAAATTACAATCTATTTGGTTGATTTGGCTGTCAAGATTTATGGCTGATTGTGTGCAGGCTGTGGGATGTGGGTATGAGGGTATGATGGAGAAAAAGTGTCAAGTATGTCCTGACTATGCAGATTGTTGGCAGTTGGGTGATGTGGATATGGGGATTTGAATGACTCTGAGCATGGTGGTGCAGTTGATAGGGTGTTGCATTTGAAGAGGCATTTGCTGACCTTGACCAGTCATGTGAGGCCCTCGAGCTTCTTGTGACACTGCATCCAGGTTCGCGGATCTTACTATTGGCATTAACCTCCATGGCTATCTTGTCTTCAGAGCATGTATCCGGAGGCATCCATGTGGATATAAGGCATTTTTCCTGCTTTCCATCTTATGCACCAGTACAGCATCTGAAAATCATGGCGCTTGCACCCCTTTGTGTCATTTTTCAATGTTTTTCCTAGGTCATAGTCATTTCCTACATGAGTACCTACTCCAGCCACAGTGTCCCTCTTCCCCATTTTCTTCATGACTGTGCTGCACCAGCAAATAACCCACAGGTATAGAGACAATCTAGAGACCAGACAGGAAACTGCTCAACCTACGCCTCCTTCAATCCAAAACCAAAACCAAAACCACTCCAGCCTCAGAATGCAGATACCAGTTTGTGTTCTTGCTCGGAAACTGAGCTCCAGGTTATTGTTGACTGCTCCTCCAAAGCGTTTGAGAAAATGGGCCTTTCACTCACACTGGATAGCTCATGTTGTCTTTCAACCAGCTTCCACAGCACAACACCTCTCATCATCACCTAGCCCTAGTGTGATTAATATGAACGACAAATTTCTGACATTGGTGGACCATTTTCCATGTCTTGGGAGCTTCCTCTCACCGAAAGCAGACATAGCTGACAAAATCCATCATAATCTTCAGCATGTCAACTCAGTCAACCTTTGACCGACAAATGAAAAGAGAATTGGGGGAGCAGGATTTCAAACACAAGACTGAAGTCATAGCTTACCATAGGGGAGGCAATGACCCAGTAGTATTACCCAGAAACTGAGCTATTGTTGTGGGGACCTGAGTTTGAATCTCACCACAGCAGATGGTGGAATTTGAACTCAATTTAAAACAAATCTGGAATTAAGAATCTAGTGATCACCATGACACCATTGCCGATTGTCTGGTTCAGTAATGTTCTTTAGAGAAGTAAGTCTGTTGCCCCTACCTGGTCTGGCCTGCATGTGACACCAGAGCCACAGCAATGTGCTTGACAGTAACTGCCCTCGGCCAACTAGGAACGGGCAATAAATGCTGGCCAGCCAATGATGCCCACGTCCCACAAATTAATAAAAATAAATTACCGAGCAGTAGTGATCTCTGTGTGCCAATACCCTATAGAGATTTGGACAACCTGCAGCAGCTACCCCAGGTATCTTCCATAGCGCAGTGGTTAGCACTGCTGCCTCACTGCACCAGAGACCCCGGTTCAATTCCTGGCTTGGGTCGCTGTCTGTATGGAGATTGCACATTCTCCCCGTGTCTGTGGGGTTTCCTTCAGTTGCTCCAGTTTCCTCTCTCAGTCCAAAGATGTGTGGGTTAGGTTGATTGGCCATGCTAAGATTGCCCCTTAGTGTTCTGAGATGTGTAGGTTAGAGGGATTAACGGGTAAATATGTAGAGATATAGGGATAGGGCCTGGATGGGATTGGGGTCGGTTCAGACTCAATGGGCCAAATGGCCTCTTTCTGCACTATAGGGTTTCTATGATCTGTCAAAAGCAACTCTGCTAGGTGATACATGTCATTCCTACGTCTGACAGCAGACTCCTGAAGCAATTGCTCAAATAAATAAAAGAAAAATACTCTAGATGCTAGAAGTTTGAAGTAAAAACAGAACATTGCTGGAAAAATTCGGCAGGTCTGGTGGCAACTGTAGAGAGATAGAGTTAATTCTCTCTCTAAGAGTGCTGCCAGACCTGCTGACTTTTATCAGCATTTTTCTGTCTTTATTTGATCTACTCTGACCTTGTCCATGGCTGGACACTTCCAACAGAACAGTGGAAGTGTTTTAGGGTTATTTGCAAAGCATCTCTAAAGAGGTCAGTCATACCCGCTGTCTCATGGGAGAGCCTGGCTGGTAACTGACCACAATGGAAGGGGTTTGTTCAGAAAGGCCAGTGTCAGGTTCTCCATTATCCTGTTGTGTTGGTCTATCCTGAGGTCCATTAACTTACTGAAACATTTATTGCTTCACCAATTTGTTGATTTGTTTTTGGACTTTATGAATTAATTGATTTGCTGGAATCTGCTGTTGGGTTAACTTATTGATTTGTTGACATACTTACTGTTCTATTAATTTTTAATTTCCTGATGCTCGCTTCTCTGTTAATTTATTAATTGACCGGTGCCCTTTCATTATTAATTTATTGACGTATTCACTGTTTCATTAGTTCACTGGTTCTTACTTCTGCACACATTTATTGAATCCACTAGTCTGGATTTATCAATTCGTTCCTGTCTGTTTCTCCACTAATTTATGTTTGCCACTAACCCATTCATTTTTAATTCATTGCTGCACTAATTGCTTTGTTAATTTATGATTTATGTATTTGCTGGTGCCTGCTGCTTTACAAATGTATTGATTTCCATCGTCTGTGCTCTATTGTTTTATTAACTTAGTGGTACTAACCAATTCACGCTAAATATGAGTAATTTTTTGTTGTTACAAAAAGCGAATGGCATGGTGGCACACTGGTTAGCACTGCTGCCTCATGGCACCAGGGACCTGGGTTTAATTCCTGGCTTGGGTCACTGTCTGTGCGGAGTCTACCCGTGCTCTCCATGTCTGCATGGGTTTCCTTCGGGTGCTCCAGTTTTTATCCCACAGTCCAAAAGACATGCTGGCTAGGTACATTGGCCATGCTAAATTCTCCTTCAGTGTACCGGAACAGGCGCCAAAGTGTGGCAATTAGGGGATTTCCACAGTAACTTCATTGCAATGTTAATGTAAGCCTACTTGTGACACTAATAAATAAACTATAAACTTAACTTGTTAACAGTATATATTGTATTGGATTCTGCGAGATAGCTTAATTAACTCACCATTGCCCCATGTCCCTAAATAAATTTGGTTATTGATATTCGTCAATCTCAGTTTTAACACTTGATTTAGCATTAATTTCCATTTGCAGAAGAAAGTTCCAAACTTCTGCATCCTTTGTATGTAGAAATGTTCCCTAATTTTACTTCAGAAAGGTCTGGCTCAAATTTTTGGACAATGCCCCTAGTCCTAGACTCCACAACCAGCAGGAATAGTTACTCCCTATCTTCCCTTTAATATCTTCAAATTTTCTATCAGATGATCCCTTAAGCTCCTAAATTGCAGGGAATACAACCCTAGAGTATGTAACTTGCAAATATTGATGATCAGAAAGGCTTGGTGTACTCATATAAGGAACACAGAAAATCAGTGTGCAAGTACAGCAAGCAATTAGGATGGTAAATTAAAATGTTGGCTTTTATTGCAAAGGATTGGAGTACATGAATAAGGAAGTCTTGCTACAGTTGTACGGAGTTTTGGTGAGGCCACTGCTCAGTACTAGGTGCAGTTTTGGTCTCCATTTTTAAGGAAAGGGTATACTTACATTGGAGGCAGTTCACTAGATTGGTCTGTGGGATGAGGAATGGTTGGGGTGGGGGGGATTGTCCTATGATGAGAGACTGAGTAGTTCGGGCTTATATTCTTTGGAGTTTAAAAGAATGAGAAGTGATCTCAAACATATAAGATTCTGAAGGGGCTTGCCAGTAGTTGGGCTGAATTTCACCCATCAGGCAGACAGCCTGACTTTGGCTGGAAAAGTGGGTCGCTGGCAAGCATGGGCATCCAGCGGGGATTTCCCTCTCAATTTTAATGGCTGGCAGCCCATTAAGTAACTGATACTGGGGCTGCTGACCTGTTCCACAGTGCGACAGCCTGGTCTACCTCCATATATCATCCTCCTCCTCTCAACCCAGCATATCACTGTATCCTATCTGAAAAGGGTGAACACTAATAAATGGCAGCTCAATAGGCAAATGGCACAAAGGTTGACGGCAAAAGGAATACAAATTTGCAAAAGAATGAAATAGTAGTAATGTTCTAACAGTACCTGTAAGTTAACAATATTATTCCTTCAAACTCCCTCCAGCTTTTAAGGTATGGTGTAGCAACCTTGGACACCACTTTTAACATAAAAGACAAAATATATTCAAATTCATATTATTGCTGCCCAATTTAAGTGCTTCCACCTAGAAATGGATAGACTCTGTTGCCAGGTACTAGAAATACTGTCAAAAAGTAATGGGCAGAAAAGTGGGCAAGAATCTGATATTGTCCCCTTTTCTAACTGGCATTTGCCATAAGACCACAAGATATAGGAGCAGAATTAGGCTATTTGGCCCATCGAGTGTGCTCTGCCATTCAGTCATAGCTGATATGTTTCTCAACACCATTCTCCCACTTTTTCCCTGTAACCCTTGATCCCTTTACCAGTCTCGAACCTATCTATCTGTCTTAAATGCACTCAATAACCTGTCCTCCACAGCCTTCTGTGGCAATGAATTCCATAGACTCACCACCCTTTGGCTGAAGAAATTCCTCCATATTTCACTCCTAAAGGGTCATCCCTTTACTCTGAGGCAGTGCCCTTGGGCCCTAGTATCTCCTACTAATGGAGACATCTTCTGCACGTCTACTCTATCCAGACCTTTCATTATTCTGTAAGTTTCAATGAGATCCCCCCTCATCCTTCTAAACTACATTGAGTACAGACCCTGAGTCCTCAGATGCTCCTCGTATGTCAATTTTTTCATTCCTGGGATCATCCTCATGAACCTCCCCTGGACTCCAAGGCCAGCACATGTTTCCTTAGATACTGGGCCCAGAATTGCTCACAGTAGTCTAAATGTGGTCTCACCAGAGTCTTATAAAGCCTCAGCAGTACATCCCTGCTTTTGTATTCGAGTCCTCTCATTTGATTAGAAGCAGATTGGGTAGCCAATTTATAGTCATACAATTGCTTTTCAAACTTAGCCAGGAATCTAAATAATTTAGATGCTACAACACGAACAAATAATTATGGTTCAGCAAAGGTATTTTTGGAATTGTTGTATCTAACATCAACAAGCCCTCAATTTACTTGAAAAACAGATTTAGCCTTGCTGATTGGTGATCTGGATAAGGAAGGATTGTTGGGTATGCAGATTATTTCAAACTTGTTTGCAATTTCTAAAATTGTTTGACTTGTAACTTTTTTACTTGCTTGGGACCATCGTGGCAGATCTCAGTGAACTTGGAAGGGACAACTTGGTATTTGGAAGAGATTATTACAAAGATAATCATAGAATTGCCTCAAAGGTAAAGTGAAGTGACAGGTGATGACAAATTGCATTACACTGCAATCTAACTGAAATTTTCTTAAAGAAGTCTTGCAATCTCCTCCATTTCTTCTGAAAGCACTGGTACATAGTGGGAATAGTTGTACATTACAAGCCACCCTTGATTCCTCCTCAAATTATACTACCAGAGAAAAAGTTTTTGATTCGTTGGCAAGTTGGCTTTGATTGGCCAAGATGTTGCCATTGGAGAAAGTAACAGATAACTTTGGGCTCTTCAAGATTCCAGCCAATTCAAAAAATGCATAAGGCTTGAATGTATTTCATTTGTTGCAGAGTATGGGTTACTGCGTGTGAATGTGTGTTGCTTCCAGCAAGCATAAATGAGCCACATTACGAGTTCAATTGATTATCTTAAGTTGGTTGTTAGCACAGCTATTAGTGAATTCAGATTTATTAGTAGATATTTTGATTTGGGCTTTACAAGTCTCGGCTCTTTGGGTGAGGTCTGAATTCTGCCTATTACCAACAACGGATAGACTTACTGATCCATCAGCCAATTGTTAGGCTTACATATCTGACATCGCATTGCACTGAAATTCATACATGTTGGTGCTCAGTTCTGAAATAAACAGAATGTCTTTTTGCACTGATGGCAGCATTCTGTTTGTGGAAAATGCCAACCGTGTAGTCACTGCATAGCAGCAGTATGAGTTGACTTGCTTAACTTTGTGTTCAAATTTATGAAATACTTTGCC
Organism: Carcharhinus amblyrhynchos; assembly: GCF_965287045.1. Lineage (NCBI taxonomy): Eukaryota > Metazoa > Chordata > Chondrichthyes > Carcharhiniformes > Carcharhinidae > Carcharhinus > Carcharhinus amblyrhynchos. The sequence continues at coordinate 43,433,524 of NC_137340.1, forward strand.
TTTCCAGGGTAATTGGAGGTGGACCAGGCATTTTCCAGGTCTGGAAATGGTAGCTTTTGGCCCATGTATGAGTTTGTGTGATACACTGAAAACAATGTTCTGATCAGGATAGCCTTTATTTGAAAATTTGGCATTCTTTTGTTTGTCCTGATGAGTGTAAGATGAAAAGCTTTGGCAATATGTCTTTCTTTTCAGAAATGGGAAGGATCAATTAATTGGTTTGTCTAATGCCAGATTTTCAAAGAATATATGATTTTCTTTGACAAGTTTGGGAGCAGGGGGTAGAAGGGTAGAACAGGATGGGATGAGGCAGGCATTGCTTCTGTGTCCCTTCAGGCATTGATGGCATGTCTTTCTCATTGCAAACTATCCTGTTCCCAGGAAATGAAATGACGTGTCCAGCTCAGTGCCAGATTCCTTCTGCAATAACATCCATGGTCCAGAGCCCTAAGAATTTTAGGCCGATTGGTCATGAATTTCATGCATTCAGAATTAATGAGGGAGGTACACTGTACCAGAATTTATTCTCGAAGCCTCCCCACAACACTTCATAGAATCATAAAATCATAGAGTCCCTACAATGCAGAAGGAGACCATTCGGCCCATTGAGTCTGCACCAACCATAATCCCACCCACGACCTATCCCTGTAACTCCACATATTTACCCTGCTAGTCCCCCTGACACTAAAGGTCAATTTATCAAGGTCAATCCAACTAACCCACACATCTTTGGGCTCATCTTCTCCTGCCCAATAATTTAAATGGCTCAAAGCAAAATACTCTGATGAAGGATCATCTAGACTTGAAACGTTGGCTCTATTCTCTTTCCACAGATGCTGTCAAATTTTCCAGTATTTTCTGTTTTTGAATTTTCTTTTTGGTTTGATTTGATTTATTATTGACATATGTATTGGTATACGATGAAAAGTATTGTTTGTTGCATGCTATACAGACAAAACATAGAGAAGGGAAGGAGAGAGTGCAGAATGTAGTGTTACAATCATAGCTAGGGTGTGGAGAAAGATCAACTTAATACAAGATAAGTCCATTCAAAAGTTTGATGGCAGCAGGGAATTTAAATGGATGTTTACACTGGTTTATTAAGCACTGTATTTCCAAATAAATTTTAGCTCCACTTGCTACATCTTAAGCTTCCTGAGTTTAGTTCTTGACCATACATATTAGTATTCAATCTTCATGTGGAAGACTAGTGATAAAATGGAGAGATCTGCTTCTTTGTGGTGTTTACATTGCAGAGGCTACGTTTAAACTGTCACAAAAATATGACATCTAATCTATTTGATATTGAGGATAGTTTAGCCAGTAATGATTTGAAGTCTTGCAGTGCTCATTATCTTTTCCTGTTTTTCAAAGCACAACAGCCCAGGAACATCAGCAACCTGGTTCTAATCCTGCCTTTGCCATATGTACCTGTCAAGCTGAGAGTACATGGATCGCAGACAACTGGAGAAACAGGCAGTTGCCAAGGCAATGTTTAATGATAGGTAGCCGAAAGTACATTCATTATCTCAAGAATGCAATAATAATCAGACTACAAGAGGATGAAGAACAAATTAAAATTAGGAAGGTTCGTCATTCATTAACATGTTAGCAAAATTAAAGCCTGGGATATGAAATTGGCTGAGGGACAGAAAGCAGAGAATGGTGGTGAGCAGATGTTTTTCATACGAGAGGAAAGTACTTTGTGATGTTTTTGCGAGCCAGAATGGGTAGAGGCAATGTGAACTAAATAGTACTATTTTAAAAATGGTATAAGAGCAGAGATATATAACAGAATTTTACCACCTTGCCCATCCGAGACTTTTAAGATCCTATCTAAGGCCAACAAAGAATGCTGTTCTGCAAGCCTCATGCACTCCAATTCCGGGCTGGTTGGCCGGGAAAATTCCAGCCATATAGTAGTGCCTATACAAAAATCTAGGTGAAAGGACATGTTAAGACATGTGCTAAAAAGCATATTGGATCCTTGGATTTGGTAACAGAGGCCTACTGCACAAATTCAATTTGAGGCACCATGCTTTAGAGAGAATGGCAAAGCTTAAGAGATGGTGCAGAAGAGATTTAATGGAACAATACACCAGATGAGAGAATTTAGTGATGTGAAGGAACTGAAAAAAATGATATTATTCACTTTACAACAAAGGGGATTTGGTAACAATGTTCACCACCCCTGGTAACACTCTTGCCTCTGAATCCAAAGGCTGTGAATTCAGTTCCCACCTGGGAACGTGAGCACAAAAACTAGACTGACATTTGAGAAGATCTTGCAATACCAGAGGCACTTACTGGAATTTTACTGAGGCTGATCGGATCCCGCTCTAGGCTAACGGAGAATGCCGTTCTGTGATCCTCAGTTGGCATGGCAGTAAAATTCCAGCCACCACCTTCTAAATGAGATGTTAAACTGAGACCATGGGGCGATGTTATGAAAAAAATTCTAAGTGTCGAACAAGTGTGAAAACGGGAGAGAATTGCACTAATTTTTTTTGATGGACTCCCAGATGCAATCATAGAATCCCTACAGTGCAGAAGGAGGCCATTCAGCCCATTAAGCCTATATCACACAACGATCTCACCCAGACCTTAGCCCCATAACCCCTTTACCCCTTTACACTAAGAGGCAATTTAGCATGGCACATCTGCTTAACCCGCATATCTTTGGAGTGAGGGAGGAAACCGGAACACCTGGAGGGAACCCATGCAGATACAGGGAAAATGTGTAAACTCCATTCGCATAGTCATCCAAGGCTGGAAGTAAACCTGGGTCCCTGGTGCCGTGAGACAGCAATGCTAACCACTGTGCCACCATGCCATCCAATCGTACAGTACTTAGAAAAAAGGAAACCAGATACGATTCTCAACAGCAAGAGGAGTGGGGGCAGCCTATTCTCACTGGGAAGCTGGTTCATGTGCTCTGGGGACGCAATTGCGTAGTTGCCCTAACATTCCCCCCCGTGCCCCCCACGTCAATCACCACCTTGGCCAATGTCCACCTCCAACCCCCCAGCCAATCACTGCCCTCACCCACCCCAGCTGGTTCTCTACTGCCTCCTCTATCATGCCCCTGTCCTTTTAGGCCCTGCCTCTTCAGGCCCTATTCCCTTCCCTCAGGTGCTGCCCCCTTGGCACTGCACAGTGCCTGCTGGGCACTGTCAGGGTGCTAGGCTGGCAGTGCCAGGGTGCCAGCTGATTTTTCACGTCTTGCCCGATCTTACTGGTGTGATGAGCCTGGAAGATCGCCTGACCTGTCTATCATTATATCAGCAATTGTTGTTTGGCAATTACATGGTTAAGTCAGCTGCAATATTAGTCACTTGATAAACGTTGGCTTACCTATACATGGACGTAGGTGGAATTGTGGGGTGCAAAGGAGTTGAAGAGTCGGTCATTTTGCTGAACTATCTTGAGATTAAACCCGCCCGAGGTAAAGGGCTGGTTTTAGACTCATTCTTTCACCATATCCATTATTGGATTTAACATTACCTGTCCTCAGAGATGGACGTTAAAGATCTCTGGTCACTATTTTGAAGAAGAACAGGGACGTTCCTCTTTATATCCTGGCCAGCATTTGTCATCACCAATATCTCTACGAACAAATTATCCGATGGTTTGCCTCATTGCTGTTTGTGGGACATTGCTCTGAGCAATGTATACGTGTAGATCTGATAATTTTCTTGTGCTGCAATTTTAGGAATGTATTTTGAATCCACCACATTCTGATTTGAGGTGTGTGTATATTGGGCAACAGTTGGCATCTGGCAGCATGGAAAAAATAGCAGAGTGAATTGTTGGTTTCAGCAATGCTGCTATGTGAGATGCTGGATGGAAGGTAGCTCTTGATTTTTATCCTGAGGGTCACACTGCAGTCAAGAATAATGCTACTGTCACAACATAGAGGTGTTAAAAGCTAATGTTGTCTCACCTGTATAGCATGGTTGTGATAGTCTCACGGGGTGTGGAACGCCCTGCCTGCACTCGTAGTGAACTTGCCAACATTTAAATGGCATTTAAATGGTCACTGGATAAACATATGGATGATATTGGAATATTGTAGGTTAGATGGGCTTTAGATTGGTTTCACAGGTCGGCGCAACATTGAGGGCCTAAGGGCCTGTACTGCGCTGTAATGTTCTATGTTCTATGTTTTATGAAAGACAGCAATGAGGCAACCCTTCATTACTGGAGCGTCAGTGTTGATTTTGATTTCAAGTGTCAAAATTGACGAGCCTACAATGTTCTGAATCAGAGGTGAGACTACCATTACTGAGCCACACTGTATCAGACAGATCTCAGCAAAAGGTTATTTCCTGCACTGCCTTAAAACTGTGAAGCATCAGCTAAGCAATTAATTCATGTGCATGAACAAGTCAAAGGAATGCTCTTTTGGAATAGATGCAGGATTCTTTGAAAGCCAGCATTGACATTTTAATAAATTAAGTTGCTCTTGGCATTTTTAACAGCTAGCAAATTAAATGCTTTGTGACAAAGGTTACATGTAAGATTTTAACTGCACTGCCTCAGGGAGATTGTTCATGTTGATGGTTGAAAATATAATGGAATGCATTTGGTGACAACACTATTATCTACCAAACAAATATGCCACCTCTCGTATCTATTTAAGCAGAGGCTTTGGAATGTCTATCTGGACTCTATCAAAAGGGTAGCCAGGGAAAGGGTTGGCCCATTCAAGGACAGGGGAAGAAATCAGTGCGTGGAGCTAGAGGGAGTGGGCAAGGTATTAAATGAGTACTTTGCGTCAGTATTCACCAAAGAGACGGACTTGGTGGATGATGAGTCTGGGAAAGGATGTGTAGATTGAGTCATGTTGAGATCAAAAAGGAGGAGGTATTGGGGTTCTTGAGCAACATTGAGGTAGACAAGTCCCTAGGGTCTGATGGGATATACCCCAGAAATACTGTGAGAGCCAAGGGAGGAAATTGCTGGCGCCTTGAGAGAAATCTTTGTATCCTTATTGGCTACAGGGGAGGTCGCAGAGGAATGGAGAATAGCCAATGTTTAAGAAGGATAGCAAGAATGATCCAGGTAATTTACATGCCAGTGAGCCTTATGTCAGTGGTAGGATTTATTCCCACTTGGAAATAAGTGAGAGGCACCACGGGTTCATGTCTCACTAATTTGATCAAGATTTTCGAGGAAGTGATGAAGTTGATTGATGAGGGTGGGGCAGTGGATGTTGTCTACATGGACTTCAGTAAAGCCTTTGACAAGGTCCCGCATAGGATCAGAGGTGAGCTGGCAAGGTGGATCAAAACAGGCTCTGTCATAGAAAACAGAGGGTAGCAGTGGAAGGGTATGTTTCTAAATGGAGAGCTGTGACAAGTGGCATTTCTCAGAGATTAGTGCTGGGACCTTTGCTGTTTGTAACATATATAAATGATTTGGAGGAAAATGTAACTGGTTTGATTAGAAAGTTTGCAGATGATACAAAGGTTGGTGGATTTACGGATAGTGATGAGGACCATCAGAGGATACAGCAGGATATAGATCGGTTGGAGACTTGGGTGGAGAGATGACAAATGGAGTTTATTCTGGACAAATGTGAGGTAATTGCATTGTGGAAGGTCCAATACAGATTGGAAATATACAGTAAATGGCAGAACCCTTAAGACTATTGCTAGGAAGAGGGATCTGGGTGTACAGGTACACAGGTCACTGAAAGTGGCAATGCAGGTGGAGAAGGCAGCCAAGAAGGCACACGGCATGCTTGCCTTCATTGGCTGGGACATTGAGTTTAAAAATTGGCAAGTCATGTTGCATCTTTATAGAACCTTAGTGAGGCCACACTAGGAATATAGTGTTCAATTCTGGTTGCCACACTACTAGAAGCATGTGGATGCTTTGGATAGGGTACACAAAAGATTTACCAGGATGTTGCTTGGTACGGAGGGCATTAGCTATGAGGAGAGTTTGGAGAAACTTGGGTTGTTCTCACTGGATTGATGGAGATTGAGGGGAGACCTGATAGAAGTCTACAAGATTATGAGAGGCATGGACAGAGTGGATAGTCAGAAGCTTTTTCCCAGGGCAGAAGAGTCAATTACTAGGGGGCACAGGTTTAAGGTGTGAGGGGCAAGGTTTAAAGAAAATGTACGAGGCCAGTTTTTTACACAGAGAGTGGTGGGTGCTGGAACTCGCTGCCGGAGGGAGGTAGTGGAAACAGATACAATTGTGAGTTTTAAGGGCCATCTTGCCAAATACATGAATAGGATGAGAATAGAGGGATATAGTCCCCGGAAGGGTAGGGGAGTTTAGTGCAGCATGGTCGGAGCAGGCTTGGAGGGCCTTTGCTGTAATTTTCTTTGTTCTCTTTGTTCTTTGATCAAATGGCAGAGCAGACTCAATGGGCCGAATGATCTCATTCTGACCCTATATATCTTATAATGTACTGAGCATTTCCTATATGTCTGCTGCCATCTCTCCCAAAAAGCTAGTGCCCTAAGCAGGGGGTTGTGTCTTCCTCTGCTGCAATTCTTTTGGACTCTGGTGCTGGACCTAGTGAGTCGCTGTGCTGCCTGGATTGCATCCAGCCCAAGTCAGGAAGGCTCAGTGAGATAGTCACCGAAGAAATTTAGCTGACGTAAATGGGCAGAGGGTGGCAATCTGACCAACAGTGAGTGCCATTCCGAGGAGGGTATTGCCCAAGAATTTTAAAACCAAGCTGCTGCTGGCTCAAAGGCCAATATGGATCAGCAAACACCAAGATGATGGATGACCAGGACTTGGTGTGAGTTAATACCAACAGAAAGAAATGGTAATAACTACGTTACATGCTTAAATGTCCTTTTTAGCAGAGTTGGTTGAAATCTTCACACTGAAATCGCCTCATTATTCAGCAGGAAGGTAGATTTTGCAGTAAAGCAGGAGTAAGGTAAAGGTGCTCTGTGTAATCATGGAATCCCTACAGTACAGAAGGGGGCCATTTGGCCTATCGCATCAGCACTGACCACAATCCCACCTAGGTTCTATTCATGCACCACCACGCATTTATCCTGCTAATCACCCTGACACTAAGGGGCAATTTAGCATGGCCGATCCACCTAACAAACACATCTTTGGACAGTGCGAGGAAACTGGATCACCTGGCGGAAACACATGCAGACACAGGAAGAATGTGCAAACTCCACACAGTGACTCAAGGCCAGAATTGAACCTGAGGCCCTGGTGCTGTGAGACAGCAGTGCTAACCGCTGTGCCACCGTGCCACCCAATCCAAAGAAGAAGCTAAATTATTTCTTGTGGGCCATAAGCATTGCTGGCTAAGCCAGCATTTCCTGCCCATCCCTATTTGCCCATGAGAAGGTGGTGGAGAGCCACCTTCTTGAACCACCACAGCCTGTTTCATATAGGTACCTCCCCAGTGCTGTTCGGGAAGTAGGAGAGGCAGATGTACTTTAATGCTGCTAGCTTCTTTTACCTCAGCAGTCCAAGCAACACACATTAACTGTACACACCTCACACAAACTACACCAATCCACGTGCAAATGAATTTACTTATAAAACCAATTGCCTTCGAGGGAGTATACAACATTGTACAGTCAAAACATGTAGACAGTACCATAAACTATGGGATTGAAACTCAAGTGAATGATTTGCACAAGTTGCCTGAGGTTAAATATTGTGTTTGCGATAGCTTATTAGTTTATTTAATATAAGCCTTGCTTGCTGTGGTTTGGTACTTCGAGTAACGTGAGCTTGTTCTGGGAGCCAGTATTTGCAGATGGTAGACTTTGTGACTTAGGCAAATAGTTGATCACTGGTGAAGAAGTTATTTTTCTGTGCTACTTAATACATTTAATACTATAATTGACTTGATTGCACAACAGAATGCATCTTTTCTCTGTAGAGAATTTGACCTGGTTATTCACAGTGCACTCATACTCATTAAATTTCAAGAAAGCTTCAGTAGATGTGACACAACAGAGTTCCTGTAGTTTGCTGAGGTTGTTGCATTGCTGCATTTCAACAACATAGGAACAGAAGTAGACTGCTTAGTCCCTCGAGCCTGTGCAGCCATTCTGAGATCATGGCTGATTTGTGACCTGACTTGTATAGAAACATAAAAACTATCTGCCTTTGCCCCACATCCCTTAACACATCTGGTGTTAAAATCTAAAATCTATCCATCTCAGATTTAAAATTCACGATTGATCGAGAGTTACCTGGAATTTGTGAAAGAGTTCTAAATTTCCATTACCCTTTGTGCGGAATTCTCCAGCCCTTCCCGAAGATCTTGCTGAAGTCGCCCTCCATCGTGGGTTCCCTCACAGTGGTAAGGGTGAGGAATGTAAATTGTCATTGCTTTTGGCGGGATCGGAAAACCTGCTGCAGGGGATTCTGGAGAATTCCACGCTTTAGGCCTTTAGGGTGGCACGGTGGCACAGTGGTTAGCACTGCTGCCTCACAGCACCAGGGACCCAGGTTCGATTCCCGGCTTGGGTCACTGTCTGTGTGGAGTTTGCACATTCTCCCCGCGTCCACGTGAGTTTCCTGCGAGTGCGCCGGTTTCCTCCCACAGTCGGAAAGACATGCTGGTTCGGTGCATTGGCTGTGCTAAATTCTTCCCCAGTGTACCTGAATAGGTGCCAGAGTGTGGTAGCTAGGGAGTTTGTATGTTAACTTCATTGCTGTGTTAATGTAAGCCTATTTGTGACTTATAAATAAATAAATAAGCTTTATGCGTACTCATGCTTTCTATTTTCATTCTCGAAACATCTAGCTCTAAATTTTACACTATATTCCACAATTCTCAATTCCCAAACCGGTGTCATAGAGATATACAGCAGGGAAACAGTCCTTTCGATTCAACTCATGCATGCCGACCAGGTTTCCTAAACTGAGTAGTCCCATTTGTTTAAAGTTTATTTATTAGTGTCATAGGTAGGTTTACATTAACACTGCAATGAAGTAACTGTGAAACTCACGGCCTGCATTTGGCCCATGTCCCTTTAAACCTTTCTCATCCATGTACCTTTCCAAATGCATTTTAATGTTGTAACTGTACCGCCTCTACCGCCTCCTCTGGCAGCTCATTCCACATATGCACCACCCTGTGTGTGAAGAAGTTACAGTAAGAAATCTCACAACACCAGGTTAAAGTCCAACAGGTTTATTTGGAATCATGAGCTCTCAGAGCACTGCTCCTTCATCAGGTGAGTGGAGGAGCAGCACTCCGAAAGCTCGTGATCTCAAATAAACCTGATGGACTTTAACCTGATGTTGTGAGACCTCTTCCTGTGCCCATCCCAGTCCATATCTGGCATCTCCACATCATGGCTACCATCGAAAAAGTTACCCCTCAGGCCCCTTTTAAATCTTTTCCCCTCTCACTTTAACTCTATGCCCTCTAGTTTTGGACTCTCCTACCCTTGGAAAAAGACCTTGGTTCTTCACCTTATCTATGCCCCTCATGATTTTATAATTGTCTATAAGATCACCTCTCATCCTCCTATGCTCCAGGGAAAAAAGTCCCAGCCTATCCAGCCTCTCCTTATAATTCAAACCTTGAATAGTTTACCCCTATCTATCACCTTGTTAGCTTGAAAACTTGGATGAATCAACTTTGAAGTTCAAGCCTAGCTCATGTAATCACTTCTCACCATTTAACTGCTGACGTCTTTGTATTGTTTTGGAAACTTACACTGCATTACCTCCAAGATTAATATATTCTCCCTGCAGTGTGATTCCCAGAACTGCTCACAATATTCCAGGCAAGGTCTAAACAGGACCCTGTAAAGCTGTAAACATATTCTCTTGATATAAATGGTGTCATTCCATTAACTTTCTTGATTATTTTCTGTACCTGGTCATGACATTTTGACAATCTGCATATGTGGAATCACATGTCTCTTTGGATCTCCACTTCAGAAACATAGAAATATCAAACATTTACTGCTGTTGGCTCATTGTATCCATGTTGGAAAACTATTCTATTCTTCTGGTGTCCAAAGTGAATGACCTAGCATTTGCCTATTGAAATCAATTTGCCATACTTTTGCTCATTCACTTAATCTATTAATATATTTGTAATTTCCATCTTCCATCCACGCACCCCAGATGCTCACTCTTCCACCTTCTTTGGGAAAAAGATACAAAAGTCTGAGGTCATGTACCAGCCGACTCAAGAACAGCTTCTTCCCTGCTGCTGTCTGACTTTTGAATGGACTTACCTTGCACTTACCTAGCTATGAGTGTAACATTACATTCTGCACTCTCTCGTTTTTTTTCTCTATTAACGGTATGTTTTGTCTGTATAGTGCGCAAGAAACAATACTTTTCACTGTATGTTAATACATGTGACAATAATAAATCAAATCAAATCATAATCTATGCTGCTTTTAATGCCACCTAAGTATATATTATTGACGTTTGGCATTCTGTCCCATTATTTAAGTTGTTAACAGTACAGTGAACGAAGCCTCAACACAGATCCTTGCAGGGCACATCATAGAATCCCTACAGGCAGAAGGAGACCATTCAGCCCATCAAGCCTTCACCAACAACGATCCCACCCAGTCCCAATCCCTATAACCTATTTTACACCACACCCCCACCCCAATCCCCCTAACTTACATATCTTGGGACACTAAGGGACAATTTAGCCAATCCACCTAACCCATATGTCTTTGGAGTGTCGGAGGAAACCCACGCAGATACGCTGAGAATGTGCAAACTCCACACAAACAGTCACCCGAGACCGGAATTGTGCCAGGTCCCTGGCGCTGTGAAGCAGCAGTGCTAACAGTGCCACTGTGTCACTGTACTGCCCATCCTGCCAATTAGAGTACATGGCCATTACCCCAGCTCTGACTTCTACCGCTCAGTTGATTTCAGAACCAAGTCAATAATTTGCCTTCAGTTCCATGAGTTTCAACTTTAGCTAATAGTCTCTATGAGGAATTTTATCAGATAGCTTTTGGAAGCTCATTTAGAGACATTCCCTTGTCCATTTAAGTCAGCTGTTTAAATATATGATAAGGTTGTTAAGAATGACCTATCCTTTACAAATCCACGGTGGCTGCAGATTTTGATGATGATCAGTCACCCTTTAATTGTAGATTTTAGTAATCCTCAGGCAGCAGATGTTAGACGTTCTGCTCTATAATTCCATGATTTCCCTTCCTTACCTGTCTTAAAGGGGCGAGTGAAATGCACCCTAAAGGAATTGCCCCAGAATTAAAAGAACTTTGAGAAGATGATAGTTCTTGAATCAACGTATTGTCACTTACTACCATCAAATACCCGGGATAGAAAACGTCTAGCCTCGGGATATTTATGACTATTTCATTCCATTGTTTTCCTCGTTATTGTCATTTTGCTGACGTTAGTTTTGGTGGGTCCCTGTCCCTGATTGAATATTAGTTTCCATAGGATGTCTGGCATGCTATCTTCTTCCTCTATTGTAAATACTGGAGCAAACTAATTACTCACTATGTCCGCTGTTTCCTTATTTTCATGGACAGAATCACCATTAGCAGTTTTCAAGTGGCCCACATTTGCTATTGACTGCTCTCTTTTTCCTGATATAATTGCAAGATTGTGTGTTGATTTTGGTATTCCATATACATTTCTTTTCATACTCCCTTTCCGCTATTATCCATTCTACCACCTTTGCTGCTCTATGTAACCTCTCCCATTGACTGGGATTTATGCTTTATGTTGCATTGTGTAAGCTTTATTCTTCAGTCTTTCTTTGACTCAAACTCAAGAGCAAACATAATTTATTTGTTAAATTCAATAGGGATGACAGTTTTTAAAATAAACCAGTCACCGTATTTGTGACTTCAGCTGACAGGCTGGTGAAAGACACTGGAGGATATTTATTGTGGGAAGAAGTGAGGATCGTATCACAATCTTAGTCTGAATGTTCCAAACAAATCTGTTAGAATTGTATTTAATCGTATGTCACTTAGCCGCTCAAGAGCTGCAGTTTTCTTTTTGTTGAACAGACCAGCTTCTGAATAAAATCATAATCTGCTTTAAAAATTCATGCAATAAATGGTTGCTAAAGAAGCCATATAGAATGGAAAGAAACGTGGTTCAATTTCACATCATAGTTTTTTCCATTTCAATCCCCTTGTCAGTGCCATGATGTTCATATATTCCACTTGAACCTGTTTATCAGATCAATTTTATATTGTAATTCTTTGTGTACAAATGAACAGATTCAAGTGGGTACCAGATGAAATGTTGCTCCATGAGATACTTTTTAAGAGGTCAGAGAACTTGAACTAATTATCAACTTGTGGATATAGGAGCCTAACCAGCCGAGTGCTTAGAAAGAATCTTTGAGGTGATGCCAATGTGCAAACAAATGTCTGATTGGATTTCCACTGGTTTCAAGGCCTCTCAAAAAATCCTGCTTCAGAGGCAAAAATTAAAATGTTAAAGTTTTAATTAAAATGAAACTGAAGAAGGTCTTTAATTCAACCTAGAAAAGGAGCAGAGAAGGGAAACCAACAAGCAGGTACAGAGATAGTTTAATTTGTTTTTTATGCATTGGACATGTCGCTGGCTGGCCAGCATTTATTGCCCATCCCGAGTTGGGCAGTTGAGAATCAACCACATTGCCATGGATCGAGAGTCACATATAGACTAGACCAGGTAAGGTCCTTCCCCAAAGGACATTAGTGAATCAACTGGGTTTTTCCGACAATGGTGTCATTCTTAATTCCAGATTTTTTTATTGAATTCAAGTTCCACCTCTGCCGTGGCGGGATGTGAACCCAGGTCCCAGAACATTAGCTGAGTTTCTGGATTAATATTCTCGTTATAATACCTGTATGCTATCCCTCTCCCATAATGCCTAACACCTGGTTACAGGTTAAACAGGAGATTGATAGATGACTGACGTGATCTTTGTATCAGGCAGTATTAAGTAGCATAAAAGAAGTTCAAGACATTGGGGAAACAAGGGACGTTGTAGTATCCAAGCTTCATCAACCCTGGAGTGCTCCTCAAAGCAAGTAACAATAGTAACTGCACCATTTAACTCATTGTGTATTAAATCTTTGGGGACATTTCTGAAAGATGTTGTAATGACATTCGATAAATCCATTTCTTTAATTCTTCCCTCCTGACACTGTAAGTATTTTAATTTAAGCTGCACCTTAGTTTTTTTTTAACCCGACCATCAGCATTTATTCCACAAAGAATATATGCAGCATAAATTTAGTTCACGATATTGGTGAAGCTGTTTGAGCATAGTTTTTGTAATAAGTCTTTGGAGGCAAAAGTCCCATTGTCAAAATCCCTTTATTTACAAACTCTTAACAGCAGAACACAGGGTGCTAGCAGTCTACATCCGGGGGCTGTCAGAGGAACTGACACTCCCTGGTTAAATACAAGGCAGCGTCTCCCTGATTGGCCCATCAATTGGATCCTTAATCAGGGAGTTCATATTCCAATAGGCCAACCTCAATGGCCTGATTTAAGTCATTACAGTTTTAAAGTTTAAAGTTTTTTTTATTAGCGTCACAAGTAGACTTGCACTGCAATGAAGTTACTATGAAATTGTTGAATCTATAAGGATCCTGTAACCAGATTTTGTAATGACTTTAAGAAGGTCCGTGATGTGGACCTCTTAGAATTCGATCTTCAGGATTAAGGCAATAATTAAGGCTGTCCAATCGGGGAGCCCTGCTTGTGTATATAATGTGGTGTGTCAAGGTTCCTGGCACTCTGGGTTAATACTCTGTATGAGGAAGTACCTGGTCTAAGTGTTGCTGACTGTGTAAATAAATCTAAATTTGGTGTGAAAGGATGGCAGCTTTGGAGGAGTTATTTCAGATGTGATGATGTTTGTTTTCCAAACCTGTAAAATGTTATGGTTAGAATTTAAACATACTGTTTAACAGCAGCATCCATTTGTATTTAAATAGTAGTATCTTTAACACAATAAGATATTTAATGGACTGTCATAAAGTGAAATTGAACACTGAGTCATCTATGGCAAAATTAGCCCGATGGTCAAGAGCGTAGGCTTTAAGGAGGGTGTTTAAACAGAGGCAAGAGAGCTAGAGAGACAAAAAACTTCAGAGAGGGAATTCTAGAGTCTAGTGCTTTGCCAGCTGAAGGCACGGTCACCAGTGAGGGAGCAATTAAAATTGGGGATATTTTAAAAGGCCAGGAATGGATATCTTGAAATATTCAAAAGATTACAGAGATCCTGAGGGTGCGGCCGTGGAGGGAACAGTCACATTGAGACATTGTTTGACCTGGAGTCATTATAGATCAGCAAGCACAGGGCTGATGGATCAATGGGATTTGGGGCACGTAAGGAAAAGTTCAAAGGGTTTCGTATGACTTCAAGTTTAGGAAGATAAAATGTTGCAGGTTTGCTGATAGGGTGCAGGAATATTCAAGTCTAGAGGTAACAAGGATGAAGGTTTCAGCAGTTGATGAGCTGAGATGGGACAGAGTTGGGTAATATTATGGAGGTGGGAACAAGCCATCTTATTGATGTGGTGGCTACGTGATTGGAAGTTCATCTCAGGGTCAAGTATGACTCTTAAATCGGCCTCGCAGGTGGAGGATGTGGTAAAGAAGGCGTATGGTGTACTGGCCTTCATTAATCGAGGGATTGAGTTTAGGAGTCGGGAGGTAATGCTGCAACTTTATAAGACCCTTGTCAGGCCTCACTTGGAGTACTGTGTGCAGTTCTGGTCGCCTCACTATAGGAAGGACGTAGAAGCTATTGAAAGGGTACAGAGGAGATTTACAAGGATGTTGCCTGGATTGGGAGGCATGCCTTATGAAGATAGGTTGAGGGAGCTGGGACTCTTCTCCCTGGAGAGACGAAGGTTGAGAGGCGACCTGATAGAGGTTTATAAAATGTTGAGAGGAATAGATAGGGTGGATTCTCAGAGGCTATTTCCCCAGGTTGAAATGGTCGCTACGAGAGGACACAGATTTAAGGTGCAGGGAGGCAAGTACAGAAGTGATGTTAGGGGTAAGTTTTTCACACAGAGGGTGGTGAGTGAATGGAATCAGCTGCCGTCAGTGGTGGTGGAGGCGAACTCGCTGGGGTCTTTTAAAAGACTTCTGGATGAGTATATGAGATTTAGTGGGATTGGGGGTTATAGATAGGTCTATGGATTGGTAGGTGTTGATGTGATCGGCACAACTCGTGGGCCGAAGGGCCTGTTTGTGCTGTAGTGTTCTATGTTCTATGTTCTGTGATACAAGGGATAACGAATAGGGTGAGGGAAAGAATCTGTAACTAGGGAATAGGGTTTCCTTCAGGATTCAATGACTGAGAAAAATACAAGTTTAAAAAAAATCAATGGCAACCTGTTCCATTAGTTCAAAAATACTTCTTGCTAATCTTGGGCCCTGGGGAAAAAGTATTTTTTGCCCTGGTAGCAATTATTTTGCTTGCTTCACCAGGACAAATGTTGTTTGAAGAAATGAAATTGCAGGAGATTCAATACATATCAATATTTCCATTACATTCAAGGTAATTTTCAAAAATGCAGAGTAAATTTCTAAATTAATGTAGGCTGCTTTCTGGACAATGTGACTGATATATTCAGATTTTCATAGAGTCATCCGTAGGGTGGCATGTTGGCACAGTGGTTAGCACTGTTGCCTCACAGTGCCAGAGACCCAGGCTCGATCCCTGGCTTGGGTCACTGCCTGTTTGGAGTTTGCACATTCTCCCCATGTCTGCGTGGGCTTCCTCTGGGTGCTCTGGTTTCCTCCCACAGTCCAAAGATGTACAGGTTAGGTTGATTGGTCATGCTAAATTGGCTCTAGTGTCAGAGGATTAGCAGGGTAAATATGTGAGGTTATAGGAGTAGGGCCTGGGTGGAATTGTGGTCGGTGCAGACTTGATGGACTGAATGGCCTCCTTCTGCACTGTAGAGATTCTATGGATTCTATGTACTACTTCACAGCCCCAGAGACCTGGGTTTGATTCCCAGCTGGGTCACTGTGCAGAGTCTGCATGTTCTCCCCATATCTACATGGGTTTCCTCTGGGTGCTCCAGTTTCCTACCATAGTCTGAAAGATGTACTGGTTAGGTGCATTACCCATGCTAAGTTCTCCCTCAGTATACCAAACAGGTGCTAGAATGTGTCCACTAGGGGATTTTCACAGTAACTTCATTGCAGTGTTAATGTAAGTCTACTCGTGACACTAACAAATTGCTGCAAATTTTTCCTGTGGCACAGTGGTTAGCACTGCTGTCTCACAGCGCCAGGGACCCAGGTTCAATTCCGGTCTTAGGTGACTGTGTGGAGTTTGTACATTCTCCCTGTGTCTGCGTGGGTTTTCTCCGGGCGCTCTGGTTTCCTCCCACAGTCCGAAAGATGTGCTGGTTAGGTGCATTGGCCATGCTAAATCCTCCCTCTGAACCCAAGTAGGCGCCGGACTGTGGCGACTAGGGGATTTTCACAGTGTTAATGTAAGCCTACTTGTGACACTAATAAATAAACTTTACATTTTTTTAAACTTGGATATCTGTATATTGTCTCAGATAATGTAGAAAGTAGTATGGGGGGTATAAGAAGTTAAGAAAACAGAAGCTCTTTTCGGAAGACCACAATAAGAAATAAAAGACAGAAGTCATAGAATACCTGCAGTGCTGAAGGAGGCCATTCGGTTCATCAAGCCTGCAATGACAAAATCCCACCCAGGCCCACTCCCTGCAACCCCATGTATTTACTCTGCTAGTTCCCCTGACCCTAATGGGTAATTTAACAGGTCTAATCCATCAAACCCAGAATGTGCAGACTCTACATGGAAAGTGACCCAAGGCTAGGAATTAAATATGGTCTCTAGAGCTGTGAGACAGCATTGCTAAGCACTAAATAGGACTTCCTGCAGATGTTCCTTCCTGTATATCGGTTTATATGAAGAAATCCCTTTGTTTTACTTAATTTATTCTATTATTCTGCAATCAGAATCTCTCGAGCAGCAGTTAGCTTTTAAACCCCGAGACCAATGTCCTTGTCTCAGGCAATCTTCCTAGATATCCATTCCAACTGACCACTCCTGCTATCCTTTATAAACTTGGCACATATACCCATTTTTGTTCCGTAGCCTTGTCAGATCTGGATATACAGAACTGTATTCCAATTGCTAGTTCTGTTTTCTGGATGAGTGTAGGGTCTGATGTGGAAGCCTGCAGAAAGCCTAAGAAATAATATTCTGAATCTCTTGTAGTCTGTCCTTTTCAAGGTGGGCCTCCCAATTTCTGAAAGCCAGTGATCAGATCATCCTTATGGAATGCACTAGGTTGAAGGCCTTCTTGTCAAGGCAGGTGGATACAGTTGATTATGGTGCTGCCACTCATTCCAGGTAGCACCGTGTTGAACCTTTTTCAGGCTTCATGATATTGGGACTGATTCATCAGAATTTCAGACTCATTTACCGGAATTTTACCGCCTCACCCACCCGAGGCTTGTAAGATCCCTCCCGAGGCTAACAGACAATGCTGTTCTGAGAGCCATGTCAACCCCAATTTCAGGGCAAGTATGCCGGTAAAATTGTGTTTTGACCAAAGTGGAAATAACCCCAAAGTACCTCACAAAAGAAGAAGCTTGGCCCTATATAGCAGTAATTCCCCAAACACAAAACCTAATTACATTTTTTGTTGTATTAGCTGGGAACATGCCAAAATGCAATGGGACAATGTAATGTTACAATAGCTAATACATGCAAAAGGCATTATTTTTCAAAAATTACCAGTGTTGAATTAAGTTGTTTTACATTGATCACCTGGCAACATTGCTTCTTTCAAAATCCTTCTTGATTACACTTCCTTGATATCCTGATTACCCCGTTTACTAATACATTGTGATTTGCTTTAATACCTTCTTGGCAGGGATACACAATATACTGACATCATGGCAAAAGCAAAGGACATAGGCGGTTGTTGAAAGAAATTTTAATTACAATGTGCACACACTTGTGGGGAGACAATGGCCTAGTGGTATTATCACTAGAGTATTAATCCAGAAACTCAACTAATGCTTTGGGGACCTGCGTTCAAATCCCGCCATGGCAGATGGTGTAATTTGAATTCAAGAACAAAAATGGAATTAAGAATCTACCGATGATCATGAAATGATTGTCAGAAAAACCCATCTAGTTCACCAGTGAGCTTTAGGAAAGGAAATCTGCCATTCTTACCTGGTCTGGGCTACATGTGACTCCAGACCCACAGCAACGTGGTTGACTCTCAACTGCCCTTCGGCAACTAAGGATGGGCAATAAATGCTGGCCAGCCAGTAATAGCCAGGTCCCATGAATAAAAAAAACTTACATAGCTCCATTTGCAAAGAAGTGCTCGGGCTCAGATCTCACAGGGGTATTCCTGGTCTCCAAACAAAACTCTCAGACTTTTCCTCAATGTCTTGTAAATAGCTGAAGTTTTGTCCACCTGCTTCTAAACAAACAGTAGGCCAGGCATTCCCTAAGCCAGGGTTTCTGACCCATTTGCTCTGTGGCGACATGCCATAACTAATGAGTTGAGGCATACAGGGTGTCCTGAAAGATTCACATGAGCCCCACTAATGTGTGCAGTCCGGGCAAGCAGCTAGACTCGTGAAGATCTACACAATCAGAGCTGCTATCTAGGGCATGATTGTGATAGTGGAATTAAGGCAACTATTTCTAAGCTGTTACCACTGTAATGTAATCTTTATAAACAGATCCTGAGTACGAAACTTATGTTTCTCAGCATAATTAAGAATAACAGTGGAAGCTGTCAGACTGCATTTTTACAATTATTCATTTGTATTAGAAAGGATTATGCTTTTGTTCAAGGCTTTATCTGAAAATAGTGCTTCTGAAACTATTCAAGAAATAATTTTTTAATAAGAGAGTTTAGAAAATCTAACAGTGAGCTTTATTTATAATTTCATTTGATAGTACAACAATGGTGGCCGTACAACTGCAGTATTGATGCCCTTGCTTGATAGGTCATCCTCAGGTTGTGGAGATAGAGTTTCGTGCTTGCAGGGCCTAAATTGTTCAATGGTTGAGCACCTTCCACATTATCTTTAAACATGCACAACAGAACAAGGGGTCACTGTCTAAGGGAAGAGTTGCAGATATCTAAAACGCCTGTGACTCAATAATGTGTTGCAACCCCCAAAGGGAGCCCAAAGTTTGTAAGTTCAATTTGACGCAGTGCATCTTGAAGAAGGGAAATATTGCAGTCACAGTACAGACTGGTGGCGGAAGGAGGGTATGTATAAAACAGCGAATGGGGTAACCACTCAAAGCAGGCAGCTTTGTCCAGGATGTCGTCAAGCTTCCTTGGATCTTTCGAAGTTGCACTCATCCAGGCAATGGAAAGCATCCATCACATTCCTGACTTATCCCTTGTAGGGTTGGACAGGGTTTGGGAGTCACAAGGTGAAGAATATCCGGTCTTTGAACTTCTTTGACAACTAACTGGTCTAATTCAGTGTCTGATAAATGGTGACCTCCAGGACATTTGATTGGGGTGGGAATTGACATTGATAATGCTGTGGATATTCATGGGGAGTTGTTTAGAGATGTCTTGGGAATGGGTGAATAAATGAATGCCTGGCACTTCTGTAATGTGAATATTACTTTCCACTTCATTATTTGTAAATTGCAAATGGAACACTATGCAACATCAGTGATCAGCCCCAGTCTGACTTTGTAATGGAGGGAAGATCATTGAGGAAGGAACTGTAGATGATTGTGCCCACGACACTGTGCTGAGAAACTCCTGCAGTGATGTCCCGGAGCTGAGATGATTGGCTTCCGTTATCAGCAACAACCACATCTTCCTTTGTGCCAGGTATGACAGCAACAAGTGAAGAATTATCCCCCGATCCCTATTGACATCAATTTTATTTGGTGTCAATTTTATTTGATGTCAATCATCACCATAATGGCTCGGATTTCCAATAATGATGAGACGGAGAACAGGAAAGAGATAGAAAATCTGGTGAAATGGTGTGACAACAATAATCTCTCCCTCAATGTCAGTAAAATGAAGGAGATAGTCATCGACTTCAGGAAGTGTAGTGAAGGACATGCCCCTGTCTTACATCAATGGGGATGAAGTGGAAATGGTTGAAAGCTACAAGTTCTAGGTGTCCTGGTCCCTCTACATCGACACTATAATTAAGAAAGCCCACCGATGCTTCTACTTCCTCAGGAGACTAAGGAAATTTAGCATGTTTGCTAGGTCTGTCACCAATTTTCACCGATGCACCATAGAAAGCATCCTTTCTGGATACATCACAGCTTGGTCAGCTCCTGTGCTGACCAAGATCACAAGAAACTACAAAGGGTTGTGAACGTAGCCCAGTCCATCATGCAAACCAGCCTCTCATTCAATAATTCTGTCTACACTTCCCACTGTCTTGGCAAAGCAGCCAGCTTAATTAAGGATCCCACGCAACCTGGCCATGCTCACTTCCACCTTCTTCCATCAGGAAAAAGATACAAAAGCCTGAGGTCACATTCCAACCGACTCAAGAACAGCTTCTTCCCTACTGCCATCAGACTTATGAATGGACCTACCATATATTAAGTTGATCTTTCTCTACACCCTAGCTATGACTGTAACACTACATTCTGTAGTCTCTCCTTTCCTTCTTCCCTGCTCTATGAATGGTATGCTTTGTGTAGCGTGCAAGAAACAATACTTTTCATTGTATACTAATACATGTGAAATGATAAATCAAATCATATCTGCAATTCAGCTCTTTTGTCCATGGTTGAACAAAAGCTGGAATGATTTCAGGAGCAAAGATACAATGCCACGAGCCAAACTGAGCTTGTGCCAAGCAGGTTATTGACAAGTAAGTACTGCTGGATAGCATTGCCTTGACCTCTTCTGTCTGATGACTGAGAGCAACTTAATGGGCTGGTAATAGGCCAAGTTGGATTTGTTCTGCTTTTCGTAGGCCGGACACACCTGGGCAATTTTCCATTCTGTTGGACAGATGCCAGTATTGTAACTGTACTAGAGCAGCTCGGCTACAGGCACCAGTAGCTCTAGAGCTCAAGATTTTGTGTGTTCCTTCCATGGAGACCAAACAATTTCTCTGTTCTCTGCTGAATTTTCTGGAGGTCAGTATCATGCAAGTTTTTCTTTTCTACGTCCTCTGTATAATGGCCTTTATTTTTGTTTGATGTCCCTGCCAGATCTATCAGTGACATACATTCTTGAAAAATAGGACAGAATCATGTAAGAGAATATAAGTAGGAGCAGCTCATTTAGCCCTTCGAGCCTGCTCCACTATTTAGTACACTCATGACTGTCCTTCTACTTCAATTCCATCTTTTCCACAGTAACCCATATTAATTAATTCCCTTAGAACCCATTGCCTGTCCAGACAGCTGACATTCAATGCAATAAGCCAAGGACTTTCCTACTTAGTTGCTGCTACCAAATCTGCAATTGCAATCTGAAGCAGACGTATGGGTGGCATGGTGGCACAGCGGTTAGCAGTGCAGCCTCACAGCACCAGAGACCCGGGTTCAATTCTGGCCTTGGGTCACTGTCTGTGCGGAGTTTGCACATTCTCCCCGTGGGTTTCCTCTGGGTGCTCCGGTTTCCTCCCACAGTCTGAAAGACGTGCTGGTTAGGTGCATCGGCCATGCTAAAATTTCTCCCTCAGTGTACCCGAACAGGCGCCGTAATGTGGCGACTAGGGGATTTCCACAGTAACTTCATTGCAGTGTTAATGTAAGCCAACTTGTGACGCTAATAAATAAACTTTCAACTTATTTAAAGGCTCATTCTAATTTTGAAGTATCTCAAGCATGGTTTTCCCATTTTGAAGGAGATTTGCACGTGGGAGAGCATTGGCAGGTACAAACTGTGCCCTCGTTGGTGCAAATCTAGTGCAATTTACTTTATGCAATACTGGGGTTGTTAATGTGTAATCATCAAAATGTTGCTACTCTTGGCTTCTTACAGGTCCAAAGTGACAGTGATTATGTGTGAGTTCCTTCACAGTGCAGTCATAAAATTTGGGTGCAGACTGACTGGCTGTTGCAGCGAGAACGGAGAACTTGGCGTTCGGCCAAATCTCCATCCACTGCCGCGGGACCAAAAAATCCCCCCCATGTGAGCGGCTGGAAGATTCCACCCAGTGTTGAATACTTTACCTTCAAATGTGTTCAGTTTTTGAGTCCAGTCATCTGGACTTGAAACGTCAGCTCTTTTCTTTCCTTACAGATGCTGCCAGACCTGCTGAGATTTTCCAGCATTTTCTCTCTTTGTGTTCAGCTTTACCATTTACCAAGTGTAACTCACAGGTCCTGATATTTACAACAACAAGTACTTACATTTACAAGGCACCTTTAACATAGTTAAGTGTCTTACCCTGCTTCAAAGGAGTGCTACTAAACAATTTTTGACGCTGAGGCACATAAGGAGATACGAAGGCAAAAATGACCATAAGATTGATCGAAGAGGTAGGTTAAGTGGGAGGTCTTAAAGGAGGAAAGATGTTAGAGAAGTAAGAGCTTTAGGAAGGGAATCTGGAGCTTAGAGCCTAAGCATGTGAAGGCCTAGCTCCAAATGGTGGAGTGAAAAAAAATAGGGACTTACAAGCTCCCTGAGAGCAGCTTTAACCAGTTACTTATGCAGTGAGCTGAAGGCTCCTAGTTTCTGAGGTTCAGCAGAACTGACTTGTCAGAGAGTATGACTATCTTCATGCCAATTGTCTGCACTGAGTGCACAAGCTGAGAGTTTGTGAATGAGGAATTTAGGTGAAGGGGAAACTATAAATTAATTAAGAAAAATAAATATAATTTACACATGAAAGATGGCAAGATGGGTGATGTGTCGCAGCTGCAGCATGTGGGAGCTCCTGGACGCCATTGCAATCAACACAACTATGTTAGTAAGTGTCTGTGGCTTGAGGAACTTCAGAGTTAATGAGCTGGAGGCTGATCTGCAGACATTGTGACGCATCAGGGTGGGGGAAATTACCTGGACACTTGCTCCAGAAGTCAGTCATGCTCCTGGGATTAGCATTGTCTGATTTGGTCAGTGGTCAGGGGCAGGAGATTGTGACTGCAGGTTAGGGCATCGAGAAGGTGGAAGCGGGGGAGCCTCAGCCCTTGCAATTGAGCAACAAATTCAGAGTTCTTGCTGCTTTTACGTACTGTGGATGAGCAGACTCACTGTGGTACAGAAGTCATTCAAGTTGGGGAAGTTAAAAGAAATGTAGTGGTAGTCGGGCACAGTATAGTCAGGAGTTAGACACAATTCTCTGCAGTTGAAAGCAAGAATTCAGAAGACTGTGCTGCCTACCCAGTACCAGGGTTCGGGATATCTGCTCTCAGTTGGAGAGGAACCTACAGCGGAGGGGGGAGGATTCAGCTGTCGTGGTCCATACAGGGACCAACGACATAGGTAAGGCTAGGAAAGCGGTTCTGCATAGGGAGTGTGAGGAGCTAACACCAAATTAAAAATGAGAACCTCAAGATTAATCTGGATTATTACCTGAGCCGTGTGAACATTGTCAAGATCAGAGGGATGAATGTATGGCTCAAAGTCTGGCGTGGGAGAAGTGGGTTCCAGTTTGTTAGACAATGGCACCAGTACTGGGGAAAGTGGAGTCTGTACATTGGGGTGGACTTCACCTGGACTGTGCTGGGACCAGTGTTCTAGCGATCACACAACTTGGGAAGTGGCATTTAAACTGAATAGAGTGGGTAAGGGATCACACAGGGGAAGAATGAGTAATGTAAAGGGAAATGACAAGGCAATAATGGTAATGATAATCAAAGTATAGCAGGAATAGACAATGACTGCGAACTTAACAGTCTGCTAGCAGTTCAGGCCATTGTTTACAAAAACGCTAAAAAACCAAATATAGCAGCATGCAAAGAAAAGGTAATATTACCTACAGCTTCAAATAAAATTGCCTAAAATTGAGCCCGTTTAGATTCAGTCAATGGGCTATCAGAACACAAGAATATACTAGATTATGTACTTTTTTTTCGTTCTGATACACTGATCCCATTTCCTTTGTCTCCAAATGTGTTAACAAATTCTGTCTTATGTTTCAGTCTATTGTTAAGGAGAATAGGAGATTTTCCTTCACCCTTGTGTATGTTGCCAGGTGTGATGACTCATTCCTTACTGGGAGATAAGTGCTAATTAAATCAGATCTTTCTTTCTCAAAAGTGGTCTCTTTTCATCTAATGGGTGGAACACTGCAGCTTTGATATTAACCCACTTGGGGTGAGGTTTAAAAATTAAAGGCGGGCCAACTCCTCCTAACTACTTTTGCGTCAATGGATTGCAAGTTGTGCATGTTTCCTCTCTTGGAGAGTTGGAATGCTTCATTATTGTTTTTGCTTCAGGCACCCACAGAGTAGTTGGAAGCCGTAAATAATAACTGTTGACCAAGTTTTCCAGGGCTTTGGAACCCTAGCAGCAAAATGGAAGGTCAAGCTACCAGTTCCAGCAACTTATCGTGGTTAGAGCACTCCTCATGGGCCAGGAGAAGCAGAACTCTCCCTACAGCCCTTCCAGGGATCTTTTGGCTTCCCTTCTGCTGTTTGTGGCCCCCTCTTCACTGCAGCTAAAGTTCATTATTTTGTCTTTATTATCTCTACCAACCTCCCTCCCCCAGCTCGCCAAATCCCCACCCCACCAAGCTCCGATCTTAAGCCTTGTGCCCAATAGTTTCTAATGTCCTTTAGGGAAGGAAATCTGCCGTCCTTACCTGGCCTGGCCTACACGTGACTCCAAAGCCACAGCAATGTGGTTGATTCTCAAGTGCCCTCTGAAATGGCCTAGCAAACCACTCAGTAAAGAACAGGAACAGGCCCTCTGGCCCACTGAGGTCAAGGGCAACTATGGATGGGCAATAAATGCTGGCCCAGCTAGTGATGGCCATGTCCCACATATGAATGAAAAAAAGTCTTCCTGTAACAATTTAATCAAATAAATCTGTCAATGTAGGCCACAACAGAAGGTAAAGAAAAGTTTTCTATTCCCCTTGACAATAGACTGAAATATGATACAGAATTGTTTAACTCTCTTGGAGACAAAGGCAAGGGGATACTGCATTGTTATATGAGAATTAGACAATTGTACATAACCCAAATATCCTCATGTTCTGGTGGCTGAATCTGCCCTTCCACTCTGAGATGCACATATATGACATTGCAGCCTTTGCAATATTTTGTTTTTGCCAAATGTACTGAACATCAATTAATAATGGAGGGGTGATGTGATTTTCTGTCCCTATTTTTGACGGGGGGAGGAAAGGCGGTGGGGTCAGATATTCCAATGGGATTCCACAAATGCCTTTTACTCTGGCAGGGTTTCTCACTCACATTGTTCCCCACTATCCTTTCCAGGAACTTAATGGGGCTCCTGCCATCATCAAAGATCAGGAACTACATTACATTTACATATCATTATTGAGCTTTCCCGCTGTGTTATCCCCCATGTAAGGATCCCCCTCGCCCCTCCCGGTGTGACATCATGTTTGTTGGGTCTACAACAGGTGTGTATCATTGGGCACCTGGCGAATGGTCCCTACCAGGAACACAAAGGCAAGTCTTTAGCCAGGGGGAGAAGGGTCATGATCAGGCAGTACCCTGGCACTGGGGCAGTGTCAGGGATGGGGGGTTTCCAATGTGGAGGTTTGGGGTGGGGAATGTCATTGGGTGTGGTGTCCTTGTGGGGGGAGGGGGGGGTGCGGGGGGTGCGGGGGGTTCCATTGTGGAAGTTTGGGGTGGGTGGATGTTTCCCTGGGGGACAGAGGTTCCAGGATCATTAGAGGGAGGGAGTGGTTTTCCGTTTCCATGGGATGAATCCTTTTTAAAAAAATAATTTTCTGATCAGGGGCCAAGGTTGCTGACAGGGCAGTCTCTGAATGGGTTCTGTCCCTTCCATGTTTTTCCAAAGTGCTTGAAAATTTGGCAGGAAATGGTGACTGACGGTGCTGTACTCCACTTTGCTTGCCCAAGAGACATCCGTTTACATTGCATTACATTCAGCAGCGAATGTTACGCAATTGCGCCGTGTTCACTATTATCAAAATAAATAATAAAGTAACTATTGTACTGAACTGAAATCAGATTGAGATACATGAATTGTGGGATGGGGGAAACATAGGGACTGTGCCTATCATACAGCACACATTCCAAAAATCCCAGCAACTACTTCTAGAATTCTCAGATATGGAATGATGGATTGGAAACGAACATTTTCAGAATGAAGAGTAACTTTAGGAGAGATTAGAACCATCATAGTTTAATGTCAGAATTATTTAGCTGTCAAAGTTATTAATCTAGCTCAAGGGCATTATGTTAACAAGGCAGCTTTGATTCCAGCCACATGAACAGAAAATCAAGACTAGATTATGGCATTCAGTCTAAGAATTCCACATACAATATGAACAGGAGAAGAGTAAGTGAAGTATGTAATTATTTTCTGTGAAAATGGACCTAAAATCATATATCATTCAGATGAATGAAGGGGGAATCTCATAGAGATTTATAAAATTCTAACAGGGCTAGATGCTGTTGGTGGGGGAGTCCGGAACCAGAGGTCACAGTCTGAGGATTCAGGGTAGACCATTTAGGACGGAGGTGAGGAGACATTTCTCCACCCGGTGAGCCTGTGGAATTCATTATCACAACAAGTCATTGATGCCAAAACATTGAATGTATTCAAGAGATAGCTGGATATAGCACTTGGGGCAAATGGGATCAAAGGTTATTGGGAGAAAGCAGGATTAGGCTGTTGAGTTGCATGACCAGCTATGATCGTAATAAATGGCAGAACAGGCTCAAAAGGCCAAATGGCCTCCTCTGCTCCCATCTTCTATAATTCTATGTTTCTATAGGAGTTTTTCCATTATCCTCATCCTTTCTGGGGGATTCAAAAATGTGACTGACTTATTACAAGACGATGATGTGTAGTGTCATATGATGAAATATAAATATGAAGGAAATGTTGAAAAACAGGATTCTTCTGTTGAAATAATGCAAGTTATATGGCAATTTGCCAGAAGTGTTTATCATGACAGAAAGAAGAGGAAGAGTAGGCAGATCAGACTGTTTCTGATGGTTGAGTGGTCATGAATGTGGTGCCATAGATAAAAGACTGGATGTTAAAGGTTTAGGATAGAGAAACATATGAGGCTTTGGAATTCATGTAATGGATATCAATGAAGAAATCACCATTCTGAGTCTGGAAACTAACGATAGTTCACTGTCACTTTCAGAGCAATGTAAAGTGATTTTGGATGTGAATTCATGCAAAATACAGTTACATAAACTGGCCATCATTTTTTTATCTGTCTTGAATGTACTAAAGAGGGGCAGTGTAGCCACCTCCCTTCGAGAAGGTGGAATCTTACACCACTTTAAGTTCACATTGTGTAATAAGTCTATGGAGGCAGAAGTCCCTTCACCAAAATCCCTTTATGTACAATTCCAACAGCAAGACACAGAGTGCTATCAGTCAGCTGTCTACCTTCAGGAGCGCCAGAGGAACTGACACACCTGGTTAAATACAAGGAAAAGACTCCCTGATTAGCCCATCAATTGACTCCTTAATCAGGGAATTTTTTTTTGTCCAACCAAATAAACAAAATCAAATTAACTTAGAGACAATTCAAAAGGGCAGCTCCATAAAAGGAGGGGAACTGCCAGAAACTCCTTAATCAGGGAGTTTATATTCCAGTTGACCAACTTCAATGGCCTGATTGAAGTCATTACACACTCACTACAGTGTCTAGGTCTACAGACGCATTCTTCTCCATCAATCACAAAAGATTATCCTACAGATGCCACAAGCAATTAGGAAAACAAATGGTGTTGGCCTGTCTGACAAAGGTATTGGAGTATAATAGTAGAGCTATATTACTGCAATTTCACTGGACTGCAACAGGAGTACAATTTTGGTCTCTTTACCTAGGAAAGCATATGCTTGCATTAGAGGGTATGCAGAAAAAGTTTACAAGACAGATTATTGGGATGAGAGGATTTTCCGAACAGGACAAATTGACTCACCCATTTCTAAAGTTTAAAAGAATGAGAGGCAATCTCATTGAAACAGATGTCAGAGGTAGGTTCCTTACTCAGACATTAGTAACAGCGTGGAATGCCCTGCCTGCAGCAGTTGTGGATTCGCCACCATTAAGGGCATTTAAATGGTCATTGGATAAATATGGATGATATTGGACTCGTGTAGGTGAGATGGGCTTTAGATTGGTTTCACAGGTTGGTGCAACATTGAAGGCTGAAGGGCCTGTACTGTCCTGTAATGTTCTATGAAACCTATTTTGAAGGGGAATGGCAGGGAAATGCTGGGAGGATGTTTCCCCTGACTGGGGAGACTAGAATTAGAATTCACAGTCTCAGAATAAGGACGATGTAACACTGGAGTGGGACAAATTTCTTCCCACAAAGGAGTTTGCACATTCTCCTCGTGTATGTGTGGGTTTCCTCCAGGTGCTCTGGTTTCCTCTCACAAGATGTGCAGGTTGGGTGGATTGACCAAGCTAAATTGCCCCTTAGTGTCCCAAGATGTGAAGGTTAGGGGAATTAGCAGAGTAAATATCTGGGGCTACGGGGATAGGGCCCAGATAAGATGCTCTGTCAGAGAGTTGGTGTAGACTCGATGGGCTGAATGGCCTCCTTCTGCACTGTAGGGATTTTATGGAAAGGGTGGTGAATATTTGGAATTCTCTGCCCCAGACAATTGTTGGTATTCAGTTGCTGAGTATTTTGAAGTTAGAGGTCTTTTTGGATAGCAAGGGAATGAGACGATAAGAGTATAGTGGATGGTGTAGCTGAAATAGAAAATGAGCTACGATCTTACAGAAAGTCAGAGCGGAGTTGTGGGGCCAGGTGGCCTAGTCTTCGGCCAATTTGTCGGTTCTTTTGTTTTTAATCTTTGCAGCAGCCTGAAATCACATGTCTCAAAACTGTACATGTGATCCACTGAGCTGGAAATATTTTGCATGAGCTGTTGTTACTGTTAATTGCAAGTACATGCTCCCACTGCTCTTCCTTAAATGAAAAGTGGGTTTCTTGAGGAACAGAAAACATTCAGTTTTGTTTTGATCAGAATTAGACCAATAAGAACATAAGAACATAAGAAATAGGAGCAGGAGTAGGCCATCTAGCCCTTCGAGCCTGCCCCGCCATTCAATAAGATCATGGCTGATCTGTCGTGTCTCAGTTCCACATTCCCGCCCTCTCCCCATAACCCTTAATCCCCTCGCTTATCAAAAACCCATCAACCCGCGTCTTAAAAATATTTAGCAAGGCAGCCTCCACCACCTCAACGGGCAGAGAATTCCAGAGATTCACCTACTCGATTCATGATAGCAGATGTCAAGTTTTGGGTTATTGGTCACAATGTGATGTGATTAAAACAATTCACTGAAGAAATTTGTGGGATTTTGCTCAGTTTTCCTATAGTATGAGAATTATTTTGTTGCGTAAATATTTTGGTGCTATTGTAAGCTGTAAATTAGGCCTGGCTTGCATCAGGTAGCTTTCCCCTTAGTTAAGAGAGAATTGAGAGAATTGGGCAGAGTGGATAAGGAGCAGCAGTTCCCCTTAATTGAAGGGTCAGTCACGAAGGGACTTAAGTTCAAGGTGAGGGACAGATGGTTGAGGGGGGATGTGAGGAAAACCTTTTTTTGCCCAGAGGGTGATGATGATCTGGAATGCACTGCTTGGGAGGGTGGTAGATGCTGGTCACCTCACATCCTTTAAAAGTACCTGGATGAGCACTTGGCATGTCATAACGTTCAGGGCTTTGGGCCAAGTGCTGGCAGATGGGATTAGGTGGGAGTTCAGGTGTTTCTAATGTGTCAATTTGGACTCAATGGGCTGAAGGGCCTCTTCTGCGCTGAATGATTCTGTGGTTCTATGACTCTAGAATTGTGCCCTTAAAACCAATGATTACTGACTCTGGCCACTGTGACAAACCAGATGCCAAAGCAATATTACTTGTGTTAATATCATTAATATTAGGAAAGATTGCAGTTGCTTGAATGGAAAAGGAACTAAGCTGAGAAAAGAATGATTTTTTAAATTCATTCATGGGACATGGACGTCATTGGCTGGCCAACATTTATTGCCCATCCCAAGTTGCCTGAGGGCAGTTGAGAGTCAACCACATTGATGTGGCTCTGGAGTCACATGTGGGTCAGACCTGATAAAGACACCAGATTTCCTTCCCTAAAGGACATCAATGAACCAGATGGGTTTTTCTGACAATTATCACCAATAAACCCTTAATTTCAGATTTTTAAAATTGAATTTAAAATTGCACCGTGTTGGGCTTCAAACCAAGGTCCCCAGAGCATTAGCCGAGTTTCCGGATTACTAGTCTGGCGATAATACCACTAGGCATCGCCTCCTCTGGAGATGTAAAGAGGTTGTCGGTTGTAGAAATGTATTGAAAGTTAGAAGATCAATTTTACTTCCACTGAATAGTGAACAACTCCTTTGCTCCCCTCCTCTTTCCTCATTGAAAATCTGAAAGATTTATCGCAGGAAATACGCAAGATGAAATTAAGAGTTTCCTGTTGGAAATGCTGATGTTTAACACACATTCCCTTTTGTTTCCAGTCACAACAGGTCTTTGCAGATGGGAGTTCACATGACACAACAATGGAAATAGCCCTCGAGCCAGCCAAATCTAATGCAGATGGTGTAAGTGTCAACATTATTCCGTGCGTTGCTTTTCATCTCAACTTGAAATTATTCCCAAGACTGCTGCAGTTAACTTTTATTGTAAACAATAATGAATTCATCAGGTGCACCTTGCAAAGTAAATTCTAGTTAAGGGAATGAACAATCTTGACACAGTTTGGTAAAGCCTGTCAAATTCAAATGTACCCCAGCGTGTTCCCAACGCTACATGCATTGTGCAAAATCTGCTGTTAAATTATTTTAACCTAACAATCCAGTGTTTGTGACATGAATATATTCTTGCCAATATTGAATTGGATGATGTTTTTTCAGGTAAATTTATTTCAAATTTCCCTTCTCATTCTTGCAGTTAACATTCTTGGTAGAAGCTTTAAGAATGCAGGTCAGCCTGAAATGGGAAAAGGCCATTCATCTTATCATTTTTGCATCTCTGGCTGATTCAGCATGGGCAGCACGGCGGCACAGTGGTTAGCACTGCTGCCTCACAGTGCCAGGGACCCAGGTTCAATTCCAGGTGACTGTGGAGCTTGCACCTTCTGACGGTGTCCGAGGTGGGTTTCCTCCGGATGCTCTGGTTTTCTCCCACAGTCCAAATACTTCCACAGTGCAGGTTAGGTGGATTGGCCATGCTAAATTGCCCCTTAGTGTCCCAGGATGAATGGGTTTGGTGGATTAAATGGGAGAATATGTAGGGTTACAGGGGATGCTCTGTGGGAGTGTGGGTGCAGACTCAACAGGCCAGATGGCTTCCTTCTGCACGGTAGGGATTCTATGATGGTCATATTTGAACTCACATTACTGGATTAGCTGCCCAGGCCTCTAGATTAATAGTCCAGCAACATAATAAGTACATGACTCCACTCTAAGACTTCTTACAATGTTTCAGGATAAATAAAATTCTTCACTTCCAAGAAATTACTTTTTGAAGGTGGAGTCATGTAGGCAAGTATGGGCAGAATGATTAATAATGTGATTATAAATATGTTGGTTTCTACATTATGCAATGAGATTTGTTTATTCCATAGATTGATAATCTAATGTGGCATGTTCACACCTATCGACGACAATTCAGCAACAACTGCAGTGGTGTAGGAGGACACTATAACCCTTACAATATAGATACACGGGTAAGTGACGTCTCCTTTTAATCTCTTTACACAGAAAAAACAAAAACATCAAGCATTTAAAATTGTACTGTATTGAGTTGAAATTGGGCACGTCTCTTAATAAAATATTTATTGGTGTTGTTAGAGAAAGGAATAAATATTTCCCTTTGCGTGAAAAATTATTTTGCTAAATTTTTATCGGTTTACAATGACATTTGAGTAAAACATGTTGAACTTTACACAGAAAGTAAAATAAATCTCTCACTCTGTTCAGGTTAATTTGATAGGAACGAGAGGGCACAGATTTAAAATGTTTTGCAAAAGAAGCAAATGTGACGTGAGAAAAATCTTTTTCACACAGTGGGTGGGATTCTCCCAAAACAAAATGAAGTGCCCAACAGGTGGGAAAATTGGAGTATTTCCTGTCCGTTTTTTGGGGGTACGTACCTGAACAAATCTCGGACACTCTGTGCAGTGTGGAGTGCCTCAGCGTGAATCACGTTGAAAAGTGGTGGGCTATTCTGCCTGAGAGACTAGCAACATATTGCTGAGCGGGCCACTGCCCACGCGCTGATACATCAATGGGGACATTGGCACAATACACACTGGCCCCTCCCTCCTGATTGCTGGCCTTTCATGGAACCCCTTGGTTCGCTGGCCGACCGGACCCCCGCCGCCCCGCCAATCCCCCTTACCCCTGGCCAGCCATGTTCTCCTCCCCCTCCCCCCCCCACCTCTGATGGCCAGCCCTGATATTCCCTCCTCCTCTGATGCCCAGCTCTGACCACCTGGCCTTCCCCACCCCACGATGACCCTAGGCCACCGCCGCGCCCCCCACCCCCCCCACTCCCGATGGCGAGTCCCAATCATCTCCTCCCTCTCCCACTGATCCCACTTGCAAAGTGGCAGGAGGCGCCCCCTCCCCCCACTGATTGCCCCCAATAGGCCATGCCC
This sequence comes from Carcharhinus amblyrhynchos, assembly GCF_965287045.1. Classification (NCBI taxonomy): domain Eukaryota; kingdom Metazoa; phylum Chordata; class Chondrichthyes; order Carcharhiniformes; family Carcharhinidae; genus Carcharhinus; species Carcharhinus amblyrhynchos. Next base: position 43,466,275 of record NC_137340.1, read on the forward strand.
CTGGTCCCTGTAGGGTACTACCAGTTTGCCTCTTGGGTAATGCCAAGGTGCCAGGCTGGCACGATCAGGTTGGCACTGCCCAAGGGCATACCCTCCCCCACCTTGCCCCCGACCTCCTGGGCAGGTCTCAGTGGCGTCTGTGCCCACCAGCAGATTGAGGATGTCCGTTCTCTGTGAGTGGGGAGCAGTTGTAAACCTCTCTGTTGGGAACCACTCCTGGTGGTGGGGTGGGGGAGGGCGGATGGTGAGGGGGAGACACTAGACTAGCAGACCTAGAGAATACTGTCCTGGGCCCACTAAGCATATGGAAAAGTCTATTTCAATGACATTTCCATATGATAATCAGCTCCTTGCTGATTTCTGGTACAGAGCTCATTGCGTTTAAAAAAAACCTGGAAGACTTGTGACCAGTGTCCCTTGCGAAATGCTTCCCGCTATTGTCTCCCAGCATTGTCTTTCCAGTCAAGACCCTATCTATCTCTGTCTTAAATACACTCAATGACTTGGCCTCCACAGCCTTCTGTGGCAATGAATTCTGCCAATTCACCTGCCTCTGGCTGAAGAAATGCCTCCTTATCTGGGTTCTGAAGGGTGGTCCCTTCACACCGAGGCTGTGCTATGAACTCGGCTGCCACATTAAAGGCCTTTAAATCAGGACCACGTTTTAAGATTCACGCCTCCACCCTGTGCTCCCGCCTCTAATTGGCTGCCAAACCTGCTCTCTAGCCAAATAGCTCTCAACTTTGGGCGAAAACTGTGAGTTGCAATTACCTCCTCCCTCCGCACCCCCTGCCATCACCCCGCCCCCCCCCCCACCCCCCACTCCCCACCCATGCCCTCACCCCACCCCGCCCCGCAGTGTGGGGGTCAAGATCCACTGTCAGGGCCTGATCACAAAATCTTGCTCCTTATCTCCATGGTCAATTGTTAATTGAGATCATTATTACTGTTAGATTGTTAAAAGCTCTGCATTATATTCTGTTGGAACTTAATAAAATTGTGATATCGCATTGCATTTCTATCATTGTACTAATATTATGGTTAGTGATACTCAGTGAATCTGAGATTCTCATGCAAAATTCCACCTTCTAATGTTTATACAGTTCCTGACCTGGGATCAGAATGCCTTTTGTTTCTGTAGATAATGAAGTATTGCATCTTCCTGCTATAGACTATTAAGCGCTCTGCAGATCCCATCTGCTCTGTATCTCACTCCTGGCATCTACAGAATCAACTTGGTGAACTTTTTTATGTCAACAAACGATTGGCAAAAAACAGCAATTTACACGGAGAAACAGACCGATCTCATTTCTCTCTCGTAGCTTTGGCAAAGTCTTGAAAAGAAGCGTGCTGAGATTGAGAGTGAGACTTTCCTGTTTTTCAAAGGGAAACGGTACACAGTGTTAGAATCTCACTGAAGTGTTATGTGGAAAAGTTGTGCAGCAGGGAACCAGGGGAAATCATTAATGACAACCAACGCCTGCATCCAAATATAATTGGATCAAAAATGTCAGTGGTTTACTGCAGAGAAATTACGGAGTGACGTTAGCACAGTGTGACTCACTCGTGCTAAAGAGCTAAAGTTTTCCACATCCTGCAAGCCTGAGACATACAGAAGAGGTTTTACCGGGATCTGAGAAAGGAGAATTACAGTAGAAGCAATCGCCCTCTATTGAAAAGCAAAATGAAGGAGAGCTTTCATATTTTTATTTCCTCGATGACAATGTCATGTCATTAGTTTGGCATTTGGAGTTTTTTAGGCAGCAGGGGCCATTGTTTCAATTGGCTATGTGTGAATGCTATGCCAACAAATGACAGGGTTTAACCCAATTATTTCCTCAGCGTATCGGTTCCAACGATTCTGGAAACAGAAAAAAACTTCACCAGGGGAAAAGCTTGCAAGAATAAAGGTGTTGAAGACCTTAACTTATTTCTTGAGACAGTCAGCTAACTGGCCCAGCAGTGACTAATGTGTGTACACCACATTCGTGGTTGGGTGGGATTGATGTTGGTGTAGACCCGATGGGCCAAATGACCTCCTTCTTCACCAGAGGGATTCCATGATTCTATGACAGTGACACAATGGTTCCGTCTCACAGCGCCAGAGACCTGGGTTCAATTCCAGCCTTGGGTGACTGTCTGTGTGGAGTTTGCACATTTTCCCCGAGTCTGCATGGGTTTCCTCCAGGTGCTCATGTTTCCTCTGAAAGACATGCTGGGGTAGGTACATTGGCCATGCTAAACTCCCCCTTAGTGTCCCCGAATAGGCGCCGGAGTGTGGCGACTGGGGGATTTTCACAGTAACTACATTGCAGTGTTAATGTAAGTGTACTTGTGACTAATAAATAAACACGAGCATTCTGTAATAAACTATGTTCCTTTCCAGTCAGGCCTCTTGAGTCATTATAACGCCACATGGGTAAAGCCAAAAATCAGTTTGATGTGCCCAGGCCTGGAATAGTTCAGGCAGCCGGAGTTATTGCCTCAGTTGCCTGTGTACGAGTTCTATGAGAAGCAAATAGTGGTTAACCCAAATGTTTCCTCTGTTTATTGGTTCCAATGATTAGCTTCAAACTACTTTTCCACTGTGCAAATGAAAGGGCTGATGCCTATTTGTGACCCTAACACAGCTTTAGTTTGCCCTAAGGGGCAAAGTAAGTTTGCACGCAACTGAATAGGTGCCAGTTAGCTGCAAGCTTTTAAAATATACTTAACCTGATTGTGAATCTTGCTTTTCTCAACTCCACATTAAAATAATATGGGTTGCTCCCAATTTCCTCCGATTGTTTCCTTTGGCTCTCATTCGTCCACAACACCTTCTCAGAACTGGTTGCTCCTCTTTCTCAATAATGTTTTGCTGGCAGCTGTGCCAACTCTGTTGAACTGAGGCCTCAGCCGGATACCCATGTGAGTCTGGAGCCTCACTGTTCAGGTAACCAGTTTATAGTCCCAATAATGATTTTATAGATCCTTGTGTAGTGCTACAAGATACATACCCATGCATGGTAGGTGACATGATAACACTGTGGCTCTACAAAATGATCATCATGGATCATAGAAACCCTACAATGGAGAAGAAGGAGGCCATTCAGCCCATCGAGTGTGCACCACTCTTACCCAGGCCCCATATAGCATTTATGTGATGGAAACCCTACAGTGCAGAAGGAGGCCATTTGGCCCATCTAGTCTGCACCACCATCATTCCAACCCCAGCTCGTATCCCTACAACCCCACACATTTGCTCCACTAATCCCTCTAACCTTCATATCCCGGGACACCAAGGGGCAATTTTGCATGGCTAATCCACCTAACCCACACATCTTTGAACTGTGGGAGAAAAGCGGAGCACCCAGAGGAAACCCATGCAGACACAGGGAGAATGTGCAAACTCCACACAGACAATGACCCAAGCGAGGAATTGAATCTAAGGGAAGTCGTGTCTGACAAATTTACTGGAGTTCTATGAGGATGTGTCTAGGGCGGTGGATAGAGGAGAGCCGGTGGATGTGGTCTTTCTAGATTTTCAGAAGGCGTTTGACAAAGTACCTCACAAGAGGTTATTGCAGAAGGTCGAGGGACATGGACTTGGGGGTAGGGTGTTAGCGTGGATAGAGGATTGGTTGTCAAATAGGAGGCAGAGAGTGGGGGTCAACGGGTGCTATTCGGATTGGCGGATGGTGACTAGTGGAGTGCCCCAGGGGTCGGTGCTGGGGCCTCAGCTTTTTACCATTTATATAGATGATCTGGAGGAGGGAACCGAGTGTAGGGTGTTGAAATTTGCTGATGACACCAAGCTTGGGGGAATGGCAAATTGTGCGGAGGGTGTGGAGAGTCTGCAGAAGGATCTAGATAGGCTGGGCGAATGGGCCAGGAAATGGCAAATGGAATTTAATGTTGGCAAGTGTGAGGTGGTCCACTTTGGTAGGAAGAATGGTAGGAAGGACTATTACTTACGGGACGAAAAACTGCAGCAGGCGACGGTGCAGAGGGACCTCGGGGTCCTTGTGCATGAGTCGCAAAAACCCAGCTTGCAGGTGCAGCAAGTGGTCAGGAAGGCGAATGGGATGCTGGCCTTCATAGCGAGGGGGATTGAATATAAAAGTAGGGAGGTCTTGCTGCAGCTGTATAGGGCATTGGTGAGGCCGCAGCTGGAGTACTGTGTGCAGTTTTGGGCGCCGCACCTGCGCAAAGATATTTTGGCCTTGGAGGGAGTGCAGAGGAGGTTTACTAGGCTGATACCGGAGTTGAGGGGGTTGAGCTATGAGGAGAGGCTGAATAAACTGGGCTTGTACTCGTTAGAGTTTAGAAGAATGAGGGGAGATCTCATTGAGACGTATAAGATGATGAATGGGATGGATAGGATAGAGGTGGAGAGACTCTTCCCGCTCAAAAAAAACAGTAGGGCTAGGGGGCACAGCCTCAAGATAAAAGGGGGGCGGTTTAGAACGGAGTTGAGGAGGAACTTCTTCACTCAAAGGGTGGTGAATCTCTGGAATTCTCTGCCCGTTGAAGTGGTGGAGGCTACCTCGCTAAATATTTTTAAGACGCGGGTTGATGGGTTTTTGATAAGAGAGGGGATTAAGGGTTATGGGGAGAGGGCGGGAAAGTGGAACTGAGCAGCGACAGATCAGCCATGATCTTATTGAATGGCGGGGCAGGCTCGAAGGGCTGGATGGCCTACTCCTGCTCCTATTTCTTATGTTCTTATGAATCACTGTGCCACCGTGCCGCCCTGTCCACATATTTACACCATTAATCCCCTTAATTTATATTTCTTTGGACATCAATGGCAACTTAGCACGCCCAGTCGAACTAACCTGCACATCTTTGGAGTGGTGGATGAAACTTGAGAACCTGGAGGAAACAGACGCAGACATGGGGAGAATGTGCAAACTCCACATAGACAGTCACCTAAGGCTACAACTGAACCCGGGTCCCTGGTGCTGAGGCAACAGTGCTAACCACTGTGCCGTCATGCCACCCATGGTGCTTAGTTGCCACATTTAGATTTATCATTTGGAAGCATGTTGAATAAACCACCAGCAGGGTTTCACTGGGGCGTGGGGCAGCTCAGTGGCACAGTGGTTAGCCTTGCTGCCTCACAGCACCAGGATCTGGGTTTGATTCCCAGCTTGAGTCACTGTCTGTATGGAGTTTGCACGTCCTCCCCGTGTCTGCGAGTGTTTCCTCCTGAGTGCTCTGGTTTCCTCCCACAGACTGAAAAATGTGCTGGTTAGATGGATTGGCCATGCTAAATCCTCCCTCCATGTACCTGAACAGATGCATGAGTGTGGTGGCTAGGGGATTTTCACAATAACTTCATTGCATTGCTAATGTAAGCCGACTTGTGACACTAATAAATAAACTTCTAATCCTGGATTGGCAGATATCATTTGAAATTAATTGATCAAGAATTTTTCTTTCACTTATTCTGCAGGCCAGCTACAAGTCCAGTTGTTCCTCGGCTTATCCTTTGCATTGCGAAGTGGGAGATCTAGAATCCAAACAGGGCCTCCTTACTCTCGGGAAGAGGGATTTAAAGACTGACGTCCATCTGCCACTTTATGGAGATTTCACTGGTAGGTTCATGCCAAATATGCGGACATACGTTTATTAATGTCCTAACATCAAATAGTGCAAGCTCAGAAACATTCTGTTTGTTTTTTAACATGTAAGTAGTTTATATGTGTAAAGCATATTTTTACTTAGCAAAATGTAACTGGTATACTTATTTATCATATAACTTGTATGGAGGAACAGAGGGTGTCAAATTCAGATCCATAGGGCCACCAATGCCGAAACCATTTTTTGGATGCTGTCTTGCCAGCTGCTCCTGGCATTGTCCACATGGCATGTCGCGTTGCGAAGGGCACCTGTGCTGGCGTCCAGTAAGTGGCTGAGGTGGGGCTGTCCTGAGGTCCCGTAGCTGTACCAGCTGATTTGATCCCCATTTTCCAAATTTGGACCATTCAATGAATTTGCTTGTCACTTACCAAAGATCAAGCACACTCAGCTGCAAGAGGGCTCCAGCATGACTGTTACATGAATTTAAAGGATCAGTCTCCTAACTTGTGGGAAAGGTGATTTTGAATAACTCCTGTGCTCTGGAGAGAGACAGTGCAGAGGAGGTTTACAAGAATGCTGCCAGGGCTAGAAAAGTGTAGGACGACAGATTGGATAGGTTGGGGTTATTTTCCTTGTAACAGAGAAGGCTGAGGGGTAACGTGATAGAGGTGTAAAAAAAATGAGGGAAGGAAATAGAGTGGACATGATAAAATTGTTTCCCTTGGTGGGGAATTCTAGAACCAAATGACATAGATTCAAGATAAGTGGCAAAGATGTGGAAGGGACATGAGGAAGAACTTTTTTACACTAAGGGTGGTGGGTGTGTGGAATTCGCTGCCTGAATTGGTCGTAGAGACAGAGACCCTTAATTCTTTTAAAAAATATCTGGATCTGCACCTTAAGTGCTGTAAGCTACAGGGCTATGGGCTAGGTACTGAAAGTTGGGATTAGAAAGGGCACCTGGGATCCTCAGGCTTGTGTGGACAAGATGGACCAAATGGCCTCTTGTGCTGTAACTATTCTATGGTTCTGCAAAGTTTCTGGAAGTACCACAGAATCATAGGATATTTACTATACAGCAATTTGTCCTGTCATGTCTACATTGGCTCTCCCAATGAGCAGGGTGCCTCGTGCCGTTCCTCTACTTTTTCCCCAATAACCCTGCACATTCTTCATTTAGAAACATAGAAACGTAGAAGATAGGAGCAAGAGGAGGCCATTTGGATCTTCTAGCCTGCTCCGCCATTCATCACAATCATGGCTGATATTCAACTCAATTCTCCAATCCTGCTTTCTCCCCATTAGTTAATAATCTAATTCCCTCTCGGATGTCTTGAATGAACATATCCCCCACCACACTCTCACTCAGCACATTCCAGATCTTAACTAGGTGCTGTATGGAAAAAGTTTCTCCTCATGTCTGCGCTGGTTCTTTTGCCATTTACCTTGAATTTCTGCCTTATCATTCCTGATCCTTCCACAACGGGAACAGTTTTTCCCTATCCAGTTTGTCCAGGCCCCTCATGATTTTGAATACGTCAATCATATCTTCTCTCAGCTTTTTCTGTGCTTCTCTTCTCCAAGGAAAGCACTCCCAGTGTCTCTGATCTAACTCAAGTTCAGAGGAGAGACCACAAGAAAGAGGAACAGGCGTAGGCCATTCAGCCTGTTGTGTTCATTGACCTAAAATGTAGTTTCTGTCTGCACAAATGATACCTGATTCTCTGAAGTTTTCTGGCATTTTCTGTTTTTATTTCATGTTTGCAGTGAAATAAAGTTATAACTGGTTTTCTTATTTCTAGTTGTGGGCAGGTCAGTGGTAATTCACAACAAAGGGCCTGAGAAAACCTTGATGGATTGTACTAACATTGTCGCTGAAAGTCCCATGAAATCACTTACTTATCCAAAAGTGGACTCATTCAGCAGGTAAGAACGGGATGAAGGTGGAAAGTTCAGAGTAAGTTATGTAGTCCACAATACTACATAGCATTTATAGCATGGAAGCAAATCACTGGATCCAATAGGATTGTGTTGGTATTTATATTCAAATGAGCCTGCCCTCAAACTTCTTCATCTAATGTCATCATAGAATCCCAACGGTGCAGAAGGAGGCCATTTGGCCTATCGAGCCTGTTGACCCAGGCCCTATCTCCATAACCCCACATATATACCTTGCTAAGCCCCCCTGACACTAAGGGGCAATTTAGCATGGCTAATCAACTACACATCTTTGGACTGTGAGAGGAAACTAGAGCAACCGGAGGAAGCCCACACAGACATGGGGAGAATGTACACACTCCATACAGACAGTGACCCGAGGCTGGTATTGAACCCGGGTCCCTGGCGCTGTGAGGCAGCAGTGTTAACCACTGTGATGCTGTGCTGCCCTTTATCATATCTTTCTTTTAATTCCCCCCCACCCCCCGCATTGTCTATCTAACTTTCCCTTAAATGTAAGTAATGTAGTCACCTTGTCTACTTCTTGTGATAGCACGTTCCCATTCCCCCAATACTCTGGATAAAGAAGCTACTTCTGAATTTCTTGTTGGATTTTTTGGTCACTGGTTTATATGTTTTGCTCAGTATTCTGTCCTCCCCCCACAAGTGAAATATCTTTTCAGTGTCTACTATACAAATGGTAGCACAGTGGTTAGCACTGGAGCTTCACAGCATTAGGGCCCTGAGTTCAAATCTCAGCTTGGGTCACTATTGTGTGGAGTATGCACGTTCTCCCCGTGTCTGCATGGGTTTCCTCTGGGTGCTCTGATTTCCTCCCACATTCTGAAAGATGTGCTGGTTAGGTGCATTGACCCGAATAGGTGCCGGAGTGTGGTGATTAGGGGAATTTCACAGTGACTTCATTGCTGGGTTAATGTAAGCCTTACTTGCGACTAATAAATAAACTTTAAAAAGCTTTAACTTTATGAATCCTTAATGAGTCGTAAACACCTTTACCAGCTTATCCCTCAGTCTCTCTTTTCCAGAGTGAGCAGCCCCATTTTGCTCACTTTTCCCCTGAGAGGTATAACTCCTCACTTCTGGTATCATTCTAATGAACCTCTTCATTAAAGAATCTTTAATGATTCTTTAATAAATCTTCTGCAATGCCTCCACACACCTTTTTATAAGACGGAGAACAGAACTGTTTTGAGTACTCCAAGAGAAATGTAAGCAAGACTTTACACATATTTAACATAACTTGTCTGCTTTTCAATTCAACCCTTCGAGAAATGTGTCCAAGTGTTTTGTTTTCCTTTTATTTGGCCGAATTAACCTGCATCACTACTTTTAGTGATTTGTTTATTAATATCCTCAGGTCCCTCCACTTCTCAACTGCATTTAGACATTTATTTATCAATGAATGCCCTTCTTATTTTTCTTACCACAATGTACTATCTCATGCCTACCTATTATTAAAGTTAACTTGCAAGTTTATTAATGTCTTCCTGTATTTTGTCACAGTTCTCATCTGTGTTTTAAAATTTAATGCACAAATTTTGAGATTGTAATTTGTATTTCTGAGTCCAAATAATAAATAAAATAATAGTAGTCACTGCATCAATTCTTCAGGGAAACTACTGCCCACCTTTAACCAGTTAGAATCATAGTCATAGATGTTTACAGCTTGTCCATGCTGCCCTTTTTTTTAAACCCCTCAGCTAATCCCAGTTGCCTGCATTTGGTCTATAATCATTGTACCCATGTAACTATCTAAATGCTTTTTAAAAGACAAAATTGTACCTGCCTCTACTACTCTGGTAGCTTGTTCCAGACACTCACTACCCTCTGTGTGAAAAAATTGCCCCTCTGGACATTTTTGTATCTCTCCCTTCTCACCTTACACCTATGCCCTCTAGTTTTAGACTCTCCTACCTTTGGAAAAAGATATTGACTATCTAGCTGATCTGTGCCTCTCATTATTTTATGGACCTCTATAAGATCATTATATCTCTATAAGATATAAGGCAAAGGAGAATCCAAAGAGCTTCTACAAATACATAAAAGGCAAAAGAGTAACAAGGGAGAGAGTAGGGCCTCTTAAGGATCAACAAGGTCATCTATGTGCGAGTCCTCAAGAAATGGGTGAGATCCTAAATGAGTATTTCTCATTAGTATTTACTGTTGAGAAAAGCATGGATGTTAGGGAACTTGGGGAAATAAATAGTGATGCCTTGAAGAGTGTACAAATTACAGAGAAGGAGATGCTGGAAGTCTTAAAGCGCATCAAGGTAGATAAATCCCTGGGACCTGATGAAGTGAGTCCCAGGACATTGTGGGAGGCTAGGAAGGAAATTGTGGGTCCCCTAGCCAAGATATTTGAATCATTGATTGTCATGGGTGAGGTGCCTGAAGATTAGAGAGTGGCAAATGTTGTGTGTTTGTTTAAAATGGGCTGTAGGGAAAAGCCTGGGGACTATAGGCCAGTGAGCCTCTCATTTGCGGTGGGTAAATTGTTGGAAGGTATTTTGAGAGACACAAGTACTGATTAGGGACAGTCAGCATGGCTTTGAGTGGAAAATCATGTCTCACAAATTTGATTGAATTTTTTGAAGGGGTAACCAAGAAGGTAGATGAGGGCAGTGCAGTTGATATTGTCTACATGGACTTCAGCAAGGCCTTTGACAAGGTACTGCAGGGTAGGATGTTGCATAAGGTTAAATCTCACAGGATCCAGAGTGAGTGAAACTTTATTTTCTCAAATTCCCTCTAAATCTCCTGGCCTTCACCCTAAACCTAACTTATTTTCTAAACCTATGCCCCTTCGTGATTGACCCCTCAATGAAGGGAAAGAGCTGCTCCCTACACACCATCTTCATACCCTCATAATCTTACACACCTCAGTCATGTCCCCCCCAAGCCTTCTCTGCTCTAAAGAAAACAATACAAGTATATCTAGCCTCTCCTTATAACTCAAATACTCCAAACCATGCAACATCCTAGTGAACTCCTCCCTATAGTGCTATCACATTTTCCACATCCTGTGCAATAGCATCTTCATGGCTTGTCAAAATCCCCGCCCTCTTCAAACTTATCCCCTTTGATGTCCTCGTTATCCGAGTAGATGTGTAGTTCTTCCATGTCATCATGTTGAAAATCCCCCCTTTGCTGTGCTAGGCTGTGCAGAGATACAGCAACCAACAATGATACAGGATATCCCCTATGGTAAGCATCGGACAGCCCTGCCTGATTGGTCCAAACATCTGAAACACATCTTGAAGAATCTATTCAGGGTCTTGTGGTTGAATGTGAAGCATTGTATCTCTCCTCAAATACAATCTGTGAACAATGAGGAGGAGTCATCAGTCAGGCCTTCATCATCGAGGAGCCAACCCTCAATGTGCTGAGGGCTCCCAAAGATGTGTGGCATCTGAAAGTGATTCAGGGCATATTAGGCAGTGCATTGGCACAGTGGTTGGCACTGTTGCCTCATAATGCCAGGGATTCAGGTTCGATTCTTGGCTTGGGTCACTGTCTGTGTGGGCTTCTTCTGCGTGCTCTGGTTTCCTCCCACAGTCCAAAGATGTGCGGATAGGTGGATTGCCGATGCTAAATTGTCCAGGGGGACCAGCTAGGGTAAATATGTAGGGTTACGGGTATAGGGCCTGGGTGGGATTGTGGTTGGTGGGCCAAATGGCCTCCTCCTGTACTGTAGAGATTCTATGATTCTATGAGATGTGTGTATCTGTGCTAGTGGAGGGTGCAGATGAATGCAGTGACTGTCTTCATCATTCAGTTGGTCTGCTTTCTCATCTGTGGTAGCTTGGGGACTGGGGATAACTACTCTGGAAGATGTATTTTTCCTGCTGCCTGGAATAGAGAGAAAGAGATAGACAACTACACTATAGGTCACTCACAGTCATTGTCTTTGTGAGGCTGCTGTGTACTGGGTGGACTCTCACTGGCTTATTGGGAGATGGCTGATTTCATCTTCCACGCAAGAATGGTCTTTGTCTTTTCCAGCCAGCTGTATTGAGAGAGGGTCCCCCTCTGGACGTAGGCCTCTCCGTTTCACTGTGGGAAATTTTGCCGTGCGGGAAGGCAGATGAATTGACTGTCAGCACCACAGCTGATAGAGCAGTTCAGAAAGGTAGATGCCTCTTGTGCTGAGCCCTTCTCGGTAATAAATAAAGACACCATGTGTGCAGGATAACATGAGCTGGGGCTCTGAGAGTAGCTGACATACTGTCAGTGCTGAGGTCCCATTTGCTGGTCATGTGTGACATCCCTGTGGAATCCAGCCCTTAGACTGACTGATGTCCTTATGGGTATTTGGAGTGACAGGGATGGGTGGCACACTGGCACAGTGGTTAGCACTGCAGCCTCACAGCATCAGGGACCCAGGTTCAATTCGGCCTTGGTAGACAGTCTATGTGGAGTTTGCACATTCTCCACGTGTCTGTGTGGATTTATTCCAGGCGCTCTGGTCGCCTCCCTCACTCCAAAGATGTGCGGGTTAGGTTGATTGGCCATGCTAAATTGTCCCTTAGTCTCAGGGGGACTGGCGGTGTAAATATGTGGAGTTATGGGGATAGGGCCTGGGTGGGATTGTTGTTGGTGCAGGCTGAATGGGCCGAATGGCCTCCTACCGCCCTGTAAGGTTTCTATGATTCTGTGACTTCTAAGGTCCACTTGCCCTGGTGGAGCAGATCAGATTGTTCATCCTTTGCCACCTCCCAGGCCGGTGTATTGAAGATACTTGCACCAGTCCCAAGGAAAGAGGACTCAGGCCTCTCCTGGGTGGCTTGGGAATGTTTCTTCAGGGAGGTCCCGCTGATCCGTGTAACAGAGGATTTATTTCTTTTGGGCACCTTGCTAATTTAGATCTCTAGCTCACAGCTGGCCTGCAGTGAGTGAATGTGTGGGGTGGGTACAGTTTAAATATGGCAACGGGGCCTTTGACCCCATGACCCCATAAGGATGAATCCCTGTCTGCCACACTGTGAGATTTGACGAGCTCCTCGCTGATATGTAACTCATGAGCTGAAAACCAACAGAGCTGGTGTGGAAATTCGCCCAGCAGGGATTACGCCCACATTCTCACCCAACCATTGCACTTGCTTCAGAGTGGAAAATTCTGCCCAAAGTTTTATTTTTAATGGTCCTTCTGCTTTCTATATGGTGTTAATATACCACATTATACTTTCCCCAATTTCTATTCCTGATTTGTTTATAATGAAACTAAGTGAATAGATTAAAAATAGTATTCATAAAATGACAACACCAGTTTGATAACTGTTAGCTTGGTTCCTCAAATAAATTTGAATGAATGTCAGACAGTGGGAGGGGAATTTGTATTGAGTGGATGGTACATTTTTTTTGCCATGGAAATATTTATACCATTGCTGTCATGCATTGATATTCATTTTTTAATGAACATTTATTATATTAATACCAGATGCTTTGAGAGATTGAAATGTCTCACTAGTTGTGTGGGCAATAATTTGCATTGAACGAGGAAAAATAAAATTGGCAGATTGTGCTATACAGAACTTTAGTTAGGCCTCATTTGGAATATTGTGTACAATTCTGGTCACCACACTATCAGAAGGATCTGGATGCTTTGAAAAGAGTACAGAAGAGGTTTACCAGGATGTTGCCTGCTGTGGTGGGTATTAGTTATGAGGAGAGGTTTGATAAACTCGGTTTGTTCTCACTGCAACGATGGAGGTTGAGGGATGACCTGATAGAGGTTTACAAGATTATGAGTGGCATGGACAGAGCGGATAGTCAAATGCTCTTTCCTAGAGTAGAAAAATCAAGTACTAGGGGACATAGGTTTAAGGTGCATGGGGAAAAGTTTAGAGGAGATGTGCGAGGCAAGTTTTTTACACAGAGTGGTGAATGTATGGAACGCATTGCCTGGGGAGATGGTGGGAGCAGGGGTGAAAGCGGCATTAAAGGGCATCTAGACAAATACATGAATAGAACATAGAACGTAGAACACTACAGCACAAACAGGCCCTTCGGCCCACGAGTTGCGCCGATCACGGATGGGAATAGAAAGATATGGACTCTGTGAGTGCATACGGTTTTAGCTTAGGCAGGCATCATGATCAGCGCAGGCTTGAAGAGATGAAGGACCTGTTCCTGTGCTGTACTGTTCTTTGTTCTTTGCTCTTAAAGCATCATAAGGATCTTCACAGAGATACAATCAGTCCAAAACAGTTGCAGAGCCAAAGGAGATACTAGGAACAGTAAATAAAAGTTTAGTGAACCAAATGGGTTTTGAGAGAGCCTTAAAGGAGAAATGAGAAGTAGCGAGGCAGAATGGTGAGGGAAAGAATTCCAGAGCACGAGAGCCATGCAGCAGGAGGCCTAGTTGTTCATGGAGGATTGAAGAGATAACAGAACAAGCAAGAATCAGAGGAAAAAAGAATGACGGGATTTGGGGGTTTGTGGCTGAAGGAGGCTAGAGATAAGAGGGGAAAGAACATGCTGGAATTAATTACAGGGATTATAATTTTAATTTGGAGCTTTGGGGCCTGGAGTCAAAGTAGGTCAATGAGGACAAGTGTAATGGGCGATTGATTCTTGAAGCAAGTTTGGATACAGGCAGCTGAGTATTGGATGAGTTGAAATTTATAGTACTAAGGGTGGGATGCTGGCCAGGAAATGAAGGGAAGATTTAGGAACTGCCAGTGTCCAGAGGGGCAATTTGTTCACAGGAACTGCCAACTGGGTGCAACTGAAGTTTAGTTGGCTACAAGTATAAAACTCCACAGCATAGAGCATTTAGTAAGCTTCCCAAAGTTAGCTATGACAACTCTGGCAATTAGTTTATTAACCTGCAGGTAATCTGGAGCTTAGTGGAAAGAGACAGCCACAGTAGAATCATAGAGGTTTACAGCATGGAAACGGGCCCTTTGGCCCAACTTGTCCACACCGCCCTTATTTTTTTAAAAACCCCTAAGCTAATCCCAATTGCCCACATTTGGCCCATATTCCTTTGCACCCATCTTACCCATGTAACTATTTAATGCTTTTTAAAAGATAAAATTGTACCCACCTCTACTAGTACCTCTGGCAGCTTGTTCCAGACGCTCACTACCCTCTGTGTGAAAAAATTGCCCCTCTGGACACTTTTGTCTCTCTCCCCTCTCACCTTAAACATAGAGTAACAGGCTCCCCACTCCTTTAGGATTCTCTAGACAGGCTGCCTCAGTAATAGCGCTCTGGAATAGAAAGGATCTGTCTGGCTTAGTTATTGGATTATCAAGTTTCCCAATTTTAGGCATACCATTGTGGAGTCAGCTTGACCTTAATGAGGCCTTCCTTACAGGCTGAATATAACCTATTAGCGGTGTTCTTGTATCAGTGGATGATTTTCTTTGCAACTGATACTAAAACATCTCTTTATTGTTGCTGTTAAGTGGTTAACCACAGTTTAGTTCTATATAATGTATGTAGCATTTCTGTTCAATCAGAGGTCACCACACTTAGCATTTGATATTTTTAGGGAAACAGGCTCATTGTTTGAAACCTGTGCACTGCACATTCTGATAAACCTTCGGGAAGCAAAAAACAGTTTCTCAAAAGAGCGTTGTACACAATTCAACAGTGCATTTTTTTCAAGCTGCCGAGAGGTCACCTTATACAAAACTTTACGCCAAACGTTTTTTCATTTTAACAGGAACTAAATTGTCTTCTAATTTTGACAGGAAGTTATGAGCATTATTTTGGACAGTGATACTTCCCAAGTTGTGTCTTCTGCCAAGGTCTTGTTTCTCACTGAGAAATATTTTTTCAAGTTCTTCCCCTTCCTTTGTAGTGAACAAGTTGCAATAAAGATCCATCTGCTAGAGTTGTCATATCAGTTCCCAAGCTTATTTCATCAAAAATAAGTGCTCAGTTAACATTAAGGGCACAGTGGCTAGCACTGCTGCCTCACAGCACCAGGGACTCAGGGGTTCAATTCCAGCCTTCGGTGACTGTCTGTGTGGAGTTTGCACATTTGCCACGTGTCTGTGTGGGTTTCCTCCAGGTGTTCCAGTTCCCTCCCAGGCAGTCGAAAGATGTGCGAGGGTTAGGTTGATTGGCCATGATAAATTGACCGTAGTGTCAGGGGGATTAGCAGGGTAAGTATGCGGGGTTGTGGGAATAGGGCCTGGGTGGGATTGTGGTTGGTACAGGCTTGATGGGGCCAAATGGCCTCCTTCTGCACTGTAGGGATTCTATGAAGTGAACTCTTGGTTCTAGCTGTCATTTTGGAGACATCAGTCTTAAATTCTGTGTTGGCTGTGTACGGCTGTGTAAGTAGGTGACTTGAACTGGATTGATGTTACTTGTTAGACAATTTTTTAAGCTTGAGAACAGACGTGTCAAAGCAAATAAGACTTGGTGAAGTACTTCACATCAGTGATCTTTGCAGGTCATTGGACTCATTACTATCTTGCTTTCATTTTCCTTTTCTGCTCTTCCCACGTTGTTCTCTATTCCTTTCCCGCCTTACTCAAATATCTCCCTTTCATCAATTCTAAAGTTATACACCTAAAATGTCAAAACTTATTTTTATTTTCTCTTTAAATATTTTGACTGACCGACTGTACATTTCCAACATTGATCTCACATTGACATGGAATGACATTTAGCACAGAAACAGGTGTTTTGACCAAATTGGGCTATGCTGGTGTTTATGTTCCACGCAAGCCTTGTCTCACTGTGTTTATTTGCATAGAATCAACACAGTGAAGAAAGAGGCCATCTGGCCCATCAAGTCTACACTGACTCTCTGAAACAACATCCCCTTCGTCCTCTCCCTTTAACTCTGCGCACATAGAATCATAAAATCTCTATAGTGTAGAAGAAGGCCATTTGGCCCATCGAGTCTTCACTGATCCAGACTCTATCCCCATAACCCCATGCATTTAACCAAGCTTGTTCTCCCTGGCACTAAGGGGCAATTTAACATGGCCAATCCACCTAACCTGCACTGTGGGAGGAAACTGGAGCAAACCCACACAGATATTGTCAGTGCAAACTCCACACAGACAGTCTCCCAAGGCTGGAATCGAACCTGGGTCCATGGTGCTGTGAGGCAGCAGTGCTAACCACAGAGTCACTGTGCTGTTCATCTCACCATATCAGCAAATAATTTGTTCAGCGATCCTAAATATAATTTAGTGGTTTCAGTCTTTAGTGTTTGAAAGTTGCAAACCATTTGTGTAGGAAGGTGCTTTTGAAGTGTAGTCACTATTGTGTTATTGGAAGTGTGACATCTAATTTGCACACAGCAAGCTCTCACAAACTACAATCATAAAATGCTCAGATGATCTGTTTTTCAGTGATGTTGTTTGAAGGGTAAATATAATAAGAACATAAGAAATAGGAGCAGGAGTAGGCCACCTAGCCCTTCGAGCCTGCCCCGCCATTCAATAAGATCATGGCTGATCTGTCGTGTCTCAGTTCCACATTCCCGCCCTCTCCCCATAACCCTTAATCCCCTCTCTTATCAAAAACCCATCAACCTGCATCTTAAAAATATTTAGCGAGGTAGCCTCCACCACTTCAACGGGCAGAGAATTCCAGAGATTCACCACCCTTTGAGTGAAGAAGTTCCTCCTCAACTCCGTTCTAAACCACCCCCTCTTTATCTTGAGGCTGTGCCCCCTCGTCCTACTATCCTTTCTGAGCAGGAAGAGTCTCTCCACCTCTATCCAATCCATCCCATTCATCATCTTATACGTCTCAATGAGATCTCCCCTCATTCTTCTAAACTCTAACGAGTACAAGCCTAATTTATTCAGCCTCTCCTCATAGCTCAACCCCCTCAACTCTGGCATCAGCCTAGTAAACCTCCTCTGCACTCCCTCCAAGGCCAAAATATCCTTGCGTAAGTACGGCGCCCAAAACTGCACACAGTACTCCAGCTGCGGCCTCACCAATGCCCTATACAGCTGCAGCAAGACCTCCCTACTTTTATATTCAATCCCCCTCGCTATGAAGGCCAGCATCCCATTCGCCTTTCTGACCACCTGCTGCACCTGCAAGCTGGGTTTTTGCGACTCATGCACAAGGACCCCGAGGTCCCTCTGCACCGTCGCCTGCTGCAGTTTTTCTAGGAAAGTGGAGAGAATGCCCTGTTCTTTTTTGAATTGCGGCGTTGGAATCTTAGTCCGTCTGAGATGGTAGAAATTTCCCTAGCACTAACATCCTACACCTTGATGGGGCTAATTTTGGACAGGTGACCACACACTTAACCATTGTTAGAAAGAAAGGGAAGGAGATCACCCAAGTTGTGCCATTCTTCAATGCAGAATTGTACTATTTAAAGGATAACACACAAACAGCACGAGCAAATTGATATGCATTTGGGGTGTAAATTGGACATAAAGCAAACCGATTGAGCTGTGGGATGGTCTGCAGCTAATTTGCACAGGTGTTGATCTCTGGGGAGGATGCCTAAGTTGACATTAGGGGTAGGATACACCGGTCGTTCACGCTGTGCTGCCACTGCCAGAGGAGACGGAGAATTTGACGCTTAGCCAAATCTCAATGTGAGAATTCTGCTAGTGTGAATGGCCGGTGATCTCTGACCTTTGCCTCTTGAATATGTAAATGTGGGGCATAATGAACTTCTCCAGCTCATCTTTAATATTCCATTTTCAAACAATGAATCATTTTTAAAAAATAATTTGTAGACTCGATGCAGAGAGAAATCTATATTCTATCTCTTTGTAAGAAATATATTCTAACTTCCCCATTAATTCTTTCTGTAATTATCTTAAATTCATGCCTTTTCAAAGTGACTCATGGAAACACTATCATTATTTATCTTATCATCTTGAAGTCAGTACTTTACCTTCTTAACTGAAATTAGTGTAAAAGTAAACAACTTGGATATGAGTTTGAATCCAGTCAAATTTGATGAATTTTCTCCTCACGTCAGTAACTATGACACACTGGTTAGCACAGCTGCCTCACAAGGCCAGAGACCTGGGTTCAATTCCTGGCTTGGGTCACTGTCTGTGAAAAGTTTGCTTGTTCTCCCTGTATCTGCGTGGGTTTCCTCCCACAGTCTGAAAGATGTGCTGGTTTGGTGCCTGTTGATCCAAACAGGCGCTGGTGTGTGGCAACTAGGGGAATTTCACAGTAACTTCACTGCAGTGTTAATGTAAGCCTACTTGTGACTAATAAATAAACTTTAATAATGTTGTTATGTGAAATATATTCAGGAAATCTCGATTCAGTCCCTTGTGGATGTGAATTCACAACTCTGTGCCTGACATTTTGATATCTGTCAGAACGTATCACAACTTTAATAAACAAAATGGATTTGTCTTTCTAGGTATGAGTTCCGCAGTACTGTTGCTGAAGCTCTGGGGATTCCTATGTGGAGAGTAAATATATTACCAGAGAGCCCATCTGCACCCAATGAAAGGGGTTGCCAGGAAATCAAATTCTATATGGCAGGCAAGTTCTCAAATCTATTTGTTTAACAATGGCAATATTTTTGTGAATAAGGAAAGTATTCTAAAGGCATCACAATGTATTTGTCTTCTCTTTTAGCTTTGTTATCTCTTCTCCCAATCCTAGCTCAGTGCCTGTATTTATTCCTTTCCCACCCTTGGGAAGTTCTTCGGGTGGCACGGTAGCACAGTGATTAGCACTGCAGGGGTTCGATTCCTGCCTTGGGTCACTGTCTGTGCGGAGTCTGCATGTTCTCCCCATGTTTGTGTGGGTTTCCCCTGAGTGCTCCGATTTCCTGCCGCAGCCTGAAAGACATACTAGTTGGGTGTATTGACTTGAACAGGCGCCAGATTGTGGTGACTAGGGGAATTGCACAGTAACTTCATTGCAGTGTTAATGTAAGCCTTACTTGTGACTAATGAATAAACTTTAATTTTCTTTTGAATGTTTTGTTAAATTAAAGAGACCATATAAGTATTAATTATTATCGATGTAACCTACAGAATGAAATAGGTTTATATAATACTATCAAAGTCAGTGAGCTCAATTCCAAAAAATGACACGGGGAAATAACAGACCTTAAATTCAGGAATATTCACCTGTACTCTAAATCACTAATACCATCAACCATAAATATTAAATATGCCAAAGCTATTTTTGGTACATTTCTAGGGTGAGGTATTATGAATATGCGTATGCAGAAGGGACTCCACATTTCCTTCCACTGCCAACGCGTCTGGGTGAATTTTCACTTTTGCTGGGCAGTGATTGATTGACTGCCTGTTTTATTCACTGGCCAAATCTCTGTTTTTATCTGTAAAAGTAAGGGGTAAAACTGTCAACCAAATCCCTTTGCACCAGCATTGATGATGAAAGTGCATCCTACTGTTTCCATACACTTTTGGCCATGAAGGGGTTAAACTAATTAAACTAATTACAAGTTCTCATTAGATACACGTGGGTAACCACTTATAAAGAGAAACTTCAAAAAAGCACAGCATAAGAACATAAGAACTGGGAGCAGGAGTCGGCCGTCTGGCCCCTCGAGCCTGTTCCGCCATTCAGTAAGATCATGGCTGATCTTTTTGTGGACTCAGCTCCACTTACCCGCCCACTCACCATAACCCTTAATTCCTGTACCGTTCAAAACTCTGTCTATCTTCGCCTTAACAACATTTAACAAGGTCATCACACAACTGCTTCAGTGAACTGTCAACCTTCTACACCATCAGTTGAATTAAAACAAATAACTTAACTCAACGTTAAAATACAACGGAGTGAGAGCTTTTGAATAAAAGCAAATTACTGTGGATGCTGGAATCTGAAACCTAAAGAAAATCTCAGCAGGTCTGGCAGCATCTGTAAGGAGAGAAAAGAGCTGATGTTTTGAGTCCAGATGACCCTTTGTCAAATGCATGGAAAGTGGGAGATATTTATACTGCAGGGTGAGGGAATGAAAGATGAGAAAAAGGGGGATCGGGGAAGCAAACGGAGAGAAAAAGTAAAAAAAGAGGCGATAAAATAGGGGAGGGGAGAAGAAAAATAAAGAAAGACTATAAAGAAATAAAAGGTAGAGAACAGTAAGAAATTAAATAAAATGAAAACAAAGGGGTCGAGGTGGGGTTGAGCTAATCATCTGAAGTTGTTGAATTTGATGTTGAGACCGGAAGGTTGTAAAGTGCCTAGCTGGAAGATGAGATGCTGTTCCTCCAGTTTGCGTTGAGCTTCACTGGAACATTGCAGCAGGCCAAGGACAGACATGTGGGCATGGGAGCAGGATCATGTTAAAATGGCAAACAACTAGAAGGTCAGGGTCCTGATTGTGCACAGACTGAAGGTACTCAGCAAAGTGATCACCCAGTTTATGTTCGGTCTTTCCAATGTGGAGGAGACAGCTTTTGAAGATGGAACATGTTGAGCTGCTTCTTCCTAATTTCCCGAAAGAAACCCCTGAAGTGTCTCAGTGAAGATTCGATATGATGCATTGATGATGATAATCTGTCTCAGTTAATTAAGTGAGGAATGTACAGAGCCAATTGTGGGCCATGGTCATTCCATTTCAAACATCATCAACCACGTGAAAAGCCAAAATGTTGTTAGAAATGTTTCCATCCAAAGCTCAGGATCATAACTGAGGATAGATTAGATGTGTTTAACAGAGCGGTCATTTAACTGGAGAATGGTTTCTCTAATATAGTGGAGACTGTACTTTGAGTCTGAAGAACATGTAAATTGCTATTAAAGTTTATTTATTAGTGTCACAAGTCGGCTTACATTAACACTGCAATGAAGTTACTGTGAAAAGCCCCCCGTCGCCACACTCCGGCGCCTTCATTGCAAGAGGTTTCAAGTACAGGAGCGGGGATGTGTTGTTGCAATTACAGTAAGATGTCTCACAACACCAGGTTACAGTCCAACAGGTTTATTTGGTAGCACAAGCCACTAGCTTTTGGAGCGCTGCCCATTCATCAGGTGAGGAGCAGTGCTCTGAAAGCTCATGCTATCAAATAAACCTGTTGGGCTTTAACCTGACATTGTAAGACTTCTTACAGTGTTTACCCAAGTCCAACACCGGCATCTCCACATCAGTGTTGCAATTATACAGGGCCTTGGTGAGGCCACACTGAGTGTATTGTATGCAGTTTTGGTCTCCTTTTCTGAGGAAGAATGTTGCTCTTGAGGGAGTACAGCGAAGGTTTACCAGGCTGATTCTGGGGATGGTGGGACTGATGTATGAGGAGAGATTGACTAGGTTAGGATTGTTTTCACTGGAATTCAGACAAATAAGGGGGGATCTCATAGAGACTTATAAAATTCTAACAGGACTAGACAAGGTAGATGCAGGGGGCATATTCCCGAAGGTGGGGACATTCAGAACCAGGGATCACAGTCTGAGGATTCAGGGTAGACCATTTAGGATGGAGGTGAGGAGACAGTTTTTCACCCAAAGAGTGGTGAGCCTGTGGAATTCATTACCACAGGAAGTAGTTGATATCAAAACATTGAATGTATTCAAGAGGTGGCTGGATAAAGCACTTGGGACAAATGGGATCAAAGGTTATGGGGAGAAAGCAGGATTAGGCTACTGAGTTGGACAATCAGCCATGATTGTGATGAATGGTGGAGCAGGCTTGAAGGCCCAAATGGCCTGCTCCTGCTCCTAGCCTCTATGTTTTCTATATTTCTATCATTTGTTGCTTTAAAGAGGCTTTAACCTTTTTATTTTAAATAGGCTAGCATCTCTTAAAATAATGGCCTTCAGATTTTTATTCTGAAATACGAAACATTCAAATATTACCATTTGTAATCTAATTTCAAACCCTTTGTCATGAGCAAAAGAGTTGTAATTAAAGACAAGAAAGGCCATCCTAAAATTCAATACATGTAGCATCTAGTTGTTTCAAGAGTTTTGCCTTTATCATCTGTCTAAGCACTTATCCAAAAAGTTGGTCAATCTTTATGTGAAGAAGCATTCCCTCATATCTGATGACTTTGGTCCCAGCTTGGGTCAGTGTCTGTCTGGAGTTTGCACATTCCCCCCGTGCCTGTGTGTGTTTCCTCCGGGTGCTCCGATTTCCTTCCACACTCCGAAGATGTGCGGGTCAGGTGCAGTGGCCATGTTAAATTCCCCCTTAGTGTCAGGGGGCTAGCTAGGGTAAATGCATGGAGTTATGGGGATAGGGCCTGGTTGGGATTGTGGTCGGTGCAGATGGGCCGAACGGCCTCTTTTTGCACCGTAGGATTCTATGATTCGTGATTGCATAATTTATTGACCTGAAATCCATAACACTACTACTGGAGATGCCAAAACTGGAAAAGTGTACCATTTCCTCGCGTTGACATTTTAATCTTAAAAAAAATTCTTAACTATCCAAACATTGAGATTCAAATCTAATCAGAATAATTTTATTAACCCCATAAAACTTAGTTTTGAATCTGCCCACACATTGTCAGACAACTGATGGCTCAAGGAGCTGACAGTGGGTTGAGGACACTAGCCAAGTTATAATGATTTAGATTGGCAAGATGTGAGTTGCCTGATAATTTGTTCCCTGGTGAATTGCTAATCTTAGCCCTTTTTATCTCAGGAGGAGGGATTTAAGGCTCCCTTAGGGAGGAAGTACTGAATCAAAAGCCAAGCCACCATACAGCGCTGCCAAGAACTCAGTCACAACTGAGTCCGGAGTATTTTCAGCAGAGCCTGGGAAGAAACTGATTGATTTATCTCAGGAATTGGAAATGGGGAAGACACCTAAAAAGAAAAATGTAATCTTTTTCCAACTGCCTGCTGCATGTACCCTTGGTCATCTTCGAGTTAATATGTTAATAGGGTTAATAGGGCCTGGGTGGGATTGTTGTCAGTGCAGACTTGGTGGCCTCCTTCTGCACTCTAGTGATTTTATGTAGTCAGAGTAATCCTGAAGGAAGATTTCTGGTCACTATCCATCAACAATGTTGTAAACATTGTCAGTTAGAGGAAGTCATCTTGTTATCTACGGAAATCATGAATATATTCTTTTCAAATGTTTTCTTTAATTTTCCAAAACACTGAACCTAAGAAGTCTCCCTGTTGTACGTATGATACTGCTAATGAAGAAAACTATTTTCAGAGGAAATCCTTTAATCCTCTTAGTAAACACCAGACATCAGCAATGAAAAATATTTGTTTCTGAATGAATTTATTGGTGGTGAGTGGATGAGATGGTATCAGGGGAGGTTTCAATTTCCTTGTGGGATCCGGCGGGGGAAGCATTCCCGCTTCTCCTGAATCAGCAGGGAAAGTGAAACAAAATTTAAAAAAAATAACTTACTTGCCTCTTGCACCCAAGCTTTCTTGGGAGGTTGGCTTAGGGAAAACATACTTCTGTTTTAGGGAAAACAACAGCCTTCTGTTCAGGCTGTCAGGTTCCAATGAAGTCACTATAATTTGATCCGCATGGGCTAAAAATGATTCCGCCGGCTTTGGATAGGTGTCTTTGCTACCTGGACAGTTGAACAAGTGAAAATTGCAAAAGGACAGCTCCCTGCAGCTCTGAAGCAGATAGAAGACTGTGTCAATATTAACAAACCACGAAGGTAGAGGCTAAAATCATCCCAGAACATCTGACTCGGCCTTGGGAGTTGCAGGGTCCTTCACTATAGTTATGTGCCATGAAGTCTCATGGCATCAGGTCAAACATGTGCAGGAGGTCTTATAGTTCAGTGGTAGTGTCCTAACCTCTGAACCAGTGCCACATCTAGTCGTGAATGGTGATGGACAATTAAACAACTCATTGGAGGAGGAGGCTCTACAAATATCCTCATCCTCATTGATGGAGATGCCCAGCACATCTGTGCAAAAGATAATGCTGAGGCATTTGCTATAACCTTCAGCCAGAAATGCCGCGTGGATTTTGGCCTCTGGAGGTCCTCAGCATCACAGATGCCAGTCTTCAGCCAAGTTGATTCAGTCCATGGATGGCACGGTGGTTAGCTCTGCTGCCTCACAGCGCCAGGGACCCGAGTTTGATTCCCAACTTGGGTTAGTGTCCATGTGGAGTTTGCACATTCTCTCCGTGTCTATGTGGGTTTCCTTTGAGTGCTCCAGATTTCTCTCACAGTCTGGAAAATGTGTTGGTTAGGTGCACTGGCCATGCTAAATTCTCCCCCAGTGTACCCGAACAGGCACCGGAGTGTGGCGACTAGGGGATTTTTACAGTAGCTTCATTGCAGTGTTAATGTAAGCCTATTTGTGCCAATAAATACATTAAAAAAAGTGATATCAAGAAATGGCTGATGGCACTGCATACTGCAAAGGCTGTGGGCTTTGACTATATTCTAGCAATAGTACTGAAGACTTATGCTCCAGAACATGTCATGCCCTTAGCCAGTACAGCTACAACACTGGCATCTGGTCAGTAATCTGAAAAATTGCCCAGGTACATACACACAAAGCTGGACAAATCCAACCCAGCTACTTACCACCCCATCTGTTTACTCTTGATCATCAGTAATAAAGCAATGAAAAGTGTCAGCAACAGTGCTATGAAACAGCGCTTACTCAATGATAACCTGCTCACTGATGCTTAGTTTGGATTTTGCTAGAGCCACTTGGCTATTGACCTCATTGCAGCCTTGGTTCAAACATAGATGAGCTGATATCCAGAAGTGAGGTGAGAGAGTGATATCAAGGCTGCATTTGACCGAGTGTGGCATCAAGGAGACCTATCAAAACTGGAATCTGGGAATCAGGGGGAAAACTCTCTTGGTTGGAGTCATACCTGGTACAAACGATGATGGTTGTGGTTGTTGGAGGTCGGTCATCTCAGTTCCAGGACATCACTGCAGGAGTTCCTCAGGGTAGTGTCTTGGGCCCAATCATCTTCAGCCACTTCATCATTGACCTTCCTTCAATCCTAAAGATGGAAGTGGGGATGTTCATTAATGATTGCAGAATGTTCAGCACAATTCGCAACTTTTCATATACTAAAACAGTCCATGTCCAATTGCAACAAGACTTAGACAATATCCAATCTTGGGCATATAATTGGCAAGTAACATTTGTGCCACATAAGTGCCAGGCAACAGCCATCTCTATCCAACAAGAGAGAATCTAACCACTGCTCTTTGACATTCAATGACGTTATTATTGTCTGAATCCCCCAACATCCTGGGGTTTACTATTGACCAGTATCTCAAGTGGATGAGCCATATAAATACTGTGGCTACAAGAGCAGGTCAGAGGCTGGAATGTCGCAGTGTATAACTCATTTCCTGATTCCCCAAAGCCTGTCCACAATCTACAAGTCACAAGTCAGGAATGTGATGGAATACTCTCCAATTGCTTGGATGAGTGCAACTCCACAACACTCAAGAAGCCTGACACCATCCAGGACAAAGAAGCCCCATTGATTGTCCTCCTTTCCACAAACATTCACTCCCTCCATCACTGATGCACAGTATGTGCCAACTACAAGATGCACTGCAGCAATTCACCGAGGCTCCTTAAACTGCAACTTCCAAAACCCATGAACACTACCATCTAGAATAGGGGTCTCCAAACTACAGCTCATGGGCCACATCTGGCCCGCTGTGGGCTACGTCTGGCCTACAGCTAGTGGGGCGGATATGGGATTCCCGCTGCCAAAAACATTCCTGTGTCCGGAACCCCACCGCTGACTCTGGACCCAGACGCAGGGATGGAAGCCACAGGCCGGACTTTTGCTGCTACTCTGCGTGGTGTCTGATGGACCCATGGGAATCCCCGCCCTCTTTACCAGTCTATTGTCCAATCAGAGCTGCTGTCCTGTGACTGACAGCTCATTAAACGAATCAGCAATTGAGACATCTGTTATCCAACTGCCGCCCTACATTGACTGAGTGGCAGCTGCTGGTTGTCAAATAGGAGGCAGAGAGTGGGGGTTAATAGGTGCTATTCGGATTGGCGGTTGGTGACTAGTGGAGTGCCCCAGGGGTCGGTGCTGGGGCCTCAGCTATTTACCATTTATATAGATGATCTGGAGGAGGGAACCGAGTGTATGGTGTCGAAATTTGCTGATGACACCAAGATTGGTGGAATGGCAAATTGCACGGAGGGTGTGGAGAGTCTGCAGAAGGATCTAGATAGGCTGGGCGAATGGGCCAGGAACTGGCAAATGGAATTTAATGTTGGCAAGTGCGAGGTGGTCCACTTTGGTAGGAATAATGGTAGGAAGGACTATTACTTATGTGGCGAAAAACTGCAGCAGGCAATGATGCAGAGGGACCTTGGGGCCCTTGTGCATGGGTCGCAAAAACCCAGCCTGCAGGTGCAGCGGGTGGTCAGGAAGGCTAATGGGATGCTGGCCTTCATAGCGAGGGGGATTGAATATAAAAGTAGGGAGGTCTTGCTGCAGCTGTATAGGGCATTGGTGAGGCCGCAGCTGGAGTACTGTGTGCAGTTTTGGTCGCCGCACTTATGCAAGGATATTTTGGCCTTGGAGGGAGTGCAGAGGAGGTTTACTAGGCTGATACCGGAGTTGAGGGGGTTGAGCTATGAGGAGAGGCTGAATAAACTAGGCTTGTACTCGTTAGAGTTTAGAAGAATGAGGGGAGATCTCATTGAGACATATAAGATGATGAATGGGATGGATAGGATAGAGGTGGAGAGACTCTTCCTGCTCAGAAAGGACAGTAGGACTAGGGGGCACAGCCTCAAGATAAAGGGGGGGCGGTTTAGAACGGAGTTGAGGAGGAACTTCTTCACTCAAAGGGTGGTGAATCTCTGGAATTCTCTGCCCGTTGAAGTGGTGGAGGCTGCCTCGCTAAATATTTTTAAGACGCGGGTTGATGGGTTTTTGATAAGCGAGGGGATTAAGGGTTATGGGGAGAGGGCGGGAATGTGGAACTGAGCCATGACAGATCAGCCATGATCTTATTGAATGACGGGGCAGGCTCGAAGGGCTAGATGGCCTACTCCTGCTCCTATTTCTTATGTTCTTATGTTCTTATCCAATCAGTAAGCTCTGTCAGTCTGAAATGAGCAAGAACAATGACAATGAAGGTGGCAATTCAGACCAATCATAGAGCAATGTGCTCATCGCAACACCCACATCTTGATTGACATCTGCTGTAGCCAATTGCCGTGTGCTGTTGTAACGCAGTCACCAATCGCAATGAATTTAAAATTATTTTGCGCCTTTTTTAGAAAAATAACTTTATTATAAAAGTAACCCCCTAACTTTAGAACCATTTTTTTCTTTGGCCCGCGAAAATGTGTAAAATATACAATGTGGCCCTCATTCTGATAAGTTTGGAGACGCCCTGATCCAGAAGGACAAGGGCAGCAGGTACTTGGGAACACCATCACCTGAAAGTTCCCCTCTAAGCCACTCACCATCCTGACCTGGAAATATATTTCTGTTCCTTCACTGTCACTGGGTCAAAATCTTAGAACTTCCCCAACAGTACTGTGGGTGTACCTATACCAGATGGACTGCCACAGTTCAAGAAGACAGCCCACCACCACCTTCAAGGGTAACTAGAGGTGGACAATGAATGCTGGCCTTGCCAGCAAAGCATACATTCTTTAATTGAATATTTTAAAAATTTGTCTATAGTCCCTGGACACATTGGCTTGCTTTGCTTGGTGTTCATTCAGGCTGATGTGGTCCTCAATCTCGCTGAGGGCAGTGATATATGGTGAATATGTCCTATATGCTAAATTGGTCTCACACTCTCAACTACTTCAGGATGGTATTCTCAAAGAAGATCATCCAAGTCCTGTGAAGATAACTTTGTAATTCTTTTAGGATCTGTTCAGCAATCAATGACTCTGCGGTGGGCAGAACTCAATAAACTTCTTCTGCTACATGGAGGGTTACCAGTTCAAGCTTTTGACTTGTTTCAGCTGTGATGAGGGGGATTTTTAATGCTGCCTAGGCCTTTCCATTTGACTGGAGGTAGTGTGGCTAACTCTACACAAATCCCACTTTCCAGCACTTGGCTCACAGCCTTGAATATTATGACATTTCAAGTGCTCACCCATGAACATTTTAAAGATTGAGATTTCCTGCTTCTACTACCCTCCCATAAAGTGCATTCCAGATCCCCACCACCCTCTGGGTGGAAAAATCTTTCCTCAAATCCCCTCTAGACATCCTACCCTCCAGCTTAAAATTGTGCCCCCTTCTTACAGACCCTGTAACTAAAGGGAACAAGCTGCTTCCTATCCACCCTGTCCATACATTTCATAATCTTATACACCTTATAGAATCATAGAATCCTATAGTGCAGAAGAGGCCATTTGGCCCATCGAGTCTGCACCAAGCACAATCCCACCCTAGCCCTATCCCCATAACCTCACACATTTACCTAGCTAGTCCCCCTGACACTAATTCAACGTGGCCAATCCACCTAACCCACATATCTTTGGACTGTGGGAGGAAACTGAAGCACCCGGAAGAAACCCACGCAGGCACGGGGAGAATGTGCAAACTCCACACAGACAGTGACCCAAGCCAGGAACCTGGGCCCCCTGGTGCTGTGAGGTAACACTGTTAATCACTGTGCCACCACTTCTCTAAAGAAAAGAACCCAAGCCTATAGAGCCTCTCCACATAACACAAATGCTCCATCCCAGGCAACATCTTGGTGAATCTCTTATTCAATAAGAATAAGAACATAAGAAATAGGAGCAGGAGTAGGCCATCCAGCCCTTCGAGCCTGCCCCGCCATTCAATAAGATCATGGCTGATCTGTCGCTGCTCAGTTCCACTTTCCCGCCCTCTCCCCATAACCCTTAATCCCCTCTCCTATCAAAAACCCATCAACCCGCGTCTTAAAAATATTTAGCGAGGCAGCCTCCACCACTTCAACGGGCAGAGAATTCCAGAGATTCACCACCCTTTGAGTGAAGAAGTTCCTCCTCAACTCCGTTCTAAACCGCCCCCCTTTTATCTTGAGGCTGTGCCCCCTAGTCCTATTGTCTTTTTTGAGCGGGAAGAGTCTTTCCACCTCTATCCTATCCATCCCATTCATCATCTTATACGTCTCAATGAGATCTCCTCTCATTCTTCTAAACTCTAACGAGTACAAGCCCAGTTTATTCAGCCTCTCCTCATAGCTCAACCCCCTCAATTCCGGTATCAGCCTAGTAAACCTCCTCTGCACTCCCTCCAAGGCCAAAATATCTTTGCGCAGGTGCGGCGCCCAAAACTGCACACAGTACTCCAGTTGCGGCCTCACCAATGCCCTATACAGCTGCAGCAAGACCTCCCTACTTTTATATTCAATCCCCTTTGCTATGAAGGCCAGCATCCCATTCGCCTTCCTGACCACCTGCTGCACCTGCAAGCTGGGTTTTTGCATCTCATGCACAAGGACCCCGAGGTCCCTCTGCACCGTCGCCTGCTGCAGTTTTTCGCCCCGTAAGTAATAGTCCTTCCTACCATTATTCCTACCAAAGTGGACCACCTCACACTTGCCAACATTAAATTCCATTTGCCATTTCCTGGCCCATTCGCTCAGCCTATCTAGATCCTTCTGTAGACTCTCCACACCCTCCGCACAATTTGCCGTTCCCCCAATCTTGGTGTCATCAGCAAATTTCGACACTCTACACTCGGTTCCCTCCTCCAGATCATCTATATAAATGGTAAAAAGCTGAGGCCCCAGCACCGACCCCTGGGGCACTCCACTAGTCACCATCCGCCAATCCGAATAGCACCTGTTGACCCCCACTCTCTGCCTCCTATTTGACAACCAATCCTCTATCCACGCTAACACCCTACCCCCAACTCCATGTCCCTCGACCTTCTGCAATAACCTCTTGTGAGGCACTTTGTCAAACGCCTTCTGAAAATCTAGAAAGACCACATCCACCGGCTCTCCTCTATCGACCGCCCTAGACACATCCTCATAGAACTCCAGTAAATTTGTCAGACACGACTTCCCTTTAATGAAACCGTGCTGCGTCTGCTCTATCAAGCAATTCCCTTCAAGATGCCTCGCAATTTCCTCCTTAATGACAGATTCTAACATTTTACCTCCCACAGACGTTAAACTAACCGGCCTATAATTCCCCGCCTTTTGCCTGGCACCCTTCTTAAACAACGGCGTAACATTAGCCGTTTTCCAATCATCCGGCACTTCCCCGGAATCCAGCGACGTTTGGAAAATAACCACCAAGGCATCCACTATCACCTCCGCCATTTCTTTCAGAACCCTCGGATGCATTCCATCCGGTCCTGGGGACTTGTCCACAATCAGCCCCTCCAGTCTGTCGAGCACCGCCTTTCTAGTAACAGTAATGTCATTAAGACCCTCCAGTCCTACCACCTTTCCATCGCTAACACCCGGCAAATTATTCACGTCCTCCTCCGTGAAGACAGAAACAAAAAAGTTATTCAATACCTTAGCCATATCCCCATCCCCTACCACTAGGTCCCCTTTCTCATCCTCTAAAGGACCAACATTCACCCTAGCCAGCCTCTTCCTTTTTATATATTTATAAAAACTCTTGCTATCCTTTTTTATATTAAGCGCTAGCCCAGCTTCATAGTTTCTCCTACCCTTCCTTATCAACTTCTTTGTCAATCTTTGTTGACATTTAAACCTCTCCCAATCCTCTTCTCGCCCACTACTCTTAGCTACTCTAAATTCCTCCGCTTTTAGTTTAACACTTTCCTTCACCTCCTTCGTTATCCACGGCTTATTACCTCTCCTCCTACTATCCTTTTTGACCATCGGAATAAATTTCCGTTGAGCACCAAGAAAGATCTCCTTAAAGATCCTCCACTGCTCCTTAACAGACCCTCCCTCCAACGCGCTCTCCCAGTCCACATTCGCCAATTCTTCTCTCATCCTACCGTATTCCCCTCTATTCAAACAAAGGACGCGTGTCCGGGAACCCACTTTCTCCTCCTCCATCTGCACCAGAAACTCCACCATACAATGATCACTCTCCCCAAGAGGATCCTTCACCACGAGGTCCCTAATTCTACTCGCTTCATTACATAGCACCAGATCCAAGATAGCTTCTCGACCCTTTCCAGTGTGATCACATCCTTGTCTCCTTGACTCTTTGGCAAAGGTGTGGCATTAGGTAAAGGTCAAGAAATTACACTGCTTGTTCTCACAATAGTGCTTGTGTGATTAATCTCACGTTCAATACAGAATATGGGTGGAATTCTTTGGCTGTTCATGCCAGCGGGATTTTCTGGTCCTGTGGCAGTGAATGTGGATTCAGCTAAGCGCCAAGTTCTCCTTGCAGTGGCAGGGGGACATGAATGGCCAGAAAATTCTGGCCTGTAATTTACATGTTTCTCCCCGGTATTCCTAACCTCATCCACCTATATACCCACCCAATCACTAAAGTTCAGACTGGATATTTAAACTTACTATATGACAGGTCATTTGGTAAAAAGGGGATGTGTCTTGTCTTCCCTTATCTGACTACAATCTGATGGAGGTCTCTGAGGGACAATGTGTTCTGCATTTCTGGAACAACCAGGTTGAGAAGACCCCAGCAGAAATGTGGAGCATCATCTGGATGGAGTGGCAATCCAATGATGATTGCAGCTCCTCTGAAGATCTGGGCCAATTTGTTTTAGTGATGTTAATTGAGGGATGAATGTTGGCCAAGATGCAAGCACAACCCACCTCCTCTCTTTGAATAGTGCCACAGGTCTTTCACTTCCACGTGAGGAGGCCTTGGTTTAACATCTCATCAGAGAAAAGATCCCTTTGATAGTGCAAGACTGTTTTAGCTCTGCACTAAACAATCAACTTAAATCACATGCTCAAGTCTCCGGAATGAGGCTTGAATGTCCAACTTTTGGATTCAAATAGCCAGTAGTGTTTCTGATTCAATCTCCCTCAAAGCTATATCAGTTCTAATTCAGAAATTTCTCTTTTCAGGAGATGTTGATAAGAACAAACTGGACAATTTAGCTAACGAACAGAAACTGGGTAAATTCAAGGCCTCCGACAAATGCACAAGAGGTACGTTACTGATTTGATTTGAGTCATTATTGTCGCATGCATCAACATACAGTGAAAAGTACTGTTTCTTGTGCGCTATACAGACAAAGCAAACCATTCATAGAGAAGAAAAGGAGAGAGTGTAGAATGTAATGTTACAGTCATAGCTAGGGTGCAGAGAAAGATCTACTTAATGTGAGGTAAGTTTATTGAGTAGCTGAATAGCATTGTGAGAATTGGAACAGACAGTGCTGGATATTTGTGTTGCTCTCAGGAAACATGAATCAGGCTATTTCCCTACTTTGTCACCTATGTCCATATCCACCATATCATTGTCTCCTGGAGATGTAAACAGGCAGGGTTTGGGTTTTCTGATTCCTGATTCCTCAGACAGTGTGAGAGGAGTGCTGGCCTAGGAAGGCTGGTTCAAAGGCAGCCTCAGATCTTTAGGATGTTCGCCCAACTTTCTAACTTAGTTCATATGTTCCCTCAGCCTCATCACCCATAGCCCCTCCATGCCCCCTTATCCTTCCCATTCCTACTCCCTCTATGTCTCAAATAGCCGTTTACCTAATATTCCGTAGAATCCCTCCAGTGCAGGCGGAGGCCATTTGGTCCATCAAGTCTGCATCAACTCTCTGACAGAGTATCTTATCCAGGCCCTCTTCCCCGGCCTATCCCTAACCCCACACATTTATCATGGTTATTCATACAATGCAGAAGATGCCCTTTGGCCCATCGAGTCTGCACCGACAGGCAAGAAACACTTGAACTATCACCTAATCCCATTTATCAGCTGCAATACACATTTACAATATTTCATGACTCAGTTGGGCAGTTGGTTAGTATATTGCCATTTCATCTCTCTCAATTGAAATGTCTTTCCCCTGATAATATGGGTTCCATGTGAAATAAGTTTCTCAAAAGTCTCAATCTAATTCCTAGTAGATAAAATGACATAGGTAAAGACTACTTATAACTGAACTCTAATTTCTATTCAGTTATTAAGCTGTACACTAAAATGGCTTAGATAAAAAATTAAAATGCTTCACATGAGGAATCATACGATCCTCAGGTTGAGGCTCAAGTGAACTATTTGAGCATTATAAAAGCAAATTCTACATGTAATTCATGCTACTTGGGGTTATGTGGTTCTAACTCAGAGTGCACAATGATGAAAAATGATCTGTTACTGGTTCTGACATCATCCACAGTAAGGTTGAATGTAAGGTTACTAAAAAAATTCACATTGTTTTGATATTGGATAGGCTATGTTGGAGTATTAATCAACATAACGTACGTCAAAATCTGAGATTTAAGACCTGCAACATGGCTTTGAGGCAAAGGTTGATGGAGTTTTAAGTTTTTTTCTTGAAGTGTATTGTGTTAGCTTTAACCCCAAGTTTCCCAATGTGGTAAATTCTTGGTCTAAGCTGTGCTATCAAGAGGGCAAACTGAAGGAACTCAGTTCCATCTACACTCGGTGCTATGGAAGATCACATGTAAGCAGAGAGAAGAATGAATATTCCTAAACTATCAAACATTTAAACCTATCTAGTTTTGTTGTGTAAATTGCCTTATTAAATAGTATTTGCGGATGATACTAAGATTGGCGGAGTTACGGATAGTGATGAAGATTGTCAGAGAATACAGCAGGATATAGATATTCTGGAAAATTGGCCGGAGAAATCGCAGATGGAATTTAATCTGGACAAATGCGAGGAGATGCATTTTGGTAGATCAATTCAGGTGGGAGCTATAAAATAAATGGCAGAACAACATAGACACATATAGACATCTGGGCGTGCAGGTCCACAGATCCTTAAAAGTGGCAGAACAGGTGAAAAAGATGGTGAAGAAAGCACATGGCATGCTTGCCTTCATCGGATGGGGCACCGAGTATAAAAGTTGGCAAATTATGTTAGTGATATAAAATATTGGATTGGCCACATTTGGAATACTGTGTCCAATTCTGGTCACCACACTTCCAGAAGGATGTGGAGGTTTGGAGAGAGTACAGAAAAGGTTTACCAGAATGTTGGCTGATATAGAGGGTATTAGCTATGAGAAGAGATTGAATAAACTGGGATTGTTCTCCCTGGAATGATGAAGGCTGAACAGCGATATAATAGAAGTTTATAAATTAATGAGAGGTATAGATAGGGTGGACAGTTGGAAGCTTTTTCCCAGGGTAGAAATGACAATTACAAGGGGGAGCACAAGTTCAAGATAAGGGGGGAAGGTTCAGTGGACATGTGCGGGTAAGTTTTTTACAGAGAGTGCTGGCGGCCTGGAATGCATTGCCAAATGAGGAGGTTGAGGCAGACACATTAGCAACATTTAAAACTTATCTGGATAAGCACATGAACAGATGGGGTACAGAGGGATAAAGAGGTTGGTCTCGGTAGGACAATGTGATCGGTGCAGGCTTGGAGGGTCGGAGAACCTATTCCTGTGCTGTACTATTCCTTGTTCTTTAAAACATTCTAGCTGCCGATGCACAGATAACAATTTCCACAAAGTCAATTTTCTCTTTTTCTCTTACCGAAGAAAGGAGTGAATAATTGTAATTTCTTTGTGATTTTTAACAGATCCTATCGGCGGAACTCCAGGCCTTCTCCCAAATGTCAAACAATTTATTTTCTGGATACTGACTCTGATGATGCAGCTTGTCCTGTACACTGTATTTGAATAGATGCATTGCCTATGATGTTAGGCACTAGTGTCAGCACCTCCATCTGGTCCAGAATGCTGGCTTCATGACAGAAGCAATTCATGTCATGCATTGATTGCATTTGAACAAACCCAGGGGTTTTTACTGCTGTTGATTCCCTTAGATTGCACCAAATGGTCCATCCTTAGACTCGCACTTTATTTTCCTATGAATCAATGTCTTGAAATTCAGATCTTCAAATGTTTAGTGCATGAATACTTTAAAGTTCTTAAGAAATTCATTTGTCTGCTCTTTCAAAGAAGCAGATTAATACTGCTGCTAAAGCAGGGGATAAAGGAACATCATATCGACACAGTAAGCAATCATGCATTAATATTCAAAGATTATAATTTGAAGGCATCAGCTGTCTAAGACAGCATAAAATAATGAACTCAGAACTGTGTTTTTGGTAAATATTATACAGAATGTCATCAAAGAACACATGCTTGATTAAAATTCTGTAGTAGATTCTAAACTGAATCTTATATGAATAGGTAGGACATTGGCCACATCCTACTGGAGAGAAATTAGTTCCAAAACCATGCTGGTAAAAGTAGCATGCATTCAACATAATGAAGATTCAAGATGAGCCATGAACTGTCTAAGATAAATGTACAGTTTGTGTATGACATTTGCGTAGCAATTGATTACATTGAGATGGCCTTCATGCTTGACTTGAAACCCCATTAAGGTTTGTTTTTGTTTTACGTATGTACTGTAAAGTTGACTACATAGTTTATTCAATTTAAAATCTAATTCTAGTATTGTGTGAGGTGCCCACGCGAATGATTAAAAGAAAACAGATGGATATGGTGCCTTTCACAACCTCACAATCCATCCTGAAGTGCTTTACAGCCATTGAAGTACTTTTCAAGTGTAGTCACCATTGTAGTGTGGACATAAACAGACATTCTGTGACATTCACACCAAACGATTACCTATCTAATCATAAAAATTACAGCATTCAGTCTGTTCCACTGCTGGTACCAGCTGAAGGCACCTGCCCTAACCCAAGCTATTTCGCCTTCCTTGGCTGCTCTTTATAATCTTACTTTTCATATGTTTATCCCATTCTTTGAATGACTACAATCTTTGCTTCAGTAAGTACTCACTGTAAACTTTCAATAACATATTGTGAAAAGTTTTTTTTTTCTCCTGTGTTCCCCTGCATACATCCAGTGGTAACTCTGATCCCTTTTTTTATTGAATCCTCAACAATCTTTTACTCTCAAACCCTTTCACAATCTTGGAAACTTCCAATAGATTGTGCATAACTTTCCCTGTTTCAGTTAAATAAAATTGCCAAATTTTGAATCTTTTCTTCCAAAGAGTAACCACTTATTCCAGGTATGTTGCAGCTTCGTTTTCTTCAAACACCTTTGCTTCAACAAGTTGCCCAGAGACATATATAGATTTCAACTGTTACATATGAATGTTTTGTTTAACATCGATGCCTTTCTTTTGTTTCTGTGCCTGTATTTTACAACCTGAAAATTGCCGTCTTATATCTGTTCATCTTTACTTGCATTTTAAAGATCTATTTATCCACACCCTTAGATCATTTCTATTTTCCTGGTTAGACTGTAAATCCTTTAACTGTTCCCTACACCACAAACAGCTTGTCAGTCTACTATATTGAACCTCCATTCAACCTACTGTCCTGACTGATCTATGTATTTGCAAACTTCTTCATCATAGTGCCAGGCCCACTAATTTGTTAACATCGACAAACTTCAATCTTCCTTTTGGGGGGTCCATGTCCAAGTGACCAATAGAAGTTGAATGCAAGATCCTGCAGCACCATAACCAAAAATCGTCTGTTTATATTTATATTCCCCTTAAAACTAAACATGCACCTTCATAACTAGTGTGTTGTGGAATCTTATTAAATGCTTCAGGAAATCCATATATACAGCTTCCACTGCACGCTCTTTATCTGTACACTCTGTGAAGTTCATCAAGTACAAGGGGCTGATTTTTTTGCCCTGGGTCCCTATCCTGCCATCAGGAAGAAATGCGGGTTGGGAACCCACAAATGCTGGCACCTGGACCAAGAGGCTTCAGGGACCCTTACCCAACTAAGAATGGAGAGTGGGCATCTGAGGCTGGAGGAGCAATAGGAAGCCCTTCAGCACTGTAAGACCAAAAACCCCAGTCTCAAAGATTCTGTTGTAGACAGGAGGAGGGAAATACAGTGAGTCTCAAGCTGGAGGTCCCCTCTGAAGAATCGTCAAAGTGTTGAAATAACAAATGGTCCCAGCTGATAGACAATCATTTTGTATGGGGAACTCTTCCACAGAGCGGCTACAGGCAAACCTGTGTGCCTGTGATTATTGTGACTGCGAGGAGGCTTAACTTTAATGATGGAGTACCGACTTCCCCGTCTGTATCCATTCATTGTCTGAGGTATCGCCTCACTAGGGTGCCTCCAAGCTAACTGGAAACATTTACGGGCAGGTAAGTAGCATCCCCCTGAAGCAGTCTGTTCCAACATGGGCGTGAGGTGGGAATATGCTGCCTGATAGAGGCTGATCGCCCACCTCTGCAGCTGAATGAAAGTTTGACCCAACATGTCCTTTACATGATTAGATCATGCCTCTGCAAGTCTTCACTTTTTTTTAATCGCAGTCCAGCTACAACTGAGGGTAGATTCTGGCTTCTGATTTCCTGACCTTTTACTTTATCCTCTCTTCAACATGTCTGCAACAAGTGCAAGACCTCAGACCTTTGAACAATCCCTGTTTCTAAAGCCTTTTTACGGTTAATGCCTGGACAAGCTCCTTCCCAACATCTTTGTGGTATTCTGGGACAGTTCTACTTTTGACATAATTGAATATTTATCTGCAGTAATGATCCCTTTTGGTTACTCGTCCATTCCATTTTGACCCATCTCAAATAAATCATGGAAACATTACTGTGCAGAAGGAGGCCATTCGGC
Source organism: Carcharhinus amblyrhynchos (assembly GCF_965287045.1). Classification (NCBI taxonomy): domain Eukaryota; kingdom Metazoa; phylum Chordata; class Chondrichthyes; order Carcharhiniformes; family Carcharhinidae; genus Carcharhinus; species Carcharhinus amblyrhynchos. The sequence goes on from NC_137340.1 coordinate 43,504,338, forward strand.
CCATCGAGTCTGCATTGAAAAAAATCCCACCAGGCCCCATCCCCGCCACCCCACATATTTACCCCGCCAATCCCTCTAACCTATGCATCCCGGGACACTAAGGTTCAATTTAGCATGGCCAATTAACCTAACATGTATATCTTTGGACTGTGGGAGGAAACCAGAGCACTCAGAGGAAACCCACACAGACATGGGGAGAGCACGCAGACTCCACACAGACAAGCTGGGAATCGAACCCAGGTCCCTGGAGCTATGAGGCAGCAGTTCTAACCACTGTGCCACCATGCTGCCCATTGGAAAACAAGAAGATCTCTTTGTCTCTATCACATCTTTAACTATCCAGCCAATGTGCCTGTAATAGCTTTTCTTGCCTTCACATTGACTGCCACAATTCCTAGCCTTTTCAATCTCTGTTTTATGGTTGACTTGCAGCAACCTTATCCACTTAAAAAACATTTTAGTTGATCACCAGGAGGTTTACCAGGGAAATATTGTCCGTGTATATATTTCATATTGCCAATATATAAACTATTTTGTGAGATTTTGAGCCCTATAGTTTAGTCAAATTATTTGCTGGCAATCTTTTTATCTTGCTTGTACAACATTAGTGAAATTAGTAAACCAGCTCCTGAGGTAACTCATGCGTGAAATAAAGTAATGCTGGAGCAGTCACAAGTATAATATAATTTTCAGTAACACAAGTCATCCTGACAGAACTCTGTATAAATTTACCAAAGTACCTTTGAGCTCATTGTAGATTCATCCATTTTAGTCTTAATGTTTTGCTTTTAATTATATCTGTTGGCTAAACATAAAACACATTGCGTTTGAGATTGATGCTCTGCTATCCAAAATTAATTGCTGAGGTTAACTGATTTTATGTACAGTTATTGATTTTTTAAAAAAATTATAGATTAGAATATTGCACTTTTATCTTCAAGGAAATTAATGTTGGTTAGCCAGTTTGATTTGTTAAATTCCATTTGTAAGTGACTTACCGGAGAAGCACTGGGAAATAATCTGTGTTGTCATTATCTTTGTATTGAATAATTGTTTGGGAATTTGGTAAATTTGTGCATGGATATAAATCTGAAAACAAAAATAAAATCGGGTATTCGTCTAACACGAGGATTATTTTCGTCTTGCTCACTTAGGAACATAGCAATGGGAGAAGGTTATTAAGCCTCTTGGGCTCACACTGCCATTCAGGGAGATCATGGCTAATCTCCTACCTGCCTTAAAAACTTTGGTGAACAAAAATCTGTCATTTTAAAATTGATCTGGCATTGATTGACGTTTTCAGGAAAGAACAGCAGCACAACCAAATTTAATTCTAGTTTAAGTCTTAAGTTTATTTAGTAGTGTTACAAGAGGAGGTGATGGCCTAGTGGCATTATCTCTAGACTATTAACTGAGCTAATGTTCTGGGGACCTGGGTTCGAATCCTGCCATGGCAGATGGTGAAATTTGAATTCAATAAAAAAAAAATGGAATTAAGAATTGATTGGTGACCATGAAACCATTGTCGGTTGTCGGGAAAACCCATTTGGATCACTAATATCCTTCAGGAAAGGAAATGTGTTGTTCTTACCTGGTCTAGCCTACACATGACTCCAGAGCACAGCAATGTGGTTGACTTTCAACTACCCTCAGGCAACTGGGTGGGCAATAAATGTTGGCCAGTTGGTAACGTCCGTGTCCCATTAATGAATAAAAGATGTAGGCTTACATTAACACTCCAATGGAGTTACTGTGAAAACCCACTAGTCGCCACACTCCGGTGCCTATTCGGGTATACTGAGGGAGAATTTAGCTTGGCCAATCCATCTAACCAACACGTCTTTCGACTGTGGGAGGAAACTGGAGCATCTGGAGGAAACCCACACAGATACGGGGAGAACCTGCAGACTCCGGAAAGACAATGACTCAAGCTGGGAATCAAACCCAGGTCCCTCGTGCTGTGAGGCAGCAGCGCTAACCACTGTGCCAGCGTGCTGCCCATTCGATTCTCACTCGACATCCATCTTCCAGGCAATCACACGATATACCTAATTTATTTTACCCCTGTAGTGTAGGGCATTGAAAGCAAGCGTAGGATCCAACCTACAATCTGAGTAACTACAGGTAATCCTGACAGTCTGTCTGTCCCATGTGGTAAAGTAATAGATCAGGTAATAATATCTCAATCAGTTAGGTCATTAGGAAGTTCATTCACATCTCTTTCCAAAAGCTGAGGGAGGGATATTCCAGCCCTTTCAACTACATGATGTTCTGATGGGCAGGACTGGAAAATCCTGGCAAATGGCGAGCCACCTCTGCTGTTGGAAAACATGCCAAGGGTGGGGGGTGGGGGGGGGGGGGGGGGGGCGGGCGGTGGTGGGGTGGTGGTGCAGAAACTCCTGCCCTAAGCTGGCTGTTCGTTCATTCACCAGCAGTGTCAATACCATGAGGAATAATAGTTTTCAAGCCATGAATTTCTGGTGGAAAGTTAGATAGTAAGAAAGTTAAATATGCCTTTCTCTGATCAGAACTTTCCACACACCTGACAAAGGAATGCTGTTTCCGAAAGCTTGTGGGATTACTGTCAAATAAACTGGTTGGACTTAAACCTGGTGTTGTGAGACTTCTTACTATGTTTACCCCAGTCCAACACCGCATCTCTACATCATGTCTACAGCATAAGAGACACAGCTGCAATGTCAGTCACCACACTGCCCAAACTCAAATGTGATTTTTTTTTATTACCTTGTTTTCTTTTGCTTTATCGCAGTCACACCATTAAATCAACTTACCTAATTAGGGAAATCTGATGGTTTTGATGATGTTCTAAGTAAGGATGGTGATGGCACTGGAAGTAAACTGTGGGTGGGATTTTTGTGGGTGCATTGTGAGAATTCGAATTATCAGCCATGATTGAATGGCAGAGTGGACTCGATGGGCTGAGTGGCCTAACTGTGCTCCAATGTCTTATGGTCATATGGTCTTGTGGAACAAAGAACTTCTTGCTGGTAATTCCAATCCTCATTGACTGATGCAGACTAGAATAAAACTGGATTTAGCAGTATAAACACTGGATCTGTTCTAATAGATGACCAATGTAAGAGGTCCTTGAAGATCAGAATTTGAGTATCCTGTTAATAAACCTATATACTTTTTCCCATGTATAGGGCAACAATCTTACATTCTTTTAATTGAATTTAATCTTTTGCTGGTGTGATATAACTGAGGAAGCAGAAAGTCTCACAACCTTCCATTCAATATTGTTAACGTGTGGAGGCTAGTTTCAGTGTTCCAGCTGGAAACTTTCTCCCTTGTTGAAAGGGACATTGTTAAAGCACAAGAGGCTTGATATGCTCGTAATCCAGGCCACACACTTGAGATCACCAGTGCATGCCATTTGGTTCTCTTCACTTTTCACATTCAAGTATCCATTCATGTGTTTTGTAAAGGGGATAAATTAGTGCCAGAAAAGCTGTGTATTTTTTTTGTTGTGCTAACATCATGTGCAAGTCACACAATAAAGTTTTGGCAACACAACGTCATGTTTCCGTGTGTACTGCTTCGGTACTTGAATGTTTATAAAAGAAAATGGAAATGTTTGCCCAACACACCTTAGGAAGACTGCATATTCTTCAATTTTAAAGGTTTTTGAAATAATGTTTACAGTGGATAAATGTTCCTTTCTCCCAGACACTCAAATACAACATAGACTTTTACAGATATCACCCTCACTGATAAATATCTCCATTGTGTGACTCTTACTGACAAGGAAAATAATTAAAAATATTAATGTTATGTAGGTTTGGCAGAAGAAAATGTGAGGCATTATCAAACAGCATCAAAGTGGACCTGGTGCATGAAAGCAACGTGTTTAGCTGTCTTAAAATTATTCCTGCCGTTGGGAACATCTACTTATAATGTATGGAAATCATGGCTGGAATTCTCCGGCCAGTCATGTCTGGCTGCGAATGCCAGTGAGGATGGAAAATTTGACCCTCAGCCACATCTCCATTCACTGAAACAAAAACAAAACATGCTGGAAAATCTCAGCAGGTCTGACAGCATCTGTAAGGAGAGAAAACAGCTGACGTTTCGAGTCCCAGTGACCCTTTGTCAAAGCTGACAAAGCGTCTCAGTGAAGGATGTTAAGAGAGTCACAGAGGTAATTAAGATTTTTTTTAGGCAACGTTTGAGTCTGGATCACCCTTCATCAGAGCTGAAAATGAAGAAAATCAGACAACTAAGACAAGGATGAGAAGAGATAGTTTGTTGTGGTAGCAATCATATTAAGGCCAAGGGTAATAAGGGCCATATTTGTGAATGAACGCACATTTTGGAGGATGATGTGAAGGAAAGCATGACAGCTGATCTCTTGGCAAAGTCCTCAAAGCCAGAGCTGTGAGTAATGGGAAGGACATTAGCAAATTTAATCGCTAGCAGGTTGGAAAGCGTGGGTATCTCGCGCAAGGCAATTAGAGAGGTAGTGATACGTGTCTCAGTGGAGAATGTTAAGAGAGTCACAGAGGGTAGCTAAGATTTTTAAGGAGGAGTCAAGCCTGGGATGGTTGCAAGAGATTAGGAAAGGCAATGGGTGAGATTTTCTGGTTGAGCTCACTCCAAGAGCAGAAAATCCCACCCGAGATCAACAGACCTTTGCATGGTCCGCCCTCCCACCCACTATGATTCCTGTGGTGGGCGGGACGGCAAAACTCCCCCCAGTGAGTACTGAAGAATTGGGATTTGTGATAGTGAGGGTGAAGCAAGGCTTGATGGCAAGGAAAAATAAAGAGGAATGGGCAAAATGCAGAGAAAGGAGTAAATAGAAGTGAAAGTTCCAGACCTGGAAATACAGCCAAAATGTACATCTGGGAAATGGAGCCACATTGATATTGGGGTGAAATGCTATATCAAAACAATTATATATATAAACTAATGAGGTGAAGTGAACCAACACATGGGTAAAACTGAATTCAACTCCACACATTCACATCACATTGCACAACTCACAGCAACACTAAATCAGATTGACAAAAGTGCAGAGGATGTCACAGGTTCTAAGAGTTTACTGAAGTAATCATGAAAAGATTTTTCAAAATGCTAAATGTTAGGATTCCTTGTGAAACGGACAACACGGGATCATCATTTATTTAAAAGCGGATTTAGCCGTGCTGCTGGCAGGATTACTATAAGATCACAAGCTAGTGGTGAGTATTTTTAATAGAATAACTGATTCTAGGAGTCCTGGGGGTCTGACCATCGATGCAAACATCCCAAATGTACAGTGTGGCTAACCTCATAAAGAAAGAGAAGCAAAAGCCAGTTGAAACTACTGTCAGTGAACAGGAAGTGAAAATAAACTTCACTTCTCAACACCTGTGTTTCAGTCCAATTTTTAAGTACAAGATGTACAGAAATACATTGGCTCTCACTCAGAAATGTTACACCCCAGAAAGCCAATTGGTGAAGGAAGGAATTTGGAGCCAATTTATCCACACTTTCATAAGCATTTACTTAATGAACTAATATTGCTAGCATGAACCTCCCAACCCAACAACCACCCAATTATTCTGTGTGTTTTCATACAAGCAGAAGTGAACCCCGGTTTTTACCCACCACCTGAATGCCATTAAACACAATTAGTGTTGCCAGAAGAAATGACAGTTCAAAAGGTGAGCCAGGTTTGTTTAATAAAGTTAAAATAGAAGGCATACACCCAGTAGTGGTCTAGCTTCACTAAAGAACTGGAGATGTGACACCTGCAATCCTTACAAGAAGGCAGTCCACAGAGATGGTTTTGTTTTGGAACATGAAACTAAGTTAGTTTAAAAGCATCCAGTGGACGCCGAAAGGCTGTAAAACCCATTTACTTCATCAGATCAAAGATAAAATTACAAAGAAAGCATAATAAGACGGCACAGTGGTTAGCACTGCTGCCTCATAGTGCTAGGGACCCTGATTCAATTCTGGCCTCAGTTGGTTGTCTGTGTGGAGTTTGCACATTCTCCCCATATCTGAGTGGGTTTCCTCCAGGTGCTCGGTTTTCTCCCACAGCCCAAAGATCAGTAGGTTAGATTGATTGGTCATGCTAAATTGCCCCTTATTGTCCAAAAATGTGTAGGTTAGGGAAGTTTTTGGGGTAAATATGTATGATTATGGGGATAGGGTGGATGAAAGAGATAGGCCTGGACAAGATGCTCTGATGGAGAGTTGTTGCAGAATTGATGGGCCGAATGGCTTCCTTCTGCATTGTAGGAGTTCTATGATTCCATGATTCTATGAATTAATCTCAAGGTCCATTTGAGAACAGCCCTGAACATTGTAATAGGAATGGTTAGAGCTTTGAGGAGTTCTCTGATTTTACATTATCTGGGTGTTTGCTAGGAGAGTTGCAGTTTGGACCTCATGTTGTTTACAATCACTGAGGGAAGATAGCCAAAGTAATTGGCAGTTAGACCTGCACCATAACCACATTAAACAGCCAACTTCATATTTAATCATGTGAAATGTGGGTGAAGCTTAATCTTAGTTTGAATTTTGTGATGATGGCCTATTTGAAACCAATGGAAGAATCTACAGTGGTCCCCATAGAGTCTTGTGTCAAAGAAAACAACAAGTGGATTAGCTTGGAAGTGTTGGAAAAGTAACCAGAACAGGGTCTGAGGCTTCCAGAGATGGTAATTCAACATTTTACTTCTGAGAATAGCTGGAGCTGAAAACAGAGGCCCATAGCATACTTATCAATGTTCACCATAAAAATAAATAATTTTAGGATTGATGTGTCTTATAAGAGAATTCTTAGGGAAGTAAGATGTGAATCTGCATGCACAACATATATAGCTACGTTAAGTGATTACTGCAAGTTTCATTTAAGTATTTTATGTACTATAATATTTGTTTTATTTAAAAAATCACATTTTGTTGCATAGCTCTATCGGTTAAAATGAGATGTTCAAATTTTTCCTGAAATATTAATAGTCCCTAACCAGATCATAACAATATGGGCAGCATGGTGGCACAGTAGTTAGCACTGCTGCCTCCCGGTGCCAGAGATGTGGGTTTGATTTCTGGCTTGGGTTACTATTTGTGTGGAGTTTGCATGTTCTTATCGTGTCTGCATACTCCCACTTCCTCCCACTGTCTGAAAGACGTGCTGGTTAGGTGCATTGACCCAAGTAGGCGTCATAGAACATAGAACATTACAGCGCAGAACAGGCCCTTCGTCCCATGATGTTGCGCCAACCAATTAAGAGAAAAGCAATGACCCAAACCTAAACCAATCCTTTTCCATCCATAAACCTATCCACTGACCTCTTAAACGCCCCCAAACTAGGTGCATCTACAACTGCAGCAGGCAGGGCATTCCATTCCCCCACCACCCTCTGGGTAAAGAACCTACCTCTGACATCCGTCCTATAACTACCACCCCTTAATTTAAAGCTATGTCCCCTCGAATGTGTCAGAATGTGGTGATTCGGGGAATTTCACTAACTTCATTGCAATGTTAATGTAAGCCTTACTTGTGACAAATAAATTAACTTTAACAATATACAAAAGAGTTTTAATTAAATACAGGTTCCATTCGAGTAAAGTAAAAGTCTGGGAATATTATATTTGCTGTTTAATCAGGCTACTATCAGTAAAACTCTGCCTTCAGATTTTAAACATGCACAAGTTTAAAGTGAAGGTATTTGAATTGCTGGTGTCATGAAAGGTCAAATGACAGTGGACATAATTACACAGTAAATTGTCATTACAGGTGAAAAATCTCCAACTATCTACTCCGTGAATCTTTAAATAAACTGTGGAGGTTGATATATTCAGCTGCATTGGAGTGAAATCCTTTGAAGGTTTGCTTACTAATTTACAAAAAACACTGATTCAGAAAGACTTGCCTGATCCTTCCAATGGTCTCAACAACAAATGCAATAAAACAACAACAACAACCAGAGTAAAAACTAACTTCATCATTCACTGTATGAAATGCAGGTGAGGCTTAATCTAGTTTGAATTTTGTGAGAGAGAAGAAGCTGGAAGATTGTGTAGCTGAAAAACTTGGAAGAATCTACAATGGTCCCCACAGAGTCTTGTGTCAAAGAAAGCAACAAACAGATTAGCTTGGAATTATTGGATTAAGGGATATTATTCAAATGAGGTTACCTGTCATTTGAAAATGGCATTCAGCGATCACTTTACATATCACAGTTCCCCAAAATCATGCACCTTATGCACCCCTTAATTTGGGCAACTTTTAAGTTAGAATCAGATAAACACGTGAGTGATTCCTACCAACAATAAAATTTCTGGCATTCTTAGCAGTGCAGGGAATACATTTATTTGAAGGGATATTGTATTGAGGAGAAAATGCTTGGCCAATCTTTCCTGTTCGTGATTGGAAAACAGCGAGAAAGCTGTGCAGTGCACTTTTCAGGGCGAGAAGATACACATATGAGGACATACATGTTATCATCTTCACGCAGAACCAAAAACAAATCTTAACAATCCCAAATAAAAAAATTATCAATAAGATTTAACTTTTTGGAACTTTGACTTTGGCCCTGATTTTACTGGCATGCCTGCGTTGAAATTGGGGTGCGTGAGGCTTACAGAACGGTATTCTCCATTGACCTCCGGTGCGATCTTACGAGCCTTGGTCGGGCGCGCCAGTGAAATTCTGGCCTTTAATCAGAACCAAAGCAAACTAAACTTGACTGTACAGGGAAATGACGGTCACTTAAAACAATAGATTACACTTAAATAACAGAAACAGAAATACAAATGTTTGTGCCCCATCAGTGCTGCCAGAGAATGGAGAATTTGGCGCTCAGCTAAATCTCCTTTCACTGTAACGGGCTCAGAAAATCCCACCGGCATGAACAGTTGGAGAATTCTGGCCACCGGGTGCAATTCTCCCAAAAGATCCCTAATTCTCCAATGTCATATGCCCTACCACTACTGATAGTGAGGATGGAGAACTTGGCGCTCAGCCAAATCTTCATTCACTGCAGTGGGCCCTCTCTACCTTAGCTGTGGATGAGGTCACAGAATTGATTGTTCCCGGTGAGAAAACTGATGAGATTCCCGCCTGAGGACAATGGAGATTTCTGTTGTTGGACCCTCGCCCGCACCGATTTTGTGGTGGGCGAGGTGATAAGAGTTCTGGCCTATGTTTCTATACTTCTGGATCCTGAACTCAAAAAGAATTACAATAATGGACAAACATGATTGCAAACCTTGGGTGATGTTATCAAACCAATTACTGATCTAAATGATTAAAAACAAAGTAATTGGATAGTTTTAAACCTGAAAGTAATCTTTCATTGGTATTTACAAAAGTTGTAATTTTTGGTGAAAGATTCTTTGAATTATTCCCCACACAGGATCATCTGGTGAAGTAATCCTTGTTACAGCTTTATTGGTTAATGTTTTGTAGTTTCTTTCTGGATTCTTTTATAAGTGCTGACAGGAATTGATCACTGCCCCACCAAAAGAGGAATGTTCCACTGATTCTTCAGCAACAGCAGTGAGGGACAGCTCCCATTCTATTCAGACGCTACGGGAACAAGTTTGCTCCATGTCGCACGATAGAGCATTCATTAGCATTCAATGTAACCCTGTCATTTATTATGCATGCATGCTAGGGGCTCTTGAGCACTCCTCGTTGTGTTATCGTTACTATTAATAGCTGCTAGAGCTGTTGACAAAATGTGCCCTGGACAATGCTATCAGCTTTTGTTATTATTGTTCTTGTGTGAAGTTTGTATTGATCAAAGTGAGGGGTGTAATGGGATACTTTATGACTCTGATCTCTCACATCAAATGACTGGGGCTCAGTAGCCAGAAGAGAAGATGCTGGAAAATCTCAGCAGGTCTGGCAGCACCTGTCAGGAGAGAAAGGAGCTGATGATTCGAGTTCAGATGACCCTCTGTTTCCAGCGGTGGGAAGGCAGGTAACTAGAAGCAACAGAGGAAACTGTCAAATGAACCTGAAGTGGAATGAAGGGGAGAAATAAATTCACCCGGCGAGTTGTCACCAGTTGAAAACCATGGCCTGGAGCAGATTTAATAATAACTTGCAGGAGTGAATTGGATAAACCCTGAATGGAAAAATAAAATGCAGGGCTATGGGCAGAGAGCAAAGGAGTGGGTCTAATTGAATAGCTCCGTGAAGGAGCTGGCAAAGAGTTGATGGGCTGAATGGTCTCCTTCTGTACCATTCCCTGATTCCAAACTGAGAAAATACGTTATAAACTGGAGGTATTGGACAGAGGATTTAAACTTAAACAGTTGCTCTAGGACAAGGTGAATTAGGTACAAACTAATGGGAGACACATTTAGGCCAATTGCCAGAAGAGGTGGCAGTGACCTAGTGGTATAATCACTGGACTATTAATCCAGAAACTCAGATAATATTCTGAGAACCCGGGTTCGAATCCCACCACGGCTGATGATGGAATTTGAATTCAATAAAAAAAATCTGGGATCTACTGCTGACCATGAAACTATTGTCGGAGAAACCCGTCTGGTTCACTAACGTTCGTTATGGAAGGAAATCTGCCGCCCTGGCCTACGTGTGACTCTGGAGCCACAGCAGTATGGTTGACTCTCAACTGTTCTTGGGCAACTAGGGAAGGGCAGTAAATGTCGTGTCCCATGAGTGAGTAAAAAAATTATTTGCGTGGATTACTTGACATTAAATATGCAAATTCAGATATGATCATGGAGGCAAAAAAAAACTGGAGGAAAAATCTTAAAGGGAGAAAATTGGAAGCAGCAATAGAGGAACTGGGGGTTTTTGTAACAAATGGTGTTGAGTTGTGCTCCATTTTGAATCTACTTCTTGATGACAGTGAGGCTCTGGATGGAGAAAATTCTTTGAGTGCCGATTCCCTATTGTAATAAATCTTTGGAGGCAGAAGTCCCTTCACCAAAATCCCTTTATGTACAATTCCAGCAGCGGTACACAGAGTGCTATCAGTCAGCAGTCTACCTTCAGGAGCGCCAGAGGAACTGACACTCCTGGTTAAATACAAGGAAAAGACTCCCTGATTGACCCATCATTTGACTCCTTAATTAGGGACATCTTTTTGCGTCCAACCGAATAAACAAAATCGAATTAACTTAGGGACAACTCAAAAGGGGCGGCTCCCTAGAAGGAGGGGAACCACCCGAAACAAAACACAAAGCAGAAAGGAATCAACAATACACCCCAGTCCCTGCGGTGCCCAGTGGGCATGGAAGGCGTCAGCTGTGCTCCCAAACACTGCATGCTCCCTTTCCAGGGACACCTGGCCGTGAATATAGCCGCGGTAGAGGGCAGACAGTCGGGGTGGATGACCTCCTCAGTCGCCTGCTGCCTGGACCCGTTGGTGGAATGCCTTGCAAGGCTCAGGAGCAGGTTCATGAGAACGTACTCCTTAATTAGGGAGTTCATATTCCAATCAGCCAACTTCAATGGCCTGATTTAAGTCATCACAACCGACACTTCTGCTTATTTAACAAACTACTGATATTGGGCTTCTCTTTTTGAGGCTCTCAGTGAGGTAGATCTAAGCTGTTGTAACAAAGCCATTCCCAATCACTGTGCATAACAATAAAAATGAGAATCCGAAGCATGTTGATTGCAAAACAAATTCTGCCCCCTTGTGGCAAGAGATAGGATATTTGGGTGGATACACTTTAAATTATTTTCTCTATCAAGCTAATCAAATCACCACAATAGAAACAGCGTGAACACAACATCAGCAATTTTGTGAAAGCAAAGTGGAAAATTGCAGTGTTGAAAAAAGATGGTGCAAGACAGAACACATCAAAAGGCAGATTTCCCTCCAGAGGATAAGGGAAAACCAAAAGCCCATATCATGGTGAAAGAACTCTTTGAGGAGACTTCACCTTCTATTGGTGTTTGGATGCCAGTACAGGGACAGGAACAGACTATTAACCCTTCAAATTGAAAAAGTCCACCAATGCCTCTACTTTCTCAGAAGACTAAAGAAATTTGATATGTCCACTACAACTCTCACCAATTTTCACAGATGAACCATGGAAAGCACAATTTCTAGATGTACCACAGCTTGGTATGGCTCCTGATCTGACCAAGACCACAAGAAACTACAAAGTATTGTGAATGTAGCCCAGTCCATCACGCAAACCAGCTTTCCATCCATTGACTCTGTCTATACTTCCCGCTGCCTGGGAAAAGCAGCCAACAAAATCAAGGACCCCACGCACCCTGGACATGTTCTCTTCCACCTTCTTCCATCACTTATGTGCATTGGCCATGCTAAATTGTCCATTAATGTCAGGGAGATTAGTAGGGTCAACATGTGGGGTTACAGGGATAGGGCTTGGGTGGGATCATTGTCAGTGTAGGCTCGATGGGCCAAGTGGCCTCCTTCTGCACTGTAGGGATACTATGATTGTGTGAAAAAAATACAAAGGTCTGTGACCATGTAACGACAGTGTTTTCCCAGCTGCCATCAGACTTTTGACCACATATTAAGTTGATCATTTTCTACTATGATTGTAACGCTATATTCTGCATTCTCTGATTTCCTTCTCTATCTATGGTATGCTTTGTCTGTATAGAGTGCAAGAAACAATACTTTTCACTGTATGTTAATACATGTGACGATAAAATCAAATCAAGACAAACCTATTCTGTTCCATTAGATCTTGGCTGATTGGCCTCTCAACTTCATTTCCTTCCCCTTCTTCCACATCTATCAGAATGTTTGACTGACAGAAAAACTATTGATCCCAGTTTTGAAAGTTTTCACTTGACCCCCTGGCATTCACAGTGCTTTGGGGTCGAGGTAGAAAGATGCAGCTGAGTAACCTTTGAGCTTTGAAAAAAAGGAAGTGGATGGGGGTGGGGGAGGGTCATTACTTTGGAGAGGGATCTCAGGATCCAGTGTTCCAAACACAGGTGCTATTTTTATTGAATCTGCAGAAGAATTCCAACCCCCGAAAATCCCTCAAATTGAGATTAAAGTTTACCTCCTGGGCTTGTGGAATCATTGAATCCTGCAGTGCAGAAGGAGGCCATTCAGCCCATCTAATCTGCACTGAACCCAATCCCATCCAGCCCCTATAACCTTATGCATTTTCCCTAGCTAATCCTCCCGACACTAAGGGGCAACTTAGCATGGCCAATCCACCTAACGCACACATCTTTGGCTTCTCTTTGTTTGGTCCACCAACTGAGACTGGACATCACACCCAGGGGCATTGAGAGAGTTGCATATTGACTGCCCACATACTGAAGCAGTTCGGCCTCACACGCAGCAAGGCCTGGACAATATTCTGGCTTGGGCTGATGAGTGGCAGGTATCATTCGTGCTATAGGCAATGAGCTTCTCAAACAAGAGAGGATCTAACCATCTCCCTTTAACATTTAATGGCATTACCATCAGTGTATCCCCCACCAGTAAATGTCCTGAGGGGCACCTCTGATCAGAAACTGAAATGGGCCAGCCAGTTGGGTGGTACAGTGGTTAGAACTGCTACCTCACACTGCCAGGGACCCTGGTTCGTATTCCCAGCTTGGGTCACTGTCTGTGCAGAGTTTGCACATTCTCCCCATGTCTGCATGGGTTTCCTTGGGTACTCTGGTTGCCTCCCACAGTCCGAAAGACATGCTGGTTAGGTGCATTGGCCATGTTAAATTCTCCCTCAGTGTATCTGAACAGGTGTCAGAGTGTGGCAACTGGGGGTTTTTCACAGTAACTTGATTGCAGTGTTAATGTAAACCTACTTGTGACACTATTAAGTAAACTTAAACTTAAAATATAAATTCTGTGGTGAGAAAAGCAGGTCAGAGGTTGGGAATATAGATAGCCTAAGTGAGTGGGCAAGAGTCTGGTAGATGGAGTACAATGTTGGTAAATGTGAGGTCATCCATTTTGGTAGGAATAACAGCAAAATGGACCCTTATTTTAAATGCTAAAAATTGTAGCATGCTGCTGTGCAGAGGGACCTGGATGTCCTTGTGCATGAATCACAAAAAGTTGGTTTGTAGATGCAGCAGGTAATTAGGAAGGCAAATGGAATTTTGTTCTTCATTGCTAGAGGGATGGAGTTTAAAAACAGCGAGGTTATGTTGCAGCTATATAAGGTGCTGGTAAGGCCACGCCTGGAGTACTGTGTACAGTTTTGGTCTTCTTACTTGAGAAAGGATATACTGGCATTAGAAGGGGTGCAGAAGAGATTCACTAGATTGATTCCAGGGTTGAGAGGGTTGGCTTATGAGGAGAGACTGAGTAGCTTGGACTACACTCATTGGAATTCAGAAGAATGAGGGGAGATCTTATAGAAGCATGTAGGATTATGAAGGGAATAGATAAGATAGAAGCAGGGAGGTTGTTTTACTGGCAGGTGAAACTAGAACTAGGGGGCAGAGCCTCAAAATACAGGGAGGCAGATTTGAGGAGGAACTTCTTCACCCCAAAAGGTTGTGAATCTGTGGAATTCCCTACCCAGCGAAGCAGTTAAGGCTACCCCATTGAATGTTTTTCAGGCAAGGATGGATAAATTTTTGAACAATAAAGGAATTAAGGGTCATGGTGAGTGGGTGGGTAAGTGGAGCTGAATCCATGAAAAGGTTGTCCATGATCTTATTGAATAGTGGAGCAGGCTTGAGGGTCTAGATGGCCTACTCCTGCTCCCAGTTCTTATGTTGTTATGAATTCTGCAGAGAGTAACCCCTGACTCCAAAAAGGCTGTCACTACTTATAAGGCACAATTCACGAGACTTGTCTGGATGTGTGCAGCTCCAAAAACACTCAAGAAATTGGACAACATCCAAGACAAAACAGCTTTCATGATTGGCAGCCCATCCTCCCTCACAGGTGAACTGTGACAGCAGTGTGCACCATCTATAAGATGCACAGCTGCGATTTTCCAAGCCTTCTTTGACAGCATGTCCCAAACCCATGATTATTACCTCCTAGATGGGCCAGAGCAGCAGATACCCGGGAACACCACTATCTGGAGGTTCCCCTCCAAATCACTCACCATCCCAACTTGGAAATATATCGCCGTTCCTTCACTATTGCTGGGTCAAAATCCAGCAGCACTGTGGGTGGACCTACACCACGTGGACTGCAGAGGTTCAAGAAGACAGTTCACCACCATTTTCTCAAGGGCAATTAGGATTGGTAATAAATGCTGGCCTAGCCAGTGAACCCACAAAACGTGAATGAATGGGGAACAAACATAATCGACCTGAGGTGGGCTGATTGGCCTCCCATGATTCAGCCCTTTGGGAAGAGCAGTGTTCACGTCTTCAGCAGGAGCGCGATGCTAAGTAGACACCATCACTATCTGGGCAGCACAGCTTCTCACACTGCAGGAAGCTGATAATCTCCATCCAAAAGGTCATTTCATCATTCACCAACAATAAAGAATGTGTTTAGAATGCTGACTGCTTATTTATATTGCTCAGTCAGTTTGGGTCCAAAGATATCCCTTAATAAAGCTGAAAGGACTGCTTGTTGGGTTCCATTGCGGGAAGTGTTGAGTTTTGGTTTCAAATGCACCATGGAAACATTGACTCCATGGAGATCAGCCAAGACGCTGAACATTGGCAAACATTGAGTCATGAGGGACGATTACAGTAACTGGAGCTCTTCAGCATTGAAAGGTGGCGTGGAGGTCAGGACCTCAGTGTGGTGTCAATAATGTTAAACTGCACAGGTAATGTTCATCAGCATAACACTTCAAACTGTGCCAGCATGTCACAACTGGAAAGCTAATCAGCCCGTTGGTGTTTTCTCTGTCTGTCTGCCTGTGTTTTCTCTGTCAGTCTGCCTGTGTTCTCTCTGTCACACTCTGTCTGTGTTCTCTCTGTCACAGTCTGACTGTGTTTTCTCTGTCACAGTCTGTCTCTGTTCTCTCTGTCAGTCTGTCTGTGTTCTCTCTGTCACAGTCTGTCTCTGTTCTCTCTGTCAGTCTGTCTGTGTTCTCTCTGTCACAGTCTGTCTGTGTTCTGTCTATCACAGTTTGTCTGTGTTCTCTCTGTCACAGCCTGCCTCTGTTCTCTCTGTCAGTCTGTCTGTGTTCTCTCTGTCTCAGTCTGTCTGTGTTCTGTCTATCACAGTTTGTCTGTGTTCTCTCTGTCACAGTCTGTCTGTGTTCTCTCTGTCAGTCTGTCTGTGTTCTCTCTGTCACAGTCTGTATTTGTTCTCTGTCACAGTCTGTCTGTGTTCTCTCTGTCACGGTCTGTATATGTTCTCTGTCACAGTCTGACTGTGTTCTCTCTGTCACAGTCTGACTGTGTTGTCTCTGTCTGTGTTTTCTCTGTCACAGTCTGATTGTGTTCTCTCCGTCACTCTGTCTGTGTTCTATCTGTCCATCTGAGTATTTTCTCTCTGTCAGTATCTGTATGCTCTCCCTGTCACAGTGGGTGATGACAGTAGAAGTAATAAATTTCCTTGTCCATGTTTGAACTGGTACCTTGAGACTACACTGGGTCCAGTGTCCAGGGCAACTCCCTCTTGACTGTATACCATTCTGCCACCACCTCTGATGGGTCAGTCCTGCTGTTGAGCAGGACAGGCCTTTATAATGTCTGGGACATTTCCTGTAAGGTATGCTTCTGTGAGAATGTTTACGTCAAGCTATTGCTTGACCAGTCTGCCTGACAGCCCTCCCCCAGCTGTTAAAAAGGGGTTATTTGCCCAGGGCTAGGTTTACTCTTGTCAATTCTGGTGCCTAAGTTGATGCTAGGTGTTCCTGTATACAATTTCATTCCTTCTAAATCTTCTGGCAGTTTGATAACTGAATGGTTTGCCAGGGCATTTAAGAGTCAACCACATTGCTGTGGGACTGGAATCACATGTAGGCTGGACCAGGCAAGGATGACAGACTTCCTTCCCTAAAGGACATTGGTGAACCAGATGGGATTTTCCAACAATTCACAACGGTTTGACGGTCATCACTGGACCTTTTCTTGGAGATTATTATTGATTGAGTTCAAATTCCACTGTCTGCTGTGCATTCCCTTGAATCTCAGGATTGGTAATCCAGTGACATCATCAGTGCACCATCACCTCCCGTTAAATTATTGACAAGACTGTTGTAAAGGTACAAAAGATGTGTCTACAGGAGGTGGGAATGGCAGAATGGTGACCAGCTGCCACCTGAAAGCAAAGAGAATGTTGCGAATCAAACCAAAACAAGCAGAAGAAGCAAATTGGGGAAGTGATAATTGTCGGAAATTATTGAACTCATTGTTGAGTGTAGAAAGTTGCAGCGTGCCTAACTGAAAGATGAAGTGCTGTTCTTCAAACTTATTTTGAGATTCATTGGCACAGTGACAGTGGGACATTGAGCTCCCACCTCTGGCCGACACTATAGTTAAGAAAGCCCACCAACACCTCTACTTTCTCAGAAGACTAAGGAAATTTGACATGTCAGCTATGACTCTCACCAACTTTTACAGATGCACCATAGAAAGCATTCTTTCTGATTGTACCACAGCTTGATATGGCTCCTGCTCTGCCCGAGACCACAAGAAAATACAAAAGATTATGAATATAGCCCAGTGCATCACGCAAACCAACCTCCCATCCATTGACTCTGTCTACGCTTCCTGCTGCCTCAGTAAAGCAGCCAGCATAATTAAGGGCTCCACACATCCTGGTCATTCTTTCTTCCACTTTTTTCCACCTGGAAAAAGATACAAAATTCTGAGGTCATGTACCAACTGACTCAAGAACAGCTTCTTCCCTGAAAGTTGGTCTTTCTCTACACCCTAGCTATGACTGTAATGCAACATTCTGCATTCTCTTGTTTCCTTCTCTATGAATGGTATGCTTTGTTGGTATAGCATGCAATAAACAATATTTTTTACTGTATGTTAATACATGTGACAATAATAAATCAAATCAAATCAAATCAAATGTTATTTTAAATCTTCACCTAGATCTCATGCTGGTGTCTCTGTCCTCAGCAGTGAAAACACTTCTGTCATCTCAGTCTCTCCTGACTTTCACCCGATCGTTTGGCCTTCCTTTTGCCCTCATCCCACCCACCCGTTGCTCAAAACCTGTATTATGTGTTCAACTTTTCTCAGTTTTGATAATATCACAGATCTGAAACGTTAGACAGGATTCTGTGGCCTCCCTCATCCTGAAACCGTAAAAATCCCACCCGCAGTCTATGGATGTTTTCATTGTGTACCCTTTTCCCGTTCTGATTCCATGGCGGGTGGTGGTGGGCGGGGGGTGAAATTCCAGCCTTTGACTCTCTTTCTTGCTCCAGGGATGATGCCTGACCTGCTGCGCATTTCCAGCTTTTTAAAAATTATTGGCTGTTAGGAAGGTGTTTTCTTCGATGGATGCTGTTTACATTCCATCCAAAGAAAGAAACATTCACATGCGAACACCCAAATTGGGAGCAAGAGTAGGCCGTTTGGCCCCTCGACCCTGTTCCAATAGGATCATGGTAGATTTTAGGTGGATTGGCTATGCTAAAGTATCCAAAGACGTGTAGGTTAGATGGATAAGCGTTGGTAAATGCGCTGGGTTATGGGGATATGTTGGGGGACCTGGATCAGATGCTCTGTCAGAGAATCAGTGCAGATTTGAATGGCCTCCTTCTGCATTGTAAAGATCCTACGGTTCTGGCCTCAAGTCCACATTCCCACATACAACTTCAGACTGCCTTTTGTTAGTTAAGAACCTATGTTTCTCTGCCTTAAAATTATTCAATGGACGGCACAATGGTTAGTACTGCTGCCTCACAGCTCCAGGGACCCAGGTTCGATTCCCAGCTTGGATCTGTTTGGTGCTTGCACATTCTCCCTGTATCTATGTGGGTTTCCTCCAGGTTTCTTCCCATAGTTCAAAGATGTGCAGGTTAGGTTGATTGGCCTTGCCAAGTTGCCCATAGTCTTCCGGGATTTGTCGGTTAGAGCGATTAGCAGGGAAAATGTGTTGGGTTGCTGGGGATAGGGCCTAGGGTGGGATTGTGGTTGGTGCAGACTCAATGGGCCGAATGGTCTCCTTCTGCACTTTCTATGGACCCAACCTCAACTGTTTGCTGGTGAGGAGAATTCCACAGGTCAACAACACTAAGAGAAAAACATTCTTCTGAAATGGGAGACCCTTATTTTTGAACTGCACCCCTGGCTCCAGTTTATTCCTCTTATAATATTGATCCATTGGACATTAACCTGTCTTTTAAACTCAAGAAAAACAGTTCCCAACTGGACATTCATTTCAAAGTCAATAAACTGGTATGAGTCTGGATATTTTTCATTGCTCGGATAATTTTACACATGGGAAGTTATCTATATCTATTCCAGAGTGAGAAGTATAGATTCTGCCCTTGTGGAAAGACCAGATTCAGATGTCAATTTCATTGTCAAGAGATGTTTCCTACCACGCATGCGTCGGGCTCCACGGAAGTAGGCATGCGCGGATCAGCTCTCTGTGTGTGTGTGTGTGTGTGTGTCTCTCGCTCGCTGTGGTGACACGCATGCGTACATTTGCAGAGGTGACTCATGCGCATTACAGGCACCTATCAACTTACGTCATTTAGAAATGGCGGCGCCCAGGTGGTGAATTAACACACAACGGAGACTCAGAACCAGGTTGGTAACCGGGAGAGGGCGGACCGAGCTTGGTCCGGGGTGTCTCAGTTTCACTCACTGATCGACCAACACTCACTGACTGACCCTCATTCATTCACTGACTGATCCTCACTCACTCACTCATTGACCCTCACTCACTCGCTCACCGACCCTCCCTCGCCTAGTGACCCCCTCCCTTTCACTCCCTCACTGAGAGATCATCCAGTGAAGCTTTGTGGGTGAAACTAAGAAGTTAGAAAAGGATGGTGACCTTATTGAGCTTGTACTATAACCCCCAAATAGTCATAGAATCATAGAAACCCTACAGTGCAGGAAGAGGCCATCTGGCACCAATCAGAATCCTACACAAGCCCTACCCCCATATATGTACCCACTAATCTCTCTAACCTATGCATTTCAGGACACTGATGGGCAATTTTAGCATAGCCAATCAACCTAACCCACACATCTTTGAACTGTGAGAGGAAACTGGAGCACCTGGAGGAACCCCATGCAGACACGAGGAGAACATGCAAACTCCACACACATAGTGACCCAAGCCGGGAATTGAACTCAGGTCCCTGGAGCCGTGAAGCAGCAGTGCTAACCACTGTGCTACTCTGGAATTCCCGTCAATGGAAATTAGAAGAACAAATATTTAGGGATATTGGGAAGATTTGCAGGAGTAATAGGGTTGTCATAGGACGGGATTTTAAGTCTCCTAGCATAGACTGGGACTGCCATTGTGTTAAGGGCTGAGATTGTTAAGTATATTCAGAAAAGCTTCCTCAGGCTGTATGTGGGGGTTCTACTCAAAACTAGACCTACTGTTGGGGAAATAGGGTGGGACAAGTGATTAAGGTGATGGTGGGGGCCCACTTTGGCACCAGTGATCATAATTCTATTAATTTTAAAATAGATATGGAAAGGGTCAAAACTGGTCCTCAGGTGCAGGTTCTAAATTGGGGCAAGGTGAGTTTTGATGGAATTAGACAGGAGATTTCATGGGTTCATTGGAGTAGCTTGTTTGAGGGAGAAAGGACCTCTGGCAAGTGGAAAGCCTTTAAAAGTGAAATGGCTAGAGTTCAGGGGTCTGTATGTTCCTGTTAGGGTGAAGGATAAGGCTGGCAGGAGTAAGCAACTGTGGATGGTGAAACATATTGAGGTTTTGGCCAGGGAGAAGAAGGAGGCATGGCTCGGGTACAAGCAGCTGGAATCAAGGGATTCCAAGCAGGTGTACAGGGTTTACAGGAGAATACTCTAGAAGGAAATTAGGAGGGCAAAAAGGGGGCATGAGGTAGCCTTGGCTCAGACGATTAAGGTGAATCCAAAGAGATTCTTTTAAGTATATTAGAGGAAAAAGAATAACTAGAGAGAGAATAGGACTCTTCAGGGACCAAAGTGGACACATATGTGTGGAACCGCAGGGAATGGTCGAGATTCTCAATGATTATTCCTGCTCTGTGTTTACCATGGAGAAAGACAATTATCAAAAATTGCAGCAACATCTGATTCCCACCCGGCTACAGAGGCTGGGCCTGACTTTCCCCCAAGCTGTCTATCATCTGTAAAGCACAAGTCAGGATTGGCTCTCTGCTTCCTTGAAAAAATATGAAAGAAGCATTTTTTGAAGGCTCAGAGGCTGGGAATTTTTTGCATTCAGAGGCACCTGGGTATTGTTTTACATGAGCCACAGAAAGTTAACATACAGGTCTGATTTCAAGAAGAAATTAGATATGTCTCTTGGGGCTCAAAGGACCAAGGGATATGGTGGGGGGGAAGTGGAGGATCAGGATATAAGAACATAAGAAATAGATATTGAATTTGATGATCAGCCATGATCAAAGTGAATGGCAGAGCGGGCTCGAAGGGCTTACTCCTGCTTCTAATTTTTATGTTTTTAGATACAGCAAGCAATTCGGAAGACAAGCTGTGCATTAACATTTCTCACAAAACAGTTGGATGTTGAGAGTAAACAAGTCTTACAACAATTATGTAGGACATCGATGAGACCACACCTCTTGGATTGTTATAGCTTTGGCCTCTGAACCTGAGGGAGGAGACACTTACCCTAGAGGAAGTGCAACAACGGTGTACAAAACTGGCTCTGTGATGAAGGCATTGTCCGAAGAGGAGCAATTGTGTAGGTAAGGCTTATGTTCCCCAAAGTGTAGACAAATGGGAAGTCTCATTGAATTTTTCGTATTCTCTATGCTGATGAACTCGGTCATTAAGTATATTCCAGATAGAGCTGAATAGATTTCTTGGGCTCTAACGAAGATGGGTATGACGTGGGTAGATGGAGTTCAGGTCGAGGATGAGCCATGATTCTTGTTGAATAGCAGAGCAGATTCGAAGAGCTACTTCAGATCCAATCTCTCCTGCTTTTATGTGTGATAGGAATATGTTTTTGCCCAATTATCTGCCCAAGCTTGCATATTGCCCCGATCTCACTCCATGTGGGCCCATTTGCTTCATAATGCGAGTGGTTTTGAACATTGCTCAATCATAGCAAACACCCTGTGGTTGCCCTTCGGATGGTCATTGATGAAGCAGCTGGAAACGGTTGGGCCTAGGACACTACCCCAAGGAACATATGTAGTGATGTCCTGGAGCTGAGAAAACTGACTTCAATGAACCACAATCATCATCTTTTGTGCTAGGTATGACTCCAGCCAGTGGAGACTCTTCCCCGATACCCATTGACTTCAGTCTTATTAGGACTCACTCAAGTGTTGCAATTGTATACGGCATGGTGAGATCTCACTCAGAGTACTGTGTTCAGTTTTGGTCGCCATCTTTGAGGAAGGTTGTGGTGGCACTGGAGGCGGTTCAAAAGATGTTCACTAGATTGATTCCAAGTTTGAAGGAGTTGTCGTATGAGAAGCGGTTGAGTAGAAGTACAGAAGAACGAGGGGGGATTTGATTGAGGTATATAAAATTCTCAATGGGATTGATAAAGTAAACGTTAACCAAATGTTCCCCCTACTAGAACAGTCGAGGACAAGAGGTCACAGTTGCAGAGTAAGTGGGGGAGGTTCAAGACAGAGATAAGGTGAAGCTACTTCTTACAGAGGGTTGTGAATCTATGGAACTCACTTCCCCAGAGTTCAGTCAATGCAGAATCAATCAATGGATTCAAGAAAAAGATAGATAAACGTTTGATCAAAAGCGGCATAAAGGGCAGTGGGGAAAAGGCAGGAAAGTGGAGTTAGGATGAGATGGAGATCAGCCATGATCATTTGGAATGGCAGCAAGGGCTCAGAGGGCTGAATTGCCTACTCTCGCTCCTAATTCCTGTATTCCTATTAATGCTTTACTTGGTCAAATGTTGCTTTGTTAAGGGCATTCACTGTCACCTAGCCTCTTGAGTTCAAGCTCTTATGTTCGTGTTTGGACCAAGTTGTAATGAGATCCACAGCTGGGTGGTATTAGTGTAACTGAGTGTCAGTGAGCAGGTTATTGCTGTTTTTAGAAGTGCTGCTTGACAGCACTGTTGACGACTCTCTCCGCTGATAATCGAGAGCAAACTTATGGGATAGTAATTATTCAAATTGGGTTTGTTCTGATTTTGTGGATTGGTTATGTGAATATTAATCACTTTATGCCTGAAAAATATAATTTTGCCTGCTGTCAATTAATCTCCCATTTTGCAATCTCTTGCATCGCTGTGGCAATTTATTTGATGAGGTCTTATCTCAAAGGGCTTTGAATGTAGTGATACTTAGCTGTGATGCCACACAGGTGGACTATTTATTTCTACTATTGATGCATGCTGCTTGTATCCTTTTTTTTTGTGGTTATATCTGTTCCTGAATATCTTTGATCAGACAGAACTGCACCTAAGAATTTCCATTCAACCAAGTGCGTACGTGGGAATGTTGAATGTGCAGTCTCTGTAAGTGCAAATGCAGTTTCACTGATGTGAGGTTTACAGTTCTGGTCCTTTCTTCATCAAGGTAGTGGACCTGATGTTGAGAGGTTTGTATAAGCTAGGCTGAGAATTTTGCTTTGCTTTGCCCCTCTGTGGTGTCAGTCCTCAACTCGAGCATTGGGCGGATATCAGAAAAGGCATCACCTCCTGGATTGCCTTTGTAGCTTTGCAGTTAGTGTGAAACTTTATCCACCCCTCCAAAGAGGACTGGAAAGGAGTGTGTGTCATGTTCTTAAGAATTGAACTTTGAAAACAAGTCTGGCTGCTGTAAGCTGGCCAGAGATCAGAATGATAATTGTGATGCATTATTTGAATAACATGTTTACTTTACAGTGTACTTTGTGTGATATTTTTCCTTTTTGGCCCTAGGGTAAAAGCAACGAATTGTAACCTTTTGCTCAGACACACCTTGCTTTTGGTTTTGTTTCTCTGAACTGCGGTTGAAGTTTTCTTCCCTTCTGCAGCGTAAAACAGGCGCAGTTCAGTGATGTGCAACCAAGATATTGCCTTGGTGCCTGTTTATATCTTAACCTTGGTAGAATCCTACAGTGCTGAAGGCAGCCATTTGGCCTATTGAGTCTGCACTGACCAAAATCCCACCCAGGCTCTATCCTCATAACCCTATGCATTTATCTTAGTTAGTTCCTCTGACACTAAGGGGCAATTCAGCATGGCCAATCCACCTAACCCACACATCTTTTGGACTGTGGAAGGAAACCGAAGCTCCTGGAGGAAACTCATGCAGACACGGGGAGAATGTGCAAACTCCGCAGATGGTGACCCAAGCCGGGAATTGAACCCGGGTCCCTGGCGCTGTGAGGCAGCGGTGCTAACCACTGTGCTACCGTGCTGCCTATATTGTTGATGTCTCTGCTAACCCTCGATGCCAGATATTGCCATTTATTTTAAACAGCAAAGCCCTACATCAGGAAGTGTAAAGGAAAGACTGAGCTAAGAGAGAATGATTCAGCCATTTTGACTGAATCTGACTCGAAAGTCTCAGTTCATTATGAAGCAACTGGTAAATGTTGCCGCAGTTACAGACAGTGGTTTCTAAAATGTTTTACTCAATCACTAGGCTGCACTGGAAAAAGTTACTATTGTACACAATGCAGCCAGGAGCTAGATAGAAAGTCCTCCACACACAGCCCTATTGAACATGATTTTGTTTTTACCTATCCCACCTCTTCGTCCCTCTCTCCCTCATTCCCCCGCTCGACGAGCACAGACATCTCTCATGGGCTTTCCCTGATTGTATAACATGGACCACTGAGTGTGTGGGCAGGTTGACCAGCTGTCTGCTCCTCTGTTTACTCTGCCTCTGCTCCAAATGACAAGGCCAGCTCTGTTTCTGCCTCCTCAGGATGAAGCAGCAGAGATCAGAAGCCTACTGTCCTGTCCAACTTTACGGCATTTTGCACCCCTGTGTCACTGCCCTAATGTATTGCCCTGTGATGTATTGGCTGAATGCGTCGCGGATAAGCAGGTCAAAGTTTAAAAAAAACAAAGCATGAAAGGAATTAAAAGATACTATACAAGAAGAAAGAAATAAAGATCTGCATTTATTTGGCACTTTTCGCAACCACCGGATATCTCAAAGCACTTTACATCCAGTGGTGTGTTTTTGAAGCGTGGTCAAGGTTAGGCTGTATTGTTGTGCTTTTTACATATGTCAGGGTAGAGGGACATGCCAGGGCACGTTGCTCTCAATACATTCCTCCTTGAGGTACAGTCACGGTTCTGCCAAAAATGCACACAGCAAGATCCCAAAACCAAAATGGTTCACTAATATTTTAGGTCAAGTTGGTTGAGAGAGAATTGTTGATTAGTACGTCATGAGGACTCACTGCTGTTTTTCCAAAGGGATGCCAAGGTATTTTTCAGTCTGCTTGAGGGAGCACTTGGAGCCTCACTTCAATATCTCAGGCAAAAGGCATCCCTGCCAGCAGTGCGGCAGTCTCTCACAACTGCAGTGAGGTTTGTTTATTAGTATCACAAGTAGGTTTACATTTTCACTACAATGAAATTACTGTTAAAATCCCCAAGTCGCTACACTCTGGCACCTGTTCGGGTACACTGAGGGAGAATTTAACATGGCTAATGTACCTAACCAGCACGTCTTTTGGACTGTGGGAAGAAATCAGAGCACCCAGAGGAAACCCATGCAGACGTGGGGAGAATGTGCAAACTCCACACAGACAGTCACCCAAGCCAGGTATCGAACCCTGGTCCCTGGTGCTGTGAGGCAGCAGTGCTAATCACTGCCATTGATTGTGTGCTCAAGTATCTGGAGTCTGTCTTGCACCCAAGTGCTCTGACTGTTAGCCTGATTCTAACTGAGACTTAAATGTGAGAGAACCTGGTTATGACATTCAGTAATTAGATGGAAAAAAAATGCTTGAACATTTTAAAATTTAGTTTGCAGAATGCACAGCAGGGAATAGTATAATAATTCAGTTTATTCAACCATGCTTTAGTTTTAAGAGTTGCGAATTCAGCTAATTGAAATAGTTTAATCATTTACTTGAATTATTGTGCAGAAGATCTGAATTGATTATAGTTACAAGTTGTGCTGGATTTGGTGGCTTGTTTGGCAGCTCATGTAATGCATGATACTATATGAGATAAAATGCAGCATAGTCTCAGTGCCAGCTTGCACAATGCCCAGTGCAATCAGCCTGGTTGAACAAGTAAGGGATTTACTTGTGAGTTAAAAACCTGAAGTTATGAGCCAGTAATTCCACAATAAAGTCGCACATGCTTTTCTTCAGAAAGATCTGACGCTGCAGTTTGGTGTTTCCTTCTCCAGTATCCAAAGTCTGTAGCAAGAGAATAATATAAATTATAATCATCCCTCCTCTCAACTTACTAAATTAACCTGACAGTAAAGTAGCATTTCACAATAATGGCCCTTGAACAAGTTTATTGTGGTTGAGGTTTAATGTATTACAGGTTTAGGTGCTGCCTTATGCTGCATAAGGTAAAAAAAAGGAGTGATAATGGATAGGCCCATGAATTTTGTATGATAAAGAGCAAGGACATATCAAGATTTTGCTAATGTTGCGCTTCTGACATCTCAAGACACTTGCACTGTATCTCTAAAACGTGGCTGGTAAAGGTAAGGGAGCTGTGCTCGATGGTTTAAAATTCTTTTAAGAACAAAACGTGTTCAAAGTTCATTGCATTTTTATTCAGAATTGTGCAGGATTGTTAAAGGTTCGCATCAGAGGTAAGGTGTTATCAAGGAATATTCGGAGGTGATACCTGTTGGATGGGTTGTTACCCAGGTTGATGTTTTGACACTACTGTGGTAAACCTATGAGCTTAAAGGAAACTGTTAATAGAAAGAACTGCCTTGCATTTATATGGTGCCCTTCTTGCATTCTGCGATGGCACTGATCTGGAATGCCCCACCTGAGAATGTGCTGGACATAGATTCCATCAAGGCTGACGAGAAACATCTTTGCAGTGCTCTGGGGAGAAGGTGGGGAGCAGCAGTAGATGAGTTGCTCTTGCGGAGAGCTGGCACATACCTGATGGGCTGAGTGGCAGCCTTGTGTGCTGTAACCATTCTGAGATTCTCTGACTGCCCCAGATTAGTTACTGCCACTGAAGCACTTTCGAAATGCGGCCACTGTTGTCTTGTTGGAAATGGCAGCAGCCAGTTAGCTCATGGCCAGGTCCCACGAGCAGTGATGTGGTCACATAATTTGTTTCAGTTCCAGTAACGAGCAGATTATTCTCTGCAAAAGGTGTTGCATAAATGGGAAAGGAAGTAGCTGAGATTTGGTGAGTGGTAGATTCTTGCTTGAGGAGAAGGCTAATCACAATAATGCACACATTGCATGCGTTATTCTGTTAGGAACGATTAGTTCTGCCTGAGGTTGTGCCATGACAGGAAGACCTGGATACAAGTATTAAGATGCAAGCTTGTTATCAGAAAGCACTTGCTGTCATACTGAACAATCGATGCCTGGGATGGTTAAAGGCTGCAGCTTGGCCTCAACAGCTCCAGGGAAATCAGCCAGCACAATTTATCATATGTTGATCAGTCATCCCTGGGAGTTTTTGCAAAATTATATTTTAACTTGTCTTTTGGATGAAATGTTAAACCAAGGCCTCGTTTAAGGTGAAGGATCCCACGGCATCGTTTGGATAAAGAGCATAGGGGTTCTCCTTGGTGTCCTGAACAATATTCTTTTCTCAACAACCACTGAGACATTGTGTCCATTAATCTCATTGCTGATTGTGGGACCTCACTGTTTTATAACACTGAAAATGTACATTGAAAATGCCTCAGTGTTGTGGGACACTTGGAGCTTGGGAAAGGTGCTATATGAATATAAATTGGTTTTTTCCTTTAGCACTATAAAATCGATGACATTGCAACTTTCTGTCAGTCTCCTGCTGGCTCAGCACACCTTACAAGTTGTAGGCAATGAGAGCTTGGAGCAAAGGTTACTGTTACTTTGGACCTAAGGATTACCACATTGCCTAATCAGTAATGTGGTTTCTGATGCTATTGCAGGATGTGCTTTATTGATTTAATAAACTGCAATCCTACACAATGTATGTCAGATAATGAGCTTTCACTCATCGTTATCTTGTGCCCCCCCCCCCCATCCTAATTTCCCTTCCCTTCTCTGTAATGCAACATTTTCATTGCCATAATTGAGCAGTTATGGTGTCTGATATCAGTGATGTGGAGATGCCAGCATTGGACTAGGGTGGGAACAGCAAGAACTCGCATAACACTAAGTTAAAGTCTGACAGGTTTATTTGGAATCACAAGCTTTTGGAGCACTGCCTCTTCAGGTGAGTGAAGAGTTGGATTCACAAACATGGCATATATAGATGGAGGTGCAATTGCAAGATAATGGTTGGAATGTGAGTCTTTATAGGTAATCAAACATTCTCCAAGGTAGACTTCAAGAGACACAACAACGCAGAATCGCCAAGTAGAAACTGATTACCAAATTTCGCATACATGAGGACGACCTCAAGCGGGATCTTGGATTCATGTCACACCATCTATAACCCCCACTATTTGACCTGGGTTTGCAAAATCTTACTAACTTTCGTGGCTTGATTCAACTCGCAACTTTTTAATGTGTGATTATCCCTCTTTCCACTCGCGTTGTTGAGTGGGAATGTGGTACAGACTTGATCACCTGTAAAGAGTCACATTCCAAACATTATCTTGCAATTGCGTCTTTGTCAATATGTACCGTGTTTACAACCTAACCCTAAGTCTCCACTCACCTGATGAAGGAGCAGAGCTCAAAGAGCTCGTGATTCCAAATAAGATGGTTGGACTGTAACCTGGTGTTGTGAGACTTCTTACTCTGGATTCAGTGTTAGTCTGATCTCAGTGGAAATTGCAGTGGCATTCT
Organism: Carcharhinus amblyrhynchos; assembly: GCF_965287045.1. Classification (NCBI taxonomy): domain Eukaryota; kingdom Metazoa; phylum Chordata; class Chondrichthyes; order Carcharhiniformes; family Carcharhinidae; genus Carcharhinus; species Carcharhinus amblyrhynchos. Next base: position 43,533,238 of record NC_137340.1, read on the forward strand.
GCAATCTGACTGGGGACCCAGTTGAGTTTGCAACCTGCTTTGCTTGCCAACATGTAAATATCTTGCCACTGTTTACTGTTCTAGCTTATACTGGATAAATGATTATTTGGCTGAGGTACTGCAGGGTGTTGCACAGTTGGTTACATGTAGCTAGTAAATTAGACAATCTCATCAGCCTAATCTTCCTTCAGTACCGAGTGTGCTTTTTGAAATATCTGATATTGGATGCTCTGGCTATCCCTGTTCACCAATTTACTTTCCTGCCGACCACTCCTAATGGTGTCTGTGCTTTAATCAGGGGCATTGCAAAATGTAATTGATTTTCTGATTGGGGCTGTTATACTCTCTGGCCTGTAATTTAATATCTTAATGTTGTCCTGAAGTTTAGGATAATCATTATTCTGTATTCCTGCAAAAGCTTGTCTACTCAAAATATAAAATCCAGTATCTAGAATTTCATTGCTCACAATCTTGAGGGTGTATAGTATCATCCCATTGGGCCTGGAAGCAGCTAATTCCTTGGTTTGCTTTATAATAAATGAAAAATGCGTTCTCAAGCCAACCTCAATGTGTAACCAATGGGTCTTGACACCAAGGGAGACATTCTACTGTGTGCCTTTGCCAAAGAGTGTGCAGAAAGTGATGAAGATCCAGAGCAAACAAAGGAGTTGGATTGCTTGGCGGAAGAACTAAGCCTGGTTAACAAGAAAGGGGACAGAGATAAAGTGATCTTTCTGAATGGCCCTGACTACACACATCTAAAGTTTTAATCTCCTGATACTGTTCTAGCTCTCTGAGGACGTTATCAGAGCTAATTTATAATTGTAGCGACAAAATTGAACTTTGACTTGGAATCATAACAGGATTAATGACTGACGGAGAATTTTGGAGAGAACGAGGAAACAGCTGAACAAAAGCAGCGTGTTGAGAGAAAAGAGAAAGGAATGGTCAATGGTGGAAGTCAAGGACTGAAATAGACTATATTGTTGTGTTTGCATGTTTTGATTTTATAAAATGTATATATCTACTGTAAAGTACTAGTCATGTGAAACTAAGAGGTTTTGTAAAATGAAACCGTCTTTGAATATTGATGGTTCAGTTTTTTCTTAAGGAGGAGGTGTGATGACACTGTGCCTTTAAGAAATATATTTTAATTATGTTTCTCTGCAGGATGTTTCTAGCAGTCTGACAATTTGTTGGAGTCCTTTTGGATGCAGTCAGTACTCTCTATTGTTATCGAAGCAGTACAGTTGACATCATATTTGTTTTAATCTGAATGAATGCACTGTTGTGTTGCTTTAGTGTTCCCCAAGAATTGCACAGTAGAGCTTGATTGGAGTAATTGATAGGTTAGGTCATATGACTGGGGACAGCTGTGTTTTCACAGAATTCCACTGTACGCTTTCAGCTATTTGGAATTGAGAAAAAAAGAGAGAGAATTGTTCCCACCTTCTCTAGAGTTGGAGATTCTGCTCTCTGAGTGTTGCTGTTTTGGAAGCTGCACAGAGAGAGAGAGAGAGAGGTATCATTCCCTGACTCTGAAGTCTGAAGACTAGAAGCTATTAGACACCCTGTTCATTTTTCTGCTTTGCTGTCTTGAAGATATATCCTTCTCTGAAAATTGCTGTTTGGATTTCTATCCATTGGTGTTAAAGGCTGGAAATCTAGAATCATGTGAGCATACGTGTTTTAATGCTGACTAATTTTGCAGTAAGGTGCATGTCTATGAGATATTGCTTTTAAAATTGGAACAGCAGAGATAGCTAGTTGTTAAGAATTACACTGTGTCACGTTTAAGTTTTTTGTAATTGGTAAAAGTTATGCTAATTTTTGTTATATTCTAAATGTGTTCTTAAACAAACTTTGATAAAAGCTTCCTAGTGGGTCACTCGAATCACACCTGGAGTGAAACACCTTATGATCACCAATACCAAAATCAAATGTAAAACTCACGGTTTGGGCTAACTTTACAAGATGGAGTTTCTGGCCTGGGCCTTAACATAGGCTAGAGGTGCTACAGTTACATCTTATCCAAATAGCTTAAGAGTGAGAAGACACCCACGCAGATACGGGGAGAATGTGCAGTGACCCAAGCCGGGAATCGAATCCAAGTCCTTGGCGCTATGAGGCAACCCCCGCTCCCCCAAATGACATTGTTGCTGAATGGGGCAAGTGAATGGGAATCCAGTGTCCATCATTTAAATATTTAAATTCTCTTGCTCATCAGGTTTGCTGAACTTGTTTAAGGTGTGTTATGGGTGTGCTTCTTAACATAAAGGTTAGGCGGAAATGGGCGAGACAGGGTAGGTTTAATTCTTAGTTTTTTTCCCTGTGGAATTTGAAGAAAAGGGAAATTTGTTGTTCTCAGTGTCGGATGCGGGAGATCCTGGAGTGTCCTGGTCTCCCAGATGTCCATATCTGCGCCAGATGCATCGAGCTGTGGCTCCTAAGGGACTGTGTTAGGGAACTGGAGCTGCAGTTCGATGACCTTCATCTGGTCAGGGAGAACAAGAAGGTGATAGACAAGAGTTACTGGCAGGTGGCCACACAGGGGCCACGGGAGGCAGGCCACGGTTAGGAAGGGGAAAGGTCAGGTGCTAGAGAGCACCCCAGTGGATGTGCCCCTTGACAATAAGTACTCCTGTCTGAGTAATGTTGGGGGGGACAGCCTACCTGGTGGAAGCATCAGTGGCCATGCCTCCAGCGTGGAGTCTGGCCCTGTAGCTCAGAAGGGTAAGAAAAGGAGGAGGAAAGCAGTAGTGATAGTGGACTCTACAGTGAGAGTGTTGGACAGGCAATTTTGTGGAGGCAGTCGAGAAACTTATATGGTAGTTTGCCTCCCTGGTACCAGGATCCGGGATGTTTCTGATCGCGTCCAAGATATCCTGAAGTGGGAGGGAGAGGAGCCAGAGGTCGTGGTACATACTGGTACCACTGACATAGAAAAAGGCAAGGGGTCATGAAAAGAGAATATAGGGAGTTAGGTAGAGAGTTGAGAAAAAGGAACGCAAAGATAGTAATCTCAGGATTGCTGCCTGTGCCGTGAGATAGTGAGAGTAGGAATGGAATGAGGTTGAAGATGAATGCGTGGCTGAAGGATTGGAGCAGGGGGCAGGGATTCAGGTTTCTGGATCATTGGGACCGCTTTAGGGGCAGGTATGATCTGTACAAAAAGGACGGGTTGCACTTGAATCCCAGGGGGACCAATATCCTGGCGAGGAGGTTTGCTAAGGCTACTGGGGAGACTTTAAACTAGAATAGTTGGGGGGTGGGAATCAAAGTGAAGTGACTGTGAGAGAGGAGGTTAGCTCACAAATAGAGAGAGCTTGTTGACAGTGTGAGAGGGAGGATAGGCAGGTGATGGAGACTGAAAGTTTGAGATGTGTCTGTTTTAACGCAAGGAGTGTTGTGAACAAAGTGGTTGAGCTTAGAGTGTGGATCACTACTTGGAAATGTGATGTGGTGGCCGTTACAGAGACTTGGATGACTCACGGACAGGACTGGATACTTCAAGTGTCGGGTTTCAAATGGGACAGGGAGGGATGAAAAAGAGGTGGGGGAGTGGCACTGTCAATCAGGGATAGTGTCATGGCTGTAGAGAAGGTGGATGCCATCGAGGAATTGTCTGTGGGTGCAGGTTCGGAACAGGAAGGGGTCATTAACTTTACTGAGTGTTTTTTATAGGCCGCCCAATTGTAACAGGGAAGTTGAGGAACAGATAGGGAAACAGATCCTCGAAAGATGTAATAATAACAGAGTTGCCGTGATGGGAGATTTTAATTTCCCAAATATAGATTGGAATCCCCCTAGGGTAAGGGGTTTGGATGGCGAGGAGTTTATTAGGTGTGTTCAGGAGGGTTTCCTGACATAGTATGTGGATAAGCCTACAAGAGGAGAGGCTGTACTTGATTTGGTATTGGGAAATGAACCTGGACAGATGTCTGATCTCTCAGTGGGAGTGCATTTTGGGGATAGTGATCATAACTCTATCTCCTTTACATTAGCATTGGAGAGAGATAGGATCAGACAAGCTAGGAAAATGTGTAATTGGAGTAAGGGGAATTATGAGGCTATCAGGCAGGAAATTAGAGGCATAAATTGGAAAGAGGTTTTCTCAGGGAAATATACGGAAGAAATGTGGCAAATTTTCAAGGAATGTTTGGAGTTCTGCACAGCAATGTTCCAATGAGACAGGGAAGTTATGATAGGTTATGAGAACTGTGGTGCATGAAAGCTGTAGTGAATTTAGTCAAGAAGAAAAGAAAAGCTTACAAAAGATTCAGGGAGCTAGGTAATGTTAGAGATCTAGAAGAGTATACAGCTAGTAGGAAGGAACTTAAGAAAGAAATTAGGCAAGCCGGAAGGGGTCATGAAAAGGCCTTGGCAGACAGAATTAAGGAAAACCCCACGTCATTCTACAAGTATGTGAAGAGCAAGAGGATAAGACGTGAAGGAATAGGACCCATCATGTGTGACGGTGGGAAAGTTTGTATAGAACCGGTAGAAATAGTAGGGGTACTCAATGAATACTTCGGTATTCATAGTGGAAAAAGGTCTTGGTGGTTGTAGTGCAAACTTGCAGCAGACTTAAAAGCTTGAGCATGTAGACATTAAGAAAGAGGATGTGTTGGAGCTTTTGAAAAGCATCAAGTTAGATAAGTCGCTGGGACTGGATGGGATGTACCCCAGGATACTGTGGGAGGTGAGGGAAGAGATTGCTGAGCCTCTGGTGATGATCTTTGCGTCATCAATGGAGACGGGAGAGGTTCCGGAGGATTGGAGGATTGCAGATGTAGTTCCTTTATTCAAGAAAGGGAGAAGAGTTAGCGCAGGAAATTATAGACCAGTGAGTCAAACCTCAGTGGTTGGTAAGTTGATGGAGAAGATCCCGAGAGGCAAAATTTATGAACATTTGGAGAGGTATAGTATGATCAAGAATAGTCAGCACGGCTTTGTCAAAGGCAGATCGTGCCTTACGAGCCTGATTGAATTTTTTGAGAATGTGTCTAAACACATTGATGAAGGAAGAGCAGTAGATGTAGTTTATATGTAGTTGATAAAGTGCCTCATGTAAGGCTTATTGAGAAAGTGAGGGGGCATGGAATCCAAGGGGACATTGCTTTGTGGATTCAGAGCTGGCTTGCCCACAGAAGGCAAAGAATGGTTGTAGATGGGTCTTTTTCTGCATCGAAGTTGGTCACTAGTGGAGTGCCCCAGGGATCTGTTCTGGGATCCTTGCTCTTTGTGATTTTTATAAATGACCTGGATGAGGAAGTGGAAGGATGGGTTGGTAAGTTTGCTGATTTCACAAAGGTTGGCGGTGTTGTGGATAGTGTGAAGAGATGTCAGAAGTTGTAGCAAGACATTGATAGGATGCAAGACTGGGCTGAGAAGTGGCAGATGGAGTTCAACCCAGATAAGTGTGTGGTGATTCATTTTGGCAGGTCAAATAGGATGACAGATTATAATATTAAGGGTAAGACTGTTGGCAGTGTGGAAGATCAGAAGGATCTTGGGTTCCAGGTTCATAGGATGCTCAAAGCAGCTTTGCAGGTAGAGGCTGTGATTAAGAAGGTGTAGGTTGTACTGGCATTCATCAATCGAGGAATTGAGTTTAGGAGTCGGGAGATAATGCTGCAGCTGTATAAGACCCTGGTCAGACCCCACTTGGAGTACTGTGCTCAGTTCTGGTCACCTCAGTACAGAAAGGATGTGGAAGCCATAGGGTGCAGAGGAGACTTACAAGGATGTTGCCTGAATTGGGTCGCATGCCTTATGAGGATAGGTTGAGAGAGCTTGATCTTTTCTCCTTGGAGAGACGAAAGATGAGGGGTGACCTGATGGAGGTGTATAAGATGATGAGAGGTATTGATTGAGTGGATTCTCAGAGGCTTTTTCCCAGGGCTGAAATGGTTGCCACAAGAGGACACAGGTTTAGGGTGCTGGGAAGTAGGTACAGAGGAGATGTCAGGGGTAAGTTTTTCACTCAGAGGGTGGTGGGTGCATGGAATCGGCTGCCGGCAGTGGTGGTGGAGGCAGATTTGATAGAGTTTTTTAAGAGACTTTTGGATAAGTAATGGAACTTAGTAAGATAGAGGGTTATAGATAAGCCTAGTCGGTGGGGACATGTTCAGCTCAACTTGTGGGCTGAAGGGCCTGTTTGTGCTGTAGTTTTTCTATGTTTCTATATTATCCTGGATGTGCATGACCATACCTGATCCAAACTTGGAGGCCAATGGATATCTACCCTTTTTCTATCCTCCAAACCTAATTAGTTGTGCAAAATTTCAGAGGTGATGCAATTGAAATGAGGATAAAGAGGTTGCAAAGAGAAAGTGCTGGAAAATCTCAGCAGGTCTGGCAGCATCTGTAAGTCATGATGTGACTACTATCGACACCACAAACTGCCGGATCCAAGTGGAGAGGATCTCCAAGAAGATTGCGCATATCGACACAGACATAGACTAAAACCTGGTGTTGTCAGACTTTTTACAGCATCTGTAAGGACAGAAATGAGCTGGCATTTCGAGTCGTAATGACCCTTTGTCAAAGCATATCAGAGCTTTGACAATGGGTCATCTGGACTTGAAACGTCAGCTTTCTTCTCTCCTTATTGATGCTGCTAGACCTGCTGAGATTTTCCAGCATTTTCTTTTTTGGTTTCAGATTCCAGCATCCGCAGTAATTTGCTTTTATGAAGAGGCTGCAAATTTCTACTAGCCTCCAGACAGTCTTCCATTTGCATCAAATGTGTGTTTGCGCTTGTGGTCCGATGGCTTTGCATATGGACCTGATGTTCGTACATAGTTTTCTCTGACTTGTGCCAATGAAACAAACACCTGAAAGATTTATAGTGCTGCTCCCTTCTCTGGCTCCTACCAGTCTAGGTATTGTTTTGTTTTGCTGCAGTCCAGAAACATTAATTGATCTTGTTTTTGATCTTAATCATGGTTCTCCGCAGGATGTTTCTAGCAGTCCCTGGCATTTAGTTTTTAAAACAGTTTTGCAAATTGTTTTTGATTTGTTGGCATGATTCGTGATACTATGGGTCAAAAGGCTATAGGTTCAAATCCTACTCCAGGATTTGTGCTAGTGGCTCATCCTGACGCTCCTGCAATGTGCTGAGGCAGTGCTGCGTTGCCAGTGATGCTGTGTTTTGGCTGAGAAATCAAATCTCTGAATGTTTCGCTGGTCTGGGCTTATTTGCAGGATAGGGAATTCATCTGATGTCCTGGCTAATGTTCTGAAAGACCATCAGCAACAGGACAGATTATTCATCACACAGCTCCACAAGATTCTTGGTGTGCATGAAATTAGCTGTTCTGTATGTGGGACATTACTGAGAAATTTTCTTGGGTATTATTTTAATGTAAGTCTTTATTCGCTATACAGTAAAAATAGTCCTTAAACCACATGTTCTGTCTACACTTCCCGCTGCCTCGGCAAAGCAGCCAGCATAATTAAGAATCCCATGCACCCCGAATGTACTCTCTTCCACCTTCTTCCATCAGGAAAAAAATACCAATCGACACACGAACAGCTTCTTCCCTTCTGCCATCAGACTTTTGAATGGACCTACCTCACATTAAGTCGGTCTTTCGCTACACCCAAGCTATGACTGTAACACTACATTCTGGACTCGCTTGTTTCCTTCTCTATGAGCGGTATGCTTTGTCTGTATAGCACGCAAGAACCAATACTTTCATTGTATACTAATACATGTGACTGTAATAAATCAAATCAAATCAAAAGATTGCCTGAGTGATTTTAGAATTGAGAAGAGAAGTTAGCTGTCCGAAACAAAAAGTGTTTGAAATACCGATTGAGCTGGGGCAGGTTAAGACCTAGATCCCGTCCCAAAAGGTTCAGGAGTTTATCACCCTGCCTTTCCAGTTCCAATATGGTACATTTTCTTTGATTTTATGTGCTGTACTGATGTTTACCAGTAGGAGATAGTGGCACATCAGAAGGCCCAGATACGAAAACAATCTTTAAAATACCACAGAGATCTGAAACAGAAACAAAGTGTTGCTCATCAGGTCTGGCAGCATCTGTGGAGAGAGGAGCAGAGTTATTGTTCCAGGTCAGTGACCTTCCTTTGGGACTGGAAGGTGTTAAAAATGAGCTTTTCCAGCAGAGGGAAGCTGGATGGAGTCTGGTGGCAGATGATAAGGTGAATCCTACAATTTAGTTACTATAGAGTAATTAACAGATTTGCCTCTTCAGTCTGAAAGAGCTGACTTTGGTTTTATTGGACTCGTGAAATGTTTCTTTGGAGCAAAGTACTTTTCAAAAAAAAATCAGCCAACACCCAAAAGCAACAAATGAAAATGTAGTTCCTTGACAGCAGTCACTGCCCTCTATAAAAACAAAGGTTACTTTTTCTCTGAGACATTTAATTACAACCCTGTTTCAGTTGCATGCTTACATTTTTTTAAAATGATTTCATGGATCAAAGTTAAAGTTTATTCGTCACGAGTAAGGCTTACACTAACACTGCAATGAAGGTACTGTGGAATTCCCCTAGTCATCACACTCGAGCGCCAGTTTGAGTCAGTGCACCTAACCAGCACATCTTTCAGACCGTGGGGGGAAACCGGAGCACCCGGAGGAAACTCACAAAGACACAGGGAGAACATGCAGACTCTGCACAGACAGTGATCCAAGCCGGGGATCAAAACCGGTTTCCTGGCACTGTGAGGCAGCAGTGCTAACCACTGTGCCACCCTAGAGAGTAATTTGTGGAGAGAAGTGTTAAGAAAACTTGTAATTACTTCATGACATTTGGTGCCCTGGTTTGACTAAGGAAAGCAAACTGTGTGTTTATGATGTGTAATTCTGGAATTTCTGATCAGTAGTATGTGGGACTCCCCCGCTACCCCCCTCCCCCCCTCCCTCCTACCCCCTTCCCCCCCTACCCTCTCCCCCCATCTCTGCTTGCGGTTGCTGACACTATGTTTGGTTTCTATAGGAAAGAGCATGCCTGTGAAAGCCACAACAGAGCTGCTGAAGCAGCTGAGGCAGGTGATGAAGAACACCAAGTACGTGGAGGAACCAATCCAAGCACTATTTGTGCCATCAGGGGACAATCATCAGGTACCTGGACTGAATCATCTTCTCGATGCAATTACTAGATTAAAACTTCAATCTTGTTTTTCCACAATGTATCCTTTGATGATGTTTGATTAGATTGTTGGAAGCCTCATAGAGTAGCTTTAATGGTTTTCCTAGTTTAATTAATCTCTTGGTAAATTCTTACCCATGAAATACGAATGAATTAGGAGGAAGATTTATGTTCTGTAGTATGCTTAGAATAAGATTTAGATTTACATTTTGTTTTCTTCTAACATCTTCCCTTTTTCATTTTCCCCCTCGTTCCATGTGAGTGTTACCATTCTGTTCGGATTATGGTTTATTAAACTCACTATTTTCAGTGTGTTGCTCTCCTTTGCCCTCCCTCCCTACACTCGGCAAGGTAAATTTATTCTGTTTAATTTATTGTTAGTCTTAATCCTTTACTAAGAAATATTTTAAAGTAGTTTAGTCAGCTATACTAGCTATCAGCTTGGTCTTGAATTAAAAATAAAATGACCTCCATCCCAGGAATATTTAGACTGAACAAAGCTCAGAATGAAATAGAGTTCTTAGATATAGTATAGCAGAAATAACTTTTCTTAGATAAGGTCTGAAGAAATTAGAGTCCCAACATATACAAAGTGAGTCCACAACTTTTTAACTTAATACTTTATTGTAACCTTAAATCTTGGACTACAATATAGTGATGTTTGAAATATTATTAAGTCTAACTGCAAGAAAAACTAATCCATCTAAAATACAAATTCATCCAGAAATAAATGTGGGTATTCAAGCAAATAATAAACTAGGTTTGTATTTACAATTAAAGTATAAAATGAAGATCTTGGGAGGCAATTTTCCCAAAGAAATTCTAAGTGTCACAAAAGTCTGAAAATGGGAGTGTTCCACACCGTTCTTTGGGTGAGTTCGGTACTGCAATCTTTCCACACTCCTGTCAGTTTTTCTGACAGCTGGGAGATTTGAGCTCGTGAGGGGGAACGGGGCTTAAGTAAGCCGGTGAAGCCAACTGCAGATTGCTTGGCCCGCCATTGCACAGTGCGCCACGGTCTGACAGTGAACCCCCCCCCCGCCCCGCCTGCCTGCCTTTCCACCCTTCCACCCACACTAACACGAGCTGCCGACATAGTGGCTTCAGGACCTCCCAATCAGTCCCTTGGCTGGCCCCATCCCTTTGGCACTACCTCAGCACACTTATGGTACCCAAGAGGGTACTGCCAGACTGGCACTGTCCAATGGGCACTACCCAGCTTTCTCCCCACCACCCGGGGGCTTCACTAGTCTCCAATTCCCCCCCCAGTGTGGCCATGCCACTTGCTCTCTGCTGATGGAGACCAGCAGTGATCCTTGCCAAGGGGCTGTCACACTGGCAAGGGGAAAGATTCCAGGAGACAGGAAGATGCCATGCTGGAGCAGGTAAGTCCTTTCACTTTTATATAGATAGGCTTTGCGCCTTTCTGGCTGTGGAGCCGATCTCACGGGCAAAACAAGAGGATGGGGAGGGAACATTGGTGTTTTTAGCCTTGCCCTCAATCTTCCTGGCTTGCCATGCTGATTGATCGGGGCGGTGAGTCGGTAAAATCAAACTCTGACTTCAAATCCAATACAGCTTCTGTTGCTGGTGCTTTAGGTTATGCACTTGTACTGCAAAGATTCTTCTGGTAATTCTCTTCATCCAGCACCATGACATTAAAGACGTGTTAAGTGATGATACAGAGTGAAAGCTTTCATGTTAAAGAAAATGTCCTACTTATGTAAGAGTGTGGATAATGGAGAGCACGCTGAGTTTCCAAATCATAATGTCGAAATTATAACCACAAATTATCCTTCGAGAAAGTGAATACCAAGTTAACACATTTGTTGACACACACTTTCAGATAAGTATTCAGTCTTGATCTTAGCAACATTATGGTGATCTTTTTGCTTTGCAAACTTTGTGGCCTGAAGGCCTCAGGTAAGGGAGAGTGGTGGCATAGTGGTATTGTTACTGGACTAGTAACCCAGAGACCCAATGTATTGCTCTGGGTCCTTGGTTCAAATCCCACCAGGGCAGACAGCGAAATTCAAATGCAATAACAATCTTGAATTCAAAATCTAGTGATGACCGTAAAACAATTAGTGATTGTCATGAAAACCTATCTGGTTCTTTTGGGAAGAAACTGTGGCCATAATGTGACTGTAGACCTACAGCAATGCGGTTGACTCTTTAATGGCATATTAAAAGCCACTCAATCCAAGGGTTGAGGAAATTAGGGATGGGCAATAAATGCTGGCTCAGCCAGTGACACCCACATGCCATGTAAGAATTCAAAAGTAAAATTTTAAATGCACATGCCCATTCTTTAGTAATTATTAAGTTGTTAATGCAAGCTAATCTTGTTTTGATTTGGGAATTCATCCACCAGTTAGATAGCAACAATTAAGGCTCGCCATTCCAAAATCTCCAGCCTCAAACCCAGATAGCTAAGCTTCAGAAAGGACCAATTTGCTTGTGTTCTGAGGTCCTGAATTACCAGGAACTGTGTGACCATGTCAAATCCCATTGCGACTGGCTAGTCTCTTCTAGTTTAAATACTGCTTTCCCACTGAGAAATTTACTTTTGTTCTACCACAAGATGTGTGTGAATATAAAATCTGAATGTTGTGTTGGAATGAAAAATAATTTCCAAATACTTAAAGAGAAGATATGATGTGGAGTTGTAAGCATTAGACTGGGGTAGGCTCAGTAAGTAGTCTCACAACACCAGGTTAAAGGCCGACAGGTTTATTTGGTAGCACAAGCTTTCAGAGCACCGTTCCTTCATCAGGTGACTCACCTGATGAAGGAACAGCGCTGCAAAAGCTCATATTAGCCAATAAACCTGTTAGACCTTGACCTGGTGTTGTGAGACTTCTTACTACAGGGAAGATACTAGTCAGTAGTATTCCTTATTAAATGGACATTGCGTATGTGATATTGGGGTGACTTCTGAATGCCTCCAATGTCTCAACTTACTGTTGGAATCAGAGAATCCCTACAGGGCAGAAACAGGCCATTCGCCCTATTGAGCCTGCACCAACAACAATCCCAACCAGGCCCTATTCCAGTAATCCCATCTTTTACCCTGTGAATCTCCCTGACACTAAGGGGTAATTTAGCTTGGCCAATCAACCTGACCTGCACATCTTTGGACTGTGGGAGGAAACCGGAGTACCCAGAGGAAACCCATGCAGGTACAGGGGAAACACGCAGACTGCGCACGGATCGGAATTGAACCCGGAACCCTGGCGCTGTGAGGCAGCAGTGCTAACCACTGGACCACTGTAATTGTTTTTTTTGCACCTGCCAGTCTGTTTACACTCGTAATCAGAGATCCTCTTCCCTGACCTTATGAGCTGTGTCTGACATTTGTGTTAATGTGTCTAATAATAGTCCTTTCCTGCTCACAGGGACATCTGCTTTGATAATTAATCTGAAGTAGTTACTCTTCATTGCCTAATTGTGTGCCTTGGATTCCGGGTCTAATTTAAAGAGGTTTTTTATGTTTTGCAGAGCGAATACATTGCTCCGTGTGACTGTAGACGCGAGTTTCTTTCAGGGTTTGATGGCTCTGCAGGTCAGTGGTAATAAAGAAAAAAAACATAAGCGTGAAAGAATACTCGAAATACCCATAAAATTTGTGTTGGGTAGATTGCTGCAACAGCTGCACACTTTAAATGTACAAGTGATTTGAATATTTAGTACAAATATGCACCTTCATTTGGATCTGTACCCAAATACTTTTTGCATATAATCACAGTAAACAGTTGCATATATTTTACACGTCACCTCCCCCTGCCACCCCCAAACAGATAGTACTCTGCTCTAATGTCACCCAGTGCTGCTCCTGCTTCATCCTAAGATGCACAAAATATAGGCTGTTTTCCCCCAGAAGCCATCGCAAGTGTGAGAGCAGACTGTTTAAGCCACCAAATGGGCTCCATTCAGCACACATGTTTATTCTTCCAGGATTTTCATCCTTCTCACATGCTACCACCAACTGGACTTGCACGCCAAGAAATGGTGTGTGAATATTCAACCATTTTCTGTCCAGTCACTTTCAGTGGAAGAAAATTGATGGCTTAGGCATGTACAAAGAACAAAGAAAATTACAGCATAGGAACAGGCCCTTTGGCCCTCCAAGCCTGCACTGACCATGCTGCCCACCTGAAATAAAACCCCATATCCTTCTGCGGACCATACCCCTCTATTCTCATTCCATTCATACATTTGTCCAGATGCCCCTTAAAAGCCACTATTGTTAAAATTTATTTCCTAGTCACAAGTAGACTTACATTTAACACTGCAATGAAGTTACTGTGTGAAATTCCCCTAGTCGCCACAGTCCGGCGCCTGTTCAGGTCATTGCACCTAACCAGGACGTCTTTCCGGCTGTGGGAGGAAACCGGAGCACCGGGAGGAACCCACGCAGACACGGGGAGAATGTGCAGACTCCACATAGACAGTGACCCAAGCCGGGAATCGAGCCTGGGTCCCTGGCGCTGTGAGGCAGCAGTGCTAACCACTGTGCCACCTTACTGTCCACCATCTGCTTCCACTATCTCCCCTGGCAGCGGGTTCCAGGCATCTACCACCCTCTGTGTAAAAAAGCTTGCAATGTAAAAATGAAATGTCCCTATACCTGCTGTTGGTGGCTGAGAGTTGTGATTCTGACTGTTCTGTGCTTTGACTGTGAGTAATGATGAATGTGCTAAGCCACAAGTAATGTGGTTGCCTGCAGGTACTGCGATTGTAACTCAGGAGCATGCAGCATTGTGGACAGATGGCCGTTACTTCCTTCAGGCCTCCCAGCAAATGGATAGCAACTGGACCCTGATGAAAACAGGTGAGTGGCTTTAGAATTAGCTGTGTACATTTGTTACTGCTTGACTATCGATGAATGGGAATTCAAACAGTGCAGGGCCATGATTAAATCAGATTTAAATTGTTCCAAGTATCATTCGGATCAGCGATAATGGAAGCAGTAAGCAAAAACATTTTATGATCCTTAATGAAAAGGTTTGGACAATGCAAGCTGTTCTTTTTTTTTGCATGATTTTTCATGCATCCATTAAACTGGAATAAATGGGAACTGGTTAAGTCATAGAATGACACAGCACAGAAGGAGAACATTTGGCCCATTGTGACCCTGCTGGCTTTTTAGTCCCACATCCCTGCCCTTTCACCAGATTCTGTTGGCAATTACAAATTGTAGAAATCCTACAGTGTGGAAGGAGGCCATTTGGCCCATGGAGTCTGCACCCACCACAATCCTACCCTGGCCCCAAACTCCTAACTCCATGCATTTACTCTAGCTAGTCCCCCTGACACTAAGGGGTGATTTAGCATGGCCAGTTCACCTAACCTGCACATCTTTGGACTGCGGCAGGAAACTGGACCACCCGGAGGAAATCCACTCAGACAGTGGGTTTGCCCGGGGTGAATGTGCAAACTCCACATAGACAGTGACCCCAACTGGGAATTGAACCTGGGTCCCTGGTGCTGTGAGGCAACAGTGCTTACCACTTTGCCACCCTTTGGTGATGATTTGTCAAGTATGATTGTTTTAGCTTTCTTATCCTGTTCTAGATTGATGATCTTCAGTTATATATTCTCTAAAAATGCTGGGGAACCTCAGAAAAATAGTTTTTAATTTGCTTAAATGCAGCAAATTAAGCAGCTTGTGACTATGTACATATCCCATTCTCACCATGAAATGTTTCCAATATTTTTGGTCTGCTGGTATTCAGGTTTCCGCAGTTTTTTATAATTTATTTATGGGACATGGGACAGCACTGGCTATGTCAGCATTTATTGCCCATCCCTAGTTATCATTGAGAAGGTGGTGGTGAGCTGCCTTCTTGAATTGCTGCAGTCCATGTGCTGCGGGTTGACTCACAATGCCGTTATGGAGAGAGTTCCAGGATTTTGACCCCGCGACTGCAAAAGAACAGCGATGTATTTCCAAGTCAGGGTGGTGAGAAGCTTGGAGAAAAACTTGCAGGTGGAGGTGTTCCTACGTATCTGCTGCCCTTATCCTTCTAGATGGAAGTGGTTGTGGGTTTGGAAGGTGCTGTTTCAGGTGAATTGCTGCAGTGCAACTTCCCCCTTCTAGTGCTTCTCCTTTCAGGATGTATTATGCTGTTTGACAAACCAATGTGACACTCAAGGTTTTGACACCTGCTGACTATTCTGACGTGGAATGTCAACAAATAGTGAAAGCCTTTATTTCTGAATCTATTCCTTGTGTTGTAGGCTTGAAGACCACGCTTAGTCAAGAAGAATGGCTAGTACAGGTACTCCCTGAAGGGTCAAAGGTTGGCGTAGATCCTTTTCTTCTGGCAGCTGGTAAGTGGAATTTATTGACTGGGGTAACATTTTAAGGACCGCCATTCCTTTTCAGGTATTAATTTTTGTTCCATTCTGTGTTAAGTTTTACAAACAGAGAAGTTTGGCAGCTTGTTAATCCATTGCATTGTCCATTCATCAGAATCACATCTCTTGTTTCTGAGAAACTTTGAGTTTGAAAATTAATCTTTTAAACTATTTTTCAATTTAAAGTATGACGCAGTAGTAGAATAAATGTTTTTCTAATCCGAAAGGACTTTAGGCAAGAACCTGTGCAGGAAATGTTTACTTTTTTGCTTGCAAGTTCTCCCTGTGTCTGTGTGGGTTTCCTCTCACAGTCCGAAAGATGCGCTGGTTATGTGCATTGGCCATGCTAAGTTCTCCCTCAGTGTACCTGAACAAGCGCCGGAATGTGGTGACTATGGAATTTTCACAACGATTTCATTGCTATTGTCAATGTAAGCCTGATTGTGCCAATCTAAAATAAAATAAGACCTGCTGGCTTAGTTAAAAGATTCTTTCAATGAAATGTGAAGTTCAAAGCACTGGTGCTTAAAGTTTAAACTATTTGTTTTTATTCAGTGGGTTTGTTGACTATGCTGATGGGATGATCAAACTCAGATGAGGACCAGAAACGGAGAGACCACAGTGCAGCTTTTACTTTTCAGTGTGCACAGCTGACATGATGACACACGTATAACTTGGGTTTTGCAACATTAACGACAGTAACTGTCATTGTGTTCTCCTCTGAAACTGGTACTAACCTTTGGGGTCGACACTTAAAAGTTTATTTATTCCTCACAAATAAGGCTTACATAACATTGCAATGAAGTTACTGTGAAATTCCCCTAGTTGCCACACTCCGGCTCCTGTTCAGGTCAATGCACCTAACCAGCACATCCTTCAGACTATGGGAGAAAACCAGAGCACCCGAAGGAAACCCAGGCAGACACGGGGAGAACGTACAGACTCCACACAGATAGTGACCGGAGCTGGGAGTCGAACCTGGGTCCCAGGCACTGAGGGGTAGCAGTGCCAATCACTGTGCCACCATGCTATCCCTACTTGACTGACTAATCATGAAAATTCAAAAATTACAATTATGATTGAAGGGGCTAGTAGCCATTCTAATAATCATACTCACTGAGTGGGTTAAAAGATATAGTTTAGCAGCAAAATCATATAGACACGCTGCTAGGTACAAGTAATTACCCAAGGGCTCAGACGATAGGCTGCAAGATTGCTGGTGTCAACCCTCACAGATTGTAAAACACTGCGGGGCTGTTCAGACAACCAAGTGGTTTAAAGATAACATAGGGAGGCAAAACAGTTCACAACCTGAACACAGGGTTTGTTTATCTGTCAACCCTCCACAGCCTGAACACATTAACCAAACACTGGGGATCTTGGGCATGGGGAGGATAAGTGATATCTACAAGTGAGATGCAAGTTGTTATGTTAAAGACCAGATAGCCTATTTAAGTCTTTATACTGATTGGGCATTATAGTCAAGTAGATGTGCACATGTTGTGATTGGTCATGATGTAAATCTAATCAATAGTTGAGTGAATACTCAACAAATATGTATATCTCTGATTGGTATATGTGAATACTTGTGATTGAATTTGGAAGTATGTTTGCTTAACACTGTTTCCAGTGCTCTGCACTCTGCCACCAGCTGGCGTACTAGAGCACTTGCTATAGCTTGTAATAAATGGCTGATTTTAAAACACTGCAATTCTTTACCTGGTTAATTGAAAGGAATAAAGTCTGTGAGCAGCTGGCCACAAGCAGTAGTTTTATGTCTCTCAATAGGGTGCATTGTTGAGGTTTTCACAGACTGCAGTCAGTTACAAATCAGAGAACTAACATGAACTTGCCCCTTGTGCATTAATTTTGCTGTAAAAACCCTTTAAAGAGTTGAATCCTTGTGAAAGAGGTGTAATTTGATTTTAATGGTGTACAAAATTCATAATTACTGCTGAAAATCTTCTTGGTTCCTGAAAAATTATTTGTGGAATGTCAAATTTCTCCATTGTGATAAATTGCATTAAAAAAATCCTTTTAAGTTTGTTTGATATTTTAATTCCTACTGTAATCTCACATTTGTGTCTCAATTAATTATTTTATAGTTAGTAAAATGACAAGAAGTGAAGAATAATCAGTGCATTTTACTAGAATAAAAATAGACAATGCTGGAAAAGATCAGCAACATTTGTGGAGAGAGAAACTGAGTTGACATTTCGAGTCCATAAGATTCTTCAGTGCATTTTACTTCCTGCTTTTCTGTCTGTGAGAATACTTAATTATGATTGGCTGCTTACCCTCCTTGGCAAAATCACTGTTGCTAGATACTTGGTGGTCTCCTTGATTTGGTGCCAGATTTGAATTAAAGATGGAAGAGCAGAATCCTAAGTCATGAAGATAGCTACATTTTTGTGATTAGCTTCCTTCAAGATCAAAATTCAGACCATAATACATTCTTTTTTCAGATCAATGGAAGAGTTTGTCCAAAGCAATGAAGAGCGCAGGGCATACCCTTGTGCCTGTCAAACAAAACCTTGTTGATGTGATTTGGAATGACCAACCTAGCCGACCTTGTAAACCTTTGTTTGTTATGGATTTGAGTTATACTGGTGAGTGTTGACTGTGAGTAATCGTTCTTCTGTCATCATGTACTTTACAAACTGAAGTTTAATTAAATAAGTTTCAATCTGTGTAAATGTCATTGGTGATACAATTCTGAAGGTTATTTTTGTAAATGTTTGAGGCATCCCATGCTGCTGTTTTGAATATGATGGGCCATAACTTTCTCTAAGAGGTAATCTGTCGGACTGCCAATCTGTAACCTCTTACTTGCACTTAAACTCTGAAGTGCCTGTCTGGCTTGACCTTCCTGACGTGTTGAGTGAGATCCAGGCAGCGCAACATGTCCCTGGATCCAATACCAAAGCCTAAAAGAAGTGAGCGTAGGAGGACACCCTGTGTTTTTTTCAGCATTAGATGCCATAAAGCCAGCGAGCTTAAAAGTCCCATAGGGCATGGGGGTCAGACATTGCCGGGAGGGGTGGGGTCCGACTTTGGGGGACGTCCGACTTTGGGGGACATCTGACATTGTAGGGTCCAACTTTGGGGTGATGTTGGGGGAATTGGGCAATGGGAGCCACTGGGAGGTGTGGGACAGACAGTGGAGAGGGTAGGGATTGGGTCAGGTCTGGGGATAGGAGGAAATCCAACGTGGGTGGGAGGGAGGATCAAGGATTGGGGGTGAGCAGTACCATAATTGGGGGGTGGGTTGGGGTTGAGAGAGTTCTCTGGAGATTCAGGAACGTATTGTCCCATGTGGGGCGCAGGCTGGGTTTTTGAAATATTTATGCTTAAGTTAGAAATGCTTTTATGTCTTTTAACTCTTTCAGAGTAACTACTCATGTAGCATTGGCAGAACTATCCACAATTAGTGATTTAAATTGCTTAGTTAGATGGTGCCTAGTGCAAAGTAATTGTCCAGGGGATGTTAGCGCTTCTACACAATTGCTACATAAACCCTTGTCTGGGAACTTCAGAGTGAGATTCCCCTATACTTGAGGCAACCCCCCTACCTCCTTGACACTCAGCTAATGTTCTGGGGACCCGGGTTTGAATGCCGCCATGGCAGATGGTGGAATTAAGAATCTACTGATAACCATTGTCGATTGTCTGAAAAATCCATCTGGTTCACTAATGTCCTTTAGGGAAGGAAATCTGCCATCCTTACCTGGCCTGGCCTACATGTGACTCTAGACCCACAGCTGTTCTGCCATTCTTGCATTCTGATCATGGATGGACACTCTTAGCATCTTCTCAGCCTTCTGTATTCTCATTTACATTCATTCTGTCCAATTCCACAGCCCCCCCCCCATATTATGAATATCTTCTCATGCTCTTAGCTCTGACGAAGGGTCATCTAGACTCAAAACGTTGGCTCTATTCTCTCCCAGCAGATGCTGTCGGACCTGCTGAGATCTTCCAGCATTTTCTGTTTTTGTTACACTGCATCTTCATCTGCCAACTTCTTGCCCACTCACTTAACCAGCCCATATCCCTTTTCAGTATGTTTGTGTCCTTACATCCTAACGTTCCCACACAGCAGAATCATAAAACATTCTGTTGTGTACAATGTTCACTTGGGCAACCAAAATCATCACTTTTTTTCCACATACAAATTTATGGAACTATTGCTGTCGTCTTTCTAAAGGGGTGTTGGTTTTACAGAATAACTTTATGGAGTTTGATAATTGCAAGCGTATAATCTACTTTCCTCATATTTGCCAACATGTCATCTATTTTCCTCATCACTGAATGTAGGTAATATTCATAGACTCCCTACAGTGCAGGAGGAGGCCATTTGGCCCATTGAGTCTGCACCAACCACAATCCACCCAGGCCCTATCCCGTAACCCCATATATTTATCCTAACTAATCCCCCTGACATTAAGCAGCAATTCAGCATGGCCAATCCAGCTAACCCACACATCTTTGGAGTGTGGGAGGAAACCCATGCAGACACAGGGAGAACATGCAAGCTCCACACAGACAGTGACCCAAGCCGGGAATCAAACCCAAATCCCGGGCGCTGTGAGGCAGCAGTGCTAACCACCGTGCCACCACTATGTTATTTGGAGGTCTCCAGCAACTGTTGGTTTTGTGAACTTATGTAATGCTTCCTGCCAATATTTTGTTATCTGGGTACCTGATGTGAAAATCTACACTTTTGTCAACAGTCAGATATTCCTCATTGCCCATTCTAAAGGGGAAGCAAAGCTATTCAGCCGAGAGCAGTGTAAGTCAGGAGTAATTACGCTTCTGAAAGCCCATGGGGGATGAAAGAAAGGGTCCTTCTACCAGGAATACCCAAATACAGCCTTCCTGCCCTCCTTGTAAAGCAATCAACAGCAATTCACTCCAATCTTCTCATGTACAATGGAAGTCAGAAACGTACAATTTGGCCAAGACACGGTGAATATAACCAGGTGATCTTCAACCTGAACCACAGGGATGGATAGACTGAATTGTGCTTTAGTATCTCATCTGAAGGACTGCACCTCTGACAAAAAGTGTTCTTCCCCAGTTGGGCATTGGATATTGTGTTATAGGGTCAAGAGACCTATCTTTGTGTTTTCTCCCAGTGGACTATCTGATAAATGTGGAAGGAAATGCAAGTTTTTATAACAGGAGGACTAGATAATACAGAGGAGGAAGATTTTCTACAACTGTACAAAATTCAGTCTTAACCACAGTTGGAGTAATGCACACCATATCTTACCTGGGTTATATTAGCCTTGGATGGAGTAGAGTACAGATTCATCCAGTGTTACCAGGGCTCCAAGGCTTAGGTTATGTATTCAAGAGGTGGCTGGGATATGGCATGTGTGTTCAAGAGGCAACTGGATAAATCACTTGAGGTGAATGGGATTAAAGGTTATGGGGAAAAAACAGGATTAGGCTATTGAGTTGGATGATCAGCCATGATTGTAATGAATGGCGGAACAGGCTTGAAGGGCCAAATGGCCTCCTCCTGCTCCTATCTTCTATGTCCCTATTATGAGGAGAGGTTCCGCAAATGAGACTTGTATTCCCTGGATATAGAAGGTTTGATGTCAGATTTCTAGGATTTTGAAATGGATTGATAGGGTAGATCGAGTGCAGCTGTCTCTGTTGTTGGTGGAATCCAGGAAATGAGTGATGGGAGTTTGGAATTCTCTTCCGCACAAAGCAGTGGATGCTGGCACAATTATTAATGTTAAACCTTAGACCGACAGATCTGCTGTTTAAAGGAAATGGAGCCAAGGCAAGTGGATGTAACTAGAATGTAGATGAGCCGTTTTCTCACTACACAGAGGAATAACGTGGCTTGGTTCTTCATCTTATAAAATGATTGCTAAGAGTTTTCAGTAATTGTGTTTTAACTCCATTTCAGGTATGTCTTGGCAGGACAAAATTGTGCACCAACGGGCAAAGATGGCTGAGAAACGCGCCAGTTGGTTGGTGCTCACGGCCCTCGATGAAATTGCCTGTGAGTAAATATTTCTCTTTCAAGAATTTAGCAATTGGAAAATCAGTGCTATTTTAACAAGAGATGTTGCGTAAGAGGAAGAATTTACGCTGACATATTCATTTTTTACCTTTACATATCACCTGAAATTTCTCAAAGTCCCATACAAGCGCTTCCTTAGTGGTTGCAGAAAGAGGCCACTCGGCCCAATTATCCCATGCTGAGGTTTATGCTCCTTCACTTTACTTCTCCTAACTGTGTATCTTTTTCTGTTTCATATACTTAGCACAGATGAATAGTAATTAATCTGTTTGCCTCAATTACTCCGGCTGGTTGCAAGTTCTAAATTCAAGTTACTAAAAAAGAATTGACTGGATTTAGAATCATAGAATCCCTACAGTGCAGAATGACGTCGTTTAGCCCATCGAGTCTGTATCGACAACAGTCCCACCCAGGCCTTATCCCCGTAACCCCAAGTATTTATATCGCTAATCCCTGACACTAAGGGACAATTTAGTATGGCCAATCAACCTAACCCGCACATCTTTGGAGTATGGGAGGAAACTGGAGCACCTGGAGGGAACCCACGCAGACACAAGGAGGATGTGCAAACTCCATACAGTCATCCATCCAAGGCCGGAATTGAACCTGGGTCCCTGGCAGTGTGAGGCAGCAGTGTTTGTCACTGTGCCGCCTAGTGACTTAGATATTTGAGACTTACATTTGTGTCCTCTGACTTTGGATTCCCTAATAAATGGACACATCTTTGCTGCAAGTACAGAGATAAATGAAGAGTTAACCTACTCTGAGCTGGCTGAGGGTGGAATGTTGGCCAGGAAAAGCACCAGATGCCACACTCACTCTTGAAAGAGTGCTACAGAAGTTTTAACACCTGCCCAAAGAGCTTCTTTCTAAGGCCTTACCTGAAGGGCAGCGTTTGACAATGCAATATTACTCTATTGCTGCACTGCTGTGTTAACCTAGATAGTGTGCATGAGTCCCAGCAGTACATTTTGAATCCTCAATCATCAACTTGAAGCTGAGAATGCTGCCAGTTGAGCAGCAGTGATAGTGAATAGTGGCTCAGAATGGGTGATGTGATGTACGGTGGAATTTTTTCCTTTAAGATCCTATCATAAAAATAGGAATCACCCACCACCAAGAAAAACATTTTTGGGAGTACCTTAAACGTTAATATCTTTCTCCAGAATCCATAGGTAAGGTCAGCATTTTTCTCCTTGCTTCCTCCTCACAGGGTCACTGAACAGTCAGCATATACATTTAAAAGAAATTCTTCCCACTTACAGCATTAAACTTTCTCAGTGATGCTCGCTGCCTATTTTCAGCTTGTGTTGCTCCTCTTCGCTGGAGGAGATGACAGAGTCCATTGAGAGTGTTTAGAATGCAGTTAGACTCTCTAATCATAGAATCTACAGTGTTGAAGGAGGCCATTCGGCCCACCGAACCTGCATCAACCACAAATCCCACCCAAGCCCTATAGCTGTAATCGCACATATTGACCCTGCTAATCCCCTGACACTAGGGTTAACTTATCATGGCCAATCAACCTAACTTGCACATCTTTGGACCATGGGAGGAAACCGGAGCACCCAGAGGAAACCCGCGCAGATTTGGGGGGAATGTGTAAACTCCACACAGTCAGTGACCCAAGCCGGCAATCGAACCCGGGTCCCCAGCACTGTGAGGCAGCTGTGTTAACCACTGTGCCACCTCTAGCCTGTGAGATGTCAGCACAGTGAGACCATTCGTGGAGTACAGTGTACAGTTTTGGTCTCCTTAAGCAGGGCTAAACTTACATTAGATTCTGTTCCAGAAAGACTCACTAAGCTGATTCCTGGGCAGCACGATGGCACAGTGGTTAGCACTGCTGCCTCACAGCACCAGGGACCCGGGTTCGATTCCTGGCTTGGTTCACTGTGTGTCCAGAGTCTGCAATTTCTCCCCATGTCTGTGTGGGTTTCCTCTGGGTGTTCCGGTTCCCTCCCACAGTCCGAAAGATGTGCCGGTTAGATGCATTGGCCATGCTAAATTCTCCCTCAGTGTGTCCAAACAGGAGTGTGGTGATTAGGGGATTTTCACAGTAACTTCATTGCAGTGTTAATGTACAAAACAAAACAAAGAACAACCCAGCACAGGAAACGGGCCCTTCGGCCCAACAAGCCCACGCCGCCGCATCACCCTACACCTATTCTACCCTGCGTGTCTACGAATAGAACCCCTGACTTAGCCAGATTCAGGGGAGAATAGTGTCAATTTGGTAAAACCAATCAGCCTAAGAGCACATCTTTGGGGTGTGGGAGGAAACCGGAGCGCCCGGAGGAAACCCACGCATCCACAGGGAGAATGCACAAACTCCCACAGACACAGGCCCAAATCCATGTATCTGCACAGCTCGCAGTGCTAGTCACCGAGCTGTTGCGGCGCCCGTCTACCGGTCCAGGATCAAGCACACACACCGACACGAAGTACTAGGCCACTCCTGGAACCTCCAAGAGTAGCCCACGCACGACCCACCGTGTGCATGCCCCTCGTTTGACAACGAGGTGGACCTCCACCTGCGGAATAAAAGACAAAAACGTTAATCACAAGCCTGCCTTTCCGGTCTCTCCCGAGGTTCTAACCCTTATTTAATACCCCTACCATAACCCTCCATCCTCGTTTCACTCATGTGCCTATCTAACTGAACCTTAAATGAGTCCAACGTTCCCGCCTCCACCACCCCACTCGGTAGCGCGTTCCATACCCCCACAACTCTCTGCGTAAAGAACCTTCCTCTCATATCCAAATTATATCTCTCCCCCCTCACCCTTAAATCATGTCCTCTTGTATTTGTTACCAATCTAGGGAGCAGTCTCTCACTATTGACTCTGTCTATTCCCTTCAGTATCTTATATACCTCTATCATGTCCCCCCTCAATCTCCGTCTTTCCAAGGAGAACAGTCCCAGTTTCTCCAACCTTTCCTCGTACCCCAGCCCCTCCATGCCAGGCAACATCCTGGTAAACCTCCTCTGCACCCTTTCCAGAGCCTCCACGTCCTTCCGGTAGTAAGGTGACCAGAACTGGACGCAGTACTCCAAATGCAGCCTAACCAACGTTCTATACAACTGAAGCATTAGACGGCAGCTTTTAAACTCTATCCCCCTTCCTATAAAGGCTAGCATTCCATAAGCCTTCCTGACAACATTCTCCACTTGTGTTGCAACCTTCATGGATTTGTGAACCTGCACTCCCAGGTCCCTCTGTGTTTCTATACTCCTAATTTGTCTACCTTTAATCACATAGCTCCTCTCTACATTATTCCTTCCAAAATGCATCACCTCACATTTGTCAGGATTAAATTCCATCTGCCACCTATCTGCCCACTGCACCAACCTATCTATATCCTGTTGTATCACCTCACAATCCACTTCGGTACCCGCCAACCCTGCCATCTTGGTGTCATCAGCAAACTTGCTGATCACACCACCTACGCTCTCTTCCAAGTCATTTATGTAGACTATAAAGAGGAGAGGTCCCAGTACTGAGCCCTGCGGCACACCGCTGGTCACTGGCCTCCAGCCGGACAAAGTCCCCTCCACTACTACCCTCTGTCTCCTATTACCCAGCCAGTTCTCAATCCACCTAGCTACCTGACCTCGTATCCCATGCGCCTTAACCTTTTCTACCAGCCTACCATGAGGGACTTTGTCAAACGCCTTACTGAAATCCATATAGATGACATCAACAGCTCTCCCATCGTCAACCGTTTTTGTCACCTCCTCAAAGAATTCCACCAGATTCGTAAGGCAAGACCTCCCTCTAACAAAGCCATGTTGCGTATCCCCAATCAGACCGCAATGCTCCAAATGCTCATACATCCTACCCCTAAGTACTTTTTCCATTAATTTCCCTACCACCGATGTCAAACTCACCGGCCTATAATTTCCAGGGTTATCCCTACTACCTTTTTTGAACAGCGGTACCACATTTGCTACCCTCCAGTCTTCTGGGACCTCACCTGTGTCCAAAGAAGAGACAAAGATTTGCGCCAGAGGCCCAGCAATTTCATCTTTCACCTCCCTAAGCAGCCTGGGATAAATACCATCAGGCCCCGGAGCTTTATCCGTCCTTACGCTACCTAAAAGCCCTAGCACTTCCTCCCTCGTAATAGATATTTCCTGCAGCTGATCCTCAGCTCCCTCTAACAGACCGCACGATTCCGATCCCCTCTCCTTTGTGAATACTGACGCAAAGTATTCATTCAGGAGCTCCCCCATTCCCTCCGACTCAATACACAACTCCCCACTTTTGTCCCTAAGAGGACCAATTTTCCCTCTAACTACTCTCTTGCTCCTAATATAGGAATAAAATGCCTTTGGATTTTCCTTAATCCTACCAGCCAAAGCCATTTCATGCCCTCTCTTCGCCCTTCTAATTCCCCTTTTTAGCTCCCTCCTACTCTCTCTATATTCCTCCAGCGCACTCTCCGTACCCAGTCGTTTCGACCTAACATACGCCTCCCTCTTCTTCCTGACCAAGTCTTCAATACCCCCTGTAATCCACGGCTCTCTAATCCTACCTTTCCCATCCTTCCGCTTAACCGGAACATACCTCCCCTGCAACCATTTCATTTTGCCCTTAAAAGCCTCCCACTTGCCAACCGTTGACTTGCCAGCTAACAGTCCCTCCCAATCAGTGTCCTGCAGCTCCCTCCTAATCCTGCCATAGTTCGCCTTTCCCCAGTTCAGCACACTCCCATTCGGCCGGCACTCGTCCCTTTCCATTTTTATCCTAAAGTAGACGGACTTGTGGTCACTATTAGCCACATGTTCGCCTACCTCTACCTCTCCCACCTGCCCCGGCTCATTACCCAACACTAAATCCACTAATGTAAGCCCACTTGTGACACTAATAAATAAACTTTAAACTTAGAAGGATTGAAATTGTCTGCCTCTACTGCAAGATTTTTTTCCAGTATTTGTGAAGTGTTGTAAAGTCATTATTATGCCTTTGTCTGACAGGTAATTGCAGTATTTGTATTTCACCACTGGAAGAGGCTGCAGGTCATAGAACTCTTACTCCCCGTACTGTATATGTATGTGATCTTTTCAATCTGTCTCACTTCTGACAGATTTATTGAGCTTGCTTAAACCTCAGCAACATTGAATTCCCTAAGGAAATGTCTGCATATTGTGAAAGCTGTTACGTAGTTATTTACGTACCTTTCATGTGATTTTACTGAGTGCATTTGAATAAATGCATAAAATGAATAAATGATAAAATCGGAACTTGTACTGTAACTTGCAGTATTCACTGAAAGCTTAATGCAATGTGTGCATTAAAGAAATCCTGCCGCAGACCCATGGGGCAACATTCAAGTTCGTGGTTTAAGATTTGACCGTTGGGCTAGTATGTTGATGGGTGCAGCAGTTGTGTTGGAGGAGAAATGTGATCCTGAGCCTGATGTCCATTCACATAACAGGATTTCAGACAGCCTGCTTAATCCCAAGGTAGTGGCTGAAGTAAGGCATGGGACTGACAAATCTGTGGAGTTTAACAAAAGTCGGTGGTGCAGTTAACTCTGCCTCACAGCACCAGGGATCCGGGTTCAATGCCGGCCTTGTGGAGTTTTGGGAGATTCACAGGTTAGATGGATTGGCCGTGCTAGCTTGCCCCTTCGTGTCCCGGGGTGTGTGGGTTAGGGGGATTAGTCGGGTAAATTCATGGGGCTATTGGGATAGAGCCTGGGGAGGATGCTCTGTCGAGGAGCCAGTGTAGACTCGATGGGCCGAATCTGAATGACCTTCTCCTGCATGGTAGGGATTCTATGATTCTTTGAAAAGCAAAATAGTACAGATGCTGGAAGTCTGAAATGACAGGAGCTGCTGCAAATACTCTAGGCAAGCCAGCAGCTGTGGAGAAAGGAGAGGTTAATGTTTCAGAGTTGGATGCTGAGGGGGAGCAAAGAAAAAAAGGGAAAGGTCTCTGATAGGGTGGGAGGCAGAAACTATTGCATGGCAAGAGGGATCATAAGCAAAGCAAAAAGGGGGATGATAATGGGACAAGTAAATGATCCAAAGCAGTAATTTGGAGGAGCTATATATGCCAACAGCAACATCATTACCAACAGCTGCTGTCCAAAGGGAAGGCGATGGCCTAGGGATATTATCGGTAGACTTTTAATCCAGAAACTCAGCTAAGGTTCTAGGGGTCCGGGTTTGAATCTTACCACGGCAGATGGTGGAATTCAAATTCAATAAAAAATATCTGGAATTAAGAATCTCCTGATGACCATGAAACCATTGTCGAATTTCGGAAAAACCCATCTCGTTCACTAATGTTCTTTAGGGAAGGAAATCTGCTATCCTTACCTGGGCTGGCCTTTATGTGACTCCAGAGCAATGTGGTTGACTGTCAACTGCCCTCCAAGGATAACTAGAGATGGCAATAAATGCTGGCCAGCCACTGACACCCATGTCCCACAATTTAATAATTAAAAAAAGAAACAATAGGAGTGAATCTGATCTGAAATTGTTGAGCACCGTGTTGCTTCTGGAAGGCTGTAAATTGCCTATTTGAAAGATGATGTTGTGTCCCAAGAGCTTTTGTTGAACTTCTTTTGGACCAATATCACAGGCATGGACAGACCTGGGAGTGGCGAGAAGGACAAAAATGGCAAGTGACTGGAAGGCCAACGCTGTGCTTGCGGACTGAATGGAGTTGTTCAGCAAAGCAATCACCTTGTCTGAATTTCCTTTCCAACCTTGAGAAGATTTAAGTTTTATTCTGCTTTTTGCTTAGTTGGCACCTTGCTGTATCGTTTTGATTTTTCTTTTCTCCCTCCACAGGGCTGTTCAACCTTCGTGGCTCTGAAATAGAATACAATCCAGTGTTCTTCGCCTTCGCAGTCATTGGACTGAACTCTATTCGGTAATGCGGGTGTGAAAAGCGACCTTCCTTTAAGTTATCTAAAACTATGTTGCATAGTTTAAACATTTAATGCTTATTTTTTAATGTCAGTTTTTCTAAGGCTGATTAAATTTTGATGTGACTGCCACCAAAAGTTTAACAAATGTAGATTCACAGAGATGAAGGAATTTAGTTGTGTGGAGAGAGTGGAGAAGCTGGGGTTGTTGTTCTCAGAGCAAAGGGGTAAAGAAGAAGATTTATTAGCTGTGATTAAAGTTGTGAGGGATTTGGGTGAGCAAATGGGGATAAACTGTTTCCACTCGCATTAGGAGTTATAGACACAGATTAAGAAAATTCGCAAAACATCTGGGGGGATCTGAGGATAATTGTTTGACTCTATAGAGTTATGATGATTTGGGATGAGGCCTGGAAGAGTTGATAGATTTTTGCTTCTCTTGTATATGAAAGGGCATATATACTAAAATCTGCTGGGAATGTCTGGAACTGGGAAAGTGTTTATGTTGCGTCCCATCCACCTACCAATATTTTCACTCATTTTCAATGCGATGCTGCCATGCAAAAGCCCTTTAACACACATCATTTCAAATCAACCACCACCCAAATTAAATAATTAACATGGGGTGAAGTAATATATTTTCAATAGCTTTTTGATATGTATTAGACTCCAGTCAACTTTTCATAGGTCTGTTCTAATTTTAGAGTACACTTTTAATTTTGCCATATTGTTGCCTTGTATGTTATGGCTGTAACTTATTTAAAACCTTGGATCCATGCTCATTTGCTTTCTTCGTATCTTGACTTTCTATCGCCATGTTTTCTTTGCATTCCTATATTAGAACTAAGAGCAAAGAACAGTACAGCACAAGAACAGGCCCTTCGGCACACCAAGCCTGCACCTTTAACTTTGTTCATTATAAATGCCTATGTCTGCATTTATAATGGGTTTTACCTTTGCAAGTTTGTCGCACTGGTATCTGCTGACTGGATTCCCACAAATCATAGAATCCCTACAGTGCAGAAGGAAGCCATTCGGTTCATTGAGTCTGCATTGAAGACAATCCCAGCCAGACCCTATTCCTGTAACCCCTCGTATTTGCCCTGTACTCCTTCTGGCACTAGCGTTAATTTAGAATGGCCAATCAACCTAATCTGCATATCTTTGGAGGAAACCAGAACACGCGGATGAAACCCACGGAGACACGAAGAGAATATGTAAACTCCACACAGACAGTTACCCGAGGCCAGAATTGAACCTGGGTCCTTGGCGCTATGAGGAAGCAGTGCTAACTGCTATGCTGCCCCACTTAATATCTTCTTAACAAAATGCTTTCTCATGAACTGCTGTATTTTTCTCAACAACTGAAGTTTAAACAATCTCACATATTTCACAATTTGTGGAAGTTTATCCATTCGGTAGTTTTTCAAGTTTTATTTCAGTGCCTTGAAAGTTTTACTTGAAGACACTGGCTTCCCTCAAAAGCTTGGCACTTCGTCACAAAGCTGTGAATCTGAGCAGAATTCTGATTGTGCGTGCAGACGAGTGATTGCAGGATCTATCAGTGCCATTTAGACAGCTGTACTGATGCAGAATTACACCAGTGTCTGCTCAGAAGCTTTTTTGTTGTTGGGATAACCAGAAAACAAGCTTAAAACTGTCTATAGACAATTTGAATGGGATGGATAGGATAGAGGTGGAGAGACTCTTCCCGCTCAAAAAAGACAGTAGGACTAGGGGGCACAGCCTCAAGATAAAGGGGAGGCGGTTTAGAACGGAGTTGAGGAGGAACTTCTTCACTCAAAGGGTGGTGAATCTCTGGAATTCTCTGCCCGTTGAAGTGGTGGAGGCTGCCTCGCTAAATATTTTTAAGAAGCGGGTTGATGGGTTCTTGATAAGAGAGGGGATTAAGGGTTATGGGGAGAGGGCGGGAAAGTGGAACTGAGCCACGACAGATCAGCCATGATCTTGTTGAGTGGCGGGGCAGGCTCGAGGGTCTGGATGGCCTGCTCCTGCTCCTATTTCTTATTTCTTATTTAAACAAAGGCTAAAAAGGAGAGAGTTATAAACAAAAGGCTCCTCCTTGGACATTCACTATCATTTTTGTCTTTGGCTCTATAAATGGAAGAAAATGCTTTCTTATAATCAAATTCCAAAGTTCGCAAGGATGAGTTGAATTTTGTGGTAAACAGTGTGTAATTATCTCACTGTATTATGTTGACAGAAATTAACAATTCTTAATTATTAACAGCTATCAGACATAGGAGAGAGGGAATCTTTCCTCATCACTTATAGCTTTTCAATTCATTTAAAAGAAACAAGTCTGTGCAAACTTGTCATATTATGGTTGTACCTTCGTGTTGAGGGCTTCCACTGAAGTGGGATGTAATTGAATATTGTCCATCTTACACAAGAGTGTTTCTATTATAAACATGGGTGCAGTTTATCATAGGAAAGATTGGCACAAGGGTATTCAGATGTTAAGATGGTGTCTTTTTGTCAATTTAAGCAGTTAATTTAATATTTTGTGGCCCCATCAATACATCAAAGAAGGCAACTGTGATGGGCTGGTGTATAGGTACAAGAACCATGAGTATCTAAGATGTTAACTCTTTCTCTCTTGAGTTGCCAGCAATTATTTTGTTCCAGATTTCCAACACTTGTCATTTTTTTTGTTTGTTTTTTTATATTCATTTTTTCAATATATGTTTTGCAGTGAATTTGGATCCCTGATTAAATGTGCTTTTCAACCAGGGTTTTATATTTTGTAATGGCGAGAATGTCACTTAGCCAATGCTAACCCATTAGGTAGTCAGGTTTAAGTTGAAGCAAGCAGGCAACTAACTGTTCCAGTGTTCTTCTTGTCCGTGCATTCATTTGATTGCTATTCCCTGACTGACTGAAACCACTTATTAGCCTACTGTGTTTTAAGGAATCCATGTGGAATAGATTTTTTTCAATATTTTTTCCAATTAATATACACAATCCTGTTTTTGTCTTTACACAGCCAGTCACTAATTTTCTCGTTTAATTTTGTTTCAGATTGCAGTTGGGTTTATAGTTGCTCATTTATCAGTCTTCCGTTGTAGGTGTACATTGCTAGTAGATGATGTGTAAATAGCTCAGACAATGCATAACCAGTTGACTTTAGATAATCGCCTTAATTGGTTCTCCCTGCTTTTCAATATTTCTATAGCTTGCTCAATTCTCATTCCATTTTGCCTGATGCATCCATCTGCCTCAGTCTACTTGTTAACTGCATTTCTCTTTATGCCACTTTGATATGGAGTTATTTACAGCATGGAATCAGACCCTTGTCCTTTTAGAGCCTTGTTCATAAAATCCCTACAGTGCAGAAAGAAACCACTTGGCCTATTGAATTTGCACTGACAACAATCCCACTCAAGCCCAACCCTGTATCAATTCTGGCCTTGGCTGACTGTCTGTGCGGAGTCTGCACATTCTCCCTGTGTCTGTGTGGGTTACCTCCAGTGCTCTGGTTTCCCCCCACAGTCCAAAGATGTGTGGGTTAGGTTGATTGGCCATGCTTAATTGCCCCTCAGTGTCAGGAGACTACAATGGATAAATGCATTGGGTTATGGGGATAGGGCCTGGGTGGGATTGTGGTAGGTGCGGGCTCGATGGGCTGAATGGTCTCTCTGCACTGTGGGATTCTATGATTCATCACTGTCATTTATTTATGACCCCTTGTTCCGGTCATAGAATCATTGAGTTCTACAGCGCAGAAATGGCCCTTCGGCCCATCACATCTGTGTTGGTCAAAAACAGTCACCTAACTGTTTTGATCCCATTTTTCAGCACTTGGTCAATACCCTTATATGACTTGGCATCACAAGTGCACATCTAAATACTTCTGTTGTGCGGGCCTCTGCCTCCACCAACCTTGCAGGTAGTGAGTTCCAGATTCCCACCACTCTTTGGGCGAAGAGGTTTTTCCATACATCCCCTCTAAACCCCCTGCCCCTTGCCTTAAATCTTTGCCCCCTGGTCATTGATCCCTCCACTAAGGGAAAAGATTTCTTCCTGTCAACTCTATCTGTGCCCCTCATAATTTTATAGATCTCAATCATGTCCCCCCTCAGTCTCCTTTGTGCCAAGGAAAACAGCCCAAATCTATCTAATTTTTTTTCATAACTAAAACTGACCTACCCGTAGAAATGTCCACCGTTTTGTTATCTTGCAGGCCTTAATAGATGTCTCTTTCTATTTCCTAGCAAAAAAGCCCCAGTTCTGTCTTCCCTGATGGGTATGACTTTGCAGTTCTGATATCCAGTAAATCCATTTTGCACCTCTTGTCTTGTCTCCATATACTTTCATAACAATGTGGAGACCAAACTGTTCACGGTACTTGCCAATGTAGCCTAATTCAGGTTCTATGCAAGTTTAACATAAATTTGTCTGCTTTTCAATCCTATCCCTCTATAAATAAACCCCAGTGCTGGCTGTATATGCCATTTTTGGCCTTATTAGCCAACATCGCTTAGTTTAGATTACAGGAAACTGAAATTGGTAAACTGGCTCAAACATTTGCAACACTAAATCCAGCTAGCTTATCTCAGTGGCAGTCTTGCTAACCCAATTTGTTTTTATTTCCCGTATCTGCAGGTCTGCTGGTGGGTAAGAGAGCTGGATTTAGTTGTGCAAATGTACAGGGCTTACTCTCTGACACCACCTACAGTATGAATCTTTAGCCTAATTTTTCTTCTCTGTAACTCTAAGTCTAAGCACATCACGTATTCCAAGTAAATTGGATGCATTAATAGGATATCACTGCATTTCACTGGGAGTTGCTTAGCTCAGTTGGCTGGACGGCTGATTCGTGATGGAGAGTGACACCAGCAGTGTGGGTTCAATTCCCGTACCGGCTAAGTTATTCTTGAAGGCCCTGTCTTCTTAACCTTGCTCATCGTCTGTGGTGACCCTCAGGTTAAATTACTACCAATCAGCCTATGGTCATTTGGAACTATGGCAACTTTACCTTCATTTCACTGCTTAACAACCCTAACAGTCACAGTGGTTTTAAAAATTTACTTCCAGTGCCTTTGCCACAGCAGCCAAACATTTCACCTGCGAGGAAGAATGGGTATAGGAGGTGTATACATTTTAATCTTCAACAAGTCATAGAATCATAGAGGTTTACAGCATGGAAACAGGCCCTTCGGCCCAACTTGACCATGCCACCTCTTTTTCTAAACCCCTAAACTATTCCCAATTGCTCGCATTCGGCCCATATCCCTCAATACTCAATCATACCTATGTAACTATCTAAATGCTTTTCAAAAGATAAAATTGTACCTGCCTCTATTACTACCTCTGGCAGCTTGTTTCAGACACTCACCACCCTCTATGTGAAAAGATGGACCCTTTTGTATCTCTCCCCTCTCACCTTAAACCAATACCTGCTACTTTTAGATTCCCCTACTCTTGGGAAAAGATATTGACTAGCTAGCTGATCAATTATTACTATTATTTTAGAGACCTCTATATGATCACCCCTAAGCTTCCTATGCTCCATGGTCCTGGACTTAGAGCTGCCTGGAAACAAATTGGATGATAGCACAGTGGTAATGTTACTGGGCTGAATGCAACCACGATCTTTGACCTTATGGCCTGACATACCTTCCACCTTATCATTGCCAACACGCAGGTGAATCAAACCTGGTTCAATGAAGAGTGCAGAAGAGTATGTCTGGAGAGGCACCAGGCATACTTAAAAATGAGGTGTCAATTTGGTGATGTTACAACACAGGACTACTTGTGTGCAAAAACAGCGAGTGATAGTCAGAGATAAGTGATCCCGCAATTAACGAATCAAGTCAGAGCTCTGCAGCCCAGCCATATCCAGTTGGTGAACGGTGGTAGACAATTAATCAACTCACTGGTGGAGGAAGCTCTTCAATGATGGGGGAGCTCAGTACATCAGTGCAAAAGATAAGTCTTGACTTACAGCTGTCTCCAGCCAGAAATGTTGAATAGATGATCCATCTCATTCTCCTCCAGAGATGCCATCCTCCAGCCAATTCAATATATCCCAGGCAATATTAAGAAAACGGCTGAAGGCACTGGACACTGCTAAGACGGTGGGCCTGATAATATTCTGGCAATAGTCCTGGAGACTCGTGCTGCAGGTCAAAGGAAGATGGTTGTAATTGTTGGAAGTCGATCATCTCAGTTCTAGGACGTCGCTACAGGTGTTCTTTCGGGTTGAGTTCTAGGCCCAACCATCTTCAGCTACTTCATCAATGATCTTCCTTCCATCATAAGTTCAGAAGTGGATGTTCATGGATGCTTGCACTAAGTTCAACTATTCCTCAAATACTGAAGAAGTCTGTGCCCACAGGAAGTAAGTCCTGGGCAAGATTCAAGCTTGGGCTGATAAATGACAAGTGACATTCGTGCCACACAAGTGCCAGGCAGTGACCATCTCCAACAAGAGAGAAACCAACCATCTTCCCTTGACATTCAGTGGCAATTCCATTGCTGAATCTCCATACCAATATCCTGGAGGTTACCGTTGATTAGAAAATGAACTGGACTAGTCATATAAACACTGTGGCTACAAGACCGGGTCAGAGGCTGGTAATTTTGAGGTGATTAATACATTTTCTGACTCCCTAAATCCCATCCACAGCAGCTTCAGCCACAATCAAGAAGCTTGACATGATTCAGAACAAAACAGCCCTCTTGATTGGCAGCCCATCCACCTTCTCATCATTTGTATGTTTTTTAAAAAATTGTGTTTCTCTGTGCTTCAGAAAGAAGCTGTTATGTGATTACAAGAACGCAGGGATAGAGTGAGGGTCATCAATGCAGGAGTTGTACTTATTTCAAGTGAGCATATCTTTGAAACAAACCAATGCCACAAAATTCTTAGGAGGCTAGTTACTAACATCATGTCTTTTTTTAATCTCTTCACTGCAGACTGTTCATCAATGAGATGCACATGGAGGACCCTGTTGTGCGAGAACATCTGCAGCTCGACTGTGATGCAGCACCCAGTTTCAAAGTACAAGTACTCCCATATGAATCCATTCTGACTGAACTGCAGGCTCTTTGCTCCAATATGACTTCAAAGGAAAAAGTGTGGATCAGTAGCAAAGCGAGCCATGCTCTGTGTGAAGCGATCCCAAAGGTCTGTTGAGAGGCAGTGCTGCAATCTAATAATTTCTCAAAACAAAATGTCTTTTCAGCTCATAATCAAGGCTGCAAACTGCAGATTTGCTGGTAACAGGTCCCCGAAGGATTCTGTATCTGTGTGTGTGTGAATATTGAATAAAAATTGGGGGGAGAAAAATGGCAGTTGTATTGAGAATGAAAAGCAGCAGAATGAGAGAATCTCAGGGGTAGTTTATTGACTCTTGGTGATTTTTGATTTAATTTCTAGCCTCCATTGGCATTGGAAATGAATTGACCTTCAGCCAACCACAGAGTGGAGCTGCCGGCATTGGACTGGGATGGGCACAGTAAGAAGTCTCACAGCACCAGGTTAATAAACCAACAGGTTTGTTTGATAGCACGAGCTTTCAGAATGCTGCTTCTTCATCAGGTGACTGCAGGATTTGTTTCACAAACATATATAGAGACAAACTCAATTGCAAGATCATGGTTGGAATGCAAGTCTTAACAGGTGCAGACAATGCGAGTAGAGAGAGGGTTAAGCACAGGTTAAAGAGGTGTGAATTGTCTGAAGCCAGGACAGTTAGTGAGATTTTGCAAGCCCAGGCAAGTCGTGGGGGTTACAGATACTGTGATATGAACCCAAGATCCAAGTTGAAGCTGTCCTCGTGTGCGGAACTTGGCTATCAGTTTCAGTCGGCAATTCTGCATTGTCATGTGGCTTGAAGGCCGCCTTGGAGAATGCTTACCTGAAAATCAGAGGCTGAATGCCCTTGATTGCTGAAGTGTTCCCTGACAGGAAAAGAAGACTCCTGCCTAGTGATTGTCGAGCGGTGTCCATTCATCCGTTGTCGTAGTGTCTGCAGGGTCTTGTCAATGTACCATGCCTCGGGGCATCCTTTCCTGCAGCGTATGAGATAGACAATGTTGGCTGAGTTGCAAGAGTACGCACCATGTACCTGGTGGACAGTGTTCTCAAATGAGATGATGGCATCCGTGCCAACGATCCGGCATGTAATGCAGAGGTTGCTGTGGCAGAGTTTTGTGTTGCCGTGATCATTGTTCTCCTGAAGGCTGGGTAGTTTGCTGCGGACAATGGCCTGTTTGAGGTTGTGCTGTTGTTTGGAGACAAGTAGTGGGGGTGTGGGGATGGCCTTGGCGAGATGTTTGTCTTCATTGATGGCATGTTGAAGTCTCTGGAGATGATTTTGTGGCTTCTCTGCTCTGGGGAAGTACTAGATGATGAAGAGTACTCTGTCTGCCATGTCCCATGTTTGTCTTTGAGGAGGTCGGTGAGGTTTTTCACTGTGGCGCATCGGAGCTGTCGATCAATGAGTTGAGTCCCATATCCTGTTCTTCTGAGGGTATCTTTCAGCGTCTGTAGGTGTCTGTTGTGGTCCTCCTCATCTGAGCAGATCCTGTGTGTATGCAAGGCTTGCCTGTAGGGGATGGCTTCTTTAATGTGTTTAGGGTGGAAGCTGGAGAAGTGGAGAATCGTGAAGTTATCTGTGGGCTTGTAGTACAGTGAAGTGCTGAGGAGACCGTCCTTGATGGAGATGCATGTGTCCAAGAACACAACCGATTCTAGTGAGTCTGATGGTGGGATGGAACTTGTTGTTTCGGTGATTGTTTGCCATGAATCCAAATGATGAAAATGCCATCAATGTACCTAGTGTATAGCATCAGTTGAAGGTCCTGTG
This sequence comes from Carcharhinus amblyrhynchos, assembly GCF_965287045.1. Taxonomy (NCBI): domain Eukaryota; kingdom Metazoa; phylum Chordata; class Chondrichthyes; order Carcharhiniformes; family Carcharhinidae; genus Carcharhinus; species Carcharhinus amblyrhynchos. The sequence goes on from NC_137340.1 coordinate 43,570,493, forward strand.
CAGTGAAGAAGTCTTGTTCGAACCTACGCAAGAAGATGTTGGCATATTGAGGTACAAATTTGGTCCCCATGGCAGTTCTGTATGTCTGGATGAAGAACTGATTGTTGAAGGTGAAGACATTGTGGTCCAGGATGAAGCAGATGAGTTGTAGAATTGCGTCTCGAGATTGGCAGTTGTCAGCGTTGAGTACTGAGGCAATTGCAGCAATGCCATCATCGTGGGGGATGCTGGTGTAAAATGCTGAGACGTCCATTGTGATGAGGAGTGCTACCCGTTCAACTGCTCCATGTGTACTGAGTCTCTAAGTAGCCCATAGCGTTGCGACAGAAGCTGGGGGTTCTTTGTACAATGAGTTTCAGGATGCCCTTGACATAACCGGAGAGGTTCTCACACAGGGTCGAATTGCCTGATACGATGGGATGGCCGGATGTGTTGGCTTTGTGTATCTTTGGGAGGCAGTAGGGATCTCCAACGCGTGGAGTACATGCGATGAGAGCATGGAGGGTGCTCTGAAGGTCTGGATCAAAAGTCTTGATCAGAGTGTTGAGTTGACAGTTGTGTTCTTTGGTCAGACCTGCGTGTAACTGTCTGTAGTGTTCCTTGTTGTTCAGTTGTCAGTACACTTCTTTGCAATAGTCCGTTCTGTTCAGTGACCCCTCCTTTGTCTGCTGGTTTGATGACAATGTTGCGGTTGGTCTTGAGAGCACAGATGCTATTGCAATGTGCTTGGGTGACATTTGGGGCTGTCTTGTGAGTGTGGCTGATGAATCTAGTATTGACGCAGCTCCTGACGGCTTGGGCATACATGTCAATTTGAGGGCAGTAGCCTCCTGGAGGACTTGCGTTCCAACCATTGTTTTGTAATTGAGTTTGTGTCTAAATATACCCTGCTTGTGAAACAAATCCTGCACTCACCTGATGAAGGAGCAGCGCTCCGAAAGCTTGTGCTACCAAATAAACCTGTTGTATTTTAATCTAGTGTTGTGAGACTACTTACTGTGCCAACCACAGAGTGTGTTCTGCATTATACTGTTGCAACTGGAGAAGGACATGGGATAGTGGCGATAGAGGAGGTTAAACTGGAAAAACTACCATAAAAGTACTAGTTAATTATTGATGGATGTTAACAGTGAACGCATTATCTAAGGGTGTATTTCTGTTTGCAGACTAATAGCTGCAGTTTGGATGTAGCCAGGCTGAATGTTGCTGACTTGTATTTGGCTGCTACCTGGAATTCTAAACAATTCCAGAGAAGCCTGCACAAGAACTCCACACACACACACACACACACACACACACACACACACACACTCCCAACTAACATGGAATTTAAATACCTAAAGAACTAATAGGGAAATTCATTGCTCTCACAAGATTCAAGTGAGGTCAAGTTAGTGTTAATAAGGTCCTAGAATGTACACTATCTGGTGATGAATGCGAACGTTGTTTGGTTGCTGCCTATGGGAAATATCACTGCTTTGCTCTAGACCAGTGGTTCCCAACTTCTTATATGTCATGGCACACCTCTCCTATTTTCTTCATCATCTTCCCTTACTGGAACTTTGTAACTTCTGTCACCTGTTTTTTTTTAAACCTCTCCCTGTCTCTCGCTCTCTCTCTGTCCAGGATTTTTACACCTTCTTTGAGTTTTCACGTTTTGTGCAGGTACATGGGACCTTTGTCTTCAGCTCCAAGTCCCGTTAATCACTTGCAAGGGCCTGGCTAGTGTAAAAAATCTAAACCCCGCATGTGTGGCTCTTACCAAGCCAGCGCACGTGCGGGAGACCCAAGACTCATTGGGTCTTGTGGATGTCAACCACAGAGCTGAAGACAAAGATTAGTTTTAGTTTCATTGCATGAACTTTGAGTCATTTTTAATCTTGTTTCGCAGCACATGTGGGGTGGGGGGCAGTCTTCACGGCACACTAGTTGGGAACTACTGGTGTAGGGATAGGTTGAGCTGTGACTCAATGTACACCATAGCTTTAGAGTCATAGATCCCCTACAGTGCAGAAGGGGACTATTCGGCCCATTGAGTCTGCAATCCCACCCAGGACCTATTCCCCTAACCCCACGCATTTACCCTGCTAATCCTCCTGACACTACAGTCAATTGTAGTCTGGATAATCAATCTAACCCACACATCTTTGGACACGGAGGAAACCTGCGCAGGTGCGGGGAGAATGTGTGAACTCCACACGTGGAGATACCGGCATTGGACTCACCTGACGAAGGAGCAGCGCTCCGAAAGCTAGTGGCGTTTGCTACCAAATAAACCTGTTGGAGTTTAATCTGTTGTGAGACTTCTTACTGTGCAAACTCCACACAGACAGTGACTCAATCTGGGAATTGAACCTGGGTCCCTGGAACTGTGAGGTAGCAGTGCTAACCACTCTGCCACCGTGCTGCCCCTGTTTAGAGATGGAGGGAAGAGGAATTTGCTTGCACTGACTGGCCAGCATTAAGGATGCAAAGTCTTTAAGTTTTGACTTCATACAATTTGTCATACTCGACCTACTCAGGGTATTGTAATGTGCTAAATGGGAAGCTTTCAGAGGCTGTAGTTTGTGATGTTATGATGTGGAGATGCCGGCGTTGGACTGGGGTAAACACAGTAAGAAGTCTGACAACACCAGGTTTAAGTCCAACCGATTTACTTGATAGTAAACTCACAAGCTTTCGAGGTTAAACTCTTCGTCAGGTTTCCGAGGTTCACCTGACGAAGAGTTTAACCTCGAAAGCTTGTGAGTTTACTGTCAAGTAAATCGGTTGGACTTAAACCTGGTGTTGTCAGACTTCTTACTGTGTTTGTGATGTTGGCAGACTCTGGACTTTCAAACACAAACCCGTGTAAGAGAACAAACCATCAGAAATGCTTGTAGACTCTTTTCCCCCACATAGTATCTAAAAATGGAAAGATGAACTTAATTGATCCACACATTTCCAACTGGTCTCTGCATGTATTCAAAAGATACCAACATCAAGGATGTTCACATTATTTCTGATCTTAGACTGTCTGTTCTTGTGTCTTGATGGCAGTTGTGGTTTCAGTTGTGTTCATTGAAGCCTGGAGTCAGTTTTTTTTTTAAATCAAGTGTATTAACTACAAATAAAAATGTGTGTTCATATTAAAATGCATCTAGATCTAGACGTTTAAAGAGAACCGTGTGCTGATGGATGGGGAGTTGGGAACTTGAGGGTTTGGCACCCTGTTAAGGGGTCACCCGTTTCAATGCAGACTCAATGTGACATCATCCTGCTGTTACTGCTAAATGTTGGCAAGTACAACAGATGTTTTTTTCAGGCTACCCTGAGGTTCTTTTACCTTTGACAGTCTTTGATTTAGCACCTGCGATATTGTCAATTTCCTGACCTGATCAGATTTCAGAAAGGAGCAAAAGCAACAGGAATGCTCTGTGGGTTAGTCAGTCACTAAAGGAGATTATGGCTAACCTGCTGGGTGGTTCCAGTTTTATCTCTTTCCAGCCTTGCTAAGTGTTTTTAAATCTCTATTGCAGTCGCGCGGTGAGCTGACTCAATACTTAAAAATTGTAGAGAATCATCCCATGTGTGTGAATTCCTGTTTGTTCTTTCAGTTTTGTCACCTCCAACATCCCATCTTCAACCACCTTACCCACAATCTCTCACCCTGCCCCAAGCTTTCTGTGACCCTGCCATTACCTAGAATCCCTATAGTGCAGGAGGCCATTCAGCCCATCGTGCCTGCAACAACAGCAATCCCACCCTATTCCGGTAACCCCCCCCCTTATTTACCCAGCTAATCTCCCTGACATTAAGGGGCAATTTAGCATGGCCAATCAAAAAGTAAAGTTAAAGTTATTTATTTGTTACAAGTAGGTTACATTAACACTGCAATGAAGTCACTATGCAAATCCCTTCAGCGCCACACTCTGGCGCCTGTTCAGGTACATTGCGGGAGAATTTAGCATGGCCAGTGCACCTAACCAGCATGTCTTTGGATTGTGGGATGAAACTGGAGCACCTGGAGGAAACCCACCCGGGCATGGGGAGAACGTACAAACTCCACACACATAGTGAATCGAACCCGGGTCTTTGGCGCTGAGAGGCAGCAGTGCTGACCACTGTGCCACCCACATCTTTGGAGTGTGGGAGGAAACCGGAGCACCCGGAGAAAACCCATGCAGACACGTGGAGAACATGCAAACTCTACACAGTCACCCAAATTCAACCCTACCACTGTAATGCAACAACACTAATCACCGCGCTGCCCAGAATAGCGTAACCAAAGTCAGAAACTCACCAGATTACCAACTGCAATCCTATCACTAGATGAGCTCAACGATGCAATTATTGAATTGTGCAGATTGCTTTTGCTTGTATTTGTATCAGTGTGAAACACGACCTGGTTATTCTTTGGTCACTGAACAGTGGTGTCACACCATGCTCATTGAATTTATAGTAAGATGTGGCTGTGAGCAGCAATAAAGTTATTTGCTTTGATTTTAATAGATGCTTAGACTGCAGACTATATACACACCCGTCTGCATTGCAAAAGCTCAGAAGAATCCAACAGAAATCAGAGGGATGAGACAAGCTCATGTGAGTAATAAGTAAACTCTCAGAAATTGGTGTAATAATGCGTGCGCCTCATCTCATTCAGTTAGTCTGTACAATTGGGTGTGATGTTTAAATCTGCACTCGTTAATACTAGTTATAACTGGATTATCTGGCCATTGATCACGTTTCAGTCTGTCGGATCTTGATTTGCACAAGTTTGTTTTCTCGCTCCCTACATTAAAGCAGTGACTATGATACAAAAACAAGCAGTTGTTGTTCGTGGAGTGCTTTGGGATGTCTGAGACCCAGTAATGCAGTGTTAAAATGTGAGCTTGTTCCTTTTTCATTGAAAATTGTGATTGTTCTTTGACTAATCAGTAATGAAATGCTGCTTTAAAAAACCCCTAATGCTGTGATTTCAATTCTCCCTCCACTTACATCTTTTTCTTCTGTACTGTAAAACAAGAGGGGGAGGGACTGTCCTGCCTGCCATGGGAATGGTAGCGGGCGGGGGATGGGGATGGGGGCAGACCATGCAAAGGTCCATTGACCTTGGGTGGGATTCTCCAGTTTTAGGTTAAGCGTGGGATTCTTTGGCACGCTCTCCCTAAAACTGGAGAATCCCACCCAGTTTGTCATTTTTCTTGTGTGAAAATTGTTATCCGTTTCAGGATCAGGTTGTGGCCACAGGAGATGGTATATTGGATTTCACACAGATGGGAGGTTCATGGGGTTGCTCTACTTTTTCTAGTGAAATAAACTGTAATTTGAAGAAAAATGGTGGTGAGCAAGCTGGCAAGAAATTATTGGAAATGAACTGATTTTTTTTTGTGCTTCTAACTGTTAGATTAAAGATGCTGTGGCTCTCTGTGAGCTGTTTGCCTGGCTTGAGAAGGAGGTAAGAATGTTTCTCGTCGTTCATATCAGCATCCGTGTTAATTCTTGGTTAAAGTACATGGTCTTCCACAGTCTGTGTCATTCAGCATATCTTCTGCACCATCACAATACATCATGAATATGCACCATGATTACTAAACCATGCACAGCATTGTGATGACACTGTGCCTTTAGGAAATAAGTATTTATCGTATTTCCTGTAAGGGTATGTTTGGAAATCAGCTCTTACATGGTGCCGATTTGTGTGCAACAGGCAATTTACATGCTGAGAATGCAGACTAATAATTGACTCTAGGTAATGGGGCATTTGTTTTAATCAGAGTTTATGCACTTTTTAAGAACATAAGAACATAAGAAATAGGAGCAGAAGTAGGCCATCTGGCCCTTCGAGCCTGCCCCGCCATTCAATAAGATCATGGCTGATCTGTCGTGGCTCAGTTCCACTTTCCCGCCCTCTCCCCATAACCCTTAATCCCTTCTCTTATCAAAAACCCATCAACCCGCTTCTTAAAAATATTTAGCGAGGCAGCCTCCACCACTTCAACGGGCAGAGAATTCCAGAGATTCACCACCCTTTGAGTGAAGAAGTTCCTCCTCAACTCCGTTCTGAACCGCCCCCCCTTTATCTTGAGGCTGTGCCCCCTAGTCCTACTGTCTTTTTTGAGCGGGAAGAGTCTTTCCACCTCTATCCTATCCATCCCATTCATCATCTTATACGTCTCAATGAGATCTCCCCTCATTCTTCTAAACTCTAACGAGTACAAGCCTAGTTTATTCAGCCTCTCCTCATAGCTCAACCCCCTCAACTCCGGTATCAGCCTAGTAAACCTCCTCTGCACTCCCTCCAAGGCCAAAATATCCTTGCGCAGGTGCGGCGCCCAAAACTGCACACAGTACTCCAGCTGCGGCCTCACCAATGCCCTATACAGCTGCAGCAAGACCTCCCTACTTTTATATTCAATCCCCCTCGCTATGAAGGCCAGCATCCCATTCGCCTTCCTGACCACCTGCTGCACCTGCACGCTGGGTTTTTGCGACTCATGCACAAGGACCCCGAGGTCCCTCTGCACCGTCGCCTGCTGCAGTTTTTCGCCACGTAAGTAATAGTCCTTCCTACCATTCTTCCTACCAAAGTGGACCACCTCACACTTGCCAACATTAAATTCCATTTGCCATTTCCTGGCCCATTCGCCCAGCCTATCTAGATCCTTCTGCAGACTCTCCACACCCTCCGCACAATTTGCCTTTCCCCCAATCTTGGTGTCATCAGCAAATTTCGACACCCTACACTCGGTTCCCTCCTCCAGATCATCTATTTGTTTTTCATTTTCCCCCTGGGGTATTAGGGTAGTGTTTGATTAGGTTGGTTTATGGAAGCAGTATCATGTAAATGGGAGGAGCTAAGCCCCATAGGGAAAACAGGCAGTTTACTGCTTGATTCTGAAAGAAGCAAGAGGTGTCTCTGTCCCTGTGTCTTTCTCTCTCTGGAGGCTGCTGCTTAGGTGTCAGAGGACAAGCATCTCTCTGTCTCTCTTCATATGCTGCTGTTTTTTGTTAACTGAATTTAAAGAGAAGTTTAAGTCTATAAGAGGAATATTGCTTAAATTGGAACTAATAGAGATAGATTAGCAGTTAAGAATTGTATCTTGTCATGTTAAGTATTCCAGTTGCTAAAAGTTAAGCTAATTGTTATAGTTAAACTATGTTGTTAAAGTTGTTTGGATAAAAGATTCCAGGTGTGTCAATAGAATCACACCTGGAGAGAAATACCTTATCATCACATTAATGCCAAAATAGCAAAAAAACTGTTAGAGTCCAGTCAGGCCTTGTAACATACTCTAGGATTTCTGCTCTAACATATATTATGTAATATATATCAACATGTGTAATACTAAGTGACTAATAAAAATAGCACTTGAGACTGAGGTTTCTTTTTGCAACTTAATTTTCTATTAACATTTTGATTAGTTTTGAGATACTTACTGAAATTGCGATGTTGCAGGTTCCGAAAGGCAATGTAACGGAACTGGATGCTTCAGACAAAGCATTTGAATTCCGCAGGTAAGTCTTAATGCTGCAATCTGTGTGACACAAGTTTCTCTGTCAGTGGGGCGGTATGGTGGCACAAGTGGTTAGCTTTGCTGTCTCTCAGCGCCAGGACCTGGGTTTGATTCCTGGTTTGGGCCACTGTCTCCGTGGAGTTTGCACATTCTCCCTGTGTCTGCATGGTTTTCCTCGGGTCCTCTGGTTTCTTCCCACAGACCAAAGATGTGCGGTTAGGTTGATTAGCCATGCTAAATTGACCCTAGCTTTGGGGATGGGGCGAGGGGGGTAAGAAGTCTAAATATGTAAGGTTATGGGGATAGGGTGGGATTGTTGGCCAAATGTCATCTGTTCTTGTTTTACTAGTTAGGAGCATTAGGGAGTAATTTTCTTAGGATTTTGTTGCCCATATACATATTTCATGGCCAATTTTAAGATTGGCTGTGCTTGGATAGAATCATGGAATGTGATTTAGAAATTTGGAATCGTAGAGGCTTATAGCACAAGTGAGGCCATTGGTCCCATTATGTCTGTGCTAGCTAAGAATGACCTAGCAAGCCTTATCCTACCTCTAGTTCCTGCTCCATAGCGCTCTAGGTTACAGCACTTCCAGGCACTTTTTTAAATGTAGTATTGGTTTCTGCTTTTACTATTCCAGATGGTGAATTCCAATACTGCATTACCATTGATTGAAAAAAAAATCCTCAACTCTTTCTGCCACTTACTTTGAATCGATGCCCCTGGTTATTGATTGCTATACCAAAGGGAATAAGAATTTTCTGTACATTTCATTTAGATCCCTCATAATTTTATTCATCTCAATTAAATAATTCCCTCGTGCCTCCTCTGTAACAAAGAAAACAACATCACCCTACCTGAGCTTCCCTCATTGCTAAAATCCTTAAACTCTAGTGGAAACTACAAAGCGTTTTTGAACAATAAAATGTGGAAATTAAAACAGAAGTTTGATTTTTTTATTGAAATAAGAATGAACCAAAATTTTAGTCTCCAAAAGCCATTGTAATTATTAATGGGCAGAATGTGATTCTCAAGATGCCAGTAAATAATCTTGCAAATCTCCAGTAATAAAGGTTTAATGTGACTTAATTGGTCATCATAAATCAGTGGCCCTGGTTAATTACAGTGCGTATTTCAAAGACCTTTAAAATAATTTGGCCCTTCATCTCTACAAACTAATGCACCTGGCATCTATTTTCGCCGATAATTTATTTGCTGATTTGTCATTTTTGCATTTTGTGAATGCGAGAAACTACAAAGGGTCACGAACGAAGCCCAATCCATCACACAAACCAGCCTCCCATCCATTGATTCTGTCTACACTTCCCGCTGCCTCGCAAATAAGAACATAAGAACATAAGAAATAGGAGCAGGAGTAGGCCATCTAGTCCTTCGAGCCTGCCCCGCCATTCAATAAGATCATGGCTGATCTGTCGTGGCTCAGTTCCACTTTCCCGCCCTCTCCCCATAACCCTTAATCCCCTCTCTTATCAAGAACCCATCAACCCGCTTCTTAAAAATATTTAGCGAGGCAGCCTCCACCACTTCAACGGGCAGAGAATTCCAGAGATTCACCACCCTTTGAGTGAAGAAGTTCCTCCTCAACTCCGTTCTAAACTGCCTCCCCTTTATCTTGAGTCTGTGCCCCCTAGTCCTACTGTCTTTTTTGAGCGGGAAGAGTCTCTCCACCTCTATCCTATCCATCCCATTCATCATCTTATACGTCTCAATGAGATCTCCCCTCATTCTTCTAAACTCTAACGAGTACAAGCCTAATTTATTCAGCCTCTCCTCATAGCTCAACCCCCTCAACTCCGGTATCAGCCTAGTAAACCTCCTCTGCACTCCCTCCAAGGCCAAAATATCCTTGTGCAGGTGCGGCGCCCAAAACTGCACACAGTACTCCAGCTGCGGCCTCACCAATGCCCTATACAGCTGCAGCAAGACCTCCCTACTTTTATATTCAATCCCCCTCGCTATGAAGGCCAGCATCCCATTCGCCTTCCTGACCACCTGCTGCACCTGCAAGCTGGGTTTTTGTGACTCATGCACAAGGACACAAGCAGCCAGCATAATTAAAGACTCCACACACCCCAGACATTCTTCCATCCTCTTCCATCAGGAAAAAGATACAAAAGTCTGAGGTCATGTACCAACCCCGACTCAAGAACAACTTCTTCCCTGCTGCTGTCAAACTTTTGAATGGACCTGCCTCACAGTAAGGTGATCTTTTTCAACACTGTAGCTATGACTGTAGCACTACATTCTGTACTTTCTCCTTTCCTTCTCTATGAACAGTATGCTTTGTATAATGCGCAAGAACCAATACTTTTCACTGTATACTAATAATAAATTAAATTAAATCAAATGGATGCTTGGAACTAATCAATATCTTTGCCATGTTAAATCAGAACACCAAGGTGCTGGTAACTTGAGATGCGTGTGGGACTAAATTCGGCAGATGAGGATCTGTGGTGACGGTTCAAGACTAGAAGATTGAACCTTTTGTTATTGAGAGAGAAAGAGCTTGTTTATTTATAAAGCACCATTCAGAACCTACGGACTTGTGCTTCTGATTTGATTTGGTTTATTATTGTCACCCATATTGGTATACAATGAAAAGTATTGTTTCTTGCATGCTATACAGACAAAGCATACCGTACACATAAAAGGAAACGAGACGGTGCAGAATGTAGTGTTACAGTCAGCGTTAGGGGGTAGAGAAGATTAACTTAATGAGGTATGTCCATTCAAAAGTCTGACAGCAGCAAGGAAGAAGCTGTTCTTGAGTCGGTTGGTACGTGTATCTTTCTTCCGACGGAAGGTGGAAGAGAGTATGTCTGGGGTGCATAGGGTCCTTGATTATGTTGGCTGCTTTTCTGAGGCAGTAGGAAGTGTAGACAGAGTCAATGGATGGGAGGCTGTTTGCGTGAGGGACTGGGCTCCTTTGTAGTTTCTTGTGGTCTTGAACAGAGTGGATGTCATACCATGCTATGATACATCTAGAAAGGATGCTTTCTATGGTGCATCTGTAAAAGTTGGCGAGAGTTGTAGTGGACATGCCAACAATGCCTTTTGTGAAAGTAGAGGTGTTGGTGGACTTTCTTAACTATAGCGTTAGCATGGAGGGACCAGGACAGATTGTTGATGATCTGGACGCCTAGACACCTGAAGCTCTCGACCATTTGCTTTCTGAAGTCGATGACTATCTCCTTGATTTTACTGACATTGAGAAGAGATTACTATCGTTGCGCTAGTTCACCAGATCTCTCTCTCTTTCCTGAACTCCGTCTCATTATTCTTTGAGCTCCGACCCACTATGGTGGTGTCAACAGCAAACTTGAAAATCGAGTTGGAGGGGAACCTGGCCACACAGTCATAGGTATGTAAGGAGTACACCAAGGGGCTGAGACACAGCCTTGTGGAGCACTATTGTTGAGGATGATCGTGGAGAAGGTATTGTTGCCTATCCTTACTGATTGTGGTCTATGAGTTAAGAAGTTCAGATCCAGTCGCAGAGGGAAGAGCCTAGGCCCAGGCCACAGAGTTTGGAGATGAGTTTTCCGGGGATAATGGTGTTGAAGGCTGAGGTGTAGTCAATAAATAGAAGTCTGACATAGGTGACTTTGTTAACTAGGTGTTCCAGGGTTGTGTGTAGGGCCAGGGAGATGGCATTTGCTGTGCACCTGTTGTGGCGATAGGTGAGTGGTTGTGTTTCCAGGCAACCTGGGAGACCGGAATTAATCTGAGCCATGACTAATCTTTCAAAGCACTTCATGATGATGGATGCCCGAGCCACCAGATGATAGTCATTAAGGCACACTGCCTGGCTTTTCTTTGGTACGGACTTCTTGAAGCAGACAGGGACTTCAGATTGGTGTAAGGAGAGATTGAAGATGTCTGAGAATATTCCAACCAGTTGGTACACATAGGATTGGAGAGCTTGTCTGTATACCCCATCTGGGCCAATCCTTTGACAGCCAATTAAGTACTTTTGATGTGTGGCCATTGTTGCAATATAGGAAAACTATACACAGTAAGGCATTGTATAAAATCTGATAATGATCAGATGACCTGTTTTAGTGACGTTGGTCGAGGGATAAACATTAGCTACGACAATGGCAAAGAAACTCCCGCGATTCGCCAAAGTAGTGCCTGGGATATTTCACATCTACTTATCATCATTCTCCATTTTTCTGTGCTCTTAAAGCAGTGACCCAGGTTGAGTTGCAGTTTCATGGATGCCCAGATAACCACTTATACAGTGCCCATTCTCTGTTTGTCCATCTACCCGGGAGATATCTGCAGCCAAAGTTTGATGTTAGTGATTCTGCTCATCAGTATGAATATAGAGTGATAGTCGTGAGGTGCAGAATGTTTATCAGTGATTCTGGTAATACCCTATCCTGCATTGTGAAATTAGTAAGGTATATAAAGCAAGAACGAGATTGAATTTTGCTCATTTGTCATTTATAATTACCCGATGCATGGTGGCATTGTGGTTAGCTCTGCTGCCTCTCAGCGCCAGGGACCTGTGGTTCAATTCTGGTCTTGGGTCACAGTCTGTGTGGAGTCTGCACATTCTCCCCATGTCTGCATGGGTTTTCTCTGGGTACTCCTGTTTCCTCCCACATTCCAAAGATGTGCAGGTTAGGTTGATTGGCCATGTTAAATTGCCCCTTAGTGTCCCAAGATGTTGGATGGATTAACCATGGTAAATGTGCAGAGTTATGTGGTTGGGGCTGGGGAGAGAGCCTGGGTAAGATCTTCTGTCAGAGAGTTGGTGCAGACTTGATGGACTGAATGGCCTCCTTCTGCACTGTATGGATTCTACTGACGAAGACTAGGAAATAGATTTACACTGCCCATTCCCCATACGGATTTAAGATTTTCTCTGGATATTTCAGAACCATAATATTGTTATTACACACAAAGAAATGCCTACTCCAAAGGGAGTTGAACGTATTAGCTGAGTAGGGGGTTAAGGGAGTTGAACATATTAGCTGAGTAGGGCTACAGCAAAGATGGGGGATACTGAAGATTGAGTCGCACTGTTGAAATCTGAGTTCCTGTCTGTGCTGAATTATAAAGCTGCCTAGGTGGAGGTCTGGAGGAAGACCACCTAGCGATTACTCATCAGGGTAACTACATCATCAGCATCACCAGTGTCAGCAGGGAATGAAATATATCACCTTTGATAACTTAGGTCCCACTTTTCATTTACAGTCTATTTATAATTTGAAACTGTTCTGCGCCATTATTGAAATTATTCAATAATTTGAAATAACAATGAAAATAACATTGCAAAATGGGTTCTTGGCGTTAAATTGTTGGATTCAGTGGAACTGACTATATCCTGTTTTTAATCAGTGCACATTTTCTTAATGGTCATCACGCTATCATTGCTTTAGAGTAAATTTTTGTAATGGTGAAATTGGATGGTTAAACAAAGTACCAGTTTCATGTTTAAAAAGTGATGTGTTATGTTGATGTTTCCAATGTATTTGGTATTAAATTCTGCAGTTGAAGAATGCATTTGCAAATATGACATTTTTCACTCATCCCTCTCTGAATATTTTGCAGGCAGCAAGACAAATTTGTGGACTTGAGTTTTTCCACCATCTCCAGCACAGGTCCAAACAGTGCAATAATTCACTACAGGTAAAAACCAATGGATTGAACAGTTGTGGTGTTGCATTGTGATTAATGCTGAATAGTTAAAAATAAGCTTTGAAAACGAAATGTTCGGCCTTGGGATCTGTTCTTTCTAAAGGCAGAAGCTTAACAGAGTCCTCCATGTAGGAACATGGAAGTGAGATGTAGGGCCACTCAACCCCTCTAACCTGCTCCGCTATTCCATTAGATCATAGCTGATTTTGCACCTCAATGCTATTTTCCTTTTTATTCCCAGCTCTTTCAAGGGTACTTTTATGGATGTTGGTGTCCTCTGATTTTTTTAAGCATGTGCGTTAATCACCCAGTTAGACAACAGCTTCTGCTGTGGCTAAATGGGGCTCTCTGAACCCTCCATTGGACTTTGTCAGGGAGCAGTCTTCAATGATGTGAATCATTGATTGGGATGCAACAACATTGCACCCTGAGTTCCCTGCAAAGCCCCACTTGTGCCTATTTGCTGCCCAAAGGCCTTGGCCAGTGCGGAAACGGTTGAGGAGTGCCCAATGTTGGCATAGCAGGTTGAAGCCAAGTGGGTGGTCTGAGGGATCTGTGATGAGGAAGTGTTTTTTAATGGTGGCGTCTTTATTCCATTCCTGTTGCCACAGGGCCTCTGCTTGTTGTTGCTTGGCACGGTGGCCTTAGCCATACAGGCTGGCATGATGGGTGGTGAGCAGCTGGTAGATTGGTATGGTCCTTGTACAGCAGTAGACTTGGGTTGATGCAGACCTTCTCCAGGAGTTTTCTTATTGCAATCTCTCTCTTTATGTGAGTGTGAGAGGTGCACGGAGAATGGGATATAAAGGTAGGGATGCTTTGCTACAGTTGTACAATACACAAAGAAGGGAATAAGAAAGCATTTGAAGCAATTCAGAGAATACTCACTTCACTGACACCTGGGATGGGGCGGGGTGGGAGAGGGGGGTTTATCGTGCAAGGAAAGGTTAGACAGGCTGGGCCCATATCCACTGAACTTTAGAAGGTTGCGAGATCTTATCAAAGTATATAAGATCCTGAGGGGGCTTGACAGGATGGGATACTGAAAAGATGTTTCCCTTCGTGGGAGGGATGAGAACAAGGGGACACAGTTTAAAAATAAGGATCTCTCATTTAAGATGGTGACGAGAAGAAACTTTTTTTGAGGGTTGTGAATCTCCTCCTCCAAAATTGGTGCAGACAAATTCACTGAATAGTGTTAAGGCAGAGGTAGGTTGACACATTTGGGATATTGGGAGTAGGTGGAATGTGGAATTGAGGCCTCATTCCGATCATCCATGATCTTATGGAATAGCAGAGCAGGCTCAAGGGGCCGAATGGCTTGCTCCAAATCCTAATTCTGTTGTTTGTAGTTGGGGCTTTCTAGGTCCAACATGCAATGTGCTGCTTTTGCCAACACGACTATATTACTGCACTTCCTAAGAGATCATTTTTGCAATAATGATATTGCATTTACAAGCAAAAAATTTGCAGTAATTAGACTTGAGTAAGGCTATTAAAGGATATGGAATGAATTAGAAATTACAATTCAGATTAACTATGATCTCATTGAATGCCAGAACAGGCTTGAAGGCTAAGCCTCTTGTACTTGTTGTGAGGGACATTTGTATGCAGTATAATAAATACTTGTACTTGAAGCTTATTTAAATTTCAGACTTGTTTAAATTTTCAGACCCACTCCGCACACAAACAGAACTTTATCAGTGAATGAAGTCTACCTTTTGGATTCTGGTGCTCAGTACAGGTAAGATATTGTAGTAAATTAAACAAGAGCTGCACTTTTTTAAAACAAAAAAATCATTTACCGGTATAATCTATATGCAAGTGATTAGTTATTTCTGAAGGGAAAGGAGAAGCTCTCATTTCTGGAGCACCTTATGTCATTGACAAGCCTCTTAAGTGCTTTGCACAGATGATTGTCATGATGCGCTAAGTAATTAAGTTCACTGATGCACAGCATAATTCCACAAATGTCAGTCAAGTGACTGACCGCATTATCTGTTTTGTTAGATGGAAGAATGTGGAAGCACACACTACATTTATTCAAAAACAGTTATGGGATTTTTTTCCCCTACACAGGCAGACAAGGCCTTGATCTCAAAAATGACATCTGTGATCACAGATCATTCATTTATGATTGCATGGAAGTAATATCTTAGTCCGCGTGCTGATGAGGTTTGAGTCATACAGTTACAGAGGTTTACAGCACGGAAACAGGCCTTTTGGCCTAACTTGTCCATGCCGTCCAGTTTTTGCCACTAAGCTAGTCCCAATTACTTGCATTTGACCCATATCCCTCTATACCCATCTTACCCATGTAACTGTCTAAATGCTTTTCAAAAGACAAAATTATACCACCTCTACTACTGCCTCTGGCAGCTTGTTTCAGACACTCACCACCCTCTCTGAAAAAATTGCCCCTCTGGACACTTCTGTATCTCTCCCCTCTCACGTTAAACCTATGCCCTCTAATTTTAAACTTCTTTACCTTTGGAAAAAGATGTTGACTATCTACCTTAACTATGCCCCTTAATATCTTATAGAACTTCATAAGATCACCCCTCCACCCCCTACACTCCAGGGAAGAAAGTCCCAGTCAAGCCAGCATCTCCTTATAACTTAATAGACAGATGGATTTCAATTCTGTGGCATTTGCTTCCAATTGAAACTGAACAATTGGTGCTGGAAACTAAAGCCTGGGAACAGGTCTCCATATTTATAACATGGTGGTGAATTGGACTGTTTGTCATGCTGCCTTTTAGTAACTTTTCTTTAGTTGACTCTAGCCCATAGTGGCAACATGTTTGGCTACTTTTGCTCAGTGGCATTGTAGACTTATGAAAATATTGATCGCCAATTCCATTATTAGGGAAGTAATTTTAACGGTTCATATTTAGACACAGGCTCCATATAACAGATTCAATGGAAAGAACTTAACCAGTTTGAATGGAAAAACAGGAGAATTTCACACTGATGGTGTCAATATGTAGATTCTAATTTGGGAAAAATTTGACATGCAGCAGTTCAACATTAGAGAATACCAACTGTTAAGTATAATCTCTTTCACTCTTTGAAAGAGAGTCAACCTTCACATGCAAGCTCTTTCCTGCTGTTGCTAATCTCCCACTCCTCCTCTGATTTGGCATGTTTGGAGACATTTTATTTTTCTGGACAGTTAGCATGCCGGCTGATGTGAGGGACTTTCCTCTTGTTGCCCCCAGTGAAAGAACTTCTGAGAGGGCCCCCGAATGGGTTCTTCATGACAAGGAATAATGTCCAAAGATGTCTCACTTCAGTAGCGTGATGGCGATCTGTGTATCGGTCTGAAGTTTTGGCAGTGCTCTTACCTCTGAGACAGAAGGTCGTAGGTTTAAGCCTCACTCCAGAGACTTGAGCATGTAATGTAGTACTGTGAGAATGTTGCACTGCTGTGGAGATGCTGGCGTTGGACTGGGGTAAACACAGTAAGAAGTCTCTCAACACCAGGTTAAAGTCCAACAGGTTTATTTGGTAGCAAAGGCCACTAGCTTTTGGAGCGCTGCCCCTTCGTCAGATAAGTGGGAGTTCTATTCACAAACAGGGCGTATAAAGACACAAACTCAATTTACAAAGTAATGATTGGAATGCGAGTCTTTACAGATAATCAAGTCTTAAAGGTACAATGTGAGTGGAGAGAGCGTTAAGCACAGGTTAAAGAGATGTGTATTGTCTCCAGACAGGACAGTTATTGAGATTTTGCAAGCCAAAGCAAGTAGTGGGGGTTACAGATAGTTTGACATGAACCCGGTTGAGGCCATCCTCATGTGTGCAGAACTTGGCTATCAGTTTCTGCTCAGAATGTTGCACTGTCAGAGGTGTCGTCTTTTGGATGAGATGTTAAACTGAGATTCCATCTGTCCTCAAGGTAGACGTGAAAGATCGCATGACACTATTTTGAGGAAATGCCTGAAATTCTCCCTGATGTTCTGGTTCACATTTATGTTCAACTGAAAACATTAAAACAGCTTTACTGGGCATTTATCTCGTTGCTGTTTGTAGGACCTTGTATCATGTCCCCAACATTACAGTTCTGTAAATTGGTCTAGTTAGGTGTGTATTAGCCATGCTAAATTCTCCCTCAGTGTACCCGAACAGGCACTGGAGTATGGCTGCTAGGGGATTTTCAAAGTAACTTCATTGCAGCGTTAATGTAAGCCTACTTGTGACATAAATACATAAACTAAAAACTAATATTGTTGGATCTTGCATCATTAATGCAGTTGCCTTTAATTGTGAATACATATGAAACTTCTTTATTTAAGGAGATTTAGATTGATGGCTCTTCATGTAAGAGTAAACTGCTGTTTGTGCTTTAACTAGGGATGGAACTACAGATGTCACACGGACAATGCACTTTGGCACTCCTTCCGAGTATGAGAAGGTATGTTAACCTCTTTTGTGACCACCAATGTACCATTAAGTAGTTCATGAAGCTGCTAAAATCTAGTTATTAACCAGTTAATTGAGCTACTAAAGGTGCCAGATCTGCAAGGTTATGCCTCTTGGGAAAGGCTTGGGTTGCTTTTTTTTTTGAAAAGAGGTGACTGAATGACGGTCTTTTAAATGATAAAATGTTTCAATAGAGTAGACATGGGGTGTATTTCCGATTGTGGCAAAGAGCAATCAATGCAAGATAGTCATCAAGAAATCAATTAGGAAATTACAAAGGTAATTCTTTAGTCCTTGCTGAGAATGTGGAACTCCACCATCACCGGAAGCATTTGAAATGAATAGCACTTATTTTTGATTTGATTTGTTATTGTCACATGTATTAGTATACAGTGAAAAGTATTGTTTCTTGCACACTATACAGACAGAGCATACTGTACATAGAGAAGGAAAGGAGAGAGTGCAGAATGTAGTGTTACAGTCATAGCTAGGGTGCAGAGAAAGATCAACTTATTGCAAAGTAAAGTCCATTCAAAAGTCTGACAGCAGCAGGGAAGAAACTTCTTGAGTCGGTTGGTATGTGTCCTCAGACTTTTGTATCTTTTTCCCAATGGAAGAAGGTGAAAGAGGGAATGTCCAGGATGCGTGGCGTCCTTAATTATGCTGGCTGCTTTTTTGAGGCAGCAGGAAGTGTAGACAGAGTCAATGGATGGGAGGCTGGTTTGCATGATAGACTGGGCTTCGTCACAACCCTTTATAGTTTCTTGCGGTCTTGGACAGAGCAGGAGTGATACCATGCTGTGATACAACCAGAAAGAATGCTTTCTATGGTGCATCTGTAAAGGTTGGTGAGAATCATAGTGGACATGTCATGGGAAAGTAGAGGCGTTGATGGGTTTTCTTAACTGTAACGTCGGCATGGAGGGACCAGGGCAGGTTGTTGGTAATCTGGACACCAAGAAACTTGAAGCTCTCGACCATTTCCACTTTGTCCCCATTGTAAGGAAGAGGTAGATAAGGAAGAGAAGTGAGGGATATGTTGATAGAGTTAGATGAGGAAGGATGGGAAGAAGTGCAAGTACAGCAGAAATGCCACCATAGATTGGTTGGGCTAAATGTCCAGTTTCTGGGCTGTATTCTCTCTGTAATTTTACTTAATGCTGTTTTTAACCTGAATTGATTCATACTGTGTCTATCCCTGTGCCACGACTTTAAGGACAGTTCTAGTTAGCATTATACATTTTCTTGAGACTGAGAGTAAGTAGTCTTTTCTATGGAAAGCATCAGATAGAAGATTTCTTTGTTAACATTAGTGGTTAATAAGTCGATCATTTGCATATGTGGATCTCCACCAGTGAGTCACTGGTTTGTAAAGTTAGCGGAGGATTATCAGCACTTGCATAGGTTTACATCTGTAATGAAATGGCTAGTGTAGGTGGCTGTGGCAGATTGCCACAAATATATAACCAACACAGTGGTTAGCATTGCTGCCTCACAGCACCAGGGTCCCGGGTTCAATTCTGGCCTGGGGTGATTGTCTGTGTGGAGTTTGCACGTTCTCCCGTGTCTGCGGGTGCTCCCACACTCCAGAGATGTGCAAGTTAGATTGACTGGCCATGCTAAGTTGCTCCTTAATGTCAAGGGGATTAGCAGGGTGATTACATGGTCACAGGGATAGGGCCTGGATGGGATTGTTGTCAATGCAGACACAATAGGCCGAATGGCCTCTTTCTGCATTGTTGGGATTCTTTGAGTCACTTTGAAATCATTTTTGGTCTCTGGTATTTATAGTTTCCTCTGGAGATTTTGCATGATTTAGCTTTGACCAGTTTTTGTGACAATCTGTCTTGAGAGGAATAGTGATCATCGTTGCAACAGTTTGATGATAAAACAATACATGATTGATGAGGAGGATATTCTGTATCCTGTATGTAATGTAGTTAAATGTGATTTTTTTTTAAAAGCCCTCAGATCTTTTAGAGGCTGTAAGTAAAATATATTTGTGTTGAAATATATTTTATCCGTTTTTACATGTGCTTTCTATTATCCTCAGGAGTGCTTCACTTGTGTGTTGAAGGGGCATATCTGTCTGGCTTCAACAATTTTCCCAAGCGGTACCAAAGGTAATACAGTTCATAGCCGTTTAGAAGTACTTGAGCAGTGTTGGAAAAAGAGACATGCTATCAAAACTTTTTATCTTGTACTCAAATTCCAATGGGAATGAGAGAACAATTTTTACTGCCTGAGATGAAAGTGCTGATTGATTGGCAAGTGGACTCTGGTGGAGGCATTCTCTAAACGTTTGTAGACAAATGGAACATGTTCAAATATTGCATCTTTTTCAGCTGAACACAAACATATGTAATATTAATTCCCTGGCTCGTTCACCAAGGCAATGCTTTGTGCAATGGGAGTTGACCTGCCTGGTTTGAATTTGAACAAAGTTGGGAAGTTAACTGTTCTACATTCTCCATGACAGCGCCTCCATCAGTCAGAATCCACTTGTTAACCAATCTACACTTCTTTTATTCTTTCATGGGGAATATGCATCATTGGTGAAGCTGGCAGTTGTTGCCCGTCCATAATTGCCCTTGAAGTGATTGGCATTCTAGGCCATTTCAGAGGACACTTAAGAGTCAACCACATTGCTGTGGGTCTGCAGTCACCTATAGGCCAGACCAAGTAGTGCGGCAAGTTTCCTTTCCCGAAAGACATTAGATGGGTAGATGGGTTTTGTTCTCGTGCAATATCAATTATTGTTCTCCCATTGAAAAATTCTTCTGTGCTATCCTGATACGTGCAAGAGGGAAAGCTTTGATAGCATGTCTCTTTTTTCAGTAAAGTCAATCAATGTGGTAGGAAAGAACTGTCAGTGCTTTATAATTATTCAGGTTTAGTTGGGAAGCAATATACTGATGTTATGAGCTCCCAAAACAAGACAAGACCTGAGATGCAAGATGCTGCCCCTCTCAGTTCTGTTCTTTAGCAAAGATTTCATCTATGCTTTCAACCCAAAAGACAGTCCCCCATCCTTCTGACTTACATATTCAGTTCCTCTGTCTCATAGTAAAACAGTAAGAAGTCTCACAACACCGGTTAAAGTCCAACAAGTTTACTTGATAGGAAACCCACAAGCTTTCGGGGTTTGTCCCTTCGTCAGGTGAGTGGATAGTTCTGGTCTCAAGCAGAGCATAGAAAGGCACACACAGTTTACAGGCATTGCCACATCATATTAAAATGACAGAAATAACCATGGTTAGTGGGGGTTCTTGATTGGCCTAGAAACAAGGCACTAAAGCATACATTAAACTTGGTTAGAGTTTAGCCGACGGCCAATGTACTGGGAATTGGAGTGGTAAGGCACAGAGTGGACAGTGTCATTGGATTGAGCACTGAAGTAGTCACCTTCAGAGGTTTTAATTGAAAACAGTGAAGACTGCTGAAGTAGGGTGGCATGGTGCACAGTGGTTAACACGGCAGCCTCACAGCATCAGGGTCCTGGGTTCCATTCTCGGCTTGGGTCACTGTCTGCGCGGAGTCTGCACGTTCTCCTCATTTCTGTGTGGTTTGCTTCCAGGTGCTCTGATTTCCTCCCACAGTCTGAAAAGCATGCATTAGTCATACCAAATTCTCCCTCAGTGTGTCCAAACAGGTCCTGGAGTGGGGCGACTAGGGGATTTTCACAGTAACTTCATTGCAGTGTTAATGTAAGCCTACTTGTGACAATAATAAATAAACTTTTAAAAAATGCCGTCTTATTGGGAAAGTGCAGTTGTGCTGCTTGTTCTTTTCCAAACATCATATTAGAATCTCAAATGTAAATCCTGGTGCATTCCAGATGTTCTTCACATGTTGGCATCCTTCCTGCTTTAAACCAATTGAATAGCTTCTGCGCTACAATTGACTAAGCGGCTGATTAGGCAACTGCGGTATTCATAAGCATTCATTCTGTCTCAGCTTATCTGTATCCCTCAGCACTGCAACCAGACCCTGTCATTCACATTGGCTTCCAGTTCTTTCCACACCGTTCCAAGGCACTTGGCCACCCCAAACCCACTTTCAAAGCTTTATATATTACTCCCAGTCAATTTACCAAGAGCTAGCACTGACACTGAGCTTTGAGTGTAGGTTATGTCTCTAGCTGCCTCACAAATAGGCGTCAGGAAAATGGAGGCTGCAAAAGGGAGATTAGGAGGTAGGTTGGAGATAGGTCCTGAGGAGAGGCAGAAGTTAAGTGTGGGTCTGAAATGGCTGCCAGCCACACTGCAGGACCTGTTTGGATACACTGAGGGAGAATTTAGTACAACCAATGCACATCTTTCAGACTGTGGGAGGAAATCGAAGCACCTGGAGGAAAACAGAAATGAGGAGAACGTGCAGACTCCACACAAACAGTGACCCAAGCTGAGAATGGAACCCAGGTCTCTGATGCTGTGAGGCAGCCATGTTAACCACTGTGCAACCATGCTGCCCTACTTCAGCAGTCTTCAGTGTTTTCAATTAAAACTTCTGAAGGTGACAATTTCAGGGGCAGAGACGGAGGGGGGCAGTGCACAGAAGTCCAGCCAGAGGAGAATTTGAAAAGTAGGGTGGGGAATCTTCATGGGGAAATTTACAGATGAGAACAAAGATTTAAAGACTTGTAGGACCTGGAGCCTTGTGTGAAAGTCATGGAAGTGAGACAGAGATAATATGTGGCAGAGCAATGGGAAGGTTGTAGTTTATGATGGAGTGGGGGAATAGAGAGTTTTGGAATGGTCATCCCCAGAAACAATGAAGGCATGTGTGAAGGTCTCCGTGGCACCAGGACTGTAGTGAACAACGTTGTCCAACCTGTGGCAAGTGACTTTGGTGATGAGTGGATGAAACTGAGCACAGCACAACAATCGTGAACAAAGTGATCCAACACGAGAAAGTGGTGGTGGTCAGG
Source organism: Carcharhinus amblyrhynchos (assembly GCF_965287045.1). Taxonomy (NCBI): domain Eukaryota; kingdom Metazoa; phylum Chordata; class Chondrichthyes; order Carcharhiniformes; family Carcharhinidae; genus Carcharhinus; species Carcharhinus amblyrhynchos. The sequence continues at coordinate 43,593,018 of NC_137340.1, forward strand.
AACAGTGATAGGGCTGCATGATGGAGACTTAAGACCATAGCTTCACAGAACATTCAAACTGACCAGTTCTGTCAGCTCACTGGCTGACCGCCCTTCAGAAACAACAGACTTTGAGATAGTAATAGGCCAAGTAGCTGTCTATGAATGACAGGAGCTGAATCCTAGATTCTCCACAGTGCAGAAGGAGGCCATTCAAGCCATCAAGCCTGCATTGACAACAAGCATCCAGGCCCTTTCCCCATAATTCCACATATTTATGGAGCAGCATGTTGGCACAGTGCTTCGACTCCTGGCTTGAGTCACTGTCTGTGTGGAGTTTGCATGTTCTCCCTGTGTCTTGTGGGTTTCCTCCAGGTACTCCGGTTTTCTCCCACAGTCTGAAAGATGTGCTGGTTAGGTGAGTTGGCTGTACTAAATCCTCTCTGTGTACCCGAACAGGCGCCGGAGTGTGGCGACTATGGGATTTTCACAGTAACTTCATGCACTGTTAATGTAAGCCAATTTGTGACTAATAAATAAATAAACTAAACTCCTAATCCCACTGACACTGGGGGGAAATTTAGCATGACCAATCAATCTAACCCGCATATCTTCGGACTGTGGGAGGAAATCGGAGCACTGGGAAGAAAAACACCATGCAGACACGGGGAGAACGTGCAAACTCCACACAGACGGTGACCTGAGGCTGGAATTGAACCCAGGTCCTTGGCGCTGTGAGGCAGCAGTGCTAACCACTGTGCCATCGTGCTGTCCTTCAGTGTAATGAAGTCGCAGTCAGCTGTGATTTTGAAAACTGTGGCACTGGGGCCATTCTCTTTTGCAATCTCCTGATTTTTCTTCACGTTTGCCAGTACTGTAAAGCACATAAACTAATCTTCTTTTCTGCCCTGGGAAATGTCTTATTTTCCTAATAGAATTCCACAAATGTATACTGGCTTGTTTCAAATCCTGTGGAACATAAGTGCTTTGTGATGAATTCCTGACACAGTAGTGAGGTCCAATATATAAAACTCATTTTAGTATGATCACCTCTGCTCTGCTTCTTCCTGCCAGGGCACCTACTGGACTCTTTTGCAAGAGCCACCCTTTGGGATCATGGTTTGGATTACCTGCACGGAACTGGACATGGAGTTGGATCTTTCCTCAATGTTCATGAAGGGCCTTGCAGCATCAGTTACAAAACATTGCTGGATGAGCCTCTTGAGGCTGGAATGATTCTGAGTGACGGTGAGTAAAGGGGATGTACGATGTTGAGCCGCAGTGTTGCAGATGAATGGGCAGGCTGCCAGGAGAAAAGGATATCCAACCTCCAATGCTGAGACAAGTCCACAAGGCCCCCTGACGCTGGTGATGTGTAACCTGTTTTGCAATTTCCTTGAAAACTGTTCCCGTCCGTTGTCAACACAGGTGCTTGAGTTGTCCAGAAGTACCCCAGATGACGCTGTCCAGCTTTGACAAAGGGTCATCTGGACTCGAAACATCAGCTGTTTTCTCTCCTCACAGGTATCGCAAGCCCTGCTGAGATTTTCCAGCATTTTCTTGCTGGTTTCAGATTCCAGCATCTGCAGTAATTTGCTTTTATACCCCACTGACCGTGTGCAATGGATAAGAACAATGTGCTAACCAAGCATGTACGATATACGTTATAGTGTCACACTAAATAAATAAATTAAAAAAGCAAGCCTGTAAGAAAGTGTAGTATTGGTTTCCTGTCACCAGATGCCAGTATATCATAATCTTTGTGTCGTCTATTATAGAAAAGATTCTCAGACTCCTTCTGAGGTGTAATTCTCTTGTGTCACATAGATTCCACCATGTTACACAAGTATATTTTCTGTATAAAAAATAATTATACATGTAAACATGTATATTTATTTTTGTTTTACTTACAGCTTGATTGCTACCTTCCACATTCTCTCCACCTAACATTCGCTCTTCTGCACACTCGCTCTGAGATTCACGTAATTACCCTTCCAATTTTCAAGCTTTATTCTACCTTGAGTAGTTTAAAGAAAATGCACATCCTGTAAAAACTCTCCCTCTATCTCTATCTCTCAATCATTTTTTGGCCACTACCGGCACCCTCACCCACAGGGATATCCCTCAGTATCCGAGCATAAAGTGATTCACGTGCACTCCCTCTCTGTCTCTCCCTACACTTCAGCCAAAAACCTGTGCCAACACCAGTGCTCCGAATGTGCGTGATACCAAATAAACCTGTTCGACTTTAACCTGGTGTTGTGAGACTTCTTACTGTGCCCGCCCCAGTCCAACGTTGACATCTCCCCATCATGAACACCAGGAGACCCTGGCTCTGTTCATTAGCACTAGGAGGGGGTGGGGGTGTTCCTTGATTGAAAAGACATCTCGCCCCCATTGGGCCTGTCCTGATTTTGATCAATCTAATTGCAGGTATATTTCTTGTGCAGTCTCTGATTTTTTTTTCAACAGTGTCTAAAGGGGCTGGAAACCCAGGTGTTAGTGCATTCATAGAGTACAATGGACATCCAGGGAGTGAAATTCCTCCTGTCAACATCTTTGCAAAAATGTTCGCGTTTAAAAAGTAGATTTTCTCGCAAAATAATTTTGTTTCTTTCCCTTCCCCCTCCCTTCCATGAACGAACAAAAAGGCAACTCTTCAGTCAGCAAAACGGTAATATTTTTTGAGATGCAGAGTCAAACCCGTCAGCAAAGTCTGTACTTGACAGAAATGTCAGCAATAGAGGGGTGAAAATGAGGTCTTCTTCAATCAGGAGCTGATTAATTCAGCATATTGGCATGAATAATTTCATAGTGCTTTTTTTTTCCTCCACTAAAAAATTCTAGCGTGTTAAATGCAGCATAAACTTGAAATACTTCTCATTAGTTTAATGTACTCAGCCACTTCTGGTGGCTATTTCTAATATTACTCACATTTTTGATGTTGCTGTTGTTTAATCCAGCTGAATTCTAGGAAATTTCTGGGTGTCTTCTGCCTAGCAGTTGCCCAGGTCATAACAGGTTGGCACAGTGGTTAGCATTGCTGCCTCACAGTTCCAGGGGCCTGGGTTCAATTCCTGGCTTGGGTCACTGTCTCTGTAAAGTTTGCACATTCTCCCTGTGTCTGTGTGGGTTTCCTCCACGTGCTCCGGTTTCCTCCCATAATCCAAAGATGTGTGGGTTAGGTTGATTGCCCATGCTAAATTGCCCCTTCCGGTCCTGGGGTACATAGATTAAGGGGTTAGCAGGGTAAATATGTGGGGTTAAGGGGATAGGGCCTGAGTGCAGGCTCAGTGGGCTGAATGGCCTCCTTCTGCACTGTAGGGTTTCTATGATCAGTGACTATTGTTCATTTACCTTGTTGCTGCGTTGTGAGGTGTTTGCTGTAGACCTAATGTCTGTCACTCTTCCCTACATAACAGCAGTTAATTTCATAAAGTAACTATAATGTGTGAAGTGCTCCAAGCTGCCTTTGGGAGTCTGAGACTTTTTTCTATTTGGGCTCTGGCACTTTGCCAGAAAATCAACAGAAAATGCTGCAGAAACTCAGCAGGTTCTGCAGCATCTGTGGAGAGAGAAATATGATTAACATTTTAAGTCTGTATGACTCTTCAGAGCTAAAGGGAGGGAGAAATGTGATGCATGCTATACTGTATAAGTAGGTGAGCAGCTGGAATGGATTCATTGATAACGTACAGTGCAGAAGATGGCCATTTGTGAGTTTGCACTGACCACAATCCCTCCCCAGGCCCTCTCCCCGTAAGCCCCACTTACTTTACCCTATTAGTCCCCCTGACACTAAGTGGCAAGTTAGCGTGGCCAGTCAACCTAACCTGCACACCTTTGGACTGTGGGAGGAAACCAGAGAAAACCCACACAGACACGGGGAGAATGTGCAAACTCCACACAGACAGTGACCCAAGCCAGGAATTGAACCTGGCCCTTAGCGCTGTGAGGCGGCAGCAGCAGTACAGTAGAAAGTCAGTAATGGAGACATTGCAACAAAGATGTGTAGATCATGAGGCAGAGGAACTGTGGCAGTGTGACAGACCAGAGAAGGTGCTTAAAATGGCATAAAGGCAAGATATCAGAATGCATTAATAGGAGAACAAAGGTGAGTGCTCAGTGAATACAAAACCAAGAAACAAGTGACAGATGGCCCAGTGGGGGATGGAGATTTTACATTGGGACCAAAAAATGTTTTGGATATTAACAACCAAGGGTCATGATGGAGGAAAAATGTCACAGTCTAAAGTTGTATAACTCGATGTTGAGTCTGAAGGGCTGTAATGTGGCTAATCAGAAGTTGAGGTGCTGCTCCTCCAGCTTGCATTGGGCTTCACTGGAACATTGCAACAGGCCACAGATTGACATGTGGGCAAGAGAATCAGATGCAGGGTTGAAATGACAAGTGACAGAAGGTCATGTTTGCGGACTGAATGAAAGTGTTCCACAAAGGGGTCACCCAGTCTGCATTTAGTCTCCCTAATGTAGAGTGGACTGCACTGGAAACAGCAAATTCAGTAGACCAGATTGAAAGAGGTGCAAACGATATGTTGCTGAATGGAGTGTTTGGGGCTTTGAACAGGTGGGAGGGAGAGGGTAAAGGGTTACACCATCTGCAATTCCAAGGGAAGGTGGCATGGGAAGGGGATGAGAAGCTGGGGGTGATTGGGGAGTGGTCCCTATGGAATGCTGACCGGAAGGGTGAGGGGAATATTTGTGGTGTTTTGTGGTGGCATCGTGCTGGAGATGGTGGAACTAGCAGAGGTTAATCCTGTCCTCGCCTTCCACCTCACCAGCCTCTGCGTTTAAAGGATCATCGTGACTCTGCTCCAACTGCATCACCTCCTTTGACACAGTATAAAATCCATCACATTTCTCCCTCTGTCTAGCTCTCAAGAATGGTCATAGGGACTCGAAAGGTTAACTGTTACACTTTCGATCGATGCTGTCAGACCTGCTGAGTTTATCCGGCATTTCCTGTTTTTGTTTCAGATTTCCAGCATCCGTAGTATTTTGCTTTTAGTAAGTCTGCATTGCAGAGTGTGGATGTATTCACAAACAGATTAAGTAAGCAATATAGTCAACTGTACAATAACAAATTTCAGCAACTTACACCATCTATCTCTGTTAATAATCCTTATGACAAACACTTTCATATCTTGTTGGAGGGCACAGTGAATGCATACGAAAAAATATTAAATGAAATATATTGCTTTGCACACAAGATGGAGGTTAATATTTTCCAATGGCAACTTTGTAATTTATAGTTTTGATACCTTCTCACCGTCACTTCCTTGCTCTCCTTGGGCCACATTGAGACTTGTGGGATCTACTGTCTCTTGTATATAATTTGTGTTTAATTATATGCAGGTGGAGAGCAGTAATTGTGGGCTTCACAAGCACATTTAGAGAGACACCTAACTGTGGCGCAGTTGGAGTTAGGCAGTCCTACTTTGTAATGTTTCACAATCTCAACAAATGTTAGACTGAGACAGGTTTCCAGAATCTGTTATTGAATACAGGAGTTGGAACGTCTTGTTGAAGAAGACATTGGTAAGGCCACATGTGGAATTTTGGTCAGCCTATTATAGAAAGGATATTATTAAATTAGAAAGAGTGCAGAAATGATTTACTAGGATGCTACTGGGACTTGATGGATTGAGTTATAAGGAGAGGCTGAATAGACTGGGACTTTTTTCTCTGGAGCATAGGAGGCTGAGGGGTGATGTTATAGAGGCCTATAAAATAATGAGGGGCTTAAGACAAGGTAGATAGTCAATATCTTTTCCCAAAGGTAGGGGAGTCTAAAACTAGAGAGCATAGATTTGAGGTGAGAGGGGAGAGATACAAAAGTGTTCAGAGGGGTAATTTTTTCACACAACGGGTGGAGTGTCTGGAACAAGCTGCCACAGGTAGTAGTAGAGGTGGGTAAAATTTAACTTTAAAAAGCACTTAGATAGTTACATGGGTACTAGGGGTGCAGAGGGAAATGGGCCAAATGCAGGCAATTGAGATTAGCTTGGGGGTTTAAAAAAAGTGTGGCATGGACAAGTTGGGCAGAAGGGCCTGTTTCCCTGCTGTAAACCTTGATGACCTCTATGATCTGCCATATTTTGCTTTTATGTTAGATTGAGTGAAGATTGACTCCAGCTCTATCTTTGTTGACTATGACGTCTGCTGCTTAGTTCTGTTATATTGGGGGTTGGTTAGCTCAGTTGGCTGCAGAGCAATGCCAACAATGTGGGTTCAGTTCTCGTACCAGCTGCAGTTATTTGTGAAGTCCCCGCTTTCTCAACCTTGATCCTTGCCAGAAGTGTGGTGACCCTTGGCCTAAATCACCACAAGTCAGCTATGGCCATTTTCAGTCCTATTATAAAATAATCACAAAAGGGGATTTGGAGCAGCCCTGGGATTATCTTTCTAATAAGTTTATATTCTCCACTGTTCTTTCTGTTTATCTTTAGCTTCTGTTTTCTATCTCTTTCTATAACCAGGCGGGTTATTTGATTTATTATTGCCTCATGTATTGGAAATTATTGTTTCTCGCGCGTCATACAGACAAAACGTACTGTTCATAGAAAACATAGGGAGAAGGAAAGGAGAGGGTGCAGAATATAGTGTTGCAGCCACAGCTAGGGTGTAGTGAAAGATCAGATTAATACAAGGGAGGTCCATTCTAAAGTCTGATGGCAGCTGGGAAGAGACTGTTCAGGAGTTGGTTGGTACATGATCTCAGACTTTTTCCCAGGCATACCAATTTGTAGTTACTATCAGAGAAATCCTGACTTGAAGGAGTATATTTTACTGCTCTTGCAAACCTTTCCTTCTCTAAGATATGGAATAGTTGGGGGCTCGCATGTTTTAATGTCTTTTCAATCCAGCGCCAGATTAAGCTCTTGGAGGCTGAGTCACGGAGTTTTGACATTCAATGTCGATAATATATTCTACTTTATGACATGGCACAACTTTGCAAATTAATAGTATGTTGCAGAGTGATGCATTAATGTACCAAAGACATGGGAGAAAATTTAATACAAATGGTGAACTGTTAATGCAGCAGACATCAAAAACCAGTCTGTTCCCAGTTTTTTTGCATTTCATTCCTTTCCCCAGCTAGATACCACTGATTGCTTAATTATATGAGCAATAATGATTAAAATTCATGTTACAGAAGGAATCCTATCATAGGAAGGAGTGCTTTGAAAAGACCAGAATGTATAGCTCAGTAAGACCTAAAAAAACCGTTTCATTGTTATCAAAGCTAATAGTGAGGAAATGAGACAACACATTAAAAATGAATTAGCAACACTCCTTTTGCACTTCATGCAGTAATAGCCATCTGACATAACTAATGGGTACAGTGTTTTGATATCTGTAGGACATTAACTGATAAATCTCTCTTTATTTTTAGAGCCTGGCTATTATGAAGATGGCAGTTTTGGAGTACGGATTGAAAGCATTATGCTTGTAGTTCCTGTGAAAACCAAGGTAGATTATCAGCTCCTGTATTTCCTTCTCATTTCATACTTTGCAAATGTGGATCCTAACTCGAATCCTGTTGACTGGACTCTTCATCCCTTCTGGATGTTAGCCAAGTCTATTTAATCCCCTTGGTAGGATCTGCCTTTTTCTAAAAAAAACTTGGAATGTGTTCAATTGCAGTCAAGAATGAAGGTGTTGGGGAAAGAGAGCATCTTGCTCTGTTTGATGTTGCACTCCCATTAAGCAGCTTTCGTTCAGCTGCAGCCTGGGTTGCATACAGGTCACCTCGCACTGTTTCATATTTCCATTTCCTGCAGCTGCCATCTGTATGACTCCTGAAGTTGATAGCTTACTTAATGCAAGGATTGTTTTGACCGGTTTAGTCTTGCAGTCCTACTTGCAGAGGAAATAGCTCTGAGGCTGCCCAAGCTTTCTCTTGGGTGAGTTAAAAGAGAGCCTTTTGTCTGTAATTGGACTGAGTAGATTTGAAATAGAAATAGGATCCCTCCAGTGCAGAAGAAAGCCAATTAGCCCATCGAGTCTGCACGACAACAAACCCACCGCAGCTCCTTTCCCCACACCCCACACGTTTATCTCGCCAATCTCCCCTACCTACACATCCTGGGAAACTATGGGCAATTTAGCATGGCCACTCAACCTAACCCGCACATCCTTAGACTGTGGGAGGAAACTTGAGCCCCAGAGGAAGCCCATGCAGACACAGGGAGAATGTGCAAACTCTACACAGACAGTGACCCAAGCTGGGAATCGAACCCAGGCCCCTAGAGCTGTGAGGCAGCAGTTCTAACCACTGTGCCACCATGCTGTTGAACTCAGCGTAAGAAAGGTGAACTAGCACACCGAATCCCCCAGTCTCTTAAAACAAGATTTGGGGTAAATTTTACGATCCTGTCTGCCGCGGGTAGGATGGACAATTAAAAGTTCCGTACACCTCTGGTAGGAATATTTGGTTCTTAGGTGGGGCTGAAAAATCCTGCCCTATGAACCCATTAAACTTGACAAAAAGAGCAGAAAACTCATTCTTGATCCTGTCTCTTCTAAAATGAATTACGTTGTGATGGGTCCCACAATATTCTAATTAAATATTTTAACCACCTGATTAGACCAATTATGGTTCTTGCTAAACTAGATACTCTCTCAGTGAGAGTCCATAATAGGACAATCACATGTACCTGAGTATAGAAGATGTATAGTACCGAATCCAAAGTTTTACAGTTTATTTAATAGTGTCACAGGTCGCTTACATTAGCACTGCGATGAAGTTACTGTGAAAATCCCCTAGTCGCTGCACTCCAGCCCCTGTTCGAGTGCAGTGAGGAAGAATTTAGCATGGCCAGTGCATCTAACCAGCAGCTCTTTCAGCCTGTGGGAGGAAGCCAGAGCACCTGGAGGAAACCCATGCAGACATGGGGAGAACGTGCAGACTCCACACAGACAGTGACCCAAGCCGGGAATTGAACTCGGGTCCCTGGCGCTGTGAGGCAGCACTGCTAACCATGGTGCTGCCCTTAAGTTAACTGTGCTTCCAATTTCATGAGCAGCATTCCTTCCACAGACCAGTATTTTGCATTCGAACAAAGTCTGCAACAACAGCTTTGATCTATGTTAGGCAATGAACCAGATCTTGGTGTATAAATAGCAGTAAAGCCATCAGCGCTCACCATTACTTAACAGCACATTTTACAGCAACCCCTGGTGACTGCTTGTGTGCAATTAAACATGGAAATTGGGAAGTTTCTGTCCAAGTTTCCCTGCTGCTCCAGTAGCCTCAATCCCACAGTAGACTTTGAATTGAAATGCACGTCCCATTCCTTCAGCTTTTAATTAAGTTTTTTTTTGCTCTTGTCTTTTTATCTCTCTACTCAATCCTGGTTTTCTTTCCTTCCCTTTGCTTTTTGTATGATTTGACATTGAATTAAGTATTCAAACTGAAACGTTCCAGTTCAGACTTTATCTGACTGTGTAAGGATTCTTCAGTCTAATCGGTTAAGGACATACCCAGTTGCTTGCTCTGTTCTGACAGGTCCCCTGTAAAAGCTGGCATGTTGAAATGGTTCTTGAATCACAGCAAGTTCCAACACAAAAACCCAAGACTCTGGTTAAATGCAATGAATGATTGGTGCTGTTTGTTTACTGCTGATTCTGAAATCTGACCCAATAACATTTTGCTACCATGCAGCGTTCTCTGAATGAATCAGAGACCTCTGGCACATGTTAGGGGGTTGGACCAGAATCCCAAATTGCAAAAGGAAGCTAGACTAGACCCTAACAATTTTTTATTTTTGCATAAATGTAAAGATAGGATGCTTCATTCCAAGAGTAAATCTGCTGACAAATTAGAGGTCTTTTATAGTAAAACAAACCCTATTTAGTAACACAGTTTAAATATAACTCTACCAAAATGAAGCTGCTTAACTTTTAAGAGTTGAACAATAGTTTAAAAAATGAAATTTTCATTTTTGACATATCAGTGTTCCAGTTCGAAATAAGCCTCATTACTGCATAGATTAAATCTATTTTTTAAGTAACTACAGTTACCAACGCAAGCATTCTTGCTTTAATATTTGTTAATCACCTTGGAGCTTTCAAAGAGATTTTGAGTTTCAGAGCAGCTTGCAGACTTCTGTCTTTAAACAAACCCTAGCCAGAATTGAGAGCTGTTTCTCTGCTATAAACCTAGCTCCTCCCATTAGTAACATTATCACATGACCCATCAAATCAATCTAATTAAAAACCCCAGGGAAAATTTTCATCTATAAACAAAAATCCATTAACTCTCTCCTAAGTAAAGTCTACATGGCTAAAATGAGTGATTATCCTGCTTTCCCAGATTCTGAGCTGCATTCCCTCCGCATAAACTGACTGTAGCCAAAAAAAAACTGAATTTTAAAACATTCCCTTAAACATAAAAATAAATCTATAGCAGCCAGTAACAACACACACAAGAAGTGCAAATTGATTTTAATTGTTGTAAAAGGGTTAAAAATACCTGCAATTACACACAAAGAACCCTGCAGTGAAGCTCATAGCGTTGTTGTTGAATTGAGCATTGTGGGCTAGAATGACCTACCTGTTGTCATTAACTTGTGTGGCCTCATGAATTACTTCAGGTTGTCCACTTTCCAGTAATTTGACATGCTCCGATTGAATCCGTTTTATTTTTCCAAGCATTTATCATTGCACCTTACGTAGCAAGCACAGTCACACAATTACCCTTTGCTCTATACCCAGTACAGAAGATACAATAGATTAATTCTAACCTCAGTATTTTTAAAACACTTTATAGGGGTTACTGTAAAATAGGTCAGCAGATATGTTTCTAAAGCCATTTGGAGGAATGATGAGACAAGACAGTGGGATTGAGGCTTGGTAGAAGTCAAAAAATATTATTTTCAGACTACATGTTTCAAGGCTTTTCAGCAAATGTTATCTAGGTGTGCGCCTGTGTTAAATTTCCCAATGCAACTAAATCTGAGATTTATTGTGCCTGAATTTAACCTTCGATTAAATAGCAAAACAATTAGTGACCTCCATTATTTGTTGATTGATTTTAAAATGGTTTGAAAACGATGATTTTGTAGCTATAAAGACAAAACATAAGGCAAAAATTACATATGCAAAACAAGAAATTCATGGAATCATAGAATCCCTACAGTGCAGTAGAAGACCATTCGGCTCATCGAGTCTGCACCAATTCTCCAACAGAACATCTTACCCAGGTCCTATCCCCATAACCCCACATATTTATCCTGCTAATTACCCTAACCAATACATCTTTGGACACTAAGACACAATTTAGCATGGCCAGAAAACCTAATCTGCCTATCTTTGGACTGCAGGAGGATACTGGAGCACCTGGGGGAAACCCACGCACCCATGGGGAGAATGTGCAAACTGCACACAGACAATCACCCAAGGCTGGTCCCTGGAGCTGTGAGGCAGCAGTGCTTACTACTGTGGAATACTTTGTATTGCAGATGCATTGGATAATTATAAATGACCAAATGAGCAAAATTCAACCTCATTCTTGCTTTGTACACCTCACTAATCTCACGCTGTAGGATAGGGCATCACCAAAACCACTAATAAACATTCTGTTCCTCATTACTGACTATCATCACACACTCGCAGTGAGGAGCAAACATCCAAGGTTGGAATTGAATCTGGGTCCCTGGAACTATGAGTCAGCATTGCTAACCACTGTACCACTATGCCGCCCATATTACATGTTTTCTTTTAAAGAATTGGTATAATTGTGGCCCAGTGCGAAGCTGGAGCCTATCTGACCCCCAAGAAGTTGAACAAAAGAAACAAAAATTGCCATTTTCATTTTAGTTAGTTAATTTTGATTTAAATCATCGTGATCCACTTTCTTTTGTTGCATTTGCTCCCTCTCCTGGAGACAGTGGCAGGTTACTCATGCAAACTCCAAAATCACTGTTAGTTTTCCACTGTCTTACACAAGAGGTGCCTCGGCCAGTGTTAGGTGGACCGCGGAAGGCAAAACTTCATGTAGATGCACACAAACCCCATGGTGTAGGCTTCCAATGACTGCTCACTGGGTATGGCTAAAAATTCAGATTGAAATTGAGGCGCTCCTACGCTGTGTGTCTGAATGCCGTGCAAATGTAATTGGGCGCTGAGCAATTATCTCATTGATTTGAAACTGTTTCTTTTGACTGATATTTATCAAATCATGCAACATTCCAGTGCAGATCTTTTACAATCTGTCCTGGGTATTGTAGATAGCACAGTGGTTAGCACTTCTGCCACACAGTGCCAGGTTCCCAGGTTCAATTCCTGGTTTGGATCATGGTCTCTGTGGAGTTTGCATGTTCTCCCCGTGTCTGCGTGGGTTTCCTCCAGGTGCTCAGGTATCCTCCCACATTCTGAAAGATGTGCTGGTTAGGTGCATTGACCCGAACAGGCACCAGAATGTGGTAACTAGGGGAATTCACAGCAACTTAACTGCAGTGTTAATGTAAGCCTTACTTGTGACTAATAAATAAACTTTAAAATACTCTTGTATGAAATCGGCCAAAAACATTTCAGCGCAGATATTCAATGCAATTTTATTCGCAGATTATTAACATTGTGGAAGTAGCAATAGCTTTAATATGGACCCTTTCAGGATACTGGTGTCTGAAAGACTGGATTTCAGTCGTACCTTTCAACCACCATAGGTTGCAATCTGTTCTCCCTAAGATACCCGTCAGCTGACCAATTTATTTGTTATGAGCCATTTATTTTGCCTCAACTATCACTGTTTGGGGAGGACATGTTGTTCATGTTTTCCTCGGTTATTACCCGACCAAAGTAATTGTAATTTTAAGTGTTGTCTGCTCATGCCCCAATTTCTAACCTCTCTGCACTCGGTAATGACTTTAATGAGGCCCTTGATGTGAGCCTGTTAGAATATGAGCTCCCTGATTGAGACAGTAATGGCATTCCCAATTAGAGAACTCTGCAGGTGTATAAAACGTGGAGTGTCAGGGTTACTAGCACTCCGGCTTTATACTCTGTATGGGTAAGTACCTATCTGCGTGTGGCCGACTTTGTAAAATAAATCTAAATTTGTGAAGGGACACTGGCTTCGGAGGAGTGATTTCGCGTTTCTTTTATAATATTTGCCTCTGGGTGTCGTCTTACCATTGAATGTGTGACAAAAATATCATGTTTTGCACTGATGCTTTTTTTTCTGTCAATAAAATAAGAAAAGCCCAGAATATTGGAAATTTCAAAATATTGAAAATAATTGCTGGATATAAGTTGCTGGGAATGCACAGCAGTAAAGTGGGAAATAGACTGATGTTCCAGATACTGTAGTTCACTGGGTTAATTCTGTCAATTCCATTCTGTATCTTTCTCTCTCAGTGTAACATTGCATGCATTTCCCACAGTCTGTTCTTTGGTAGTCCTACATTAAAGATCAGAATGGTGGTGCTGGAATGGCACAGTGGTTAGCACTGCTGCCTCGCTGTACCAGAGACCCGGGTTCAATTCCTGGCTTGGGTCACTGTCTGTGTGAAGTTTGCACATTCTCCCCATGTCTGCGTGGGTTTCCTTTGTGTGCTCCAGTTTCCTCCCACACTCCAAAGATGTACGGGTTAGGTTGATCGGCTATGCAAAATTGTCCCTTTGTGTCAGGGGATTAGTAAGGTAAATAGGTAGGGTTATGGGGATAGGGCCTGGGTGGGATTGTGATCAGTACGGGCTCAGTGGGCAAATGGCCTCCTTCTGCATTGTTGGGATTCTATGAATCTATGGAATAAAGTTCTTACAAAGACTCCAGTGTTCCTCCTCATAAAATAGTGAACTTGTAATCAAAAGGTTTGCTACCAGAGTGTAATTATTCCGCTATCTCTTCCCTCACCTGTCCTCTAATTTGTGTTCAAAATGTAACTGGTTAGAATGGAAGGGTTTTGTTAAAGTCTTTATGGATCGCTTGTCAACCTGTATTGTGAGAGGAAATATCTGATGGCCACCTGAATCAGCCAAAGGTACTTATTTCTGAGTAAAATTCCGAGACTTTTGTTCAAAGTGTATTCCTGTGCTGTGAATGCCGATTGATGACGTGGGATTGGCTTTCCTGCTTCCCAAGGTCAAATGACCCAGTTTTCCCACTTTCATTCACACTGTTCACAGAAGAAGCCTGGTGACTTGCTGAGGGCCCCAGTACTGACTGCCATCATCAGGAAAGATAGAAAGAGCTAGAAAGGGGAAGACTGTAGCCCATCTGGTTTGCCTTCTGTCGTTCTGGTGATACACAATAAAAATTAAGTTTCTGCTGATCGTAGTAATCAGTCTCTATTGAACTGTTACAGACTCTACACGAAGAAAACCCCAGTGATGGAAAGCTTTGAGAGCAATAGGCCCAATGTCACGTGCTCGTCCCAAGCTGGGTACACTTACCATAACATGCCAAAGATTACTCGGACTCTGTCCCCAAAATATTATTTTCTGACAGAAATTTATCTAATTTTTGTTTGAAATAATTAATGCTAACTTCTTTTGCTGTCTCCTTAGGGAGCTTGTTCCATTGGTTGACCACTTGCTCACTGAGATAATGTTTTCACGGATTGCATTAGTCTCTCACTCGAGCAGCAAAGGGAAAACTCGGAGAATAACATTAAGAATATTTGCCTTTGTTCAGCATTAACCTGGCCTTCTGCTCAGCACCCTTTGACCTCACTGAGATCTGCACTTGCTATCACGGTGCTACAGTTATTTCAGCAATGATTTGTTACTTAAAGCTAGTCAGGAAACCTAGAGACTCTGGCTGCCAGCATCTCGTACTCAGCATTCAATTAATTTAATGTGGCAGATATGTCGTAAGTGCAACTAATATCAAAGATGAATCAGTCACTTGAATTTACTTGTAGGTAAATGCAACAAAAGTATATTCTATGCAGGTATCATAATGGCTGGAATCTTGTCATGCAATGAGTTTAGTGATCTCTCGTGGAGTTGGGATTAATAGGAGGATATTTAGAGCTTATTCAAAGATTTAACAAAGGCTAATATGATTTGTATTTAGGTGTCTACAACATCGTTTCAGCTTGATATATTCTATTCTTATTGGCCAGGCGAGATGGAGTGAACTGGTTCCTCTCAATTCCTTGGTTTATCACAACAAAGATTTAAGTTTCTTTTTCGCGAAGATATGCCGTTTCCAAACCCAAAAATATTCAACCGTTTACGTGCTGATCAATAAGGAGCCGATTTTCTTTTGCGTTAAAGAAAGAACAAATTTATAATTGACCAGTAAACCTGAGAAAAAAGATAGTGACATCTCACACAGGCATCAGAAGTAAGGGAAGATAGATTCCAATTTAAAAAAAAGATAAATGGTTAAGTGTCTTTTGATTTTCCTTGAGGCAATTTTAAATGTTGCATCTGATTTAGGTTGGCTGTTTCCTTTGGTGTGATTAGATGTAAAAGGTGTTTCAATCATTGCGAGATCTCAGTTCACTAGTTAGTTTCTGGTAATTGACTTCTCAAGTCGGGTGATTCACACTTTTTCCAAAAGGGAGGAAAAGAACACAGCATTTTGGCCTGTTTCCTCAGCTGAAAACTTTCTTGATACTTACAGATTCCTTGCAGTGGCTGGCAGTTTGTCTGTTATACTTCACCCATTGTGTATTTCCAAGGAGTTTTGGATCAGTCTGTCTGTGGCAGCCATTGTTTCAACATCCATCACTTTGCATTTTAATGTCTCTTCCTTAGCCAGTGATGAGGTTTGATGAATGTTTGACTTGTAGGAAATATCCCCTCAGAGTGATCTCCTTGCTTTTTCACCTTTACTTTGAAAGGTGGCCTTGAATTTTTAAATAATTTATTCTGTCTCATTTCAAAATGCAAAGTTTGGATTGTAATTCCACACTTAAACTTTCTAGAAACATGATCAACTGATATTGACAGATGTCATGTAACTTGTGGCAGCCATCCTTAATTAGTGTATTTTCTTACCTTTAAAAATGTGCTTTTTTCAAACAGCTTAGTACATGTTTGGCCAGCTGATGAAATTACAGATTTATTACTCAAATCACGTCATTGTGACATTGGGTAATTGACACTACCTGTTCTTGAACCTGTCTTTTATCGCTTCGGTTATGTGCTAACAGAAATTTTGGAACAGTAAGCTTTGTGTGCGATCATGGACAAGACATATTAACTCTTGCTTTTTTTTGTTTAGTACCGATATCTGAATAAGGAGAGCCTGAGTTTTGAAGCATTGACACTAGTTCCAATTCAAACCAAAATGATCAACATTGAGTTACTCACAAAAAAAGAGGTGAGATTACATTATAATTGTTAGAAATGAACAAAGAGGAGGTTCTACCTCCCATTATGCATCTTGTTATGAAACAATTGCTTGTCAAATGGCAGTGGTTGACACTTGTAATGTATGCCCATCGTGGAGGCTGTGCAGTCATGTTCATAATACTACAGCAGTCAGATGTTGCCATTCCAACAGAATATGGTTCCTTTCTGGAGTGCTGGCGTGAAAACTGAATCCTGCAAAGCGCTGTTTTGGCCTTAGTTAACACCAATAACCTGCACTTACAAAACACCAATGTAGAAAAACATTCCAAAGTGCCTCATGAGCTTTATCACAAGCACTGAGTAACTCTCCTCCTCCTGCCTCCGCAAAGCTTGTCCACCTTCTACAAGGCACATGTCAGGAGTGTGGTTGAATGCTCTCCATTCCCCTGCACCAGTCAACACAGGAAGCTCAACATTATCCAGAAAAAAGCACCCCCGATTGATTGCTATCACATCCACCACTTTGAACATTTGCTTCCTCCACCACTAGCACGCAGTGGCAGCAGTTTTTACCATCTCTAAGATGTACTGTGGAAACTCGCCGTTCTGCTTCAACAACACCTTCCAAACTGGCAACCTCTGGATCTAAAATAACAAGTTAAGGTTTATTTATTATTAGTCACAAGTAGGCATTAACACTCCAATGAGGTTACTGTGAAAATCCCCTGGTTGCCACACTCTGGCGCCTGTTCGGATACACAGAGAGAATTTAGCATGGCCAATGCACCTAACCAGTCTGTCTGTCGGACTGTGGGAGAAAACCGGAGCAGCCAGAGGAAACCCACACAGACACGGGGAGAATGTACAGACTCCGCACAGACATGATCCAAACAGGGAATCGAACCTGGGTCCCTGGTGCTATGAGGCAGCAGTGTTACAAGAGTGGCATGACCACTAACTGCAAGTTCCCTAGTGATTCACACCCCATCCTGATCCTTGGAAATATATCGCCGTTCCTTCATTGTCTCTGGGTCAAAATCTGAAGCTCCCTCTGTAACAGCATTGTGGGTTAGCTACACCACATGAACTGTAGCGGTTCAAGCAGGCAGCTCACTACCATCTTCTCGAGGGCAACTAGGGTTGGGCAATAAATGCTCTCCTTGCCAGCAACACTCGCATCCTACGAATGAATAAGAACCAGTAATCAAATCTGATACTGAGCCATGAGACACATCAAATTTGGATGAAAAAATAGGTTTTAAAGAATGCCTTAAAGAGGGAGAGAATTAAAGAAAGAATTCTGTAGCCTGGGTCTGAGACTGCTGGAGACATGGCTGCCATTGGTGGAGAAATTAAAATCGTGGATGCCAAAATTGAGGAGTGCAGAGATTTTGGAGACTTGCAGGGGTAGAGGAGACTACAGTAATTAGACCAATGAGGCAACAGAGAGAATTGAAAATGAAGATGAGTGTTTGAAAATGATGGCATTGCCGCACTGAGTGCCATGAGTGATTGTGAGCACATTTGGGCTAGAGGAACAGGACTTGATGTGTATGGGGATACTGGCAACTGGCTCAAGTTCCTGAAGGGTGACCAGGAGAGCATTGGAATAGTCACGTCTTGAGGTTGTTTGGGTGGCATAATGGCACAGTGGTTAGCACTGCTGCCTCACAGTGCCAAGGACTCGGGTTCGATTGTCGGCTTGTGTCACTGTCTGTGTGAAGTTTGCACATTCTCCTCTTGTCTGTTTTCTCCAGGTGCACTGGCTTCTTCCCGCAGTCCAAAAATGTGCGGGTTAGGTTGATTGGCCATGTTAAATTGATCCATAATGGCAGGGGGACTAGCAGGATAAATAAGTGGGGATTGTGGTTGGTGCAGACTTGATGGGCCGAATGGCCTCCTTCTGCACTGTGGGCTTTCTGATGATTATGTAACAATGAGGGTTCAGCAGCAGATAAGATGAAGCAGGAATGGAGTCAGGCACTACAACAGAGGTGGAAGTAGATAATCTTCTGTGCTCATCTTGGGGATGTTAATGTTAAGGCGTAACATGTTACAGTTGAGTTTTCAACGCCTGGTTCGGCAATGGGAAGTTGCCTAGGGAAGGAATAGAATTGGTGACCAGGGCACAAAGTTTGTTGCAGTGACGAAGTGACAAAGCTTTGAGCTGAAATAATCCAGTTTTGGGCAGGTTCAGTAATTTGGGTGCCCAGAGATCGCTGGCAAGTTTAGAGCATATGGAGATTTTAAATAGTTGATTAAAATTACTTTTAAAGCTTATTTTCAGTCTATGAAAATTCATGAAGTAGATCCCACTTCTAAACTGAACTGAGAGATAAAATGAATAAGATAGAAGGAAAGTGATTTAAAATTCTTTAGAAATGGAGGTATTGGACAGATTGATTTATCCTAGTTTAAGAAAATGACGGAGAATGAGAGGGTGACAGGACCAGTACATACAAAGAGCTTAACTTGTAGATTTTTATCTTCCTAAAATAGCATTCCAGATTTTGAGAGAGAAATAATTGGATTAAAGAGAGTCTTAATATTGCTCCCTGCAATGCATTTGAGCAGGTGTGCAAGTTTGCAATTTCAGATTCATCCCCCGTAATGTGTGCGCGACTGTTCGACATAAAGTGTACGCACTGTGGATGCATATATGATTAGGGCAATTATAGATACATCAGACACCCATTAGAGTGTGGGAGGCCCATCTGGCTTTGTGCTCACACCCACTGAAATTTCATACCCCACGCACCATAGTGTGTGTTTTCATTTCTCAGTTGTCTCGGGCATTGGCTTCTGCTGGTGCTTCCAACGGATCTCCAGCGATGCAATCACTCAGCAGCTTTGTTTGTTATGGTTTAATTGCTGTGATGAATAACGTCACCTTTATCAATGTCCTTCAGCGCGATTGGATCAACCTCTATCACAAGTGTTGCAGAGAAGTGATTGGAGCAGAACTGGAGAAGCAGGGAAGACCGGATGCTCTGCAGTGGCTCCTCAAGGAAACACAGCCAATCGCTGATTAACAAAAGGAAGTCTGTCGACTAAAGGAAACACGTTTGTTTATCATGCACAATAATGCCTATCATCTTGGCAGAGAACAGAACACCTTCAATATAATGACTGAAACTGCAATGATGTCCCTTCAGATTTAGTGTGTAATTGCTACAGATAAAATATTTAACAGTATGCTATTACTTTGTACTTGGAGGAGGAATTTCTTTAGCCAGAGGGTGGTGAATCTGGAACTCATGGTAAAAGGCCTCACAACACTATGTTAAAGTCCAACAGGTTTATTTGGAATCACGAGCACTGCTCCTTCATCAGGTGAGGATGCAGTTGACTGGACACACATTGTTCAATTTCTCTGGAGGTCTTTGTGGGAGCTATCTGTCTGCTTGCTACAGAATCATTATCATAGAATCCCTACAGTGTAGGAAGAGGCAATTCAGCCCATCGAGTCTGCACCAACTTTCTGACAGAGTATCTTACCCAGGCCCTCTTCCCTGGCCTATCCCCATAATCCCACATTTAGCATGGCTAATTAATTTAACTTACACATCTTGGGACACTAAGGGGCAATTTAGCATAGCCAGTCCACCTAACCTGCACGCCTTTGGAGTGTGGGAGCAGCGCTCTGAGAGCTTCTGATTCCAAATAAACATATTGGACTTTAACCTGGTGTTGTGAGACTTCTTACCATGCCCACCCCACCCCAGTCCAACGCTGACATCTCCACATTGTGGAACTCATTGCCACAGAAAGGTGTGGAGGCCAGGTCAATGAGTGTCTTCAAGATAGAGATAGATAGGTTCTTGATCAATAAGGGGATCGAGGGTTATGGGGAAAGGCAGGAGAATGGGGATGAGAATGATATCAGCCATGATTGAATGGCAGAACAGATTTGATGGGCCGAATGGCCTAATTCTGCTCCTATGTCTTATGGTAATTTAATATTCTATAGCATTGTAATTTAGATTAATTCTTGGCCTGCTGTCTTTATATGATGAAATAAATTTTTCTTTAAAGGTGTTTTTCATCAACTGTTTTGACTGCTTTACCGCTTGGAGGATATTTTGTCCATAAAGATTATTGCTTCAGTAAAGTTTTCTCTCTCGTTATCCAGTGTTTGAATATAGTCAGTTTTTAAGCTCACCCACCCAAACTTACGTAGCGCCTTTAACATAGTAAAATCTTCCAAGGCACTTCACAGGAACAAATTGGAGAGTGCATACATCGCGAAGAATTGTAGAGAGAGATTTGTTTTATAAATTGAAGGATGTTTGCCCTCCATCTCTGTGATTACTTTCAGCCCTACAACCCTTTGAGATCACTGCGCTTCTCCACTTTGCTCCTGTGAACTGTCTCGGAACACTTTACTGTGTTAAAGGCGCTTCATAAAGGTAAATTGTTGTTGTTGTGGGTGAGCTGAAAAACTGGCCAAATTCAAACAGTGGATAACTTTGAAAGGCAGCTTTGCTGCAAGAGTAATCTTCATGAATGATTGAATCTGTTGGAAATATGAAAACATTTTGATTTACGGTGACAGGCATCTTGTCCAGAAATGTTTGAAGTCCAGAAGTGCTAATGAGCGCAGATACCCAGAGGAGCTGTTGCATTACTTTTGTTAACTTGCCATATTTACACAAAAATCCCCCCTGAGCTTGTAAGCTTAAGAAACTCCAGTGCTACAGAAGTGCAGTTGACTGGATACATTGTTCAATTTCTCTGGAGGTCTTTGTGGGAGCTATCTGTCTGCTCGCTATATAAGCATTATCATAGAATCCCTATAGTGTAGGAAGAGGCAATTCAGCCCATCGAGTCTGCACCAACTTTCTGACAGAGTATCTTACCCAGGTCCTCTTCCCTGGCCTATCGCCGTAATCCCACATTTAGCATGGCTAATTAATTTAACCCACATCTTGGGACACTAAGGGGCAATTTAGCATAGCCAATCCATCTAGCCTGCACATCTTTGGAGTGTGGGAGGAAACCGGAGCACCTGGAGAAAAGCCACGCAGACACTGGGAGAACGTGCAAACTATGCGCAGCCACCCGAGGCTGATATTGGGTCCCTGCCACTGAGATGCATCAGTGCTAACCACTGTACTGCCCATCTTGCTCTTTATGACTTTCATCAACCTGACCATTTTGAATGGACTTCTCTTGGTTCTTTTGTCTCGGTTGGTGGAAAGGTGTTAGGATTGCCTCCTTTACCAATCTCGTCTCTTGAGTCAGCACTCCTGAGAGTACAATCTAGGCTGGCACTTTAGTGCAATACTGAGGGAGTGATGCAGGTACCATCTTTTGGATAAGATATAGAACAGAGATCCCATCCGTCCTCTGAAGGTGGCACTCTAGAAGGAGAGCAGGGCCATTCTGTCCTGGCCAACATGTGTCGCTCAATGTACACCACCGAAGAAACAAAGAGAAACTTAATTTAGGCACTTTTCTGACTCGAGGTGAGAGTTTTACCACAGCACGAAGGTCGACACTTGGCAAAGTAAACGACAGATGCTGAACTAGAGTGTTTAGCATGGCCGAACCACCTAACCAGCACGTCTTTCAGACTGTAGGAAGAAACTGGGGCACCGCAGACATGGGGAGAACAGACGAACTCTGCACAGACAGTGACCCAAGCCGGGGATTGAACCTGGGTCCCTGGCGCTCTGAGGCAACAGTGCTAACCACTGTGCCACATGCTGCCCTACTTTTCACGTTGCTGATTCTTGTCATGGTAACAGGCTGTAAACTAAACTGTTCTATCTATAAGTCTGCATTAGAAGCTTTGACTGGAAGATGCTGGGTATCTTAGTGTTAGGACAAAGAGAGCAAAGAACAGTACAGCACAGGAGCAGGCCCTTCAGCCCACCACGCCTGGGGCGATCATGTTGTCCTACCTAAACCAACTGCCTGTATCCCTCTATTCCCTGCTTGTTCATGTGTCTGTCCAGGTAAGCCTTAAATGTCGCTAAAATGTCTCCCTCAACCACCTCACTTGGCAGTGCATTTCAGGCCCTCACCACCTTCTGTATAAAAACCTGCTCCTGCACATCCCTACTGAACGATTTCCCCTCTTATCCTTGAACTTGTGCCCCCTCGTGATTTTCATTTCTGCCCTGGGAAAAAGCTTCCAACTGTTCGTCTTAACTGTACTCCTCATGGTTTTATAAACTTCTATCTGGTTGCCTTTCAGTCTTCTTCATTTCAGAGAGAATAATTCCAGTTTATTCAATCCAGCCTCATAGCTAACAGTTACTAACCTCCATACCAGGCGATGGTGTTCTCATGAGTCTTTATTCTGCTTCTGATAGCAGAATAAACCATTTAGACTTTTTTATGAGTTGTTACCTGATTTGTGAGCTGTGTTTCTGGCTGATGTCTGATGACGAAAAGCATGTATAGGTGTAAGTCAGGGAGGGAGCAGTGCTGCGTAGGGTCAGTTTTGGTATGTAGGCCTCAAATGCTTTCATGTGAGTTCAGCTGCCCTCTGAAATCCTGCCATTAATCTCAAGGAAATGTATTTTCAATTAGTGTGGGCTAATGGTGTACTTGCCTGCAACATGTAGAAGTGGCAAGTTTGTTTGACAAAATTCCCACCCTGTCTACTGTACAAATAGGCTTATATTAACGCTGCAATGAAGTTACTGTGAAAGTCCCCTAGATGCCACACTCTGGTGCCTGTTCGGGCACACTGAGGGAGAATTTAGCATGGTCAATGAACCTAACCAGCACGTCTTTTGGACTGTGGGAAGAAACCAGAGGAAACCCATGCAGACACGGGGAGAACATGCAGACTCTACATAGTCATCCAAAGCCGGGAATCGAACCCGGATCCCTGGGGCTGTGAGACAGCAGTGCTAATCACTGTGCCAACATGACTGTTGTAGGATTGGAGGATATTGTTGCTTCTATACATTTAAAAAAAATTCTCGGAGCTGTTGATACCATCCATCCTCTTCCCTGGAAGGGTGCTGAGCGACCGCTGAAAGGAACATCTGCAGCATGAATAGAAAAACGGTGTTAGACGTTGAAAGAGATTTGGAGATGAGCCGGATGACCCTGGAGTGGGAGGACGAACAGATGGATGATGTCAAAGGTGAATCCAAAGCCTTATTATTGACTAGAAATACATTTTAATGCAAGTTTTGTGAGACAACAGACCCAATTATTAGCATTCATATGCAGCAATCCAAATGTCTGGCTATATTGCTTGTTTTAGGAGAGGTTGCATGAGTAGGAATGACAGAAAGGCCAAATCAGGTGCTACCATCTTATCCCAACACGATTTAGTTGAGATAGTCTAGAGTAATTGTATCTAATCTAGAATAATTGTATTTTTAACCTTTACAAATGCAGGTGCTTCATCTAAATTTCTAATGGGTTTTATAGACTTAACCTTTGTTATAAATACAGGAATAGCAGTTTGGGTGTTATGCAGATGGAATGCTATTGACAAAAGACCTGTACGTAAATCAGTTAACAATTCCTACTGCACACGATCTTACAACATAAAACATGATAATCCCATTCAAAGGTCTCACTGATAGCTGATAGGAGAACTAGAAGGTGCTTTTCTGAGATTAAAATTGAGACAAAAGGTACTTTGCCACATGCTCAAAACATCTCAAGATACTTCACAATTATTAAATTACTTCAGAAGCAAAGCCATTATTGTCCTATGGGTGAAGGCAGCAGCTGGTCTGTGCACTGCATTGCCTCTCAAATGTGAGCAATAACAGATAAATATGAGACTGGGACATCAGGGCGGTAAGTGTCTCAGGATCTTTCATCACCATCTATGTTGATACCACATCCAAATGATTGCATCCTTGACGTTCAACATTCTCTCTGCGTTCAATCCCTGATACTTCAAACTCAATGAGTTATTTATTAGTGTCACAAGTAGGCTTACATTAACACTGCAATGAAGTTACTGTGAAAATCCCTTAGTCGCCACACTCTGGTGCCTGTTCGGGTACACTGATGGAGAATTTAACACAGCCAGTTCACCTAACCAGCATGTTTTTCGAACTGAGAGGGGAAACTGGAGCACCCGGAGGAAACCCACGCAGACACGGGGAGAACATGCAAATTCCACACTGACTGACCCAAGCCGAGTCCCTGGTGCTGTGAGGCAGCAGTGCTAACCACCATGCCACCGTGCTGCCCATTTAGCAATGTGTTATGCTTGTTGAGCCACACTGTCGAGGGACCAAGGGACAAAGAGGTCTCCACTCATTACAGTTGATAGGAGAGAGAGTCTTGCTACAATTAGAGATTAGAAACCAATGCAATCTAGAGGGGTGCATGTCGTTAAAAAGGTAAATTTTCTGTGGTGGAGTGTTGTAAATTATATTTTTATTCTCACATTCTTTATCAAGGAAAGAACATAGGCAAACTTTGCAACTTCTGGAAAGTTTCTGAGTTCATATAGCAATGATGCACTCCTCTGATGATGCCATTGCTGGATTTTGGTATATGAAGAATATTTTTGTGCTGTGCTTGTTTTCTTGTTTCCTCATGAAAATTGATGACTTGCTGAAACTCTGTCTCCCTTTCACACGCTTCACATTGACAGTGTTTGACATGCTTTTGATTGTGCTTTCATACCGCTTGGCTTGTTGAAGCCGCCTGTGAAATAGAAATAAAAAAATGTGAACACATCAATAGCTCTGATCTTTTTCAATTAATGTGAGCAAATTAAAGTCTGATGTTAATTTGCCCAAGCCATTTTAATCAAAATTGCACTTCCACCAGTCACCTTGGTAACATAGTCACTACTGTTGAGCAAAACCAAACCACCACTGTTCCAAAGGCTAATCATTTAAAGTCATGTCTCTTCCTTCATTTTATTTTCCTTTTGTCTGCTCTTCTTCCTGCTATCTGGCTACCCCACAGCACAGGTCAAAATTCAGAGATGCATCAATAGTTCAGAGCCCCATAATTTTAAAGTTGATGCTGTCATGAATGACTAGTCAGTCTTGTATTTTCTGTAACCTCCTCAGGCTGGATTGTGATGTACTTGTTGTAGGGGAAGGTGAGTGAGCGCAGTAAGCATTCATTCACACCTGGTTTTGTGAAATTTCTTGAAGGAAGTCTGAAACACAAATAGAAGAAAGGTAGGAATACGCAGCAGATGTGTCTGCACCTGTAGAGAGGAAAAAATAGTCTAACATTTTGGGTATAACCCTCCATCAAAACATAGCAGGTTGTTCAGTGCCTGCCAAGGGAAGGGCGGATAATGTTTTGAGTTTGATTCTTGAACGGATCTTAGTTCCAATCAAAAGTGCACTTTCTTGGTGCTTATTTAATCAATGCCAACATTCCTTGTTTAAATCCTAACTTTTAAAAAATTACTAATTGTTTCATAATGACAATGTGAGAAACACAGCTCACAGTCAAACAATTTAGTCAAGTTCTGAAGGAGCAAGATTTTTTAACGTTCTTGCAAGACCGGGTGTCCAACAAAATAGGCACACCTTACATAAATTTGCAGCACATTTTATACTTTTTTTACAAGCATTGTAATGGCTTTGCAATGTGTTGTTCTCCCCTAATTGGTGGTCCCTGTCCCATCTATGTGTTGTCATTCCCCTATTGGCTCGAGGTGCCCCAAGTTTCCATCCCCTCTACTCCCCATCTAACAATGTCTCCTGTTATCACAAGAGTGCATTAGCAAACTCATCCATCTTATCCAACACTGTTACATGTCCAGTTCAGATTGGCGGTAATCAATCCTTTGCCAACTTAATCACTGCTGTCCCGACTATCTCAGTGACCTTTTTCCCCCTTTTATGCTTAGTTGTAGAAACAACATATCTTGTATACCATTTGCTTTTTGTAACTTGGACCTCGTACATTCCTTCAAGATGTGGTGTATGCTTCACTGCACACCACACATCTGGTGTTATTTCTACACCACAGGCAGTCTTTTTACTATCCCTAACTATTGCTCTGTTAGCAGCAGCGAATTTTATGCCCTATGTTTGTGACTAAAATCACTGTTGTTTCCACAATGTGGGTTATCAATGTGCCTGACTATATCCAGTCTACCGAACTTTAAGCTATTTCTCTATGGTGTACAGATATATGTGTTAACAGCATCTTTACCTGTTGCTCACAACAACTGTGGCTTTTTCTGTGGCATTTAATATCAAAAATTCTCCTCCATGGCTTTCACACATCTTGGGGCAAATGGGTTGAAAGATTGTGGGTAGAAAGCAGGATTAGGCTATTGTGTTGGATGATCAGCTATGATTGTGATGAATGGCCGAGCAGGCTCGAAGGGCTGAATGGCCTCCTCCTGCTCCTGTCTTCAATGTTTCTACACCATAATGCTTGTGTGGTGATCTCTGTTTCTGATGCCCCACCATCACTTTGGCACTGCAATCATTTGGGTGCCACGTTTAAAGGCTGTCCCAGTGTACAGCAACCACCTTTAGCTCGTCACCGGGAAGTGATGACCAGGAAATTTGCCCCAAAATTCTCTGATGCTTCTCTGGCGAGACTCTTCAATGCTGTAGAGGTTGATGGTGATATCAGGGCAGAAACCTAGCAATAAGATCATGCACTCAGCATGGGAGGCAGTGATAACAGTGGTCAGTGCCAATGCTCTGCAGTAGAGGACAGCCATCCAGTGTTGGAAGAGGTTGAATGATCCCCTCCATTCTGCCAGCATAAGTCTTCTGATCACTCTCAACTCATGCACGCACATACACAGCACAGGGATCTCACTCAGTACCAGCTCAAGGGACACCACTCTTGCTCTCCTGAACATGTCTTCATCTCCCCTGGAGGTCGTGACCTCATCATCTTGATTGGTGCAACTCACCACCAACATCATGGCAACAACTGTAAAGGGCGCTGTTGAGACTGCACCTGGAGTTGTGTGTACAGTTTTGTTCCCTTTACATCTGGAGGGATATACTTGTATTGGAAACAGTTCACTAGGCTGATTCCTAGGATGAAGGGGCTTGTCTGACAAGGAAAGTTTGAGCCTATACTCCTTGGAGTTCAGAAGAATAAGAGATGGTCTTATTGAAACATTGAAGATTCTGAGGGGAGTTGACTGGGTTGATGCTGAGAAGACATTTCCCCTCGAGTGGGGAGTGTAGATCCAGGAGACATAGTTTAAAAATAAGAGGTCTGTTATTGAAGTCTGAGATGAGGAGGAATTTCTTCTCTCTGCACCTAGTTAGTCTTCGGAATTCTCTTCCCCAGAGTATGGTGGAGGCTGGATCATTGATTATTTTGAAGACTGCGTTAGATTTTTTGGTTTAGAAGGAGTCAGGAGTTATGGGGGACAGGCAGGAGAATGGAGTTCATGCCATAAACAGATCAGCAATGATCTTATTGAATAACAAAGCATTCAATGGACTGAATGGACCTCTCATGTTCCTATTTCTTATAAAGTGCTCACTTACAGGATAAAGTGGGCATGTTGACATTAATCATCATCACACTCAGCCACAAATTGGAAATTAGTAAATTATGCTGTACATTGTGTGTTGAAGCGACAATATTGGTGGCATTGTTCCAATTAAAAATGCATCAAAGTGTTCGATTTTCTCCATTTTACATCAGAAATATGTATGGTATTGAACTCAGATGCGCTTTCTTTTTCTAAACATTTCTAAACTGTAGCGAAATTTGTTTATGAAAATAAAGCTCGTCTAAGTTCAGTTATTTTAGTTTGTGGTATTAATATGGCCGGAATTTTACTGATTCTGGGGGAGGGGGAAACTCGGAGAACGGCATTCTCCGTTGGCCTCAGATGGGATCAAACGAACCTCGGACAGATGAGCCAGTAAAATTCCACCCAAAGAGTCTATCCCATAATCCAGGACATGAACAAGGCTCAAAAGGGGGATAAAAGGAATTGCAGGACAACTGACATTGTCAGTATCGATGCTTCAACTGGAGTTATCTACTTTTAATTAATTTCATCTGACTTTTCTCCTTACTGACCACCCTGCCAGGATAAAAATTCCTTCAAAAAAGGAATTTTGAATCCAGAATTTACCATCGTTGGTCAGGTAAATTATGCAACAGTGGTTCAGTGGGGAGAACTCTCTTCTCTGATTCAGAAGGTTGTAAGGTCAAGTAGCACTCTTGGTACCTGAACACAAAGTCCAGACTAGTACTCCTGGTGCAGTACTGAGGGAGCACCACACTGTCGAGGAGTTATCTTTTGGATAAGGTGTTAATCCGAGACCCTGTTAGGTGGATGTGGGACTATTTTAAAAAGCTTTTTGTCCTGGCCATTATTTAGTCCTCAACCAATACCTGTAAACAGATGTAGCTGTTTGTGGGACCTTGTTAACAGTAAATTGGTAGCCACGTTTCCTTCATCATGATGGTGACTACACTTCAAAATTATTTAGTAGCTAAAAAGCACATTGGGATGTCCTGAGGTCATGAAAATACTTTTAAAAATGCAAATTGTATTTTGCATAAGGGAAAGTAACTTTTATTTTAATATCCAGGATGAACAGATGGCTTTTTCCAAGAATATATCCATCCCTACCTAATGGTAAACGATAACAGAAAAACTTGCGAGATGGAATGTGGAAGGAGTGAAATGTAATACACAATGAGATGTTTAAAAAATGTTAAAATTTTATATTGCCTTTGTCAAAACTTAAATAGCTTTGAGTCCTCCAGTGAGTGAAATTTTCTGGTACTTCCACAGGTCTGAAGTGCTTTATAGGCCATATTATGTCAGTTCTATCCTGAGGCCTTGTTCATCATGGCCAGGGACTTCAGCCAGGCCAAGCTCAAGTATGTCCTACCAAGATACCACCAACATGCCTCCTGTCCCACCAGAGGCCCAAACATTCTTGACTAGAGCTACACAAATATCAGATTTGCCTACCATTCTATCACCCATCCACACTTTGACAAATCAGACCACAAGGCTGCGCTCCTGCTCCCAGCTTACAAGAAAAACTGAAGTGAGAGAATCCAAGAAAGAAGGTTGGTCTGAGGAATTGGATGATCTCCTAGAGGACTCCTTCAAGTCAGTGGACTGGTCAATATTTAAGAACTCAGCGACCAACCTGAATAAGTACGTCACTAGAGTAACAAGACATCATTAGTGCAGAAGACTGTGTGCCAAAAAGCAAATCTATGTGTATCTCAGGGATATCCACTGGTTACAGAAGTCCAGGTCTGAGGCGTTCAAGTCGGGTGACCCTGACCTGTACAAGAAAGTACAATAAGAAGTCTGACAACACCAGGTTGGACTTAAACCTGGTATTATCAGACTTCTTACTGTGTTTACCCCAGTGCAACGCCGGCATCTCCACATCTTGACTACTCTGTACAAGAAATCCAGATATGATCAACAGAGAATCATCAAAGGTGCCAGAAGATAGTACTGGATCAAGCTACAGTCCCAGGCTAGCCATACAAACACACAGTGATTGTAGCAATGTCTCTATGGCATAGCAGGCTACAAGATGAAGGTGTGTAGAATTGCCAGGAACAATGCATCCCTTCTCGATGATCAACGCATTCTGTGCCAGTTTTGAGCAAGAGTTCAGCGAGAGGATGTCTTTCATCCTGGAAACCTCACTGACAGTGAAGAAACAGCAATATCGTTCCGAGTGAGGAAGGTGATGTAACTAACAATTTGTAAATCTTGCTTTACAACATCCTGCTGTGATTTATCAGAAGTAATTTGTTAGAGTTGATGAGGAAAAGGGAGTACATTTTGAAGGCTGCCAAGGAGAATCAGTTCTCAGAGGGTTGACATACCATGAAATAATGTCATGTTTGTATATTTTTATTGAAGATTCTTTCTCATTTTTACAAACAACACCACAAACTCTCCACGACTGGCGTAATTGGCAGGATTGGCTCCTGCTCTGCCCAAGACTGCAAGAAACTACAAAGGGTCATGAACGAAGCCCAGTCCATCACGCAAACTAGCCTCCCATCCACTGACTTTGTCTACACTTCTCCCTGCCTCGGCAAAGCAGCCAGTATAATTAAGGACCCCACGTACCCCTGACATTCTCTCTTCCACTTCCTTCCATCAGGAAAAAGATACAAACGTCTGAGGTCACATACCAACTGACTCAAGAACGGCCTCTTCCCTGCTGCTGTTAGACTTTTGAATGGACTTACCTTGCATTAAATTGATCTTTCTCTACACCCTAGCTATGACTGTAACACTACATTCTGCACTCTCTTGTTTCCTTCTCTACGAATGGTAAGTTTTGTCTGTATAGCACATAAGAAACAATATTTTTCATTCTATGTTAATACATGTGACAATAATAAATCAAATCAAATCAAAATCATTTCTTCATATGTACAGAAAGACACAAGTGCACACCCACGCAGCTGGTTTAGATTATTCATTACAAACAACACCTCCAAATATACAAACAATGAAAAGATGTTTCAGAGGTTGGGAGAAAAGAGGATAACAAGATAAAGCCGTGAACAAATGGTGCACACCCTCGCTCACAGGATACTAGAGACAGCGCCACATAACTTACATTCTAGAGTCCTCAAAGTAACTCCTGTCATTGTGTATTCAGCTAAGAAAAATATAGGATATCGATATGGGTATAGGAAAGACTGATCAGTTAATGATTCATGCACCAAAGCATACTTCCCTCATCTCCAGTTATATTAAGGGTGCCATTGATACAAAACAATGCATTTTCCCAGCATATGTTCCCTGTACGCACCTTTACAGGATTCATAGAATCTACAGTGCAAAGAAGCCATTCAGCCCATCAAGCCTGCTCCAACAACAATCCCACCCAGGTCCTATCCACGTAATCCCACATATATATTCCTGGTCCCCCGATACTAAAGGGCAATCTATAATGGCCGATCAACCTAACCAGTATGTCTTTGGAGTGTGGGAGGAAACCAGAGCACCCATAGGAAACCCACACAGACACATGGGAGAATGTGCACACCCTACACAGACAGTGACCCAAGCCGGGAATTGAACCCAGGTCCTTAGTGCTGTGAGGCAGCAGTGCTAACCACTGTGTCACAGTGCCAACCTTCTGGGATTCTTTGACTCCAAACTAACCAAAATACAGAAACAAACTACCTAACACCAGTAGTTCTAAGTGGGTTTTCCTCACTAGCTATGAGGACTCATTGAGTCATACCTACGATCTCTAGCCTGAACCACCCACCCACCTCCCCTCAGTGGCATTACTCATACTAGCCAGGACCATGTAAAGGATATCACGTAATATATACCACCATTATAATTGCAAGGATTATAAGAAACAAAACAAATATCGCACAGCTCTAGCACCATACAACATATCCAGCAGACTCCCCAACACCCTCGAGCTCTTTAAGGATATTAAACCACTAGGATTCAATTTTAACACAGGACCAGAAGCAATGGAGGTAGTTCCCCTGTGCCACCTTGCACCCTGGTGTAACAAGGATATAGGAAGATCAAATGGGCAGCATGGACAAGTTGGGCCAAAAGGTCTGTTTCCATGCTGTAAACCTCTATGACTCTAAATCTATCTCTCATAGATTTAGATTTATGAAAAAATCATAAATCAAAAACACTGAAGGATACCTTCCATTATAAACTAATAGACAATCCCTGGTTTTCAAAGGATAGCAGGTGAAGTTTGCCCCAGTGTCATAGACTCGATCGTTCCTATCAACTTGATAAATCACATCACTAAATCAAAAAGTGAGTGTCCCGACAAAGGGTAAAGTCCAGTATGAGCAATGAACTGCAGATTAGAATTCCAAATTACTGGAGTTTGTAGAGGCTAAAATCTTAGTTGGATATGGAACAGCCTTAAGGATCCATTAGATGTCACCATTAGGGTAGCAGGATAAAGCAGGGTAAACTGCATTCAGATGGTTTTCAGATGCTTTCCCGCCTCAACGAAAGCTCTGACCAAAGCATAATTACTAGCCAGGAGCAAGTCTCGAATACAGGATGTGACATGCTCCTTCCAGATTAATTCAGCTGGCATTCGTGTTGAGATTAAGAAAATCTGGTAGCCAGTTCTCGGTATTTAGCTGGGAATTCACCTTCAATTTCTTCTGGAAAGCTGGTCGCACGGACACTCCTCCTCCAGCCCCGGCTCTCCAGATCAATCAGGATGTCTGACATACCATGTGGCTGATTTTCCAAAGATTGAAAGCAACTGAGGAAGCTGCATTCTGGACAATAAGAATTCTTTGCTTCATCAAGCTTCTTATCAGTACTCTGCAGTTCAGCGACCTGAGCACCGAAATTCTGTGCCAAAATGCTGAGTTTGTCGTCTAGGACATCAATTGTATTGGCAGTCATCATTGACAACTCCTTCAACGTTATTGGGTCGAGACCCCGCTCACTGACCACATCGCCACTCTGAGAGCTCGGCTCCACCCGGGCTGCTTCTTTCCATCGAGGATTTTCATGCTTTTTACCTGGCATTCTGTCCCAAAATATTCCAGGGACATAGTGCAGAGTTTTCACTCCAGGATTAGGTACTAATGAGCTGTGTATCAGGATAAATGAAAGGATTAAAAGATGAGTAGCGCCAGAGCTCCTAGAGACACAGACATTCCCACACTCACATCACGTGACGTAATGTTTTGATCTGAACACCTAAACCAGAATGTCATGTAGTTTTTACCTTGAAATCCTGTATTCTTTTTCAGAAAGTGACCTTTAGGTGAAATAAAATGTAGTTAAGGCCTCTTAACAGGTTTGACCCGACTGAAATCAAACATGCCCCATGCATCAAATGGTTTCTCTCAAATAGTTGCTATGAATTGCGTGGGAATTGAACTCATGCCTGAGCAAATATTTATCCTTTAAACTGTTGTTTCTAACAGCACTGTGTTCATTAACTGCTGGACAATGTATGTCAAAGTCTCGTGAATAGGATCACTCTAGTGAACAGGGAAGCAATGCCTTCATTTGATTACCCTGCACTTTAAACCAAATCAAATCTATTGGGGAATGAATGAGTGTCAGAATGTCCTTTAACTGGTACATCCTTTGAATATTTTACTGTACCTTCTTCGCCTGTGATAGAGGAGGCTACAGACGATCCCAGACACAACCAGTATACAAAATGCAATGGAGGCTATGGTGATATTCATGATTTTAAATTCTGCAAAACAGAAGCAGACACATTTCTATTACCTGTTGTGAGACAGAGAGAGAATACAACCAACTTTAATCCAAATTTTCAGGAACCGATAGTATCACTCACCCAATATAGCATCATCCAGACCCTTCCGACAGTTTGTTCCATTGACTGCGAAACCCACTAAAATGTCTGTACTGTTCAAAGTCATCTTGACATAAGAATGAAATAAGTGAGCACAGACTCAGCAATTCCAATAGTCAAACCATGTGATTCAACTAGTCATCATATGTTACCGTGCCAACAGCTACATTCACTTTCGCCATCCCCCGTAATGCACTCACTTAACTTATTGGAAGCAAAATTAAATTGTCCTGAGCTAATTTAGGCACAGCATAGGCTGAGATCCTCCAGTTATGAATCCCTTTTAAAATCAAAATGTTCTTTTTGATCTGCTCAGTGTCATTTGTCCTTTCACAGCTCTGGGAAACTGGGCTGGAGAGAAGAACTGCACAATGGTTCCATTGTGCGCCGCTCAATGGGCACTTCTGTGGATCTTGGATCCTCACTTCATACGCTCTGTGAGAAAATATGTGAGCCGTTATGTAAATTGTAACAGAGAAAGCAAACTCGTCTGGCCGCACTGGGGTAATCTCTCATTACGCTGCTCTGGCCAGAGCCACCTTCAGCTGGTTGAAACTTTGCTCCCGTCTATAGTTCAATGCTTTTTAAACTTAATCCTTTCTGTGTCGTTGAATGCATCAGGTTTGCAAAGTTTGCAAAGTATGGAACAGTGCTCAACACTGTGTAATATTTGGAATTTCTCAAACCATGGAAACATCATCCTTCAAAAGGGAAACGCACCACCTTCCCAGCTGAGTTAATTTTGTGTCAACTCTAGAGGTGCCACCCTTAGGGGTTGGCCTGGAGTCTCTAGGGATTGAAGATTGGCACGGTGACACAGTGGTTAGTATTGCTGCCAGGGAGCTGGGTTCAATTCTAGCCTCGGGACACTGTCTGTGTGGAGTTTGCACATTCTCCCCGTGTTTGCATTGCTCTCCTCCAGTTTCCTCCCACATTCCAAAAATGTGCTAGGGTTAGGTTGATTGGCCATGCTAAATTGCCCCTAGTATCTAGGGAATTAGCAGGGTAAATATGTGGGGTTACGGGAATAGGGCCTGGCTGGGATTGTGGTCGGTACAGACTCAATGGGCCAAGTGGCTCCTTCTGCACTGTAGAGATTCTGTAATTCTGTAAGAAAATTCTATAAAGATCAGTCCTAGGCACTGCTGTGTGCAATCCTAAAGGTCATGATGTGGGTATGCCGGCGTTGGACTGGCGTAAACACAGTAAAAAGTCTGACAACACCAGGTTTTAGTCCAACCTATTTATTTGATAATATACTCACAAGCTTTCGGGTTAGCCCCCGAAAGCTTGCGAGTATATTATCAAATAAATAGGTTGGACTAAAACCTGGTGTTGTCAGACTTTTTACAATCCTAAAGGAACATCATTGGGATCTTAAGAATTTTGTTTTGTAATTTTCTCTTTACTGGATATAAAATGATGACAATGGGGGTAAAAAAAACCTGTTGGGAGAACAGTCAAGCATTATCCAATTGGACATTGAGTTTCTTTGTCTTCGCATTGGTGTTGGAAGGCAGTGTGTCATAAGGATGGGAGCTTGGGGGCAAGTCATGTGGTGAAACCTCCAGGGAAAATTCAATCATAGTTGGCCACCCTGGCCAATTTGTAAAATGAGTGATTCGGAGGGTAAATACATGGGGGGTTAGAGGGATTGGACCTGGGTGAGATTGTTGTCGGTGCAGGCTCGATGGGCCACATGGCCTCCTTCTGCACTGTAGATTCTAGAATATCAGAATTTCCTCTTGAATTGTACACTTTTTCTTTTACGGTGAAAGTATTGAAAATGCTCAGCCAAAAGGCAGCATCCATGTAGAATGGGAAAAGGTTAAATTTTGATGCCTCATGACGCTTTGTAAGTTTAATTGCAGAGTCGCGTGTCATTAATAACATCACACATACTGGAAGGTTTATTTACTTATTGAATTCACGCTAACAAGCCCCACGAGACCATTATACTAAACAATTCTAAATGTGTGCCACATAAAATAAACATCATTTGCAAGGAGATGCTATATTAGTGCCAGGATAAATCTTATTACCAGGGAAGCATATTCAAGTAGGTAAGAAGAGACAATGAGAAGTGATTGAGGGTTATGCTGAGGTGTGTAGGTAAGGTCAATCTATCAAGAAATAAGCAAGTTATTGGGCGGAATTTTCCTGTCCTGCCCGCCACGGGAATTGTAGCGGGCGGGACACGGACTGTGCCAAGTGAGGTGGTTAAGGCAGCAACATTTAAGACTTATTTGGATAGGCATATGAACAGGTGGGGTATAGAGGGATACAGGGGGTTGGTTGGTCTAGGTAGGACAATGCGGTCGGTGCAGGCTTGGTGGGCCGAAGGGCCTGTTCCTGTACTGTACTGCTCTGCTCTTTGTTCTTTGTCCTATCTGTTGACCTCAGGCGAGATTTTCAGGGCTTGAATGATATCATGGTAATTTTTCGAAAGTGCTGAAGAAACACACAATTAAGACAACATTTTTGAGAAAATTTATACAAAATCATATACAAAAATGGAGTTGAACTTATTTTCAGCTGTGGAAAAAGAACTGGTGCCGACAGGATGGGCTGAATGACCTCTTTTTGATGGTTCTTCCCAACTCCCGAGTTAAGTGACAGGTTCAAGATATCATGTACATAACATGTGATGATTCCAAAGTTACTAGAACCGCCTGCCGTCACCCTGGTTAACTCCCTTAAACTATCAAAGGGAAATATTTGGGGAGGAGGCTTTAACTGTTTAATATTGATCAGTAATTATAACCCAATCATGTGGTGAATGAGTGAGGCAGATTAAATAGAGGAGGACATTAATACCCCCATAGCCCACTGTTTATAAAATCTACTCAGGGCTACACACCGTGACACTGATATTTATGGAAAACCTGAAGCATTAATCCTACCCAGTCCTGGTTACTTCTATCTGTACAGTGCTGAGTTTGAAAAGCAGCAATTGTGGAAAATACTTGATATTCAGGTCAGGCAGAATCTGGTGAGGGATTTAATGCCTCAAAGGTTAATGATCTTTCATCAAAGTTTGAGATGTAGCCACTTTTAAACATTTTCTGTTTTAAATTTCAGATGTAGATCTTCAGATTTACAGCACAAATGGTAGTATACTGTTGTATAATTGCTAAGGCACGATTGGTGTTCAAAGCATGAGAGCCCAAGGTTTTGGCTTTCCTGCAGTGCCGAAAGAGGCCACTCGGCCCAGTGAGTCTGCACTGACTCCCTGAAAGACCATCCCACCCAAGCCCTCCCCCACCACCTTCTTCCTATAACTCCACACATTTACCATGATTAATCCATCTAGCCCGCACATCTTTGGATACTAAGCGGCAATTTAACATGCAATTCAATCCACCTAATGTGCACTATAGGAGGAAACTGGACTTTGGACTGTAGGAGGAAACCGGAGCACCTGGAAGAAACCCACGCAGACCTAGGAAGAATGTGCCAACTCCACACAGACAGCGACCCGAGGCTGGAATCGAACCCGGGTCCCTGGCGCTGTGACGCAGCAGTGTTAACCACTGTGCCATTGCGCCACCATATGAAAGCCATTGACATAACTGAAGACAAGAGATGAGGACAATCACTTAGAAGTTCATCCTGGTTATAAACTAACACCCTTCAGAGCATTCACCTCATTTTTGAACGGACCCAATATCCTGGAATTCAGTATCATGGCTGAAAGATTATTCATCACAATTACCATTCTTTGTGTGAATATCTGTTTTTTTTTAACGATTTTCTATTTATACCCTTTCATGTTACTCTCCTGAAATAATAATCTGGATTTGCCTTGTCAGCACCGTGTAAATATTTCATATACTTTGATGAACTATTTTTCTTTAACTTCCTTCTTTGGGGATTGAAGCTAAGCTTCTATAATTGTTTCTCCTTGTAACTCCATTTAAGACAGGATGAGTCTTGTTCTTATCCCTGGCCTAAAGTCAACATAACATTTTTTAACATGAAGAGCGATGCTGAACACAGCATTTTAAGTGCATCCCCATTGTGCATTATAAGCTTCTGTAGAATCTCATATCATTCGATATCCTTAGCGGGTTGTTGACATTGTTGAGGTGGTGAAAATAATCAGCACGGGTAATCTTCCCAAGCCTCTCACACTGGCTTGTTTTTGCCTTGTCCCCTTTACCAGCTAACGTTTATCCCTTTTCTCTAATTCCATTATTACTCAAGGTTTGCTGGGACACAGTTCCACGACCCTCGTTATTCCTTAGTTAGGTGGCCAACTATGCATGCTGACAGGCTATTGAACTGAGGAGACCATGAGGCCAAATGCAAATCATATTACACCCAGCCTGCATACAAGTATATATACTTTTAGCTGAGAATCTGAAACAGAAGCCCAAGTTGATTTTCTTGTTCCCAGGATGCTGCAATTCCTCTCTCGATGAGATCAGCTAACTTAGCACAAGCTGGATATTTAACCTGGGATCTTCCTGATCCATCTCGTTCTGCTATTCACCAGATAAAGTCCCCAAGCCTCAAGTGTGCTAATCCAGTTGCTACTCAATCTGTTTGGCTGCATTATGAACACATCTTTCTTGGCCATCAAGTCCTGGAGTGAGACTGGAACCCAGAGCTTCTGGCTCAGAGACAGGTATACAGACTATTGTACTGCCACCGGTAATTGTTCTGTTAAGTCAGATTTCTGTATATCTATGTTTGTAGCTGTCGTAGAGTCATTGTGGCACAGGGAGAGACTGGTGGCCCTTTGAGTCCATGTCAACTCTCAGTAGAACGGTCCAGTCAGCCCTATTCCTCTGTAGCCCTGCACATTTATTTCCCACACGTGTCTATTCAATTTCCTTTTGAAATCATTCATCATCTCTGCTTCTACACTCTTGTATGCAGCAAGTTCCAGGCCATTACTGCTCACAGTGTCCTCATATCCCCCATCATCTCTTCCCAATTCTTAAATCTGTGACCCCTCATCCTTGAACCATCAGCTAACAGGAACAGCTTCTCTTTGTCTGCTGATCCAAACCTGTCACAATCTTGGACACCTTTATGAAATCACTCCTCAATCTCCTTAATTCCAAGGAAAACAAACCTGGTAGCTCGGATCCCTCATCTTTCATTCAGTAAAAACCAGGGATTGTAACAATGATTTTCCTAATCTGAAAAGCCGTTCCCACTAGATGCATATGACGGGCCTTCTATCTCATTCTGCACTATCTCTTCATAGAGAAAGCCCACACATCTCCACTCACAACTTCAATATTAAGCGGTTATCGGCTGAACTCCATGGAACTGCGCTGCGGCAAGATTTGACCACACGGTTTTCACTCATCCTCCAGGAGCAAGCTCCCCCCAATCTCTGATTCCTCACTTTCAGCAGGGAAAGTCTCATAAATCCAAAGCCACTAAAATATGCCGACTGTGCTAATTTCAAAGGAAGACTGCGTGCCTATAATTTGATTTGATTTGATTTGATTTATTATTGTCACATGTATTAACATACAGCGAAAAGTATTGTTTCTTGCACGCTGTACAGACAAAGCATACTGTTCATAGAGAAGGAAACGAGAGAGTGCAGAATGCAGTGTTACAGTCATGGCTTGGGTGTAGCGCCAAATCTGTAAGAAATTGCATTGTTAGAGAGTTTAAAAGAGTTAGAAAAAAGTTTTAGAAGAACGAGAATAAAAGATAGAATTAGAAGGTATGTTGGGCACAGCTTGCAAGAAGTTGCCTTGCACCGGTACCATCTTGAGAAAATATAAGTGAGCATATCGATAAATAAAATACATTTTCAATGATTGTGATATTTAATATTGTGTAACGCAATATATAATCCTCGCAGAAATATGCTGGTGTTGTTGATTCCTTGGGTTTAAGAAAAAAACACATCGATTTCAGCTAACACAGTCTGACAGGATTATCTCAGTTGCTGACTTCATAGATGAATGAAATGTCCAAAACTAAATGCATTTTAATTGAAGAACTTTATCAGTTGATTATTCTTAGCTTCAGCTTCAAGATGACAGTTCTACAGTCACCTCAGAGGGCTTCTTACCACAAAGCTGACTCAAGTGAGGTGGATGATGGGAAGCGTGGAATGTGCCCACATAGCATGGGCAAACTGCTCCATCATCAACTCCATCCATATCTCTTTAATTGCCTGGTGAAATTCTGAAAACATGTTCACCTAACTCCAATTATAACCAAGCAAATACGTTACAAATTCCACCCTTCCTCATGTCCACATTTTTGTACTTTTTTTACACTACAGCTGGGAATCCGCACCTGCCAGTCATAGAAGAGAATCATAGAATCCCTGCAGTACAGAAGGAGGCCATTCAGCCCATCGAGCCTGCACTGACAACAATCACACCCCGGGTCCTATCCCCACATATTTACCCTGCTAATCCCCCTGACATGCCTCTAACAATAAGGAGCAATTTAGCATGGCGAAAAACCCTAACCCATATATTTTGGACTGTGGGGGGGGAACTGGAGCACCCAGAGGAAACCCACACAGATACGAGGAGAACGTGCAAACTCCACATATACAGTCACTCAAGCTGGGAATTGAACCCTGGTGCTAACTACTCTGCCACTGTGCCACAACACACACTTGCAGATTGAGGCCATTGTGTTTACCATTCCTATCCATTCATTTAGCTGAAAACTGATGGGCTCCACAATACCTCAATATCCATGGTTAGTGAGAAGATGTCCCATCACTTAATAGATTCAGCACTATAATCTGTTCCTTATGACTCCCTCCCTCCCGACTCAGCAGCCAATGTCTCGTGAAGGGCATACGCAAACACCTCTTTTACTATTTTGAAGGTGCTATAAAATGCACATTGTTGCTGTGAAAATGTCTCCACATCTGTCTGTGCTGATCTGATCTGTCTATTTTGATCAACTAGATATTAAATTCTGTTATCTGCCAATTATTAAATCCCTTTACAATGGAGTTAACTGATACAGGTGACTAATCTTCAACCAAAATCAATTTGGTCTGGTTGATTATAAAGTTCCTCTACTCTGTAATTTAATCTGAGAATTTAAAGTTGAACTCCGAGTCTTGTTCAGGATTGTAATTGAGGGTGGAATTCAGAATGAGCTTTTTCATTCTTTGCTGTTGTTTGTCAACTGAATGATACAATTCAGCTTAAACAATTAGTACACACAAGTGTGTACACTAGTACATATGACTGATTTGATTTGGTGGTTACTTATTGTTAAGCATTGTACAGCAACTGTTATAAAATCATAGAATAGAATCTTAGATTGATGCTGGCTATTTGGTCCAACATGCTTGTGTTGGGTGTTTTCCAAATAACAACCTCTTATTCCCTGCCTTCCCCGCTCCACAACCACACCCCCACCATGAGGCAGTTATGGAACTCGGGGAGAGAGACTGTGAGGCTCTAGAGAAAATTATCGTAGGGAGTGACAAGGTATTGGAGGTATTGACGGGCTTAAGAGTAGACAAATCTCCAGGTCTGGATGAATTGTGTCCCAGGCTGTTGTGGGAGGCAAGGGAAGAAATTGCAAGGGCTCTGACCCAAATTTTTAATTCCTGCCTGGCCACTGGGGAAGTGCCAGAGGACTGGAGAACAACTAATGTGGTCCCACTATTTAGGAAAGATTGTAGAGGCAAGCCAGCAAACTGCAGAGCAGTGAGTCTCACGTCTGTGGTTGGGAAACTACTGGAGAAGATCCTGAAGGAGAGAATCTATCTCCATTTGGAGAAGCAAGATTTGATCAGGGATAGACAGCATGGTTTTGTCAGAGGGAGGTCATGCCTAACAAATCTGGTAGAATTTTTTGAGTATGTAACCAAGTGTGTGGATGAGGGTAGGGTGATTGATATAGTTTGTATTGATTTCAGCAAAGCCTTTGACAAAATCACACATGGAAGTCTCATTAAGAAGGTTAGTGCACTGAGGATACATGGTGCTCTGACAGGGTGGATTCATAGTTGTCTTCACAGTTGGAGACAGAGGGTGGTGACAGATGGCTGCTTTAGTGACTGGAGGCCAATGACCAGTGGTGTACCACAGGGATCCGTACTGGGCCCCCTATTGTTCGTCATTTATATAAATGACATAGATGACAATGTGGAGGGTAGGATCAGTAAGTTTGCCATTGACATAAAGATTGGCAGAGTGGTTACAGTGAGGTTGAGTGTCTCGGATTACAGGAAGACATAGACGAATTGGTTAAATGGGCGGATAAGTGGCTGATGGAATTTAACCCTAAAAAGTGTGAGGTGATACACTTTGGAAGGAGTAATTTGACAAGTATACTATGAAAGATCTGACACTATGAAGTTCAGAAGGACGAAGGGACCTTGGTGTGTTTGTCCATAGATCTCTGAAAGTGGAAAGTCAGGTGGAAAAGCATGTGGCACACTTGTCTTTATCAATTGGAGTATAGGTTACAAAAGCAGAGAGGTCATGATGGAATTGAATAGAGCTTTAGTGAGGCCACAGCTGGAGTACTGTGTGCAGTTCTGATCGCCACATTATGGGAAGGATGTGAATGCACTGGAGCGGGTGCAGAGAAGATTTACCAGGATGCTGCCTGGGATGGAACATTTATGTTATGGAAAGAGGTTGGATAGGCTTGGATTGTTTTTGTTGGAGCAGAGGAGACTGAGGGGCGACCTGATTGAGGTGTTCATGATTATGAGGGGCATGGACATGGGTGGATAGGGAGTAGCTGTCCCCCTTAGCTGAAGGGTCAGTTACGTGGGGACACAAATTAAAAGTGAGGAGTGGGAAGTTTAGGGGTGATTTGAAGAAGAACATTTTTACTCAGAGGGTGGTGATGGGTCTGGAATGCGCTGCCTGGGAGAGTGGTGGAGGCGAGATGCCTCTCATCCTTTAAAAAGTACCTGGATGAGCACTTTATCTGCCATAACATTCAGGGCTATGGGCCAAGTGCTGACAAGTGGGATTAGGTGGGCAGGTCAGGGCATTTCATGTGTGGGTGTAGACTTGATAGGCCGAAGGGCCTCTTCTGCACTGTAATATGCTGTGATTCTGTTCAGTTCCAGCTTTTGTAGACAATTGGTTTAAAATGGACATTTCTTATATCCTGATCCGATTTCTGCTCCAATTACATTGTTATTTAAAGTTACCATGAGCCCCTCTGCCTCCTCACCAACTAAGGCATTGATGGGGATTTTAATAACATATTTGCACTTTGGTGCTATTTCTAGTTATAATGAATAAATGGAGCTAAAATGTAAATTACCTTCATGTCACATATTTGGACCTATGATTAAGATAATTGCATAGATAGAGACAAAAATAGCAAAGCAATTTTTGTCTTTACAGCTGGATAAAATATGCAAGTACAGCCAGTGAATAATAAAAGGAAATGCATTCAGTGATCTGCATCCCTCACACTTGAACAAATGGAAGTTCCTGACTGTGCGATGTGGTAAGTCCATAATTGACTCCATTAATTAGAAGGTGATGGCGAACAATCATCAATTGTGCAGGATCCATTCCAATGTGGATAGCATTGGATAGACTTTCATTTGCTCCCCTCTTTGTACCACACAGAAGTAATTCTCGAGGTGAAAGGAATGCCTTAACTAAGAACAAAGAACAACGGGGAAAGAAAGTACAGCACAGGAACAGGCCCTTTGGCCCTCCAAGCCTGAACTGATCATGATGCTTTAAATGAACTGAAAAAAAACCTTCTGCCCTTACTCAGTCCGTATCACTCTATTCCCTCCCTATTCATGTACCCATTCAGATGCCTCTTAAATGTTGTTAATGTGCCTGCTTCCACCCCTCCTCTGGCAGCACGTTCCAGGCACCCACCACTCTCTGCATGAAAAACTTCCCCTCCACTTCTCCCTTTAACTTTCCCCCTCTCACCTTGAACTTGTGCGCCCTTGTAATTGACACTTCCATCCTAGTAAAAAGCCTCTGACTATCCATCCTGTCAATGCCTCTCATAATTTTATAGACCTCTATCAGGTTTCCCCTCAGCCTCCATCTTCCCAGTGAAAACAATTCTAGTTTATTCAACTTCTCTTCACGGCCAAAACCCCCGAGACCAGGCAACATCCTGGTGAACCTTCTTTGCACTCTCTCTCCAAAGCTTCCACGTCCTTCTGATAATGTGGTGACCAGAACTGTACGCAGTATTCCAAATACAAAGGAGTTTGATCAGAAACAATCAGAACAAAGATTGCTTGGAAGAAAGAAAGGTTTGCATTTATATGATGCCTTTCATGATCACTGGGCATCTCAAAGCACTTTACAGCCAATGAAGTACTGTTTGAAATGTTGTAAGGTAGGGAATGTGGCAGGCAGTTTGTGCACAGCAAGCTCCCGCAAACAGCAATGTGACAATTACTGGCCAATCTGCTCTTGTGTTATTGATCTCTGGTATCGAGGGATTATCTTATGAGGAAAGGTTAAACAGGTTGGGATTCTATCCATTGGAATTTAACAGAATGAGAAGTGATCTCACTGAAACATATCAGACTCTTAAGGGGTTTGACGGGGTAAATGCTGAGAGGGTCTTCCCCCTCTTGGGAGAGTCAAGGACCAGAGGGCATAGCCTCA
Source organism: Carcharhinus amblyrhynchos (assembly GCF_965287045.1). Lineage (NCBI taxonomy): Eukaryota > Metazoa > Chordata > Chondrichthyes > Carcharhiniformes > Carcharhinidae > Carcharhinus > Carcharhinus amblyrhynchos. The sequence goes on from NC_137340.1 coordinate 43,637,092, forward strand.
GAATAAAGGACTGTCAATTCAAGACTGAGATAAGGAGGAATTTCTTCTCTCAAAGGATTGTGACTCTTTGGAACTCCTTGCCACGGAGAGCTGTAGGGGCAGAGTCTTTGTGGTGTATTTAAAATTGAGATAGATTTTTGGCCAGGAAGGCAAATCAAGGGTTACGGGGAAAGGGCAGGAAAGTGGACATGAGGAATGTTGGATCAGCTATGACCCTATTGAGTGGCAGTGCAGGCTTGAGGGGCTGAATGGCCTTCTCCTGTTCCTGTTTCATATGGTCATATGGATAGTGGAATAAATATTGGTGAGGACGCAGGGGGCAACGTAGTTGCTGTGAAGGCAGACAGGACCTCGGTTTAATGTCTCATCTGAAAAGTTGGAACTTGAAATAGTGCAGCAATGTCTGAATATTGCAATGGAGCATCAGCCTTGGTTTTGGTCCTGCAGTAGGACTTGAGCCCACAATCTTCTAACTCAGGGGCAGGGGTGAAGGACACCACTTGATACAGACATCCCTGGTGCATAGTGGAGTGTCCAGAGAATCAAATAATTCAAAAGAGCTAAAATAACAACAGAAAATGCTGGAAATACTCAATCAGTCATGTAGTAGCTGTGAAGAGAGAAACAGAGCGAACATTTTAGGTTGATGATCCTTCATCAGAAGATAGAAATGTGATTTGGTTTTGAGCAAATTAAAGTGGGGAAGAGGGAATTCAAACGAAAAGGGAAGGCCTGAGATAGAGTGGAGATTCAAGAGACTAAATGATAAAAGGTTTCATGGTGCAGTGACCAAAGGGAGTTGCAATGGATATAGTAAAAAAGTGAAAGACAAACTGACTCATGTCGCAGTAAACTGGGATTTGTACGGCCTGTTTGAATGAAATAAAAAATTCTATCTTCCTATACTGCTTGAATGTTTTCTCTTTAATGAAACCATATATTTAAGAAAATAAAACTAAAATCACAAAGAAATTGGTATTGTTATTGGAAGTGATTACTGCTAATGTTTCTCAGTGTGATTCGATCTGTGGATAGAATGCTCCTGAACAGGTATTCAGGAGGTATATTGCTAACTGTCTGGCTTTCTTTGGGAATGCGTGACTGAAACTTTTAAATTCAAGTGAAACACATACACACACACACACACACACACACGTAGAGATAAAAATTCCCTCCAAGAGCTTACGATAACCACGAGTACCAAATGAAAACCTAAAACTGACGCACCAAATAAAAATTGCAAATGTAAAAGACGAAGAATAACTACAGGCTTCAATGAATTCGAGCAGAACGACGTGTTTGGAGAATGAGTTCAGATCTACTTCACAATATTATGTGTTAGATTATTAGAATATGTTGCGGTGACATGTAATTATGGAGCTGTGCAGACTATCAGTGTGATACATCTCTATGTTAAAAAATGAAAAAAATAAGTTTCCACATTGTTAAAATATTGCGGTTCAGAGACTTTTATATGCACGTGGAAGAAATGTTCTGATTAGGTTCTGGGCGCGATTCTCCCAGCTGAAACAGCACAGCAGGCTGGGAGGCTCAAGTGGAGGCCATTTAGTGGGCTTTCCACTGGGCACCATGGCCTCCGCGAGTCTCCAGCAGCCGAATTTCTGGCACCGTCATCTCTGAGCCAGACATTGGCCCGGAGCTGCATAAATTATTTAAACGAGCATTTAAATACAATTTAAATATCACTAGCGGGCCCAGGACTGAAATCTCTGGGCCCGCTAGCCTCTCTTCCCCTTCCCCACCAGGGGTGTTTCACAATAGTGGGGTTTATAATAGCCCACCCTACTTGCGGGGAGTTGATGGCTGACCGCACTGGAATGAAGAGAAGGCCATCGAGGCCTCCCAAGGGGTCAGGCACTGGGGGGAGCTGCCTCCTGGGCATGGGCACTCTGGCAGTGCCAGCCTGGCCCCCTGGCACTGCCCAAGGGATAAGATGCCAATGCCCACAGGGCATCTTGGCAATGCCCACCAGGCATGAGGCAGTGTCGTGGGGCAGGGCTTCATGGCGGTGGGGCCTAATGATTGTGGGGCCTCTGAGGGGACATCGGTGGGGGAGGGGGAGCTGCGCTGCCACTGTGTACTTGGGATCACAAGCAGAGGGAAGGAGGCCAGCTATTGGGGCTGAGAAGTGGGGTGTGGTGCAAGGGGGGGGGGGCGGTCAGAACTGTGGGAGTAGGGTGGGCTACTGGAGATCGAGGCAGACCAAGTTGGGATGGGGGGTCGAGGCTGGGGGATCAACCTTGCTGGAGTGAAAGGGGGCCATCAAGGCCCCCCAGAGGTTTGGACATATTTGGCGAGGCAGTAGGGTAGTGGAAGGACCAACGATGAGGGCTCGCAGTTAGTGGTTTGAAACTGTTGGTGATTTTGTGCAAAACTATCGATTACGTTTCTGGTGATACAGTGCTTAATTTTATTTTCTTGTGATATATTTAAAAGGAGGACAAAATGGTCCCCGTAACAAACTGTTGATATGGTTCAAAGCATTTCTAAACTTTTCTCTCTCATACACAGCAATGTTCAATTCACAGCTCATGTAGTTCATTAGATTTAAACCCACCTACAGGACTTCTGCAACTCCCTTATTCCCCGAGCAGTTACATTTTGACATCTTCCTTTACAGTCGAGTAAATATTGGTGAAATGCGCGGGGCCAAGAATAACTAGAAGCAATATGACCTCATTGTAGTGCTTGTTGTCTGACAAGTGAAGCTAAGCGATCCATGAAGTGGAAAATAAAATGATGAAATATGGCCCAAATTAAGCCCGCTACAAATTTGATTTTGTTTTATCTTTGGCAAGAAAATTGAGAGATGGCGAAAGAAGTGGAGCTTATGTCTTAATGACTTTAGTATTCCAGTTAGTTACTCAACAAGAGATTATGATGTTGATGCATCACTTATTTATTGCACTATTTTCTAACTGTCTCTCAGAATGGATTACTGTAATTTCCCATACACTTCAGGCATATGTATTCTGAACAGCAGTTGGGGGTTTGGAGCTGTAAGTAAATATGAATTATTCCTTGTCATAGTAATGTGGTTTAATTAATGGTAACAGTGGTAAGGTCTCTGGACCAGCAGTTTAGAGGCCCAGTCTACCACTTTGGGGTTCATGGATTCAAGTACTCATCAGGGGATTGATGGAATTTAAATTTGATTAATACAAAATCTGGAGTTTAAAGCTAGTCTCAGTTCTAGTGACTGTGAATCCATTGTCGATTGTTGATAAAATGAATCTGGTTTACTCACGGAAGGAAATCTGTCATCTTTACCTGGTCTGGCCTACCCTGTACTTGACTCTTAAATGCTCTCTGAAATGGCCTAGCAAGCCACTCTATTCTATCAAACTGCTACAAAGTCCAACAGGAGTAAAACTGAATGGATCACCCGGCACCCACCTACCCATTGGAAACAACAACAGCAAAACCCAGTCCTGTGTACACTGCAAAGTCCTCCTTACTAACATAGAACCATAGAAGAGTTACAGCACAGGCGGAGGCCATTTGGCCCATCCTGACCATGCCAGCCTGTGACAACTCAGGTGCCATTTCTAATTCTACCTTCTGGCACCCAGCTCATAACCCTGTAGCTTACAGAACTTAAGGTGCAGTTATAGGTACTTTTTATATGCGTTGAGTATTTCTGCTTCCAGCACCAACTCAGGCAGTGATTTTCAGACACCCACCACCCTCTGTGTAAAAAGATCCTGCTTCCTATCCCCCCTCTACACCTTCTGCCTCTTGTTTTGAAGCTATGTCCACTGGTTCTAGAATTCCCTGCCAAGGGAAACAATTTTATCCTGTTCACTCTATCTCTTCCCCACATAGTTTCGTACAGTTCAATCAAGTCACCTCTCAGCCCCCTTTATTCCAAGGGAAATAACTCCAACCTATCCAATCTCTTCTTGTAGTTACAGTTTTCACTTTACACTGACAACATTCTTGTAAACTCCTCTGTACTCTCTCCAGAGCAATTATGTCCTTCTTGTAATGTGCTGACCAGAACTGCACACAATACTCCAGTCACGGCCTCACCAGTGTTTTATACAATTCCAGCGCTATATTCTTACTTTTATATCCAATAACTGTCAATGAAGGAAAGCATCCCATATGCCTTTTTTACAACCTTGTCTACTTGAACTGCCTTTAGAGACCTTTATACTTGTACGCCAAGATCTGTCACTTCATCTACCCCTTTTAGCATACTCCCATTTATTGTATACTCCCTATAACTGTATGATATCCCTAAATGCATGACCTCATACGTCTTCATGTTAAAATCCATCTGCCAATTTATCACCCACTCCAACAACCCATCTATATCGTTTAGGATATCATAGCTATCCTCTATACTCTCTACTACTTGGCCAATCTTTGTGTTAGCTGCAAATTTCCCAACTGCGCACCCCACATTCATGTCCAGATCGTTAATATATAACACAAACAGTAAGGGTCTCAATATTGAGCCTTGTGGAACGCAACTTGAAACAACTTTCCATTCGCAAGGGCATCCATCGGCTATTACCCTTTGTTTCCTGTTACTAAGCCAGCTTTTTATCTGGTTTTCCACATAGAGTCGTAGAGTTATAGAGGTTTATGACTCTGTATCCCATGGGCTTTTACTTTTTTTGACCAATTTGCCAAGTGGGACCTTGTCCAACACCTTGCTAAAATCCATGTACACAACATCCACAGCATGACCTTCATCAACCCTTCTTGTCACTTTCCTAAATATTGCAATCAAATTTGAGAGGCAAGACCTTTTCCCAAAGGTAGGGTAATCTAAAACTAGAGGACATAGGTTTAAGGTGGGAGGGGAGAGATACAAAAAGGTCCAGAGGGGCAATCTTTTCACACAGAGGATGGTGAGTGACTGGAACAAGCTGCCAGATATAATAGTTGAGACGGGTACAATTTTGTCTTTTAAAAAGCATTTAGACAGTTACATGGGTAAGATAGGCATAGCGGGATATGGGCCAAACAGGGGCATTTGGGACTAGCTTAATGGTTAAAAAAAGGGTGGCATGGACAAGCTGGGTCAAAGGCCCTATTTCTATTTTGTAAACTTCTATGATTCTATGACCTTCCTTTAACAAATCCATGCATCTGGGGCTCCATATCAAAATTGGGAGAGCTGTCTCATGGACCACAGAGACAACAGGCCAAAATATTCTTTGCATCACACCTGACAGATTCGAATCCAGAAATGTAGCTAATGTTCAGGGGACCCAGATTCGAATCCCACAATGGCAGATGGTGGAATTTGAATTCAGTAAAAAATATCTGGAATTAAGAATCTACCAATGACTATGAAACCATTGTCCTTTGCTGGAAGAACACATCTGGTTCACTAACATCTTTCAGGGAAGAAAATCTGTCATCCTTACCTGGTCTGGCCTACATGTGACGCTAGATCCACAGCAATGTGGTTGATTCTCAACTGCCCTCCAAGGGCAATTAGGTTTGGACAATAAATACTGGCTAGCCAGCGACGCCCATATACAATGAATAAAAAGAAAGACAATATCTAACTTCCCAAGAGAGGTTTTTTAATCAAAAACGAGTGGGACAGATATATGAACTATGGTGTATGTGGCACTGTGGATAAAGCAAGACTTACTGCGATACAGAAACCCAAGTCTAGACTTAACCCTTGTTTGAAAAATATCAATGTCAATGGGAATGAAAAGTCCATAGCACATTCCAGCCAGATTCTGACGTTTTATTTGTCAGTGGAAATGGAGAGTTACCAAGCATTAAAACTTTGTGATCCCAGGTAGGGTAAGACTTTTTCCCATTAAACAGGATAAACTTGGTTGTAGTCCAGTTCAAGCAGAAGGTGAAGACCAAAGCTGAGTTGCAAATTGTGCAAAACTGAAGGAATGGATGTACCTGCAGAATATAAGATTGCGTCACCTGCGTGTTGATGGATAAAAGACCACCCAGTCACTTAAATCACATTGTTTATATAAATAGAAAAAAGAACAGGGCCTGAAATAGAAACCTGTGGAACACTGTTTTTAACTGTAAGAGGGACAGAAACAAGCCTGTCTGATTTAACACACTGAGTATGATAAGAAAGTTAGCTCATGAACCACGCAGCACAATTCTTGTTAAAACCCACATCGCTCACTCTTTTCTAAGAATATCACAGAATCCCTACTGTGCAGAGGGAGGCTATTTGGCCCATCAAGTCTGCATTGACTCTCTGAAAGAGTATCTTACCCAGGCCTTCTCCTCTGCCCTATCCCCATTTCTCTAATCTGTCTAACCTACACATCATGGGACACTAAGGGACAACTTTAATGATGGCCCATTCACCTAGCCAGCACATCTTTGGACTGTGATAGGAAACCAGAGCACTCGGAGGAAACCCACGCAGACATGGGGAGAACATGCAAGCTCCATACAGACAGTCACCCAAGGCCAGAATTGAGCCTCATTCGCTGAGGCTGTGAGCCAGCAGTGCTAACCACTGTGCCACCACATGAAGTGCCTTAGAATGCTCAATAAAAAATACCAGCACTAGTTTGTTTCTTGTCTATGTTACATCATATAAGATTTTCAATATAGCTGCAATGTATCCATGTCCTGAGTGAAAGCCAGACTGCAAATTCGATAACATGTTATCACTGTCTCAAGAAGAAGAGAGGTACTTAATGACAATCCTGTCCAGAACTTTAGAAAGACAGGGCAAACTAGGATGCTGCTAAGTTTTGCCAGCATTTTCTGTTTTTACTGAAAATAGAATAGAAATTGATCCGTAGCAGTCTGGACCTGAACTATTATCCCCTTTTACAAAGGGGTAAGACAATGGCAGACTTTTATGATAAAGGAATTCCTACTGTTTGAATAGAGAGGTTCAATAGATGACAGAGAGAGGCAGAAATTAGATGCGTTTGACCAGAAAAAGAGGACACAGTTTATCATTACCAAATTCCTTGTTGGCATTCGAGTTGAATAATTCTAAAATAATTCTAAAACCTCTGGCATTGAGACAGACAGTATGGAAAAGCTGTAAGAACAAGAGTCAGAGCTGGTATTAGGAACATTGGGTGAACACAACAGGCTCTACATTTAGCAATAGCCATGTCGATTGCCTGTCCTGCTTCAACTGAATGAGAATTAAACAGGTCTATCAGATGCATTTTATCTGTAACTGTCACTGACACTCTTTATGGAGTTTGCACGTTCTCCCCATGTCTGCTTGGGTTTCCTCCGGGTGCTCCAGTTTCCTCCCACATTCCGAAAGATGTCAGGTTAATTTGATTGGCCATGCTAAATCCCCCTAGTATCGGGAGATTAGCAGGGTAAATGCATGGGGTTACAGGATAGGGCCTGGGTGGGATTGTGGTTGGTACAGACTTGGTAGGCCAAATGGCCTCCATCTGTACTGTAGGAATCTATGATTCTAAAAACAACATTACTGAAAGTTATTAGAACATAGAACAGGTCAGCACAGTACAGGCCCTTCGGCTCTCAATGTTGTGCAGAGCTTTGTTCGAAACCAAGATCAAGCTATCCCACTCCCTATCATTCTGGTGTGCTCCATGTGCCTATCCACTAACCATTTGAATGTTTCTAAAGTGTCCGACTCCACTATCACAGCAGGCAGTCCATTCCCCACCCCAACCACTCTCTGAGTAAAGAACCTACATCGAACATCCCTCCTATATTTCCCACCACGAATCTTACAGTTACACCCCCTGGTGACAGCTACATTCACCCGAGGAAATAGTCTCTGAAGAGTCTATTGTAATGGAGAATTGAGAAGAGAAGGATTTATTCTTAAAAGATTTCACCTTGCCAAACCTTTTTGGGATTATCTCCTGAAGTAATAAATTGGCATTTATAATAATCTGCCTTTGCCTTTCTTATGGTCTGAGTATATTTGTCTGAGGGAAAGCAAGTCTACCTGGGTCTCAGCAGTCCGCTAGGTTACGTTCTTTTGCTGCAGTAAGGTAGAGAGCACAGAGTTAAACCAGGGACTCGTGTAACTTGTGATTCTCAACTTCTTCATTGGTGCATGTGTATTAATAATGTGGCTAAAAGTATCTTTAAAAATACCCATGCATCTCCTACCAAAGGAATCAAATTAAATCTCTGCCAATTTACCTGAACTAAATCATGTAAAAATAGCTTGTTCATTTAAATTTCTAAACCTACGTGTCATTAAAATCAGTGGGGGATGTTTTACTGCACATGCACTTTGGACACAAGCAATAAAGCAGTGATCGCTCAAACCCTGGCGAAAGACTGCAGACTGGTATCCAGTGGGGATGGGGGGAAGCTGCATTAGTAAGAATGACATTGTAAAGGATAGATAGATGCAACACTGGCACTACCCGGCAATGTGGAAAATTGCCCAGGTATGTCCTGTGCACAAAAAGTAGGACAAATCCAACACAGCTAATTACCACCCAATCAGTCTACTCTTGATGATCAGTAGAGTGATGGAAGGGGTTAGCGACAGTGCTATCAAGCAGCACCTGCTCAGCAATAACCTGCTTTAGTGACACCCAGTTTGGGTTTGCCAGGGTCACTCAGCTCCTGACCTCATTATAGCCTTTGTTTAAACATGGATAAAAGAGCTGAATTCCAGCAATGAGGTGAGAGTGACAGCCTTCGACATCAAGGCTGCATTTGACTGAATGTGGCATCAAGGAGCCCTAGCAAAATTGGAACCAACGGGTATTAGGGGGCATACTCTCTGCTGGTTAGAGTCATACCTGGTATATAGGAAGATGGTTGTGGTTGTGGACGGTCAGTCATCTCAGTTCCAGAACACCTCTGCAGGCATCCCTCAGGGTAGTGCCCTAGGCCCAACCATTTTCAGCTGCTTTATCAATGACCTTCTCTCCATTTTAAGGTCAGAAGTGGGGATGTTTGCCGCTGATTGCACAATGTTCAGCACCATTCACAACTCCTTAGATACTGAAACAATCCATGTTCAAATGCAACAAGATCTGGACAATATCCAGGCTTGAGCTGACAAGTGGCAAGTAACATTCGCATCACAAAAATGAGAGGCAATGATCATCACCAACAAGAGACACTCTAACACCACCCCTTGACATTGAATGGTGTTGCCATCACTAAACCCCCATTGTCAATATTCTTGGGGTTACCAATGACTAGAAACTCAACTGGACTCGCTACATAAACATAATGGCTACAAGAGCAGGTCAGAGGCTAGGAATACTGTGGCAAGTAACTCACCTCCTGACTCCCCAAAGTCTATCCAATATCTATAAGGCACAAGTCAGGAGTGTGATAGAATACTTTCAGAAAAAGCCATCTGGTTCACTCATGTCCTTTAGGGGAGGAAATCCAGTGAAATTACCTGGTCTGATCTACATGTGAGTCCAGAGCCACAGCAATGTGGTTGACTCTCAACTGCCTTCGGGTAATTAGGGATAGGCAATAAATGTTGGCTGGCCAGCGTGCCCATGTCCCATGAATGAATAAAAAAATCTTATGACACCAATAAATAAACTTTAATGGATCCACTTGGCACCTAACAGTGTATTTGGGTTCACTGATATCCCAGTGTAAATCTCCGAGTAAAGCAAACTCAGAAATAGCAAATGGAGCAATCTAGCATGTTGCTAGAATGCTTGCTGGGACTGGGGGAGGCCTTTAACAACTGGCTATTGTCAGAGAATAAATATTTGCGAGTTTAATTTTTAATACCAGTAAGCCACATTGACCAGGAATAGACTTTGGCAGGGCAGTTGAACAATGCAGGTGTTTATCAATGTAAATAGCAACCCCTCCTCCTTGTGGGTGATCTGACTTGACAAAAGATATTGTAACAAGATAAATGTAGTTCATGATCCAGAATAGAGTTTTTCAAACCAAGACTCAGGGGTGACTAACACATCCAGGACTGCTGCTGTGTACCCACACTTTAAATTGTCCAGTTTAGGTGTGAGACATGAGATGTTTATATGCAGGAATCCTCGACTTTTATGGTTACAAAACTTATTAAATGATGGTAATGCAGAGCCTTATTGTTACAAACTGGTGCTGGGTGGGTGGGGAAAGGAGCTGGGTTTGGATGGAAGTTACAGGTGGAGATTAACAACAGAACTACCAGACTGCACAAGAAGAATAAATGTTATAGGAAATCTGTGTTTTTATCGCAAAGTTGCTGGCATTAACCAATAGCAAAGCAATCACTTCACAAAGCTGTTTGATTAAGAAGCAGGTAAAGAGAACTGTGAGAACTATGCAAGATATAACTCTTATATACCTTCTACAGACAAAGAATACCATTCAATAGAAATCAGAAGTAAACTGGTTGGAGTCATACGTAGAACAAAGGAAGATGGTTGTTGAAGGTCAATCATTTCAGTCTCTGGATATCACTGCAGGTGTTCCTCAAAGTAGTGTCCTAGGCCCAGCCACCATCAATGACCTTCCCTCCATCATAAGGTATACAGGTTAGGTGGATTGGCCATCCTAAATTGCCCATTAGTGTCCAAAGATGGGTAGGTTAGGTGGATGGGCCATGGTAAATGCATAGCGTTATGGGGTTGGGCTGGGGTGATGGTGGGAGTGCGGAGTTGGGGCGTCCAGGCTGGGTGGGGGTGTGATGGGAGTGGGGGTTGGGTGGGATATTATTTTGGAGGGCCAGTGCAGATTTGATGGGCTGAACAGCCCCATTCTGCACAGTAGGGATTCGATGGGTAAGGTCAGAAATGGAGCATGTTCGCTGATGATCATACACTGTTAATCACCATTCGCAACTCCAGAATGTCACAATCAACATTCACAAGAGTTTGTTCAAATACAACCATCTGGTTTTCAAGCTGTCCTCCAACCTGGCAATTTTTCAGTTGATAAAGGACAACGTGTTGCAGGTGATTCCTCATGTCAGAGTTTACTTGGCCGACACTCTGATTACAGAGTAAACTGAGGAGCCCCTCGGCAACCTGGATCAAGGTGTTGGGGCAGTTCTCTGTCTTCTCATGGAGGAGGGGGTCAGAAAGACCCATTGGTTTTGCATCATGCACGCTGACAACAGCTGAGGAGGGATATTCACAGTTCGACAAGGAAGGTCTAACTATTGTCTATGCTGTGAAATGGTTTCACCAGTACCTTTTATTGTTATTCATTCACTATACGAGCGACCACAAGCCTTTGATGAGTCTTTTCAGCGAAGTCAAATGCATTCCTCTCATGGCCTCAGTGTGAATACAACACTGGGCTTTCATATTGTCAGTTTACACGTACAACATTATGTACAGGGCAGAGAAGGACAATGCAAATATAGACACACTGAGTTGTCTTCTTCCTTTATCAGACATGCCAACCAAGACATTATTTTCCACAGAGACAATTTTCTTGCTTGAGAGACTTTCATATTCTCCAATGAATGCTAAACATATTAAGTAGTGTATGGACCTGCTGTCTTTCAGATGCAGTAAGAAGTCTCACAACACCAGATTAAAGCCCAACAGGTTTATTTGGTAGCACGAGCTTTCGGAGCACTGTCCCTTCATTAGGTGAGTGCAGGATTGGGTTCACAAACAGGGCATATATAGACACAAGCTCAATTACAAGATAGTGATTGAAATGCGAATCTTTACAGGTAATCAAGACTTTACAGATGCAGACCATGTGAGTGGAAAGAGGGTTAAGCACAGGTTAAAGAGGTGTGAATTGTCTCCAGCCAGGACAGTTAGTAAGATTTTGCAAACCCAGGCAAGTTGTGGGGGTTACAGATCGTGTGACATGAATCCAAGATCCTGGTTGAGGCCGTCCTCATGTGTGCACAACTTGTCTATGAGTTTCTGCTCGGTGAAATGGCCAAGATATCGCAATCATTAAATCAGATCATTATCATACTTGTGGGATCTTGCTGTGCACACATTCACTGCTATGTTTCCGACGTTACAATAGTGACTACACTACAAAAATATCTCAGCAGCTGTAAAGCGGTTTGAGACATCCCACGGTTGTGAAAAACACATGTATAAATACAAGTTGATTTTTTTCCAACTTCCCCTTTCTTTCAGTCACCTGTCTGGGGATCCCAGACACCCTAAAGTAAAATTCAAAGTTACAAGTACGCTTACATTAACACTGCAATGAAGTTACTGTGAAATTCCTCTAGTTGCTGTACTCCGGCGCCTGTTTGGATATACAGAGGGAGAATTTAGAATGGCCAATGCACTTAACCAGCTCATCTTTTGGATTGTGGGAGGAAACTGGACTACCCAAAGGAAGCTTACCCACCACTGGAATCGGGTTGGATGAGGGGCTGAACAGGGGAAGGTCCATTGACCTTGGGTGGGATTTTATGGTTTCAGGGCGAGGCTATAAAATTCCACCCAGGGAGGACGTGCAGACTCTGCACAGGCAGTGACCCAGAATTGAACCTGGGTCCCTGGAGCTGTGAGGCAGCAGCGCTAACCACTGTGCCACCGTGCTGCCTGGCTCTGGAAGCCTGAAGTGAAACAGCACACAGTGGAAGTGTTCAACTGAGAGAGAGAGATAGTAAATGAATTGATCCTTCAGGTTGATGGCCTTTCATCTGTTGATTGGTGAGGTAGCTCGATTCAGAGTGAACGAAAGGGTTTTTGTTCTCCAATAGCTCATGAGCGGCACAAGATTTTGTAGCTCAGTCCAGGTGAGGAATCTGCCAACGTGGAACAACCATCAATTGTTCAGGAAAGATGTCATACTGTGACACATGTTGTGAAACTGAAATGCCACAACAACACAGTGAGGAGCGTGTGTCTGAGGTTCTGAGTTTAATGGGCTCCCTAAACTGCATCTACCTGTGTGAGGAACACATCACAGGATGCAAAGAAGGCACCCCATTGGTAGTGCACAGTCATTTGTGCTTCCACACAATTGCCTCTTCCTGTTCTGGAGTGATTTCTCAGGCAGGAGACACGTGTTTCTAAAGAAGCGCAAAGCTAAAAAAAATGCTCAAAAGTGTTGCAACATGTCAACTTTATGTTTGATGTATTTTCCTGGATCTTGTTGCAATTGCAATGGTGAGAAAGTTACTTGAGAGTGCTTTTATGAAAATACTTCCAAGCCATGGAGTGCTTGGAAATGTAACCATACATCGGAAAGGACTTTTCTCCCAAAGAAAAATCATCACAAAACCTCCTTGGAATTGGTGACATTTGTTCTTTTTGTCTATGCATTTTAGAGCATGTGCTCTATCGAAATGATTGATGGTGAAGAGGGCAGCGTCCCACTGAGAGCTCCCGGAATACAATTGGAACTCTGTATCCCAGTTGTGGGTGAATCACATCTGAATTTCTATTCACTTTACGAACCATCAGTCAAAGGCAAAAGAAAATGTGAAATGAAAACAGGCTAAAAATACTCTGCGCCCAGTGTTTGGAAACAGAAAACACAGGTTAATATTTCTCATAGCTCCTTAGATGATGAGTATCTCTCAGAAACATCAACCTATTGGTCTGTTGTGTATTTCCAGAATATTTCTGCTTATTTTTTCTGAAGTGCATCACTAAGTATTGCGTAGTACCTCCCAAGCTCAGGCTACTGAAGTATTAAATTGATTTGAGTTTCAAATATTAGACTCCCCACCCCACCCCACCCTGCCTCTCCCTGTTTTCTGCAGAGCCCCTCACTGTGAAATCAATGTCTCCCGGAACATAAGCGCAATATAAATGAGCTACTGTGTGTCTCTTTTATAGTCAATTTCATGCTCTGTAAGGTGAGGGATAATAATTTTTGGGAAGAGACTGTTTCCCTTATTTGAATGCAGTAATGGCATTGATAGGAACAGCAAGGGTCTCGAGTCGAAAACAACTTTATCAGAAATACAAAACGGCTTCCTTACTACCTTTGCCACCTGTGGCATCCGACACTTTGTGAATTAGAATGCTTGTTGCAACATGCTGTTCTTCAGTCAAGTATCACCTACTATAGATTTTAGAATGTGTACCACATCACAATGTGTGCTTGATAATTACAGGGTGGGATTTTCTGGCTGCACTCACTCCAAAACCAGAAAATCCCACCCAAGGTTGATGGACCTTTGCATGATCTGCCCCCCTCCTCCACCTGCCTGCTATGATTACCATGGCGGGTGGGACAGAGAAATTCTCTCCCCAATCCAGCAATGTTCTTCTGAACTCACACTATTCAAATCCATCTCCTGTCTTGACCGTGCTAATTAATAGAAGGGATAATTTTTCTAACTCCACACTCCCTGTTGTCAGATTTATATCTGGGACCATAAGAATGAGGAGTATGTTATTCTTTCCCTCAAGCCTGTACTGCCATTTGTTAACACGATGGCTTATTTGTTTGTGATATCAACTCCAATTTCCTGTCCATCTTTAACTCACTAGTGGATCAAAAATCTATCTAACTCAACCTTAAAAACATTCAATAATCCTCTGCCTCCATTGCTTGCTATGAAAGAAAATTCTACGGATCAAATATCCTCTGAGGGTTTTTTTTTTAATCTCTCATCTGCCTTAAAAGAGAGATTTCTTATTTTTAAACAATGTCCTGTAGTTTTAGTCTTTCCCACAAGGGATCCTCTCGGCATCCACCCTCTTAATGCTCCTCAGAAAAGATCTTATATGTCTCAATAAGATGGGTGGCACGGTGGCGCAAAGGTTAGCACTGCTGCCTCACACAGTGCCAGGGACCTGGGTTCAATTCCCAGCTTGGGTCACTGTCTGTGTGGAGTCTGTATGTTCTCCTCCTGTCTGTGTGCGTTTCCTCCGGGTGCTCCGGTTTCCACCTACAATCCAAAAGATGCATTGGCCATGCTATATTCTACCTCAGTGTACCTGAACAGGTGTCAGATTATGGTGGCGAGGGAATTTTCACAGTAACTTAATAATAAACTTAAAGATCATCTCTCATTCTTCTAAATCGAAGCTCTAATGGGTACAGGCCCATTGTACTCTTCATCCATAAGATGATACCTCATCCCAGAAATCAGATTAATTGCTCTGTATGCAATTATATCCATTCTCAAATAAGGCAATAAAAGCTGTACACAGTGCTCCAGATGTAGGCTAACCAATGTTCTATATAAAGTTTTAGCAAAATTTCCCTACTTTTATGTTATTTTATATTCATATTTTATTTACCCTTGGCAATTGAAAGTTCTTAGTGAAAATTTAGGGATGTACCTATCATGGGGCAGAGTTTTATAGCCAATACCATCAGCAGAAGTCTCAACATTGAACTTTTGGACATTTCGCTCCATTTTTTGGCCCTGCCTCCTAAGTGACAGGGCTGTAAAACTCTGCTCATGATCTTTGGAACTCTTCTCCATATCCATAAACTTCAACTTCTCTGCAGCCTGTTCTGTCAAGTCCTGTTCGTCCCTCACTGCTGTCCTTAGTAATCTACATTGCTACTGGCTCTCAGTTCCTTCAGATTTAAAATTCTTGTCATCGCCTTTAAATCCATCTTTGGTCTTGTTCCCTGCCTTGTTTCTGTATCTTGTTCCAGACCTGCAGCTCCTAGCTGTAGCATCTTGTACACATACTTTGTTTTTTTTCCAGTACTGGTAGACTTTAGTTGCCTTGGTTTACTTTCTGGAACTCCTTCCTTAGACACCTCCTCCTCCAGAGTCCTCCTTAAATGCCGGCTCTTCAACCAAGCTTTTGGTTGCCCTTCCCCTGCTATGGTTCAGTTTTCATTTTCTCACACATCTGTGAAGTATATTAAGGTGTGTAGTGTAAGGTAGAGATTCTATATTACTGCCATAAACTGAACTCATTCCCAAATATAACCATTGATCAATAGCACTATTACAATCGTTGACTGCATTTTGTCATTGGCAACATTCAAGCTGGCTTTGTCTAGGGAAGCCATAAGATCTTACCAGTAAGCATAGCAAGAGAAACATGTAGAGACCAAGAAAAAGTTTTAAAGTTTACTTATTAGTGTCACAAGTAAGCTTACATTAACACTGCAATGAAGTTACTGTGAAAATCCCCTAGTCACCACACTCTGGCACCAGTTTGGTTACACTGAGGGAGAATTTAGCATGGCTGATGTACCTAATCAGCACATCTTTTGGAGGAAACCGGAGCACCCAGAGGAAACCCATGCAGACACAGAGAGAACATGCAGGCTCCACACAGTGACCCAATCCAGGAATCGAATCCAGATCCCTGGGTGCTGTGATACAGCAGTGCTAACCATTGTGCCATCGGACTGCCCCAGTCAATCAAAGCTTCTTGCAAAATTTTACATCCTCTGATTTTCACGTGTCTTAGTTTAATAAAAAGTGATAAAGCAAACATCCTCCTTTGGTAGATATATCTTCCATTATTTCACAAATGATAGTTGGGTACAGGACATGTTCTTCTCAATGTACAACATACTCCAACAAAGACAAAAGCATTCTCGAGTTAATATTCACATTGTGTGCTTGTGCCGTATCTCACCAACACAATGAACAAGATTCAATTAATGTGTTTTATTTTTAATGGGGTGAGCTGAGTATAAAACTGTTAAGTTGAGAAAGAATGAGGAAGGCTCATGTTCGACATGTTTTAATAGATTCAGATGGCAGGGGGAGGGGGTGGGTGGGTAATTACAGAGTGCACCATGTGCTCGATGCAACAATGAAGCACATCAGGCTCCATCCTTGGACTTACTGACCTTCCCTGTCTGCTGGACAGTGAGGGGACTGTTGGAACTCATTCAATAAACCAATATAACTCAACTGGAGAATAATGTGGGCAAATATCTATAATTAATAAATGGTTATTACATGTAAAATCTTTGAATGAATAAGGAAAGTAGTGCAGCAGAGCTGGGAAATGTCAGTGGGGGGCCTGTAGCTATGAGAAATCGCAGCTTGGACAAAATCTCACAGAATGTTTCCAAGTTATTGAGGCTGATTTCCCCCCAAAATATCCAAGTACCCAATAGCAGGAAAGCGGGAGATATTCCAACCCATGTTTTGGCAGACTTAGTGGGATGGATTTCTGTTCTCCATTGAGTCTGCAGGGGGGTCACACTGATAAGGGAGTGTTGGGCCTACTCCCGCCTAGAAGCCGCATCAGCATGCAGAGTGGGCCAGTGTGCATGCGCCGGTCTGTTAATAGGGAGATTGCACAGACCATTACACATGCGCCGATCTCCCTACTGACAGATTGGCGCATGCGTAGTGGCTCACCCCATCACTGTCTGTCGATCACTGGCTCCCCAATTGCTTCCTTGACAACCCCTCCACCGATCGCCGCCTCTGTAAATGCACCCCCCCCACATCACCTCCCCCCACTCCCCCCCCCTCCCCCCCCCAACTGCCCCTCACCCCCACCACTGTCTCATCCCAGGCTCACTAATGATATGAAAATGGTGATTTTCATGTTGTAAAGAGCCTCGCACTGATTTCTGGCATGAGGCTGATTATGTTCTAAAAAAGGTCCTGGGAAGGTCGCAACTCCTGCTTCTGGCCCCCCACTGACATTTCCCAGCTCTGCTGCGCTACTTGAGGAGCGCAAGGGGTAGGGAATATCGTCCATTATTGACAAAAATGCACAAGTGAACTGATCGGTAACTCTTGCCTTCAGTAAGGCTCCACTTGTATAATACAGTGTCTGTTGAACAACATAAGTTATAACGCCATAACTCTTGATGGTGACAGCTTCCATTATGTTATTGCCAAATTAACTTGGTTGTGGCTTGATATATACTTGTGAGCAGATGAATGGGAAGACGCTTCTTTCTCAGGATGATGACTAATTTATTACTTCTAACAAAGAATAACACAGTTATGTACCAAAGAATCTCCTAGTTACATTTCCACAAATTTTGTAATGAAGTATTTGTGCAGATGACAAAATTATGCAGCCATATCTGTGAGTTATTAACTCAGATAGCAAAGTTCATTCCTGTAATTACCTCCAGTTGACTAATGATTTGCCATTATAATTTCACTTGCATTTTTAACTGCTTTAATCCTTAGTGTGGAGAGGAATCTTTAGCCCTTTAGAAATGGTTTTAATCGCTTGGAAAGAGACACTTATTCCCTTCATTTCTATGTATGTTAAAATGCTATAATGTTGCCGGATTCACTCAGTAGCTTCGCACAAAAGAAACCAACATGAACAGGCTGATATTTACGGAACGCTGGTCGGCACGGCAGCACAGTGGTTAGCACTGCTGCCTCACAATGCCGGGGATCTGGGTTCCATTCCTGGCTTGGGTCACTGTTTTTGGAGAGTTCACATGTTCTCTCTGTGTCTGTGTGAGTTTCCACCGGGTGCTCTGGTTTCTTCCCGCTATCCAAAAGACGTGCTGGTTAGGTGCATTGGCCATGTTAAATTCTCCATCAGTGTACCCGAACAGGCACCAGAGTGTGGTGACTAGAGGATTTTCACAGTAACTTCATTAGGGTGTTAATGGAAACCTACTTGTGACACTAATACTTAAACTAAATGATGCACCAGGTTCCACATTTCAACAGAATTCCTACCCATGTGTTTAAAGTAGAATTTGTCTTTTCTTTAAAAGTAAGATGCTGGGAAGTTTGAGAACAACATAAGCCTATTATAATAACGCAAAGCACACCATTTGTGCAACAGCTACTGAGCTGTACGGCTAATGGGTGAGATTGCTATTGATTTTCGCCTCAGTGCGCAAAATAACATCCCACTGCTATTTTGTTAGTCTGCACTTTAATTACTTATAGATTCACAGCAGGAATTTGTAAAATGATTTGCCAGCTGAACAAAAGTAACATTGTGCTTTAACTTTTAATGCTTATAGTGATTTTTATGTTTATCAAATTGATGAGAAATGGAATAATTTGTCACCAGTACCTTCTTTTACCGGGCGTAGCACTGTCAAACGCAACAAAAGAGACCGTCCTCAGATCTGTACTTACTCTTGTAGAGCATCACTGCTCCAGTGGGAGATCTTTTATATCCAACAACGGCCAATTTATTGGTCTATTGACTAATAGTTCCAATTTAGCTGCAATCTTTGGGCAGTTCCGCGTGGAGGGCCTGAACAAAGGGTAATCACTGTGATGCTGGAATCTGAAACCAAAAAAGAAAATACTGGGGTTGGGGGTGGGGACGGGGACGGGGACGGGGGTCACCTTCAGCCAGCAGGGCTGGAAATTCCACCCAAGAGTTTGCATACAGCACTGTATTGAGTAATACTTACAGAATAGAAACAGGCCAAAGGAGAAAATGCTGGAAAATCTCAGCAGCTCTGGCAGCATCTGGAAATAGTAGTCATAATGTGGAGATGCCAGCGTTGGACTGGGGTAAACACAGTAAGAAGTCTGGCAACACCAGATTTAAGTCCAACCAATTTATTTGATAGTAAACTCACAAGCTTTCGGGGTTTGTCCTTCGACAACATAACCATGGCCAATCCACCTAACCCATACATCTTTGGACTGTGGGACAAAACTAGAGCACCCGAAAACCCATGCAGGCATGGGGAGAATGTGCAAACTCCACACAGACAGTGGCCCAAGGCTGGAATTGAGCCTGGGTGCTAACCACTGTGCCACCGTGTCACCCCAGTTAAGGGATAAATGTTGACCAGGGCACCAAAGAGAACTCCTTGTTCTTCTCCAAAAATAGTTCGATGGGATTTTTTTATATCCAGCTGGGAAGTTGGGCTAATTGACACCACATCAAAATGTTGACACCTCCAACAGTGAAGCACACCCTCCATACTGCACAGCAAGGTCAGCCTAGATTTATGCATCAGAGTTTCTGGAGTGGTACTGGGATCCATGACCTCCTGACTCAGAGGGTGCCATCCCTGAGACATAGCTGGTTGGTAAATAGCGTGGACCCCTGCCTTTAAACAAATAAGCGCAGAACAAAGTATCTTTTATTGTTTGGGAAATGCTTTCTGGCAATCCAAGTTTCCGATTTGATTTGATTTATTATTGTCACATATATTAACATACAGTGAAAATATTGTTTCTTGCATGCTAGAAAGACAAAATATACCGTTCATAGAGGAGGAAACAAGAGGGTGCAGAATGTAGTGTTACAGGCACAGCTAGGGTGTAGAGAAGGATTAACTTAACGCAAGGTAAATCTAGTCAAAAGTCTGACAGTAGCATGGAAGAAGCTGTTCTTGAGTTGGTTGGTACGTGACCTCAGATCTGGCTGAAACTCGGATATGACAGAAAACAACAAAGTTAAATGAAGGCAAAATACTGCGGATGCTGGAATCTGAAACAAAAACAGAACGTGCTGGAAGATCTCAGCAGGCCTGGTAGTGTCCGTGGAGGGAGAATGGAACCAAAGTTCCGAGTCTGGATGATCCTTCTTCAGAGCAGAGCAAGTAATATTGGAATTCCTACTACTTTATTATGGCGTAACATCGCAAGCTGGAGTTATTAAAACATAATATACTTAACAAATAGTGAGCAGTTAGGGTGCGCTTTACCTAGACTGGTGGGCTCTTCAAATTCATCAGGCAGTGAATCATATTTGCCTCTGGTGGCTCTGCTTTCATCTGTAAAGCAGCACACTAGCATCTTATTAATTCCATTGTAATGAAATGTCACATTGCCGACACTGAAGGTAAATGCTCACGGAATTATGTGTAGGTGACATTCATAATGATAACTCCAAGAAATCTGGAGCCAGTGTGGAAGAATTATTAATGTCTTCACTCAAGTCGAGATATTGTTCCTTTGTGACACAGTCACACTTGACAGTTGGTTTCATAACAGCCTTTAATAGAATAAATATACATTACTTGATAAAATAAAATTCCATCCATATAAATAGGGGATTATAATTTAACTGGATCCAACAACCAAATTATTTTCACAGTCAGCTGGGGGTTATTCATATCACAGACAATAGGCATGTATGTTGTGATGTGCAGAGAATATTAAAGAGGATATTCTATGATTAATCCTATTACTATCCAGAATTTTTGTAACAAGGCTACATCAATATGCTAAACTCGACAGTCTATTTCATCATCTCTGTACCATCATTCTTTTTGTAATCTATATATCTCATTTCGAATGTGATAGTGGAGTGGAAAATATGCCTTTCTTTGGGGATTATTTTAATCGAGTTTCTTTTATATTTAATTTATGTTGAGAGTGCTACAGTTCAGGGAAATGCTTGTCTCCCTAAGCCGGACAGTATTGCTTTGTTTTCAGTTTGCATGTTGTGGTTTTCAGGCAATGGAGATAATCTTCTCTTTCAGGGCAGGTAGTTGATCAGCCATTGCCTCCATGGGGAGGGGATGGCCTAGTGGTATTATCGCTAGACTATTAACCCAGAATCTCGGCTAATGTTCTGGGGACCAGGGTTTGAATCCCGCCACAGCAGATGGTGGAGTTTGAATTCAATAAAAATAGTATGTGGAATTAAGAATCTGCTGATGACTATGAAGCCATTGTCGATTGTTGGAAAAACCCATCTGGTTCAGCTATGTGCTTTAGGGAAGGAAATCTGCCGTTCTTACCTGGTCTGGCCTACATGTGACTCGAGAGCCACAGCAATGTGGTTGACTCTCAACTGCCCTCTGAACAAGGGCAATTAGGGATGGGCAATAAATGCTGGCCAGCCAGCGACGCCCATGTCCCATGAATGAATAAAAAATATTAGCCCTCCCCTTCCCTCTACATCATCCCCAATCATCTGATTTTATCTTCTATTGAAAACAGTCAACCTAAACAGCTGGCAGGAAGACAATAGATCCCAAACTGGAAATCAGCTTCATGACTATTTCATTGGAGAAAGCTACTGAAGCATCCAAAACATTTTGCTACTATTTTAAGGTTACCCTTGCACCATTAAATGCCAAACTATTTTACATAAGCATGAAGAATTTGCATGTACTCACCCGATCACCTCTTTAATCATAGAATCGCCACAGAGCAGAAAGAAACCATTAGGCCCATCATGTGTACACCGATCACAATTATCCTGTTCTCTGTTCCCATTTGTCTAGAACAGATGTTTCAAGATCATTCTTTTTGCAGGCAAATCCAAACTGACTTGATCACACCAGGGCAATCGTAGATACAAAATTCACATTCCCAACTAGAAATTGCATCTGCCAATGAGTCAGTGTGTTGATGTCCTGATAATGAATACATACATATTGCCCCAATCCTCCACATTGTTCAGGTGCAATATGTTCTGGTATAGACCAGACGGAACACACATAGTTTGCTGATAGAAGATGCAGTTAGTTTTCCCCAGCAGTCCCTCCTCTCCACGCTGAAGGTAATCCAGCAAAACCCCATAAGATCTATCTAATTTTGCAACTTGATCAGCTTTCATGACGAAGCGTGCCGATCTTAACAACTTCAAGGACCACAGAGGCCGGTATGTGTCCTCAGACTTTTGTATCTTTTTCCCAATGGAAGAAGATGGAAAGGAGAATGTCCGGGGTGTGTGGGGTCCTTGATTATGCTGGCTGCTTTTTCGAGGCAGTGGGAAGTGTAGACAGAGTCAATGGATGGGAGGCTGTCTTGAGTGATTGACTGGATTATATTCACCACCCTTTGTTGTTTCTTGTGGTCTTGAATAGTGCTGGAAAAGAGAAATAAAATCAGATAATGCTATTTTAAAAACTCAGCAGGTGAGGTAGTGTCCACGGAAAGAGAAGATGGGTTAACCTTTCAGGTCAATGACCTTTCATCAGTCGTGGAAAAAGTTTGAGTTGTAACAGTGCTCAAGCAGACAAGGAAAGTGCGGAATACATGATGGAGAACAAAAGCGAAGGTCTATGATCAAAGTATGGGCGGGCACGGTGGCACAGTGGTGAGCACTGCTGTTTCGCAGTTCCAGGGACCTAAGTTTGATTTCTGGATTGGGTCACTGTCTGTGTGGAGTTTGCACATTCTCCCCATGTCTGTGTGGGTTGTTTCTGGGTGCTTCGGTTTCCTCCCACATTCTGAAAGATGTGCTGGTTACATGCACTGACTCGAAGAGGTGCCGGAGTGTGGCGACTAGGGGAATTTCGCAGTAACTTCATTGCAGTGTTAATGTAAGCCTTACTTATGACTAATAAATACATTTTTACTTTATTCCTGTGTTTATTCATCACTTCCCTATTCATACTGAAGAAATATTCAATTTGCAGCACTAACACTAGTAGAAAGACATCAAGATCACCAAAATCTTTATCACCATAAAGATTTTGGTGATCTTGATGAAATACTTTTGATGTGTAGTCAGAGTTGTAATGTGGGACATGCAACAGCCAAGTTGGTCTTGCTTGAGTGGGGTCATAAAACCCTACCCAGTGCCTGTGAATGGATGCTTCTTGTCAATGTAGATTCCATCAGTAATTTCTGGTGAAGCCTTCAAACTCAGGCCTACATTACAATAGCAGTGGGGAAGCTTCTCCTTGCTGTCTTCACTCATTGTCTGCTTCATTTTCTGGAAGATGGTGGGCCCTTTTTGGTAAACTCCCTCAGTCTGATTTTCCACCACCTTGCACCCTCAGTGCAAGGTAGCGTAAATAATCCCTTGAGATTTATATATACATATATATGTAGAACATTGAAGATGGCATGACAGGTTGGTGACAGCAGTTAATAAAGTATATTGTATTCTGGGCTTTATTAATGAGGGAGTGGAGCACAAGAGCGAAGAGGTTATGCTGAGCTTACACAAAACACTAATTAGATCTCAGCTGGAACATTGTGTACAGTTCTGAGCACCACTCCAAAGGAAAGATGTGAATCATTGGAGAGAGTGCAGAAGAGGTTTACAAGAATGGTTGCAGGGATGAGAAACTTCAGTTGTGAGGATAAATTGGAGAGATTGAGACTGTTCTCCCTGGAGTGAAGAAGGCTGAGAGGAGATTTGATACAGATGCTCAAAATCATGAGGGGGCTAGACAAGGTAGAGACAGAGAAACTGTTGCCCCTCGTAAAAATCCCAAGACCAGAAGGCACAGGTTTAAAGTGATTTGCAGCAGAAGCAAATGCAGGGAAAGCCTTTTTCACACAGTGAATGGTTGGGGTCTGGAATGCTCTGCCTGGAAGTGTGTTGGAGGCAGGTCCAACTGAAGCATTCAAGGAGACATTAGATGATTGCTTGAATGGAAACAATGTGCAGGGGTACAGGGAAATTAGTCACGGGGCTGGCATTAAGTCATGATGTTCTCATGAGAGTCAGTGCAGACAACATGGGCCAAATGGTCTCCTTCTGCACCGTAATAATTCTGTGATTCTGTGATTGGTATGTACTTTGGGTGGGGGAGATAGTTGGGCTTATAAATTGTGCTTTAGTGGTACATTTTACATTGATTTCTGCATGTTGCAGTCTGACTTCACGCCTTAAAATGGAGAACGTCTTCAAAATCTAATGCAATACTGAAGTCGAAATGTCTGATATTAAAGTACAATCTACAATATAAAGATTGAGTGTGTCTGGTTTCAACTGTGCAGTTACTCTTAGATTGTGCTGTTTACAAAAACACTGCTGCACATCTCAAAATGGTTGCGATTGTCTTGAAATATTTGGTCAAAAAGAACCTTTAAATGATTAAATGTTTTCCTTTTCAGTTAACCGAACTAGAGACATTCCTTGCTCGTTCCGAATCTGCGCTGCATTTAGTAATGAGCAACTTAAGGGCTCTGCAGCGCCTACAGCTGTGAGCCTTATTGAACAAAAGATTCTTATCCCTCCTTATCTTTTTCGACAGAGTTTTGATTAAAAACGTGTTTTCTGTTCATCTAATCTGATCGCAAACGTCCCCCACAATCAGTGAAATATCATACTGCGTCGGATCTACCTGTAACCTTAATTGCATATTTCCCAAAGTCAAATCAAAGCTAATAACCTTGCCTTTGTTTAGAAACTAAACTCAGAGACAGCCTTCCGCCAAATCTGTTTTGCCCATTAAGCGTAGGCATATCATGTATATTGCAAGTCTGTGGGAATATTGGCTCTCGAAATTTAACTACATAATCATTGGTGTTCCTCCTGAACTCCAACCGTCATACACACTCTACCCATTCCTGTTATGCTAACCGTGATGCACTGCCTGCTAATCTCACAGAATCACAGATTCTTTACAATGCAGAAGGAGACCCTTTGGTCCATCAAGTCTGTACTGGCTCTCTGAAAGAACATTTTACCAAGTCCCTACCCCTGCCTTATCCCTGTAATTTTGTACATTCTTTCTTTTCAGATAGTAATCCAATTCTCCTTTTGAATCTCTCGAATGAACCTTCCTCCATCACCCTCAGAAAGTTCATTCCAGACTCTAACCATTCTCTGAGTGAAGAAACTTTTCCTCACCTCACTTTTACTCCTTTTGCCAATTATTTTGAATCACTGCCCCCTAGTTTTTGACAGTCTCTCTGTGCCCTGTAGTCCCTGCGCCTCTCGTTCCTGTGCCCTATAGTTTTGTTGCTCCATCACCATTTTACCCTGTCCATACCTCTCAGGATCTTGAATACCTCCGTCAAATCTCCACTCAGACTTCTTTTTTCCAAGGGAAACAGTCCCAATCTCTTCAATCTAACCTTATAGTGATAGTTGTCTACCCATGAAGTAGTTCTTGCACAGCTCTCTGTATTCCCTCCAACCTCTTCACATTCTTCCTCAAATATGGTGCCCAGAATTGGCTGTCGTTTTACAGATGAGACCTAACTAGTCCCATATATAAATTCAACAATTTAACTAATGCTTTCCCATTAATTCAAACTGTATAATTCCTTATCTCCCTCTGTTATTGCTTCAGTTGAACTGTGGTTAGATCTCATTTGGAGTACCGTGATCTGTTCTGGTCTCCATATCATATATAAATATATAAGATAGTGAGGCACTGGAGAGGCTGATAACAGGACTTACCTGCATGACATCAGAATACCTAGCAGGAAACACTGAACAGGCTGGTGGTCTTTTCTCTATAAAATAAAAGATTGAAGGGTGGCCTGATAGAGGTCTTCAAGACTATGAAAGGGTTTGATAGAGTAGATGTAGAGAAAGAGAACCCTGAATAAATTGAGATTATAAGAAATACAGTGCTGAAATAGAGTAAAACCTACATGTTAATGACACGTTAGGGAATGGCGTCAGCTTTTCTTGCAAAACAAAAAAGGTTTAGCTCATTTGACTGTGTGCTGGTTTGTAATGTGGAACGATGCCTCCAGCATGGGTTAGAATCATAGAATCCTATAGTGCAGAAGGGGGCCATTTGGCCCATTGAATCTGCACTGACCACTCAGGCCCTATCCCCACACCCCATGCATTACCCTAGCTAGTCCCTCTGATACTAAGGGGCAATTTAGCATGGCCAATCAATCTAATACGCACATCTTTGGACCGTAGGAGGAAACCAAAGTACCTAGAGGAAACCCAAGCAGACATGGGGAGAATGTGCACAGATAGAGACCCAAGCCCAGAATTGAACCCAGGTCTCTGGCGCTATGAGGCAGCAGTGCTATTCACTTGGCTACCGTACAGCCCTAAATTCCTGTACTGGCTGTGATTATTCATGGAGGCCCCACCTTCTCAACTTTGTCCCCTTGCCTGAGGTGTGATGACCCTCAGGTTAAATTGCCATCAGTCAGCTCTTCCCCCCCAAAGTGGAGAGCAGGCAGTGGCCGTCTGGCAGTATGGGACCTTTAACTTTTTTTAAGGTATTTTGCCCATTTTAAAGTCTGATATTGTGTCAAGCCCTTTGTTTAAAGTTGTACAAGGGCTTGTAATGTTCAAGCCTATCTACAGTTTGTGATTTGTGATCGTCCCTGTTTAGTGCCTCTTGTATATTTTACAAGTTGGGGTTGGTTTAGCTCCATTGACTGGATGGCTACTTTGTGATGTGAAGGAAAGCCAAAACACAGGTTCAATTCCTCTACCAGCTGACATTATCCCTGAAGGCCCTGCCTTCCCAGCCTTGCTCCTTGCCTGAGGTATATTGATCTCAGGTTAATTCATCACCAGTTGTCTTTGGGGACTATGGCGACTTTACCTTTACATTTTACAATATAAGTCATGTGAGATTGTCATCGAGTGTCCATTTATAAACATTTCACTGATTACTGGATTGTCTTCCAAATCATCCTCTTTTAAAGTTAAAATGAACTGATTGCTTGTTCGGGAAGTAGAAACCTCACACAGATGCCCATACAATCATAAATCATTGAATCTCTCCAGTGAAGAAGTTTAGCCCATTGAGTTTGCACTGACAACAATCCCACCCAGGGCCTATTTTCATAACCTAAATATTTAACCCGTTAATCCCTCTAACCTACACATCCCGGGACACAAAGGAAGAATTTAACATGGCCAATCAATCTAACCGTAAACCTTAAGACTGTGGGAGGAAACCGGAGCACCTGGAGGAAACCCACGCAGACACGGGGAGAACGTGCAAACTCCACACAGACAATCACTCGAGACTGGAATTGAACCCAGGTCCCTGGAGCTGTGAGGCAGCAGCGCAAACAACTGTGCCACCAACTGTGCCACTGTGCCAACCATGCTGTAAAACGTGATCTTCAATGATTGGGGAACAATTACATTCAATAATTTCAGAGCATGCACTCTTCCCACCACCTTTACCCCATTTCCATTGACTTTATTTCTTTTCTCTTTTTCATTTCATTTATCCATTTTTATCATCCTTCATTTTCACTTCCATTTTCCACTTCTCCATTCCTGCTCTCATCTTGTCCCCAGTGCCTCCTCCCCTACCCCCTTCCCTCTCCTTCCCCCTTTCAGGGTAACTGCCACATTTCTCAGGCAGTCCCTTACAACCTGTACCCATTCACACATCCTGATCACTTAATGGGCACTTTAAGTACCTTTCTCAGCCTTCTTCATCATCATTTGCATTCCCTTTGTCCAATTACAGCACCCTCCCCACCCTCACAGCATAAATCTGTTTTTCTTTGCTCTTAGCTCTGACCTCCAGACTTGAAACGTTGCCTCTATCTCCACAAACGCAGTCAGACCTGCTGAGATTTTCCAGCATTTTCTGCTTTTATTTCAGATTCCTGCATCCACAGTATTTTGCTTTTATCGCATTAACTTTATCATGTTAATGTGTATCTGATTGACTGCAGATCTCAGAATACTCGATGTCACTGAGTGTGAAGCAGAACCTATTCAATATTCTCAAATGTCACATTAAAAACAAAAACAAAGTGACAAAATAAATACACAAAGTTCTTATGATCCACTACAATCGGCTTAGGTAAGCGAAACCCCACTTACTTCTTATTTACTTACTTATCAGAACAACCATACAAGCTCTGGCTGCAGTGCTGGTGTACGTGTATGCAGTGGCCTGGAGAACATCCATCATGATCAAACACTTGCTTTTTGGAGATGATACGAGAGAGGGGCGTCATCTTTTATTCAAGCCACGAATATGATTAATGCGGCACGGCCTTGATTCTTTGCATGGACTTACATTGACAATAGATGCTGCAATGCAAACAGCGGTGGAGTTTAATTATTCCTAAGGCTGTCCAAAGTGTTAACTTATCTCACAGCTAAGACCTCCTAATCGCCAAATCCTGGCATTATAAGTACCGTCCAAGTGTTTTACCTTCCACATTCTCGGAATCTGCAGGATTGCTGGATCTTTGAATAAACATTGAATTGTGGAATTTTTTTTGCTTTAGCAGGGCCAGTGTTATTTATAGTATTTTGAAATGTTTTAATCACTTTGCATCTAGTGAAGTGAAATGGTTAAACAAAAGGCTTGCTTTAACCTTTAGCAATCAGAGAATGTCCTCAAGTGCTTTACAGCCAATGAAATACTTTTGAAGTTTAGCTATTGTTGTAACAAAGGAAAGCTGGCAACCAATTTACGCACAGCAAGCTCCCCCAAATAACAATGTCTTAATGACAAGATTATCTGTTCTTGAAATATTAAGTGGGGGATGAATGTTGGCCAGGGTGCCACTCCCCTGCTCTTCAATAGGGAAAATGTAGGGGAATGGGGCTAGCTGAGTACCTCTGAGAAAGAGTAGGCTAGACACAATAGGCTCAATGCCCCCCTCCTATGCTGTACCCATTATATAATTCTATTTAAAATAGAGCAATATCCAACTGACAGATCAGGTGGAACCTCCATTCAATGTCTCATCAAAAAGATAGTACATCTAATATCAGAACACTGCACAGACGTATCAGCTTTGATTGTCAGGTTTAAATCCCGTGTGGAACTTATGAACATACAAACAAGGAGCAGGAGTAGGCCATTCAGCCCCTTGAGCCTGTTCTGTCATTTTATAAAGTCATGGTTGACCTGATAGTGACCTCAAATCTGCACCCTGCCTACCTCCGATAACTTACACATTCTTGCTTATCAAGAATTTCTCCATCTCTGCCTTAAAAATATTCAAAGATTCTGCTTCCAGCACCTTTTGAGGAAGAGTGTTCCAAAGACTCACGGCCCTCTGTGAGAAAGATTTGTGCCTCATCTTTATTTTAAATGGGCGCAGTAAGAAGTCTCACAACACCCCAACATGTTTATTTGGAATGACGAGCTTTTGGAGCACTGCTCCTTTATCGGGTGAGTGGAGATGAAGGAGCTCGTGATTCCAAATAAACCTATTGGATTTTAACTGGTATTGTGAGACTTCTTACTGTGGCCACCCAAGTCCAACGCCGGCATCTCCACATCTTTTAAATGGGTCAACATTTATTAAGAATCCAAGAAGTGTTTTCAAGAATATTTAAGAATCTGTAGCTCTTTGGACCTTGGAGTCAGAATATAGTTATCACAGTGCTAAGGACCTGGATTCAATTCTAGCCTCAGGTGACTGCCTGCGTGGAGTTTGCACATTCTCCCCATGTCTGCGTGGGTTTCCTCCGGGTCCTCCAGTTTCCTCCCACACTCCAAGGATGTGTAGGTTAGGTGGATTGGCCATGCTAAATTGTCCCTTTGTGTCCAAGGTTGTGTGGATAAGGTGGATTGGCCATGATCAATGTCAGGGATTACAGAGATAGGACAGGAGAGTGGGCCTAGATCGGGTACTCTTTCAGAGAGTCAGTGCAGACTCCATGGGCCAAAAGGCCCCTTTTGCACTGTGGGGATTGTATGGCTCTTGATTAATCAAAGTCCTGTTAGTTCCTACAATGGAATGAAATGGAAGAACCATAACGTATGTCGACATTTTCCAATCTATAAAGTCAGACTTGCATTTATATAACAGTAGGAATTCTCCAGCTGTTCATGCCCTGCCGCCACTGCCAGCGAGAAGGGAGAATCTGGCGCTCAGCCAAATCCCCGTTCACTGCAGCGGGACTGGAGAACCCCAGTTGCTGGTGAGATCGGAGAATCCTGCCCAGTGTGTTTTATGACCTCAGGATGTCCCAAAAAAGCTTGACAACCAATGGAATTGTACATTTTTGTTGTCATGTAGAAATTCGTTGCACCTTTTGTTGTTTTCCCATTGAGCAGTTAAATTGAGAGATTTCTACCTTTAATGCATCGAATCAAATGGAACAAAAGGAGGCCATTTAGCCCATCGTACCTGTGGTAGTTCTTTGAAAGAACTACCCAGTTAGCCCCACTTGCCTGCTCTATTCTTACAGCCCTGTAATATTCCCTTCTTCAAACAGTTATCCTTTTAGAGAATTGCTATTGAAAATGCTTACAGGCAGCATTTTCCACATAATCTTGCAGTATCAAAAATAATTTTCCTCTTCTAAAACACACAAATATATTTTTTATCGTTCTTATTCACTTGCTCAAATCCATTTTCTTCAGGTGTGTGCTTACTACTTTGGGCTGAAGGCTATAATTTAATATTTCAATTTCGGTACAGGAGCTGTAAACAAAATGTTAACTAATTTTCTTTCAGCTGGTGATGGTGGGTTCTCAATATTTTCTGATCTGGATCTGAACTTTCCAGCATTCCATTTTCCTTCTTATTCCAGCTGTGCTACTCCACCCTTTGTGAAATTGTTCTTTTCTGGAAAAAGAACACATCTCGAACTATACTCGTGCCATCTCACTTACCGTATTGTGTCATTGCTAGCGGTTTTTTAAGAACTGAGATTCCTGAATAAAAGATTAAGGTCTAAAGCGCTTCAAGATGTTTATTTATCTGAAGTAAGTCTAGAATTGGTAGTCAACCTCAGCCAATGTCAGTCAGTCACCATTGAAAGCATCCTTTCCAGATGTAACACAGCTTGGTATGACTCCTGCTCTGACCAAGACTGCAAGGAACCATTGGATAAAAGCAAATTACTACAGATGCTGGAATCTGAAACTAAAAAAGAAAATACTGGAAAATCTCAGCAGGTCTGGCAGCATCTGTAAGGGAAAAGAACTGACGTTTTGAGTCCAGCTGATCCTTTGCAAACATCTGACAAAGGGTCATCTGGGACTCGAAACATCATCTCTTTTCTCTCCTTACAGATGTTGCCAGACCTGCTGAGGTTTCCCAGCATTTTCTCTTTTAGGTGCAAGAAATGACAAAGGGCTGTGAATGTAGCCCAATCCATCACGCAAACCAGCCTCCCGTCCATTGACTCCGTCTACACTTCCTTCTGCCTTGGATAAGCAGCCAGCACAAGTAAGGACCCCACGCACCCCGGACATTCTCTCTTCCACATTCTTACATTGCGAAAAAGATACAAAAGTCTGAAAACACCAACCAACAGACTCATGAACAGCTTCTTCCCTACTGCTACCCTACTTTTGATTGGACCTACCTTATGTTAAGCTGATCTTTTGCTACCCTTATTTGTAACTGCAACTCTATATTCCGCACCCTTTCCTTTAAGTTTATTTATTAGTGTCATAAACAGGCTTACATTAACACTGCAATGAAGTTGCTGCGAAGATCCCCTGGTCGCCACACTCTGGCACCTGTTCAGGTACACTGAGGGAGAATTTAGCATGGCCAATGCACCTAACCAGCATGTCTTTCAGACTGTGGGATGAAACTGGAGCATCCGGAGGAAAACCACACAGACATGGGGAAACTAGGCAGATTCCGCACAGCAACCCAAGCTGGGACTTGAACCCCTGTCAGTGGCACTGACAGGCAACAGTGCTAACCACTGAGACATTGTGCCACCCCATGTACTCTATGAACAGTATGTTTTATCTCTGTAGCATGCAAGAAACAATACATGCAACAATAATAAACAAAAATCAAAAGAAGTCTGCATATTCCAGTTCTGAATGCTTGCTGTGTGGAAATGAGAATTCTTTCTGCCCGGATATCTCGATGTCCTGGGGGCTGTCCTTGGGATCAACATGTGATGTGTTTGGATGGTTTTCTGCTGAGTGATGGGGTGAAACGTGGAAACGGATATAAGGGAAGGACATCTCCACAAACAAGGATGTTTAAGGAGTCACGCAGGTATGTCCGATGGTTTGGAGGATGTCAGATTAGTCACTTCTGCTTACAGTAATAGCACAATCAAAAGAGTTGAAGGCAACATTGGCATGGGAGAGCTTGTGAAGGCAATATCTCCACAGTAACAAAATAAATGAAAGATATTGAGCAGTGCTTTGTGCATTTTGCTGGGTGCTGCTATGCCATTGGCGGGATCGTACAGCCTCGCTCATCCCGAAACCGTAAAATCCCGTCTGAGGTTAACGGACATTTCCATTGCCCACCCCTAGCCCACTCCGATTCCGTGGCCTGTGGGGCAGTAAAATGCTGGTCATTATCAGTTTCGTGTAACTTTAGTTACAATTAAAACATTCAAAAGATTATTATATTTTGTGGCTGTCATTTTAGGGTTCGGGCAATTGAAATCTGTTCTGCAGTCTGTCTGTAAGTAAGCCTTGATTGTTAGAGATCAAAGGGATTCAGTTGATATACTGAGATGATGTTTCAAGGTATTTATGCTTGGAGACAATGGCAGCAGTCCCTGAGTTTACCATGAGTAGACCCAAAGTCTCCCAAAGTCCTAGAAAGGTGTTGTTCGTATCGGGTTGTAAACTGTTGTGCTGTCGACTGTCCATTTACTTCTAAGTTGGGGGTCAAAGATAGCTAGTGAGTAGTTCTAGCTGTATACAAGGCTATTCTTTGGAGCAATGCAATTATTATGAGAGGCTCGTATGAAGCAAGTACAATATAAATAACCAATTGATCCATCAAAGCAAGGAAATGAAATGACTATAGAGAGATTGCAGGCACAAGTTCTAGCAGGTAACTCCATAGAGAATGGATGCTAATCCCCTATCTTGGAAGACAAAGGGCTAAGCACAAAAGTTGTTTTCTCATGCTGTAACATTGCGAGCAGCTGAATAGTCCAGTTTTCAACAACAAGTCTTGCCACAAACAGTGCAGGCATAAGTCACAGGACCAGATTATGTTGTATCAACTCTTGAGTTAAGCTGCTCTGTCCTTTCCATATTTCATCTTTCTTCCAAGTCTTTGACAACTTGATACAGCTTTCCAGAATCTCCTGCTGTTTGCTGCATCATCCCAGTTTGTGGCATCAATGTTAAAAGCTTTCAAGTCCCTCTTGAAAACAACTTTAGTTCTGAGCCTAGATCTACCCATCCACTTGAAGTGTCTACAAATTCTTCATATGATAGTTCCTTTGGAATATGCCCATTGTTCATGCGATATAAATGACCGAGCTCTCTGACGCATCAATATTTGAGAAAAGTCTTGGCAGCTTAGCTTCCTCCTTTGCTGTTTGGAGTTTTGGCATCCTATTTGACATTTGGTCTGCTAATGAAGACTGTGGTTGTGGACAACAACTTTCGTGCTTAACCCTTTGTCTTCCAAGATTTGTTGGTGGGGGTGGGGGGGGGTGGTTGTGGTGATAGTGGTTAGCATCCATTATCTGTCTGGCAAATTACTTGCTAGAACTTGTGCCGGCATTATCTCATGGTTATTTCATCTCACGCTCAGATTATGGAAAGGGAATAACAGTGTGAAAAGGAATGTCAGAATCATAGAAACCCTATGGGACAGAAGGAGGCCATTCAGTTCATTGAGCCTGCACTGTCAATAATCGCATCCCGGGCCCTATCCCTACAATCCCACTAATCCCTCTAATCTACACATCCTGGGACATTAAGGGGCAATTTAGCATAACCAATCAATCTAACCTGCACATCTTTGGACTGTGGGGTGAAACAGGAGCATCGGGAGGAAACCCACGCAGACACAGGGAGAATGTGCAAACTCCACACAGACAGTGACCCAAGCTGGGAATCGAACCCAGGCCCCTATAAGCTGCGAGGCAGCAGTGGTAACCACTGTGCCACTGTACCACCCACTATATTATGCAACACAATTCCAGTCAGAATCCATGATTGAGTGACACACCTGAGGAAGTCACCTCACAATTCTGGCTATGGTGACATTTTTATCAGTTGGAAGTGCACAGGAACATTCAAATGTCTCGCATATCAGAGTGTTTGTGAACTTTAATTTTCTAACATTTAATAATTGCCAAAGAACCACACATCTCGATCGAGAGGTTTGAAGGCAGGCTGAATACACAAATACTGTCCTGGAATTGTATTGCAGCAAAATAACTCTCTCCAAATATTTTAGAGTACGCTTATATATCTGCTAAGGCTGCTGTCTTCATGAAGGCTTGGTCATGATTGAAGATCCTACTTCTTCAATCATCACCCAAATGACTAAAAACACAGTGGGTTAGCACTGCTGCCTCACAGTGCCAGGGAGCTGGGTTTGATTCCTGCTTGGGTCACTGTGTGTGTGGCATCTCCATGTTCTCTCCATGTCTGCGTGGGTTTCCCCCAGGTTCTCTGGTTTTCTCCCACAGTCCAAAGATGTGCAGGTTAGGTGGATTGGCCACGATAAATTATCCCTTTGTGTCAGGGGGATTAGCAGGGTAAATGCACGGGGTTATGGGGATAGGGGCTGGGTGGCATAGTGGTCAGTGCAGACCTGATGGGCCGAATGGCGTCCTTCTGCACTCTAGGATTGTATGATTCCATGAGTCTAATAATCATGAGTTAAGCCCCGATATTTTGTTCTCCAAGTTTGATGGCTTTTCTATGTTTGTTCTTCACCAATTATAATTCCCAAAATGTTCCACCCCAATCAGATTCTGCCAAAGACAAAACTGTACACAATCACATTCCAGGAACTTCTTTCCTCCAAAGTTATGATTGTTCCTCACTTGGGCATTTTATTTCATTTTGTCCTAAGAATCAAGTGAAAGATTAAAATGATCTCCTGAAGATTTGGGGGATGGTGGGGAGGGGGGACAGGGGATGGGTGGGTGGTGAGGGTTGTGATTCTTTTTTGTTCATTTGGTAGGACCCCCCCATTAGGCTCTCTGGAAATTAGACACTTTGACCCTCGCACTAAAACTCATTTATCCAGGTGTTCTTACTTGTGAGACCAACAAAGGACAAGATTCTTCATTGTACTGAAATAAACTTTGTCTTCATTACAATACTTCTGGTACAAAACCTCTAGTAATCAAAGAAACAATTCTATCTTAATTTATCTAAGACTGAGATGCTACCTGTGAGATTGAACTGGCCAGGCTCGCTCCACCAGGTACAAACCTTGGTCTTGGGTCTTTGTTGAGTTCCGAACTCAAGGTCTTCCACGTGATAAAGGTTGGTATTGAGTCTTTGCTACTTCTTTGCTGGATCCTCACTGCTACTCTGTTGCCAGCACCAAGTCTTTGCTGGGGACGGTCCCCAGGTGTCTCTTCTTATCCCCTTCTTTGTGCACTTCTGGTAAGTTCTCTGGCTACCAGCCAATAAGATTATCGGGCGGGAGTCACATGATGATGACCATGATGATTCCATATATGGAAATGCCAGGGCCCCTGAGGTGTCAATCCTCAGGTGCACGGGAAACTTACAGCCTCTTTCCATATAAGATAAAAATGGGAATTCCAGAGAATATGGGTGAATACAGAGATACTGTCCTTATTTGGTTGGGGTTGAGCACTTCCAGTTCTAGCTGCGTTTGATCTGTGTTTATGCTTAAACTTGGCCTGAATTCCCATCAGGCCTGCTGCAGAGGCTTTTGGCTGCTGTTAATTTAGAATATCCAAATCTGTGTCGGGCCTAGTTGTTCACGCTGTAAGCCACCTGGCCACATAGCGTTCATATTTTGTAGCTTTTACCATGTTCAGCCATTCCTCTGAAAACACCAGAGGGGCCTATGGAGGGTTAGCAGTGAGGCCTGCATGTGGGATCTTGTTTCGGATCCAGTTTAACACTGAGTCTCATTGCAGGAGACAGTTTACTATTTCCTATATTGCAAGAAAGCAGAATGGAGGTCAGCACTGTGCACTGCGGTAAATCTGTAGTTTATCTTTGCTATTGTTTACTTTTGTGTTTGCTGTTAATGAATCTGCTCAGTTAAAACTGTGTCCCAATTAGAATGCCTTGTTCATCACTTTGTGATGTTAACAAAGTAACGTGAGGCCCTGTGATATCTCCAGTGAACCAGATGCAGGAACAAGAGTTTGTTCAATTCACAGATAATCCAGCACTTTGCACAAGCAAAGGCATCCTCCAATTTTTTTAAATTCATTCGTAGGACATGGGTGTCACTGACCAGCCAGCATTTAATGCCCCTTCCTAGTTGCCCGGGGGTAATTAGAGTTAACCACATTGCTTCATAGAATCCCTACAGTGCAGAAGGAGGCTATTCGGCCCATCGAGTCTACAACTACCACAATCTCACCCATATTCTGGCTCTGGAGGCCAGACCAGGTAAGGATGGCAGATTTCCTTCCCTAAAGGACATTAGTGGACCAGATGGGTCATCACAGGGCAATAGCATAGTGGTCAGCACTGCTGCTTCACAGTGCCAGGGACCTGGGCTCGATTCCCAGCTCAGGTCAGTGACTGTGTGGAGTTTGCACGTTCTCCTTGTGTCTGCGTGGGTTTCCTCCGGGTGCTCCGGTTTCCTCCCACATTCTGAAAGACATGCTGGTTAGGTGTATTGATCCGAACAGGCACCAGACTGTGGCAGCTAGAGAAATTTCACAGTAACTTCATTGCAGTGTTAATGTAAGCCTTACTTGTGATGAATAAATAACTTTACTTTAGTAGATCCTTAACTGGAGTTTTTTTTTATTGAATTGAAATTCCACCATCTGCTGTGGCAGGATTCGAACCCAGGTCCCCAGAAAATTAGCTGAGTTTCCTGGATGAATAATCTAGTGATAATACCACGAGGCCATCACCTCTCCTTAATTTGTAGTGACGTGGTGTTACTTATGGGACTAGTCTTTGGCATTGCCTTCAAACTTACCTGTTGAAAAGCACAATCATGTAATGTTTGACTCTTCTGCTATTCAACGCAAACTGCAAAATTCACTCTGCCAAGTACCTTAACATGCTGGATTGTTAGTTAAAACCTCAGCTTACACGTCTTTTAGATGGTAACAGTCTTAGGGATCCTGGAAATCCTGCTTCTTGTTCCTTGTGCCACATTGCTGACCCTCACCTTTCTTTTTCTCAGTATGTTGTAGTAACTTGTGAGAAAGAAGTGATAGAGAGGAGGAAGTGGTGAAGGAGTGGTGGGAGTGGAGAGGGAAAGAGAGAGAAGTGAAGGATGGGGAGAGAAATGAAACAGACAAGGACAGATAAGAGGGATGCAGAAATGAAGGAGGAGTGGACAAAAGAGAGAGGTGAAAAAGTAAAGAAAACTTTGCAAAGGGAGAGTCAGCAAGCCAGAAATTGTGCACAGCATGTGCGAGAGTTTAGAAGAATGAGGGGAGATCTCATTGAGATGTATAAGATGATGAATGGGATGGATAGGATAGAGGTGGAGAGACTCTTCCCGCTCAAAAAAGACAGTAGGACTAGGGGGCACAGCCTCAAGATAAAAGGGGGGCGGTTTAGAACGGAGTTGAGGAGGAACTTCTTCACTCAAAGGGTGGTGAATCTCTGGAATTCTCTGCCCGTTGAAGTGGTGGAGGCTGCCTCGCTAAATATTTTTAAGACGCGGGTTGATGGGTTTTTGATAGGAGAGGGGATTAAGGGTTATGGGGAGAGGGCGGGAAAGTGGAACTGAGCAGCGACAGATCAGCCATGATCTTATTGAATGGCGGGGCAGGCTCGAAGGGCTGGATGGCCTACTCCTGCTCCTATTCCTTATGTTCTTATGAGAGAGAAACAGAATTCATCGAGATTGTCGGGAAGACATGCTGGTTAGGTGCATTGGCCATTTTAACTTCCCCCTCAGTACATTTGGAGGCTTTTTCCTAGGATGGAAGTGTCAACTACAAGGGGGCACAGGTTCAAGGCGAGAGGGGGAAAGTTTAAGGGAGATGTGTGGGGGAAGCTTTTCATGCAGAGAGTGATGGCTGCCTGGAATGCGCTGCCAGAGGAGGAGGTGGAAGCAGGCACATGAGCAACATTTCAGATGCATTTGGATGGGCACATGAAGAGGGAGGGAATAGAGGGATGTGGACCGAGTTAGGGTCGAGTTTTTTGAGATTACTTAGGGCAGCGTGATCGGCACAGGCTCAGAGGGCCAAAACGCTTGTATCCGTGCTGTACTTTGCTTTGTTCTTTGTTCTTCTTTATAACCGAACAGGTGTCGGAGTGTGGCAACTAGGTGATTTTCACAGTAACTTCATTGCAGTGTTAATGTCACGGTGGCACAGTGGTTAGCACTGCTGTCTCACAGCACCAGGGCCCCGGGTTCAATTTCTGGCCTTGTGTCGTCGTCTGTCTGGAGTTTGCACATTCTCCCTGCGTTTGTGTGTGTTACCTCAGGGTGCTCTGGTTTCCTCCCACAGTCTAAAGGTGCGCGGGTTAGGTTGATTGGCCATGCTGAATTGCCCCTTAGTATCAGGGGGATATGTGGGGGTACAAGAATAGGGCCTAGGTGTGATTGTGGTCAGCGCAGACTCGATGGACCGAATGGCCTCTGTCTGCACTGTAGGAATTCTATTCTAAATGTAAGCCTACTTGTGACATTAATAAATAAACTTGAATGAAATGAAACGTTTGCAACGCCATCTGCAAACTCACTGTCAGTCACCAGGGGGCCCTGTTGCCCCTTCTATAGCTGGCCTACCTTGGTCACATTAATTTTCACCATGTCAATTAGTAACTGCAGAAAATTCTTTCGCTATTTCATTATTACAGTACCTGTCGAGTGAGTTTTATAGACCTAAATTAATGGCATGTGACAGATTATGCACTTTATAGCTAAGTCTACATTGAAAAACAATTGACTAATGTAAATCGAACAGACTAAGGTTAGAAGAGCAGGTAGTAATTTTGTATCAATTCATTCTTATCCAGGATATCTCATTTATCTATCATCCCATAACCATCGGGAAGTCACGGAGACGTCAGCTACTTGAGACTCCAAGTGCTCTCATGGGGTCTGCAGGCACTTGACATGGGTCACATATCAGTAATTGGTATCCGTGAACCTAGCTACAGCAACCTGGCCCCAGACACAATGAAGGAAGGGAAAAAAAACTGCTTCAGTATTCTTTGTGCTCTATAAAATTAATATTGTTCAACAAGCCATGATTGAAACGACAGCATCATTTCAATCATTTATTGAGTGTGAGACACATATTGGCATTAATAAAAGCTTGACGAGACACGGTTCACAATCAAGTTAAAAAAACATCAGAGCCAGCACATTTTCAGCAGGCGATGTTCTAAAAGTACTGAAGCTTTGAAAACCGGGAAATCAGTGTCCCCCCCCCACTCCACCCCCTCCAAAACTCAGAACCGCAGCAGGGATGAAAGGTGTTCATTTGAAAATGGGTAACGTTACCTTGTCATCAAAGGGTTGTGTCCAGTGTTTGATGAATCTCAGGTGTTTTGTATCTTCCCTGGTTATTAAAGAAAACATTTAACTTGGATATAATTACAAAAGAATTCACTTCATATTCAGCTGTTAGAGGCAGGAGCAGGAATAGGCCATTCATTCCTTTGAGCCCTCTCTGTCGTTCAGTAGAGTCATGGCTGATCTCCACAGTGTGACAGAGTTGGTTCTCTCTCACAAAGAACAAAGAAAATTACAGCACAGGAACAGGCCCTTCGGCCTTCCAAGCCTGCACCGTCCATGCTGCCTTCCCCTAACCTTCCGGGGACCATATCCCTCTATTCCCATCTCATTCATGTACTTGCCAAGACTCCCCTTAAAAGTCACTGCCGTATCCGCTTCCACTACCTCCTTGGCAACGAATTTCTGGCACACTCTCTGTGTAAAAATCTGCCTCGTACATTTCTTTTAAAACTTGCCCCTCACACCTTAAGCCAATGCCCCCAATAATTGACTTTTTCACCCTGAGGAAAAGCTTCTGACTATCCACTCTGTCCATGCCTCTCATAATCGTGTAGACTTCTATCAGGTTTCCCCTCAACTTCCGTCGCTTCAGTGAGAACCAAGTTTTTCCAACCTCTCCTCATAGCTAATGCCCTCCATACCAGGCAACATCCTGGTAAATCTTTTCTGTATCCTCTCCAAAGCCTCGACATCCTTCTTGCAACCAGAATTGAACAGTATATTCCAAGTGCGGCCTAACTAAGGTTCTATGAAGCTGCAACATGACTTGGCAATTTTTAAACTCAATACCCGGGCCGATGAAGGCAAGCATGCCGTATGCCTTCTTGACTACCTTCTCCTCCTGCATTGCCACGTTCAGTGACCTGCGTATCTGTACACCCAGATCACTCTGCCTATCAATACTCTTAAGGGTTCTGTCATTTACTGTATATTTCCTGTCCGTCGTCCGTCTGTATTAGACCTTCCAAAATGCATTTCCTCACATTTGTCCGGATTAAACTCCATCTGCCATCTCTCCGCCCAAGTCTCCAACTGATTTATATCCTGCTGTGTCCTCTGGTGGTTGTCATCGCTATGCGCAAATCCACCAACCTTTGTGTTGTCGACAAACTTACTAATCAATCCAGTTATATTTTCCTTCAAACCATTTATATATGTTACAAACAGCAAAGGTTCCAGCACTGATCCCTGAGGAATGCCACTTGTCACAGCCCTCCATTCAGAAATACATCCTTCCACTGCTACCCTCTGTCTTCTATGACCGAGCCAGTTCTGTATCCACATTGCCAGCTCACCTCTGATCCCATGCGACTTCACCTTCTGCACCAATCTGGGACCTTGAGGACTGAAGTCATGATTCTGTATCATACACATTGCATCACGAGCTTATGTTCTGCCTCACAATTCACATTATTCACATCTCTGAATGCATCACACTGTATCATTCTGCTAATTGCATTGCATGGCGACAAACCTTTCTTTGACATTCCTTCACTTTGCCAACTTCCTTGATGCATCACCTCTGTGCTGCTCACTTCCTTTGATGCAGCATCCCTTCCTTGTGGTCTGCTATTCCCCTCAATGTACCACTCCTTCCTTTTAATGTATCACCTCTTCCTTACAGTATACAATCCCTCTTGATGTACTATCTCTTCCTTACAGTGTACATTCCTCTGAATGTACCCCCTTTCTTTATGTTGTGTCATTCCTCTCGATGTACCACCTCTTCCTTGCAGTGTACCATTTCTCTCTATGTACCCCCTCTTCCTTGCAGTGTACCGCTCCTTTCGATGTGCCACATCTTCTTACACTGTACTACTCCTCTCGATGTACTACCTCTTCCTTACAGTGTGCCATTCTTCTCAGTGAACCACCTGTTTCTTGTAGTGTACCATTCTTCTCAATGTACCACCTCTTTCTTGTAGTGTACCACTCTTCTCGATGTACCACTTCTTCCTTACAGTGTACCTCCTCCTCCTTCCGAAATACCATTCCTCACGATGTACCAGCCCTTTCTTTTGATGTACCACCTCTTCCCCACAATGTACCATTCCATTCAATGTACCATCCTTTTCTAACAGTGTACCACTTCTCTCGATGTACACCTCTTTCTTACTGTGTATCATCCCTCTTGATGTACCACCTCTTCCTTACAGTGTACCATTCCTCTTAATGTACCACCTCTTCCTGACAGTGTACCATTCCTCTTGATGTATCACTTCTTCCTTACAGTGTACCATCCCACTCGATGTACCACATCCTCCTTATGGCATACCATTCCTCTTGATGTATCAGCCTTTCCTTTCGATATACCACCTCTTCCTCACAGTGTACCATCCCACTCAATGTACCACTGCTTTCTAATGGTATATCACTTCTCTTGATGTACCACCTCTTCCTTACAGTGTACCATTCCTCTTAATGTACCACCTCTTCCTTACAGTGTACCATCTCACTTGATGTACCAGCTCTTCCTGACAGTGTACCATTCCTCTTAAAGTGCCACCCCTTTTACTACTCACTCATTATTGTGAGTTGTTATTCTTTAAAACGAAAGCCAATTCAGCTTGGTCTGGTTTCCAGAAAGATTATGACCAATGCCACAGGAAGTCAAGTAATAATTCATAGATACAAACATCAGCGTGCACTGTAAGGAACCATGTAACTAATGAGCAGCTCTTTGAGCAGCTATGGTAATTGAATTTAGAGAACTGTCAATTTGTAAATTGCTAAGGATGATAATGGAAGTTGTTGCAGGAATATGATAGTTTGATGAGTTCTGAGTGCATGAAAATATAATTGTAGAATTAGAAAGAAGGTCAGTGCAGTTTAATATCCACTCGGCATTTCCCAGTGTTCAAATAATTGTCCTTATTCCTAATACAGTGTTCAAATAATTGTCCTTATTCCTAATGCAGTGTTCAAATAATTGTCCTTATTCCTAATGCAATGACCAACATTCTGATTTTCTGAGTTTGGTGATGAATTCTCTGCATAGTTCATTTATTTTCTGATAACTGTAGAATCCCTACATACAGAAGGAGGCTATTCAGCCCATTGAGTCTGTACCAACCACAATCCCACTCAGGCCCTATTCCCATATTGCAACACATTTACCCTGCTAATCTCCCTGACACTAAGGGGCAATTTAACATGGCCAATCAACCTAACCTGCACATCTTTGGACTGTGGGAGGAAACCAAAGCACCTGGAGGAAACCCATGCAGACATAGGGAGAATGTGCAACCTTCACTTCAGTGATCCGCATGTCTGCATGGGACAGACAGTGATCCGCAGTCAGAATTGAACCTGGGTCCTTAATGCTGTGAGGCAGCAGTGCTAACCATTATGCCACTGTGCCTTCCAAGTAACTAAGTCCCAATCCGTTAGTGGATCAATTTCTCAAATATTCTTTACTGCATTCCTAGAAAATGTCAGCAAGTAAAGATCTCAGAGAGATGGGTCCTCTTCAACACAAACCTCTTGTCTACTCCGCATGCATTCACTCACCAGTAAGACTATAGCTAGAAATAATTTCTGTGGGGGCACTGTAGGGCAATGATTCTCCAGCTGCGAAGCCCACATTCATGGGAGATCTTCCAAAGGGTTCGGAATGCTAGACTTGCAGATGGGCAAGTGTGTTGTGAATGGAAAATTTAGCATTCCTTTCACTGCAGCGGGACTGGAGAGTCCCACTGGCGTGAACGGCCAGCGAATCGCCCAGGGTTCTAAGTTCTTACTGGCGGGGAATTTAATTTGGAAGGTGAAATTAATTCCAGTGAGGTGCCCTTTTAATTAGCATGCTGGCTAACAAATGCAAATGGAGCTCCCGACACAAGGGCAAATTCAACTGGCCTTTAACCCCCCCACCCTGATAGTTGGGTGGTCAAAGTTCACAGCCTTCATTTGTCCATCGGCAAACAGAATTCTTGCCTCCTGCCAAATTAAATGCCCCACTCTTCATGGTTCCTGCTGCTGGTGGGACCATATTGTCATGGGTCTTTTACATGTAGCTTAGAGGGTAGCTGGGGTCTCAAGTTTCACATCTGAACTGAAAGCAGCACCTCTCAGAGTGCAGCGCCACCTCAGACTGGAGTGTCAGCCTTGAGAGTCCCATTAATATCCAACCTGTTGACTCGGAGTGTTACTAACAAAGGCGTGGCTCTCACTGATGTTGAAGCACTATGCGCACATTCTCCATCAGGGAACTGTCTGAAAAGTGGGGCACTTGAAATGTGTGACAATTACAAGCATCAAATTAGAATTGGGGCTCACACTGGATGCTGGGATGTGCGGACTTGATGGGCCGAATGCACTCTTTGTGCATTGCAAACTTTTATGCTTGTTGCACTTTCTTCAGACGTGGATCAGTTTGATCCGCTCCTCTGACATTTCCTTCTAGTAATTCTATCCATTGGACCTGCTTTCCTTGCTGCTTCTTGCTCTGAATGCTTTGTGATCCACTGCAGCAATTTCCTGTAGATAACCAATTTCCTTCTGTGAGATTTGTCCTGGTCTCCTTGGAAATTGAAGCTATAGTTCATGGTGAATGGACAATTTCTAAGTGCAAAATAAGAGGCGGTGGGGAGGTGGGGTGAGGGAGGGGGAATTGCGTCACATTACTGCTGGGATTTTTCCATTATTACATTCCTCAGAGGTAATCCTTTGCAATAGTTGCTTTAACAAGAATCCATTGATCTTCCCGTTAATACATTTCTGAGATTGTGAGTCATGAATGAAGGGGGAATTGAGTCTGGAGTGACAGCTCTTGGCTACAGAATCAGAGGGTGAGGCCAATATTGCAGAGAGTGGATGAGTAGCAAGAACCATTGCTCAAAATGGCCAGCACAATGCCACAGTGGTTAGCACTGTTGCCTCACAGCGCCAGGGACCCGAGTTCGATTCCCGGCTTGGGTCGCTGTCTGTGTGGAGTCTGCACGTTCTCCCCATGTCTGTGTGGGTTTCCTCCGGGTGCTCTTGTTTCCACCCACAATGCGAAGATGTGCTGTTTAGGTGCATTGGCCATGCAAAATTCTCCCTCAATGTATCCGAACAGGCGCCAGAGGCTGGCGACTGGGGGATTTTCACAGTAACTTCATTGCTGT
Organism: Carcharhinus amblyrhynchos; assembly: GCF_965287045.1. NCBI lineage: Eukaryota > Metazoa > Chordata > Chondrichthyes > Carcharhiniformes > Carcharhinidae > Carcharhinus > Carcharhinus amblyrhynchos. The sequence continues at coordinate 43,681,867 of NC_137340.1, forward strand.
GTTAATGTAAGCCTACTTGTGACACTAATAAATAAACTTTAAACTTAAAAGCCTCAGAGCTCAATTACATGACTTTCTTCAGCCCTGTGCCCAGTTCCTTGTGTTTCCTTTGTGGAATCTCCTTTGAGAAAGATGTACAGGTTAAGTGGAATGACCATGCTAAATTGCCCCTTCGTGTCTAAAGATGTGTACCATTCCTCTTGGGGAGTGGGGCAGGTTCCGGGAATGTGAGGGCTTGGGTGAGAGTCAATTGTGAGGACTTTCAGAGAATCAGTGCAGACACAATGGGCCGAATGGCCTCATTCTGCACAGTAGGGATTCCATGATTCTATGATACAAACTGCTGGAACAATATTGTCTAATAACCCTGCAAAGTCAGGGGAACAATTGCCTATCAGCTTTTAATACCAGCCATTGAAAACCTATGTATGTAGGAAATAGAAATATTCGTCAATGTTGCGAAGAATGTAAGAGCAGCTTCTCCCTCTCTCTCGCTCGTTGGTCCCCGGCTGCTGCAGGCAGTCATTTGAGAGCCTATTGATGGCTAAGTACGTAATGTCTGGAAAAGCATTGTCAGTGATATCGACACACTGCCTCACCCAACAGGAAACATAGCTGGACATCATTATGCCATGGACTAGCAAATTGCTGACGTGTATCCAAAAGAATATAATATGAGGAGGGACATGTGGCCTCGGAGAACTAAAGCTTCCTGTTGCTGGCATCTTTGCTCCTCTCTGTGAAGTGCTGACAGGATTAGGAGGCTTGTTTTAATGGGTCCAATTAGAATAGCACCTCAGCAATTTAAAATAAGTTGCCAAAAGTAACTGCGGAGTGGGAGCACTGGTGTTCGCAAATCCAAGTGCCCAGTACAATGAGAATCTACTTCTTCACAATCCAAAGGTGTAACATGGTGACAGTATTCATTTCTCTCTACCATCTCCTGTACGTAGGAACTAATGCAATGCTGCAAGCGATTGCTGATCCACTGTGTCTGCAATCTCCATTATAATTAAGTCTTGTCATGTGCAGCTAATGCTGCCTCTTGAACATTTGTGTTGGTTTAAGATTATTTATTAGTGTCACAAGTAGGCTTACATTAACACTGCAGTGAAGTTACTGTGAAAGTCCCCTAGTCGCCACACTCCGGTGCCTATTCGGCTACACTGAGGGAGAATTTAGCATGGCCAATGCACATCTTTTGGACTGTGGGAGGAAACAGGAGCACCTGCAGGAAACCCACATAGACACAGGGAGAACGTGTAGACTCTGCATAGTCAGTGAACTAAGCTGGGAATCGAACCAGGGTCCCTGGCAGTGTGAGGCAACGGTGCTAACCAATGTGCCACTGTGCCACCCCCGGAATGGACAGGCATTCTCAAGGTTTCATCCTTACCTTCAGATCAAGGTTTTTGGAGCGATACGGTGGCACAGTAGTTAGCACTGCCTCGTTGCAGTGTTAATGTAAACCTACTCGTGACTAATAAATGAAAGTTTAAAGTTCACAGCACCAGGGACCCAGCTTTGACTAGGGAGACTGTCTGTGTGGAGTTTGCATGTTCTCCCCGTATCTGTGTGGGTTTTCTCCGGGTACTCCGGTTTCTCCCCACAGTCCAAAGATGTGCGGGTTAGGTGGATTGGCCATGCTAAATTGACCCTTAGTGTCAGGGGGATTAACAGGATAAACACATTGGATTACGGGGATAGGGCCCAGGTGGGATTGTTGTCGGTGCAGGCTCGAGGGCTGAATGGCCTCCTTCTGCACTGTAGGATTCTATGGATACCTTCCCATTCCACGTGGACATTTAGGTGTTTCACCCTACTTCTGTAAAACAACAACATTTTTGAATTAATTCCTTTGAATTTAAAATAAGAGCTTGATTACTTAGGAGGGAAATCAGGCAGCATTTTTCCCACACAAACAGCAATAGAAATCAGGAATTCTGTCACCTATATGAGCTGAAGATGCTGGGAATAGAATTTCACTGATTTGGAGTGAAAGTGGGAGTTGGTGTTGGGCCTATCATTGACTGATGGTGCAGACTTGAGGGGCTGAATAGCCTCCTTCTATTTTAATGTCCTATGATCGCCTCAAGAAGATTACTTTAAAAGAAGCTCTCAGGTGTGCCCCAGCTCCAAATCCAATTGAGCAAGAGTTGCCATGGAAACGTAGTGCTCTTTGGTCAAGATTACAAATCTCTGACACATTCCTTGTGCAGCTATGGCTTTTTACAAAGTCTGGGTTGATGCTATGTGATGATTCTTACAGAGGAGGGAGCCTGGCAAGAGGTACAGAGCTAATATATTAGGAGATTTAATGCTTTCCTCAATTTGCTATGGTCACTCACATTAGGAAAGTTAATGACAAGCTGTGATTTCTTCATCTATGGTGCTGTTATTGAATCAGAACTCAATGGACACAGCTGCCCTCAGCACTGTCAGAGCACGATTTGATCCTGATGGGGAACAAGGAAATAGCAGAGGAATTAAACAGGTATATTACATCAGTTTTTATGGTGGAAAATACTTTGAATTAATTAATACTAAAGAATATGGGCGAGGAATTAAGTACCATCACCATCACCAGAGAAGTACGATTAGACAAACTAATGGGATTAAAGGAAGATAAGTCCCCTGGCCCTGATGATTTGCATCCTAGGATCCTAAAAGAAGTAACTTTAGAGATAATGGATGCAAAAGTTGTAATTTTCCAAAAATCCTTGGACTTTGGACAAGTCCCAAAGGCTTGGAAGACTGTCAGTGTGATACCCCTTTTCAAAGAGGGAGGGAGGCAAAAAACAGGTAACTATAGGTCGAATGGCCTAACATCTATTCTTAGAAAAATGTTGGAATCAATTATTAAGGAAGTAATAGCCGCTGATTTGGAAAATCATAATCTACTCAAGCAGAGGCAGCACGGCTTCATGAAAGGGAAATCAGGTCTGACTAATTTATTAGAGTTTTTTGAGGAAGTCCCAACCAGAGCGGATAGAGGAGAATCAGTAGACGTGTTGTATTGGACTTCTAGAAGGCATTTAGCAAGGTGCCTCACATAAGGTTGGATGTAATACATTGGCACAGACAGAGAATTGGCTAATGGGCAGGAAACAGTGAATGGAGATAAGGGTTTCATTTTCAAATTGGTGACCTGTAACCAGTTGGTTCCACAGGGACCAGTGTTGGGACCACAACTGTTTGTAATATATATATTGATGACTTGGAGGAAGGAAGTGAATGTATTGTAGCCAAATTTGCACAAAATAGATGGAAAGGCAAGTTGTGAGAGGGATACAAACACTTTTCAAAGACATACTGATAGGTTAAGTGAGTGAGAAAAAAATTGACAAATGAAGTATAATGTGGAAAATGTGATATTGTTCATTTTGGAAGGGAGAACAAAAGAATAGAGTATTATTTAAATGGAGAAAAACTTCAGAAAGCTGCAACACTTGTGCATGAAACACAAAGATACCAGGTAATCAGGAAGGCTAATGGAATATTGGCTCTTATTTCAAGGGGATTGGAGTATAAGAGTATAATTTTACTGCTCCGCCTGCCACGGGAATTGGAGCGGGCGAGGGGTGGACACTGGGAAGATCCGTTGACATCGAGTGGGAAAGTTTAAACAGGTTGGGAATTCATTGGAATTTATTGGCATTTAGAAGAATAAAAGGTGGTCTCATTGAAACATATGGAATTTTTAAGGGACTTGACAGGGTACATGCTGAGAGAATGTTTTCCTCATGGGGGAATCGAGGAGTAGAGGGCAGAGTCTCAGAATAAAGGGGCACCAATTTAAAATTGAAACAAGGAGGAATTTCTTCTCTTTGAGTCTTTGGGATTTCTTGCCCAGAGAACTGTCGAGGCAGAGTCCTTGGGTGGGATTCTCTGGCCGCACTCGCCCCAGAACCGGAGGATCCTGCCCGATGTTAATGGATCTTTGCATGGTCCATCTCCCACCTGCTACGATTCCCTTGGCCGGGCGGGAGAATTCCACATTGTGTATATTTAAGGCTGAGATCGATTTTTGATCCAGAAGGGAATCAAGGCTTATGGAGAAAGGACAAGAAAGTGGAATGTCAGATCAGTCCTGATCCTACTGAATGGTGGAGTAGGCTCAAGGGGCTGAATGGCCTACCACTGTTCCGATTTCTTATGATGGAGAGGGAATTGCAACATCCACGTCCTCCAATATCGCAATTTTATCAGAAATACTGACATTTGTTCAGAGCAAGGAGTGCTTTCCAGTTTCCAGATCTACATTTATCTTACTGACATCAATGAAGCAGATCGCCTAGTCATTATCTCATTGCTGTTTGATGGATCTTGCTGTGCACAAAATGTTTACATTATAATAGTTAAAGCAAAGCTACCATAGTCCAAGGTGACTCTAGGCAACACTCCCCTCTCAAAGGGGATGGAGATGATTTAACCTGAGGATCTCAGGTGAGGGGTAAGGATTGAGGAGGCAGGGCCTTCATGAATAACCTCAGCCGAAACCGGAATTGAACCCGAGCTGTTGGCTTCACCTTGCATCACAAACCAGCCATCCAGCCAACTGAGCTCAACCGACCCCTTCCACAATACTGACTACAATTCAAAAGGTTTACTGCTTTGGGATGTCCTGAGACAAGGTATAATTTCTTCATTTTTCAGGCTGGCTATCATGTCTGTCATGAATTTGACCCTGAAGGTGTAAAGGGGCCAAAAGGCATGACAACAATTGATGACTGGTTCACCTATTCATATTGAATTTGGATTTATAGAGGGGAAGAGACTCATTCATCAACAAATAGCCTTCAGAAAGATCTAGGTGAATGTTATATTCATTTCAAAAGAAATAAATTTAATTCCGATCGTCCTCTTGAGTAGAAGACTCTGCTGCAGTTAGTGAAATTATGTAATGTTCTGAGCAACAAGAGGCACCAATGCACTGAAATTAATATTTTCAACTTATTAAAGTTCTTTACTTCACCAGGTAAATGTCAAGCAACCAGCCAAAAACCATGGAAGCGAATTCCACATGGAAGAACTCTGCATAATAGATCACAGCCTTGTAGAGCCAGGCTGGAGAACCACACAGTGCGGGGAATACAGTGCATTTACAATGATAATGTGTGTATTAGGATTTCCTACTGCACAATTCTTAGCAAACTGTGTCCTATGTTGTATCTTTGGCCCCTTGTTTTAACCCTGTAGATACTGGGAGAAATCTATTTCTATCTAGCCTCTCCTATTTCACAGTTTTTAGTCAATTCTATCAGATCGCGCTATAGTTAGTGCTGCCAGTGGGCAGCATGGTAGCACAGTGGTTAGCACTGCTGCTTCACAGCTCCAGGGATCTGGGTTCGATTCCCAGCTTGGGTCACTGTCTCTGAGGAGTTTGCACATTCTCCTCATGTCTGTGTGGGTTTCCTCCCACAGTCCAAAGATTTGTGGGTTAGGTTAATTGGCCATGCTAAAAATTGCCCTTTCGAGTCCTGTGATATACAGGGTAGAGGGATTAGTGGGTGAATAGGTAGGGATATGGGGGTAGGGCCTGCATGGGATTGTTGTCAGTGTAGACTTGATGGGCCAAATGGCCTTTTTCTGCACTGTAGGGATTCTATGAATTCATGGGCAGAATTATCCCTTCTGCCAGTGGTGAGCACATGGCAGGCCGTAGAATAGAACCATAGAATCCCCACAGTGCAGAATGAGGCCATTCAGCCCGATGAGTCCACACTGATCACAATCCCATCCGGGCCCGATTCGCATAATCCCACACATTTACCCTGCCAATCCCTCTGACATGAGGGTCAATTTAGCACGGCCGATCAACCTAACATTTACATCTTTGGGCAGTAGAAGGAAACTGGAGCACCCGAAGGAAACTCATGTAGACTCCATACAGACAGTGACCCGAGGCCAGAATTGAACCCAGGTCCCTGGCGCTGTGACACAGCAGTGCTAACTGTGTGTATATCCTTTCTGCACACTGTGCCACCGTGCCACCCACACGTGGGTGGAGAATATGTTTTCAAGCTAAGAAATTGGTTTCCTGACAGCGGGAACTTGTGGTCCTGACCATCATGGTGGCAGAATACCACTTGCCATGTCATCAGCGGGATTCAAGTTACCACCTGAATGGAATTGTACCTTACCCATCCAATCATCTGCTCTGCCTGTGGGTGTTCACATTGGTCCAAAATACAGCTGGAGCAATATGGAGTGCACATGGTTGAGACTAACACCAGGCTGCAATAGGTGGACAACAGGCTGGTGCAGGTGGGAGGTGGAGCGACTGGGATGATATGGGGGATGGGGGAAACAGAGGGGCAGATTTTGATGGAGCATAAGGACGCTGGTAGAGGGAAGGCATGGCAAGCATTTCCATCCCCTGTTTTCAGTGGGCAGGAGTCTTGGAGGGGGCGATTAATCCAGCGGGAATCCTAGAAATGACATTTATGCTGGCAGCCTTTGAGATTGTCCCTGCCCACTGTCAATGCCGTAACGTAGTTCCCAACGTGAAAGGAAAATTTATGTTTACTTAGCGGGCGTTGCCATGATATCATTGCTGCTCCCCTCCCCCACCACCCGGCATACGGTCACAGCAGCCAGGGTTGCAACAGGCTTTGTAAAATGGGGAAGTGACGACCAGAACCTGCTGGGGCTGCATATGTCAGCACAGCCCCCAGGAGGGAGACAGGGTCATTCCTGGGCAGTACCCTCATACTGTCTGGGCACTTCCCCTGGCACTACCCCCTGGACGCTGATGGGGGGGCAGAGAGGGCTTCAGTTAATGAGGTGGGTTGGAGGGATTCCTAGGAGGGGGGGGGGTCCCCTGGAGGGTGGTGGGGCATCTCTGAAGGGTGGGGATTCTTGGGGCTTCCCTGAGGGGTGGGGGTGAGGAGAACCCATGTCCATGGGGGAGGGGCTGTTCTATGGGGTGCTTGTGTTGCTGAGGTTGCTTGTGGGGTGGATTCCCTTTGATTCTTTTCTCTAAGGATTTAAAAGACTGGCAGGAAAACCCGACAAGACAGCGGTCACAGTCGGTGACAACACTTCCTTTTCCCCAGGGTAGGAGTCTCTGAGATTAGAGGGCATAATTTAAAATGAGAGGGGAAAGATTTAAAAGGGACTTGAGGGGTGACTTTTTCACACAGAGAGTGTGTGTGCATATGGAATGAGCTGCCAGAGGAGGTGGTAGAGGTGGGTACAAATACAACATTTAAAAGACATTTGGACAGTACATGGATGGGAAAGGTTTAGAGGGATATGGGCCAAATGCAGGCAAATGGGATTAGTTCAGTTTAGGAAATCTGGTTGGCATGGACGAGTTGGGCTAAAAGACCTATTTCTATGCTGTATATCTCTATGACTCTATGACTTGGTGCTCCAGCAGCTGGAAGGACAAACACAAGAGACACACGGCAGCAGCAGCAGTGTCTGCAGTCGCTGTGTACAATAACCAGCCTCCCCACACCCAGCCTTCAAGGTTTGCAGCCTCAGTCTGGATGGATCAGTGACCTAGAGTCGCAATCCTACCTTTAGACCACCTGGACTGCAGTGGGGCTATGGGGCAGCACCTTGTGAAGGGCTTTTATGCATGGGCAACACAGGTGGTGAAGTTGCCATTGAGAACCACGTCCTAGTTGCCCTTCAGTGGGGTGAGTACTGAAAATAGAGGGTTTATTTACCCCGATGGTGCGGATGAGGTCATTCATTCTTTACCTGCACAACCTAACAGTTGAATTGGCATTCACCAGGCTAGCCACCTCCTCCCCGATAGGGGTGGTGAGTTTTCTCCTCCCAGCCCTCGGAAGAGACATATCCCTCTAGTCCTCCATTGCTAAGAGGTTTGTCCACTAAGGCATCGTTGAACCTATGGATCAGTGCTTGTTGACTCCTGCCTGCTATGTCCAACTCTGCATTCAAATGTGTGGTGAATGAGGAGCTGTCCAGGCAACTTTTAAATATAGCACCCTGACATGACTGCACGACATGTGAGTTTATACCCTTCCTGCTGTGTGATTCCCTGGGACACACCTGGCCAGCATCTCATGATTTACTGAGCTTTCCCACAACGCTACTGCAGAGGGAGTCACTTTGACTTCCAACCCCCGCCGTGGGACTAAGGCCTCCAGGCCTGTAATGACCTCAACAAGGTCCATGAGTTGGGCCCCTTGGACTATGAGCTCCCTGATTAAGATAATGATGACCTGTTCAATCAGGGAGTGTCAGCTGCATATATATTGAGGAGTGTCAGGGCTACTGACACTCTGGATTTTGACTTTGTACCTAAAGCACTCTTAGGAGTGGAGATAAGTTTGTAAATAAAGGGAATCTGGTGAAGGGACACTGGTCTCTGAGGAGTTATTTCAAGGTATATGTTTTGTTCTAACAAAGAGCCAATTTTTCAGATCTTCCTGTTATGTTTGTCATATTAGGCAGTGTTGCTGCCATAGAGTCATAGAGGTTTACAGCGTGGAAACAGGTCCTTCAGCCCAGCTTGTCCATGTCGCCCAGTTTTTACTATTAAGCTAGTCCCAACTGCCCACATTTGGCTCATATTCCTTTGAATTTGGCCCATTGCATCTGCACCAACAACAATCCCACCTAGGAACTATCCCCGTAACCCCACACATTTACCCCACTAATGCCTCAAACCTACGCATCCCAGGACACTAAGGGTCAATTTAGCACGGCCAATGCACCTAACCGACACACCTTTGGACTGAGGGAAGAAACCGGAGCACCTGGAGGAAACCCACGCAGACATGGGGAGAATGTGCAAACTCCACACAGGCAGTGACCCAAGCTGGAAATCAAACCTGGGCCCCTGGGCAACAGTGCTAACCATTGTGCCACGATGCCGCCCTTTTCCTGCTCTTTTCCTGAAAGGAGAGGAAAATAAATTCTTAAAGTAACACGTAAAATCTAAATCTTCTTCTGTTGGTGTAAACCCCAAAAATTTAACAATTCTCTCGATATGATTCTAAGAGGAGGAAATACGTTAGAGGAGATTGCTGATCGACACCCCATGATTTATCTCGACATTTATTTTAATCAAAGCACTGTCAGAGCCTTCCTGTCTGTGAAATCTTGCGATGTGCTCTGTAGGTGGCTTTCCAATTCAGCTGCTAATATGAGCTCTGAGCATCGTTTGAGTGTTCAGTATGTTCCCTTTGGAAAATGAGACAGAGAATCTGGAGAACAGGAGCAGCGACAATAATCTCTCCCTCAACGTCAACAAAACAAGGGAGATTGTCATCGACTTCAGGAAGCGTAAAGGAGAACATGCCCTTTTCAACTTCAATGGGGACAAAGTAGCAATGGTTGAGAGCTTAGGTGTCCAGATCACTAACAACCTGTCCTGGTCCCCCCCCCACTGCCACTATAGTTAAAATAGCCCACCAACGCCTCTACTGTCTCAGAAGACTAAGGAAATTTGGCATGTCAGCTACAGATCTCACCAACTTTTACAAATGCACCATAGAAATCATTCTTTCTGGTTGTATCGCAGGTTGGTATGGCATCTGCTCTGCCCAAGACTGCAAGGAACTACAAAAGGTCGTGAATGCAGCCCAATCCATCACGCAAATCAGTCTCCCATCTATTGACTCTGTCTACACTTCCCGCTGCCTCGGCAGAGCAGCCAGCATAACTAAGGACCCCACGCATCCCAGACATTCTCTCTTCCACCTTCTTCCGTTGGGAAAAAGGTTCAGAAGTCTGAGGTCATATACCAACCGACTCAAGAACAGCTTCTTCCCTGCTGCTGTCAGACTTTTGAATTGACTTAACTTATATTAAGTTGATCTTTCTCTACACCCTAGTTATGACTGTAACACTACATTCTGTAGTCTCTCGTTTCCTTCTCTATGAATGGTATGCTTTGTCTGTATGGCGCGCAAGAAATAATACTTTTCACTGTATATACCAATAGATGTGACAATAATGAGTCTAACTAAATCAAATCAATTCAAATTAAATCAAATCAAAATGCAGATTATACCTCCCCACAACTCTCCTCCACAAAACAGTGTAAGAGCTGTGAAAGCTGGGCAGGAGAGCGAGGAACAGCTTGGACCGTAGCTTTGCACATCCCTTCTAAATTCAGATAAGGACATTTTTGAGAGCTGATTCTTCAAATTAAAATATTTATGTAAAAAGCTGCAGAAATGTGAATTCCCTGACACTGTTTGTTTGGAAGAATTGAGTGAACACCATCCATACAGCATGTGCTCTGGTGCTAGTGGCCCCTGGGAGAGTGTTGAAAGCCTAGTGGGAGTTCCAAGCTTGTGGGCTTGTACTGTAAAATTGTGAAATACGTTTTGTACTGTGCATGTCATTGATATGATGTAAATGTCATGGTAGCAAGCTTCTCACCACATGGTTGTGTCAGAATCCAGTTAAAATATTGAATAACCTCGTGGTCAGTCATTTCAATTACAGATAGGTTATAAAAAAACCATTCTATGTTTTTTAACATAGCTGTATAAGACTTTGGTCAGACCCCATTTGGAGTATTGTGAGCAGTTTTGGGCCCCATATCTAAGAAAGGGTGTGCTGGCCTTGGAATGGGTCCAGAGGAGGTTCACAAGAATGATCCCTGGAATGAAGAGCTTAACGTATGAGGAACGGTTGAGGACTCTGGGTCTGTATTCGTTGGAGTTTAGAAGGATGAGGGGGGGTCTTATTGAAACTTACAGGATACTGCGAGGCCTGGGTAGAGTGGATGTGGAGAGGATGTTTCCACTAGTGGGCAAAACTAAAACCAGACGGCACAACCTCAGGCTAAAGAGATGATCCTTTAAAACAGAGATGAGGAGAAATTTCTTCAGCCAGAGAGTGGCGAATCTGTGGAACTCTTTGGCGCAGGAGGCTGTGGAGACCATATCATTGAGTGTCTTTAAGACAGAGATAGATAGGTTATTGATTAATAAGAGGATCAGGAGTTGTGGGGAAAAGGCAGGGTAATAGGGTTGAGAAAAATATCAGCCATGATTAAATGGTGGAGCAGATTCGATGGGCTGAGTGGCCTAATTTTGCTCCTATGTCTTATGGTCTTATAATGCTGTCTGGGCTATGTTTGAGAAGGCAAACCTCTTCATTCACAGTTATTTCTTTGTTAAAATGTGCCAGTGATTTTTCTCTTTTATTTCTTCATATTAAGGTCTGTCTGGTTTAAATTCCTGTCACTGGAGGGGTGCCAGCAATTGACCAATTAACAATTGCCAGGCCTCTGTGGATGCTGATCTAGGTGACCTCTGAGGAGGGATTTGGAAGCTTAGAGGAACGGACACGGTTATGAATGATGGAATCATAGAATGGATGCAGCACTGAAGGAGGCTATTTGGCCCTTCATCTCAGTGCTGGCCCTCTGTAACAGCCACTCAGATATGCCAACTCCTTTTCCTTTTCCCTGTAGCCCTTCAATTATTTTCCCCGTCTGAAAGCCACACCAAACTCTCATTCCTGAGCTTAGTCATGCATTGTGTATATGTTTTTTTCCCCTCAAGACATTGTTTGTTCTTCTGTTTGGAATCAGGGTCCTCGCCTCCTCAGCCTATAGCAACAACTTCTCCCTATCAAACCAGTCCAGACCTCTCATGATTTTGAACACTTCTTTCAAATCTCCTTTCAGCCTACTCTTCTTAAGGAGAACAACCCCAGCTTTCTCTACTCTATCCATGTACCTTACATCTTTCATCTGAATCACAGAATCCCTACGGTGCAGAAGAAGGCCATTCAGCCCATCAGACCTGCACTGACAACAATCCCACCCAGGCCCTATCTCCGTACTCCCACACATTTACCTTGCTAATCCCCTGACAGTAAGGGCCAATTAAGCATGAGCAATCAACCTAACCCGCACCTCTCTGGACTGCGGGGAGAAACAAGAGTACCCGGAGGAAACCCACACAGACACGGAGAGAAAATTTCACACAGTCACAAGAGGCTGGAGTTGAATCCAGATCCCTGGAGCTGTGAGACAGCAGTGCTAACCACAGCACCGCCGTGCCGTCCTGTCACCATGTCACCCCAGAACCAGTTTCATAAATCTTTTCTGCATTTCTCTCTAAAGCCTTCACACCCTTTCCAACATGCAATGTAAAGAATTGGACAATATACTCCACTTGAAGCTCAACCAGAATTTATAAAGATTCATCACTAGTTACTTGTTTTTCTAGCCTATGCCCAAATCCAAGGTTCCAGTGCACTTTTTAATCGATTTCTATACCTACCCTGTCGCCATCAACAATTTGTACAAATCTACAAATTTTCCCCTCCCGCCTGCTGCGGGCAGGGTTCGGACCATGGAAAAGTCCATTGACCTCAGGAAGGATTTTCCTGCCTCAGGGAGAGCGTGGCTGGAAAATCCTGTCCCTCATCTTTGGCCACCCGATGCGGGGAAAGGGGCGGGAAGAGGACGTCCTCATGAGTCTGCACCTGAGACTGGCCAAGTTGGCCATCAACAGCTCCAAGCAGTGGGCGGTGGACTCAGCTGCCAACCCCTCTACCATGGCTGTGTGCAAGGCTGGGTGACCTTGGAGAGAGAACATGCAATGTTTACCAGAATGCTTTAGGCTCTCCGTGTCTGGTGAAGACTAGTGAGGCTGGGGTGCATCACCACCCCTGGAATTAATACTTCAATCTGATTTTGTGAGTTTCCTTTTGATATCTTTTTGTTTCAGTATCACATCAGGGGCTGTCACCCCTATCATTTTTAATTAGTTTATTTATCATGATTTTATTCAAAAGAGTATAGCCTAGGTTTCTCCATTCCTGTACTCTGTTTAGAATTGCACCATTTGGTTTATATTGTCTCACCTTCTTCTTCATATCAAAAATATCCCCTCACATTTATTTGCACTAAATATCATTTGCCTCATGCCCACTCACGCCACCATATATCCTCTTGAAGTCATTCGCTATGCACCTCTCAGTTGATGATACTTAAAAATGAATATATTTTTATATTCACTGTGTGGAGTTTGCACATTCTTCTCATGTCTGCGTGGTTTTCTTTGGTTGTTCCGTTTTTCTCCCACAGTCCAAAGATGAGCAGGTTAGATGGTTTGGCCAAAAGAGACCACAAAATTGATGAACATTGTGTGAAAGTCCATATTATTTGAGTTTTTTCTCCAATGGATGAAGTGCTTATCTGCGTTCTATGCTATGGCGATCAAATATGAAGGTAAGTACAGGACCCTGTGGTTTGATTTGCACATTGATTTAATGTCCTAACATTTGCTGAACCTTGAAGTGCACCTTCAGTATGTATTGGCTATAGAATCAATAATAACACTGGTAAGTCTTTTGAAATGCACAAAAAATAATAAAAAGGGATTTTCAACATCCCTTTGAAAATAATTTACCCTCTCATATTATCTTAGAACTTGTCAAACTGTGGTAGTGAAAGTCCCACTGAAGAAATGTTTTGTCCTCTGAACATCTCTATCTTATTCAAATAAATAAAATTGGAATTGAAAAACCACTTCAGAGAAAGATAAAAATTGACAAAGTTGACTGCCAATTGTTTTGAATGGAATGAAGAATATAGGACAAAGCAACATGATCCCACAATTATGAAGATAATGAAGAAACATTAAAGGAATTATGCATAGTGTCAGCTTGCTTTAATTTAAGATGTGCTGTTAGCTTGCTCAGAGAACATAGGCTGGAGTGGCGTCTCCCTCAAGAGTGAGCCGAATGGGCCTCTGGAGCTGTTAATCTTAAGTGCTAAGCTGGGGGTAGGTGGCAGATGGGAATATGGAGGGGAAGCTGAGGAGGAGAATGGGAATGGGTCTGATGACTTCACTCTGCAATAGGCTGGGATTGAACAGCCATCTGTAAATGAAACCTCATGAAAATTCCATCTTTGGCGCTATGAGAGAGAAAGTGACAAAAATATTATGATCCAAGCCTTTAAAACAAAACAGTTCTGTGACAATAATTTATTGCGGCCTCAGATATCCTAAAATTGTTCCACATTCCCTGGATCTAACCCTTCCATCCTCACCATTTATTACTGCCCAGGTGACTCAAGGTCAGACCACTGGGATTCAGTTTGATTGTATTTGTGTTATTGAAATGTCACATCTCATTCTTGGGATGGTGAATCTATCTAGGTAGACATCTCAAATATTCATGTCTTTGTATACAAACTCAAATTGGTCAGCACCATTCAAGCTCCAGGCAGTTTGTCTAGGGGCGGGGGGAGGGGGGATGTTTCCTGCAATGGGAACCATTTGGAAATGTGATTTAAATCACAAACTTCAGATGATTTTGACTTTTCTCCAGAAAATGTTACAAGAATTAAATCAGTTCTAGCTTCTACTATTGTATTGACATTCCCCCATCATACAGGGGACTCCCGCCTACAACCCACCCAACCCCAATGGATCCTGATTACTTCCCACTCCCCTTACAAACACCCCCTCTCCCACTATGGGACACATCTAACCATCTACAGCCCTCCCCCCTCCCACGGGACTGGCAACACCCCGCATCCAACAGCCCAACCTCTGACCGATCACCACAACTCCAACCACCCACACCCATCTTCCAACCCCCACCACTGACCACCTGAAGCTCACCCCCTCTCACTGATCATCTGACTCTGACCCATTTCACGCCCCCCCCTCCCACCGCCCGGCTCAACTGACCACCCGACTTAAGGCAGCTAATGCAATAAAAGAGAGGTTGTGTCCTCCATACGTCCACTGTCTGACCCTCGAATGAAAGCCTCAGATGTGCGATGCCCTATACAATCTCGCCCGGCCTGAGTCAGAAGATCGGGCAAGAAAGGATTACAAAATGGGCAAGAAAGGATCAGATCTGACCCTGATTTCCAGTGGGCCTGTTGTTAGTTTGCAGTTTACACATTCTCTATCATAAGGTCACATGGCTGTTATTCTCTGAGGTTTAAGGATTTACCACACTGCGAGTGCTGTGGGCCATCGCAGTCCCGTCACAGGGTCTCCTCTCCTCTGTGAATCTTGAGGTCAAGGATTTCATTATTAAGAAGGTAGCCCAGTTGCAATCAGATGCACCTTCACAATGAATAAATGATACGAAATGGGGTAACTTTGTTACTGACAAGGGTGTTAAGGTATATTGTCAGGACGTGGCACATCCGATAAATGAGCAAGGTGATGCCATGCACAATTCCTTTAAATCCTTTCTCCATTGTCTTCTTGATCGTGGGATCATGTTGCTCTGTCCTATATCCTCTGCTCCATTCAAAACAATCGGCAGTCAACTTGGTTGATTTTACTTTTTTTTGTATTATTACAGGGAGGCTTATATTAACACTGCAATGGAGTTACTGTGAAAATCCCCCAGTTGCCACACACCGGTGCCTGTTTGGGTTCACTGAGCGTAATTTAACATGGCCAATGCGCCTAACCAGCACATCTTTCGGACTGTGGGAGGAAACGGAGCACCCGGAGGAAACCCACGCAGACACGGGGAGAATGTGCAGATTCCACACAGATAGTGACCCAAGCTAGGAATCGATTGTGGGTCCCTGACACTGCAAGGCAGAAGGGCTAACCACTGTGCCACCGTGCCGCACCTTGCATGCGACCTTCCTTTGACATGTTTTGAGGTGTTCAGAGGACAAAAGGTTTTTTCACTGGGCCTTTCCCCACCAGTGTTTGGGGGTGGTTGGATGGAGGGGGTGGGGTTGTGGCAGACAGAGCCATACTCATGTTACGATCTATCGGCTGGTAACAGAATTGCTGAGATTGAAACAGGTTCCGCTTCCAAGCAAGTTCATCCTTCACTTCACGAGCACAAATTCTTCAAACGACATTTACCAAAGATTAAAAGTTAAAGAATCAATTTGCAGCCAACTGGATCCCATTGCCCTGTTTTCAAATTCCATCCCCACATCCCACCCCCACCCACACTCCCAACTCTGAGCGATCCTACAGATAGTCTTTTTTTGATTAACATTGCTGATGACAGGATGGTGTTATCACAGCTGTAGTATCTAAGAGGGTCTAATCTACTTCTCTATCTCAGATGCTTGTAAATTAGTCCATTAATTTTCAAGAAACATTATCTAACTGTCCAGCAGGCAGAAAACATGAAATTTTCAAGTAATGGTGCTGGAGTCCCTCTAGGCTCTTGTCTGGAATGTGTCCAAATGTGCTGCAGAGGACAGTTCATATAATGAAAAGTGAAAGCTTTGAGATGTGCTGTGCAGTGAACTACAGCACTGTGTACTCTGAGCTTCTTCATTTACATTCAGCCCATATAAAGTGTCTACTCAGATTTTCCCCCTGATATAAGTGGTAATAATTTGTTAGCAGGAACTATGTACATTTTATAAACTCTTCTGAGTCCAAACAATGGTGAGATTTCAGTCTTGTCATCGTTGTGAGGTTTCACTGCCACACGTGTAGATAACACCAATGCAAGGTTTATCCTGTATTTTTGGGATGTTGTTGCCTGTTAAGGAGAGACCCATTCAGTTAAGTTTAAGTTTATTTATTAGTGTTACAAGTAAGCTTACATTAACACCACAATGAAGTTACTGTGGAAGTCCCCTAGTCGCCAGATTCCGGCACCTGTTTGGGTACACTGAGGGAGAATTTAGCATGGCCAATGCACCTAACCAGCACATCTTTTGGACTGTGGGAGGAAACCGGAGCCACCTGGAGAAAACCCAGGCAGCCACATGGAGGACGTGCAGACTCCACACAGATTGTGACCCAAGCTGTGAATCGAACTCGGGTCCCTGGCGCTGTGAGGCAGCAGTGCCAACCACTGTGTCACTGTGCTGCCCCAGTATGATAAACTCTGACTCTTGACAGAAAAAGGATGGGCTCATGACCGGCACGACTAAAATATGAGACAGGTGTCAGCTTTCCCCCCCTCCTCTTCCCTGTTGTCCCCCCTTCTCCCTGTCACTGTGCGCCTTCCCCCTCCCCCTTCCTGCAAAATTACATTTGGTCTCGCCTAATCAGAGTTGCAAGATGGCATAGTGGTTAGCCTCACAGCACCAGGGACCTGGGTTCAACTCCAGCCTTGGGTGAAATTTTGTGTGGAATTTGCACATTCTATCTGTGTCTGCATGGGTTTCCTCCGGGTGCTCCAGTTTCCTCCCACAATTCAAAGCTGTGCAGGTTAGGTGGATTGGTCATGCTAAATTGTCCCTTAGTGTCAGGGGGATTAGCATTTGATTTGATTTATTATTGTCTCATGTATTAATATACATTGTTTCATGTGCACTATACAAAGCATACATAGGGATGGAAAGGAGAGAGTGCAGAATGTAATATTACAGTCACAGCTAGGGTGTAACAAAAGATTAGCTGAATAGGAGGTAGGTTCATTCAAAAGTCTGATAGCAGCAGGGAGGAAGCTGTTCTTGAGTCGGTTGGTATGTGTCCTCAGGCTTTTGTATCATATTTCCGATGGAAGAAGGTGAAAGAGAGTACGTCCGGGGTTCATGGGGCCCTTAATTATGCTGGCTGTTTTTCTGAGGCAGTGGGAAGTGTAGACAGAGTCAATGGGTGGGAGGCTGGTTTGAGTGATCGACTGGACTTCGTTCACAACCCTTTGTAGTTTCTTGATGTCTTGGGCGGAGCAGGAGCCATGCCAAGCTGTGATACAACCGGAAAGAATGCTTCCTATGGTGCATCTGTAGAAGCTGGTAAGAGTTGTAGCGGACATGACAAGTTGGTGGGATTTCTTAACTATAGTGTCAGCACAGGGGGACCAAGAGAGATTGTTGGTGATTTAGACACCTAAAAACTTGAATCGCTTGACCATTTCTACTTCATCCCCATTAATGTAGACAGGAGCACATCCTCTACTACGCTTACTGAAGTCAATGTCTATCTCCTTCATTTTTTTGACATTGAGGAAGAGATTATTGTTATTGTACCAGTTCACCAGATTTTTTATCTCTTTCCTGTAATCTGTGTCGTCATTGTTTGAGATCTGACCCACTATGGTGGTGTCATCAGCAAACTTGAAAATCGAGATAGAGGGGAATTTGGTCACACAGTCATAGGTGTATAAGGAGTATAGTAGGGGGCTGAGGACATAGCTGGTGTTGAGGAAAATCGTGGAGAAGGTGTTGTTGCCTAGCCTTATTGATTGTGGTCTGTGAGCGAGGAAGTCTAGGTTCCAGTCACAGAGGGAGGAGCTGAGCCTCAGGCCATGGAGTTAGAAGATGAATTTCATAGGAATAATGGTGTTGAATGCTGAGCTGTAGTTAATAAATAGGATTCTGACATAGATGCCTTTACTATCTAGGTGTTCCAAGGTTGAGTGCAGGGAGATGGCATCTGCTAAGGGCCTATTGTGGCGGTAGGTGAACTGTAATGGATCCAGGCAGTCCGGGAGGCTGGAATTGATTTGTGGCATAACTAACCTTTTGAAGCACTTCATAACGATGGATGTTAGAGCCACCAGAAGTTTGGCTCTGGAAGTTCTTACTTTGGACTGTTACATTTAAAAGGATCTGCCCATTTCAGACAGTCAGTCTGCTAGCAATTTCAATCAGCTGTTCACACCTCATTAAAATACAATTAACTCAGTGATGAGATTTTGAATGCAACTGTGAACAATTAGAAGAGTTGGTTACTAAGTGGATATTTCCTGGATTGTGGCAAAAGAAATTGGTTAATTCATGTGTTGATTTTATCATCCACTATGTACAATGAGCAAACTGTAGTAGCACCAAGGTGCCTGCTACAAGCAGTGGGGATTGTACAATGTGGGATAGATTAACCTATCCTTTGTAACTTCCAGTGACATCTGCTCTGTTGTTTCCAGGGACAACAACCACATGGACTGCCAGAGCTTCTCCAATGGATACTCCAGGCAATGAAAGAAAGACTTGCATTTATGCACTCCAAAAATGGAGGGGGCAGGGCAGGGGAAATAGGCTGATTGGCCTTGATAAATTGCCCCTTAGTGTTAGGGAGACTAGGAGGGTGAATATGTGGGGTTACATGATAGGACCTGGGTGGGATTGTTGTTGGTGCAGCCTCAATGGGCCAAATGGCCTCCTTCTGCACTGTAGATTCTACGATTCTTTTGAGATCACAGCAAGCCCCAAAGTGCTTTGAGGCCAATGAAATGTTTCGGAACTGTGGTCACTGTTGCACTGTGGGAAATACAGCAGCCAATTTACATGTAGCAAACTCCCACAATCAGCACTTGGTTATGAACAGATCATCTGTTTTTTTTAGTGAAATTGTTTGAGCAATAAATATAACATTGACACAATCCACACTTCTTCAAGAAGCCCACTCAAGAGGGCAAATGTAAGATAGAGGTACGAGGTTTTGCAATGGTCTGGGTTGTGTCAGAGTTGAGGATCGATTTGGGAGAAAGCATGAAATTTGACGTTGTGACATCAGTGAACGTAATGAGGGAGCAGAGACATGTCTGGGATGGATAACTTGGCCAAGTCTCTCAAAATGCCAACAAATACTCTCCCTTCTGTAAACATCTTTGTTTTAAAAAATTGTCCTTTTAGCCTGAGATTGTGCCCTCTGGTTCTAGCTTTTCCTACTAGTGGGAACATCCTTTCCACATCCACTCTATCCAGGCCTCACAGTATCCTGTAATTTTCAATAAGATCCCCCTCCTCATCCTTCTAAACTCCAATGAGTACACACCCAGAGTCCTCAACCATTCTTCATATTACAAGCTCTTCATTCTAGAGATCATTCTTGTGAACGTCCTCTGGACCCTTTCCACGGCCAGCACATCCTTCCTTAGATATGGGACCCAAAACTGCTCACAATGCTCCAAAATGGGGTCTGACCAGAATTTTATACAGCATCAGAAGTACACCCCTGCCCTTATATTCTAACCCTGGCTCCCAGTATTGGCAGAAGGTTGACCTCAGGAGGCAACTACTATGAGGAGAGGCCACTTCAACCCCAAGTAGCTTTGGTTTTCAAAAAAAAAGACACACACCATAAACATCTCCAACTAGGAAAATTAAAGAGGATGAAATTTCACACATTGTCAAGATGAAAATGCACCGTGACAGAGAACAGAAGCTACACACATTATAAACAATTAAAACACAGCTGCAATGGTGTGGCTTCAGAGAGTCCTGTGGCAAGACTTGGAGGCAGGATTCTTCAGATGACATGACTGACAATTTGTTCTGCTAAGGGATGATTCTCAGAGTATTAGCTGTAGTAGCCATGGTGCTGAGGCACTCGTTTGTCTTCTCAAAAGTGTTGCTGAAATCAATTCCCCCATCGTTCCTTCTCGGTCTGATGCTGGTTGAACCTTTTAGATGTTGTAGCTGATCCCTTCACTCCACTGTTGTGGCCGCATTCATTTTTAAATCGGTTCAGCTTTAAGAATGAAGACTTGCGGCTCTCTTTCTAAGCAGCAGTTCTTTGTGGATTGGGGAGAGATGGGAGGTGATGTGGCTGATGGGTGTCCATGTATCAGATTGAATGGTGTCCACGGAGCCTGGGCCCGTTTGAACGGCACAAGATTAATGACCGTGCTTTTGTGTAATCTCCACCGCCTCAAACATGCACGGAAGACAAAGTGGGAGAAGATCTTTGGCGGTGAAGCTGTAGCCAAAGCTAATTCATTCAGCTTACATTAACATCATTTGCATGCAGGTCCTGTGCAAGCAACATTTGTCACAGATCACTGAACGATCTGTCACGTAACTTAGTCATCACCATATGCTTCGGCTTCTTTCACTGAGCTGGAATGAGGTCAATGCTCAGCGCATTTCTGAAATATGAAATACAACTTTAAATGAATGTGTAATAGGATACTGCATAATGCAATGCTGTCTGCAAACACCGCTTGTTAAATCAAAAGCAGTAACATGCTAAGGTTAGTTGCTTCACATCACTACCTAGCACAGAACAACTTTCTCATAGTCAATGTATTACAGCGCCTAGGCCAATTCTGATCCCTTAACCAATATCAAGGTCATTATTTCAATGGCGTTTTAGGCACCTTGTTCAGCTCAGTTTGATTGTCCTACTTTACAATACTGATCACAAACTTTCTAACAAAACTACTTTATTAGTAGCTGGTGCTTTGAGACATTCTGAGATTGAGAAACATGCTACATAACAGCAATTCTTAGGGGGTGATTTTACCATTTTGATTCTAAGTGCTGAATCTCGGTGTGATTCAGATCCGACTTGGAAACCTGCTCTCAGGCACCCCCCATATGCACTCAGCCTGAAAAAGAAATTGTGAATCTGAATCGTGCTGTAGGTGGGGCTTATCCTGCCCGAAACGCTGCTGCTCCGATCAGAGCCTTCAGCTGCGCAGGCGCAGTGAAAAACATTTGAAAAACACCCCCCGTCACATTGCTCCCGGGCCGCGAAAAGCAGATAAAGTGGCCTGGGAGTGATGACCCCCACAGATATAGCCCCACCCCCACAACATAGCTGTCCTCCTTATTCACCTACACCCCCCTGCTACACAGACCGATTGCGACCCCCTGTCCCTTCCCCCCACCAATTGCCCGCAGAGTGGCAGCGGGCACTCCCGTGGCAGCTGTTCCTGCCCCCCCACCACCCCCCCCCCCCATACACCCCCAACAGAGAACAATCTGACCTCCTCCTACCCCCCCGCAACACAAGAGAATGATCAAGTTGTCCCTCCTCCCCACCCCTCCCAACCAGGCATCCATCTAGCCTCC
Source organism: Carcharhinus amblyrhynchos (assembly GCF_965287045.1). Classification (NCBI taxonomy): domain Eukaryota; kingdom Metazoa; phylum Chordata; class Chondrichthyes; order Carcharhiniformes; family Carcharhinidae; genus Carcharhinus; species Carcharhinus amblyrhynchos. Next base: position 43,703,522 of record NC_137340.1, read on the forward strand.
TTCCCCCTCTCCTCCCCCACCAGAGAACCATCTGGCCTCTCTCCCCGCGCCCCCCCCCCCCCAGCCAGAGATCCATCTGGCTCACCTCCCTCCTCCACCAGACAATGATCTGGCCTGTCTCCCTCCCCCCTCCACCACAAATCTGAGCTAGAGAGCTGCTGGAAGCTCTGAACTTACGTCTTCAGAAGCTGGAGCACCCGAAACAGACCTTTGCCGAGCATATTTGTTTCACGCCAAATGTGGATGGGTGAACGCGATGGTAAAGGGGGAAATGCTGGTAAGATTGGGCATTGAACTCATTAAGTCAATTTAAATGCATGCAAGTGCAAATGCATTTAAATTGACGTCATGCCCATTTTGGATGCGGTTCCATTCGCGTCCATTTTTGAGTCTTGGTAGAGTGGGCATCTGTGCGCACGCGGGCACGGATCGGGCTAATCATCACACGCCGGACTTTACCAAGTTTTCACGCCTGAAAACGGGTGCGACACAATGGTAAAATTGGGCCCTTCGTTTTGCCACTTGTTCTTTTAAATTGATTTCTGTATGTGTTGTGAATATCTAGTTCATGGTTCATAAAATCTCTACAGTGCAGATGGAGGCCACTTGGCCCATTGAGTCTGAACCGACCACAATCCCACCCAGCCCATATACCCATAGCATCACATATTTAACTCCCCTAACACTAAGTGGCAATTTAATGGGGAGCCGATGGCTTAGTGATATTATCGCTAGATTATTAATCCAGAAAATCTGCTAATGTTCTGGTTCGAATCCCCCTAGGGCAGATGGTGGAATTTGAATTCAATAAAATAAAAATCTGGAATTAAGAATCTGCTAATGACCATGAAACCATTGTTGATTGTCAGAAAAACCCATCTGATTCACTAATATCCTTTAGGGAAAGAAATCTACTGTCCTTACCTGGTCTACCCTAGAGCCACAACAATGTTATTAACTCTCAACTGCCCTCGGGCAACCAGGGATGGGCAATAAATGCTGGTCAGCCAGTGATGTCTATGTTCCATGAATGAATTAAAAAAAACTCTAAAATTAAAAATCAAGAGACTGACACCTCCACAGTCAAGAGATGGTAAGTGGACCTACCATATATTAAGCTGATTTTTCTCTGCACTCTAGCTATGATTGTAACGCTATATTCTGCACCTTCTCCCCCTCCCCTATGCACTTGATGAATGGTATGCTTTGTCTGTATAGTGCGCAAGAAACAATACTTTTCACTGCAACCCAATACATGTGACAATAATAAATCAAATCACAGAGTCCTGTAGCGAAGAAAGCAAAAAGTAGAAGTATTGGAAAAGTAATCGGAACAAGAGACTGAGGCCTTCACAGCCAAGAGATGGTAAATGAATGTTTCACCTCTGAAAAATAGCTGGAGATGAGAAGAATTCTCCAGAGGAATGTGACTTATGGATGGTCTCAACGGAAGTAAATAACTTTAAGATTGATGTGTCTTATAAGAGTAAGAAGTAAACCTGAGTACATAACGTATCTAGCTATAAACCATATTGTTAAGTTAACAGTGCTTGTGTTGTTTAACCCTTCTATGTACAATAATGTTTGCTGTGTTAAAAATTGTGTAATCTTGTGGCAAAACTCTATTGGTTATTACAAAGTGTCCGGCTTTCTCTTTAACAGCGAATGGTCCTGAACTAGATGATACTATATGGACCACCACATCTGGCAACCTGGAATGCCCACTTTATTTGAGTGGATAAAGGAAACACTGGCCAGATCTTCCACAGAGTGTCAATCATTGTCAGATTTCCACTTCACTTGAACCCCACCATGCCTTGATGCTGCTCTGCCGAACTCGGCTTCTCCAGAAATACAGAATTCCTCAAAGGACTGCGTTAAAGCACTGTGGCATTGGGAATGGGGCAGAGCAGGGGAAGACAGGACACTCCACCTCTTCATGGTGCTACCCTACAGTGATTTAAATGTCTGGTAAAAATGTTAGCAAGTGGTGAATGGATGAATGGATGAATGAGCGCTCAGTTTAGAGTCAGAAACTTTCATGGAGCATCTCGATAAGGATTGGAAAGTGTGGATTGCCCATTGAATGTTCAAACTTCCCAGGCTATTCCCATTGAGGTCAGTGCATCTTGGGCATATATCCAGCCTCTGACGATCTGGAGATCAAAAGGTGTGGGCTATTATGAGATAAGTAGAAATAATGTAAAGTCATGATATAAATTGTCCCATTGGTAAGACGCAGCATGTGTTCATGAAGGGAAGGTCATGTTTGATTAATTTGGTGGAATTCTTTGAGAACATTACATGTGCAGTAGACAATGGGGATGTGGTGTATCTGGATGTCCAGAAGGCATTTCACAAGGTGCCACACCAAAGACAATAGATAAAGGTACACAGTGTTACGGGTAAAGTATGACCATGGATAGTGGATTGGTTAACTAACAGAAAGCTAGAGTGGGGGTAAAATGGGTGTTTTCTCTGGTTGTTGATCAGCGACTAGTGGTGTACCTCAGGGATCAATGCTGGGACCACAATTGTTTACGATTTATATAGATGATTTGGAGGGTAATTTGTCAAAATTCGCAGATGATACTAAGATGAGTGGAAGGGCAAAGTGTGCAGAGGACGTTGAAAGTCTGCAAAGGGATATAGATAGTCTAAGTGGGTGAGCGAGGATCTGGCAGATGGAGTACAATGTTGGTAAATGTGAGGTCGTCCATTTTGGTAGGAGTAACAGCAAAATGGACCATTATTTAAATGGTAAAAAGTTGCAGCATGCTGCTGTGCTGAGGGACCTGCGTATCCCTTGTGCAGGAATCTCAAGGAGTTGGTTTGCAGATGCAGCAGGTAATTAAGAAGGCAAATGGAATTTTATCCTTCATTGCTAGAGGGATGGAGTTTAAAAACAGCAAGGTAATGTTGCAGCTGTAAAAGGTGCTGGTGAGACCACACCTGGAGTACTGTGTACAGTTTTGGTCTCCTTACTTGAGAAAGGATATACTGGCATTGGAGAGGGTGCAGAGGAGATTCACTAGGTTGATTCCAGAGTTGAGAGGATTGGCTTATGAGGAGAGAGTGAGTAGCCTGGGGCTATACTCATTCGACTTCATAAGAATGAGGGGAGATCTTATCGAAACATGTAAGATTATGAAGGGAATAGGTAAGATAGAAGTAGGGAGGTTGTTTCCACTGGCGGGTGAAACTAGAACTAGGGGGCATGGCCTCAAAATAAGGGAAAGCAGATTTAGCACTGAGTTGAGGAGGAACTCCTTCACACAAAGTGTTGTGAATCTGTGGAATTCCCTGTCCAGTGAAGCAGTTGAGGCTGCCTTATTGAATGTTTTTAAGGTAAGGATAGATACATTTTTGAACAGTGAAGGAATTAAATGTTATAATGAACAGGCGGGTAATTGGAATTGAGTCCATGAAAAGATCAGCCAAGATCTTATTGAATGGCGGAGCAGGCTCGAGGGGCCAGATGGCCTACTCCTGCTCCTTGTTCTTATGTTCTTATGAGCAAAATGTCATTATGGTTTCATTCTTACAGGTGTGGTCCTCACTTGACTTCAAAATGACCACTTCACACTGACAATTATCTTGTGTCTGACAAAGTGAACTAACAACTATCATGAGGTATTAGCCAGATCTTTCGAGCCATTCACACCAGTAGGAACTTTCGGTCGTGCCAACGGCGTACCCCCTGCCAAGGGTTTAACAATGGAGAGAGATGAGTTCAAAGGGAAACCCTGTTGACAATGGCGGGGTGAGACGATCCAGCTGGCCAATGGTGGGCTGCATCTGCCACCACGAAACATGCTGTCCTGCTCATTATTTTCTTCAGAAATCAGGATAAGTTATAATTACTTGGATATTGTAAGTGTCCAGGGGAGCGGGAGGGGTCTCCCACTCCAAAAAAATCGGATCTTCCCACTTCCAGAAAATACAAGAGAGGTGTGTTCTTGAACAGATCACAGAAGATTATTTACAGATTTATTAAATAGCAGTTTAATATGCAATACACTTTAAAGTGGATGAGTACGTCGCACCATTCATGACTATAGAATGGTTGTCTTAGTTATAATATAGAATCCAATGAGAAAGAATTTAAGGGACAATGCTACAGCTAAAACCATTAATAGATAGCCATCAAATATTTAAAATAGTGTTACTTTAAATCTCCAAGTGTGTCAGTTGCCCAGACAATTAATATGTCCAACTTTCCAACAACTGGAGAAATATTGGGTATACCTGAAACCCTTCTGATTTCTCGGAGTGAACCTTATACATTTATACCTTTCCAAACCAGGTTACATCATCTTTGGTAACTGTGGGTGCAGCCTCTTTGATTGAACTCCTCCCTTATTATACATTATTATTTAATTATTCGGAGTGGTCCTATTGTATTGGCGCTGTTTGTGTTCGTCTGGTCAACGTGTGCCTATATCACGTTCTAACATCATTTCTAATTAATTCCACTTGCTTCAATATACAATATTGGAATTGGACACTACAATGCTACAATAAAGTAGTTTGAAACTTTTAGTAGAGAAATTGTGATTTTTAACAGCTGCCTTTCATTCTAGCTTAAATTTTTTTGATGTTTATTTGTTAGGGTCGGGTAGGTTTACATTAACACTCTATTCACTCCCCACAGATGCTGTCAGACCTGTTGAGATTTTCCAGCATTTTCTGTTTTTCTTTCAGATTCCAGCATCTGCAGTATTTTGCTTTAATCCACAAACAACCACCTGCTTTGCAATTGTGAATTGGAATTCACATCCATTATATTATTTTACTGTCTGGATGTGAAGTTTTAAAGTTTATTTATTAATGCCACAAGTAGGCTTACATTAATAGTGCAATGAAGTCACTGAAAAATCCCTGAGTCAGCACACTCCAGTGACAGTTCGAGTATACTGAGAGCGAATTTAGCTTGGCCAATGCACCTAGCTAGCACATTCTTTGGGCTGTGGGAGGAAACCGGAGCACCCGATGGAAACCCATACAGGCATGGGGAGAATGTGCAGATTCCGCACAGAGAGTAACCCAAGCTGGGAATCGAACTGATTCCCTAGCACTATGAGACAGCAGTGCTAGTCGCTGTGCCACCCTTTGTGGAGACATTCTTCGAGCTTTGTCTGTCTTTTGTATCAGGTGTCTGCTAATGTTCAATCCTGACTTATCCAAGGTCACTGGTCTTTTGTGTAGGCTGCACTAAATGCCTTCTTAATAAATTATGACTCTAATTCCAAACTTTGCCACCATTAATGTGTTAGCACCTTTTCTAAGATTCCTTTGCCAGTGACTAAGGCATTTGAAGAAATACCTATTTCCCCCAAAAGGAAAAGAACTAGTGAATTTTAATGGATGCTGTAAGTTGTCTGTTTCTAATTAAAATCAGAGCTGTGTTTAATTAAGGTCTTTTTTGGCCATATCCATGTGTGAAGTTGCAGTGTCAAATAGCTAACTGTTAGCCTGTGACCATTTTCTTAATTCTAAAGTATAATGTCCAAATTAAATATGAATTTTACCTAATATCTACATTTTACCCAATTATTTGTGAATATCCTTCACAAATTAATTTCCATCTTTTACCAACTTGAAGCATTTGAATGCAAATCTATTAATAATCTCATAGAAATAGTTGCTTTACCAATGATTTTTTAAAAATATTGTTGTTGGTGTCTGTTAAGAAACTGTTTTGGACTGGTAACTGATCTGCAGTAACAGGGAGATGAAGAGAAAAAGAACTCATTGGCATTGGGCTGGAATCCCACCCACCACTGAAATTCCAGCTGGACCATGTAAAGGTCCATTGAAATTGGGTGGGAATCTCTGGTGAGTGCAGCCAGAGAATCCCACCCAATGCCTCTTGGGACATCTCAAACACCTTGGCTAAATTTTCTAGCCTTTCCCATTGGCAGGATCTTCCAGTCCCGCTGATGGCGACGTACCGCAGAATGTTTCCTGGTGGTGGAGGTTTCAGGGCTCACAAGACCCCATTGATATCAGTGGGACTGGAAGATCCCGCCACTGGCCAATTGTGGGCCGCCTCCGCCAGTGCCAAACATGCCATTGGGTAGGCGGAAGGGGAGGGAGGGGGTGTGGGCTGGAATATCCCATCCCTTATACAAATAAAATTGGCCTGAAATGTCATCATAGTAACAGGATATTCAGCCGATCCCGTTTGTGTAAGGGCTTATTCGCCACACAAGAAATGCATTGACCATTATACGCTTGATTTTTGTCCATAATTATTGTATCCCCTTTAGTATATTGGTTGTTGTAAAGTAAGCATCATAAAACATAGAACATAGAACATTACAATGCAGTACAGGCCCTTTGGCCCTCGATGTTGCGCCGCCCATTGGAATGAATCTAATGACTCTCTAACCTAAACTATTCCAATGTTATCCATATGCCTATCCACTGACTATCTGAACGCCCTTAAAGTTGGCAAGTCCACAACTGCTGCAGGCAGGGCATTCCACACCCTTACTACCCTCTGAGTAAAGAACCTACCTCTGACATCTATTTTGTTACCAGCAAGATCCCACTCACCGCAACGGAAAGTTAAACATTTTTTTTGATGGCAAACACAGACATAAAAGATTGCACGTAGCACTGACAGCCCTTCATTCACAAGGCAACCTAATTAGCCAAGAGACAATCCAAAGGGTCAGATAACAGAGAATGCAGTTTTGTACAGATTGAGGGCAGAATGGTGAGCAGAGCTAAATGTTCCTTAGATTGGGTCACTGGATATTTTATATTCACCACAATCATTGTAAAAGGAAGATGGGAATGCTACAAACCAGACCATGCTGACACTTGCTTTGATAGATTTGATGTGAAAGGATGATATCTAAAACACTAACCACTGATAGCCAAGCCTCTGAGATACTTCTTTGTTCTATCAAACTGCAACTTGGTCACTGGTTTGATTTATTATTGTCATGTGTTCTAAGTCAATTGGCAAATATCCTCAGACTTTTGTATTCTTTTCCCAACGGAAGAAGGTGGGAGAGAGAACATAAGAACATAAGAACATAAGAAATAGGAGCAGGAGTAGGCCATCTAGCCCTTCGAGCCTGCCCCGCCATTCAATAAGATCATGGCTGATCTGTCGTGGCTCAGTTCCACTTTCCCGCCCTCTCCCCATAACCCTTAATCCCCTCTCTTATCAAGAACCCATCAACCCGCTTTTTAAAAATATTTAGCGAGGCAGCCTCCACCACTTCAACGGGCAGAGAATTCCAGAGATTCACCACCCTTTGAGTGAAGAAGTTCCTCCTCAACTCCGTTCTAAACCGCCTCCCCTTTATCTTGAGGCTGTGCCCCCTAGTCCTACTGTCTTTTTTGAGCGGGAAGAGTCTCTCCACCTCTATCCTATCCATCCCATTCATCATCTTATACGTCTCAATGAGATCTCCCCTCATTCTTCTAAACTCTAACGAGTACAAGCCTAGTTTATTCAGCCTCTCCTCATAGCTCAACCCCCTCAACTCCGGTATCAGCCTAGTAAACCTCCTCTGCACTCCCTCCAGGGCCAAAATATCCTTGCGCAGGTGCGGCGCCCAAAACTGCACACAGTACTCCAGCTGCGGCCTCACCAATGCCCTATACAGCTGCAGCAAGACCTCCCTACTTTTATATTCAATCCCCCTCGCTATGAAGGCCAGCATCCCATTCGCCTTCCTGACCACCTGCTGCACCTGCAAGCTGGGTTTTTGCGACTCATGCACAAGGACCCCGAGGTCCCTCTGCACCGTCGCCTGCTGCAGTTTTTCGCCACGTAAGTAATAGTCCTTCGCCGAAACTTCCGGACCACTGCTCTCTCATCAGGTGAGTGAAGGAGCAGTGCTCTCCTGATGAAGGAGCAGTGCTGCTAAAGCTTGTGATTCCAAATAAACCTGTTGGACTTTAACCTGGTGTTGCAAAATGTCTTACTGCGCCCATCCACGTCCAACGCCGGCATCTTCACATCATGGCTAATTTCATACCCTGCTGGCTTGCCTGTTTACTCCTTAATAGCGTGCAGACAATAATGCTAAAATAGCACATCTTTTGCAAGTCTATATTGTGCTAGGGGTCTGCAGGAGACATTCATGGTGGATGACCAATGTTACCCCCTCCTTTAGTATTCAGTCTTCTATTCCTGTTTTCAAATGCTTGAGCTATGTTTGCCTGTAGACCTTTTTTCAATGTCATTTTTAGTTCCCAGTTTGTACTCCTATTTTTGTATTTGTACTTATACAGAGTAAGACCAATTCTCTTTCCCCTCATTTTCTATCACCCAGCAGCTTCTGCCTGTTCATTCAGAGAATTTGGTCTTTTAATGTCCACAGTTATGGCCCTTATTTTGAGCCAAACATACCTTCCAGCCATATCTTATGATATTCAGGTCCCTCTATTATAGCTTCATTACAGTCAAGTGCCTGAATGCTTTCATTCCCCACATGCTGAGGTAGTTTTTACTACACCCATTATCTTCACACACGATCCTTGTAATTTCTGTTTCTCTATCTCTCCCATTGTCTCACTTTGTTCTCGGGCCTCCCACTGTTTCTGTTATTCAGATTCTCTATCATTCTTAAACATTTCAATTTCTATAATACTTCTGCCCATTACTTGGCTGAGATGATCTGTTAGATCACTTGACAATCACATCATTGATGATTGCTCTCCATGGTTGTCTTTTTTCCACTTCACTTCCTGCCTCTATTAAGATATTTCTTTGTCTGGTGTTTGTATTCTGAAGTAGGTACAAACCAAAATTTGTTTCTTTTTAATATAGAACACAGGCGAGCCATTTGGCCCAACTGGTCTATTCTACTGCTCAGGCTGCACCTCCTCCAACCCCACTTTAACTAACTCTATCTGCATACCCTTCCATTCCTTTCACCCTCACATGTTTATCTTTAAAGGCAGCTTTGCTATTTGCCTCCACGTGGTCACAAGTTTCATATTCTGACCGATGGCTGAATCGCAAATGCCTGAATGTCAACCCCCAAGAACCGATGGAGTGGGGTTGTGGTGGAGGATAAAGTGCAAAAAAAACAGAAGCAGGAGTCTGAAATGGAGATGGTTGAGAGCTTTAAGTTTCTAGGTGTTCAGATCACCAACAGTCTGACATGGTCCCTCCAGGCTGATGCTATATTTAAGAAAGCCCACCAATGCCTCTATTTTCTCAGAAGGCTAAGGAAATTTAGCATGTCCATTATGACTCTCACCAATTTTTACACATGCAACATAGAAAGAATCCTTTCCAGATGTATCACAGTTTGGTATGGCTCCTGTTCTGACCAAGGGCACAAGAAACTATAAAGGGTTGTGAACATAGCCCAGTTCATGACAAAGGGGTCGGTGCTGGATCTCTTGTTGTTTGTAGTGTACATTCATGATTCTGACCTGAATGTAGGAGGTATGAAAAGTAGTTTTAAAGTTTAAAGTTTGTTTATTTGTTAGTGTCACAAGTATGTTTACATTAACACTGCAATGAAGTTACTGTGAAAATCCCCTAGTCACTACACTACGGTGCCTATTTGGGTACACTGAGAGGGAATTTAGCATGGCCAATGCACCTAACCAGCATGTCTTTCAGAATATGAGAGGAAACTGGAGCACGTAGAGGAATCCCAAGCAGACACAGAGAGAATGCGCAGACTCCGCACAGACCGCGCATGACCCAAGCCGGGAATTGAATCTGGGTCTCTGGCGCTGTGTTCACGGATGACAAAAAAATTGGTGGTGTTGTAAAGTGTGAGGAACAAAGCCTTAGATTAGAGGGCGATATAGATGGACTGGCTAGATGGGCAGAACAGTGGCAAATGGAATTTAACCCTGAAAAGTGTGAGATAATGCAGCTATTTCCTGTGGAATACCACTGGACACAGGATTCCAGTCATAAAAACAACCTTCAACAATCACCCTCTGCCTCCTACCACTAAGTCAATTTTGGATTCAGTTTGCCAAATTGCCCTGAATCCCATGGACTCTTATCTTCTTCATCACCCTCCCATGTGGGACCTGCCAAAAGCCTTTTGAAGTCCATGTAGACTACATCAACTGCACCACCCTGATCTATACACCTAATCACCTTCTTGAAAAATTCAATCAAATTTGTGCCCCAAGACCAGAAATGCCTCCCCAAGATCAACAGACCTTAAAATGGTGCCCCAAATTTTCTGCCTCACCCACTACAATTCCTGCAGCGGGCGGGTCAGGAAAATTCCACCCATGATCTCCCTTCAACAAAACAATGCTGACTATCCTTAATCTATCCTTTCCTCTCCAAGTGGAGGTTAATTCTGTCCTTCAGAATTTATTCCAATAATTTCCCTGCCACTGAAGTTAGACTCACTGTCCTGTGGTTTCCTGGTTTTTCCCTATTTCCCTTCTTGAATAATGGTACCACATTAGCTGTCGTCCAATCTTCTGGCACCTCTTCTCTGTGAGAAGTCTCACAACACCAGGCTAAAGTCCAATAGGTCTATTTGGTACCAAAGGCCACTAGTGGGCTTTGCTACCAAATAAACCTGTTGGACTTTAACCTGGTGTTGTGAGACTTTTCACTGTGTTTACCTCAGTCCAACATTGGTATCTCCACATCATGACCTCTCCTCTGGCCAGAAGATTTGAAAATTATTGTCTGAGCCACTGCAATCTCCTCTCTTGCCTCCCACAGCAGCCTGGGATACATCTCACCTGGGCCTAGGGATTTATTCATTTTTATTGATATCTCCTCCTCTCAATGTTAAGTTGCTCAAGTAAATCACAATGTCCCTCCCTGATTTCTATAACCATCCTTCTCCATTGTGAACATGGACGCAAAGTACTCGTTTAAAACCTCACCTATGTCTTCTGGCTCAACACACAAATTGCCATGTTGGTTCCTAATGAGCCCTACTGTTTCCCTGACCATCCTCCTGTCCTTAATGTAATCATAAAATACCTTTGGATTGACCTTTATTTACCCATTAGTGTGTTTTCATGCCCCTTCTTTGCTCTCCTGATTGATGTTTTAAGTAACCCCGTGCACTTTCTATACTCCTCTAGGGCTTTCACTGTTTTGCGTTTCCAGTATTTGCTACAAACCTCCTTTTTTTACCTTATCCAAACCTGGATATCCCTTGACATCCAAGGTTCTCTGGACTTGTTGCTCCCACCCTTCACTTTCACAGGAACAAGTTGGCTCTGTACTCTCTCTATTTCCTTTTTGAATGATTCCCACTGCTCTGATAAAGTTTTTCTGACAAGCAGCCACTCCCAATTAACTTCAGCCTGATCCTGTGTGATCCTGTTAACATTAACCCTCCCCAGTTCAGAACCTTTATTTATGGTCCATCTTTATCCCTTCCTAGAACTACCTTAAATCCTACTAAGTTATAGAAACATAGGAACATAGAAATGAGAAGAAGTAGGCCTTTTGGCCTTTTGAACCTGCTCCACCATTCATTTTGATCATGGCTGATCATCAAATTCAATATGGCGATCCCACTTCCTCCCATATTCCTTGATCCCTTTCGCCCCAGAAGCTATATCTAACTTCTTCTTGAAATCACACAATACTTTGGCCTCAACTACTTTCTGTGGTAGTGAATTCCACACATTCACCGCACTCTGAGTGAAGAAATTTTTTCTCACCTCTGTTCTAATAGGTTTACCCCTTATCCTCAAACTATGACCCGTAGTTCTGAACTCCCTCACCATTGGGAACATTCTCACTATGAATCTCCTTTCACGATTGTTCTCCCACTCTTACTTCTTCCCCCGTGCCCCCCTCCCTTGTACAGCTGAGCTACCCACAATGCTGTGAACTTGACTCTGTGCCTGATGGTGAGCACTGGTCAGGGGTTCTGGTGTGGGCAGTGGATGTGGGGAGGAGACATTGTTGGTAACAATATCCATGCCTGGCACAGTCCTGTGACCTGCAGTGCCTGTTGCAATTTTTCTCAGCTATGTTATGGATAGCTAACACTCTAGTTTGTAACAACAAACATACAAAAATTAATTTCCACATAGATGGCGCAGATGCTGCAGGGCCATACCAGAAACAGGGGATAAGTTTGGGATTGTGTGATATTGCAGAGCCAGTGAAGTAAAATCAATCACCCTTTATGCGTTTCTCCTGATCCTTATTTTCACTGAAGTCAATTCTTTTTTAATTTGGCTCAGTTTGCCAAATCATCAAAATCAGAGTTACACCCAATGTCCTTCACCAGTTATTTCAGATTTGAACAAAGTGGGTAGAATTTACCTTTGGACTGACATATAATAAAACCATGCTGACTTTTCTCAAAGGAACTGCCCTTCCTATCTTTCTGTCCACGTGCTTCATCTTGTAAGTCCTCTCTGCAAAACAGACAGGATCCTCTGGCGCTTGAACAATTCATACACTTCTATTCACTTCCCCAATCCCCGTGCAAATATCATGGTGAGCCAGACATTTGTTCTGACTTGCCATGAATCATTCTTCACAACCCACAGCCAAGTCACCTCGTATGGCGCTTTACTCTTACCACCAACTCTATTATGGTCTTGCAGGGGAATTCTGAGGAACATAATTATGGTGATTGGTGCTGATTATCCCTTTGGGGACAGTACAGTAGAGTGAGGGTCAACTGCTTTGGGGGATGAATTGGAACATACACCCCTTGGGTGGAGTCCTCTCTTTGGCAGAAGACATATAGTGACTAGGACAGTCATGTGGTTGCTGTACTATTTTTCTTATTAATAAATATCTTTTGAGCTTCTAATGAGGTCCATGAAAGTGCATCATTATGCCAATGGAGATCATAAAATTTCTGCAGGGGAGAAGGAAGGCCATTCAGCCCATCGGGCCTGTACTAACGACAATCCCAACCAGGCCTGATCCCTCTAATCCCACATATTTACCTTGCTCATCCCCCTGACACTAAGGGGCAATTTAGCACGGCCAGTTAATCTAACCTGCACATCTTTGGACTGTGAGAGGAAACCAGAGCACCCGGCAGTCATGGTGAAAGCGTGCAAACTCACACAGTCAGTCACTTGAGGCCAGAATTGAACCTGGGTCCCTGGCACTGTGAGGCAACAGTGCTAACCACTGTGCCACCATAATATCAGCCATAGTGTTGACTCAAGTCAGAGAAATGCCAAAGCTTTGCGATTGAATCCTTCCTCATCAAACAATCTCAACATGTCAACGTCAAATAGATTTAGACAATTGATTTCACAAGTGGACAAAAGTATTTCATTACATCAAATAACACAGAATGTACATCATAGCGATGAGCCAATAGTCTATGAACTGGCATTTGTACTCGACATCCCTGACTTAAAGCACATCTTCCTAGCTTTTCCCCTCCCCATATCCCTCTGACCATATCTCCCTCATGTACGCATCAAGCCTTCCCTTGAATGCATCAACACTATTTCAACCCTAAAGGCTTTACATTTTACACTCTCAATCACTCTCTGTGTTGAGAGCAAGGGTTCAATTAGATCCCCTCCAATTTTGGTGTGGCCAGAATATAATGAAAGTTAAATTATTTGGATCCATTATTCATCTTAATAGACCTGTTGCCCTTAGCCTGCATCAGGCAGAGTTAATTACTAACAAGTGTAAAACAGACTGTCAATTCTGTCTGTCTCAGACAGCTCATAAATATGGTCCCTTCTGTGGCTGGCAGATGATTATGTGTATAAATGTCATTATGAAGGTTACTGTAAGCATAGTTCATATTTAGTTTCCACAAACACCTTTCCAAGCTTTGCAGAAGCACCAAACTCTTTCTTTATACTTTGCCAGAATGTTTGTTTCAAGGTCTTGCAAGGGGGAAGTGGGACAGAAAGCAACTCCTCAAGCATTCAACTCACTCCAAGTGTGTGGCCTTGTGAGTTTTTAAGAGTAAGGTCACCTCCCTGATGCTCCGTCACAAGCTCATGGGTCGTGACATGCCAGGAAGTAGGGGAACTGCGGTGCATGTGTTCATATTTTTATCGCCCAAGTTAGTATAAATGCACTAAAGATGTGACAACAATAAAAAATACATCAGCCACGGATGCAAAGTTTAGAAGCATGCATGTAGAATAGAATCCCTACAACGCAGAAGGAGGCCATTTGACCCGTCGAGTCTGCATTGACCATAATTCCATCCAGGCCCTATTCCCATAACCCTGCATATTTACCCTGACACTAAGGGACAACTTAGCCTGGTCAATCCGCCTAATCTGCATATCTTGAGACCAGGGAGGCAATCGGAGCATCCACAAACAGACATGGGGAGAACATGCAAACGCCACACAGAAAGTGACCCGAGGCCGAAATCGAACCTGGGTCCCTGGCGCTGTGAGGCAGCAGTGCTAACTGCTATGCCAGCAGGCCGCCCATAATACTCGCCATCAACTCCTTGGTGAGGATTAGAGAGGATCCTGAGGAGGTCTTAACGTGGAGCGATGTCTCCCCTTATGGGAGAATCTAGAATTAGGGAGTCACTGCTGAAAAATTAGGGGTCATCCATTTAAAACAGAGGTGGGGCAAAAAGAATTCTCTCAGAGGGTGGTGAGTCTTTGAAACTCTCTTCCTGAAGAGGTATTGTAAGTGGAATCTTTCAGTATTTTTAAGGAAGAAGTGGATAAATTCTTGGTCAGCGAGGCGATGTCGCTTATCAGACATGGGTGGAATACAGGCTTGAGGTTATGATCAGGTCAATCATGATCTTATTAAATGGTGGAGCAGGTTCAAGGGGCTGACTGGCCTAATCCTGCTCCTTGTTCAGATGTTCGTATACCGGACCGTAATATGCTTCTTTCTACCACGACCAATGAGACATTTAACTGGTATATATGAATGAAGTATTTAGTCAGCATGTGAGCAAAACTTTGTAATTTTGACTGGTTGCTGAATTCTTAAACATTGAATTTTAATTGAGGCAGGTTTTTGACCCAGTAACACTGAAGGAACAGTGATATATTTCCAAGTCAGAATGGAGAGTGACCTGGAAGGGAAACTCCAGGTGGTGGTGTTTCCATGTAACTGCTGCCCTTGACCTTCCAGATGGTAATGATCACGAGTTTGGAAGGTGCTGCCTAAGGAGTCTTGGTGAGTTGCTGTACCATCTTGTAGATATGGCTGCCACTGTTTGTTGGTGGTGGAGGGAGTGAATGTTTTTCGTGAAAGGGGGAGCAATTAAGCGGGCTGTGTTGTCCTGGATACTCCCACAGTGCCATCAAGGTAGGAACCTTGTGGCCTTTGACCCAGCGAGAGGAAGTCCAATCAGTGGGAGTTGATGACAGTTAGTTTTGTCTGCCAAGATTCCACCTCAAACAGCTGCAGCAAGCTTGTGGGTGGATTGTGTGTGGCACGGTGGCACAGTGGTTAGCAGTGCTGCCTCACAGCACTAGGGACCTGGGTTCAACTCTGGCCTTGGGTCACTGTTTGTGTGGAGTTTACATATTCTCCCCGTGTCTGTGTGAGTTTCCTCTGGGTGCTCCAGTTTCCGCCCACAGTCCAAAGATGTGTGGGTTAGGTTCACTGGCCATGCTAAATTGACCCTAGTGTCAGGGGAATTAGCAGGGTAAATAGGAGGGATTACAGGACTAGGCTTGGGTGGGATTGTGGTCGGTGCAGACTCGATGGGCCGAATGGCCTTCTTCTCCACTGTAGGGATTCTAAGATTCTATTCTATAAGTTATTACTTACGTGAATAAACACCTTCTGCCCTCCAGCCCATTTGGATAATTAAGATTCCACTGGGATAAATGGGAAAGTTGAGCTATCCGATCACACGTGAACAGCCAAGACTAGACACATGAAGCAAGTACAGCAGCAACCACTAAGAGAAAGGTCAGGTTAATGTTTTGGATTTGGATCCTTTCTCAGACAAGTTTCAGCTTTTCAGTAGTTGCTGTGTCTGACCTCTGCCTGCATCGCTGTTTATGATTTGAGAACGAAAGCTGTTGAAAATAGAGTGTTGGGGCAGAACTCATATTGAAGACCAGAGTAAATACTGCCAAATCAGCCAGCTCAGTAACTACTCTTTTTGGATAATGAGCACCTCTGTCTCATCTGGATCTGACTACTTAATTAAGAAAGCAGGCAAGAGAAACCCTACCAATATCATGCAGGGAGTGCATGTGACAAAAGCTTTTATAAAGCATTTTGATATATGGCTGCAGATTTGTCAGCCATTGTATGAAGGTGTGAACTTGATCCTTCAGATTCTATGCTGTATTATTCTTTTGCATTGCAATCTCTGGCAATGCCTAATTTTATTCATACCTCCTTAGAGTGGTTTAATAAATCCATATTAACCTCAATGGACCCCTCTCAAGCGACCCCCACCCCCCCAATAGGTTTATCCCACACTTCACTAATATATTTATTCACAAATTTCAGTTCAATGTTCGCAGACTTAATAAAAAGGGGGCTGAAACAGCTTTACTGAACTTGATTTTGTTTTACATGTCTAAGCAAGCTCTTTTTATGGGTGGCATGGTGGCACAGTGGTTAGCACTGCTGCCTCATAGTGCTAGGGACGTGGGTTCAATTCCTGGCTTGGGTCACTGTCTGTGTGGAGTTTGCATGGTCTCCCTTGTCTGCATGAGTTTCTGCCGGGGTTCCAGTTTCCTTTTACAGTCTGAAAGATGTGCTGGTTAGGCACATTGGCAATGTTAAATTCTCCCTCGGTGTACCTGAACAGGTGCTGGAGTGTGGCGACTAGGGGATTTTCACAGTAACTTCATTGCTCTATTCTCTCTATTCTCATGGATGCTTTCAGACCTGCTGAGAGTTTCCAGCATTTTCTGTTTTTGTTTCAGATTCCAACATCCACAGTATTTTATTTTTATTTATATGAGGCTAACATGTTGCCTGGGTTGATAGGTACCTGCCAAGCCATAAGTACCCTCTCAGAAGACAGAATACAATGCGCACAATAACACTGTGACACATCAAAAGTTGGGCTTTGATGTTAGTTGAGGAGGTACAGAGTTCTGTGAATAGTTTTTTGGAAAGCAGGCGGACAGGAGGGTTCCTTAAAATTATATCTCAGTCACCGAATTAAATGTATCCTCTATTAGCAGATGGAGCACCAGTCATCGTTGGTGCTTAATATTTTCAGAAGGTACATTCTATGTTGGTTTGGTGTTAGTTTCTGATTGACACTCCACTGCAACCTCCATTGTTAAATCTCTGTGGAGTAAAAATAGAGAGTATGTGTCAGATAGCAGTGTTCCTGGACAACCAGGTATAGACTGTGCCGCAATGTGTCCCCTTCATCTGTCTAGACGTCAGGAATCTGTCGAGATAGCAGGAAGGCTGCTTGAGAAATATGATGGAGTGCTCAACAATTTATAGTTGTGGGAGTTTCACAGCACAAGGGTTCGGATTCAGAAAGACCTTTCCATTTGTTCAAAACTTCGAATATAGAAAGGATTTATTTCACATTTTGATACATGTCTCTATCATTTAATGTCTGAATTGGATATGCCCCAGTAAATAGATCTGTTTGTAGGTGTCAGTAACATTGTGAGTATTTTTTATGTTTATCTGTTCATATCTCTGTAAAGCTGTGAACACATTTATGTATGGGGGTGGCACGGTAGCACAGTGATTAGCACTGCTGCCTCACAGCGCCAGGGAACCAGCTTGGGTGTCTGTGCAGAGATTGCACATTCTCCCTGAATACTCGTACTGTGAAACTCCTGCAACAATCAATTGTTGACCACTCCATCATGCTCCTCATACTTCTACCGTAATGGGAAGGTCCATTCACCTTGCGCAGGAATTCCTGGTCTCGCCCGAGCGAGGCCGTTAAAATCCTCCCCCCAAGATGTCTAGACAAATAAAGGGGTGAATATCCTCTGGGTGTTCCGGTCTCCGGTCCTGCAAGACGTGCTGGTTAGGTGCATTGGCCTTACTAAATTCTCCCTCAGTGTCTCCAAACAGGTGGTGGAGTGTGGCAACTAGAGGATTTTCATAGTAACTTCATTGCAGTGTTAATGTAAGCCTACTTGTGACATTAATAAATAACTTTAAACTTTAATGTCACTGCACTTAGTGCTTATAGTTTCAGTTATAAAAAATGCAGTAATCGAAAAGTTAGGAGAACCAAGTTGCCAAAGATCTTATAGCATCAATCCACCAATCAGTGTTTCAAGAGTCTCTCAGCAACCATCCTTTACTTTCCCTGTCTCTTCAGATAACCCTGGCACAGAAAGACATGAAACCCAGACATTTTTATTCATTTGTGGGACATGGGCATCTCTGGCTGGCCAGCATTTATTGCCCATCCCTAGTTGCCTGAGGGCAGTTGAGAGTCAACCACATTGCTGTGATTCTGGAGTCACATGTAGGTCAGGCCAGGTAAGGACAGCAGATTTCCTTCCCCAAAGGACATTAGTGAACCAGATGGGTTTTTCCGACAATCAACAATGGATTCATGGTCATCAGTAGATTCTTAATTGCAGATTTTTTAAATTGAATTCAAATTCCACCATCTGCCATGGCAGGATTTGGACCTGGATCCTCAGAACGGTAACTGAGTTTCTGAATTAATAGTTTAGTGATAATACTACTAGACCATCGCCTCCCCATGATATATATTTCACGATGGATAGTCGCACATATCTGACCACCTAGGACATAGCAGTATAGACAGAGACCCAGGTGCAGACATGGGTGCCCTCAATCATCCCATTTACTTTGGAAAGCTAAGTGGGATTGAGTAGATATCTCATGCTACTGTCGTTGGTCAACATTAAAGGACATCATGGCATTGGACCTCCACTAAAGGATCATTCAGCTCTTTGTTTCATCCATACATCAAAATTAGCTGCTCCTGCAGTCTCTCCATTTATAGTCGGGGAGTAGGTTGGAGGCACAGACATACAGGCCTTTGGTCACCACAATGGCCACTGCCAGTGCTGAACCAAAATATGAAATATATTGGCAGGAGTTCTTCTCGAAGCAGAAGGCATTGGAACTGCCTCAGCTTGATTGTACGTTATTCATATTTCATTTTTTTCAAACATTAATGCGCAGTTTTCACTCCAACTTTAAGGTAAACCTCGATATACATTTTGAAACCTGCTGGCTGGCACAGGACCATTGGCAATCGATGGTCACATTATAATGTAAAGGTGATAACTCTGTCCCTGTTGATGTTCATAGTCTTCCTTGTGGTCCAATTCTGAATGATTTCAAAAAGGATGGCATTAACAGGTAAGGAAAAATGGTAATTGCTAGATGGAAGAAGATCAACACCCATCTCATTTGCCTTTTATCTTTTGGTAGCTGTATGATACAATGAGTTACTGATTAACCATAGCAGTCAATCTCTATCACTCACTGCCACTGTTCTTCTAGAAATGCCTACCCTGAAGAAGTACTTCTCTCCAACAGAAGTTCTGTTTGTCTCTTTTACCCTGTCCACAGTACAAATCTCTCCTATTTTCTTTGCCTTCAGCTCTGACGTAGGGTCATCCAGACTCAAAATGTTGGTACTATTCCCTCTCCACAGATCCTGTCTGAGCTAGAATCATTGAATCAAAGAATCCTACAGTGCAGGAGAAGGCCATTTGGCCCATTGAGTCTACATCGGACACAATCCCACCCAGGCCCAATCCTCATAACCCCATGCATTTACCATAGCTAGTCCCCTGACACTAAGGGGCAATCTGCCTAACTCGCACATCTTTGAATTGTGGGGCAAAACTGGAGCACCTGGAAGAAACCCAGAGAGACATGGGGAGAATGTGCAAACTCCACACAGACATTGACCTGAGTCGGGAATCAAACCTGGGTCCCCGGCACTATGAGGCAGCAGTGCTAACCATTGTGCTACCGTGCCGCCCTGCTGAGATTTTCCAGCATTTTCCGTTTTTGTTTCAGATTCCAGTATGCATGGTATTCTGCTTTTATCTATAATTTAGTCTGCATCAAATTTATCTCACTCTGGTGCAGATTAAGGGAAGGAGGAGACAGTGGCAGTGTGGCATTGTTGCTGGACTAAATAATCCAGAGACTCAGTGTAATGATCTGGGGAAAGGAGTTCAAATCTCACCATGGCAGGTAGTGAAATTTGCATCGATGGAAACCTGGAATTAAAAATTTAATGATGACCATGAAACTATTGTCAGGAATTCAGTTATGTCCCTTTAGTGAAGGCAAATTTGCTGCCCTAACCTGGTCTGGCCTACGTGAAAGTCCAAATCTACGACAATGTGATTGCCCTCAGGGGGCTGGGCACCAACATCCACATCCCAAAAACAAATAAATAATAACATGGTTTAACCAAAAGAAGCACGTGGTTTATGCAGCATTTATTGTAGTATTGAAGCCTGTTTCTTCGCTCCATTGTTAAAGTTACTAAGCCAGTGATCAGAGTGGACCGGGCAAACACAAATCCATTCCTTGTTTGCTCCAAAAGCCAAATTTGAATCCAATTCATGATGCCCACAAGACAGACAAACAAGATCTAAGCTGACAAGATAAGGCATTGCACCCCATTTCCTTTACCTTTGATTGTATAAAGGAGTTAACGGGGAGGGATATGGGGGGCACACTGCCCAGCTCCCTGAGGGACATTTATTGCCAACCATGTTGCTGTGGATCTGGACTCTCACGTAGGGCAGACCAGGTGAGGGCAGCAGATTAGCCTCCACTAAAGGGACATAACTGAATTCTTGATAATGGTTTCACGGTCATCATTAAATTTTTAATTCCAGATTTCTATTGATGCAAATTTCTCCATCTGCCATGGTGGGATTTGAATGCCAGTCCCCCGAGCATTACCCCGAGTCTCTGGATTATTTAGTCCAGCAACAATGCCACTCTCCTCCTTCACTTTATCTGTACCAGAGTGAGATAAATTTGATGCAGACTAAGATATAGATAAAAGCAGAATACCATGCATGCTGGAATCTGAAACAAAAACAGAAAATGCTGGAAAATCTCAGCACTGTTGCATGGTGGCACAGTGGTTAGCACTGCTGCCTCACAGCAGTGGAGACCTGGGCTTGATTCCTGGCTTGGGTAACTGTCTGTGTGGAGTTTGCACATTCTGCTCGTGTCTGTGTGGGTTCCCTCTGGATGCTCCAGTTTCCTCCCATGGGCCAAAGATACGCAGGTTAGGTTGATTGGCCATGATAAATTGTCCATTAGTGTCAGGGAGATTAGCAGAATAAATACATGGGGCTGCAGGGATAGGGCCTGGATGGGATAGTTGTCAATGCAGGCTTGATGAGCTGAATGGCCTTCCTCTGCACTGTAGGGATTCTGTGATATGGTGATTGTCTCTTTAAGGGCAACACAGTAGAGTAAGTGTCACACGGCCTGGGTGACCATTTGGAACTCAGAATGTGAATGTCCCCTTGGAGAGACAGGCTCCTAGGTAGAGATAATTTGGAAGCTAGTTACAGCCAAGAGGCTGCTGTACAATTAGTATCAGCAAATACCTTTTATACTTAGTCTATGAAACTGCATCCTTACAGAGCCCATTTATGCGCAGTGAAACAAAAGCACTGCTGTCATACACATTGGTTCTCTTCTTGACAAAGGAGCCCTATACATGCACATTTATACAGGCCTACATTTAATTTTAGCTCCTCATTTGCACAGTTAGAATTCGGAAAGGTCAGTATTTTCAACACACGGAGGATCACTCTACCCGTTACCATCACACAGACGTTTCATGTTTTAGGTTCCTCATCTTGCAAAGTCAAAACTCCTCTTTAGAAAATGGGCAACATTGATCCAAACTTTCAACCAGATAAAAATTCTTAATTGATTACATTCCCCTTTCACAAAGAAATGATTTTTCTTGCATCAAGTTTCCATCAAGGTTGGGAGCTAATCCAATTTTGGAGTCTTAACTATAACGCTGTGGCATTGTACTGTTGTCAAAATATTCAGATTTGAAAGGCCTGAGAGAGGGAATTTAATCATCTCTGCCCAAAGTTATGTAAGGCTGGAATCACTTCTTTCGATTTGTAGTAGTGCATCCCAATAACAATACCATTTGCTTTCGTTCAGTGTTTTATTCAATCAGCATTTCCTGATTTATCGAATCATAGCCTGTCACTCACTGACCTCAGATGGATGCATTCAAAATTGACCGAAGATTGTTTGATTTCCCTGTGTAAAGCCTTTCCCTTCTCTCCTTTATCCACACTGTGTAGAACACTCATAATTCACATCAGAGGGAATGCATGCAACTTTCTTTAAATATTCCACAGGGCATTGGGCTTTGTTAATCATTCTTCATATGCAAAATGCTTGCGTTTCATAAACATCTTTCTATTGGTGTGGTACACGATGGCACAGTGGTTAGTACTGCTGACTCACAGCGCCAGGGACCCGGATTCAATTCCCAGCTTGGGTCACTGTCTGTGTGGAGTTTGCACATTTTC
The DNA here is from genome assembly GCF_965287045.1 of Carcharhinus amblyrhynchos. NCBI lineage: Eukaryota > Metazoa > Chordata > Chondrichthyes > Carcharhiniformes > Carcharhinidae > Carcharhinus > Carcharhinus amblyrhynchos. The sequence goes on from NC_137340.1 coordinate 43,725,917, forward strand.
CCAGTGTCTGTGTGGGTTTCCCTGGTTTCCCCCTTGTCCATGCTGCCCATTTTTTAAAATCCATAAACTAGTCCCAGTTGCCTGCATTTGGCCCATATCCTTCAATAGCCATCTTACCCATGTAACTGCTTTTTAAAAGTCAAAATTGTACCTGCCTCTACTACTACCTCTGGCAGCCTGTTCCAGACACTCACCATCCTCTGTGTGAAAAGAATTGCCCCTCTGAACCCTTTTGTATCTCTCCCCTCTCACCTTAAACCTATCCCCTCTGGTTATAGACTCCCCTAGTTTTGGAAAAGATATTGACTATCTAGATGATATGTGCCCCTCATTACTTTATAGACCTCTATAAGATTGCCTCTCAGCCTCTTACGCTCTAGAGAAAAAAGTCCCAGTCTATCCAGCTCTCCTAATACCTCAAACCATCAAATTCTGGTAGCGTGCTAGTAAATTTTTGCTGCACTCTTTCTAGTTTAATAATATCCTTTCTCTAATAGGGGTGACCAGAACTATACACAGTATTCCAAGTATGACCTTACCAATGTCTTATTCAACTTCAACAAGACATCCCAACTCCTGTATTCAATGTTCTGACCAATGAAAGCAGGCATGCTGAATGTCTTCTTCACCACTCTGTCCACCTGTGACTTCACTTTCAATGAGCTATGAATCTGTACCCTAGATTTCTTTGTTCCATAACTCTCCCCAATGCCCTACCATTAACTGAGTAAGCCCTGTCCTAGACTAGGGGAATTTCACAATAACTTCATTGCTGTGTTAATGTAAGCCTTACTTGTGACTGATACATAAACTTTAAAGTTGGAACTCTCCTTGAAAACTCACCACTGGCATGGATCACTGAAAATTGGATGAAATCATTCACTTCAGTGCTGGAAGAAGTTGCATTTGTGTAGCCTCAGGGTATCAGTAAGTATTAACGGGCAAGGAAGTACTTTTAAAGCATAGGTTGCATGTGTAATCTAAACAAATAATCCAATTCAAAAATAATTCGCAAGAGGTTTTATAGATCAAACTGATCTTGTGTGTTTGTTTTTGCATTGCATTCACTATCAACCTATCTAGCAGAGAGACAGATTCTTACTCCCATTTTCTGATGTGGTAAGTTTATTTATTATTGTCGCAAGTAAGCTTTCATTAACACTGCAATGAAGTTACTGTGAAAATCCCCTAATTGCCACACTCCTGCATCTGCTTGGGTACACTGAGGGAGAATTTAGCATGGCCAATGCACCTAACCAGCACATTTTCTGAGGAAACCAGTGCACCTGAAGAAATCCCAGGCAGACACACAGAGAATGTGACCTAAGCCAGGAATTGAACCCAGGTCCCTGGTGCTGTGAGGCAGAAGTGCTCACCACTGTGCCACTGTACTAACCACTACAATTATCGTCAGCAATTTGACAATGGCCAGTGGAAAATAATGGGGCTGTGAGGTCCACTTCAAAAGAACTTTTCAGGACAAGGCAAAGCTCATAAATTGGTTTCTTCAACCGAGTACGATGTGCTTGAGCATGCTATAAAGATAGCTCAAATCCCTGCTGGGATTATAAACTGCTGCTGAACTCAGAAATTGTTTCAGTTTGCTTTAGAGGTTGTTTTTTTTTTAAAGACATCAGCCTCAATTTAAAGTTCCAAACATAAAATCAAATTTCAGATTTGGTCCAGGGAGGGTTAGTTTTGGCAACATCTTCAGGATGTAAGATGAGTGGACAGGGATTAATTGAATGCTGCATCTTCAAATTACCATTAGAACTACCTCATTAGAGACACCAATTTGAAGACGATGAATGGACCTTTTCGGAGAATCCCTATAGTGTAGAAGGAGGCTATTTGGCCCACCGGGCCTGGACTGACAGCAACCACATCCAGATCCCACATATTTACCCTGTTAATCCCCCTGCCACTAAGGGGCAACTTAGCACAACCAATCAACCTAACCTGCACAACTTTGGAAACCGGAGCACCCAGAAAAAGCCCACACAGATATGGGGAGAATGTGCAAACTCCACACAGACGGAGACAAGAGGCCAGATTTGATCCCAGATCCCTGGTGCTGTGAGGCAAGAGTGCTAACCACTGTGCCACCATGCCACCCATGTTGAGACAGAGAATCAGCTATGATTATATTGCCCAGCGGAGCAGGTTTGAAGGGCTGAATTGCCTACTCCTGCTTCTATTTTCCATGTCCCTATATTCTTTTTTCCACATTTTTAATGCTGAGAAAATAATGCACTGATTCTCAAGTTGCCTTGGTCACAACTCAATTGGATTCAATTTATTTCAACAGCACTTGGCGAGGGTAGCTCAATTTAGTTGGCAGAGATTGAACAACACCTGGATAGCAGTTTCCTTCTGGTTTAAATACAACATTGTCCCCAAGATCAACCAATAATACAAAGCATTATTAGAATTTCAAAAGGTCAGTGTGTATGTGTATTTCTGAACAAAAATCCCACAGCTTTAGTTCTGTTACCAAGGGTCAGATAGATAGCCTTTTTACCACATTTTAAAGCATTTCTTTTTGTCAGGAAGACTCTGTCTGAGTGCATTAATCACAAATAGAAACCCCATCTAGCAGACTGGAAACTGGAGGAAGAAGTTTTCTTTTAGTGTCACAAGTAGGTTTACATTAATGAAGTTATTGTGAAAATCCCCTAGTTGCCACACTCCGGTGCCTGTTCATGTACACTGAGGGAGAATTTAGTGTGGCCAATGAACCTAACCAGCGTGTCTTTTGGAGTGTGGGAGGAAACTGGAACACCCAGAGGAAACCCATGCAGACACGGAAAGAATGTGCAGACTCTGCACAGATTGTGAGCCAAGCTGGGAATGGAACACAGGTCCGTGGTGCTGTGAAGCAGCAGTACCAACCACTGTGCTACCGTGCCACTCGAAAATACCCAAAATGACAGCTTACACATGCAGTGAGGAGAAAATGTTTCATTTTCTGCATCTCTTGCTGTTGCTGCTAAAATGTAGAAGGATATGACACAGAGGAAAGAACTGTTACATCGTTTTGTGCAAAGGTAAAACTCGAGAATTTTCTGTTTTATTGGGTCGACCTGAAGTGTCACAGCTTCAACATGCAGAATTCATTCGGAGTCCCAATTATTTTATCAGACCACAATCTTGATACAGGCAGAGCGGAAAATAAAGATGACAAATTAGTTTATGTTCCATCGTGGCTGAAATTGCTGAAGATGTGAAAATCGATACAGAAAGTAAAAACCCACTAAAAATAACACGTATTTTCTTTAAACTGATTTCAAGCTAACAATTGTCTTGCAAAGCAATCTGTATTCACTTAATTGAGCTAGCCAATCTGTAAAAATTAGCTTAAATAAATTTTGTGGGTTATAGATTATCAAACCAATTGCTTGGTCTAAAAAGCTGGCAGAGAGACTGGCCATTATGTGTTAATGACATCAAAAATGTATTTGTGAAAGCTTCCTTTGGTTAGTGTTTTGTGCAAACATGTTCCTCTTGAGTGGCTATTGCAATTCCACCCCCATGGTTTTAAAGGTAGATATTTCCTAATGACCACTAAAAATCAGATTGCAACACTTGAAGGCATTAATAGCACTCATGAAAGCATTTCTTTACGGCACAGTAATGCACTTTATGTCGGAGCTGAAGGGAGGCTGTAGATCATGCTGTCCAAAGAGTCTACCAAAGTTACATTTATAGATAGCATGAAATTCATTTTGTCATTAAAGCTAATGTATGGATGTTATTGGAGTATAGGAGATGAGGGATCCTCCCCAGTGCCCTTTCATTTGTTGATGATTTGAGCTCCTATGAATCACTGTGCCCATTTTTTTTTGAAGTGTCTTGCCTGTATGATCAGATGTGAAAAATGGCTCTTCACGATTCAACAAAATTTTACAAGCTACAGAAAGTTATGATCGGACTGTAGTGTTCTATGGTCGGATTTCACATCGAATAGCATCCAGTCTGGTGATGGATAAACGGGAAGAGACATCGGAAGGGATTCAACGAGGAGCCAGATGGCTAATCTATATTGGCAAAGGCATGAGTGAATAGGAAAGGCTGGAGAAACTTGGGGTTGAATTTAGCCGTGGGCCACACTAGGGCTGGCTTTACTGTTTTGCCAGAAGCAGCCTCCTGGTTGGTTATCTCCATTCGAATGAGGTTCTGGCAATGCCAGCTCAGTCAGAGGCTGGCATCTCTGGAGCCTTTGTAGGGCCACTGAGAGAGGGGGGGGGGGTGACTTACTGAGTCAGCTTAGAGGCCTGCGGGGTCCCCTGTAAGTTTAAAAAAAATAAAAATAAGAAAAGTCAGGATTTAGGACAGATGGGGTGGGGGTTGCGGGGGTTGATTTGATTCGATTTATTATTGACACATGTATTGGGGTAGAGTAAAAAATATTGTTACTTGCGTGTTATACCTACAAAGCATACAATTCATAGAGTACTTAGAGCTTTGCAGTCTCTTGTTGAAGCATGGTATTTCTAACTGATGGTCTACCCATTCAGTGGGGGAAGAGGGAGAGAGCACTCTTTACACATGGTGAAATGTCAGCGCCCAGGTAGGTTCTCTTTATGTAAAGTCTTTCATGGGTTACATTGGCTTCCTGCGTCTGTTGACAGCAGCTAGCCCCACTCCTGGGAAAGGTCTCTCATGGTAGAAGTTTGCCAAGCCGCTGTCCTGACCCACCTTCCTGTTATTTTCCACCGCCCAGACCACCATCCTTTAACAGGGGACATTCTGCCCTGGGCTTTTAGTTCGGTAAGGAGCTGTCAGAGAGGTATTCAGGTAGGGATTATTAGATAACAGAGGGAATGGAAAACATAAGGGAAAACAATGGAAAACATGGGAAACATAGAGATGGCATGGTGGCATAGTGGTTAGCATTGCTGCCTCACATTTAATTCCCAGTTTGGGCCGCTGTGGAGTACAACAGACGTTACCATCAGGCAGCCCTGATGCAGTCTTGGGAGTGGACAGGTCAGCCATTGGCGAACTCCATATCAATTTTGTTGGCCCAATCTTGGACACAATGTTCCTACTTATAGTGGACGCACACTCAAAATGGCTAGACATCTGCGAAATGAAGTCCACAGCTTATTTTGCAACAGTGGAAAAGTTAAAGTAAACCTTCACCACTCATGGTTTGCCGGAGGTGTTGATTTTGGACAATGGGACAGCATTTACCAACGAGGAGTTGGGTCCCAGTTGTTGTCGAGGGCTGGAAAGGCTGGTATCATATAGAGTTGAAGTTCAAGTTAAAATATTGAAGAAGCATTGAGATCATTTGAGATGAAGGGAGTCACATAGAGAACCAGTGGGGCAGTCTGCTCTGAGTACACCCACCAGTGATTGAAAGCAGGAGGAAACAAGTCAGCCTGAAGAAGGGCTGAATACTGTTCCAATGGGAACTGGAGAAGCGACAAGCACTGATACACGTTACAGGCTGGAAGTCCGATTTCTGAAAGTCCAACTGAATACTGGCACCCTTTGTCACTGGTTGAAGAAGTACAAATATCTTTAACCTGTGCTTAACCCTCTCTCCACTCACATTGTACCTTTAAGACTTGATTACCTGTAAAGACTCGCATTCCAACCATTATTTTGTAAATTGGGTTTGTGTCTTTATATGCCCTGCTTGTGAACAGAACTCCCACTCACCTGACGAAGGGGCAGCCTCTGAAAGCTAGTGGCTTGTGCTACCAAATAAACCTGTTGGACTTTAACCTGGTGTTGTGAGATTTCTTACTGTGTTTACGCCTTGTCACTCCCAGAGGGAGAGGAACTCCCTGACAGACTGACTTTATAATATATTGTGTTAAAGAATTCATTTATGGTGTTGTGTATTAAATACCTTAACTTTTGATGGCATGTGTTAATAGGGGACTTAAAGAGGGAGAGTTGTAGTAGCGAGCTCCATTAAGGGGCAAAATTTCAGAGGGTTACATAACTCATTTGGCCAATCAGGCCAAAGGACCCAAATCCAGGTGTTGAGTGTGGTATCTCCCAGGCAGTCTGGAGTCTGGATTTGAAGAAAATTTATTGTGTTCAGTTCTGGTCACCTCACTATAAGGAGGATGTGGAAGCATCGGAGAGAGTGCAGAGGAGATTTACCAGGATGCTGCCTGGTTTGGAAAGTAGGTCTTATGAGGAAAGGTTGAGGGAGCTGGGGCTTTTCTCTTTGCAGTGGAGGAGGATGAGAGGCCACTTAATAAAGGTTTATAAGATGATGAGGGGGATAGATAGAGTGGGCGTGCAGGGACTATTTCCTTGGGTGGATGTAGCTGTTTCTAGGGGGCATAATTATAAGGTTCATGGTGGGAGAAATAGGGGGGATGTCCAGGGTAGATTCTTTACTCAGAGAGTGGTTGGGGTGTGGAGTGCACTGCCTGATGTGATAGTGGACTCAGACACTTTAGGAACTTACAAGTGGTTATTGGATAGGCATATGGAAGACACCAGAATGATAGGGAGTGGGATAGCGTGATCTTGGGTTCGGACAACATTGAGGGCCGAAGGGCCTGTCCTGTGCTGTACTGCTCTATAAAAGGTAGCATCTTTCTCATTCTATATATATATAATATAGTCTTTCCTGATAACAAATATTTCTTCAGTTACTCTACAGTGATCACCACAATTTCCTAGATACCTCGCTCTCTCTCTGTTGTCGCCGTACTGTGGAGATGCTGGTGTTGAACTGGGGCAGGCACAGTAAGAAGTCTCACGACACCAGATTCAAGTCCAGCAGGTTTATTTGGAATTACGAGCTTCTGGGGCATTGCTCCTTCTCACCTGAGAACAGTCCTCCCCTGAGAAAGATCAGCGCTCCAAAAGCTCGTGATTCCAAATAAACCTGTTGGACTTGAACCTGGTGTTGTGAGACTTCTTAACTCTCTTTACTGCGGCTGTCAATTATGGCTCCGAGAGATATTAATCCAGCTAGGTCAGGAAACCTTCAACATTTCCCTGTCATGTTTATTGTGGAATTTCTGCTGCTTGCTTGAAGGATTACTCAGGAGCTGGTGAAAGAGCTCTCAGAGCAGCAGGGGGCGAGTCAGTATGTCTCGCTGAATAAACAAGGAAACATAAAGAGCGGCATTGTGGACTGGCGGGCGAAGATTCTCATCCCTCCAGCAAGCTGGAGTGTGCCGCACAACTGCTCCCGTACTCTGGCAATTCTTGTTTCTCGACTGAGCTAAATAATAACATAATCTTCTAATGGTCCTGTTGAATGACTGTCGGATATTAGCCATGTCAGGCTCCATTTAGTCCTGTTAAAGTTCCGCGCAGATTTATAATCTACGACCAGCTCAGCTGTGAAATACTCCTTTTTCCTTTCATGCTGGTTGCACACGGGCCAATAATGGGAGATGACAGTGGCTTCAGCGTTTCTCTGTGATTTCAGCCATACAAAGGTTATCGTGTCCTTTTTGTTTGGATGAGGGTTGTGATTGCCTTTGATTAGGTTATGTGCAGTTCAGTTCATATCAAACGACAATCAAGCCCAATGAAAAGCTGGATAACTGATAATCACATCCAAGATAACTCCTTGTGTCAGCATTGAATGTGGAATTTATTGTGCAAGTGCGAAAGACCAGCAAACTAAAAGCCTCTAAACAGAAATGAAGTGAGTTCCTGGGGGCCATGGCAATATATATTGCTTTAATCGTATTCCCGCCCACTTTAATCATTAATCTATATAAATGTTTGAACTTATTTTTGCCACGGAAGCTTTTTTTACGGTCACTAAATTGATTGTGTGAGGAAGTAACCTTTAGCTGTTGTACTGAGGTTCAACAGCGGCTCAATGTGACTGTTAACAAGGAAGAAATTAGCCGAGGAAGAGTCTTGTGGACTCGAAACAGTGAAGCGGATTCTCTGACCTCACTCACAGCTGGGATTCTCCAGTCCCGCTGCAATGAATGGATTTTTGGCCAAGCGCCAAATTCTCCACTCTCGCTGGCAGGGCATGAATGTCTGGAGAATTCTGGCCATTAACTCTGGTTCTCTCTCCAAAGATACTGCCAAATCTGCTGAGCCTATCTAGCACTTTGTTTTTATTGAAGGGATTATCTAAGTCACTTTGCAAAATACTAAAATCATTTTTATTTCCTTGTTTTGTTTTCTTAGCATGATTTATCCGATCTCGCCTTGTGGTTTCAACCAAGGCTTGTTGTTCCATTTTTAAAATTAATTCTTGGGACAGGGGTGTTGCTGACTGATGCGCATTTATTGCCCATCCCTGGTTGTCCTTGAGAAGGTGGCGGTGAGCTGCCTTCTTGAATCTCTGCAGTCCACGTGCCGTGGATTGACTCACAATGCCTTTCGGGAGGGAATTCCAGGATTTTGACCCAGTGACTGTGAAGGAATGGCAATGTATTTCCGAGTCAGGATGGTGAGTGGCTTGGAGGTGTTGTGGGTGGTGTTGTTCCCATGTATCTGCCATGTTCCCATGTATTTGATATCATCTTTCTAGCATACTAACCTCATCATGTTCCAATTCTTTTCCAACTGCATTTTCAGAATCTAATCTCTCTGACTGGATTTCTACAGCTACAGATTGACTCAACCAAACCCTGCGTTCTACTTTTGATGCCCTTGTCCTCATTAAAACTGTCAGCCTCTCTCACCCTGCTTGTTCTCCTTGATATGGGGAGAGGACATTACGACAATGACTAAACTTTAGAAGTTCCTGTCAGCTTTGAAGCACTATGGGAGATTCTGCAATAAAAAAAACTCTCCATATGTCCAAGTTCATAGAATTATAGAATCCCTACAGCGCAGAAGGAGGCCCATCAAGCCTACACTGACCCCAGCCTGATCCCCATAACCCCACATATTTACCCCGCTAATCCTCCTAACACTAAGGGGCAATTTATCATGGCTAATCCACCTAATCTGCACATCTTTGGATTGTGGGAGGAAACCAGAGCACCCGGAGGAAACCCACAGAGATATGGGGGAACGTGCAGACTCCACACAGACAGTCACCCAAGGCCAGAGTCGAATCTGGTATCCCTGCTGTTGTGAGGCAGTGGTGCCAACTACTGTGCCACCATGCTGCCCGTGTTGTTTGCATCTGCATTGACAGCAAGCTGGCTCTGTGTGGAACAAGGATGAATTTCACTCCTCAGTCTGAGCTTCCACTGGCGCACTGAAACACTGGGCAGCATCCTCCTGTGTTACAGTTGAAGCCGAGGCCACCAGACAGTGTGTAACAATTGGGTTTTGCTAGGGCTGTCATAAAACTAACTACCGCACTAACCACCGCTTCCAATGCTGGGAGAGATGGGCTCCAAGCTCTGTGTGCAGCCCTGTCTGCGATGCTGTGCCACATTGGAGTCAGTCTCCTCAATACTCCTTGACAATGAAAGGAGGTTATCTGGCATGACTGCTAATGCACCAAGTATCAGTGTCTTCACATTCATTGGGGGTTCTCCTGTGTGTTGCCTCATCAATATCTTCAGCTGAGTCCCTTGTAGCAGGACTTTGCTGCCTCTTTGTCCTCTAATGAGCTGACACTCACACTCTGCTTTGCCCTGTGCAAATGCTAAATACTGCAGATGCTGCAAATCTGAAATAAAAACAATAAGTGCAGAAAATACACGTCAAGTCTTGTAGCAACTGTGGAGAGAGAAACAAAGGTAATGTTTCCAGGTTCGTGATGACATTTTCTGTTTTTATTTATGTTTGTCCCCCATTGTGACCTGGTGAAGATTACCCATGGTGCTGGCTTTACACCAACCTCTAAGGTAAGCATTGTGCTAAATTTATCACTGCAGGGGGGAGGAGTGGTTTCTCTCCGTCTTCCTTTTGCTCTCCGTCTTCTGCCCTGGCCGCACAGGGCAGGAGTTCTTGTCAATTTGAAAGCAAAAGTGGGGGGAGAGAGTTTGGGTGATGAAGGAGCAATCAGGAGAAAAGCATGAGCCCTCTGCTTATTGCAGCATGGCCATTGTGGCCAGATGGTGGGATGAGGGACAGGGGGAGCTGGGAAAGGGCATAAGGCAGTAGGTTACTGCAATTCTGGTTATTTTGGCACTGCTGGATGTGATGGGCCAACACCGTGTGATAATTCTCATGATTTGCATGGGGAATCACTAACTGACCTCCCAGTTAGGCTTGCTGAATATGAGCTCCCTGGGGATTGGTAATTAGCCAACCAGGTGGAGTTTGTATATCAAGCCCTGTATAAAGCAAGACCCTGAGAGGGCCCATTAACCTTGTAGTCCCAGGTGGGACCAGTTGTTTTCACCACAAGCTTGTGCTTATTGTTTATCTTCATTTTGTGCAATAAAATCATGGTTCCTTCGTTGCCAGCCCTTGGAATGATTATGTACAGATCTTGAAGAACCATCTCCTCCTTTGACTCAGCCACTGCTCCGCACCAGTCCTCTGCTTCTTTCTCCTGCTATGAGCACTTCGTCCTGCAACAGAGAGAAAAGAATGTTGGTGATTGTGCAGGACTGTGATTGGGTGATAAGCTGCCATACCTGAATAGCGGGAGGTATGTGGATACAGCGAGAGGTGACATTGAGGTTGGCATGATTGGAATGTGTGTTGCAGTGATGTGTACTTGGTGAAGGTTAGACATGAGTCCTGAGAGTTGGTTGTGCTGCTGACTGAGTGATGGGGGCAATGGTGTGACAATAAGGGGAGGTGATGGCTTAATGGTGTTATCGCTAGACTATTAATCTAAAAACTCAGCTAATGTCCTGGAGACCAACGTTTGAATCCTGCCATGGCAGATGGTGGAATTTAAATTCAATTTTAAAAAAATCTGGAATTAAGAATCTACTGATGACCATGAAACCATTGTTGATTGTTGGAAAAGCCCATTTGGTTCACTGATGTCCTTTAGGGAAGGAAATCTGCTGTCCTTACCTGGTCTGGCCTACATGTGACTCCAGAACCACAGCAATGTGGTTGATTCTCAACTACCCTCCAAGGGTAACTAGGGTTGGGCAATAAATGCTGGCCAGCCAGCGATGTCCCATGTCCCACAATGAATAAAATAAAGGTACATTCAGCAGGCTGACAGCCTGTTGATCTGTTGGGTGGGAGATATGTGAAAATGTATTCACATACCTTGGCCAACATGTGAGGCCATTAAACCTTAACTGGCACTGATGCTTGGCACTCGGGGCCAGGCTCCAGGCTTGCCTTCCTTGGTCACGTGCTCCCATTTCCTTCAAAGAATTTGCATGGTGGGTCTCCTGGCCCCTAGCAGAAAAATGGCCTGTTTCCCCCTCTCTCACTCTCCCTGTTGTCCACCTTCACTGTCCAGCTGGGTGGCATGGTAGCACCGTGGTTCGGACTGCTGCCTCCCAGTGCCAGGGACCCAAGTTCAATCCTGGCTTTGATCACAATCCGTGTGGAGTTTGCACATTCTCCCTGTGTCTGTGTGGGTTTCCTTCAGGTGCTGCAGTTTCCTCCCACAGTCCAAAGATGTGTGGGTTAGGTGGATTGGCCTTGCTAAATTGACCTTAGAGTCAGGGTGATTAACAGGCAAATGTGTGGGGTTACGGGAATAGGGCCTGGGTGAATTGTGGTCAGTACAGACTCGATGGGGTGAATATCCTTCTTCTGTACCGTAGGGGCTCTATAATTATTAAGACCTCCAGTGCTGCACTGGTAATCTGGGAGCCCTCACTGTTGCCGGTATTCCATTTTCCTTCTGCAGAATTGCAGTAGTATAATTCAGCAGCAGCCTCCTCTGGTACAGAGTGGCTAACCACATCACTCTGGGTTTGCAGTCACATAAGACATAGGAGCCACTCGGCCCATCGTTCAATCAAGGCTGAAATTTTTCTCATCCCATTCTCCTGTCTTTTCCCCATTACCCCTGATCCCCTTATTAATCATCAACCTATCTATCTCTGTCTTAAAGACACTGGCCTCCAGACCCTTCTGTAGCAAAGAGTTCCACTGATTCACCACTCTCCGGATGAAGAAATTCCTCTTCATCTTTGTTTTAAAGGATTGTCCCTTTAGTCTGAGATTGTGACCTGTGATTCTAGTTTTTCCTACTATGGAAACATCCTCTCCATGTTCACTCTATCCATACCTCTCAGTATCCTATAAGTTTCAATAAGATCCACCCTCATCCTTCTAAACTCCACTGAGTACAACCCAGAGTCCTCAACCATTCCTCATACAACAAGCTCTTTATTCCAAGGATCATTCTTGTGAACCTCCTCTGGACCTTTTCCAAACCCAGCACATCCTTCCTCAGATATGCTGCCCAAAACTGCTCATAATACTCCAAATGGGGTCTGACCAGAGCTTCATACAGCCTCAGAAGTACATCCCTTCTCTTGTATTTTCACCCTCATGACATGAATGCTGACATTGCATTTGCCCTCCTAACTGCTGACTGAAGCTGCACGTTAACCTTAAGAGACTCCCAAGTCCCTTTGTGTTTCTGATTTCCTAAGCATTTCCCAATTCAGAAAATAGCCTTTGCCTCCACTCCTCCTTCCAAGGTGCATAACCTCACACTATTCTACATTGTATTCAATCTGCCACTTTTTTGCCCATTCTCTTGGCCTGTCTAAGTCATTCTGCAGCCCCCCACTTCCTCAACACTACCTGTCCCTCTACATATCTTTGTATCACCTGCAAACTTAGCAACAGTGCCTTCAGTTCCTTCCTCCAAATAGTTAATGTATGTTGTGAAAGGTTGTGGTCCCAGAACTGACCCCTGAGACACATCACTAGTCACCGGCTGCCATCTTGAAAAATACCCCTTTATCCCCACTGTGGGCCTTCTGCCAGTCTGCCAATCCTTTATCCATGCCAAGATCTTACCCTTAACACCGTGGGCACTTAACCTATTTAACATTCTCCTATGCGGCATCTTGAGAAAGGTCTTCTGGAAATCTAAATAAATCAAGTCCAATGGCTCTCCTTTATCTAACATGTAGGCCAGACCGGGTAAGGGCAGCAGATTTCCTTCTCTAAAGGACATCAGTGAATCAGATGGGTTTTTACATCAATCAATGAGAGCTTCATAATCACCATTAATTTTCTATTCTAGATTTAATAAATTCAACCAGCTGCCATGGTGGGATTTGTACTCATGATCTCTGAACATTAGCCTGGGCTTCTGGGATTACTCGTCCATCATCATCTCTCCCTATGTATGAGGAGAGACTAAGTTGGTTAGCATTGTATTCACTGGAGTTTAGAAGAGTGAGAGGGATCTCATAGATACTTATAAAATTCTGACAGGGGTAGGCATGTTAGATTCAGAAAGAATGCTCCCAGTGGTGGGGGAGTCCAGAACTAGGGGTCAGAGTTTAAGAATAAGGGATAAACCTATTAGAACTGAGGTGAGGAGAAAATTTCTTCACCCAGAGGGTGGTGAACGTGTGGAATTCATTATTGTAGAATGTAATTGAGGCTAACACATTGAGTGATTTCAAGAAGAAATTAGATATAGCTCTTTGGGCTAAAGGGATTTGATTTGATTTAATTTGATTTATTATTGTCACATGTCTTAACATACAGTGAGAAATATTGTTTCTTGCACGCTATACAGACAAAATATATCGTTCATAGAGGAGGAAACGAGAGAGTGCAGAATATAATGTTACAGTCATAGCTAGGGTGTGGAGAAAGATCAACTTAATGTAAAGTAAATCCATTCAAAAGTCTGACAGCAGCAGGAAAGAAGTTGTTCTTGAATCGGTTGGTATGTGGCCTCAGACTTTTGTATCTTTTTCCCGAAGGAAGAAGATGGAAGAGAGAATGTCTGGGATGCATGGGATCCTTAATTATGCTGGTTGATTTGCCGAGGCAGCAGGAAATGTAAACAGAGTCAATGGATATGAGGCTAGTTTGCGTGATGGATTGGGCTGGATTGAACAAGGGATATGGGGGGGAAGGGGGATCAGAATACTGGAGGACCAATTGGAGTCCCACCAGCACAGAAGAAGCAACAAATTGCTTTCCCAGGTAAGAGGGAGAAAGAGAGAGAGAGAGAAGATGTCTCGAGATGGAGGCATCCTGCTTTCCAACCTTTAAAACATTTACTTTCTCAGAAGACTAAGAAAATTTGGGATGTTAACTACGACTCTCACCAAGTTTTACAGATGCACCAGAGAAAGCATTCTTTCCGGTTGTATAACAGCTTAGTATGGCTCCTGCTCTGCCTCCAAGTCTTAGAAAAAATAATTGGAATTTATAGACTGCTCATTCTGGGTAAGCTATTGGAATCTATAATTATAGACACTTAAAGAAATTGACAAGAGTGCGAATGAGAGCTAACTCACATTTTAATGGTAGATCATGTCTAATGAATTAATTTAAATTTTTGAGGAAGTTTCTGAATTTTTACACATGGATTATTGGTCTTGGAAGGAGTGCAATATAATCTACTCAAGAACAGTTTCTTCCCAGCTGCCATCAGACTTTTGAATGGACCTACCTTGTACTAAGTTTATGTTTCTCTACACCCTAGCTATGACTGTAACACTACTTTCCTTCTCCTTTCCTTCTCTATGAACAGTATGCTTTGTCTGTTTAGCACGCAAGAAACAATACTTTTCACTGTATATGCCAATACATGTGACAATAATAAATTAAATTAAATCATTTCATTTTAATATGATCAGGGCAGCAAAGTTTAAATAATGAGGAGAGATCATATAATCTAGCATTCTGAAACCAAGGTTGGTTAATATCTTGTCTCCAAAAGGAGACTAACTGGTTGTTCATTTTATTTGCTATTAGTGATCATTTATTTGTCCATACAACTACAGAGGCTTGCATTCCATCCCATCTGAAGTCCCCTAGGCTCTCTCTTGGACATGTTAAGGCGCTTTGGATGTACAAATCCTTTTTCTTTCTCGGGCCTCTGTCTCCAGGGAGAAGAATCAATCCATAAAATCCTTAACGCGGTTAAATAGCTACCCAATCCTTTCATGTTCAGAGATGTGTCTACACAGATGGATTATGTTTTAGAATTGTTAACACATGCTGTGTAATGAAAGGAACATCAGTGTGTGTGAGGTGAGTGAGATAAAAAAGACAAAAAGCTTTCTTGAGAGGAATATTTTAAAAATCTGTCAACTTAAAGTGAAAAGCAGATCTAAGATTGATCAAAGCTGAAAGTTTCCTCAACAATTCTTCAAACAATGCTAGAACTCGATTTATAAAATATAAATAAATGTTACTTGATGTTATGTGCATATGATTCTTACCTCTCATTGAACTAAATTAGCTTCTATTATATAAAAGACAATCATGTACCTCTGTATGCCAATTTAAATTACAAGATTTGCCCAAAGATTGTGCCCAGTTCACTGTTGGGTAGCAAGCTACAACATTATCAATGGTACCTGTCTTGGCATTTGTAATCTGTACTATGCTGGTAAAAGTTATCAAACACAGTTGTTTCTGCAAGACATGAGTGGACAACCTGGCTCCAGTAATGTCTATATCAAATCCATGTGGTGGCTCCAGTAATGTCTGTATCAAATCCATGCTGGCTGGCGAGACTCTCAGACCCCTGTGCTGTTTGAGCGGCGCAGTGGCCGGGAGGCACCAGCGGAGGCCGTTTTGTGGGCTTTCTGCTGAGTGTCCCGGCCTCCGCGAGTCTCCCAAATGGAGATTTCCAGCACAATCAGCTCTGCACTGGGAATCGGCTGATTACAATGTGGAAATCACGATGCAGGGGGCTGGCAATCTGGAGACTGGCAATGTGGGGTCACTGCGCGTGTGCTGTCCTCCGCGCTGACAGATTGGTGTATTTGGAATGGCACTCTCAGCACTGGCCTCTCGGGTGGGAGTGAGTCACGCCCACAGATTTCCAGAGTGAATCACACTGAGGCACTCTGTGATGCATGGAGTGTCGGAGACCCATTCTGGAAACTGTATTAAAAAATAACAGAGGGATTTACTTCCATTTTCCCCGCATGTTGGGGACTTGGAATTTTTTTTGGGAGAATCCATACAGTGGCTCTCACAATGACTGTATCAAATCCATATAGTGACTACAGTTATGCCTGTACTAAATTCAAATATTGACTCTAGTAACCTTTGCAACCGTTATGTGCTTTATAATACGAAACTGGGTGCATTTTACATTAAACAAACTTGTGGTTCCTAAATTATATTTTGCTTTATTGCCAAAGAAATGTAATAATCCATAAGGTTATTTTTCTTCAGTGAGATACTTCAGCTAAAATAATTCCTATTATTTATCCTTTCTTGAGAAAGGATATACTGGCACTGGAGGGGGTGCAGAGGAGATTCACTAGGTTGATTCCGGAGTTGAGAGGATTGGCATATAAGAGACACTGAGTAGACTTGGGCTATACTCATTGGAATTCAGAAAAAATGAGGACAGAACTTATAGAGACATATAAGATTATAAAGGGAATAGATAAGATAGAAGTAGGGTGAGTGAAACTAGAACTAGAGGGCACAGCTTCAAAATAAGGGGAAGCTGATTTGAGTTGAGGAGGAACTTCTTCACACAGAGGGTTGTGAATCTGTGGAATTCCCTGCCCAGAAAAGCAGTTGAGGTTACCTCACTGAATGTCTTTAAGGCAAGGTAGGTAACATTTTGAACAGCAAAGGAATTAAGGGTTATAGTGAGCAGGCAGGCAAGTGGAGCTGAGTCCACAAAAAGATCAACTATGATCTTATTGAATGGCAGAGCAGGCTCGAGGGGCCAGATGGCCTACTCCTGCTCCTAGTTCTTATGTTCTTATGATTCAAAAATAATTCAATGATGCGCACACTACAAACCAGATGGAATTTGTGAAGAATAAAATTGTATGATGCTGAACAGCTATTGATTACAATAATAGGCTTGTTTTGTGGGGAGGAGTTGTAGACACTCATTGCCATGATTGACATCCATTGATATACTCCGCTATGTTGTCATTTATCCTCATGTTGGTGAATGAGTTCATGCACCTAATCTCTACCTTAACGTACCAGTGAAAATATTACACCCAGTTGTAACTTTGTACAAGTGGATTGGCTTTGAATAAATTTAAAGTCTTGTCCATTGTCTCTGATCTTGGCTAACTTACGCACTGTTCCATTTTCCTGGTTGTGGTAGATTCCTGTCTTCTGATAGTACAAGTGCAACCAGGGTGGTATGGTGGCACAATGGTTAGCACTGCTACTGCACAGTGCCAGTGCCCTGGGCTCAATTTTAATCTTGGATGACTGTCTGTGTGGAATTTATATGTTCTACCCATGTCAGCATGGGTTTCCTCTGGTTGCCTCCCACAAATGTGCAGGTTATGTGAATTAGCCAGGCTAAATTGCTCCTTAGTGTCCTAAAATATATAGGTTAGGTGGATTAGCCATGGTAAATGAGCAAGGTTATAGGGATAGGGTGGGCCTGGGCCTGGGTGAGATGCTGTTTCAGAGAGTCACTGCAAACTCCGATGGTTTTATTGGCCTCCTTCTGCACTGTAGAAATTCTGGGCGGGACTCTCCAGCTATGCCTGCCCGAAAACTGGACATTCCTGTCTGACTTCAATGGATCTTTGTGTGAACTGTCCCCCCGCCTGCTAGAATTCCAGTGGCAAGCGGAATGGGAGAATTCTGGAGTCTATGCTTCTTTGGTTCTGTAAGCAACACCACATATCCCAGATGTCAAATACATTTCACCCTTTTAATATTCTACCATCTTGACTTTCTAATTGTGAATTTTCTCTCTTTCTGGAACATTCTTTAAGAGTTGTTTTCCAACAGCTTGCAATACTGAAGATTGGAAAGGAGATCTTAAAAAATGTACCAACTTCAGATGTTGTACTTGAATGACTTGAATAAAATTAAAAATATGCCATTTTATTATTGTTTTGAAGATTAAAAATCATGGGCAGAATTTTCCCGATGCCCCTTGCCGTGGGAATAGTAACGGGCAGGGTGGAAAATTTGGCTCACCATTTAAAGATCCATGGACGTTGAGCGGGAATTTTCAATCTTGGGGCCTCACATGAGGCTGAAAAATCCCACCCTTCATCTCTACAAGTTTGGGAAGATAAGTCTTGTGGCACTGTGAGTAGTCCCCCTGTCTCTGATCTGTGGGCGGCATGGTGGCACAGTGGTTAGCACTGCCACCTCACCGCGCCAGGGACCCGGGTTCAATTACAGCCTTGTCTGTGTGGAATCTGCACATTCTCCCCATGTCTGTGTGGGTGCTCCGGTTTCATCCCATAGTCCGTAAGACATGCAGGTTAGGTTGATTGGCCATGCTAAATTGCTCCTTAGTGTCAGGCGATTAGCAGGGTAAATATATCGGATTACGGGGATAAGGCATGGGTGGAATTGTTGCCTGCGCAGGATTAATGGGCCAAATGGCCCCCTTCTGCTCTGTAAGGATTCTATGATTCTATTCTCTAATTCTAGAAGCTCCAGATTCAGGTCCCACCTCAGGACTTGATGGTCAAGGAAGGTGCATTCATAAAGTGGCCAAGTGGGCTGATTTATCAATTGCAAATCCTTCAAATACATGTCAATGGTAGGGGATAAAAAATGGAGATGTTCCTGGTTAGCTAGTGGAGTCTCCGCCACGACTATCTATAGCTCCAGTCTGCACATGGGTGTAAAAGCGTATGTTGCCACTGCAACTTACCCTCCATTGGTGATCTGTGATACACTTTGACATAGGTAACAGTCTCATGGTACATGATCTCAGGGATGGGCAGATTGAACTAAAGGAGGAGTGGGGGGGAGCAATTATATTGATCTTGAACCTCTGTGCCCAAATATCATGTAATTCCTGAAAGCACTGCTCTTGCCCCATGTCAACAGCCTCCATGAGTGTGACCTCCTGATAGTTCAGAACTGTTCTTCTTGATTGGGATTCCTGTTTGTGCCTTTACCACAGAGACCTCATCCAATAACTTGAATGAGGATATAAGTCTGCATTCCTGTAAAGTATTGCAAGCATTGGAAATCAGTCTTTTTCTGATCTTCTCATACAATTGGAAAAGCTCTAGATTTTACAATCAGTCAGAGAAATCATAGAAAACTTTACAGAGCAGAGGGAGGCCATTCAGTTCATCAAATCTGCACCAATGACAATCCCACCCAGGTCCCATCCCCATCACCCCACACATTTATTCTACTAATCCCTCTAACCTACGCATTCTGGGACTCTAAGGGTCAATTTAGCATGGCCAATCAACCTATCCTGCACATCTTTGGAGTGTGGGAATACCCAGAAGAAACTCGCGCAGACACGGGGAGAACATGCCCAGACAGCGACCCAGGCCGGGAATCGAACACAGATCCCTGGAGCTGTGAGGCAGCAGTGCTAACCGCTGTGCCACCGTGCTGTCCTTTTTCTTTTTTAATCTTGATCTTTCTTTGCAGTGAACTTCAAAGTAATTAAAAATGCAGGGAGAACAGTGGTGATATTTGAACAAAAGTAAACATTTAACAGCTGGGCAAGCTGAAATGGTAGTGTTTTAAACTTTGGGGAACACTTTAATGAGGCAGATTTGTATTGAGATTTGCTGCATAGGTTAAAGTTTTGGGGAATAAAACCAGGATTTATGTTCCTTCTGAATGAGAAGAAATGAATTTTGGGTTTTGGTGGGAGGTGAGGAAGAGATGAGGGGGCATCAGGAAAGTGAGCTTTAATTACACTGTATTTTTGCATTAAGATAACGATAAATCGTGATTTTAATGGCTCACACAAAACAAACAACATCTGCTCTGGCGGCTACAGGAACTGTTTCTTTGCATATATTGTCTCACATGTGCTATAAGCCTAATACATTCACACAAACCCTCAGGCCTAATTAGCAGTAATTATTTCCAGAATACAGTTTTGCTTTAACTGAATGACATTCAGCTTTTCTTAATGAGATCAAGGCTTCGCTTTCATTACATTCTTTATCACGGCAATCTAACACTATGCCATCTGCGGCACAGAGTGGTGACAATGAACACTCCATTTCTTTGTTTTTCCAGATGGTTTTTGTAATTGCGTTGTTACCTTTCCAGCTGGTTCTCATAAGGATGCGGATTCATTGCCAGGGAAAGATGGATGGACGCTTAAGGATCTACATGGGCAAACCCTTCAAACGCTAGGCGCCTTTCCAATTGCAGGATCCAAACATTTTTGTTTTCTGTTTTGATTTATCTTTTGAACGAATTTGTTGAAGGGACATTTCTTTCGGTAACTTGTGATGAAGCTGCTGTAGCTTAGATGGGCTTTATCTTTTGTATACCCCTTAAAAATATTCGGTTTTCTGTTTTAAAAAAAAATTCTGACTTTAGAAAAAATTATTAGGGATAGGATTTATAGTTATTTGGAGTGTAATGAATTGATTAGAAATAGTCAACATGGTTTTGTAGCGGGTAGGTCGTGCCTTACTAACCTTATTGAGTTTTTTGAGAAGGTGACCAAAGAGGTGGATGGGGGTAAGGCAGTTGACGTGGTATACATGGATTTTAGTAAGGCGTTCGATAAGGTTCACCATGGTAGGCTTCTGCAGAAAATGCAGATGTATGGGATTGTGGGTAATCTAGGAAGTTGGATCAGGAATTGGCTATCAGATAGGAGACAGAGGGTGGTGGTGGATGGTAAATATTCATCATGGAGTACAGTTACGAGTGGTGTGCCTCAGGGATCTGTTTTGGGGCCACTGTTGTTTGTAATTTTTATTAATGATCTGGATGAGGGTATAGTTGGGTGGATTAGTAAATTTGCTGATGACACCAAAATTGGAGGTGTGGTAGATTGTGAGGAAGGGTGTCATAGTCTGCAGGGAGACTTAGATAGGTTGCAGAGCTGGGCCGAGAGGTGGCGGATGGAATTTAATGCGGAGAAGTGTGAGGTAATTCACTTTGGTAGGAGCAACAGATGTGTCGAGTATAGGGCTAACGGGAGGACTTTGAATAGTGTGGATGAACAGAGGGATCTAGGTGTGTGTGTACATAGATCCCTGAAAGTTGGGAATCAAGTAGATAAGGTTGTTAAGAAGGCGTACGGTGTCTTGGCGTTTATTGGTAGGGGGATTGAATTTAGGAGTCGCAGTGTAATGTTGCAACTGTACACTACTCTAGTGCGGCCGCACTTGGAGTACTGTGTGCAGTTCTGGTCCCCGCATTACAAGAAGGATGTGGAGGCGTTGGAGAGGGTGCAGAGGAGGTTTACTAGGATGGTGCCTGGTATGGTGGGGAGGTCCTATGAGGAGAGACTGAGGGATTTAGGGTTGTTTTCGTTGGAAAGAAGGCGGCTAAGAGGGGATCTTATTGAAACATATAAGATGATTAGAGGTTTAGATAGGGTGGATAGTGATGGCCTTTTTCCTCGGATGGAGAAAGCTAGCACGAGGGGGCATGGCTTTAAATTAAGGGGGGGTAGCTACAGGACGGATGTCAGGGGTAGGTTCTTTACCCAGCGGGTGGTGAAGGATTGGAATGCCCTGCCTGCTGCAGTTGTAAATGCGTCTAGTTTGGGGGCGTTTAAGAGATCTCTGGATAGGTTTATGGACGAAAAGGGATTGGTATAGGCTAGTGGGTCATTGTTTTTGTAACTGGTCGGCGCAACATCGTGGGCCGAAGGGCCTGTTCTGCGCTGTAATGTTCTATGTTCTATGTTCTATGTTATCAGAATCGGTCAAAATAAACAATACAAATGACCTCTGGAGCAAAAAGACATGATGGGATTTGGTGAGCAGGTGTCGAGTTGATCTGGACCGAAAGGTGATTTCCTGTTCGCTAAAACATTGACTTTCCAAATATTAAGGCTTATAGAGTTTTCTTCATTTTTTAAAAATATAATTGAGGTTAATTTCAGGAGCCCATGGAATTTCCTTGTTCCTGCTGCTAAGTTTCCTCTCTGCTTCTCGCTCCTGATGTGGAGATGCTGGCGTTGGACTGGGATAGGCAAACTAAGAAGTCCCACAGCGCTAGGTTAAAGTCCAATGGGTTTATTTGGAATCACGAGCTTTCGGAGTGCTGCTCATTCAGCAGGTGAGTCACTCACTTGAGTCACTCAGTCCTCACTCCTGACTGAGTTAAAGAATGTAGCTCAGCATCCTAAGTAAACAAACATGTGCTGTTACGGGTGGGATGGGATGATTTCTTGTATGATCGAACACAACTAATCCATAGATTGTTCAAGTTACTCAGCAAAATGACCGATTGTTTCCCTTCTCTACTGGTCTTTAACCAGGCTTCTTTCAATAAACTCAGGCTGATTGTTTATTATAAAACAAAACTTCTTTTCAACAAGTTTCAAAAATTTACCCCCATCACTTCCTAAACAATTCCCCCAGAATTCACATATACCACAAACAAACAGGTAGGATCTCTCTGCAAACATAGGCTTTAGAGGATAGGCATTATAAAATAAATGATAAAGTTTGCAGGGACTCAACACTACTGATTTGGAATTCCCTCATGTGAGTATGGGTCACTGGTCCCTGAAATGTTTTCACCCACAGGACTTTGCCATGCAGGAGAATACAACTATGTATTTTTATTTAGGTATATACATGGCTGGATCAATTTTTCTGGTCTCCGCTTTGCATGTCCAGATGTAGGTAAGTTACACTCAGAGGAAAGCTCTATGGCTGCTGGTTGATAGCCGCACACAATTCCAGGAAAGGCACAGCGAGTGAGCCAGTAAGCGTAGCCTTCCTTTCATAGTCTATTCCCCAACAAGAATGATAGAAAGCCAGAAGGTTCAAAATTTAAAGATTGGCTCTGTCGTGTGATTTCCAGTAAGTCATCAGACATTGCTTTTGCCAATAAAAGAACAAAGAAAAAAAGAACAAAGAAAATTACAGCACAGGAACAGGCCCTTTGGCCTTCCAAGCCTGCACCGACCATGCTTCCTGACTTAACTAAAACCCCCTACCCTTCCGGGGACCATATCCCTCCATTCCCATCCTATCCATAAATTAAATTTGAACCACAATTAAAGACAAACCTATCTTTCTGAAGCATTATGCAGCTCATATGATTTCTAGGAAGGAGGTAGGCTTACTCCCCATCCAAGATGACCTTTCTCATGACCTTTCAAAAAAAACCCCAGGTCAGCATTCAACTGTCCAGTTAATGCAGCATCTTTCATAGAATCATACAGTGCAGAAGGCCATTCAGCCCATCGAGTCTACTCTGAGCACAATCCCACCCCTGCCCTATCCTCATAACCCTATGTATTTATCCTAACCAGTATCCCTGACATTAAGGGGCAATTTAGCATGGCCAATCTGCCTAACCCGCACATCTTTGGACTGTGGAAGAAATCAGGAGCACCCGGAGGAAACCCACACAGACACGGGGAGAATGTGCAAACTCTACACAGACAGTGACCCAAGCCGGGAATCAAACCTGAGTTCTTGGCATTGTGAGGCAGCAGTGCTAACCACTGTGCCATTGTGCCACCCTTTCCACATTTAAAAAAAAATCGTCTTGAAAGGTATGATTTTTTTCAATAGTACCTTCCATTGTGATGATCTCCATTGCATATTTAAAAAGAAAATCGACTCATAGAGAGTTATTGAGGTTTACAGCATGAAAACAGACCCTTTGGCCCAACTTATCCATACTGTCTCATTTTTACCACAAAGCTAACCACAATTGTCTGCATTTGGCCCATATCCCTCAATACGCATCTTACCCATGTAACTGTCTAAATGCTTTTTAAAAGACAACATTGTCCCTGCCTCTACTACTACTCTGGCAGCTTGTTCCAGACACTCATCACTCTCTGTATGAAAAAATTGCTCCTCTGGGCCCTTTTGTATCTCTCCCCTCTCACCTTAAACCTATGTTCTTCAGTTTAAGACTCCGCCACACAATATTCCAAGTGTGGCCTTACCAATATCTTGTACAATTTCAACAAAATGCCCCAACACTTGTATTCAATATTCTGACCAATGGAATCAAGTATGCCAACACCCTGTCCACCTGTGACTCCATTTTCAAGGAGATATGAACCTGTACCCCTAGACCTCTTTGTTCTGTAACTCTCCCCAACGCCCTACCATTAACTGAGTAAGTCCTGCCCTGGTTCAATCTACCAAAATGCATCACCTCACATTTATTTAAATTAAACTCCATCTGGCATTCGTTAGCCACTTGCTGAATTGACCAAGATCCCATTGCAATCCTAGATAACTTTCTTCACTGTCCACTATGCTGCCGATCTTGTTGTCATCTGCAAACTTACTAACCATGCCTACTAAATTCTCATCCAAGTCACTAATATAAATGACAAATAACAGTTGTCCCAGCACTGATTTCTGAGGGCACACCACTGGTCACAGGCCTCCAGTTTGAAAAACAAACCTCTACAACGATGCTCTGGCATCTGTCATCATGATGTGGAGATGCCAGCATTGGACTGGGGTCAACACAGTAAGAAGTCTCACAACACCAGGTTAAAGTCCAACAAGTTTATTTGGTAGCAAACGCCACTAGCTTTCTGGGCTCTGCCTAGTCCCGAACTATGTCCAGTAGTTTGCAATTAGCTCAGTTGGTTGGGCAGCTGGTTTGTTATGTGGAGCAATGGCAACAGAACGGGTTCAGATCCCACACCGGCGGAGGTTATTCATGGAGGTCCCACCTTCTCAACCTTTGCCTTAGGTTAAATCACCACCAGTCAAAGGACTGAGCATCTTATGGTCATCTGTGTTCATGGTGACTTTACCTTCAACTGGATTATGGGCAAACCTCAGCGCTATTTCCCTGCACTATCCATCTGTGTCATGAATACACTTAATGACTGAGCTTCCATAGTTATCTGGCATCAAAAGCTCCAAAGATTCAACATCCTCTTTGTGAAGAGATTTCCACTCAATAATTGGCCTACCTCTTATTCTGAGATTAGACCCTGCAACCAGGGGAAACATCCTTTCTTGATCTACCCCGTCGGGCCCTGAAACAATTTTATATGTCTCAATAAGATCACATTTCATTCTTCAAAACTCTAGGGAATGCAGGCCCAATCTTCTCAAAACATTCATTCCAGGTTAAGCAGCATTTCGCTTGGACCTCTTTCAATTTGGTGTTTTGCAGTCACTCCTCTATATTGGAGAGACCAAACATAGATTGGGGGATCGCTTTGCTGTATACCTGCGGTATGTGCACAATCAGGACCCTGACCTTCCGGTTCCTGTTCCCATGTCCACGTGTCTGTCCTTGGCTTGCTGCAATGTAAGAAGTCTCACAACACCAGGTTAAAGTCCAGAAGGTTTATTTGGTAGCAAAAGCCGCTAGTTTTCAGAGCACTGCTCCTTTGTCAGATAAGTGAGAGTTCTGTTCACAAACAGGACATCTAAAGACACAAACTCAGCTTACAAAATAATGATTGGAATGAGAGTGTTTACAGGTAATCAAGTCTTCAAGGTTCAGACAATTTGAGTAATGTCTTTATTAACTTTTTTCTCCCCCACATCCTTTCCCCTACTTTATCGCTTTCCCTCCCCATTTCTCCCCCTTTGCTTCCCCTTTTCTAAATTTTACTTCTGTCCCATCCATTCCTCCCTCCCCCAACATCTTCACCTGTCACAGCTTACCCCCTGATTTTAGCTTCTCTGCTGTTTGGCCATTCATACCCTTTATTCTCTCTGTGGACAATTATTAGCAGTCTTTTCCCCTTGTTTTTGTTGCTATGACTCATCTTTCATTCCCTTACCCTGTAATGTAAATATCTCCCACTTTCTATGCCTTTTAGCTTTGACAAAGAGTCATCTAGGCTTAAAACATTAGCTCTTTTCTCTCCTTATAGATGCTGCCAGACCCGCTGAGATTTTCCAGCATTTTCCCCTTTGGTTTCAGATTCCAGCATCTGCAGTAGTCTGCTTTTACCCTATCTTCTCAATCTCTCTTCTGAGGGGGGAGAAAAGACTTATATTTATAAAGCACCTTTTATAACCTCAGGATATTGCAAAATTACATTGCAACATGTAGTATTTTGAAAGTGTAGACACTCATGTAATGCAGAAGCCATATTGTGCACAGTAAGCTCCCACAAACAACATCTTTTTTAACAATCAGGTTATGGCATGATGGCAGAGTGGTCAGCGCTGCTGCCTCACAGCGCCAGGGACCTGGGTTCAATTCTGGTTTCAGATGACTGTGGAATTTGCATGTTCTCCCTATGTCTGCATGTGTTTCCTCTGGGTGCTCAGTTTCTTCCCAAAGATGTGCAGGGGCACTATTTTGGCACAGTGGTTAGTGCAGCTACCTCACAGCGCCAGGGACCCAGGTTCGATTCCCGGCTTGGGTCAGTCTGTGTGGAGTTTGCACATTCTCCCCGTGTCTGTGTGGGTTTTCTCCAGGTGCTCCGG
This sequence comes from Carcharhinus amblyrhynchos, assembly GCF_965287045.1. NCBI lineage: Eukaryota > Metazoa > Chordata > Chondrichthyes > Carcharhiniformes > Carcharhinidae > Carcharhinus > Carcharhinus amblyrhynchos. The sequence continues at coordinate 43,752,211 of NC_137340.1, forward strand.
TTTCCTCCCACAATCTGAAAGACGTGTTCATTATGGGGAATTGATCTGGACAAGTGTCAGAATGTGGCAACTAGGGGAGTTTCACAGTAACTTCACTGAAGTGTTAATATAAGCCTTACTTGTGATTAATAAATAAACTTTAAAAACTTTAGGTGAGGTGGGTTGGCCATGTTAAATTTCCCCTTATGCCAGGGAGATTATCGGAGTAAATGCATAGGATTAAAAGGGATGGGGCCTGGGTGGTTCTTTGTTTTACCATCCGTATTTCACAAGTACCTGTTTTCTTCCAGCTTTTCTGAAAAGGAAGTATGCACTAAAAAATGTACAATTGTTTTCATGCTGTGACTGAACGCAGATGTTGATTTAAATAAATTCGTAGTATTGTGGAAACAAGCATAAGTGTGCCTCCCATTTCATTACCTTTTACCTGTGTTCCTTCTCCATTGAAATCCTGTCCAAATCAGTCACTGCTATGTACATGTGGTGGTTCTCTCTGTGTTCGGTACGAGGTTCTTTATATAGCCATAGAATCCCTGCAGTGCAAAGGAGGCCATTTGGCCCATCGAGTGTGCACCAACTCTTACCCAAGCCCTACCCCTTCTAATCAGACATGTTTTACCCAACATGCACTCTCCTAATGTACATATCTCTTGGGACGTAAGGGGCAATTTAACATGGTCAATCCACCTAACCCACTCATCTTTGGAAGAAACCAGAGCACCCGGAAGAAACCCTTGCAGACATGAGGAGAATGTGCAAACTCCACAGACACAGTGACCCATGGCTGGAATCGATCCCAAGTCCCTGGCGCCATGAGGCAGCAGTGCTAACTGCTATGTCACCGTATTGGATGTTATTATAGCATTCCTTAGTTAAGTTAGTGTGCAAAGCCTTGCCACCTTTGAGTAAAGGTACATTTTATTCTTTTTTTAATTCATTCATGAGGCCTGGATGTTGCTGGCTGGCCAGCATTTATTGCCCATCCCTCGTTGCCCTTAAGAAGGTGATGGTGAGCTGCCTTCTTGAACCGCTGCAGTGCCTGTGCTGTGGGTTCACCCACAATACCTTTAGGATAGGATTCCAGGATTTTGACCCAGCGACTGCAAAGGAACGGCGATATATTTCCAAGTCAGGATGGTGAGTGACTTGGAGGGAACTTGAAGATGGTGGTGTTCCCATGTATCTGCTGTCCTTGCCCTTCCAGATGGAAGTCATTGTGGGTTTGGAAAGTGCTGTCTAAGGGTCTTTGGTGAATTGCTGCAGTGCACCTTGTAGATAGTGCACACTGCTGCTACTGAGTGCTGGTGGTGGAACGAGTGGGTGTTTGTAGATGTGGTGCCAATCAAGTGGGCTGCTTTGTCCTGGATGATGTCAAGTTCTTGAGTGTTGCTACTGTCCGTACATAGAAGGTGGTGCAGCTGAATACCCCAATGTGGGATCCCATTCTTAAATAAGAATGTGCTGCAGGAAATCATGAGGGTGATTCTCCCAGCCTGCTGTGCTGCTCCAGGAGACATCAGCGGAGGCCATTTCCCGAGCTCCCCAGTGGGCATCACAGCAACCGTGAGTCTCCCAGGCAAAGGTTTCCAGTGTAATCAGCTCCACACCGGAACTCGGCATGGAACTGATTATGATATGGAAATTTCGATTTCTTTGTGATTGGCAGGTCTGGGACTGAAGTCTCCGGGCCCACTAATATCTCCTCCCCCCACTGCCACCTCCTGCCAGGAATGGTTCACACCAGCGGGGCTTACTACTGCTCCCCACTAAAGGGGGACAGGTGGCAGGCCTCGCTAGATGGAAGAGAGGCCATTGAGGCTCCCCCAGGAGGTCGGGGGTAAGGGGGGTGTGCCTTGAACACTAGGCCTGGTTATGGAGGGAGGGGGGGGGTTCATCAGGACTGGCTGGATGGTGGGAGGTGGGACATAGGGACTGGGAGGTCAGCGATTAAGGGTGGGGGTGTTGCAAGGCCAGAAATGAGCGGTGATGGGGCTGGCCAGCGATCGGGAGGCTGGCAATGCAGGGCTCCGTGCTGACAGATCGGCGCATGTGCAGTGGCGCACTCAGCACGATGCTGCCGGCCTCTTCAGCGGGAATAAGCCCTGCCCTGATTTGCAGAGTGAATCACGCTGAGGCACTCTGTGATGCACAGGGTGTTGGAGACTCATTCTGGAATACATGCCAAAAAAACCTAGTGGGGTTTACTCCCATTTTCCCGCAAACTGGGGGCTTAGAATTCCTTTGGGTGAATCTCGGCCCATACATCTTTTGGGTGGAGAGGGGTGATGTCTACACTGAGATGCGCAAATGTACCTCAGCAGGGATGGGATGCCTCACATCCTTTAAAAAGTATCTGGATGAGTACTTGGCACGACATAACATTCAAAGCTATGGGCCAAGTGCTGGCAAGGTGGGCAGCTCAGGGCCTTTCATGAGTCGGTTCAGACTGGATGGGCTGAAGGGCCTCTTATATACTGTAGTATTCTGTGATTCTGTGACGGGCTGAGTGCAGAGCTGATATTTTTGCCTGTCTATGAAGCTGATTTGTATAATTGTTGGTGACAGAGTGAGAGAGAGAGAGGGAAACGAGGTGCACAGTTATTTGCTTCCCAACTGCAATTGCATAACAGTATTAATGAGGTCAATTATTTGAAGCCAGCAGTAGCCAGACTGAATTCTAAACTTAGATTATGGAACTGTGTGTAGATCATCGTGCTTTAAACCAGGAATATTTTTTTCTGCATTCCACAGTGATTACTATGATTAAAAACTCCAATTAATCACCTTTTGAATAGGTCTGCTACTGGTGCTGAGGTTTGGAGGCGTTTAATGAGTGGAGGCGTCTGAATCCCGTGGTGGCGATAGTCTTATTGCAGAGCTGTTTGGATCTTTGATGACAGAATATTTATCATATTTGTGAAATCCCTGACACCACCTCAAAGAACGGTTTTGACTATTATTCATTAAGAACAGCTTGCATTTGTTTCGTGCCTTTATCACAGGGAAACGTCCCAAGGCACTTCACAGCAAAGTAATGAAATAGAAACTGACGCAGAGACAAGCAGGGAATCATTATGAGAGATTAGTAAAGATACACAAAGCTGCCATTTGATTCTTTATCTCACCTAACGCCTTAACAAGGAACATTTTTTCTGTCCCTTACAGTGTTAAGGAATGCAAGCTCCAACAACTGATGGTGCCCTTCTGGATCCTCTCCCTCCTTTCTTTCCCTCTGACCTCATCCCTTCTTCCCGTTCCACCTTTTACCATGCATTCCTTAATAACTCCTTAGAGGCCAGTTTCCCTTCACCAGGTTCCCTTTATCTACAAACTCAATTCACTCCTACGAGTGATTCAGGTCAAAATCTATGGTGTCAGTAGCCTTGACACTCCCCAGTATGTACACAGATAAGACTCCCTGATTGGGCAGGCAATCATTACCTCAATCAGGGAGCTCATGCTCCAAGAGGCCAAAGTCATGGGCCTCACTGAGATCATTATGTTCATTCTGCCCTCTGGCCTTCCCCTTTCTGTAAGTGAACTATCTGTGTTCAGCAAAGGACTCACTTTTATCTCCACAAGTTGTGTTTTTGCTTTTTGGACATGGGACATGGGGGTCTCTGGCTGGCCAGCATTTATTTCTCATCCCTAGTTGCCTGAGGTCAGTTGAGAGTCAACCACATTGCTGTGGCTCTAGAATCACATGTAGGCCAGATGAAGTGAGGATAGCAGATTTCCTCCCCTGCAGGACATTAGTGAACCACATGGATTTTTCCGACAATGGTTTTATGGTAATCAGCAGATTCTGAATTCCAGATTTTTATTATTGAAAGCAAATTCCACCATCAGCTGTGGTGGGATTGAAACCTGGGTCCCCAGAGCATCAGCTGAGTTTCTGGATTAATAGTCTAAGAACATAAGAACATAAGAAATAGGAGCAGGAGTAGGCCATCTAGCCCTTTGAGCCTGCCCTGCCATTCAATAAGATCATGGCTGATCTGTAGTGGATCAGCTCCACTTTTTCACTTTCTCCCCATAACTCTTAATTCCCCTGTCTATCAGAAACCTATCTACCCGTGACTTAAATATATTCAGCGAATACCACTAAGCCATCGCCTCCCCAATTATTAATACTTAAGAGGCCAAGAGTGAAAGGTGTTTGGAAGGTTGCAGATTTAGAGATTACAGAGATAGGGAACTGTCAGGCCGGCTTCTTAAAACACTTTGGAGTTTCTAACCTGTATCAGAAGAGAGTGATGACACTCCATGTGGCACATTCTAGCACTTAAAGGGGCATTCTAAGTATACACATTGAAGTGAGATATTCAAAGACTGAACCCTGCTTCATTGAGTTCTCCCTGGAAGCTGTGAGGACCCAGAGAGAGATATTTTTCCCTGCCATTGACACTGTCACAGAGTAGCACTTATAGTCAAAGAATTTTTCTGTCACTTCCAAATCTTGCTTAATTTCAGTGTTAAGCATCAATTATAGCGTGCTGTATTAGTTGGTTTCACTAATCTACTCTGCATGGCTATGTTGCATAAAGTGTAGAAATGTTAGCTCTATTAGATAAACTCTTCACTTGGATAATTATAAACAAAATCACAAATCTCCTGGTTTCATTCTTTTGTCAGATATGAACAAAAATGAATTGGCTGTAATTATGAAGAGAATGAGTAAACCCTTGGATCCAATTCTATTTACGAAAGATTAGCTGCTTTTTTTGTTAACAGTAGATTGTCCATTCAGAGAAGCTGGTGGCATCTAGTTATTGTATGATCTTTGAACTTGAAATTATGTACAGTGAGTAATTGCACAAATGATTGTTGCGCAAATTATTGTACAATTTCTTACCATGCTAATTTAACCAGGTTCAGTAATGCATTTAGAACAATGGCCTTTAATCGTTTGACAATGACTAAAAGGGGTGCGTACAAAATATGTGAGTTAGTATGCTAAGTCACCAAGTATAGATGGGTTCATAGTCTGAGTTGACCAGTTCTGAAATAAAATCCAGCGTCATGTTGCTTAAGGATTCTTCCTTTAACCACACATTAACTGTTTATTCTGAGATTGCCTCACTATCATTTGCAGTTTTCAACTCCTTTATTATGAGTCTAAAGAAAAACACACATATCCAGATCTTTTTCCATGGTTCAGGTTTATGAAATATAATTTTTGGAAAGTCCAAATCTTTGGCTGGAATGGTTCGTCTCTCTCTCTCTCTCTCAATATTCCCCAAACCTCCCATGCACATTGCAGGTTCAGAAAGTGTCAAGAGTAATTACTTCTCTCAAAGAGCTATAAATCTGTGGAATTCACTACCGCAGAGTGCGATGGATGTTGAGTAAATTTAAGAAGATAGACGGATTTTTAATTAGTAATTGGTTGAAGAGTTATGGGGAATGGACAGGAAAGTGGAGTCGAGACCTTGGGTGACTGTTCTGTGCGGAGTTTGCACATTCTCCCCATGTCTGCGTGAGTTTCCTCCGGGTGCTCCGGTTTCCTCCCACACTCTAAAGATGTGTGGATTAGGTTGATTGGACATGGTAAATTTGATTTTATTTGATTTATTATTGTCACATGTATTAGTATACAGTGAGAAGTATTGTTTCTTGCATGCTATACAGACAAAGCATACTGTTCATAGATAAGAAAAGAGAGAATGCGGAATGTAGTGTTATAGTCATAACTAGGGTGGCCTGGGACTCGGCTCCTTCCTCTGTGAGTGGATCCTAAATTGCCTCTTAGGGAGATTAATAGGGTAAATACATGGGGTTGCAGGGATAGCGGCTGGGTGAGATTGTTGCAGGTGCAGGCTCGATGAGTCGAATGGCCTCTTTCTGCACTGTAGGGATTCTACGAAGATCAACCATGATCATATTGAATGGCAAAGCAGGCTCAAGGGGCTGAATGGCCTACTCCTGTTCCTAGCTCTTCTATCCTAAGAGTCTCACAGCCAGTGGTCTTTTTGTGCAAATTGCCCCCTCCGTATTTGGCACTTTGTTATTCAGAATAAATAGAAATCAGAACTGAAATGATTAAAAAACTGGCTTCATAAACAGATGCTTGCCTTTATGGTGTTCACTCGACAGTAGAATTATTGCACAATTCTGCAGGGTGACAGGTTTAACCTGTGCCAGTCTGTCTTTCAGTAAAAGCCGACTGACACTAATTTTGCCTGACAGGAACATCAGCACATGTCGACAAAATAAACAGCCCCTTAATGACAGAGAATAAAAGGCCATCTCCCCAGCTGAGCCATTCAGACCATTGAGTTTATCACTGTGCTTTACTGATAGGATCATTTTACATGAGAGCTTTTTAAGGGACACCAAACAGAGATCGAGGGCTGCATCCTACATTAGAATCCGCCTTAAATGATGTGCCGTCCATCAGAGGAAGTGAGCGTGGCGTTAAGTGAAGTGTGGCAGATTCTGTGTTGCTTTGTTTCTCTACATTGTGTGGTACATCTGTGAAGTAAGGCATTCTACTGATTGAAATAACATTGTACTTGAATGCCTTCCGTCTATGTATTTCATGTGTCTGTGCAGTGGCTGCCATGATGCTTTGCTCTTGTCAAAATGCCTGTTGGTGATGGCGCGTGATTTAGAATTAGAAAGGAAGAGGAAAAGGTGGACTTGCTTTTGGTCCCAACATCATCTTATGTGGCTTAATGTCATACTTTAGAATCATATACTGGAATTTAACCACCTTGCCCACCCGAGCTTGTAAGATCCCATCTGAAGTCAACGGAGAATGCCGTTCTGCGAGCTGGTAAAATTCTGGCATAGAATCCTGATAGTGCAAAAGGCAGCCATTTGGCCCATTGAGTCTGCACCCATACTCCAGTAGAGTATCTTACCTTACCTTACCCCCCTGCCCTATCACCATAACCCCACACATTTTCCCTGGCTAATTTATCTAATCTACTTTATTTTATAATGCTCCCTTAAAGTATCTTGGAAGGTTTTATTACATTAAAGGCGCTGTATAAATATAAGTATACAAGTTATATGTTAGGGGTGCCTGAAGTTCTGGAGCACAAGTCTTCACTACTATTGCCTGAATGTTATCAAGGCCCATTGTCTTTGCAATATCCAGTGTCTCTAGCCACATAACCATTATCAGCTCCAACTTATAAATTGACTTATCTTCCATTATTTTTGACCTCAAGATTCCAAAAATGCTTTACAGCGATTTGTTAAGCTGAGTAAGTGTGTGCCATATTCATAACTCCACACATGAATTGAGCTCATTGAAGCTTCTGGAGCTGTCTTTGATATGTTTAAAATAGCTGTAGGGGATCAGGTGAACTTTGCTTGATCAGCCCAGGCCATCAAGCTTCTGGAAAGTTCTGAACTGAACATCCGCAGGTGGGGCCTCTCCAGATTGGCCGTATTGCTATTTTTCGAAGCTTACTCGAAACATCGATTTAGTGCATGATTGGAATCTTGCAGCCCCGAAATCGTGGATTCCCCACCATGGGTGTGGCAAACCATTCAAACATCCATTGCCTACGCTAGCACTGGAAGATACTGCTCGCAGGAAGGACTGGAAAATTCTGGCTAATGTCTCCAAGTTTGCAGTTGAGCAAAGGAAATTTGAGGAGCAGTTATCCACCAATTAAGTTTATTTTTATTAGTCACAAGTAGGCTTACATTAACACTGCAATGAAATTACTGTAAAAATCCTCTCAGTCGCCACACTCCAGCATCTATTTGGAAACACTGGGGGAGAATTTAGCATGGCCAATGCACCTAATCAGCAGGTCTTTTGGATTGTGGGAGGAAGCCAGAGCACCCAGAGGAAACTCATGCAGACACACCATGAACGTGCAGACTCCGCACAGATAGTGACCCAAGCAGCAATTGAACCCGGGTCCTGGCACTGTGAGGCAGCGGTGCTAGTCACTGTGCCGCTCGTGACTGATGACCATCTATCTTCTATTGTAAATCAATGGCCTTTTAGCTATAAGCCATAATGGGTGATTGTTAATCATGTGGCAAAAACTGTCTTCCAATGCCACCTTCCGAGGCTGGATTCTCCGACCTCATCTGATTCTTTGATCCTTTTGCTGTAAATGGAGATTTGGCTGTGTCAAATTCTCCATTCTTGCTGGCAGCAGTAGCTGGGCATGTGAGACTGGAGAATTCCAGCCCCTCTATTATCCCAAGATCCAGGAAAGACCTGGGCAAACTAAAGAAGAACACAGACAAGATAACAGCAACAGAGAAAGGTTGTGTCACCTTTGCATTTTAGGAACTATTGGTTGTCAGCCAGTCAAAGGACAGACTCTGAAACTAGTTGTAAGTCATCCAACAGCCAGAGTACTTAAAGTGCACTGGTTTAAAAGTTCACCTGGGGGCTAACAGCCTAGATATTTGACTACAGGAAATCTTGCAACCTGCTGTGAACCTTTAAAACCATTTGGCTACACTACAATAGTGACTATACTTTAAAAAGAATCCACTCTATCATGGATAGAAGGCATTTGCCTGATTAGTTTTGTATGGGAAATGGTATATCTATTCTTACCCCTGGCGTATACATTCCAATTAAATCATTTAGCAGCAAGTTTTGATGAGTTTAAAACAAAGGAGGTTATTTGTTCTCAAGCAATTATCCTGAATTACGCAACATCACATCAGACACACAGATAGAAATTGGATACAGATTAAATACACTTTAACAGATTACAGTTAATTCAGTCTCTGATTATGATTTTCAATGTCCCAGGATTAGGGGTCACAGTTTGAGGATAAGGGGTAAACCTTTTTGAACTGAGATGAACAGGGAGTGGTGAATCTGTGGAATTCACTACTACAGAAGGTAGTTAAGACCAAAACATCGTCTGATTTTAATAAGAAATTAGATATAGCTCTTGGGGCTAAAGGGATCAAGGGACATGGGGGAAGAGGGGATCAGGAACTGTATCGCAGCACAATCTGCAACCTCATGGCCAGGCATATCCCACACTCAACCATTACCATCAAGCCAGGGAATCATCCCTGGTTCAATGGAGAGTGCAGGTGGGCATGCCAGAAGCAACAGCAGGCACATCTAAAAATGAGATGTCAACCTGATGAGGCTACCAAAGGGGACTACTCTCATACCAAGCATCATAAGCAGCAAATGGTAGACAGAACTAAGTGATCCTACAAGCAATGGATCAGATTCAAGCTCTGCAGTCTTGTCACATCCAGTCATAAATGGTGGTAGACAATTAAACAACTCACTGAAGGAGGAGTCTCCACAAGTATCCCCATCCTCAATGATGCAGGAGCCCAGCACATCAGTGCAAAAGATAAGGCTGATGCATTCGCAGCAATCTTCAGACAGAAGTGCTGAGTGAATGATCCAGCTTGACTTCCCCCAGTGGTCCCCAGCATCTCAGGTGCCAGTCTCCAGCCAATTTTATTTACTCCACATGATATCGAGACACGATTGGAGGCACTGGAATCAGAGGATATGGGGAAAGGACAGGAGAATGGGAATAAGAAAAATATGAGCCATGATTGAATGGCGGATTAGACTCGATGGGCCGAGTGGCCTAATTCTGCTCCAATGCGTTATGGTCTTATGACACTGGATACTGCAGAGGCAATGGGCCCTGATAACATTTGGATAATAATATTGAAGACTTGTGCTCCAGAACTTGCTGCATCCCTAGCCAAGCTCTTCCAGTACAGTTACAACATTGGCATCTATCCAACAATATGGAAAATTGCCAAGGTATATCCTGTACACAAAAAGTAGGACAAATCCAACACAGCTAATTACTGCCCAATCAGTCTACGCTCGATCATCAGTAAAACGATGGAAGGGGTTATCGACAGTGCTATCGAGCAGCACCTGCTCAGCAATAACCTGCTCAGTGACGCCCACTTTGAATTTCGCCAGGGTCACTCAGCTCCTGACCCCATTACAGTCTTGGTTCAAACATGGACAAAAGAGCTAAATTCCAAAGGTGAGTTCAGATTGACAGCCCTTGACATCAAGGCTGCATTCGACTGAGTATGGCATCAAGGAAACCTAGCAAAACTGGAACCAACGGGTATCAGGGGCAAACCCTCTGCAGGCTGGAGTCATACCTGGTACATAGGAAGATGGTTGTGTTTGTGAAGGGTTAGTCACCGCAGCTCCAGGACATTTCTGTATGAGTCCCTCAGGGTAATGTCCTAGGCCTGACCATCATCAGCTGCTTCATCAGTGACCTTCTCTCTGTTGTAAGGTCATAAGGCCGATTGCACAATGTTCAGCACTATTTGTGACTTCTCAGATACTGAAGCAGTCCATGTCCAAATGCAACAAGATCTGGACAATAACAAGGCTTGGGCTGAGAAGTGGAAGGTAACATTCATGCCACACAAATGCCAGGCAATGACCATCACCAATAAGAGACACTCTAACCACCGCAGCTGGACATTCAATGGCGTTACCGTCACTGAATCCCCTACTGTCTACATCCTTGGGATTATTATTGATTCAACTCAACTGGACTCGCCACATAAATACAGTGACTACAGGAGCAGGTCAGAAGCTAGCAATATTGTGGCAGGTAACTCACCTCCTAACTCCCCATAGTCTGTCCACCAACTACAAGTCAGGAGTGTGATGGAATACCTCCCACTTGGTTGGATGGGTGCAGCTCCAACAACACTCAAGAAGCTTGACACCATCCATGACAAAGCAACCTGCTTGATTGGCACCATATTCACAAACATCCATTCCCTCCACCACTGACGCTCAGTAGCAGCAGTGTGTACTATCTACAAGATGCACTGCATCAATTCACCAAAGATCCTTCAATAGCACCTTCTAAACCCACGACCACTTCCATCTAGAAGGACAAGGGCAGCAGACACATGGAAACACCACCACCTGCAAGTTCCTATCCAAGCCACTCACAATCCTGACTTGGAAATATATTGCTGTTCCTTTACAGCTGCTGGGTCAAAATCCTGAAATTCCCTCCCTAATGGCATTATGGGTCAACCTACAGAACATGGACTGCAGTGATTCAAAAAGGCAGCTCACCGCAACCTTTTTATAAATTTAGGCTTACATTAACACTGCAATGAAGTTATTGTGAAAATCCCTGAGTTGCCACACTCCAGTGCCTGTTCGGGTACACTAAGGGAGAATTTAGCGTGATCATGCACCTAACCAGCACATCTTTTGGACAGAGGAAACCCACAGAAACAGGGGGTGAATATGCAGACTCCACACAGGCAGTGACCCAAGCCAGGAATCGAACCCAGGGCCCTGGTACTGTGAGGCAGCAGTGCTAACCACTGTGCCACTGTTCTCAAAGGCAACTAGGGATGGGCAATAAATAAAAACTGGCCAGCCAGCAATGCTCATATCCCAAGAATGAATTTTAAAAAAACTCATAAATGTATCAATAAAACAAAGCTAGCACTCCTCTTTGCAGCTGTGAAAACATTGATGAATGCATGAGTCAGTTTTGGAGTTCAAATAAGAATTCTTAATGAGGCCACTCCAGCAACTCTATCATCAGATGTAAGCTGAGTGGTGGCCAGAAGATGCGGGAAATACTTAACAGGTCAAGCTGCACCTACGCAGGGAGGAAGAGTGGACAGAGTTTTTTGGTTGTTCATGCCGGCGGGATTTTCCGGTACCGCTGCAGTGAACGGAGATTTGGCTAAGCATCAAATTCTCCATCCTCATTTGCAGCAATAGTGGGGCGCAAGCAGCCGGAAAATTCCAGCCAGTGTTAACATTTCAGGTTATAATCTTTCATCATGTTTTAATCCCAGTTTTTCTGATCTTTCCTTTAATTAAAGTCTCTTATCCCCGTCAATAATGGTGCAGGGAAGACGGTATTCCTTCATCCGAAAGATGTGCTGGTTAGATGGATTGGCCATGCTAAATTCTCCCTCTGTGTACCCTAACATGTACCAGGCTATGGCAACTAGGATATTTTCACAGTAACTTCAATGCTGTGTTAAGGTAAGCCTATTTTTGACACTAATTAATAAAACTTTTAAAACATCTTTCATTAAGGTGAATTCCTTTCCCTGATTGACTTGAGAATATGTTCAATGCCTTGTTGGTATTCCTCATCCATCCCCAGCTGGCAACAAGCAGGCTCTTGTTCCCCATTAGACTATCAAGTCCTGTTGCTGCCTGACAACAGCCAGCTACATTAATTTAAAGAGACAGGTCATTAGTAAATGATGCCAACATGCTGAAGCTAAACCACTGATCAACAGTGTAAAGTGGGAGCAAAAAATACATCTCACAAAAGATTGCTATTAATTCAGTGACGCAGGCCCTCGTTCCCATTTGTCATATTTACTGATGATAATTCTGTTAAAGTGTACACGTGTCTGGGGGCTGCTGTTAGGCTTTTTGTAATGAAGCCAAGCCTGTTCCCTGCTAATTATTAATAGAGACCTGCTTCTCCCAGGTTGCTCACTCTAATTTTTCATTCTGTACCATCAATCATGCTCAATGGGACAGTTCCCTTTACACAGCGGAATCGCATGTCAGAAACTCAGCTTTAGGTGGCTGCGGACTCTGTTGGTTTGTCTCAGCTATTCACGTAACCTTTATCTCCAAATCTCCCAAAGGCTCTCACGTTGTGGCAAGAGTTTGCCTGAAAGGCTGATAAAAGCAAATTCCACAGGGAATTGGATAAATAATTGAAGAGAAACGAATTACAGGGTTATGGGGAAAGAGTGGGGAGTGAGACTAATTGGATAACCCTTCGTAAGTGCTTCATAGTTAATAAATTATTTTTATTTGTATATTTAATAGAACATGATCTTGGATTTTACAGTCAGCGATGAACCAAAGGCACCAACTGGTCTATACACGTAGAAAATAGAAATGAGGGCAGGCAACTCAGCCCTTCTACCCATATTCTAACCCATTGGTTTTCTAATGCATTTACGCTGGGACTTCTGATAATGAGAGATGCAAGTTAGCCTGTTGTCTTGCACTGGGGATCTGCAGCTTGTGTAAGGAAGGCAAGCAACTGTGTATCTCCTCTACCAATCAGCTTGACAAATTTTTACTGAGGGACACTGAAGGCTATTTTTAAATTCTAATTTGCAATTTTAGTTCTCAATGTTGATAGCCATAATTTTAACTTGCTTCAAGGTGCAAAAAAGACACTTGCAGGTTCAGTACTCACGTGCTGATTTGACACAATTTTTGGAGAGCAGTATATGTGGATTCCTTGCATCTATTTCCGCTGTTGGTGTGGAGTATTCTCGCTGACACACAGTGGGATGTCATAGGATGCTCAAGGATTGAATGAGAGTGTGTGGAGATTCTCAGATGCTGTTCTGGAGCATCGTGGTAGTGAAGCTCCAGTATGGAGGCATGACCCGTACCCAGAGAATGGAGGTGTGGGGGAAAGAAGCCCACCTCTCCTTCCATCCTGTTCCTAACCCCTTCAGCAACTGGTGCTGAGGAGACCTCATGTTCTCCTCCCATTTCTCATCCAGACAAAAGGGGACCCCTAGCAAGATCACAGGATCACACAGTGCAGCAAAGGCCCTTTGGCCCATCGAATCTGCACTGACACTCTGAACTACCTGCTTCATCCCATTTACCAGTACTTGGCCCAGAGCCTTGAACGCTATGATGTGCCAAGTACTCATCCAGATACTTTTTAAAGGATATGAGGCAACGAGCCTTTGCCACCCTTCTAGGCAGCACATTCCAGACCTTCCCCTCCCTACACCTCCTGCCTTTCACATTGACCTTGTGTCCCCTTGCGATTGACCCTTGAACCAAGGGAACAGCTACACCCCGTACATGCCCTTCATAATCTTGTACACATCGATCAGGTTGCCCTTCAGTCTTCTCTGTTCCAACAAAAACAACACAAGCCTATTCAACCTCTCTTCATAGATTAAATATTCCATCTGAGGCGGCATCCTGGTGCATCTATTCTGCACCCCCTCCAGTGCAATCACATCCTTCCCTTAATGAAGGAAATCAGGAGAAATGTTTTTCTGGAGATTTGGGACCAGGCATATGAACATACGAATTAGGAGCAGGAGTAGGCCATTTGGCCCTGTCATTCAATAAGATCATAGCTGATCTGACGATAACCTCCGTGCCATATTTCTATTGCCCCCCAATAACCTTGCTTATCAAGAATCTACAAACCTCTGCCTTGAGAGTATTCAAAGATTCTGCTTCCACTGCCTTTTGAGGGTACTAAAGACTCATGACCCTCTGAGAGAAAAAATTCCCCTCGATTCCGGCCTAAATGGGGAGTCCAAGGGTCAGATTTTCCAGCCACTCTCGCCTCAGGACCAGAAAATCCCACCCAAGGTCATTGGACCTTTGCATAGTCCGCTCCTGTGCACTAGGATTCCCATGGTGGGCGGACAGGAAAATTCCACCCCAATTCTTAACCAGCAACTCCTTGTTCTCGATTCTTCTACAAGAAGAATCATCCTCTCCACATCGACCCTCAGGATCTTATATGTTTCAATCAAGACACCTCTTGTTCGTCCAAACTCCAGCAGATACATGTCTTGCCTGTCCAAATTTTGCTCGTAAGGCAACCCACCCATTTCAGCTATTAGTCGAATCATAAATCACAGTGAAACCCCTCTTAATTTGGTTTCATTAAAAAGCATAATCAAAATGCAAAATAGTACCTAAGTAAATGGAACAAAATCAAACAAAGAAACCCAGCAAATTTCACAAGTGCTACAAAACCAAAACCTTTTGTTGCAGAGCCTTGGAGTTCTGGGGAGAGTGGGGTGGAAGGGCTGCCTTCATTATCATGTTTCATAGAATCGTAGAATCTACAGTACGGAGACTGGCCTTCAGCCCAAACTGGCGCAGGCCAACCAAAACGCTCAACTCAGGTAACCTCATTTGCCTGCATTTGGCCCATATCCCTCGAAACCTTTCCTGTCCATGTTTCTGTCCAAATGTCTTTTAAATGTTGTCAATGTCCCTGCCTCAACCACTTCCACTGGCAACTCATTCCACCCACATAGTACTCTCTGTATAAACCAGTTGCTCCTAGGTTCCCATTAATCCTTTCCCCTCTTAACATAAACCTATGCCCTCTAGTTCTCAATTCCCCAACCCTGGGAAAAAAGACTGAGTGCATTTGCCCTATCCATGGCTGTCATGATCTTATGCACCTCTATAAGATCACCCCTCAATCTCCTATGCTCCAAAGATAAAAGTCCTAGCCCATCCAATTTTGAAGGTTTCTTGAAGGTTTACTTAATCCTCTGCATCCAGATATCACTAGCCCCTATTCCCCAGCAATGCCCAGAGCAACTCATTGCATAGCACACTCATGGTGTCTTTCTGGCTTCCAGTTTAGGACTTGACTTTCTGCGCCATACATCCCCCCTCCCACGACAATCCCCCTCGCATCAGTGACACTGGTACATCGGAGTGAAAAAAAACCTTTCAATTTATTCCAAATAATGTTGATACAAATGCCTCAAATATTATTTGTTTTACAATTGAATTCTGTTTGAAGTACCTAATTAGTATTGTTGATTCAGGCCCCATATCAATTAGATCCTATTTAAATAGTTAAGTATGTTTGGATCCTTTTATAATCTTGTAAAACGCTTCAATCCCTTGGATTAATGTAACTGAAATGTCTCGTAACGTCATGGGCAGTGATTGTAATTCAATATGTTATGAAGTAAAGTCCTGATGTGATGTTGAATTGGTCCCACAGACTGTTCAATGTATACAGCGTTCTGTTCTCCCCGTCTATAAATGTCATGGTGCTGATTTCTTCAGTGGTTCCAATTACTTTATTAGTTTCTTCAGATTTCATTGTAACCTTGCCTGCCTTGTGGGATTGGCATGAGTGGGGAGTTAAGATAATGGGAGGGGAACTCATGTCACATATACCTGACCTAGTCCCAGTCTCGTACCATCTTAAATTGCCTCAGAAGAAGCCTATGAGAGTCAACCATCCCAGGTAGGCATGGCCCTACTTTCCATTCAAGGTGGCATTGTTAGACACTCAGTGCCACTTTTACTTCAAAATTTGGAACCACGGGCAGCATGGTGGCACATTGGTTAGCACTGCTGCCTCACAATGCCAGAGACCCAGGTTCGAGACCTGAGTGTAGGTCACTGTCTGTGTGGAGTTTGCACTTTCTCCCCGTGTCTGCATGGGTTTCCTCCAGGTACTCCGATTTCTTCCCACAGTCCAAAGATGTGCAGGTCAGGGGCATTGGCCAAGCTAAATTGCCCCTTAGTGTCAGGGGGACCAGCTAGGGTAAATGCATGGGGTTATAGGGAGAAGGCCAAGCTGCAATTGTGGTCGGTGCAAACTCGATGAGCCGAATGGCCTCCTTCTGCACTGTAGGATTCTATAATTCTATGATTCAAATCCCTTAGCAGGACCTGGTGATAATCAGCAGAAAGGTCACAAGTGACCAAGTTCAATTAAATTAAACCTTTCAAGTTCGCTTCTTCCTTAGGTTTCCTTTGGGCCATGAAGTACAGGAGTGCCCCTCTGGACTCCACAAAGAGTCCTTGGTTGTCCTTAGCCTCAGCCTCGTCTCTCATTCCTGACAGCAGCCTGGTCCCTGGAAAGCTTTGCACATCAGCACCAGTCTCAGGCCAGGGACCACTGCCATCTTCATCCCTTCCTGTAACCCTAACGTCAACTCCCACTGGCTTTGGGTGAAAAAGTCTGTACAACATTTAAGTAAGACCAACGAACTAAAATGGCTTGTGTTGCAGAGTAAAGTTTCCATGGGGGCTACTCACACCCTAAACATACCTTGAATTCAAATTTTCAATTTGATGTCGCCAGGCGAACTTGTGGGGGCCGGTTAGCTCATTTGACTTGATGCCTTGAGTGTGGTATAGAATAACTCCAACAGTACAGGTTCAATCCCCATTCTGGCTCCAGTGGTTATTATGCTCTGTTTCATCTCTTGCCCCATATTGATATAATGGTATAAACCAATATTAGCAATCATTGGACAACTTGGACAATCCTTGGGTAGCATGGTGGCAGAGTAGTTATCACTGCTGCCTAACAGCGCCAGGCACCCGGGTCCAATTCCAACCTCGGATGACTGTGTGGAGTTTGTATGTTCTCCCCGTGTCTGCATGGGTTTCTACTGGGTGCTCTGGTTTCCTCCGACATTCCAAAGATGTACGGGTTAGGTTGGTTGGCCATGTTAAATTGCCCCTTAGGGTCAGGGAATTAGCAGAGTAAATATGTAGGGTTATGGGGATAGGGCCTGGGTAGGAATGTTGTTGGTGCAGGCTCGATGGGCCAAATGGCTTCCTTCTGCACTGTAGGGATTCTATGATTCTATAAAAGCAGCGAAGCCAGTTGTAAACCTATAAAATTAAATAGCCTGATCTTAATCTAAAAGAGGATTTATTGATTGGTTGGAGTGTTATGATTGATACATTCTAATCTTCATAAAATAAAAATCTTTTGTCATTACTTTGCATTGCTGCTTCTATTGGCTTTAATCAAGTTGATCAGAGGTAGTTTAATTTTTAATACACAGCACTGGAGGGTGCTCATGGTATAAATATTTGCCTTTAATTCTCTTGAAATGATTGTCCCACCCGTCTCCCTAATCTTACTGTATTTGGAAGATTGCAATTCCCGAGAGTGCACTTGGTTGCCAGTTTTGCTCCTTTTAGCCCGCTCAGTAATTGTAGAAGTGTCCTGCTGGAGGATGGACGTGCAGTTTCATTCGAGCTCTAATCTACTCTATTTATATTTCTGTGTGTGTGCAGAACTTTCCACCGATAACGTAGCGAACCCAGATTGAAACAGCAGTAGACAATATGTTTTGCAATCATTTCACTGAAATCTAGTCCATGTCGCAGGTATCTTGCTGTGATTGTGTTATTATAGCACACTGCATTTTACTGCTGGTATCTGTGTGCTGAATTTTGTTAACATCTTGCAAAGCAATGAACGTTGGCGCACAAACATGCTGCAAAATACTCCAAGGGGCGACAGACCACAACAAATAACACGAGTAGAGGCATTTGCTGTGTTTCCCTCGACACTCTAATATCCTACCTCATTCTGTGCATACTCTCTATTCCCTCTTCAGTCAAGACGATGGAATGGTTTGATTCTAGTCCTCTTTGCAATTGTTTTTATTGCCCACTTTGTAGGTGCTGCAAGAAGTATTATTCATGTGAGTGAGCTGAATCTCCAGTTGGCTTTCTCTTCACTTAGATGGACTGCTTCCAATTCAACCAAGGGTGGTAGTGAGGTAACCACTGAAACATGAGACTGCCCATCTGGTTAATAAGAGCTCTGTCGCCTAATACAGTGGCCTGGATTTTGCAGCAACAAGAATGATGAGGCCATCAGCAAATTCTGGCAACTGCACATGCAGAAATAATAAGTTGCCTTGCGTGTTGCTCTGCTCTTATAGCTGCACTATGACAGGAGCTTGCTGAGAGATTTAGCATTGGAACATCTGGAACAATGTGATGGTGGTGACTTACATTGCCAGACTGTGTTGGGTCCTGTTCATTTCAGTGTTAATAAATTTTACTGGTGTGGTAAATCTTAATAAGGACCGAACAATTTTTCTGGTGCAGCGCTTTTACAAGTATGGAGTCTCATTCTGTCAGATTTTAATTATTATTGGAGATATGAATTAAATTATTTAAACTTTTTTCTTTTCTTTCTTAGCAATACTAGGGTGGCATGGTGGCACAAGGGTTAGCACTGCTGTCTCACAGCACCAGGCACCCAGGTTTGATTCCTGGCCTGAGTCACTGTCTGAAATTTGTATGTCGTTTGCGTGAGTTTCCTCTGGGTGTTCCAGTTTCCTCCCACAGTCCGAAAGATGTGCTGGGTAGGTGCATTGACCATGCTAAATTCTCCCTCTATGTACCCAAACAGGCATTGGAGTGTGGCAACTAGGGAATTTTTCACAGTAACTTAATTGCAGTGTAAATGTAAGCCTACTTGTGACGATAATAAATGCATTTTAAAACTATCCCTCTCTCTTAATCCCATATCTCTTTCCATTATTTTACTGCCATCACTGCTGTTGGGGATGGGCAGTGTTATGCTCTTGTAATTCAAGTACATTAATAGTTATGTTGGCATCTGTTACACGGCGGAAAAGCTCAGTGCTAAGGGATAAAACAGGAAGCAATCTTTATACAAACTTTCACAAGAACTTATTCACAGAGAAACACATTACAGACATGCACTTTCAAACTCCATAGATTAAAGAGTTAACATCAGAATCATACATGATGCTGATCATAGAATCCATACAGTTCAAAGGAGGCCATTCGGCCCATCGAGTCTACACCAATCACAGTCCACCCAGGCCCCACCCCCCCTAACCCCACGTATTTACCTTGCTAGTCCCCCTGACATTGTGGGGCAATTTAGCATAGCCAACCAACTTAACCCACATGTCTTTGGACTGTGGGAGGAAACCGGAGCACCCAGAGGAAACCCGTGCAGACACGGGGAGAACGTGCACACTTCACATAGACAGTGACCCAAAGCTGGAATTGAACCCGGGTCCCTGGCACTGTGAGGCAGTGGTGGCAATGCCATGCCGCTGTGCCACCCCATGATGTAATAATGATGTCAGATCACATGACTGAGAAGGAAGAGGAGAAGCTCTAACCTCATGTAGAGGTCCAATCGTGTAAATACTCGCTGCAAATAGACACTTATGGTCGAAGGGCTAAGGACATAAGCAGCAGTCTTTCGGGTCAACAAAACCCCATCGAAACCCCTTCCAGACGATGAAACGTGATGGCAGTGAGTGTAAAACCAAGCAAAGATTGAAGAGAGATATGGGCTGGAGTTTTACCGGCACGCCTGCTCTGATTCTGGGTGCGGGCGAGGCTCAGAGAACAGCATTCTTTGTTGGTCTCGGGTGAGATCACACGGATCTTGGGCAAATGTGCCAGTAAAATTTTGCCCATGGGGTTGCAAGAGAAAGATATGGGGAGGGATTTTCTGTTCACGCCATGTGTGTTTCTCGTGGTGGGAAGTGGCATGCTGTTCACAAGTGGAAGGGTCTTCTGGTCCCGCCATTGTCAATGATTTTTCCAGTTGATGTGGCGAGCCCTGGTAAGATCGTGCCCTTAGAATTTTTTTCATAATTGAGAAATCATTGTTCAAAATTGAGGAGATGGTGGCATAGTGGCAATGTTACTGCATCAGTAATCCCGAGGTCCAGGTTACTGCTCTGGGGACATGGGTTCAAGTCCCACCATGGCAGCTAGTGAAACTTCAATTCAAATCATTAACCTGGGTTTGAAAGCTGGTCTCAGCAGTGCTGACTGTGAAACTATCATCTGGTTCACTAATGCCTCTTTGGGGAAGGAGATCTTCCACTCTTACCTGATTTGGCCTACATGTGACTCCAGATTTACAGCAATGTGGTTAACTTTTAACTGCCCTCTGAAATGGCCGAGCGAGGCACTCAGTTCAAGGGCAATTAGGGATGTACAACAAATATTAGCCCAGCCAGAAATGCTCACATCCCCGTAATAGAATTAAAAAAAAAACACAAATACTCTGTGCTATGTAGAAAGGCATGAAAGGTGGACCAAGTTGCCATTGAGAATTTCAGAACAACATTCTGAAATTAATTCCTAATTCTATACAGGGCTAAAGAAATGAAAGTATAGCACTATAACACCCACTGACCTGATGCTAAACCAATTTTCCTCTTCACACAGAGGAAGGGAGCTTTCTAGGAGTAAGAAGCTTTGACAATCTGAAGAAAAGAACAGTCAGGTTTACCCACTTAAAAGTGGGTGGCATGTTGGCACAGAGATTAGCACTGCTGCCTCACAGAACCAGGGACCCGGATTCAATTATGGCCTAGGGTGACTGTTTGTGTGGAGTTTGCACATTCTCTTTGTGTCTGCTTGGGTTTCCTCCGGCTGCTACAGTTTCTTCCCACAGTCCAATGATGTGGGGGTTAGGTTTGATTGGTCATGCTAAATTGCCCCTTAATGTAAGGGGGCTAGTGGGTACAATGCTTGGGGAAAGGGCCTGGATGGGATACCTGTCAGTGCAGACTCGATGGGCCAAGTTGCCTCGTCCTGCACAGTAGGGATTCTATGATTCTTTTCTATGATTCTATGGAAACTCCTCACCCATGCTTGGACAAAGTCAAAGTTGAAATAGAAAAATTGCAGCAGTGAGAAGTTATCTCAATGGTCACCGTGCCAACAAAATGGTGTTCAGGTATTAGTTCTAAAGTCAAATGGCTCTGTAAGAATCTGCTTGGATAAAATTCCACTAAGCAAATCAGTGAAATGTTCACTCAGTTGCTCCAGGGACTAAGTCCAAGTGGTTAATGTTCTCCCGGTTCCCCCAGAGGCCAAATCCCATGAGTTAATATTCTCCCCGCAGTTGGTTAATGTTCTCCTGGCTGCTCCAGCTTGACGCCCTCAGTGAGTGAGTCTCGCCAAACTAATGAGTCTCACTAATGAGCCAGAGAAGGAGATCTGCTAACCTTACCTGGTTTGGCCTACACGTAACCCCAGAGCCACAGTAATGTGGTTGACTCTTAATTGTCCTCAAAGGGCAACTAGGAGTGGGCAATAAATGCTGGCCAACCAGCGACACCCATGTCCCACAACTGAATAAAAAAAAGAATATCCTTTGGAACTCCCGAAATCTTCCAGCGAATAATGTCTCACACTCTAGAAGGCATGTAGAAGGAATAATGTGCCACATGGACAACACATAAAGATGGCTGCAAGAGAGAGTGGTATGATTGCGGAGTCAGAGCAGTCCTGAGAGTCTTACAGGATGCAGGCCGAACATTGAATGAAAAGTGTGGGCTAAACCTATGATCAAGTTTCAATCATGCAAGCCACTGGAATCACAATTGAGCTGCAAAAAACTAAAGTCATGATTCAGCTTCCAAGGTTCCTTGGCATGGTGAATCAAGTGGACAAGTTCATCTTGAACTTAGCAGAGGTCATCGAACCCTTGAGACATCTTTTAAGACAGGATCAACAATGGTGCGAGAATGTGAACCAGCAAAAGTTCATTGAAAGGATTAAACAACCTTTAATCTCTTCTGGCATGTTACCACCTATAATTACCAACCATACTGGGATATGGGAGCAGATGCATGGTCTACAGCCTAGGGGCTGTACTATTTCAAGTTTTCAGTGATGGGTAGGCATAAACTTTTTACTATTCCTTCTAGAATGTGGGACATTGTTCTCTGGGAGATTTCAGGAGTGTATGCTATTCCAAAGGATTTTTTTTTTACCCATTTGTGGGACATGGCAGCAGATGCATGATCTATAGGTCTGGCGGCTGTACTATTTCAAGTTCAGAGTGATGGCAAGAGTAAACTTTTCTACTATTCCCCTAGGTCACTAATAGAGATAGAGTAATGGTATGGCATGATAGAATATGGAATGTGGCAGCAGTGTGGGCGTGTGAAAACATTTCAGACTGATCTGGAATTGTGTTTTGAGATCAAAACACACCATCAACCGCTGGTGCCTTCAGAACATGAAAGAAATTGTAAAGATGCTGCCCAGAATCCAGCTGTTCAGATCAAGATTGATGAGATATGACTCCCTCCCTCACAGAGTACGTGCAAGAAAAATGACACATAACAGCAGACATACTGTCACGACTACTGTCAGAAGGGAACAGACAAGAGGATTTAGACTTTATCGAGTAGGTTTGAGGATCTGCGTCCTTAATCACTCAGAATCTACCAGACTTTGCAAGAAAGTTGCAGGAAATAAAGGAAGCCCAGAAACAAAATGAAGACTGGCTTCAATTTCCATGAATGTTGTCTGCAATGATGGCCAGACTTACTATATCCCCGCTAATCTGATACAACATTGTACAGGCAGCGAGGTTAGCAATGCTGCCTCACAGCACCAAGGACCCAGGTTTGATTCCCAGCTTGGGTGACTGCCTGCATGTCCTCCCCATGTCTGTATGGGTTTCCTCCGGGTTCTCTGATTTCGTCCTACACTCTAAAAGGCATTCTGGTAAGGTTCGTTGGCCATGCAGTGTGTCTGAACATGCGCCAGACTGTGGCAACTAGGGGATTTTCACAGTAACTTCATTGCAGTGTTAATTTAAGTCTACTGTGACATCAATAAATAAATTTTAGTTCACTTTACTGATGGCAACCTGTCCCAGGGTCCTCCCCTCACACTATAGGTGATGGGTCTTGAATCCACAATGTTCCTGGTCATTGCTATCAGTTGAGTTACGACTGACATCTGATGTGATAGTTTTTCCATCTTTCTGTGAAAACTTCTTGTTGCAACAGTTTGCAGTCTTTTTTTTAACAGGAACTTGTGAATTCCCACATCAGGATTTAGGCCACTGAATAAGTTCAAAAGAGAAATTGTTGAGATTAACTCGACAACCGGAGGCACAAAATAAGTAACAATTTCTGTTACTAGCCTGCAGCACTGGGTGAGTGCCTCAATGAAAAGTCATAAAAATTAACAATGTGAAGGTGATTACTGTGTAGGGTGAGACTGAATGACAGTATGAAACTGGTAGGTGGTTAATTATGCAGCGAGGTCAATTCAATTAAACCACACCAAATGTGTAATGCCCAGCAACTGTTTTTCTGCCCCCTAACAATTTTCTAACCTACTGTGTTGAGATTTAGTCATTGAAGTGATTTGGATGCATTGGTCTTCATTCTTCTTCAGTCCTTGGGCAGGTCCAACCCCTAGCACCAGAAGCTCCACCAATCTACGCAATCAGATTGGGGATCAAATCTGCACCAACCAGCTTCCCAAGGAGTCCGTGTTGCTGCAGCAACATGCACTTTTACATGCATGTTGCAGTGCGGAGCTATGAATAGTAATGATACAGGCTCTACCTTTCCTTTTGTCTTATGGTTGACCATGAATCTCTCCCTGTCTGCCCCTGGTGTATGTGATTGGAAGGATTTACAGATTAATGTAGGTGGCTACATTATGAAAAGCACCTTCCTTGACCATCAAGTCTCAGAGTGGGTCTTGAACCCTGCAGTTTCTGCCTCAGAGACAGGAACTATGCTGACTCCATTTTATGCCCTTATTTTTCATTTACACCTTGCTTCTTAATTGCCTCACCTGAAAATTCATGTCAGATTCCACTCGTATGCCAGCTGTGCCCAGCTAGACTTCACCACCTCTATGAACCTCTCTGCCAGCTTTGTCTCCCTATGTTGCTTGTAGAATCATTGCATGGTAGCTTGTCAAATCCTTGCTGGCTCTCTGCAAGAGCAAGTCAGCCATTTCCATGGCTCCACCATTCCCTGTAATTGTTTTTCTCTTCAGGCGTTTATTCAGCTCCCTCTCCAAAGTCCTGATTGTGTCTATCTCTGCCACATTCTCAGGTAGTTCATTCCAAATCCTAAATATTCATGGTGTAAAGTAATCTATCATAAGAACATAAGAACTAGAAGCAGGAGTAGGCCATCTGGCCCCTCGAGCCTGCTCCGCCATTCAATAAGATCGTGGCTGATCTTTTTGTGGATTCAGCTCCACTTACCCACCCGCTCACCATAACCCTTAATTCCTTTACTGTTCAAAAATGTACCTGTCCTTACCTTAAAAACATTCAATAAGGCAGCCTCAACTGCTTCACTGGACAGGGAGTTCCACAGATTCACAACCCTTTGTGTGAAGAAGTTCCTCCTCAACTCAGTCTTAAATCTGCTTCCCCTTATTTTGAGGCTATGCCCCCTAGTTTTAGTTTCACCCACCAGTGGGAACAACTTCCCTGCTTCTATCTTATCTATTCCCTTCAAAATCTTACACGTTTCTATAAGATCCCCCCTCATTCTTCTGAATTCCAATGAGCATAGCCCCAGTCTACTTAGTCTCTCCTTATAAGCCAACCCCCTCAACTCCGGAATCAACCTAGTGAATCTCCTCTGCACCCCCTCCAATGCCAGTATATCCTTTCTCAAGTAAGGAGACCAAAACTGTACACAGTACTCCAGGTGTGGCTTCACTAGCACCTTATACAGCTGCAACATAACCTCGCTGTTTTTAAACTCCATCCCTCCAGCAATGAAGGATAAAATTCCATTTGCCTTCTCAATTACCTGCTGTATCTGCATACCAACTCCTTGAGATTTCTGCACAAGGATACCCAGGTTCCTCTCCACAGCAGTGTTATCGGACAACAAATTTTATGAAATTGGGCACACAATATGGAAGCAGGCTAAAATTATACTCAGAGCCTCTCCGCTAAAAAATCACAAAGTAACAGACACAGGTTAGCAGGCAAGAACATGCTTTTAGAATGCAAATAAGGGCTAGCACACAAGGGAAGCTGGACAGGATGGCACCTACAGGAACTAAATTAAAAAACACATCCCCACCCCACTAAATCAGCACTTCTAAACCAGTCAAACAACCTATGGAGACGCCTAAAAATTAGCATAGCTGTGGAAACGTCCCTGGCCCCCCAATCTTTGAGATCAATCACACACCCATTGTTCAAACCCCAGAGATTCTGGATCATTAATAACGAATCAGACAAAAACGATTAACACACACTTAAAACAATCATCCTAACACTCGAAAACATCGAGACAGGATGGCTAAAGTCGAATACTGTAAATAAAATATTAGCATTTGAATCGCATACTACACCGAAGTTCAGGTATAACTGTAGCCCGTTGCGACGGGTCTTTAGAGTGCTTTTGGGACAGTCCGATTGTATGCCCTGACTGCACCTCCATCGATGTAAAAGAAAATAAAGCTGTGGCGTTATTGAACTACACCCTGAGTCTGTAGTGGTCGTTTCGTCCACTTGCACTAACAGCAGCATGTTGCAATTTTTTACTATTTAAATAATAGTTCATTTTGCTGTTATTCCTACCAAAATGGATGACCTCACATTTACTAACATTGTAGTCCATCTGCCAGATCCTCGCCCACTCATTTAGATTATCTATATCCCTTTGCAGACTTTCAGTAGCCTCTGAAAACTTTGCTCTTCCACCCATCTTAGTGTCATCTGCGAATTTTGGTCCCCAACTCCAAATCATCTATGTAAATCATAAATAATTGCAGTCTCAACACTGATCCCTGAGGCACATCACTAATCGCCAACCAGAAAAACACCCATTTACCTGTCCTCCTGTCACTGTTGGTTCTTTTGCCATTTGCCTTCCTTCCACCAGTTGTCAATCATTCCATAAATAGCAGCAGTTTCTCTCTATCTATTCTGCCCAGACCCCTCATAATGGTTTGTAACCTCGGCACTAAGGTAAGGTTCAAACACAACTTCCTCCCCATTCCCAAAACCATCTACTTCAATCTCCATATTAAATCCTGTCTTTCTCCCGTTTTGCTTCTTTGCTGCTGAAACCCTCATGCAGTGCTCAATTGTTCTGTGTTTGATTACATGTGTCTGGTAACTGATCTATGTTCGTTGTGTAAGATTGGTTAAGTTTGGGTGTGGACTTGGAGCAAAGTAAACAGATACCAGAGAAGAGAGGCTTCGAGAAAGCTGGAGCTGAGATAATCACGGGGCAGATATTTTGTGATTGTAGAGATATTTTAACACTCTTGCAAATAGACATGTAGCGCACTTAGAAACCAGCATCATCCCTGTCTTACTCTAGATATATAAAATGCACTCTGCACCCATGCCTTTATTTCTCCAGGCTTGAATATTCCAATGTTCCCGTCCCCAGTTTCCACCTGCGACCTTTGTTCCCAATTGCTGGGTGAATTTTTGCTTCTGAATCAAGAAACCATGGCCCTGTTTAAAAATTTCAAATTCGATTAGTAGATAAGCTGCGTCCTGATTCAAACTGGCAGACTTTTGAGGACATTTTGTCAATATCCCTTTGATGTTCTTTCTCCTTTTGTCCCTGAGACGAGTGTTGCTGTGGTTGTTTTTCTGAAGTTCCACTGGTTATAATTGAAACCTTCTCTGGCCTGATTTTAAAGGTCATTTTTTTTGCTTGTGTCTCCTTCACCCGCTATCCAATCGGTCCACATCCTGGTTACTCATCTTTCCCGACTGAGCTACCCCGGGGCTGGCTCTCTTGACACACTTTCCCACTTATGGAGCTGACAGTCTGGGCACTACGATCTCGCCATGAGGAATCTTGCTGTTTACCAGCTCTTCACTTGAGCACTATTGAGCACTGTGGGGAGGTGGATTTGGGATAGCTCAGTCGGGAAAGGCGAGTAACCAGGATGTGTATCACCTGTTCTCCATATCCCTTTTTTATTAGAAATATATCTATCGCCTTCTTGAAACCATTCAATGATTCAGACTCCACTGCGCTATGGAACAGCAAGTTCCACAAATTCACCATCCTCTGTGAAAGCCTTTCCTCCTCATCTCAGTTTTAAATCTACCGCCTCTCAACCTATACCTGTGACCGCTTGTTTGAGATTTCCCCATAAGAGAGAGCATTCGGTCCAGATTTACTCTATCTATCCCTTTTAACATTTTATAATCTCAACCAGATTCCCTCTCATCCTTCTTAATTCCAGCAAATAGAAGCCCAATCTGTTTAATCTTTCCTCATACATCAACCCTTTCATCCATGGAATCAATCTGGTGAACCTCCTCTGAGCTGCCTCCAATGCCACCACATCCTTCCTTAAATAAGGGGACCTAAACTGGACACAATACTCCAGATGTAGTATCACCCACACGCTATATAATTGCAACAACACTTTTCTTATTTGCCTTTTTTTATTACATGCTACACCTGCATACCGACTTTCTGTGATTCATGAACAAAGACACCCAGATCCCTCTGCCCAGACACATTTTGAATCTGCTTTCCATTTTGGTAATGATTTGCTTTTCTATTTTTTCTGCCAAAATGGACAACCTCACACTTATTCACATTAAACTCCATCTGCCAAATTTTGGCTCATTCTCCCAACCTATCTGTAAACTCTTTATACCTTCTTCACTGCCTCCTTTCCACCTATTTTTGTACCATCTGCATGATATGTTACACTCTGTCCCTGCTTGCAGATCAAGTCAAGAATTAACTCACGGCCTGTAGAACAATCTTAAGGTTATTCCCCAAATCGTTGTGCCTGTACTTAATCTTTCTGCCAGACTAATAGATCACCGCTGAGTGCCATGTCATGTTATTATACTGATATAAACACCACTTGCTCATAAGGGATTGTGTAAATACATTTTGGGCTCATTTGTTTAGAATAGGGACATGATAACTTTTATAAATAGACAGAAAGTGTGAAGACATCAGTAGCAGAGCTGTGTTCCCAGAGGCAAAAGTGAAATTAAGACTGGATCACATGACATACTTCCCTTCTAGTGATGTCATGCTGCTATCCCTTAAAGGTACATTACAGCAGCGAGGTCCTGAGATCATGGAAGGCATTAGAGGTTTCTTCTTCTTTCAGAGATTCTAAGCAAGCATAATAGGCAAAATGGCCTCATTCAATGCAGTGTCAATAATATTGGGTGGCACACTGGCACAATGGTTAGCACTACTGCCTCACAGCACCAGGGACCTGGGTTCAATCCTGGCCTTTGGTGACTGTCTGTGTGGGATTTGCACATTCTCCCCGTGTCTGCATGGGTTTCCTCCAGGTGCTCCGGTTTCCCCCCACAGTCGAAAGATGCCATGCAGAATTGACCATTAGTGTCCCAAGATATGTAGTTTAGATGGATTAGCCACAGTAAATTGCCTTTTAGTGTCCCAAGATGTGCCGGCTAGATGGGTTAGCCATAATAAATATGTGGGGTTACAGGGGTAGGGCGGGGGAGAGGAACTGGGTAAAATACTCAGTCAGAGAGTCGGTGCAGACTTCTGCACTGTAGAGATTCTATTCTATAAATATCAATTTACATAGATTGGAATCAATCTGAAGCAAATAGCGAATAATATTAATAGTAATAACTACATGATAACATACATTAAAGAACAATATGTTCTCGGGTTTTGACTTCAAGAAAACTTTGATTTCAGATTGAAAAAAGACTGTTGAAAGAATCTATGAACCATTTACAATTCCTTAACAATTCAATAGATAGGCATGTCAAACTTTATCAACAAATCCTGTTACTAGCCTACAGTGAAATATGTGACACTATTATGAATCAGGTTAACACAAACTTTACAGTCTCTTCATGATGGAAAGATAGGGCAGATGTGTACTCTTCATCTCAAAGACAATAAGGTTTAGTGTTGATCTAAATTTTATAAAACAAGCTGCTATTTATTGCAGGCACTATCATTTTACAAGCAGCACCAAGTACTAGAGGGAGGTCTTGTGGCGCAGTGAGTATTTTCCTTGCCTCTGAGCCAGAAGCTATGAGTTCGATCCCACCCCAAGGTTTGATAGTCAAGCAAGGTGCGTTTGTAACGTTGTCAAATAGGTTGAGAATCAACCAGGAAAGTCCCTCTCACGCACAGCAATGGCAGGCCGTAAGAGCGGGAGAGATTGCTGGTCAGCCATGCTTAATGTGGAGTGGTGGCCTTCAAGCTATTTCCTCTGGCAACAGGTGAGCAACCTGTTCCAGGAAAAGCTAGCTATGGAGTAGATATGGTTTATCTGTTTTGTGGGAAGATAAACATCAACAACTGAGTATTAAGATGCTTCCACAATTTTCAAACCTCATCAAGTTAAAGTTTCAGTTCTACAAGCGTGTTTGCCCTCTGCTAAAACTTGCAAGTACTGAGGACTTTGATTTCACATATGTGTGACAACAGCCGTATTAGTCAACATTAGTGAAAAATTCCTGTTTGTGTTATCTTGAGGTAGTTGTTAAGCTATTTAAAATAAATGAGTTTCAATAGCACAGGGACTCATTTGATGGAGATGCGTTAACCAATGCACAGAAGATTATACGCATTGGAAATTCGAGCTGGGAAAGTCCACGCAGAAGAGGTAAGATGAGCTTCCAAACATTTACCACTGTCTTCATTGTGATAGCCAGTTTCCACCTCTATAACATTGTCCAACTGCAACCCTGCTTCAACCCATCTATTGCCTAAACCTCATCAAATCTTTTAATACCTTTAGAATTGACCATTCTGATGCTCTCCTCATTCTAAATCTCCATAAACTTGAAGTCACCTAAAACTCAGCTATATTTATGCATTTGATGAATTGGAATCTATGATTCTTTCTGATGTTTTTGCCATCCTCTGAGAGACACCACAGCTCCAACAAAACCCTGAAAACTTATCGCCATCCAAAGCAAAGAGTCTATTTGATCGCTCGCCCATCTACACCTTAAATGTTCATTGCCTCCACTGCCCTGTGCATGGTCTCAATGTTTCTCAAACTCAGGTAAAGAGCAAGGAGTGAAATCAACTCTTACATGTGATATTTGTTGTCTAATACTTCTAAGGCCCTGACCCTTTGAAGACCTCTGAGGGGGTTTGGTTGGCCAGGGAAGTTTTTGTTGGTTCCAAAATGATTCCAGAATGGGACTGTGCAGGGAACATTCCTTTCAAAGTGTGTATGCGTACGGGAGTGTGGCAAAACCATCCAAAGGGACCATGCACAATGCAGAGAATTCAGAGGCGGAATTGGCCGCAGTGCAGTTTGGCAGAATGGGCTATCATACAGTAGATGGGCCAAATAATCACTCTGTGCCTAATCTGAGATATCAATTATTGACAGGACAGTCATCGTTAGCAGGGGCCAGCCACAGCATAATTGAATTTATCACCCATATTGACCCCACTACTCTCTCACCTGTTACAGATTTCAAGTTTGATGCCGAAAGTTGAACCGGGAGTTTAAAGGACATGTATTCCCTATGCTGGGAACTATCCTACCATACTAATGGAAGCTGTCAGTATTCTCAGCTTGGATTTTCTTTTTTCCTCAGTGCATCAATCCATATCAATATGATTTATCTTCTATTTTAGGCAGTGTCCTGTATGAACTTTACTCTCTTTCAAATGATATGAAGCAAGGATGTGTATTGAACACTCTTTTATTTGCACTTCTTTATGCAGCCTGTTGAATGCTGCAAAGGGGGATGTTCAGTTGGGATACCTATCCGCACAACAGTGAATTTGATCAATCCAGTATGATTGTGAGCATTGATTCAAGAATCCAAAGAATCCCTTTATGCTGGTGACTTGTAGCTCCAGATCAGACCTCCTGCTGATGATGGATTGATATGTCGATTCCATTAGTAGCTACAGGCTGACTATTACTCTCAATCAGACTGAGATGGAGAATCAGCCAGCTCTAAGGAAGCCTCACGTTAGACCCATCTATCACTATTGACAAAAACTGAATTGAGTGCAATCAAGGAGCTCCCCACACTGATGTTAAAATCAATAAGGAAGTGGTGGCTTGCAAACTAACAACAAAGGTGAACTTCGGTAAACAGCTCAGATATGTTTAGAATCAATACAGTGTTAAATTGCCCCTGAAGATTTATAAAGGGGGCACTAACTTGGAATCATGGAATTCCTACAGTGCAGAAGGAGGCCATTCGGCCCATTGAGTCTGCACCAACTCTCCAACAGAACATCTTGTCCAACCCTATTGTCATAATCCCACATATTTACCTTGGTAATCTTCCTGACCTACACATTTGGGGCCACTAAGAGGCAATTTAGCATGGCCAATCGACCTAGGCTGCACAGGAGCGTGAGAGGAAACATTTGCCTGCCTCTCCTACAAGAATGTTTGGCTGGGATTTAATGCAGTCATTCTATTGGTTGAATTGCTTGCCCTGCAATGATTGGAGGACTGGCTATCCTATAGTAATTGCATAACTTAAATATTCTGCATACCTTCAGGGTATTGTGCTTCCTTGGTAGGTTGGGTATATCCTGTAGTAATTGTGCTTCTTGGATAGTTGGCATGATCTCGAGTAACTCTTACATGTTAGCTTGACTACCTGTTCTGTGTGCCTTTGCAGAAACAAAAGAGGACAAGTGTTAGTATGGCCAGATTAGTTTAGATGGTGTCATGAGGGTGGACTGCGACACATTAGAGCAGATGGAGAAATAATGTGGGAACTGTTTTTTCATTTGTTCATGGAATGTAGGTGTCATTGGCTGGGCCAGCATTTATTGCCCAATCCTAATTGCAGTTAAGAGTCAACCACATTGCTGTGGCTCCGGAGTCACATGTAGGCCAGACAGGTAAGCACAGCAGATTTCCTTCCCTAAAGGACATTAGTGAACCAAATTGGGTTTTTACAACAATCAACAATGGTTTCATTGTTGTCATTCGACTTTTAATTCCGGGTTTTTATTGGATTCAATTTTCATCATCTGCCAGTGTGATTTGAACCCAGAACCCTGAGTCTCTGCATTACTAGTCCAGTGAGGCCACCATCTGCTCTGCACTGAGACAGTGTTCACATGTTAGTGTCCAAGTTCACGTTGGTACTTAGCGATGACAACTTACTGTAATCAGTTAGCTTGTTTGGTAGGCAATTGCTGCCTACCATGATTCTGCCCTCTATCTGTTCCACTGGGTATGCATTGACTGGATACCCTGAGTAGAAGAAGGAAGGCAACACGTCCCAATGGTGTAGAGTACAATGGGTATATAAGATGAGTAAGAGACGATCCAACATGCCACCCGATCATTTGCCACAGTTAGTTTACTGTAGCAAGAGTAAATGGAAAAGGGTGAAAACTGTTCAAGAAAACGGGCCGGTGTGTTTGTCTGATATGTCCCAGAGGGACCTAGACCCTGCACCTGATTTGGTTGTGATTGGTGCGGCTGCTTTCTTTAGACACTTGACAGCTAAACCAGGACCCTGAATGGCACTGACGGCAAGTTCGACAGCACTTATTAAATTTTTAAAATTCATTTATTAGTGTTACAAGCAGAATCATAGTACCCCTACAGTGCAGAGGAGGCTATTTGGCTCATCGAATCTGTACCAACACAATCCTATCCAGGCCCTATCCCCATAACCTCTCATATTTACCCTGCTAATCCCCCTGATACTAAGGATCAATTTAGCATGGCCAATCAACCTATATCAGTGTGATCTTTGCATTCACTTAGGTAAGCATTGACCCTTACATTTTGAGAGATAGTGGCGTGATCTGAATAGTAATTGGTGATGGTGAATGTGCAGGGATTGTGCTGTAACTCTTACAGGCTCTGAAACGATTGAAGAGAACGTCAGAGGTAATTAGATGGAGCACCAACAGAGCATGGGGATGGTAAGGTTGACGTTACTTTACCAATCAAAGTCTGCTTGAGGACTAAATCCGATAATTGCCCTTGAAAGATGATTCCCAAAGCGGGTTCAACCCAATATGACATGGCATTGGCAATATCAGTGTTGACAGTTCCATTGTGAACACAACCACCCTCTACTTGGTGGAGGGAGCACTTCTTTAGTAGGGCAGAGAGTGCATCCGTTCCCCTGCAGATGGCTAAATGAATCCCCAGGGTGGAAACTGAGGATTCAGCAAATGAAGGACACCAGTTCCTTTCCGCACGATGCTTTACAAAAAGATTTTGGAATCTGTTACCATTTGCATTTGCACTAATGTAATACGTTTATCCTTTTCAAAGCTATTGTGCTGTTCAAAGATCATGGCTGAGAAATTGTTCTTTACAGGCAATAAGTGGGTGGCCAAGTGCACGTATGTGGATACACTCATTCCATCCCATCCCAGAAGTGATCTATCTACCATATTTGTAAAGGACATCCCAGAGGGACCGAGGCCCTGTATCTAATTTGGTTGTGATTGGTGTGACTGGTTTCTTTAGATACTTGACAGCTAAACTGGGACCCTAAAAAGCACTGACGGCAAGTTCAAAACTCTTTTTAAGTTTTTAAAGTTTATTTATTAGTGTTGCAAGTAGAATCATAGAATCTCTACAGTGCAGAAGAAGGCCATTTGGCCCATTGATTCTGCATCGATCACAATTCAATCTAGGCCCTATTCCATAATCCCTCATACTTCCTATCTAAATCCCCCTGCTACTAAGGGGGAAGTTAACATGGCCAATCAACTTAACTCGCAAACTCTGCACAAGATAGCCACCTGAGGTCAGGATTGAACAGAGGCCCTTGGCGCTGTGAGGCATCAGTACTAACCACTGTGCCACTCTAATGCAGGCTTACCTTAACACTGCAATGAAGTTACTGTGAAAATGCCCTAGACGCCAGACTCTGTCACTGTTCGGATACACTGACAGAGAATTTAGCATGGCCAATGCACCTAACCAGCACTTTCAGATAGTGGGAGGAAACCAGACCACCCGGAGGAAACCCACGCAGACACGGGGAGAACATGCAGACTCTGCACAGACAGTGACCCAAGCTGGGAATTGAACCCGGGTCCCTGGCATTGTGAGGCAGCCATGCTAACCACTGTGCCACTTACTTGTTTTCTTAGGGAGCCAAGAGTCACAGGAGCTCTTCTGGCTCACAGTAAATCTGTGGATTGTTATTGGCTACCACACACTGCCTCCTCTCTCCTTCCAGCTGCCTTCTGATTGTCTAAGCCACCCCCACACAGGGACTTCTCTAAAAATCTTGGCAGGCATCAGAATTGGCTGAGCTTGTTGCCTTCTGGTTTAGGAGAGCTGTTTCTGAGGCCACAACTGATGCCCACAGTTCGATGAATTTGTCTTGGGGCTGCTGCCAGTCACATTGGAGCAGAAAGCTCCCTCCCAGAGAATGAGCACACCACCTGCTGTATAAAGCCCCGAGGCGTACAGTTCCTGCCTGTGAAACACTGCCCTGTTCTAGCACCATCCAATTCCGAGGTTTCACTTTATCTGATTAATTATGTCTATCATTTTTTATTTTTTTGATCCGATGAAAAGAGCTTTGCTTTGAATTTCTCCCATTTTATTTTTATTTAACTGTACGTGGAAGAAAACCAAGTTCAGAAGGTGGGTGAGTGTCTGATAACATGGATTTACCTGTCTCTGGGGTATTCAAAGAAGGAAGTTGCCAGATTTGAGTGCTAGTCTGAGCAATTGGCTTTCCCCCGACACCCCTCCCCTCCAGCATTTGTAATTGTCTGACCGGTTTCAGTTGGTGGCACAATGGTACAGTGGTTAGCACGGCTGCCTCAGAGCGCCAGGGTCCCGGGTTCAATTCTGGTCTTGGGTGACTGTGCAGAGTCTGCATATTCCCACTGTGTCCACATGGGTTTCCTC
Source organism: Carcharhinus amblyrhynchos (assembly GCF_965287045.1). Classification (NCBI taxonomy): domain Eukaryota; kingdom Metazoa; phylum Chordata; class Chondrichthyes; order Carcharhiniformes; family Carcharhinidae; genus Carcharhinus; species Carcharhinus amblyrhynchos. The sequence continues at coordinate 43,787,306 of NC_137340.1, forward strand.
CCATAGTCCAAAGATGTGCAAATTAGGTGGATTGGCCATGCTAAATTGCGTCCCTAGATGAATAGATGTGCAGGGTAAATGGGTGGGGTTATGGGGACAGGGCCTGTCAAAGAGTTGGCGTAAACTCAATGGGCTGAATGGCCTCCTTCTGCACTGTACAGATTCCAAGATTCTATGAATTGGCACTAATACCTTGGCCTTTTCATATTAAAACTCAGAATTCCTGCTCTCTGTAGTGGGGACATACATACCTATGAATGCTGGGAATGTGATCAGATTCAGCTCCATAGTTGATTCAATGTCTGATGCCTATGGTCTCAAATAAAGCTTGACCATTTGGAATCGGACTGCATCTAGATGGGAAGGAGAAGAAAATGGATGGTGATGTGGTACATTTCAATAAGGAGTTCAAATGACTGGGCTAACATGCACTTTCCCATGCATGATGTAGGCTGGAGCTAGACAAGGTGGTTAAGAAGGCTTATGGGGATACTTGCCTTCATTAAGTAAGTTTGCAGATGACACCAAGATTGGGGTGGCATAGTGGACAGTGAAAAAAGCTATTTAGGATTACAATGGGATCTTGATCAATTGGGCTGACAAATGGAGTTTAATTTAGATAAACGCGAGATGATGCATTTTAGTTGATCAAGCCAAGGCAGGACTTACTCAGTTAATGATAGGGCATTGGGGACAAATATAGAACAAAGAGATCTAGGGGTACAGGTTCATAGCTTATTGAAAGTGGAGTCATAGGTGGACAAAGTAGTGAAGAAGTCATTCAGCATGCTTGGTTTCATCGGTCAGAACATTGAATACAGGAGTTGGGACGCCTTGTTGAAGTTGTACAAGACATTAGTAAGGCTACACTTGGTATACTGTGTATAGTTCTGGTCATCCTATTAGAGAAAGGATACCATTAAACTAGAAAGAACGCAGAAGAGATTTACTAGGATGCCACCAGGACTTGATGGTTTGAGTTATGAGAAACTGGATAGACTGGTCCGAAGGGTCTGTTTCCTGTGCTCTGTTGTTCCTTGTTCTTTTCCTGACGTGTAAAAGGCTGAGGGATGATCTTGTCGAGGTGTATAAAGTAATGAGGGGCACCGATCAGCTAGATAGTCAATATACTTTCCCAAACGTAGAAGAGTCTAAAACTAGAGGTCCTAGATTGAAGGTGAGAGGGGAAAGATACAAAAGGGCCCAGAGGGGCAATCTTTTTCCCATGGAGGGTGGTGAGTGTCTGGAACGAGGTACCAGAGGTATTAGTAGAGGCGGATACAATAATGTCTTTTAAAAAAGCATTTAGATGATTACATGGATAAAATGGGTATAGAGGGGAATAGGCCAAATGTGGGCAATTGGGAATGTCTTAGTGGTAAAAACTGGGTGGCATGGACAAGTTGGGCTGAATGGCCTGTTCCGATGCTGTAAACTTCTATGACTCTATTAGCCAAGTCATTGAATATAAGAGCAGGGAGATTATAATGGAGCTGTATGTAAGGCCATAGCTCAAGTACCGTGTGCAGTTTTGGTTGTCGGATTATCGGAAGTGATTGCACTAGAAAACTTGCGGAGGATATTCATCAGGATGTTGCCTGTGTTGGGGTGTTTCAGCTATGATGAGAGGCTGGTTAGACTGAATTGTTTTCCTTAGAGCAGATAAGGCTGAGAGGGAACCTAATTGAGGTGTACAAAATTACGAGGCACGTAGGTAGGTGGATAGAAAGAAACTTTCCCCCTTGATATTGTGAGAGTAGAGAGTGCAGTGAACAGACTAACTCCACACTGAACTATCTTTTAGGTGGTAGAGATCTCTGTTCAAAAGCATCAGAACATCACCCCAGGCAGTAAAAGTCCATGAAACCTTGTCTGTTCAAACTGTTTTTCAGGAGAAGGAATGTGGAAAACAGGGAAGAACCGGAATTTGTACAATAGGAGTGCATTTGGGAAGGCCCCAATCGGAAAATTGACGATTTTTCTGCCATAGAATAAAAGATACAGAAATTACATTCATGGCTTTTAATGCATTACTAAAAAGTGAACCATATCCTGCATTCCTCATCAGTAACCTGTAGTCTTCACTGGCCAACAATTGGAGCTGATTCCAAAGTCAAGTGTGGTGAAATGATGTTGGGCAGTACCATGTTTTACCAATCACAGTAGCCGTGTAACATGGTCCAGCACAAAAACAAGCTTTTTAACCTAGTGTGCCTGTTCTGTTTGAATAACGTATCCAATTTTTTATATTCTCCCACGCTCCCCTTGGTTGGGGGGTCAATCACGAGGGCGCATAGTTTTAGGGTAGAGGATGGGAGATTCGCAGGGGATTTTGACAAAACAAATTCACCCAGAGGGCGGTGGAAATCTGGAATTCACTGTCTGGGAAGGTCGTGGAGGCCAAAAACATCACAACATTTAAGATATATTTGGATGAGCACTTGAAATATCATAACATTCAAGGATGTGGTACAAGTGCTGGAAAATGGGGTTAGCGCACTTTTAATGATAGTTAATGTCGGTGCGGACTCAATGGGCCGAAAGATCTTTTCTGTGCTGACTCTATGATTCAATGGGGTGTAGGTGTTGTATCTTGCGATGTTGTTGCCCATCCCTGATTGCCTTTGAACTGATTGGTTTGCTTGGCCATTTCAGAGTCAACCACATTGCTCTGGGTCTGGTGCCACAAGTAGACTAGATGGTTTAGGACGGCAGATCTTCCCATCTGTTCCCCCTCCCAGAAGGGGATATCTATCTCCTTCTTGAAACCATTCAATGGTTCAGACTCCACTGCGCTATGGGACAGTGAGTTCCACAGATTCACCCTCTGTGAGAAATAGTTCCTCCTCACCTCCGTTTTAAATCTATTGCCTCTCAACCTATACCTGTGACCTTTTGTTCTAGATTGCCCCACAGGGGGAAACGCTCAGTCTACATTTATTTTATCAATCCCTTTTAAAATTTTATATACCGCGATCAGATAACCTTTTATCCTTCTACAATCCAGCGAGTATAAGCCCATCATGCAAACCAGCCTCCCATCCATTGACTCTGTCTATACTTCCCACTGCCTCGACAAAGCAGCCAGCAGAAGTAAGGACCCTATGCACCCTGGACATTCTCTCTTCCACCTTCTTCTGCCGGGAAAAAGATACAAAAGTCTGAGGTCACATACCAACCGACTCAAGAACAGCTTCTTCCATGCTGATGTCAGACTTTTAAATGGACTTACCTATCATTAAGTTGATCTGTGACTGTAACACTACACTCTCTCGTTTCCTTTTCTATGAATGGTATGTTTTGTCTGCATTGCACGTAAGAAACTATACCTTTCACTCTATGTTAATACATGTGGCAATAATAAATCAAACTGTGTAATCCCTTCCCTTTGCCCCAACCCTTTCTTTGTGTCCTTTATAGCTCTCACCAGCGAAGCTGTGAAGAAAACATTTCTTCAGACTGTATCTCTCCCAACACCTCCCTGATAACCACAATAATAACATACATCGTGATTCCAAGGAAAAAGTTATTTTCTCAAAAATAAATAGCTTGGTTGCATGGGCCTGACATTAGCCTCCAAGTCAAACACGAGGGTATCTATTTTCCAATTACACGCGGACTTCCAGCAGATATCAGCAGGAGACCAAGTCCAAATAAAGAGTTTTTATTTAACGAGTGAAGGTGGATGGTTGCTGTAGTTACCAGAGGTTTCTTTTTTTCCCTTTTTCAGTGTCCTCTGCGAGTAACTGTCAGTCACCCATTGTGCTTTGGAAATTGCTCACAAAAGCGTGAAGTTATCATTACCAATCTTCTGCTTTCTGAGTTGGCTGACAAAGTGGGAAGTTAACTCTGACATGCATTTTCAATGAATAATAAATCTGATTTGCATTTTCTTTGAACAAGGAACCACTTTTATACCCCCCGCCCCTCCCTGTTTATTTCATGCACAGTGCGGTGGCATTCGCTGCCTCGCAATCTGTTACATTATTTAAAGAAAAGAAAAATCTAGATGCACGAGGCAAAATTCCTGGCCAGTGGTCTGCCATGCATGGGTGGACGTCAGGCAGGTATCAACCTGTAAGTTGCAAATTGAAAACAGATCACAAATCAGACCATTGAGAATGGGGACAAACAGTCAGAGGACACAACTTTTGCACGGAATTACCTACATTGCACCATGCAAAAGTTGGGGATGATCTTACCTCCGTTTTCCTCAACAGCTTGATATGTCTTTGTTATGTTATTTTCAGCTCTATGTCATGAAGAATGTGCACAATTAAGATGACTAAAGCAACGCATCTGAAAACCGTACGATTGGACAGGATTGAATAGTTTTGTTGTGATTGCTGCTTGTTCTAGAATTTTCTCTCCAAACCTCTGTGTCTCTCTATCTCTTCATTTAAGCCACCCCTCCAAATCTACCTCCCTAGCCAAGTGTTTGGTCACCTGTCTTGAAGCCAAATTATAGGAACATGGGAATGTAGGAATTAGGAGCAGAAGTAGGCAATTTGGCCCTTTGAACCTGCGCCACCAATCAATCAGATCATGGCTGATCTTTCCCTCAAATCCATCTGCCTACCTGTTCCCCATTTCCCTTTAACCCATCTTTTTATTAGAAACATATCCATCTCCTTCTTGAAACCATTTAATGATTCAGACTTCACCGTGCTATGGGGGTAGCAAGTTCCACAAATTCGCCATCCTCTGCAAGAAATCATCCATCCTCATCTCAGTTTTAAACCTCACCCTAAACAAAGAACAACAAAGAACAAAGCAAATTACAGCACAAGAACTGGCCCTTTGGCCCTCCAAGCCTGCACTGACCAAAATGCCCGACTGAACCAAAACCCCCTACCCTTCCAGGGACCACATCCCTCTATCCCTATCCTAGTCATGTATTTGTCAAGGCGCCCCTTAAAAGTCACTACCATATCTGCTTCCACTACCTCTCCCGGCAATGGGTTCCAGGCACCCCCTACTCTCTGTGTAAAAAATCTGCCTTGTATATCTCCTTGAAACCTTGCCCCTCGCACCTTAAACCTGTAAACCCCTAGTAATTGACTCTTCCACCCTGGGAAAAAGCTTCTGACAATCCATTCTGTCCATGCCTCTCATAATCTTGTAGACTTTTATCAGGTCACCCCTCAACTTCCATCATTCCAGTGAGAACAAGCCAAGTTTCTCCGACCTCTCCTCATAGTTAATGTCCTCCATACCAAAAATGTGTAAGTTGGGTGGACTGGCCATGCTAAATTGCCCCTTAGTTTCAAAAGATGTGTAGGTTAAATGGATTAGATGTGTAGGTTAGATGGATTGGCCTTGCTAAGTTGCCCCTTAGTGTCCAAAGGTGTCTTGGTTAGGTGGATTGGTCTTGCTGAATTGCCCCTTAGTGTCCAAAGATATGTAGGTTAGGTGGATTGGCCATGCTAAATTGCCCCTTAGCGTCCAAAGATGTATAGGTTAGGTGGATTGGTCTTGCTGAATTGCCCCTTAGTGTCCAAAGATATGTAGGTTAGGTGGAGTGACCATGCTAAATTGCCCCTTAGTGTCCAACGATGTGTAGGTTAGGTGGATTGGCAATGGTAAATTGCCCCTTGGTTTCCAAAGATGTGCAGGTTAGGTGGATTGACCATGCTAAATTGCCCCTTAGTGTCCAAAGATGTGTAGCTTAGGTGAATTGGCAATAGTAAATTGCCCCTTGGTTTCCAAAGATGTGCAGGTTAGGTGGATTGACCATGCTAAATTGCCCCTTAGTGTCCAAAGATGTGTAGGTTAGGTGAATTGGCAATAGTAAATTGCCCATTAGTTTCCAAAGGTATGTAGGTTAGGTGCATTGGCAATGATAAATTGTCCCTTAGTTTCCAAAGATGTGTAGGTTAGATGATTGGGCTTGCTAAATTGCCCCTTACTGTCCAAAGATGTGTAGTTTAGGTGGATTGGCAATAGTAAATTGTCCTTTAGTTTCTGAAGATATATAGGTTAGGTGCATTGACAATGATAAATTGCCCCTTAGTTTCCAAAGATGTGTAGGTTAGATGGATTGGCAATGGTAAATTGCCCCTTTGTATCCAAGATATGTAGGTTAGGGGGATTGGCCATGGTAAATGCACAGGGTTATGGCAATAGGGCAAGGAGGGGCTGGATAAAAATGCGCTGTTGGAGAATTGCTGGAGACTCAATGTGCTGAATAGCTTCCTTCTGCATTGTAGGTACTGTATGATTCTATGAATTATTTGAACATAATTTTTTTGACAAAGTGTTCCTCTCCTTCACATTAGATAGCCAATCTGAAGTCAGCAGGCTGAGACTAGAGACAGAATTTTCCAATGAGCACAATAAATCATCACAGAAAGATTAATATTCATGTCCAGTCTGGTTTACACTGCAGTTTAACAGCAAACATAAGTTATTTCTCTAACATTTAAAGGTTGGACCCCTGGCAAAAGAAGCCAATGCAATATGAGAAAAAATGTTTTCATGTGGCGAATTATTAAGATTGGGAATGCTTTGGCAAGAGTGTGGTGGAGGCAGGTTCAAAGGGAAATTAGACTCTTATCTGAAAAGGAAGAATGCGCAGGGTTATGGGGAGATTGGCACTAAGTGAATTGCTCATTCACAGAGCTGGTGCAGACACAATGGGTCAAGTGGTCTCCTTTTGCACTGTAACAATTCTATGATTAAGTCTGTAACAATTATAAAGTTGCAGTCTTTAAAAGGAACAAAGTGTGAGCTTGGTCCAGTTGGCAGCAAGCACTCTTGCTTCACAGGTTTGAGCACAAAACCTAGACTGACACTCGGGTGCAGTACTGAGGGAATGCTGCATTGACGCAGGTGTTCTTTTTCAGATGAGACATTAAAATAAGGCCAATCTGTCCACTCAGGTAGTCTAAAAGTGCTCATGCCTAAAATTCACTCCGTGGTGTTTGTGTTTTCAGTGTTGCCGGAATCATTGTGGTGAGGGCATTAGCAGTTAGGAGTATGAGATGGACATATGCAGAGTAGGCAGAGTGTTTATGCCAGAAGTGGCATTTTCATAGAATCTCTACAGAAGGAGGCCATTCAGCCCATTGTGTCTGTGCTGACTGTCCAACAGATCCCCACTCTATCCCCTTAATCCTACACATTTAACCAGCTAATCCATCTAACTACATATGTTAGGACACTAAAGGGCAACTTAGCATGGCCAATCCACCTAACCTGCACATCTTCAGATTGTGGGGGAAACCAGATCACCTGGAGGAAACCCATGCAGACACGGGGAGAACATGCAGGCTCCACACAGGCTGGAATTGAACCTGGGTCCCTGGCACTGGGAGGCAGCAGTGCTAACCACTATGCCATCACGCCGCTTTTGGATGCTATATAGAAAGTACACTCAACAGCTGGATAAGCTTCTTGAAAGACACCTTTGCACTTGACTCTGTAATAGACATTGAACAAGATCACTAACAACAAAGTGCTGGCAGAATCTTAAAGTCCCATTGTTGTTAAACAGGTTTCCCAATGAATGCTCTCCATGCAGCTGTGAAATCCATGGCAGGGGAGTGCACTGTCAGCAGGAAAGGAAAATCCTGCCAGCATGAATGGCTGGAAAGTCCCCGCCAAAATTTACAGGCTCATTTAAGAACATGAGAACATAAGAAATAGGAGCAGGAGTAGGCCATCTAGCCCTTTGAGCCTGCCCCGCCATTCAATAAGATCATGGCTGATCTGAAGTGGATCAGTTCCACTTTCCCGTTTTCTCCCCATAACCGTTAATTCCCTTGTCTGTCAAAAACCTATCTACCTGTGACTTAAATATATTTAGCGAGGTAGCCTCCACCACTTCAACGGGCAGAGAATTCCAGAGATTCACCACCCTTTGAGTGAAGAAGTTCCTCCTCAACTCCGTTCTAAACTGCACCCCCCCCCCTTATCTTGAGGCTGTGCCCTCTAGTCCTGTTGTCCTTTCTGAGCGGGAAGAATCTCTCTACCTCTACCCTATCCATCCCTTTCATCATCTTATACGTCTCTATAAGATCCCCCCTCATCCTTCTAAACTCCAACGAGTACAGACCCAGTCTAATTAATCTCTCTTCATAGTCTAACCCCCTCATCTCCGGTATCAACCTTTATATCATCATGCGCACACTTAAATGAGGAAATATATATTTAACAGAAGTATAATTGAGAAAATATATATGCAAGAATTTTTACTGATTTATTTATTTTTAAGTTTTCTTAAAACTTCAATAATCATAACATACATACAATGAGGTTTCTAAATCTGAATTGTTATATTTTACCTCTATTCAATTTGTTAATATGTATGCCCCAATTAAACTCCACCTTATAAAACTACAATAATAGTAATATTCTTTAATCAGGATGATAGAGTGATTATAGCTAATCAGTGAGGAGGGTGTCAGTCTTGTGGGTCTCCACTCTGAATAGAAGATCGAATTTCTCCGACTGTTTATGCCAGCAGGATTCTCTGCTCTCGCTGTAGTGAATAGAGATTTGGCCAAATGCCAAATTCTCCATCCTCACTCGCAGTGGCAACAGGGCATGAGTGGCATCCTGATCAGGATGTAATTGCACAGGAGGGGGTGCAGAGGAGATTCACCAGGATGCCGCCTGGGTTGGAACGTTTAAGTGATGAAGAGAGGTTGGGTATCTTAGAATCTACAATACGGAAGGAGGAAATTTGGCCCATTGAGTCTGCACCGACCATAATCCCACCCAGGCCCTATTCATGTAACCCCACATATTTACCCTTCTAATCTCCCTGACACTAAGGGACAATTTATCATGACCAATCAACCTAACCCGCACATCTTTGGAGTGTGGGAGGAAACCGGAGCACCCGGAGGATACCCATGCAGGCATGGAAGAACATGCAAACTCCACACTGTCACCCAGGGCCGGATTTGAACCCAGACCCCTGGTGCTGTGAGGCAGCAGTGCTAGCTATGTGTGCTTGTTAAAGTGTTGACTTTCTTCTTCGACATGATCTGCTTCAATGAGTTGTCATCTGACTTCTCCAGGTTAGTTGGAAGGAGTATCTTGCTTGCTGGAGTTATCAGAGTTGCTAAATTCTCTCTCAAACGGGTGCTGGAGTGTGGCGACTAAGAGATTGTCACAGTAAATTCATTGCAGTGTTAATGTAAGCTGACTTGTGACAATAACAAACAAACTTAAACTTAAACTTAAAAACGTATATTTTCTTCCAGTCAATAACTCTGCGGGGCAATTAATTCCACTTCAACCTGGAGAGGTGTAGATTAGCGTGACAATAGGCAAGGTTTGTCTCTGAGCATTTTGTCAAGGTTTATCCTGACCGTCTGGAGTGGCACGGTGGCACATTGGTTAGCATTTCTGTCTCACAGTGCTGGAAACCCAGGTTCGATTCCTGGCTTGAGTCATAACCTGTGTGGACTCTGCACATTCTCCCCTGTTTTCTCCTCCAATCTGAAGGACGTGCAGGTTGGGTGCATTGGCTATGCTAAATTCTCCCTCAGTGTACCTGAACAGGTGCCAAAATGTGGCGCTAGGGGACTTTCACAGTAACTTCATTGCAGTGTTAATGTAAGCTTACTTGTGACAGTAATAGAAAAACTAAACATGTCTTTCCATAAATCTCTGCCTTCTTGGGTAATGTGGTGATGATCTCAAACACCGTTCATTGAATTCTCTGGAGGTGAATTGGGTTCAATAATCACATATTCTTCCTTCAGGAATCCCTTACTTAGTGAACAGAACTTGTACAGCTGGGATGATTGTTGTCGCTGTCAAATCTTTCACCTTTCAGATAAAAGAGGACTCTGAGTAATAGTTTGCAATGATGAGATACCATTCTTGATTGTGTGTGAATAAATTGGTTCCACAGTGTGCTATGGTTGAGTACTTCAGAAGTTATAATCTTTCTCGGCTGTGTATTTCTATACTTTTGACAGACATTGCACATGGACACTATTCTTTTGATGTCTTTGTTGATGCCTATCCAATACACTGCTGATTTAGCAAGGGGTTTCCTATGTATTTTCTGAAGAAGTCCTTCCTGCATTGTTTGGGGTGTGATTATTCTAGTTCCAGCTGCAGAATACCACTTTCCAATGAAAAGTTATCTCTAATAGACAAGTATCACTGGTTAGCAGGATTTTCTATTCACACTTGCCCCAATGCCAAAATATCCTGCCCGAAGTCAATGGATCTTTACATGGTTGAAGCCCCCTGGCAGCCACCTCCCCGTCCCGCCCCCCAGCCCACTACGGTTTCTGTGGTGGGAAAATTCCTCCATAGTGTTTGCTCTACCTTATCATGCTATCCCTGCACCACTTGCTCAGAGAGGATCTGTAACTTTTTGGATGGCGTGTCCCCCGGCATGATTCGCAGCAGTAGAGGCAGCCTGCCATTGGCTGGTGGTGGGATCTTCCAGTCCCACCGTTGTTTACAAGGCTTCCCTTTGTTCAGATGGTGGGGTGTCGCCATCGGCAGGATCGGAAGATCCTGCCCACCAGCTTAACTGGCCTCATCTCTGTTGGTGTTACAATTGGATGTGAGGGTCCCAGATTGGAACCCTGGTTCAAAAGACCATAACTTTTACATTTTTATAAAATATGGAGGAACAGAGTCACAAGACCACTAATTATTTTTAACAACAGGGAGAAAATATTTCTTAATCATGAAAAGATGGATTATTATACGATACGCCTTTACTCTCCCTTCAGCTCAACAAATACACACAGATTTAAAGATTAACACACATTACAATGTATTTCTTAAACTACAATGAAATCATTAATGCAATGTTCCTTTCAGCACACAGACTGCCTGTGGTCAAATACACTCACTCTGCTCAGAACCTAAGTTAGTATCTGTGAATTTCTCCTCAGAATCCTCCATGATGATTGTCATATGAGAATTTCCAAACTCCACTCCCAAAGCCATGCTTTAAAATCTTCCTCCACAGTAATGCTTTCTATTAACAATTTGCATTCCAAGTCGATTCCTGGTTTTCCAAATGACTCTTTTGATCAAAGCTTCTGCCCCACTTCTAACAACAAATTCAGGATCTTGGCTTTATCACTTCCCCTTTAGGATTTCTTTGTTTTGGCTGTTGTTCGCAATTGCTTTAATGATCAATTTCTCGGCTCTATTAAGATGGCATCAAAGTTTTGATTTTCTTCTAAAATATGCCTTCCCACTTAAATCTGGTTACTGCAGAACATTTGGTTTACTTTTCCTTTTGGATTCCCCTGAACAATGCCTTGGTCTCTTTTCTCTTAATTTCAGTCTTCTTGAGACACTCTTTAAGTTCCAATTCCCTGGTTATCTAGACTGAATCTGATTTTTTGGGAAGCCTTCGTCTTTGCAGTTGCCTTGTCCTGTCCAGTTTTTCTTCTGATCGAGTTGAGTGATATTCACACCCCAGTGTCCTGTCTCCAACTGGAAACAAATTCAGCTAAACTCAAACAAAAAAACCTTCCTACTTTAACAGGGCATCCAGTTGCTAAGCAACCATAGGCACTTCTATTTACTCTTCACACCGTTACCCTCTCTAAGCACAATGAAATCACAGTTGGGATTGAAACCAACTCCAATACACACAAACATCTCTGTCCAGCATGGAATTAACTTTAGGTTTTACCCTTCCAGGCACAGAAACATTACATTAAACTCGCTTAAAACTATATGTTATTTCTAATCTTCATCAATAAAAATATAAATCCCCTAAAACTGCCTTTGTTTGCCTAACATCTCTAATTTATCTCAGTTTTGATGGTGTTACATGCACCAGGTGATGTATCTTTACACCTAAGGCACGGTAGCACAGTGGTTAGCACGACTGCTTCACAGCTCCAGGGTCCTGGGTTCGATTCCTGGCTCAGGTCACTGTCTGTGTGGAGTTTGCACATTCTCCTCGTGTCTGCATGCGTTTCCTTCAGGTGCCTTGGTTTCCTCCCACAGTCCAAAGACGTGCAGGTTAGGTTGATTGACCAAGCTAAGAAATTGCCCCTTAGTGTTCAGGGATGCGTAGGTTAGAGGGATTAGTGGGTATAATACGTAGGGATATGGGGGTAAGGCCTGGGTGGGATTGTGTTCGGTGCAGACTCGATAGGCCAAAAGTCCTCTTTCTGCACTGTAGGGTTCTATGATTCTTAAATCATTTGCCTTATGTTTATCCTGAGGTGATAAATGGGAGGAGGTATCTGCTCGCACCATTTCTTTCCCTAGCTTGTATTTCAGAGTGAAATTGGAACTCTGAAGCCTCGGGAACTTGAGAAAGAAATCTTGAATGAAAGTAGTAAAATGGGCTTGCAGTCTCGCTTCATAGAAATTTCTGGTGGAGATCTGTTCTAATGGTTGACACCCGCTTTTCGCAATGAAATTTCTGCTTTAGAATTATGTGTGGAAATTCTCACATTCGTACTTGATTGCCAAAAGCTCTTTCTCTGTTGGCATGTGTGGTCTCAGATGATGATGGAGCTTTGGATGCAAATGCTGGAGGTCTTCCCTTTTGAACCAGGGCTGCTTCCAGTCCTTGCACAGGAGGCATCTACTTAAAAAGTAGAATGGACACACCTTATATTAAATTGATCTGTATTTACACCCTCCCCTTTCCTTCTCCCCTATGTACTCTATGAACTGTATGTTTTGTCTGTATAGCACACAAGAAACAATACTTTAACCTGTATCCCAGTGGGAGGCGTGATGGCACAGTGGTTAACACTGCTGCCTCACAGCGCCAGGGACCTGTGTTCAATTCCCGGTCTGTGTGGAGTTTGTACGTTTTCCCCATGCCTGCGTGGGTTTCCTCTGGGTGCTCCAGTTTCCTCCCACAGTCTGAAAGTTTCCTCCCACTGCTGGTTAGATGCATTGATCCGAACAGGCAGTGGAATGTGGCGACCAGGGGAATTTTGCAGTAACTTCGTTGTGGCGTTAACGTAAACCTTACTTGTGACTAATAAATAAACTTTAAAATGTGACAAAAATAATTCAAATCAAATCAAACCAAGTCACAGGTTTCTTTCATTTGTGGTAAGGTTTCAATTCCAGCACTGGCCACACCATCAGATTGACTTGCTGTAAAGCAGGTGAGCTTCAAGTGGTCCCATCCTCATGTGAATCTGGTCCCCCTGTGGTGGTCTGTAGCCCTTAAACAGTACATTCAAATGATCAGGCAGTGCCGAGTGTGTGTGGGTTAATCGCACATTCAGGTCCCCGACCCACTTTTTGGCCTTTGTTCAATTTCCCCTCCACGACCCTATTCAGTGTAACGTTGGGGTATTCTCCCCAGCCTTCTGGCCAATATCTACCCCATTTAGAAAAAATATATCAGCTGACTATTATTTCATTGTTGCTTGTGTGACCTTGTGTGTAAATTGATTGCCACGTTCCCTATGTTACAACAGTGACTACAGCTCAAAAGTACTTTCAGTGGATACTTCAGGATATCCTGAGGTCATTTCCATACATAACACAAAAGTAGAAATTACATTGTGAAAAGTGAACGTCACCCAGTCATAGAAATTTCTCGTGGAGATCTGTTCCAATAGATGGCTGAGACTTTTTGATTGCAGCAGTGGCAGGCATTCTCACTGGTGGGATGACAAAGCTTGGAGAGCAGCCATAAGGTACTCTCCAAATTTTCCTATCCCACCTGCATCGATGCCGTAATGGGTTCAGAAAATCCCACCCAATTATTTTGCTTCTGCTGTTCTCTTATTAATTTATCATTTAATATAACTCTTCAGCAGTTAATAGCTATTGTAATACTTAGTCTACCACTTTCTGAAGTTGAAGATGGTCATGGGGAGGTGCTGTCACTGGACTATTAATCCAAAGATTACTTAGCTCTGGGGGTCCAGGTTCCAATCGATGGTAAAATTTGAATCCAATAAAAGCCTGATGATGACCATCATTGTCGTAAAAACCCATCTGGTTCACGAATGCCCTTTAAGGAAGAAAATCTACCATCCTTACCTGGTCCAGCCTACCTGTGACTCCATACCCATAGCAATGTGAGTCTTAAATGCCCCTCTGGCATGGCTGAGCAAATCAAGCCACTCAATTCAAGGGTAATTAGGGATGGGCAATAAATGCTGGTCCAGCCAGCAGCACCCATGAATGAATAAAAAAAAGGTGTAAAGGGGTGTGATTGATCCAGAAACAGTGCTGATTCATCAGGGTTTTGGGCTGTTAAAAGCTCATTTAAGGATTGAGGCTGGCCCACAGAAATGGACTGAGATCATCGACTCATAGAATCCCTACAGTGCAGAAGGAGGCCATTTGGCCCATTGAGTCTGCACTGATCACAATCCATCCAGACCCTATCCAACCGAGTGTATGGTGTCGAAATTTGCTGATGACACCAAGATTGGTGGAACGGCAAATTGCGCGGAGGGTGTGGAGAGTCTGCAGAGGGATCTAGATAGGCTGGGCGAATGGGCCAGGAACTGGCAAATGGAATTTAATGTTGGCAAGTGCGAGGTGGTCCACTTTGGTAGGAACAATGGTAGGAAGGATTATTACTTACGTGGAGAAAAACTGCAGCAGGCGACAGTGCAGAGGGACCTCGGGGTCCTTGTGCATGAGTCGCAAAAACCCAGCTTGCAGGTACAGCAGGTGGTCAGGAAGGCGAATGGGATGCTGGCCTTCATAGCAAGGGGGATTGAATATAAAAGTAGGGAGGTCTTGCTGCGGCTGTATAGGGCATTGGTGAGGCCGCAGCTGGAATACTGTGTGTAGTTTTGGGCGCCGTACTTACGCAAGTATATTTTGGCCTTGGAGGGAGTGCAGAGGAGGTATACTAGGCTGATGCCGGAGTTGAGGGGGTTGAGCTATGAGGAGAGGCTGAATAAACTAGGCTTGTACTCGTTAGAGTTTAGAAGAATGAGGGGAGATCTCATTGAGACATATAAGATGATGAGTGGGATGGATAGGATAGAGGTGGAGAGGCTCTTCCCGCTCAGAAAGGACAGTAGGACTAGGGGGCACAGCCTCAAGATAAAGAGGGGGGCGGTTTAGAACGGAGTTGAGGAGGAACTTCTTCACTCAAAGGGTGGTGAATCTCTGGAATTCTCTGCCCGTTGAGGTGGTGGAGGCTGCCTCGCTAAATATTTTTAAGACGCGGGTTGATGTGTTTTTGATAAGAGAGGGGATTAAGGGTTATAGGGAGAGGGCGGGAATGTGGAACTGAGCCACGACAGATCAGCCATGATCTTATTGAATGGCGGGGCAGGCTCGAAGGGCCAGATGGCCTACTCCTGCTCCTATTTCTTATGTTCTTATGTTCTTAACCCTAATCTTCCTAACGCTATGGGGCAATTTGCCATGGTTAATCCACCTAACCTGGAGCTTGAGAAAGAAATGTGGAATAAATTCGGTAAAATGGGTTTCCTCCACGTGCTCCGGTTTCCTCCTGCAGTCTGAAAGGTGTGCTGGTAAGGTGTATTGACCCGAAAAGGTGCTGGAGTGTGGCCACTAGGAGAAGTTCACAGTAACTTCATTGCAGTGTTAATGTAAGCCTTACCTGTGAGTAATAAATAAACGTTAACATGTGAAAGCCCTTCACTGTACTTTTGAATCTGGAACTTCCAAACTCACTGCCCAAATTAACAAAGCTGATGTGAATCATGGAATCAGATTATTGCAGGATCACAGAGTTCACCTGGTGCTTCATACCTGTTTAAAGTTTATTTATTAGTGTCACAAGTAGGCTTACATTAACACTGTATTGAAGTTAATGTGAAAATCCCCAAGTCACCACACTCAGGCACCTGTTTGGGTACTCTGAGGGAGAATTTAGCATGGCCAATGCTCCTAACCAGCACATCTTTCAGAGAAAACTGGAGCACCCTGAGGAAACCCACACAGGCATGGGGAGAACATGCAAACTCCACACAGGATTGTGACCCAAGCAGGAATTGAACCCAGGTCCCTGGCGCTGTGAGTCAGCAGTGATAACCACTGTGCTGCCCTGTATCAGCTCCTGAGAAGGCTGCCCAATCTGTCCCACTCCGTGGAAAGATCGCCATAGCCCTTTAATTTCTTTTCTCTTTAAGTAATTGCCCATTTGAGAGTTGCAATGAAATCTTTCACTGCCCTTTCTGGCACTGCGTTACTGACCATCACAGCTCGTTGTATAAAGGAAAATCTGCTTATCTCTTCTCTGATTCTTTTGCAAATTATCTTAATTGATTCTGATTTTGTTTTCACTTCCAGTTATGTTGCACTGTTTGGTAAGTTTGCACTCTTTTGATTCAACTGCTGCAGGCCATTTAGTTTCAGTAAAGGTTGATTCACTGTCACTGCACCTCCATCAAACAATTTCTATTTTGGATGATCAAAATACAATGCATCCTACCACATTTTTGGGAACGATTACACATATGAGCTATGTGTGATGATGATGATTTGAACTTTGCATTTGCATTAAAAAGATCACAGGTGGAACTTTCTGGTCCCGCCCCTCCCACGGGAATCATAGTGGGATGGGCATGGACCATGCCAAGGTCCATTGACCTTGGGCCGGATTTTCTGGCCTTGGAGCGAGCCCGGGCTGGAAAGCCCTGCCTCACATGGGTGGCACGGTGGCACAGTGGTTAAAGTTTTTTAAAGTTTATTTATTTGTCACAAGCAGGCTTGCATTAACATGGCAATGCAATTACTGTGAAACGCCTGTTTAGGTAGAATTTAGTATGGCCAATGCACTTAACTAGCATGTCTTTTGGACTGTGGGAGGAAACCAGACCACCTGAAGGAAAACCCATGCCGACACTCGGAGAACGTGCAAACTCCACACAGACAGTGACCTAAGCCGAGAATCGATCCCAGGTCTCTGACACTGTGAGGAAGCACTGCTAACCAGTGTAGCACTGTTGCCTCACAGCGTCAGGGACCTAGGTTCAATTCCAGCCTTGTGTGGCTGTCTGTGTGGAGTTTGCATGTTCTCCCCATGTCTGCATGGGTTTCCTTCGGGTGCTCTGGTTTCCTCCCACAGTCCAAAGATGTGTGGCTAAGGTGGATTGGGCCATACTAAATTGTCCCTTAGTGTCCATAGACATGTAGATTAGGTGGATTAGCAGGGTTGTGGAGATAGAGTAGGGTTTGGGCCTGGGTAAGATGCCTTTTTGGAGAGACAGTGCAGACTTGAAGGGCCAAATGGCCTCTTTCTGCACATAAGGGATTGAATAAATTCTATATTGATTTGTGGTACATATAAAATGTACTTTCTGTCTATTTTCAGGAGTTGTTGGAAGGCTGCACTGGATATGAATTTCATTGACTAGAAGCGCACTCAAACTCAACACAACCTGTTTTATTCTTACTGCTATGTTCATGAATTTAGAGACAACTGAACTAATCGTGATGAAAGCAGAATTGCAAATGTTTTGAAGCAAATGCCTCAGATCAGCACAGTTAAACCACAAAGCTTCCATGTTTTAATTTACCTTTGAAGAATCACTCTACCTTTAAAGATGAAGCTGTTTTCCAAAGAGTTATTCACAGAGATTATTGGGCCTTTTCCTTCCTTTTTCATCTGAAACTTTGTTTTCTTTTCCTTTTTCAACTGTCTATCAGTCATTCCACAACCAGCAGCACAGTCCCTGCAGCGACTGTTCTCTATATAATCTGAAGGTGCTGTGTTTGATGCACCCTGCCATTCATTACTTATTTAACATATTATACTGGTAGATTTCAACAAGTTGCATTTACATAATTCTTTTTTGCTTATCTCAAAATCATCCCAAAATATAAAGAGATTAATGCACATAGAACTCCTTTCAAGTGGAAGTTACTAATGCGTGCAGAGAATATTGTCTTTATGGGATCATAGAATGATATAGCATAGAGATAGCTGGCCATTCAGGCCATCATGCTTACGCCACTCTTCATCAGAGATGTGCCAGGACCTGCACTCCATCTCAGCATAGGTGGCATCCATCAATGGCTTGCCAGGAGGGCGACAGGGTACCTCAACTTCACTTCATATATCCCTTCTCTTCAAGGAGTCAGGTAGCTTTAAAATTTTTGATTTCCCCTGTTAGTAAATACAGGCGTGTTTTCCCCAACCCAAAGTTTGGAATGCTCCAAACCTTTATGAATGATACACACAGCACACTTCACACACCACATATCATAGGTGGCACGGTAGCACAGTGCCTTGCAGCTCCAGACACCTGAGTTCAATTCCTGGCTAGGGTCACTATCTGTGCAGGATTTGCACATTCTCCCTGTGTTCTGCATGGGTTTCCTCCAGGTACTCCGGTTTCCTCCCACAGTCCACAGATGTGTGGGTTAGGTGCTAAATTACCCCTTAGTGTCCCAGGATGCATAGTTTAAAGGGATTAGCAGGGAAGATATGCGGGGTTATGAGGATAGGGCCCAGGTGGGATTGTTGTCGATGCAGACTCGATGGGCCAAATGGCCTCCTTCTGCAGTGTAGGATTTCTATTATTCTATGATTTGAAGTGAGATAAAATAAAAGTGTCCTATAGAAGGGTTATATGGACTCAAATGTAATCGAGTTTCCCTCTCTACAGATGCTGTCAAACCTGTTGAGTTTTTCCAGCATTTTCTGTTTTCATTTGGATTTCTAGCATTCACAGTTTTGTAAAATAAAAAAGGTTAGCTTATTTTGCACACACACACAAAACACAGAGAGAGATTTTGCAAAATCTGCCTCTTTTGCACTCAGACAATTAAAGCTGTATAAGGGAAAGGAAGAGGGTTGTGTGTTATAATTTAGGTCAGAAACTCCAAACTGCTTAATGAAACACGCCTGGATCATACATTTTACACTTTAAATTTGGCTAGGATACGCATGATATGTTTCACTTCAAGTATGATTCACATGTCCCACAAGGGAGCTTTTATGAAACAAAGTTTATTGAAGAATATAGTTAACATGTATAGAAAGAAAATTAGCAATTACTTTTATCAATTATAAACAAAACAACCATGATAATGTATAACCCTTAACAAATATATCTAAGATGTTCCAATCAAGCAAAAATTTCTACAGACAAAAGCCTTTCCATAGCTTTAGCACAACAAGGATCTATAGATAAAACCCTTTCCACGGCTTTAGCAGAGCAAGGACTAATGCTCATGTGATACCTGAATCCTTTGGTTGGACAATTGAAGCCATGATTTCTCAGCCTCGTAATTTGTAGCAGCCTTCTGGATACACCCTGAATGGTTTGGAGTCAGAACAGCTTCCCAGAACACCAGGGAGAGTCTCTAGTCAAGCCACCAACAGCAGACTTTCTACTCTAAGAAGGCAAGAAGCCTTGCTTTCAGCTAACCAGCAGAATTTCCAAAACCAGGGAGAGAGAGAAACACTTCTTTTCAGCTTGATGTCCCTTCTAAAACTAAGACTGCAGCCAGCCAAAGGAAAAAATGAAACCTTAATTTCACTGGGAAGGAAAAGAAAATGCCCAAAAACATATGAATTGCTACCCAGTCTTCCTCCTCATAATGCACGGTCATTAAAAAATCCTAGAATAAAAATAAACAAACCCCATTTAAGCCACTGATGCAGCAATAATAGGATTTCTATAGATAGCCTGGCAAAAATATGAGCTGAGACTGTGAGAGCTGCAAAGAATATGATTTAAAAAATCTCTTTAAGGTACACTAATGTCACAAGCGCAAAGCCAGAATCAGAAGTGGAATGGAATATTCCTTCAGAGGGAGTTTGATTGTCCCCAAAGCTGATCCGTTTTTCCAGAAAGCGAGAATTCCATGAGGGAGAGGATTTAATTAGGTTTGAAGGCTCAAATTTCACAGTTCCAACAATTTGCAGTTTGGAACTTGTTGATGTCCTCAAATAGTTGTTTCAGTGATTGCTCGCCATGAGTCCAAAGGAAGAAAATGTCATCGATATATCTAGTGTATACTGTCAGTTGAAGGTCCTGTGTGGTGAAGAGGTCTCGTTTGAATTTGTGTGAAGACATTGACATATTGAGGTGTGAATTTGGTCCCCATGGCCGTTTCATCCAACCGTAGACTCACCATGGACTACTCTCCAAGATCAGTTGCATTCTTGGACACACGCATCTCCATCAAGGACAATCACCCCAGCACTTCACTGTACTGCAAGCTGACGGATAACTGTTCCACTTCTCCAGCTTCCACCCAAAACACGTTAAAGAAGCCATCCCCTACGGACAAGCCCTCCATTTACATTGGATCTGCTCAGATGAGGAGGAATGCAGCAGACACCTACAAATGCAAAAGACTCTTTCTTAAGAATGGGATATGGCACTCGACTCATCGATCGACAGTTCTGATGCACCACGGTGAAAAACTTCACCAATCTCCTCAAAGACCAACACAGGACATGGCAGACAGAGTGCCCTTCATCGTCCAGTGCTTCCCTGGAGCGAGAAAACTATGACATCTTCTTCGGAGCCTTCAACATGTCATCAAGGCTTATCCCACGCCCCCACTACTTCTTTTCAATCAACATCGCAACCTCAAACAGACTATTGTTCGCAGCAAACTATCCAGCCTTCAGGAGAACAGTGACCACGACACCACACAACCCTCCCACAGCAACCTCTACAAGACATGCCAGATCATCGACATGGATACCACCATCACACATGAGAACACCATCCACCAGGTACACGGTTCATACACCTGTGACTCAGCCAACGTTGTCCACCTCATATGCCACGGGAAGTAATGTCCCGAGGCATGGTACATTGGGGAGACCATGCAGACAATACAACAACAAATGAATGAATACCATGCGACAATTACCAGGCAGGGGTGTTCCCCTCCAGTCGGGGAACACTTCAGCAGTCAAGTGTAGTCAGCCTCTGATCTTCGGGTAAGCATCTCCAAGGCAGCCTTCAAGACTCACAACAGCGCAGAATCGCCAAGCAGAAACTGATAGCCAAGTTCCGCACCCATGAGGACGGCCTCAATCGGGATCTTGGGTTCATGCCACACTATCTGTAACCCCCACCATTTGGCCTGGGCTTGCAAAATCCTATTAAGTGTTCTGGCTTGAGACAATTCACACCTCTTTAACCTGTGATTATCCCCCTCTTCCACTCGCATTGTCTGTACTTGTAAAGAATGATTGCCTGCAAAGACTCGCATTCCAATCTTTGTCTTGCAATTGTGTCTTTGTCTATATATGCTCTGTTTGTGAAACAAATCCTACACTCACCTGATGAAGGAACAATGCTCCGAAAGCTCATGATTTCAAATAGCCCCCCTGTTGGACTTTAACCTGGTGTTGTGAGACTTCTTATTTTGAAGGTTATCTTCTAACAGCTTACTTATTAAAGGAATTCAGACAGCTCAAGTCCCTGTCATGTGACTAAAGGAGCCCCTTAGTTGAACCCCATTGTGTTTGGGAGCAAGAAATGGTTGGGCCATGAACACCACTGTGGGAGATTAAGAGTCACAAGTAACTGCATTTCTCTAGAGCTGGCTGAAATGAATACACTCTCCAGTGCTGGAATTCTGCCTTAGAAATGCAAAGGGGTTGATGTATTTCCCTGAGCCTTGATTGTCAGCAGCCATAGAGAGCATTGACATCTCCTGACAAATAGTGAGTTCCTGATGGCTTGAATTTCCTCTGCTCTGCATCATGGAAAGCGTTGTCCATTAAAGAGAAATAATAATTTTTACAGAGTAATCTGGCTATGTAGATATGTATTTATTCCCCGTCCCATCTCAACCCAGAGTTAATGATTTTTGAACAACTCCACTGAATCTTCTCTTATGCTTCTCTGCTCATCGAAGAGCTACCATCTGTCATGTAAGCCATTTTGCAAACAGTAATATCCCACAAACAGCAATGAGCTAGTTGGCCAATCAATCTGTTCTTGGTGGTGCCAACTGAAGCCAGACCATAAGGACAAACTCCGTATTTGTTTGTCAATTGATATTGTGGATGTTTAATGCTCCCCATCAATAAGACTTTAAGGCCTTGGTTTAGAATTTCATTGAAAGGATGTCGTGCCTGATTATGTCAACCCTTCCGCAGTAGCTGATGTTGAATTTTGCCTGATAATGCCTCTGAGAATAGCCTTTGGAAATGTTACTGCATTAGATGTGCCAAATTAATGCAAGTTGTTGTGGCATCGCGTCAGGAGGCAGTCTAGATTTGGCACTCAAGCAGTTTTGAACTTGTAACCTTCTGAGTACTGGGCATAGGCGTTGGCTGATCTGCCAGTTGGAGGACTCAGGAACACATCTTGGGAGACTGAGAGAGCATGTGGGTTTAGTTGTCATGACTAAAGAAAATCTTAATTAGCTACTCTGGCCTATATGTGTCGCTGTTTGATCACCTCCACAGATACGGAATCACTGTGTGACAGATTAGGTGTGTGTTAATACAGGTTGAGTTTTACAAATGGAAAAACACAGTTCTTCATTTGGAGGTGCCACATATTGATCCATTTATAGTTTGGCTGAGACAGGGGTATAGGAGCACAGGAACATAGGAATTAGGAGTGAGAGTAGGCAATTCAGCCCTTTGAATCTGCTATGCCATTCTATATGATCATGACTGATCTCCACTTCCCTGCCTTTTCCTCATAGCTCTTTATGCCACTTTTGATCAAATATTTATCTCTCTCTTTCTTGAGTCCATTGATTCTGCATCCACTGCACTCTGGGGCAGTGAGTTCCATAGACTCACAACCCTCTGTGAGAAATAGCTTCTCTTCATCTCTGTCTTGAAGCTCCCACCTCTTACTCTACAGCTGTGACCTCTTGTCCTAGACTGTTCTAGAAGGTGGAATATTCAGTTAACAGTTACTTTATCAATCCTGTTGAGTATTTTATATATCTCAATCAAATCCCCCCTCATTCTTCTGTACTCCAGCGAGTACAAGCCCAAGCTACTCAACAGCTCCTCGTATGATTGCCTTCAAACTTGGAATCAATCTAGTGGACCTCTAGTGAGTATAGTAGGATGATGTTGTACAGTTAGTCAACCTTTGTAACTCTGGGCTACAATCCAATGTACCTGCCCTACACTGAGGCACCTGTATGTATTTGCAGAAACCAACCTCTAGTTTTTCTATTCTTTCTTGGAATGCACGCATTGCTGGTAATAAGACTGATGTTTGTTGCCCTTGAAATGAATGGTCTGCTAGGCCATTCCAGAAGGAAGCTAAATGAGTCAACCACATTTTTAAATGTTGATGTATGGAGTGCAGGCATCGTTAACTGGGCCAGCATTTATTGCCCCAAGTGGCCCTTCAGAAGGTGGTGGTGAGTGGCCTTCTTGAACAGCTGCAGTCCCTGAAATGTAGGTACTGCTGCGGTGTTAGGGAGGGGTTTAGGATTTTAACCCAGCGACAGTGAAGAAAGAGTGATATATTTCCAAGTGAGGATGCTGAGTAAGTTGGAGGGGAACATCCAGATGGTGGCATTCCCATGTGTCTGCTGTCCTTGTCCTTCTAGGTGGTAGTAATTGTGGTTTTGGAAGGTGCTGCCTAAGGAGTCTTGGTGAGTTCCTGAAGTGCATCTTGTAGATAGTACACGCGGCTGCCACTGTGCATCGGTGAAGGAGGGAGTCAACGTTTGTCGAAGATGTACCAACCAAATAGATTGTATGGTGTCAAGCATTTCAAGAGTTTTGGAGCTGCACTCATCTGGGCAAGTGCAGTTGGATATCTGGAGTCACATGTAGGCCAGACTAGGTAGGATGGTGGATTTCATCCCCCAAAGGGTAATAGTGAGGCCGATGGACAGCAGTCAGTGATAGGTATGGAGACAAACTTTCAATTCCAGGTCTATTTACTAAATGTGTTTGTTTTATTGACTGAATTTAAATTCAACCAGTTGCCATGGTGGGATGTGAGTCCATGTCCCCAACTCATCTGCTTGGGTCTCTAGATTACCAATCCCAATGAGATTAATACAAGGCCATTATCTTCTTTATGTAATCTGAAGCATAGATGCCTACTTAAATATAGGCTGGAATCCTCCAACCCTTCACGCCCTGCTGTGCTGCCAGTGAGAACAGAGAATTTGACACTGAGCCAGATCTCCATTCACAGCAGCGGGACTGGAGAATCCCAGCTGTGGGCGAGGCCACAGAATTCCAGCACGTGTGTTTCTCATATCATTTTTCCTACGGCTGTTTTTGAAAGCTTGCTAGATTTGATTGTGCCTGACACCATAAAGGGAACAGATCCACCAGCGTGAAGGAATTTAGTTATAGACCACAGGGGCTGAGATTGTTTCTCTTCAGGTCAAAGAAAGTTAAGGAGACATTTGCTAGAGATGTTTAAAAGTATAAGGGGATTTGGTTGAGCAAATAATGATCAACTTTATCCATCTGCAGGAGGGTCGGTAACCACAGAATCATAGAATCATCCAGCACAGAAGAGGCCCTTCGGCCCATTGGCTCAACAGTGACACGCTAAAAACGCCTGACCTCCCACCTAATCCCATCTGTCAGCACTTGGCCCACAGCCCTGAATGTTACAGTGTGCCAAGTGTTCATCCAGATACTTTTTAAAGGAGGTGAGGCAACCTGCCCCTACCACCTTTCCAAGCAGCTCATTCCAGACCATCACCACACTCTGTGGCTGCGTGGGTTTCCTCCAGGTGCTCCAGTTTCCTCCCACGGGCCAAAGATGTGTGGGTTTGGTTGATTGGCCATGCTAAATTGACACTGGTGTCAGGGGATTGGAGGGTAAATATGTGGGGCAATGGGAATAGGGCCTGGGTAGGATTGTGATCGGTGCAGACTTTGATGGGCCGAATGGCCTCCTTCTGCACTGTTGGGATTCTATGATTACTATAATGATCCAGCATCGCCCAAGAGAATGAGGATGATAGTATGGAATTCAGGCAGAGGGACTGTGAGTTTCCTGAACAAACTGATATAGGGAAGGATAAGGTATTGGAGGTGTTGGCAGCCTTAAAAGTAAATAAATCTCCAGGTCCAGATGAATTGTGTCCTAAACTGCTGTGGGAGGCAATGGAGGAGATTGCAGGGGCTCTGACCCAAATGTTCAATTCCTTGGGAGAGGAATCCAATCCTTTATCCCCCAACCCACTCACACCGGATCTTCTCCAGTCATTATTTTCCTTGTTA
This sequence comes from Carcharhinus amblyrhynchos, assembly GCF_965287045.1. Taxonomy (NCBI): domain Eukaryota; kingdom Metazoa; phylum Chordata; class Chondrichthyes; order Carcharhiniformes; family Carcharhinidae; genus Carcharhinus; species Carcharhinus amblyrhynchos. The sequence continues at coordinate 43,812,372 of NC_137340.1, forward strand.
CTCAGGGAAATGCTGGGGGCGAGTCTCCCAAAAGTGCTGAATTGGTGAGAAAGCTGGTCTAGGTCACGACTGTTTTATCAGTGAAACTTTAGACCTGTATCTCCCCACTCTGAGCACTGCAGAGGTCCCACCTGTAAATCTCATTAAAAACCCAGGGAGGTGGGATCTATTCACGCTGGAATCTGATAGTTCTGGAGCTCTGTCCGTGCACATTGGCTTCGATCTGTCAGTCTACCCATTTGCTGGCCAGCCCAAATCCCCGCAATGCTGCGCCTCCAGCCCCCATAACCCAATCGCAGACCCCACAATTCCTGGGCCAGCCCCAATGCCCCGTCCCAGACCGCCCCAATGTCCAGACCCTCCACCATCTCCCCCCTCACCCCCACCCTGCAGGAGGCAGGTCCCTCCCTCTCCCCAGCACACCCTCCTAACCTGCCCTGATTGCTGGCCTCCCTCCAGCACAGACCGATCCCCCTGCAGCACTTACCTGTCTTCCTGTCAGTTTCCAGCGCAGTCCTGACTGCGCCCGTTCTCCGGCATTGGGAACGTATGCGCGAATCCGGCAAAATGCACCTTACGCAAACGCACATCTCCCGACCCAACCCACCAGAAAATATGTGGGTCACAATGGGAGAATCGCCCCCACAATGTCCAAGTGCATTCAACAGATATTATGCCCTCAGGCTGCCCATTACGTGGTACAGATATCGAGAGTATTTATTCAGCATTAACAAAAAATTTCTTTATTTTTAATATTTACCATCCTCGCTTGGTTACTGCCATGTCTGGATCACCCAGAGTTCAAAATCAGAGTGTGTTCTGAGCAGCACTAAGCTTTCGTAACTATTCCGCAACACTCTCAATAAGGGAATCATTTTTTTGTTGTGTGTATGGTCCGTCGCAAATCCTGATACCTACTCTGAAATGATATTGGTTTGTTATGCAAAGTGAAAGCAAATGATTATATCTGCGGCCCAGAGCAATTACTGCCATTATGGAGCCTCTGCAACATGTGGTTACATTTACTTCTCAGTGTTAGCACCTCACCCTCCCAACCAAAGGTTCGGGACCTCCTTGCACACCATTCAGTATGGCTCCAGAGCCGTTTTCTCTTCCTGTAGATACCTGCACTAATGATGGTGGCCCAGTGGCTAGAACTGCTGTCTCACAATGAGAGGGACCCAGATTTCGATTCCTAGCCTTGGGTGACTGTCTGTGTGGAGTTTGCACGTTCTCCCCACATCTGCGTGGATTTCCTCTGGGTGCTCTGGTTTCCTCCCACAGTCCAAAAGTGTGCTGGTTAGATTGACTGGCCAGGCTAGATTGCCCCCTAGTGTCAGGAGGACTAGCTAGAGTAAATATGCGTGGTTACAGGAATAGGGCCTGGGTGGCATTGTGATCAGTACAGACTCGATGGGTTGAATGGCATCCTTCAGCACTGTCAGGATTCAATGACATTTCCCTCAACATTAGCAAGACCCTGTGTGGGGTCCATGATTATGCTGGCTGCTTTTCCAAGGCAGCGGGGAGTGTAGACAGAGTCAATGGATGGGAGGCTGGTTTGCATGATGGACTGGGCTACATTCATGACCCGTTGTGTTTTCTTGCGGTCTTGGGCAGAGCAGGAGCCACACCAACCAGAAAGAATGCTTTCTATGGTGCACCTGTAAAAGTTGGCGAGAATCCTAACAACAATGAAGGAAAGTTAAAATCCACAATCAGCTGAGTGCAACAAGCAGTGATAAATGCACAGGGAACGGATATAGGAGAATGGATCCACATGGGGGTTCTGAATCAACCAGTTTGCCACTTCAGTTGTTAAAATAACTGCAACGAAAGAAGGAGAAAATTGGAGGAAAAGTCAAAGATACTCTCACTTATGAAAATTATCTTTCAGTTTTGTATGTGGTTAGAACTGATGGGGTAAAATCACTCAAGGTTTAATTGTATTGAACACCAGTACACAATATAGTTTAAGGAACCTTTTATGTGCAGCCAGCGAGAGAAAACACTGGTTTCTGTCAAATTGAGGAGAGTAAGACAAATCTGATTTAATTCGGTATTCATTTTGAGATTTCCCTATGATACAAAGAACTTGTGTTTATATCATGGGCCCAGAATTCACGTTTGAATTTGCTCTTTGCTCAGTTAGGTGAATGCAGCAGCCAATTTTTGCACAGCAAGACCTCACAATGGTGTGCAAAGGATGAACATTGACTTGGACACCGGAGAGGGGGTGGGGGGGGTGGGGGGAACTTGCCCGCTGTTCTACATTGATGTGACCTGGTTTGCCCCCGGTATTCCTCCAGTCTACCTTGTTGCTTAGTTTCTGCATCTGCTACACATCTTCCAGCTCATGCAGAAAGCTCATCTAAGGTGTACACTGGCTCCAGGGCTTGCTGGCACAGAATTGTACACAGACATCACTCTGATTTCCTGACCTGCATCAGTAGAATTGAATTTTGCCGCTTGTTGCCGTAGGCATGTATAAGGAGCAGCTACAGACTCATTGTTGTGTTGTTTTGTCTATCAGGACATGATTGATTCATACCGTGTGTACACTGGTTTTGATTGGTGAACTGTAAGGGGTTCTTTAGCTTTATCAAAGCCTGCATTATTTTATATATTGTGCAAATGTTCCCACCCAAAGAAAGGACTCATTTTGCCATCGAGTTGGCAGAATCAAATCCCATTGTTGTGCATTCCAGCTGCTTCTCCTCTCTTGATGGGATTGGAATAAGGTTGTTATACATGCCAAAATATGCCATGGGTCGTACGGTGGCACAGTGGTTAGCACTGCTGCCTCATAGCTCCAGGGACCTGGGTTCGAATCCTGGCTTGGGTCACGGGGAGTCTGCACGCTCTCCCCGTATCTGTGTGGGCTTCTTCCGGGTGTTCCGGTTTCCTCCCACAGTCCAAAGATGTGCAGGTTGGGTTGACTGGCCATGCTAAATTGCCCCTTAGTGTTAGAGGGACTAGCTAGGGTAAAGGAATGGAGTTATGGGGATAGGGCCTGAGTGGGATTGTGGTTGGTGCAGAAACGATGGGCTGAATGGCCTCTTTCTGCACTGTAGGATTCTATGATTCTTAAATAGAAATCTAGTGGCTACATTGCGAGTAGAACTATACTGGAACTGTGGAGGGAAAAATGGCAGATTGGGCAGCAAATCAGTGTGAGACACTGTCTGCTGTCACAAACTATCCACCCTGCATACTTCTGGTGAGCATATGGCGTGCCAGAGCAAGTACCCTGACAATCAGATTATGCAGGCACAGCACAAACGGCTGGAAATGTAAAGGGATGCTGTTTCATAAGCTCTGGACTTCCCGAGTGCTGGAACCAGTGTTGCTTCAGAGCTGAATTCTACAGCCAGTAGAATGCTGATAGATGAGCAGTAGACAGCGGCACTGAGAGAGCAGCACTAAAGCAACAAGCTAAAGTTCTGGGTCAGATTTGATTTTATCTGGAAAAATGCCATTGTTAGAATGTTGGAATCCCTACAGTGCAGAAGGAAGACATTCAGCCCGTCGAAGATTCTTTCTGGTTGTATCACAGCTTGGTATGACTCCTGCTCTGCCCAAGACCGCAAGGAACTACAAGAGGTTGTGAATGTAGCCCAATCCATCACCCAAACCAGCCTCCCATCCATTGACTCTGTCTACACTTCCCCCTGCCTCGGCAAAGCAGCCAGCATAATTAAGGACTCCATGTACCCAGACATTCTCTCTTCCACCTTCTTCCATCAGAAAAAAGATACAAAAGGCTGAGGTCACGTACCAACCGACTCAAGAACAGCTTTTTCCCTGCTGCTGTCAGACTTTTGAATGGACCTACCTTGCATTAAGTTGATTTTTCTCTACACCCTATCTATGAATGTAACACTACATTCTTGTTTCCTTCTCTATGGTTGGTATACTTTGTCTGTATAGCGCACAAGAAACAATACTTTTCACTGTATGTTAATACATGTGAGAATAAATCATGCACCCACAACAATCTTACCCAGGTACCTCGTAACTCCACGCATTTACTCTGCTAGTCATTCTGACACTAACGGGCAATTTAGCATGGCCACTCCTCCTAGCCTGCACACCTTTGGAGTGCGGGAGGAAACTGGAGCACCCAGAGGAAACCCAGCAGAGGAGAAATCCACGCAGACAGTTCCCCAAGGCTGGAATTGAACCTGGGCCTCTGGCACTGTGACGTAGTGGTGTGAGCCATCGTGCTTTGTTGGCATAGGATCAGTCGAAGTCTCCCCATAATGTATTCCAAGGTAAAAGGTAGGTCATGTCACTGCTGTGGTGCAGAGTTGAAGCTTCACCCTTTCCTATGTCCTGGGCTTAATGTACTCATGGTGATGCTAAGTGACAGTATTTCATTATTGAATTACAAGTGTGATTTTTCCTGAACGTACCTTCTGGATTTTTGTTGTGCTTACACTGAGAACATCAGTGACGGGTTATTATTGCTTTATTTTGTTATTGCTTTTATCAAAACAGATTGACTTTTATCCTTTGTGTTGCTGATATTATTAAAGTTTTTAGAATGTAATAATTGATGGCTGGGTAGTTCTTGCCACCATTCTGTTCAATAAATTTAGCCTGTCGTAGATCACACTAAAACATCCATTGTGACATTTACCTATTAAAATTTTAATTTGATATTTTTACTATCATGGGAGTGCCATGACCCTTAACACTATCAGAGCCACTTCTGAATTTAAAGGACTTGACTTCCATGAAGACAATGACACTGGAGAAACCATCTTTTGTCGATTGCTTTATTTTGGGATCTGAGGCATGATGCAAATGTTTCTGAACACTTGTAGTTCCTGGAAAAGTATGATCTATTGTCTCCTAAACTGAAATAAATTGGCTTTGAAACATAGAACCAGTACATTGCAAAAAGAGGTCACTCGGCCCATTGAGTCTGCACCAACTCTCCAAAAGAGCATCCCACCCAGACCCTCCCCTCCACTTAATCTCTGCAGCCCTGAACATTGGCTAACCTACCTATCTTTGGGCACTAAGGGACAATTTAGCATGGCCAATCCTTCTAACCTACACATCTTTGGACTATGGGAGGAAACCAGAGCACCCGGAGGGAACCCACGAAGAGATGGGGAGAATATGGAAACTCCACAAAGTCAGTCACCCAAGGCTGGAATTGAACTTGGGTCGCTGGTGCTGTGAGGCAGCAGTGCTAACCATAGTGCCGTCATGCTGCCCACTGAACATCCCCTAAGGTAGCCCCCTTCGCACAGGTACTTTTCCAATCTTGAGTCTTCAAACTAACCCAACTGTTCTCTTGGTGCGTTCCTTCATATTTTTAAACTTTCAGTGCTGGCACTTTTAATAGTTGTTAAACACAATCGTTCTCTGATATTGTTGGAACCATATTCTCCAGCCACTTCCAAATGTGCTTACACGTACTGGCAGTAGGATAAAGGATTTACTCAGCAGCAAAGGGGCACATTTAAACCAAATTATAGAACGATCTATTTGTCATCTTCTTATTAAAAAAGGGACAGTCTAGCATTCACAGGATATTGTGCCGAATAATGAATAGTCACAAATGAATTACAAGAGTGCAAGATGCAATTGAGGGGACCTGTAGCCATCAAGTGGTTTATGAATTTTCTTTTCTCTAAATCTTAGATTTTAAATCACTCCTCACTATTTTATCATCGGGCATTTCTTTTCTCCTTTTTCTCCTGAAGGCCGGACTTATTTACGTTTTTCCTTCAGGGAAGTGTCCATTCTCCATGAGTCTGTGCATGTTGACAAGCTGTTTGACTAGGGAAGCAATGGGGGTGGGGAGGAGGGCGGGGGAATGGAGCGGGGGAGGGGAGGCTGGTTGGGGGGAAGGATTGCAGGGGGGTAAACGACCACTGAGGAAAGGAAATGTATCCAACTTCTCGGACTACATTTAAAACATGTTTTTCCACTGAGTTGAAGCACAGACTGAGGGTTCCTTCAGCCACGAATTTGAATTAAAATCCTGAAATGTGGGGCGGTGATGGCCTAGTGGTATTATCACTAGACTGTTAATCCAGAAACTCAGCTCATGTTCTGGGGACCCCAGTTCGAATCTTGCCACGGCTGATGGCGGAATTTGAATTCAACAAACAAAATTATCTGAAATTAAGAATCTACTGATGACCATGAAATCATTGTCAATTTGTCGGAAAAACCCATCTAGTTCACTAATGTCCTTCAGGGAAGGAAATCTGCTGTCCTTACCTGGTCTGGCCTACATGTGACTCCAGAGCTACAGCAATGTGGTTGACTTTCAACTGCCCTCTGGCAGCTAGGGATGGGCAATAAATGCTGGCCTGCCAGCGAAGCCCATGTCCCACAAATGAATTGAAAAAATGTGCTTAGCAGGGTTGTAGGACTGAATGCGAATTTGAGATTTATCTAACAGTGGTCTAATAAAAAAAGTTTTCTACAGAAAGTACAAAGTTGCAATGAACGAAGGCTGGCCCTTTAGACTTACTTGAAAAGTAGCATTGGTTTAGTTTTAGCATATTTATTAATGTCACAAGGAGGCATACATTAACACTGCAATGAAGTTACTGTGTAAAAGCCCTAGTCACCATACTCCGGCACCTGCTCGGGTACACTTAAGGAGAAGTTAGCATGGCCAATGCATCTAACCAGCATGTCTTTGAGTTGGAAGATTGTGTGTTCAAGCCTCCAAGCCTCCCTCCAGGAATTAAGGGTATAATCGAGGCTGACTCCCTATCTGCAGTGTTCTTTGGATGAAGTATTCAGCTGAGGATATCACATCTCCTCTCGGGCAAATGTAAAAGATCCATGGTACTAGGCGGCAAAGAGCAGGGGAGTTTTCTTCGACATCCAAACAAACCCCTTGACCAGAATTCTCCGGCCGTTCTTGTTCCACTGCCGATGCAGGCGAGGACAGAGAATTTGGCGCTCAGACAAATCTCCGTTCACTGCAGCTGACATCCCACTGGTGTGAACGGCCGGAGAATCCCACCCCTTAACTCCCCACCAGCAACAACACCCATGTAGATTCACTCATCGTTTACCTCACTGCTGTTTGTGGGGGCTTGCTATGAATTAGCTGTCACATTCCTGACGTTATCACAGTGTCTACATTTTTAAAAATGCTTCATTAGTTGTGAATTTTGTTATTATTTTTCTCTTTCCCGGGATGTGGGAGTCACTGGCAAGGCCAGCATTTGCTGCCCATCTCTAATTTTCTCTGAACTGAGTGTCCTGTTAGGCCATTTCAGAGGGCAGTACCATATTGCGATAGGACTGGAGTCACATGGAAGCCACACCGAGTAAGGGTGGCTGATTTCCTTCCCAAAAGGACATCGGTCAACCAGGTGGGTTTGTCTGACAACCGACAATGGTTTCATGGTTACCACTACTGAACTAGCTTTATATTCCAAATTATATTAATTTAAATTCCATCAGTACCAATGGTGGGATTTGAATCCATGTCCCCAGATCATTAGCCTGGGCCTCTGCATTTCTAGCTTAGCAATGATAACACTACTCCACCACCTACCCCTAAATGCTTTTGAATGTTGAGAAAGGCCCTTTGTAGAGGTAAGTTCATTCTTTCTTCCTTTATGCTGTTCCAGAGAGCAGAAAGTCATTGTTAGAAAAAAAACTGCAGTCTTTCAGATGTGGCCGCGAGCCGAGCTTAAAAAGTGTCAAGGGAAAAGCTATTAAAGTCAATGAAAGGAGACTGCGTTTCATTCCTGAAGGTTCTGAGTAACAGATTTCTCCTGGTTATAAAATTTTGCTTGGGTAGGCTGCCAAAGAGGGTAGCAGCGCTCCCTCTGCCTTATGAGAGGTGACAAGTTAAGTGGGATCCTTCTCAATGACCCTGCTGCTTTGTGAAACTGCCAGAGGTAGAGTGATAGGTACTTCATTACTTTGCAATGCATTAAATCCACCCCATAAGACTGGCTCATATTTTAGCTACTTGTCTCATATTTTGGCATCTTCCGTGCCACATTTGACCAACTCAAGGTTGAAAGGTACATTGATAGATAGAATGGTGTGCATTTCTTTTAACGGTAAGTACGTGTCCTCGAGCACTGCAGCTGTCTGATGGACTCAGATTGCTTTGACCCTTGTTCAGCTCGCCCGCTGATGAATGAAGAGAGATGGCCTTGTTGTGTGTTCTGCACACCTTTAATATAGGAGAAGCAATCATTTTTTTGAAACTGAAGAAATTGATGATATAATTATGTCAATCACTTCAGGGTCAATCGAAGGCCACTTCAATCTAACTTCTTGTTTCACGGGCTCCAACCGACCACAGTTTTTCAGTTTTGTTTCGTTTTCCGCTGTGGAGTCATGCTTAGGGCTTCATGTCTCTTGCATTCTTTCTCCAACCTGGGTATGGATAGAGTGAGGGGAGAGCCGCTGTTCCCCTTGGCTGAAGGGTCAATCATGAGAGGAAATAGTCTCAGGGTAAGGGACAGAAGATTCAGGGGGGATTTTAGAAAAAAATTTCTCACTCAGAGGGTGGTGGGAATCTGGAATGCGCTGCCTGGGAAGGTCGTCGAGGTTGGAACCTTACAACCTTTAAATAATATTTGGATGAGCACTTGAAGTATCATAATATTCAAGGATATGGGACATGTTGAGAGGCTTAGCTTATGAGGAGAGACTGAGTAGACTGGGTCTATACTCATTGAAATTCAGAAGCTTGAGGGAAAATCTTATGGAAACATATGAGATTCTGAAGGGAATAGTAAGATAGAAGCAGGAAGGTTGTTTCCACTGGCGGGTGAAACTAGAACTAAGAGGCATGGCCTCAAAATAAGGGGAAGCAGATTTAGGACTGAGTTGAGGAGGAACTTCTTCACACTGTGAATCTGTGGAATTCCCTGCCCAGTGAAGCAGTTGAGGCTGCCTCATAGAAACATAGACATAGAAACATAGAACAATACAGCACAGTACAGGCCCTTCAGCCCTCAATGTTGTGCCAAGTTACGTCCAAACCCAAGATCAAGCTATCCCACTCCCTATCATTCTGGTGTGCTCCATGTGCCTATCCAATAACCGCTTGAAAGTTCCTAAAGTGTCCAACTCCACTATTACAGCAGGTAGCGCGTTCCACACCCCAACCACTCTCTGAATGAAGAATCTATCTCGGACATCTCTCCTATATGTTCCACCATGAACCTTATAGTTATGCCCCCTAGTAACAGCTACATCCACCTGAGGAAATAGTCTCTGCACGTCCACCCTATCTATCCCCCTCATCATCTTATAAACCTCTATTAAGTCGCCTCTTATCCTCCTCCACTCTAAAGAGAAAAGCCCCAGCTCCCTCAACCTTTTCTCATAAGGCCTACCCTCCAAACCAGGCAGCATCCTGGTAAATCTCTTCTGCACTCTCTCCAATGCTTCCACATCCTTCTTATAGTGAGGTGACCAGAACTGAACACAATATTCCAAATGTAGTTTCACCAATGTTCGGTATAGTTGCAGCATAACCCCACGGCTCTTAAACTCAAACCCCTTGTTAATAAACACTAACACACTATAAGCCTTCTTCACGGCTCTCTCCCGTTGAGTTGCAATCTTCATAGATCTGTGGAGATGAACCCCAAGATCTCTCTTTCCTCCACATTCTTCAAACCCTTGTCATTGACCCTGTAATCTGCATTCATGTTTGTCCAAAATGAATCACCTCACACTTATCAGGGTTAAACTCTATCTGCCACTTTTTGCCCAACTCTGTATCCTATCAGTGTCTCTTTGCAGCCTGCAAGAGCCCTCCATCTCATCCACTGCTCCACCAATCTTGGTGTAATCGGCAAATTTACTAACCCACCCTTCAGCTCCCTCTTCCAAGTCATTGATAAAAATCACAAATAGCAGAGGACCCAGCACTGACCTCTGTGGTACACTGCTGGTATCTGGCCTCCAGTCTGAAAATTTTCCTTCCACCACCACCCTCTGCCTTCTATGCGACAGCCAGTTACTTATCCACTCAGCCAATTTTCCTTCTATCCCACACCTCCTTACCTTCTTCATGAGCCTACCATGGAGAACCTTATCAAACGCCTTACTAAAATCCATGTGTATGACATCAACTGCTCTACCTTCGTAGACACGCTTAGTTACCTCCTCAAAGAATTTAATCAAATTTGTGAGGCAGGCTTACCTCTCACGAAACTGTGCTGACTATCCCAGATTAAACTGCATCTTTCTAAATGGTCATAAATCCTATCTCTGTTGTGGTCTTGGACAGAGCAGGAGCCATACCAAGCTGTGATACAACCAGAAAGAGTGCTTTCTATGGCGCATCTGTAAAAGTTGGTGTGAGTCATAGCGGGCATGACAAATTTCTTTGGCCTCCTGAGAAAGTAAAGGTATTGATAGGCTTTTTAACTATAGTGTCAGTGTGGAGGAACCAGGCCAGCTTGTGGTGATCTGGACACCTAAAAGCTCTCGACCATTTCCACTTTATCCCTATTGATTTTGTCAGGGGTATGTCCTCCACTACACTTCGTTAAGTCAATGACTGTCTCCTTTGTTTTGCTGACATTGAGGGAGAGATTATTGCCGTCGTACCAGTTCACCAGATTCTCTATCTCTTTTCTGTACTCTGTCTCTCAATGTTTGAGATCTGAGCCATTACAGTGGTGTCATCAGCAAATGTGAAACTCGAGTTGGAGAGGAATTTGGCCACACAGTCATGGGTATATAAGGAGTATTGTAAGGGCCTGAGAACACAGCATTGTGGAGCACCAGTGTTGAGGATGACTGGGGAGGAGGTGTTGTTTGCTGATTGCAGTCTGTGGGTTAGGAAGTTGAGGATTCAGTCACAGAGGGAGGAGCTGAGCCCCAGGCCATGGAGTTTGGAGATGAGTTTTGTAGGAATAATGCTGTTGAAGGCTGAGCTGTAGTCGATAAATAGGAGTCTGACATATGTCTTTGTTATCTAGTTGTTCCGGGATTGAATGCAGGGCCAGGGAGATGGCATCTGCTGTGGACCTGTTGCAGTGATAGGCGAACTGTAGTGGATCCAGGCAGTCTGGGAGCCAGAATTGATTCATGCCATGACTAACCTTTGGAAGCACTTCATAATAATGGATGCCAAAGCCACCAGGCAATAGTCATTAAGGCATGTTGCCTGGCTTTCTCTAGTACAGGGATGATGGTCGTCTTCTTGAAGCAGATAGGGACCTCAGATTGGTGTAAAGAGAGGTTAAAGATGTTAGTGAATGCCCCCCCCAGCTGGTCTGCACAAGATCTGAGCGCACACGCGGCTACCCCATCCAGGCCAGTCACTTTCTGTGAGTTGACTTTCGACAGTATTGATTTGACATCTGTGATGGTGACCTCGGATATGGGTTCAGCCATGGCTTCCAGGATGGAGGGTGTGCTCTCACTGACCCTTTGTTCAAAACGGGCATAGAATGTGTTGAGTTCATCTGGGAGGATTGTATCGGAGCAGGCGATTTTACATGCCTTCATCTTGAAGCCTGTTATGTCTTGCAGACCTTGCCATTGTTGGCAGGGCTCCGTGTGGCTAGCCTGGGATTCTAGCTTGGTCCGGTACTGTCTTTGTGCATCTTTGATGTATCTCTATAGATCATGTCTCGATTCCTTGTATATGTTAGCGTTGCCTGACTTGAATGCCTCAGACCTGGACTTCAGCAAGCAGTGGCTATCCCTGTTCATCCATGGTTTCTGGTTGGAAAACATGCAGATTTGCTTCTTTGGCACACAGTCTTCTACACACTTGCTAATGAAGTCAGTTACTGTAGTGGCGTACTCGTTCAGGCTGGTTGCAGAGTTTTTAAATACTGGTCAGTCCACTAGCTCAAAGCAGTCCCGTAGGAGATCATCCCATTCCTCAGACCAAACATTGCACAACTCTCTTTGATGGATTCGCCTGCTTCAAGTTTTGCTCGTAAGCTGGGAGCAGGAGCACAGCCTTGTGGCCTGATTTGCCAAAGTGTGGGCAGGCAATAGTATTTGTGTTGCTGTGGTCTAGGATGTTTGGGCCTCTGGTGGAACAGAGGCATATTGGTGGTATCTTGGTAGGACATTCTTGAGCTTGGCCTGATTGAAGTCCCCAGCCATGATGAACAAGGCCTCAGGATGTTTCCTCTCAAGGCTATTTGTGTATATTTCATCCAGCGCAGTCTTCACATCCACATGGGGTGGGATGCAAACTGCTTTCAGGGTAACAGAAGTGAACTACCACAGGAGGTAGTGGGGTGGCAATTTATCATCAGGTATTCTAGGTCTGGGGAGTAGCAACTTGCCAGTGTTGCTATGCCTACACATTGGGTTCAAATCTTTGAAACTGGGCAAAGGCTTTACAATGACAAAAGCCATTGCTGATTATGACTCAACAACTAGGGACTTCCTGGCATTCAGAATGACTGCAATTTCGTTATATCTGAAGATGCATTAACCACTCTGTGCTTACAGTGATCAAATCCCAAAGGAATTATAAAAAGGCCATTTGCATTTCCAGGGCCAGCTCCAACCAGTGGAGACTATTCCTCTGATAGGACAAAGGACCCTGTAATCTCTTCTCAAAATTACTAATGTTTGAATCATTAGCCTTCTCAAGAATCTAGATAAAGGAACATAACTCTTTGTCCAAAGCAAGGCGGAGAAGTGGGAGTCATGTCACACCCCCCCCCCCCTCCTCTACAAAGCATCAGAAACAGTTATCCTGCTTTATGGAGTTGCGAAGGCAGTCTTCCATCCTTCCTTAATCACACAGTGGCAGAAGCAAAACTCTGCCCAGGATCAAATTGACTGGCCCTCCACTGTGTCTAATGAAGAGCCTATAAGACTAATTCATCTTGCGGTCTTGGGCAGAGCAGGAACCATACCAAGCTACAATACAACCAGAAAGAATGCTTTCTACGGTGAAGCCATAAAAGTTGGTGAGAGCCATAGCTGACATGCCAAATTTCCTTAGTCTTCTGAGAAAGCGGAGGCGTTGATGGGCTTTCTTAACTATAGTGTTGGCTTGGGGGGACCAGGACAGGTTATTGGTAATCTGTACATCTAAAAACTTGAAGATCTCAACCCTTTCTACTTTATCCCTGTTGATGTAGACAGGGACATGTTCTCCTCTAAGGTGCCTGAAGTTGATGACAATCTCCTTTGTTATGTTGACTTTGAGGGAGAGATTATTGTCGCTGCTCTGCCCAAGATCACAAGAAACTACAAAAGATTGTGAATGTAGCAAACCAGCCTCCCATCCATTGACTCTGCCTACACTTCCAACTGCCTCAGCAAAGCAGCCAGCATAATTAAGGACCCCATGCACCCGGACGTTCTCTCTTTCACCTTCTTCCATCGGGAAAAAGACACAAAAACCTGAGGTCACGTACCAACCAACTCAAGAGCAGCTTCTTCCCTGCTGCCGTCAGACTTTTGAATTGACCTACCTCACGTTAAGTTGATCTTTCTCTATATCCTAGTTAGAAATGTAATACTACATTCTGCACCCTCTCCTTTCCTTCTCCTGTAAGTACAGTATGTGTTGCCTATATGGTGCTCAAGAAACAATATTTTTCACCGTATATAGTACATGTGACAACAATAAATCAAATCAAAACTCAAGATTAGTGACATAGTGGAAGTGAAGAAGGTTTTCTTGGATTGCAACAGGATCTTGATCAATTGAGCCAGTGGGCTGACGAATGGCAGATGGATTTTACTTTAGATAAAAGCAAGGTGATGCATTTTTGTAGATTGAACTAGGGCAGGACTTACTCAGTTAATGGCAAGGTGTTGGGGAGAGTTACAGAAGAAAGAGATCTAGGGATACAGGTTCATAGCTCCTTGAAAGTGGAGTCACAGGTGGACGGAGTGATGAAGACAGCATTCAGCATGCTTGGTTTCATTGGTCAGAACATTGAATACCAGAGTTGGGATGTCTTGTGGAAGTTGTACAAGATATTGGTAAGGCCACACTTTGGAATACTGTACACAGTTTTGGACATCCTTTTGTAGAAACGATATTATTAAACTAGAAAGAGTGCAGAAAAGATTTACTAGGATGCTATCGGGTTTGAGTTATAAGGAGAGGCTGAATAGATTGGAACTTTTTTCTCTTGAGCATAGAAGGCTGAGGGGTGATCTTATAGAGGTCTATAAAATAATGAGGGGCATAGATCAGCTAGATAGTAAATATATTTTCCAAAGATATGTGGGTTATGTGGATTGGCCATGCTAAATTGTCTCTAAGTGTCAGGGGGACTAGCTAAGGTAAATAATGGGGTTACAGGAATAGGACCTGGGTGAGATTGTGATCGTTGCGGACATGATGGGTCAAGTGGCCTCCTTCAGCACTTTAGGGTTTCTATGCTCCTTCTATGATCTTTTCCCAAAGGCAAGGCAGTCTTAAACTAGAGGGCATAGGTTTAAGGTGAGAGGGGAGAGATTGAAAAGGATCCAGAGGGGTAATTTTCTCATACAGAGAGTGGTGAGTGTTTGGAACGAGGTGCCAGAGGTAGTAGTAGAGCAGGTACAATTTTGTCTTTTAAAAAGTATTTAGACAGTTACATGGGTAAGATGGGCGTAGAAGGATATGGGCCAAATGTGGGCAATTAGGATTAGCTTAGGGGTTTAAAAAAAAGGGCAATGGACAAGTTGAGCCAAAGGGCCTGTTTCCATGCTGTAAATCTCTCAAATCATTGAAGATGCCAACTGTGACCATATTAGTTCACATGGTCTATGCACCCCAATATCTTGGGTTGTTCGTGGGGTCAGCTTTTATTGATTGCAGTGTATTCTGGAGGCAAAGGTGAGGAGCTGAAGGATTGTATAAAGGTCATTCATCCACGTCTTAAGGGTCTTTTTACTGAATTCAAATTTCACCATGATGGGATTCGAATCCAAGTCCCCATAACATTAGCTGAGTTTCTGGATTCATTGTCAAGCGATAATGCCACTAGGCCATTGCCTTCCTGATTTAGATGGAGAGTAATGTGTTTCAGTTTGTTGATGTATAGAACTATGATGAAAGGTAAATGATGGGGAGGGCACAGAAAAGTTATAAAGAGGTACATGCTGGTTAAGTGAATGGACAATGACATGGCAGATGGAGAAAATACTGTAGGGAATGCAGAATTATTCATTTTGATCATAAGATGGAGACATAACCAGTACAAGGTCTTCTCTCTCCTTCTATTAAGTTGGCTCCATTCACAGATACAAGCTTAAGTAACCAGACTGGCCACGGGATACAGTGGAACTTTGTCACTACTCTGTGTCCATCCGTCAATGAATGCTTAATTCTGTCACTTGCATGAGGTGGAAAGGGCTGTATACCCTCTGCTCTCTCACTCCGATAAACAATAAGCAAGGTGTATTCACATCACTTCAACATCAGCAGCAACACTGGAGATGGTTTCACATGTTCCTAATGACCAGTAGACATTAAAGCAGGTTGACAGTGAAGCCACACTTGTTTTTTGCTGAGATTTATCAACCTGGCAGTGAAAGAATAGCAAGGATTGGAGGTTTATATTCTCCGTTTTCAAAAGTGAGCATCAGAAGGTTTATCATTGTGTCACTGCTACTCTCCAGGGAAAAAAAATTTCAGGGGAGTCATTACGATCCCATTGGCGAGTATTGCTTTGAGAATATAAAATCTTGTGAGCTTCACTCTATTATAAGAATTCCTCCTGAGTGTGCATTTTCGTTGCCTGGGGGCAATGCTTCATCAAGTTGGCCATTGTTTTTTTTTAAATGGGCTACACATTCTTTCAGGGAAAGAACTTTTTCTTCCCCCATGTATAAAATGCAAAGTCAACCAATCAATTCAATCAATTCTGCCAGTTTGAGGAAGTTCAGGATGGCACGGTAGCACAGTACTTAGCTCTGCTGTCTCATAGTGCCAGGGATCCGGGTTCAATTGTGGCCTCAGGTGACTGTCTGTGTGGAATTTACATGTTCTCCCTGTGTCTGTGTGGGGTTCCTCCGGGTGCTCTGGTTTCCTCCCACAGTTCGAAAATATGCAGCTTAGGTGGATTGGCTATGCTAAATTGCCCCTTAATGTCCAAAGATGTGTAGGTTTTGGGGATTAGCTGGGTAAATGGTTGCACTTCGTTGCAGTGTTAATGCAAGCCTACTTGCAACACTAATGAATAAACTTTAAAAACTTAAACGAGAAGAGTTATGGGAATAAGGTCTAGATATGATGCTCTGTGAAGAGAGTTGGTGCAGGCTGAATGGGCCGAATGGCCTCCTTCTGCACTGTAAGGATTCTATGAAGAACATTACACTGTGTCTGCAATATATTTGTATTCACCACAGTAACATGTTTTTAGATTTTTGAGGGTGATATAACGTTGCATGTGTTGGGGTAAGTGTCCAAAGATGTGCAGGTTAGGTGGATTAGTCATGCGAAATTGCCCCTTAGTGTTACCAAAGTTAGATGGATTAGCCACAGTAAAGTGTGGAGTTACAGGGATAGGGCAAGGGGGTGGACCTAGATAAGATGCCCTGTCACAGAGTCAGTACAGACTTGATGGGCCGAATGTTTTCTTCCACACTGTAGGGATTTGATGATGCTACGTCCCAAAGTTAAGTCCTCTGTTGCCCTTAATTTTTTCTCCTTGGATTACTGGAGTGCATTGATTTCCTTGTGGGAGTGCTTAATGTACAGTGGTCACCCAGAACTGGGACCACCCCGATCTATAAGGCTGAGAAACTCTCACTGTTTAATTTCTGAGCATTGCTATTGCCCTGAAATAGCTTCAATTTAAAACCACCGAGGAGAGAAACACTCATGACATTTGTCAAATCAAAAGAAAAAATCCGTGGTGTCACTCAGTTAGACAGTTTGACATTAAATACTTTTCTTTCATACGGCATTCACACAGCTAATTCATCAAAAACCAACTAGATGTGCCACTGAACCTCTGCTGTCGCTTCTGAGTCAAATATAAATTGAGCTCCAGACATAAGTTGAACTAGAACCTGATTACTTTGCTGGAAAAAAGCCACATTGTCAAGGAACGAAATACTTTTCCATCTGGGAAAACTGATGAAGCTTTGTTTTGAGTCAGGATTTTAGTTTAACGTGAAGTAAACATTGCACTAAAAACATCAACCTTGCGTTACCTCACCACTGCCCTTTGTTTTATTCCAGAACGTTCTAATGTTGGGCAGAGCTGATCAGAGAAGCCACAAGGTGTGATGTACTGGCCACCAAAGCTGGCAAAGTTGGCTTGCTGCCAACCTTAATTGCTGCCAGGTTTGGGTGAATGTCATGCTGAGTGACCACGGGTAAGCTAGGAGAGTTTAAAATTTATTTATTCGGGTCACAAGTAAGCTTACATTAACACTGCAATGCAGTTAATGTGAAAATCCCCTAGTTGCCACACTCTGGCACCTGTTCAGGTACACTGAGGGAGAATTTAACATGGCCAATGTGCCTAACCAGCACGTTTTTCGGACTGTGGGAGGAAACTGGAGCACCTGGAGGATACCCAAGCAGACACAGGGAGAACTTGCACATTCCACACAGTGAACCAAGCCCGGAATTGAACCTGGATACACGATGCTGTGAGGTAGCAGTGCTGACCACTTGCCACCATGCCATCAGTTGGTGTGATGCAATATTCTATTGCTCTTGCACATATTCTGTAGCACAGTTTCCTGCTTGCATGTTTCAATTTTGCATTAAATTACTGGACAAGGCGAAAGGCCTTTCTTTTGGGGTAGATCTGTATGATAAATCATTCATTATGATTCTAGTCAAGGGTTATTAATCTAAGTCCCGATAGATATATGCATTAGCACTCTCCAATTATGCATGTTCTAATATTGGTTAAAGTAGATGGGCTTGGGACATCTTCATTACCATCAGAAAAGACTTGGGGGTATGAGTTGGGGTTGGAATTCTTCGATCTCATCCATGGCTGCCCCTTTGCCAACGAGAATGGGCAATTCAGTGCTCATGGCTAATCCACCTAACCTGAGCAACTTTGGAGTGTGGGAGGAAACCGAGGATGTGGGGAAAGGCAAGGAGAATGTACGAAGTCCATACAGGCGGATAGTCAGGAGAGCATTTTGACATTGAATCTGTGATCGAGGTTTCATGCATTCTGGTTTAGACAGTCTGGAGGAGGAGGGATGGACTTGGTGGCTGGGGAATGGGATCTGTGCCAAGGAGACAATGATTTGAGCAAGTTGCCGTTTCTCCAGGACTGACACGTCTGACAGGTGAATAAGGAAATATTAGTATAGGTGACCAAAAAAAAGTTAGGTTTTAGGAACATCTTAAAGAGGCAAAGAGAGGCAGAGTAGTTCAGGGAGGAATTTCCAGAACTTGGGAACAATGGAAGGGATGGCTGCCAATGGTGCTTAGATTAAAACTGGAAGATGTGCTATAGCAGCAATTATGAATGATTTTCCCTTATCTATACTTGAAGGGCTAACCACCTGATAGAAAAGGTAGGTAGAAACACAGCAGTCCATTGATACAGTGGTACATTTGTAGAAGGGTAATCAAATGGGCCTCACCAACCAGTTGAAACAGGAACCCTATCGAAGGAACTGCCTATTATAAGGAATCCCAAAAGTAGCTGTATATCTCTTGATGAGCATTGAAACATTTTCCAAACAGTTACTAACAGCAAAAATAATCCCATAAAAGTATTCCGGCCTAGTGATGTTATTTCTAGACTATTAATCCAGAAACTCAGCTAATGTTCTGGGGACCTGGGTTCAAATCCCACCACGGCAGATGGTGGAATTTGAATTTTAAAAAAAGTATATGAAATTAAGAATCTATTGATGACCGTGAAACCACTGTCAATTGTCGGGAAAAATCCCATCTGGTTCACTAATGCCCTTTAGGGAAGGAAATCTGCTGTCCTTACTTGGTCTGGCCTACATGTGATTCCAGAGCCATAGCAATGTGGTTGGCTCCCAACTGTTCCCGGGAAACTAGGGATGGGCAATAAATGCTGACCAAAGAGCAACGCCCGTGTCCCATGAATGAATACAAAAAAAGTGCAAAATTACAGGGTCACACCCTCAATGCCATTGTAATTCAATTCTGTATAAATTACTGCAGGGGTACTGATCCGATAAAACAATTAAAATTACAATGGAATTTAGGACCAACATCTTTTTGCATTCGTCTGGTTGTATCACACACCATGGTCCTAGGTTGACTGACTGGATGACTTGCAAAGATCTACATACAAAGAGTCTATGTTGTAAACTTGCTCACTTTAGTGAAATAAGAACGTTAGCATTTTGGGTAAAACAGTGGTCCGAGGAGTCTCACATGTTCATGTATCCAATATGACAGTGGAATGATTTCCCTGGGTTAGCCTTGCATGCCCAAAAACTTGGTGCAACAAATTTGTTAATGTCAGCAGAAACGTGGAAATGGCTTCCAGGAGTCAATAAAATGAGAAGCATAAGAGAGTCATTTCACCAGTTAACGACCTTGCATGCCTCTCCCTGATTGTCCTTTGATTGTACTAAATGAGGCACCGCTCCATTAATATTACATTTGAAAGGGTGGACATGCAGATTCTGCAGATGGCAGTGAAGAAAGCAGCTGTGTACTAATTGAGAAGTGAAATATTATGCCAGCTCAGGGTTTCCCTTTGTGTATTCAACTCATTATGGTCTGCAGCAACATTCTGTGCTGCCCCTGGCAAGTGTGAAAACATATTTTAGAACCCATGGAGTAAGAAAGGTACGTGTCAATATTCAGAACCGTTGTGGTGCCATTAGGGGAGTTTGTTAATAGGTTAGTCAAAAACAAGGAAACCTACTTATGTTAAACCTTTCTCTTGGTGTCAAAGTGACACCAGAGAATTTTTCCAGCCTTGCACATATTTCCCAAGGCATGTGTGCCAAGATGCGTAGATTTTTGATACTGTCTGCAAACTGCGGCAATCTTGTTCTAAGCTGACCGTTGCTTGTTCAGACTTGCTGGGCAAAGCTCCATGGGGAGGGCTTCTGGTAAGGTCAATCTTTGAAAATACAAGTTTCCTTATGATGTGCACATACACACACACACACACACACACATGCACACATGTACACATGAACACTCATGCACACACGAACACACACACATATGCACACACGAACACACATGCACACACAAACACACACACATGCACACACAAACACACACACATGCACACACAAACACACACACATATGAACATACATAAACACACACACACACACACAAACACTTGCATGCACAATTAGCTTTGTGCTTGTTTCCAGCCTCAATTGCAAATTATTTTTTTCTTATTCATTCATGGCATATGGGCATCGCTGTCTGGCCAGTATTTATTGCCCATTCCTAGTTGCCCTTGAGAAGGTGAAGTGAGCTGCCTTCTTGAATCGCTGCAGTCCATGTTCTGTGGGTTGACCCACAGTGCCATTAGAGAGGGAGTTCAGGATTTTGACCCAGTGACTACGAAGGAACGGCAATATATTTTCATGTCAGGATGGTGAGTAGCTTGGAGGGAAACTTGATGGTGTTCCCATGTATCTGCTGACCTTGTCCTTCCAGATGGAAATCGTAGATTTGGAAGGTGGTGTTTGAGGATTTTGGTGAATTGATGGTGAAAAATGAGCTATAGCATTGCAAATAAAATGTTTTTTCAGAGAGTTACAACCACGTGATGATAAATGAATGAGAATAAACTTGGTGTTCCACTTAAAGATATTACTTAATGAATTTCCATTTAAATATTCTATCTGAAATAACAGGTCAAACCAACATTACAACATTTTTGAATGAGAGGAATTGATTTCCATTTCCCGTTTTTGTTGCTGGTATGATCACAGATCAGTAGATTGTCACATTTTTGCTTAGAGATGTGGATGAACAGGGTCGCAGGAACACCAATTAATTTTTAACAAAAGAATAAAATAGTTATTAAAGATGAAAGGATTGACTATTGCCTCACCCCACCTATAACTTTAGAGATATATGCAGATTTGTAAAGATAACACAGGTTACAGAATCGACTGTATACTCTGTAAATACACAGTAGCTACACAATCCTTGTAAACCAATGGGTGAAATGTGGTCAAACATAGAAGCATATAAACTAGAATCTGCAGTAGGCCATTCAGCCCTTCAAGCTTGCTCCACCATTCATTTTGATCATGGCTGATCATCAAATTCAATATCCTGATGTCCCCTTCCTCCCATATCTCCTTAGCTCCACACTTAGCCCCAGAAACATCACACTTTGACATCATGTGACAAATACCACCCAATATAATGTCTGTGGATTTCTCATCAAAACCCCATTCCACATTGTAGGCCAACTGATCTTACTGGAACTCTAGCTTCCATATCAGGGTGTTCAAACTCGGGTCTTGAAGAACACACTCAGAATCTTTTCCCAAACAATGCTCTCTTCTGTTGCCTTCACCAAGGATCTGCATCCAGGATTTCAGCCTCTCCTTTCAGTATTTCTTTGCCCTGTAACACCATGTTCATTCAAGATTTGAAGCAATCTCTCACGTACTCAGTCATGCCAACAGAACATAGTGTTTCACAAGCTGTGTCACCATCCATAGGATCCCTTTAGATATCTGGCTTTTTGTGAGGTAACTTCATTAGGTTTTCACATTGCAGCTCTGCTTTTAAGTGGGATCCTCTCTCTGACCTTTTTTTAACCCCACTGAACATTATCTTGTTCAGATTGTGGGTTCTTTGTCCCTTTAACTTCAGTTTTCATTTCATTCCTTGGTTTCTGGAACTCTCTATTCTTTAGCTTCTGGGACTTGCTTTGTGTCCCTTGCTATATTGTCCTGATGTACTGACAGCTTCTGTTCTTGATTCTGGGTTACCTGGTTCAAACTGAACTCTAACTCCTTCTGTTTTTCAGTATGGCCCTTTGATTGCTAAGCAACAGATTAGCTTCTTTTACCCCTATAATTACTTTTACACCATAAACCCTTAACCTCATCTACAAAGTTTAAAATGAAACTATAGACTTGTCGGCACTTCTGTCTAATATGAAGCCAAATGGAAGTTTTAACCATTTCTTTGCACACAAGTATAGAAACACAAGGTAAGCTTAAATTTATACCTTATTACTAACACACTCAATACAATTAAAAATTATTTGAACTACCTCTATTTCCTAACATGGGTAGCTAGTTTTTCCCAGTCCTGCTTAATTTTTTGCTGCTCCAGTGCTTATGGTTCATATGTTTTCCACTAACTGGCTTCCGCCTTGCACTTTGTGATGAATATTATAAGTTTGGAGCTTAAGAAGTGATTACACTTTAAGTGTGATGCTGCAGGTAGGAAATAGGACCAATCAAATGTTTCAACTAAATTCAATATGGATCAATGGAGAATCGCAAATTCTGAATTCAATGTCGAGGGGACTGAATCTTGGACCTCCTTACCTAACAAGAGTGTGCACCTTCACTTCAGTGGGTCAAGAAGAGGACCCATCATCATCATCTCCGGAGCATTGAACCTCGTGGCTGTGGCTGTGGTGAGTGACTGATTTAAAGTAAAAACCGCTTTTTTCCTGTACTTCCGGTTCTTGGGGCTTGTTAGAGTGTAGTTTACTTCCGTACCGGAAGTTAGGCCAGGGGATTGTCGTTAAGGGGGAGCGGGGGGTATAAAAATAGGGGTAGCAGCATAGAGCGGGCAGCGTCGGGAGCGGGCAGCGGAGTGAGTGGGAACTGAGTGAGAAGGGCTTTGGCTCGCTGGGCTTCGGAGAGTGCAGGCTTAGAGAAGGTGAGTGACAGATTTCTACCTTTGGCAGCTTACAGGAGGTTGGGACATGGCAGGGAATATAGGGAGGAATGTAAGTTGTGTCAGGTGCCACATGTGGGAGTTCATGGTGGTGTCACGGGTCCCCAAGGTCCACATCTGCAGTAAATGTTTGGAACTGCAGCGCTTGAGGGCCCGGGTCAGGCAACTCGAGGGGCGGCTGGAAGATGCGTTTCTAGTCAGGGAGAACGAGGAGATAATGGCTGGGAACCATGAGCAGGAGGAGGTCTCAAGGGCTGAAGAGAAGGGAGGATGGATGACTGTGAGGAGGGGAAAGAGGAAGAAGAAGAGCAGTCAGCGTCCCCCAGCCTCCCCAGAGGCCCCCCAAGGTTCATCGACAGGGGCACAGAAAGATAGGCAGGAGGGGGAGACTAACTTAGAGGGACAGAAGGGGGCCGGTAAGGTGATAGTGGTAGGGGACGGGAGGGTCAGAGGTATCGATAGGAGGTTCTGTGGACAGAGGCGTGACTCCAGGATGGTGGTCTGCCTCCCTGGAGCAGGGGTAAAGGACGTAACGGACAGGGTAGAGGGAATTTTGAAAGGGGAGGGAGCACAGGCTGAGGTCATAGTACATGTAGGGGAGGGGGACATAGGAAGGAGCAGTAGGGTAGAGGTACGTAGGCAATTTAGGGAGCTGGGGGCCAAACTAAGGAGTAGGACTTCCAGGGTGGCAATCTCTGGGTTGCTGCCCGGTACAAGCAGGGCAAAGAATGAAGAGATCATGCAGCTGAATGCATGGTTGAGGGATTGGTGTAGGGTAGAGGGCTTTACTTTGGTGGATCACTGGGAGGTGTTTAGGAGAGAAGGGCAATTGTACAGGAAGGGTGGGGAGAATTTGAACGGGAGGGGAACTAATGTCTTAGCGGGGAGGTTAGCTAGGGTGTTTACGAAGGGTTTAAACTAATATGGAGGGGGGGTGGGGAGGTGGCTGGGAGAGAGTTGGGTGAAAGGAAAAGTATCAGGGAGAAGGAGGTTCCGAGGGACACTTGTGGGTTGAACTGTGTCTGTTTCAATGCTAGGAGTGTGGCAGGGAAAACGGATGAGCTTAGGGCCTTGATGTGTGTGAGGCAGTTAGATGTGGTGGCTGTAACAGAGACGTGGTTAAGGGAAGGGCAGGACTGGCAGCTGAATGTTCCTGGGTACAAGTGTTTTAGGTGTGACAGAAGAGGGTTGAAGAGAGGTGGAGGGGTGGCACTGTTGGTAAAGGAAAACATCACAGTAGTGCAGAGGGAGGACAATATGGAAGAGATAGGGATTGAGTCGCTGTGGGTGGAGTTGAGGAATAAAAAGGGAGAGATTACATTGCTAGGGGTGTACTATAGGCCATCCAACAGCCCGAGGTCAGTGGAGGAGGGTATTTGCAGGGGCATTTTGGATAGGTGCAGGAAGAATAGGGTGGTTGTAGTGGGTGACTTTAATCTTCCTGGGGTGAATTGGAGGGGGCCTAGAGCTGGGGGTACGGAGGGAGAGGAGTTTGTGTTTTGGAAGGGTCTCTAGAGCAGTATGTAACTAGTCCGACTAGGGGAGAGGCTATACTGGATTTAGTGTTGGGTAATGAGCCGGGGCAGGTGGGAGAGGTAGAGGTAGGCGAACATGTGGCTAATAGTGACCACAAGTCCGTCTACTTTAGGATAAAAATGGAAAGGGACGAGTGCCGGCCGAACGGGAGTGTGCTGAACTGGGGAAAGGCGAGCTATAGCAGGATTAGGAGGGAGCTGCAGGACACTGATTGGGAGGGACTGTTAGCTGGCAAGTCCACGGTTGGCAAGTGGGAGGCTTTTAAAGGCAAAATGAAATGGTTGCAGGGGAGGTATGTTCCGGTTAAGAGGAAGGATGGGAAAGGTAGGATTAGAGAGCCGTGGATTACAGGGGGTATTGAAGACTTGGTCAGGAAGAAGAGGGAGGCGTATGTTAGGTCGAAACGACTGGGTACGGAGAGTGCGCTGGAGGAATATAGAGAGAGTAGGAGGGAGCTAAAAAGGCGAATTAGAAGGGAGAAGAGAGGGCATGAAATGGCTTTGGCTGGTAGGATTAAGGAGAATCCAAAGGCATTTTATTCCTATATTAGGAGCAAGAGAGTAGTTAGAGGGAAAATTGGTCCTCTTAGGGACAAAAGCGGGGAGTTATGTATTGAGTCGGAGGGAATGGGGGAGCTCCTGAATGAATACTTTGCGTCGGTATTCACGAAGGAGAGGGGTTCGGAATCGTGCGGTCTGTTAGAGGGAGCTGAGGATCAGCTGCAGGAAATATCTATTACGAGGGAGGAAGTGCTAGGGCTTTTAGGTAGCGTAAGGATGGATAAAGCTCCTGGGCCTGATGGTATTTATCCCAGGCTGCTTAGGGAGGTGAAAGATGAAATTGCTGGGCCTCTGGCGCAAATCTTTGTCTCTTCTTTGGGCACAGGTGAGGTCCCAGAAGACTGGAGGGTAGCAAATGTGGTACCGCTGTTCAAAAAAGGTAGTAGGGATAACCCTGGGAATTATAGGCCGGTGAGTTTGACATCGGTGGTAGGGAAATTAATGGAAAAAGTACTTAGGGGTAGGATGTATGAGCATTTGGAGCGTTGCGGTCTGATTGGGGATACGCAACATGGCTTTGTTAGAGGGAGGTCTTGCCTTACGAATCTGGTGGAATTCTTTGAGGAGGTGACAAAAATGGTTGACGATGGGCAAGCCGTTGATGTTATCTATATGGATTTCAGTAAGGCGTTTGACAAAGTCCCTCATGGTAGGCTGGTAGAAAAGGTTAAGGCGCATGGGATATGGGGTCAGGTAGCTAGGTGGATTGAGAACTGGCTGGGCAATAGGAGACAGAGGGTAGTTGTGGAGGGGACTTTGTCCAGCTGGAGGCCAGTGACCAGTGGTGTGCCGCAGGGCTCAGTACTGGGACCTCTCCTCTTTGTAGTCTACATAAATGACTTGGAAGAGACCGTAGGTGGTGTGATCAGCAAGTTTGCTGATGACACCAAGATGGCAGGGTTGGCGGGTACTGAAGTGGATTGTCAGGTGATACAACAGGATATAGATAGGTTGGTGCATTGGGCAGATAGGTGGCAGATGGAATTTAATCCTGACAAATGCGAGGTGATGCATTTTGGAAGGAATAATGTAGAGAGGAGCTATGTGATTAAAGGTAGGCAAATTAGGAGTATAGAAACACAGAGGGACCTGGGAGTGCAGGTTCACAAATCCATGAAGGTCGTGACACAAGTGGAGAATGTTGTCAGGAAGGCTTATGGAATGCTAGCCTTTATAGGAAGAGGTATAGAGTTTAAAAGCTGCCGTCTAATGCTTCAGTTGTATAGAACGTTGGTTAGACCGCATTTGGAGTACTGCGTCCAGTTCTGGTCACCTTACTACCGGAAGGACGTTGAGGCTCTGGAAAGGGTGCAGAGGAGGTTTACCAGGATGTTGCCTGGCATGGAGGGGTTGGGTTACGAGGAAAGGTTGGAGAAACTGGGACTGTTCTCTTTGGAAAGACGGAGATTGAGGGGTGACATGATAGAGGTATATAAGATACTGAAGGGAATAGACAGGGTCAATAGTGAGAGACTGCTCCCTAGATTGGTTACGAATACAAGAGGACATGATTTAAGGGTGAGGGGGGAGAGGTATAATTTGGATATGAGAGGAAGGTTCTTTACGCAGAGAGTAGTGGGGGTATGGAACGCGCTACCGAGTGGGGTGGTGGAGGCGGGAACGTTGGACTCGTTTAAGGTTCAGTTAGATAGGCACATGAGTGAAACGAGGATGGAGGGTTATGGTAGGGGTTATTGAATAAGGGTTAGAACCTCGGGAGACACCGGAAAGGCAGGCTTGTGATTAACGTTTTTGTCTTTTCACTCCGCAGGTGAAGGTCCACCTCGTTGTCAAATGAGGGGCATGCACACAGTGGGTCGTGCGTGGGCTGCTCTTGGAGGTTCCGGGAGTGGCCTAGTACTTCGTGTCGGTGTGTGTGCTTGATCCTGGACCGGTAGACGGGCGCCGCAACAGCTCGGTGACTAGCACTGCTAGCTGTGCAGATACATGGATTTGGGCCTGTGTCTGTGGGAGTTTGTGCATTCTCCCTATGGTTGCGTGGGTTTCCTCCGGGCGCTCCGGTTTCCTCCCACACCCCAGAGATGTGCTCTTAGGCTGATTGGTTTTACCAAATTGACACTATTCTCCCCTGAATCTGGCTAAGTCAGCGGTTCTATTTGTAGATACGCAGGGTAGAATAGGTGTAGGGTGATGCGGTGGTGCGGGCTTGTTGGGCCGAAGGGCCTGTTTCCCATGCTGGGTTGTTCTTTGTTCTTCTTTGTATCTCAAGGAAAGTGAGGGACGGGCAATAAGTGCCAACCTTTCCATCGATGCCCATATCCTAAGAATGACTTAAAAACAAAATCCAAGCCAAGCTCCCTTAATGTTTTAAAATCGTCACTGTGCCCAACTCGTACAGTCAGCCCTCCGTCCAATTCTCATTTGCTGCTACTTTACCGTTGTTTGATGCAGACTGGGTCAGTTCTGGTGCCATTCCAGAACCTGAAATTGCAACACCACGTTAGATTTTAACCAATGAATGAAGTTGTTTTGAGTGCCTGACTGACTGTGCTGCATACAAACATATATCTCTCCCCTAATGGGCTCAGTGTTACGTGAGTGTGCCACGCACATATACATATACCTCTCCCCTAATGGGCACAATGTTACGTGAGTGTGCCACGCACATATACATATACCTCTCCCCTAATGGGCACAGTGTTACGTGAGTGTGCCACACCATATACATATACCTCTCCCCTAATGGGCACAGTGTTACGTGAGTGTGCCACACCATATACATATACCTCTCCCCTAATGGGCACAGTGTTACGTGAGTGTGCCACACCATATACATATACCTCTCCCCTAATGGGCACAGTGTTACGTGAGTGTGCCACACCATATACATATACCTCTCCCCTAATGGGCACAGTGTTACGTGAGTGTGCCACACCATATACATATACCTCTCCCCTAATGGGCACAGTGTTATGTGAGTGTGCCACACCATATACATATACCTCTCCCCTAATGGGCACAGTGTTACGTGAGTGTGCCACGCACATATACATATACCTCTCCCCTAATGGGCACAGTGTTATGTGAGTGTGCCACGCACATATACATATACCTCTCCCCTCATGGGCACAGTGTTATGTGAGTGTGCCACGCACATATACATATACCCCTCCCCTAATGGGCACAGTGTTACGTGAGTGTGCCACACACATATACATATACCTCTCCCCTAATGGGCACAGTGTTACGTGAGTGTGCCACACACATATACATATACCTCTCCCCTAATGGGCACAGTGTTACGTGAGTGTGCCACACCATATACATATACCTCTCCCCTAATGGGCACAGTGTTATGTGAGTGTGCCACACCATATACATATACCTCTCCCCCAATGGGCACAGTGTTTTGTGAGTGTGCCACACACATATACATATTCCTTTCCCCTCATGGGCACAGTGTTATGTGAGTGTGCCACACCATATACATATACCTCTCCCCCAATGGGCACAGTGCTATGTGAGTGTGCCACATACATATACTTATTTCTTTCCCCTCATGGGCACAATGTTACGTGAGTGTGCCACTCACATATATATATACCTCATGGGCACAGTGTTATTTTTCAGCTGGGTAATGTAACTTGGGTGATGCTCACTATGCTTTGCTTTCAGGCAGATTCTGCGGTACAACTGCAGCCTAAATGATAGTTTTCATTATCATTTTATGCGATCAATCTGAGAAAGAAAGTAAGACTTGCATTTGTATCACACTCTCCATGACCTCAGGGCATCCCATAACTCCCGTCCAGTAATGAAATTTAAGTGCTTATCAAGTATCATCCTGGTTGTAATGGAGGAAACATGCCAGCCAATCTGTGCACAAAAGGAAATGTGATGACGACCAAATAATCTGTTTGTTTATATATTTGTTTCATGGGCTGTGGGTGTCACTGGCTGGGCCAACATTTATTGCCAAACCCTGAGGGCATTTCAACATCAACCACATTGCTATGGGTTTGGAGGCACATGTAGGCCAGACCAGGCAATGATGGCTGATTTCCTTCCCTAAAGGACACAAGTGAAGCAGATGGGTTTTTACGAAAATGGTTCCAAGGTCATCATTAGACTTTGAATTCCAGATTTTCTAAATATATTTTTAATTGCACCATCATCCACGGTAGGATTCAAACCCTGGACCCCAGAGCATTACCCTGAGTGTCTGGATTAGTAGCCCAGCAACAATACACTATGCTACTACCTCCACTGTGTGATTTTGATTTAGGGATAAATATTGGCCAGCACACTGGGGATAACTTCCCTGTTCTTCTTTGACAGAGTGCCATGGGACCTTTCTGCACTCACGCAAGAGGTCAGGCAGGGTCTTGCTTTGTTGCCACATCAGAAAGAGGATGAGTGTGCGCTGGCTTTAAAGAAAGTACACACTCTTAATTTTTTTCCACTTACAGTCTGTCAAAGTGTTATGACTCATTCCCTCAGCTTCAATGTGAGGAATAAGAGTTAGGACAGGTGATGAATAAAATATCTGGGGAAATAGGATTGCCAGAGCCTTGCCACTTTCTGATATGAATCACTCAGCAAGATTGTGTACATCCCTTTGACACAGTGAAATGGAGAAAGGCATTGACTTTACGATTGCAAACAACTGAATGTGTAGGGTCGAGAGATTGATTATGTTCAAAACTTCAAACGCTGCAGTGTGAAGTCTGGGCAAACAGCAGGAAAACCTTCTCGGGTTAAAAATAATTGGCCGCAGAGTGTTTGTGTGGATGACCAAGACTGTTGACAAGGAGGCAGCAGGTCTGGTTTCAGATTTAACCATTGAAGGGCAGGAATCTGTCTCTGGTAAAACAGATAAAATCATTGTTTTCTGTCATTGCATATTTGTACAGGGTTCTTGCTGCACCTTGCACCAAGGCAAAGCTAGCTTATTAATGAAACTTAGGTAATATTTTCCATTGCCGCAGATGATTTTGCTCAGGATTATTTGTCCTTCCTGATTGTGCAACGAAGAGGGATGTCTTTGGATGTAGGAACCTGAGCACAAAATGAGTAAAGGACAATTAAACATCAGATTGTTCTTTCCACATTTTACCACCCTGCCCTCCATGAGAATCTTAGCGGGCGAGGGGCGGATCATGGAAAGGTCCGTTGACCTTGGATGGGATTTTCTGGTTTTGGGGCGAGCAAGGCCGTAAAATCCCACCCATCAGCCGGAACGCCACACCTCGCCAGCCATGGAATTGGAGCAGACGAAGGTCCAACAATGGAAATCTCCTTCGGCCTGGGCAGGACTTTCCTATCTTGCCTGAGCGAGACTGTAGAATCCCGCCCATCCTGTCTGTTAGCGAGCTTCACTAGTTATCTCCCCTTCTTTACTCCCCCGAGAAACCGAAGATTATCAGAGTTTTAAATTGGCCTTTATTCCAGCTATAATAGGGATGTCTGCTTCTATGAGACGTCATACTACAGACTTCTTTAGTACTACTTCGCAAGAGTAATTATACCTTTGCTTATCAGACAATTAATTTGCATATACTAATCAGAAGTGCATATTTGTTCTAAAGTCATTCATAGCTAATGGTTCTAATTATTTATGTCAGGTGAAAATTATTAACCTGTTACAGCCTCTAAATGCTCCTCTAATTTTATATTCAATTACTAATGAAGTAGATCTTGGTTGTTATGGCTAAACTCTTGGTTTATCGTAAGTCCCAAGGTTTTGTCTATTGTTCATTTTGTCCATCCGTCACTACAGGAACTTCATAATTCCTCATACTCACTACTCAATTCACTTGCTTATATACCATTCCAAATGGCATCATTCATTTATTTTCCTTTATTCCTTCAGTGGGCATCACTGACAATGGCACCATTTGTAAGTCACCCCCCTAACTGCCCTGCCAGACCATTTCAGAGAGTCTATCACATCACTGCAGGTTTGGAATCACGTGTGGGCCAGACCAGGTCGGAACGATAGATTTCCTTCCCTAGAGAACATTAGCAATCGCCCTTTTATGACATTACTGAGCCCAACTTTTTCATTCCACCAACTGCCATGATGGGATTTGAACCCACAACCCTCCCACCACATTGGCCTATTGGTTTACTATTCCATTGATATGACCACTACACCATTTCCCCAATATACAACTCAATATTGATAATTGTGGCTTGAAAGTGACAAAGGCAACTGTAGTGGGAGTCAGGGCAGATGGCTAATAGGGTGGAACATATTTTATCCCAAAAATAGACTTTTTTCATAAAATTTATAGGAGTACTTTACATAATTGTTCAGTGTTGACATTACATAAAGTGCAAAACAAACCAATATGTTACTCACTATTTATGATAATGGGTGACACAGTGGCACAGTGGTTAGCACTGCTGCCTCAGAGCACCAGGGACCTGGGTTCGATTCCCAGCTTGGGTCACTGTCTGTGTGGAGTTTGCACGTTCTCCCACTGTCTGCATGAGTTTCCTTTGGGTGCTCTAGTTTCCTCCCCCAGTCCAAAGATGCGCAGGTTAGATGGATTGGCCATGCTAAATTGCCCCTTGGTGTTAGCGGAATTAGCTAGGATGAATGCATGAGGTTATGGGGATAGGGCCTGGGTGCAGACTCGATGGAGCGAATGGCCTCCTACTGCACTGTCGGATTCTATGATTCTATGAATCACAATTAATATTTACAATGTTCATTGCATGTCAATGTATAGCCAAAAGGTTTTTTCACAGCTCTCTCAGTGTACTATGACTGAAGAGCCTTGGGCTGTCAACTATCCCCATTGCATCTTTACATCAGGCCCTGGCACATAGCCCTGGATGTGGAATGTGCCACACCCGGCCATGGATAACACTGCATTGGATCAGTCAAGAGGTTTTGGATGGACCAAAGAGCGTTTCTCATGGAGGTGAAGATTGTCCAGTCGCATTTGATGCTTATCTCAGTTGTGTATTCTTGGGAGCAGCTTATTGAGCATAAAGCCTAGCTCAGAATGAACCTCAACAAAAACCACTGTATCTTTTTCCAGGCAATGCACAGTCCAAAAGGCTGAGGGTATGGGCAGTTCCATGTTTTGCAATAGACAGAGTGACACACCATTCAAATCAATGAGATTTTCTCCCTCACCTCTCATAGTTTCGAAATCTATTTTTTTAAATAGTAAGCTCATGAAACAAACTTAATTCTCTAAAGGAAAATTGGACAGCACAGTGGTGCAATGGTTAGCACTGCTGCCTCACAGCGCCAGGAACCTGGGTTCAATTCCAGCCTTGGGTGACTGTCTATGTGGAGTTTGCACGTTCTCCCTGTGTCTGCGTGGGTTTCCTCCCATAATCCAAAGATGTGTAGGTTAGGTGGATTGGCCATGCTAAATTGCCTGTTAATATCTCAAGTTGTGTAGACTTGGGGATTAGCGGGGTGAATGTGCGAGGATAGACTGGGGGTTGGGCCTGGGTGAGATGCCCTGTCAGAGAATCAGTGTGGACTCGATGATCTGAATGATCTCCTTCTGCATTGTCGGGGTTCTATGAATTTTGGAAAAGTTTTTAGTGCATTACTAAGATTATTGCACAACACACTAGAACACCTGTCTGTCCACAATATCCAATATTCATGCAGATTTGAAGAGGTAACATTTCAATGGTTACAGAAGATAATCAGCATTATTTGCATATACGTGAGTCACTAGTTTATGAGGTTGGAGTGGGTGGAATTCTAACCTTTCATCTCATCTAAATTTGTCAGCTTTGTACATTATAGTTTTCTGTTCACAGTATATGTTAATTAGTTTGCATTGCTCTAAATTAATATCATATTTTGGAGGTCTCAGTAACATTCCTTCTAAATGTCCTGTAAAAAGCAAATTCACAGCGTGGTTAGCTTTTACATTTTTAATAAGATCGTGGGATATAGAAACAGAATTAGGCCATTTGGCCCATCAAGTCTGCTTCGCTATTCAATCATGGCTGATAGGTTTTTCAACTCCATTCTCCCACCTTTTCCCCGTAACCTTTGATCTCCTTGTCAATCAAGAACCTATCTATCTCTGTCTTAAAGACACTCAATGATCTGGCCTCCACAGCCTTCTATGGCAAAGAGTTTCACAGATTCATCACTCTCTGGCTAAAGAAATTCCTTCTTATCTCGGTTCTAAAGAGTTGTCCTTTTACTCTGAGGCTGTGCCCTCGGATCCTAGTCTCTCCTACTAATGGAAACATATTCCCCACATCCACTCTATCCAGGTCTTTCAACATTCTGCAGGTTTCAGTGAAATTCCCCCTCATTCTTCTAAATTCCACCGAATACAAATCCAGAGTCCTCAAATGCACCTCATACATCAAGTTTTTCAATCCCTGGATCATTCTAGTGAACCTCCTGTGGACCCTCTCCAGAGCCAGCACATCCTTCCTTAGACACGGGGCCCAAAATTGCTCCTAATACCCCCCATTGTGGTCTGACTAGATCTTAATAAAGCCTCAGCAGTTCACCCTTGCTTTTGTATTCTAGTCCTTCTGTGTGCTTATGGGTCTCAGGTAGGTGCCTAAGCTAGATTGTGAACATCATATACCACCACCATCACCACCCCCACCCAGCACCCCCCCTCTCCCACCTCTGCCCCTGCCGCCACACCAACATCAAAGAACTCGCTGGAGTTCACTACCTTATCAAAGAGCCAACAGGGGGATGTTTATGTGGCAGAGACAGTCAAAGATGGAGGGGGTGTCAGTGGTGGCTCAGTTGGTGGCACTGTTGAGTCACAAGGTTGTGGGTTCAAGCCCCACTCCAACCACTGATGAAAGAAAAATTAGTTGCAGAACAGTCAGAGGTGTTTTTCAAAATGAAATGTTAAACTAAAGCCTGATCTGTTTCTTTGGTGGACGTAAATAATATTATAATGTTACTTCAGCCATGATCTTATTGAATGGCGGGGCAGGCTCGAAGGGCCAGATGGCCTACTCCTGCTCCTATTTCTTATGTTCTTATGTTCTTATGTTTCAAGTAGAACAGGGAGTTTCCCCCAATATTCTGGCCAATGTACATCCCTCAACCAGCATCATTAGAATTGATTATGGGTGGGATTTTAGGAGCTCGCTCAGGCGAGACTGGAAATTCATGCCTGAGGCCAACGGACATTTCTGTTGTCAGACCCTG
The DNA here is from genome assembly GCF_965287045.1 of Carcharhinus amblyrhynchos. Lineage (NCBI taxonomy): Eukaryota > Metazoa > Chordata > Chondrichthyes > Carcharhiniformes > Carcharhinidae > Carcharhinus > Carcharhinus amblyrhynchos. The sequence continues at coordinate 43,846,366 of NC_137340.1, forward strand.
GCCTGCTCCGATTCTGTGGCTGATGAGGTGGTTGAGTTCCAGCCTATATGTTCATTCTCAAATTGCTGCTTCTACGTTCAGCTGCGGGTAAATTGGTTGTTGCATTTCCTAGAACAGTGACTGCAATTCATTGTCTGGAAAGAGCTTATTTGGACACCCTGAGGATGTGACAGGCGCTCTATAATTGCAGATTATTTATTTGCAAAGTATAGAGCCACTCAGCTGTGTATTCCTAGGGACAGTTTGTAGAGCAGAGGGCCATGTGTGACGGAACAGCTCAGAATGAACCTTAACAAAAACCACTGTATCTTCTTCCCAGGCAAATGCACACTCCAAAAGGAGGTGAGGTAGGCTGAGGGTATGGGCAGTTCCATGTTTTGGAAAAGGCAGAGTGACACATCATCCCAACACACAAATCAATGAGTTTTTCTCCCTTACCTCTCATAGTTTCCATATCTATTCTATAAACGGTAAACATCATGAAACAAACTTGGCATCTTGAGGGGAATTGCTTGATAGAGCAGATGCAGCACGGTTTCGTTAAGGGGAAGTCGTGTCTGACGAATTTATTGGAGATCTATGAGGATGTGTCTAGGGCGGTGGATAGAGGAGAGCCGGTGGATGTGGTCTTTCTTGATTCTCAGAAGGCGTTTGACAAGGTACCTCACAAGAAGTTATTGCAGAAGGTCAGGGGGCATGGAGTTGGAGGTAGGGTGTTAGCGTGGATAGAGGATTGGTTGTCAAATAGGAGGCAGAGATGGGTGCTATTCGGATTGGCGGATGGTGACTAGTGGAGTGCCCCAGGGATCGGTGCTGGGGCCTCAGCTATTTACCATTTATATAGATGATCTGGAGAAGGGAACCGAGTGTATGGTGTCGAAATTTGCTGATGTCACCAAGATTAGTGGAACGGCAAATTGCGCGGAGGGTGTGGAGAGTCTGCAGAAGGATCTAGATAGGCTGGGCGAATGGGCCAGGAACTGGCAAATGGAATTTAATGTTGGCAAGTGCGAGGTGGTCCACTTTGGTAGGAATAATGGTAGGAAGGACTATTACTTACGTGGTAAAAAACTGCAGCAGGTGACGGTGCAGAGGGACCTCGGGGTCCTTGTGCATGAGTTGCAAAAATCCAGCCTGCAGGTGCAGCAGGTGGTCAGGAAGGCGAATGGGATGCTGGCCTTCATAGCGAGGGGGATTGAATATAAAAGTAGGGAGGTCTTGCTGCAGCTGTATAGGGCATTGGTGAGGCTGCAGCTGGAGTACTGTGTGCAGTTTTGGTCGCCGCACTTAACACAAGGATATTTTGGCCTTGGAGGGAGTGCAGAGGAGGTTTACTAGGCTGATAACGGAGTTGAGGGGGTTGAGCTATGAGGAGAGGCTGAATAAACTAGGCTTGTACTCGTTAGAGTTTAGAAGAATGAGGGGAGATCTCATTGAGACATATATGATGATGAATGGGATGGATAGGATAGAGGTGGAAAGACTCTTCCCGCTCAGGAAGGACAGTAGGACTAGGGGGCACAGCCTCAAGATAAAGGGGGGGGCGGTTTAGAACAGAGTTGAGGAGGAACTTCTTCACTCAAAGGGTGGTGAATCTCTGGAATTCTCTGCCTGTTGAAGTGGTGGAGGCTGCCTCGCTAAGTATTTTTAAGACGCGGGTTGATGGGTTTTTGATAAGCGAGGGGATTAAGGGTTATGGGGAGAGGGCGGGAATGTGGAACTGAGCCACGACAGATCAGCCATGATCTTATTGAATGGCGGGGCAGGCTCGAGGGGCTAGATGGCCTACTCCTGCTCCTATTTCTTATGTTCTTAAACTTAATTTTCTGAAGGAAAATTGGACAGCTCAGCGGCGCAGTGGTTAGCACTGCTGTTTCACAGTGCCAGGAACACGTGTTCAATTCCAGCCTTGGGTGATTGACTGTGTGAGGTTTGCATGTTCTTTCTGAGTCTCTGTGTGTTTCCTCTGGTTGTTCTGGTTTCCTCCCACAATCCAAAAATGTGCATGGATTGGCCATGTTAAATTGCCCCTTAGTGTCACAAGATATTAATTTTCAAGGGATTAATGGGGTGAATGTATGAGGTTAAAGGGACAGAGTGGTGGAGGAGAGGTAGCAAGGATATTTTGGCCCTGGAGGGAGTGCAGAGGAGGTTTACTAGGCTGATACCGGAGTTGAGGGGATTGAGCTATGAGGAGAGGCTGAATAAACTAGGCTTGTACTCGTTAGAGTTTAGAAGAATGAGGGGAGATCTCATTGAGACGTATAAGATGATGAATGGGATGGATAGGATAGAGGTGGAGAGACTCTTCCCGCTCAAAAAAGACAGTAGGACTAGGGGGCACAGCCTCAAGATAAAGGGGAGGCGGTTTAGAACAGAGTTGAGGAGGAACTTCTTCACTCAAAGGGTGGTGAATCTCTGGAATTCTCTGCCCGTTGAAGTGGTGGAGGCTGCCTCGCTAAATATTTTTAAGAAGCGGGTTGATGGGTTTTTGATAAGAGAAGGGATTGAGGGTTATGGGGAGAGGGCGGGAAAGTGGAACTGAGCCACGACAGATCAGCCATGATCTTATTGAATGGCGGGGCAGGCTCGAAGGGCTAGATGGCCTACTCCTGCTCCTATTTCTTATGTTCTTATGTTCTTATGTTCTTAGATGGGCCTGGGTAGGATGCTCTGTGGGAAAGTTCGTACAGACTCAATGGGCCACATGGCCTCCCTCTGCACTTTAGGGATTTTATGAATCCTGGAAAGATTTTTTTGTGTTCTACAGAGGTTATTTAGTTGATTTCATGTTACATGTGGGAAATTCTGTCAAATGAATCATAGAATCATACAGTGCAGAAGGAAGCCATTCAGCCCATTGATTCTGCATTGACTACAATCCCACCAAGGCCCTACCCCCATAATCCCTGCATTTACCCTAGCTAGATTCCCTGGCACTAAGGGGCAATTTAGCATGGCCAATCCACCTAACTGGCTGCACATCTGCACATATCAGAAATACAAATAGAAACAGGGTGGGTGTCTTTTTTCTTGATGAGGGAAGGATAATCACTGATCTATTTGGGGTCCCTAAAACTAAAAGGACTTAATAGAGTAGACAGAGTGGGCCCAACTCTCCCAAAAAAAAATTCTAAGTGCTGAATTGGCAGGAAACCTGGTGTAAATGACAATTGTCTTTTTCAGTGTGAGTTCAGACCTGAATCTCCCACACTCTGTGCAATGCAGAGGTCACACCTGTGAATATTATTAAAAACCCGGAGGCAGGACCCTATTAGCACCCAGAGAATCCAGTCTCAGGCCCAATAATCACATTTAAATTATACTAAAAATAGATTAAAATCACTTACCTGGTATTCCCGCTGGTTTCCATGGTAGTCTCGACCGTGCCTGCTCTCCGGCGGTGGGAGACATGCATACGTCTGGAACCCATGCGCAAATCCCACAGCCTGGTGGCACAGTAGTTAGCACTACTGCCTCACAGCGCCAGGGACCTGGGTCACAGTCTGTGTAGAGTTTGCACACTTTCCGCGTGTCTGTGTGGGCTTCCTCCAGGCGCTCCAATGTCCTCCCACAGTCTGAAAGACGTGCTGGTTAGGTGCATTGACCCGAACAGGCGCCAGACTGTGGCGACGAGGAGAATTTCACAGTAACTTCATTGCAGTGTGAATGTAAGCCTGACTTGTGACTAATAAATAAATAAATAAAATGGACGACACATGCACCTCCCAACCCGACGCGCCAAAAAATTAGCGCATTGCAATGAGAGAATTGGGTCCAGTATTTCTACGTGTGGAGAAGAGGAAAATTACAGACCACCAATATAAGACAGTCACCAAGAAATCAAATCGAGCGCTCGGGAGAAAATATTTTGTCCAGAGAGTAACAAAAATATGAAGTTTGTCACCAAGGGCAGAATTTTCCCATCCAGCTCGCCACAGGAATCGTAGTGGGTGGGACATGGACCATGTGTAGGTCGGGTGGAAACTTGCGCCTTGGGGCAAGTGCGGTTAGCAAATCCTGCCCCACATGAAGTGGTTGAGGTGTGGGAGCAATATAAGTTGAAGTTAGGTTAGTACTTATGAAGAGTAAAATGGAGAGTTGTTTTGATAGAGTTCGATGGGGAGGCTCAGATGAATCATAAATGGCCTGGGTGTGTCACATGGCCTGTTTTTGTGCTATTAAATACTATTTAACACTGTCTAGCAGTCAATGAGAAAATTACCTCCTGTCACAATTCTGTACATTCTTGGCCACTTTTCCACAGAAAGGGATTAGGAGAAATAATTGCTTTTAATGCCACAATCTGAAAAAAAAACTTCCCAGGAGTTTATAAATGAGAGAAACCTAGATGAAAAGTAGCTAATGTGTGGAACTGAATTTGCTGTTGCCCAGCTCGTGAACAGCAAGGTCTGGAAATTGGAAAAAGTGTCTGCACCATTGTGTTAGAAACCGGTTCAATCCCTTGCCAGTTTGTGGGAAGAGGTGTAGAAGAGTGATACACTGTCTGGCTGGAAGAGAGAGGCTGAGGAAGATACCAAAAGGATGAGGAAATTTAATTGACAAAGGCCTGAGGTGAGAAAGGTTTTACCTCTTGGTTAGTTGACAGAACATAGAGGGGTTAGTTTGGTTAAGTAAGCAGAGTGTAGCCTACTGGAGTGAGACAACACCACATGTTTATTAAGCTTAGTCTGTAGACCGAGTGAAGTTGAACCATTTGAAGGAAATGACTTTGACCCTCACCAGTGTTCTGTGTGCTGTGGAACTTAACAAGTCAATGAATTCTTTCCCCTCCCTGTGAGTTGCATTGTTTATATAAGAAGCTAATAATCGGTGGGGGGGGGGGGGGGGGCGCAGCAGGGGGGCATTTACCCGTCCTGGCTGCCATGGGAACCATAGTGGGTGGGGTAGGACAACCCTTGGGTCAGAAAACCTGGCTGGAAAATCCTAGCCCTAGAGTTCAGTGTGAATTTATAATGATGGTACAACTATAAAAATGAGGCTAATTCTCAATTACAGAACACCAGTTCTGATGGTCTTCAGTCAGTCAATATGCCCACTTAGAAATACAGCACCCTGAGATCCTACCCTGATTTTTAGGTGATAATTTTCCAATTCCACTAGTGCGAGCTCCTTAAATTCCTGTAACAAGTGCCTTTACAGCACTTGAGCGAGCTAGTTTGTTCCAGAGAATAATGGATTTTACACACAAGAAGTTCAATTGAAGATAGTTTGTTTTCCATCCGGCCCTTGGAGGCAATCGAGAGGAGGCCACAGTCCCATCTGGTCAAACTGTCCGATCCAATGTGGGCCTCCAGGGTAACTGCTCAATTACTTCCAACCATTCACAGACCGCACAAATAAATCTCAAAAGAGTAGGTTAACCATGCAAGGAGAAATCTAACAGTGTTTATTATGCTTAGTTAGTAGACTAACTCCTCTCCATTCTGTCCGGTAGCCAAGAGGGAGCTGTGTTTAGAAAAATGGAGGGCAGGCTGTGTGAAAATTGGCTTCTTCCATGTCGCTCTTTTTGTCCAACTTTGATTAACAATGAGCAATTGAAGTAGTGGAAATGGCTTCCACTGTGTCACCCAAATGGCAACCATTTCCTGCCCCAGGCTTTTCATCGCAGCTGCCACCCTAGCAGTGTTGGCCTGGGTACCATGCAATGTTGACACCATCTCCTGTACCTCAAGGTTGTGGCTCTCCTCCGAACAGCCTCACAATTCCACAGATTCACAACCCTTTGGGTGTTGAAGTTCCTCCTCAACTCAGTCCTAAATCTGCTTCCCCTTACTTTGAAGCTATGCTCCCTAGTTCTAGTTTCACCTGCCAGTGGAAACAACTTCCCTGCTTCTATCTCATCTATTCCTTTCATAATCTTACATGTTTCTATAAGATCTCCCCTTATTCTTCTGAATTCCAATGAGTATGGCCCCAGTCAATTCAATCTCTTCTCATAAGCCAACCCTCTCAACTCCGGGAATTAACCTAGTGAATCTCCTCTGCATCCCCTCCAGTGCCAGTATATCCTTTCTCAAGTAAAGAGACCAAAACTGTGCAGAGTACTACAGGTGTGGCCTCTCCAGCACCTTTTACAGCTACAACATAACCTCACTGTTTTTAAACTCCATCCCTCTAGCAATGAAGGACAAAATTCCATTGCCTTCTTAATTACCTGCTGCACCTGCAAATCAACTTTTTGCGATTCATGCACGAGGACACCTAGGTCCCTCTGCACAATAGCATGCTGCAATTTTATGAATGTTTTGTGGATCCTTACTTCCATGGTAAACGTCGGCCTCATAGTCACTCATAGCTCTCTCAGGGGCCTCCCCTATATGATCCATCACACAATCCTCAAAGGGGGTCAGGCGCAGTAGTTGTAGTGCTCAACCACCTCTTTCTCCAATTCCATTTGGTTAGGTGTCATCTTCTCCTGTGAAGAGATAAGGGGGTGATTGAAAGCTTGATGGCTGGGGAATCCGGGGGACGCACGATGGATGGCATAACTTGGCACCTTGTCTCACCAGGCAGGGGTTGTGACTGGGACAAGGTAGAGACAAGGTACCAAGCTATGCCATCCATCCCGCACCCCCAGGCCCATTAGCCATCAGGCTCTCATTCATCCCCTTATATCTCCACAGAAGAAAATGGCGCATAATTAAATGGGTTTGTGACCAGGAGTGCCAGGTTTGAAGAAGATGCTGGGATGTCGGGTGCTGGATGGAAGCAGAGTGTCCGGGAGTGGGTCAAGGTGAACATTCCAGGTGTGACGGATGGGACTGCTGCCAGCGTGAGACAAATGGACACTCACACTTGCAGCCTGAATGAGGTTGTCCATTTTCTTCCAGCATTGAGTGCCAGTTCTCTGTGTCAGGCTGCGGGCACTGACACAGCCATCGGCTCCTAGGCTGCATTGGAATCCCTGTTTTTAGGTTGCCATCCCTCCCAGGGATACAGGATGGCCTGCCTCTCCTCCTCCCTGGCATCGAGCAGCCATCCAAGCTCTCCCTTCATGAAGTGTGGAACTGACCTCCATAGTGCCATTTTCCTGGTGTGACCGGCTTGAAGTGCAGGGGGAATATTTAAATGCAGCTCCGCCTTATTAACGGCACACAGCTATGGCCACTTTATTAGTCATGCTCCAGGAAACTCCATAACAGTGTGTTTCATGTGAAGGCTCTTTCAGTGTATTAAGTGTCAGTGGATTGCTGTGCAGAACACGCCAAAGGGACCATTGCGGATCACTCCATTATTCTCACCTTCGATTTTTTTTGGGAGAATTCCACTTTGTTTGTGTATTCCCCAGTGTCAACCAGACTCCCTGGAACCTTGTATGAATTATATCTTGAAAGGGGAAATGTACAGCCGAGGACACCTAAGAAATGGACATATAGGATGGCCTGGCCTAACTTCATTGGCAGAAAGCCAGGAGACATTCCAGAAGGGCTCAAGAAAGGGGGATAAAAACGAACTTCTGGAGACGGCTCCCAGCCAAAATTCAACTGGTCTGCTGCGACCTGCGAGCCTTGATGACGGAAGAGGACGTGTGAGATCCACCTTCGTACTAAGAAGACCCTGAATTTATTCGTTGGCACGTGCTCAGTGAATTTAATCCAACAGCCCGGTCAAGTTCACCAGAGACGATGGAGCCTGAGCTTTTCAGGCAGTCAGCCTAGTTTGGGGAAAAGTCAGCTCAATTTATTGTGTAAGAGTTTTTTCTTCAACTTGCAAGTGTTTTAATAAAATGAAGTTTGAACCGCAGTCTTTTGTTTGACTCATAAAGTAAACGTACAGTGGCACAGTGGTTAGCACTGCCGCCTCACTACGCCAGGGACCTGGGTTCAGTTCCAGCCTTGGATCATTATCGGTGTGGGGTCTGCACATTCTCCGAGTGTCTACGTGGATTTCCTCCGGGTGCTCCGGTTTCTGTCCAAAGATGTGTGATTAGGTGGATTGGCCATGCTAAATTGCCCCTTAATGTCAGGGGGATTAGCAGGGTAAATACATGGTGATAGGGCCTGGGTCGGATTGTTGTCGCTACACACTCGATGGGCTGGACGGGCTCCTCTGCATCGCATTGATTCCATGAAATGTTTTTTGAGTAATAAATTGGTGAGTGTCTGCCTGGAATATTTTGCAGGCAACACCTGCTATTTGTGAAAAAAAAGGCAAAGAAGTTACTCTTCTGTAAACAGCTAAGATGATATTTAGGAAATTATTTTTGAACACTGTATGAAAAGCAGGGGCCGATTAGCTCAGTTGGTTAGGTGGCGCGCATGTGGTTCTAAGATAATACCAACAGCGTGGGTTTGATTCCTGTTCAGGCTGAGGTCGGACTGGGACCTGCCTCCTGTCCCTGAGATTAGAAAGCAATGGCAAAACGCCACTGACCCAAAACAAAAGCTGCACAGGGAATGGCTCAGGATGAAGCCTGGACAGGTAATGAGCCAAGGAGTCTCTATCAGCAGAGCACACGTGAATGAATGAATGAACACGAGAAATATGCTGTCAGAGAAATATTGCAGCAGATGGAATGGGTAACCAGGGAGGGTGATTAAAACCGAGACATCAGATTTCACAAGAAACAGCTTGGTGTTGTCATGGGATCTCTGTTTAGGGTTTGATATTCTAGAAGGATGAAATCAAATTGGCCCAAAAGGCCTTTATCATCCAACTGCATCCAATAACTTATTAGTGAGGATATTAAAACAGGAATGATTTTTCTATCAATGTAATAGTGGGCGCTATTTGATTTTGCATGAATTTACTGTCCATTCAACAGTCTATTCATAGAATCATAGTATCCCTACAGTGGAGAATGAAGCCATTCGGCTCACCAAATCTGCACTAATTCTTACCCAGGCCCAAACCCGCAAACCCACGTATTTACCCTGCTAATCCCCCTGGCACTAAGGGACAATTTACCACTGCCAATTCACCTAACCTACACATCTTTAGTCTATGGTGGGAAACCAGAGCATCTGGAGGAAATTCACATAGACACAGGGAGAACGTGCAAACTCCACTCAAGGCCAAAATTGATCCCAGGTTTCTGATGCTGTGGGACGGCAGTGCTGGCCACTGTACCACTGTATCGCATGGCACAACTTACTGCCAGATTCTGTAACGTTCTACTGAATGGGATCCAGTTCTATGAAAATGTCTAGTCAATGATGGCACGTTGGTTCAGACTGCGCTTAGTACAGCGTACATGCATCTGCAGATTCACCGCAAATATGGCAGATGCAAATATGAAACACTAAACACTCTACATCATAATTCTGTGCTGTTACGAATACATACCAGCACAATATCAGAAGTGTATTAGAAATCTCCTTGTCCCCGGACGAATGTTGGAAAGCGATATCTAATCAAACATTGCCAAAATGAGATTGCACAGTGATTAGCACTGCTGCCTCACAGGGCCAGGGATCCAGGTTCTATTCCTGGTGTGGGTCTCTGTCTGTGCAGAGTCTGCACATTCTCCCTGTGCCTGCATGGGTTTCGTCTGGGTGCTCCAGTTTCCTCCCACAGTCCGATAGATGTGCTGGTTAAGTGGATTGGCCATGCTAAATTTTCCCTCAGTGTACCCAAACAGGCACTGGAGTGTGGCAACTAGGGGAATTTTCACAGTAGCTTCATTACAGTGTTAATATAAGCCTGCTTGTGACAAAAATAAATTTTAAAAAATGTTACAGAAATTAAAGCAAACTATTGTGGATGCTGGAATCTGAAACCAAAGGAGAAAATGCTGGAAAATCTCAGCAGGTCTGGCAGCATCTGTAAGGAGAGAAAAGTTCTGACGTTTTGAGTCCAGATGACCCTTTGTCAAAGCTCTTTGCCAAAGGGTCATCTGGACTCAAATTGTCAGCTCTTTTCTTTCCTTACAGATGCTGCCAGACCTGCTGAGATTTTCCAGTGTTTTCTCTTTTGATATGTTCCAGAAATGCTGTTATTAAAGACGTTAGAAGCCAAAAACATTACAGCTGACATAAATTGAAGTTAATCTGTTTGAAATATCAGGATGATTTTTCGCAGGCACAAGGAGTGAGCATGAGAAGACAATTCAACAAGGGTGATCCATCCCACGGATGATAATGTTCAGGGTTGGGGTACTTCACAAATATGATAATGAATGTCTCTTTACAGAAGGACTAAAGCTTCATCCATTACTTACCACTTAGCTCCCAAGCACAATAATTTTATATTATTTATTGATAATAATCGGTAGCCAAGACTCAGTGAACTCTCAAGCTTCCCAATAGCATAGACACAAGTACATTTTTCCCTGCCCTGTCATTTTAAAACAAAGATTAAGACTTGAGTCACTGAGAAACAGAGAGAAGGAGACTTCCACAAAGAAACGTCTGCCACATCAGGAAGAGTATTATAGGATGTTGTGGTGGCACAGTGGTTAGCACTGCTGCCTCAAGTGCCAGGGAACCTGGGTTCATCTCCGATCCCTGCCCCGGACCAGGCTCCGAATCAAATCCAGTGAGCCTCGTATGGACAACAAAAGACAACATTCTCTCTCCACAGATGCTGTCAGACCTGCTGTGTTTTTCCAGCATTTTCTGTTTTTGTTTCAGATCCCAGAATCCGTAGTATTTCGCCTTTATTATAAAGGATAACAGTGCAACTTTTGAAAGAGAATTCGAATTCACACATGACAAAGATGCTTTGTATCTATTTCTTTTTCAAGGGTCAAAGTCATCAGAGAAAGGCATTACATTGAAATGCATTTCATCCAGAGATTTAAAAAAAAATGAAAAGACATTAGATTTTTGTGTTCCAGCCCATTAGTATGTGCTCTAAATGTGCAGAAATCTACTCCCCTGCCCCCCAGCTGGGTAATGGAGTGGTTTAACTGTTCCCAGTCATTCTGACTGACTGAATTTCCCTATTGTTAGTGTGAATTGAATCAGATGACATCTCCAGTACAGAGGGTGCAGTGTGACATGTTTCCAAGAAAGGGATTGATATTTTTTATCGCCACTGATGTGAGATAATGTTAAAATTGTCTAAAATGGGTCTGTCTATATTCCAAAAAATAGGCCTGGAATTTCCCATCTATAATAAGGCCGGAATGGAGCTGGGACGGTGTACAAAAGTGGGCAGTGAGAATGAGCGCGGCTGGGAATGCCACCTTAGCATTCCATAGGCGGCACGCTGCATTGTGGTTAACACTGCTGCTTCACAGCATCAGGGACCCAGGTTTGATTCTCAGCTTGGGTCGTAGTATTGCTACAGTGAAGAAGGAGGCCATTCAGCCCATTGAGCCTACACCAAAAACAATCCCAACCGGGCCCTATCCTCTGCTAATCCTTCTGACACTAAAAAGCAATTTAGCATGGCCAGTCAATCTAACCTGCATATCTTTGGATTAGGGGAGGAAACTGGAGCACCTGGCGGAAACCCATGTAGACACGGGGAGAATGCGCAAATGTCACATAGACAGTCACTCAAGGCTGTAATTGAACCTGCATTCCCTGGTACATTGAGGCAGCAGTGTTAACCACTATGCTATCATCACTGTCCGTGTGGAGCTTGCACGTTCTCCCCGTGTCTGCGTGGGTTTCCTCCGGATGCTCCGGTTTCCTCCCACAGTCCAAAAAACATGCTGGTTAACATTGACCATGCTAAAATTCTCCCTCAGTGTATGTGAACAGGTGCCTGAATGAGGTGACTAGCAGATTTTCACAGTAACTTCATTGCAATGTTAATGTAAGCCTACTTGTGACACTAACGTATAAACTTTAAACTTTCCCTTTCCGTTCCCCCTGCCGTTTCCTTGAAGTGGGGAAGAGAGCGGGCATCTGTGGGCATCACTTCCTAAGGAGCTGGCCCCTACTAGGTTGCTTAATTATGTGTGAGGTGGCTGCACTTTATCTGCTGTGTTATCCGACCACCTCAATGGAGGCATACAGAGATAGGGTGGGCTAAAGGCTGGTGCTAGAAGGTGCAGTTTGAGATGGCACTGAAGAAGCTGAGTTTGGCAGAGGACTCCTACCCTATTATCTAAACATTCACTGCTTCTAAAGAATGCGTCACCAACACACCTGGTAATAGGTTCCGGGCCTCCCTCTGAAACTTGGGAAGTTTTAACTCTTGTTCTAAAACATTAATGTGTAGATGGCAGCCTCGGGAGTGGTTGCTGCAGCAAGGCACAACCTGGACTGCTTTTTGACTGACCGCCTCCGTGCCTGTACCCTTGACAACTCATCGGCCATCAACACCTCTTGAAGACACAGGTACCCAAAATGCCACGGGAAGTTATTACAGCGAGAAAGGTTAAGCTAATCCTTGTGCTTCTGTCAACTGAAACGTAAGAAGCACTGATTATTTTTACCTTGACCAGCATTCTCTTTTCACTTCAAATCTGTAACCAGTGATCATTGTCCTGAACCAATGTGACAGCATTTGAATTGAGTGAACACAGTAGCCGGCCAGATAGATGACACATTTCACACATTTTGAAAGGACTCTGCTTCCTCCTTATTGAAAAAGTTAAATTGAGTGAACTTTGTGTTCCAAAATGATATTGAAAATTATATACTGTATCTAATGGCTGCAGTGTAATGTCCAACAAGCTTCTGCAGCGGCAGACCTTGAGTTTATTATCTGCTTACACCTTAATCGGCTTCAGTGGAGTATGCTGCGGGATTGGCTCTGGTCACAGTCGACCTGGTACAAGCCATGGTTTACAGCGATTCCATTCGGATAAAGAGAAAATTGAATTCTCGCTAATATTAGGTGAGGCAATGTCTGTGGGAGAAGAAAGCAGAGATGGGGCTGGGGAAGGAGGGAAAGGGATATAAGTGTTGGGGTGATGGCGAGGGCTTGCAGAGGGGAGGAGCGATGGACAAATTCTAAAGAATATGGTAGGTTTGGTGGGAAGGGGAATCAGAGGGGTAGGGAGAAGAGATTGGCCTTGGACTAGACTAGGCCAGACTGGAAGAATATCTTTTCATTATTTCATTCCCTAAAAGGCTTCTAGAGTGAAATATCCCCTCAGAGGCTAATGTCTCTTCATCAGATTCCCTTTAGTTACAAGCTCAATTCCATTCCTAAGAGTGCTTCAGGTACAAAGTCAGAGTCTGGAGTGTCAGTAGACATCAATGTATACACAAGTGAGGCTCCCTGATTGGGCAGGCAATTATTACCTCAATCAAGGAGCTCATACTCCAAGAGACCAACCTCATGGGCCTCACTGAGGTCATTACACCCCTCCACCTTTACATCCAAGGAACCTCAGCAGTTCACACCCCTCATGGGCATCTTCAGTGACAGATCCAGTTCCTCCAACTCAGCATCTGACGTGGGTAGGGCATATTGAACAGGTGTTCATCTCTTACAACGTGAACACAGTGCCCCTTCACCAGATGCCCTTTATTTCCAAACTTATCTCCACTCCTAAGAGTGTTTCAGGTACAAAATCAGAATCTGGAGTGTCTTTAGACCTGACACTCCCCAACATATAAACAGATGAAACTCCCTGATTGGACAGGCAATCATTATCTCAGGGCGCTCATACTCGAAAAGACAAATATCATGGGGCTTGTTGAAGTCATTACATAGAGGATGTTTATATATTTCTGTAATACGGTGCTAGGTTATTGAAAATATAAGAGCAACAACAACTCCTGGCAATGGAATGACAATAACTTTATGCTAACTTGAGTTTTAATTTACCAACAATTTGGAGGGGCATTTCTTATGGAGGTACATAGCCATTGCAAACAAGTAAAAATCTTTCATGGATATATCACCCCTGAGAGTGACGCACTATGGGTCAAAAAGTATAGGGTCTGAGTAAACATTTAGTTTATTAGAAGAATCAATACAATCCCTCATTAACTATTTGCAGGAAGGGAGTGAAACATGGTCTTGATATCTTTGTTATCATTTATTGCCAGTCTCCTTCCTGCCAGCAGTAAGTAGCCCTAATAAGCCAGCACTTCTCTGAGTGACTTTGAGCTTATGGCTGCAGTGCAAAGGATTTTCTCAATGAATTGGTTAAAAACAGTAGTTTGGAATTCTCTACCCTAGCTTGTGGCTGGGATTCTCCAGTCCCGCTGTAATGAATGGAGATTTGGTGGAGCGCCCAAATACTCTGTTCTTTGCTGGCAGTGGGAAACAGGGCGTGTGGGAATTATGGCCAGTATTCCATAATTTCATCCTGGATTCTAACTCATGTTTGTGCTTGGATAAAAGCGAAATACTGCGGATGCTGGAATCTGAAGCAAAAATGCTGGAGAAACTCAGCAGGTCTGACAGCATCTGTGGAGAGATAATAGAGCCAATGTTTCCAGTCTGGATGAGCCTTCATCAGAGCTGGACTCTGATTAGACTCGAAACTTTGGCTCCATCCTCTCTCCGTAGATGCTGTCAGACCTGCTGGGATTTTCCAGCATTTTCTGTTCTTGTTTTGTGTTTGTGCTTTGTAACCATTCCTCTTCTCATATTAGCCTTTGAGACAGAGGGGTATTAGATTATACCCTTTATGCAGAATGAGTAAAGACATTTTGGGTAGAAACACTTTATATTTGCTTTCTCCCCTCTCTCCTCATTTCCCTTCTATTTCAACAGTCCAGGTCAGATGTGAGATATAGGGATCACAAGCACAAAACAGGCCAAATGGTCTCCTCCTACACTGGAGGAGTCTCTAATCCTATATCACCTGCACATGGTGAAACACAAGAAAATTGGCTGATCTCTATCAGGGCAGCAATAGGTTTGCTATAATTGATCTCCAGCTCTTTGTAGCAGGAAGGGTTAAAAGAAAAACAAATTTGTAAAGGCTTCTGGTTCTGTTGTGTCAAAATCTTGCTGGAAAATTGGGATTTTGGGTGAGAGTAGCTGTGCTCTTGCACATTGACAAAACTCACTCGCACTAACAGTATTGGGAGACAATGACCTAGTAGTGTTATCACAAAATGACTAATCCAGAAACTCAGCTAATTCTCAGGGACCCAGATTCAAATCCCGCCATTGCAAGTGGTGGAATTTGAATTCAGTAAAAAAAAAAATCAGGAATTAAGAATCTATTGATGACCATGAAACCATTGTCAATTGTCGGAAAAAACCATCTGGTTCACTAATGTCCTTTAGGGAAAGAAATCTGCCGTCCTTACCTGGTCTGGCCTACTTGTGACTCTAGAGCCCAGCATTGTGCTTGACTGTCAACTGCCCTCAGCTAACTAGGAATGGGCAATAAATGCTGGCCAGTCAGCGATGCTCATGTCCCACGAATGAATGAAAAAAACGTTTGTGTTCAAAAAGGAGGAACAAGTGTTTGGTTGAGATTCCCAAGTGCTGCCATTGTGGGATACTTGGCCACCTCATCCAAATGGAGGAAACAAAGACTCACCTAATGCATTAAGAGCTAACGAGGCAAGGACTAAACAATGGATATTGAGAAGCGTAGAAGAACAGAGGTATATTGGAGTGCGTGTTCACGAACCCTGAAGGTGGCTAGACAGATAGATAAGGTGGTTAAAAAGGCACAGGATAATTTTCTTTATTAGCTGAGGCCCAGAATGTAAAAACAGAACAGGAACTGTGTAAAACACTAATCACACATCAGTTTCTGTGCTGTGTACCATTCTGTCACTGTACCAAGGACATGATTGCAATAGATGATTGCACTGGAACAGTGAGTAAAATTAAGGAGGAGTTAGACAGATTTTTAATTGGTAATGGATTGAAGGGTTGTGGGGAGAAGGCAGGAAAATAGAGATGAGGAGTATATCAGCCATGATCGAAAGGCAGAACAGACTCGAGGGGCCGAATAGTCTAATTCTGCTCCTATATCTTTTTGAAAATTTACAGGGGATGGAAAATTTTAGCTGTGTTGAAAGATTGGATAGGCTGGAGTTGCTTTCTTTGTGAGCCTACCTCAAGGTGGAGTCCAGAGAAGCACATTTGTATTAACTCTGTGAAGCTCTATATCACTTTGAAACTGTTTGTAAACCTTCTTTTGACAACAGTCTCATGACCTCAATCATCTTGTCATAACTATAATAACCTATCCCTGGCACTGACCTGATACATTTACACTACTCACAGATTTACTGCTCTTCCTATAGAACTAAAAGTAGAACTCTTAACTGTGGCCTAACTACTTCTTTACTGTTGAACTCTGTCCCGGCTATTTACAAAACTCACTGTTTCTGACCTTACTTTATCAGCACTTGCCTTGTCAGGGAATTATGTATGCGACCAAAAAAGAAAATGCTGGAAAATCTCATCAGGTCTGGCAGCATCTTAAGGAGAGAAAACAGCTGATGTTTCGAGTCCAGGTGACCCTTTGTCAAAGATGAATCTGCAGTAATTTGCTTTTAATTATGTATGGGACACTGTTTCTCCACACCTCACAGTATCTCTCCATAGTACATCTACTCTGTTTCCTTGTTTTTCCTTGGTAAATATATTAAATCGACTGTCAGTTTGGAGTTGGCACGTTCTCCTCGTGTCTGCATGGGTTTTCTCCAGATGCTCCAGGTTTCTCCCACAGTACGCTTCTCTATAGTAAGTTGCATTGGTGCTTTCTATGCTCCAGATCTCCTCCCAGTCACATACCTGCATGGAAGGGATCGTTCATGTGGAACCCTAACTGTGGCCTCTTCCTGCCTGAAATCACAGTCCATTTAGTTGGCTCTGTTATCATTGATGCGGGTCTTTTTAATCATAGAAACCCTACGGTGCAGAAGGAGGCTGTTCAGCCCATTGTGTCTGCACCAACTCTCCAACAGGATATCCTACACAGGCGCACCCTCCCAGCCCATCCTCTTAACCCTAAGCATTTATCCTGCTAATTCCCCCTAACCTACACATCTTGGGACACTAATGGGGCAATTTAGCATGGCCAATCCATGAAACCTGCGCATCTTTGGACTGTGGGAGGAAACCGGAGCACCTGGAGAAAACCCATGTAGACATGGAGAGATCATGCAAACTCCACACAGATAGTCACTCAAAACTGGAATTGAACCCAGGTTGCTGGCACTGTGAGGCAGGAGTTCAAACCACTGTGCTACCCTTAGCTGAGGTTGTCTTTACTTTATAATCAGTAGGGACTGCTGGAAGCAAGGCTGTTGGTATACATTGAATATTTAATGTTTTATTGAATATTCTTTCATCTATGCACAGGATAGAACTTAGCAGAAGGCTTTACATAGAGCTATCTCCCAGAATAGAATCAGAGTATCTCTGTAGTACTGAAGGAGGCCATTCATCCCATCGAGTCTGTACCAACCACAATCCCACTCAGGCCCTATTCCTGTAACCTCGCTAATCCCCCTGACAGTAGGGTCAGTTTTAGCATGGCCAATCAACCTAACCCACACATCTTTGGACTGTGGGAGGAAACTGAAGCACCCGTGGGAAACCCATGCAGACACAGGGAGAACATAGACAGTGACCCGAGGCCGGAATTGAACCCAAATACCTGGCACTGTGAAGCAGCAGTGATAACCACTACACCATCGTGCCCTGCTAAATACCCAGTTGTTGTCTGATCTGACATCATTGTGATGAAGTAGACAGTCTGCTTATACTACATCTCTGCCCAAGTCTGTGATTCTATTGAATACATGATTTAATTATCCTCTATCTCCCCTGAAGTCACTGTCTCCATCCCTGGTTCACAGAGATACCCGTAATGATGGTTTTACCAAACTCCCTGCCCTTGTGGTGACTTCTGAAGTAGGGAAAAGGTGAATGCATTTTGTACCTGAAGGGAAAGGGTTAATGGATTTTGTATCTAGAATATGTCTCAAACATAACCTGTTCATCATGACTGATCTTCTCAAGCTTATACTGCTCCTGGCAGTGATATAAGTTATTTGTTCATGTATTACATGCTTTAACTCTCATTTTTATAAAGACAGAAAGTTTAATGTGGCTGTTATTTTGTAGACTTTGCCATTCTTACCTATTCATGTTAGTAGCCATCATTACACAGATGATAGTTTACGGTACCGGCTTTTGACAGCTGCTGAAGGCAGATCACGATACCGGCTTTTAACAGGAAGAGTCCTGCTCAGACAGCCGTGATCGCACAAGTAACTTCAAAGACAGGGATGCCGGTACTGCTGCAGAAGGATTTTCCTGTGTCCTGACTGCAGGACTGTAATTCTTGATTAACTCTGGGGCTGCATCACGAACCAGGAAGGAAGAGCTGGAGGTCTGGCAAGAATTGGAACTTTGAATCGTGATTCCTGCTGGAGCTCATAATGTATAAATACCCACTTGTGTTTGTGTTCTATGAGAAGTCTGGTAATCCGGGCTGGAACCAGTTTCTCCCAAAGCTTTGCAATAAAAACCACTGTATTTTGACTCACTAACAGCCTTTGAGGTATTATTTTACCTACAACACTTCTCTGATCCTGCGCACTGCGGGAATTATCCCGGGTAGATGGAAATGTAAAAATTTGTGGACCTCAGGCAGGAATTTCCGATCTTGGGTCAGGTGTGACCAGAAATCCTGCTCCCTGTTTCAGAGGATGTGCAGGTTTCAAGTTCTGCATCATGTGCAGTGAATACTAACTCAATACCCTGGAGGTCTTCCTGAGCTGCTGGGTAACTGGCCCATTGCATTGAAGGTCTTCTTCTTGTGGATATTGGTACGCTTCTCGGTCTGTTAATTGCACTGCCTTTGCTAATGTTAAATCTTCCCACAATGGTGGAAAATCTGTTAAAGTCTCCCCTGTGATTCGAACAACAACACCATCCCAAAGTAATTTGTCTTTCAGGGTTACTTATTTGGAATCTTCAGTTGGTTGTAATAAAGGAGTACTGAAGGAATCTATGCTCTCTCCCTGTTTGGAGTTATCATTTAACCTTTACTCTTTCAATAATTGGGCTTATTCTAATGTTGGCATATGTATCAAAAGCTTTCATAGCATCTTTGTGTGATGCCATTGCTTTACTTATGTCTTGCCTGGTCATTGTGTCATCAAGGCTACTGCCAATGGCATAGAGAAAGGTACTGACCTCTTCTTCGCTTGGTTTCTCTGCCAGTGATTCCGCAGGTTGAACCAGACTGTTCGTAATCTTTAGCATCCAAATTTAACCATGAGCTGAGCTTCTGTCATGAAGATGGACTCCCAAAGGGGAGGGGAGGGGAATGGGGTGGGGAGTGGAGGGCCTTGGCCTAGCATAGGAGGCAAGAGGAGCCATAGTGAGTGTATGGAGGGGCATAGCTCTGCACAGTAGGGATGAAGGGCCATATGGGTTGACATGGAGCTGTGAGAGACTGTAAGGGTTGAGTGGAGGGGTATAACTAGGCATAATGGGCCATGTGATTGGGGGGAGGGAGATGCTGCTTGAGATGGCAGCCTATGATGCCAATTCTGCCACTTCTTGGTTTGATGCATGCCTTCCACATGTTCAGTGTTCTCTGGTAAATGTCAGACTTTCTCCATGGCTCTTCTTCACTCCAACCTTCCTTTCTTTACTCCTGTTGTTCCCCATGCCATCCATTCTTTGAAGCATAGAGAATAGAAGCAGGGATAGGCCATTCAGCTCTCTGAGCCTGCTCCACCATTCATTTTGATCATGACTGATCATCAAATCCAGTGGTTAGCACTGCTGCCTCACAGTGCCATAGTCCCGGGCTCAATTCTGCCTGTGTGGAGTTTGCACATTCTCTCCTTGACTGTGTGTGTTTCCCCCAGGGGCCCTGGTTTCCTCCCACGGATGTGGAGATACCGGAGTTGTATTGGGGTAAGCACATTAAGATGTCTCACAACACCAGGTTAAAGTCCAACTTTGGTGGTGTTGTGAGACTTCTCACTGTTCCTCCTACAGTCCAAAGATATGCAGGTAAGGTGGATTGGCCATGTTAAATTGCCTCTTAGTGTCCAATGGTGGGTAGGTCTGATGGACTGGCCATGCACAGGGTAGGGCAGACTTGATTAGCAAAATGGCCTCCTTTTGCACTATAGGAATACTATGGTTCTATCAACCCTAACCAAAGACAACCCAAGCTAAGACACACAATGTGACAGCAGAAGATGAGAGTGGTGAAGACAATGGAAAAAGCATTGAATAAACAGCCCAGCAACCAAAAAAATAGCAAGGCTACTTCAAGGGGATCAGGATATTGAATCAAAGGATCCTACAGTTCTGCAGGATGCCATTTGGCCAATTGAATCTGCAACAACTGCAACCCCAGTCAGGCCCTATGCCCATAACCTCATGTATTGACTCTAGCTAGTAAACTCCATACAGACGGTCACCTGAGGCCAGAATTGAACATGCACACCCTGGCGCTATAAGGCAGCAGTGCTAACCACTGTACCACCATGGTGATAGAGATTGCTGGAGGAGACAAGGCTGTTGTTAAAATAACTTTTAATAAATATTCTTCTAACTATGCACAGAATAAGTCTTAGCACAAAGCTTCACGTAGAACGGTCACTCAGCATACTCAGTCATCACATGATTGTACATCACTGATGATGAAGACAGTCTATTTACATTAACTCGTTACACTACAGTAACTGTATCCTGCCAACTTTGGACGGAACTTACACTAATAAGGACCAGGAGTTAAAATCTCTGCCTCCATGTGACTCCCACTCGGAGTTAAAATTATTCCTTCCTCATTAGTCTTGTTTGACATCCTCTGTACAACTCACTCTATTTCCATCTGTAATCTGGCATTAATAACATTGCTAATACCCTCAGTGGTGGGGATTCAATGTATATAAGATTCTTTTTAAATTTTCACAAATTTATAATAATATTGACTCATTCTATTTTCAAGCAAATCCTGTCCAGAACAAACTTTTCATTCCATGTCTCATAAGAATTTCCCTTCAAGATTATGATATATGAGCAGAATCAATGTCATGTCAGCAATAACAAATTATATTGATCGCAAAATTAAAAAGTTTAAAATTTATTTATTAGTGTCACAATTAGGCTTACATTCACACTGCAATGAAGTTACTATGAAAATCCCCAAGTCGTCACACTCCAGTGCCCGTTCGGGTGAACTGAGGGAGCATTTAGCGTGGCCAATGTAGCTAACCAGCACACATGTCTTTCAGACAATGGGAGGAAACCCATGCAGACACAGGGAGAATGTACAGGCTCCACACAAAAAGTGACCCAAACTGGGAATTGAACCTAGGTCCCTGGCACTGTGAAGCAGCAGTGCTAACCACTGTGCTATCATGTTGCTGTCGGAAGTGAATCATAAGTGACTGTGCTAATGTAGACCTGAAAGAAGGCAGAGGCAGCATGTGGAGCCACAATAACTGCCCCAGGCTAGTCTTAGTCCTCAGCTTTGGCAAAGGGCAGTATTGGGCATGGACTTAAAGTGCCAACAGAGTCAATCAATTTGGCACAAAAACACAGAGCTCATCATTTTAGGGAAATTTCACAAGTGGCTCATTTTAAAGATTTCTTTTGATGGTTACTAGTTCTTTTATTTTCCAATAGGGGTCAATGTTTATTGCTTTGTATGAAATAACAAGGCTTAAAATTGGACTATGTTGGTCATCTCCATTTTACATCCTTTCGTTTCTGAATTGGGCAATTTAAGATGAAGTTTCATCAATCTTAGAGGTAAGCCTCTCTCATTCTGATGCTTACAGGAGGTGTTAAATTGGAAGTTGGCTTATTCGACCATTAACCTATGGAGACTAACAAGCCAAGTCCAATCTCACATACAAGCCTACATACACTCACAACCTGCCTGAAAGATAAGAAACAAATATACATGTGACGTACAATCACAACCACCCCACACAAACACAGATACACACACAGACACACACACAAACACCCATCTGCACTCAAATGGAGAAGCACACAGTCACACGCACAGAAACCTGTACCTTTCACACACATTCGCCTGAATTTTCATCTGTCTGGCCAATGTGAGAAAAGTTCCAGGCTCAGCCAGCCCACTTCAGAATCAAGCACCTATAAAACTGGGATCTTCATTCCCGGAGTAGGGATTCAGGTTTGGGGTGGGCCATTTGACCCAGGGAAGAGGTTGGAGGCAACTATAGGAGCTGTCTGTTGCTGAGGAGGACTGTTTAAAAGGCCTGCCTCCAGTTGGAGCTGTGGGACTTTGTTGTAGTTAATATAAAACACAAAGGCCATCCAGCCCTCACCCCTCTTCACCACCACCCCCCTCCTCCCCCAGGGTCTCCATGCTCCATCCGTGCCATCTCTAGCATCTACCCCCCCATCCCCTGTCACGCCGAAACCGAAAGACCAACCCTGCTCCGTCACTCCGACTCCATGGCCTGTCCTGCTCCTTATCGAACCAAAGAACCATAGGATTGTCACAATGCAGAAGGAGGCCACTCAGCCTTTCAAGTCTGCACTGACTCTCCAAAAGAGGATCTTAACCAGGCCCACTCCCCCCCATCAGATCCCCATAACCCTGTGCATTTACAGTGCCTAATCCACCAACCTACACACCTTTGGCCACTAAGTGTTAATTTAGCATGGCCAATTGACCTAACCTGCACATTTTTGAATGTTGGGAGGAAACTGGAGGAAGTCCATGCAGACACGGGAAGAACATGTAGACTCCATACAGACAGTGACCCAAAGCCAGAATTGAGCCCCAGTGTTGTAAAGCAATGGTGCTAACCACTGTGCCACCATGCTGCTCCCATGCCATGTTATTCCTCTCCACTAACCCCTATAGTCTCACACACTCCCATGCCAAGTTGTGTCCCTCCATCTAGTCACTCACTATGGCTCCCCATCCCTCTTATGCCAAGCTGCCCAATCTTTATGCCTCACTTCCTTGTCCACACATGGCCCGTTTGGGAGGCCATCATAATAGAAGTTCAGGCGCTAAAGATTACGAGCAGCCTGGTTTGACTCAGGCAGCTGTCAGGGCGATGGGCAGAGTCAATGGCTAATGATTGAAATCTAAAGTTGGGGCAGAGTACAATAGTTGGAGGAAATTTTTGGTCATCTACCGCAAACATTACCAAAATAATGAAGAGGCCATTTGCCTCAGAACTATTGGTGGGGCATTGTAGACTAAGTGCCGACGACAAAACTGTCACATTGTTGAACATAGTTTATTGGATGTGAACAGTTCCTTAGAAATGGAAGAAAAAAGTGAATCACTGTGGATGCTGGAATCTGAAAACAGAAGAGAAAATGCTGGAAAATCTCAGCCGATCTGGCAGCATCTGCAAGGAGAGAGAAAAGAGCTGACATTTTGAGTCCAGATGGCCCTTGGTCAAAGCTCTGTCAAAGGCTTTGACAAAGAGTCATCTGCACTTAAAACATCAGCTCTTTTCTCCCCTTAGAAATGGAACACTTCCTTGCTGAAAATGACAAATGTATTGACCCAAACCCAGAAACTCTGGAGTTCCTATCACAGCAACTGAAAATATTAATTCAATAATGATTCAGAAAATACAATGGATCCTTTTTTGAACCTGAATTTGAAACATTTGTATTAAAGAGGATGAGAAAGCTGGAATGGTAGAGGGGTTTTTGTTAGCAGGTGAAACCTAAGCTTTTTGCCAGTCATCTACAGTGTAATTGGTTGTCAAGTGTCCTTTGGGAGCGTCTGTGCTAATGCTCCCCAATTTCTGAAAGATAATGAAACAAAGGTCCAGTATATTGAATTATCTTCATGATAATATATGCCTGAACAATGGGAGGTTCAAGTCAGTGAACTTAATATATTAATCCAGTCATGGAACTCAGATGGTGCATATCAGTTCTTACTTTCTCACATTTAAATGAGACACATGCAATGCTCTATCCTGAACTGATCCGGTTGTGGATTAGGCTTGTAGTGTCTAATTGCGAGCAGACTAATTTCAGCAGGACTTCTGTAGATCAATTCAACTTGGGACTGAGCAGTACAGTAGCACAGTGGTTAGCACTGCACCTTTACAGCACCAGGGACCTGGGTTTGATTCCTGGCTTGGATCACTGTCTGTGTGGAATTTGCACGTTCTCCCCGTGTCTGCGTGGGTTTCCTCCGGGTGCTCTGGTTTCCTCCCACATTCTGCTGGTTAGGTGCACTGACCCAAACAGGCGCCAGTCTGTGGCAACTAGGGGAATTTCACAGTAACTTCATTGCAATGTTAATGGAAGCCTTACTTATGACTAATAAATTAACTTCTCAAAATGGGGGTCCAGACGAAAGGGAAACATCTTGTTAGACTGCTTCCCCTTTGCATTGCCTTGACTCAGGGTAAGTTGCAAACCCAATGAAAGAAGAAACAAAGAGAACCGCATTTATATAGCGCCTTTCATGACCTGAGGATGTCTCTAAGTGCTTTACAACCAGTGAAGTAGATTTTGGAATATAATCACTCTTGCAATGCAGTAGCCAATTTGTACACAATGAGGTGGTTAGGTAAACAACAGAGAATGTGAGCAAGTCAAGGAAATCTTCCCCGCTCTTATTCAAGTGAGTATCGCAGGATCTTTTACAACTACCTGGAAGGGGAGACATTAGGGCAGTGAAAAGCAGCCTGGGCTAATGAGTGGGTCACATGAGTGGCCCTCCTTCATCTCACTGGGCCTGTTCACTAACCATGACCCCATGAATAAGACTAAATACATTAATACAGACTGAATATTTCATAATATTCATATTAATAGAAATATCATCAACTTAATATGATAAAAATAGAATAGACATGAATGACATGGTGGCACAGTGGTTAGCACTGTTGCCTCAAAGCGCCAGGGACCTGGGTTAAATACCCAGCTTGGATCACTATCTGCGTGGAGTTTGCACGTTGTCCACGTCTCTGTGTGGGTTTCCTCTGGGCACTCTGGTTTCCTCCCATAGTCCAAAGATATGCAGGTTAGATGGATTGGCCATCGTGTCAGGGGCATTAGTAGGGAAAGTATATGTGGTAATGGGCTATAGAGCCTGGGGGGGAGGGGTGGATTGTTGCCAGTGCAGACTCAATGGGTTGAATGGCCTCCTTCTGCACTAAAGGGATTCTATGCAATGCAATTTACACTTTGGACACAGAGAGCACACTGCTCTCACAGTCAACCTCGTGAGTGACCAGCATGTACCTCAGTCACCACTTGCCGTTGCTTTATGTGTGTATCACTTCAGTCATGTTGGTAGGACAAAACTACATGGAATGTGGCCACACAGAGCATGGGCGACGGTTAACAAAATGTCTCATGGGCTTCACTCAGAATCCAGATGGGCCACATTTGACCCCTGGGCCGTAAGTTGCCCACTGCTGCATAAGACCCTCGGTTCAATATTCCTTCTGAAAGAAGGCACCTTTGTCAGTGCAGCATGCCCTCAGTACTACAGTGTGCTGTAGTGGGACTTCAACCCACAGTCTTCCAACTCGGAGATAAAGAGGTTCCCAACTGAACCAACACTGACACACTGTCAGGAGGGGTGAAAATTCTACACCCTCAATAGAGGTGCCATATATTTTACGATAGATAACAGTAATGACTATTGCAGTGAGCCTAAGAGATGTACACAGGAACATATTTTATACATGACAGCACTGACAAAATAATAAAGATAGAACAAGGTCAAAGATTTACGGGTTAGGTGGATTGGCCATGCTACATTGCCCCTTAATGTCAGGGAGATTAGCAGGGCAAACATGTGGGGTTACGTGGATAGGGCCTGGGTGGGATTGTTGTTGAAGCAAGCTCAATGGGCTGAATGGCCTCCTTCTGCATTGTAGGGATTCTATGGTTCTATGGAGACTCCCTTTTCCTATCTACCCCACACCTGGCAGGAATAACTTGCAATCTTATTCACTGTTTTAACATACGACAATGATGTATTTATTCAAATGCGCACAGTAGTGTTATCCATAAGGCAGGCTTTAAAACTATTGCCCATTTTTGCACTGAGCAATAATTCCTGTATCTCAGTTGGGAGTGGTGGGATGGGGGTGGGGTGGGGGGGGAAGACTGCATTCAGTCATGAGGAAGAAATGTTGCATTAGAGGCCATCGTGTAAATTTAATGATGCTGGGCTGCCAACAAATTGAAAAAAAGTCAAAGTTAACTTAGGCGGAGGTGTTTCAGGATTTCTGTACACCGGCATCAGCAGAAAAGCTGCAATACTTGGAGCGTGCAGTCTCTGCCACCTCAAACAAGCACTTGATGTCACGAAGAGGCTGTTGCTAAGACAATGCCCCATTTTAGTTGGGGTCAGCAGCTTGTTGGCAAAACAGGATGAGTGAGCCTTCCTTCTTGGTTCACTGTGCCTTGAATGAATGCGTATCGAGCAGCAAAAGAATGGTACAGCTGTATGCCCCATTTAGCACTTATAAAGTGTTCTCAAACAGCACAGTGCTAAATGAAAATGTCCTAATTTAAGGTTGCTTTCCCATAAGAAAGCATCTAATGAAAGTGCTTTATGTTTCAGACGCGTGTTTTTTGACATTAACACATAGCTTCTCCTTCATGGAATGAACAAGAGGGAGAGAAATTACTGGAATTTTTAAAGTTTATTTATTTAGTGTCACAAGTAGGCTTACGTTAACACTGCAATGAAGTTACTGTGAAAATCCCCTAGTCGCCACACTCCCGTGCCTGTTCGGGTACACTGAGGGAGAATTTAGCACACCTAACCTGCATGTGTTTCGGACTGTGGGAGGAAACCAGAGCACCCAGAGAAAACCCACACAGACACAAGGACAATGTGCAGATTCTACACAGAAAATAACCCAAGCTGGGAATTGAACTTGGGTCTCTGGCATTGTGAGGCAGCAGTGTTAACCACTGCGCAACCATGCTGTGCTCCCCAACACTGCACTAAACAAAAACATGCTAAATTAAGATTGTTTTTCCATAAGAAAACAATTAATGAAGGTGCATTATGTTTCTGACCTGTGTTTCTTCTACATTACCGCATTAACGCGTGTTTCTCTATTGGACCAGCATCGTGCATGTGTACTCACAGCCATGGCTGTTTCGGCCATTCCCAAGAACGGAAGCCTTGTAGCAATGGAGTGTTTCTTAGCTTTGCACAGGGCTGACATTTTCCCACTTTCTCTTCAATTTGGACATCTAATCCTGGCCATAAAAAATAATTATGTGCCAGTTCCTTCATTCACACTACATTTGGATGTTCCTTATGCAGCTGTTCAAGGCATCTTCCACACAGGCATGGAGGAATAATCACTCAGATTCCCCATAATAAGACTCCAATCTGGGCCGCCAACTGATGTCTTCTAGTGATGTGGGGCTAGATTTTTATGATACATTTCTGTCATTGTTTGTTTTAGGACCATTTCCATAACGTTCCCCATCACTAGATCGTTTCTTGAGTGTCTCTGTTCTTGAGGTGAAGTCACAGGCACACTATCCACTTGTCAGAAATGTAGTATGTTGATGAAATTTTCTACAGATTCTTGCTTGATTTGTAATGGTAATCTTGACGAAGCATCCGTATTTGCATTTTGCTCCAACTGTTAATATTCAATATCATAGGTGTGATTCAACAACATCAAAGATCATCTGTAACTACCAGCATTTATAGAAGGGATACTTTTATACGACCTTTTGTACAGGTCGTTGATCTCTCAAAAGTGCAAAATAATCAAATTTGCAGTGTTTAGCTAGCCTTGGTAAGGTC
The DNA here is from genome assembly GCF_965287045.1 of Carcharhinus amblyrhynchos. Taxonomy (NCBI): domain Eukaryota; kingdom Metazoa; phylum Chordata; class Chondrichthyes; order Carcharhiniformes; family Carcharhinidae; genus Carcharhinus; species Carcharhinus amblyrhynchos. Next base: position 43,873,961 of record NC_137340.1, read on the forward strand.
ACCATAAACTGTGAAATCCTTTCGCCTTCCCCCTAAATTCAGCAGTGAAATGTAAATCTTGCTGCAATGATGAGTGGTTTCAGACAGAAATGCTCTTACTGGACCTTTGTTATTGCAGGTTTTAACTGCTGGCTCTATTGGGTGGACTAGACTTTGTAATAACGTAAAAGTTTTACGTCCTATCAAACTGAGAAATGTTGCAACCTTTAGGTCACTGGGTATTTGATTTGCTTGGAGATAGTATTGGAATCTTTCTTCAAATGAGCTCCAAATTCCAAGAAAGCATTCTTTCTGATTATATCACAGCATGGTATAGCTCCTGCTCTGCCCAAGACCACAAAAAAACTACAAAAGATCATGAATGAAGCCCAATCCATCATGTAAACCAGCCTCCCATCCATTGACTCTGTCTACACTTCCCGCTGCCTCGGCAAAGCAGCCAGCATAATTAAAGATCCCACGCACCCTGGACATTTTCTCTACCACCTTCTTCTATTGAGGAAAAGATACAAAAGTCTGAGGTCAAGTACCAACCGACTCAAGAGCAGCTTCTTCCCTGCTGCTATCAGACTCCTGAATGGACCCACCTTGCATTAAGTTGATCTTTCTCTACACCCTAGCTAGGACTGTAACACTACATTTTGCACCCTCACAGTTCCTTCTCTATGAATGGTATGCTTTGTCTGTGAAGGGTGCAAGAAACAATACTTTTCACTGTATGCTAATACATGTGACAATAATAAATCAAATCAAATCAAGTCTCACAATCTTCATGAAATGCATCCACAGCATCATATATGTCCACCATGTTGGTTACCTGCTATCGGATTCTGAACTTTCTTCAGTTTTCCCTTTTTTTCCTTCTGGATTTGTAGTTTGATTTTATTTTTGAACTACCTTTGTACAATGCAAGAGACCTCCCCATCTAACTATGCAAAATTTTATTTTGCCAGATTTCTTCCTTTTTCCCCTGTGTAGCAGGGGACACTGAAACCCCTGCTTATTAAGGGACTTTTAAAACAAAGTGGACTAGTCTAAAATAGGGAGTATAATGTGCCATATATATATATTATGTATATATCAAAGGTATTGCGATGTGCCTCCTACATATAGTATAGGAAGATATTGCTTTACACACAATATAACCAAAGGTAATGAATTTTTAACACCTTTTAAACTACATTTTGAAATGTAGTTGAATAAGTGTTTGTGACTTTTGGCGAAAAGCAACTTTCCCACATAATGGGAAAAAACAGAACCAGACAGGCCACATTCAAATCATAGATCATAGATCTTAGATAGAGCAATGGAACAGATGAAATGGAGCAATGAAGTATAGAACTCAATCCGTGAGAGACTTTGGAAGACCTTAAGCTTTGGACAATGGAATGAACAGGATTCAACTGCTAATTAAAATGAATAGGAGCATTTTGCTCCTCATTTGGCCTGACAAAGTATAGCCATGATGTGGAGATGCTGGTGGTGGACTGGAATGGGCACAGTGAGAAGTCTCACAACACCAGGTTAAACTCCTGGTGATAACAGTGACTCCAAATAAACCCGTTGGACTTTAACCTGGTATTGTGAGACTTCTTACTCAGATATAGCCAATTAGATAGGGTGATTCCCTTAATTTCCACAATATCAGGTGGCAGGAGCAAACTTTGAACCTGTCAGCTGTGCGTAAACAGGTCGCTAAGAAAAGGAGAAAGACTTTGGGGTACAATTAAGCAATGAATTCCTAATTATGCAAGGGGGTAGAATGATGTTGGCCAAAGTAGGTAATGCGTAATAATGTAATTGGACCATCCAGTTCAAATGACAGATTGGGCAATACAAATCTTTGAAAACAGCATAACAGATATGTTTATGTGGTGTAATTTTAGAAAGAAGCTGGAATCTATCTGGCATTTCTCTCCCAATGCGTATTGGTCAAGTAATGAATCTGTCTGAATGCAAGACCCCCAGAGGGAGACCCCCAGAAAATTTTCCTAACACCCTATATGTCCTTTAAGATCTCACAACCTTTTTACTGTCCTGTATGTCTTCAGTCCTGCAGCTCGCTTCGCTTCCCCGTGTGAGCAGTCTCTGCAGCTTGGAAGTCTACCCACTTCATTTAAACAAAAAGAAAGTTTTTTTTAACTTTTTTTCCTCATTTATAGAGTCATAGGAGTTTATAGCATGGAAACAGGCCCTTCGGCCCAACTTGTCTATGCCGCCCTTTTTTTAAACTCCCAAGCTAGCCCCAATTGCCCGCATTTGGCCCAGATCCCTCTATACCCATCTTACCCATATAACTGTCTAAACGCTTTTTAAAAGACAAAATTGTACCTGCCTCTACGACTACCTCTGGCAGCTCGTTCCAGATACTCACCACCCTCTGCATGAAAAAATTGCCCTTCTGGACCCTTTTGTATCTCTCCCTTCTCACCTTAAACCTAGGCCTTCTAGCTTTAGACTCTCCTTCTTTTGGAAAAAAGATATTGACTATCTAGCTGATCTGTGCCCCTCATTATTTTATAGACCTCTATAAGATCACCCCTCAGCCTCCTACACTCCAAGGAAAAAAGTCCAGCCTCTCCTTATAACTCAAACCATCAAGTCCACTTTCTCATGGTTTTGTTTCTAAAGCGTCTTTCCTTTGGCATTGGCAATTTATCTTCCTTGACTTCGAAGGTCTTTTTGATCTGAAGTGATGGTTTTTTTTGTTTTCAGAATCCGATAGAAAATTTTTTTAATATTCCACTCTCATCGCTAGTTTTCCATTTGTTAAGTATTGACTGGCAAATTCAACATAAAGAAACAAAGTGTCACACTCACGGGTGAAAGTCAAACACGATGCAACTCCATTGAAGAGATGTCGCTCATCCAAAATCCAAAATGGAAGTGCCCCAAAAGCCCATGGACCCTCCACTTGCAACACTGGAGATCACGTGACCTTCTACCAGCAGGAAAGCAAGTACTTTAAATACAGAACAAGTGTCAACCTCAGTCTCGAATATATTGAATCCCTGAACCATGTAGGATAGGGAATTTTAAGGATTCACTACAAATCCACTCACTCGCCCCGCCACCACATCCCCCCCACCGTGCTTCGCCTCCCCACCGAGTGAAAAAAATCTGTCCTTATCTCAATCTAACTAGTGTATGCCCCTTCGAGATTATGCCCCTATATTTTAGATGTTTCAAGTAGCAGAAGCTGCCCCTCAAGTCCTCTAAGAAATGTATATGTTTCAATGAACATCGGTTCTCATTCTTCTGAATTCCTCAGGCCCCACTGTACTCAGCTTAAAGCAAAGCATTTCAAACATTTTTTTCCCCCTTTGAATCCTGCTGAAAAGGAGAGAGAGAGAGAGAGAGAGGAGACATTATAGGGTGGGATTCTCTGTTTACCCCTTCCATGCTCAACATCCCATCCCCCTCAAACTGATGGCATCTTTTCCTGCAGCTCTCCATTGGCCATCAGCAGGACATTCCCGTTCTGCTGATACCTATAGCACTTTGCGCAGTGTTTTATGGGGATGCGGTGGCCTAATGGTATTATCACTAGACTATTAATCCAGAAACTCAGCTAATGTTCTGGGGACCTGGGTTCAAATCCCGCTGTGGCAGCTGGTGCAAATTGAATTCAATAAAAAATATCTGGAATTAAAAGTCTAATGATGACCATGAAGCCATTGTTGATTGTTGGAAAAAAACCCATCTGTTTCACTAATGTCCTTAAAGGAAGGAAATATGTCATCCTTATCTGGCCTACACGTGACCCCAGAACCACAGCAATGTGGTTGATTTTCAACTGCCCTCCAAGGGCAATGAGGGATGGACAACAAATGCTGGCCAGACAGCAACACCCATGCCCCACAAACGAATAAAAAAAACTCATACCTACTGCAGAGAGGGGGGACTGCCTGGGATGGGACAGTGGTTAGCACTGTAGTTCGATTCCTGGCTTGGGTCACTATCTGTGCAGAGTTTGCACATTCTCCCCATGTCTGTGTGGGTTTCCTCCAGGTGCTGCGCTTTCCTCCCACAGTCCAAAGATGTGCACATTAGGTGGATTGGCCATGGTAAATTCTACCTCGGTCTACCCCAACAGGTGCCGGTGTGTGGTGACTAGGGAGTTTTCACAGTAACTTCATTGCAGTGTTAATGTGAGCCTACTTGTGATACTAATAAATAAACTTTAACATTTTGGAAGATCTCAATGACAGGTCGGGCTGGAAAATCCCACCCATTTCTTTACCAATAAAACAGCTGACAGAGAGAAACGCTCCATTTGACAGACACAAGTATTGTGGGATTGCCGGGGTACGGAAGTGAATTTCACAACCACCTTTTATTGGCTTGCAGACTAACTCCTGCAGAAGCGTGACGTCAAGCTGTTTGATAGAGGCAAAGAACGTTGATCTCACTGTGACTGGTCTCTTCGATCCTATCAGACAATTGGACAGAAATGCTTCAAGAGGCTAGGATAGGTTCTTGAGTTCAACTGTATGGTTAGAATAAAAGCTTCGCTACCCCAAAGTGCAGTGGATACTGGGACAGTGAGCAAATTTAAGGAGGAGTTAGACAGATTTTTAATTAGAAATGGGTTGAAGGATGATGGGGAGAAAGCAGGAAAATGGGGATGAGGAGAATATCAACCATGATCGAATGGCAGAGTGGATTTGATGGGCTGAATGGTCTAATTCTGCTCCTATATCTTATGAAATTATGAACATTGACTGGAGTTTGTCTGACTCCTGCTGTGCATCTCACCAACGAGGGACAGATATACCTAGGCAGTGTACTTACCAGATGCATGGCTCCAGCCATAGAATCACCTGTATTAGTTGGACAGTTCTGATTTAACAGATGTGACTTAACTCCCAGACTGACAGCAGTGATCAACGTGCATTATTAATTTTCCATTCGCCATATGAATGACGAGGTTTTGCCAGTGCATAAAGGTATCTCTAGCTCAGAAGGCCAAATGTCTTGAGAATTTCCCAAGTAACTCTTCAACTATCATTAATAATAATAATTAGTAATAGCTGGAACTACCCCTCCTGCCCACGCCCCCAGAAAATCTGGTAAACACTGCGGGTCAGGCTGAGTGAAATAATGTTTCAGGTTGATGACCTGTCATAAGAGGATGGAGGTGTAACAGTTTTTAAGTGATAACAGATGCTTGACGTACAACCATGACATTTTATCTTTCAGATTTCCTGCATCCGCAACTTAATTGTTTAATTGTCCTTTTACTGGAATATTTGTTACATGGCTCAGTTAATGAAGGTTGTCAGCAATGCGCCATTCGCAAACTGCAGAGAAAATTGGAAGGGTTCCATTACATAAAATGTTACAGCCCTATAATAACATCATATGAAAGGGTATCAACCGAGCCAGACTTACACTGAAGCAGGTCATTAGGCCCAATTGATCTGTGTGAGCATTTGTGCTTCATGGCAACCTCCTCCCATTCAGTTTCATCTAAACCCATCAGCATAAACTTCTATTCCTTTCTTGTAAAGTGGGAAAAAGTTCATCTGAAGCACACAGGCTGGCACCAATCAATTCAGTTGAATGTTCTGTTTCTGCAGGATAATTTCTCTGTAAGTACGTGATGTTTCTTCAGAATTCCTTCTCGGATTTGTTTGTGACTATCTTATTTTTGTGGTGCCTAGCTTTGGTCTCCCCACTCCCCCCACCAAATGAAAGCATCTTTTCTATATTTACCCTATTAAATCCCTTTGGAATTTTAAAGATGCTTTTTAGGTTATCCTTTAACTTTCTCTTTTAAAGTCTGTAGAATTCCTACAGCGATGAGGGGGGCCATTTGAACCCTCGCCCCATCACCGACTCTCCAAAAGAGCACTCTATTATGGCCCACTCATCCTCCCAATATCCTCGTAAACTCACGCATTCACCATGGCTAGTTCAACTATCGGCACATTTTGGGACGCTAAGGGGCAAATTAACATGGCCAATCCACTTAACCTGCATGTCTTTCGGACCATGAGAGGAAACTGAAGCACTCAGAGGAAACTCACACAGACATGGGGAGAATGCGCAAAATCCACCTCGACAGTGACCCAAGACCGGAATCGAGCCTGGGTCCCTGGAACTGTGAGGCAGGCATGCTTCTCGTGAGAAGGACCTCAGACTGTCCAAGTTTGTCTCAATGCAAGCATGGTAATCCAGCCCATAAAACACAGTCAAATTAGTTTGATTTCTGTTTAGTATTTGGCGCCTGCTGATTTTGTTCCTTTGAATTTGGATGGTCTGTAGCTTGGCTTCTCTTGGTTCATTGGTGGATACATCCTAACATCAAAGATTGGAGTGTCAGGCAGGGAGCTCCCCTGATTGGGCTATGTGCAACATGCAAGGTCAGCACCATAGCTACAGTGGGTGGCCATTGTCACCCAGGGACCCTTGCCATGCAAATTGGGCCAGGATTTTTCGGAGGATTGGGTTTCCCTTCCTGCCATCCGAGGAGTGGGCAGAGGACACATCCCTGCCCTGCAGCCAATTAGCACTTCAACAAGTGTTCATTAACTGGAGGCAGAACATCTGCCCCTCACTTGGAAGGAAGTCCCACCTCAGAGAGCGGCCAGCCTATATTGGAGGTTGAGAATCTGCAGACATACCAGCCTGAAAATTGAGGAAATTGAGAAAGTGATCAATAATTCGCATGGGGAATATGCAGAGGAGTGAGGGATTGTACGAGGTGAGGACTGGAGAATTGTATTCAGTTGTAATGCTTTTCAAATATCTTTGACAAAATACCGATGAACCAAGACATGCCTTTGGCCTAGCTGACCTCTACACCCAGCAGCCTTTGCACTCATTCCAGGGTCACCCGGCCCAACTCCTAGGGAAGGCAGCCATCCGAGAGTGAAAATCTCAACCAGGAACCAGTTCAGTGAAGTTGAGAAATGTCATGACCCTGGGCTCTTGACCTGGAAGTAAAAGTTGAGGCCAACATACAATTCTAACAACAATCATTCTTCCCATAAATAAATCAACAGCAAATTAACCCTTGCAGTTTACTTGAATAACATTCACGCATCAGATAATGGGACCTGCGTGGACCGAGTGCAGTAATGCCACACACAATATGCGTAAATCAAACAAAATTGCATCATTTCCATCCCACACCTGCCCTTAACCTTGCACAAGAAATTATGCAGACGTGAAGGGCTGCATTACTTTCGCATTAAAAGGTTGAATCAGCATTTGGAAAGGAGTGAAACGTGGGGAAGGGTAATGAATCATATGTAACACATTGCTGTTTTTAGAATCTCAACCACAGTCCTGTACAAATTTTGTAAGCACTGTGTAGTTAGCTGTCAAAGCTGGGGAGGTCAAAAACTGATCACTGACGTGCACAGAACACAGACAAGTGATGCATCGTGATTTCAATGCATCCATCTTGTGTCTTAACCACATCCCATTTAAAGTCATAGAATCACAGGATCCCTACAGTGCAGAAGGAGGCCATTTAGCCCATCGAGTCTGTGTTAACTCCTGCCCTATACGATGAAATTCCTTGGGTGGGCTTTCCCACCAGGCTACTGCCTCTGTCAATCTCTCCCCCAGTGAGATGGGCAGGATCTAAGCCAGCCTGTCCGACCTTGTTGAGTTGAGGCTAGCCCACCACATTCTACCTGTCCACCTATCCCCATTGTCCTTTATACTCTATGCCGCTCATAGCCACCACATGGCTTCTCATAACCTCCATGTCAACCTATCTCCCTCCACTCCCAACTCTTTATTGTCCCAATGCCAACTTATAGTGTGAACCCCTGCAAACCCATGCCCTCCTCTACCCCCATCCTTTGTCCTTATGCCTATCATACCAACTCACTGAGGATTTGTCATGGATAGACCTCAGGAGCCTCACTGAAATTAAACATAATAAAGTTCTAACTACTGCAATTTTTGTTTTAAAAACACACTCACTCATAGAAACCCATTCCCCACAGTGCAGGAGAAGGCCATTCAGCCCATTGATCCTGCACCGACAATAATCCTATCCATCCCATATCCATAACCGTATGGATTTATCCTGCTTATTTTCCCAGCACTAAGGGACAATTTACTACAGCCAAGCCACCTAGCCTGCACACATTTGGACTGTGGGAGGAAATTGGAGGACCGGGACAACACCCATGCAGACATGCGGAGAATGTGCTGACTCCATACAGGAAGTCACCTGAGGCTGGAATTGAATCTGTGCCCCTGGCGTGATGAGGCAGCAGTGCTAACCGCTCTGCCACCGTGCTGCCCATTTCAACTACATGACACATTATAAGGCTACATTCAACTGTTTAATTCCTCAGAAAATCAAACATTAAATTCAAAGAGTCTGTAACCATTTTGGAACTGTCAATCACGTGAAGATAGGAAGTTGGGAAATCTATTATGCAGCACAAATCCAGTGATGATAGGCCTCAGGCCTATGTCAACAGAGAGTGTGAATTAACTAGCAAAGAATTATATACAAACACATGAACAAGAAGCAGGAGGCTGTCATTTGGCCCCCTGAGCCTGCTCTGCCATTTAATAGGATAGTGAGATGACCTGATAGTAACCTGAAGTCTACCTGCTTCCTACCCCAGGCCCTATTCCTGTCCGCATGAAAATGCGGCCACATTTTGAGGTAAGGACTTCCATATTTCAGCCCCTTCCACCATTTTTGCAAGGAGGGACCTGCAAGTAGATGAACATATACATACTTAGATATATATATATTAGATATATAACTACTTTTGTTACGTCAAGGTAACCAAAATGGAGGGTTGCTAACTGTTGCATGAAACATCATGGGATTTAACTGTTTGACCAATGCAAAAGGCAAAAGTCCTGCATTGCATCTCAGACAACTGTTTCTGTTCAAATAGGACACATAAACAGGTAAAGAGATAAGAACATGCTGAGCAGAGAGACCCATTGCTCTTAGCCAAGACCAGTAATGATGGGCCTGCAACTTGTCACTGAGATGCCAGGTCAAGAAATGGACTAATCATATGCCCCCATCATTGTTATGTCAATTCAATTCTATTTGTTCGGTGTATAATGTATATAATCAATAGAATCATAAAATCCCTACAGTGAAGAAGAAAGCCATTCGGCCCATCAAGCCTGCACTGAGAACTACCCCACTCAGCCCCTATCCCTGTATCAGTATTTACCCTAGCTGGTCCACCTAATCTACATGTCTTCGGACACCAAGGGGCAATTTACCAGCGCCAATCAACCTAACCCACACATCTTTGGACCGTGGGAGGAAACTGGAGCACCCAGAGGAAACCCACGCAGACACGAGGAGAATGTGCCAACTCCACACAGATCAAACTCCCCCCAAGTCAGGAAACGAACCCAGGTCCCTGGAGCTGTGAGGTAGCAGTGCTAACCACTGAGCCACCGTGCCACTCCAATAACAGTTGGAATTGGACCATGTCCAGCCACTTTGGACTGAGTAAGTGTAGACGAATGGATGATTGTTTTGTTGTGGGTATGCCGGCGTTGGACTGGCGTAAACACAGTAAAAAGTCTGACAACACCAGGTTTTGTTTTGTCCCAGTAGAGATGCATGTGGTTCTGCAATGTGACATCTCTCACTGCCGTAGGAGCTCAATAAACTGTTTGGCGATCGAAAGAGTGTTGAGCGAGTCTTTCGAATTCCTTCACGTGAACAGAATCAAGGAATGATTACGGCACACAAGGAGGTCATGGCTGTAGGCCTTGGCATGGTTGAGGAGCCTGGCGGGAGGGGAGTTGGGGAGCTAAAGGGAGGTGGGGGGGACAGTGTGGACAGGGTAGCGGGGGAGGAAAATGTCAAGGCGGGATGATCTGGGGGTTGAGGGGTGCTGGCAGTTGTGGGGGGGGCGGTGGATGGCGGTGCGGCTCTGATGGTTATGCGGCTCTGTGAAGAAAGTAGCTGCAAAGGAACTGCTTCGGTTAGAATTTGCTAGATTAGTTATCTCCCACTGAAATCATTGCAGGTTGGGGAGGTGACTCATATTCTGAGAGTAAGATACACAGTACACCCAGCTTCAACAATCTGACAGAGGGTGGCACGGTGGCACTGTGGTTAGCACTGCTGTCTCACAGCGCCAGGGACCTGGGTTCGATTCCTGGCTTGGGTCACTGTCTGTGTGGAGTTTGCACAGTCTCCCCGTGTCTGTGTGGGTTTCCTCCGGATGCTCTGAATTCTTCCCGCAGCCCAAAGATGTGCGGTGGATGGATTGGCCATGCTAAATTATCTGTTAGTGTCAGGGAGACTAGCTAGGGTAAACGCATGGGGATAGGGCCTGGGTGAGATTGTGGTCAGTGCAGACTCGATTGGCAGAATGGCCTCCTTTTGCACTGTAGCATTTTATGTTTGTTCTATGAAAGACGCGCTGGTTAGGTGCATTGGCGGTGCTAAATTCTCTCTCAATGTACCCGAACAGGTGGCGGAGTGTGGCGACACAGTCGCTTCATTGCAGTGTTAATATAAGCCTATTTGTGACACTAATTAACAAACTTAAAAACTAAGCTGGAAATTCAACATAGAGGGAAAAGAAACACATCCGAGCCCTGGCATCCAATTGCACAATACTAGCACAGTGGATGGATGCTAAAAAGGGCAATATTTACTAGTCATATTTAATGGTGCAGTTATTTTAATGGAATGATTGACGAACTTTGAAAGTTGCTGCTGGTGATTTTAATTATACACGGCGACAGGGAAGTTCAGTAGCGCTCCGTCAGTTTTGAGAGCTGAATCTGTCTTTGGCTATGTTCGGAGCGGTGAGTTCATGCTGCATTCGGAATCGGGCAGAGTCAGCCTCAGGCATTGCTTTCTTCCCCTCGCTTACACTGGAGAATGATGGCAAGTGTGTCAGCTCAGGCTGCATTTGATTTTAAGTCTGTTGTCTTAATGAAAAATTTGTGCTGCATATTTATTGAAATCAGGGCTTGATAAAATGGATTGGAAAAATAATTAAAGGGGCAATAACTAGAACAAAAAAACAAGGAAAATTACAGCCCTCCAAGACTGCATCGACCATGCTGCCCCACTGAACTAAAACCCCCTACCCGTCTGGGGATCCTCTACTCCCATCCTATTCAAGTATTTGTCAAGACACCCCTTAAAAGTCACGACCATATCCACTTCCACTACTTCCCCCGGCAACGAGTTCCAGGCACCCACCGCCCTGTGTATAAACAATCTGCCTCGTACATCTCCTTTAAACCTTGCCCCTCACACTTTAAACTCGTGCTGCCTAGTAATTGACTCTTCCACCCCGGGATAAAGCTTCTGACTATCCACTCTGTCCACGTCTCTCATAATCTTGGAGACTGTTGTGTAAAAGTTCTTCTACCTGACAGTAGATGAACTGTGCACTAAGCACTCTTTGTTCTTCTGCTTTATATTTTAAGGAGAGAAACTTTGTCAGATCGTTGACCACAGACTATTCGGCCCATTGTCCCTGTGCTGATTCTTTGAAAGAGCTATCCAATTAGTCCCGCTCTTCTGTTGTTTCTCCTTTAACCCGAAACATTCCTTTCCCAATATCCATCTCGTTCTCTCTTGAAAGTTACAATTGCCTCTGCTTCCATCCCTACAGGCAACATTGTCCAAATCTGAACAACTTACTATGCTAAGAACTAAATTGTCCTCATTCCACCTCTGAATCATAGAATCCCACAGTGCACAAAGAGTCTGTATCGACCACAATCCCACCCAGACCTTATCCCCATAACCCCATGCATTTACCCTAGCTAGTCCCCCTGACACTAAGGGGCAATTTAGCACAGCCAATCCACCTAACCCGCACATCATTGGAATGTGGGAGGAAACCGGAGCACCAGGTGCAAACCCACAAAGACACCCAAGCCAGAAATCGATCCAGGTCCCTGGCATTGTCATTGATTACATTGGGATCTGACCGGGCCCTATTTTGAGGCCACAATGTGAGGTGTGCTAGTAAATCTGTCTGGCAGAGGGCCTTCTGGATTTACGTGAGACTGTGGCCCCAAATCACGGGGGACCCCACCTTACTGCAGGAATGGGCAGCCAATTAGCAGCTAGCCTTTCCATGTGGGAAAACAGTAACCCCTGTGATTGGGAGTTAAAATCATAGAACCCTTACGAGTACAGAAGGAGGCCATTCGGCCCATCAAGGCTGCACTAACAACAATCCCACCTTGGCCCTATCGTTGTAACTCCACTCTGCTAATCCCCTGAAACTAAGGGGCAATTGAACATGGCCAATCCACCTAACCCGCACATCTTTGTGGAAGGAAACCAGAGCACCCAGAGGAAACCCACGCAGACACAGGGAGAATGTGCAAACTCCACACAGAGCCACTCGAGGCTGGAATTGAACCCAGGTCCCTAGCACTGTGAGGCAGCAGTGCTAACCACTGTGCCACTGTGCCAGCCCAAAATCAAACCCACACATTTAATAATTCCCACTAATTTATACTTTTGCTCCTTGGGAAAGGCATAACATCTTTAGGCGGGACAGTGGCACAGGGATCAGCACTACCGCGTCGCAGCTCCAGTGACCCCGGGTTTTGATTATGGCCTTGGGTCACTGTCTGTTTGGAGTTTGCACATTCTCCCTGTGTCTGCGTGGGTTTCCTCCAGGTGCTCTGGTTTCCTCCTACAGTGTATAGATGTGCAGGTTAAGTTGATTGGCCATTCTAATTGCCCGTTAGTGTCGGGGGAATTAGGAGGGCAAATATCTGAGATGATGAAGATAGGGCCTGGGTGGGATTGTTGTCAGTGCTGGCTGAATGGGCTGAATGGCCTCCTTCTGCAGTGTAGATTCGATGGTAAATAGGGATTGTACAGGGAAAGATGGCTACCATCTCCTGTTATTGGACAGATAAACCTATAGAGTTAAATGAAGAGCAGGAACCCCAACATAGGTTAGTTGAGGCTAAAGGGCCTGTCCCTGGGCTGTCCGCTTGATGTAATTATTAAACTAATAATCCCTGCAGTTTTGACTTTGAACGTTTTTTTAAAGTGCAGGGTTTGTTCGTACTGACTGCTAATGACAGTATGTAAGCCCAAATTTACTAGAAACTAGTAATTTACCCTGTCAGCTCATGAAATATACTGCAATCAATTTTTAAACATTGTTTTCTCCAATTTGATAAATAATACCTTCACAAATCAGACTCCTCATAAATAATGCAGAGCCAAGGCCCGGCCTGTACTTCTGAAAGCACAACAAATATTAATCAACTCATTCCTTCGGAGGGGCTGGGGGAGGGGGTGGGGGGGTTGGTGCAAATAGCTTCAGGTGCTGATTTATAGTGTAAGCCCATCGTATAATCATTGCACCAATTATCGTGACAAACCAAAGGAGACATTCCACAGCGGGAGGTGGAAGTGGAAGATGGTCGGATCCGAGAAGAGATTGGGAGAGATGTCGAAATGCCTCAAAGGAGGGGATTTAGCCGAGGGTTTGGGTCAGGGAATTCCAGAGGGTGGGCTGAGTTTGGGTCAGGGAATTCCAGAGGGTGGGATGAAAGTACACTTGCCAATGGTGGGTTAAGAGTTGTGGGGTCAGGTGTGGTGGGGGGGGGGGGGGGGGGGCTGGAGGGAGGGGGGTGGGGGGAGGCGGTGATGGGGGTGCACAGGGTTGAGGGGGTGGTGGTAAGAGAATGCAAAAGAGGCCAAAGTCAGACAGCAGCAGGGAAGGGGTACAATGTTGTAGGACTGAAAGGCCTCAACCGGGATCTTGGGTTCATGCCATGTCTAACAGCAAGTCATGGTAACACCAACACTCCTGCTATAAAGCAGCGGAGATGGGATCTCCATCTTTAAGCATCAGCAGCTCGGCACGTTGCATCGGCTCACACCCCCGGTCTTTGCTCGACTAAACTGGCTGCAGGGGGTTGCTGCTAGATACTGATGTACTGGAAATCTAAGCAACATGTGTGGGTTACACACCAGCAATGTCTTCAGTTTCATTGATGGTTGCATATAGTAGAAAACGTTCGTTGAAGAATAAAGGCGCCATCCCACTATCAGAAAAAGACCGGTGTGCTGGATTTTCCAGCCCTCTCCACCAGTGGGATCTTCCAGTCCTCATGGTGGGTTCCCCAGTTGCCTGGACAGGCAAGACACACAGAAAATGCCGTAGATTTTGTTGGGATGGAAAGGCCACCTCTGCTGCTGGAAAACTATTGTGAGGGAATGCAGGAGGGATCATAGAAACCCTACAGTGCAGAAGGAGGCCATTCAGCCCATCAAATCTGTACTGAACACAATTCCACCCAGCCCCTATCCCCGCTGCACCACCTAAGGATCAACTTAACATAGCCAATCAACCTAACCCGCACACCTTTGGACTGTGGGACCTGGAGGAAACCCATGCAGGCACAGAGAGAACATGCAAACTCCACACAGGAAGTCACTCGGGAGGAAGTGGGGAGCTGAAAATCTCAGTCCACAGGTTTGACACTACTACACAATCAGGCAGATCTGAGTTGTACTGTGAGTATGAGTACTACAAGTGTGCGGTCTCCAGAGAATACAGGCACTGCACCAGTAAAAACCAACATGACCACCTATACCAGCAACCCCCTCTCAAAGCTAGAACCGTCATCGATGTGCTTCAGTGCTCTGCTCTCTGTCCCGATAAGCAACGGAAGAACTGTGATCTACCCCGTGGATTCCCTATCGAGGACTCCACAGCACAATCTTACATGTTAATCCCTCTTTGTAAACAATGGATGATCATTAACCAGCTGTTTTATGAGGAAAGGTTGAATAGGTTGGGCCAATCCTCACTGAAGTTTGGAAAACTAAGGAGGTGATCTTTGTGAAACATGCAATTCCAAGGGAGTTCAACAGGACAGATGCTGAGCGGATGTTTCCCCTCACTGGGAATGTAGAACGAGGAATCACATTTTAAAAGTAAGGGGGTCTCCTACTTAAGGCAGAGATGAGGAGAAATGTCTTCACTGAGAGGATCATTGGTGTTTGGAATCCTCTTCCACAGTGGAGGTTGGGTTTTTAAGCATATACATGGCTGAATTGGACAGATGTTTGGTAGACCAGAGGGTCGAGGGTTATGGGGGTAAAGCAGGTCTTGAGCTCTGGCTAAAATCAGGCCAGCTATGATCTTACTTAATGGTGGAGCAGGATCACTGCTGCTCCTATTTCTTGTGTTCAAGACTGCTCAGGGTGGATGTTGTTATCTTCTCTGGGGATGGAAGGATAAATTGCCCTCATCATGTGACTATGGAGCTCCTGATGAAACCCTGGATCACGTCACCAAATTCTGCCCTCAGAGAAAGCTTGCGAGCAGCTGATAAGATATCCACACATCGCCCTGGACAGCTGAGCTTGATACTGATGTTTGATTCAACTTTATTCTTGCCATTTTAGAATTATAGAATCGCTACAGTGCAGAATGAGGCCATTCAGCCCATCAAGGTCCCTAATTCTACCCGCCTCATTACATAGCACCAGATCCAAGATAGCTCGCTCCCTCGTCGGCTCCAACACACACTGTTCAAGGAAATTATCCCGGCAGCATTCCAAGAACTCCTCCTTGAGCCCACCTCGTCCAACATGGGTCGACCAATCAATATGCAGATTGAAATCTCCCATAACTACTGCCGTCCCATTCCTGCACGCCGCACTTATTTGCGTGTTAACAGCCCGCCCCACCTCCAGATCATTATTCGGGGGCCTATAGACGACACCCACCAGCGTCTTCCTCCCTTTGCAGTTCCTAATCTCCACCCACAACGATTCCACGTTCTGCTCTTTGGCTCCGATATCATCCCTTGCTACCACCTTGATACTATCCTTAATCAGCAGAGCTACGCCACCCCCTCTTTCCTCCTGCCTATCCTTCCTAAACACTTGATAGCCCTGTACATTCATCTCCCAGTCCCTGTCACCTTGCAGCCACGTCTCTGTAATGGCCACCAGATCGTATCCATTTGTGTCGATCTGCGCCACCAGCTCATCCACTTTATTCCGAATGCTTCGTGCATTCAGATAAAGCGCTTTCATCCCAGCCTTCATCTGGACCCTATTTGCCGTAACGCCACCAATTGGGACATCCTCGGCCTCTTCCCTTACCTGTACCCTATCCTTAACTTTAGACCTCGTAGCGTCACCTACCCTCGCACCCTCCCCCCCCCAATTAGTTTAAAGCCCTGTCTACAGTCCTCTTTACTCGATTCGCCAACACTCTGGTCCCAGCACGATTCAGACCAACCCCATCCCCGCGCGGTGAAGGATCCTCTTGGAGAGAGTGATCATTGTATGGTGGAGTTTCTGGTGCAGATGGAGGAGGAGAAAGTGGGTTCCCGGACACGCGTCCTTTGTTTGAATAGAGGGGAGTATGGTAGGATGAGAGAAGAATTGGCAAATGTGGACTGGGGGAGTGCGTTGGAAGGTAGGTCTGCTGAGGAGCAGTGGAGGATCTTTAAGGAGATCTTTCTTGGTGCTCAGCAGAAATTTATTCCGATGGTTAAAAAGGACAGTAGGAAGAGAGGTAATAAGCCGTGGATAACGAAGGAGGTGAAGGAAAGTGTTAAATTAAAAGCGGAGGAATTTAGAGTAGCTAAGAGCAGTGGGCGAGAAGAGGATTGGGAAAGGTTTAAATGTCAACAAAGATTGACAAAGAAGTTGATAAAGGAGGGTAGGAGAAGCTATGAGGCTGGGCTAGCACTTAATATAGAAAAGGATAGCAAGAGTTTTTATAAATATATAAAAAGGAAGAGGCTGGCTAGGGTGAACGTTGGTCCTTTAGAGGATGAGAAAGGGGAGCTAGTGGTAGGGGATGGGGATATGGCTAAGGTATTGAATAACTTTTTTGTTTCTGTCTTCACGGAGGAGGACATGAATAATTTGCCGGGTGTTAGCGATGGAAAGGTGGTAGGACTGGAGGGTCTTAATGACATTACTGTTACTAGAGAGGTGGTGCGCGACAGACTGGGGGGGGCTGATTGTGGACAAGTCCCCAGGACCGGATGGAATGCATCCGAGGGTTCTGAAAGAAATGGCGGAGGTTATAGTGGATGCCTTGGTGGTTATTTTCCAGACGTCGCTGGATTCCGGGGAAGTGCCGGAAGATTGGAAAACGGCTAATGTTACGCCGTTGTTTAAGAAGGGTGCCAGGCAAAAGGCGGGGAATTATAGGCCGGTTAGTTTAACGTCTGTGGTAGGTAAAATGTTAGAATCCGTCATTAAGGAGGAAATTGCGAGGCATCTTGAAGGGAATTGCTTGATAGGGCGGACGCAACACGGTTTCATTAAAGGGAAGTCGTGTCTGACAAATTTACTGGAGTTCTATGAGGATGTGTCTAGGGCAGTGGATAGAGGAGAGCCGGTGGATGTGGTCTTTCTGGATTTTCAGAAGGCGTTTGACAAGGTACCTCACAAGAGGTTATTGCAGAAGGTCAGGGGACATGGAGTTGGGGGTAGGGTGTTAGCGTGGATAGAGGATTGGTTGTCAAATAGGAGGCAGAGAGTGGGGGTCAATGGGTGCTATTCGGATTGGCGGTTGGTGACTAGTGGGGTGCCCCAGGGGTCGGTGCTGGGGCCTCAGCTATTTACCATTTATATAGATGATCTGGAGGAGGGAACCGAGTGCAGGGTGTCGAAATTTGCTGATGACACCAAGATTGGGGGAAAGGCAAATTGTGCGGAGGGTGTGGAGAGTCTGCAGAAGGATCTGGATAGGCTGGGCGAATGGGCCAGGAAATGGCAAATGGAATTTAATGTTGGCAAGTGTGAGGTGGTCCACTTTGGTAGGAAGAATGGTAGGAAGGACTATTACTTACGTGGCGAAAAACTGCAGCAGGCGACGGTGCAGAGGGACCTCGGGGTCCTTGTGCATGAGTCGCAAAAACCCAGCTTGCAGGTGCAGCAGGTGGTCAGGAAGGCGAATGGGATGCTGGCCTTCATAGCGAGGGGGATTGAATATAAAAGTAGGGAGGTCTTGCTGCAGCTGTATAGGGCATTGGTGAGGCCGCAGCTGGAGTACTGTGTGCAGTTTTGGGCGCCGCACCTGCGCAAAGATATTTTGGCCCTGGAGGGAGTGCAGAGGAGGTTTACTAGGCTGATACCGGAGTTGAGGGGGTTGAGCTATGAGGAGAGGCTGAATAAACTAGGCTTGTACTCGTTAGAGTTTAGAAGAATGAGGGGAGATCTCATTGAGACGTATAAGATGATGAATGGGATGGATAGGATAGAGGTGGAGAGACTCTTCCTGCTCAAAAAAGACAGTAGGACTAGGGGGCACAGCCTCAAGATAAAGGGGAGGCGGTTTAGAACGGAGTTGAGGAGGAACTTCTTCACTCAAAGGGTGGTGAATCTCTGGAATTCTCTGCCCGTTGAAGTGGTGGAGGCTGCCTCGCTAAATATTTTTAAGAAGCGGGTTGATGGGTTCTTGATAAGAGAGGGGATTAAGGGTTATGGGGAGAGGGCGGGAAAGTGGAACTGAGCCACGACAGATCAGCCATGATCTTATTGAATGGCGGGGCAGGCTCGAAGGGCTAGATGGCCTACTCCTGCTCCTATTTCTTATGTTCTTATGTTCTTAAGTCTGCACCAGCAATGATCCCACCTAGGCCCTATCCCCGTAAGCCCACATATTTACCCCGCTAATCCCTCTAACCCACACAACGCCGGACACTCAGGGGCAATTTAGCAAGGTCAATGCACCTAACCCGCACATCTTAAGACTGTGGGACGAAACCGGAGCACCCGGAGGAAACACACGCAGATACAGGGAGAACATGCAGATTCCACAGAAAGAGTAACCCAAGCCGGGAATTGAATCCAGGTCCCTGGAGTTGTAGGGCAGCAGTGCTAACCACTGTGCCATCGTGCCACCCACTTAGACAAAGGAAGAAGATATTAATTTTGATACTGATATCTCGTAAAGTTGATGAGTTATAATGGCAGTTCTGACTTGTCACTTAATCAGGAAAAGTGTACTTCTGTGTTCTGGTGTTAAAATGCCATTTAAATTTGATTGTGAATTTCCTGTTAACATTCTTAAAAATTGAAACGAAATTTAGAAGCTTCTTATGTGTTTTCACACATGATAATGTGATCAGAATATATGTGGAGTATTGTAAGGAAATTTGGGCCCTGTATCGAAGGAAGGGTGTGCTGGCCTTGGAGAGGGTCTAGAGGAGGTTCACAAGAATGATCCCAGGAATGAAGAGCGTTTGAGGATTCTGGGTCTGTACGTGACAGAGTTTAGAAGGATGAGGGGGATCTCATTGAAATTTACAGAGTACTAAAAAGCTTGGATCATAGAATCCTTACAGTGCAGAAGGAAGATTTTTGGCCCATCAAGTCTGCACTAGCCACAATCCCACCCAGGCCCTATTCCCATAACCCCACACCCCTACTAATCCCCTGACACTAGGGTCAATTTAGCATGGCCAATCAACATAACCTGCACATCTTTGGACAGTGGAGGGAAACCGGAGAACCCAGAGGCAACCCATGCAGACAAGGGGAGAATGTGCAAACTCTACACACACACAGTGACCTGAGGGTGGAATTGAATCTGGGTCCCAGGTACTGTGAAGCAACAGTGCTAAGCACTGCCTAATCGTGCCACCCTGGATAGAGTGGACGTGGGAAAGATGTTTCCATTCTTAGGAGGGACAATGATCACAGCCTCAGAGTGAAAGGACAACCCTTTAGAACCGAGCTACGGAGGAATTTCTTCAGCCAGAGGGTGTTGAGCCTGTGGAATTCGTTGCGACAGAAAGCTGTGGAGACCAGGTCGCTAAATGTACTTAAGGCAGAGATAGATAACCTCACAAGAGGTTATTGCAGAAGGTCGCGGGACATGGAGTTGGGGGTAGGGTGTTAGCGTGGATAGAGGATTGGTTGTCAAATAGGAGGCAGAGAGTGGGGGTCAACGGGTGCTATTCGGATTGGCGGATGGTGACTAGTGGAGTGCCCCAGGGGTCGGTGCTGGGGCCTCAGCTTTTTACCATTTATATAGATGATCTGGAGGAGGGAACCGAGTGTAGGGTGTTGAAATTTGCTGATGACACCAAGATTGGGGGAAAGGCAAATTGTGCGGAGGGTGTGGAGAGTCTGCAGAAGGATCTAGATAGGCTGGGCGAATGGGCCAGGAAATGGCAAATGGAATTTAATGTTGGCAAGTGTGAGGTGGTCCACTTTGGTAGGAAGAATGGTAGGAAGGACTATTACTTACGGGGTGAAAAACTGCAGCAGGCGATGGTGCAGAGGGACCTCGGGGTCTTTGTGCATGAGTCGCAAAAACCCAGCTTGCAGGTGCAGCAGGTGGTCAGGAAGGCAAATGGGATGCTGGCCTTCATAGCGAGGGGGATTGAATATAAAAGTAGGGAGGTCTTGCTGCAGCTGTATAGGGCATTGGTGAGGCCGCAGCTGGAGTACTGTGTGCAGTTTTGGGCGCCGCACCTGCGCAAGGATATTTTGGCCTTGGAGGGAGTGCAGACGAGGTTTACTAGGCTGATACCGGAGTTGAGGGGGTTGAGCTATGAGGAGAGGCTGAATAAACTGGGCTTGTACTCGTTAGAGTTTAGAAGAATGAGGGGAGATCTCATTGAGACGTATAAGATGATGAATGGGATGGATAGGATAGAGGTGGAGAGACTCTTCCCGCTCAAAAAAGACAGTAGGACTAGGGGGCACAGCCTCAAGATAAAAGGGGTGTGGTTTAGAATGGAGTTGAGGAGGAACTTCTTCACTCAAAGGGTGGTGAATCTCTGGAATTCTCTGCCCATTGAAGTGGTGGAGGCTGCCTCGCTAAATATTTTTAAGACGCGGGTTGATGGGTTTTTGATAAGAGAGGAGATTAAGGGTTATGGGGAGAAAGCGGGAAAGTGGAACTGAGCAGCGACAGATCAGCCATGATCTTAATGAATGGTGGGGCAGGCTCGGGGGGCTAGATGGCCTACTCCTGCTCCTATTTCTTATGTTCCTATTTCTTATAGATAGGTTCTTGAATAGTAAGGGAATCAAAGGTTATGGGGAAAAGGCGGGAGAATGGGGTTGAGAAACTTATCAGCCATGATTGAAAGGTAGAGCAGACTTGATGGGCCAGATGGCCTAAGCCAGCTCCAATATCCTATGGTCTTACTGTCTTATACTGTCATGCTGTTAGTGAAACTGAAGCAATTGAAGTTGTTTGAAACAGTTTCACTGAAGTGTTGTTGTTTGATGATGTGACATCCAAGATGCTGCTGTCTTTGAGTTGATGGAAAAGCCAAACCCACTTCCCAAACAACACAGAGTGTGTCAGATCACCTCAGTGAGCAGAATGAAACCGCTTAATGCAACTTCGATCGCTTCAGCGTTGCTCATAGCTACAGTGCAAGACTAAATAGTACAAAAAAAAATTCCTCGCAGCCATGTGTAAGATAACTGGGTGCAAACTTAATTCCAATTACCAATGCCTGGTTTACACACTTGCACATTTTACAGATCATAGAATCCTTACAGTGCAGAAGGAAGCCATTCGGCCCATCGAGTCTGTACCGACCACAATCCCACCCAGACATGATTCCTCTAACCCCACACATTTACCCTGCTGATCCCCTGATAATTTAGCATGGCCAATCAATCTAACCTGCATGTCTTTGGACTATGGAAAAGTTATGGGTACTGTAACAGAGAAGATGGTGGTGAGCTGCCTTCGCGAACTATTGCAGCCATGTGGTGTAGGTACACCCACAGTGCTGTTAGGAAAGGAGGTCTTGACCTGGTAACAGGGGAGGAACATTGAATTGTCAAGGGAGTATTCACGTGAAACACCTAATTTTATAATGCAAAGCATCAGTGCCATCTTCTCAACTTTGTCATTGATATATATTCCAGGAAAATGTACCAAAGTCATGTTCAGCCTTCCTTTCTAAAATACTGGGTTATAGTAGCTTGCTTCCTACTTCATGACAGGTACCCTGCTTGTTCATAGAATCCCTGAGTGCCGAAGAAGGCCATTTGGCCCATCGAGTCTGCACCGGCTCTCAAAAATAGCATCTTATCCCAGCCCACATATCCCTGTAACCCTGGCCACAGGTGGATTACCAATCCAGCTAACCTGCACATCTTTAGAGTGTGGGAGGAAATGGGAGCATCCGGAGGAAACCTACACAGACACGTGGAGAACATGCAAACTCACACAGACAGTGACTGAGGCTGGAATTGAACCTGGGTTCCTGGCACGTGAGGCAGCAGTGCTAACCACTGTGTCACCGTACAGCCTGCCTTTGACAGGTGGAATTGATACCAGCTTCACCTTCATACGTGACATTATGACCGAGAGTGGAGAGAGGGATTGCATTCCCAAGTCTCAAAGAAAAGGGGAAAGAGTGGGTAGTTGACAGCAGAAATGGCTCCTATTCATATTCAATATATCTCGCCCTCAGTGTTCCCAGTTATGGTGATTGTATGTGCAAAATGGGCGAACATTTCCAAATAAAGTTCTCCTCGGGAAAGCAGTAAAAGGCTGCCTGTTTCATGCTTCTGAACATCACTGGTGTGACATCTGAAATGAGCAGAAGGCCAACCCCATACCCTCTCCATCCCTGTGCCACCCACCTTGCAGCATTCCCCTTTAAGAAGCAAAAGGCTTGCATTAATGTAAAACTCAGCGGGAATCAAGAAGAAAATGACCGCAGAGCTTGAATCACCTCATTGATCTTCACAAGTGGAATTGATATAAGACCAGCTACAGGTAATGAGTGTGGACCTTCCTGGAGAGCTAGTAATGGGGTTGTGGAGCCGCACTCCAGGAGGTTGAATACATGGACAGAAGTAAAGCATTGATGGCTCTTGTGGATAGTGGCTGTGCTCATTCAGGCTGTGAGTCTGAAGCACATCCATGTAAATACTTTATCCCCTCTGTGGGAATAAGTAGGAGTGGGAAACTGTGATGCAGAAAAATCTGTTGAGGTAGCATGCCCCACCATCAGCAACCCTCCAGAAAAGGCCAAAACCAAGAAAACTCAGAAATGCAGGGACCAGTAAAACCTGTCCAAACTAGTCATGTTGAAATGGAACTCCAGTGTTACTGATTTTTACCAGGATTTGAAAATTTTGATTTGCTTTTTCCTTCAGGATTGAAAGTTCAGCTGAAAAGAACTTTGGCTTTGACATGCTTTTTGTAATCATGGTACTTTCAGAGACTTTAATTAATGAACAACAAGGGACTTGTTTACAAGTCATGTAGAGCAGCTGCATGTCTGCAGCTAATTCTCAAATACCTCTGCCCAGGAGAACCCCTCCCCCTGGGGTGATTCCCCACTCTGAGTCCTGATTGGTCACACAGGCCAGGTGACTCTTACCCTGCTGTGTTGCCCTTAAAGGGACAATCACAATACTTTGTTTTCAATTTCCTGTTTTCTCCCTGTGGCCCAGTGGTTAGCACTGTTACCTCACAGTGCCAGAGACCCAGGTTTGATTCCCGTTTTGGGTCACTGTGTGGAGTTTGTGCATTCTCCCTGTGTCTGTGTGGAGTTTGTACATTCTCCCTGTGTCTGTGTGGGTTTTCTCCAGGTGTCCCTAGCTTCCTCCCACAGTCTAAAGATATATGGGTTAGGTGGATTGGCCATGCTAAATTGCCGTTTAGTGTCAGGAAGAATTAGTTATGGGGTTATGGGGATAGTGCCTAGGTGGGATTGTGGTTGAAGCAGACTTGATGGGCTGAATGGCCTCCTTCTGCACTGCAGGATTCTATGAATCTATAATCGCATTGAGGCCAATCTTCTGCCACCAATTACCCTTTATTTACAATGATATCTGAAAACATGTTCAATGGTTATAAAGTGCAATGCGGTTCCTAGTCTATTGACACCGCTTGAGTAGAGCCAGCAGGTTTTAAAACCCCCTCTGCTCCTTTGATTTGATTTGATTTGATTTATTATTGCCACATGTATTATTATACAGTGAAATGTACTGTTTCCTGTGTGCTATACAGACAAAGCATACCGGTTATAGAGGAGGAAAAAAGAGAGTGCAGAATGTAGAGTTAGGGTGTAAAGAAAGATCAACTTAGTACGAGGTTGGTCCATTCAAAAATCTGATGGCAGCAGGGAAGAAGCTGTTCTTGAATTGGTTAATAAGTGAACTCTTTTTTCCAACGGAAGAAGGTGGAAGAGAGAATGTCCGGGGTGCGTGCGGTCCTTAATTATGCTGGCTGCTTTGCCGAGGCAGCAGGAAGTGTGGACAGAGCCAATGGGTGGGAGGCTGGCTTGTGTGATGAATTGGGCTACATTCACGACCTTTTATAGTTTCTTGCGATCTTGGGCAGAGCAGGAACCATGCCAAGCTGTGATACAACCAAAAAGAATGCTTTCTATGATGCGTCTGTATGACTGTTCTAGCTGACATACCAAATTTCCTTAGTCTTTGGAGAAGGTAGAGACGTTGGTGGGCTTTCTTAATTTTAGTGTCAGCATGGGTGGGGTGGAGGGTGAGTCTCCTCTCACCTAATAGGGCGTCTCATACTCAGCGAAGGCCACGGGGAGATCTATTGATGATCTCCTGTGACCATTATAATACATCCATTTTCCAAAATTTAATGACCAAAAAGACAACACAAATAAGATGGGGCCAAATGGCATTCTTCTGAGCTGTAGGTTTCTATTCTACTTAGAACGTGAGGCATAAAACGAAGGGAAGTTACTCTTCTTGCTGGCAAGAACATACAGACTGAGCAGGCAAAGTTATCTCTGATAGTTTGCTGGCGTTATTGAGGATTGTGTTGCTGGACATTCTCTTGGTTAGCTCATTTCGTTTTTACTCCTGTGATAAATAGAAAATTAGTGTCTCTGTGTGGCCAAATTTGGCTCCAATTCAATTTTCAAGTTTGCTGATGGCACTACCATAGTGGGTTGGATCTCAAAGAATGATGAGACAGAGTAAAGGAATGAGATAGAGAACACAGTGAGCTGGTGCGGCAACAATATGGCTCCTGCTCTGCCCAAGACCGCAAGGAACTACAAAAGGCCGTGAATGTAGCCCAAT
This sequence comes from Carcharhinus amblyrhynchos, assembly GCF_965287045.1. Classification (NCBI taxonomy): domain Eukaryota; kingdom Metazoa; phylum Chordata; class Chondrichthyes; order Carcharhiniformes; family Carcharhinidae; genus Carcharhinus; species Carcharhinus amblyrhynchos. The sequence continues at coordinate 43,898,958 of NC_137340.1, forward strand.
CCATCAAGCAAACCAGCCTCCCATCCACTGACTCTGTCTACACTTTCCACTGCCTCGGTGAAGCAGCCAGCATAATTAAGGATCCCACGCATCCTCTCTTCCACCTTCTTCCGTTGGGAAAAAGATACAAAAGCCAGAGGTCATGTACTAACCAACTCAAGAACAGCTTCTTCCCATGTGTCGTCAGACTTTTGAATGGACTTACCTTGCATTAAGTTGATCTTTCTCTAAACCCTAATTATGACTGTAACACTGTATTCAACACTCTCTAGTCTTCTTCTCTATGAACGGCATGTTTTGTCTATTTGGTGAGCAAGAAACAACACTTTTCACTGTATACTAATACATGTGACAATAATATATCAAATCAATTCAAGTCAAAATCTTTCTCAGTTGTTAATCTGCTAGCAAATTCCATTGACTCTGTATATACTTCCTGCTGTGTCAGAAAAGCAGCAGCATAATTAAGGACTCCACACACCCTGGACACTCTCTCTTCCACCGGGAAAAAGATACAAAAGTCTGTGATCATGTATCAACTGATTCAAGGACAGCTTCTTCCCTGCAGTTATCAGATTTTTGGTTGGACCTACCTTATGCTAAGCTGATCTTTCTCTACACTCTAGGTATAAAAATAAGTTTATTTATTAATCACAGGTAGGCTTACATTAACACTGCAATGAAGTCACTGTGAAAATACCCTTGCCGCCACACTCTGGCACCTGTTCAGTACACTGAGGGAGAATTTAGCATAGCCAATGCACCTAACCAGCATGTCTTTTGGACTGTGGGAGGAAACTGGAGCACCCGGAGGAAACCCACGCAGACACGGGGAAAATATGCAGACCCTGTACAGGCAGTGACCCAAACTAGGAATCAAGCCTGGTTCCCTGCTGCTGTGAGGCAGCAATGCTAACCACTGTGCCACAATATCGCTGTGACTGTAACACTACATTCTGCATTCGCTTCTTTCCCTCTTGATGAACAGTATGCTTTGTCCATATAGTGCCCAAGAAACAATACTTTTCACTGTATACTGATACATGTGACAACAATAAATCAAATCAAATTAAATCAAAATATCACATTTCAGAGTTTCATGCTCCTCGGTCATGTTAATGATTACAGAGTGAACCTTGATTGTGTTATTTTTTTAAAGGAGCAAACTTCTTCAAGCTGAAAGCTTTCTCATCCTTTCTCTCAGCTCCTTTCTCTTTACTGTTTAAACTGCACACATGCACCAGGGAGTTGGACCCCACCCCCCCCACCTTTTTCAGTTTTCTGAAAAATTTATTTATTTTTATTGCACATCAGCTCCAAGCTCTTGAACTTCGGACACCTGCTATGGTGGGGGACTGGGGTCTGCTCCCTAATGGCCTGACCAAACTGGCCGTTAATGTATCCAGTCAGCGAGGGGGTATCCATCCCAACTGTCTGCCCCTCTTCTGTGCCTATGTTCACTGATTTGATTTGATTTATTGTTGTCACACGTGTTAACATACAGTGAAAGGCATTGTTCCTTGCGCGCTACACAGACAAAGCATACCATTCATGGAGAAGGAAACAAGAGAATGGAGAATGTAGTGTTACAGTCATAGCGAGGGTGTAAAGAAAGATCAACTTAGTGCGAGGTAGGTCTATTCAAAAGTCTGATGGCAACAGAGAAGGAACTGTTCTTGAGTCAGTTGGTACGTTACCTCAGACTTTTGTATCTTTTTCCCAACGGAAGAAGGTGGAAGAGAGAATGTCCAGGACGGGTGGGGTCCTTAATTATGCTGGCTGCTTTTCCCAGGCAGCGAGAAGTGTAGACAGAGTCAATGGATGGGAGGTTGGTTTGCCTGATGGATTAGGCTTCATTTAAGACCCTTTGTAGTTTCTTGCACTCTACTGGACGTCCTTAGAAAGAGAATGCGTCACTGAGGCTTTCCATGCCCAGTGAGAACTGCAGGGTCTGGGATGTACCATTGACCACTTTAATCTCATCTTGTTTTGACGTTTTAAGTTTCCTTTGAGATGCTGTTCATTTTAATGCCGTATCCCTTGAAGGAAACTGTCTTTTTAATTTATCCCGCACTCTGTCGATTTGTTTGGTTGATGCAAAGAAGCAACAGGGAGTGGCTGAGGTGGGTGCCCCACCAGCAGAGTGAGGCCGTGGGGAGATATGGCCTTATGCCTCATCCCATGGCCTCCAGTAAGCTGGGTGAAGTGACGCTGCTGTCAGGGGTGGCTCCTCGGCAGCAGAGAGCGGTTTCGGGACATCCTCCTGATTTTGGGGTGAGGGCTAGAGGATGGGATTGGACAATTTTGTGATCCTGAGCCCGCTGAGGCTTAAACATTCTTGTGGGACTTGGATGAGCTTTAGTTCTCCTTCGAACCTGACATGTCAGATTGCTTGTTGGCAGACTGGTGCAGAAAGTGAAGTTACACGGGATCAGAGGTGTGATGGCAAGGTGGATACAAAACCGCTCCATCTAAGAAGACAGAGCGTAGCAGTGGTAGGGTGCATTTCTGAATGGAGGGCTGTGACAAGTGGTGTTCCTCAGGGATCAGTGCTGGGATCTTTGCTGTTTGTAATATATATAAATGATTTGGAGGAAAATGTTACTAGTGTGGTTAGTAAGTTTGCAGACGATACAAAGGTTGGTGGGTTTGCAGATAGAGATGAGGAACATCAGAGAATACAGCAAGATGTAGATCAGTTGGAGACTTGGGCAGAGAGATGGCAGATGGAGTTTAACCTGGACAAATGTGAGGTAATGTATTTTGGAAGTCTAATACAGACAGGAAATATACAGTAAATGGCAGAACACTTAAGAGTATTGATTGGCAAAGGGACCTGGGTGTAAGGTACACAGGTCACTGAAAGTGGCAATGCAGGTGGAGAAGGTAGTCAAGAATGCACACGGCATGCTTGCCTTCATCAGCCGGAGCCTTGAGTTTAAAAATTGGCAAGCCATGTTGCAGCTTTATAGAACCTTAGTTAGCCTGCACTTGGAATATAGTGTTCAATTGTGGTCGCCACACTACCAGAAGGATGTGGAGGCTTTGGAGAAGGTACAGAAAAGACTTACCAGGATGTTGCCTGGTATGGAGGACATTAGCGATGAGGAGAGGTTGGAGAAACCTGGTTTGTTCTCACTGGAACGACGGAGGTTTAGGGACGACCTGATAGAAGTCACAAGATTATGAGAGGCATGGACAGAGTGGATAGTCAGAAGCTTTTTCCCAGAGTGGAAGACTCAATTACTAGGGGGCACAGGTTTAAAGGAGATGTATGAGGCAGGTTTTTTACACAGAGAGTAGTGGGTGCCTGGAACCTGTTGCTGGGGGAGATAGTGGGAGCAGATACGGTAGTGACTTTTAAAAGGTATCTCGACAAATACATGAATAGGATGGGAATAGACGGATATGGTCCCCGGAAGGGAAGGGGGTTTTAGCATAGTCGGTGCTGGCTTGGAGGAGCTATTCCTGTGCTGTAATTTTCTTTGTTCTTTAGTTAATAAGCTGGAGGAAAATCGTACTCCTGATTTTTGAGAGACCCTGAAAGTGGGACATTATTTTGATAAAGAGGTTTAGTTCAAAGATTCTTGTTTGTTTTAACTTTATGGTATTGTGTAATTATTTTGTGCATGCTGTTATTATGGAAGGATGATGTTTCTGGCCACAGTACATGATGTGTACGTCCCAAAGAAAACGAAGTGCATATTCTGTTTATTGAATCTCCGGCACTCTGTGCTGCACAGAAAGCCTTGGGGGTATTTGCACCCATAAGACACTGGGCAGGGACAGACTCTGCTGGAGAGGCCAGGATCAGCCCGCTGTGTGGGCTACTGCCAGCGGTGAGGTGGGTGCTCGTGCACTGCCCCCTACCCCCCCCACACTGTTGGCCTTCTGATCGCTGGCCTCCCGATCACCCAGCTTGCCAATCACCGGCCTTCTCAACACCAGCCTGCTACCAAACCACCCCCTCTCCAGGCCAGCCCCCAATTGCCAGCCCCAACTCTTCCCAACCTCCAATCCAAGTGCAGCCCTGATCGCCATACCAGCACCACCCCCCCCCCAGGTTTGCTAATCATATTGAAATGTCGATTTCGATAATCAGCCTCGCGGTTATCTCCAGCCTGTGGCTGATTATGTTAAAAAAACATTGCCTATGAGACTCACGATTGGCCAGATGCCAGTCACGAGTCCCGCTACGATAATCTAGCTAATCTCACCTTGGCCTCAACTCCACTTCACTGCCCGTTCTCCATAGCCCTTTAAACCCTGATGAATTAAAAATCTGTCCACCTCTTCTTCAGATCTACTCAAAGACCTGGTATTCATCATGCTCTGGGTTTATTTTGCAGCCTTTGTTCTTTTCTTCCTACAATCAGTTTGAATCACATAATCACAGAATCCCTATAGTGCAGAAGGAGGCCATTCAGCCCATTGACTCAGCTTCTTACACAGGCCCTATCCCCAAAGCCCCACATAATTACCCTGCTAATTCCCCTCACCTTTTAATTTTATTTATTCATTAGTCATAAGTAGGCTTACATTAACACTGCAATGAAGTTACTCTGAAAATCCCCTAGTCGCCACACTCTGGCGCCTGGTCGGGTATACTGAGGAAGAATTTAGCATGGTTAATGTGCCTAACCAGCACATCTTTTGGACTGTGGGAGGGAACCGAAGCACCCAGAGGAAACCCAGGCAGATATGGGGAGAACATGCAGACTCTGCACGGACAGTGCCCCAAGCCGGGAATTGAACCCAGGTCTCTGGCACTGTGAGGCAGCAGTGCTAACCACTGTGCCACTGTGCCGCCCAAATTGTGGCCATTTGAAATGATAATTAGGGTTAAATTGAAAGTGCGCTTGTGTTAACAGTTGGCTTGTAAATAAAGTGAACTTCCACACTGGTTATTGCCTACTTTGGAGTCTGAAAATCGATAAAAGGAAAGTGAAGTGAATTGGAGGCTTCCCAGAGTCTGAGACTTGATCCCACAGAGCGCGAAGGATACTTAAAGGCAATAAATCCCCCCAGAAAGAAAATAATACTTTCAAGTATCTTTCCTTCTGCAGACTTTTTATCTCATCCCAGAAGACTATCAGTGCTGCGGGAATCACAAATTCAGACACCAGGCTCAATTTTTAGTCAGGTGGTTTGTGCTTATCAAAGGATCAGGGCTCCGGGGTGAAAGGCAGAGATCAGCAGCGTGTGCATCACAGGCCATGGACTTATAACCTTTCATTTATTTTGACAAAAAAAAATCCCAGGAATATTCCACCATGACCGCTGAGAGAAATATTTACTTTTAAGGAGAGAGATTGGTTCCCGTAGAGCTTATCGTGAGGCATAGAAGAGCTTTAAGGCTTTACGGGACTTATAAAACCCACGAATGATATTCATGTTTGAGTGCCTCGTGCTTCGGTTCGAAATTACTTCGGCCAATTGACCAGAAACAACCTCTTTAAAGCAGGGCCATTTTGCTTGCTAATGTTGCACTGTCATTTCCATGCTTTGGCCTGTTGCTGAATCTTCAGCTGCAGAAAATCACCGTGGTTAACAAATCAAATCATTTTGTGCGGCAAATTATCACCACTGGATTGAATTGAAAACAGGCTGTTTTAAATTTGTCCATCTAACTCTGACAATGGGGCATATTCCCTCTGTGCATTGTGCTCACATAATGACTGGATTGTTACCATAAGCATACGGATAAACATAAATCCCAGCCCAAGTTTGGACTGAGTGAGAAACTTATTTCATATTACTGACATCTTGCCAGTAGGTGCCACTAGTGTGCTTTGTACATATAGTTCTGTAGTTTTATTACAACAAAAATAAAGCAGCTGAAGATTCCTAAGGATTGTAAAAGGATGTGTTACACTTTGCCTTGGATTAGTTTTCTGAGTGAAATTTAGCTAATAACTGTATGGCTGTGGATGCCTGGAGGACTGATAATGCACCTTCACCTCGCCAATTGAGCTGTGGCGGGGGCAGTTAACCGCCAGCTCAGCTTGGCTGTGGCATCCGGGTGGCATCCTCTTCACTGCCAATGGAGCTGAGTCTGGGCGCCAGGTTTCCCACTTCCAGCTCGACCTTATAAACCCCGGAATAAATTCCTTGCTCATCGACGGGGGTTGGTCAGAGCGCGGGGTGAAACGCTGGGGTTAGGTTCCGTACCCGGCAACCCTGTCTCATTGGCCGAGTCGTCCCTAACCCCCGACCTCTGACAGGCTCGCAGCAAGCCCCAGCTGGAATCAGCGCGAACCCCTCCCACCTTCTCCTTCAGGCCTCGCCGAGCGAGGTAGCCAAATCGCTGGCGAGCCTGCCAATTGAGGAACCGGGTAATTGCGGACTCATTTCTGAGGATGCACCAGATTGAGACCAGACCGCAAATTAATTTCAATTAAAGCCTCCTGACAGCTATTAGCAAGATGGGGGGTTTCATGCCATCTGTTCACACTTCAATCTCAGGGATGATAAAACTGCCCAACTACACTTCACATCTCCCTGCGCATCCGCATTTGCAAGTATTTAACGTTCCAATAAAACGGTTGATATTACTTTTAAAAGAAGGCACTCTGCGTAATTTACTGCGCTGCATTCATTCACAGCCACTTCAGCTGCCTTCCTCTCGATGTGAGGGGATGACCTTAAGCTGGAAAGCCGACGGTAAAATAAGCAGCCATCAGTCACACTCCTACTTTGGAGGTTGACTGCCTGAAACAGGGTTTTAATGCCAGGACACAAATTAATTGGCTTGGCAGATATGTTGTGCAATGAGTCTTCATCACAGTTCATTGCAAGTTAAAGCTATATTCTTTTCTAGTCGTTGAAAACCTACAACATTCCTCTCAGTGTGAAATATGTTGTCTCAGTCTCCAGGCTCAAGTACATGGTAGAACGTTATAGCTAAAGGGATAAAATGTAAAGGTAAGGAAGCATTGTTGTAACTATATAAGGCATTGATGAGGCCCCAACTGGAGTTTTGTGAACAGTTTTGGTCCCCTCATTCGAGGAAAGATGTAATGGCATTGGAGGCAGTTCAGAGGAGGTTCACTAGGTTGGTTCCAGAGATGAGACATTTATTGTATGAAGAGAGGTTGAATAGTTTAGGCCTAAACTCTCTGGGATTTAGAAGAATGAGGGGTGATCGAATTGAGGTATGCAGGATGATAAAAGGTATGAAGCAGATGCTTCCTCTAGTGGGGCATTCTGGGACGACAGATCATAGTCTTAGGATAAGGGGTAGCAAATATAAAACAGAGCTGACGAGAAACTACTTATACCAAAGGGCTGTGAATCTGTGGAATTCGCTACCCCAAAGTTCGGTGGATGCTGGGACAGTCAGTAACTTTTAAGGAGGATTTAAGTATTGATTAAGTTAATTGATAATGGGTTGAAGAGTTATGGGCAGAAGGCAGGGGATGAGGAGTATATCAGCATGATCGAATGGCAGAGCAGACTCGATGGGCTGAATGGCCTAATTCTGTTCCAAAATCTCATGGATTTATCAGAACGATGGAGGTCTCGCCACTTGCTTGGATAGGTACCATTCCATACAAAAATCTGAAGTCACATACAGACTGACTCAAAAACAGCTTCTTCCCTGCTGCCATCAGACTTTTGAATGGACCCACCTCGTAGTAAGTTGATCTTTCTCAACACCCTAGCTGTGACTGTATCACTACATTCTGTAATTTCTCCTTTCCTTCTCTATGAACAGTATGCTTTGTCTGTATAGCGAGCGACAGACAATACTTTTCACTGCATCCTAGTACATGTGACAATAATAAATCAAATCAAATCAATGCTCCAGATCAACCAAGCAGGAAAAAAAGCAGCCCGCTACACTGGCATCACATCCAACATTCACTTTCTCCACCACCAGCACATCTATAGCATCCACTAGAGTAATTTGCCAAGGTTTTTTCGATAGCATCTCTCAGCCTCCACCACCTAAAGGACATGGGCATCAAGCACACTTAAAAGGGCTATAGCCTCCAGGCTCCCCTCCACACTATCCTGACTTGGAAATACGTCACTGGTTCTTTTTGTTTTATTTATTCATTCATAGGGTCAGGGCGTCGCTGGCTGGGCCAATGTTTACTGCCCATCCCTGAGGTCATTTAAGAGTGAACCACATTGCTGTGGAGTAACATGTAGGCCAGGCCAGATAAGGATGGCAGATTTCCTTCCCTAAAGGGCATTAGTGAAGCAGATGAGTTTTTCCAACAATTGACAGTGGTTTCATGGTCATCAGTAGATTCCTAATTCCAGATTTTTTTTACTGAATTCAAATTTCACCATCTGCCATGGTGGGATTCAAACCCGGGTCTCTTGAGCATTACCCTGGATCTCTGAATGTGTCAGACCCCCAGCCTGCATTCAGCAGGGAGCAACTGGAGGGCTGGCTGTGTGCAGATGTGTGGTGTAAATAGAGTAACTTGGTGACGGGACTTTTGCCTCTGTGGAGTTATTACACTCACATTTTTCCAACTCCAGTGGGCGTAGGCTGTGAATGTACCACACAGGACTCAGCAGTTCAAGTCGGCAGCTCGCCAACACTTCCTCTAGGGCAAATAAAGATGAGCAACAACGCTGACTCAATGAAAAGTTCTTGATCTCAGTAAAATAATGAAAACACTTGCTATAGATAACCAAGTAGCTTGCTGAACAGATTGACAACTTATAATAGGCACAAAGAAATGAATAACACAGGACATGAAGATCCCTAGTACACTGTCAGTCAAAATTCATTGCTTTGTCTCCCATTTTATTTGTCAGTACCTCAGAATGGTACAGTGGCACAGTGGTTAGCACTGTTGCTTCACAGCGCCAGGGACCCAGGTTCACTCCTGGCTTGGGTCACTGTCTGTGTGGAGTCTGCACATTCTCCCCATGTCTGCGTGGGTTTCCTCCAGGTGCTCTAGTTTCCTCCCACAGTGCAAAAGATGTGCTGGTTACGTGCATTATCTGTGCTAAATTCTCCCTCTGTGTACCAGAACATTTTCAGCACTTGGTCCTTAGTCTTGTCTGCCTTGGCATTGCAAATGCAATCTAAATACTTCTTCAATGTTATGAGGGTCTCTGCCTTCACCACCCTTTCAGGCAGTGAGTTCCAGATTCCCAACACCCTCTGGACATGAATGTTTATTCTCACATTCCTCCTAAACCTCCTGTCTCTTATCGTAAATCTATGTTCCCTAGTCATTGATCCCTCCATCAAGGGGAAAGGTTTCTCCCTGTCTATCAGTCCAAACCCCTCCATTTTATACATCATGTCCCCCCTCAGTCTCCTCTGCTCCAAGGAAAACAACTCCAGTCTATCCAATCTCTCTCTTCATAACTAAAACTCTCCAACCCAGGCACACATCCTGGTAAATCTCCTCTGCATCCTTCTATCCACCTATTTCTTTCTCCCTCAAGAGCCTATCTAACTTTCTTTCCATTGAATGTATGCCATTCACCTCAACTACTCTGTGAAGTTGTGTGTTCCACATCCTCAGGATCATCCCAGAAAACAAGCTGTTCCTGGATTTGAACTTACTGGGCAAATTCTTCCAAACAATGGCAGAGTGCTGTTTCCGTCACAAAAAACACGTTCAGCTCTGTGTTAGGAAGGAGTCAGACATGGTGCTGAGGGTGAAAGGGGCATCGCTCTGTTCTTAATGCAAGTCACCATCATTCTCCCACAGAGTCCAGCCAATAGCTTCAACACTCTGCCCATGTGACCTGGCAAAAGCATGGGAGCATACTGCTGGCACCACACTGCTGGTTAGATGTTAGCCCCACGGTGGGAGAGCTAGTCAACCCTAATCCTGCTCATCCTCGAATGAAGATGCTGTGAGGCCATCCCTAGTGCTTTGGCACAGTCAGGCCCTGACTAACTCCTCCACTGTGTGATCATTCTCACCGCCTTCCTTGACATCCTCCTTATCCGAGGAGATGTGACACGGTAGCACAGTGGTTAGCACTGCTGCTTCACAGCTCCAGGGACCTGGGTTCGATTCCCGGCTCGGGTCACTGTCTGTGTGGAGTTTGCTTATTCTCTTCATGTCTGTGTAGGTTTCCTCCGGGTGCTCCGGTTTCCTCCCACAGTCCAAAGATGTGCAGGTTAGGTTGATTGGGCATGCTAAAATTGCCCCTTAGGGTCCTGGGATGTGTAGGTTAGAGGGATTAGTGGGTAAATGTATAGGGGTATGGGAATAGGTCCTGGGTGGGATTGTTGTCGGTGCAGACTCGATGGGCTGAAGGGCCTGTTTCTGCACTGTAGGGTTCTATGTTCCTCCAAGTCCAGTTGGACCCCCTCTGCAGTGTCAAGTTGTGAAGAGCACAGCAGATGACAAACCTGTGGGTGATCCTCTGGGACCTGTATTGTAGGGCACTCCGACTGGCCCAGAGACTTGAATTGTGTCTTCAGCAGGCTAATCACCTGCTCGACCAGCGTGCGTATTGCTTAGTGAGCTGCCTTATAACAAGTCTTTATGGCTGCTGCGCTCACATCACCAGCCACCTCTTGAGTGAGTATCCCTTGTCCCCAAGGAGTCATCCCTCCAGATGCTGCTCTCCCTCAAACACAGCTGGGTTCTGAGAGCGCCCCAAAATGTAGCTGTCATGGGCACTCTCTGGGAAAGATGGACCCGCCTGTGTGAAGTGCACTGTGTGATCACAGCGGAGCTGCACATTGAGGGAACCTTTGATGTTCATGGATGGCACCACATGGTGCCCTGGAACACGCAGGCCAATACAAGCAATCAAACCTTACACCTGGGGCAAGCTTGCAAATGTGGCAAAGCCAATGGCCCTGGCACCTTGGCTCACCTGGCCCCTGTCCAAATTGATATACAGATGAGCCCTTGCACAAAGGTGATCTGTGACCTCCCAGATGCATTTGTGTGTGGCCAACTGGGAGCTGCCACACAAATCACCCGTGCTATCCTGGAATGAACCACTCACATAGAAATTCGGAGTGGCTTTGAGTTTAAGAGCCACTGGCAGTAGGTATCCTCCCATTCCATGTGATGCCAGCTCTTGCAGAGTCCTGCAGAGGTGGTCCACCGTATCCCCAAAGAAACCTGGCGTCACATTAGCAGGCTAAGATTGGGACCCATGTTCCAAGTTCTGATCTTCTAGCCTCTTGCCGAAGGAGTGGCGTGAAATGCAGAAAGCTCATTTTAATACATTACATTGTCATGAGTGAGCACTCGCTATGGGAATTCCCCCACACCCTCCCATTATTAAGCATTGCTATGTATTAGAACATGAAGGCTGGAAGGGACAAGTAATTAGATGCATACCATGGGACTGACAGCCTGTGGAGAGAGAATACAGCCAACGTTTTGATTCTGGATGACCCTTCACCAGAGCTCAGATGAAGCAAGGTGGCACTGTGGTTAGCACCGTTGCCTCACAGCACCAGGGACCCGAGTTCAATTCCCGGCTTGGGTGATTGTCTGTGTGGAGTTTGCACATTCACCCTATGACTGCGTGTGTTTCCTCTGGGTGCTCTGGTTTCCTCCCACACTCTAAATATGTGCGGGTTAGGTTGATTAGCCATGTTAACATTGCCCCTTAGTGTCAGGGGGACTAGCTAGGGTAAATGCATGGGGTTATGGGGATAGGGCCTGGGTGGGACTGTGGTCGGTGCAGACTCGATGGGCCGAATGGCCTCCTTTTGCACTGTAGGATTCTATGATTACTATGATAAAGGGTCATCCAGTCTCGAAACGTTGGCTCTATTCTCTCTCCACAGATGTATTTTGCTTTTATAAAAATGCATACTGTGTCAAGTCTTGTAGGCCAAGTCACGAGGTTGAATTTTACGTAGGGAATGTTTCAGAGGGTCTGATCTGTGTGCTTGATCTGGGTCCCCATGAAACCAATAAAAGGACTGTTGCAACGAAATAAGGTAAAAACCAACTACATTAAAGAATACATATTAATTCTAACATTTATTTATTTTATATCATTATAAACAATATACAATTCATCCAGATTAATTACTGCTCCCTTGTTAGATGACAATGTAACAATAATAGCATTTTCATTAGTATGTATACAGAGAGTGAAATTGAATCATTAATATATTTCGATTCAGAAATGTTGAGCTTTCATCCTGGGAAAGAGTATCAGCTTTTATATGTGAAATTTATCCAGCTTCCTTATCATGGTCTCAGCCAATCAAACACTTTTGAGAAACAGTCACCATTGTGATATGGGTAAGTGCATTGTCTGAGCAGAGCAACGTCCAACAGAAAGCCGATAAATGAATGATATACTGACATATCCTTGCCTGAGGCAGAAATACTGGGTAGGAGAACCATAAAGCTCACTGTTTTCCTTTGCAAAGATCTCTGAGAATCATAGAATCATAGAATTCCTGTTGTGCAGGTTGAGGCCATTTGGCTCAGCGAGCCTGCACTCACAACAAACTCACCGGGGCCCTATCTCCATAACCCCATGTGTTTACCCTAACAATCCACCTGACACAATGGGTAGAATTTTACCGGCACATCTGCCCGAGGTTTGTACGATCCCATTCGAGGCCAATGGAGAATGCCGTTCTCCGAGCCTCGCCCGCCCCCAGAATCGGGGCTGGCGCGCCAGTAAAATTCCAGCCTTTGAGACAATTTAGCATGGCCAATCCACATAACCCACACATCTTTGGGGTGTGGGAGGAAACTGGAGCATCTGAAGGAAATCCACAGACATGGGGAGAACGTGCAAACGAGTCACACACAGGCAGTGACTCGTGGCCGGAATTGAACCCACAACCCTGGACCCATTTGAAAAGCAAGCTCCATCACCTCTTCTTCTTCAGGAGGACTGCCTATAGATCCCAGCAATGACCACTGGATGCTGGAACCACAGGAACTCCTCCCAGATTGTGAAAGGGGCAGAATTCTCACCCTGAAAGAGTTAGAACGTGCTCCCTCTGTAAAAATAGCAGTAAGGCAGTCTGCTTTGGGGTGGACAGATTCATAACCTACTTTTCAGTCAAGGGCTATGGGTCGGGGGACACTATGTAAAATCCACCCTGTGGACAGGACCATGTGGCATACATGAGGTTTGAGGATGGAAAGTGTAGTATTGATGGAAATGGCATGAGTTCCCAGCCTAACATTTCAATGACCTCAATTAGGGACATGGTCATGGAGAGATGGTAGATAAAGGTGCTGCCCTGCTGCACCTTCAGCTATGTGGAGTTTTGAGGTCAGTGTGCTATTTAGCTGATAACGTATCTGTGCATGTCTCTCTAAGGCTAAATTGATGTTAAATAAAGTCTGGGTCAAATTCAGGTACAAACTCTTTAAGATGCTGCAGACCTTGTGACTCCAATGTCTTCTATTAGAATGATAGAATCCCTACAGTGCAAAAGAGCTCATTTGGCCCATTGAGTCTGCACTGACTTCTTGATAGAGTATTTTACCCAGGCCCTCTTTCCCACCCCCTCCCTGTAACCCCACACATTTGCCCCTAATGGCTAATCCCTCTAACCTACATATCTTGGGACACCAAGGGGCAATTTAGCATGATCAATGCACCTAACGCGCACATCTTTGGACTGTAGGAGAATACCAGAGCACACAGAGGAAACCCATGCAGACACGAAGAGAATGTATGGACTCTGCACAGACAGTGACCCAAGCTGGTAATTGAACCCTGGTCCCTGACACTGTGAGGTAGCAGTGCTAACCACTGTGCCACTGAACCGCTCATTACAAATACCTATTTTTGTTGCCTTACACACTTTCCATTGTGACACAACAAAGTGCATTTTGCAGAGGATGCAGAATGGAGGGTGACAGACAGCCTGAGCCTGTGTGGGTTTCCTCCAGGTGCTCCAGTTTCCTCCCACACTCCACAGATGTGCGGGTTAGGTGCATTGGCCATGTTAAACTGCCTGTTAGTGTCAGGGGGACTAGCTAGGGTAGATGCATGGGGTTATGGGATAGGGCCAGGGTGGGATTGTGGTCGGTGCAGACTCGATAGGCCAAAGGGTCCTCATCTGCACTGTAGGATTCTTTGGATTCTCTGAATGAAGATATATCACAACGTAATGGTGGTGATCAGATTATTGTGCACTTGCTTTTACTTTGAACCTGATTTCCTGCAGCAGATCACAACAGGTACAAGTCATATTTAAAGCATGAGTGAAGCAACCTTTTGTATAACAATCAAATCATATCAGCATCTAAGCTTGGGAACAGGTGCAATTTGCAAATATAGAATTAAAAATTCTGGCTGTAAATAAACGTTTCAATAATTGGGATTGAGCTCAGAAGGTGCGGTGGAATTAATAATGATGTACTGTACAAAGCAACTTCGATGTTCTTCTGCTGTAAAGTTATGGGCCTACTTTGCTCATCCCACCCACTGCATAATATTCTTGTCCCTGGCTGAGTTGGTGAGTCAATGTCCTGTAGCCTGGCATTTGTGGACTAGCCCATCTATGAGAATTTGTGCAGTAATTCCTCTGAGGGTGATTTGACTTGGTGTTGCTGTGGCTCTGAAGCCTCCCACATACAGGAAACATCTTGGTCTTACTTCACACGGTCACCACCATTTACCGCTCCCCCCCCCAATTCCGCCCCCCATCCCACCCCCCTCAGTCCATCACTGCCACCTTCAGACTTGATTGCCCAAGACTGGGATTTCAACATGCTAGTAAAATACCTATGATGCCACTCACTACCTTGGCACAACGAGGACTGGCCAATCCGAGAATCGTCCCCTCTATGCTGCAGAATTCTGATCTCAAAAAGCAAGCTGTTTACCCTCAATCCCATTCCATGTATAACTGACAGCTATAAGACCATAAGACCTTAAGACACAGGAGCAGGATTAGGCCACTCGGCCCATTGAGTCTGCTCCACCATTCAATCATGGCTGTGTTTTTTTCTCATCCCCATTCTACTGCCTTTTCCTCATAATTATTAATTAGAAACATATCTCCCTCTCCCTCTCTTAAAGACACTAAATGACCTGGCCTCCATAGCCTTTTACGGCAAAGAATTCCACAGATTCATCACTCTCTGGCTGAAAAAAATTCCTACTTAATTCTGTTTTAAAGGATTGTCCCTTTAGCCTGAGGTTGTACCCTCTAGTTCTGGTTTTTCCCTATTAGTTGAAATATCCTCCCCACGTCCACTCTACCCAGGTCTTGCAGTACTCTGTAAGTTTCAATAAGATCCCCCCCCTCATCCTTCTAAACTCCAATGAGTACAGACCCAGAGTCCTCAACCATTCCTCATATGAGAAGCTCTTCATTCCAGGGATCATTCTTGTGAACCTCTTCTGGACCCTTTCCAAGGCCAGCCCATCCTTAAGTTAAATGCCAACCCACATGTGAAGAATGATCATTTGTGGCCAATGGCTGCTGGCACCCACAAAACTATACCCAGACAAATTAGCACCTTCAGGGCAGAAGCTGGTGCTACCCTCAGGCTTAAGGGACAATCCTTTCAAACAGACTTGAGGAGGAATTTTTTTCAGCCAGAGAGTGATGAATCTGTGGAACTCTTTGCCGCAAAAGACTGTGGAGGCCAGGTCATTGGGTGTCTTTAGGAGAGAACGAGAGAGATGTTCCTAATTAATAATTATAAGGAAAAGGCAGTAGAATAGGGATGAGAAAAAAAAACAGCCATGATTGAATGGCGGAGCAGACTCGATGGGCCGAGTGGCCTAATTCTGCTCCTGTGTCTTATAGCTGTCAGTTGAACGCAGTCTTGTCCATGCCCCCATGTATAGACTTTTCAGCAGGCGCTACTGAAAAGAGATGAGGGGTGGGAATCCTGACCCACTTTTCCTCCCCACCCTGCTCTCTGCCCTCAGACAGGAGCCCCACTATGGCAAAGCTTAGCAATGCACCAGTGCTGCTAAGTCAGCCCAGGCTAGGGATTAATATTGGGGTAACAACAAAATACTGCAGATGCTGGAATCTGAAACAAAAACAGAAAATCTCAGCTGGTCTGACAGCATCTGTGGGGAGAGAATAGAGCCAACCTTTCGAATCCAGATCCCCCTTCGTCAGAGCTTTGACAAAGGGTCATCTAGACTCGAAACATTGGCTCGATTAATATTGGGGTTTGTGTTAAGCATGGAAAAATGAAGTAAACATCCCTATCCCTATACTCAAATTCTTTCGCTATGAAGACCATTTACCTCCTTTACTTCCTGCTGTATCTGTGCGCTTACTTTCAGTGACTGATGCTCGAGGACTTCAAGATCTCACGAGTGAGTATCCACGTCACTCATTCAAGTAATAATCTGCCCTTCTATTTTTGCTACCAAAGTGGATAACCTCCTATTTAGCCCCATTATACTTGCACCTGTCATGCAGATGCCCACTCACTCAGCCTGTCCAAATTACACTTAGGATTCTCTGCATCCTCTTCCCAGCTCATCCTCCTACCCAACTTTGTATTATCTGCAAATGTGGAGATAATACAATCAGTTCCCTCTTTCAAATCACTAATATATCATGTGAATAGTTGGGGTCCCTCCTTTTATCGGCTGCAGGTGAGCCAAATGGTCCTCTGCTGTATAATTGTGACACAACGTCTAACTTTATCTAGGTATAAAAAGTGAAAAAGTGTTGAAGATCACAAAATGTGGCTCAATTGTAAAAAATGCTGATCTTTCCCTGCATTAACACAGGAATACTCCATCAGTTCCCTGAGCATTTATTGAAGGGGACATAGAAATCTGCAGAGTTGATTTTTTTCATTACAGATAGGCAAATTTATTGCTGAGCCCCTGTTCTTTGGCAAGAGACGGATATTAACCTTCTATACACTTAAGTCGTGGAGCTTATTTTACATTTCACTAAACACCAGAAGCACTTATTATTTATTTATTTTTCAATTTGCAAGCTCATTTTATATTATAGAGATGGAATGGTCCCTAACAGTCATGTTCCCCCAACCAAAAAATAAATAAAAGTTGCACGCTAAAGCATTTCAGTTGACCTCCTTCCTACCCCAGGGCTTAACTCAAGAGCTGACTTTAGCCGAGCTGTAGGCCATGGCGCCTGCAATTCCACTTAACAAATCATTTCACCAGATCCAAAAGCCTGAAACAGGTCTATTACCAGGAATATCGGAAGAATTTTGTACAATTATGCTGTGTTTCCTTCAGTTCAATCGCCACCTTTCCAATCCTGAGAATCGTGACTCAAGTTGGGGATCAGTATCCTGAAACCTGGTTACCCTTTTCTTTCAACATCAACCATGCTTTTGTTGGTCACACGATTGTCTCTGTCTCTGAAGGAGGTGGGTTCAAATCCTATTCAGTTTGATTTGATTTAATTTATTATAGAGTCATAGACGTTTACAGCATGGAAACAGGCCCTTTGGCCAACTTGTCCATGCTGCCCTTTTTTTTAAACCCCTAAGATAATCCCAATTGCCCACATTCAGTCCATAATCCTCTATTCCCATTTTACCCATGTAAACGCTTTTTAAAAGACAAAATTGTACACCTCTGGCAGCTTGTTCCAGACACTCACCACACCCTGTGTGAAAAAATTGCCCCTCTGGACCCTTTTGTACTTCTCCCCTCTAGCCTTAAATTTATGCCCTCTAGTTTTAGACTACTCTACCTTTATGTTGACTATCTAGGTGGTCCATGCCCCTCATTATTTTATAGACCTCCATACAATCATCCCTCAGCCTTCTATGCTCCAGAGAAGAAAGTCTCAGTCTATCCACCCTCTCCTTATAAATCGAACCATCAAGTCCCGGTAGCATCCCAGGCAATTTTTTCTGCACTCTCTCTAGTTTAATAATATCCTTTCTATAATAGGTGAGCAGAACTGTACACAGTATTCCAAGTGTGGCCTTACCAATGTCTTGTACAACTTTAATAAGATGTCCCAACTCCTGTTTTCAATATTCTGACCAATGAAACCAAGCATGCTGAATGCCTTCTTCACTACTCTGTCCACGTATGAGTCCACTTTCATGGAGCTATGAACCTGGATCCCTAGATCTCTTTGCTTTGTAGCTCTCCTCAATGCCCTACCATTAACTGAGTCACATATATTAATGTACAGTGAAAATTATTATTTCTTGCGTGCTATACAGACAAAACATACCGTTCATAGAGAAGAAAATGAGAGAGTGCAGAATGTAGTGTTACAGTCATAGCTAGAGTGTAGAGAAAGATCAACTTAATGCAAGTTAAGTAATTCAAAAGTCTAATGGCAGCAGGGGAGAAGCTGTGGTTAAGTCGGTTGGTACGTGACCTCAGATTTTTGTATCTTTTTCCCGACAGAAAAGGGTGGAAAAGAGAATGTCTGGAAGGCGTGGGATCCTTGATTATGCTGGCTGCTTTGCCAAGGCAGCAGGAAGTGGAGTCAGAGTCAATGGATGGAAGACTCAATGGATGGATTAGGAGGTGCCCACTTTTGGATGAGAACAAGGCCCCTTCTGTCCTTTGTGGTGGACTTAAAGCAACTGTTGCACTATCTTGAAGAAGAGCAGGGGTCCTGGCCAATGTATATGCCTCATTCAACATGACAGAAACAGACTGGTCTTTACCACTTGCTGTTTGTGGGAGCTTGCTCTGTGCAAATATGCTGATGTGCTTTCAGAAGTACTTCATTAGATGCAAAACACTTTGAGACATCTTGCAGTATGGAAACCACAGAATAGAATCACAGCTAAAGCTGGATTGTGTGACACACTTTCTGCTAGTGATACCATGCTGTCCTCCTTTAAAGGCATTTTCTAACAGCTCTCTGCATCACATTTTGCATCTCAGGTGAACATACATTCAGTTGTAGGCACAAATCACTGATCTCTTTTTCAGCTCCACCTGAGAATCATAGAATCATAGAATCCTACAGCAGAAGGAGGCCATTTAGCCCATCGCGTCTGTACTGACCACAATCCCACCCAGGCCCTATCCCCATAATGTCATGCATTTACCCTAGCTAGTCCCCCCTGACACTAATGAAAAATTTAGCATAGCCAGTCCGCCTAACCTGCAAATCTTTGGACTATGGGAGGGAACCAGAGCACCTGGAGGAAACCCACCCCGATGCGGGGAGAATGTGCAAACTATGCACAATGACCCAAGCCAGGAATCAAACCTGGATCCCTGGTGCTGCGAGGCAGCAGTGCTAACCACTGTGCCGTCGTGCCTTAATATACCACCTGAATGTAACGACTATTGCTAGGTAGAATACATGATGAATGACTACTGTGTAGGTTTCTGATCAGCAAAGTATACATGCAATTACTGAACATACTTGCACTAATTTTTCTGTGGATCTCGGAACACAGATGTTAGCTAATTTGAAGTTAATGCTTTTGCAGTAAATCTATTTGAGAATTAAACATTCAAAAGAACTTGCATTTTTTGACATTTTTTGGTTCGGATATGCGCTTTTTCATTTGTAGAAGGTATATTTGATCAGGACAGTGTGTCCTGTCACCATCACTAAAGCAGTTGGGTTGCCAAAGATTCCATGAATCAGCCACATAAGTAGAAAGTGTTACATTTGCAGAGTTGTCACACGTTATATTTTGGGAGCAGAGCATCGCTTTCACTGATTTCCTACCAGCCTGCATCTTCCACACTTTCATGCGTGTCAGCTGTATTGACAGAAGTGCCAGCTTTCAGAAGAGACCTTAAACTGAGGTCCCGTTTGCCCCTTGCTGGTCAATCTAAAAGATGCCTTGGTGTTATTTCAGTGAAGACTGGGAGTGGTGGGAGCAAGAGTGGGGGGAGGGGGTTGGGGTGGTTGGAGCCTTGCCAATATTTTCATCCCTCAATCACTCGAAAAACAGATTATTTGGTCATGATTACATTGCTGTGTTTGGAACCTTGCTATGCACAGATTGGCTCCAGCATTACCACAGCGATAACACTTCGAAATCTCATTTATAGCATGGACCCTGCCAGGTCAAACATCGTGTGAGTTTATTTAAAGGATGTTTTGTTAGTTTATTTTCTTTCTGGCTGCTGCTACTGTACATAGTCAAACACTTTAAATCAACCCTTGGCTCTGTGTACCTATCACTGTGCTGCGTTCAATGTAATTCCACACTCTCGCCTTTTGACAAAATTCCTTAAAGCACTAACAATTCAATTTCGTCCAGCTCCATATTGGTTGACTGCTCTGCATGGCTGCGGGACGTATCTCTGCATGCATAAGTGTCATGCCCAGTGATTGCGTGACCCACTCATGACTTTAAATATGCAGTCAGCACATCACTTTTTTGGAACTGTCTTGCATTTCAAAATGGACATGAACAGGACTGCTAAGATGGCCGCCAAAGGTCAGGTGACATTTGCCATTTTCTGTCTCAAGCAAGCCTCTGAAAAGTTCCTGATTGAATAACCATTGGTGGGCCTCCTTCTTGAATGCGCATCCAAGGCAAAATCCATCTGTGGTGTTTACACCAACTACTGTGAGTCATTTACCGCAATTCAATGGATGGGATTCTCCAGAAATGCTTGCCTCAAAACTGGAGAATCCTACCCGAGATCAATGGACCTTTGAATGGTCCAACTCCCTGCCCACTGCAATTCTTGTGAAGGGTGGGATGGGACATGTCCAGGCATACCTTGGCACAGTGCACTGCAAATCACTCAAGAGATGGTGCAAGCATTGGAATTGTCTGCCAACAGACACCATCCCTAATTTGCGAATCACATTAATAACTGTCATGAGAATGGAAAAAATTGCCCGATGGGCAATTGGCTGGGTCTGAGCCATGTTAACGTGGCAAAGCTAAACGAGCATTGGCCTGATTAATGTTTCAATTTGCTTGCTGCATGAAATGAAAGTTCTGTTCCTGGCATTTCTCACCTTCACGAGAAAGTAAAATGACAGAGCCTTCCAATGAAACAGTGTTTTTGATATTGTTCTCTTTAAATCCACAGGGGCTTCAGTCCGCCTTGTTGTCCAACAAGGGGCATACGTGCGATGGGTCGTACGAGGGCTGCTCTTGGATGTTTCGAGAGTAGCCTAGTGCTTCACGTCGTTAGTGTACGCTTAAACTAGACCAGATGCTGGGCAACACGACAGCTCAGTGACTATCACTGTTTGCTGTGCAGATACATGGATTTGGGCCAGTGTCTGTGGGAGTTTGCGCATTGTCCCCGTGCTTGCGTGGGTTCCCTCCCACATCCCAAAGATGTGCTCTTAGGCTGATTGGTGTAACAAATTGTCCCTAAATTAGTCTTCCCTCAATGTGGAATGCCATAAGCATAGACATGGTTGGAGAGGGGACTCATAATGTTAAAATGGCGGCGTGGGCTCGTTGGGCCGAAGGGCCTGTTTCCCGTGCTGTGTTGTTCTTTGTTCTTTGACTGCTGCATGTTCAGTGAAGATTAGCCATTGAAGAGGAATTGCTGAAAATAACTGTTATTTCAGCAGATGATACCTGCCTTAACGGCTGACGATTACATGTCCCTGATTGTCAAGATTGATAATATATTGGCAGGGTCAAGTAAAAGGAATGAGCCCTAACGTAATTCAGTGTGTCAATGGACCATCTACTGTGGCAGCTAGCTACATTCGCCAGCAGGTCCCAGCTCAACTGTGGTAGCAGGTTGCTTCAATATCCTTGGGAGTTTGAGAATATCAGCTGCCGTTTATACACCTGACCTTTACACAGGGAATGCTGCTGACAAATGGCACTTGCCTGGTTGTCAGCGTATGACAGAATAGACTCAGCTCTGACCGCATCCATGCATAAAACAGATTGTTAGAACATGGATATGGCACGGATCTGGGTATGGGATCAACTCGTTCCCTTTGAGTCGCAACCCAGAAAGGGCTTGGGATTTCCAGAAAGAAAGGGGAGGAAACTAAGGTATTGGAAAGGAAAATAAATCATGGGAACACTTTGACCAGGAGTAGGCCATTCAGCCCTTTGAGCCTGCTGCCCCATTCAATTTAGTCATAAGACCATAAAACAGAGGAGCAGAATTAGGCCATTCGGCCCATTGAATCCGTTTTGCCATTCTCATTGCCATTCTTCTGCCTTCTCCCGAAACCCTTGATCCCCTTATTGATCAAGAACCTTTCTATTTCTGTCTTAAAGACACTCAATGACCTAGTCTCTACAGCCCTTTGTGACAATGAGTTCCACAGGTTCACCTCTTCTGGCTGAAGAATTTCCTCCTCATCTCAGTTTTAAAGGAGCGTCCCTTCACTCTGAGGTTGTGCCCTCAAGTTCTAGTCTCTCCCACTAGTGGAAACATCCTCTCCATGTCCACTTTATCTCGGCCTCTCAGTATTCTGTAAGTTTCAATTAGATCCCCCCCTCATCCTACTAAACTCCTTTGTGTAGTGACCTCGACTGCTCAACCACTTCTTATATGACAAGCCTTTCATTCCTGGTATTATTCTTGTGAACCTCCTCTGAACCCCCTCCAGCTGCTCTGCACCTCAGTCCCTTCTCATAATATCATAGATAGAATCATAGAAGCCCTACTGTGGAGAAAGAGGCCATTCAGCCCATCGAGCCTGTACCAACAACAATCCCACCCAGGCCCTATCCTTGTGACCCCACACATATTTACCCTGCTGATCTCCCTGACACAAGGGGCAATTCAGCATGGTCAATCAACCTAACCCACACATCTTTGGACTTCTTCACCTTTGTTCCATATCCCTTGGCAGCCATATCCAACCGAAATCAATCCACCTCAAGCTTGAAAGTCCCAATTGATCCCACATCCACACATCGTTTTTCTGGGAGAGGGAGGGGGGATTTCTGCAATCCCTTTTGTGATGAAGTGCTTTCTGATTTCAGTCCTACTAAGATTTTCAATATCTCAATCAACCACTCCTACTCTAAGCCAACTTTATATAACCCATCCTTTTAATTTGATCCTCTCAGTCTAGGGTCACAATGGGCTAAACTATGAGGCAAGTATGTATCAGGAAGCCACATGTATCAATCAATGAAGGGAATCATGTAGTAAATAGTTATGTAACTCAGGCTGCACAGATCTAATTTACTGATCCTTCACTTGGGATCCAAGACTGTCTTAATAGGATGTACATGGGATGAAATCCCACTCGGAATTGAGTGATGTGTTGCTTGATATTGCTGTTATCAGTTATGAGGGGCAATCTATCGTAAGTGTGAGAGAGATGCAATATATCTGAAGAGGCAATAATATAACAAGGCAACTCAATGTCAATTCATTAGTTAGTAATTATCAGAGATAATGCAGAACACGTTTGAATGACTTCATTGCTGAGGGACTACTGGTCCCTCATTGAAAACTGATAGACTATTTAATTTGTCACCAAATTACAGCTGATGCATCAGGTGTAAGATTCGCAGGATTCAATAATTTATATTTAATGGACTATCATGCAAATCTCCTTGTTAATGTTTGCAGTAAATAGCTTATGGAACCTGCTGAGCGTTTCCAACGTTTTCTCTTGTAGCTTATGGAACATGTTTGTGCCACAGGCAGCCTGTACCTGGTGAGATAGACCTTTGCTTCTGTTGAGGTTTGTTTACATTCAGAATGGTTACGCATCGTAGCAGCAGTGAGGGAATGAAGCATAACTAGGTACCCAGACTAATCCGAAGAGACATTATTCACAGACAATGCACAACGTGAAATTTGAATGATGCTATTATTATGTGCCATTGGGTAATCTTCTACTGAAGCTGTGTTCGTTTATCTTGATATTTATCTCCTTAAAAGAGTATTCAACTGCCTAGTAATTTATAACTTACCAGTAAAAGGATGACTAATATAGAAATAATAGGAATTAGGGAGCTGGATTTCCCAATGGAACTGGAACCTTACTTCTCAATAAACTCTGACTTCAGTGCGTCTTTCAGGGCTGGTCTCAGTTGCATGTTAGTGGTCATTACCCACCAGTATTACTGTCTCTGTCAGTCTCCTGTCTGAGATGTGGGTAGAGGGAAATGACTGTGGCCCACACCTCACTGATCTTCTGCCTGTCTAGTCCAAAGGTTTGCTCTCCAACTGATCACAGGAGACAAGATAGTCCCATTAGCACCACTTCTGCTGCCATAGCAACACTGGATGCCATCCATACAAGGCATCCCTGACACTCAACATTTCTCAGCTGTTGATATTCCACAACCTTCTGGAAAATGGTATCCTCCTTCTCATGGTAACCTTTTAAGGGGCCGATCCCTGAGGGCCACATGATCAGGCCAGGCTGAATGGAGAGGCAGAGTAGGAAGCTAAGCCAATCAGGTACTAGGGTGTGCATCCCGGGTGGGGGAGGGACATTCATTGGACATAGACATGGCTGGCCAGCATTTATTGTCCATCCCTAGTTGCCCTTGTTCAGGATACAGCGGAGAGTCAGCCTCATTGGTGTGACTCTGAAGTCACATGTAGGCCAGACCAGGTAAAGGTAGCAGATTTCTTTCCCTCCAGGATATTAGTGAACCAGATGAGTTTTTTGGTCAACTGATGATGGCTTCATGGTCATCGTTAGATTCTTAATTCCAGATATTTTCATTGAATTCAAATTCTACCACATGCTGTGGTGGGATTCGAACCTAGGTTCCCAGAACATTTCTTGAGTTTCTGGATTAATAGTCTAGCGATAATACCACTGGGCCATCAGCTCTCCAGGTGTAGCCATTCACTTACATTTCCCACTCAGAAATGGACAACAAAAACACTTAGTAAACTGCCTTGCACCTGCCAGCAAATCTACTAATCTTACCTAATGAAAAGAGAATTTGACTTACATTGCCAGCGTAAGGGCTATGATCACAATGATGATTGCAATAAAGACATGATAATTACTGATTTCCATGCAAACATGACATTAATATCTCCATCTTCAAATGGATGATGGTTCTAAATGTGCAGTAACTTCTCATTCATTCAGTTAGCTAAGTTGCCATCATAGGATCCCCATTAATCACTATTTTCTCTTGTCATATTGTCCCATTAATATGAAACGCTTGGATGGTTATCGACTTATCTGAAATAATTAAGTCTCTGTCAGTCCCATCAGTGGGCCTGGCCCAGTTTTATCATTACCCTAACCTTTGAAAAATTGTTAATTCTTTCTTTTGTTCTTGGGAACTCAGTTGGCATCTCCCACAGAAGGTGGCAGCAGATTTTCCTTCCTCCTTCATTTTTTAAAAAATTATTACTGTAAGTTACATTAACACTCCAATGAAGTTACTGTGAAAACCCCCAAGTCGCCAAACTCCAGCACCTGTTCGGGTACACTGCGGGAGAATTTAGCACGGCCAATGCACCTAACCAGCATGTTTTTTGGGCTGTGAGGCAATGGATGGGATAACAGCCTCCCTCTCTCACACAACCTAAAACATATTTTTCAGAGGCAGCGAGCCATTAGCCAGCAGTGGGATCTTCCACTGCTAACGATGTCTATGTGGGCCCCATGCCCTCTGCTGCTGAAGAATGCATTGTGGGGGGGTTGCCATCAGTGGGACCAGAAGATTCTGCTAGCTGGGTGGAAAATTTCAGCCATGATCACGATGCCACCATCTCCCCAAACTGTACTTCAGGGAGGTATTCTTCCATCACACTATAAGCACCAAGACAACAGTTGTCATGACAATGGAGTGGGGAACCATTTAGCATCTGATTTGAATATGCCAGTCCAAGGCAAGAACATAAGGAATAGGAGCAGGAGTAGGCCATACGGCCCATCGATCCTGCTCTGCCATTTAATATAGTCATGACTGATCTTTAGCTTCAACTCCACTTTTCCTACTGCTCCCTATATCCCTTGATTCCCCAAGGACCGAAAATTGGTTTATCTCAGCCTTACATTAATTCAATGGTGGAGCATCTTCTGAGTGGAGAATCCCCCCCAAAGATTCATACCTTTTTGAGTGAATTTTTTTTTCCATGCCTCAGTTTCAAATGACTGGCCCTTTATCCTGAAACTGTTCTAGATTCCCCAACTCTAACCTGTCAAGGTGGGTACACCAGCACTTGGAAGTTCCATTCAAGTCACAAACTATCATGCCTTGGAAATATAACACTGTTCCTTCACTATCACTGAGTCAGAATCCTGGAATTCGCTCCCTAACTGTGGATGTAGCTATACCACTTGGACGGTAGTGGTTCAAAAAGGCAGCTCATCACCACCTTCTCAAGACCAATTATGGATGGACAATAAATGCTGAGATAGTCAATGAAGCCTACATCCTTTGAATGAGTTTTAAAAAAAACACTCAATGGACTGAATGGTCCCCTTATAGCTCTCAGTTTCTATTAGGGTTAAGTATAATTTATCTCTCAGCAGCATCCATTAAGATGATCTGTCTGATCCTCACTAAAACTGAGCTCACTGTAGTTGTGAAGTGTTCAAAATCACAGAATAAGTTCAAGGAAAAAACTTACATATTTAATAAAGTAAGTTTACTTGGCAGGAAAGTGTTCCATATGCTTTTTTGAAAGGGATACCTTTACGGTTAAAGTGAATAAAATGTTACGCACAATGTTTAAAAGTCGAAAAAAAATCTATTTATTAAAGATGATTAACAAAGCAAATAAGGTGATCATTTGATTTGATTTATTATTGTTACATGTATTAGTATACAGTGAAAAGTAATGTTTCTTGCATGCGATACAGACAAAACATAGTGTTTACAGAGTGCATAGCGGAGAAGGCAAGGAGAAGTGGTGGAGGCTACCTCGCTAAATATTTTTAAGACGTGGGTTGATGGGTTTTTGATAAGAGAGGGGATTAAGGGTTATGGGGAGAGGGCGGGAATGTGGAACTGAGCCACGACAGATCAGCCATGATCTTATTGAATGGCGGGGCAGGCTCGAAGGGCTAGATGGCCTACTCCTGCTCCTATTTCTTATGTTCTTATGTTAGATGGTGCAGAATGTAATGTTACAGTCACAGCTAAGGAGAAAGATCAATGTAATATAGGGTAGGTTCACTCAAAAGTCTGATGGCAGCAGGGAAGAAGCTGTTTTTGAGTCGGTTGGTA
This sequence comes from Carcharhinus amblyrhynchos, assembly GCF_965287045.1. Classification (NCBI taxonomy): domain Eukaryota; kingdom Metazoa; phylum Chordata; class Chondrichthyes; order Carcharhiniformes; family Carcharhinidae; genus Carcharhinus; species Carcharhinus amblyrhynchos. The sequence goes on from NC_137340.1 coordinate 43,925,909, forward strand.
CATGATCGCAGACTTTTGTGTTTTTTTCCCGACGGAAGAAGGTGGAAGAGAGAATGTCTGGGGTGCGAGAGGTCCTTGATTATGCTGGCTGCTTTCCCGAAACAGCGGAGAATGTAGACAGAGTTAATGGATGGGAGACTGGTTTGCATGATGGATTTATTGTTTCTTGTGGTCTTGGTCAGAGCAGGAGCCATACTAAGCTGTGATACATCCAAAAGGATACTCAGAAATGAACCTACTCACCCGCCATTTCCCATCCCTCACTGGGTAAAGTGTCCTGAGATGTTTTGCTATAAGAGACAGAAGTTTGTTGTAATAGCCTGGGGTCAGAAACTTCAGTGCCACATTTCTGTACCCATTGAAGCCCATGAGAAAAGGTTTACTGTCTCCATGGGTGACTCCTTCTCTTAACTAATGGAATATATGAAGTTGAAAATGATGGGAGCTGTCGGCTGGGATAAATGATACACAAACTGCTTTTCTCTTCATGCCTAATGAGGCTGAAAAGAAGTCATTTTATCATAATGTCCTCATAACGGAATGCGTCTCCCATATTTAAAGGATGTGACCTGGCAGGAATGAAAATATTGCCTTATTTACTCCAATAATTTTTTATTAAGTGCTTTAGTTTTGGGACATTTTTAAATATTGTGTGCAAAAATCTTTCTACGCTACCTTTTCACAAAGTTAAAGTTTTTTTTAAAGTTTATTTATTAGCCACAAGTAAGGCTTACATGAACACTGCAATGAAGTTACTGTGAAATTCCTCTAGTCGCCACACTTTGGCACCTTTTTGGGTCAATGCACCTAATCAGTATGTCTTTCAGACTTTGGGAGGAAACCAGAGGACCCGGAGGAAACCCATGCAGACATGGGGAGGATGTGCAAACTCCACACAGACAATAACCCAAGCTGGGAATTGAACCCAGATCTCCAACACTGTGAGGCAGCAGTGCTAACCACTGTGCCACTGTGCCTCCCACAAGAAGCTGCACCAAACCTCTTGCTGACAAATAAACTTTGCGCTGTTACAAGCGTAAATTGTGCTAATTGAGCCTTTTTAAAAAGAATGATTTTCTTATGCACCTCATCTATGTTCCATCAAATCTGATGAGGAACAGTCAAATTGCTGGGATGTTTCTTACTGCACAATCTTGCCTGGAAATTAAGGGGGCAAGCCTGTTTCGCAGGTTCCCCGCGAGCGTTTACAACCTGTGCGCATCTCCCAACCGGAAAAAAATGGCGCTGCCGGGACCATGCAGAAAACTGGTGTGTCGCTGATTTGCAATACTTTCCATGCCTTAACATGTCATTATCGGGTTCGACACGGAAATCTCCACCCATGTTTGTGTCATCCACCTCTTTGGCATGGTGTCACTTTGGCACGAATCAGAGCCGGTATATAAAAGTAACAACTTGGTGTGTCGGCCTTGAATTGGTGCGAGGAGGTAAATGCAGCTCTCCAAGACCACGGTGCGACACCTTTGTGAGGTGCTCGCACACCTGGCACCTCTTTGGCAGGACCGTAGCAATCTGTGAACAGGAGGGGGTTCCACTCACTGAACATCCAAATTGTCTATGGCCATCTAATGAGGATCAAGCAGATTGGTGCACGCCATACAAAGAGTGTCCATATCAGTTTTGTACTCAGGCAGTCAGGTTGTGTGGGCCAACAGTGAGCCTTAAAGTTTAATAAAGTCAATTACATGGATATGAGGAGGGAGCTGGTTATAGTTGAAGGGTAAATAGATTAGCAAGTGGGAAATGTTTAAAGAAATGATTCAAAATGTTCAACAAAAATAAATTCCTTTGAAAAATAAAGACTCATAGGGAAAGATGCATCCGTGGCTTACTGGGCAAGTTAAGGATAATTAGATTAAAAGAAGAGGCTTATTATGTCAAGAATAGTTGTAAGTCTGAGGATTGGTGGAAGTTTAGAAATCAGCAAAGAGCCACCACAAGGTTCATTAGAAAAGGGAAAGCAGGATTATGAGAGCAAACTGCCAGGAATAACAAAACAGATTACAAGAGCCTTTGTAAGGATATAGAAAGGAGGAGAGTAGCTAAAGTAAATATTAGTCCTTAGAGGCAGAGATAGGCAAAAACATCATGTGGGAAGAAGAAGTGATGGGGACATTGAACAAATGATTTATATTAGTCTTCAAATGGGGAAAGACCAGTTAAATACCAGAAATAAAGATTAATCAACAGAGGGTGGAACATAAAGTAATTGATAATAGAAAATAAAATATATTGTGTATTCTTAAAGGACTAAAAACCAAAAATCCCCAGGTCCTGATGGCTCTTATCCCAGCATTCTAAAAGAGGTAGATGCAGAGATAGTGATTGCAGAGATAATTGATGATTTTTCCAAAAGATCCCAGATTCTGAAACAGTCCCAAAAAATTAGAAGTTAACAAATGTACCAACCTAATTCCAGAAAGAACAGAGACAAAACAGTGAAATATAGTCCAGTTAGCCTGACATCAGTCATCAAGAAAATGTTGAAATCTATTATTAAGGAACTCTTAGCAATGCACTTTGAAAAATATTGCATACAGACAAGAGTCAGCAAAGCGAAATCATGTTCAGTAAACTAATGCACAACAAATTTACATCAACTGTTTTGTTGGTTCTGCTTTGTTGTTGAAGCAACTTTACCCAATGCAGGCTGCAGAGTCTCCACAACCTTAACATAGTAAACCTTTCAAAGTCACTTAACATTTTAAAACGAACTTTGACACTGAGCCACATAGGCAGATATTAGTGCAAGTAACCAAAAAATTAATCTAGGATGTAAATTTAGAAGAGCATTTCAAAGGAGGGGAGAGAAGGTCAGTGAGACAAAGAGCCCAATTTTACCATTGCGCCGCACCCGTTTTCGAGTGCGAAATCTTGGTAAAGTTGGGCGTGAGGCAGTTAGCACAATCTGCGCCAATGTCCGCGCAAATGCCCACTTTACCAAGGCCCAAAAATGGCTGTGATCTGAACCGTGCCCGAAACAGGCACAAGAGCGATTTAAATACATTTGCATGCATTTAAACGGAACGAATGGGTTGCCCGCCCAATTTTACCAGCGTTTCCCTCTTTAACATGGCGTTCACCAGCCCAGATTGGGAAACAGTCATGCTTAGCAAACGTCTGTTTTGGGCACTCCAGCTTCTAAAGAAGTAAGTTCAGAGCTCCTGGCGGCTCTCTGACTCAGATCGGTGGTGGTGGTGGTGGTGGCGGGGAGTGGGGGGGCACATCATTCTGTGGTGACGGGGTGGGGAAGGAGGGAGGCCAGATGGTTCTCTGGTGGGGGGCAGGGAGGGGGAGGGGGAGAACGGAGAGCCAGATAGTGGGGGTGGTGGAGGCGAAGGGAGGCCCGATCGCTCACTGGTGGAGAGAAGGAGGAGGGAGGTGTGCCAAATGGATCTCTGGTTGGGGGGTGGTGGGTGGGGGCGTGGGGGGCAGGGGGGAGAGCCACTCTGTGGGCGATCGGTTGGGGGGGGGGGGGGAGGTAAGTGGGGCAGAGGGTCTTGATTAGTCTGGGTAGCGGAGGGGGTGGATAAGGGGGCAGTTATGTTGTGGAGGTGGGGCAATGTCTGTCGGGGTCATCACTCCCACTTTTTGTTTACGGGCCACTTTATCCGCTTTTTGCGGCCTGCGCAGGACGTGACAGGGACGGATTTTTCAAATTTTTTTTACTGCACAGCGCAGTTCAAAGTTCCGATCAGAGTTACAGTGTTTCGAGCATGATAAGCCCTGTCCACAGCGCAATTCACACTAGCGATTTTCTTGCCAGGCTAAGTGCGTATGGGAGTGCCTGAAAACACTTTTCTAAGTGGGGTCAGAATTGTTCTCAGGTTCAGCACTTAGAATCAAAATGGTAAAATCGGGCCCAAAGGGTGGAATCTTATGAGAATTCGATAGACGCATAGAATCACAGAGGTTTACAGCACGGAAACAGTGCTTCAGCCCAACTTGTCCATGCCACCCTTTATTTTTAACCACTAAGTTCAATTGCCCACATTTAGCCCATATCCCTCTATCCCTGTCTTACCCATGTCACTGTCTAAATGCTTTTTAAAAGACAAAATTGTCCCCACTTCCACTACACCCTCTGACAGCTTGTTCCAAAAAATTGCCCTTCTGGACCTTGTTGTATCTCTCCCCTTTCACCTTAAACTTATCCCTCTAGTTTTAGATTCCTCTTCCTTAGAATCCCTACAGTGCAGAAAAAGGCCACCCGGCCCATCAAGTCTGCACTGACCACAATCCCACCCAGGCCCTATCACCATGTCCCTACATATTTACCCGCTAATCCCTCTAACATACGCATCTCAGGACACTAAGGGGCAATTTTTAGCACGGCCAATCAACCTAACCTGCACATCTTTGGACTGTGGGAGGAAACCAGAACACCCGGAGGAAACCCACGCAAACACGAGGAGAATGTGCAAACTCCACACAGACAGTGACCCAAGCCGGGAATTGAACTATGTCCCTGGGACTGTGAAGTAGCAGTGCTAACCACTGTACTACAGTGCCAACCGGGAAGAGCTGTTGACTATCTAGCTGATTTATGCCCCTCATTATTTTACAGACCTCCATATGATCACCCCTCAGCTTTCTATGCTCCAGAGAAAAAAGTCCCAGTCTATCCAGCCTCTCCTTATAACTCAAACCATTAAGTCCCAATAGCATTTTAGTGAATCTTTTCTCCGCTTTTTCTAAGTTAATAATGTCCTTTTTATAATAGGGTGACCAGAACTGTACTCAATATTCCAAGAGTGGCCTTACCAATGTCTTGTACAACTTCAACAAGGCATTCCAACTCCTGTATTCAATGTTCTGTCCAATGAAACCAAGCGTGCTGATTGCCTTTTTTTTAACCACTCTGTCCACCTGTGACTCCACTTTCAAGGAACTATTAACCTGTTTCCCTAGGTCTCTTTCTTCTATAACAAGTAGATGGAGTGTCAATTCTGGTGAGAGAACAGGTCTGTCATTAAAATGCCAAAAATGTGGGTGTGGTTTAGTCTGGAGAGGCGGGGCCTCAGAGTCAAGGTGCCGTGATGACAGAAACAAAAAATGATCTCCCCCTCCTCCACCATGAAGGTTTAAGTGACCATTGTCTCACCCCCATCTTCTTCAGCATCACATCCTTCCCTTATCACTGGCATCCCTATGTCCTCCTAACCCCTGCCCAATCCTGGCATCATCCCCCTTCCCTTAGCCCCACCTCAACCATTGCCAGCATCACCCACCCACCATCATCCTTGGCATTGCTCCCGCTCCCACCCCTGCCAATTGTCGCTGGCTTCCTCATCCACCTCTGTGTCTGTTTCCAACGCCCACTGCAAATAGATGAGTCCCTGCATATGAGTCTCCCACTGGGGCTCACCACTGGCACGGTCCCTGGCACGGGTTGGCACTGCCAGTTCCCAACCTGGCAATGACAACCCGTGCCAGGGGCAGTGCCTGGAACAATGCTGGTGGGGCATTACCAAGGCACTTTCTGGCCATGTCCCTCTTGTCCAGGGGGAGAGGGGGTGGAATCTCATCTGGTGAAGTTGTTATACACCTCAGCGACATGAAGTCAGGTTGGCGATGTACAAAGCCGCATATCTTTGGACTGTGGGAGGAAACCAGAGCACCTGAAGGAAACCCACACAGACACGAGGAAAATGAGCAAACTCCACACAGGTAGTGACTCAAGCCAGCAATTGAACTAGGTCAATGATTTGAGCCGGTGGGGGGTGGGGTGGGGGGGGGCTTTAATCATATTTAAATCTATTTAAATGTACAGGAATCAGGTTGTTGACCATCCTGGATGTGAACCTGATTAAATTGTCAGCGAGGGGTGGCAAAAATCGGATATCACCATCTCGCCGGCGAAATTCACAATTTTTGGGCTTTGTTGAATCTTGAGACTGATCTCGCAGATGGAAAGTGTGGGCTCAAGATCCCAACCGGAGAGTTTGAGGGAAGGAATTCCATAACTTTGCCTCTAGCTCAGCTGAAGGAAAGAGCTGAGTGGAGGAAAGCCAAAATACATAAGAGGTCATGGGGAGGATACATGGGGAGGAATGTAAAGACCCCAGATGGCAATAGGGCTGGAGGAGGTTATGAAGGGAGTCAGGCAGCAAGGGCATGGACAAACTGGGAAGCAAGCACAAGCAATAAGTTTCACATTAAGCAAGCAAAACAAATATACATGTATGTATGTATATATTTAATTATATAACTGATTATTGTGTCACAGAAATATTACAGGGGGTGTGAGGATATGTTAAAGCTTAGTAGGGTAAAGGCTCAGAAAGGAAAAAGCTTGAGAACCTTGCTCTAGATTCCATGCTTGATAAAACTCTCCACTCTTTTGAATTCTCTGCACAAAACGTGCCAATAATCCCAGGTGGCAAGGAGAAACCGACCGTGTAGATTTAACAAAATCCTTTGCATTTGTCATTTGCTGTTTTGTTTTGTTTTTAAATTCCCTGCGGAAAACAGGAACTAGGAGAGAACACTTTAACTGGTTTGTCCATTTCCAACGCTCACCCATTGAATACTGAGTATAAACTATCTTATTCAGTCCAAACTGTGAAGTTCTGCCTGTCAGAAAAGGTGAAAAGGGGCCTAGGTTTTTGCCCCTGGAAAAGAAAAGGCACGGTAGCACAGTGGTTAGCACTGCTGCTTCACAGTTCCAGGGCCCTGGGTTTGATTCCTGGCTCGGGTCACTGTCTGTGTGGAGTTTGCACATTCTCCTTGTGTCTGTGTGGGTTTCCTCCAGGTACTCTGGCTTTGTCCCACAGTCCAAAGATGTGCGGGTTAGGTTGATTGGTCATGCTAAGAAAATTGCCCCTTAGTGTCTAGGGATGCGTAGGGTAGAGGGATTAGTGAGTATAATATGTAGGGGATATGGGGGTAGGGCCTGGTGGGATTGTGCTTGGTGCAGACTCGATGGGCCAAAGGGCCTCTTTCTGCACTGTGGTGACCTATGATCTAGAAATGATTTGATAAAAGTCCTTAAATTGATGAACATCTTTGATGGACAGGACAGAGAGTGTTTCCATTGCTTGTGGAGGTGACTAATATTAGATGTGATGAAAATGATAGCCACTCATACATTTAATGGGAAATTCGGGAGACCCTTCAGGAGATAGTGGTGAGAATGTGGGACTTGATACTGTTATGGTTGAGATGTGAGAGATAAATACATATATTCATCAGCTGGACTTTAGAAAGCCATTTCTTGTGCTCTTCAGAAAGGACAATGGCTGTGTCGACAAAATGGCTCCCACTGGTTACCTTGCAGCAGGTTCAAGAAAATACAAACGGTTGTGAACGATGCCCAACCCATCATGCAAACCAGCCTCCCATCCATTGACTCTGCCTGCACTTACTGAAGCCTCAGAAAAACAGCCAACATAATCAAGGACCCCACGCTCCCCGGACATTCTCTCTTCCACCTTCTTCTGTCAGATAAAAGATACAAAAATCTGAGGTCATGTACCAAACGACTCAAGAATAGCATCTTCCCTGCTGCCATCAGGCTTCTGAATGGAACTAACTTACATTAATCTTTCTCTCCACCCTAGCCATGACTGTAACACTACATTTTGCACTCTCTCCTTTCCTTCTCCCCTATGTATTCTATGAACGGTGTGCTTTGTATAGCGTGCAAGAAACAATACTTCTCACTGTATCTCAATACATGAGACAATACTAAACCAAACAGCCACAAGAATAAGGAGTCTGCTGCAGCCAAGTTCAAACAAAGGAAAAACTTTGCCAGTCTTAATCTCTCATACTGGACCAATGGCCAAAACAGTAGCAATTGTAACACAAACAGAAAATACTGGAAAATCTCAGCAGATTTGACAGCATCTGTGGAGAGAGGATAGAGCTAATGTCTGGATGACCCTGTGGCACGGCAATTGTAACACACTGGTTTTGACAAGAGAGCTTTGTTTACCCTAAACCAGTGTCTCCTGGAACAAACATATCTTGACTGTAATTAAAAACTTAGGTTCTCACCTTGGGAATATACATCCTCTGTCTAACATGAAGGAGATATGTCACATGACCTCTCTCAGGCTGCATGCTAACATCATCTTGGTGGAACTAAATTCCGACAGTTACTGTTTCGACCCCAACATGAACAGGATTTGAGGCAACAGCCTGTGCTATCAAACTGGTGGCAGCAGAAAGAACTCTGATCCTCACCAAACCTGCCAACTGCTGAAACCGTGGATTTAACACCTCCAGACCGACTCACTTTATTTCTGCTGTTGTGGAAATCTTGCTCTGGGAAGATGGAGCATTCTACAATTAGTCAACCTCCTCTTGGAAGGAACGTTTCAGTTGAGTTCTGATTCTGGAATCTGGACATATATAGAATCCATACTTGTATTTTTACTGGGGTCATGCCTTAAATGTTCTTTTTTTCTTATCCATTGATGACTACCATGATAGAATTAATATCCAAACAGCCCTGCCACAAGGACCCTTGAACATTTACTAAGAATGCTTGAGCCAACCAACTTTAAAACTAACCACGTTATGTTATTTTATTGTGTAATTATTCTCTGCGTTGCTTTGCAAAGTTTTCTCACTACATAGACCACATAGCGCGAGACCTGGCCCAGTTTAGTTATCAGGCCACTTTAGGGCGGCACAGTGGTTAGCACTGCTGCCTCACAGCGCCAGAGAGCCAGGCCCGATTCTCAGCTCAGGTGACTGTCTGTGTGGAGTCTGCACATTGTCCCCGTGTCTGTGTGGGTTTCTTCTGGGTGCTGCTGTTTCCTCCCACAGTCCAAAAGACATGCTGTTTAGGTACATTGGCCAAGGTAAGTTCTCCCTCAGTGTACCCGAACAGGCACCAGAGTGTGGCGACTAGGGGATTTTCACAGTAACTTCATTGCAGTGTTAATGTAAGCCTACTCGTGATGCTAATAAATAAACTTAACATTTGAAGGACTGGCTCTCCACCCAGCTGCTTGTAGAATCAGACAGTTTCCTACCTATCATTTCTGCTGTGTCCCCTGGTTTTACTCTATGTGGGGTCACCTCTCTGCAAATAAAGATACATTTCCGAGTTTCATCACTGATGGTAGAATAACAGAAAAGGTTGTGGCAGCCAGGAAACTCCCTCCCTCTGCCCCCAACCCCAGCTTTTCAGATGCATATCACTGCATCAAGAACATCCTTCATGTTTATTTACTGCAGTGCCCAGCCTGGCAAACTAACAGTGCTGTGAAAGATGAGGAAGAAATTGTTTGTTTTTATTAGCACCCTTCACAACCTCAGAATGTTCCAAATTGCTTTATAGTCAATGAAGTGCTTTTGAAGTGTGGTCACCATTGCAATGGAAACATGGAAAATAGAAGCAGGAGTAGGCCATTCAGCCCTCTGAGTCTGTTCATTTTGATCATGGCTCATCATCAAATTCAATACCCTGGTTCCCCCTTCCTCCCATATCCTTTGATCCCTTTAGCCCAAAGAGATATATCTAATTTCTTCTTGAAATCAAATAAAGTTTTGGCCTCAATTACTTTGGCATAGTGGTTAGCACTGCTGCATCACAGCGTCAGGGACCCGGGTGTTATTCCCTGCTTGGGTCACTGTTTGTGCGGAGTCTGAATGTTCTCCCCGTGTCTGCGTGGGGGTTTCCTCTGGTTGCCCTGGTTTCCGGAGTATGGTGGCTAGAAGATTTTCACGGAAACTTCATTGCAGTGTTAATGTAAGCCCACTAATAAATAAACTTAAACTTAAATTTTCTGTTGTACTGAATTCCACAGATCCACCACTCTCTGGGTGAAGAAATTTTCGTCATCTCAGTTCTAAAAGGGTTACCCCTTATCCTCAAACTATGACCCCCTAATTCTGGGCTTCCCCACCATCAGAAACATTTTTTTGAATCTACCCTGTCTAGCCCTTTTATAAGTTTCCACAAGATCCTCCCTCACTCTTCTAAACTCCAGTGAATATAATTTTACTGACTTAGACTCTCAACATAGTAAATGTAGCAGCCAATTTGCACATAGCAAGCTCCCACCACTGGCAATGGGGCAATGACCAGAGAAGTGTTTTAATGGTGTTGGTTGAGCGATAAATTTTTTTTATTCATTCGTGGGACATAGGCGTCGCTGGCTGGCCAGCATTTATTGCCCATCTTAATTTGCCCGGAGGCAGTTGAGAGTCAACCACACTCTGTGGCTCTAGAGACCAGATAAGGATGGCAGATTTCCTTTCATAAGAAAATAAGAACATAAGAACATAAGAAATAGGAGCAGGAGTAGGCCATCTAGCCCTTCGAACCTGCCCTGCCATTCAATAAGATCATGACTGATCTGAAGTAGATCAGTTCCACTTTCACGCTTTCTCCCCATAACCCTTAATTCCCCTGTCTATCAGAAACCTATCTACCTGAGACTTAAATATATTTAGCAAGGTAGTCCTAAAGGACATTAGCGAACCTGGTGCATTTTTCCAACAATGGACAATGGTTTCATAGTCATCAGTAGATATTTAATCCCGAAGTTTTTTCTTTTTTATTGAATTCAAGTTGTCCATAGGAAGCATTCTTTCTGGTTGTATCACTGCTTGGTATGGGTCCTGCTCTGCCCAAGACTGCAAAAATATACAAAAGGGCGTGACTGTAGCCCACTCCATCACATAAACCAGCTTCCCATCCATTGATTTTGTCCACACTTCCCGCTGCCTCGGTAAAGCAGCCAGCATAATTAAGGACCCCATGTATCCTGGACATTCTCTCTTTCACCTCCTTCCTTTGGGAAAAGTTACAAAAGGCTGAGGTCACGTACCACTCAACTCAAGAATAGCTTCTTCCCTGCTGATGTCAGGTTTTTGAATGATTTACCTCACATTAAATTGATCTTTCCCTACACTCTAGCTATGACTGTAACACTACATCCCGCACTCTCTCGTTCCCTTCACTATGAACGGTATGCTTTGTCTGTATGGCACGAAATAAACAATACTTTTCACTGTGTGTTAATACATGATGCAATAATAAATCAAATCAAATCAAAATCTGGAAGCAGGTGTGATACTGAGTTTTAAGGGGCATCTTGACAAATACATGAATAGGATGGGAAAAGAGGGATATAGTCTGCGGAAGCGTAGGAGGTTTTAGTTCAGTCGGGCAGCACAATTGGTGCAGACTTGGAAGGTGGAAGACCCTCTTCCTGTGCTGTAATTTTCTTTGTTCCTTGTTCATCTGCCATGATGGGATTCGAAGCCATGCCCCCAGAACACTAGCTGAGTTTCTGAATGAACAGTTTAGCGATATTACCACTAGGCCATCACATTCCCATTCATCAGCCCACTGGCCCAACTGTTAATGTAGACTAGGCCACCTTCTTCCAAGTAGTGCCATTGGATCTTTTACATCTACTTAATTGAGAATAGGAGGTCTTGCAGTGCAGAAATAGCAATTCCTAATGCTAAATCAGAAGCTCTAGATTTGAGTGCAATGCCAGGGTATGTTGGTTACTGATGGAGCATTCAACCAGCTAACATTCAGCTCAGGGATCCTTCCCCCCCTTTTCCCCAAAGGGTGAAAAACAGTATGGGTGTCAAGGATACACTTAAAAAAAATAGGAGCGTGGGTTGGTAAGGGACTCAGATGCATTTAATTCTTACATGCAACTTACAATCTTCCTTGTGACTGTGCTTCTGAGCTGTTAAGTGGGTTGAGTATGCAGCAACGCTGAAAAGTCCAAATTAATTGATTAATTAAGTCATACACGCAGCAGCTAAATGATTCATAAGGAGTATGTGTGCGGCCTTGTCAATCAATTGTCATAAAATCTTGCGCGGGTCTCCCTCGACTATGATTTGGAGAAGGGAAATGAAATAGAGACATTAATTAAGCAGTAATTCAGCTTCGTTCCTGTTTTTAGCACCCCTTGCACAGGGGACTGCACACTTCGTGACAAGCTAAATATCAACAAAAGTAAGGAATATGTGATTCAGAATGAAAATTGGAAAGTCAAGTTTAATATCGATCAGAAAAATATTTACAAAAAAAACTTGCTGAGTGAAATTAATCTGATAAGAACCTTTCAATCCTCTTGTTTGATTCTAATAAAGTGTGCTTTGAAAAAAATCATGCCAATTAATGTTTTAAGTACATAGTTAAACAAAATACTTCGGTCCATCTCTCATACTCATTACTACAGACTTAGATATATATATACTTCTGAGAATTTTTCTCACCATAAATAATGGGGCAACATGGTAGCACAGTGGTTAGCACTGCTGCCTCACAGCACCAGGGCCGCAGGTTCGATTCCTGGCTTGGGTCACTGTCAATGTGGCATGTGCACGTTCACTCCATGTCTGCATGGGTTTCCTCTGGGTGCTCCCGTTTCCTCCCACAATCCAAAAGATGTGTAGGTTAGGTGGATTGGCCTTGCTAAATTGCCCCTTAATGTCAGGAGAACTAGCTACGGTAAATGCATGGAGTTGTGGGAATAGGGCCTCGGTGGGATTGTAGTTGGTGTGGACTCGATGGGCTGAATGGTCTCCTTCTGCACTCTAGAATTCTCTGATTCTATGATAAAGGCAGAGATGTGGGGTGCAGTCTGTAAGCAAGTGGGCTCAGGAGAATCCCTGGTAAGCAAACAGGGCAAAGGAGAAACCCTGAAGATCCAAGAAGGCTGCCAAAGTTTGGTGACTCCATGTTACAAGCTGTCAAGACAAAGCTACCCCTCTTGGAACAGTAGCATTCTGCTTTGCATGGCCAAAGATCTGAAATCGTGCTTATAAATCGATGCTTGAGTGGACTTGCGAACCCAGGGAAATATAATCTCTGAAGGTGAGAATGAAATCTTCTGGGATGGGCCATTATTGAAGCTGTCTGAGCTGGAGCAACATTTGGAGAGAATTCAAGGTGGGACCTTCAAAGGTGAAGATTGGAAACCATTGTGAGAAAGGAGAAAGTTTCAATGAGATTAGTTTTTAAAAAAATTTTTAGTGTCACAAGTAGACTTATGTTCACACTGTAACGAAGTTACTGTGAAAATGCCCTAGTCGTCACACTCTGGTGCCTGATCGGGTACACTGAGGGAGAATTTAGCATGGCCAATGCACCTAACCTGCATATCTTTGGACTACGGGGGGGGGGAAACTGGAGCACCCGGAGGAAACTCACACAGACACAGGGAGAATGTCCAAACTCCACATAGACAATGAGTGAAGACATGAATTGAACCCGGGTCCCTGATGCTCTGAAGCGGCAGTGCCAACCACTATGCCATTGTACTATAGTTGGTTCACAATGTGCCAAATGGCTGGGTGGGTTATTCAGAAATTCATAGAATTGGATTTGGTTGCACTTGACATTTATTCTGTAATGTGCTGATTGATGGCACCTTTGTGGCAATGATTGGCAGCTCTCAATCTCGAGAGTTTCTTCCCTCCTTGTTCTATGAAGCAGTGAACAGTGTCTGTTGGGGATTAGCTGCAATAGCCTAAAATGGTAACTCATTTTCTATTTCCACGGATGCTGGTGCTTCCAGCACTTTTGTTTCCATTATAGATGAGATGATAAATTTAGCATTTAAATGCTCAAACCTACCACTGTGAGAAATTGTACCTCTCTGTAGATTTATTTGATTTTGGTATCAAAGCGTTCCGTGTAAATCTTCAGAAGTACAAATGCTATTAAATGAGCTGCTGAAATGTATAAAGAGACTAATCTCTGCACTCTTATCACTGGAATGATGGGATTGAGGAGTGACCTGATGGAAGTCTACAAGATTGTGAGGGGCATGGACAGAGTGGATAGTCAGAAGCTTTTTCCCAGGGTGGACGAGTCAATTACTAGGGTGCATAGGTTTAAGTTGCGAGGGGCAAGGTTTAAAGGAGATGTACGAGGCAAGTTTGTTTACACAGAGGGTGGTGGGTGCTTGGAACTCGCTGCTGGGGAAGGTAGTGAAAGCAGATATGATAGTGATTTTTAAGGGGCGTCATGACAAATACTTGAATAGGATGGGAACAGAGGGATATGGTCCCGGAAAGGATAGGGGATTTTTATTCAGTTAGGCAGCACGGCTGATGCAGGCTTGGAGGACCTAAGGGCCAGTTCTTGTGCTGTAATTTTCTTTGATCTTTGCTCTTTGCTGTTAATTAGATTGAAGACGACCAATTGGCAAGAAGTACTTTCAAATTCATTGGTCCTGAATTTCCTGGGCATGGCGAGGTTGCAAGTCATCGTGACAGTGCGGGTCATGGGTTATTTTTAATATTCCAGTAAGTTTCAACATTGTTGACACTTGCATTCTCACCCAAGAATAGCGCATCTGGTATTAGTGAGTGGAATCTTTTATAAGAGAGTCAATCTTTTGTATCATAGCAAATACTTGTAGTCCAACACCAAAGTCAAACAGATTGACAATCGTTCAAGGTTTTAGTTTTATTCCTTTAAGGGAAAGATGCAAAAGTTTGAGGTCACATACCAACCAACTCAAGAACAGCTTCTTCCCTGCTGCCATCAGACACTTGAATGGACCTACCTCGTATTATGTTGATCTTTCTCTACACCCTACCTATGACTTTAATACTACATTCTGCACTCTCTCCTTTCCTTCTCTATGAATGGTATGTTTTATCTGTATAGCATGCAAGAAACAATACTTTTCACTGTATCCCGATGCATGTGACAATAATAAATCAAATCAAATCAAAAATGTGGGCTTTAAAATATTTATTGTTCATGCCTAATTGTCCTTGAGAAGGCGGTGGTGAGCTGCCTTCTAAAATTGCTGCAGTCCATGTGGTATAGATACACTTGTAGTGCTGTGAGGAAGAAACTTCCAGGATTTTGACCCAGTGACAGTGAAGGAATGGTGATAAAATTCCAATTTAGGATGTGGCTTAGAGGGTAGATGATGTTGCCATGTTTCTGCTGCCCTAGTTCTCCTTGTTCTGACTTGTCTGACAGGCACTCCAAGGGCAAAATGCAGCCCCTGAAGCCAATTTTCAAAATGGCGGTCCAACAGGTATGTTTGAATGCGAGATCTGCATGGAGCTTGTTCCTCCAATCACAGGTCATTTCTTTCTCGTGTTTACTGCTGTTAGGCTCACCCCTGAGCCTATCAGCAGAAAATGTAGGATAGAAACAGTCAGGTGCTATCCATGAAACCTTGGTGAGTTCGTGCGGTGCATCTTGTAGATGGTACACACTGCTGCCACCCTGTGTCAGTGGTGATAGGAATAAATATTGAAGGTGATGGTGCAATGGTGATCAAATGGGCTGCTTTGTTCTGGACAGTGGCAAACCTCTTAGGTGGAGTTAAAGCTTCTCCCATCCACACCAGTGTGGAATATTCCATCACTCTCCTGACTTGCACTTTGCAAATGGTGAAGAGTCATTGCGGGGGTGGAGCTGAGCGAAAGGGGGTTGCTGGGGTGGCGAGGTGAGGGAGGGAAGGAATTTCTTGCAATTTTGTAGGTACCCTACCAGGTAGCACAGTCCTAGCTGTGTCGAAGGTTGACGGGCGACCTGGGGTTAGCACTACTGCCTCACAGCGCCAGGGACCCGGTTCAATTCCCGGCTTTGGTCACTGATTGTGCAGAGTTTGCACATTCCTCTGTGTCTGCGTGGGTTTCTTCTGGATGTAGTTTCCTCCCACAAGATGTGCTGGTTGGGTGCATTGGTCATGTAAATTCTCCGTCAGTGTACCTGAAAAGGTGCTGGAGGGTGGCGGCTAGGGGATTTTCACAGTAACTTCATTGCAGAGTTAATGTAAGCCTACTTGTGACGCTAACAAATAAACTTTAAACTTTTAAATTAGAAGTTTACAGAATTATGAGCATCATGGATAGAATGGCTAGGCAGAGTCTTTTTTCCACAGTGGAAATGTCAATTACTGGGGACATAAGTTTAAGGTAAAAGAGAAAAAGTTCCAAGGAGATGTGAGAGGCAAGTCTTTTACACAGAGGGTGGTAAGTGGCTAGAAAGCGCTGCCAGAGGAGGTGGTAGAAGCAGATATAATAGAGGCATCTTGACAGATACATGAATAGATAGAGAATTAGAGGCATACGGACCAAGTAAAAGCAAAAGGTCTTAGTTTAGGAAGGCATCATGTGTTGCTACAGTCTTGGTGGGCTGAAGGGCCTGTTCCTGTACTGTACATTAGTCCTGAAACTGCCAGCTGCTTATTGATGCCCTGTGCACAGGAGCTCTGTATTTTTAGCCAGGAAGCCTACAATTTCTCTGATCAATTGTATGGTGCCCACAGACCCCGATATTGCAGAAGTAAATGTGACCTACATGAACTTTTCAACCATTTAGTCAGGAAACTCTGAAGCACAGTGAGTTTATATACTTGTCCCAATGATGTAAACCCTTTCACTCCAGTGATGGTAGATTCTCAAAGATGAAAATGACATCCACTTCAATTCCATTCAGGCAAATAGTTTGACGACAAATGTTGCCAGAATATTTTAGGTTTTTTTGAGCTCCTGTTCTGGCAGGAGGGACTAATCACTTATGAGGAATTGTTGCATGAAAAAGAGAAAAGAATCATTTTGGAAAAAAAAAGTTCCACTTTAAGCAAATGTAGCTGATATCTCCATCATACTTGTGTTTAACTGCTTACATTAGACACTTGTGTTTAACTCTAATATTAACTCTGATAGTTGATTGATTCAATTGGGTCAATTTTGTACAGGTTGCTCCAATAGCTGTTTTCTTTTATTCGTGGGACATGGGTGTCGCTAGCTTGACATTTATTGCCCATCCCTAGTTGTCCACAAACTGAGTAACCATTTGTTTATTTATGCTTATGAGTGTCACAAATTGGTTTACATCAACACTGCAATGAAGTTACTGTGAAAATTCCCTAGTAGCCACACTCTGGCACCTGTTTGGGTACACTGAGCGGGAATTTGGCATGGCCAATGCACCTAACCAGCACATCTTTTGGACTATGGGAGGAAACTGGAGGAAACCCACGCAGACATGAGGAGAATGTGCAAACTCCACACAGACAGTGACCCAAGCTAGGAATTGAACCCAGGTCCCTGGTGTTATGAGGCAGCAATGCTAATCACTGAGGGCAATTGAGAGTCATACACAATGCTGTGGCTCTGAAGTCACATGTAGGCCAGACTAGATAAGGAATTCAGACTTCATTCTCTGAAGGCCATTAGTGAATCAGATGGTTTTTTTCCGACAATCGACTATGGTTTCATGATCATCAGCAGATTCTTAATTCCAGATAATTTTTATTGCACTCAAATTCCACCATTTGCTATGGCGGAATTTGGATCTGAGGCCTCAGAATATGAGCTGAGTTTCTGGATTAATAGTCTGGTGATAGTACCATAGGGCCATCAACTTCCTTGTAAGAAGACTGTCAAAATCCTGTAAAAATGGTTTTGATGCTTTTAGCTTTGACTCCCGGGCACTTCTATCAAACTCCTGCTGAAGCATGACCTGATCACTGAACATCAAGCCATCATTTCCCACCCTGTCACTGGTCTTTTTTGAAGACTTTTCCTCCATGTCTGCCAATCTTATGATCCCCCAACACTGCACAGCCCATATTTATCTCCTATCCCAAAATCCACAAACAGTAATTCCCTGAGAGACCCTTTGTTTGAGCCTGGTCTTGCCCCTTAGCTCTTCCTTTTACAACTCTATTTTTACACCCCCTTGGTCTATCACTCCTCATCTCATCTGAAAATCTTCAACTACAACCATCTCCCTTTTAACAATAGGCATCCAATTCCTTCACACCTTCACCCCTCCTCCACCTCCCAAAGACCCCAAAGGTTTTTCGCTTTTTTCTTGAATGGAGGCCCAACCAGTCTCCATCAGCCATAATCACCCTCTTTTAGTGTCACATTGGACAAATTCACATCCTCCAAATAAAAGGTGTTCAACTCTGATGGGGCCCAGCTATACCTGTGTTTTCATGAGTTATGTGGAACATTCTTGTTCCAATGCTACTCCAGCTCCATCCATCTTTGATTTAATTTGATTTATTACTTTTGTTACATGTATCAGTGTACAGTGAAAAATATTGTGCCTTGCGTGCTATACAAACAAAGCATACCGTTCACAGAGAAGGAAATGAGAGTGTGCAGAATGTAGTGTTACAGTCATAGCTAGGCTGTAGAGGAAGATCAACTTAATGCATGAGGTGTAGACAAAAGTCATAGGTAGAAGAAGGATTGGAATGAGGTACTCACTGAGTGTTAAAATGGGCGGCACGGGCTTGTTGGGCCAAAGGGCCTGTTTCCTGTGCTGTGTTGTTCTTTGTTCTTTGTAAGTCCATTCAAAAGTCTAACAGCAGCAGGGAAGAAGCTGTTCTTGAGTCATTGTTTTTATAATTGATGACTGTTTAAGTGCAGTTTCCTGCTTTCACCCCCAGATTGGAAAACATAGTCCAGCTCCCATTCTTTTTTTCCATGCCTCAACTTCTCTATCTCCATTACTGGGGTTTCACTATCACCCAACACACTCATTCGCTAGAATTCTACCGCATCTCCTGCCACAGGAATCAGAGTGAAGGAGGGACGGACAATGGGAAGATCCATTAATCTTGGGCAGGATTTTCCGCATTCGGGTTGAGCAAGGCTGTAAAATCTCACTCAAAGACTCTGCAACACTCTGATCCACTTCTAATTCACCTTCATCATCTTTTTCCCCTCCCTCGGTACCTCACCGCGCAAGGGAAAGAGATGCAACACTTGCTCTCCACTCATCACTGCCTAGACCCCTAAAAAAACCCTTTCTGGTGGAACAGCAATTTGCATTTCTTTCCATTTAGCATGATAGAGAGGTTGGCCTGTCTCGCCGATTTGCCTCAGGCCCACTGTTGCCATGGTGACCCTTGGCCAGATCCGTGCCAGCAAGTCAAGACGGCGGAGGGGAATGGCCAGGTTGGGTAATTTTTCAGCACCCATGAATCCCTTCTGGGCAGAGAATGACTTCCTTGGTGGGCTAGGAAGAATAGCAGGCCAAAGCACAGGCAGGAGCCTGAGAGAGCAGCCCAAGGTCCCAGTCATTGCCTGGGGAAGTGATGAAAGTGCACCCAGCTGCTCAAGACCAAGGAGGACTGTCTAACTAGAACAGCAATCCCCCTGCCATCCCTTAGTCCAAGGAATACTGAGTTGCTGGCGATATTACTCATGGACTGGATAGAAAGGTGGCTCGTGAGTTTGAGTGAACCTAGCAATGGGAATGAGCAAGGCATCTCCCAACTCTGTTTTGTCTGCCCTCCAAGTACAACGTGGAGCCTGAAACCAGAGCTGCAAGGAGTGCCAATTGAAAGTAAAAGAGGAAGGTTCCAGATCACCAGCCTGCACTCCTTTGGGCATTCCTGCTGCTTAACAAACAAGTCTGCAAAACTGCTGATGCAGACAAGAAGTTACGGTTGAGCTGTCAATTTTTTTTTACTTATTTTGGAGTGTCAAATAATGACTGTCCACTGGAAGGAGTTTGTTGCTTTAGAAACAGCTTTCTCGTGTGTGCCAATGCTTTGTGACAGAGGAGTAAAGGCTCACTGAACTGGAACCTTTGTGCTTTGTGTATTTTCGCTCCTGTTTTACACTAGTAAAGTATATTTGCTGCTCACAAAGTAGTCACTTGGGAAGAACAAAGATTGGACAGATTGGGTGGCTGATGTGTCTGCAGGCATGATCTTGCGCTATTGATGACCTGTCTTTATAATTCACCATCCCGCTCCCTCCCTGACCTCTCTGCCTTAGGCCTCTTACACTCTTTCAATGAAGTTCAACACTAAGTTCAAGGAACAGCACCTTATCTTTTGGTTAGATGGGTTCCAACTCTAAAAGACCAACTGATACTGAATATGTGCGGCTGGGAGTCAGAAGTAGGGTATCCTGAAGAGAACTCTGAGACTCTGTCACAAGAGTGAATTTAAATGGCATGATTATGGCAGAGAAAGTTACTGCTTAAGCCATAATTAAGCCTTTCTGTTAAACTCAATTGTAGTTTAATAGGTGCAATGTTATGTAGTTTGAAATGTTCCTCCCTCATTGTTGAAGTATGGGCTGGAATTCTCCAGCCATTCGCACCCCACAGCCACTGCAGCGAGGATGGAGAACTTGGCACTCAGCCAAATCTCTGTTCACTGCAGCAGAATCAGAGAATCCTGCTGGTGTGAGCAGCCGGAAAATTCCAGCCATGATGTCCTGACTGTGGGTGTATTGTCCTACAATAGCTGTGTTCGAGGTTGGGTGCTCTTGCTCAGACGTTACTCCTCAATTTGATACAGTTCACAGAGTATTGAGCATATTAGATATGGGAGGCACGGTGGCACAGAGGTTAGCACTGTTGCCTCACAGCGCTAAGGATTCAGGTTCGATTCCCAGCTTGGATCACTGTCTGTGTGGAGTTTGCACATTCTCCCTGTGTCTGTGTGGGTTTCCTCTGGGTACTCCGGTTTCCTCCCACAGTCCAAAGATGTGTGGGTTAGGTTGATTGGCCCTGCCACATTGACCCCAATGTTCGGGTGTTAGCAGGATAAATATGTGGGATAATGGGGTGAGATTGTGGTTGGTGTTGACTCGATGGGCGAAATGGCCTCCTTCTGCATTGTAGGGATTCTATCATTATTATACAGCAATAAATATCACTGACAGTAATTAAACATATACATAACGGCAATGCTTACCATAAAATCTTGCAAGTTTTAGCTGGGTTATTTGAAACCTCTCTAAGCTTGTCCACAGCCAGAACTCTGAATTTCATATTATTTGTCTCTTTTTTCAAGTGAGAATTGATATGTTCCATAATGTTACACAGAATACAATTATTATTCAACAATGATTTGTTTGTCTCATCTGTTAATTGTAATTAATTGTGTTTCTAATTGTATTCAGGTGGTGGCCATTAACTGGGGATTCACTCTTCTGCTCCTGTTAATCGGAACAGATTGTAAATGGTCATTGGGCTTGGAGGAGCATATTTGTAATGTACAGGTGGGATTTACCACACATCTTGCCTTGTGTCTCACAGTGGCGGGAGGCAGCCCATCATCGGCTGGGGGTGGGATCTTCTGGCCCTCTCATTGTCAACAGGGTTTCCTGTTGAATGCACCCCCCGCCATGGTGAAGCCCGAGGCAGAGGCATGTCATCGGCGGGAATAGGAGATCCCGGCACCATGAATGGTGGGAAATCTCCGGCCTATATCTCTGCAAATAAAAGCTGATAATAGTGTATAAAGATTCGTTCCAGTTATATCCTTCATCAACTGACCTTCTGGGATAGAACACTATCAGTCGATCACACTTCTTAATTTGACTCATGAAATCATAGAATTGGCCCTTTAATTGTCAGTGGACGCACATTCAACTTTCACGTGTGCACGCCGACCTCCGTATTGCGCTGGTGTGTGATAACGCGAGACACGTGCTTGATATAATTTCACGTAATTTTGTTTGGCTCAAGAGCACACCCAACATCAAAATGTAAAATACAAGCCGAGGAAACATGGGGTACATTAAATATTGTAACTTTAAGTCTCTTTAAAAAATTATTTAGATGTTATCTTGCCATCACATATTCTTTCAAGTTTATCCACTGAACAGATTTTCACTGTATTGAGTTAGATTTAACTTACTTTAACTGCAGCGTCTGCAAAGCAAGTGGAAATGACTGAGCATTACTGGAATCCACTGCTGTAAAGCTTCTCTTCCCTTTGGGTGTAATTTTACCAGCATGTCTGCCTGAGGTTCGTACAATCCCACCCAAGGCCAATGAAGAATGCCCTTCTCCAAGTGTCACCCGTCCCGGAATTGGACGGGAGTGCCGGTAAAATTCCGGCCACTCTCTCCATTTGAAACAGACTGCAGGGTTTTTCTGAATCACCGCAGTAATACAGGGAAAATTATGTTCACTCTCTTCTAATCAGAAGTGACAACAGATTCCAAAGAACACATTTGCATATGGTACGAGTCGCAAAGTTGTTTAGATTCTGTGCTGAGAATTTTTAATGTTTCAGAATAAATGCATCGATTGATTCATTATAGTAACTGTTTAAACATTAGAGTAGCCTCATACAGCCCTTTCACCAGCTCTGCTATCTCCAATTAATAATCTTCAAACTGTCAGAAGGGCCACGATTGTGTGTCTGCATCAGAATGCGAGAAGGTTACAGGGCAGGAGGAATCTTTGTCACGGTGCCCAGCAGATCCCCAGGGAAAGAGTGAATTCAATGCATCAAATTTTGGAAAGTGAAGCTTGTGATGCCACTTTTATCAGAATGGTGAGGATAGAGATTGAATTTAAAGAACTCCTGAACACTTTAAAATAGATCTGGGAGGTAGCTGCCTTTCGCATGCTGCATAGACCCCTATCCTATTTCTTGTGCTTGATCTTCGAGTGGTTCTGTTATAGCTTTGTGGGGGTGGGCGGAGCGGAGGGGGTGGGGGGGGAAGTATTTTGGTGTGGGTTGGAAAACTCACTGGAGAGAAGAGAAACATAATTAGAAAGTCAGAAAGTTGTCAGTATGTACGCTGATCAGTGAAGGTGACAGTATCTTATTGCAACTGTGGCTGCAATTCCAAACTACCTCATTGGCTGGAAAGTACTGTGGAGTGTCTTGAGGTCATGAAAGGTGCTATATAGAGTCCCTCTTCTTCAATGATGGTAACTTCATTGCTGGTGTTCTATGCACAGAAATGGACAGAAATCATTATTTTGCAATTGTGCCTGACTATGTATGCCATGTTTGTGAATCTACCTCTCCACTCACCTGATGAAGGAGCAGCACTCCAAAAGCTCGTGATTCCAAATAAACCTGTTGGACTTTAACCTGGTATTGCGAGTCTTCTTGCTGTGCTCAACCCAGTCCAAAGCCAGCAACCCCACATCAGAAATGGTGACACCACGGAACTAGCAAGCCACAGCAATGATCTCATTGGAGTTATTGATATGCTGGATGAATTTGATACCTTCCTTATCGATGTTTTGTGGCGCTGTGATGTT
Source organism: Carcharhinus amblyrhynchos (assembly GCF_965287045.1). Taxonomy (NCBI): domain Eukaryota; kingdom Metazoa; phylum Chordata; class Chondrichthyes; order Carcharhiniformes; family Carcharhinidae; genus Carcharhinus; species Carcharhinus amblyrhynchos. The sequence continues at coordinate 43,948,887 of NC_137340.1, forward strand.
GGTCTGCCACATACTACATAGTAAAATTAAAGTTAAGTTGCCGTAGTCCCAGGTGACTATAGGCTGCTCTGCACTTTGACCGGTGGTGATTTAATCTGACAGGGGTAAGGTTGAGAAGGCGGAGCCTTCATAAAATCATAAAATTCCCCTGTAACCTCAAATATTTACCCTGACGCCATGGCCAATCCGCCTAACCTGCACGTCGTTGGAGTGTGGGAGGGAATTGGAGTACCCAGAGAAAACTCATGCAGACACGGGGAAAACTTGTAAGCTCCACACAGACAATGACCCAAGGCTGGAATTGTACTGGGGTCCCTGGCTCTGCGAGGCAGCAGTGCTAACCACTGTGCCACTGTGCCACCCAATGATGTCAGCTGCTATGGGAATTGAACCATCTCTCTACATCAACAAGCCAATTGAGCTAATCCAACCCTGGCAGTATTGTCATAGACAAAGTGAACTCTCTTGGTAATGATATAGGATTCATAAGAAAGGTAACACCCTAGAGGCAGAGAATGACATTCTGAAAAAAACACTGGGCAGAATTTTACAAGAATGATTCCCAGTGTCTGGGTAGTGTGAAAATGGGAGAGTTCCTGATCTGTTTTTTAGGTGAATTTTCTGGCCCAATCTTATATACATAGTCATTGAAAAAGTGGTATGGACTGTTTCTTGTTGCTGCAGGCAGTGGGCTGGGCTTAATTCACCAGTCAGTCTGCAGAGTGAGCTACTGCGCATGTGCAGACCTCTGATGCTACACATGCGCAATTGCAACAGCAGGGATCTGACAGACAGAGAGAGAGGGAGAGAGAGATGTCAGGCCTCTGCTGCTGGAGCTAGCCTGACCCAACCACAAACCCCCACTCTGCAATTGCGGGGACCTGCAGCTGATTGCAAGCCCCACAATGCATAGGCATCTAGCCACCGCTGCCCCCACCACTGCCCAGGTCAATTGCACCCCCCCACTCCATCCGATCCAATCGCATCTGCAGAGTGTGCAGTGGTCCCACCCCTCGGCCCGATCAGGCTGCCCCTTTCATGCGCTGCACCTTCAGGCTCCCTAGCCCCGCCCTCATAGACCCCCCCACCGAGTCCCTACTCCCATAAGCCTCCTTGTAAAACTATGAGCTGAAAGATCAGGTGGAAGGAGGCCATTTGGCCCAGCAAGCCCACACTGACAATAACCCCACCCAGGAGCTAACCCCATAACCCCAGGTATTTATATCACTAACCCCCTGACATTAAGGACCAATTCAACACGGCCAATCAACATAACCTGCACATTTTTGGAGTGTTGGAGGGATGCCCTCGTGGTATTATTGCTCAACTATTAATCCAGAAACTCAGCTAATGTCCTTGGGACCCAGGTTCGCATCCCCATCCTGCCATGATAGGTAGTGGAATTTGAATTCAATAAAAAAAACCTGGAACTAAGAATCTACTGATGACCGTGAAACCATTGTCAATTCTCAGGAAAACCCATCTGGTTCACTAATGTCCTTTAGGGAAGGAAATCTGCCATCCTTATCTCACCTGGCCTACATGTGACTCTAGCAACACAGCAATGTGGTTGACTCTCAATTGCCCTTCAAGGACAACTGGGGATGGGCAATAAATGTTGGCTAGCCAGCTATGCCCATGTCCTACAAATGAATTTTAAAAAAATCCCAGAAGGAAACCCACGCACAGTCGGGAAAAATGTGCAAACTCCAGAGGCCAGAATTTTACTGTCACGGGAATCGGAGCAGGCAAGGAGTGGACAATGAAAAGGTCAGTGGACCATGGACAAGATTTTACAGTTTCAGGACAAAAGAGCCCGTAAAATCCTGCCTAGACAGTAACCCAAGGCCAGAATTGAACCCAGGTTCCTGGCACTGTGAGGCAACAGTGCTAACCACCATGCCACCGCACTGCCCGAGGTTCTTGAGGACGAGAAACTTATCGAGTTATGGAAAAAAGAGGGCGTGGGAATAAACATGATTGGACAGATCCAGTACAGCCACAAGGGCTGGAATATTACCGTCCTGCCCATCACGGGAATCGGGGCAGGTGAGTGGCAAACCATGGAAAGGTCCATTGATTCGGGAAGAATTTTATGGTTTTGGGATGAGCGAGGCCATAAAATCTGCCCCAGGAACTGATTTGCCTCCTTCTGTGTTATAAGCTTCTGTGATTCTACTCCCGTCTCCAGAAATGATCCAGTCTCAGAGTGTATAACTGCAGTGTATATTAAACCGGTTCCTTGTTCCTTTCGAAAGCAAACATTATTGGTATGCGGAGGTTGTAATGCTTAACACAATTTTGTGGTTACAATTTAATGTTTAAAACAACAGTGATACGAGCTAAAGGCATGCAACGGCTAGGTTATAGTGATAATTGTGGTAAATTGGAAGTTATTTAAAAGAAAATTGGTGATATTATGAAATGTAACAATGTAATTCACCCATCAAAAGGCCAAAGTGCACTGATGGAAATTTTGGTGCTGTTTTGTGTGCACTAATATTGTTTAAGCACTGATCTTATAGTTCACAGTGACCCTGTGTAACCGAGAGCTGGCGATGTTCAGTATACTGAACACATTGAAAGTGGTTGATGGGGATTTTTGTTACGTTTTGTTTTTGTCTTGTTTACCCTGAACACTTACAATACAAAAAAGAAACCCTGCATTTATCTCAATTGCTTTGCCCATTAGTGAAATAAGCTGGAAAGAGGGAGAGAAAAAAAACAAGTAGCACTTTGAGCTCGGTAATAAATTCAACATCAAGTGCTTCTACCCAAACCCATTCAAACACCTTCTGTTGCTCTGCTGGGAAGAAGATGTGTTCATCTGTTCAAACTGCTTGTGAGGGGGCAGTATTAGTATTGAGATTGCAGCCATTTGCATCGTCTGGCATTAAAATGGTGTTCACGTCCCGTGGAAAGGAAATGTTGGGAAGATAATTGGTGTAATAGTGGTGCATCAGGAGGGTTGTTTTGGAGCAAAGGTTTAGGGCTGATTCAGTGCTCACAGTAATTGATTACATGTTTAAAATACAGCATTCCTAATTAATGATATAAACCAGTGCACAATGACTCCCTGAACAAATGCTAATACAGGTTTTATATCGACCTGGGACTCTGGCTATTTCTGCAGCCTCTTCACAAAATGTTTGCAGCTCGTTTGTATTTTTCCACCTCCCAACTCACTTCCAATGTTAGCAGGTATACAGATATCAGATGGAAATCAAATGCCTTGGACTATTAAGAGTTGATAATACAGAGGGGAGGTGATAACCTAGTGGTATTATCGCCAGACTATTAAACCAGGAACTCAGCTAATGTTCTGGGGACCTGGGTTTGAATACTGCCACGGCAGACGGTAGAATTTGAATTCAATTAAAAAAAATCCGGAGTTAAATTTCTATTGATGACCAGGAAACAATTGTCGATTATTGAAAAAACCCATCTGGTTCACTAATGGCCTTTAGAGAAGGAAATCTGCCATCCTTACCTATGTGTGACTCCTGAGCCACAGCAATGTTGGGTTACAAGGGTCCCTAAAGTGATGAAGGAGGCCATTTGGCCCATCGGGTGTACACTGACTCTCTGACAGAGCATCTTATCCAGGCCGGATGAGATGCTCTGTCAGAGAGTCAGTGTACACCCGATGGGCCAAATGGCCTCCTTCATCACTGTGGGGACTCTATGGGATTCAATGGCCTCCACAGCCCATGTGTCGTCATATAGGGCTGAGCAAGGTCAATCTGATAGCGAGTGCGGTGACTGTGGTGGAAGGAAAGTGGGAAAAGAGGAGGATGATCACCCCCGGTGCTGCTGTCCGATTCCTGGCGCAGCAGTTCTGGAAATGCACGTCAGGTTGATTAGGATTTGAAAAAGAAAAGACAGGTTAAGAGGGACCTGCTACAGAAAACAGTTGCCGTTCCGACCTGTTTTGCAGGGACTGCACATGGCACAGTGAGGCGTGAACAAAGCGAGGGGGATGATATGCCTAACAAAACAAGCATACTGTTCATAACACGTGTCAACTGGCCTCTGCAAACTGGACAATACTTGACGTGCCACTAAAACCTGCTTGGCAGACATTCAAATTTGATCAGCTTATTTCTTCTCAGGAGGCTAAGATCCACAGACGATTGCTGAATGTTGGGCAGGGGAGGTGGGGGTCTTATCATCGCTCGGTCTGAGGAAAACCCCACAGGAAATCTCAGTCTTCACATCCAACTGCATTCTAATTTGAGGAACGCAGTGATGCTTGTCATTTTGCTGGCTTTCCCACTCATATTGCCTGTTGCACCTGGTGCTCTGATCCGTCTGACACATCCACAGCCAACTATCTTTCTGCTCAGTAACTTCACACAACTTCTGGTCACTTGCCATTTCTCTCTCTCTCTCTCTCTCTGCCTTTCCACTTCTGTGAATCCGACTGAGTGATCTGTCTTGTTTTGCCTTCTGCGGCACCTTCCTTTCCCTCCACCTTTAATCTCCAAGGTCCTGAGACAGGGATCACCTCCCAAAGGTAGGGGAGTCTAAAGCTGGAGGGCATAGGTTTAAGGTGAGAGGAGAGAAGTAGAAAAGGGTCCAAAGCGGCAATTTTTCACTCAGAGGGGGCTGAGTGTCTTGAATGAGTTGCCAGAGGTAGTAGTAGAGGCGGACACAATTTTATCGCTCAAAAAGCATTTAGATAGTTACATGGATCCAAAGGTACAGAGGGATCATAGATCATAGAATCCTACAGTGGAGAAGGAGGCCATTCAGCCCATTGAGTCTGCACTGACCACAATCTCACCCAGGCTCTATCCCCATAACCCAATGCATTTATCTTAGCTAGTCCCCTTGACACTAAGAGGCAATTTAGCATGACTAATCCACCTAAACCACACATCTTTGAATTGGAGGAAGCTCAAGCACACAAGGGAAGAATGTGCAAACTCCACACAAACAGTGACCCAAGCTGGGAATCGAACCTGGGTCCCTGGTGCTGTGAGATAGCAGTGCTAACTAACCACGGTGCCACCATGTTGCTCTGGATATGGGCTCCATGGGGGCAATTGGGGCTCGCATAGTAGTTTTAAAAAAGGGGCGGCATGGACAAGTTGGGCTGAAGGGCACGTTTCCATGCTGTAAACTGACTCTCTGACCTTTTACTTCTCCCATGCCGAGTCAGGAAAATCCTTTGAGAGGCACAAGCAGAGTTTTCATCACCTGTCAAATAGGGAACTATGTTTTAAATGTTACTTTTGGAAAGTCAGGAGAGCTGTGCATTCTGAATTGGTTTCACCCCATTTGACTGGGGAAAAGTCCTTCCATCTTTGTGCTGAGGACAACAGTTAGCACGGCTCAAACCTGGTAAGATACATTCAATAAGATTAAATAAGAGCTGGTACCACGCCGTCTACTCAAGTGACTGGAAATATTCATGTCTGCAGCCAAGGATGTATTGAGGGCAGAATTTTCTGGCCGCCTCTTTGGTCACACTTAGAATATTATGTGCAGTTCTGGTCGCCCTATTATAAAAAGGATATTATTAAACTAGAAAGAGTGCAAAAAAAAATTGCTGGGATCTCAGATGATTTGAGTTCCAAGGAGAGGCTGGATAGACTGGGACTTTTTTCTCTGGAGCATAGGAGGCCTAGGGGTGATCTTATAGAGGTCTATAAAATAATGAGGAGCATAGATAATGTAGATAGTAAACATCTTTTCCCAAAGGTAGGGGTTTCTAAAACGAGAGGGTATAGATTTAAGATGAGAGGGGAGAGATACAAAAGGGTCCAGAGCGGCAATTCTTTCACTCAGAGGGTGGTGTCTGGAACAACTGCCAGAAATAGTAGCAGAGTCAGGTACAATTTTGCCCTTTAAAAAGCATTTGGATAGTTACATGGGTAAGATTGGTATGGAGGGATGTGGGCCAAATGTGGGCAACTGGGGCTGGCTCAATAGTAAAAACTGGGCGACATGGACAAGTTGGGTTGAAGGGCCTTTTTCCATGCTATAAACCTCTATGACTCTGTGATTCTGCCCCTCACACCTGCTCGCCAACTTGTTCTCAGTCAGCCAACAACTTGATTTTAGGATTCCTATCTTTGTATTCAGACCACTCCATGGGTCCTGCACCCTCTCTACCTCTGGAAGCTGCAGCTGTGATCTGGCCAACAGTTACATCTCGACTGACATCAGATCATCTGCTCATGATCTCACTGCTGTTTGTGGAAGCTTGCTGTGCCCACACAGGACAGCATGGTGGCACAGTGGTTAGCACTGCCACCTCACAGCGCCAGGGATCTGGGTTTGATTCCCTGCTTGGATCACTGTCTGTGTGGAGTTTGCACATTCTCCCCATGTGTGCATGGGTTTCCTCCAGGTGCTCTGGTTTCCTCCCAGTATCCAAAGATGTGAGGGATAGGTAGATTAGCCATGCCAAATTACCTCTTACTGTCAGGGGATTAACAAGGTAAATACATGGGGTTAAAGCTTGTGTGGGCTTGTTGTTGGTGCAGTCTCAATGGGCTGAATGGTCTTTGACTGCATTGTAGGGATTCTATGATAGTCTTCAATGGTACCTTGTTGGGTATGGAGCACTTGGAAATGCTGTGAAAGATGTGATAGAAATGTAGACCTTACTTTTTATGATTAACTAACAGCCATGAAACATTGCTCCATCTTTGTCAATTGAAATCCCAGCTTATATTTGGTCAACCAGGGCCCAGTTTCTGCACTGAATAGTTGCTGTTATATAGCGACATTAATTGAATGTAATCCTTTGTGATTTCTGAAGACTTCTTCACTTAAAGCAGGAGTGCACAGGATGGGCACTGATAATGTGATGAGCAGTAATCCTGTGAAGCTACAGAATTCCATTTCCTTTCTGCTGCTGCTGGGCAGACACTGAACTGCAAGCTTTATTAAAGTGGCATAGGACAAGCATGAAAGCACTGGGGCCCAGGACACTGACAGTCCACTGTTCAGTTAGAGCAGCACAGTGGCACAGTGGTTAGCACTGCTATCTCACAGCACCAGGGATCCAAGTTCGATTCCATCCTTGAGTGACTGTGTGGAGTTTTAGGGTGGCCCAGTAGCACAGTGGTTAGCACTGCTGCCTCACAGCATCACAAAGTGGGTTCAACTCCTGGCTTGGGTCACTGTCTGTGTGGAGTTTGCATGTTCTCCCTATGTCTGCGAGGGTTTCCTCCCCGGTGCTCCGGTTTCTTCCTACTGTGAAGATGTGCTGTTTAGGCGAATTGGCCATGTTAAATTCTCCCTCAGTGTACCAAACAGATACTGGAGTGAGGCAACTAGGGGACTTTCACAGTAACTTCATTGCAGTGTTAATATAAGCCTACTTGTGACACTAATAAATAAACTTTGCTTTAGTCAGCCTAATTGGCAGGGAGCAATGGCTGGTTGCAGGTATTTTAAATCGCCTTTTAATTGACTCTTAGATTTGCATTAACATTTTCATTGTTTAGACACAGGAGTCAGTGCTGGGAAATAAGCCACCATGTGGACAACTGGCATCAGCACCTTTCATTCCCAGATCATTAAAAGCATGGGAGGTATCAAAGTCAAAACGGAAGAAATAGGGGTGGTCGCCAACCCCTTGACCCTGCTCTGCCATTCCAATAAGAATGATCTTGAGTTGGAAGATCAGTCATGATCGTGATGAATGGCGGAGCTGGCTCAAAGAGCCAAATGGCCTCCTCCTGCCCCTATCTTCCATGCTTCTATCTTTGACCTCAACTCCTCTTGCTATGGAGGGAGTGTAGTGAAGGCTTACCTGATCCTGCCTTTCTCCCAAGTCCTTTGATCCTCTTTGTCCCCTGTGCTATATCTAACTCCTTCTTGAAAACATACAATGTTTTGGCCTCAACCATTTTCTGCAGTAGAGAATTCCACAGGCTCACCGTGCTCTGCGTATAGAAAGTTCTCCTCATCTCTGACCTAAATAGTTTACCCTGTATCCTCAAACTTTGACTCTCTGGTTCTGGACAACCCCCACCATCGGGAACAAACTCCCTGCATCTACCCTGTCCAAACCCATTAGCATTTTATTGGTTTCTGTGAGGTCCTCCCCCTCATTCTTCTAAACTCCACTGAATATAAACCAAACCGGTTCAATCTCTTCTCATATGTCAATCCTGCCAGAGATGAGGAGAAATTTGTTCACAGACATGGTGAGCCTGTGGAATTCTCTACCACATAGTTGAGGCCAAAACATTGTAGATTTTCAAGAAGTTGGATGTAGCATAGGGACAAAGAGGGTCAAAGGACATGGGGAAAGGCGGGATCAGGTTATTGACTTGAGTCAACCATGATCAGAATGAACGTTGGAGGAGGCTCGAAGGCCTATTTTCTGTTTTCTATGCCAGCCATTCTGTCATCTTTCTGAAAGAGATTGGTGATCAATCCTAAATTTTACGCTGCAGGTCCACATCCAAGATGAACTGAATTGAGGCTGTCAAAACCCATAGGATTCTTTTAGCCAATGAAGATTTTTTATCTTATTGATCTCTGCTGCCTTTGAACTCAGGCTCCAGAGGTTAAAGTGTCCTTGGGGAAGAAATTGATTTCATTATGCTGCTGTTTTGGGATATAAAGTTAGGGCTTTGGGAGCAAATACCCAGGCATCATCACTTAGGCCTAATCTCCTGCTGGCAGCCTCCAACATTCAAACAGTTGCAATGGTTCCTTTATAACAAATGTTATAATGTTGCGCTGAACACCTGCTTTTGGACCTCACTGCCAAATTTAACTTCAACTAGGCAGAGCACACAGCGTGTATTCTCTGCTTCAATTACTGGCTTTATACCAGCCTAACTGGTGCCATGGTAGCACAGTGGTTAGCACTGCTGCTTCATAGCGCCAGGGACCCCCGTTCGATTCCTGGCTTAGGTCACTGTCTGTATGGAGTTTGCACGTTCTCCCCATGTCTGCGTGGATTTCCTCTGGGCCCTCCTGTTTCGTCTCACATTCTGAAAGATGTGCTGGTTAGGTGCATTGACCTGAACGGGCGCCAAAGCGTGGCGGTGAATTACACAGTAACTTCATTGCAGCATTAATGTAAGCCTTACTTGTGACTAATAAATAAACTTTAACTTAAATCTGAGGACGTTTTAAGGATCTTTAGACATGGCTGATGAAAAGATAAGTAAATTATCTTTAACCATGCCTCACCACTTGTATGCTCATAATAAAGGAGTCTGTCTGTACCCATGACAACAGTGTAAGAGATAACAAAGAAAATTCAGGTTATCTCTCTTCAAGCACGACCTTAGAATCTTAGAACCACATTCAGACCATTGAGCCTGCACCGATTCTCCAAAAGAGCATCCCACCAAGGCCCTCCCCTCCACCCTATTCCCATAACCCTGCACATTTACCATGGCTAACCTACACATTTTTGGACACTAAAGGGCAACTTAGTGTGGCCAATCCACCTAACCTGCACATCTTTGGACTGTGGGAGGAAACTGGAACACCCAGGGGAAACCTATGCAGACACGGGGAGAATGTGCAAACTCCACACAGACAGTGACCCGAAGCGTGAACTGAACCCTGTTCCCTGGCGCTGTAAGGCAGCAATGCTAACCACTGCGGCATTGTGCCACTTTATGAGAGGCCCAAGACATCAGACATCTGGAAAAGGTCCTGATATAACTAAAAATCAATTAAATGGACGGAAAACAAGTATTACCTTAAATGGCAAGGACCAGAGCCAAAAATAGACACAAAAACATCATTACTGTAGTGGATAGAATAGTTTGTCAGCCACACTGAAGATGCACATGGAGAACTCGCCAGCAGCTTGAGCATTGAAGTGAACTCCAGCTTGCTGTGTTGTGAGTATGTACTGTTGTTTATTAATAAAAATGTACTACATTTAATGGGACAGTATCCAAGTAGTTGTATGCCATTGATATCATTAGTAGGGCAAGAATGTTTGGACCAGGTAAGAAGATCTTATAGCACTGTGCAGCAAGCAACATTGGGGCACCAGATTGGCCAGTTTTATATGAATACCTTATTTGCTGTGAGTTGATATCTTCAGGTCATTTGGAGGCCATTTTGAGCTGGTTCCTGACATGACACCAAACACACTCCTCCTTCTGCTTTTGCTGCTGTTTTCGTTATATATCAGTGGAACCAGTCAACAAGAGGTCATATTGTGCTGAGGACTGGCATTCAACAGATTAATGTTGCTTATTGTGGATTTACCTTCTACATCATTGCCAGTGAATCAAAATTCCAGAACCATCTACCTCACAGCACTGTGGGAGCACCTTCACCACATGGACTAGAATGGCTTGAGACGACCCATCTCCACCGATGGGCAATAAATGCCAACTTTGTCAGCAGTGCTCCCATTCCGAGAATATAAAAAAAACTGTAGACCTGCTTACACTTTTGGCAGGGTATTTTAACACGTTGGGAGTTTGCTTCTTTTCATTAAAAGAAATACATTTAATTTTTTTTCAATAATTTGCACTGTAGAAATAGCCTGCAAGTACCCCAAATAGCTGGGTATAAATTATGCACAAACCATCTCTGAGGATATGTTTCAGAAAAGAACAAGCCAGCCCATGGGTTCGTGGTAATCTTTAGTAAACATCCTCTAATGTTTTTGCTGACCTTATGCTGCACATCTTTCCCTGGCTCGTTGTGGCTGCACAATACCAGAGTCTCCGCACGCTCTCAAACCCGAATGGATTTTGTTTCGTATGTTGACTGTCAAATTGGCACCGTGTCCTGTTAATATTTCAAAGCCCCCTCCCACCCCCACCGCAGTGCTTCTGAGACTGGCCCAACTGGTTCCACTTGCAACTTTAGCAGCTGGTCAGAGGGAAGGGATACCAACTTCCCATCTGTCGAGTTTCTCTTTGAACTCCCGGACCTGGAGGAGCGCTGGGACGCGTCCTGCCAAGCGGTCCCCTCTTTAATGTTTCAAGCAAGTCTGGAAATTAGGAGTGCTGTGTTCCTCAGACAGGCAGCAAACGCAATGTTTGTCACAGTGTTATATCCTTGGCACGGTGCACATATCAAATAAAAGTGCAATGTAACGACGGCAAGTATTCCACTGCAGGTTTTACTAAAAAAAAATTCTACTTTTAATTGAAATGCGGTTCGTGCACAGCGACAGACATCTTTGTAGGGTCTTGGCCTGTTTAATAAATACAGGTGATGGTTAAAGCTGCAAAACAACCAGGGAAAGCTTTGACAAATGCAAAACACTGTATCACAGCAGTAGGCACAATACCACACTCTGATTATTGGCACAGGGTGGTGTTTAACACAAATCAATTAAAAAGTACACCTATGCAGCGTCCATTTAAAAAAATCTGGTGACAGATTAATTTTCTCTACCATTATAAAACAGGATTCAATTATCTTATTCGCTATATAACAAAAGAGTCACTGATACTTGGCCGTACAGCTGCAGTGTTCAACCAGAAACAGCATCTTAACAGAGAAAAAACACTCGATAACTAAACGAGATAGGTCCTTGGTTTTGACCTCCATTTGAGAATGAGGAGCAAATGGGGAATTCAGAAAGAATTATTTACCACAGAGGGGGTAACATTGACGCGGGACAGATATTGGCAAGGAAACTAATAGGTTGACAAAGACAACTGGATGGAAATGGAGTGGTCTGTTGTGCCTAATGGCGTTTTGCTGCGGACCATAAAATCTTGATCTGTCATTTTTAACGAGTGTGGAATTAAGAATTCAATGCATTGATTGCTGTGTAATTTATAAACCGTTGCCCTCAAGTTGCTGTTCCAGTTATTGTTTCATTCCCTGCTCCATCCCGGCTGCTGGTAATTTTCTCAAGGGACGTAAACACTGGTTACTGAAGTGAACCTTTAAACTTTGGAACCTTTGGCAGATGGCAGGCCTGCCAAAGCATGGCTAGGTATTTCAGGGAATTGCAAGCAAAGAATGGACGAACGAATGGAAGGGTATATTTTTATTTGGGTCACATCCCCAAAATTACATCAAAGCCCTTGCCTTCTAGGATTCTCTGAGGCAATGAAACTAGAGACAATAAGCTGATCTTTCTCTACATCCTAGCTATGACTGTAACACTACATTCTGCACCCTTTCCTTTCCTTCTCATGAACGGTATGCTTTATCTGTATAGTGCGCAAGAAACAACACTTCTCACTGCACGCTATTACATGTGACAATAATAAATCACATTGAATCAAAAAAGTCTGCTCTCATTAATTCTGCCTCCTTTCATTTTTATTATGTTTAACCACCCCCCCCCCCGCCACCCCCCCAACATCCTTCTGTACTGTTGATCTTTTGAAATACCACAGTAACAACACAACCTGTGGGCAAGTGTGACCTAAGGTGCTTCTTTCTTCACTTTCCTTTCTTCGCACCATTTTGGAGAACCTGTTTTCTTGTGTGGTCTATTCCCAGCAATGATATGGCTGACACTGGAAACTTATTGCACTGGGCACCTATTGCTCTGAGTTGTTAATGTTCGCAGTGTCACGGTCCCAGTCATTCAATTACCTGAAGATTAAAGGACTCCTGCAGCATTTGTGCCTTCTGATACTTCCTGAATTGCCACCTTGGTCTATCCGCATGGGAAATTAGTTCCAACATCAGCGTTACATAAACCAGATTGAAACTTCTAATATTACACTGCACCTGCCAATCAGTATGCAATCATTTCATTACGCCAACTTGAGCCTCGGAATATTTTACATCTCACTAGCAGTGCTGTGATATTTACAGATCCTTTAACGCACAGATTGCCCACTGATGTGTTTGTGTGTAAGTGCTGAATATGTCAAATTGTTGAAATAGCATGTGTACTTTCAAACCATTGACACTTACGGTAGCAAGGCCTCTTAAAGGGGCAACCTTTCGCGGGCGATACATTCAGGGCAGTACTTTTGGAGTGCGAGTGTGCAAAGCTGGGCCAATTGGGAGGGAGGGTAAGCTGTCCTGGGGCTGGAGGGCTTCAGCTGGAGATAGGGCATTGTTAGGAGTAGATGTGTTCATTTTTATTAAACATGCCCCTGGTGATGGGAGATCATTTGACCCTTCGTATATATAAGGGAGATTCTCCGGCTGTTCACGCCAGGAGGATTCTCCAGCCTCACTGGCAGTGCACACCCTCCTGTGAGTTTCCTGGTGGTGTGGGGTGATATCAATGGGAAATCCCATTGACGGTGGCAAGACCAGAGAATTCCACCACCAGTGAGCAGCGCATTGGAGAATCTCCCCCCGTAGTTCTTTTTATCAGGAAACCCTTTAATTATTTGTTTGCCACAGTGAGTTGTCTCAGCTTATTCCAAAACCGTATTAGAATGATCAACTCCAAATAACTTTGTAAAGTAACTGGATTTTGATTAATGTTGGGAATGCATACTCCAAAATAGAATGAGGTGGAATCTGATTTATTAAGATTGCTTTCAGGGCTGTGGATGGCAGGAGATTTGGAAATGAGAGAGATACATTTTTGTGTAGGTGTTATGAAATGTAGAGCAAAGGTGGGAAAATCAAATTGCGAGGCACATCAGCACAGATCGAATAGAAGATGAGAGGGCTAAATGAGATCTTTTTGTTCATTATGTTTCAATTCTCACCATGCAGAGTGAATGCCTCTGTGAAATGTGCAATAATGCATTCTCATTCACCTTGGCTTTGATGATTGGGAGATCAATTAGTTGTGTAAGTTAAGTAACAACAGTCAGGATTTTATGGTCCCCCTCGGGCAAGACTAAAAAGTCCTGCCTGAAATCATTGGAGATTTCCGTTGTCAGATCCTCGCCCCCACTGATTCCATGCCGGGTGAGGTGGTAGAAGTTAAAGCCAATGTCATTGTTTCTTTTCAATTTGATTGGCCGCACTGATCCCTTGCCCCCTTTGACCTCTGAACTTCACTAACTCTGAGTCATGTCTATGGGTCATTGTGTTTGGAATTGATGTGCTAGCTCAGATTGGAATTGTCAATGGCCACTGAACCAAGGGGAAGGAATTAGCCTCTAGAACATAGAACATTACAGCACAGTACAGGCCCTTCATCCCTCAATGTTGTGCCAAGCTATGTCCAATCGCAAGATCAAGTTATCCCACTCCCTATAATTCTGGTGTGCTCCATGTGCCTATCCAATAACCGCTTGAAAGTTATTAAAGTGTCCGATGCCACTATCACAGCAGGCAGTCTATTCCACATCCCAACCACTGTCAGAGTGAAGAATCTAACTCGCTTTCAAAATTCTGATCTGGATCACACGGTGTTGATGTTTAACACAATCTTCTGCTAAAGGGTTTTCTATTTAATACTTTTGGGCATGTCATACATTCAAGTACGACAAGTCACTGCATGCAATATCCCGCTGATGTGGACCACTTTTCTGTTTTGTACCACTGATACAGCGGCTGGTGGGAAAGCAAGCTGAAATGATTAGCTGCCTGTTCAGGGATAAGAAATGGCAAAGTACACATGGGAGCTCTGCAGGAGGTCAACACTGCCACAAGTATAAGATTACATTTATCTACTGAACTTGTGCATCGGGAATATCCCAATGCACAGATCTATTCAAAGGCAGTGGACATCGGTGAGGCACTTCACTTTCACGTGAGCAGGTGGTGTTCAAATGCTGTAGGTCCAATGCCATCTGCAGAATCCTCCTGCCATACTTTGAACAGCCAAGATTTCTGGCCAACTCCACAAGTGCGACAACAGGAAAAGCAGTGGAGGACATGCTCCTATCTACATCAATGGGGATGAAGTGGAGATGGTCGAAAGCTTCAAGTTTCTAAGTGTTCAGGTCACTAACAATCTATCCTGGTCTCCCCGTGCAGATACTATAATTAGAAAGCTCACCAATCCCTTGACTTTCTCAGGAGACTAGAAATTTGGCATATCCACGACAACTCTCACCAACTTTTACAGATGCACCATAAAAAGCATCCTTTCCAGATGTATCACAGCTTGGTATGGTTCCTGCTCTGTCCAAGACTGGAAGAAACTACAAAGGGTTGTGAATGTAGCCCAGTCCATCATGCAAACCAGCTTCCCATTCTGCCTATACTTCCTGCTGCCTTGGAAAAGCAGCCACCATAATCAAGGACCCCACACCCCCCAGATTTACTCTCTTCCACCTTCTTCCATTAGGAAAAAGATAAAAAAAAATCTGAAAACACATACCAACAGATTCAAGAATATCTTCTTCCCAGCTGTCATCAGATTTTTGAATGGTCCTATTATACATTAAGCCGATCTTTCTCCTTCACCCCATCTGTAACTGCAACATGATATTCTGCACCCTATCCTTTTCCCTTATGTACTTTATGTATGGTATGTTTGCCTGTACAGCGCGCAAGAAACAACACTTTTCACTCTATCCCAGTGCATGTGACAATAATAAATCAAATCAAAGCATTATCACTTCAAATTGATTGAGGGGGAACATAAGCTTCTAATTGGTAACTGTGGATCCTTGCTGATTCACACATTCTCGTCACGTCACATGCAAAGTTAAAGCCAAGGAGAGTGTTCTTTTGTGTTCTGGGAGACTGCAGCAGTACGGCAATAAGGGATCAGCTTACCTTCAATATTAGCAAAACAGTCAAGACAATGGCAAAAAATTTCCTGATGTTTTACAGTTGTCCTCAAATGCTTTGCACAGTTCAAAGATATAAGTTACAGTAATACAAAAGGTATGATTTATTACCATATCCGTGTGCATTTTCATTTTTTTAATAACAGATTCAAATTCTTGTATAAAAGTACATATAATATAACTTTTTAACAGATTCGAAATGACTATAGATCAGCTGATTTAATTAGACACAACATGCAGATTTTCTTCAGCCTTTTCTCTCCATAAACTGTACGCACCATTTCACTCATGTCTCAATTCACTAGATTCTACAGTGTGCTTGGCCGCAGTTATAGACCTACCAGTTTAAATTCCTGTTTTAACATAATGAGGCTTATCATTTAGCGCAGGAGGGATGGGTGCACAATGCAACCAAGTAATGGATTCCCCTCACGTGTTAAGACAAAACAGAAGAATTTCTTTAGGTTAGTTAAGCACAGGTTTAGAAACATCAAAACTAGCAGCAGGAGTAGGCCCTTCGAGCCTGCTCTGCCATTCATTTTGATCATGGCTGATCGTCAAATTCAGTATCCTTCTCCCACCTTCTCCCCATGTCCCTTGACCCCCTTTAGCCCCAAGAGCCAAATCTAATTTCTTCTTGAAATCAGACAACGTTTTGGCCTCAACTACTTTCTGTGGTAGTGAATTCCACACATTCACCACTCTCTGGGTGAAGAAATTTGTCCTCACCTCAGTTCTAAAAGACGAACCTTATTCTCAAACTATGACCCTCACCACTGGAAACATTCTTTCTTAATCTACCCGGTCTAACTTTGTTAGAATTTTGTAAGTTTCAATGAGATCTTCTCTCAGTCTTCTAAACTCCTGTGAGTATAATCCTAGCCAATTTAATCTCTTCTCATATGACAGACCTGCCATCCCAGGAATCAGCCTGGTAAACCTTTTACTGTACTCTCTCTGTAAGAAGAATATCCTGCCTCAGATAAGGACATCAAAACTACACACAATACTCCAGTTGTGGCCTCACCAAAGCCCTACACAATTGCAGCAAAACATCCCTATCCCTACACTCAAATCCTCTCGCTATGAAGGCCAACATACCATTTGCCTGCTGTACCTGCGTGCTTACTTTCAGTGCCTGATACATGAGGACTCCAAGGTCTCGTTGAGTATTCACCTCACTCAAATTGTACCCATTCAAATAATAATCTGTTTTCCTATTATTGCTACTATAGTGGACAACCTCACATTTATCCACATTGTGCTGTATCTGCCATGCAGATGCCCACACACTCAGTCTATCTAAATCACGCTGAAGCATCTCTACATCTTCCTCACAGTTTACCCCCCCTACCCAACTTTGTATCATTTGCAAATTTCGAGATAATATATTCAATTCCCTCTTCTATATTATTAATATATAAGGTAAACAGTTGAGGTTCTTGCACAGTTCCCTGCAGAATCCCACTAGTCACTGACTGCCAATCAGAAAAAAAATTCCTTTAGGTTTAAGTCAGGAACATTGACGCAATCTAGTTTTTTGGGGGGAAGGAAGTACATTATCAGGAACTAAAATGATATTGTGCAAAGACAGTGGTAATATGAAGTGTGATCTCATCTACACTGTTTGTGCTTGAAAAGGCAATTTAAAATATTCAGTCACTCTCAGTCGCACAGAGATCTAGAAACTGAGGAAGTGTTTTGTGTGTGTATCATAATCTATGGACACAAATGAATAACAATATTGTCTTGCACGTGTTGCAAGTGTTGGTATTTTAATCTAAGATAGAGGCTTCCTTGACTTATTTTTATGAATTGGGAAACATCACTTGACTGGAAATATGTCTTCCTTAAAATAAAGTCCTTGATTTTCTCAATGGGTAATGGGTTGGAGAGTTGGGCCCAATTCTATATTCACACTGTTCGATGGAGGATGCAGACTTAAAAAGGTTTCTCTCCACTGTTTATTCTTCTCTGTTCATATGTTGACTGACCTGCCTCATATTTTGAGCTAAAGTTAGGTGTGAATTGAAGACGCAATTTCACTTTGTCAATGAAAACACTCTGTCATTCTCAAGTATCGATCCACCTTGAATTGCCTCCAGAACGTTGCACAGTCATGGACTATTGGGGGCAGAAACGTGGTTGCAAGAGAAAAGGCTGAAGGATTGCATCCCTCATCTCTTCACTAGCCTACATCAGAAACTACCAATCATGGTGCCACATCTTTTTCCATTGTTAATCCAGTTCTTACAACTATTTTGCCAATTAGTTGTCTTTCATAAATTCATACCGCTTTGTTTCAGATTGGCCCCTGTGGGATAGGGTTAGAATGCTTAATGTGATCTGAGTTTCTGTTCTGCAAGAGTTAATCCTTATCTTTGTTGGAGAGGAATATCAGAGAAAGGCATTAAATACTCTAACTCCAAAGTCCTCAGCCTTCATTTTAAGAGCCAGATCTTTTCTTAGTGTTTCTCATTTGTGAATTAGTACCTATACCAAATAAATACCCATTTGAAGTTCAAAATTATTGTGAAAATGTGTGTGATTTTCTCTGCCTTTGACCCTGTCACTTATTGATCCAATTTTGGTTGTCATACCAACCCAGAAGTTATGATTTAGTTTTCATTGTGGGTTAAAGTGCCACGTTAGGATCCTTCCTTCGTATTAATGTTCAGATGATGTTTCTGGTTCCAAACTATCTATTTTTTTTCTGCTCTTAAAGTATTGCAGTTGTGTCTTGAAGATCAAGCTTTTGATATGACTGACTCAGAACTGAAAGGAGCACAGCTTAGTGAAACACAGAGACCCCAGATGTTTGAACGTTCCTTGTTCTTACGAAAACTCGAGTCTAATTCTCTGAGCTGATCTATAATGTAACTGATACTTTTTAACAATACAATATGCAACTGAAACAAGAAAACCGAGCACACCAGTGGCGTACATTAGGTGCAGTTTCTTGTAAGCATGCAGCATATTACAGTACACTTTGGTTAAAAGGTAATACTTCATCAAGGTCTGTTGTCATTCAAATGCATCCATATGGCCACTACGGTGCAGGAGCTGCTCACAGAAAGGTAGGACTGTAATTAGGAGAGCCACTGATTTGGGGATGCGTTGGAATTGTGTCGGTGATTAAAATAAGCTTAAGTAAGTTTATTTATTAGTCGCAAGTGAGGCTCACATTAACACTGTAATGAAGTTACTGTGAAATTCCCCTAGTCACCACACTCCGGTGCCTGTTTGGGTCAATGCACCTAACCAGCACGTTTTTTCAGGGGAGGAAACCGGAGCACCCAGAGGAAACCCATGCAGACACAGGGAGAATGTGCAAACTCCCCACAGATAGTGAGCCACGCTGGGAATCAAACCCAGGTCCCTAGCGCTGTGAGGCAGAAGCACTAACTACTGAGCCACCAAGGAAAAGTTTCTGAGAGTTGGCCAAACTTGTGCTGTTTGATCGGAGCAGCCAGTACCTGGTTGTGATTGGTTACATTGGCATCTGAAATTTGGCAACTTGTGTTGACAATTGACTCAGGTGATATGTGTGACTGGGAGCAGGTATGCTTTGAGGACCAGGTATTGTGAGTGTGACTGTAGATGTCAATTTCAAGGTGTTTAAAGCCAAGGATATCCCCTCTTTCTTAATCACCACTCCTTAATTAACCTAGTCTTTCCTCCTGTCTTTTTTGATATATGGTGCTGTGTATTATGCCCTGGATGCTTTATAAAAGTTTAGTTATGGCAGCTGGAGGGGAGTGGGGGTGGGGTTATTTATTCATGGGACATGGGCATTGCTGGCTGGCCAGTGTACATTGCCCACCCTTCGTTGCCCTTGAGAAAGTGGTGGCAGTGGCCTTTTTGAAACTGCAGCCCACGTGCTGTGGGCTGACCCACAATGCTTTTCGGGAGGGGATTCCAGGATTTTGACCCAGTGAAGGAACGGCGATATACTTCCAAGTCAGGATGGCAAGTAGCTTGGAGGTGGACTTGCAGGTGGTGATGTTGCCATGTATCTGCTGCCCTTGCCCTGCTAGTTGGAAGTGGTTGTGAGTTTGGACGGTGTTGAAACCATTGATGACTGGAGAAATCAAAGAATTATGTAGCATAGTGGGAGGCTATTCTGCCCATTATGTCTCTGCAAGAGCTATCCAGTTAATCCCACTCCCCTAAACTTTCCCTCTAGCCTTGTACAATTTTCTTTTTCAGGTATATATACAGCCCCCTTTTGAAAGTTACCACTGGATTTGCCTCCACTGCTCTTTCAGGCAATACATTCTAGGCCTTCATAAATCACTGACTAAAAACAGAGTGGTTCTTTAGCAAATAACCTTCACTTGGTGCTAACCAAACTCCCTGCCAATGGAAACAGTTCCCCACTATTTATTACTCTGCTAAAATTCTTCAATATCTGACGGTGGGCCATTTTTATTTTCAAATTTTTATTCCATCCAAAAAATAGCAAATTCCAACTGAATCCAATCCCATGAGAGGGACAAACAAGATCGAAGCTGACAAAATGAGGCACTCCACCCCGTCTTGGGCTCGACCTAATGCTTCATCTCAGACAAGTTGTCTTTGGATCAGGGGACGCCTTGGTTGAATCTCATCAGCTACCCTGATCATTGACTACCTTAGCCTGGGAGATCAAACTGCCTGATCGTTGACTCTCCCCTGTCAGTATGACAGTGGACCAGCTGAAGGAACTGCAATGTCTATGAATGCCCAAGGAAAAGTAGGAAAGTATCCTGTCCGATACTATACCTCGTTCAAGTAAGTGTGCTCTTTTGTGTAACAGTATTACCCCTTAGATTGAATGTACTGTATGTATTTTTAGGACCTAGCCACCACATTCTTTCGTTTAATTTACAAGAAAATTGTTTTTTTTTCATTTTTTTTGTTAAAGGAATAAAAAAGATTTTTTTTTATCCAAATAGTTACAATAAGCAATCTGTGTCATCACCATCCACATGCACAGTTTTAAAGCTAAAACCTTGTGTGTTGTAGGATAGAAAAGTCAAACTCCAATGTGGATTCAGCAGTCCCAGTGTTAAACGTAGCTCGGAATCTCCTTTGTGCTCTCGTTTTCAGTTACTGTTGGATTGTTTCCTGCAAATATCAAAGTAGATTTTAAAGTAGAGATAAACATACAAGTTAATAACGTTCATGGCTTCAGCTTGCACCTGAGCTTTCCGAGGCACAAGGTGAGCAATGCTACGCAAGAGAATAAAAGCTTTTCGAATACTTGCGTCCAGTATTTATCCACCTGCATCCTATCCTACACTAAGGGCAGGATTTTCTGGTCCCACTGGCACCCCCACCCCCACCCCCATCCCCACCCCCACCCCCACCCCCACTCCCACTCCCACCCCTGCCACAGGTTCCCCAGTGAAGGAGGGTGCAAACAATGAGAAACCCCATTGACAGCAGAAGAACTGGAAGATCTAGTCACTGGTCAATGGCCGGTCACCTCTGCCACAGCAAAACACGCTACGAGGGCAGTGGATGGGTGGAAATCCTAACATCTTTCTCCCATCAGCCCTTCCCTAAGACCTTCCTCCTGTTAGCTCTTTCCTAAGGCCCTTCTCCCATTAGCCCTGCCCTCAGCCCTTCTCCCGTCAGCCCTGCCCTAAGGCCTTCTCCCATTAGCCTTGCCCTCAGGCCCTTCTCCCATCAGCCCTGCCCTCAGGCCTTCCTCCTGTCAGCCCTTCCCTAAGGACTTTCTCCCATTTGCCTTACCCTCAGGCCCTTCTCCCATTAGTCGCTCCCTAAGGCCCTTCTCCCATTAGCCCTGCCCTCAGGTCCTTCTCCCATCAGCCCTGCTCTATGATCCCCCCCTCCAGTCAGCTCTGTCCTCCTTGACATTCACTGATGCTCCTCAAAACTTCTAATTTAAATTTCTCACCCTTTTGTTGCATTTAATTCCTTTCAGGATCTCACCCCTTCTCCCTCTGCATCTCATTCAATCCTAACTCATCCTGGAAGTCTCTATTGCTCTGAGTCAAGCTTCGAGTGTATCCCCCTCTCTTTACCCCCTCTCCTTTGCTCCAAATGCTCCTTCAAAGCCGACTTTGGTCAAAACACTGACGACTGCCTTCTTATCTCTCTTTACATTAATATCAATTTTACTGACACTAAAGATCCTTTATAAATGGAATCGCTAACACACACATTCAAGTCAGTTGTCACGTCCAACAGTTGTATGGGAAAGATTTCTTTGGCTCAGTTTATCTCAATCCCAAAGTTGGAGTCACACCCCGTAACTACAGCATTATCATCCCAGCTATCCTTTTAACCCAATTGAATAAGCTTATTAATGCAGCTGGCCTAAGTTTTCTGGTCCAGCACACCATGGGAACTGTCGTGGGCGGGACAGAGAATTCGACGGAGGGGCAAAAGTCCCATTGACTTCGGATGGGAATTTTTTGTTCCGGGATGGGTGGGATTGGAAAGTCAGCGTGCCAAAGTCTTGCCCTGTTGTATGCTGTACGTTGAAAACTGATTAATTCATTGGATGTTGGAATTTAACTAGTGACAATGAATGAGATTTTATGGCCTCGCTAATCCCGAAACCATAAAATCCCGACTGAGGTCAATGGACCTTCCCATTGTCTGCCCCTCACCCTCTCCGATTCCCATGGTGGGTGGGGCTGTAATATTCCGGAGAATGAATGGAGACTTTTGCCGGAATTTTATCACCCCGCCCACCACAGAATGGGAACAGGCAAGGGGTGGACAATGGTAATGTCCATTGACGTTGGGCGAAATTTTCCAATCTCACTTGAGCAAGGTTGGAAAATCCTACCCTTTATCCCCATTTGTGCAGGCTGGATTCAAATCCACTTCTGAAGGTGTTAAGCCAATGGTTTTAAGTTTCACGTGGTCAGAAATGGACAATATGTATTTGCTATTAATTTGGTTAATCTAAAAGCAATAGTTATTCCAGTGCAGTGCAGAGAGAGTGAGGCATAATTAACCATTAAATTAAGGCCCTTTCACCCTCTCAATATCCCATCGCTATATTTTCGAAAAGCAGAGGGGAGTTCCTCAGGTGCTCTGGTCAACATCAGCTCTTTAGCAGCATCAATCTTAATTTAATTGGTCATTTATTTTGTTGCCGGTTATGCAGTTGTACTGGCTGCCATATTGTCCTACATTACAAGAGCAACACTCTTCACAGAGCTCTTAATTGTTTTGAGCTGCTTTGGGACATCCTGAGGTGCAATAACATAGAATCATACAATAGAATCACAGAATCCCCACAGTGCAGAAGAAGGCCACTCAGCCCATCGAGCCTGCACTGACAACAATCCTTCATGGAGAGGCAATGACTTTGTGATATTATTGCTGGACTATTCATCCAGAAATTTAGCTCAGGTTCTGGGGACCCGGATTCGAATCCCAACACTGGATGGAATTTGAATTCAGTAAAAAAAAATCTGGAATTCCGAATCTACTGATGACCATGAAACTATTGCTGATCGACAGAAAAACCCATCTGGTTCATTAATGTCCTTTAGGGAAGGAAATCTGCATCCTTACCTGATTAGGCCTGCATATAGCTCCAGAGTTAATGTGGTTGGTTCCAAAATGTCGTCCAAGAGCAACTAGGGATGGACAATAAATGCTGACCAACTAGCGATGCCCATGTCTCACAAACTAATAAAAAACAATCCCACCTAAGCCCTATCCCCTTAACACCATGTATTTACCCTGCTAATCCACCTGACACTAAGGGGTAATTTAGCATAGCCAATCCACCTAACCTGCACATCTTTGGAGTGTATATAATTGCAAGAATCTTCCTTCACTATTTGGATAGATTTGTCCATATTAAGTGATAAACTGCATGTGCCTCCAGATAATAAATGTCTCATATGAGATCGAAAGACTGGGGCACTTAATCTGCACAAGCAGTAGTTACTGATATTCTTTTTCCCTTTTTCAGTGTATCAATCATAATTGTACCCAGAGGAAGTATAAAAATATATTGTAAAAGTAACTGCTGAGATTATTGACGGCTCAATTGCAAAAACCTGGCACTTCATTTCTCAATGTTGGTCAATGTTGAAATAGCTGCGCCACAGAAAAGGGCATTTAACCAATCACACAGATGCAATGTGTCTGAGAATAGGAGTTCTACCGTGAGTTTCAGTTCTGTAGTGTTATGCCAGACAACATTGTACCATTATGTTGAGAATTGGGGTGGCACAGTAGTTAGCACTGCTGCCTTACAGCCCCAGGGACCAGGGTTCAATTTCAGCCTTGTCTGAGCAGAGTTTGCACATTCTCCTCATGTCCGCGTGGGTTTCCTCTGGGTGCTCCAGTGTTCTCCCACAGTCCAAAGATGTGTGGGTTAGGTTGATTGGCCATGCTAAAATTGCCCTTTAGTGTTAGGGGGATGTCAGGGGGATAAGTAAGGGTAAAGATGTGGGGTTACGGGGATGGGGCCTGGGTGGGATTGTTGTCAGTGCAGGCAAGATGGGCTGAATGGCCTCCTTCTGCACTGCAGGGATTCTATGATTCTGTTCTATGAAGTCAGGAGAAATAATGCCAGGCTTTAATCTGGTTAACAACATGCGCTGAGGCAGAAATCATTGTATTTTCGGGCAGTATGAATCATTCGATGAAAAGGTAGTGGCGAAGGAACCATTTTCGGGAAGTAGGGTTAGTTACCATTGGGAAACTGAAACTTCTGGAGTTTGGTGGCCCCAATACCCTCGATTTTTGGCTTAAATGGATAATAAAATGGTGTTTTGCTGAGAAGGGATCTCATAGAAACTTACAAAATTCATCTAGCAGATGCGGCAATTACTGTTGCAGAACCACTGTAGAGTTAATTTGTTTCTCAATGTCTGTCAGCGGGGAGGGCTGCAGATGGCACAAGGACTGATAACACCCCGCTCTCCCCCCGCCAAGAAAGCTACCTGGATTTGTGTTTCATAGAGTTCCAATATGGCTGAGAGTCAGGCAGGGTGCAATGGGACACTTCACTGCTGGCATCTTGATAAATATTAATTTGAGCAGAAGCTGGAATTGGGAGAAAAGTCAAAAGTGAAACAATTGGAGCGTTGAGGAAAGATAAATTTAAGTGCCGAGGATGAGCCCTGGAGCGATTAGAAACTGCCCTGCTGTCTCACATTTGTTTAATATTTCGGAAGGGTTGGCAAAGCTTACTGAAGCATCAGGTGGCGAGAACACAGCGTGACAGGTGATAGGGAAAAATAGTAACCGAGGGAAAGAATACATCAATCAATCAATGCTTCTGCCTCTGATGCCTCAGTAAGTTTGCCGTCCATGTAAAATATTGAAGAAATATATCGGCACTGGTCGTGCATGACTTCCAAACAGTTCAAGGATCCTCTCCTGCACTGAAAGTATCTTCTTTCTAGAATCATTGAATCCTACTGTGCAGAAGGAGGCCATTCAGTCTATCGAGCCTGCACCAACTGTAATCCCACCTCACCCCTATATCTGTAACACCACATATTTATCCCTGGCACTAAGGGGCAATTTAGCATGGTTAATTCACCTAACCTGCACATCTTTAGACTGTGGGAGGAAACCAGAGCACCCGGAGGAATCCGACGCAGACACAGGGAGAATGTGAAAACTCCACATATAGTCACCCAAAACTGGAATTGAACCCGTGTCCCCGGCACTGTGAGGCAGCAGTTCTAACCATGGTGCCACCATGTCATCCCTCCTGCTTGGTGATTTAGATTAATGTGAGGGAAGAAGCTTCCATTCCACCTCTGACGCCTGTTCACATTTAGACCTTCTAACATTGCTGTGAAGCACCATGAGATGGTTTGCTGTATTCATGTAGAAACATAGAAACGAGAAGCAGGCTTAAGCAATTTGGCCATTCATTTTGATCATAACAAATCATCAAATTCAATATCCTGATTACCCCTTCCCCACCTCCCCCCCCCCCCATATCCCTTGATCCCTTTAGCCCCAAGAGCTATATCTAATTTCTTCTTGAAATCACACAATGTTTTGGCCTCAACTACATTATGTGGTAGTGAATTCCATTGATTCACTGCCCTCTGGGTGAAGAAATCTCTCCTCATGTCAGTTCTAGAAGGTTCAGCCCTTACCCTCAAACTATGACCTCTCGTTTCGGACTCCCCCACTATTGGGAGCATTATTTCTGAACCTGCCCTGTCCAATTCAGTTAGAATTTTGTAAGTTTCTATGAGATCCCTTCTCAGTCTTCTAATCTCCAGTGAGGTTCCATTTAAGTGCAAGTTGTTGTTGAATTCCACTATACAGAGGGATACAGAGAATGAGACTGGAGCACTGTATGGACTCTCTTGGACAGTAGTTTCACTTGAAAAATTAGTAAGAAAATGTACCCCAAAAGCTCATTTTTAAAATTCTTTCAAGAGATGACAAGAGAATCTTTATTGTCCATCCCTAATTGCCTTGAGCTGAGTGGCTTGCTACGCCATTGAAAAGGATTGTTAAGAGTCAACCATATTGGTCTGAGTCTACAGTTACACATAGGCCAGACCAGGTAAGGATGGCAGATTTCCTTCTTTAAAGGATATGAATGAATCTGACGGTTTTTTAAAAAAACAATCAATAATTATCATAGTTGATCTCAGGGATGGTGACTATCAGTGCAGAATAGTTCATGGAATTTAAATTTTACCAGCTGCCCTGGTGGGAATTGAACCTGGTGTCGCCAGAACCTGGGTATCTGGATTACCAGTCCAGTGACATCACCACTGTGCCTCATCTCTCCAATCTGATCATTTCCAGATTAGATGGGAACAGGAAAGGTCACAGAATCCCTACAGTGCAGAAGGGGGCCATTTGACCCATCGACTCTTACCCAGGCCCTCTCCCTGTAATCCCAAACACTTACCATGGTTAATCCATCTAACCTAAACATCTTTGGACACTAAGGGGCAATTTAGCGTAGCCAATTCACCAAACCATCATTAGACTGTAGGAGGTAACTGGAAGAAACCCATGCAGGCACTAGGAGAACATGCAAACACCACACAGCCAGTCACTCAAGGCTGGAATCGAACCCAGGTCCCTGCCACTGTGAGGCAACAGTCCTAAGCACTGAGCCATCATGGTGCTTAGGAAGGCTGCAGATAAGTACCTGACTGCTCTCTACAAATGACCATGAATCCGGGAGAGCAATTCAGATTGACTTGCCCTGATCTTGCGCTCCTGATGCCATTCATTTCCATATATATGTGACAGAGTGTTGAAGATTAGAGACTTACTGAGTGAGGAACCATGTGTCTATATTACATTGTACTGCTCATTATTTTGATCATAGCTCCATTTTCACTTTCCATTGTGCTGATGACCCACAGTCAGTGACTTCATGTCAAACACTTGCTTGAGTGGCTGCCCTCTAATCGTTCGATCCTACCCTTTTAATTCCAATTAAAGCCAAGTACTGTTACTGGGAGACTACAGATAAGATCCAGAAACAGCATGCGTGTGCCTGTTGTTTGAGATAACATCCTAATTCCCAGATCTTGAGGAAAACAATACAAGTAGTTGACTTCTGTTCCTGGCGGCTGGCCGATCCCTAATTTCAAAACTATTGATGTTGGAGTGGAATCCATGACAATATGGGATGGGAATCATCCTGAACTCTGCTCAATGCTGGCATCGGCTCAGCCTTGACTTTGGACCTGAACTGCAGTGAGGCAAATGGAATATGAAATTTGTTTTCCCACAGGTAAGTATGATGTGAAGATGCCGCTGTTGGACTGGGGTAGGCATAGTTAGAAGTCTCACAGGTTAAAGTCCAACAGGTTTATTTGGTAGCATAAGCTTTCAGAATGCTGCTGCTTCATCAGGTGATTGGGAGATCTTTAACCTATGATTAAACCTCTCTACACTCGCATTGTCTGTACCTGTAAAGAATTGATTACCTGTTAAGACTCACATTCCATTCATTATCTTGTAATTGAATTTGTGTCTAAATATGCCTTGTTTGTGAACCCAACTTCCACTCACCTGTTGAAGGAGCAGTGCTCCGAAAGCTTGTGCTACCAAATAAACCTATCGGATTTTAACCTGGTGTTGTGAGTCTTCCTACTGTGCCAACAGGTAAGTGGATAGTCATGTAAGACTGTAGTTAAATGGAGAGTTTTGTCCTTAATGTCTCTTACCCACACTGGCTTGTTACGCTTGAAACTATATGGCTGTTGACCGGATGACTGGAAGTGTTATAACTGCTGCTCAATGCTTGAGGGGTTTGGCAGGCGTGTGAATGAAGATTGACTGCAACACTTGCAGAGTTGGGGCAGTACACGATGTGAAGACACATAGAAAAATCCATCAGCCATAACAGCGATGGGCAGCAATTGTCACAGAGGATCCGGCCACCAACCTCCTATTCTTCTTGTCGACCAACCTCACTCAGCATTACTATCATTTCAACTTACCAACCTTGGGCACTTTAGTTGTCTTCCAGCCTCAAAAAATGTCCCTAGCCCAGAGATTCTGGATTCAACCAGAATTTGGTTCCGCACTCAAAGTTTTGGTTAGGGGGATTAGAGGGCTAAATGTGTGGGGTTATAGGGATAGGGCAAGGGCAGAGCCTAGGTGGGTTGCTCTTGGGAGAGTGGGGATAGATTCAATGGGTTGAATGGCCTCCTCTTGCAGTAATTTTTTGATTCCGTGTTTCTCAATGACAGGTTGCATTAAAGCTAATAAAACATCAGCAATTGTCACTTCCAAAAATCGTGACTTTTTGCAAACAACTCATGTCCTCCTTAGAACTTAGAGAGAGGTGAAGATGGGGAAGACGTGTCCCAACTCCTCGCAGCTAATAAATATTGAGGTGAAAAGAGACAGCGAAAATGTCTGAGCTGCGATGTTGGGTCTTCATCCTCTTCAGAAATAAAGGATGGTGGAGGCAGTTACAAAACCATCACAAGGCTTCTTAATGGAGTTAAATGGTGAACTGGATTCTTAGAATTTCAACTCACTATGAAGCTTACTGCAGACGGCGTAGTTGCAATGCTGTAGCCAGGTGTACCCCTTGGTATATGCCATAATCTTCTTACATCTTTACATCCTTGTGGCAGCGATGATGATGTAAATTTTGTCCTGTCCTCACGATAGACTGATTAAGAAGGTGAAGGAATATGGGATCCGAGGTGAGCTGGTAAGATGGATACAAAATGGCTTGGGTATGGGAAGCAGAGAGTAGCCGTGTAAGGATAATTTTCTAACTGGAGGTCTGTGATTAGCAGTGTTCCGCAAGAATTAGTGCTGGGGCCTCTGTTGTTTGTAATATATAGAACATAGAACATAGAACATTACAGCGCAGAACAGGCCCTTCGGCCCACGATGTTGCGCCGACCAGTTACAAAAACAATGACCCACTAGCCTATACCAATCCCTTTTCGTCCATAAACCTATCCAGAGATCTCTTAAACGCCCCCAAACTAGACGCATTTACAACTGCAGCAGGCAGGGCATTCCAATCCTTCACCACCCGCTGGGTAAAGAACCTACCCCTGACATCCGTCCTGTAGCTACCCCCCCTTAATTTAAAGCCATGCCCCCTCGTGCTAGCTTTCTCCATCCGAGGAAAAAGGCTATCACTATCCACCCTATCTAAACCTCTAATCATCTTATATGTTTCAATAAGATCCCCTCTTAGCCGCCTTCTTTCCAACGAAAACAACCCTAAATCCCTCAGTCTCTCCTCATAGGACCTCCCCACCATACCAGGCACCATCCTAGTAAACCTCCTCTGCACCCTCTCCAACGCCTCCACATCCTTCTTGTAATGCGGGGACCAGAACTGCACACAGTACTCCAAGTGCGGCCGCACTAGAGTAGTGTACAGTTGCAACATTACACTGCGACTCCTAAATTCAATCCCCCTACCAATAAACGCCAAGACACCGTACGCCTTCTTAACAACCTTATCTACTTGATTCCCAACTTTCAGGGATCTATGTACACACACACCTAGATCCCTCTGTTCATCCACACTATTCAAAGTCCTCCCGTTAGCCCTATACTCGACACATCTGTTGCTCCTACCAAAGTGAATTACCTCACACTTCTCCGCATTAAATTCCATCCGCCACCTCTCGGCCCAGCTCTGCAACCTATCTAAGTCTCCCTGCAGACTATGACACCCTTCCTCACAATCTACCACACCTCCAATTTTGGTGTCATCAGCAAATTTACTAATCCACCCAACTATACCCTCATCCAGATCATTAATAAAAATTACAAACAACAGTGGCCCCAAAACAGATCCCTGAGGCACACCACTCGTAACTGTACTCCATGATGAATATTTACCATCCACCACCACCCTCTGTCTCCTATCTGATAGCCAATTCCTGATCCAACTTCCTAGATTACCCACAATCCCATACATCTGCATTTTCTGCAGAAGCCTACCATGGTGAACCTTATCGAACGCCTTACTAAAATCCATGTATACCACGTCAACTGCCTTACCCCCATCCACCTCTTTGGTCACCTTCTCAAAAAACTCAATAAGGTTAGTAAGGCACGACCTACCCGCTACAAAACCATGTTGACTATTTCTAATCAATTCATTACACTCCAAATAACTATAAATCCTATCCCTAATAATTTTTTCTAAAACCTTGCCCACAACAGAAGTAAGACTCACCGGTCTATAATTCCCGGCAAAGTCTCTGTTCCCCTTCTTAAACAATGGGACAACATTCGCTATCCTCCAATCCTCCGGGACTACACCAGAGACCAATGACGACCTGAAGATCTGAGCCAGAGGCTCTGCAATCACCTCTCTAGCCTCCCAGAGAATCCTAGGGTAGATCCCATCCGGACCAGGGGACTTATCTATTTTCAGCCCCTCAAGAATTTCCAGCACATCCTCTTTATCAACCGTAATACTGTCTATTTTACACCCCTGCAACCCAATGTCCTCCTCAGCTATATTCATGTCCCCCTGCGTGAACACCGAAGAGAAATATTGGTTCAATACTTCTCCAATCTCCTCCGGTTCCACACACAACTTCCCCCTGCTGTCTGTAACTGGCCCTAATCTTGCCCTGACCAACCTTCTGTTCTTGACATACCTATAGAACGCCTTAGGATTCTCCTTAATCCTATCAGCCAAAGTCTTCTCATGTCCTCTTTTAGCCCTTCTCAACTCACTCTTCAACTCCCTCCTAGCCAATCTAAAGCTTTCTAGTGCACTATCTGAGCCCTCCAATCTCATCCTAACATAAGCCTCCTTTTTCTTTTTAACCATCGACTCAACTCTTTTAGTGCACCACGGTTCCCTAGATCTACCAAATCCACCATGCCTGACAGGGACATACCTATCAAGGACTCGCAGTAGCTGCTCCTTGAAAAAACTCCACATTTCAGACGTTCCCAGTCCCTGTAATCCCCTAATCCAATCCATGCTTCCTAATTCACTCCTGATAGCCTCATAATCGCCCTTACCCCAGCTAAAATTGCTGACCCGAGGTTCATGCCTATCTCTTCCCATCACTAAGGTGAACGTAACCGAATTGTGGTCACTATCACCAAAATGCACACCAACTTCCAAGTCTAGCACCTGGTCTGGCTCATTTCCCAGCACCAAATCCAATATAGCCTCACCTCTAGTTGGCCTGTCTACATACTGAGACAAAAAACCTTCCTGCACGCTTTGTACAAACACTGACCCCTCTAGCGAGCTAGAACTATAGCAACTCCAATCAATATTCGTAAAGTTAAAGTCCCCCATAACAATTACCCTATTACTTTCACTCCTAACCAGGATTGTCTCCGCAATCCTTTCCTCAACCTCTCTAGAACTTTTAGGAGGTCTATAAAAGACTCCCAACAGGGTGACCTCTCCTCTCCTATTTCTAATCTCCGCCCATACTACCTCAACTGACAAGTCCTCATCAAACTTTCTCTCCGACACTGTGATACAGTCCTTGACTAGCAATGCTACCCCACCCCCCCTTCTACCTTCTTCTCTACTCCGACTAAAGCATTTGTACCCCGGAACCTGCAACATCCATTCCTGACCCTGCTCTATCCAAGTCTCAGAAATGGCCACAACATCAAAGTCCCAGGTACTGATCCACGCTGCAAGTTCATCCACTTTATTGCGAATACTCCTCGCATTAAAGTACACGCATTTCAAACCCTGCTCCGCCCCACCCCCACTATGCCGTGCCTTGCATTCCCCAACTATGCCCCCCTCACTTTCACCCCCTTTCCTCACTATCCCTCCCCCCCTCCGAATCAGTTTAAACCTTCCTGCATCGCTTTTGCAAATTTACCCCCCAGGATATTGATTCCCCTCTGGTTCAGGTGTAGACCATCCCTCTTATAGAGGTCCCACCTTCCCCAGAATGAGCCCCAATTGCTCAAGTACCTGAACCCCTCCCTCCTGCACCATCCCCTCAGCCACGAGTTCAAACTTTCCCTCTCCCTATTCCTCTCTAATCTATCCCGTGGCACAGGCAAGAGTCCAGATATAACTACTCTTTCTGACTTCGCCTTGAGTTTCCACCCCAACTCCATAAATCTTTGCTTAATATCCCCTTCCCTTAATCTCCCTATGTCATGTGTCCCCACATGAACTATAACTTGGGGTTGATCTCCCTCTCCCCTAAGAGTCCTGAATACTCTGTCCGATACATCCTGGACCCCAGCCCCTGGTAGGCAACACACCAGCCCAGAGTCCCTACCCTTACCTCCAACTCTCCTATCCGTCCCCATAACTGTGGAGTCCCCAATCACGAGGCCCAATCTCTTACCCCTAACCACCTGAGGCTTGCCAATAGGCTCACCCCCAGAGACCTGCTCCCTTTGGCTATCCCCAGTTGATTTCTCCTCAACTGTAGCCTCCAGGACCGAAAACCTATTTTGGAGGGGAACAGCCCCAGGGGATTGTCCCCCCAACTGCTTTTTGCCCCTCTTCCTGGCAGTGACCCAAGACTTATTCCTAGGAGTGACTATCTCCTTATAACTCCTTTCTATGTCCTGCTCCACTTCCCGAATTATACGGAGCTCCTCTAATTCCCCTTCCAGCTCCTTTACACGCTCCTCCAGAAACTGCAATCTAACACACTTCCCACAAGTAAAATCACCTGAAACACTGTGGGAGTCCCTCACTACATACATCCCACAGGAGATGCAGCTTACAGCCTGAACTGCCATCCCTGAATCAATTACCAGCAGAAAAGTAAAAATATATAAAAAAAAACTTCCCTCACACTTATAATTAGGTTAGAGGAGGTGGAAGGGTGGGATTCTCTACCAGTGTAGAGAATCGGGTATCCTCTCTGCACTAATTTATAGTGTTAGGGGCACGAGAAAAAAAAACTACAACTACCTGTAAGCGTCCTAGTGACGACTTCCGGTTTCTAACTAATTTAAAAAAAACCGCCGAAACTCGCGACTTAGCACTAAAAATAAAAAGTTAAACGGAATAAACAGAAAAATATACCTTGTTTTTGCCTCCTCGCACGCCCAAAAATCGCTGCCTCTCGACTCTGCTCCACAGGAACAATGAGGCCGAGACACGGAGGTAGGTGCTTTTAAACCCGAAAAAAAAAACTACAACTACCGGTAAGCGTCCTAGTGACGACTTCCGGTTTCTAACTAATTTAAAAAAAAACCGCCGAAACTCGCGACTTAGCACTAAAAATAAAAAGTTAAACGGAATAAACAGAAAAATATACCTTGTTTTTGCCTCCTCGCACGCCCAAAAATCGCTGCCTCTCGACTCTGCTCCACAGGAACAATGAGGCCGAGACACGGAGGTAGGTGCTTTTAAACCCGAAAAAAAAACTACAACTACCGGTAAGATTTGGAGAAAAATGTACATGGTCCCATTCGTAAATTAGCAGATGATGCACAAATTGAGAGAGTAGGGAATAGTGAAGAGGCTTTTCACAAGATACAGCAGGATATAAATCGGCTGGAGACCTGGGCTGAAAAATGGCAGATGGGGTTTAACCCGGACAAATGTGAGGTGATGCGATTTGGAAGGTCTACTGCAGAAGGAAAATATACAGTAAATGGTAGAGCTCTTAGAAATGTTAGCACACAGAAAGATCCAGACATGTAGATCCGCAGTTCCCTAAAGGTGGCAACTCAGATGGACAAAGTAGTCAAGAAGGCATATGACTTGCTGGCTTCATTGGTCAGAGCATTGAGTATAGGAATTGGAAAATCATATTGCAGCTGTATAAGACTTTGGTTAGGCTGCATTTGGAGTATTGTATACAATTCCGGTCATCACATTACTGGAAGGATGTTGACGCTTTGGAAAGGGTGCAGAAGAGATTTACCAGAATGTTGCATGGTTTGGCGGATATGGACTACGAAGAAAGATTGAACAAATTTGGATTGTTTTCATTGGAGCATCGGAAGATGACGGGGACCTTATAGAAGTTTACAAGATTATGACAGATTCGGATAGAGTGGATAGTCAGAGTCTTTTTCCCAGGAATGAAGGATCAATTACTCGGGGGTATAGGTTGAAGGTGAGAGGAGGAAAGTTTAAAAAAGATGTAAGGGGCAAGTTTTTCCACACAGAGAGTGGTGAATGCCTGGAACACGCTGCTGACATCTGGATAAATACATGAAGAGGCAGGAAATAGAGGGATATGGACCATCAAATCATAGAGACCTTACAGTGCAGAAAGAGGCCATTTGGCCCACCGAGTCTGCACCGACCACAATCTCACCCAGGTCCTATTCCCGTATCCCTACATATTTTACCCACTAATCCCTCCGACCTACACATCTCAGGAAAGTAAGGGACAATTTTGACCTGGCCAATCAACCTAACCCGTACATCTTTGGACTGTGGGAGGAAACCAGAGCACCGGGAGAAAACCCACACAGACACGAGGAGAATGTGCAAAGTCCACATAGACAGTGACCCAAGCCGGGAATCGAACCCAAGTCCCCGGAGCAGTGCAGCAGCAGTGCTAACCACTGTGCTACTGTGCCGACCATATAGAAGCAAGAAAATATTAGATTAGCGAGGCATCTGTGTCGGCACAAACTTGGTGGGCTGAAGGGCCTGTTTCTGGACTGTACTGTTCTTTGTACTTTGTGTCTGGCTTTTGCTGAATAACATCTGGAATCCATTCGGCATTGAGTGTTGCTTTGTCTGAGATCAGAAATATTTATCTGTAATATAGGTGGAGGATTATGATGTGCAGAATGTCAAAGACATGGATGGCCATTCAACTGTGTTGCAAAAATCTGATACAGATTGATCTAGAACTCCTGATCTCTTCAGATGGGAGGAGGCATCAAGAATGAAGCAAGCATCAATGGCAGCAACAACAAAAAACATTTACGCCACAACCAGATTACAGAAATCCTTCTTTTCCCTTAGGCAGAGACCGTATTAAACAGCATTATCTCATTCCTCAGGCCCATGTGGGATTGCACTTGTCTCTTTCTGACTCCTTGAACACTATAAAAGGAAGCATCAAGAGATGGAGACAGAACCCATCCAGTCAACACAACAAACAGGGATCAATAAGGTTGGCTTTTTTTTGGTAGATAAACATATTAACACAATATTATTGTGTGAGCTCTCTGGTCATTGTATAGAAATGTGATATGTTTTAAACACATGTGGGAAAATGCTAATTCCACAGTACTTGCAGTTGCATGAGCATTAAATTTGTCAGCAGAGTATAATTCCCTCCCTGCTCCATAAACTCACGCTATAGTATTGATTCTAATAGATTAAGTGTTGGTCTCTTTTCAGACAAGAGGATCAGTGAGATCTTTGCTAGCAAAGGGTGAGTATTTTTGTCTTGCACACTCTCTTTCTAGTGGTAGGAATGAGCCTGATGCTGCGTTTCCCTGATCGTTGTTAGGGCGTCTGACCCTTTTGGTTGGCCGCTGAAGTTCCAGCTTTTCCACCAAGAGCCACTTTTGTGGTTTTTGTTTTCAGATTTCCTAGGTTACCCTCCGGATAATGAGCACGTTGTTCAGAGTCGAAATCTTACAGAGCAGGGAACCTGCACATTACATCGATGCCACCATTATTGCTGGTTTGATTCAATGTGCAAAGTTCATGATCTAGGTAGGTGGAGTATTCAAGTAAGAGTTTTTGTTTTGTTAGGTTTCTTTAAGATTCTGTTGCTTTGATCGCTTGGATGGTACAGAGACATCAACAGCTTAAACATTGACCCAACCGAGCTATATATTTGGATCCTTTGCTCCTGTTGTCCTTGTACTGACAAAATAAAGCTATCAAGGCAAGAAAATTAGACATACCCTTCACGATTTCATGCTTTGCATTGGTAAGAATCTGTATATTGGAGCTCTATACTATGCACATGATGTTTCTACTACCATCTAACCTTCAGGACTCTAATTCTGATATATGTACAGTTCACCACTCCAGTGACACAGAGAATAGAAAAGATTTGGATTTGTATAGTGCTTCTCACAACCTCAAAATATTGCAAAGTGCTTTGCGGCTATTTGAAGGACTTCTGAAGTGTTTTCCCCTATTGTAATTCCCTCTTCCCCTGGCAACTATCTGAGGCTGACCCAGACTGTTTGCAATGCTAGTGTCATATCTGATCGTGAGATCACACATTCACATTATCACTGGTTAATTCCACCTCCATAATATCTCCCAGCTCTGTATCTGTCTCAGTTGCAGCCTCATCTATGTCTTACTACTTGTCTCTAGACTTGGGTATTCCAGTGTACTCCCATCTGACGTTCCATGCCCCGAAAATTTGATGTCATCCAAAACTCAGCTTCCTGCACCACATCTCACACCAAGTTCCATTCATTTACCGACCCTGTGCTTGCTGATCCGATCCCAGTTAAACCAACATGTCGATTTCAAAATTCTCATCCTTCATGTCTTCAAATCCCCCTATGGTCTCATCTCTCCCTATCCAGCTAGTCTTTTTACAACTGTCTTGAGGTGTCTGTGTTCCCCTAATTCTGGCTTCTTGAGCGTTCTCCATGTTACTCCACTGTAGGTGGCTGTGCCTTCAGTAACCAAAGTTCTCACGCTCACTCCCTGAACGTCTCCATCTCTCCACCTCATTTTCCCCCTTTAAGGCTTGTCCTCAAACCTACATCTCTTCGACAAAGTGGTAGACCAAGTGCTTTGTGACATTTTATTAAGTTTAAGGAGCTGTAGAAACACAAGTTGTTGTTGGGATGTGTTGGATGGCATAAAGTTTATTTGTATTGCAACATGTGGAGACTTTAGTAGGTAGATGCCTATGTCCCTGCTTCTCATAACCCCATTGTTCACCGTCCTGATTCAATATTGTACACCATGCAGTGTCCCATCAGGCACACTGAAGGTGACCAGCGCATGGCCTTTGATAGGTGAATTGATTGTTTAAGTTTATTTATTAGTGTCACAAGTAGGCTTACATTAACACTGCAATGAAGTTACTCTGAAAATTCCCTAGCTGCCACACTCTGGTGCCTGTTCAGGTACACTGAGGGAGAATTTACCATGGCCAATGCACCTAACCAGACTTGAGGCAGGAAACCGGAGCGCTCGGCGGAAACCACACACAGACACAGAGTGTGCAGGCTGCACACAGACAGTGACCCAAGCCGGGAATCGAACCCAGCTCCCTGGGGCTGTGAGGCAGCAGTGCTAACCACTGTGCTGTGATGGTTCCAATCATAATGACTTCTACCAACATGGCTTTAGAAACTGGGGTTGGAATTTCCTGTCCTCTTTACGATGGAGATGCACTACCTCGCCTAACGTGATAAGCACAGGTGAGTGGTTTCTGATTCCACAAATACGATGATGAGAATTTCTGAGCAATTTGTTGTCTCTTATAAATCTGCTTCAGTTAGGTACAGACTTGAAATGAATTTCAAATCAGCTCATGAAAGTCAAATGTGAAGAACACACAACTGCAAAAGATACAGGGGGATAATCACCATTAGTAATATTATACACGCACGCTCACATAGCCTCCTCTATCATTCAATAGATAGCCCAAATAGTGATTTGACCAGTTTTAGTGTTTAAAGATAAGCCACCCCTAGCTTTTATTGAAAGTTTTTCACACTTGAGTTTCTACATTTGTTGACAGGCTTGTATATGATCCCTGTTGTTACTGATTATATTTTAAATAGTAGCAGCACAGTGATACTGTGGTTAGCAACTGCTGCCTCACAGGGCCAGGAACCCAGATTTGATTCCTGCTTGGGTCACTGTCTGTGGGGTGTCTGCACGCTCTCTCCAAGCTCCACAAGCTCTCGGTGCGCTGCTCTTTCATCGGGGGAGTGGAGAGATTGGTTTCACAAACACAGCATGTGAAAATCCACCCATCTTTTGTACTGCTGTTTTAAAGTTTAAAGTTTATTTACTGGTGTTACAAGTAGGCTTACATTAACACTGCAGTAAAGTTACTGTGGAAATCCCCTGGCTGCCACACTTTGGTGCCTGTTTGGGTACTCTGAGGAAGAATTTAGCATGGCCAACGCACCTAATCAGCACGTCTTTCAGACTGTGGTAGGAAACTAGAGTACCCAGAGGAAACCCATGCAGACATGAGGAGAACATGCAGACTCCACACAGTCACCCAAACTGGGAATTGAATCCAGATCCCTGACGCTGTGAGGAAGCATAGCTAATCATTGTACCAGTGAGCTGCTCCGCTGTGAAACACCATGCAATGTTTTCCTTACATAAAGGTGCTGTACAAAGGCAAATTACTGTTGTAAAGGTATAAATTAGGAAGTAAGAGACAATTTGTACTTACAAAAGAAAGTGGAGATAAAGGATTATTTCTATAAGTGGTTATTGAAACCAAGTTCATCACAGTATTTAAGGAGCAAATCTTTAAATAAAAAAAATCAGGGAAAGACCAAGAAAACTGGGATTGTAGTGGATACATCCTGAAGAGGGACTCAGGCTAGCAGGCACAATGGGCTAAATGGCTTAGTTTGGTATTCTGATGATAGATATCTATGACCTCTGGGACCAATGTGATGTAGTGAGGAAATGCTAGTGAGCTTTGACATTCACACATCTGAATAATGATTCCATTATTCTTTGGCCATTTTAGTTCTGGGCTTCTGACTCCTAGGGACTCTCAGGCCTGATACCACAATGGCTGAGATTGGGGCAAACCCAAAACACCCCACTTACCCAAAATGCCCCACTTACCTGACTCTCCTGTAAGTCAGGATTTTTAATCCTGTCCGGCAAATACCTTTAGAATCAACTTCAACAACTTGGTAATCACAGTCGTAATAGAGAAGTTGCTTTTAGTATTCACTTTATGAAAGACTCTCACAACCTCAGAATGTCCCATTGCATTTGGGTGACAACTTTGGAAGTGTTTTGTTTCTTTGTAGGAAACATGGCAACCAAATGGTGTACAGAAAGATCCCATAAACAGCTGTAGTGATTAGACAGTCTGTTTTAGTGATATTGATTGAGGGATAAGGACTCGTCCAAGCAGTGGAGGGAACTTCCTCTTCTCTTCTCCAAGTGAGTTCCAAAAGATCTTTCACATCCATCTTTAAAGGTGGAGAGGACCTCAGTTTAATGTCTCACCGGTAAGCTGGTAGCACCCACATTGCATTTTTCCTGCAATACCGCACTGCAAGTATCAGGCTCAACTTTGTACTCAAGTCTCTGAAGTGGGACTCGAACCTACGGCTGTTTGATTCAACAGCTGTGAACTTTGCCCACTGTACCAGGGCCTTGGAGGACAGGTAAACTTTACCAATTCAGAAATATGAA
Organism: Carcharhinus amblyrhynchos; assembly: GCF_965287045.1. Classification (NCBI taxonomy): domain Eukaryota; kingdom Metazoa; phylum Chordata; class Chondrichthyes; order Carcharhiniformes; family Carcharhinidae; genus Carcharhinus; species Carcharhinus amblyrhynchos. The sequence goes on from NC_137340.1 coordinate 43,988,205, forward strand.
TAATGCAAATTTACTAAGCCATATTAGATTAGAAAATGAGTGGAATTGGACAGAGAGGAAAAATATCAACATTTTTTACAATCATCAATTCCCCTGTTGGCAATGGTTAAAAAGTGGGTGGGGGCAGTATTGAATTGGCGGAGAGGGGACTTATTTTTCTTGGAAGCCTCAGATAATTCCCCTCCAAATATTTGTTGCTACAGGCGACAGATTTTCACAAACACATGTACACATGCCAACACAGACACGCACACATACATGGCAACACACATGCCATCATAGATGCCAAAGTGCACACACACACACACACACACATCAATACGTATACACACATGGCAACACATATGCCAATGCAGATGCCAACACAAACACATACGTCAACAGACACACCAACACATACAGAAAGACAATGAGGGTAAAACCACAAAATGATATAATCTTTTTGTGGGACATAGTGGCAGAAAACATGTGTGATTTTTAAAACAAAATTCCGCCCCCCCCAAGATTCTGATGGCAAAATGATGCACATTGAAATAAAAATGTAGCTGCAACAAAATAAAGTGAAAAGATATTGGGGGTGGGAGAATGGCCCCAGAACTCACCAGGTGCACGCAATGGCCATTCCTCCCTTGCGGTCCCTCCAACATGGTGAATAAGGCTGCTCAGAGCACTGCAAGACATATTTACATTTCATTTGCCTGCAGCTTTCGCTCCGCCAGTAACATGACAATTTGCCACAGGGGCATCACTCGAGGCATTAACAGGAGCCTGACTTTGTCAGGCTTGTGCCACACTCTAATAAAACTGGACCTTTTTTATTTCTCTTCCATCCACGTTTTGGTTTAAAAGCACAAAACATTGAAATTCATGGTGAGGCGTCGTCTCCATATTGCCTCTGGGAGGACTATCAACTTTAGCAGTGCCACGTGTCAGCAGTCACAGTCAAGTCCTCAGGCTTTCGTCCACCGTTTTGGATTCAGTCAGGGTATTTGGGGCTGTAGAATGTGTATCAGTGGAATCACCACCTACCCCCCCCACCTCCAAAGAAATACACTGTCTTTTCTTCTTGTGCATTCGGCAACACATCAGTTAACTCAAGAAAAACATTAATAACTGAGGAAGGATCTGGAAAATTCAGAGCGACCACAGATTGCTGTCCAGACCTCATTGCAACCAGGAAATTCTTAAACATAAATGAGGAATCCATACTGACAATAAAATAGCTTTGGGAGGTTGCTGACAGAGCAGGGTTTCCATTCATTACAGATAACATTAACAAACCATGATTTCACAACTGGACGACCTGCATTACTCAAACCACTTAAGCTGTCAGAATGGGAGGTGTGACGTTTATTCATCAGACTGAATGTAATTCTGTCCAATATGTGGGTGCCCTCCACCAGCTGTGTCAAGTTACCTGACCTCTTGGCACCAACTGGGATTCTTGCTCCGGTATACAGTGTCATTTGGAAAATGCATAACCGCTGCGGGCATCGAGTTATGGACTGGATGTGATGCTTTCCCCGGCTGACTTTCATTTGGCTAGGTTGCTGCCTCAAGAGTGGCCAGACATCAGACCCCAGAAGGAATCAATTGCTTCAGGTAAGGAGCCAGGGAATTGGGGGTGAAATTTCAAAGAGAAAGTCATGCCTACCACCACTACTGTTGCTCCAGGAACATCAAGGAATCAGTTCACCCCTCGAATTTGTCCTATCATTCAATGACCTCACAGCTGATCTACAACCTACATCTTTATCCCCGCCTTTGCTCCATATCCCTTATTAACTTTGACGTGGAGATGCTGGTGTTGGTCCGGCACAGGCACAGTCTCACAACACCAAAGTCCAACAGGTTTATTTGGAATCATGAGCTTTTGGAGCGCTGCTCCTTCAGGTGAGTGAACGTTGGTTCCCAAACACCACATACATCGGCCAAGACACAACTGAAAGATAATTACAGATTAGAATGTGAAGAATGGTTAGAATGCAAGTCTTTACAGGTAATCAAATCTTTACAGGTACGAACAGTGTGCACGGAGAGGCGAATAATCACAGGTTAGAGAGACGTGAATTTTCTCAATCCAGGACAGTTAGGATTTTGCAAACCCAGACGGTATGGTGGGGGTTACAAGTAGTGTGACATGAACCCAAGATCCCAGTTGTGGCCATCCTCATGCACGCGGAACTTTCCAATCTGTAATTATCTTGCAATTGTGTCTTTGTCTATATATGCCATGTTTGTGAACCTACCTCCACCTATTGGAAGAAGGAGCAATGCTCTGGAAGCCCGTGATTCCAAATAAACCTGTTGGACTTTAATTGGGTGTTGTGAGACTTCTTACTTATTAACTTTGGTTAGGAAAGAAAAGCAATCAATCCCAGTTTTAAAATGCACTTGCTTTGGAATTAATTGTTGGCTGCAGAAGAGGGTTCCAAACTTCTACCGCCCCTCGATAGTCGGATTGTTTCACAACAATCCTGATACGATCTGACCTAAACAGACCTGAAAGCACAGTGGTTAACACTGCTGCCTCACAGCACCAGGGACCCAGGTTCGATTCCTGGCTTGGTCACTGACTGTGTGGAAATTGCATATTCTCCCCATGTCTGCATGGGTTTTCTCTGGGTGCTCCAGTTTCCTCCTGCAATCCGAAAGACATGCTAGTTAGGTGCATTGGCCATACTAAATTCTCCCTCAGTGTACCCGAACAGATGCCGGAGTATGGCGACTAGGGAATTTTCACAGTAACCTCACTGCAATGTTAATGTAAGCTTACATGTGACTAATAAATAAACTTTACTTTTAAAAAAGTTCTATTTCTAACTTTCAGATTATGATCTCTAATTCTAGAATCCCAAATTCACAGAAATATTTTCTCTAGCTATCCTTCCCGCACTAGCTTTGAGACTTCGATCAAATCTCCCTTTAACCTTGTAAATTCCAGGTGATCCATCCATTTATGCAATTTCCCATTGTAATTTAACCCTTGTTGTCTCGCTATCATTCAGTTCAATATACTTTGCATTCCCTCTAAGGTCCAATCTATCTTTCCTAAGATGTGATGCCCAGCATTGCTCACAGTATTCCAGGAGCAGAAGTGTCTAGTTGCCTATTGTTGGCTTTGCAAGCATTGAGATTGCCCAAGTGGTCCTTCCCACCCACCAGCTTGCCACCCTGCCCTGTCTGCCACCCCATCCTGCCTGCCACCCCACCCTGTCTGCCACCCCGTCCTATCTGATTCTTTACTAGGGCAACTTGCTCACCTTCACCCCCAACTGATGCTTTCAATTTTGACGTTGACAGAAGGAGATCAGTTAGGGATAAGTCCAGCGTGCCACCTTGCTCATATCTCTGAACAGATGAAAATGCTCAATCTCTGCATCCTTCATTATAGACTTCAGTAATTTCCCAATTACATATGTTAGGCTAACTGATCTGTAATTCCCTGGTTTCCCCCATTTCAGTCTTACCTTTCTTAAATAGTGGAATGAAACTCCTATTCTAAAAGAACAGTTTCCCCTTTGGATGGTTATAGTTGGGTCATCTGTAAAGTTCTCACCTACTTCCCTTAAAAATTCGATCCAGGAATTTTGTCATTATTTGGTGCCAATATTTCCATGGTTACTGTTGTTTAATTTACATTAATTTTGCTGAATTTAACTCAATACTGGTTTCTTTGGGATGTCCATCATGCTAAAGTTCAGCTGTGACGCAGCTCCTTCTGACTGTAAACATTGGCTCTATTCTCTCTCCACAGATGCTGTTAGACCTGATGAGATTTTCCAGCATTTTCCAACACCTGCAGTATTTTGCCTTTATGCTAAAGTCATCCTCTATGGTAAATACTGATGTCAGCACTGATGAACGTGTCGACATTTCCTTATTTTTATATGTTTATATTTGGCTATTAACATCTCTGTTGTCAATTTCCAGGGGGTCCTACTTGCTCCTGCGCACCCCCTTTTTCCTAATCACACTGATGTGAAGATGCTGGAGTGGGACTGGGGTGGGCACAGTAAGAGGTTTCACAACACCAGGTTAAAGTCCAATAGATTTATTTGGAATCACGAGCTTTCAAAGCACTGCTCCTTCATCACTTGAGGAAGGAGCAGCGCTCCGAAAGCTCGTGATTCTAAATAAACCTGTTGGACTTTAACCTGGTATTGTGAGATTTCTTACTGTGCCTAATAACATTGTACAGGTTAAAGAAGCTCTGATCTATGAATACATCTGTCTCAAATATTGTTGAGTCGTCACCTTGAAGCCTGAAGCTAAGTCCTGAAGCTATCATCACTGATTCACAGCGGAAACTTAATGCTGGAGCGGTGGATGGGAAAATAATGGAAAATGTGAATATAAAATTAACTTATTCCAAATCCAATAAGCAATGCTTTTTCTTTAGCTTGTGCGTGTGTGTGTGTGTTGTATGGAATTTATCGTTATTTTACTTGATTTACCTAAATTCTGTGTGTCATGGTCATCGTCAGTGAATTCCTCTGGCCTGGTTAATTCACTTGGGGTGATGTTGGAAATGCCCTCAATTTGGCTGATTGGACTTATCATCTCTTGCTCCTTTTCATTGGGCATCTGGGCATAAACGTTAATCCCTGGTATCTTCCTGTGTAAAATGACAGACAGCCAATTAAAAAAAAATGTACTGGAAGAAATTTTCGTTTTAGAGTCTAGATAGGGAGGTGTTAGCCTGTTTTTATAGGAGTGTTAGCTTGTTAGTGAGGTAGTGCAGAACGCCCCTAGAAAATGGTCTTCCAACAAGGATTATTTTGGGGGTGCAGATGAGTGTCTTGTCAATGCAGCTTTAAGCATAGATTAGTCCCCATAGAGTAATGCTACATTACTTACCTTAAGTACTGTCATCTTCATCAATACAATGATGTTTAACATCCATTTAAGGGATTCCTGGTGGCACCAGAGCCAAAGATAATCACTGACCCAGTGGCACGGTGGTTAGCACTGCTGCCTCTCACAATTTCTGGGACCCAGGTTCAATTCCTGGCCTCGGGTCACTGTCTGCAGAGTCTGTACGTTCTCCTTGTGTCTGCATGGTTTTCCTCTGGTTTCCTCCCACAATCCGAAAGATGTGCTGATTAATTGGCCATGCTAAATCCTCCCTCAGTGTACCTGGACAGGTGCCAGAGTGTGGCGACTAGGGCATTTTCACAGTAACTTCATTGCAGTAAGCCTGCTTGTGACATGAATAAATAGACTAGGCATAGTGTCCTCTTAGAATTACTGGTCATAGTTGGGTCAAAGTATGAGGCCCTACTTTTGTCAGATGAATTGATTTCCAAGTAACGGGGTGACACTGAGTCAAACACAGTCAAACAATAAACAACTCCAAGTGATGTTAGAAAGAAAAAACTGGGCTAGATAGCAATAAGCTTCAGATGCAAGGGAAATGGCTTATTGTGGTCAGCACACTTTAGCTAGGATGTCAAGACCTTGAGGTGGATACAGAGAAGATTGACTGGAATGGCAGCAGTTACTTGGAGAGAATGGAAAAGTTGGGATTACCCTCCTTGGAGCAGAGAAAGTTAAAAGGGGATTTGATAGAGGCATTCCAAATTATGAATGGTTCTGATGGAGCAAATAAGGAGAAACTGTTTCCAGTGGCAGAGGGGTTAGTAACCAGAGGACATCAGTATAAGGTGGTTGACAAAAGAACCAGAGGCAACATAAAGAATTATTCTTGAATTGCAGTGATCTGGAAGGCACTGCCTGAAGGAGTGATGGAGGCAAATTCAAGATTAACATTTGAAAGATAATTGGGTAAATACTTGACGGGAAAAGAAATGTGCAGGACAATGAGGAAGAGAAGGGGAATGAGATTAATTGGATATCTCTATCAAAGAGTTGGCACAGGGAAAATGGGCCAAATGGCTTTGTTCTGTGCTGTAATGTTTTATAAATCATTCAAAGGATGAGGAAAGCCCCGATTGAGACATTATTCAAACATTATTCCTGATTTGGTCAACTGCGACATACAAGTTGAACTGGACAAAAAGAGGCAATCAGCATCAAACAACCAAGATCTTAAGGTCAGATTGGAGGACACCAAACAACTATGTTGTCAAACTGAGACAACAGCCCTTTGCAAAAAGCATTCAGCTTGCTACAGTTAGTTATCTTGCAAGAAGCTACAACAGGAGTCTTCCACATATTGCCTCAAGATATAAACAGATTGCACCCTCAACATTTTCCTGGTAAACCTTCTGTGAGGCCAGAGAAAGTTTAGATGTCAGGAAGTATTTTTTTTTCCCACAGGTTACTGGGCTTCTGGAATATATTGGCAGCTCGAGTGATGAATGCTGATTTGGTGATTTTGTGTGGTGAATGCTGATTTCCTTCAGGTGAGAGCTGGCCATGTTTCTAGCTGGAATGGAACTCACCCCATACAAAAAAGCAGGACCTTCACCACATCCACCAAGTCTAGAGTCTCCTCTTGGGCTATTTTCCATCACCGAAGGGGGTTCAGAGAGTAATCTTCATACTTTATTTCCCCAACTGGCCTGAATTCAAAAGCTCCTCACGTTAATTTGTAATCAATAAAAAGATAAAATGGAAGTCACTTCCCCTGTAATTCTGAGATCAGTGGGAAGAATCGTTCCACGTAAGGTGAGGAGATGATTCTTTACCCAGAGAGAAATGAACCAATGGCACAGGCAGGGCACTTCTGTGATAAACTCTGGATTCATTGCATCACAAAGTAATTACAGCACAAATGCAGCCCATTTGACCCATCTGGCAGTGTTTCTATTCCACACAAGTAATGTCTGAAAGCCATTTCACTTTAGCCTGTGTTACAGTTGGATACTTCATCAATTAGTTAGGCTGGAGGCAGACGCCACTGGACTGCTTACCAGACCAGACAAGCCAATGTCAGATTTTGGAAGGGTGTAAGTAAGCATTCTGGAGAACCCTGGGGTTATTGCAATTGTGCATGTTAGCCCGAAAAGATGCTGTTTGATGCATACTTTTTACTTATATGCTTCTTGAAATGTTTTAAACCATCAGTTGACTCTTTCCCTGTTTGGCCATGGTGTGGAGAAGTGGTGGGATTAGAGCGCTTGTGGAGGGAATTGGCCTAAGAATGAAGAGAAGCTTATGTGACAGATATAAAGCTAGTGGTCTCCACTAAGAAGAATTTAGTTTTGAAATTCTGGTAACCAGAACATTCATCATAGAATTGCTACCGTGTAGAAGAGGCCATTTGGCCCATCAAGTCTGCACTGACTCTCTGATAGAATACCTGACAGACCCTCTCCCTTGCCCTATCCTCGTAATCCAAAGCTACCCATGGCTAATCCATCTAACCTGCACATCTTCAAACACTAAGGGGCAATTTAGCACGGGCAATCCACCTGACCTGCACATCTTTAGAGTGTGGGAGGAAATCGGAGCACTGGAAGAAATCCACGCAGACAGGGGAGAATGGGCAAACTGCACACAGTTACCCAAGGGCAGAATTGAACCCGGGCCACTGGCACTATGAGGGAGTAGTGCTAGCCACTGTGCCACGGTGCCACCTTAACTAATACATTAATTTTCTGATTATATTTATTGTACTGAGACCACAGGTTAAATTACATTACCGAGGCAGGTAGCTTGAGGTAGCAAATTTCCTGACTCGGCAGGTCCACATTGGTTTGAAGGCTCTCATTAGACCTAATCTTCACTCCAGGAAGATGGGGATGGGGCAGAGTTGGGCCCACTGATTCTGGAGGCAGGTTGCAAGTGGCCATAAAGGCAGGCATGCGCTGAAGCAGGCTGGTTACAAGGCCCACCATGGCTCTCTACGTCTGTATCCCAGTTGTTTTAGCAGTTGTGATAAACTCTATCCCTCAGTACTTACATCCTCCCATCTCCCCAACCCACCCACCCATGGCCCCTTCCCCACCCGCATCCCATACCTCCATAGGCTCACCATACCATCACATGCGGTCATACACTCCCATGCCCCCTCATATCCCATGGCTCGTATATTCCACACCTTCTCATTAGCCACTCAGCCTGGGACTTCAAGAACCATGTGGGGATGAAAAACAAAACTTCTAATAATTCAATACAGCTTTCATTCACATACACTTGATAGTGGGAACAGAAATCTGCTGTTCATGAAATCCACTCTAATCTTTCAAACCTGAATTTGTTATTCTGTTATAAAAACAAACCCCTACTCAGATTTCACATAAAGGCAGCTAATCCTTAAATAGTCTATTTAAACTGTCTATCATTCTGTGAACTCACCCCTGCTAAGATAATTGTAGCTTTTGAAACTCAACCAAGTCGTCACAACAAAATAATAATTACCTTGGGAATGTCAATAAAGACCTCTATGAAAACTACAGAAGCAGACGTTTATTTTTCTAGCCTCTACCAGATAGCCTGTCAATCAAAGTAGTCTCAAACATATATTTATTTTCTTAACTCTCATTGACAATTTAAGCCAGTTTTTTGTGTTTAAAGAGTGGGGTATTTATAAAATTTCAGACCTTGACCCCTAAACAGAGCTTATCTACCTTTACAGCATGCTTAAATAGGAAAATGTGAATTGTGTTCATTTAGATAGAAAGAATAAAAACAAGGTATTGATTAAAAAGAGAACAGCTGTAGAATTCTAAGGTGCAGAAAGACCTGGTGTTCTAGTGTATGAGTCAGAAAATGTTAATGTACAGGTACAACACATAATCGAGAAGGCTAATGACATGCTATCCTTTATCACAAGAGGAAATGAACATAAAAGTAAGGATGTTATGCTTCAGTCATACAGGGCCTTGGCGAGATCGCATCTCAAATACTTTGTGCAGATTTGGTCTCCTTATTAAAGGAATGATGTATGTGTGTTGGAGAGGGTTCAGAGGAGGTTTACTAGATGAACAGGTTGTCTTATGAGGAAAGATTGGACAGACTGAGCTTGTTACCACTGGAGTTTAGAAGAGTGAGGGGGGCGTCTGGATTGAAGTAGAAAAGACCCTGAATGGTCTTGAGATGGTGGATGTGGCAAAGGAATTTCCTCTTGTGGGTGAGTCCAGAACTAAAGAGAGTGGGTCGCCCTTTTATGGCAGAAATGAGAACATTTTCTCTCAGAGGCTATTTGCGGCTCAGAAGGTGGTAGGGGCTGGGTCATTGAATATTTTTAAGGTAAAGGTAGATAAATTCTTTCTTGTTAGGCAACAGAATTTAAGATTTTCAGGGGTAGAAGAGAATGTGGAAGTCAGCACAAACAGATCAGCCATGATCCTATTGACTGGAGAAGCAGGTCCAATGGGCTGAATGGCCAATTTCTGCTTCAACTGTGTATTTACTCCATATATTTGAGATGACCACGCTATGGGGTAAGGTCCTTGCCAAAAGGACATCTGTTTAAACTCAGCACTAGTTTCAGATACCCTGTCCAATTTGGATTTCCTGCCTGACTGACTCAAGTCCCCCATCCCTTCCCCATTGGCAAACATTGGATTTGTTGGAAACAGGGTTAGCATAGAAACTAGAAGCAGGAGTAGGCCATTCGGCCCTTCAAGCCTGCTCCACCATTCATCTTGATCATGGCTGATCATCAAGTTCAATATCCTGATAGCCACTTCCCCTCATATCCCTTGATCCCTTTAGCCCCAAGGGCTAGATCTAATTTCTTCAATGTTTTGGCCTCAACTACTTTCTGTGGTAGTGAATTCCACAGATTCACTACTCTCCAGGTGAAGAAATTTCTCCTCAGCTCAGTTATAAAAGATTTACCCCTTATTCTCAAACTGTGATCCCTATTTCTGGATGCCCCACCATCAGGAACATTCTTTCTGAATCTACCCTGTCTATCCCTGTTAGAAGTTTATAAGTTTCACTCTTCTAAATTCCAATGAATGTACTCTTAACCGACTTAGTCTCTCCTCATGTGACAGACCTGCCATCCTAGGGATAAGCCTGGGTTTCGCATCACCATTTTTTAAGCTCCATGGAGTCTCCCTGATTCCATGAATGTCCAGTGTTAGGAATGGATAAACTGCAACCTTCCACTTTAGATCTAATTGGTATATCAATTGTTTACTAGTATTCACCAGGATATATAAAGGGGTTACAGATGGCACTGGATGTTGGGTGTGTGTATGTGGAGTTGTAAAAGAGAATAAAGTGAGTTTGTGAAGAAGCTGGTCTTGCATCATCTATTGTTTCTGGACTGCAACTGAGAGGCTTAACATCCAGCACCTTGTGTTGAGTCTTGGGCAGGACTTATAGCTCAGAAATTGGGACGCAAGAAAGACAAGTGTCAGTTGGAAGAATTAGTAGATTTCCATTTAGAAGACAGCATCAAAAAGAGTTTGGTTTGGATAAAACTGGGGGAAGCATTTTCTAATGGGTTACAATTTGATGCAAAAGTAACCATGAGGTTAATGGCAATTGCCATTATTTATGTCTAAATTGCAGAGCAACCAAGGTGGTGGGTAGATGTCAACATCTAAATGGTTTCTGCTTTGCCATTAGCTTTGTGAATATGGTGTTTTGCTACGTGCCTCATCATTCGCATATAACTATACTGGCCAGTGCAAGCCAGCGCTCTCGGTTTCCACTTCTGAAGTCCTGAAGTGGCTTTCAAGGGGCATCTGGACAAATACATGAATAGGATGGGAATAGAGGGATATGGTTCCTGGAAGGGTAAAGGGTTTTAGTTCAGATGGGCAGCATGATCGGTGCAGGCTTGGAGGGGCAAAGAGCTTGTTCCTGTGCTGTAATTTTCTTTGTTATTTGTTCTTTGAACCTAACACAGAACTGGGAAAAACTTATCTGAATAATTTAGGCTGATTAATTCTTCTGGACCGAAAAGATGGAATTAAAAAACAGCACCAAAATTTGACATTAGCATATAATTCAGTATTGGGCTAAATTGCAAATTCATTACATGTTTGGGCTCTTTTTCTCATAAGGAAAGTTAAAAAAAAATCCAGTCATAGTTTTGAACCCGCAGGTGTAAGATACCTTACACCTCGCTGAATCTTTGTACATGTCTGATGAACAATCAGGGCTAACATTTTGTTACTGTTCATATGTAAATGAGATTGTGTAAAAATCTTCATGTTGATGAGGAAGCTGATAATGACATGCTCCATTAAAAGTTGCCATGTTTGAGTATGTTATTGAAAAGAGGTGTTGAGTTTGTAGATTAGCTAAAATGCCATTTAATATTATGATACTTTCTGAACATCCATGGTAATTGCATTTTACCCGCAGGATTTTTTGGAAGCTGGTGTGTGGATATTAGACATTTACATCTGTACCCAGGCAATCCCTTAAAGCTAGAGCAAATTTTACTTGAAGCGTACAGTCATTCGGCCCAACCAGTCTATGCCTGTTGATAGCTACACTGCAGTGACCATCCTTCCTTGCTATCAAGCTCATCTCACATGTCCAACTTATCTTTTTATCCCCTTTGCTCTCATGTTCTTGCTCAGTTTCCTTTTGAAAACATCTGCAGCTTTCTATCTCAACTACTTCCTGTTATAGTGAGTTCCACGTTCTAGCCACTCCCTGGGAAAGGAAGTTCTCCTTATTTCACTGCAGTAACTGCTCTATTTATGGCCTAGGGTTTGGATTCACCCACAAGTGGAATCATTCTGTCCACATCAAGCCTAATCTATACCTGATGGGTGGATTCACATTGACAGCTATACCCAACAAGTTCCATTGTCAGTGTCGAGTTTTTACTGTAGCTCCTCGCTACTTTCGACCGTGCTTCACTTGGGTCCTTACGTGTCGGCACTCATGTAACACAATTAAAAATGCAGTTTGTTGAAACCATGTTGTGCAATTTTAGAAACGAATACATTTGGATAATCCCTTCCGTAAAATGTAGGGGCAGAAGTGGACCGTTCGGCACACTGAGTTTGCTCTGCCATTTAATGAGATCACTGACAGACCTGATATGGGATAGATGCAAAACTGGAGCAGAAATTGGCTGTTCAGCCCATTGAACCTGCTCCACCAGCCAATAAGGTCATGGCTGATCTGTTTGTGCTGAGTTCCACATTCTCTTCAAAGAATGTACAAAACAGACACTGTTCCTGGTGAGCTGTAATGCTGGGCTTTGCATCACAGGCAAAAATATGGCCCAGATAACAACTTCCCTTCCATAAGATGTGGGGGAAGAGGTAGGCCAATTGGCCCATCGAGTTTGCTCTGTATTCATTGAGATCACTGACTGGTCTGATGTGATAATCCTCAACTCCACTTTCCCACCTTATCTCCATAACTCTTGATTCCCTAGTTGATGAAACGTCAGTCTATCTTAGCCCTGAACGTACCTAATGACCCAGCCCTCTGTGATAAAGAATTCCAACAGATTCACTACCCTCTGAGAGAAGAAATTCCGCCTCCTGTCTGTTTTAAACGGACGACCCTTCACTCTAAAGATTGTACCCACAGATTGTTGACTCTCCCACAAAGGGAAACAACCTCCTCAGCATCTTCAGTGTTTAAGATAAAACAAATTAGATATTAGAAACAGTGAGAACAGGGTTGTTAGACTTGAAAGTCAAGAATCATGCTTTACGATGGCAAAAAAGATTGTTTGTTCCCTAATAGTTGTGGGAAGGCAGTGCTTTGGGAGGGAGGACATGTTGCGTGGGCAATATGGGAGCCGAGGGGTAAGATGGCTGGATAAGGGAGCTCATGTGATAAAACTCCCAAGAACACATCCAACCAGAGTTAACAACGATATGTGTAATGGGCAGTCATTCCACCATCATTACTTGTACACTCTTGTCAAAAGTTAAAAAGATCCATCTTGTGTTGTCCAAAGATAAGTTTTCAAAAACTGCAACAAATGAGTCAGGAAGATTTCTTAAGAATCTTAGAGTCATAGAGTTTTACAGCACAGAAATAGGCCCTTCAGCCCATCTTGACTGTGCTGACCATCAAAGTTTTCTATTCCAATCGCATTTTCGTAGCCTTGAATGCTATGGTGTTTCAAGTGCTCATCTAAAATGCTTCTTAAATGTTGAGGGTTCAGATCTCTATCCCTCCTTCAGGCAGGGAGTTCTGGATTCCCACCACCCTCTTGGTGAAAAAGTTTTTTCCTCAAATCCCCTCTAAATCTCCTGCTCCTTACCATAAATCTGACTCCTGGTTTCTGACCTCGCTGCGAAGCAGAAGTGTTTCTTCCTCTCTCCCCTACGTATATCCCTCATAATTTTGTATACCTTAATGAGGTTTCTCCCTCAGCCCTAAGGAAAACAGACCCAGCCTAGCCAGCCTCTCATCATAGCTGAAACTCTCTAGCCCAGGCACCACCCTGATGAGTCTCTTTTACATCCTCTGTATGCAATCTCATCCTTCCTACAATGTGGTGACCTGTACTGCACACCGTACTCTGCCTGTGGCCTAACCAGCGTTTTATACAGCTCCATCATAACCTCCCTGCTCTTATATTCTATACCTCAGCTAACAGAGGCAAGTATGCCATATGCCTTCTTGACCACCTTATCTACCTGTCCTACTGCCTTGCCTGCTCAGGTATATTGGATCAGCGTACATTCAATGTTGGCAGGTGAATTAGGTCAGAAATCTTGCAGGCCAAGTTTGACTTCTCTTTAACTGAGCAGAAGGAAAATTGAATGGATTTGTTCTGGGACAGGACTGACCTGCCCACGCTTCCAATATTCACTGTTGTCAATCCAAGGAACACCAAGTAAAATCTTTCCCCTGCCCTTTGGATGACTGTTTCGTGGTTCAAAACATTCACTGTCTAAAAGCAATAGGAATCGCACATTTATTCATCATTCGTGCCTCTTTGTTAATGATTATTAGTAGTGAGAATTTGCTGCCACCTCCTTTTCCTGCATTAGGGAATCTGGAATATGCTAGTCATTGTTTGAGGGCTCCAGTATGGCAATGTGATTAATTATACAATTGATAATAACATGCTCTCCCACATTAGGTACAGGTCAACTTATTCGATCAACTCCTGAGATTAGTTTATGATAATCACAGTGGAAATCATGGGAAACATTCGTTAGATCTTTTAATGTGGCATCAGAAATTTCATCACGTGATGTGCCTTTAAGAAATGTATTTTAAGTATGTTACTCTGCAGGATATTTTGAGCAATCCCTGGCATCTTGTGGGAGCTGTATTGTCTGCAGCCAGTGTCCTCTATTGTTACTGAAGCAGTATAATTGACATCATGTTTGTTTTAATCTGAACTAATGTAGTGTTCTGTTGTTTTAATGTTCCCTTGGGATTGCACACTGGGGCTTGGTTGGGATGATTGACAGGCCAGGTCATGTGACTGGAAACAGCTCAGCTTTGTTGCTGCTTCAGAGGGGAAGAGGTGGCGGCCTAGTGGAATTATCGCTAAGCTATTAATCCAGAAACTCAGCTAATATCCTGGAGACTCAGGTTCGAATCCTGCCATGGCAGATGGTGGAATTTGAATACAATTTTTAAAAATCTGGAATTAAGAATCTACTGATGACCATGAAACCATTGTTGATTATCAGAAAAACCCATCTCATTCACTAATATCCTTTAGGGAAGGAAATCTGCTGTACTTACCTGGTCTGGCCTACACGTGATTCCAGACCCACAATAATATAATTGACTGTCAACTGCCCTCTTCTAAAGGGCAATTAGGGATGGGCAATAGATGCTGGCTAGCCAGAGACACCCATGTACCATGAATGAATGAATAAAAAAAAGATGCTGTTTGGATTTGAGACAGAGAGCAGTGTCTCTGTTTCCCCCTCTCTGGAGTTGGAGATTCTGCTGTCTGAGTGTTGCTGGAAGCCACAGAGACAGAGAGAGAGAGAGAGAGAGACTGGAAGTTGCTAGAGACTAGATTTACCTCTCTGCTTTGCTGTCTTGAGGATGTATCCTCCTCTAAAAACTGCTGTTTGTATTTCTGTCCTTAGGTGTTAAAAGCTGGAAATCAAGAATCATGTGAGCATTCTTGTTTTAGTGCAACTAATTCTGAAGAGGGATGTAAGCCTATCTGGTTGCTTTAAAATTGGAACAACAGAGATAGCTAGTTGTTAAGATTTAAACTGTGCCGTGTTTAAGTTTGCAATTGGTAAAAGTTATACTAATTATTTTTGTTATGTTCTAACTGTGTTCTTAAATAAACTTTGTATTGATAAAAGCTCCCTAGTGGGTCACTTGATCATACCGGGAGTGAAACACCTTATGCTCACTGATGCTAAGGTCAAATGTAAAATTGACGGTCTGACTAACTTCACAAAACATCTTGGAGTTTCTGGCCTGGGTCTTAACAATCAAAATAATTATATGAAGCCCTAAAGGTGGGAACTTCCAACTCTTGAGAGAACATTGCCCTCTTGGTTAGGTGTTTAATGAGGAAGTTTGGGTCAGGTGGGACTGGAATGGTCATTATTACGTGTGTTGCGGGGAAGCTTGGACAGTGGCAGAAGCCAGCTTGGGACACCATTCATCCACATGAAGGAAGGGAGGGTAGTTAGATCCAAGGTAAGGTTAGTAAGTCAGTCCAGTCAGCTGTGACAGAAAAGCAAGAGACAATATTGTGGGATTCTCAGCTGAGGTAGAGGCCCCCTTGTTATAATCGCTTTAAACAGCAGGCAACCCGATTTCACGTCGCACAAGAGAACAATGTTCGTCGTTATCATCCGGGTGTCCAGCATCGCCTGCGTCAAAGATAAAAACATCAGGTGGATGGAGTTGTACAGGGAAATGTCCATCCGACTCTCCTTCTGTTAATTTCAGTGCTGGAAAAATCAGGCAGGTCATGTAAGGAATGATATGTTCCCTTCAGGCGATGCTGAACACACAGGTTGGTAAAGATGAAAATTAATGCTGCGGTTTTGTTCTTTTGAAGCGAAGGAACTTAACAAGTGTGAAATTCCTCATTTGCAGGACACATTGAGAAAACATCAGCCTCAACGCCTCACCAAACAAATCTCCAATTTCAAAGCATTGGCATGAATATTGTCTGGCTGTCAGTGGCAAAGAAAAATGGGTGTTTTCCTCCTTTTTGTTCCAAGAGGAATTTCATCCCATCACATCCCAAAACCAGGAAAATAAAATTTGAAACATGTTATTCAAGTGCGTATCTTTGGTAACTACTGCATTGCGTTACAAATATTCTGCAGAAGGACTATCAATTAGCCCTCTTAGAAATATTAATTAAGTATTTTAGTAACTGGGGAAAGTTGTAGAGGTTAGTACACTTATCATTCAATGAGACAATAAAACTCCCAATTTCATCATTATTTTGTGAAATCTGTACTTTTTCAAAGCTACGCTGGAAAAGTAGCATTCACATCATAATTTATTTAAACACGGCCGCATTTACTGGAGTACCACACACTCCGTCAATACCTACCTTTTAAACTTGTATATTACAAAAACAGCTAAGCCAACAAAGGCCAAGGATAACAGCATCAACAACGCAGAGCCACTGTGTCCAGGGCTAGAATCCACCAATGGGGCTGCAAGAAAAGAGATACATGTCTTACAGGAGAGAATCAAAGAGGAACATTTTGGATTAACTCTTGAGACACTCATCGCCGCACTGGTGATAACTCCGTGGATTTTCTTTTCAATTGGTCGCGGTAACAATCATTTTGGGTTCTGGGTACAAATGGCTCAAACCCGGTTAGAAATTGGAAACCTGACAAGCACGGAAACAAGGACAACCTCAATAAGAGGGCCAGTGGCTTGCCGTAGGCATGGTAGCACAATGGTTAGCACTGCTGTCTCACAGTGGCAGGGACCCAGGTTCGATTCCCGGTTTGGTTCACTGTCTGTGTGGAGTTTGCACATTCTTGCTGTGTCTGCGTGGGTTTCCTCCGTGTGCTCTAGTTTCCTCCCACACGTGCTGCTTAGGTGTATTGACCCGAACAGATGGTGGAGTATGGGAATTAGGGGAATTTCATAGTAACTTCATTGCACTGTTAAGCCTTACTTGTGACTAATAAATAAACTTTAAAACTTTAGGGGACCTAACCGAGACCATCACAGAAAATGGATGCAGTGGATATGGAAAAAAACAGGTCAAAACATGGATATGCTGCAAATAACCAACTATGACACCAATTTATAATTTGGTGATCGTTTCTTGCTTTGTGAGATGCCCTAACGTTGAGCCCCAGGCACGGCCACACCAGATCTCGGCTGAAATTCGCTGGCCGTTCATGCCCTGCCACTGCTGCAGCGAGGATGGAGAATTTGGCACTTAGCCAAGTCTCTGTTCACATCAGCAGGACCGGAGAATCCCACCGGCGTGAACAGCTGGAGAATTCCTGTCTCCAAAAAGAACTTCAGTCTAACCACACAGCTTTGAGCCATGATGAACCACACTTTTCAATAAACCTGGAAATCCATTTCCTTTCTGGGATTTTTCCTGGGAAAAGAGCTCACAATTAGGGACGTGATCTACAATTAGGGACGTGTTTTAGGCAAGCAACCTGGAAGAACTAATTTAGGGTGGTGTTCTATCCAATCAAATAATATCAGAAAGTCACCAGTTCCCCTTATTGCTTCATATGTCAGTCATCATAAACATCTGTTTTACCCACAAAGTAACAATAAACTATCTATATTTTCACTGAATTTCAATGAAAATCTGTATTTTCATTGAAATACTATCTGTATTTTCAAAGAATTGGAGATGAAGGGTGTTACCCGAAGCTAAGTAAGATGCTTCATTTTTATACATTGATGTATTCTACATGTTTCAGTTAAGGGACCTTTTCCCACACTGACAGCAGGTGAATGGCTTCTCCCCAGTGTGAACCCGCTGGGGTACACTGAGGTCACCTGAATGCCTGAAACTCTTTCCACAGGAGTGCAGCTGAATGGTTTCTCCCTAGCATGAACCCGCTGGAGTAATACTAGATTAGATAAATTAATGGATCGTTTCTCACCCACAGAGCCAGTGAACGGCCTCTCCCCAGTGTGAACTCGCTGGTGTAATGCTGAGTGAATCCCTTTCCACACACAGTGCAGGTGAATGGTCTCTCCCCAGTGTGAGTGCGGAATTCTTTAGTTCAATGTTAACTTTAGACGGTTTGAATTTCATCATTTTCAGACCAGATCCGCAGTATTGGAACATTATCCACCCCAGGCATTTCGGATATGAGCGTCATTAGATGCTACACGATAATATGACTAATGATCATTGATAGGAACATCGCTGCAGAGACACTTGAGTTGCAACTTGCTAACTTTGCTCTGTTGTTGAGAAGCCTTGCCTATAGAACATGTACTGGAATTCAGGCAGTTTTCCACTGTGTCCAACTTATTGGCTAAGGCTCCGTGCCAAAGGAGCAAAAAATGAGCCCTTTTTTGATTTTGGACACTTTAAGATCGACAACTCTGATCTGATAGACTGGTTCTGCCATACTAAAGGGAATGAATACATATACCACCGGGTCACCCCTTAGTAAACTGGCGGGGACCAGACATGGGCTTGAATGGGGGGGTTGCTCATCCGCCTATGGATATCTTCTTCAAGAAGATGTGGGAGGTTGAGGGGAAGCGAATCCACAATGAGATTTAGAATGTATAAATTGGGTTAGATTCATATAAATGACAAATTAATTCAAAACGTTCTATTTCCAATTTTGAATTCAATCTAGTGACTGTTTCTTCTATTTCAGAATAGGGCTCACAGTGGTGTGTTGGGCATAAGGCCCCTAAGGTGACACAGTGGTTAGCATTGCTGCCTCACAGCGCCAAGGACCTGAGTTCAATTCCTGGCCTGTGTCATTGTCTGTGCAGAGTGTGCATGTTCTCCCTGCGTCTGCATTGATTTTCTCAGGGTGCTCCGGTTTCCTCCCACAGATTAAAAGCCATGCTGGTTAGATGCATTGGCTGTGCTAAATTTTCCCTCAGTGTATCCGAACAGGCGCCAGAGTGTGGTAACTAGGGGATTTTCTCAGTGACTTCATTGCAGTGTTAATGTAAGCCTACTTGTGACACAAATAAATAAACTTAAACTTGCCCTTAACGATAAATATCTTCTCTCCTTCCTCTTCAATCCTCTCCAACTTACCATTGGCCCTCTTCCTTTTTATTGTTCTAACTGTGGTCTGCTTTGCATTTCTTCTTGTTCCACTCGACAACTGTGCTGGAGCTTACAGTCATTTGTTTTACACACACTGGACTCCTAACTGACACATTGCATCGCTGTCTGAGTTCAGGTGGTGAAGTTTCCACTTCTGGCCGACACAGGAATCGTAACGAGAAAGGGGGAGGACCATGAAAAGGTCTGTTGACCTCAGGCAGGATTTTCAGAGTCAACGCAGCTGGAAAATCCCGCTCCTTAAGTCTATTTACGTCTACCTCATGAAATGACCCGCCTACACCTGTTTGGGTTCACATCTCACAGGTTAAGGCTTGAAGATTTTTTGGAAGGTTAACTGTTCTACACACCCATAAGTATTTGTTGGTGCTTCAAAGCAGTCTTATTACATACAACAGTCATCTTGGCACAACAAGTAAAAGCAATTTTTGTAATGACTTTAATCAGGCAACTGAGGTGGGCCTGTTAGAATATGAACTCTCTGATTATCACACCTTGTTGCCGCCAGGCAGCGGAGATTCCCCAGTGGAGGTCCCTCTATAGAGGGATCTCCCCACAATATCTCGGGGACCTGGGGTGGAGGGTGCTGCATGCGGTAGTACCGTACTCCCGAGCATGCCCTTTTTGCAACCTTGTGGAGTCTGTGGACCATGTCTATGTTGCGTGTTATAGACTGCACAGCCTTTCCAGTTTTCTGAAAAAACCTTATTGATGTTTTGTTCGCACTTCAGCCCCACGCTCCTGATCTACAGGCACCCAGTGTGGAGGGGGCACGGGGAAGGAGGAGGGCCTCCTCATGAACATACCTGGGCCTAGCAAAGCTTGTCACCTACAGGTCCAGGCAGTGGGTGATCAAGGGGGTTGTCCAACCTGGCTGTCTGCCCCTCTACTGTGTTTATATTCGCAGCTGGTTGTGCCTGGAGAGGGAGCATGCAGTATCCGAGGGCACCATTGATGTCTTCCGTGCCCACTGGGCACCACAGGGACTGGAGTGTATTATTGACCCCCTTAATCACATTTTCATTTGTTATTTTAAGTTTCCTTACCACTTTGTCGGGTAGTCCCCCTCCTTTTAGGAAGCTGCCCCTTTTGAGTTGTCCCTCAGTTGATTTCATTTATTTGGTTGGACGCAAAAAGATGTCCCTGATAAAGGGACAAACTGATGAGCCAATCAGGGAGCCTCTTGCTTTGTGTTTCACTAGGTGTGTCAGTTCCTCTGGGACTCCGAGTGTGGACTGCTAACTGAAAGCACGCTGTAAGCTGTTGTCAGACGTGTAAATAAAGTGATTTTGGTGAAGGGACTTCTGCCTCCGAGGACTTATTACAATTTTATTAAATTGATAGATGTTTGCGTTTTTACTGGGAGGTTTGGGTGTGATTCTTGTTATAACTGATTTTGATACTCGAGGTTCTCTAAATAAATATCTTTCAGCGGCTTGGCATGTCAGAGGGAAAGAACGTGGCTGGGAAGATATGTTTGCTGTAGGAAAAGGAGTTTCTTTAAAGACATTCATTTGGACGTCTAGATTCTGAGCTGCCTCACACTTCTCGCTGATGAACGCGGTGCAGTGGGGAAAAGAGGTTAGGGAATGGCTCAAAATAAATCTAAAATGTCACATATTCATCAGACAAACGAGGCTACATGTTTCTCGGATTGAATGAATTTTCCTGTCATTCGAAAGACATTAGGCTCTTCAAAAGAATCTCTGACAGAAAGTTGCTTCCAGCTTTTCCTGCTTTGTGCTTCCCCAGAGCACTAATAATTCAGCCTTGTGTCTGCCGCCTCATATCATTAAATGACAACATGCTTTGCCTTCTGACTTTTAGAATAGTAGGTAAACAGCCCAAATTACTTTATCAACAAATACCCAAATCCGAAGGAAGTTGAAAACATATCTAAAATATAATTCCAGTTAAAATAGCTTTCAGACACACTGGCCTGAATTTCACTACCCTGTCCGCCATGGGAATTGGAGCAAGCAGGGGGAGGACAATGGAAAGGTCCATTATCCTCAGATGAGACTTTACAGTTTCGGGACAAGCGAGGCCATAAAATCTTGCCCACCGAGGTGATTTTGGCAACATGTTTACCTTTCAAAACAAAAACACTGACATTGTGGGTCATAAGATTGGTTTACACTAAATTGTAATCTTATATTTGTTGCCGTTTGCTTCCTCTCTCTGCCTGCAACTGCTCATCGCTCCCACTGCCCATTTCTCTTGCTGTGTGTACGTATGTACGAGAAAATGCTGGAAAATCTCAGCAGGTCTGACAGCGTCTGTGGAGAGAGAATAGAGCCAACGTTTCGCAATGGGTCGTACTGGGGCTGCTCTTGGTTGTTTGAGATTGGCCTAGTGCTTCATGTCGTTAGTGTGTGCCTAAACTGGACCAGATACTGGGCAAGACGACAGATCAGTGACTATCACTGATTGCTGTGCAGACACATGGATTTGGGCCGGTGTCTGTGGGAGTTTGCGCATTCTCCCCGTGCTTGCGTGGGTTTTCTCCGGGTGCTCCGGTTTCCTCCCACACCCCAAAGATGTGCTGTTAGGCTGATTGGCAGGAATAAATTGTCCCTAAATCAGTTTCCCTCAATCTGGATGGCCATAAAACATTAGATAAGGGTCGTGGGTGGAGAGGGGGACTGGTGGTGTGAAATGGTGGCGCGGGCTCGTTGGGCCGAAGGGCCTGTTTCCCGGGCTGGTTTTGTTCTTTGTGTCTGGGTGACCCTTCGTCAGAGTATGGTTGGACATTTTAATTTTTTTCCACTCCTGCAGCCCATTTCTCTTGCCGTATGTATGGGAAGCACAGTGGTTAGTACTGCTGCCTCACAGCACTAGGGACCCGGGTTCGATTCCCAGCTAGGGTCACTGTCTGGGTGGAGTCTGCACATTCTCCCCGTGTCTGCATGGGTTTCCTCTGGGTGCTCCAGTTTCCTCCCACAGTCCGAAAGACGTGCTGGTTAGGTGCATTGGCCATGCTAAATTCTCCCTCAGTGTACCCGAGCAGGTGCTGGAGTGTGGCGACTAGGGGATTGTCACAGTAACTTCATTACAGTGTTAATGTAAGCCAACTTGTGACTAATAAATTAGCTTTACTTCAAAGTATGAGGACAACAGGAGTAGAGAAAGATGAACCCGTCTCTCTGACAAAGGGTTATCCAGGCTCGAAACGTCGGCTCTATTCTCTCTCCCCAGATCTGTCAGACCTGCTGAGATTTTCCAGCATCTTCTGTTTTTGTTTGATCCAAACATTTTGATTTTTGAAATATTCTAGTGAGACAGAACTAAAAGGCCGGAATTCTCTGACCTCACGTGTGGCAGGGATTCTCCGATCCCGCTGGTGGGAATGGAGATTTGACTGAGCGCCAAATTCAGTCAAATTTGGCAGCAGTGGTGGAGAATCAGAGAATCTTGGCCAAGGAGTCAGTTTTCGGGGGGTTTAGGAGAGCTCTTTCTGCAAATGTATGAACATTTGGGACGGTGGCTGTAGGGTGGTGTTGCAGGTGGGGATGGGGTGGGCTTGGAGCAGGCTGCGATTTCAGATTCCCATTCACACGATTGGACTCATGGATGACCCGAATGCAAACTCAAACACCAAATCAACTTGAAGACTTGCCCCTGAAAACAAGACGACTCACACCTTCTCTTGGCAAATTAGCAAGATACACATAATCTCAGTCCCATAAAACACCGATGAAAACATCTGACCTAAAACAGCATTATGAATGCACATCATTAATCACCACCAAACATCAGGATGAATGAGTTGATTTGCAGGATCACAGCACAGATGAAGTAGGCTTTTTGATCTATTTTAAATTAGTCATCTAGAAAGTGCAGTGGCACAGTGGTTAACACTGCTGCTTCACAGCACCAGGGACCTGGACTCGTTTCCCGTCTTGGGTCACTGTCTGTGTGGAGTTTGCACATTCTCCCCTTTGGGGAGGCACGGTGGCACAGTGATTCGGGCTGCTGCCTCACAGTGCCACAGGCCCGGGTTTGATCCCTGGCTTGGGTCACTGTCTGTGTGGAGTCAGCACATTCTTCCTCCGGATGCTCCGGTTTCCTCCCACAGTCCAAAAGACGCGCAGGTTAGGTGCATTGGCCATGCTAGGTTCTCCCTCAGTGTACCCGAACAGGCACCGGAGTGTGGCGGCGAGGGGATTTTCACGTTAACTTCATTGCACTGTTAATGTAAGCCTACTTGTGACGCTAATAAATAAACTTTCAACTTTAAACTTGCGTGGGTTTCCTCCGGGTGCTCCGGTTTCCTCCCACAGTCGGAAAGTTGTGCAGGTTGGGTGAATTGGCCATGCTAAATTGTCCCTTAGTATCAGGGAGCCAAGCAGGGTAAAATACTTGGGGTTAAGAGAATAGGGCCTGGGTGGGTTTGTGGTTGGTGCAGACTCAATGGGCCGAATGGCCTCCTTCTGCAACGTAGGGATTTTATGATTCTATGAAACCCCAGCAGTCCTGAGTGAAGAAGTTATTTTTCATTATGATTGACTGTGGCAAATCTAGCGGATGGGAAGAATGATGGTGAAGATCATTTCTCAGTATTTATTCATTGCTGTATTGCTTTAATTCCACATTGTGGACATTTCAGAGCAGCTAAAACTACAGTGTCAAATATTCCAGAAATATTTCACTGTCCCTAATTATATTTAAATCATAAACGTATGTATGACAAGCATTTTAGGCGCTAATTTGTCTTCTTGCAGAAATTCTCCCTATCACTCTCTCAGCTGCCTCAAAAAAAGTACCGAAAGGGATCTGAAAATGAGCATTATTTACAGAACAAATGTTCTTCTGCTGATTAATTAAAAGCTGGGTTTCTGCAGCTCCTATGCTTGTGCTGGGTTCTGTTTTAAATCAAAGGGCAATGCAGTAACTGATCCAGGAGTCTTTAGGTCTCCTTTAAATAGGAAGGGCAGGGAATGGGACAGTTTTTGAAATTATGGGGCTCCCCTTGTAGGGCTGAGATGAGGAGAAGGTTTTTGCTCTCTGAGAGAAATAGAACAGAGAACATAGAACCCTACAGTGCAGAAAGAGGCCCTTTGGCCCATCGAGTCTGCACCGACCACAATCCCACCTAGGCCCTACCCCCACATTCCTACATATTGTACCCTCTAACCTATGCATCCCTGGGCTCAAAGGCGCAATTTCTTAGCATGGCTAATCAACCTAACCCGCACATCTTTGGACTGTGGGAGGAAACCAGAGTACCCGGAGGAAACCCATGCAGACACGAGGAGGATGTGCAAACTCCACACAAACAGTGACCTGAGCCAGGAATTGAACCCAGGACCCTGGAGCTATGAAGCAGCAGTGCTAACCACTGTGCTACCGTGTCGCCCAAATGTGCGACTTTGGAACTCTCTGCCTCGGAAGATGGTGGAAGTGGGGTCACTGAATGTTGTTAAGCTGGGGAGTAGATAGATACTTGTTGGACAAAGGGAATCAAAAAGCTGGGGAATGTGGAACTCAACACAAACAGATCAGCCATGATCTTACAGAATGGCAGAGCAAGCTCGAGGGGCCAAATGGCCCACTCCTGTTCCCATTTTGTATGTTCATACATTCCCATGCATTAGTCAGAAATGAGTTAGACAGATTTTTAACTTTAACTGGTGATGGGTTAAAGGGTTATGGGGAGAAGGGAGGAAAATTGGGATTTTTGATTTGATTTATTATTGTCACATGTAATAGTATACAATGAAAAGTATTGTCCTTGAATGAGGAGCATATTAGCGATGATCAAATGGCAGAACAGACTTGATGGGCCTAATTCTGCTTCAACATCTTATTAAATTATGAATTCATGAACTAAATTCAGCGATCAGCAACCCTGGCTGATATGGGCAGGCTAAAAGTTGACATGACTGTGACTGATCCAATTTTCATTCCCCTGATTCTCAAAGTGGGTTCCTTCAGCGTGATTTATTTTTAAACAATTTGTTTTAAAGTTGCTTCTTCCTTCCAGGAGCCATAAAGAAGAGGCAAGAATTTGATGCTGGTCAGCATTTTGCAACAAAAATAATGAAGAAGTTATCAGCGGTCACTGTTGTTGAACCCCAGTGAACCATGCCCAGTGATAGCCTGCGCACAGTTGGATGCAGATATCAGGAGTTGTGGTCTGAGTTGATCTGATCTCCTAGAAGCTGTGTAATCACTCACTGACAGACTGAGAACTGAAAGCACAAGTGTGAAGCTGGGATACTGACATGATAAGACATCCAATCAACGTGTGATTAAAATTAGGGTTTGTCCATTCAGGATTTTTGGATTTTAGCGGTGCATTAAGTCTTAATTACTTTGATTTTGTTATTGTCACATGTATATGTTTACAGTGAAAAATATTTGTTTCTTGTGTGCTGTACAGAGCACACCATACAGCAGAAAGGAAAGGAGAGAGTGCAGAACGTAGTATTACAATCATAGCTAGGATGTAGAGAAAGATCAACTTAATATGAGGCAGGTCCATTGAAAAGTTTGATGGCAGCAAGGAAGAAGCTGTTCCTGAGTCAGTTGGTATGTGAACTCAGACTTTTGTATCTTTTTTTCCAATGGAAGAAGGTGAAAGAGACAATGTCTGGGGTGCGTCGGGTCCTTGATTATGCTGGCTGCTTTTTCGAGGCAGTGGGAAGTGTAGTTGGAGTCAATAGATGGGAAATAGATGAGGGTGTAGAAGGATGGATTAGTAAATTTGCTGACGACACCAAAGTTGGAGGAGTTGTAGACAGTGAGGATGGATGTTACAGTTTGCAGAGGGACATAGATAAGCTGCAAAGCTGGGCCGAGAGGTGGCAGATGGAGTTTAATACAGAGAAGTGTGAGGTGATTCACTTTGGTAAGAATAACAGGAGTACAGAATATAGGGCTAATGGAAGGACTCTTAGTAGTGTTGACGAGCAGAGAGATCTCAGGGTGCATGTGCATAGCTCCCTGAAAGTTGGCACCCAGGTTGATAAGGTTGTTAAGAAGGCGTACGGTGTGTTAGCTTTTATTGGTAGAGGGATTGAATTTCGGAGCCGTGAGGTTATGTTACAACTGTACAAAACTCTGGTGTGGCCGCACTTGGAGTATTACGTACAGTTCTGGTCGCCGCATTATAAGAAAGATGTGGAGGCATTGGAAAGGGTGCAGAGGAGGTTTACCAGGATGTTGCCTGGTATGGTGGGAAAGGCTGAGGGACTTGAGGTTATTTTCATTAGAGAGAAGAAGGTTACGAGGTGACCTAATTGAGGTATGCAAGATGATCAAAGGATTGGATAGGGTGGACAGTGAGAGCCTTTTACCTCGGATGGTGATGGCTTACATGAGGGGACATAGCTTTAAATTAAGGGGTGGTAATTATAGGATGGATGTCAGAGGTAGGTTCTTTACTCAGAGGGTAGTAAGGTCGTGGAATGCCCTGCCTGCAGCAGTTGTGGACTCGCCAACTTTAAGGGTGTTCAAATGGTCAGTGGATAGGCATATGGATAACATTGGAATAGTTTAGGTTAGAGGGTCATTAGATTGGTTCCACTGGTCGGCGCAACATCGAGGGCCGAAGGGCCTGTACTGCGCTGTAATGTTCTATGTTCTAGTTTCTCAGCTACTCCTGATTTTAAGTTGTGTTTATTTCAATACTACAATTTGAGCTGTAAGGGTGCAAAAATCACCTTGCCTAAAGGTGGCATGGTGGCACAGTAGTTAGCACTGCTGTCTCACAGTGCCAGTGACCTGGGTTCGATTCTTGGCTTGAGTCACTGTCTGTGCGGAGAGTGCACGTTCTCCCCGTGTCTGCGTGGGTTTCCTCTGGATGCTCTGGTTTTCTCCCAGTCTGAAAGATGTGCTGATTAGGTGCATTGGCCATGCTAAGTTCTCCCTCAGTGTACCTAAACAGGCGCTGGAGTGTGGCAATTAGGGAATTTTCAGAGTAACTTCATTGCAGTGTTAATGTCAGCCTACTTATGACAATAAATAAAAAAATAAAGTCCACAGAGCCAAAAGGATCTTTTGTTCTCCCTCACATTCTCTCACACACACACTCTCTCCCTCACACACATTCTCTCTCCCTCACACACACACTCTCTCTCACACACACACACTCTCTCTCTCACACTCTCTCTCACACACACTCTCTCTCACACATAGACTCTCTCCCTCACACAGTCTGTCTCTCTCACACACACTGTCTCTCACACACACACTCTCTCTCACACTCTTTCTCACACAGACAGATCTTTTGCTTTTGAGAAATTTCTCATTATTATTGCACAGTCTCCTCATGTCTGCGTGGGTTTCCTTCAGGTGCTCTGGTTTCCTCCCAAAGTCCAGAGATGTGCGGGTTAGGTTGATTGGCCATGCTAAGAAATTGCCACTTAGTGTCCAGGGATGCATAGGTTAGAGAGATTAGTGGGCATAACATATGTAGGGATATGGGGGTGGGGCCTGGGTTGGATTGTGTTCGTTGCAGACTCGATGGGCCGAAGGGCCTCTTTCTGTACTGTAGGGTTCTATGATTCTATGATTGATTCTATTAGTGATCAACTACTTAAGTGAAAGCAGGATTGTTGTGTTAGGGTCAAAATTAGAAAAAAAACATATATCAACCTAAGGCCATAGCACAGATAAATCTCAGGAATGTCCTGAATCATGGAATCCTTGCTGAAATACTGCCTTCAGTAACTTGACCCAAGTTACAGGTCTCAATATGCTCAATTAAATTTTACAAGATGCTGTAAAAGCCTCAATTTCAGAGGCTGACTTTAAAAGCCTGCGAAGAGCATAGCATTACTGTAACTGCACAATAAAATGTGATGTTTGGTGGTATGCTGTGTAAATGATACACTTACCTAATGTAAGATGAGCAGTCGAAGCAATGATCTGGATTCCAGGCTTTAGCTCAAATTGGACCCGATTCTGATTAAGTGCATGGATCACCATGTCTAAAATCTGAGGGAGAAGCATTAATATGAGATCTTTCCACATTCATGTCATCAGCAAATGCTCAGTTACCAAAAGTACTGTGAAAATAAAAGTCAAAAGCCCCTCCCCATCTAAGCTGAGTTGTAAGGTCATTCCTCTTCATATCTTATCCTGCCCCAACATGTGCGTGAGTGCTGTGGTGTTGCCAGGGGCTGTGTGCTGGAAGGGTAGTACTTTTCTCACAAATTCTGCAGTTTCTTGACAGAGAGCCCCTGGCAAGGAGGCCACAGGAAGTCAATTCAGAAGATTGATGTAAAACCCCAATCAGGAATGAGCGCAATGGGCTTTAGCTGTGTAGCTTTGCTAGGTTACATAAACAAAACAGAGTTCCATTAGTGTGGAAGCTAACTTGTGAGTGCAAGAAAGGCCCCTTCCTCCCCTCCCTCCACTCCCCCGGCCCTCCGCCCTCCTCTCCCCCTGCCCTCCTCCCTCCTCTCTCCCTGCCCTCCTCCCTCCTCTCCCCCTGCCCTCCTCCCTCCTCCCCCCGTGCCCTCCTCCCTCCTCTCCCCTGCCCTCCTCCCTCCTCTCCCCCTGCCCTCCTCCCTCCTCTCCCCCTGCCCTCCTCCCTCCTCTCCCCCTGCCCTCCTCCCTCCTCCTTCCTCCTCCTCCTCCCCCCACCAACACCCCCTCCCCCGCCCTCCCCCCATCAGAGAATGAAGAATTTGCAGGCTGCATACTGTGTTTGACCTTGCCCTGTACAAACTTTGACCTGTCAGTGAATCTGCTCTGGCAATCTGACCTTCTTTGTCTATGTTTTGACCTTGTTCCTGCCTTGCCCTCCTGAAGGACTGTTATATACTGTGTTGAGTTTTCTCCAGGAAACCGATTAGCCATTCAGGTTTAAATTATGTCAAGTTAGGCTCAAAGAAGAGGTGGGTGTTTATTTCCTTCCCTTCCTGTTTTGCTGGGCATCTGAAGACTGTTAAAATAAAATGTTCATTTTTTTGTATTTGGACACAGTGTGAGGTATTGAACTGAGTGAAGTCCACCCAGTGTGTCCTAATCACCAGCCCCTTGCTACATCATGGTACATTGTACAATTATAATCAATAACATTTTAAAGAGTGTGGTTTGTATGTTACATCTTTGTTTTATTTTCTCTGCTGTTTGCTATTGGGAGCCCTGCAATATGGGTCACCACTCTATCAAGTCTTCATAACTATCGACACAAGTGTAACAAAGACTCTGGTTCAGATTTTTGTCGCAGTGTAAAGGCTCTCTATTCTGGTGAAAATGGTGGAAGTGGCTGATCTCCCCCCTCCTTGCCCAGCACCTCTGAACACAGCACTCCCTGTTTTTGCAGTTTACACTGACCATAATCCATTAAGGTTTCTGAAGAAGCTGAAAGATAAATATGCAAGTCTGTTTCGATGGGGGTTATTGTTACAGCCATTTAATTTGATTATAAATGTGGCAAGAAGGGAGAGTGCAATTGCAGATGCATTATCAGGACTTCGATGTATAAGGGAGGGAGCGCTCAGTTGGAAAAGAAAAACTGGACTATAATACTGTTTAAATTTCATTCCTAGATGGAATAAAATATATATCTTCTACAGTAATAATAGTGAGTAAATAAAAACTAGAGGCTTTAGAAAAATGAAGCTACCTTGTCATATTCATAGAATCCCTACAATGTAGAAGGAGGCCATTGAGCCAGTTGGGCCTGCACTGATAACAATCCCATGCAGTCACTATCCCCATAGCCCCACGTACTTATCTTTCTAAACATTGACACTCAGGGGAAATTGAGCACAGCCAATCAACCTAAGCTGCACATCTTTGGATTGTGAGAGGAAACCAGAGCAGTCAGAGGAAACCCATGCAGACACGGGGAGAATGTGCAAAGTTGACACAGACAGTGACCTGAGGCCGAAATTGAACCTGGATCCCTGGCGCTGTGAGGCAGCAGTGCTAACCACTGTGCCACCATGTCGCTACCATTGGTTCATTTTTAAGAGAGGAGATGTGATGGGAGTAAACAATTACTGGAGATATATATATATCTGTAAACGAATTATGGTGAGCGGGCCAAGAAAAGATCAGTCATGGTCTTATTAAATGGTGAAGTAGGCTTAAGGGGCCAGATGGCCTACTCCTGCTCCTAGTTCTTATGTTGGTTCTTTTTGATGTTTCTGTAGAATATTTAAAATTTTAACTTTATTCTACAGGCAATCGGTATGTCTGGTAAACATTTAGCTCAAGGGTTGTAAAAGCAAACTAATTACTCAATACAGCTAGGAATTTATTACTTTAGAGCTATTGGAACTGGGACAGTCATAAGCTAGAAAGTAAAGTTGCTTCTTTTTATCCTTAAGTATTATTCAAATGTTAGTGGATAAGCTGCTCTATTTGTTAGAGTTGTATTTAAACTGTGCTACATAAATAAAGTTTGTTTCACTGTAAAAGATCCCTACTTTGTCAGTGGAATCATTTATACTAAAAATGAAAATTTGTTGGGGTCCAGTCTGGCTTGCTGATGTAACCTCGGGGTCTGGTTTGGGATCCTAGCAAAGAGAAGCATCCCACTGCTTCTTCCCCATGGACCTACAAATATTTTCTTTTTGGTAATAAAAATTCCAGACTTTGATATATTGGGTATGTTCATCTCTGTGTACAGTGTAAATTCTTTGATCAATGAATTGTTTGACTTATTCTTTGCAGACCTTTGCAAGTAGAAGAACCTTTCACATGCTATTCTACACACAAAGCCAACTATATCAGATTAATCACTGAATCCCATTGTTACTGACTCTTGATCTATGTGGACTATCCCACCATTGTACACCAATCTGATTTGGGTCAATTTAAGAAGGAACATGATGCAAGACAAGCAGCTAGGTGGTTAGCATTGTCCTCAAGTATTTTGTACAGTTCAGTGTCTCATTATTTAAGAGGGTTTTCCATAAGTGATAGATTTGGTCAAACGAAACCAAACCCTTAATCTGCTGACTGTTATATACTTCTGATTCGCAGCAGTTTGAAACAAGTTCAATTCCCGGCCTGGATGACTGTCTTTGTGGAGTTTGCATGTTCTCCCCATGTCTGTGTGGGTTTCCTCAGGGTGCTCCAGTTTCCTCTCAAAGTCTAAAAGATGTGCTAGTTAGGTGCACTGACTTGAACGGGCGCAGGAGTGTGGCGAAAAGGGGAATTTCACAGTAACTTCATTGCTGCATTAATGTAAGCCTTACATGTGACTAATAAATACATCTTCTAACTTTAAGTTACATCATTGTGTGCATAATTTTGGATTAGATTACTAGGTAAGGCCATTGAAGTGGGCAATGTAAATGAACCTAAGGGGATTGATTGAGTTTATAAAGAGTTGTGGTGAGAATATGAACATAGAACACTACAGCACAAACAGGCCCTTCGGCCCACAAGTTGCGCCGATCACATCATCACCTACCAACCTACAGACCTATCTATAACCCTCAATCTCATTAAACCCCATATACTCATCCAGAAGTCTTTTAAAAGACCCCAGCGAGTTCGCCTCCACCACCACTGACGGCAGCCGATTCCATTCACTCACCACCCTCTGAGTGAAAAACTTACCCCTAACATCACTTCTGAACCTCCCTCCCCGCACCTTAAATCTGTGTCCTCTCGTAGCGACCATTTCAAACCGGGGAAATAGCCTCTGAGAGTCCACCCTATCTATTCCTCTCAACATTTTGTAAACTTCTATCAGGTCGCCTCTCAACCTTCGTCTCTCCAGGGAAAAGAGTCCCAGCTCCCTCAACCTAACTTCATAAGGCATGCCTCCCAGTCCAGGCAACATCCTTGTAAATCTCCTCTGCACCCTTTCAATAGCTTCTACATCTTTCCTATAGTGAGGCGACCAGAACTGCGCACAATACTCCAAATGAGGCCTGACAAGGGTCTTATAAAGTTGCAGCATTACCTCCCGACTCCTAAACTCAAACCCTCGATTAATGAAGGCCAGTACACCATACGCCTTCTTGACCACCTCCTCCACCTGCGAGGCCGATTTAAGAGTCCTGTGGACCCGGACCCCAAGATCCTTCTGCTCCTCAACACTACTCAGGCTTCTGCCC
The DNA here is from genome assembly GCF_965287045.1 of Carcharhinus amblyrhynchos. Taxonomy (NCBI): domain Eukaryota; kingdom Metazoa; phylum Chordata; class Chondrichthyes; order Carcharhiniformes; family Carcharhinidae; genus Carcharhinus; species Carcharhinus amblyrhynchos. The sequence goes on from NC_137340.1 coordinate 44,020,302, forward strand.
TTGATAGTGTACTCGTTCATCCCGTTGGTTCTGCCAAAATGGACGACTGCACATTTATCCGCGTTGAAGTCCATCTGCCACTTCTCCGCCCAGTCCTGCATCCTATCTATGTCCTGCTGCAACTTTTGCCATCCTTCCAGATCATCCACAACACCACCGACCTTCGTGTCATCAGCGAACTTACTTACCCATCCCTCCACTTCCTCATCCAGGTCATTTATGAAAATGACAAACAACAAGGGTCCCAGAACAGATCCTTGAGGCACTCCGCTGGTGACTGACCTCCATTCAGAAAAAGCCCCATCCACAACCACTCTCTGCCTTCTGCAGGCAAGCCAGTTCTGGATCCACAAGGCCAAAGGCCCTTGGATCCCATGCCCTCTCACCTTCTCAAGAAGTCTTGCATGGGGGACCTTATCAAACGCCTTGCTGAAGTCCATGTACACTACGTCCACGGCACTTCCTTCGTCAATGTGTTCAGTCACATTATCGAAGAACTCAACTAGGCATGTAAGGCACGACCTGCCCTTGACAAATCCATGCTGACTATTCCTGATCATGTCAAACCTCTCCAAATGTTCGTAAATCTTGTCCCTCAGAAGCCTCTCCATCAGCTTACCAACCACTGAGGTCAGACTCACCGGTTGGTAATTTCCCGGGCTATCTCTGTTCCCTTTCTTAAAAATAGGAACTACATCTGCAATCCTCCAATCCTCCGGAACCTCTCCCGTCTCCATTGACGACGCAAAGATCATCGCCAGGGGCTCTGCAATCTCTTCCCTCGCCTCCCACAGTATCCTGGGGTACATCCCATCTGGTCCCGGCGACTTATCTACCTTGATAGAATTCAAAAGTTCCAACACATCCTCCTCCTTAATATTCACGTACTCAATCCTTTCCATCTGCTGCAAATCCATAACAAAATCTCCCAGATCGGCTTCCACCGTGAATACTGAGGCGAAGTACTCGTTAAGCACCTCCGCCATTTCTTCTGGTTCCACACAAACCTTTCCCCCCTCACCTTTTATAGGTCCTATCCCTTCTCTTCTTATCCTTTTACCTTTCACATATTTATAGAAGGCCTTGGGATTCTCCTTAATCTTACCCGCCAAGGTCTTCTCATGACCCCTTCTGGCTCTCCTAATTTCCCTTTTAAGTTCCCTCCTACAGTCCTTATACTCCTCAAGATCTTTAACATCTCCTAATTCCCTGAACCTCTTGTACACCTTCCTTTTCTTCCTGACTAGGTTCAACACATCCTTTGTGCACCACGGTTCCCTCGACCCACCAAAACCCCCTCGTCTCATCGGAACGTTGTCATTCAGAGCTCCAGACACACATTCCTTGAATATCTGCCACCTTCCTTCGGTACTTTTCCCTAAGAACGCCTCCTTCCAGTTTATTTGTCCAAGTAACTTCCTGACTTCTTTGTATCTCCCCTTACCCCAGACAAACACCTTCCTAGCCTGCCTGATCCTATCTCGTTCCAACGCAATTGTGAAGGAGATAGAATTATGGTCACCATATCCAAGATGCTCTCCTACCGAAAGATCCATCACCTGCCCTGGTTCATTCGCCAGTACCAGGTCAAGTACAGCCTCTCCCCTCGTAGGCTTGTCCACATACTGCGTCAGGAAACCCTCCTGAACACATCTAACAAACTCCTCCCCATCTATACCCCTTACCCTAGGGATATTCCAGTCGATGTTTGGGAAATTGAAGTCTCCCATCACGACAACTCTGTTATTAAAACAACTCTCCAGAATCTGTTTCCCTATTTGCACTTCAACTTCCCTGTCACTATTGGGCGGCCTATAGATTACACCCAGCAAAGTTTTTGACCCTTTGCTGTTCCTAACTTCCACCCACAGAGATTCTGTAGACAATCCCTCCACGACATCCTCTTTCTCTGTAGCCATGACACTATCCCTGATCAACAGTGCCACGCCACCACCCCTTCTGCCACCCTCCCTGTCCTTCCTGAAGCACCTGAAGCCTGGCACCTGAAGTACCCAGTCCTGTCCCTGAGACATCCAAGTCTCCGTAATGGCCACCACATCACAATCCCAAACAGCTATCCACGCCCTAAGCTCATCTACCTTATTCACTATACTCCTTGCATTAAAATATATACACTTCAGCCCCTCAGTCTGGGCATTTCCCATCTCCACCACCTGTCTAACCTCCCTCCCATACTGCCTGCGGTCCTCCCCTACCTGGGAGCGAACCTCCTCCGTCCCAGTTTCCCCATCACAGTTCCCTCCCCCCATCCTTTCTAGTTTAAAGTCCCCCTGGTAGCCTTAGCCAGTCTTCCCGCCAAGATACTAGTCCCCCTGGTATTTAAGTGCCACCCGTCCCTACTATAGAGGTCCCACCTACCCCTAAAGAGGTCCCAGTGATCTAGGAACCGAAATCCCTGCCCTCTACACCAGTCCCTCAGCCACGCATTCACCCTCCACCTCATTTCATTTCTTCCCTCATTCTCCCTTGGCACAGGCAGCAATCCTGAGATTACTACCTTTGCTTTTCTCTTCCTCAGCTGCCTACCCAGTTCCCTATAGTCCTTTTTCACGAGTGCCTCCCTCTTCTTACCTACATCAGTAGTACCTATATGTACTACTACCTCCGGTTCCTCACCCTCCCCTTTCAGGATGTCTGGGACCCGCCCAGAGACATCCCGGATCCCAGCCCCAGGGAGACAAACCACCATCCGCGACTCCCTTCTACGTCCACAAAAACGCCTGTCCGCGCCCCTCACTGTGGAGTCCCCTATTAACACTACCTTTCTGCTTCCCTTTTTGATTTTTTGGCTCACTGGCTCAGCTCCAGAGAGCTGGCCATCGCTTCCTCCCTCAGATGAGCTGTCCCCCCCAGTAGTACTCAGGCCGGAGTACTTATTTTGAAGGGGGACATCCACCGGAGTGCTCCCCATCATTATATGGTCATCATTAGGATCATAGATTTCCTACAATGCAGAAGGAGGCCATTCAGCCCATCAAGTCTGCACCGACTCTCCAACGGAGCATCTTACCCAGACCCTATCGCTGTAACCCCACGTATTTACTTCACTAATCCCTCTAATTTGTGCATCTAAAGAGAAATTTAGCATGGCCAAGCCACTTAACCTGCACATCTTTGGATTGTGGGAGGAAGCTGGAATGCCCAGTGGAAACCCACACAGACACGGGGAGTATGTACAAACTCCTGTGCCATCATGCTGCCCTTTGATATGGATAGATGGGAAATAATCTGTCAAAAAGGGATGGACTTTCCTGTGACTCTTTCCCAGGTCTCAAACATGCTTATGTTTTTAATTTAGTGCACCGAAAGATATATTCATCAATACTTTAGCAAATCAACATCAACTCTGTTCATTTCTGATCCATCCATTTTTCAGCGAAGACCTCCATTGAGAGATCATAAGCCGAACAAACAGAATTATTAATATGTTATAAAAATTATGTGTTATAAAAATTTGAATAGGATTCATAGGACAATAGTATATAAAAGATGTGTTACTATTAGAATGTAATATTACTTAATATTATTAACTAGTAGCTCTTAATTTAAAAATGTAATTGTAACACATATTCTCAAATGCCTTATGTTAATTTTTTTAGTTTAAAATTTTATTTATTATTGTTACAAGAAGGCTTACATTAACACTGCAATGAAATTACTGTGAAAATCCCCTGGGCGCCACACTCTGATGCTTGTTCGGGTACACTGAGGGAGAATTTAGCATGGCCAATGCACCTAACCAGCATGTCTTTCAGACTGTGGGAAGAAACTGGAGCACCTGGAGGAAACCCATGCAGACACAGGGAGAATGTGCAGACCCTGCACTGTCACCCAAGCCAGGAATCGAACCTGGGGGGATCCCTGATGCTGTGAGACAGCAGCGCTAACTACTGTGCCACCAATGTAAACCAACATTTTAAAAAAACATGAAGATATCTAGTTATGTGTGGAAAGTGCCATTCATCTAATTGTCATTTGTAAATTAGATCAAAAAATATATGAATGCTATTTCCTAATTAGTTTATTAAATTAATCAGGTAGGAACTGCAAGTTCTGATTTATATGTTACAATGTTTTCATGTAAATGTGTAAATTATGTCAAATTCTTATTTTGAACTGTTTTGATTGCATTATATTTTTATCTCTGAGTTCGGGGGCTTATTAGAGGAGAGTATTTTTTTTCAAATATCCTTTGATTTATTTGCATATTAGATCAAATTAATATTTAGCAATAATACATTTTCTCTAAAAGACCAATGATTTATTCTCAATAAATCATAATGGGTGGAATTTTATAGACTTAAGTTGTCGGGGGAAAAAATTCTAATTAATCTAATTTACATATTGCAATGTAGATATGGATATTAATTGAATCATAAATTTGCAATTCCAGAGCAGATAAAAATAGCATTGAAGACTTTTTATAGAATTACCATTATCAAAAGAATTTTATACTCATAATAATGAATAATGTCAATGCTGGAAAACAGAACAATTAAAAACATAGGGAAGACTGAATGTGAAAGAAGGGCCTATCTAACTTGCCTTCTTTTCATCCTGGTAGTTGCCTGGCAATGGTAGAGTTAGTCATAGTGATTAATCACTCTTAATTCCCTGGCAATAAACCCCAGATGGGAGACAAGAAATGAAAGAATGGTAAAGAGCTTTGGGAACCATGGACTGAATCCCTCAGTGTAAAAGGTTAGGGAGGAATGCAGGGGTCAGATCACAACATTAGTGAGGAATACTCCAATGGGCATGGGGACCCAAACCTATGTGTCCACCCCCCAGTCTTCCAAGTTTCACCCTGCACCTGGGCACTTGACTTTGGCCTCCCCCACCACAGGCAATATCTCAGTAGGGATGGATCAGTGATGGGCACTGTGCCACTTCTAGGTTACCTATTTAATGGCCAGTCCTCCATTTGCCATCCTGCCTCTGTGGTGATGTGGAAGAGAGGAGGGGAGGGAGGAAATGGCCATAAAATTTTGGCCCTATGTCAAAAATCCTCTCCCCCTCAGAGTGACATTAAAAGTTCAGATGCAATGTTGAACATATTCAAAGCATTAGTAACTGGAGTACTGTGCTCTGGGGAGGATGTTGAAGTATGAGAGATTGTACAGATTTTTCATTTTATTTTCATTTTAATTGGGAGCTCACCTGCTCAGCCAATAAAATACATTTGAAACATAGCCACTGTTTTAATGAAGCAGACAATTTCTCCACAGCAAGCTCCCACAAAGAGCAATGTGATAATGACCTGATAATTTGTTTTAAAGATATTGGTTGGGAGACGGAGTGGGGGGGGAAGGGCCGGGTAAGATACTCTGTCAGAGGATCAGTGCCTGCTCAATGGGTTGAATGGCCTCCTGCACTGTTGGGATTCAATAAGTATCGATCAGCATACTGGGATCATGGATAAAATGTCATGAATTCTCAAAGGGCAGATGGGGCTTTGGTAACATGTCTCATCTGAAAGGAGTACTGGGATTTTGAGCACTTTACAATTGGAAATTTGATGTAAGAAGGAATAGGTCAGGATTGAGTAATGTTATTCTGATTTGATTTGATTTATTATCACATGTATTAACATACATTGAAAAATACATTGAAAAGTATTGTTTCTTGTGCGCTATACAGACAAAACATACCGCTCATAGAGAAGGAAACGAGAGAGTGCAGATTGTAGTGTTACAGTCATAGCTAGAGTGTAGACAAAGATCAACTTAATAAGAACATAAGAACATAAGAAATAGGAGCAGGAGTAGGCCATCTAGCCCTTCGAGCCTGCCCCGCCATTCAATAAGATCATGGCTGATCTGTCGCTGCTCAGTTCCACTTTCCCGCCCTCTCCCCATAACCCTTAATCCCCTCTCTTATCAAAAACCCATCAACCCACGTCTTAAAAATATTTAGCGAGGCAGCCTCCACCACTTCAATGGGCAGAGAATTCCAGAGATTCACCACCCTTTGCGTGAAGAAGTTCCTCCTCAACTCCGTTCTAAACCGCCCCCCTTTTATCTTGAGGCTGTGCCCCCTAGTCCTACTGTCTTTTTTGAGCGGGAAGAGTCTCTCCACCTCTATCTTATCCATCCCATTCATCATCTTATACGTCTCAATGAGATCTCCCCTCATTCTTCTAAACTCTAACGAGTACAAGCCCAGTTTATTCGGCCTCTCCTCATAGCTCAACCCCCTCAACTCCAGTATCAGCCTAGTAAACCTCCTCTGCACTCCCTCCAAGGCCAAAATATCTTTGCGCAGGTGCGGCGCCCAAAACTGCACACAGTACTCCAGCTGCGGCCTCACCAATGCCCTATACAGCTGCAGCAAGACCTCCCTACTTTTATACTCAATCCCCCTCGCTATGAAGGCCAGCATCCCATTCGCCTTCCTGACCACCTGCTGCACCTGCAAGCTGGGTTTTTGCGACTCATGCACAAGGACCCCGAGGTCCCTCTGCACCGTCGCCTGCTGCAGTTTTTCGCCCCGTAAGTAATAGTCCTTCCTACCATTCTTCCTACCAAAGTGGACCACCTCACACTTGCCAACATTAAATTCCATTTGCCATTTCCTGGCCCATTCGCCCAGCCTATCTAGATCAAGGTAAATCCATTCAAAAGTCTGACAGCAGCAGGGAAGAAGCTGTTCTTGATACGCTACCTCAGACTTTTGTATCTTTTTATCGCTGGAAGATGGTGGAAGAGAGAACGTCTGGGGTGTGAGGGGTCCTTAATTATGCTGGCTGCTTTGCCGAGGCAGCAGGAAGTGTGGACAGAATCAGTGGATGGGAGGCTGGTTTGCGTGATGGATTGGGCTACATTCACCACCTTTGCCATTCCTTCTGGTCTTGGGCAGAGCAGGAGCCATACCATATTGATCACTTAGAGATTACAACATGAAAAACTGCTTTGGCTCAAGTAATCCATGTTGGGACTCATCCACTGGACAACATAGCAAGATACAACCAGGTGTAGGTTGCCAGCATCTTGACCACATCCCACTATACAATGAGATGATGGGCTGATAGGTGTCCTAATTCCATAAGCTTGGCTTTGTCCAATATTGCCCTGGTTGACAAAAATCTGTCCATTTATAATTTAAAATTGCCAACTGATTAAGCATTGCTTGTCATTAGTAGGGCCTGGCTCACCTACTCCCAAAGCTGATGTGGAGTGTTTTACAGCAGAGGGGGGGGAGGCTTAATGAGGTCCATATAGAACTTTTGCCCACCACTGCGATCAGGAAATGGCACCCTGCCCTCTTCCCCATCCCAACTTCCCTTCCCACCCTTTGAGAAACTTTTTATAAAAATTGGTTATCCACTCCCGCCCGACTGCCGTGAGTAGTGGCATGGGTAGCACATTATCCGTTTGATAGGAAACCAAATTAATCCTTAGTTATCTATTTAAATATAGTGGGCGGGCTGTCAATTTAGGCATCTTTTCACCCCCCCCTATTATCAGGGATGTGTGCGAAAGTAGTGGGGTGAGGAGTTGCCCTATTTTATGTGTCCACCTGTCTGCCGAAAGCACACCCAGCGAGAAATGTAAAATACAGCCCCAGTTGTCCTCTAACCAGGATTTTGTATAACTATAGCATGACTTTGTTCCCCTTGATTCTAGTCCTATAGAGAAAAGCCAGCATTTTATCTGGCTTTTTGACCTTTTTTGTATATGTTCATGACATTTTAATGATCTATGTACCTGGATCCTAAGTCCCTTTTGCTCACTTTTACAATTTAAAACGTACCCTGTGCTATCCTTTTTACAGATGACCTCATAGATTTGCCTCTGCTTTGACAATTTACAATTTGTCAACACCTTTTTATAATTTTGCATTCCAAAGACACAATACCACCCATATCCGTGCCACCAAGCACTCTTAATCCCATGCATCCAACCTGACCTCATGATCCTTTACTCTCTCAACCACCTTACTAACCTGTTCTTAAACAGGTCTGTTTCCAGTCATTATCTCAAATAATGCATCAAAATTCTCTGCGAGGGTCTTTCTCCTGCTTGTTCTCCATGCTAAATTGCTTACATTTAACCTTTTGTTAAATGTTCTCTTGTTCTTGACTTCCCAGTCTTGGGGACCGATGTGAGGCTGCATCGTTTAGCAGGATTGCCTCAGTATATTTTGGAGTCCAACTGGCATTTGACTCAAAAGCTCCCATTGATATGTAGATGCCAAATGACTCTCAGGCTTATTTATAGACTGGGAAACCTGTGAGCTGTCTCATTCTTTGCTCCAATTCACTGCTTGATCTGTGAAAAAGCAAAAACACACCTGAGCGAATTGTGACTCACCTGATCTAAATCCAGGCTGTTTAATTTCTCTTCTGCGGAACCTTGGTGTGGGAGGATGTAGAGTTCTGCTGCAGTTGGTAAACCCGGGAGGATGGCTAACAGCATCTGTTGCTCGGGTATGGCTGTAACCTATAGAACACATGGCTACATTTCATTATCTACAGAGAGACCTCCCGCAAACACAAGCCATCTTAAGTTTATAAGTTCGTAAGATATAGGAGCAGGATTAGGCCATTCGGCCCATCGAGTCTTCTCCGCTATTCGATCATGGCTGATATGCTCCTCATCTTCATTTTCCTGTCTTCTCTCCATAACCCTTCAACCCATTAACAATTAAAAATCTGTCTAACTCCTCCATAAATTTATTCACTGTCCCAGAATCCATCGCATTTTGGAGTAGCGAATTCCACAAATTCACAATTCTTTTGGAGAAGTAGTTTCTCCTCAACTCTGTTTTAAACTTGCTACCCCTAACCCTAGGATTTTAACCTCTCGTCCTAGAATGCCCCACCAGATGAAGCATCCGCTCCATGTCTACTTTATCCATACCTTTTGTATAATCTCAATTTGATCTCTCCTCATTCTTCCAAATTCCAGAGAGTATAGTCTCTGGCAGTCATTTAAATGAAACATATGTCAAAAAAGCAGGCAATCACATTGATAAAACATGCAGTCACAACGGCTGGGATTTTGTAGGGTTGACAGGAGTCTCACCCACCTCCCGGACAACCAGCGGGGAATAACTGTCAGTTCTGTGGCAGTTCCTCAATGGGATCGAGTGCCTTTCTGGCACTTAGCTGGCCATCACCATACCAGCCCCTGTGCAACTGATATCCCCATTGACCACTGAGTAACAAACCTACCAGGAATCTCCTTTCATCTCCTTCTTTGGCACCATGTCAATCCATCTGACGTTTCTGCTGCAATTAAGGAGTAATCTTGTAGGAGTTAAACCTGCAGCTTGCTACATTGGCTGGCGGGGAGCGCGGGGGGGGGGGGGTGGTGGGGTGGGGTGGGGAGGGGAAGGGGCATGAATGGGGTTTCACATGCAGTGAGGTTAGGGCGGGAGATGTTCAAAGGAAAATTGTCTCCTTGACCCTGTAGGGCTCCTTTCTTCTCCAACTTACTTGTCCGAGAGTTCTTTTGACAAGCTTACTGAGATCGTGCCTCCACTCTGGAATATCCGGGTTGTAATCTTCCAGGTTTGGTGTAAAGGACAGTAGCAATGAGCGGTAAGAATCTGCAGGGTGAAGACAAGAGGACTTTGTGAAAAGAGTTATGTTTTTCAGGGTTTTGCTCAGGATGCGTTTTGGACAGAACAAGAAAGCAATTTTCATTTTCAGGAGTCGCTTCAGAGTCACTCCCTTTGCTCAATAAAAGAAAGCGTTGTTCCAATTTTTTCCCAGTTTTTTAAAAAGAAATCTCACAGTCTGAAGGCTTTCACTGTCAATCCATCTTTCAACAACAACACACGTGCATTTCTACAGCACCTTTGAAAGTAGTAAAGCATGTCAAGTTGCCTCACGAGAGCAATATCAGATAAAAATTAACACAAACCGAAGGAGTCATTAGCACAGGTGGGGGTGGGGGGGGGGCATTGTCAGAGAGGGGGGTTTTAAACAGGGTCTTAAAGAAGGAGAGAGATGACCAGGGTCAGGGAGGAAATTCCAGAGTTTAGGGCGTGGTTTGTCTCATGGCCCAGTTTGTTGATGGTGCGAATGGCAATGGCGATTGCCTACACTTGTGGTCAATTCTGGAACTATCCTTTAGAATGTAGAACAGTACAGCACAGAGACAGGCCCTTCGGCCCACAATGTTGTGCCGAACATGACACCAAAGTGAACTAATCCCTTCTGCTTGCCTTTTCTCCTTTAGCTGCAGGATTTCATTTCCAAAGTAAGAAAAGTCTGATATGCTGGATCAGATTTCTTTTATGCTTCTGAGGTTTGTGGGAACTGGTGGCAAGGCCAACATTTATTGGTCACCCCGAGTTGCCCTTCAAAGGCTGGCAGTGAGCAGTATGTTTCCTCTCAGTTGTGCAGTCACACAGCCACTGTGACAGGTCAGAAGTTTCTGTGCGGGCAACAGACAAGTCATAGAGGCCCTACAGTGCAGAAGGAGGCCATTCGGCCCATTGAGTCCGCACTGACCACAATCCCACCCAGGTCCTAGTCCCGTAATTCCACACATTTACCCCGCTAATCTCCTGACACTAGGGGCAATTTAGCAAGGCCAATCAACATAACGCACACATCTTTGGAGTGTGGGGAGAAGCAGGAGCACCCAGAGGAAACCCAAGCAGACACGGGGAGGACATGCAAACTCCACACAGACAGTGACCTGAGGCTGGAATTGAACCTGGGTCCCTGGCACTGTGAGGCAGCAGTGCTAACCGCTGTGCTACCTTGCCACCTTAGTCCCATGGGCGGGGGGGGGGAGGTGGTGGGGAGCGCGGGGTGGCGTACACTCCAAAAAAAACTAGAGGGTATGGGATGCAAACGTGGCAGTTTGGTCCTACTCCTGTCAGCCATTTCAGCAGGAAGTTAAAAGTCAACCATATTGCTGTGTATCTGAAATCACTTACAGGACAGACCAAGTGACAACAAGAGGATTTCCATCTCTAAGGAGCATGAGTGAACTAGATTGGTTTTCACAGTAATCTGGTACGTTTTTGGTCACGACTACTACACCTTTTACATGGGTTTTTAATTTCAGATTTATTTCATTATCCAAATGTTAAATTCCCTAGCTTCTCTGGTGGGATTTGAATACATGGCCAGAAATTTTCAGCTCCCCCCCCCTCCCACCCTTACCCCACCCAACTCACCCTCCCCGGTGGATTTTCCCACAGCAGGGATGTCTCGCTATCGCCCTCCAGTGGGATCTTCTGGTCTGAGTCTACAACAACTTGTGTAATTGCCCTTCCCATCGCTGAGGAACCCACAATGGAGGTTGGCTTCAGTGGGTATGGAAGATACCACCAGTGGGAAGGGCTGGAAAATCCCACCCCATGTCTTCATGGATTATGAGTCAAATAACCTAACCATGATTCTACCATACATTGTCCTTTACGGTAAAGAAGTTTTAAAAATTTGTTCGTGATGTGGGCATTGTTGGCTGAGTTGGCATTTATTGCCCATTGCTAATTGCCCTTTGCACTTGCTAGTGTCAACCACATTGCTGTGGGTCTGGAGGCACATATAGGCCAAACCTGGTAAGGATGGCAAATTTCCTTCCCTAAAGCACATTAATGAACAAGGTGGGTTTTTTTATGACAACGATATCATGGTCATCATTAGAATTTTAATTCCAGAGGCTAACGGAATTCAGATTTCACAATCTGCTGTGGTAGGATTTGAATCTAAGTCCCCGGAGGATTATTCTGGCTCTACTGGATTACCATTCCAATGACAATGCCACTACGCCACCAACTCCCCAGATTGCTGGTGTAAGTATGGCGGGGTGGGACTGTCACAGATCCAAGTGACCTGGCAGCCATCCTTAGCAATGTTCGGATGTGTCAACCTCGGGGTGAGTTTCGAATGATGTTGCTGCCTCTGTTTGGGAGCTTATCCCGAGGTGAAGGGAGAATAGCAGATTGCTGGGGGATTCAAACACCTGCACGAGCTTGAGAGGACTGGGCAGCATTCCCAATTGTGTCTTGACTGCTGTTTCCACAAGCAAACTGTAAACTCAACAAGAACGGAAATAACAGTGAATCCTCTCTTTCCATCAAAGTGTCAGCTGTGACTGTTCAAAGTTACTTCTATCATTCCTATTCCCCAGCGACGGCTAGACAGCTGTCTGATACAGAGGTTCAGCATTGCGCAGGGCACAATGACAAATCATGATCCACAATGTCAAACCGCCATTACCGAACTCCATGCAATCTGTTTTTTTTAACGTTTATTTTTTACTTGTGTCACCAGTAGGCTTACATTAACACTGCAATGAAGTGAAAACCCCCTTGTTGCCACACTCCGGCACCTGTTCGGGTATATTGAGAGTAATGACTGGGATTTTTTTCCCTGGAGCGTACGAGACTTGGGGTGATCTTATAGAAGTCTGTAAAATAATGAAGGGCATACATAAGGTAGATAGTCAACACCTTTTCCCAAAGATAGAGGAATCTAAAACCAGAGGGCGTACATTTAAGGTGAGAGGCGAGAGATACAAAAGGATCCACTCAGAGGGTGGAGAGTGTCAGGAACAAGATGCCAGAGGCAGCAGTAGAGGTGGGTACAATTTTGTCCTTGAAAAAACATTTAGACAGTTACATGGCTAAGAAGGGCGTAGAAGGATATGCGTCAAACGTGGATAATTGGGAATACCTTAGTGGTAAAAACTGGGCGCATGGACAAGTTGTGCTGAAGGGTTTGTTTCCATGCTGTAAGCCTCATGACCCTATGATTGAGGGAGAATTTAGCATGGCCAATGCATCTAACCAGCGCACCTTTCGGACTATGGGAGGAAACCAGAGCACCTGGAGGAAACCCACGCAGACACAGGGAGAATGTGGAAGCTCCACATAGTGACCCAAGCCAGGAATCGAACCCAGGTCCCTCATGAGGCAAGGCAGAAGTGCTAACCATTGTGCCACCGTGTTTGTTTGGGCAGATGATTCCAGCATATGACAAATGTTACAGCAGAAAATCCAACGAACGTTAAAATGATTTGGCAAAAAAAATGGGGTCCTTTGCCCTATATTTTTCTCCCTGGAATTCTGGCAGCATTGAGAGATAAATCTTCCTTTGGTAATTCTTGCTCCAGAGGGAAGCGAGAGGGGGATGATGTGAAGTAATTGTTAACTTATATTTTTGTCCAACTACGAAGAGAATTTGTATCATAGTGAAGAGACCACAGGGGATAAAATGAGCATGGAGAAATGTTGAACTATCTAAAGAAGTATTTCTTTGCTCTGTGCCTATTGCATCCATAATGGCATCCATAAAACAGTGTGCTTTTTGCTCTCACCAAATACAGCTATACTCTTTATGTCTTGCAGAATAGAATTCCCAGCAGACACCTGCACCGTGACACTACTTATCCCCTCTGTGGAGAATGTAAAGGAGACGTTCTCTTCCAGGGTAATGATGGGCTGCAATAAACAACAAGAAATGAGAAAGATCAGCATAATGGAACAGGAATTGAAGAGAACACCATGAGCTGATCTATGCCACAAAGCATACAGCAATGTGAATGTTATAATGCACTAAAACCTATAAGGTCATAGTAGGCCATTTACTGTTATTAACACAATATCACAGTGGCTCGCTTCTTCAATGCAACGTTTGCAAACAGTGCAACTGAAGTACATAAAATGGAAAGTCGCAGTTTGACCTATTTTGAACAGTAAAGTCTTCCTTTGGTGGCCGAATCTCATTTATACAGCGAATCTCTCAGCTGTTATCAGCCTGAATAACAGACACACGTATACATCAAGACACAGAATAACTGACAGGGGTAATGGAGACAGTCCTGACATATCTCTTGAATAAAAACATTGAGGCAACTCGCTCCATCGAATGTGAGACTGGGTGCTCCGACACACAGTGGACAGAACACCTTTGCCCCGTGATGTTCAGATGAGGTCTAATGTTGGAGTGAAGCAGAGCAGAGAAGAACAAATCTCTGCCACTTTTGCAGCTCCTCAGCTAATTCCATTTCTTTTATCCTTTTCATATCCTAATTTATCCTAATTCCATTTCTTTTATCCTTTTCTCTCTTGCCTTCTCTAAAATCTCCTCATTTAGATCCTTTTCAAATGGTGCAATTGTCTCCGCTGCAAGAAAGGTTGTTATTTTATCCTTTCACAAGATGTGGACATTGCTCCAGCAATCATTGCCCATCCCTAATTGCCCGTGAAAAATTGGTGGTGAGCCAAGCTCTTGTACTGTCACAATCATTGCCATTTTGGTACAGTTGAGTGAGTTGCTAGACCATTTCAAAGTCAACCACGCTGTTGTGAATCTGCAGTCATGTACCAGACCAGGCCAAGATAAGTATGGCAGGTTCTCTTCTCTGAAAGACATGAGTGAACTATCTGAGCTTTTCCATGGTCAGCAATATTAACACTAGCTTTTCACTCTGGGTTTGTTTAATTCACGGAATTCAAATTCCCCAGATATCATGGCAGCATTTGAACTAATGGACAGTATTTTAAGCCTCATTCATCGTGAAAACATAAAATCCTACCCAAGGTCCAGAGACCTTCCAATGCTCTGCCCCTCGCCTGCTCCGATTCCTGTGGTGGATGGGGCAGTAAAATTCTGGCCAATGTCTCTGGATCGATAATCCAGGCCTTAGGATTATGAGACCAGTAGAATAACCAGTATATGACCATATAACTAAGAGATAGGAGTTAGAACAGACATAGGTCATTCAACATCTCAAGCCTGCATTTCCATTCATTGGTATCATAGCTAATCTTCTACCTAAGCTGCACTTGTCTATTCTATTGTCATAGTCTTCCATTCCTTAATGTCCAAAAATCTACTGATCTTATTCTTGAATGTACTCAATGTTTGAGCAACCATAGTTCCATGAGGTAGAGAATTCCTGAGATAATGATGGTGTTTGACTGCTATCTAATTGTCAGGTAGCCATGTGCTGGGTGTTAAAGCTCCCAGTAATGTTCACTCACCTCGGTCTTGTTTTCGAGCCACCAGAAGTAGGTGAGTGTACCAGCGGGACTGGGCCATACCACTGCAGTCATATTCACCTCCTGATTGGTGATCGCCACGTAAGGTAACGTTAAATGCACATGTTCAATAGGACCTGGGGGGGGGGGAAGGGAAGAAGACAAAATATCTTAAGGGCCTCTCATTGTTTCTGCACCAAATTTTACAACAGCAATGGGAAGGTAATGTAATATAGAAACATAGAAAATAGGAACAAGAGTAGGCCATTCGGAACTTCGAGCCTGCTGCGCCATTCATTTTGATCATGGCTGATCATCAAACTCAATATCCTGATCCCCCGCTTCTCCCCGCTATCCACTGACTCTGTACATTTCCTACTGCCTCGGAAAAGCAGCCAGTATAATTAAGGGGCTTATGCACCCCGAACATAATCTTTTCCACATTCTTCCATCCGGAAAAAGATCCAAAAGTCTGAGGACACTTACCAAGCAACTCAAGAAGAGTTTCTTCCCTGCTGCCAATCAGATTTTTGAATGGAGTTACCGCGCATTAAGTTGATCTTCCTCTAAACCCTAACTATGCCTGAAACACCAGGGGCATAGGGCTGGGTGGGACTGATGTTGGTGCAGACTCGATGGGCCGAATGGCCTCCTCCTGCACTGCAGGGATTCTATGAATATGGAAAACTCACTAAGCCATGATCACCAATAGGTAGACAGTGAGCTCAGTAAGCTGGTAGCTTATTCCACTGGATTTAAATGCTATCGCAATTTTATTTCAGAACGTCTTCAAAAACCCCCATTAAAGTCTACTTAAAATTAGAGATTGTCACAGACAAAATCGCAGAACATTTAATCAAATTCACAGGCTATCTCACCTTATAATACACAACACAGACTGACAAATTACATTCAGTCAGATGCAATTTAAATATCAATGTTATTAATGTTATTCTATTAAACGTTAAGTAGCCCTGTGTCATAGCTTCACCAGGTTGATACCTCATTGTTAGGTATGCCTGGTGCTACGGAATCTAAGCGGTGGGACTCACATGATGAAGGAGCAGCGCTCCAAAAGCTCATGATTCCAAATAAACCTGTTGGACTTTAACCTGATGTTGTGAGACTTCTTACTATGGAATCGAAAGCACAGAAACTTGCCACTTGGCCCAGTTAATCTAAATCAGTCTTCAAGCACAATGCTGACATTCCTGTGTATTTCTAGCATTTGCACTTTCTACGGCATGTTTTTGTCTTGACCTACACATTACATGCAGGAAGAGGATGGCTTGGGTGGATCCCAGATTGTTCCATGCTTGAGCGATGACACGATAGATTCCACCGTTTTTATAGATGTGTTTGATCCCTCCTTCAACTGAGCTGAGATTAGAGTACGTTACTGCAGTCCCATCTCCAAACTCCATCTGTAAACTGGTCCTTGGAACGTCTCCCTGTGTCAATGTAATAGGCAGGTCTGTGAGCTGTTCAATACAAATTGACTCTCCATACATTGTATTCTCAAAGCAATAACTTCTTGTAATTTAATAAGCACAAACTTGCAAATCCCACCACCAGCAATCAGCGTGGGAATTAAAATTATAGATGATTTTCAGCATAGCGACAGGCCAGTCAACCCAACAGTTCAATGCTGGTATTTACAATCTCTATGTAACTTCACCCATCTTCCACTTTTGCAACCTTTTACACAATTCCTTTTAGCTCATGCGCTTATCTAACTTTCCCTTAAGTATGGATTGGTGGCACAATGGTCAGCACTGCTGCCTCACAGCAATGAGGGACCCAGGTTTGATTCCTTGGGTCATTGTCTGGGCGGAGCTTGCACATTCTCCCCGTGTCTGTGTGGGTTTCTCTAGGTGCTCCAGTTTCCTCCCATAGTCCAGAAACGCACAGGTTAGATGGACTGGCCCTGCTAAATTGCCTCTTAGCTAATCAGGGGGACTAGCTAGGTAAATGGATGGGATTATGGGTGTAGGGCCTGGGTGGGATTGTGGTCGATGCAGAATGGCCTCCTTCTGCACTGTAGGATTCTATCCATTCAGCTCCATTTTAACAGGTTATCAGTGCAATTAAAAACTTTTAGGTTGGATCAAGTTAATAACAACTGTAACATGAAAACCTCTGCTTTCTTAGCGTACAAATCCTTTTAGACCTTGAAAGTAAAATTAAACTCTCACCTAAACAAAATGCACTTGAAGAATGATGTTCACATAAAAAGGGCTTTCAAAGAAGTTGGGCAGAGTGATGAGGAAGTTAATGTGTGATGATAGATTGAAATTATGGGATGGTCAAAAGCATAGCTATGGAGGCTGGTTTTGAGGATGGTCATCAAGGCAAAGGTGGCGATAAAGAAAGACTTGTACTTATCTGAACCTTCATCATTTTCCTCCCAAGCTCTTCATATCCAATGCGTTACTTGGAAAATTTATAATTGAAACCAAAACATGGCAAGTTACTTAAAGTTCTATTCAGTGAATACATTGTCAGGTGAAGCTCTGACCAATGTGACTTAGAAGCCAAGATTGGTGTGGCCTGTTGGC
This sequence comes from Carcharhinus amblyrhynchos, assembly GCF_965287045.1. Lineage (NCBI taxonomy): Eukaryota > Metazoa > Chordata > Chondrichthyes > Carcharhiniformes > Carcharhinidae > Carcharhinus > Carcharhinus amblyrhynchos. The sequence goes on from NC_137340.1 coordinate 44,037,833, forward strand.
ACAGTGGTTAGCATTGCTGCCTCATAGTGCGAGGGGCCCGGGTTCAATTCCAGCCTTGGGTGACTCTGTGGAGTTTGCACATTCTCTCCGTGTCTGTGTGGGTTTCCTCCGGGTGCTCTGGTTTCCTCCCACACTCCAAAATTGTGCAGGTTAGGTGGATTGGCCATGCTACGTTGTCCCTTAATGACGCAAGATGTGGAGGTTAGATGGATTAACCATGGCAAGTGTGTGGGGGTTATGGGGGAAGGGCAAGGGAGAAGGATTGGGTAATATACTTTGTTAGAGTGTCAATGCAGACTCGATGGGACAAATGGACTCCTTCTGCACTGGGATCCTATGAAGCCACCAGAATAAATGGCAATCCTAAGTTTGTGGATCTCAGACAGGGTGCCAGTTGGAGAGTGACATGCAACCTGAGTATCCTTGGGAAAGGGAAATGAAAATTATCAAAGGTTACTGCATGTCATAGAATAATAGAGCAACACAGCATGAAAACAGGCCCTTTGGCTCAATTGGTCCTTGCTTACCATGGTTTTCCCGCAGCTAGTCGCAATTGCCTGCGTTTGGCCTATACCCCTTTAATTATTTTCCATCCATGTTCTTATCCAAATGTTTTTTACATGTTGTTATTCTGCCTGCTCATTCTAGGACAGCTCATTCCATATCCGCACCACCCTCTGTGTGACAAAGTTACCCCTCAGGTCCCTTTTAAATGTTTCCTCTCTCACCTCAAACTGATGCCCTCTAGTTTTCAATTCCCCCTTCCTGGGGAAAAAGACTGTGGGCTGGAATTTTACTGTCTCGCCTGCCACGGGAATCAGAGCGGGAAAGGGTGGACCATGAAGAGGTCCATTGACCTCAGGCGGGATTTTAGGGTTTTGGTACAAATGAGGCTGTAAAATCCCTCCCCATGTGCGTTCATCCTATCTCTGCCCCTCGTGATTTTATACACCTCAGTAAGGTCATTCCTCATTCTCCTATGTTCCAAGGAATAAAGTCCTAGCTTGGCCAACTGCTCCCTATAATTCAGGCCCACCAATCCCATATGACCCTATTCCATTGACAGTGTTTGGATGTGGGTTAGGAGTGACTCTCCCTTGGCTGTCAAATCATTCAGCCCCCTGACTGAACAACTACTTTACATCAATGTGAAGGCTTGCACGTGAAGAACAGTTGGACGTCTAGATGGTACCTCTGGGAGCTACTCAGCACAAATCCAGGGAAAGTTTGGAGAAAGAGAAGCCCAACAAAATAAACCCACAGTTTTCATGTTCTCTCCAAACATTTCACTCAAACTGTTCAATTCTTAAATGTAATATAAATAATAGCTTAATGCTATCCATGTACGCATCAAGCACTACCTGTTAATCATGTTGTGTCAAACAGTGACACTTGTATAATTCAGCACCAGAGAACGGGACGGATAATACTCTTATCTGCTGAGAAAGTGATGGCTCTTGCATAGAAATGATGTATTGGAAATCATGATTTATGAATTAAGTGAGTTGCTAATGAGCTGCACTCGTGCCTTGACTCCCAGAGGCAGCCAGCAGTGAAGAAATTAGTGCTTGGCTCGGTGAGTGACAGAGAAGAGTAGTGAGATGGCAGGGAATGCACTGGGGGAAGTGGAAGAAGAGGCTTTAAGAGTCACTGGAATTGAAGAAGTGAAGAAGGGGATGAGAAAAGGGAGGAGGAGAACAGGGACAGAAAGGTGGTGGTTGAAGAGGAATGAGGAGAAAGTGACAGGGAAGAAGTAGCTATGGAGCAGGAGGGAAAGGTGGGGGAGAGGGGAGGAAGCATGAGGAGGAACACACACAGGGTGAGGACTTCAGCCAGGCTAATGAGGTTGGCTCGCTCGACTATGAACTGCCTGATGAGTCCTAATTGGTGGTTAAATCAGGGAGCTTCATGCTTCCTATTTAAAGCAGGTGTGTCAGACTCCCAGCCTGCATTCAGCAGGGAGCAACTGGAGAACTGGCTGTGTAAAGAGGTATGGTGTGAATAAAGTAACTTAAGAAATAAGAACATAAGAAATAGGAGCAGGACTAGGCCATCTAGCCCTTCGAGCCTGCCCCGCCATTCAATAAGATCATGGCTGATCTGTCGTGGCTCAGTTCCACATTCCCGCCCTCTCCCCATAACCCTTAATCCCCTCTCTTATCAAGAACCCATCAACCCGCTTCTTAAAAATATTTAGCGAGGCAGCCTCCACCACTTCAACGGGCAGAGAATTCCAGAGATTCACCACCCTTTGAGTGAAGAAGTTCCTCCTCAACTCCGTTCTAAACCGCCTCCCCCTTATCTTGAGGCTGTGCCCCCTAGTCCTACTGTCTTTTTTGAGCGGGAAGAGTCTCTCCACCTCTATCCTATCCATCCCATTCATCATCTTATACGTCTCAATGAGATCTCCCCTCATTCTTCTAAACTCTAATGAGTACAAGCCTAGTTTATTCAGCCTCTCCTCATAGCTCAATCCCCTCAACTCCGGTATCAGCCTAGTAAACCTCCTCTGCACTCCCTCCAGGGCCAAAATATCCTTGCGCAGGTGCGGCGCCCAAAACTGCACACAGTACTCCAGCTGCGGCCTCACCAATGCCCTATACAGCTGCAGCAAGACCTCCCTACTTTTATATTCAATCCCCCTCGCTATGAAGGCCAGCATCCCATTCGCCTTCCTGACCACCTGCTGCACCTGCAAGCTGGGTTTTTGCGACTCATGCACAAGGACCCCGAGGTTCCTCTGCACTGTCGCCTGCTGCAGTTTTTCGCCACGTAAGTAATAGTCCTTCCTACCATTCTTCCTACCAAAGTGGACCACCTCACACTTGCCAACATTAAATTCCATTTGCCATTTCCTGGCCCATTCGCCCAGCCTATCTAGATCCTTCTGCAGACTCTCCACACCCTCCGCACAATTTGCCTTTCCCCCAATCTTGGTGTCATCAGCAAATTTCGACACCCTGCACTCGGTTCCCTCCTCCAGATCATCTATATAAATGGTAAATAGCTGAGGCCCCAGCACCAACCCCTGGGGCACCCCACTAGTCACCAACCGCCAATCCGAATAGCACCCATTGACGCCCACTCTCTGCCTCCTATTTGACAACCAATCCTCTATCCACGCTAACACCCTACCCCCAACTCCATGTCCCCTGACCTTCTGCAATAACCTCTTGTGAGGTACCTTGTCAAACGCCTTCTGAAAATCCAGAAAGACCACATCCACCGGCTCTCCTCTATCCACTGCCCTAGACACATCCTCATAGAACTCCAGTAAATTTGTCAGACACGACTTCCCTTTAATGAAACCATGTTGCGTCTGCCCTATCAAGCAATTCCCTTCAAGATGCCTCGCAATTTCCTCCTTAATGACGGATTCTAACATTTTACCTACCACAGACGTTAAACTAACCGGCCTATAATTCCCCGCCTTTTGCCTGGCACCCTTCTTAAACAACGGCGTAACATTAGCCGTTTTCCAATCTTCCGGCACTTCCCCGGAATCCAGTGACGTCTGGAAAATAACCACCAAGGCATCCACTATAACCTCCGCCATTTCTTTCAGAACTTGGTGACGGGACTTTTCACCTCTGTGGAGTTATTACACACAGCCAGCTCTGAATGATGTTGCCAGTTTGCCCCTAACTCACAAAGATCCAAAAACCCAAAACTTTATTCACCAGCCACAGGTATGCTTTCGCAGCTCTTTAGTTTGTCCTTGCACTTTGTCATTTTAGTCAGTAATGAAATGATGCGACTGGCCACACATCGCCTCATCGCCATTGGAGTAGTGCAAATCTAAAACTGATTTGAATCAAAGCAATTTAATTGTAATTAGGGGGTCACCCTTCACAGTGTCAGCTATCCTTTAAAATACAATTCCAACAGGTGCAACCAAACAGCCTTCTCCTCAAAAATGTGCAATTTGAAGTTGAGGAATTAGTCAAGTTTTAAAACTTGAATTTTCCATTACCCTTAATTTACTTCAGTTATATTATCAACACATGAAAGAATTATTTCCATGGTTTTCATGATTTCTATTAAAGATACAGCATGCCAGTGCTGATCAGTGGAACATTTGCCTATTTAGATATCCCAGAGACAATCTTATGTACTTCTGAGTCAGATTCTGTATCATGGGCAGTGCGGTGGCACAGTGGTTAGCATTGCTGCCTCACAGTGCCAGGGACCCAGGTTCAATTCTGGTGTTGGGTGGCTGTCTGTGTGGAATTTGCACATTCCCCCCATGTCTGTGAGGGTTTCCTCCCACAGTCCAATGACGTGCTGGTTAGGTTGATTGGCCATGTTAAGTTTCCCCTTAGGGTCCCACGATGTGTAGGTTAGGGGGATTAGCAGGGTAAGTACCTGGGGTTATGGGGATAAGGTCAGTGGAGGATTGTTGTCAGTGCAGGCTTGAACAGCCTCCTTCTGCACTGTAGGGATACTATGCTGCTATACAGTAATGCTTGGATCCTCCTGTGGCTAGATAATATCCATGGCCAATAATCAGTTCAGAAAATCAGAAAGAAATCCCAACAAATCATGTGGAGCAATGGTCACCCATCCAGTCTGAAGGGGAGATCAGAGAGCGGCCATGTGGGACTGCTCCTAACTGGGGCAAGCCAAAGTGACCATCAACAGATCCAGGCAGTGGTCAATTGACTCAACTGCCTGCCCCTATTTTTGTGATCATGTCCACACCCAGATATCCTGAGAGAGGGAGCATGGTGTCCGTCCATACATTTTGGTCATTTTGTGAGCTGTGGACATTGGGGATTGGAGCCCCTTGTCACTCTTGGGTATTTCACTCTAATCTGAATAGCTAAGTTTCTGATAAAGTTTTGAGGAGTTTGTCGTTACAGTAAATTAGTGGTGTCCCTTTCAAATGGGGCCCTTGGTTCCTCTTTAGTGGCAACCTTTTAGTTGGATTGCAAGAAATGCAAAGACGCTCAACTTCTATAAGGTCATCCCCACCCTAGTCAAGACCAATACATACTCTGGGAGGGAAAACTAAGCCGGAGTTTGATGTACTTATGCAGGAATTTATCAAACTACATGCGGATAACATTGAATAAAGAAGGATGGAATGAACAAGTGGTTATGTGACAGAGTAGTTCTGCCAAAGGGCAGTGCAATTGCCAAGTGCTGTGAACATGATAAATCATTCTTAATTACAGCACGTGATGACACCTGACCATTCATCATTGTTCTTTGTGCACTTTGCAAAGAAAAGCAAAATGTTGTCAAGGAAATTATTTTTGCTGACTGACTTGTGGAACTTTTGACACAGTTCACAGTACAGAGGCAGGCCATTCTGCCCATTGTGTCTGTGTTGGCTCTTTGAAAGAGCTATTTGAATAGTCAGACTCGTCCTCACTATCCCTGCAAAGATTTGCTTCCCAAGCATTCCTTTTCCCAGGTGCTTCACATAAACGAGGGCTGTCCCATACGTGGGAGGATGTGACAGGAAATTTTCTTAGGAATTCAAAAATAAAAACTTGATTAAGTTGACCCAACCATTGACGTATCTTCACCTTCACAAAGAAAGAATTTGTAAAACTGGTAATATCTGATTTCTCAGCAGAATGCTTTTGGGGAAAAGATAGAATTATTTGCAAAAAGGGATTTGAAAATTCCAAAAATGCAAAAGGTATTAGGGGTACATTCAGATGACAGGCAAGCGATTGCCTGTTTTAATGAGTTCCACATTCTAACGATTCTCAAATAAAGAGGGACATACTGAATTCTTTACTAAGTTTATTGGAGCAAGCTAATCTGGGTGGTATGGTGGCACGGTGGTTAGCACTGCTGCCTCACAGTACCAGGGATCCGGGTTGAATTCTTTCCTCAGGTCATTGTCTGTGTAGAGTTTGCATGTTCTTCCCATGTCTGCGTGAATTTCCTCCGGGTGTTCCAGTTTCCTCCCACAGTCCCAAGATGTGCGGGTTAGGTGGATTGGCCATGCTAAATTGACCCTTAGTGTCATGGGGACTAGCAGGGTAAATATGTGGGGTTATGGGGATAAGGGCTGGGTTGGGATTGCTGTCGGTGCAGGCTCGATGGGCCAAATGGTCTCCTTCTGCACTGTAGAGATTCTATGGTTCCACCCCGAAGAAAAGAGTAAAAAGTATTTGCATATCTGATGCCTAGGAATAACCTTTCTTGTGGGGTTTCTTTAAGGCCCCAGCTCAGGAAATGCCACGAATATCCAAATCGCAGAGGGATCTTGAATCCCTCACGTGACTAAAGAGAACACAATTTATTGAAGAATAGTCTCGCTGCCACCTAACAGAAGGCTTTTAGACTGATTCACCTAATTAGTGCAGTACACTCAGGTAATTACTTTCAATGAAGCCAGCAAAGTAGAACCAGGGGACATAAATGGGAATTGGTGTAAAGTAGGCTTAAAACAGATACTGGACAAATGTATTTGCTGAAGAAATTTCAATAATCTGTCAGGGGAGCAGTAGAGGCAAAAACATTTAAAATATAGCAGGGGACATCCTTTCTGACCCAGGATTTTTTTTAAAATACCGATAGGTGATTTGAATGCTTTATTGTGCTTTAGCAATCTCCCTCGTGGCACTGTCATTGGTTTCTTATGAATATTTCTACCACCCACTCCTCTTCCAAATTTGGGAATGGATCCAACACATCTCAATGATGTTAATGTCTGTTGCAACCCTTTCAAAAGCCAGCTGCATACAAGAAGATAAATTGTTTGCTTATCTCAGGTGCAGGGCTTGAGTACGACAATTAAATTAAGTTTAGATGGACCAAAATGAGTCCCCGAGGAGTTGATGCAGTTTGCAGATTCACCTGCTGGGCTGAGTTTAATCTTCCTCTCCATTCATTTCATATTTTATATAAGACAGCGATTTAGATTAATTTAGAGCATTCATCACTATAAAACACTTCAAGGCACTTCAAAGCACTGTTTTGATACAGAATTTGACACCGAGCTGACAAGGGGGATGTCAGGTCAAGTTGGTCAGGGGTAAGGTTCTAAGGATGACCTTAGCTGGGAGACGCTGGCCAAGTGGTATTATCAGCAGACTGTTAATCCAAAAACCAAAAGAGAAAATGCTGGAAAATCTCAGCAGGTCTGGCAGCATCTGTTAGGAGAGATAAGAGCTGACGTTTCGAGTCCAGATGACCCTTTGTCAAAGCTCTAGACTTGAAACGTCAACTCTTTTCTCTCCTTACGGATGTTGCCAGACCTGTTGAGGTTTTCCAGCATTTTCTCTTTTGGATTCAGATCCCAGTATCCGCAGTGATTTGCTTTTATCCAAGGTTAATCCGGAAACTCAGCTAATGTGCTGGGTTTGAATCCAGCTAAGCTGATGATTTTTGAAAATTCACATCCTTGTTTGCAAATCTGTCTTGAGCCTCATCCTTACCACTGTACCTCTGTAATCTTATCTAGCCTCAGAGCCTCCAAGATCTCCCCCTTCCTCCAACTCTGGCCGATCGCACATCCCCAATTTGAGTCACATTTGCAAATGGTGGAATTCGAATTCAATATAGAAAATCTGGAATTAAGGGTCTACTGATGATCCTGAAATCATTGTCAAGTTGTTGGAAAAACCCATCTGGTTCACTAATGCCCTTTAGGGAAGGAAATCTACCGTCCTTACCTGGTCTGGCCTACATGTGACTCCACAGCCACAGTGATGAGGGTGACTCTCAACTGCCCTCTGAAAAGGAGGAACTAGGGATGGGCAATAAAAGCCAGCGATGCCCATATCCCACGAATGAATGAATAAAACCTTAAATAAGGATAAAATAGTTGAAAGTTTTGGGGTGGAGGGGTGAGGTATTCCAAAGCTTAGGGCTAGGCAGTAAAAGGTACACACAGCCATTGGTGGACTGATTCAAAACGGGTATGTGTGATCTGCTGGAATTGGAGAAACGTGGAGATCTTGGAGGGTTTTGGGGCTGGAGGAGATTACAGAGATACAGAGGGAGGGATAAGGTTCAGGAAGGATTTGCAAACAATGGTGAAAATTTTAAAAGTCATCTGCATAGCTGGAGGCCAATACAGGTCAGTGAGCACAGGGGCAATGGGCGAATGGGACTTGGTGTTAGTGGGGACATTTGTCGTAGAGTTTTGGATGGCCTCAGGTTATTAGGTGGAGAATATGAGAGGCTGGCCAGAATTGCATTGGCACCAACACATCGAGGCATAGATAAGAAGAAGATGAACTAATGTGGGGGCAGATTATGGTGATTCAGTCATGGTGATGGCATGAACATGTGGTTAGAAGCTAGCTCAGTGTCAAGCATGACACAGAGATTGCAAACTGTCTGGTTCAGGCACAGACGGTTGCCAAGGAGATGAAATCGGTGGTCATGAAATTAAGAGTGGAGATTGTGGAGAGGACCAAAGACAATGGAGGTGATTTGTGCGCTTGTGTTTTCCACGAGCATGCATGGACACATGGATACAAAATCACAGAATCCCTACTGTGCAGAAGGAGGCCGTTCGGCCCAATAGGTCTGCCCTGACTCTCTGACAGAGTATCCCATGCCCATCCTAGCCTCGAAATGTCAGATGTTTATCCTGCTAATCTCTTTAACCTACACATCTTGTGACACTAAGAGACAATTTAGCATGGCCAATCCACCAAGTCTTTCGGACTAGAGGAGGAAACCAGAGCATCCGGAGGAATCCCACGCAGATGCAGGGAGAATATGCAAACTCTACAGACACTCACCCAAGGCAGGAATTGAACTCAGGTCCCTGGTGTTGTGAGGCAGCAGCACTAACCACTGGGTCACCCTTCCTTGTCTGAGGTGAAGGTGGAGGAGACGAAATAGATGGATTTATGAAGACGTTTTTAAAAACTGCAACAATCCCACAGCACACCAATTCAGAGAATGAGGCTTTGTTTCCTATTATTTTTTCAGGCTCCGTTTAAAATATGGATTAACTATCAACAGGGGATCCAGCTGTTTGGAGAGCCTCTTGATTGTGAGTCGATTTGTTTGGACAAGGTAGGCTGCTGCTTTATGGGCATTGCATGTAGCTCGGCGCAATTTCCCACAGGGAGTAATGACATTTCCAGTCTGCTGGATGCAAACAGCAGTGACTGCATTCCAAAAAGCTTACTTTATTTGCTGCAAAATGCTTTGGGATATCCTGAGGTCACCAGAGACGTCGCATGGAGACAAAGTTTTTTTGCAAAAGGTGTCACACAAGTTAACTATTTCTGTAATGATTCCCATCTTTAGTTTGAAGTCAACAGAGCATGTACGTCTGTAGAAAATGCTGCACCCTTAACGTTGCCACCGACCCCGTGTCAATGGTACAGCACCCTACCCCAAACAACATTGAATTATGACAGACTTAAGTTGGAAAGATGAACGTGGATGAGGACCATAAGGTGCATGAAATGCCACCATGGTTGGCAAAGGTAGGACAGAAGGCAAAATTAAACTAGAAACAGTAGCTAGGATGTACCAAGGGCAGCATGGTGGCACAGTGGTTAGCATTGCTGCCTCACAGCGCCAGAGACCTGGCTTCGATTCCTGGCTTGGATCACTGTCTGTGTGGAGTCTGCACATTCTCCCTGCGTCTGTGTGGGTTTCTTCTGGGTGCTTTGGTTTCCTCCCACAGTCTCAACGACCTGCTGGTTAGGTGCATTGGCCATGTGAAATTCTCCCTCAGTGTACCTGAACAGGTGCTGGAGTGTGGTGACTATTTTCACAGTAACTTCATTGCAGTGTTTATATCAGTCCACTTGTGACAATAATAATAAATGAGATTGGCTTTTTTAATGCTTTAGATTGGGACGGGGGCAGTGAGTACTTTATTTTAGATCATTATTTCTTCTTGGATGCTGGGGGCCAGATAACATTTATTACTCATTCACTGGTTGTCCTCTAAGCATTAAGAAAGAGGCACTTGATCGGAAACACTGACATGTATTCACATATGGATGGCAGGTTGCTTCCCCTGAGGGATATTCATGAACACTTTGGATTTTTACAACAATGCTTCAGCTTTCATTATTCCAGTGCCAGAGGGGCATATTTATTGAATTCAATGTTGCAAGTTGCTATTGTTGAATTTGATAAGATTTTTTGTACATTACTAGGACAATACCACAGCCACTATTGACTGCTGCACCCAACTACAGTTCGAGTCGGAGACATTGAGCTCAACTCATTGGAGATATGAAAAAGTGGGGAGGGAGCAATAGATGCAATGAGTTAGAGGATAAGAGGATTGAAAAATTGGAGCTTTGGGATAAAGTCTTACTGAAGTAGAAATTGGGAAGGGGAGGAAGGGGGAAAGGGTGTTGCCAACTCAATAGTAAGTTGTTCCATCAAAGCAAAAAGGAAGAGGTGATCATGAAATCATAGAATACAGTGCAAAAGGAGGCTAGTCAGCCCATCGAATCTGCACCGACAACAATCCCACCCAGGCCCGATCCTGTAACCCCATACATTTACCCACTAATTCCTCTAACCTACACATGCCAGGACACTAAGGGGAAATTTAGCTTGGTTAATTCACCTAACCCGCACATCTTCGGCGTGTAGGAGGAAACTGGAGCACCCAGAGGAAACTCAAACAAACACGGGGAAATTGTGCAAACTCCACGCAGACAGTGACCCAAGCCTGGAATCAAATCTGGGTTCTTGGAGCTGTGAAGCAGCAGTGCTAACCACTGTGCTGCCCCACTGTGCCACGCCGAAAGTAATTACGCACTTTCAGAAGCTTCATTTTAAGGGATTTATTTAGTGATCTTCAAGAGCTGCATGCTTGCATCTAATTCTCAAATATTTCTGCTGAGGAGAACTCCTGCCCCTGGGGTGATACCTCACTTTGAATCCCGATTGGTCACCAAGACAGGTGACCCTTACTCTGCTGTGTTGCCCTTAAAGGGACAATCGTCATAGATGGTCTGCATTTATTATTTATTTTGCACTTTCCACGTGTTCAAGGTGTCCAAAAGTACTTTTACCATCAATTATATTCTTTTGAAGTGCACTCGTTATAATGGAAGGAATGCTGCAGTTGATTTTGTATATAGCGTGCCACCCTGAACAGTAATGTGCTAATGACCACATAATCCTTCTTTTCACTGACGTTGGCTAAGAAATAAATATCAGGCAGGATTCCAGGGTGAACCTCTGAGCCCTGCTCTCAAATAGTGCCACGTCAACCTGAAAGTGTGGACCTGGGCCTCGAGGTAAATATCTTGTCCAAATGACATCAGCTCCCTTAGTACTGCACTAAAGTATTTGCATAGATGTTACACTATAAAGGCTGTGTGTGTGGGACTTGAACCCACAACCTTCAGATTGCAAGGCAAGAATGCAACCCATTGAGCCACAACTGATGCTCGGGCTCCTAACACTGTGAAATGATGTAAAACAAATATCGCTGCCAGTAAAATCACAATAACACTTCAATTCATGTCAGGTGGTCTGGCTGTCGATTCCTATTCTCTATTGCTACATGTGGTGAGGAAAAGTCAATTCACAAAATGGAATGAAATGGCCCCTAAGACCTCCATAATTTTATATCATAATGTTGTTTGTGATGTGCTTTGAGGATATAACGGATCTCCAAGTTCAGACCGTATCATAAAACTGCTCGATGCTCACCTACATATCCCACCATATATTGCATAGCACTTATTCCTCGATGACAAGCCTCTCATGAGAAATTTAAATGCTCGATGCCACAGTGCATATATCATTCCATTTTAATTACACAGTGGCTGTTGGCACTGACCACAACAGCTGCTACTGTCACGGAATGGAAGAATCCTGCGATATTGTTCGACAGGATGAAACAGATGGCTTCCTGGATGGCTCAATGAATGAAAACATTGTGTTGTACCATGCAGAAGCATCCCAGACTGAGCCTGCATTCTGGGAGCTGATCTCATCTTGGGGAGTGAGCGCCCCCAGGCTTGGAAGAGTGAGAATTGAAACTTAAATCTCATGCTTCTGTCACTATTCAGTTACCTCAACAGTAAAATGCCCACGTGAGGGCCAGATGAGGAACACATCAAGCTTGGCAGTGATCCAGTGATCTTACAATCCCTGTTCCCCTCTTAGAATCATAGAATCCTTACAGTGCAGAAAGAGACCATTTGGCCTATCGGGCCTGCACCGATCACATTCCCATCTAGGCCTTATCCCCATAACTCCAAGCATTTACCCTGCTAATCCCCTTGATACCAAGGGACAATTTAGCATGGCCAATAAATCTAACTCTCACATCTTTGAAGCGTGGGAGGAAACCGGAGCACCCGTAGGAAACCTACGCAGACATGGGGAGAACGGGCAAACTCCGCACAGACCTCCAAGACCAGAATTGAACCCGGGTCCCTGGCGCTGTGAGGCAGCAGTGCTAACCATGGTGTCCCATGCCACCTACAGGACAGATGCAATGACCAGGTGGGAAGTTTATTCACAAGTAGGCTTACATTAATACTACTATGAAGTTACCGTGAAAATACCCAAGTCGCCATACACTGCTGCCTGTTTGGGGAAACTGAGGGAGAATTTAGCTTGGCCAATGCACCTAACTAGCACATCTTTTGGACTATGGGAGGAAACTGGAGCACCATGGCAACCCATGGGAAGAACATGCAAACTCCACATTGACAGTGACCTAAACTGGGAATCAAATCTGGTACCCTGGCACTGTGAGGCAGCAGTGCTGACCACTGTGCCACTCTAGGTATGGAGTGACTCCCCTCTGTTCAACCTTCTCGGTTGGCGGGAACAAAGTGGCAGAATTTTCACATTCTGCCTGTGGCGGGTTTGGTGAAGGGCAGAAGTGGAGAATCCAATGGGAGCTGAAAAGGTGGAAAGCCTCCAGCATTAAAACAGCTTGCAATTCTCCCAGTGGCAGGTTAACAGTGGGTCAGTTCTCCTACTGCCTAATGGTGTGAGTGCTATTTGCATCTCTTGAATGTTCATTAAAACAGCTGATCACTGAAACCTCACCAAGCCTTCCAGTCTTGCGTCACATGTGGGTGAAATCACATTGGCCTCAATCCCAAATACTAAAGAGTGACGTGCACAAAGACCTCAGTCTGCTCGAGACTTCAGGGCGAATGCAATAGTCTATCTGTCCTGGCGCTGTGCTGCTCCTGTTGCGCTGACTGTCATTCTGCTGGGGCAGACTGGTTTGTGTCCTCCAGCTCCATGCCCAATTGGTCGTTATTGACAGCATTGTGCTGTGGGACTCATGGACCCTTCACTCCAATGATCCGAGGTGAGGGCCTGAAGTGGTGTTGCGGGGAGCCACTGACAATGACAATGGGGGCAATGTGGAGGGACAGCTGTACTGGGATGGGGTGTTGGGGGGGGTGTCAGAAGGCATGATGGCAGGTGGGGGGGGAGCAGGGGTGGGGGGACATTGAAGAATGGAAAGCAAAGGACTAGAATTTAGCCTCTGGATTCCGAACAGCCTGCATGGACCCACGAGGACAGATGGACTGCAGAGAGTGATATGAGTGAAAAGTCATAGAGTCATAGAGGTATACAGCATGGAAACGGGCCCTTCTGCCCAACTTGTCCATGCTGCCCTTTTCTTTTTAAAACCCCTAAACTAATCCCAATTGCCTGCATTTGGCCCATATCCCTCTATGCCATCTTACCCATGTAACTGTCTAACTGCTTGTTAAAAGACAAAATTGTACTGCCTACACTACTGCCCCCGACAGCTTGTTCCAGGCATTCATCACCCTCTGTGTGAAAAAGTTGCCCCACTGGACACTTTTGTATCTCTCCCCCTCACCTTAAACCTATGTCCTCTAGTTTTAGACTCCCCTACCTTTGGGAAAAGATATTGACTATCTAACTGATCTGAGCCTCTCATTATTTTATAGACCTCCACAGGATTACCCCCCAGGCTCCTCTGCTCCAGAGAAATAAGTCCCAGTCTATCCAACCTCTCCTTATAACTCAAACCATGAAATCCCAGTAGCATCCTAGTAAATCTTTTTTGCACTCTTTCTAGTTTAATAATATCCTTTCTATAATAGGCTGACCAGAATTGCACACAGTATTCCAAGTGTGGCCTTACCAATGTCTTGTACAACTTCAACAAGACATTCCAACTCTGTATTCAAAGTTCTGACCAATGATACCAAGCATGCCGAATGCCTTCTTCACCACCCTGTCTATCTGTGTGCTGGACAGGCTTTTATATATGGAACCTCAACCTTTGAACCCGCTAGCTGGCAGAGGGTAAATGATGCAGCTGGCAGCCGCCAGGAAATTTGGAGGGGAACGCACCAGTACATAATGAATAAGCTTCTGAATACAGAATCTGACGTGGGAATCTGCCATTTCAGCCAGCGGGAGAGGCCCGTAGTCACCCACTTAGTCTCAAACTAGCAGAATCCCACCCAAGGTTTGAGTTTCTTTTTCACAAGAATATGTCTTTTCTAAATCAGAAGGTTTTAAAATATTGATGCAGTGAACAATACGGAGCCAATCAAACAAAGTTTCCTTGTGGAAAAGAAAGAGCAAATGTATTATCCACTAAAACTGAGGGAAAAGAAATAATAAAAATTTTGGAGGTTAGCGTGCAATAAAATCAATCAAAAGAGTATATGGTTAAGCGGGACATGCCACAGTGGCACTGTGCTTAGCATCGATGCCTCACAGTGGCACCCGATTCCCAGCTTGGATCACTGTCTATGTGGAGTCTGCATGTTCTCCCCGTGTTGTCATGGTTTCCTCTGGGCGTTCTGGTTTCTTCCCACAGTCCAAAGATATGTGCATTGGCCATTCTAAATTGACCCTTAGTGCCAGGGTGACAAGCTAGGTTAAATGCATGGGGTTATGGGGATAGGGCCTGGTTAGGATAATGGCCTGTGCAAACTCAGTGGGCTGAATGGCCTCCATCTGCACTGTAGGGATTCTATGATTCAAGCATCCTTTGAGGCACAGATTTTTAAATGTTGTGGCTAATTTAGATGAGTTGGCTTGGTGGATATGGTCAGATGTAGAAGATGTGGCAATTATAAGATCTTAGTTCAGGAGAGAGACAGAGAGGGAAAATGACCACCAATGGATCTGGTGTTTCCAGGGCTACTTCTTTAAATATTCTGGGATGCAGATTATCCGGCCCAGGAGATTTATCCACCTTCAATCCCATCAATTTCCTCAAAATAATTTCACTACTAATACTGATTTCCTTCAGCTCCTCACTAAAATTTGTTTCTCTCAGAACTTCTGGTACATTATTCATGTGTTCCTTTGTGAAGACAGAAGCAAAGTACGAATTTAGTACCTCAGCTATTTCTTTGTTCCCTGTTATTAATTGCCCTGTTTCAGGTTGTAAGGGGCCTACACTAGAGAGAGAGAAAGAGGAAAAGGGAGAGAGAGAGAGAAGGAGAGAGACCAGTTTTCTTTCAGTCTGTTTCCAGAGCTAAAATCTTTCTTGCTATCTCTGTAGTGGCGGCAGCCTGGTCTGTTATATTTCACCCATTGTGTACTTCCAAGGGTTCTGGGTGGGTCTGTATATAGGTTGGACTAAAACCTGGTGTTGTCAGACTTTTTACTGGGTCTGTATGTAGCAGCCATTGTTTTAACATCCAGTATTTTCCATTTTAATGTCTCTTCTAGGGGGGGTGGATGTCACTTGCACCCCATTGACAATGACACCCTCTCTCCCCCTGATGAGCCTCAGTGTCTGTAGCTCAGAGGCCAGCTCATCCACCTTGAGCTGGAGCTCCTCCAGCAACCTGCACTTACTGCAGACATGGCCACTGGGAAGGACCCTGGGGTCCACCAGTTCCCACATCATACAGGAACCGCACATCACATGCCCCTCCATTATTCAATATAATTTGTTGTGGGAAAAAATTTTTTCCTTGTTTTTTGCTGTAGTAGTTTTGAAAAATTTTTTTTTTCCTTGTTCTTTCCACCAGGCCTTTTTACCTTCCAGCCCTTTTTGATATTAAGCCCTAATAGCTCACTCTGCTTCCCTCTCACTCCGCTGCCCGCTATCTACACCAGGCCTCCTTTTAAACTTGGCGCTGATTTAAAGCTGATGGGCCACAACTGCCTGATAATCACTCCCTCACAATTCTTAAAGCAGTAAATACAATAAGTAAATGCTTTAAACAGTTCTACAAAGAACAAAGTGCTTTAAACTTATTTTAAACAGGTTTTTAACAGGTAAAGTCTTAGCTTTCTCTCTGATGCTCCTTCCTCGTCTGCTCCAGCAAACAATGTAAGGCTTCACCGTGTGGACACTTGATAATTAAAGCTGATGGGCCACAACTGCCTGATAATCACTCCCTCACAATTCTTAAAGCAGTAAATACAATAAGTAAATGCTTTAAACAGTTCTACAAAGAACAAAGTGCTTTATCTAAGGGTCAGGAACAAAAGGGGGCTGCTGGGAGGAGGAAGGGGGGTGAGGAGCGGTTGGACTGGGGGAGCGCGTTGGAAGGTAGGTCTGCTGAGGAGCAGTGGAGGATCTTTAAGGAGATCTTTCTTGGTGCTCAGCAGAAATTTATTCCGATGGTTAAAAAGGACAGTAGGAAGAGAGGTAATAAGCCGTGGATAACGAAGGAGGTGAAGGAAAGTGTTAAATTAAAAGCGGAGGAATTTAGAGTAGCTAAGAGCAGTGGGCGAGAAGAGGATTGGGAAAGGTTTAAATGTCAACAAAGATTGACAAAAAAGTTGATAAAGGAGGGTAGAAGAAGCTATGAAGCTGGGCTAGCGCTTAATATAAAAAAGGATAGCAAGAGTTTTTATAAATATATAAAAAGGAAGAGGCTGGCTAGGGTGAACGTTGGTCCCTTAGCGGATGAGAAAGGGGACCTAGTGGTAGGGGATGGGGATATGGCTAAGGTCTTGAATAACTTTTTTGTTTCTGTCTTCACGGAGGAGGACGTGAATAATTTGCCGGGTGTTAGCGATGGAAAGGTGGTAGGACTGGAGGGTCTTAATGACATTACTGTTACTAGAGAGGTGGTGCGCGACAGACTGGAGGGGCTGATTGTGGACAAGTCCCCAGGACCGGATGGAATGCATCCGAGGGTTCTGAAAGAAATGGCGGAGGTGATAGTGGATGCCTTGGTGGTTATTTTCCAGACGTCGCTGGATTCCGGGGAAGTGCCGGAGGATTGGAAAACGGCTAATGTTACGCCGTTGTTTAAGAAGGGTGCCAGGCAAAAGGCGGGGAATTACAGGCCGGTTAGTTTAACGTCTGTGGTAGGTAAAATGTTAGAATCCGTCATTAAGGAGGAAATTGCGAGGCATCTTGAAGGGAATTGCTTGATAGGGCAGACGCAACACGGTTTCATTAAAGGGAAGTCGTGTCTGACAAATTTACTGGAGTTCTATGAGGATGTGTCTAGGGCGGTGGATAGAGGAGAGCCGGTGGATGTGGTCTTTCTGGATTTTCAGAAGGCGTTTGATAAGGTACCTCACAAGAGGTTACTGCAGAAGGTCAGAGGACATGGAGTTGGGGGTAGGGTGTTAGCGTGGATAGAGGATTGGTTGTCAAATAGGAGGCAGAGAGTGGGGGTCAATGGGTGCTATTCGGATTGGCAGTTGGTGACTAGTGGGGTGCCCCAGGGGTCGGTGCTGGGGCCTCAGCTATTTACCATTTATATAGATGATCTGGAGGAGGGAACCGAGTGTAGGGTGTCGAAATTTGCTGATGACACCAAGATTGGGGGAAAGGCAAATTGTGCGGAGGGTGTGGAGAGTCTGCAGAAGGATCTAGATAGGCTGGGCGAATGGGCCAGGAAATGGCAAATGGAATTTAATGTTGGCAAGTGTGAGGTGGTCCACTTTGGTAGGAAGAATGGTAGGAAGGACTATTACTTACGTGGCGAAAAACTGCAGCAGGCGACGGTGCAGAGGGACCTCGGGGTCCTTGTGCATGAGTCGCAAAAACCCAGCCTGCAGGTGCAGCAGGTGGTCAGGAAGGCGAATGGGATGCTGGCCTTCATAGCGAGGGGGATTGAATATAAAAGTAGGGAGGTCTTGCTGCAGCTGTATAGGGCATTGGTGAGGCCGCAGCTGGAGTACTGTGTGCAGTTTTGGGCGCCGCACCTGCGCAAGGATATTTTGGCCTTGGAGGGAGTGCAGAGGAGGTTTACTAGGCTGATACCGGAGTTGAGGGGGTTGAGCTATGAGGAGAGGCTGAATAAACTAGGCTTGTACTCGTTAGAGTTTAGAAGAATGAGGGGAGATCTCATTGAGACGTATAAGATGATGAATGGGATGGATAGGATAGAGGTGGAAAGACTCTTCCCGCTCAAAAAAGACAGTAGGACTAGGGGGCACAGCCTCAAGATAAAGGGGGGGCGGTTCAGAACGGAGTTGAGGAGGAACTTCTTCACTCAAAGGGTGGTGAATCTCTGGAATTCTCTGCCCGTTGAAGTGGTGGAGGCTGCCTCGCTAAATATTTTTAAGAAGCGGGTTGATGGGTTTTTGATAAGAGAGGGGATTAAGGGTTATGGGGAGAGGGCGGGAAAGTGGAACTGAGCCACGACAGATCAGCCACGACAGATCAGCCATGATCTTATTGAATGGCGGGGCAGGCTCGAAGGGCCAGATGGCCTACTCCTGCTCCTATTTCTTATGTTCTTATGTTCTTATGTTCCTTAGACAATGATGAGTTTGGATGGGCCTCTGAATTATAGGAAATGCCACTCTCTTGCACTCCTCTGAGGGTGAATTGTTTGTTTTTCGCCTTCACTTTGAAGGTAGCCTCATTTGTCCTGTCTCATTTCAAGTTGCAAAACTTCCAGTCAGTTAAATGGGCATAGCTTCTTAACACAGAAAAAAAGAAAGAATCACTGAAGGTCACAGCCTGATATATCATGAGTTGCAACATACCACCTATGCCTCAGTGTGTGACATTCTTACCTCTGAGTCCAAAGGGTTCACGTCCCTCTCCAGGGCTCGAGCACAAAATCAAGGGTGACCCTCCAGAATGGCACAACTGGATGAGACATCAAACTGAGGTCTCATCTGCCTTCTCAGGTGGGTATTAAAGATCCCATGAAACTATGGGAGTTATTTCTGGTGTCCTGTCTAATTGTTCTCCTACAATTGATATCTCAAAAACATACTGGGTGGGATTTTCCAGTTCCGCCCCGTGGCATATTTTCTGGGAGCGAAAGTGGCCCACCATTGGCCGCTGACAGGATCTTCTGGTCCTGCCGATGTCTTTGGGTTTTGCATGTCCTCACCCTCCGCCACTGGGAAACACACCATGAGTGGGGGGTGGGGGGTGGTCCTCATTGACAGGTAGAAAGTTTCACAGGCCAGAAGGGCTGGAAAATTTTGGTCAGTACCTGCAAGGTCATATTGCTGCTGAGGAGTTTTGCTGTGTGAAAATTGACTAATGCGTTTCCAACACTACAACATGACTACACTTCAAAAGTATTTCATTGGCTTTGGGACATCTGTGGTGGTGATATGCTGCATAAATTCATATTTCCCATTCATTCGTACCTGGTTTCAAGTGCTCACTCTTCTATTGATGCAAGATGATGTTATCCCATTTTCTCTGTCCTTTCCCCATATCCTTTTATCTTCTTCCTGGTTAAGTAGCTGCCAGACTCGATCTCTTGGAAATATCAGCATTGAATCTCTTTCAAAAGTGACCGTTAAAACTCACTTGATTCACAAGTGGGGGGGAACCACTTAGTCAAAGTAATCAAAGAATTATAGAATGCCTGCAGTGCAGCAGGAGGCCATTCAGCCCATTGAGCCTATACCAACAACAATCCCACCCCAGGTCTTATCCCCGCGTATTTACCCTACTAATCTCCCTGACACAAAGGGGCAATTTAGCATGGCCAGTCCATCTAACCCGCACGTTTTTGGACTGTGGGAGGAAACTGGAGCACCTGGAGAAAGCCCAAGCAGACACAGGGAGAATGTGCAAACTCCACACTGTCACCCAAGGCTGGAATTGAACCCGGGTCTCTGGTGCGGTGAGGCAGCAGTGCGAACCATTGTGTCACCCTACTGCCAAACAATACCCTAAATGGGTTACAGCCTTCAAGGAAAGGAGGGAATAATGGTGGTGGGGGGTGGGGGGTGGAGTGGAGAGGGGGATGCATCAGGATGAACCTTTGGGTTGGCAAAGCTAAATTCTGCAAACTCCAATGGACAGGATGTGTTCAGGTGAATTGAATGGCAAAATAGGTTCTGCTGTCTGCACAATTAGAGGCTGGCATTTTACCACCACTGAGCTGAAAGGAGCAAGTGCAGAAAACCTATAGCTAATTCTAGTTCTTCTTTGGTTTTATACTCAAATATCTCCTGCAGGGAGTAGTAATTCCCCAGGGAGTAGCTTTGGTGACTGTGACGCTGATGTGTTATATAAATGTGTCTGTACGGGGACGATCCTACATTTGCGGAATTAAACTGCAGCTTGTCCGGATATCGAGGCATACCTTATCATTCTGGCTCCAATTCAGCTATTCGTTGGCTCAAACAAAGTATCAATGAATTGGCTACGCACAAGTTAAATGTTCCGCTTGGCGATTCAGCCACTTGGTTGATGACAACATACCTGCCGCTTCTCCCTATCAAAGCATCAGTCACATTTTCTGCTCCAATTGCTGGAATGAAAGGGCAGTCAGGGTATCTAAATTATTGCATTACTCACTCCTTTCCAGTTAATTATTGTGAAGGAGCCTCTGCCTTTTTCTGCTTCTGTTGGTCCATTGTCTCTAACTCTGGATGTGGCTGTGAGTAATGAGGCCTGTCCAGGTGGGACGATGCCATTGGAGTTCTCCTGTGCTCCCACCAATTTCCAAGATATCGATGAAGGAATGTCAATGCATTTCTGAGGTTAGGACAGGGTCTGGGTCTTGGAGGGATCGTTGCTCAGCAGTAGAGTTTGGGGGGCAGACAGTGTGTCAAAAGAACCCAAAGTGTCCCATTCACAGCTGAACTGAAAATACAGTTTGAGTAACATGTAGAGATTGATTCCTTGGAGGCAAAGGATTGGAAGCTGAAAGATGCCAAAAGGCCAGGTATTGAAGTGGCTAAAAAAGCAAAATGAAGCATTCCATTTTTCATTTTAAAACCCCTGCGATGAATAAAGTTTTCACTTGCATGAAGAAAGGACGTATGAGAAAGGTTGTGGTGAAAAATTAGGGAAGGTGATTGAACCTTGTTAACAGGTTCTACATGAAATATCAGCTACTGCAATCCTTTCTGTAAGCTGCAGATTAAAGCATCTCCAGTGACTCAGTCAGAACCATGCAGATTAATATGTGAGCTGTTGCTAATGACCGATAATGATAAACTATTCCATACAAATCGTTTTTCCTTACTCTTCTTTCTTGCAAATAACAAATGCATTTGAGAGAGTAAGAAAAATGAGAATGCCAGTGAGATTGTGCTGCCATTACGGCTGATTTAGATCTTGGTAAAAACTGGGCAGCATGGATAAAGGACAAAGAACAACACAGCACAGGAAACAGGCCCTTTCGGCCCAATGAACCTGCGCCGCCATTTCAACATTGTGAGCCCCTTCTTCCACCCATGACCCTTGTCTGCACTTATGGCACTCCACATTGGAAACCAGATTGAGGGGAGACTAATTTAGGGACAATTTGTTACACCAATCAGCCTAAGAGAACATCTTTGGGGTGTGGGAGGAAACCGGAGCACCCGGAGAAAACCCATGCAAGCACGGGGAGAATACGCAAACTCCCACAGACACTGGCCCAAATCCATGTATCTGTACAGCAAACAGTGATAGTCACTGAGCTGTCGTGTTGCCCATCAGCTGGTCCAGTTTAAGCATACACTAACGACGTGAAGCACTAGGCTACTCTCGAAACATCCAAGAGCAGCCCTCGCATGACCCACCGATAAGTTAGGCTGAATGGCCTGTTTCCATGCTGTAAACCTCTGTGAATTTATAACTCCATTCGCCCCTCTTGGTCTCATAATCTGTAACATCCTTTTTAACAAAAATCTATGAATCTGTTTGTTTTTTTAGTGGAAAGCCAGCCTCAGTGGCTTTTTGAGGGAGAGGGCTTCAGATTTCTGTAGCCCTTTGATTTTGGGCCAAGTTCTTCCTCATATCATTCCTGAATGTCGGAGCTCTAAGTTCAATGGGCGGAATTTTCCCATGCCGCCTGCTACTGGAATGGTAGCGTGTGGGATAGCACCATGCAAACTTCCTTTGACCTCAGGCAGGATTTTCCAGTCTTGCGGCAAGCCCGGCTGGAAAATTCCGCCCAATGTTGTGCCCCCTAGTTTGGATTTCTGCCACTAACTGGAGACGTTCTCATTGGGAAGCTTACCTCCTCTAAATGCACGATGAAGGTAACGTTCTGTCTTGACTCGGTAGCCAGTCTGCCGTTGCTGGTGATGAGGTGTAGGCCTCGGGGTGCCCTGCTGGAGCATTGGTGCTGCTTGGCAGTGTACAATTCTCCAACACCATTGGTGCAATTATTGGAGCCAACCTTTCTGTATCTGCGTAAGTCAAAAAAAAACATTGAATTAACATTGGATTTTCACTTTGCCACTGCTTCGCTGTAACCTTATGTGAATGACACAGGTGTAACTATTTTATTTTAGAATCATAGAATCACTACAGTGCAGAAGGAGGCCATTTGGCCCATTTGGCCTGCACAATATCACCCAGGCTCTATTCCTGTAACCCTATATATCCACTCTGGTGGTCCCCTTGACAGTAAGGGGTAATTTAGCATGGCCAATCTACCTAACCTGCACATCTTTGGACTGTGGGAGGAAACCGGAGCACCCGAAGGCAGACACGGGGTGAAAGTACAAACTCCACACAGACAGTGACCCTAAGTCAGAAGTGAACGCAGATCCCTGGTGCTGTGAGGCAGCAGTGCGAACCACCATGCCACTCACCCTCCCCCGCCTCTGAGTTGGTTTAGGGAGGCAAGGCATCACAAGGATGGACATGTTGGGAGACCAATGACCAGAGCGTGGGGGCAAGTCATGTGATCAAACTCCCTGGAATACAATGAATCACAGTCAGCAACCTCTGGGGGGAAATATTTGTCTTGAGTTTACTTTGGTTTATTTATTAGTGTCACAAGTAAGCATTAACACTGCAATGAAGTTATTGTGAAATTCCCCCTAGTTGCCACACTGCAGTGCTTGTTCGGGTACACGGAGGGAGAATTTAGCATGGCCAATGCACCTAACCAGCATGTCTTTCGGACTGTGGTAGGAAGCTGGAGCACCCGGAAGAAACCCTTGCAGACACAGGGAGAATGTGCAGACTCTACACAATGACCGAAGCCAGGAGTTGAACCCGGGTCCCTGGCGTTGTGAGGCAGCAGTGCGAACCACTGACTCAGTGTTCTTCATAGTTGCAATTGTGGTTTTAGACCAACCATTTAATCAAGAGGCTCATCTCAGAGATAGATGACAGATTGGAAGAACAAAGAACAATGAAGGACCAGGCCCTTTGGCTCACCAAGCCTGCATGAGATTCCATCCCTCTGTTCGCCTCCCACAAATGTCTCTATCAAGATACTCTTGAATGTTGCTAATGTGCCTGTTTCCACTGCCTTCAACCTTTCAGAGTCATAGGGGTTTACAGCATGGAAACAGGCCCTTTGGCCCAACTTGTCCATGTTGCCCTTTTTTTAATGACTAGGCTAGTTCCAATTGCCCACATTTGACCTATTTCCCTTCATAGCCATCTTATCCATGTAACTGTCCAAACGTTTTTTAAAAGACAAAATTGTACTACATCTGGCAGCTTGTTCCATACACTCACCACCCTCTGTGTGAAAAAATTGCCCCTCTGGGCCCTTTTGTACCTTTCCCCTCTTGCCTTAAATCTATGCCCTTTAGTTTCAGACTCACATACCTTTGGGAAATGGTATTGACTATCTCGCTGACCTCTGCCCCTCATTATTTCATAGACATCTGTAAAGTCACCCCTGAGTCTCCTACACCCCAGGGGAAAAAGTTCCAGTCTTTCCAACCTTTCCTTATAACTCAAACCATCAAGTCCTGGTAGCATCCTAGTAAATCTTTTCTGCACTCTTTCTGGTTTAATAATATCCTTTCTAGTGACCAGAACTGTGCATAGTACTCCAACTGTGGCCTTACCAATGTCTGGTACAACTTCAACAAGATGTCCAACTCCTGGATTTAATGTTCTGACCAATGAAACAAAGCTTGCTGAATGCCTGCTTCATCACTCTGTCCACCTGTGACTCCACTTTCAAAGAGCTATGAACCTGTACCCTTCGATCGCTTTGTTCTATAACTCTCCCCAATGCCCTACCATTAACTGAGTAAGTCCTGCCCTGGTTTGATTGACCAAAATGCATCACCTTGTATTTATCTCAATTAAACTCCATCTGCCATTTGTCAGCGCATTGGTCCAACTGATCAAGATCCCATTGCAATCCTAGATAACCTTCGTCACTGTCCATTATATATTTTATAGTGGACCCAGCACCGATCCCTGAGGCACACTGCTGGTCGTAGGCCTCCAGTTTGAAAAACAACTCTCTACAACCACCCTCTGTCTTCTGTCATCAAGCCAATTTTGATCTGCTTGGCTACCTCATCTTGGATCCTGTGAGATTTAACCTTATGCAACAACCTACTATGCAGTATCTTGTCAAAGGCTTTGCTAAAGTCCATGCAGACAACAGCAACCACACTTTTCATCTCTACCTTCTTGGTTACCTCTTCCAAAAACTCAATCAAATTTGTGAGACATGATTTCCACTCACAAAGCCATGCTGATTGCCGCTAATCAGTGCTTGCCTCTCTAAATGCCTGTAGATCCTATCTCTCAGAATACCTGCCAACAACTTACCCACTACAGATGTGAGGCTCACTGGCCTGTAGTTCCCAACCTTTTTCCTGCAGCCCTTTTTAAACAAAGGCACAACATTTGGCACCCTCTCCTCATACCTCCAGACGAGGCAACATCCTGGTAAACCTTCTTTACACCCTCTTTAAAGCATCCACATGCTTCTGGTAGTGTGGCATCAAAGGGAAATAATTTTCCATTCTAACAGGAGGGAACTATATCAATGGCTTGATGCTCCAGCATTCAGCTTCAAGGATAAGAGTACAGTAACAGGATGGCAGTAGTGGCAATTGAAGAGGGCTAATCTCAATATTTTCTGTACAAAGGATTATTCACATTTTTTAACACTAGGCATTTTAAACAGAAATAAAGA
The DNA here is from genome assembly GCF_965287045.1 of Carcharhinus amblyrhynchos. Taxonomy (NCBI): domain Eukaryota; kingdom Metazoa; phylum Chordata; class Chondrichthyes; order Carcharhiniformes; family Carcharhinidae; genus Carcharhinus; species Carcharhinus amblyrhynchos. The sequence goes on from NC_137340.1 coordinate 44,063,008, forward strand.
TATATCTTTATAAATAACCTGGGGCTAAAATCAATCTAACTCCTTTCATTATAACACATGTTTGTTAATTTCCTGTAAATATATGTGAACCTTCTCGGTGTGTAAGTAATCTGTCTTTGTCGTGTTGTCAACTGCTGGGAACGGTATGTTGTACATATGGCTGATTTCCACAGTGTGGCTAATTTCATTGCCCATCCCCTTCAATCCTTGCCACAGGACCAATGAACAGATTTCTCCAAATGCTTTCAGCTTTGTGAAGAATTTGATTTTGTTGCTGTTTCTGAATTGCACAGCTACGGTTTTCTGACTGTGTAACACGCGACAATGCAGAAGACATCTCCTTCAGCGACGAATCTCATTATTCCAGCCTGGAGCTGAGTGGAATAACAAAGCTCCAGGACCATGCATGAAGGATCGCCCCCTTGGATGTGGTGCTGCAGGGCCGTGTGAAACACGACTGGTTTAAAACCAGAACTGCAACTATAAGGAATATTGAGTCGGGCTGGCACAGTGGTTAGCACTGCTGCCTCACAGCTCCAGGAACCTGGGTTCGATTCCCAATTTGGTCACTGCCTGTGTGGAGTCTGCATGTTCTCCCTGGGTCTGCGTGGGTTTCCTCCGAGTGCTCTGGTTTCCTCCCACAGTCTGAAACACATACTGGTTAGGTGCATTGGCCATGCTAAATTCTCCCAGGGCACCAAGCCATTGATGCTATTCTCTGTTGCAAAAAGGAAATAATTTCCCTTTGCTGCCACACTACCAGGAGGACATGGATTCTTCAACAGAAGAGGAAAAGTCATTGGCAGTAACAGTGAAGATGTTTCACCCATCCATTCTACTTTTTCCAATTGTTAAGTGATGCTTCTTGGTCTTTTCTATCTCTAACTCTTAAAAAAGTTATCCTTGGGAAGTGGGCATCACTGGCATAAGCCCAGCATTTATTGCCCATCCCTCGTTGCCCCTGGGAAGGTAGTGGTGAGCTGTCTTCTTGAACCACTGCAGTCCCGGAGGCGTAGGTATTGATCTACACTGAGTAATGGCAGGCAGAATAGGTGTGGGATATGTTTTCCTCTGTCCTAGTCTAACTTGAGATGTAGTGCATGGTAATTCAAGGAGACTTGTCCAAGGACTAAACTACACAGATATGTGAAAGGTCACCCCTGAGATTCTGAATTCCAATTCTGTTTAAACACTGCCCCAGGAGCAGAAATTCAAATCAATACATTGACCTAATCAAATGTCAAGTCACATAGGTTGAACTAATCTCACTGCACCATGAATGAATGGAACATTTTTTTCTCCAGCCTGCTGTTTCTACTGGGGGACCATAATGGACCTGAGCTTGAATTCCATAAACAGTAGTGTGAACTGGTCTATCTGTTTAGCCAAACAGGCAAGCACAAACATTGAAGTATCACAGCAATGTACTCACCCTGTGCTGTTGAGATAGCTTTGCCCCATGTTACATTTCCTTTCCATAAAAGACTGATTGTACCAGAAAGCCGGTAAGCACCTTCCATCAGAATGACGCTCATATCCATAGTCGCTGTTCCGTTGTGAGATAGAGAGGGAGAGAGAAATAAGGACAGTGTTATATATTTAAGTGGTTGCATGATTGCTTTAAGAGCCAGTCACATGATTTGATGGTGATGTCATTGGGGTGTTTCACAGGCCTTAGTTTCATTTTCTGCTCTGTGCAGTCAACAGCTCCTACATTATATCTGCTGTTGTTACTTTGAATCTGTGTGTGCAAAGCACATCTTTCTCTTTTTGTGTAAAACCCACAACCCCTAACATCGGGCATTGCAGAGATAAATTTGGAACACTAAAATCAGAACGAAGCAAATGCATTTTGTTTCTGAAATCCAGTAACTTTTTTGACTAAAACAATGACAACAAGACCTCCAGGGCCACTGGTAAGTCCCATGCAACAACAACTTACATTTATACGGTACCTTTAATGTAGTCAATGTCTCGAGGCACTTCAGTACTGTCGACTAAAGTTTAACACCATGAAACATAAAGAGATAATGTGAGGAGGCGATGGCGTAATGGCATTATCACTGGACTAGTGATCCAGAGACCCAAGGTGGCATCAGGTCAAATATGGATTACAAAACCTCCTGCTGCGTAACACCCACTGCACTCCCTCAGCTCATGACTTAGACACCCAAATCACATTCTGGATCTCTACATCGCTTCAAAGTCTGATCAATATCCAGACCAAACTGTCCTTAGTGTGTTGGAGTTTCTCCAACTCATGCTTGAAATTTTGCTCTGGGGACCCGGGTTCGAATCCCACCACGGCAGATAGTGAAATTTGAATCCAATAAAAAACCAGAATTAAAGGTCTGCTGATGACCATGAAACTGTTTGTCAATTGTTGTAAAAATCCATCTGGTTCACTCATGTCCTTTAGGGAAGGAAATCTGTTGTCCTTATCTGTTCTGGCCTACATGTGACTCCAGATCCATAGCAATGTGGTTGACTTTTAATGTCCTCAGAGATGGGCAATAACTGTTGGTCCAGCCAGTGGCACCCACGTCCAATGAACAAACAAAAATAATCGGGCAAATAATCAAAGGGTTAGTTTGAAGGAGCAAGTTAAAAGAGGAGGGAGAGGTCGAGGTGTGGAGAGGTTTAGAAAGGGAATTTCAGAGCTTCAGGTGTGAGGAGCTGACACCACAGCCGTCAATAGTGGAGCACAGGAAATAGGGGGTGAGCAAAAGGTCAGAATCGGAGGGCCTAAGTGGAGATTACGGGAGATTGGCAGGGTGGAGCCCAGAGAGGGATTTGAAAATAAAAATGAGAATTTGAAAATTGTGATGCGCCCAAAGTACATCGTGGCTCCATAGGAAGCAGAAAACCCGAGTTCCATGGGCCAAGGCATTGGCATGGCCTGTATGTCACCCTGGCAGAGCACAGTCCCTGACATTGCCCAGAAAGAGAACCAGAGTTGGGGGCGAGATGGGAGACAAAGGGACCCAGAAAGATTTTACTCGCAGGCCATGAGCTGTGAAGGCTGAACATTGACACTGAATACAAGTAATGGTCTCCCATTTGAGTTTAAAATGTCCCTCAGCTTGAGGAGGACCACATCCTGTCTACATCCTTGGGGTTACCATTGACCAGAAACTCAACTGGACCTGCCATATAAACACAGTGGCTACAAGAGAGGTCAGTGGCTAGGAATACTGTGGGGAGTAACTCACCTCCTGAGTCCCTAAAGCCTGTCCACCATCTACAAGATACAAGTCAGGAGTGTGATGGAATACTCCCAACATGCCTGGATGGGTGCAGATCCAACAACACTCAAGAAGCTTTACACCACCCAGGACAAAGCAGCCAGCTTACTTGGCATCACATCTACAAACATTCAATCCCTCCACCACCGGTGCTCAGTAACAGCAGTGTGTACTATCTACCAGATGCAGTGCAGCAATTCCAAAGATCTTTAGATGGCATCTTCCAAACTTATGACACTTCCATCTAGAAGAACAAGGATAGAAGATACATGGGAACATCACCACCTGCAAGTCCCCCTCCAAGCCGCTCACAATCCTGACTTGGAATATATCACCGTTCCTTCGCAATCACCGGGTCAAAATCCTGGAATTCCCTCCCTAATGGCATTGAGGGTCAACTCACAGCAAGTGGGCTGCAATGATTCAAGAAGGCAGTTCACCACCACCTTCTGAAAGGCAACTAGGGATGGGCAATAAATGCTGGCCAGTCAGCGACACCCATGTCCCCACGAATGAATTTAAAAATGATCAAAATGTATTTTTTGGAAAACAAGAATGCAAGGAAACAAGAATTTAAAAAAATCTGTTTTTGTGCTTGTTTAAATTTTACTCCCACATACACTGATGGTGTCAAGCAGTGGGCAGTGCCGAGGCATACATGTCAATTCTTCACATAATAAAGAATTCTATTCAAAGTGCCAGCTCAGATAGTCAATTTTGTGGAACTGTGTTGAGGTTACTCCAATTGCTTACATCAGAAATGTGTAACACCATCTGCTCAGTTTCCTCAGAGCAAGGAGAACTCTTTACCCGAACATATCGATTAATCATCATTGCACTCAATGGCCAGCCAAGGGCATCGTTTAATAGACTGAGCTCATTACTATGGAAGATGGCTGGCTTAGAGCCCACAGAGTTGGCTGTTGGCTGGAAAATGGAAGAGTTCACCCGTGGGAGAGGACGAATATGTAAAAGAGGGCAAAAGTGAGAGGAACTCAGAACCTTTGAATAATTGCAACAGCTCAGTTATTTGTTGTTTGACTTTCCTGACCACTGCTCCCCTGTAAGGTCATTGGATGTCTTATTAATGGATAGTTGAACTGGATTTCAGATGCAGAAAACAAAAACCAGAGTTCTCTCCACACAGGTTAAGAAACTTTTCTTGTGCTAGTAGAATTTTCTAAAAGATAACTTTAGAAAGCTCACAGTACATAGCAAGGGAAGCACTGTGGCACAGTGGTTAGCACTTCTGCCTCACAGCACTAGGGACCCAGAGTCGATTCTGGCCTTAGGTGATTGTGTGTACGGAGTCTGTGCTTTCTCCCCATGTCTTATGGGGTTTTTCCGGGTGCTCCGGTTTCCTCCCACAGTCCAAAAGACGTGCTGGTTAGGTGGTTTGGCCATGCTAAATTGCCCCTTAGTGTCCAAGGATGTGCAGGTTAGGGAGATTGGCTAAATGCATAGAGTTCCAGCAATGAGGATGGGGGTGGGGGGAGAGCGGGGATGGGGGGGGAGCAGGGATGGGGGGGGTGCTCTTTGGGGCTCAATGGGCCAAATGGCCTCCTTCTACTGTAAGGATTCTATAAGATCAAATCAAACATGTGGACAAGGAAGCTAGCAAGGAATGCTTTCAAACTTACAGGTTGAAAAGTTACAGGTTGAAAACACTTAAAAAGTTATGTAAAAAAGGAAATATGATTCCACCCCAGTAAAGGAATGGTTTAAATATCAAAAATTGATATTCTATTGAAATGTTTGCTCTGCCTCTTAGGCAAAACATAAGCTTCTCAACAAAATAATTAAATCCCAGAGCTTTCAAATTAAATTACATGATCTCCTGCTAACAACCTTGTTTGATGATTGTGTTCAAAGCTGTCCACAGTCTTACCAGATAATGGACTGCACCAACACTTTGTTTAAAGGATATTCCAATAAATTTTACAAATCCTGCCTCATCCTGCAAGCATCTGCCTCATCCTTGCTCTAACAAAACAACTGAGCTCAGCGAACTGTGTGGTATGGTGGCTTAACATTAGTCTTTTTGTTGGCAGGATTTGAGTGCAGATCGAAACCAGACTAATGGGCAGAAGGTCTTCACGAGCTCTAAGGGCTGCACTGTGAATGGAGCTTAGGCAGCTTTAGTTCAGAAGCTAACAGCACTAAACTGGCACTAATTGGTTATAGCACTCAAACAGACACAAGGCAGTTTGTATGGAAAAAGGGAATGGCAAAGTGAAGCGCTGAAGTGCATTATTGTACTCTGCTGTGTTAAACGTTGGTTAGGTCACAACTGGAATGCTGTGTGCAGTTCTGGTCATCACATTCCAGGAAGGAATGTGATTACACTGGGGGGGGTTGCAGAGTAAGGTGCTGCCTGGGTTGGACAATCTGAGCTACGAGAAAAGATTGGGGCTTTTTTGCTTAGAACACTGAAGGTTGAAGGGGGACCTGCTAGAGGTGTATAAGATTATAAGAGGTTTACTAGGCTGATACCGGAGTTGAGGGGGTTGAGCTATGAGGAGAGGCTGAATAAACTGGGCTTGTACTCGTTAGAGTTTAGAAGAATGAGAGGAGATCTCATTGAGACGTATAAGATGATGAATGGGATGGATAGGATAGAGGTGGAAAGACTCTTCCCGCTCAAAAAAGACAATAGGACTAGGGGGCACAGCCTCAAGATAAAAGGGGGGCGGTTTAGAACGGAGTTGAGGAGGAACTTCTTCACTCAAAGGGTGGTGAATCTCTGGAATTCTCTGCCCGTTGAAGTGGTGGAGGCTGCCTCGCTAAATATTTTTAAGACGCGGGTTGATGGGTATTTGATAGGAGAGGGGATTAAGGGTTATGGGGAGAGGGCGGGAAAGTGGAACTGAGCAGCGACAGATCAGCCATGATCTTATTGAATGGCGGGGCAGGCTCGAAGGGCTGGATGGCCTACTCCTGCTCCTATGTTCTTATGTTCTTATGTTCTTATTATGAGGGGCAGATAGGGTGGATAGGATGGCACTTTTTCCCATTATAGAAGGGCTAATAATCAGGGCAGCATAGATTTAAGGTAAGAGGTATAAGGCTAAGAGTGGAATTGAAGAAAAACCTTTTCACACAGAGGGTGGTGGGAATCTGGAACTCACTGCCTGAAAGGGTGGTTGAATCAGAAACTCTTGTACCATTTAAGAAGTATTTGGACGTTCAGCTGCGCTACCTTAATCTCAATGTGTTGACCAGTGTGGACATGCTAGGTCAAATGGCCCCCTTCTGTGCTGTAAATATCTATGAATCTATGCATATAGAGTCAGAGAGGTTTACAGCAGGGAAACAGGCCATTCAGCCCAACTTGTCCATGTCACCCAGTTTTTAACCACTAAGCTGGTCCCAATTGCCCACATTTGGCTCATATCTCTCTATACCCATTTTACCCATGTAACTGTCTAAATGCTTTTTAAAAGACAATGCTTGGATCTGGATACACAGAAACATAGAAACTAGATGTAGGAATAGGCCACTTGGCCCTTCGAACCTTCTCCACCATTTATTATGACCATGGCTGATGGTCAAATTCAATATCCTGACACCAATTACCTCCCATATCCCTTGATCCCTTTAACCCCAAGAGCTATATCTAATTTCTTCTTGAAATGAGACAACGTTTTGGCTCAACTATTTTCTGTGGTAATGAATTCCACATATTCACCAGCCTCTGGGTGAAGAAATTTATCCTTATCACAGTTAGATCATAGAATTATAGAATCATACAATCCCTACACTGCAGAAGGCCATTCGGCCCATCGAGTTGTACCAACTATAATCCCACCCAGGCTCTCCCCCCATAACCCCATAAATTTACCTTACAAACTCCTCTAAACCTCCTGGGACACCAAGAGGCAAGTTATCATGGCCAATCAACGAAATCCACACATCTTTGGACTGTGGGAGGAAACCGGACCACCTGGGAGAAACCCACACAGATACGGGGAGAATGTGCAAACTTCACACAGGCAGTGACCCAAGCCAGGAATCATACCCAGATCGCTGGCACTGAGGCAGCGGTGCTAACCACTGTGCCACTGAGCCACCCACAGAATCCCTACAGTACAGAAAGAGGCGCTACGACCCATTGAGCCTGCACTGACAACATCAAGCTGATCCTTCTCTACACCCTAGCCATGACTGTAACACCACATTTTGCACTACAACCCTTCCTTCTCTATGAATGGTATGCTTTGTCTGTACAGCACGCAGGAAGCAATACTTTTCACTGTATACTAATACATACGACAATCATAAATCAAATCAAAAGCTTTTACGAGTAATTAAAGAGGAAGAGAATCACCAAAGTAAATGTTGGCCCTTTGGAGGTCAATATGGTGAGGTATTAATGGGGAAGAGAGAGAAAGCGGAGGCACTAAACCAATATTTTGCCTCTGTCTTCATGGAAGGGAATAATGAAAATTTTCCAAAAACTGTCATTAATGCAGAGGAACTTATTGCAATAACTATCATTGGGGAGAGGGTGTTGAATAAACAAATATGATTGAAGACAGACAAGTCTCTGGGACCTGATGGCCTGCACCACAGGGTATTAAAGGAGGAGGCAGCAGAGTTGGTAGATGCATTAGTTGTGATATTTCAAAATTCCTTGGATTCTGGTGAGGTCCCAGTGGATTGGAAACATGCCAGTCTGATGCCCCTATTCGAAAAGGGAGAGAGACAAAAAGTAGGAAACTATAGGCTGGTTAGCCTGACCCATCTGTGGTGGGGAAGTTGCTGGAATCAATCATCAAGAAGGAGATAACTCAGCATTTGGAAAGACAAAGCTTAATCCATCATTGTCAGCATGGTTTTCTGGAAATCATGCTTGACAAACTTGCTTGAGTTCTTTGAGGATGTAACAAGCAAGGTGAATAATGGGGAGCCTATGGATGTGGTATATTGAGACTTCTAGAAGGCATTTGACAAGGTGCCACATAAAAGACTGATCCAGGAGGTAAGATTGCAGGGGATTGGTGGTAGAATACTAGATTGATTAGAGGATTGGTTGTCTAACAGAAAACAGAGGGTCAGGATAAATGGGTCCTTCTCCGGCTGGCAAAATTAACTAGCGGGTAGCACAGCGGTCAGTTTAACAGAGTTCAATGTGGATAAGTGTGAGGTTGTCCATTTTGGTAGAAAAAATAGAAAAGCAAATTGTTACCTAAATGGAAAACAGATTCAAAATGCATCTGGGTAGAGGGTTCTGGGGTGTCTGTCCTTGTTCACGAATCGTAGAAAGTTGGTATGCAGGTGCAGCATGTATTAATAAAGGGATGTTGGCATTTATTGCAAGGGGACTGGAATATAAAAGTAGAGAAGTGTGGTTGCAATTGTATCGAGTGTTGGTGAGACCACATCTGGAGCATTGTGTCCAGTTTTGGTCACCTTATTTGAGGAAGGATGTGGTGGCATTGAAGGCAGTTTAGAGGAGGTTCACCAAATTGATTCCGGGAATGAAGGGGTTGACACATGAAGAGAAATTAAACAATTTGGGCTTATACTCAGTGGAGTTTAGAAGGATGAGAGTGGATCTGATCGAGATATATAAAATTTTAAAAGGTATTGATAAAGTAAATGTAGACCAAGTATTTGCTCTTATGGGGCAATCTGGAACAGGAGGTCACAGATATAGGCTGAGAGGTGGTAGATTTAAAACTGAGATGAGGATTTCTTGCAAACGGTGGTGAATTTGTGGAACTCGCTGCCCCATAGCGCAATGGAGTCTGAATCATTGAATGGTTTCAAGAAGGAGATAAATATATTTCTAATAAGAAAAGGAAAGAGGGATATGGGGGATAGGTGGGGAGGTGAATTTGAGACCAGGGAGAGATCAGCCATGATCTGATTGAATGGCAGAGCAGGCTCAAAAAGCTGAATTTGCTGACTTCTGCTTTCCTATGTTTGCTTTAATTAACATCAAGAACAGCTTTAGCAAGGTGCTGCAGTGGAAATCCTACCCTGTGAACTTTTGCAAGTGATATGTAAGATCAAAACATATTTCTTTCTCTACAAAGTAAGTCCTATTGCTAAACCTGCTGCACAGTGTGCACAGTAAAAAGTCTGACAACACCAGGTTTTAGTCCAACCGATTTATTTGATAATAGACTCACAAGCTTTCGGGGTTAGTCCCTTCGTCAGGTGAATGGAGAGTTCTGGCCTCAGACCATTCATTCACCTGACGAAGGGGCTAACCCCGAAAGCTTGTGAGTCTATTATCAAATAAATGGGTTGGACTAAAACCTGGTGTTGTCAGACTTTTTACTGTGTTTACGCCAGTCCAACGCCGGCATACCCACATCATGACTACTATCGGCACAGTGTGCAGTCAGACTCATTTTTATCAAAGCTCTGCAGTAAGTATTATCATTTACTTTTACACAGAGGATACAGCACAGAAATAAACCATTAGGCCAAACTGATCTACGCCAATCAGCCCATCCTACTACACCTCATCCTATCAGCATTTTCTTCTATTCCGTTCATTCTTACGTGTTTGTCTGGCTGCTCCCTAAATATATCAATAACATTAGGGGTGGAACAGTGGCACAGTGGTTAGCACTGCTGCCTCACAGCACCAGGGACCCGGGTTCAATTTCCGGCTGGATCACTGCCTGTGTGGAGCTCTTCCCATGGCTTTCTCCGGATGTTCCAGTTTCCTCCCACAGTCCAAAGATGTTTGGGTTCGGTAGATTGGTCATGCTAAATTAGCCCTAGTCAAGAGGACTAGCTAGGGTAAATGCAAGGGATTATGGGGCTGGGGCTCGGATTGGACTGTGGTCGATGTAGACTCTATGGTCCAAATGGCCTCCTTCTGCACTGCAGGATTCAATGACTATTCATCTCAACTACTGCATGTGCTGACAAATTCCAGATTCTGTTCACTTTCTGGGTAAAGAAATCTCTTTTAGATTCCCTGTTGGATTTCTCAGTGACCATCTTATATATATCATCCCCACAGTAAGTGATAGGATGCTGCAAAGTGCAGAGGAAACTTAGGGTGCTTGTCCACAGAACACTAAATATAGCAGGACAGGTAAGTAAGTTGGTTAAGAAAGCCAATTTTCCTTTATTAGCTGGGGCACAGATATATGAGCAGGAAGATTTTGCTAGAAATGTATGACACTCCAGATAGGCCACAGCTAGAGTACATTGTACAGTTCTGGTCACAATGTTGCAGGAAGGATGTACTCCCACTTGAAAAGATGTGGCCAGGACTAGTTACAAAGAAAGATTGGATAAGCTGGGGTAACAGAGAAGGCTGAGGGAAGGTTTAATTCAGCTGCATAAAATTATGAGGGCCAAAAGGAAATACCTGTTTCTCAGAGGTCAATAACTAAGAGACACTGAGGCTTAAAGTAATTAGTGGAATGATTAGCAGGGAGTTGAAGAAATTATTTTATCCAGAGTTGAGGTCTTGAGCTCACTGCACAGGAAAGTGGTAGAGGCTGAATCCTCATTTAAATAATGCTTACAAATATTCTTGAAATGCCGCAACATACAGCACTACCAGTAACTGGAAAGTGATACAAGTGAGACGAGGCTGGACAGCTGTTTTACAGCTGACATGGATATGATGATGGCATGGTGGCACAGCAGTTGGCACTGCTGCCTTACAGCGCCAGCAACCCAGGTTCAATTCTGGCCATGGATGACCATTTGTGTGGAGTTTACACATTCTCGCCGTGTCTGGATGGGTTTCCTTCGAGTGATCCAGTTTCCTCCCACAGTCCAAAGATATGCAAATGAGGTTGATTGACCATGCTAAGTTGCGACTTAGCATCCCAAGGTGTGTAGGTTAGGAGGATTAGCGGGGTAAATACGTGGGGTTATGGATACAATGCTCTATCAGAGAGACAGTGCAGGCTCAGTGGGCTGAATGGCCTCCTTCTGCACTTTAGTGACTCTGTAATGAGTTGAATGGCTTCCTTCTGTGCTGTAAATGTCAATGATTCTTTGATTCATGGTCCATATCTATGGACACCCCAGGAACTTGACATTTTCTCTAAATTTTTTATATAAAAAATATTTTACAGCATTTATTGACCTAGTTACATGATTTTTCATAGATCGTAGAAGCCTACAGTGCAGAAGAAGGCCATTCTGCCCATCGAGTCTACACTGAGCACTCAGGCCCTGTCCTCATAACTCCATGCATTTACCCTAGCTAGTCGCCCTGACACCAAGTGGCAATTTAGCATGACCAATCCACCTAACCCTTATATCTTTGGACTGTGGGAGGAAGCTGGAGCACCCAGAGACACCCATGCAGATAAGGGGACAATTTGCAAACTCCACACAGACAATGACCCACACCGGGAGTCGAACCCAGGTAACCATTGTGCCACTGTGCCACCATTTTTAGTGGGGTACATCTATAAAGACCATATTACAATTGATTTTATCGTCAGTTATGATCTGTTGTTCAAGATTACAGACTAACTTGGTGATTTAGTGGAGACTTCCTTGCTGACATGTTGTTCTGCTGTAAAACAAATAGAACTTCAGATAATGACTTGGTGTTTGACACGAGCGAGAACTTGGTGCGCGTTTCCTCTCGAGTCTGACATTAACTTCTGTGACAGCTGTGAAAGGGTCACATGTGAAATATGTTCAGGCAGGCTTAACACGCTTCCCGGCCTACAGGAAAATGAGTGAATGCCATGCAGAACAAGACTATTCCCTAAACTGCTGAGACCATAAAAGTTCCCGGCCAAGGCAAGATGTAACTGGGCAAGGCTATACGTTGTAGGGATGTAAGGCAGGACATGCCTTGGTCAAAGGCATGTTTTGAGGTGGCACGGTGGCACAGTGGTTAGCACTGCTGCCACACAGTGACAGGAACCCGATTTAAATTCGGGCCTTGGGTTGCTGTTTCTGCGGAGCCTGCACATTCTCTCCGTGTCTGCATGGGTTTCCTCTGAGTGCTCCGGTTTCCTCCCACAGTCCAAAGGTGTATGTGTTAGGTGGATTGGCCATGCTAAATTGACCATTAGTGTTAGGGGGATTAGCAGGATAAGTAGAAAGGGTGACAGGAATAGGGTCTGGCTGGGATTGTGGTTGGTGCAGACTCGATGGGCCGAATGGCCTCCTTTTGCACTGTAGGGTTTCAATGACAGGTATTCTGAAGCTTTGCTGAACTGTTTTGCAGGGGGACACCTTCCAACTCAGGTTTAGTTATGTACACATTTTTTTTTAGTTTATTTATTAGTGTCACAAGTAAGCTTACATCAACACCGCAATGAAGTTACTGTGAAAATCCCCTAGTTGCCGATAGATGTCAATATCGCTGTACTGGAACAGCTGGGCAGTTCATCATTCACTCAGCACTTCTGGCTGAAAATGGTTGTGAATGCACCGCAGATGTGGTGTGCTCCTCAGTCATTGAGGATGGGCATGTTTGTGGAGCCTCTCCCTCCAGTGAGTTGTTTAATTGTTCACTGTTGTTCACAGCATGTACCCATACCTACGGACTCAAGAACAGCTTCTTCCCTGCTGCCACCAGACTTTTGAATGGACCCACTTCGCACTAAGTTGATTTACATCCCAGCTATGACTGTAACACTACATTCTGCACTCTCGTTTCCTTCTCTATGAACGGTATGCTTTGTCTGTATTGCGTGCAAGAAACAATACTTTTCACTGTAAATTAATACATGTGACAATAATAAATCAGATCAAATCAAATTAAATCAACGATGTGGCAGGATCACAGAGCTTAGATCTGATCCATTGATTGTGGAATTGCTTAGGTCTATTCATTACTTGTTGTGTATGCTGTTTGGTACGCAAATATTCCTACATTATAGCTTCACCTCATTTTTTTAATGATGAGTTGCTGGCGTTAGTCTGGGGTGGCACAGTAAGTAGTCTTACAACACCAGGTTAAAGTCCAACAGCTTTACTTGGAAGCACAAGCTTTCAAAGAATTGCCCCTTCATCAGGTGAGTCACTTACTGTACTCATTTTTTTTTAGGTGTACCTGTTGTTTTTCCTGGCATGTTCTCCTGCTCTTTTCATTGAACTAGGGTTGATCCCCTGGCTTGGTGGTAATGATAGACTGTGATCATTCCTACTCCGATACATATAATATGTGAGTGTCAGTGGAACGGGACATACCCTGGACTGGTGATGGTGGTATCTGGAACATTATCTTAGAATCCATAGAATCCAACTATGCAGAAGGAGGCCATTCAGCCTATCGGGACTGCACTGACAACAATCCCAGCCAACCCTTATCCCCATGACCCCACATATTTAACCCATTAATCCTTTTAACCTATGCATCCCAGGACACAAAGGGGCAAGTTATCGTGGCCAATGCACCTAACCTGCACATCTTTGGAGTGTGGGAGGAAACCAGAGCACCCAGGGGAAACCCATGCACTCACAGGAAGAATGTGCAAACTCCACACAGAGAGTGATCCAAGCTGAGAATTGAACCCTGGTCCCTGGAGCTGTGAGACAGCAGTGCTACCCACTGTGCCACCATGCCGCCCAAGGTCTGTGAGGTCTTATTCCGTGAGTATGACTGTCATCTATCTTCAGGCTGTTGCTTGACATGTCTGTGAGGCAGCTGTCCCAATTTTGGCATTAGCCCTCAGATGTTAAAGAGGGTCGACAGGGCTTTGCCATTGCTGTTGCTGGTGCTGAAGTCAACGCTGGGTGGCCTGGTTGGTTGCATTCCTTTGTGTTTACTTTGGTTGTATACAATTGTGTGACTTGTTAGGCTCATTCAGAGGGCATAGCTGTGGGTCTGGAGTCTGTAGGCCAGACTGAGTAAGGATGGTTTGTTTCCCTCTAATGGACATTAGTGAACCTGTTCAGTTTTTAAGATATTGGTTTCATGGTCATCATTAGACTTTGAATTCCAGACGTTTTATTGAATTTAAATTCCACCATCTGCGGTGGTGGGATTCAAATCCAGGTCTCTGAATTAGTAGTCCAACAACAATACCACTGCACCTCCACCTTCCTCTATCGCAACTGCTGTGCATTTTCGACTATGTGGTGAAGAGAATTTTTGGGGCAATTGACCAGAAGTTGACAATATGCATTGCGTAACATTACTGCCTGTGGAATATTTCATATATTTACAAAACCAGCAGGTTCAAAGATCTTTAATGAATCTCAGACTGTCCCAAAGCCAATATGATAAGCATTCTAAATTAAGGAATCAAAAGCTCTTTAAAGAACACCCTTGAATTTAGGGGATTATTGTATTTAACAGCAGCAATAAATGTGCAGCGTTGAATGACATTTAGTAAGTAGAATAGTCAAAGATAATTATCTGGGAGAGAAAATCAAATCATTCAGAGTTTGGAAATTAAAAAGGGAAAGTTGCATACACACACTGGAAATCTAAACTCAAACTGGATATCCTATTGAGAAAATGAGCAGCAACTTTCAATTCCTGGTTTCTTATTTAGTCTTTCTACCGTGTGGCATATGAAGGAGGTCATGCAGCACATCATGCTGGTGCTGGTTCTGTGTAGAAGCTATCCAATTAGTCTTACTCCCCTGCCCTTTCCCCATAACCCTGCCCATTTTTCCTTTTCAACTGTTCTTCCAACTTCCTTTCAGAAGTCACAATAGAATCTGCTTCCACTGTCATTGAGGCAGCACATTCCAGATCATAACAACATGCTGTGTAAAAGATGCTCTCCTCATCTCGTCCCACCATCATTTTGCCAATGATCTCAAATTCGTGTCCTTTCCTAACTGACCCTCCAGCCATTGGAAACTATTTCTCTCCATTTTTGCTATCAAAATCTTCCATGATTTTCTCCTTGGTCAGTCCGAGCGATGAAAGAGTCTTTTTTTGGCCTTGTGAGAGAGTCCAGGATCAGGAGCCATAGTCTCAGAGTAAGAAAAACATTCCTAGTTGCCTGAGGGCAGTTGAGAGTCAACCACATTGTTGTGGGTCTGGAATCACATGTAGGCCAGACTGGGTAAGGATGGTAGATTTCCCTCCCTAAAGGACATTAGTGAATCAGATGGGTTTTTCTGCCAATCGACTATGGTTTCATGGTCATCAGTAGATTCTTAATTCCAGATATTTTTTACTGAATTCAAATTCCACCATCTGCCGTGGCAGGATTCGAACCCAGGTCTCCGGAACATTAATTAAGTTTCTGGATTAATAGGCCAGCAATTAGGCCATTACCTCCCCGCTAGTATTGTTTCTTGTATGCTATACGGACAAAGCATACCATTCATAGAGAAGGAAAGGAGACTGTGCAGAATGTAATGTTACAGTCATATGAGTGATCACATTAAAAATATCAAACACACCAGTTATGCCCTAACTGAATGGGGGATTAGGTTGGATGGGCCAAATAGCCTACTTCTGCTCCTACATCTTATGACACCTTCAGCCTGAATATGCATGGCTAATGATGAATCAGACCCAAAATGTGAAGACAGCTTTCTGGGAAGGCTATCCATGAAAATCTTCATCAGCAGATACAAGCCTGCTGGAACTTATTTCCAATTTTAATAACAGTCATCGGTCAACAATGCTCAAATGGCCATTGGATCAAAGCGGGAACTTGCACATCAGGAGACTGCCTTAGATACCAAAAGGAGTGACAGGGCAAACCCAGCCCTGTCAACCCTGCAAAGTCCTCTTTAACATCTGGGGGCTTGTGCCAAAATTAGGACAGCTGTCTCACAGACAAGTCAAGCAACAGCCTGAAGATAGATGGCAGTCATACTCATGGAATCAGACCTCACAGACCTTGGGCGGCATGGTGGCACAGTGGTTAGCACTGCTGTCTCACAGCTCCAGGGACCAGGATTCAATTCCCAGCTTGGATCACTCTCTGTGTGGAGTTTGCACATTCTTCCCGTGAGTGCGTGGGTTTCCCCTGGGTGCTCTGGTTTCCTCCCACACTCCAAAGATGTGCAGGTTAGGTGCATTGGCCATGATAACTTGCCCCTTAGTGTCCTGGGATGCATAGGTTAAAAGGATTAGCGGGTTAAATATGTGGGGTCATGGGGATAAGGGTTGGCTGGGACTGTTGTCAGTGCAGTCCCGATAGGTGAATGGCCTCCTTCTGCATGGTCAGATTCTATGGATTCTAAGATAATGTTCCAGATACCGCCATCACCAATCCAGGGTATGTCCCATTCCACTGACACTTCAGCTGAGCAATGAGTGAGAGTTAGTCGGGTTCTGAGTTGATGCTGCCTGCAGGAATAGCGCATTGGCAATCTAGAGGCAGTTTATTTTTATTTATTAATGTCACAAGTAGGCTTGTATTAATACTACAATGAAGTTGCTGTGAAAATCTCCTAGTTGCCACAGTCCGGCACCTGTTTGGGTACACTGAGGGAGAATTTAGTATGGCCAATGCACCTAACCAGCATGTAGGTTTACAAGATTCTAACAGACTTTGATGGAGTGGATAGTCAGAGTTTATTTCCTAGGATTGAAGGGTCAATTACTCGAGGGCATATGTTGAAAATGAAAGGGGGAAAGTTTAAAAGAGACATAAGGAGCATTCATACAGAGTGTGGTGAATGCTTAAAACGCGCTGCCGGGATAGGTGGTGGAAGCAGATTCTATAACAATGTTCAAAAGGCATCTGGATAGACACATGAGTAGACAGGGGATCGAGTAGAGGCAAGAAAATATTAAATTAGGGAGGCATCTGTGGCAGCACAGACTTGGTGGGCTGAAGGGCCTGTTTCTGTGTTGTACTGTTCTTTGACTTCTGGACAATGGGAGGAAACCGGAGCACCCAGAGGAAACCCATGCAGACATGGGGAGAACGTGCAGACTCAGTACAGTCATCCAAGGTAGGAATCAAACCCAGTCCCTGGCGCTGTGAGACAGCAGTACTAACTACTGTGTCCATGCTGCCCTGCAAGAGGAGACCCAAGTTATTCCTGTGGGTATCTGCATTGCGTTGTTCTTCCCCGGCCCACAATGAAACCTTTAGAAGGGTGCAGAAGGGCGCCATTTGGTCCATCTAGTCTGCACCAACTCTCTGACATAGCATCTTATCCAGGCCCACAAATCCCCACCCTCCACCCTATCCCCGTAATCTCATGTATTTATCTGGCAGTAGCTTTCTCTGGAATGGTTTGGCACCATCCATGAATCAAGTGGAGCAGCGTTAAAGCTGCAGTTGGATCTCTATGACATCAAAATCATAGGGATAAACATTATGGGACTTTCTGGGCTTGTGATAAAGAATTGACACACCTCCTGAAACAGAAAGTATGGCTAGCAAGAGTCCAGCGCCAACTCTGAGGGTAACAAAGGCGTCACAATATTGTACCTCAATGTTCTTTGTTTTCTTAGGAGTCGGGGTTGGTGGGGCGAGAGGTTGGGGGTGGGAGAGGAGATTAAAATTGGGGCTGTAACAATCTGCAAACATGTTCCGAGTCAAGGACTGACTTTCTTTCTCCCTTTACTTCACAATCGTAACAGAGTGGGATATGATAAAGCTAGCATCACCTCATAGAGATCATAAAATCCCTACGGTGCAAAAGGAGGCCATTCAGCCCAATAAGTCTGCATGGACCACGATCCCACCCTGCTCCTAGCCTCATAACACCAAGCATTTAGCCTAGCTAGTTCCCCTGCCACTAAAGGGCAATTTAGCATGGTAAATCCACCTACCCACACATCTTTGAAGTATGGAGGAAAACCACAGAACCTAGAGAAAACCCACGCAGACACAGGGAAAACATGCAAACTCCACACTGACAGCGACCCAGCCAGGAATCAAACCCAGGTCCCTTGTGCTATGAGGCAGCAGTGCTAACCACTGTGTCACCGTGCCGCCCTATAAAAATCACCTACAAGATTCATGTTTGCAGCTGATACATTGATCAAAACATTGCTGTGTGTTCGGGCTCTGTTAGATTTTGGAGTCAGTGCGGTGTGCTGTGTATAATATATGAATAAATTAGTAAAATCTATAGAAACATAAAAGATAGGAGCAGGAGGAGGCCATTCAGCCCTTCAAGGCTGCTCTGCCATTCACCACTATCATGGCTGATTGTCCAACTCAATGGCCAATCTTGGTTTCTCCCCATAACCTTTGTTCCCATTCGCCGCAAGTGCTATATCCAGCCACCTCTTGAATACATTCAATGTTTTGGCATCAACTACTTCCTGTGGTAATGAATTTTGCAGGCTCACCACTCTTTAGGTGACGAAATGTCTCCTCATCTCTGTCCAAAATGGTTTACCCTATATCTTTAACCTGGTGTTGTGAGACTTCTTACTAAATGGTCTCCTCAGATTGTGACCTCTGCTTCTAGACACTCCCAGCCAGGGGGAACATCCTCCCTGCATCTACCCTGCTTAGTCCTGTTAGAATTTTATAGGTTTCTATGAGATTTCCCCCCCACCCACCTCATTCGTCTGAACTCCGGCTAAAACAATCTTAACTAGTCAATCTCTCCTCATACATCAGTCTTGCCATCCCCAGAATCGGCTTGGAAAACCTATTCATATGTGTTTACGATATTATACTCTAGAACTGAGAAAGTGGGCACGTAATCAAGTGTAGCCATTTTTACCCAGAAGCCTTAAAGCGTATATAGGGGCATCTTTGGCTGGCAGCTTTGGTTTCAACAGATGTTGAACAGGCCTTGTCTGTGCCACACATAAAGAAACACCAGGGTTTTTCAAGTTCTGTTCACAGTAGGTAAAGATAAGAAAAAGCTTTAAAGTCATTTTCAAAGGAACTTTAAAAGCTTTTATGATAGTATTGTCTCTCCTTATCTATTCAAAAGGCATTCTTAGGACTTACAAGAACAGTCTTTAACAATCTATTCTTCTATAAAAAGTTTAAAATCCTTTCTATAGAAATGGAAACAATTGAAGGTAAATAGGAAAGATATTAAGGGAATATTTTTGAGTGTTATGACTACATACCTGGCTCACAATGTGAATCATTGAATCCCTACAATGCATTCGGCCCATCAAATCTGCACTACTCTCTAAAAGAACATCTTACCCAGGCTAACCCACATCCTATCCCCATAACCCTGCACATTTATCCTGCTAATCCCCCCAACCTACAATTCTTTGGAGACTAAGAGGCAATTTAGCACGGCCAATGCAGTGGCACAGTAGTCAGCAATGCTGCCTCTGGACAGCACCAGGGACCCGGGCTCAATTCCGGCCTCGGGTCACTGTCTGTGTGGAGTTTGCACGTTCTCCCCCTGTCTGTGCGGGTTTCCTCTGGGTGCTCCGAAGATGTGTGGGTTAGGTTGATTGGCCATGCTAAATTGCCCCTTAGTGTCAGGAGGATTAGCAGGGTCAATGTGTGAGGTTCCTGAAATAGGGCCTATGTGGGATTGTAGCCGGTGCAGACTCGGTGGGCTGAATAGCCTCTTGCTGCATTGTAGGAATTCTAAGAATTCACCTACTCTGCACATCTTTGGACTGTAAGAAGAAACCAGATAAAACGCACACAGACATGTGGAGAATGTGCAAACTCTACACAAACAGTGACCCAAGGCTGGAATCTAACCCAGGATCCTGGCGCTGTGAGATCACAGTGCTAATCACTGTGCCACCATGCCGCCCAACATCACTGTGTCACCCAGCACTATGCCATTTAGTTAAATCATAGAGAATAATAAGGACACATATCAGGGAAAGAATTAATCAAAGAGATAACACTCATTGCTGCTAAAGATTGATGTAATCTGGTTTAGAAGGGTATAGCTATTTCAGTTTCCTTTCATACATTCGAAATAATGTACAGGAAAACCCATTCAATGTTTCTCCAGTTGGTTTGGATATTATAAAGCAGAAAGCTTTTGTGTTCAAAAGCTCAACAACAATTTTACTTGGGAATTCAGGTTAAAGATTACGTTGAATATTGATGGGTATTCTTAAGATGATCATCACTGACATTGTAATTTTGAAATTTTATTGGATTCTGTATTAGAACTAAGACTGTGTTTTATCTCTTATAGTAATTAATGCTGCAATGTAATTATCCACTTCAAACTGTACTGCGTTAAATAATTCTCGAATGAGCTTGTAAATAATTTGGTAAAGTATAACATCTCTTGTAATTTTCTGCAGGCAGTATAGGAACCCAGCTCTCCTGTGTTTTTTGAAAGTGCGAAGATCTATTTTTTTAAAAAGAGCCTCGGGACCCTTGTAATACGCAGATAGTTATAACTTGGCCAACAAAGAATGTTGTTTCTTTCAACCAGGCTTTCTGTGACATAGGAATAGATCTTAATGTTTGCGTTCCTTAGGGTTCCTTCATTCACTTCCTCAGACTCAAAATAAACGTCTGTGTGAAATTGCTGCCTGGACCTCAAGTAGGGATGATTGTTGAGGGAAAGCTCCCATTCAAGGGTAGTCTAGATTTGAAGATAGAGTTTATAATGAACAATTTTATCGAGATAAGTAAGAAGTCTCACAACACCAGGTTAAATCAAACAGGTTTATTTGGTAGCAAATAAGACTGTTGGACTTTAACCTGGTGTTGTGAGACTTCTTACTGTGACTGCCCCAGTCCAACGCCGGCAATCCTACATTATCGAGATAAAGTGCAGAGTACCACAAAGTAGACTTCTTAACTGGGGGACTCTTTATTACAGGTGTATACTGTGCCCCAGTCAGGACCTGGACTGCTAAGAAAAACACAAAATGCTGCGGATGCTGGAATCTCAAACAAAAACAGAAAAATGCTGGAAAATCTCAGCAAGTTTGATAGCACCAATATTAAACCTACTGGTGTTTAAGGAGGTCATTCTGCCCACCAAGTCTGCCCTGACTCTCTAAAACAGCATCTTACCTAGGCCAACTTACTGGTTTAATATCCTTAAAGAGCCTGAAAAGATTTTCAATCCAATCTTAGAGTTTGAATTGAATTGAATTGATTTAATATTGTCGCATGTTGGGATACAGCAAAAAGTATTGTTTTGTGTGAGCCATACTGACAAAATATACTGTTCCTAGAGTAAATAGGGGAGAAGGAAAGGAGAGGGTGAAGAATACAGTGTTGCAATTAGAGCGTAGAAAGAATAGAGCCAATGTTTTGTAAGAGTCTAGATGACTTTTTACCAGAGCTGCTAAACCAGGTTTCACTCTTGGAGGAGCTAGCCCTACCTCCGGGGTCACAGAGTCCACATCCTTAAAGGTCAATACACACCCCTAACCACCAACATACATTTATTTTCCTGTCCTGCCTGCCATGGGAATTGTAGTGGGCAGGAAGCAAACCATGCAAAGGTCCATTGACCTCAGTTGGGATTTTGTGTTTCTGGGGCGAGTGTGGCCAGAAAATCCCACCCAGAGGATTATTATCCACTTCAGTGCAATTAAGTAAACTTTAGGGATGAAGGGTCGCCATCCAAAATGTTGACTTGTCTTGGTTTGATTTCCAGACATCGAGGGATGTACATATTCGTTCAGATGTGCTATTATATTTTAGATTTCCAGCATTTGCAGGAGCTTTTAATCTGTGTAGTGAGCTGCCGGATTAATGGGAATGCAGCTTGCTCACAGAAATAATTGGTCTGCTGATCCCTGGCTACTCACTCTGGTTCCATTAACAAGACAACTTTACTGTGAAGATTTGTGCTCCGATTGGTGAGGCTCTTCAGTGCCTCGAAGACTCTCAAGGGGAGTGAGATTGATAGGAGCTGACTGCTAAGCAACACGCTGGCTTTAACCTCTTTCGTTGCGCTCCAATGAAAGGCTTAATGGGGCTTGCAGAGATCCCACCACCATCACGCACAGTGGCAGAAGTGTGCATTGCAGCATCTCATCAATGCTCCTTCCAAACCTATGACTGCTACGATCTAGAGGAACAAGGGAAGTTGTGAGCTCCTCTCCAAACACACCCCACCCTGACTTGGAACTTTATCACTGTTCCCTCACTGTTTAGGGATAAAAATACCGAAACTCCCCTTCCTAACTGTTCTCTGGGTGTACCTGCACCATCAGGATTGCATTGGTTCAAGAAAGCATCTCATCACCACCTTCTCAAGGGAAATTAGGGATGCCAACAAATGCTGGCCTTACCAGCAATGCCCATATTCCATGAAAGAATGAACTAAAAGAAACCATGCACACACACACACTTCTTCAATCTTTTGAATTTGGAATAAAAAAGCATTTGTTAACATGAGGCTAACTACAACTGTTCAGCTGGGTTCCTTTCATGCCAATGTAAGTGCAGAGCAACAGTTATGATCAAACTTAGTAAATTCAGTCAGGGTAATTCTTTTGATATCATAATAAATACACTTTGCTGTGTGTAAAGGACAAGAGGACCAATTTTAACTCAGCCCATCTGGTGAGAAATGGAACGGAAACAGCCCTAAAATCACAAGCCAAAGAGAAAATACTGGAAAATCTCAGCAGGTCTGGTAGCATCTGTAAAGAGAGAAAAGAGCTGACGTTTCGAGTCCAGACGATCCTTTAAAGTCACAAGTATGCTCACACACCCGGACCTCTTTCCCCTCTGATCCTGACCGCTGCTGTTTTTGCCCAGAGACTGCATTGGGGTGGCTCAGGAGGCTGTCAGATCCAGGCAAAAGCCTCAGTACAGAATAGGAACAGAGGAATTAGGAGCAGGAGTAGGCAGTTCAACCATTTGAGCCTGTTCCGCCATTCAATCAGACCATGGCTGATCGTTCCCTGGTCTCAAATCCACTTCAAGAAAGTGTCTCAATACCATCTTCTTAAGGGTAATTAGGGATGCCAACAAATGCTGGCCTTACGGGCTAGTGTGGACTCGTGCCCATTTCCCTTTAACCCTTTTTGTTTAAACAGAAATATATCTATCGCCTTTTCCATTTAAAAATACATGCCCAGTGATATGTAAATTTGTCCAATTTTTTTATATCCATTTGTGGGATGTGGGTATTGCTGGGTGGCCAGTATTTATTAATGTGGGGATATCAATAACTGCTGGCCAGGCAGCGAGGCACATGTCCCACAAATGGATAAAAAAAATTGGACAAATTTACATATCACTGGGCATGTATTTTTAAATGGAGAGATATACTTCTGTTAAAAAAAGAGGTTAAAGGGATATGGGCACTAGCTAGGGAAGTGGATTTGAGACCAGGGCAAGATCAGCCAGGATCTGATTGAATAGCGGAACAGGCTCAAATGGCTAAACTGCCTACTTCTGCTGACATTTTCTGCTTTTGGACTCATGGTGAACAATCACCAAAACAACTATATGATGACATCAACAAGTTCCACTCCACCATCAGACTTATCATGGACTACTCTCTGGAATCGGTTGCATTCTCGGACACACGCATCTCCATCAAGGACAGTAACCTCAGCAGTTCACTGTACCGCAAGCCCACGGATAACCTCATGACGCTCCACTTCTCCAGCTTCCACCCTAAACACATTAAAGAAGCCATCCCCCACGATCAAGCCCTCTGTATACACAGGGTCTGCTCAGATGAGGAGGATCGCAGCAGAGATCTTCAGGCACTGAAAGATGCCTTCGTAACATAGGATATGGCACTCAACTCATTGATCGACAGTTCTGAAGCGTCACAGCGAAAAACTGCACTGACGTCCTCAGAAGACAAACAGAGGACGTGGTGAACAGAGTACCCTTCGTTGTCCAGTACCTTCCTGGAGTGGAGAGGCTACAACATCTTCTCCGGAGTCTTCAACATGTCATAGATGAAGACGAACATCTTACCAAGGCCATCCCCACACCCCGACTTCTTGCCTTCAAACAGACCATTGTGTGCCGCAAACTACCCAGCCTTCAGGAGAACCTTCAGTGACCACGACACCATACAACCCTGCCACAGCAACCTCTGCAAGACATGCTGGATCATCGATACGGATGCCATCATTTCACATGAGAACACAATCCACCAGGTACACAGTACACTTGCAACTCGGCCAACGTTGTCTACCTGATACGCTGCAGGAAAGGATATCCCGAGGCATGATACATTGGGGAGACCATGCAGACCCTACAACAATGAATGAATAAACACTGCTCGACAATCACCAGGCAGCAGTGTTCTCTTCCAGTTGGGGGACACTTCACCAGTCACGGGCATTCAGCCTCTGATCTTCGGGCAAGCATTCTCCGAGACGGCCTTCATGAAACATGACAATGCAGAATCGCTGAGCAGAAACTCATAACGAAGTTCTGCACACATGAGGACAGCCTCTTCCAGGATTTTGGGTTCATGTCACACTATCTATAACCTGCATGACTTGCCTGGACTTGCAAAATCTCACTAACTGTCTTGGCTGGAGACAATACACATCTCTTTAACCTGTGCTTAGCCCTCTCTCCACTCACATTGTCTGTAACTTTAAGACTTGATTATCTGTAAAGACTTGCATTCCAACCATTATTTTGTAAATTGAGTTGTTCTTTTTATGCCCTATTTGTGAACAGAACTCCCACTGATCAGATGAAGGAGCAGCGCTCCAAAAGCTTGTGGCTTGTGCCACCAAATAAACCTGTTGGACTTTAAACTATTGTTGTGAGACTTCTTACAGCATTTATTGCCCATCTCTAGTTATACCAGGGCACTTGCGAGTCAACCACATTGCTGTGGCTCTGGAGTCACATGTCGACCAGACCATGTAAGGATGGCAGATTTCCTTCCCTAAAGGGTGTTAATGAGCCAGGTAGTTTTTCCAACAATCAACAATGGTTTCATGGTCATCAGTAGATTCTTAATTCCAGATATTTTTCATTGAATTCAAATTCCACCATCTGCCGTGGCAGGATTCGAACCCATTGTTCACAAGTTCACCCGTCCAGGTAGTGCATGGCACAATTAAAAATCCTTAAAGAGGCCTCTGGCTTTTGAAGAGAGCCATCCCCAAAGAAAGTTTCATCCAACCGTAGACTTGAGTTGGAGCTGGTCAATGTACTGCCCTTATGAAATGGAAATGGGGAGAATATTTTTATTCGCACTCAACTTTGCTAGTCGGTGGGATTCTCTTCCACACAAAGCAGTGAGGGCTGGGTCACTGGATTTATTCAAGGCTGAGTTAAGCATATTTTTGATCTGATTTATTACTTTCACATATATTGGGATAGTGAAAAGAATTTGCGCAATACAGACAAATTGCTTTAATACAGTGCCTTTAATGTATTGTAATGTCATGCGGTGTTTCAGAAGGGCATTAACATTTGACATTGAGCCTCTTAAGGACTCATGACCAAAAGCTTGGTGAGAGAGGTAGATTTAGGGATATTGGATAGGATGGGAAAGAGGGGTGGAGAGGCCGAGGGAGGCAACTCCAGGGCTTATCAGGCCTAATCAGCTGGAAGCTTGAGTACCAATGTTGATGCAATAATAACTGGGGAAGAGGAAGAAGTTAGAATTGGAGGACACACATATGTTGGGCGGTGGGGGATGTGTTGTGGGGCTAGAGGAGGTGACAGAGATAGGGAGGGGAGAGAATTTAAGAACAAATATGACAATGTTAAAACTGAGGCAGTTTAGATGGGAGCCATTGTAGGTCGGCTGAATGGGACTTGATGCAAGTTAACGTCCTGGGCCAGAGATTTGGATGAATTAAGATGAATAGAGGTGGGAGACTGTAGTTGGTTGTGAGAGCATTGGAGGTAAAATGCAAAACGTTGCGATTCTTGTGGCAGTGAGCTCAAGAGGTTATCTACCGCAAAACTGAATTTGTAACACACCTTATCCCACCTCGCTAGAAATATCTCGGAGTGCTTCAAAGAGAATGAAATACTGTAGATGGTGTTAACCAGGTCAGAACAGAAAGTGCCGAACCTGAATTAAAATTGAAGGGAAAGAAGATAAGCAGAAAAGCAATAAACCTGTTCCAGGAGTCAGCTTGTTGTTCAGAGCTTAAAAAAAGACAAATATTCTCATTGACCGAATCTCAGATGAAGTGATTTGAGCAAAGTGAGAGCACAAGACAAATCCCACACAGTATAAAAGCAGACCCATTGAAACCAATAGATCTCCACTTAACAATTAACTTGTTAACCGGTTCAGACAATCACACCTGAACTGTTAGGGAGTTTATACTGTTGGATTTCTTCTAGAAGCACTGTATCTTAGAATCATGCTGCATCAGAGGAGGCCATTCGGCCCATTGTGCCTGTGCTGGATTTGTGAAAGAGCTACCCAATTAATCCCTATGCCCTGCCTGACTTACCTAGCTGGATAGGTACCCTGGGCAATGTTACACTGAACACAACCATGTTTAATTCCTGGGTGACTATATAACAGACACCCCACCCACTGATATCCCACCCTTTGACACTGCTCTCCGACTTTTCAACACCCTACCCAACTTCCAACTGCCCTCCAGACCTCCCCCCAACCATCCAACTCTCCGATTCCCTCAACTCTCCAGCTTTCCCTGACCTGCCCTCAACTCTACCCGCCCTGCCAGAGCACCCGGAGGAAACCCATGAAGACATGGGAGAACCTGCAAGCTCCACGCAGACAGTGACCCAAGCTGGGAATCAAACTTGGCTCCCTGACACTGTGAGGCAGCAGCGCTTACCATAGTGCCACTGTGTCGCCCCACAGAGGCCCACAAAGGATCAAAAACACAAAACCCGCTCATGTCCTGGCACACCTGA
The DNA here is from genome assembly GCF_965287045.1 of Carcharhinus amblyrhynchos. Classification (NCBI taxonomy): domain Eukaryota; kingdom Metazoa; phylum Chordata; class Chondrichthyes; order Carcharhiniformes; family Carcharhinidae; genus Carcharhinus; species Carcharhinus amblyrhynchos. The sequence goes on from NC_137340.1 coordinate 44,089,847, forward strand.
TACCAGCAAAGCATATTATCATAGAATCACACAGCCCAGGAGGCCATTTGGCTCACTGTGACAGTGCTGGCACCTTGAAAGATTTATCCCATGAGTCCCACTCCTCTGCTCTTTCCGCAGAGCCCTTTACACTTATCCTTTTCAAGTATTTGTCCACTTCTTTTTTGAAAGTGACCACTAGACCTGCTTCTGCCATGTTTTCAGATTCATGTATTCCAGATCACAGCCCACTGGGGCAGCATGGCTGCTGCCTCACACTGCCAGAGACTCGTGTTCGATTCCCGGCTTGGGTGACTGTCTGTGTGGAGTTTGTACATTCTCCCCGTGTCTGCGTGGGTTTCCTCTGGGTGCTCCGGTTTCCTCTCACAATGCTAGTTAGGCCATGCTAAATTCTCCCTCAGTGTACCCAAACAGGCACTGGAGTGTGGCAACTAAGGGATTTTCACAGTAACTTCATTGCAGTGTTAATGTAAGCCTACTTGTAAGACTAATAGATAAATTTTAACTACTGTGTTTAAAAAAAATAAGATCTTCTTTCCTTCCCTTCTGGTGCTCGTACTGTATCGTAACGAGACTGCATTCGAGTGACAGACGGAGGAACTTCATTGCTAAAATGTTGGCAACTAACATCATTCAGCGAGGTATGACTCAAGGGAATTCACGTTCTGCTGTGCCAGAAATGACATTATGAATGACAAGTTGAAGAGACCAATAACAATCTTAAATCTTTAACGTGAATTCAATGATAGCATGTGTATTTAGCATTATTTTCAGTGCACCCCCAGTGCCATTTCACACAAATGAGGCAACGTTGAGGCAGTCATTATGAGGCACTCCGCCCTGATGTGTCCTGGCACCAGAAGCCAACTTTTTGTTCATTATATCTGATAATTCTCCAAGAACAAACACCTGATTTGGCTGAACTCCCAACAGTTGCCTCCAGAAACAAACTCAGGAGTAACCTGCAAGATCAGAGAAAAAAAATACTTGGCAACACACAGCATGAAAGCTGAAAATATGGTGACAGCTGTCACATCAACACTTTAAGTGAACGGCTTAGTAAATATTGCACTTATTTCTTTGAACCTGTCGAATGTCTGTCCTGCTACCAGTGCCTCACTTCTCAAAATCCCCAGAGATTAGTGTCAGAGCTTTGAAAACATTTTTTATGCTTCAAGGGAAAGAAGACTCAGCCTAAATGGCAAAACATGGCTCAACGGTTACTGAGGTTACTGACCATCTCTTTCAGCAGACTATGTTGGACAGTATGTTAGTACATCTGTGATCACAACCTACCACCCGAGCACTGCCAGACAGAGCAGTGTCACAGCAAAGAAAGGGGAATCAATGGTAAAGTACAGAGGAACTGCAAAGTCTAACATTAAAATATGGTTTGATCGAGAGTTCTTTATCTTCTGTGATGGAAGTTGGCCAACTGTTAGAGGGCCAATGCCGGAGGAAGTCTTTGATATGCTGATAACTTAATTCTGCCCGCTAACCCAGTGGTGGAGCTCTAGGAGTCGTCTTGATCAAGTTACAGGAAATACAGTCCCCTGATCAATGTCGACAAGACTAAAGTGATAGGGCTGGGTGGAAAGATCTGCAAAGTTCAGATTAACAGAGTTCAGCTCGAACCTTCCACTATCCGGGTTCACTCAACACAAAGCGTCTATCGAAGAAATTTGGGCTGGACTCAAAATCTCACTGAAACTAGGATGGACCAGCCACAAGATGTCGAAAGATTACAACAAAAATTCATCCTCTGAAAGCCCTTGTGTGGCTGGTGACAATGTCCAACTGCAAAAGCTGGACCATCAAATGATGAAGCTTGAATAAGAACACTTGAAAGGATATTTTTCCTTCGGGGTGAGATGAAGTACCAACGGTGGTCAGGTGAAGCCCTTAAGCGGTCATTAATTGATCATCTTAAGTGTCTCAGTTGGGAGCAGAGTGGAAAGGATGGCCTTGGACCTTCTCACCCAGAGCTGAATTCTGATGGAGGGTGGAGGGCTGCAGGGTTCCAATAAACCACCATCCAAGCAAAGTAAATGTCCTTCCTGCCTCCACGCTCACTTGGAGCAGACAATGCCAACCTGCAGATGGGAATTCCCCAAAGTGGAACCCAGTCCGCTGAAGGAACCGTACGGATGAAATTTGGAGAAGAGGAATGAAGAGACGTCTGGGATTGGAGGAACAGAATGGTGCTGTGACGGCAAAGAAAGCTTGGAGATGTTGCAACGAAAAGATGGGCTGAGGTTGTGTTAACTCTAAAGCTCAACACAAATAATTTAAATCAGTGCAATGGGAGATAGGCATCCAAAGCAAGTAAGTGGGTTCTCCATGTTAGACAGGTGTCACAGTGGTTAGCATTGCTGCCTGACAGCGTCAGGGACCTGGATTCGACTCCCAGCTTGGGCCAATGTCTGTGCAGAGTCTACACATTTGCCTTGTGTCTGCGTGGGTTACCTTCAGGCGCTCTGGTTTCCTCCCACAGTCTGAAAGATGTGCTGGTTAGGTGCATTGGCCATGTTAAATTCTCCCTCACTGTACCAGAACAGCTGCTGGAGTGTGGCGACTAGGGGATTTTCACAGTAAATTCACTGTAGTGTTAATGTAAGCCTACTTATGACACTAATGAAATAAACTCAGACCTTCAGAAAGCATGGTTCAGGTTATCCCAACCCCACATTAATATTTAAATTAATCTCCTGATAGTAAATGGTTCTGAGGAAAACATTCCCTCCCTACACTGATGTGCAAAACAAGAAGAATTCTGGTGATATGGCTCTTCACTGTCGTTTGTGATCAGGTCTATCTGATTTACACCTCGAATCCTGATTGAGTGATGCAGGAGCTGAAAGGTAATATTAAAGTCTGCCGCACTACATGATTCGGATGATTTAATAAACTGCTGTCTTTGAGGTGATTAGTATCATGTATGACTCTCATGTTTAGGAAAATTAGTATTAAACATGGCTGTAACACAGGCTGGCATCTTATACCCATTCTGGTGAAAGCAGCAATGAAACACCAGCTTTGGATGCGAATGCACCTGTTCATTGAGTCAATCTGGAAAAGTAATATTCTAAGTAACACTGAGACTCAGTTGAGCAAGAAAAAATACCGTTTCCATTCATTCTTCAACTCCTAAGGAAGTACAAAACTTTATAACTGAGACAATTAATCTTTTCCGCCACCCACTGCTATATCACGGCAGCTTCTGTGGCTTTCCCAAGGACCTGAACTGAACTCATACCAGCCCTAAGCTGGGAGGTGCTCTGTTAAGCCTTATGAAACATAGAAGGTGAAAATTCTGACAGAAGGTCACCCATCTGAAATGTTACTCCACAGATGTCTGATTCCTATGAGTATTTCCAGTAATTCTCCATGTTAAAGCCATTGGATTTATTGTGCTCCCCCCACCTTCCACAGATTCACATTCTACTGGATCATTTAAGGTTACATCCCAAACCTTGGGCTGGAGCAGAGCAGGTTTAGTGACAACTTTAGGCTAAAATCTGGGACAGATTCAGGCCTGCAGGCATTACTGGGTTGTTGTGTAAAGCTGTAATAGGCACCTTAACACAGTGGCACAGTGTTTAACATGCTACCTCACAGCGCTAGGGACCTGGGTTCAATTCTGGCCTCGGGTCACTGTCTGTGTGGAGTATACAATTCTTCCCATATCTGCATGGGTTTCCTCTGGTTGCTCCGGTTTCTTTCCACACTCCAAAGATGTGCCGGTTAGGTGGATTGGCCCGGCTAAATTGTCCCTTTGTGTCCTAAGATATGTAGATTAGGGGGATCAGCGGGGCTACAGGGATAGGACAAGGGAGAGAACCTAGATAAGATACTCGATCAGAGAATCGATGCAGACTTGATGGGCTGAATGGCCCCTTTTTGTACTGTAGGGGTTCTATTATTCCTGACAGAGACTGCGTCAGTATAGTGCCTTTGATACGGAGGAATGGGAAAGGCAGAAGACTAATGCATTCAATCCTTTCTCCAATTTAAGGCGAGGTGCTGGTTGAGAGGGATTTTTAAAAATTCATTCATGGAATGTGGGTGCTACTGATGGGATTTATTATTAATTCATTAACTGACCTTGAGAAAGTGGTGGTGAACCATCTTCTTGAATACAACTGAGTGGCTTGTGAAACCATATCACTGGGCAGTTAACCAGCCACCCACAATGCTAAGGGTGGAATTAGAGCATTAGTGAGCCTGATGGGGTTTTACAGCAATCTGGAAATGTCTTGCTCACCATAACTGATGTAAGCTTTTTAATTCCAGATTTATATATTAACTGAATTCAAATTCCACAGCTGCCATGGTCAGATTTGAACTCACACCACCAGTTCATTCGTCCAAAACTCTGGATTATTAGTCCAATAGCATATCCACTTTGCTACAATAACCCAGTAATGCCAACATGCCTGGATCTGCCCCAGATTTCAGCTTCCAATGGTGGTTCCATCTCCTTTGCTGCAGCCCATAGTTTCAATGACCAGTAGATTGTGAGTCTGTGATAGAGGAGTGAACACAATAAGCCAGGTGGATGTAACACAGAAAATTCTCAGTGGGGTCAGGCAATGCCTGTAGACAGAGAAAAAGATTTAGTGCTTGGAATTCTCTGCCCTTGCCTGGTCCCACTTGCAGTGAATGGAGATTTGACTAAGCGCCAAATTCTCCGTCCTCGCTGAGAGCGGGAGCAGGTCGTACGAAACCAGAGAATTCTGACCAACATTTCAGATCATAGAATCACCAGAATGCAGAAGGAGGCCTTTCAGAACATCAAGTCTGCACCGACTCTCTGACATTTCATCCAAGACCACCCCTTGTTCCATTCCCTTAACCCACACACTCATCTGAAAGATGTGCTGGTTAGGTGCACTGGCCACACTAAATTCTCCCTCAGTGTACCCAAACAGGCGCCGGAGTGTGGCAACTAGGCGATTTTCACAGTAGCTTCATTGCAGTATTAATGTAAGCCAACTTGTGACACGAATAAACAAACTTAAAAACTTAAATAAAATTGAGTAAGAAACAATATCATAGAATCATAGAACCCTACAGTGCAGAAAAAGGCCCTTCGGCCCATCGAGTCTGCATTGAACACAATCTCACCCAGGACCGACCCCCTATATCATACCCACTAATCCCTCTAACCTACGTATCCCTGGATACTAAGGGGCAATTTCTTAGCATGGCCAATCAACCTAACCCGCACATCTTTGGACTGTGGGAGGAAACTGGAGTACCCGGAAGAAGCCCACGCAGACACGAGGAGAACGTGCAAACTCCACACAGGCTCCCATAATACGGTGTGAGATGGGTGTTTGTTTATGTTACACATGTAACTACCCTCTGTAACACTGACTGAAGTGACGACATCAACTTCTTTTCTTGTACAAGCAGAAGCAGATTCTGAAGGAACAAGGGGGAACAAAATTGCCGCTTAACGCTCCAGTGTCTTTCCATTGTGTAAATATCTATTGTCATCAAGACAATGGGGTAGCGTTAGATTTTATATACGAAGCACGCTCGAGGGATACATAATCGAATAGTTTTACCATTTGGGCAATGGATAAATAGGAGCAGCATCTCCACATTAAATAGCCATGTTTCCTAAATTGGTATTTTGCTTAGCAAATATAGATAAATGGTCCATGGAATACTGTTTAGTTAAATGGTAAGACCATTGTCTTTTAAAGCAACATTTGCTTAAACCTACATTTTGTAATTATTGATGAATTATTTAAGGCTTCGATTATTCAGATACTCTCATAAATTTCATCTTGTGCATAATACATGGAGCGATCTGTCTACGTTTTACAAAGAGAGGTGAATTTTTGATTCATGGTTTTAAGAGGGCCAATAAGTGAGTGCCCATATGTTGGGCTTTTGACATTATAAATACGTTATTCTATGGGAACGCTGGATAATATTATTGCTTGGTGAAGGTTCATCCCAATGAAAAATTAAAAATGTTATAATGGAGTGAATTAAGAGGCTACAATTCGAACCAAGGGTTTCAGCACTCATCATACATTTTGAGAGCAAAGCTAAACATTTCCTTTTGGTACAACTTGTAATAAGATTATCATGAATCCATTCCCTTGCCTTTTTTTTAATAGATCCCAGATAATATCATTAAGTAAGGGGAGGCGATGGCCCAGTGATATTGTTGCTAGTCTATTAATCCAACATCTCAGCTGATGTTCTGGGTTCGAATCCCGCCACAGCAGAGGGTCAAATTTGAATTCAGAAAAAAAAACTGGAATTAAGAATCTACTGATGACCATGAAACTATTCTCGGAAAAACCCATCTCTTTCACTAATGTCTGTTAGGGAAGAAAACCTGCCGTCCTTACCTGGTCTGGCCTACATGTGACCCCAGAGTCACAGCAATGTCAATGACTCTCAACTGCCCTCCAAGGGCAACGAGGGATGGGAAATAAATTCTCACCAGCCAGCTATGCCGATGTCCCACAAATGAATAAAAAACAGTATAATAAACCCTTAGGGGTGGGGTATAGGCTTTTTTTAAAAGTACATCCTGGCTCTGGACGATAAAATGATAGTCGAAACAATGGAGTGTGCCACTCAGAGCACATTGCTAAATATGAAGCAGGATTGGGTTACAACGTGATGTTATTAATTGCAAAGGAGCAGTTGAATTGGTTTACGAACATCAGACGGATTCCACACGAAGTCTGTTGCTCGGTGCAAATGCAAAGGTTAAAGCTAACCAATATATTCCGCCGCCTAAAGTACAAGGGGTGAGTTTCAAAGGATCAAAGAACATCATAGGAAGCCAGCTTCATTTCCCAGACGGCCCTGAAACCATACCAGATTTGCATTCTGCAGATTTTCTGGTCTCCTTTGGGAGATTAGGCCTGCAAAAGGTAGTGGTGGGATGAATCTGCCTGACATATACAAAGAGAGTGACCTCTCCCTGGAATTGGCCAATCTTTCTGGTCTCAGTGCCAAAGGCAAAATGGCAGACCAATGCTGGTGTCTACACTGGGACCAATGCTGGTGTCTACACTGGGACCAATGCCGGTGTCTACACTGGAACCAATGCTGGTGTCTACACCGGAACCAATGCCGGTGCCTACATTGGAACCAATGCTGATGTCTACACTGGAACCAATGCTGGTGTCTACACTGGAACCAATGCTGGTGGCTACACTGGAACCAATGCTGGTGGCTACACTGGAACCAATGCTGGTGGCTACACTGGAACCAATGCTGGTGTCTACACTGGGACCAATGCTGGTGTCTAAATTGGAACCAATGCTGGTGTCCACATTGGAACCAATGCTGGTGTCTAAATTGGAGTCAACGCTGGTGTCTACACTGGAACCAATGCTGGTGTCTACTCTACGATGAATGCTGGTGTCTATATTGGAGTGAATGCTGGTGTCCACACTGGAACCAATGCTGGTGTCTACATTGGAACTAATGCTGGTGTCTACACTGGAACCAATGCTGGTGTCTACATTGGAACCAATGCTGGTGTCTACACTGGAACCAATGCTGGTGTCTACACTGGAACCAATGCTGGTGTCTACACTGGAACCAATGCTGGTGTCTACACTGGAACCAGTGCTGATGTCTACATTGGAACCAATGCTGGTTCCAGAATTATTTCTGCCTGTTCAGAGACATCCTGGAGCCTGGCACCAGGGAGGCAATATACCACCCTGGAGTCTCTTTCACGTCCACAAAAGCACCGATCTGCACCCTGAACAACAGAGTCCCCTAAAACAATTGCTCTAGTGCTCCTTGTCCCTCCCTGTTTAACAACAGAGCCAGCCATGGTGCCACTGCTTTGGCTGTTGCTGCTGTTATCTATCCCCTGATAGGCCACCCCCCCAGCAACCCTCCCAACAATATCCAAAATGGTACACCTCATAGAGAGGGGAACTTCTTCTTTTCTACACTTCCAGCTGATCTCCTTATTGGAGCTTGTTTTAAATGCTCTGTCATTTTCTTTCAGGCAATGACACCATCTTGCTGAGTCATAGAATCATAGAGGTTAACAGCATGGAAACGGGCCATTCGGCCCAATTTGTCCATGCCACCCTTCTTTTAAACACTCAGCTAATCCCAATGACCCGCATTTGGCCCATATCCCTCTTTACTCATCCTGTCCATGTAACTGTCTTAATGCTTTTTAAAAGACAAAATTGTAACTGCTGCTACAGTCTGTGGCTGATGATAGAATTTGATGATGTTGGTTAGCAGTAGCACTAATGTCAGTGTTGGTCAAAGAGGCCCCAAGGGTGACTGCACATGGAGGGGTGGTGCAGTTGGGGTGGGCACTCTTAGGGTTTGTGGTTACAACCTGTGGAGGGTGAATCTTCATGGAGTTTGCCAGCTTGTCCACAGTAACTTGGGCAGCATGGTGGCACAATGGTCAGCACTGCTATGTCGCAGTGCCCGAGTTCAATCTGACCTGTGTGGAGTTTGCACGTTCTCCCCGTGTCAGTGTGGGTTTCCTTCGGGTGCTCCAGTTTCCTCCCACAGTCCAAAGATATGCAGGTTAGGTTGATTGGCCATGCTAAATTAACCCTAGTGTTAGGGGGATTAGCAGGATAAATATGTGGGGTTATGGGAATAGGACCTGGGTGGGATTGTGGTCGATGCAGACTCGATGGGCTGAATGGCCTCTTTCTGCACTGTAGGGATTCTATGATTTTATTCTATGACAACTTCAGCAGAAGAGCTGTGAAAATTCGGGCAAAACTTCCACAGGTCTTTTTCTGAAGTTATGGAAGGCAAGCTAATTCCAGCAGCGAGAGAGTTCAAACTCAGAGGACACAAATTTAAGCTAACTGGCAAATAACTAGAGGAGGTGAGGAAAGTCTTTATTCCACAGTGAGTTGTTAGGAGCTGGAATGCACTCTTCAAGTTGGGAGTAGAAATTGGTTCCATTTTTATTTTTTATATATATACATAAGGGGAAAGAGTGCTGAGCTGTGGAGATCGAATAGTGGTGCAGGACTAATGGTGTAGCTCTTTTGGTGAGTTGGTACAGGCACAATGGAACGAATGGCCTCCTCCTGCACTGTATGGTTCTCTGAGAAGACCTGTTATTTCATTGTTCTAAGCGCTTCCCCAACGAAACAGAGCTCTGGGCTGAGCAATGGGAAGGTGAACTAGAATCACCCTAAAATGTTTCAGATGATTTGGATGTGTAAACAGACACAGGTTGTCAGTTAATTACATGTCCTTATTAAGTGGAGGACACACATCAAGAGCAAAGTCTCAAAAACACTGATTAAATTGTACTGGGGATGATTGGTTTCAAGGAAGGAAAATATCTGCCATCTGACAGTGAGGTGCAGTTGTAATTTTATTAATTAATGAACCCATCCATTGAATGAACAGGGAAGTGCTCCTGGCTGATTGTGACTTACTCTCTGAAGATCAATGGCTGATTTAGATGCATATATATAGAGCTATGTGTCTGCCTCTCTCCCACTCTGTAATCCTTTCTGTCACCCTCTCTGCCTTTCTGTTTATCTATTATTTATCTTCTCCTGGTTTTACACACTCTCTCTCTTCTCCTTCTTCATATCCAATGGTGTTCACAGCCTTTAAATGGTGATCCTGTATCTCACTTTTCCCAACTCTTTTTTCTTTCCATAAAAATTCAATATACTTAATTATATTTGCCACATGGGAAGCTGATGGTCTAGTGGTATCATCAATGGACTATTAATCCAGAAACTCTGTTAATGTTCTGGGGATCCCGGTTCGAATCCCATGACGGCAGATGGTGAAATTTGAATTCAATAAAAAATATCTATGGATTAAGAATCTACTGATGACCATGAAACCATTGTCGATTGTCGGAAAAACCCATCTAGTTCACTAATGTCCTTTCAGGAAGGAAATCTGCTGTCCTTACCTGGTCTGGCCTACACATGACCCCAGATCCACAGCAATGTGGTTGATGCTCAACTGCCCTCAGACAACTAGGGATGGGCAATAAATGGTGGCTAGCCAGCAACTTCCATCAAATGAAATTTAAAAGTTTACCTTGCCTTGGGGGCGGGGGTTGGGAAATCAGTTGAGGGTATGGCTATGAAATGTCTTCTCAGCAAATATGCGCACACATCAAAAAGTGCTATTTTATCTGTCATTGCTGTGGGATATGTTATCATGTTTGTGAGCTTAGTTTGCAATCTGCCAGATCAGATGAAAGATTATTTTCCATTGGTACATGTTCATTCTGTTCAAATGTCAGTCTGGGCTTGGGATGGACACCAGAGTGTTGCTAGGCCTCAGGCCAGATCCTTGCTCAGTTGATTGTGGATTTTGGATTCCACAGGCCTCTTTCAATATACAACTGCCATAAAAGAGGAATAATGTACAATGGGAGGCATTAACTCCCAGAAAACTAGATTCAACAGCAGGATGTTTGGGGATTTAGAAACTAACTGGAAATGACACTGACTGGAAGTCTTACCACCACAGGAGTCATCATGTGCAGGATAGAAAATATAGCGGACCACTTAAAGGTCTGTTGACCTCGGGTGGAAATTTCCGGTCTTTGGGTACACGGGGCAGCAAAACCCAGCCCATTGTTTCCACATTTGGAAAACCTGATTAATTTTTTTTATTATTCACTCACAGGACATGGGCATTGCTGGCTGGCCAGCGTTTATTGCCCATCCCTAGTTGGCCTTGTTCAGAGGGCAGTTCAGAGTCAACGGCATTGCTGTGGCTCTGGAGTCACATGTCAGCCAGACCAAGTAAGGGCAGTAGATTCCCTTTCCTAAAAGGGTTTCAGTGAACCAAATGTCTTTTTTTCCTGACAATCAGCAATGGTTTTGTGGTCACAAGTAGATTTAAATTCTACCATCTGCCATGGTGGGATTTGAACCTGGGTCCCCAGAATATTAGCTGAGTTCCTGGATTAATAGTCAAGCAATAATACCATTAGGCCATTGCCTCCCCCTAATTGTCATGATTTTCTGGAGGTTTAATATTCTTTTGGGCGGCATGGTAGCACAGTGGTTAGCACTGCTGCTTCACAGCTCCAGGGACCTGCGTTCGATTCCTAGCTTGGGTCACTGTCTGTGTGGAGTTTGCACATTCTCCTCGTGTCTGCGTGGGTTTCCTCCAGGTGCTCTGGTTTCCTCCCACAGTCCAAAGATGTGTGGGTTAGGTTGATTGGCTATGCTAAAATTGCCCCTTAGGGTCCTGAGGTGCGTAGTTTAGAGGGATTAGCAGGTAGATGTGTAGGGACATGGGGGTAGGGCCTGGTTGGGATTATGGCCGGTGCAGACTCAATGCGCCAGTTGGCCTTCTTCTGCACTGTAGGGATTCTATGAGTTTTGACAAGCATCTTTAAAAGGCAACACATGTAATCTTCTCCAGATCCAGGTTTGAGTCCCAGCCTGGCAGATGGTGGTTTTGAACTCAATTAAAAATATCTGGACTTAAATATCTACTGATGCCTATGAAATCATTGTCAATTGTCAGAAAAACCTATCTGGTTCATGAATGTCTTTTAGGGAAGAAAATCTGCCATCCTTACCCAGTCTGGCCTACATGTGAATCCAGAGCCACAGCAATCTGATTGACTCTCAACTGGCCTCTGAAATGGCCTAGCAAGCCACTCAGTTCAAGGGCAACTAGGGATGGGCAATAAATGCTGGCCAACCAGCCAAGCCCATGTCCCACAAATGAATGAAGAAAAATATACTGAAACTCCCCTCCTGAACATGAATTAGTATACTCCTGATTCATAGCTTTGTCCCTTTCAAAGTCCACTTTGCCTTACTTCATAAAAATTACCTGTTTTATTCCTCATATATATCCCAGCCATTGCTCAGTTGGCAACACTTGTTGAACCCGAGTCAGATTGCTTAAGTCCCACTCCAGGAAGTTAGATACAAAATCTAGGCTGACAATCTGGTGAAGTACTGAGGGAACGCTGCACTATCAAAGGCACAATCTTTTCGATAAAGTGTTCAACTGAGATCCCATCTGCCCTCTCACTTAAAAGATCTGACAGGTTTATTTGCTGGCAAGAGATTTCGGGGTGTTGTCCCTTCATCGGGTGAGTGCCTGATGAAGGGGCAGCGCTCTGAAAGCTTGTGCTACCAAATAAACCTGTTGGTAACTTTAACCTGGTGTTGTGAGACCCTTACTGTGTCCCAGTCCTGTGCTGACAACTCCATATCTTAAAAAACCTGAACAATCATTTATCTTTTATTGTTTTATTAAATATTTTGATTGTAATATGTTAATTATATTAAATTCCATATATTTTGGTATATATTAAAAGGTGGTAGCATTTAAGTGTCAAATAAATTACGGCTGTAATTTTCCGGTCATTCATGCCAGTGGGATTCTCTGGTCTTGCTGCAATGAATGGAAATTTGACTCTGAGCACCAATGTCTCTGTCCTCACTGGCGGGGGTGGCGGGTTTGAAAATTCCAGCCTTTAAATTTAGCGCCGCAAACTGTATTGTTTTCGGAAAAGATTTTCAAAACATCATTGTACCTTCTTTTAGCTGTCAGTCAGTGTTTAAAAAAACTCTTTATCGTGAACACAGCTCCAATGGGAAGTAAAACTTGCGGGAAATAAGGGTGGCATGGTGGTTAGCACTGCCCCCTCACAGCGCCAGGGACCCGGGTTCAATTCCGGCCTTGGGTCACTGTCTGTGTGGAGTTTGCACATTCTCTCCGCGTCTGCGTGGGTTTCATCCAGGTGCTCCTGTTTCCTCCCACAGCCCAAAGATGTGCGGGTTAGGTGCGTTGGCCATGCAGAATTGCCCCTTAGTGTCCCAGGATGCGCACATCAGAGGGATTAGTGGGGTAAATATGTGGGTTTATGGGGATAAGGCCTGGGTGCGATTGTTGTCAGTGCAGACTCAATGGGCCAAATGGCCTCCTTTTGAACTGCAGGGTTTCTATAATTCTAGCCATGTAAATATGTGGGGCTATGGGGATAGGGCAGGGGAGAGGGCCCGGATAAGATACTTTGTCAGAGAGTCAGTGCAGAGTCGATGGACCGAAAGGTCACCTTCTGCACTGTAGGGATTGTATGAGATTATTTTTGAAAATTAGATGCGTAATAAGCCATAATCAAGAAGGCAGTTCATCACCACTTTCTCAAGGGAAGCTAGGGATGGGCAATAAATGCTATCCAGCCAGCGATGCCCATGTCCCATGAATGAATGAAAAAAATAATAATCACTGCCATGTATTTGTTTTAATCCCATTAGTAAATCTCTTATGGGCACCAGTGCTGCTCATGTTGGCAGCACTGTGGCAGGCAGGAACATAGAGTGGACTTGGAAGTAAGAGTAAGCCACAAGTCATTGAGCTGAGACATTATACTCATTTCAAATGCTATTAGCTCTGGAGTACAGCTTGTTCTTGGCCAGTCTGCACTGTGGCATCAGGTATCCTTTGGGTGATGAATTGTGGTACTTAGGCGACAAATCATGCTGCCTGGGATTAAATTGAGATTTCATGAGATGCAACACCATGCAAAGCACTGGGCTATAATCGTGTCCAAATAGGTCAATCTATTTTTCTTGTGAGATTGAGATGCTTGTGCCTTGTGGCAATGCTCGCTGAGTATTACGACCTGAGATTTCGGGCACTTGGTTTTGTGAGTGAGAGGCTCTGATTTACAAATCTCTCTTAACATAATGTCCTTAGCCAATTTCCGCTGAGGCTTCCAAATTTTTAATTTGTGAATCAGGTGAGAGTGAGCTCTGCTAATAATTCTGAGGCAGTGACAACTAAGAGCTGGAACATTGGCCATTGGTGTCAAAAGTTCCTTGTCAATGTGGAGCACTGCTAACAATAAGCCACTTGCTGCAGTTAGCCTTTTTGTAATAAAAAGGGCTGGTGTCAGAAAATGAAAAGCTGTTCATTCACTCTTCGAACAGCACAGGTACGTGCAGAATGTTCACTATCTACTCTTTCCTGGGTCCAATGAGATTACAGGCACTGGAGGCTCGATGCACTTAGAATCATAGAATCTATAGCCTTCAAACAGCCCTTCAGCCCAAACTGAAAAATGCTGACTAAAAAGCCCATCTAAGCTAACCCTGTTTTACCTACATTTGGCCCATATCATTCTTTCCTATCCATGTATCTGTCCAAATGCTCTTTAAATGTTGTCAACGTCCCTCCCTCAACCACTTCCTCTGGCAGCTCAGTCTGCACATGTACCACCCTCTGTATAAAAAAGTTGCTCCTCAGGTTCCCATTAATTCTTTCCCCTCTTATCTTCAACCTATGCCCTTTAGTTCTTGATTCCCCAACCCTGGGAATAACCTCCCCCTGACCCTCTCTCTCCCACCCCCACTGATCTGAGTCAGAGAACCGTTGGAAGCCCTGAACTGACCTCCTCAGAAGCTGGAGCACCCAAATCGGAACTTTGTGAACCATGTCTGTTTAGTGCCGAATCTGGATGGGTGAACGTGGTGGTAAAGGGGAAAGTGCCAGGTAAATCTGGCCATGAAACCTATTAACTCAATCTAAATGCAATCAAATGCATTTAAATTGCCGTTGTGTCCATTTTGGGCACAGTCCCAATCGCCGCCATTTTCAGCCATTGGTAAAGGGGGAATGGCCGTAGAGATGGTCATGGATTGCACCACTCGCCTCATGCCCAACCCTATCAAGTTTATGCACCTGGAAACGGGTGGAACCTGATGGTAAAATCAGGCCCTTAGAATTTTTTGGGGAAAATTCTGCCCTGGAACGATACAATTTTGAAGTTTTGCACTTTTGACTTAAAAAAAACATGTTTTAAGTTATTTAAACAAATCATTTGATTGGGTGCAGGTCTCTGGTGCCCCCTTTCCATCCCACACAGAACGCAGGGCCTGTCACCTGATGGGTCAACTTTCCTTCACCTCTGACCTCTATCTTATATGTGGCAGCACAGTGGCCCAGTGGCTAGCACTGCTGCCTCGCAGCGCCAGGAACCCAGGTTCAATTCCTGGCTTAGGTCACTGTCTGTGCAGAGTCTGCTGGTAAGAGTGCTGGTGAAGCCAATTGCAGAGCGCTTGGGACACAATCACGCAGTCATTTCGATCTCCTAGTGCACTGAGAGATCTCTTGCCACCCTTCCCCAATCCGCTCCATGGACATTGGGACCCATGTCTGGCTAATCGCTAACAGTGCTGGTCTTCTCCCCTCCCCACTCCTTTGATCTCTTGCTGTGCTGGATCCTGCCCCCCCGAACCCTCACCACTGTAGCTAATTACGCCTTGTGACGGTCCCTCTGCCCCATAATCTGCCCCTTAATTTCCTCCACCCTGCCCCTGTCTGAACTCTCTGTGCTGGTCTCCCCCCCCGCCCCCCCCAGTTGCTCCCTCGCTCCATATCTGCAGAGATTCCTCCCCCACTGCGGAGCCCACACTTTGATTCCCCCTCATGTCATTGCTCCGAACCTCAATCAAACCCCACCCACTTGGCACTGCTCCAGGCATTGTAATGGTACCCAGTGTGCAGTGCCAGGGTGCCCGTTGGGCTGTGGCAGGGTCCTCGATGGGCAATGCTGGCCTTGCCCCCGACTACCTGGGCCCTCCAATTCCCCCTAACGAGGCTGTCATGCCTGGTCCCTGTTGGTGGAGACCATTTGTGATCCTCACCAGCCTGAAACTCGACCAGCGAGAAGGTAAATAGAAGTGAGCCTGGACTATATTGTCTGAGATTCTCTGATAACATGCTAAACATCCCATTAATATTTAAATTAGCTTAAGGGCGCAAAGCTAATTTTCCCACAAAAGAGGTCCGATACGGTTGGGTGAGGTGAGAAAGCGGGAGCGAACCTGATTGTTTGCTTCTCACCCAATCTTATCAACTCTCCTCAATGAATGATGCATGGGACAAGATCGTAAGACTGCACCCATTGAGTGAGGGATAAAAATTGACCAGGGCGCTGGGGAAATATCCATCTCCACCACCCCCCCGACTCATAGAATCTCTACAGAGCAGAAGAAAGCCATTCAGCCCATCGAATCTGCACTGATTGTGCGACCACAATCCCACCCAGGTCCTATTCCCAAAACCCCACATAATTATCCTGCTAATCCCTGACACTAGGGTCAATTTTGCATGGCCAGTCAACCTAGCCTGCACATCTTTGGAGTGTGGGAGAAAACCAGAGCACCTCGAGGAAACCCACACAGATACAGGAAGAATGTGCAAACTTCACACAGACAGTGACCCGAGGCCGGAATTGAACCCGGGCGTTGTGAGGCAGCAGTGCTAACCATTGTGGTTTCTAGCCTCACCCGACCTTATGGGATTTGTTGTGTGGCAAAATTAACGTTGCTCCTTTAAGCCAATTTAAATATTAATGTTATCAGTAAGTCTTGGACACTATAGTCCAGCCTCACTTCTATTTACAATGTTGCCCGTTTTATTCTTATATACCGTTATATTCTTCAGAATAGAGTCATGGGATTTTTTACATCCAGCTGAGCAGGCAAGTGTTGCCACGGTTTAACATCTCTTTTGACAGACACAGGGTAAAGAACATTTTTGCAGAATCTGCTGGCACAGAAATCAAAATTCCCACTTCTTCCTCCTTCTCACCCTTACTCCCGCCGCCAAAAAAAAAAATAGGCTGAAGGAGAAGCAACTAAAAATAACAGAATATGATATGTGGCAGTCAGGAAGGCATGCAGCATACGTGGAGAGAATAGACGCTTTTATATTTCTGTCGCAGACCCATCTTCGGAATAGATATCTGATTTTGCTTTGGGAAATGGAGAGGGTAAATTGACATTTAGGTTTCTGGATTTTTACACTGACATGGAGGGCAGGCAAGGTTCAAGCTCAATTCTGCCTGGCTGATGAGTATCAAAGCCAGTTGCCGCTCCTGCTCTCTTTCATTAACTCAAAGTGTTACCTTCCAGATGACAAAGATTGAGAATACTGAAAACATGTCACAAGCCTCCTTCTCCTCAAATGATTTTGTTGGTAAAAATTGCTCCCCAGAGTTACCGAGCTACACAAGGCCCAGAGTCATTCCTCAGTCTACATTTACTCTGCTCAGCTCTGCCAGGGCACTGGCTGACTCAGTGCAATTGGTCTTGGAACCTCCTCCCCTTGCCGAGGAGAGGGGAAGATTGACAAAAATGTCCACTCCTGATCATTATCCTGTGGGTTTTTCAGGAATAGGGCATCTGGGTGAATGTTGGTTTGGTGTACCAGCTGCCACATGGAGTAGTCGAGATGTATCCCATGGATGCATTTAGGGGGAGGCTAGGTAACCAGCTGAGGGACAAAGGAATAGAAGTATAGGCTGACATAGTTTGTAATAACTCCACTGAGTAAAAGTCCCATCACCAAGTTACTTTATTTATACCATACATCTGTACAAAGCCAGCTCCCCAGTTGCTCCCTGCTGAATGCAGGCTGGGAGTCTGACAGACCTGCTTTAAATAGGAAGCACGAAGCTCCCTGATTTAACTACCAATTGGGATTCATCAGGAACTTCATACTCTAGCAAGCCAACCTCATTAGCCTGGCTGAAGCCATCACAGGTTAGATAGGGCGACTCTCCGATTCATTCCCACATCCGTTAGCGCTGCTGCCTCACAGCACCAGGGATCCAGGTTCGATTCCTGGCTTGGGTCACTGTCTGTGTGGAGTCTGCACATTCTCCCCATGTCTTCCAGTTGGTTCCAGTTTCCTCCCACAGCCCGAAAGACGTGCTGGTTAGCTGCTAAATTCTCCCTCAATGTACCCAAAAAGGCGCCGGAGTGTGGCGACTAGGGGATTTTCACTGTAATTTCATTGCAGTGTTAATGTAAGCCTATTTTACATTACTAATGTAAACTTGTGACATTAATAAAGAAGTCTTTAAACTTTTAAACAGCCAGGGAGATCTCTGATGGGCTGGTGACGATATGGATTGGCTGTTAAGCATCAATATTATTTGCTGAGTGCAACTTTAGTTTTTAATTTACCCACGATGCAATAACTATTATCGATATCCAAGACTGACCATTGACTGGTTTGGGCCTCTGCACCTGGGCCGTTTGGTCAGTTACAAGGGTTGGCTTCCCACCATCAATAAAAAACCATCAATATGTGACAGTTCAGTCAATGCCAGTAACGCAAGTCAAAATCACAGTAAATTGACAGCTCACTTTGCAGTTACTTCACTTCCCCCATGTCAGGGAGAGATTGAATGCCCGAGAGAAAGAGAATAAATATGTGAAGGAGAGAATGTGGAGCTGAGATCAGTTGAATTGCTGTCTTGGTGGTTCTGTGGGTTAGAAATCGAGCCACACAGGAACCAGAAAGTCAACTTCAGTTCCCAGTCAGTTCAGAATCAACTGATCTCAGCCTAGGTGCTTGGTGAGCCAGAAGAATGAATTTACATTTGTATAGCGTCAGTCACGTCCTCTTGGTGGGAGGCAATGGCCAAGTGGTATTATCACGAGACTATCAATCCAGAAACTCAGCTAATATACCCAGTTCATTTCCCTCCAGGGCTGGAATTTGAATTCAATTAAAAATATCTGGAATTAAGAATTTACTGATGACCATGAAACCATTGTCGATAGTTAGAAACACCCATCTGGTTCACTAATGTCCTTCAAGGAAGGAAATCTGCTGTCCTTACCTGGTCTGGCCTACATGTGACTCCAGAGCCATAGTAATGTGGTTGACTCTGAACTGCCCATCTCCATGGTGTGGATATCTCCACCATCTCTACAACTAACAAATACATTGCAATTCTGAAACTTTGGCGACAAACCTCAGTTTATTATTTCTCACCATTCCTTTCAGCCTGTTCGCTATCAGATTAAAACAAGAGCCTGACCTTTGCCTCAAAGCATTGATCTCAAGAACAGAAACAAAATAAATTCAACTAATTTTGATTAAAGCTAAAATGAGATCAAAGTTGGCAAATGAAAGATCGGAACAAGGGAATGCCAGAATTACAAGCAGTAGGAGGCCATTCAGGCCCTCAGGCCCATTCGAGCATTTGATGAAATCATGGCTGGTCTGACTGTGGCCTTAAGTCCATTTTTGATGTTTTGGCAATGGTTAGCAATGCTGCCTCACAGCGCCAGGGAACCAGGTTCGATTCCCGGTTTGGAACACGGTCCATGCAGAGTCTGCACATTCATGGATCATAGATCATAGAACCCTACAGTGCAGAAAGAGGCCCTTCGGCCCATCAAGTCTACACCAAACACAATCCCACCCAGGGCCTACCCCCATATCCCTACATATTATGCCCACTAATCCCCTCTAACTTACCTATCCCTGGACACTAAGGGGCAATTTCTTAGCCTGGCCAATCAACCTAATCCGCACATCTTTGGACTGTGGGAGGAAACCGGAGTACCCGGAGGAAACCCACGCAGACAAGAGGAGAATGTGCAAACTCCACACAGACAGTGACCTGAGCCGGGAATCGAACCAGGACCCTGGAGCTGTGAAGCAGCCGTGTTAACCACTGTGCTACCGTGCCGCCCTGTCTCCCTGTGTCTGCGCGGGTTTTGTCTGGGTGCTCTTGTTTCCTCCCACAGCTCGAAAGACATGCCTTTAGCCATGCTAAATTCTCCCTTAGTGTACCTGAACAGGAGTGTGGTGACTTGGGGATTTTCAGAGTAACTTCATTGCAGTGTTAATGTAAGCCTACTCATGACACTAATAAATAAACTTTAAAAAGTTTCTTCAAAAGGTAATCCCTTCATCCTGGGAATCATTCGCTGAACTGCTAAATCAGATGAGTGTTAACCTATGCCACAAATCATTACAGCAGGGACCTTGCAATCATTTTGATTTGGCCTACTAACCTTTGGTCAGGAGATGTGGCCAGCTAATGACAATATAGAGAGAGCAGCACAGAAGCAGTCCTCCCACAATCCCACTGTAGTGTACAAGGTCTTGCCAACACACCAAGTGCTGAGAAGTTTAGTAACCATCAAAGCCTAGACATGAGACTAAATGTAAATCAGAGAAGACAAAACCGTGGGAAAGGCGGTCATGATTGTTCAACGTGTTCTGACAATGGACACGAGTTCCTGTCACCAGTGCAGTTTTCCTCCATAAAACCATTGCTTGGGCTACTGGATCAGAGCAAGCATGCAGCAGCACAGTGCTGGAAGCCAACTAAGAGCATATCATGACAAAGTTCAAAGATCTGGTAACAGTGCGAGGAGGCCTTGATTCCAGGTACATTGTCGGTGAGATGTTAGCAAGGCTACTTACCACTCAAAGTCGGAGTCTGTGCAGGTACAAGGCACTGATGTTACTGCTCCACTGTACTTCTTTCCCAGAATACACTGTGTTGCTGGGCTGCGTCTCTGGTATATTCGCATTTCTCCCATAATGCAAGGCTCTCCCTTTAAAATAATCACATTGATAAGTGTTGCAAAGTTAATAATTGTAGAATTATCTGTTAAAAAGGTAGTGCTTTTTCCGAACATAGAGGTTAACAAGAAAGAGATGCAGGTGCATATGTAGTACACAGACTGAAACATTGTGTCAAAGGTCAAACAGTAGTGTTACCAAGACAACAGGCTCTCTTTGAATTTTAGTCAGTCAATTTAAACATGGATAACACTTGGATAACAGCAGCCTGTTAGATTTAAATTTGACGTTTTGATAACCTGACAATCAATCCTATTTGGGGATGTTGGAATGTCATCAGGGTATAAGAGAGAGCTCTCAGTTGCAGAGAGCCAGCAATTGCTCTCTGCCACAGCTAATAGCTATTAGCTCAAAGCCTCATCTGAATAGCAAAGGTACGAAAAAGAAGATAGTGGTTCCAGACAGAAGAAAGAAGACAGAAGATTCCGGAAGACAGCAAACCTGATTTAGAGTGGAAGACTAAATTTTCTATTTTTTTTGTTAATAATTGGGAGTTGGATTATCTAAACAACATTCCATTAGAATAGTGTTTTATTTGGTTTGTTAATAGTTTAGTTAACTTGCTTACGGTTAGTTAGATAAATGAAGTGTTACTTGCTGATTTTACTGAGAGAGTCTGAGGCAGTTATTTTGATTTAACCAACGAAAATTGCTGAAGAGCAGATCACACTTCTTCTCACACACTTTTAACAGATTATGAAGCGAGATACTTCTCTTTGAGTGGTTAAGTGTAGGTTTTCAGAGAGGGGATCAACCTCCCCTTCATAACATTCAGAAAGTAGGAGTCAGGTTAGCTTCTTGTTTTATAAGCAGATCACTCTGATTTTGACATCTAACTGTCGAGTTCAGATCTAGCTCCAATGATGGCACACTGCAAAAAGCCTTAAATATGTCCTTAAAGCTTAAAGAAAAAAACACCACATGATAGGATTAGATTTTCAAACATATCATAACAAAGTTATTTCACATTCACAGCAGCACCCGGAGTGGATGACACAGAATGTGTTACTGAATCAATAATTGATAGGACTGGATTATCATGCGTGAGGTGAGCAGCAGGAATCGGGTAAATTCCCAGTTGAGCAGGACCACCAGGCTCAGGACAAAGCCTTGGCGGGGATGGGACGGGATTGGGGAGGGTGGGGAGGGAGGGGAGGGAGAGGGGGGGGGGGGGGGGGGGCGGGGTGGCGGAAAAACGTGACTGTGGGTGAGGTTGGATCAGCTTTCTCAGGGAAATGTTCGGAGGCAGCCACAGGGACTGTTGTTTGCTAAGGCGAACTGTTTAACAGGCTCAATTTGGTGCTATGGGACTTCATCCCAATTACAGTAAGAGAAAGGCCCCCCCGTCCTCAATCCACAAACCTGTTAATCACATCCCACACACTTTCCAAACTAGGGACCATGGTACTAACCACTGTGCCACACCAGCACTTTAACTGATGTCAGACTCTCAACCAAGAATGCACAATGCGTAATTAATTCCACAATTTGCTTTTACAAAAATGAAAACATTTTAAGTGCTTGCAGTTCCTGCTGTTGAAATGTTAAAGGATCTGGATGTTTGACAGTTTCATTAAAAGAACCTTTTTTACTACAGGCTAAAGAAAGTGGAAAGTTCTCAGTTAATGAATTTTAAAATTTTTTTTCAACACAATCAATGTCACTATAGATCTCCTTCGTTCTATACAGTGCGTTGACATATTGGTGCCATAACCTAGCATAGAAAGCATGAGAGGGTCATTGGAAGGTGGATGGAGGGAATACCTTGGCATGGGGACATTGGGCTGGGTAGGTCATTTCTCAGCATGGGACATGGGGGTTGCATATCTTGCCGAGAGGGGATGGATGGAGGGATACTACAGCAATGTTTAAGAGGCATCTTGACAGAGAGGAGGAAAGGCAGAGAATAGAGGAATATGGACTGCATAGAGGCAAAAGATCTTTGGTTTAGAAAGGCATCATGTGTTGGCACAGGCCTGGTGGGTCGAAGGGTCTTTTACTAAGTGGCACTGTTCTTTGTTCTGCCAGCTAACCATGTAGTCATGGACAGGTGGAAGGAGGACGAGGTGCCAGAGAAACGAGGATGAGAGAGAAAAAAACGTAAGCGTTGAGAATATGTGAAATACACATGTCGTTTTACTCTGTAACTCACTGTTAAATTGTTCTGTTGGCGATAATCATTCAGAAACGTGACAGTATTTCAGCACTACAAGCTTACTTAAAATAAACTTGCTGCTACCTTTACATTGGAGACTGGCTGACTCAGGCACTGAGGTGTTGGAGGTGGCCTTTGATTCAAACACTCTTACTGTCAACAAATTCCCACATAAGTAAATTTTTTCCCTTGCTACATTTGTAATCATAGAAACCCTACAGTGCAGGAGGAGTCCATTCGGCTCCTCACGTCCACACTGACAACAATCCCACCTAGACTCAATTCCCGTAACCCCACATATTTACCCCACTAATCCCTTTAATCTATGTATCACAGGACACTAATGGTCAATTTAGCATGGCCAATGTAGCTAACCCGTACATCTTTGGAGAAAACAGGAGCATCCGGAGGAAACCTATGCAGGGGAGAATATGCAAACTCCACAAAGGCAGTGATCCAAGCTGGGAATCGAACCCAGGTCCCTGGAGCTGTCAGGTAGTAGCGCTAGCTACTGTGCCACCGTACCGCCCCTTGACTTCAATGAGGCCATTGAGATTGGCCTCTTGGAATATGAACTCCCTGATTGAGCTCATTATTGCCTGCCCAATTGAGGAGTCTTGTCTGTATATATAACTGGGAATGTGAGGTCTGATGGCACTCTGGCTGCTGACACAGAACCTGTAGCACTCTGTGAACTATAATTGAGCATTTAATTGAAGGAGACTCTGGTGAAGGGACAACGGCCTGTGCTAACTTATTTCACATTTTTCCCAGTAATTTTAATTTGTTCGCGGTACGGCTGGCAGTCCAGCATTTACTGAGCACGGAATCAGTGCGGCGCAAGAGTCAGTTACAGGGCAACAAAAGTTGAAAGTGAGAGGTGGGAGGTTTAGGGGGAGGTTTGAGGAAAAACTCTTTTACCCAGAGGGTGGTGAGGGTTTGGAATGTGCTGCCTGGGAGGGTGGTGGAGGCAGAATGCCTCACATCCTTTAAAAAAGTATCTGGATTAGTACTTGGCACACCATAACATTCAAGGCTATGGGCCAAGTGTTGGCAAGTGGGATTAGATGGGCAGGTCAGGACCTTTCATGTGTTGGTTCAGGCTCAATGGGCTGAAGGGCCTCTTTTGTTGTATTCTGTTATTCTATGATTCTGGGCACAGGTCATTTGGCCCATCATGTATGCACCAGCACTCCAAACCAGCATCATGGCTTACTGCCATTCGTCTTTTCTCTGTATCTCTGCATCTCTAAATGCCCCAGAGAAGATGGTAATGAGCTGCCTTTTTGAACTGTGTGTGGCATAGACACATCCACAGTGCCGATTGGGAGGGAGTTCCAGATTTTGGACCAAACAACAGTGTAGAAATGGTGATATAGCTCCAAGTCACGATGGTGAGGAGCTTGACAGGTTAAAACTGTTCTGAGGTCTTTAATACTTTTACTTAATGCTTTAATTAAAACTGCAGATAGGAATGTCACACATATACTCAGTTTGATTTCAGCAGAAATGTTTCAGCTTTAGATTTGATATAAATGCTTAATAGTAAAGGTCAGGGAAATTCTTTGCTGTTGTAAGTACCACAAGGATAGCTGTTGAAATAAAAACAATTTCTCTGGCTGTCAGCAAGACGGTCACTATGCACACCTGATTGTGAAACAAACATTTACAAGGATAAATTTAAGTTTATTTATTAGTGTCACAAGTAGGCTTAGATTAACACTGCAATGAAGTTACTGTGAAACGACACTGCTGCCTCACAGCACCAGGGGCCCATGTTTGATTCCTGACATGTGTCACCGTCTGTGTGGAGTTTACGCGTTCTCCCTGTGTCTGCGTGGGTTTCCTCCGGGTACTCCGGTTTCCTCCCACAGTCCAAACATGTGTGGGTTAGGTGGGCTGGCCATGCTAAATTGCCCCTTAGTGTGAGGGGGAGTAGCTAGAGTAAGTGCATGGGGTTATGGGAATGGGGCCTGGGTGGGATTATGCTTGGTGCAAACCTGATGGGCCGAATAGCCTCCTTCTGCACTGTAAGGATTATATGAGTCTATTCTATGAAAATCCCCTCGTCGCCACACTGGTGCTGTTCGGGTACACAGAGGGAGAATTTAGCATGGCCAATGCACCTAACCAACACATCTTTTGGACTATGGGAGGAAACTGGAGTACCCAGAGGAAACCCACACAGACATGGGGAGAGCGTGCAGACTCCACACAGACTGTGACCCAAGCTGGGGATCGAACCTGGGTCCCTGGCACTGTGAGACAACAGTGCTAACCATTGTGCCACTGGAGTTGCGGCTCAGTGTATGGTCTCTTCATCCCGTAACCTCGCTCTGCAGAGCTATCTTGCTGGAGGGAATCCGAATCTGCTTTCTTCTGCGATTGCTGAATGTTTGAACGAGAGTGTGAAAGTAAGCCCTTTTTTTTGGAAGTTAATTAAATAAACATCTTTTCAAAAACGATTTCCAGGAAAGCAGAATGAATAACTTTCCTGAGGCATCTGTTCATCCTTCTAATGGCCAATTAGTGATGAAGGAACACCAGGAAAGGAGGTGGCAAATAGCTCATTAGGAGGGAGTTCGGATGAAAGCGAACCCTGGCAGCTAAAGCCACCGGTCTGTCTGGCTTTCAGACAAGGTTCTGTGCCGGTCGGCTAAATCTGCTTCCAAAGCAAATTCGAAGACCTGCATTTATGATGCAGCCACTGTCGTAAGTGGACCAGCTCTATTGATATAAACGCCAGCATCAAGCAGCTGGGTGGTTGTCTGTCAGAACCCAAACTAAACAGGCGCCAAGGTCGGCACAGCTTAATTAACCAACTGGAGACCTTCTGTTGCTGGTGTCAGCACTGAGACTTGTAAACTGCCTGTTACAAACCCTTTATCCTCCCTGAGGAGGAAAGGTTATGGAGGTCGGGGAATGTTTTCACCGGAGTTCTTCGCCGTCCCCAAGTTTTTGAGCGGTTAATCGCACTGAGGTGTGCAAGGACAACAGCAATGAGGAACTCCTCCAAGTCCACCATGCCAACAATCAGCTGGACTGTTGCACATGCCCTCCATTTTAAAAATATTTCTGAGTTAGATTGAACTAGAGCGCAGTTGTTTCCAATTAGGTCCTCAGAGCTCACCGCAAGCACAGAGACAAGAACCAAATAACGAATGTCAGAGGAATTGCTGCCTCTCAGTACCAGGGACACAGATACAATTCCGGGATCACTGTCTGTGTGGATTTTCTCCCCGTGTCTGTGTGGATTTCCTCCGGGTGCTCCGTTTTCCCCCCACAGTGCAAAGATGTGCAGGTTAGCTGGATTGGCCATGCTGTTCCTTAATGTCCAAAGGTATATACGTTAGGGGGATGAGTTGTGGCAAATGCACAGGGTTACGGGGATAGGACAGAGGGTGTGGGCCATTGTAAGATACGCTTGCAGGCAGTCAGTGCAGACTCGATGGGCTGAATGTCCTCCTTCTGCACTGTCCTATGGTTTTTTGAGTACATAACAGCTAAAGAAATAGAAGATGTTGGAGGTATTTTGGCCCCTTTAGCCTGCACCACTATTCAATAAAATTATGGCTGAGCACCTACCCCAACTCCACCTTCCTGTACTCACCCCATATCCTAAAATTCAGTGAAGAGCCAAATATCTGACACCTTGATGGACCCAATGGAGCTGTAGCCCTTTGGAGGAAAGAATTCCCAAGATTCGCAATCCTTTGAGTAAAGAGGTTTCTCCTCTCCTTTGTCCCAAAATGACCAACCCCTAATTGGGCCTGTGGGCCAGGTTATTGTAGTGTCAGGAAGACTCTGGTACTCTTTAAAAATAGCAACTGGAATCTATATATGTAAATCCTGCCCCCATTTCTAAATTTTTGCCAGCAAAGGGAAAGGGGATGGTGTGATACACCCAGGTGGGTAAAGCAAACTCAGTAGAACCATCCAAAAATAGTGCAGAGTTCAAACAGATATCTCTTTGCCTGTTACAAGGGCCTTAACCTGCAGTGTGAGAGATACGAATTAATGTAATGGATATAAATGCTCTTGAGAGTCAGATAATTTCAGTTTAAGCATTATGATATAAATTGTTTTAGATGTCTTATATTTAAACATGAAACAACAGGCTAAAGCTTTCAGTGAAAATTTTAAAAAAAATTGTGCTGGACTGCTTTGTTTAACAGGCCACCTGGTACAAGATAAAGAAAAGTGAACATTTTGTTGTGCAGTTTCAATAACGTTCTTTACTGACATAAAAAGTTATTATTATGTAATTATCATTGCTTTGCTGGTCTTCTGAAGTTATAATTTTGTAGCTGGTTGTTCTGAGTTCATAATTTGACTGACAGTTTAAAGAGGCTATTAAAGGATTAGTTGTCTTTAATGCGGGATCATATCATTGATTAGAAATGGCATTGGGCTATGAAGCCCCTTGAAAGAATAGGTGGGGAGGTGACTGTGTGTGAGTAGTGAGGGCTAGAGAGCTAATAACTTCTAAACAACAGGGACGGACAGACTTCCTAAAGCACTCACCCATGCTGAAACTCCCTGGGATCTGTTTCCACACTCGAATCTTATCCTGCTTCTGTCTACCTTGAATGGAAAGTGGGACTCCAGGGGTGCTTTAAAGCAAGGCCGATCTGCACAGTTGGGAAATTTCCTGAAACAAGCTACCCTCCCTGGAGTGAAAATTCGGTCCTGTAACTCTGTGTTCTCAGTTTCCCAGGCTGGGAAAACATTCCTTCAGCATTTCCCCTGCTGTCAAGATGCACAGTGCACAGTAGTTAGCATTGCTGCCTCATGGTGCCAGGAACCCGAGTTTGATTCCCGGCTCGGGTCACCATTTGTGCGGAGTCTGCGTGTCCTTCACAGGGAAATTTCACAGTAACTTCATTGCATTGTTAATATAAGCCTTACTTGTGCCGAATAAATAAACTTCTTCTTTTAAAAAAAAACTTTTCTTCCTGTGAATGAGAGTGGGTTTCTCTGGATGCTCTGATTTCGTCCCACACTCTGAAAGCTGTGCTAGTTTGGTGCATTGACAGTGCTAAATCATCCCTGTGCATCATTCAGTGTACCTGAACAGGCATTAGAGCGTGGCAACTTGGGAATTTTCACAGTAACTTCATTGCAGTGTTAATGTAACCCTACTTGTAACACTAATAAATAAACTTTAAAAAAATTATAGTAGGAATTTTACTGCCCAGCCTACCATGGGAATCAGAGCAGGCAAGGGGCAGACAATGGGAAGGTCTGTTGACTTTGGGTGGGATTTTACGGTTTTGGGATGAGCAAGGCTGCAAAATCCCACCCGATATGTTTCATTAAGATCAGCTTTCTTCTGAACTCTGAGGAACCTAGGCCAAGTCTACTCAAACTTTCTTCATAAGACAATCCCTTCATCCCAGGGACTAGTCCAGTGAACCTTGGTTGCATTCCCTCAAGGAAAAGCCTATCTTCTTTTAGGCTAGGCGGTCAAAACTGCACGCCGTAATTCAAGAGTGGTCTTACAAACACCCTACACAATTGTATTAAGTATAAACCTGAGGGGCTGCCTATCCCGTATAGGAGTGGCAAGGTCACTCTTCTGCTTCTGAGCGCCAAGATTGTTCTCAGTCTTAATGGGGTAGCAGCAGAATGAAATCTTTTGGCACTGGAGATGTGGTTTCGGGGAGGGAGATATGTTTGGATTCTGGGCTTGGTGATGTGTAGCTCTTTTAACAAGCAGTGGGCCTGTCACTGAGTTAAGCTGTTATCATGCATGAAACAGAAATATTTATTGGATTCAGGTTCAGATCTGTGGAGGTTGAAGCCTGCTGCAGCAGGCCTGCTTCTGAGTGCTGTCAATGTTGATTGGACAGACTGCCGTCTTCTGTGTCTCATCTCAATATATTAAAAAAAAGCTGTTATTTTATTCAACTGTGTCCAAGCTGAGATCTGCCCCTTGGTGTCAGGCTGTAAGCCTGCGAGCATCGCCATTACATTGGTGCCAGCATTACCCTGTGCACTGGGTACCACCATATGTTACGACCGAAGAATGATGCCAATTAGGCCAAGATGTGTGCTGTCAATTGGAAATTAATTAGTTAAGGCTCTAGGCAGAAGGTGTCATATGTGGCTTAATGCGCTCGTTCAGTTGAGACCTATTACACTAAGTAGGACGACTGAATACAGTGAGATTGTGCTGGGGGAGGGAGGTTGGTAAGCAGTGTATGATGAGGAAATTGACTTTCTCGGGACTCTAGACAGAATGGTGTCTCTGTTTTTATCAAAGATTTTAAGCAATAAAAAGGATATAATACCATCTTTTTATTGTGTATGATTTACATGCTGCTACCAGCTCTACAAGAACAACAACTTACGTTCATCTAGCGCTTGTAAGAAAACATTCATAGAAACATAGGAGATAGGAGCAGGAGGAGGCTGTTTGTCTCTTCGAGCCTGCTCCACCATTCAGTATGATCATGGCTGATCACCCAATTCAATAGCCTGATCCCACCTTCCTCCCCATATCCCCTTCATCCCAAGTGCTAAATCTAACTCCTTGAAATCATACAATGCTTTGTATGAATTCAACAGCTTGGCCACTCTCTGGGTGAAGAAATTTCTCCTTGCCTCTATCCTTAAAGTTTTACCATTTATAAGAACATAAGAACATCAGAAATAGGAGCAGGAGTAGGCCATCTGGCCCTTCGAGCCTGCCCCGCCATTCAATAAGATCATGGCTGATCTGTCGTGGCTCAGTTCCACTTTCCCGCCCTCTCCCCATAACCCTTAATCCCCTCTCTTATCAAGAACCCATCAACCCGCTTCTTAAAAATATTTAGCGAGGCAGCCTCCACCACTTCAACGGGCAGAGAATTCCAGAGATTCACCACCCTTTGAGTGAAGAAGTTCCTCCTCAACTCCGTTCTAAACCGCCCCCCCTTTATCTTGAGGCTGTGCCCCCTAGTCCTACTGTCTTTTTTGAGCGGGAAGAGTCTCTCCACCTCTATCCTATCCATCCCATTCATCATCTTATACGTCTCAATGAGATCTCCCCTCATTCTTCTAAACTCTAACGAGTACAAGCCTAGTTTATTCAGCCTCTCCTCATAGCTCAACCCCCTCAACTCCGGTATCAGCCTAGTAAACCTCCTCTGCACTCCCTCCAAGGCCAAAATATCCTTGCGCAGGTGCGGCGTCCAAAACTGCACACAGTACTTTAGACTTTGACTCCTGATTCTGGACTCTCCCACCATCAGGAACATCCCCCCTGCATCTACGCTGTCTAATCCTGTGATAATGTTATAGATTTCTATGAGATCCCTCCCCTCATTCTTCTGAACTCTAGCAACTATAATTCTAACTAACTCAATGTCTCCTCATACATCGGTCCCAACATCCCAGGAGTCAGTCTGGTAAAGCTTCCCTGTACTCCATCTATAGCAAAAAATCCTTCCTCAGATTAGGAGAACAAAACTGCACACAATATTCCAGATGTGGCCTCACCAAGGCTCTGTATCCTCCTCCCAGCTCATGGTCCCACCCAGCTTTGTGTCATCAGCAAATTCAGAGATACTGCCTTTAACTCCTTCTTCCAACTCATTGATATTCCAAAGCTCTTTGCAGGAGCTTTATTAAATTAAATATGATGCCAAGCCACATGAGGTGATGTTAGGTACAATGATTTAAAGGTTGGTCTCAAAGTGGTAGGTTTGAAGGTGTGGCACAGTCGTTAACAAAATTGCCTCATAGTGCCAGAGACCCCAGGTTCAATTCCGGCCTCAGGTCACTATGTGGAGTTAGCATGTTCTCCCCGTGTCTGCGTGGGTTTCCTCCCGGTGCTCCGGTTTCCTCCCACAATCCAAAGATGTGTGAGTTAGGTGGATTGGCCATGCTAAATTGCCCCTCAGTGTCGAGGGGGATTATCAAGGTAAATTCATGTGGTTATGGGCATAGGGCCTGGGTGAGTCTGTTGGCGGTGCAGATTCACTGGGCTGAATGTCCTCCTGCTGCACTGTAAGGCTTCTATAGAATCAGAAAATCTACACTGCAGAAGGAGGCCATTTGGCCCATCGAGCCTGAATCGACAACAATCCCACCCAGGACCTATTCCCGTAACCCCACATATTTACCATCCTAATCCTCCTTACATTAAGGGGCAATTTAGCATGGCCAATCAACCTAAACCGCACATCTTTGGACGGTGGAAGGAAACTGGGGCACCTGGAGGAAACCAACGCAGATTCAATGATAGTCTTAAAGGTGGAAAGTGATGTAAGGAGGCAGAGGGGTGTAGGGAAGAAATTCCAGAGCACAGGGCCTATAATAGTAGAATAATTAAAATCATAGATGGTCAAGAGGCTGGCATTCGATGAGCACCGATACTTCTGAGAGTTGTGAGGCTGATGGAAATTATACTGAAAGGAACTGTTGTGAGACCAAGTCCTAAGGCGATGTTTGATTTCATACTCAGAGCTTACTGACATTCAAGACATAATATAGTTCGAACGTGTTAGTAGATGAAAAATAGCACCAATGTTATCTGGAGACCTGATGGGGCAGGTAGAGAGGGGGAGGAAGAGTGCGAGGATTGGGATGGAAGTCGGGGGGTGGGGGGAAGGGAATCACCAGTAAGATTGCTCACCTTATTGTGGAACTCCCACGCATGGAAGTCATTCTCATTACATCTCCTGCTGAATATAGACCTGTAGTCCACTTTAACAAGCTGCCACTCAGAGCGATGGCTGACATGACCAAATACACTATCAAAAACACAACACACAAGAGAGTGCAGTAAGAATCCATGCCAACAATACTTGTATTGCATCTAATCAGCTTGTAACCTACCACAGAGCTTCATGTGCAAACACCGTTCCAAGTGCAGTGGCTCCTCTGTGTACCAAGCGTCCATCAATTTTATGCTCTGTAGGATCCCACAAAAATAACGAGGTGAATAAAATAAAACGATTGTTTTGTATTTGTTGAGGAGTAGGACACCACGGGAAGCTCCTGGCTTTTCCTTGAATAGAATTAGGATCATTAATAGAACGTATTAGGTCATGAAAAATAGCACCAATTGGGAGTCCAATCCTCTGTCAGGACTTGAGCATAAAAAAAATCAAGGTTGACACCGAGGGAGTGCTGCACTGTCTTCGGACAGTGATGTTAAGGACACTACTCTTCGGAGGTGATGTTAAGGTGAGACCCTAACCACCCTCTCAAGGGTTCATAAAAATCCTATGGCAATATCTCAAAGGTGAGCATGGGAGTGAGCATGAGTACCCAGCAACCTGGACAATATTTTTTCCTCAGTCAATAATACAGAGCCAGATCACGGTCACCCTGATGTCTGCGGGAGCTTGCTGGCTGAATTTTGTCTGTCATGTTTCCCACAATACGCTCGGGATGTCCTGGGCTATAAAAGGCAAGACCTTTTATTCAAACTCTGAAGTTTAGTGGCATGAGATGAGTGACAGGTGATGGCTTCCAGAAACCTCTCAAAGGAAGTCAAATTTAGAGAACTGTAAACATCACAATGAACTTTCTGACATATCTTACAGCTGAGTGTCTCCAAGAGTAGAGAGTTAACGCGAATAAAAAGAGCATGTGCGGAAGGAGCTAGGTCGCAGAGATGCTACTTATGGAGTGAGGATATTGAGCATCACCTTAGGGGGCAGTGCTTGCTCTATGTTAGTCCTATTTAAGCTTTGTAAATAGTTAGCATGTAAATAAATGTTTTTGAACAAACCCTTCAGCTCCAGCCAGATCTCTTATAGAATAAGAAGTTAACAGATCCAAGGACAAAAACCTCTGACTACGGAGAGGGCAGTCAAAGAACAAAGAAAAAAGAGAAGCACAGGAAAAGGCCCTTCGGCCCTCCAAGCCTGTCCCGATCATGATGCCCCAACTAAACTAAACAAAGACCGCCTCAGTCCATATCCCTCCATTTCCTCCCTATTCATGGACCCATCCAGATGCCTCTTACATGTTGCTAATGTGCCTGGTTTCACCACCTCCTCTGGCAGCGCGTTCCAGACACCCACCACTCTCTGTGTGATAAGCTTTCCCCGCACACCTCCTCAAAACTTTCCCCCTCTCACCTGTGCGCCCCCTCCCCCAACCCGATCCCCCACCCCGCCCCCCCCTCCTCCCCACCCCCCTCCCTTGTAATTGACACTTCCACCCTGGGACAAAGCCTCTGACTATCTACCCTGTCTAGGCCTGCCATCATTTTGTCGACTTCCATCAGGTCTCTCCTCAGCCTCCATTGGGGCTTGTAACTCAGTTTGCAATTGGTAGCAATCGGACAGGGAAAGCGGCCAGTGAAAATGAGCAGTGACTAAAGCACTGCTTCCTTCTGCTGGAGCAGTTAGCAGAGAGGAGATCATCAATTCAAAATTATCCATCAGGGGACTGAGAATGGGACTGCAAAATTACTTTGAATTTGAGCTAGCAAACAGCTAACAAGTGGTGCAAATGGCCCTCTACATTTTAAACTCTTTTGGTTCAATTACTTTTGGATTAGATGCCACGCAACCAAGGCAACGGGATTAGAACAAGGAGGTTCTAAAGAGGGTTGGCGAGCTAACACCAGTTTGGAAACCAAGGCACAGAGAAGCAATTAAACAGTAAGCAGAATGTTGGAATGCACAATTAGAATAGCTCTCAGTATAAACTGCGAGAGGTTTCGGCTCAAAGGTCCAAATGACGTCTTTTCATCCTGGACTGTTCTTACATTTTGCGAAGATTAAATGTGAATGGTACTTCACTAATGAAAACGAATTTAAATTTAAAATATGAATGAATCATTTTTGTCGTCGGTGCAGACTCGATGGGCTGAATGGCCTCCTTCTGCACTGTAGGGTTTGGAATCACCACAGTATGGAAGGAGGCCATTCAGCCCATCGAGTCTGCACTGATCACAATCCCACCCAGGTCCTATTCCCGTAACTCCAAATATTTACACCGACAATCCCTCTGACACTAAGGATCAATTTAACATGGTCAATCAACCTAACCCGCACATCTTTGGACTGTGGGAGGAAACCGGAGCACCCAGAGGTATACCACCACTGTGCCACCACGCTGCCAATTTCTATGATTTCTAGGATTTTTTCCAATCAGCATCATTTAATATCAGATTGTTGTTCAGTTTAAAGTAAATGGATTCATGCCAGTGGCGCACTGGTTAGCACTGCTGCCTCACAGTGCCAAGGACCCCGGTTCGATTCCTGCCTTGGGTCACTGGCTGTGCAGAATTTGCACATTCTCCTTGTGTCTGTGTGGGTTTTCTCCAAGTGCTCGTGTTTCCTCGTACAGTCCAAAAAACATGCTGGTTAGGTGAATTGTCCATGCTAAATTCTCCCTCTGTACTGAATACATGCTGGAGTGTGGCGACTAGGAGATTTTCACAGTAACTTCATTGCAGTGTCAATGTAAGCCTACTTGTGACACTAATGAATAAACCTTAAATGTATCATTCAGAGTCTATATCCTTCTCTGTTACAGCTGAATTAGAATTTGAACTTGAAAAGACCATAAATGGTAAGTAGTACTTGGGAGCTGATGATTGTGAGAGTATCTGTGGATTAATGGATAGATTGCCAGCTGAAATAAATAGACTGGAATATCATGCATTCATTACTGAAATTATGTTGAAACATCAATAAATAATTATTGTTCAATTTAACCTAACTGATTCAATATCAGCTATATCTTAAATTGGTCCAAATACATTAACTCCAATTCCTTCATGGGATGGCCCAGTGGTTACGGCTGCTTCCTCACAGCTCCAGGGACCTGTGTTTGATTCCCAGCTTGGGTCACTGTCTGTGTGGAGTCTGCACATTCTCCCTGTGTCTGCATGGGTTTCCTCCTGGGAGCTCCAGTTTCTTCCTACAGTCCAAAGATGTGCAGGATAGGTGCATTGGCCATGCTAAATTGCCCCTTAGTCTCCTGGGATGCGTAAGTTAAAAGGATTTGCAGGATGATGGGGATAGGGTCTGGGTGGAATTGTTGTCGGTGCAGACTCGATGGGCCGAATGGCCTCCTTCTGCACTGTAGTATTTCTATGATTCTATGACACAGAAGAGACTGGAACTGTAAACATACAGCCCATGGTCTGATCTATCTATACGGCTGCTTGATGTGGGAAAGACCCCTCTCTCTGTCTCTCTCACCGTCTCACTGCACCACATACAAACATTGAAAAGCAGTAAATCATTCTATTTTCAGTCATAGTTTCCTTCCAAACTGTTCAACAGAGGTCCAATAAACTGGCACTTGCCTTATCTCCCAAACAACGAAAGGAAAAATAAAAATCTAGACTGGAACACAAAAGGCTCTTGATTAAGTTGTCTAGTTTTTTTTGTGAGTCGACTTTCAGTGGGACATTTTCCTTTGTCCTGTTTGCACTTATACTATTGCAATAGTGCAGGCAACTGTTACCTGCAAATAAATCTTATAAACAGCTGATCACACCCGTTCACCGGGACATCCACTGAGCTTCTGATGAAGTTACAGAGACAGATTGAGAGAACCTCTGCAGAAATGTACCCATATTCCAGCGAAACTCTGACTGAAAACCCATGATAAGAAGGATGCAGGGAGGCAGTGACATTGTGGCAGAGTCTCTTGATGAGTAATAAGAACATAAGAACATAAGAAATAGGAGCAGGAGTAGGCCATCTAGCCCTTCGAGCCTGCCCCGCCATTCAATAAGATCATGGCTGATCTGTCGTGGCTCAGTTCCACATTCCTGCCCTCTCCCCATAACCCTTAATCCCCTGTCTTATCAAAAACTGGACCCCAAACTAATGCTCAATCCCAGCAAGACAACTAGTGGAATTTAAATTCAATTAATAAATCTGGAATATACATCTGGTATCAGTAATGGTGACCACAACAACTGTCATCGATTGTAAAAACAAATCTCATTCATTAATGCTCTTAAAGGAAGGAAATTTGCCACCCTTAGCCGGGCTGGCCATCAGACTACCACAATGTGGTCGATGCTTAACTGTCCTCACCTTGCAATCCCATCCACTTTGGTAGAAATAATAGTTGGAGGGATTATTATTTAAAGAGCGAAAAGTTGCAGCATGCTACAGTGCAGAGGGACCTGGAGGTCCTTGTGCATGAATTGCAAAAACCCAGTCTGCAGGTGCAGCAGGCGATCAAGAAGGCGAATGGAATGCTGGCCTATATAGCGAGGGGGATAGAATATAAAAGCAGGGAGGTCTTGCTGCAACTGTACAGGGTACTGGTGAGGCTGCAACTGGAGTACTGTGTGCAGTTTTGGTCCCCGCATTTGTGGAAGGATATATTGGCCTTGGAGGGAGTACAGAGAAGGTTCACCAGGCTGATACCGGAGATGAGGGGGTTAGCTTATGAAGAGTGATTGAATAGACTGGGTCTGTACTCGTTAGAGTTTAGAAGGCTGAGGGGGGATCTTATAGAGACTTACAAGATAATGAAGGGGCTAGATAGGGTAGAGGTAGAGAGATTCTTCCTGCTTAGAAAGGATAGCAGGACTAGAGGGCACAGCCTCAAAATAAGTGGGGGGGGGGGGGTGCAGTTTAGAACAGAGTTGAGGAGGAACTTCTTCACTCAAAAGGTGGTGAATCTCTGGAAATCTCTGCCCATTGAAGTGGTGGAGGCTACCTCGCTGAATATATTTAAGTCACTGGTAGGTAGATTTCTGATAGACAAGGGAATTAAGGGTTATGGGGAGAAATCGGGAAAGTGGAACTGATCCACTTCAGATCAGCCATGGTGGGGCAGGCTCAAAGGGCTAGATGGCCCATTCCTGCTCCTATTTCTTATGTTCTTATTCCAGTAATCCCACATATTTACCCTGTTAACCCTATGATCAACTATAGCATGGCCAATCAATCTAACCCGCGCATATTGGGACTGTGGGAGGAAACCAGAGCACCTGGAGAAAACCCACGCAGACACAGGGGGACTGTGCAAACTCCACAGACAGACAGTGATCCGAGGCCGGAATTGAAACCAGGTCCCTGGTGCTATGAGGCAGCAGTGCTAATCACTGTGCCACCGTACTGCCCTGAATTGAGAGCGAGGCAGAACAAATGTCTTTGCGGTGAGCTGAGATTTAGAGGACGGAGGTGCTGCCAAAGGGTTTAATCTGACCAGTTCAGTTGTGAGCAACCTGCCCAGGGGTGACATGTGGCCCATCTGGCTTCTGAGTGCTGCCCAGGAGACATTTTGTTGGCTCTTCCACCCTTGCAGAGTTGCCCTATTCCAACTGATTTTTGTCCATGTAGTTTTTACCCTATCGCTTGAAGTGATATGCACATAACGCAAGAGCAAATGAAGAGAGATGCAATGAGATAAAAGCGAAATCCTGCGGAAACTGGAATCTGAAATAAAAACAGAAAAAGCTGGAAAATCTCAGCAGGTCTGACAGCATCCGTGGAGAGAAATAGAGCCAACGTTTCGAGTCTGGATGACCTTTCCTCCGATGAAGATTCATCCATACTCAAAATATTGGCTCTATTCTCTCACCACAGATGGTGTCAAGCCTGCTGAGATTTTCCAGCATTTTCTGTCTTTGATTCAGATTCCAGCGTCCGCAGTATTTTGCTTTGATGTAGGTTAGGTGGATTGTCCATGATAAAATTGCCCCTTAGTGTCCCAAGATGTGTAGATTAAATGGTGTGGGATTATGGGGATTATGTGGGCGAAAGGGGATGGGTCAGAAAGTCAGTGCAGACCCGATGGGCTTCTATGATTCTAAATGGGGTAATAGCAAGTCACTTCTATATCTCTCACAATTTATGTTACTGCAAGGGAAATATTCATGGAAAAGGATGACAGTAAGGTTGTTGACCTGCAATCAACCACTTTACGGCGTCGTACAAAGGCAAGAACTGCCTGAGCAGTTTCTCAAAACCACAGAAGCTGCTGCAATATTCAGTTCAGTTTAAAAAATCTGGCCCAGCATATCCCAGCTTGTGTTGGTGTGTCAGTGATCAGTGGTAGGAGACACAGCCAGCTTGAACATTGGAAGGCTCCTACTTTCTGGACTTACTGCACTGCTGCTATTAAGTGGTCATGACGTGGAGATGCCGGTGTTGGACTGGGGTAAACACAGTAAGAAGTCTGAAAACACCAGGTTTAAATTGGTTGGACTTAAACCTGGTGTTGTCAGACTTCTTACGATATTAAGTGGAACATTTTCTTGCTCTGTGGTCACTGTCCAAATCTCAGGCGATAAAAAGAAGTGGCCACTCAACCACCTCGCTTTCCTAGGTTCCAATACTCATCAAATGCTGGGATTCCCTCAGTGCGAGGGGCTTTTTCCGGCAGCTATAACAAACTGGCTGGCACTATTTAGCTTACTGAGCACCCGTTATACACACTAAAATATTTTAACCTTCACTCTCTCACCTTTATCACTCCCGCTGCAAATTCCATTTTCCTGCAGCTCCTTTTCATGCTCCCAGACATGTATACAATATTTCAAAAGCATTTGATTAGCTAAAAAGCACTTTAGGAGGTTGTGGAAGGCGTTATATAAATGCGAGTCTCTCTTTTTATTTCAGTCACTTGCCTGAACTTTTACCAATTCTGGATGCTGGCAGTATAGAAACGCAGAAGATATGAGCAGGAGGAGGCCATTTGGTCCTTTGAGCCTGCTCCGCCATTCATTACGATCATGGCTGATCATTCAACTCAATAGCCTAATCCTGCTTTCTCCCAATAACCTTTCATCCCATTCGCCCCAAGTGCTATATTTAGCCGCATCTCAAATACATTCAATGAATGTTTGTGTGCTCCGTACAGCTGTCTGCTTCTGAGTTCCTCTGGCTGCAATTGGACTATTTTTCCGAATTTTGCTCCGTCTGTGTTGAGTTGAATGTTTATGAAGTCAGTTCGAAAGTGTTGTTTTTGGCATCACCAAATTGTTATAGCCCAAAACGAGGCCATTCAGCCCATCATACCTGCACTGGCTTGCCGGAGCAATTTACCAAGTGCCACTTCCTGGTCCCCTTCCCCTAGTGTTGGACATTCTTCCTTTTCAGACAACAATCCAATTCCCTCTTGAATGTCTCGGTTGAACCTGCCTCCATCACCCTCTCAGGCGGCGCGTTCCAGATCCCAACCACTCACTGGGTGAGAAAGGTTTCTCCGTATGCCTCCATTGCTTCCTTTGCCCATCACTTTAAATCAGTGCCCTCTGGTTCTCGATCCTTCTGTCAATGGGAACAGTTTTTCCTGATCTATTCTGTCCCTGCCCCATGTGCTTCTGTCTATCTCTCTCAGGTCTCCCCTCAATCTTCTCATCTTCGACAGAAACAGTTTGAACTTCTCCAACCTCTTTCCTTCCCTGCCTTGGGTGGCACTGCTGCCTCACAGCGCCAGGGACCTGGGTATGATTCCCAGTATGGGTCACTGTCTGTGTGGAGTTTGTATGTTCTCCCCGTGTCAACATGGGTTTCCTCTGGGTGCTCCGTTTCCTCCCACAGTCCAAAGATGTATGGGTTAGGTGGATTGGCCATGGTAAAGTACCCCTTAGAGTCAGGGGGACTAGCTACAGTAAATGCATGAGGTTATGGGGATAGGGCATGGGTGGAATTATGGATAGTGCAAACTCGCTGGACTAAACGGCCTCCTTCTGTAGGGATTCTATGGTACTCTCTGCATAACTGAATAGTAGTGAGAGGCAGAGATCACAGGTTTCAAGCTCAACGTAGCTTGCTTTATTCTGCAATTGCTTTAGCTATTCCCTCCTGACATAACTTTGCATTTCACTTGTATCTCTCCACAGAATCAGCATCATGTTTTACCTCTCTACTTCTTTACATCTTTACAGAAGTAAAGGTAGATCAGAGACATCATCCTTTTTACTCATTCATGGGACCTGGGCATCACTGGCTGGCCAGTATTTACTGCCCATCCCAGTTGCCCTTGGAGAGCAGTTGAGAGTCAACCACATTGTTGTGGCTTTGGAGTCACATGTTGGCCAAACCATGTGCAAAATTTGCTCCCCTCCCAAAAAATGGGTGTGGGGGTGATTTTGAGCCCGCACTCTCCATCTGCAGGAACGGTGGCACGTGGTCAAAATCCAGAGAGCGCGTTTCACACCAGTGAGTTCCCGAGTTCCACTCAACATAAAACTTAATTTCCTGCCACTTCTCTTCCAGGATTGCCTACCCTGAAGAAGTACTGCTCTTCTCTCCAAGAGGAATTCCTTATGTCTCTCCCCCCTGTCCACCTTCACCTTTCCATTTCTCTTACTGTTGGACAAGGTATTTAGCAAGACTTCCTTCCACAGGCACATCTCCTTCTTCAATGACTGTCTTCATCTCTGACTTGCACCACAGGGATTTCAACACAAATTCCACCCCACGTGTCTGATTTCAGCTTCTCTGGTGTTTGGCCATTCAAACCTTCTATTCTCTCTATGGATTGCCGTTGGCAGCCCTTTCCCCAGATTCCTGTGGCTATGACTCATCTTCCATTCCCTCACCCTGCAGTATAAATACCTCCCACTTTCCATGCCTTTTTGCTTTGACAAAGGATCATCTGGTCTCGAAACATCAGCTCTTTTCTCGCCTTACAGATGCTTGCCAGACCTGCTGAGACTTTCCAGCATTTTCCCTTCTGGGTTCCGAGCTCCGATCCGCAGGGAAAGCCCATTTTCTCAGGCCCTTCCCACCACAGAACACCGAGGGGTTGGAAACCACAGGCTAAATTCTCCGACCATGCCTGCGGCTGGGATTCTCCGGTCCTGCTACTCCTGAATGCAGATTTGGATAGAGGTCAAATTCTCTGTGCTTGCTAGCAGCGGCAGCGGGGCGTGTGATACTGGAGAATTCTGGCCCATCTAAAACCCCCTTTGGCTATATGCACCACAGAATATAAAACTTGATATAAAATGTAGATATGTATTGCAGGGTGGGGGGGCAGGGAAGCAGAATTGCTCAGGGGCAACTCAGCAAGATTACTGGGGACCTGGATTCGAATCCCACCACGACAGTTGGTAGAATTGAATTCAATAAAATTATCTGGAATTAAGAATCTACTGATGACGGTGAAATTGTTGGAAAAACCCATCAGGTTCTCTAGTGTCCTTTACAGAAGGAAATCTGCCATCTTTATCTGGTCTGGCCAACACGTGACTCCAGAACCACAACAACATGGTTGACTCTCAACTGCCCTCTGAATAAGCCCCACAAGTGGGTAAAAAAAATCTGTAAGTGCAGCGAGGCACCACAGAATGGCTTAAACTGTATTAAAAGAAATTTATTGCACTCCACACGATGTCTATGTCAAACAAAGCAATGCAAAAATTTTATGAGGAAAGTACACTTTTTGGGAATAAACTGTTTTTTCTTGTTTGCTTCAGGTTGAAAGGATAAAATAAAATATTCTTTACTCACGTCATTACCAGCGTCTCTTCTCCAGGTTCCCCCAGAACTCCATCCACAAAGAGAGGAACTGAGGTGAAACTGTATTTACCCCAGGATCGGCCTTCATCAAAGCTCATCCTGGATACAACACAAATAATAATAAGGAGCGTTGGAGAGTGAAAGAAACAGCAAAGTGAAAAGATAAAAGCTCTGACAAAGGGTCATCCGGATGCAAAACATTGGCTCTATTCTCTCCCCACAGATGCTGTCAGACCTCACAGAATTGCTACAGTACAGACTCACTGATGTGCATTAGCTCTTTGGCGTTGTGTGCATTCTTTGTAAATTCCTCATTTAGTTGCTTTGTG
This sequence comes from Carcharhinus amblyrhynchos, assembly GCF_965287045.1. Classification (NCBI taxonomy): domain Eukaryota; kingdom Metazoa; phylum Chordata; class Chondrichthyes; order Carcharhiniformes; family Carcharhinidae; genus Carcharhinus; species Carcharhinus amblyrhynchos. The sequence continues at coordinate 44,131,123 of NC_137340.1, forward strand.
GCCTCACCCCACTCCAGTTACCAGGGCTTCAAGAGATAGATTGTGAGAAGAGAGATTATATAAACTAGACTTAGAGTTGCAGGAAGATGAAGGGATGAGGTTGTGAGATTGAGATTTTGTAGCAATTTGGAGGGAAATTTTTGGGCTGAGGACAGTGGGTTGAGGACAAACATTAAAATCAGAGGTGGGCCATTCCAAATTAGGATCAAGTCTTTCAGAACAGAGTAAGAAGTCACAGAGTACCAGGTTAAAGCCCAACAGGTTTATTTGGAATCACGAGCTTTTGGAGCACTGCTCCTTCATCAGGTGAGTGGAGGTGGGTTCACAAACATGGCATATATAGACAAAGATAATTACAGATTGGAATGTGAAGAATGGTTGGAATGAGAGAACAGAAGTCAGGAAATGATCTTCATAGAAAGGGTGCTAGAAGTGTGGAACTCCTTCCTATAAAAAGCACTACATGTTAGCCACTAACAATTTTAAATCAGAGACCAAGAGATCTTTGCTCATCAAGGCTATTGGAGGATATGGTGCCAAGGCAGGTGGATGGAGGTGAGATACAGAGCTGAAAGGATTTAAAATCACACAAGCTTAAAAATCATATAAGCTGCAAGCTGAACCTCAGTCACACATGGAAAGTTATGTACAAAGGACAAGCTTTCATTAAAGTAAGCCCAGCTAACACTCTAGGACTATCTAATTGAATGGTGTGCAGCTGCAGTTCATATCTGCCCCTGAGAACAAGGAACAATGGAGAGGGAGGTTGAGATACCATTGGTCAGAGATACAGCTATCATTTCTTGATGATATAATATGCAAAGACGACACGGTAGCTGAGTGGTTAGCACTACTGCCTCACAGCACCAGGGACCCGAGTTCAATTCCCAACTTGGGTCACTGTCTGTGAGGAGTTTGCATGTCCTCCCCACGTCTGTGTGAGTTTCCTCCGGGTGCTCTGGTGTCCTCCCACAGTCCAAAGATGTGCTGATTAGGTGCATTGACCTGAACAAGTGCTGGAATGTGGTGAATAGGGAAAAATCACAGTAACTTCATTGCAGTGTTAATGTAAGCCTTACTTGTGACAATAAATAAACTTTTTTTACATTACTTTTACTTAATTGGACATTATGTATGCATGATGTAAACTTAACTATGATTGGATAAAGATAACTTTTATATGTCTACTGGGTATATGCTAATTACTTGTAATTGAATCTGAGACTTTAATTGCCTAAGTATTTCTGAATTTTTCAGTCTGAATGCTCTGAATGGACATTCAGTATCCTATAAGTATAGTAAAGTTCATCTTTAAACCACTCCATTACTTTGTTGGTCTATCTGAGATGAACGATAGTTTTAAATACAACGAGAAAACCATCGTAACAGCCCCGTAACAAGAGCAGTTAGGATCTCACTAAATGGTAGAACAGTTTTGAGGGGCTGAATGATCTCCACCAGTTCCTATGTTTGAGGTATTATCACCGGATTCTACTGCCCGCCCACCATGGAATCGGAGCTGGCGAAGGGCAGACAATGGAAACATCCATTGACCTCAGGTGGGATTTTCTGGTCTCGGGCCGAGCAAGGCCATAAAATGTCTCCTTATATAAATGAGAGATACTCGACGGGATCTTCCAGTCCCACCGGACAATGGGGTTTACCAGTGTTGCCAAATCCACCACGGGAGGACCAGAAAATCCCCCCATTCTCCAACTCTTTTGTTTCCCTTGTTCCAACATTTGAGGGCGAATCTAGAACATAGAAAACTACAGCACAAACAGGCCCTTTGGCCTACAAGTTGCGCCGATCATATCCCTACCTACTAGGCCTACCTATAACCCTCAATCCCATTAAGTCCCATGTACTCATCCAGAAGTCTCTTAAAAGACCCTAACAAGTTCGCCTCCACCACCACCAACGGCAGCCGATTCTACTCACCCACCACCCTCTGAGTGAATATATGCTACTACTGCCTGTTTTCAAGTACCTAGTTCAAAGCTTATCGAACTGCCATTGAGTTGTCAGCTTACTTGTTGCGGGGGTTCGGGGGAGGGGGCTGATGGGAAAAGATTTGATCAGCTTTACTTAGCAGCTGTGATTCGAGATCAAATCGGCCAAGGGGCTTTCTTCATATGGGCTTGCCTGAGATTTAGTAGAGAGCTGGCTGTGAGATTTATTGCGAATGGAAAAAATATCACTGGAATGAAAGTCCTCAAAACCAATTTATCTGACATTTCCGGGCCACTCGTTGACATCTGTCCATTACATCTTCCAGCACTCACCGTGGCAACTGATTTCAGCTTTTCCAACCATGTAAAGAACGAGACTGACCTCATTCCCGTCTCCAGAAAGAGAAAAAAGTCTGAAATTGTGTTTATTTTAAGAGCCAGGTCAATCAAATAACAAAACTTTGAAATCAAATATTCAAAATCAGAGCTATTTAACAGGACTAAAGCAGGCTCCCATCAGCCTGCTGTTTTAATTGGTGGCTACAGTTTCCATGGTGATACCTAGAAGCCTGACTTCAGTCCTCATCTTTTAAAATACAATCAATCAAAGAGCCATTGTTAACACATCCGCCTAAACAGGGAGCAAGGGGAGGGTGATTATTACTGGCTTACTCAATGCATTTCACTTTGCTACAAAAACAGAACGTGCTGGAAAATCTCAGCAGCTTTGACAGCATCTGTGAGGAGAGAATAGAGACGACGTTTCGAGTCTGAGTGACCCTCCGTCAGAGCTCTAAAAGCAAAATACTGCGGATGCTGGAATCTGAAACAAAAACAGAAAATGCTGGAAAATCTCGGTGTGTTGGCAGAGTGGTTAGCACTGCTGCCTCACAGCGACGGGAGACCGGGTTCAATTCTGGCCACAGGTGACTGTCCGTGTGGAGTTCGCATTTTCTCCCCCTGTCTGTGTGGGTTTCCTCCGGATGCTCCTGTTTCCTCCCACAGTCCAAAGATTTGCCGGTGAGGTTAATTGGCAGTGCTAAATTGACCCTTGTGTCAGAGAAGTTAGCAGGGTAAATGTGTGGAGTTATGGCAATAGGGCCTGGTGGGATTGTAGTCAGTACAAACTCGGTGGGCTGAGTGGCCTCCTTCTATATCATCATAGAATGCTACAATGCAGAATGAGGCCATTCAGCCCATCAAGTCTATACCAACCACAATCCCACCCCGGCCCTATCACATAACCTTTACCCTAGCTAGTTCCTGACACGGTGGGGCAATTTAGCAAGGCTAATGCAGCTAACCTGCACATCTTTGGACTGTGGGAGAAAACTGGAGCACCCAGAGGAAACCCACGCAGCCATGAGAAAAACATGCAAACTCCACACAGTGACCCAAGCCGAGAATCGAACCCAGGTCCCTGGCACCGTGAGGCAGCAATGCCAACCACTGCGCCACTGTGCCACCCCAAGAACATTGCAGGGTTTTTTTTTTATAGATAATGGCAATGCGATTCTGCAACCACCACCTCCAGCATGACAGCCCCGACCCTCATTCCCTGGATTGAGCATTTCCATCTTAGCAGCAGTTCTGCAGATCTCTGAGTGAGGAGTGTGAGACCACCCTCACCCAGAGCTCAAAGAGAAAGGCAAAAGCACTCCCTGGGGAGAAGCTATCTCTACATTACACACTTCTGCGCAAATGTTCAACAATGGCAGCTTTCATCTCTGAGAACATTATTAGCCAAAGCTCTCAACATGTTCTGTGATAATACTCCAACAAATAAAACAGATGAAGATATAATTCGCAGCTAAAATGGAAAAAAGCATAATGCTGTGGCAACATCATCGTGTTACTGTCTAAAATCTTATTGAAGAGAGAGAGAAATCTTACACTCCTATGTGTAATTGTTATTCGACTTAATTTCCTCAAAATTTTATTTTTAAACATAGGTAATTTGTGGTGTTGCTGCCTGTAAATGCAGTTCTACAATGACAGGACTTTGATGTCATTTGAGATGCAATGAATACAAAAGAAGACAGCAAGAAATTATTCCCGATTGTACGCAAGTCATTGATTCCAGGGGTCATTGTTTGAAAATAAGGGGCAAACCTTTTAGAGGTGATGTGACGAGAAATTTCTTTTTCTGAGGTCGGTGAATGTGAGGAATTCATTACCACAGAAAGTAGTTGAGGCCAAAACGTTGTCTGATTTGAAAAAGACATTAGATATAGCTCTTTCAACTAAAGGGATCTAGGAATAAGGAAGGAAGGGGGGATCAGGATACTGATTTCAATGATCAGCCATGATTAAGACGAATGGTGGACAAAGTTTGATGGGCCGAATGGCCTTCTCCTGCTTCCAGTTTCTATTTGGAAGAAGGACATCCAGTCGCAATGGGCCATGTGGGCTGGGAGTGTGGCAATGGAGTCTCATCGGCATTTTGGGAAGAGGGATCATGGGCTGAGGGAAAAATGAGGGAAAAGTAAACAGTCTGGGAGAACTGAGAATGGGGGCCTGGTAGATTTGGCAGGAGTGAATGGGGTGTGCATGTCGCTGCAGGAGTTCTGCTGTGTGGGAGGAAAAGTAAAGAGGTAGGGTACAGGAGGACACTTGTCTATCCTCCCACTACAAATGGAATTCCAACCCTCAGTGGATCTATTCATTCAAATCCTACAATACTGGCTAGGTCAGTATTTATTGCCCATCCCTAACTGGCCTTGAGAAGGTGGTGGTGAGCTGCCTTCTTAAACTGTTGCAGTCCCCAAGGTATGTAGGAGCACCATAATATTGATGAGGGAGCTCAAGGATTTTGACCCAGTGACAATGAAAGAATGGCAATTTCCAAGTATGGATGGTGAGTGGCTTGAAGGGGAATGTCCACATAGTTATATAACCATGTATCTGCTGCCCTTGTCTCTCTAGATGGCTATAATTGTGGGTTTGGAAGTTATTGTCTGAGTAGTTTTGGTGAATTCTTGCAGTGTATTTTGTAGATGGTATACACTGTTGCTACTGTGCGTCGATGGTAGAGAGAGTGAATGTTTGTGGATGGGGTATCATGCAGGTTGATTTGCCCTGGATGGTGTCAAGCTTCTTGAGTGTTGTTGGATCTGCACTCATCTGGACAAGTGGAGAGTATTCCATCACGCTCCTGACTTGTGCCTTGCAGATGGTGGACAGGCTTTGGGGAGTCAAGGGATGAGTTACTCACTCCAGTATTTCCAGCCTATAACCTACTCTCGTAGCCACTGTGTTGATATGGAGTGTCCAGTTCAGTTTCTGGTCACTGGTAAACCCCAGGTTGTTTAGTGGGAGAGTCAACAATGGTAATGCTATTGAATGTCAAGGGGTTAGATTCTCTCTTGTTGGTGATGGTCATTGCCTGGCACTTGCAAGGTGCAAACATTATTTGCTACTTGTCAGCCCAAGCCCGGATAGTGTCCAAATTTTACTGTATTTGGGCATGGATTACTTCAGTCTCTAAGGAGTTACGAATGGTGATGAACTTTGTGCAGTCATCAGCGAACATCCCCACATATGACCTTATGATGGAACGAAGATCACTGATAAAATAGCTTGTTTGGACAAGGACACTAAAGTTTATTTATTAGTGTCACTAGGCTTACATTAACACTGAAATGAAGTCACTGTGAAAATTTCCTAATCACCAGACTCCAGCATCTGTTTGGGAGAATTTAGCACAGCTAATGCACCTAACCAGCACGTCTTTCAGGCCATGGGAGGAAACCGGAGCACCCACAGGAATCCTACACAGGCACAGGGAGAGTGTGCGGACTCCACACCGACAGTGACCCAAGTTGGGAATTGAACCTGGGCCCCTGGCACTGTAAGGTAGCAGTGCTAACCACTGTGCCACCCTGAGCAACACCTATAGTGATGTCTTGCAGCTGAGATGACTGACCTCCAACAACCACAATAATCATCCTTTGTGCCAGGTATGACTCCAACCAATGCAGAGATTTACCTCATTTCTCACTGACTTCAGTTTGGCTTGATGACAAACCGGTCAAATTCTGCTTTGAAGTCAAAGGCACCTCATCTGTGGAGTTCAGATCTTTTGTTCATATTTGAATCAAGGCTGCAATGAGGTCAGGAGCTGAGTGACCCTGGCAGAACCCAAACTGAGCATCAGTGAGCAGGTTGTTGCTCAGCAAGTGCCACTTGTTGGCGCTGTTGCTGTTAATGACCCCTTCAATTTCTTTATTGATGATGGACAGTAGACTGATGGGGCAATAATTGGCTGGATTGGATTTGTGCTGCTTTTTGAGTAGAGGACATACCTGAGCAAGTTTCCACATTGCTGAATAGACACCAGCTTGTAGCTGTAGTGGAATAGCTTGGCTATGTGGGGGGGGAAGCAAGTTCTGGAGACCAGGTCTTCAGTACTATTGCTAGAGGTGAAAGGGGAATTATTAACCAATGTACCAGAGTTCTTTGAAGGAGTCACGTATTCTGTGGGCAAAGGGGAACTGGTGGATATACTGTACTTAGATTTCCACAAGGCATCTGATAAGGTGTCACATCAATGGTTATTGCAAAAAAAAAAGCTCGTGGTGTAGGGGCTAATATATTGACATGGATAGAAGATTGGCTGGATAACAGGAATAAATTTTTCTGGTTGGCAGGATGTGATGAGTGGTGTGCCACAGGGAATAGTGCTGAGGTTGCTATTTATTAAAATGACATGAATGAAGGGATTGATGATATGGTTGCTAAACTTGCTGACGACACAAAGATAGGTAGGACAATAAATTGTTAAAAGAATGCAAGATGGATGAAAAGGACATGGATAAGTGAGCGGGCAAAAATCTGGCAAAGGGAGTATAGTGTGGTCAAATGTCCAATCGTCCATTTTGGTAGAAAAAATAAATAGAAACTTTTTATCTAAATGGCGAGGTTTGCAGAGTTCTGAGGTGCAGAGGGATCTGAGTGCCCTAGTATATGAATCACAAAAAGCTAATATACAAGTACAGCAAATACAGTGAAACCCCAATTCAATGGGCCCCGATTTAGCGCAAATTTGGATGTAACTCGATGAATCATTGGACCCTTTTTTTATGCAGTTTATGCAGACATTTATAATGCAAACAAGTCAGGTGCACGCAGAGTGTTCTTAGATTTTTAAATAAAGGAAAATGAACCCAAACAAATTGGTTTTCATTAGTTTGCAGCATTAAAATGATAAAGAAAGATAAAACTATACTTGATAAAATTGTAATGTGGGAGATTGGATCATTTGTGATTCCATCATCTCTTGGACCTGGGCTAAAATCAAGCCTGAATCTTGTCAGCCAGCTCAAAGAGTTCCTCTTACTTGACTGTCTCAAAGCAATAACTGCTCCTCAAAAGACATAAACTGGCAACATCACTTACCGCCACAGAAGTGCTAATGTGGGAAGTGGGAGTGCACAATGGTGGGTGTTCTTCTGAGGCTGTTACCAAGACATACAGTCGGAGCCAAGAAGAGAATTTCTTTACTCGGCATATGGTTGTGTGTCATACCTAACCCAGCAACCAGCTAAATGATGCTGAGAATCTGAACAAACAGTGAGGTTTCATTCCTCAAGGCTAGCATTACTGCTTGTGATAAACACACACCTGGAGTGGGTGGGGTAGTGAGATGTGGCAATTATAATATTTGGGTGAACATGGAAAATCAAGAAAAATACAAGATTATTACATAATGCTTCCCCTTTTCCTCCCCAGTTTGGCTGCTTAGGACACCACTTAATGAGGCAAACTAATGACCTTCTCAACTAGTATCAATGGATTATCTTTAATTGACCAATTTTATACAGGAGGTAGGGTTCTAGGCAGATGTTTTTTTCTGTCAACTATAATTGGGAACATTTAGTTTTCACAAAGAATTAGTTGCCCTTTCATATGTGGTGGAAAATCAGTTTGAACGCTGATTTTCTTGAACCCTGATTTAGTGCGATCCCACTTTTTTTGTGATAACATTTTATGGACCCCAACCATCGCATTACAACAGGGCCGCACTGTAATTAGAAAAGCCAGTAGTATGTTATCATATCATCTGTTGTGAGAATTGAGCACAAAAATAGAGATGTTATGCTTCAGTTGAACAGGGCAGTGGTGAGACCACATTGTGTATTGTGTACAATATGAGTCTGCCTATCGAGACAAGGTGTAAGTGCATAAGAAGCAGTTCAAAGAAGGTTTACTAGACTAAAACCAGGCATGGGGGGGTTGGAGCGGTTATGTTTGAGTTTAGAAGAATAAGATTGAAACCTTTAAGATCCTGAGGGTATTGACAGGGTGGATGTGAAGAGGATGTTTCCTCTTGTGGGGGAATCTAGAATCAGAGGGCACTGTTTGAAAATAAGGGGTCGGTCATTGCAGACAGAGGTAACGAGATATTTTTTCTTTCAGAAGATTCTGAGTTTCTGCAACTCTCTTCCTCAAAAGGCAATGGAAGTAAAGCCTTTGAATATTTTTAAGGCAGAGGTAGATAGATTCTTGATTAACAAGGGGGGGTGGTGAAAGATTATTGGGGATAGGTATAAATGTGGGGTTGTGGTGACAATCAGATCAGTCGTGATCTTATTAAATGGTGGAGCAGGGCCAAGTGGCCAACTTCAGGTCTTAATTTGTATGTACATCTCGTGATAGGAAACTTGGCTTTTTTTTAAAATGTCGAAGAGCTCTGACAAGATGGCCATTTAATTCTTTCTCTGCTTAGATTACACCTGGAATATGCTTCTTAATATACGCCTTCTGCAAGTCAGTCAAGAAACAGACAACAGCAGCTCAAATTGTTATCCCTCCAAAAGGAATATTCGCCTTAATATTGCATCTTTAGCTCTTCAATCAGGAGCAAGAAGAGGGACCAATTACCAGAGATGTCGGATAGGCTGGGGCGTGTGTTTAATTGCCACAAGAGCACCGCCTTGATCCAGGAACAGAACGCTGTGCTCCTCTTCGAAAATCTGCAGTCGAGGGGAAACAGAAAGAGATCAGTGTCATTTAGATAACCCATTAGACAGGAACATTTCATAGAATCTATTGCTGTTTCAGTGTGAAGGGAAAATATCTTGAGAGCATGAACAAAGGAACTGGAACTATTTTCTCCATGCACAATCAAATCTCATTCTCACAAACCCAGTGGAAGCCAGTACAAATCCTATCAGTGTCAGAGCATCTTTTTGGAACTTAACCCTTCAATATGATCAGCTGGGAGCTTTTACAATGAACTGCAATGCAAGGGGAGATAAGACACTGCATACTGCTGCTGATAGAGGAAGACAACACTATATATATATGAAACTCAACTGGACTCACCATATAAACACAGTGACTACAAGAGCAGGCCAGAGATGAGGAATACTGCGGTGAGTAACTTACCTCCTGACTCCCCAGAGCCTATCCATCATCTACAAGGCACAAGTCAGGAGTGTGATGGAATACTCCCCACTTGCCTGGATGGGTGCAGCTCCAACAACACTCAAGAAGCTTGACACCATCCAGGGCAAAGCAGCCTGCTTGATTGGCACCACATCTACAAGCATTCAATCCTTCTACCACTGATGCTCAATAGCAGCAGTGAGTACTATCTACAAGATGCACTGCAGCAATTCACCAAAGATCCTGAGACAGCACCTTCGAAGTCCATGGTCACTTCCATCTAGAAGGGCAAGGGCAGCAGATAATGGGCACACCACCACCATCCTGCCTTGGAAATACATCACCGTTCCTTCACAGTCGCTGGGTCAAAATCCTGGAATTCCCTTCCTAACAACATTGTGGGTCAACCCACAGAACGTGGACTGCAGCGATTCAAGTAGGCGGCTCACCATCACCTTCTCAAGGGAAACTAGGGATGGGCAATAAATGCTGGCCAGCCAGCGATGTCCATGTCCCACGAATGAATAAGAAAAAGGCATCTGAATGGGTTCACGTGTGGGGAGAGAATAAAGGGATACGGTCTGAGTAATGGCAAAATATTTTTGTTTAAGTTCAGTTAGGGCTTCATGATTGGCATGAGCTTGAGGGGCCAAAGGGCTTGTTCCTGTGCTGTACTTTTCTTTGTTCCTAGTTCTTTCTGTGACTCTACATCTAACCAAATCATCTTTTACTCAGAAAAGACTGCATTTGCCACACATCCAACGCAAATACAAAGTTCCCGTGAACTGTCCAATGAACAGTGCTTCAGTAGATCCATTAAATGTCTTGAACTGTTCCCTAGTCAGCCCAAAATTGCCACTGGTTGCATGTCACAAATGGGGGCAGAGACTACCCATACTGCTCAGCTTGAGGGAAAGAGCCCTATTAGCTCTAATGAACAGTTTTCTTCTCGCTTACCAGTCTGGGTAGATTCCGTCTTTATTGGCACTTCTGAGATGGTTGGGGCTGCACTTTATTTTGTCTTGGGCTGCAATTGTTACGCAGAGTCTGCGTGCGGAGCGCTGAATAAAGCGTGAAATTCATCAATGCCTGTCCGTTACACAGTGATATATTTCACACTGTCCCCAGCTTCACAGAAATTGATGGGCTGCGCGACAAATGCAGTTCATAAACAAAAATACTGCCCTAATTTATGGCAGCAAAGCGCCGCAAACGTATCTGCCTTTGCCCTTATACAGGATGATAAAGTGTGGGAGCACCGAAACAGGCCATTTATCCTCCCAGTTCTGTCACTCTATCTGAGCACAGACAGAGCATTTCGAGCCCTTGATATTTTCTGACTGATAATCTCATTTTTCCTTCTTCCAAATGTGTCAAGATAGTCTTTTTTCTTTACCCCAAAATACTTCTGGTTACTTGTTTGCTAAAAAAAAATGTTCAACATAGCAGAGGATGTGAATGATTACACATTAAAGGGAATGTCAGGAGCTGGATGAATATTTGCTTACGTGGATTTGATGGATCTAAAATTACTTCCACTTAGACAATTGTTCGTCATGTTGAAATTTCTCCCAGCGTTTCATGCAACTAATTACCCTGAAATGCAGGTGCCATTGTTACAAGGATATGATAAATAAGCATAAATATTGACACAGATGATCCAATTCTCTGCAGAACGCGATGTCTGCTAATGGAGATAGACCTTATCGCTCATTATGAGCAGAAGAGAAAGGACTCCCGTCTTCAATTGCAGAAAACAAACCCATCCTCAACCTCCACATTGGGGAATGTTAGTGATGGGACGGTGGATGGACATTGACCTTTGACAGCTCGGACTGGTCGGTGAGAGGAGGTCACTAAATAATTTGTAGGTTTCTGACTTCAAGCTCGATTCTCAACATTTTAAACCCAATATCATAGAATCAGAAAATCTCTACAGTGCAGATGGAATCCATTTGGCCCATCAAGCCTGCACCGACAACAATCCCACCCAGGCCCTAACCCTGTAACCCCATGTATTTACCCTGCTAATACTACTGACACTAAGGGGCAATTTAGTACAGCCAATCCAACTAACCTGCATATCTTTACACTATAGGAGGAAACCAGAGCACCTGGAGGAAACCCACACCGACGCAGGGAGAGCGTGCAAGTTCCACACAGACAGTGACCCGAGGCCAGAATTGAACCCGGGTCCCTGACGCTGTGAGGCAACAGTGGTAACCACTGTGCCATCGTGTTGAGCCAAGAAGAGGAATAATGCCTCTCCTGCCTTGATGGCACCCCTGTTGGCTCCCACCTGGACTTGTTCTCTACCTTCTACAAGCCCGTCCCAGGGCCTACAACCTATTTCTGGGCCACAAGCAGCATCACAGCAAACCTGACATTCACACTTGCTTTGCCAGAAAGATGCCTGGAGATGCATGGTAAGCATGTGATTCTCAAATCTTTCTCCCCATCTCCTGGAAGTGCTGAATGTTGCTTAAGTGGCCAATTTTCCAGCCCACTTCTAGGCAGAGTGGTACCTGGCTACAAGAAGACTGATACTCAACCCCAGCTTGTCTGACACAATATTTATTTATTTATTAGTGTCACAAGTAGGCTTACCTTAACAGTGCAGTGAAGCTACTGTGAAAATCCCTGGTGCCTGTTCGGGTACACTGAGGTAGAATTTAGTATGGCCAATACACCTAAGCAGCATGTCTGTCAGATTGTGGGAGGAAACTGGAGCACCCAGAGGAAACCCCCACAGACACTGGCAGAACGTGCAAACGCCACACAGCCAAAATAGAACCTGAGTCCCAGGTGCTGTGAGGCAGCATTGCTAACCACTGTGCCAACGTGCTGCCCTACTTTCCAATAGAACCCACTGAGTAAACACTAAATTCGAAAACTCCACCTTAAATATCAGCTGACATCAACTAATTCAGTGTGGACCTGAAAGCTGAACTGTGTCAGAGGCAGTAGTGGATGCCAATGAGACTAAATTATCTGGGGTGTACAGTCAATGTCATACCATTTGGTGAGCTGTGTTTGACATCAGTTGTGTTCAACAGTGTTTGTGTGTGCATTCATTTGAGATCAATTGCACTCAGGGCAATCATTCAGCTGTCATTTAACATCAATTGCACTCAAAATCATGTGGCTACCATTAACATTACAGCTACCATAGCCAATTGTTCCAAACTGCAGCACTCAAACATTTGTGACTATCAGTATCACTAAAGCATTCAGAACCAAAAATGTTCACAGAATTTATTTTCCACATTTCTGAATTTTTAAAGCTTTAAATATCATAAAACTGAATTCCCTGAGAAGAAGCAGACCCTGCTTTGGTGAGGTATTGTTAAATGTTTTTCTTTATAACATGAATAGCACAATCCTGTATAGCGCCATGTCCACTCAGCACCCGCACCATCTCTGGATTGTGCAATTGTCTCCCCTCAATGCCCCAGAGCAATTTCCCCCACTAACACCCACTGTTGATCAATTTTAATTCTTCCCCAAGCAATTATCATCCCCTATTTATCTTCCCCCCCACACACAGACACACACACACACACACACACACACACACACAAACAATTTTCTTTGCAAACAGCCCGCAAGTTTTCAAAAGTCAAACTTCTAAGGTGGGGCCCCCACACATACTGTAGATGTTCTCTTCCTCCCTTCTCCAACCCCACCCCATCTCTCTTCCTTCTCTCCCCTCTCTCACTCTTTTCCCTCTTACCCCTCTCTTTCAATCCCCTCCACTTTCCACTGTCCCACTTCTTCCCCCACCAACAGAAGATCTCCATTGACAGGGCCAGTAGGATGACAAAAGTAACATTTTCTGAGGCGGTCCTGCCAAGATCTGATATCCGTGTGGGGAGCAGAACCGTGGGAATGTGTAATGCGAGTGCTGGAGGGAGGGTGTGTTTGAAAGTTGGGAGTATTTGCAGGAAAGGGATGAGAGGGGGTGAGTTTGGAGGCTCGAGGAAGAGGGGGGAGAGTTTGGAGACTGGGAGAGAGAGGGGGGAAGAGTTTAGACCCTCAGACTGCAGGGGGAAAGTTTGGAGATTAGGAATAGTGTTTATACCCTGACAGCTGGGGAGTGGGTGAATGAATTTCATAGATTCTGAGATTAAAATACATAATGAATTGTTGGGGATTGAATGGTGCTCTCAAACTATGCAGCAGAACAATTTTTGAATCTAAATGAAAAATTGATTAAATTCAGATTAACTAATTACATCCCTTGTATTTTTCAAAGCAGTCGCTGAGCGAATTTGATAGCTTTGTGCATGCTGGATAGCATTGAGTGTGCTAGATTACTCTGAGTGGGCTGGATTGCTTTGAGTGGACTGGATACCTCTGAGAGTGCTGGATAGCACTGAGCGCCCTGGATACCACTGAGTGCCTTGGATTACTTTGAGTGGGCTGGATAGCATTGACCATACACTGGTATAGCTTTGACAGCACTTAACAACTCTGAGTGCACTGTCAAATTTGGTATTAAATTCATTCCAAATTATAACTATCGATGTCAAATTGTAGTTGAGAAAATTGAGTACACTTGAAAGCAAAAATGATGATAAAATCTTTGGGCGGGGAGGACTGAGATGGGCAGATTTTTTGGTGTCTCAGGGAATCAAGAGACATGGGGAATAGGTGAGAAAATGGAATTGAAACCTAAGACAAGCCGTGATTGTATAAAATAGCAGACCAGGCTAGAAGGGCTGAATGGTCTAGTCCTGCTCTTAAGTCTTGTGTTTTATGAACTTTGGACTTTCTGATACATTTTAGACAACTTTTACCACCAGTTATCAAAGCAAGCACCTTCTTGGAGTTTCTTTTGTACTGAGGTAGGAGCTGTCAAAGTTTTTTCAACGTAGTCAGCTCCTCTGAGTCAAGGGATAAATGTGCTGTGGGCATTGACATTTTGAATGTTTGTAAATTGCATTGCTTTTTTTAACGTGTAGAAATCTTCCACGATGCATGTTTCTTGTTTTGCTGCGACTCTCCCCACATCTGACTTCATCTCACTGTCAGTGCGTAGAAAATTGTTATCAGATTATTTATCTGGAAACCTCCAAAAGGTTTATTGAACTCAATATTCTCTTGAACATGAAAGCGATTTTTTTATATATTGGCAGAAATTTGCTGAATTGGCTGCAAGATGAGATATTGCTGCTGATCGCACAAGTCTCATTTAGGAACACAAATGATACCATCATGACACCCCTGTGTCTATCTTACAGACTGTGTGAATCACAATGAATGATTAGTGATGATAAACTGCTATTGACCATAGCCTTCATGCCCTGGGCCACAGCTTGTTTTACTTAAAGGCAAACTGTCTTCATGAAACTGTCTGAAAAAAAATACCACGCTTTACCAGCCCATGGCCAGCAGTAGTTTTGCTGAGGGATCATTTTCATGTTCCTGAATTAGGGAATTGGGGAGTCATGTCCTAATGCTGAAGCTGAGCACATAATTTGGTCTGACAACAGCACTGAGGGAGCACTGCATTGTCAAAGATGCTGGGTTTTGGTTGGAAAGGCAATCTAAGATTGCCTGTTCAGGTGATGTAAAAATACTTCATTTGTTAATATTAACTGTTAGTATATGATGGAACAATAACGCAGCACCTTGTGTTTTACCTTCAGCAAGTTTATTCTGCATCCAGCTCAGGAGGGATACAGACTCCATATAAAATACCCACAACAACAGTTCCAGCTGTGTCCATTTATACTCTTTAGGAGATTGATCCAGTGACCATGACCCATCTCTGACAAGGAGAAATAACACAGCAGTGTATCTTTTACCATCAGCAAGTTTATTCTGCATCCAACTCAGGAGGGATACAGGCTCCATATAAAGTCCCCCTCTCTGTATCCATTTATACTGTTCAGGAGATTGACATAGTGATTGTGATCTGTCTCTAATGAGGCAATTAGCTCGACAATACACTTTGCCAAAGCATGCTCTCGCTGATACATTGGCTGGAATTCTCCGGCCGTCCACGCCAGCAGGATTCTCTGCTGCAGTGAGTGGGGATTTGGCTGAGAGCGGTGGGACGTGAATGGCCAGAGAATTGCAGCCAGAGGCACATTAACAAATTACAATGTAACAAGGAGCATGTACACGCTGTGGTATGGGCAACACTGTGGCTCTCACAACCAACATCAGCACAGCAGCGTAACTGATTATTCATCCAATGGATTTTGCTTTTCGCGAACTTGCTGTAGTGACAGCCAATGTCCAATTACAGCTGAGATCAACCAAACCAATATAGACTAAAAATTGATCAGTGACCTTTCTGACCTGTATTCTGCAATTAAAAACCACCTTTAATAGCCAAGTGGGTCAGGTCCTAGTTAGGAGCGGGGACTGATCCACTGCAAAGCCTTCTCATTGCTGTTACCTGTCTCCAGGTATTTCCTCCGTCTGAGGAGATGAACATGCCGCCAGTGTGATTTTCCTCATCCATTACCAGCTCCGGGCCAATGTTGCCTGAAAATCAAGCAAAGCCACGAAAGATCAGCCACCATTGCCAACAACAACCCAAGCTTACAACTCACTAGTCTCGAAAAACCATAGAGGAAGACTTGCATTCATGTAGCGCCGCTCACCACCCTCCCAGAGTCATTTTCCCCCCATCTCAGAGTCATCCAAGTGTCCTTTTATTCTGATATGCATGTTGGAACTCCATTATAATCGCTACTCTAGCCCAGATGAAAGGTCACAGGCCAAAAGGTTAACTCCGTTTCTCTCTGCACAAATGCTGCCAGTACCATGGGGAATTTCCTGTATTTTTAATTTTTTTATTCTAATTCGAAACTTCTCTGCTTGGAAATTTTATCGAGTAAGTATGTACGGAATTACCTGGAGGCTCTCTTCAGAGCAGAGGAGGCCTAAACAAGGAACGTTTAGGCCTCCCCCCCCCACCGACCCAGATTTAACTCCTTAGCTATTTGGCGAAGGCTCATCCACTATACTCCCTGAGTGCCAATGGGTACAGTAAGAAGTCTCACAATACCAGGTTAAAGTCCGACAGGCTTAATTGGCAGCACAAGCTTTCACAGACTCGCTCCTTGTTCAGATGAGTGAGGAATTATATTCACAAACAGGGCATATATAGACACCAACTCAATTTACAAGATAATGGTTGGAATGCAAGTCTTTCCAGGTAATCAAGTCTTAAAGGTACAGACAATGTGAGTGGAGAGAGGGCCAAGCACAAATTAAAGCCGTGTATTGTCTCCAGCCAGGACAGTTAACGAGATTTTGCAAGCCCAGGCAAGTTGGGGGTGTGGGGGGAGGTTACAGATGAGATGCTCAGCGATTCTGCGTTGTCGTGTGTCGTGAAGGCAGAAACTGATAGCCAAGTTCCGCACACATGAGGACAGCCTCAACCGGGATCTTGGATTGATGTCACATTATCTGTAACCCCCATGACTTGCCTGGACTTGCAAAATCTCACTAACTGTTCTGGCTGGAGACAATACACATCTCTTTAACCTATACTTGGCCTTCTCTCCACTCACATTGTCTGTATCTTTAAGATTTGATTACCTATAAAGACTCGCATTCCAACCATGATCTTGTAAATTGAGTTTGTGTCTGCATATGACCTGTTTGTGAACACAACTCCCACTCACCTGAAGAAGGAGCGAGACTCTGAAGGCTTATGCTGTCAAATAAACCTGTTGGACTTTAACACCGGCATCTCCACATCATGCCAATGGGTATCCAAGGGCTGTATAGTTTTTCAGGGAGGCAGTGTCTTTACATCCACTTTCCACTATTCAAGTGAACTGACAGAATGGCAATGAGGTGCGCCAGTTAAAGTTAGCCTCATGCTGTCTCAGGGGGCAAGAAACTATCTGATACAGAAACATTGGGCAGCATGGTGGCGCAGTGGTTAGCACTGCTGCTTCACAGCGCCAGGGACCTGGGTTCGATTCTTGGCTTGGATTACTGTCTGTGCTGAGTCTGCATGTTCTCCCTGTGTCTGCGTGGGTTTCCTCCAGGTGCTCTGGTTTCCTCCCACAGTCCAAAGATATGCTGGTTAGGTGCTATACTAAATTCTTCCACAGGCGCCGGACCATGTCAACTAGGGGATTTTCACAGGGACTTCATTGCAGTGTGAATGTAAGCCTACTTGCAACACTGATAAATAAACTTTAAACATAGAAAATAGGAACTGGAGTAGGCTATTTGGCCCTTCGAGTCTGCTCTGCCATCCATTACAATCATAGATGATTATCCAACTCAGTAGCCTGTTCTCGCTTTTCCCCCTTATATTCTTTGATTCCTTTAACCCCACCAAACTCCTTCTTGAAAACATACAAGAGGGAACTTTTCCGTCCTGCTGCTACGGGACCCGTAACGGGCAGGTGGGAACCATGCGAAGGTCCGTTGACCTTGGGCTGGATTTTCCGGTCTTGGTGTTGTGCGACCACAAAATCCCACCCACAATGTTTTGGTCTCAGTTGCTTTCCGTGGTAAAGAATTCCACAGGCTCACCACTCTAGGTGTGAAGAAATTTCTCCTCATCTCAGGTCTAAATGGTTTACTGCATTTCCTCAGACTGCGAACCCTGGTTTTGTACGCACCCGCCATCGGGAACATCCTTCCTCCATCTACCCTGTCCAGTCCTGTAGAATTTGATTGGTTCGTATCAGGGATTTCCCAGCACAAAACTGTGGATTTTGACTGTTAGGAGTCCCATGGTAGCGGGACGGAAAAATTCTGCCTTGTATGTTTTCAAGAAGGAGTTAGACATAACTCTTGGGATTAAAGTGGTCAAAGGATATGGGGGGAAAGCGAGAACAGGTTACTGAGTTAGATAATACCATCATAATGGATGGCAGAGCAGACTCAAAGGGCCAAATGGCCTACTCTACCTCCTATTTTCTATGTTTAAAGTTTAAAGTTTCTTTATTAGTGTTACAAGTAGGCTTACATTCACACTGCAATGAAGTTACTGTGAAAATCTCCTAGTTCTGGCACCTGTTCGGGTACAATGGCGCAGTGGTTGGCACTGCTGCCTCACAGTGGTTGGCACTGCTGCCTCACAGTGTCAAGGACCCAGGTCCAATTCTGGCCTTGAGTGACTGTCTGTGTGGAGTTAGCACATTCTCCCTGTGTCTGCGCGGGTTTCCTCCAGACGCTCCGGTTTTTCCCACCATCCAACGATGTGCAGGTTAGATGGATTAGCCATGGGAAATGTGCGAGGTTAACCCACTTGAGGAGATCACTAGTTTTGGCAATGGGTGGAGATGAACTCAGAGGCCAGGTGTAATGGTCAGTTCTTGCTGCCCAGGTGATAGATGACTGATTAAGTGAGATACGATGGTTGCCAAGCCTTCAAATAATTGTTCCCAAATGACAGTCCCATAGTGGAAGAGGACAGAGGAAAGCATGTTTTTTGGAAGAGGCAAAATAGCCTTTGTCATATTCTAAACTGCTGGGAGAGCGCAGATGCTTATCTAACATATAAAAAAAAGTTTTGTTTTCCAGCACTAATTCCCCTTGCCTGGCTTTAGGCCCTATCGACTGGAATGGATCTGTGTAAATGCATCTTGAACTGCACATTAAAAATACTGAAAAGATTGCAGAGGAATGTACTCTATACTTCAAATGCATTCAGTACCTGAAGCCACGATGATCCCGGGTGCTGAGTCCTTGCTACCTATATTTCCCGAAGTGTAGGGATTCTGTGCCACGTTCAAGCGTAGGTTCAGTGAACAATATGGCTGCAAAGAAAAATGAAGAATTAATTCGAACTGAAACTTAAAGTCACCTCAGAAACAAACATTTACAAGAAACTGGAACTTTTTGTAAAGAAATTACATCTAGTTCTTGGGGTTAAAGGGGTCAAATATATTGGGCAGGGGGTGGGGGGGGAAGGACGAGATCAGGATGTTGAATTTGATGATCAAAATGAGTGGTGGGGCAGGCTCAAAGGGCCAAATGGCCTACATCTGCTTCTGTTTTCTATGTTTCTCTGTAAGATGTGACCAGCTAGAATTTTCATAGGATCTGACAAAGGGTTATTTGGACACGAAACGTCAGCTCTTTTCTCTCCTTACAAATGCTGCCAGACCTGCTAAGGTTTTCCAGCGTTTTCTCTTTCGGTTTCAGAATTTTCACAGCGTTACTGAGCAGGAATATTGTATCCATCTTAGCGAGATCCATTGGATTTGATTGATATCAAGTGGGATAGAACTCATGCCTCACAATCTGTATTCTGTTTGCACTAGGCATTAAAAATTAATTTGACCAACTTGTAAAGATGATGTGTTTAATGGTGCGCTTTATTCCTTCACGATTTGCCTCCAGTACAGTGGGGAAGAAGTGTGGAGGTTCGCGGTGACTCGACATTGTTCATGCTTTGAACATTCGCTTCAGATGAATTTTTCAAAGGGAAGCCAAGCCGCTGGGACTTAGAATTGAGGTGACGGGATCATCGCTGCGAAAATGGTGGTATCGCTGCCCTTGCAGTCAAAGCTCAGGCATGTAAGAGAAGAACCAGGGCTTCTGTGATTGTTCCAGGTGGATGAGAAGAAAAATGAGGGTGTCTTCCGACATTCTGCACGTCACAGTTGGCAATGTCCTGCTCCCTTTAGCCCTCCAGCCTCCATCTTTGATATTCTTTTTGGAGGAAGAGAAGGCAGTGTAAAGCTCACCAGGACAGCCCATCATGGAGGATCTCCCAGCACTGAATTAGGAAGAGACTGAATCTCTTTGATGCCAACTAAAGACAACATTGCCTGAAACGCACTCATAAAAAATGTAGGCTTTACATTTAAATCGCCATTACTGGAGAAAGAAAGAACTTGCCGGCATACAGGGCCTTTCATGTCTCAGGCATCTTAAAGTGCTTCGCAGCCATCGCCTTACTTTTGAAAAGTAGTCACCGTTGTTATGGTAACCAGAATTTTTTTTCATTGCACGCAGCTCAGCAATGAACTCTGATGTTAAAGTTGCTGTCAATATTTTCTGCTCAATCATTAAACAACAAGCTGTTTCATTATTTAATTAACTACCTCAGTGTTACGTTGGGGGTTTGACACAGCTCCCCAGAAATATTAACCATTCTTAACTGCGCCATTTTGAACGTGTTAACAATTAAGGGTAAGTGACTGAGAGTTTTCAATCTTGCACTTGTTTTTGTTATGGGTAGACGGATAGTAAATAGTTAGGAAATAAATAAAACATGTATAAATAAATAAATAATGCATTGTATGCATATTCCCAATTTAATTTTGCTTGAACAAAGTTTCCCATTTAAAGAGATTTTCTGTTTAGACATAGGATCTGATAATAACTCTGACTTTAAGAGGTAAGAGTGGGTGGGAAGGAATACTGGATAGGAACCCATTTCCCACTAGCCCCAGTCAATTTAACAGCAAGACCTGATATAAATCATTTCAACAGCTCTTCCAACCGACCAGCGGGCATGTTGACAGTCTACTGGGCAGGAAGGTAGCTGGGGAGCAGATGTCAGTTAAATCGAACATCGTGTGGTGGAATGTGGGATACAGGAGTTGGACAGTGCAGGGGGATGATGGTGAGTTGGACGTTGCTGGCAGTGACATTGAGAGAACAGAGACATCCCATGGTCATGGGAGTGAATGGGATATCATGGGAGATTGAATGGGATATCATGCAGAGAGATTGAATGGGATATCATGCAGAGAGATTGAATGGGACATCACGGGGAGAGTCAATGGGACATCACGGGGAGAGTCAATGGGACATCACGGGGAGAGTCAATGGGACATCACGGGGGGAGTGAATGGGACATCACGGGGGGAGTGAATGGGACATCACGGGGAGAGTCAATGGGACATCACGGGGAGAGTCAATGGGACATCACGGGGAGAGTGAATGGGACATCACAGGGAGAGTCAATGGGACATCACGGGGAGAGTGAATGGGACATCACGGGGAGAGTGAATGGGACATCACGGGGAGAGTCGATGGGACATCACGGGGGAGTGGATGGGACATCACGGGGGGAGTGAATGGGACATCACGGGGGGAGTGAATGGGACATCACGGGGAGAGTGAATGGGACATCACGGGGAGAGTGAATGGGACATCACAGGGAGAGTCAATGGGACATCACAGGGAGAGTCAATGGGACATCACGGGGGGGGAGTCAATGGGACATCACGGGGAGAGTCAATGGGACATCACGGGGAGAGTGAATGGGACATCACGGGGGGAGTCAATGGGACATCACGGGGGGAGTCAATGGGACATCACGGGGAGAGTGAATGGGACATCACGGGGAGAGTGAATGGGACATCACGGGGAGAGTGAATGGGGCATCATGGGGAGAGTGAATGGGACATCACGGGGAGAGTGAATGGGACATCACAGGGAGAGTCAATGGGACATCACGGGGAGAGTGAATGGGACATCACAGGGAGAGTCAATGGGACATCACGGGGAGAGTGAATGGGACATCACGGGGAGAGTGAATGGGGCATCACGGGGAGAGTGAATGGGACATCACGGGGACAGTCAATGGGACATCACGGGGAGAGTCAATGGGACATCACGGGGAGAGTCAATGGGACATCATGGGGGGGGTGGATGGGGCATCACGGGGAGAGGGAATGGGACATCATGCAGAGCGCGGAGGGGTAATGGTGATATATTCTTAGTTCTAGCTCTGACTTTTCATAATAAAGGGGCCTTAATAAAAAGATGCAATTGTTGAACAGGATTACTGCAGTAGGTGTGCCATTATTAACAACTTACTGGGAAATGCATTGCATTGAATAGATCCAGCTATGATTTGTAGAGTGTGCATTGAAGGGTTATCTAGGCCATTAAGAATAATTACTGAGAAAGATGGAGTATGTTGAAGATTCGATTGGATAAATGGAGTGCACTGATGGGTTACTGGGGTAGAGAGATTAGATTGAACAGTTGCTAGCAGAGATAGATTTCATTAGTTAATGGGACTGTTGGAGTGCAGCAAAAGGTAGACAGAGTCTATTGCAGAGACCGTTTGGACTAATGCATTAAAGGCTTACTGGTCAAATTAGAATCCAATGAAGAATAGGCATGTGTAAACTGCCCTGTTAGTATAGAGAAGTTACCCAGGTAGTAAGAGAATCTAAACGATTTCTATCTGATGTCCAGTTCACCCATTAGCTGTGTTATGCATCACAACATGCAAAAAGCCACCAGCTAATGGAATAATTGACTGTTGAAATACAAATTGCCCCTTTTACTAAAATCCAACCTCGGGGTTATACTCTTTAAGCTCTGCCAAAGGCAACATAAATTAATTGATAAATCAATACACCAGAATTGAATGTAATAAAGAATTATTGGTTTCTGACTCCTTGGAGGTTATTAAGAAATTGTATCAGATTTACTTAGTGTGTGTTCTGTTTTAGCTCAAGTGGGTCTTTTCTATTCATTCATGGGGGGTGGACATCGCTGGCCAGGCCAGCATTTGTTGCCCTCCCTAATTGCTCTCTAAGTCATGGTGGTCTGCCTTCTTAAATCATTGCAGCCCACGTGCTGCAGGTACCCACAGTGCTGTTAGAGAGGGAGTTCCAGGATTTTGACCCAGTGACATTGAAAGAATGGCAATATATCTCCAAGTAAGGATGGTGAGTGACTTGGAGGGGATCCTGTAGATGATGGTGTTCTTAGGTATCTGCTGCCCTTTTGTCTTTCCAGACAGTAGCAGTTCGTGGGTTGGGGAGGTGCTGCCTAAGGAACCATGGTGCATTCCTCCAGTGCATCTTGTTGATGTCACATGCTGCTGTGTTAGTGGTGGATGAGTCGCCAATCAAGTCGGCTATTCTGTCCTGGATGGTGTCGAGCTTCTTGAGTGGTATTGGAGCTGCATCCATCCAGGCAAGTGGATGATTGGATGTGCCTGAATGTGTGTATGGGAAGGAGGTGAAGGATTGTGGGTGAGGTGAGTTGTGGAGAGAATGAGAGATGGGCAGTGGAGTTGGGAGGGGTGTAGTAGAGTGTTTGTGCGACAGCAGGGGAGGTGTGTGTGAAACAAAGAGATGTATGTCTAATATATGAATCAGCTTCCAGTATCACTCCATTCATTAAAATAAAAAAAGGTGAGACTTAAATATTTTTGGAATAAGAGAACTTTTTAGATTCCCCAAGTGGGCATGACTTCCAGGGGTTAGGGTTAAGGGGCCAGGGGAGGGTGGCTCGGCCAGGGGTTAATGTGAGGGGGTCAATAGGTGGTATTTGTGGCTGTGTGCCCCTTCCTAATTATGAATATACACAGAAACATAGCTAGGAAAGACAGGTTCACATTTAACTCTGTGTTCACACTGATGTTGTGGTGATAAAAGTGTCAACATTATGAGAATGCTTGGGTTTCCCCAATGCTCTCAGAAGATCAGTAGGAGTTCCGTGGCTCAAAGTTTGGGAAACCTTGATTTAACACAAATTCTTTTTATTCATTTGTGGGTATTGCTGGCTGGCCAGCATTTATTGTTTATCCCTAATTGCCCAAGGATAGTTAAGAGTCAACCACATTGCTGTGGTTCTGCAGTCACATGTTGGCCAGACCAGGTAAGGATGGTAGATTTCCTTTCCAAAAACACATTAGATGGGTATTTCTGACAATTGGTGTTCAGTAGATTCTTAATTCCAGATATTTTTCATTGAATTCAAATTCCATCAGTTCCGTGGTGGGATTCGAAGCCGGGTCCCCAGAACATTAGTTGAGTTTCTGGATTATAGTCTGATGATAACACCACTCAGCTTTCGCCTCCCCAGTTAAATTCCAGCTTTGAGACAGGAAGTCTCGGCTCAATGCTCCTGTTGGTAGGTGGGTGAAATTAGTACCATTACTCTGGATTATCAGTTAATGCTGAGCGAGGGACAATCAGAAAGACTTTCTCATGTTTTTTCCAAGAAAAGTTATTATCAATGAACATGCAGCTAACTTTGACCCACTATATTTTTATTTTAATTGGCTGTGAGAACATACTGATCATGATCCTCAACCTCTCATCATTAATTTCTTACTTAATATATATTAGTTCATGATATTGATATAAAAAAAATCCTAAATAAAATCACACTTTGAAACTACTCACATATGATGTTTTGGAAAGGCCGCTTACCAGAAGGCAATGAATATCATTGCCTTTCAGATCGGTGGTGGGAGCCTCCAACAGTCTCCAATCCCGTCCTTTGTTATATGTGATGAAGGTCTTTACCTGCTTTTGTACCTTTTTGTTAGCCAAGAACATTCCCTTTATGCCTGCTACCTAGGAAAAATGGTTACAATTGAAATACCATCAACAGAAATGGGGACTAGCTTTTAAAAACTCCCAAGATGCTTCAAAATTAAGGTTTACACGCTATTGACTCAAGTCCTGAAGCTTGCAAATTCCTTGCTTCACTGAACTCACCTTTTTCAGTCACCTGTTTGTGACAAATTAATTGTCAAAAACAGTTAGAATCATAATCATTTTACAAGAGGCCTGTGAACAAGAAGGACACATCTATCTTGCCAATCTGGAAGAAACATGCAATCTTTCACTTTTATATTCAACTGTGTCTGGACCGATTCCAGGTATTTTGTCTGCCTTACCGGTTCATAAATTCATAAGATATAGGAGCAGAATTAGGCCATTCAGTCCATCTCATCCACTCCACCATTTGATCATGGCGGATATGCTCCTCATCCCCATTTTCCTGCCTTCTCCTCATAACCCTTCAACCCATTACCAATTAAAAATCTGTCAAACACCTCCTTAAAGTTGCTCGCTGTCCCAGCATCCACTGCACTTTGGGATAACGAATTCCACAGATTTACAACCCTTTGGGAGAAATAGTTTCTCCTCAGCTCTGTTTTAAATTTGCTACCCCTTATCCTAAGATTGTGACCTCTCATCCTAGAATGCCCGACCAACGCTCCACATCTACTTTATCCATACTTTTTATCATCTTGTATACTTCAATTTGATCTCCTCTCATTCTTCTAAATTCCAGAGAGTATAGACCTACACGGTTCAATTTCTCTTCACTTCGCATCTTTCTCATTTTTTGTGTGTAGAACTATATGAAATGCACCCTAACTTTTGTTTTTAATTAGATTGAACTTGTCAGCTTCCTTAGCAATCTAACTGATTCAGTCTGCTTGCAAATCTCTCCCAGTGTTGCTCATTGTGAGGCGATGTGTTAACCTTTCAAGATGTAATGCATTAGATTTGATTCATCTTTGGTATGTAAAGCTGTGGAGTTGGTTGCCGTGTGAGTGTGAACCCTGATTTACTCTACAGGCAGGATTTTCCAGCCGTGTTCGTCCCAAGACCGGAAACGCCTGCTGGAGGCCAACAGATCTTTGCATGGTCCTCTCCCGCCTGCTACGATTCCCTTGGTGGGCAGGATGAGAAAATTCCACTCTATAATGTGTAAGGGAAGGCTCAGTCTGTTTCTGGTTGGAGATTGCTTTGTACAAGAGGTAGGTAACGCGGGGCAACCATGATCGGATGGAATGCATCCGAGGGTCCTGAAAGAAATGGCGGAGGTGATAGTGGATGCCTTGGTGGTTATTTTCCAGACGTCGCTGGATTCCGGGCAAGTGCCGGAAGATTGGAAAACGGCTAATGTTACGGCGTTGTTTAAGAAGGGTGCCAGGCAAAAGGCAGGGAATTATAGGCCGGTTAGTTTAACGTCTGTGGTAGGTAAAATGTAAGAATCCGTCATCAAGGAGGAAATAGCAAGGCATCTTGAGGGGGAACTGCTTGATAGAGCAGACGCAGCACGGTTTCATTAAAGGGAAGTCGTGTCTGACAAATTTACTGGAGTTCTATGAGGATGTGTCTAGGGCGGTGGATAGAGGAGAGCCGGTGGATGTGGTCTTTCTTGATTTTCAGAAGGCGTTTGACAAGGTACCTCACAAGAGGTTATTGCAGAAGGTCAGGGAGCATGGAGTTGGGGGTAGGGTGTTAGCGTGGATAGAGGATTGGTTGTCAAATAGGAGGCAGAGAGTGGGGGTCAATGGGTGCTACTCGGATTGGCGGATGGTGACTAGTGGAGTGCCCCAGGGGTCGGTGCTGGGGCCTCAGCTATTTACCATTTATATAGATGATCTGGAGGAGGGAACCGAGTGTAGGGTGTCGAAGTTTGCTGATGACACCAAGATTGCTGGAACGGCAAATTGTGCGGAGGGTGGGGAGAGTCTACAGAAGGATCTAGATAGGCTGGGCGAATGAGCCAGGAAATGGCAAATGGAATTTAATGTTGGCAAGTGCGAGGTGGTCCACTTTGGTAGGAATAATGGTAGGAAGGATTATTACTTACGTGGCGAAAAACTGCAGCAGGCGACGGTGCAGAGGGACCTCGGGGTCCTTGTGCATGAGTCGCAAAAACCCAGCTTGCAGATGCAGCAGGTGGTCAGGAAGGCGAATGGGATGCTGGCCTTCATCGCGAGGGGGATTGAATATAAAAGTAGGAAGATCTTGCTGTGGCTGTATAGGGCATTGGTGAGGCCGCAGCTGGAGTACTGTGTGCAGTTTTGGGCGCCGTACTTACGCAAGGATATTTTGGCCTTGGAGGGAGTGCAGAGGAGGTTTACTAGGCTGATGCCGGAGTTGAGGGGGTTGAGCTATGAGGAGAGGTTGAATAAATTAGGCTTGTACTCGTTAGAGTTTAGAAGAATGAGGGGAGATCTCATTGAGACGTATAAGATGATGAATGGGATGGATAGGATAGAGGTGGAGAGACTCTTCCCGCTCAGAAAGGATAGTAGGACTAGGGGGCACAGCCTCAAGATAAAGGGGGGGCGGTTTAGAACGGAGTTGAGGAGGAACTTCTTCACTCAAAGGGTGGTGAATCTCTGGAATTCTCTGCCCGTTGAAGTGGTGGAGGCTGCCTCGCTAAATATTTTTAAGACGCGGGTTGATAGGTTTTTGATAAGCGAGGGGATTAAGGGTTATGGGGAGAGGGCGGGAAAGTGGAACTGAGCCACGATAGATCAGCCATGATCTTATTGAATGGCAGGGCAGGCTCGAAGGGCTAGGTGGCCTACTCCTGCTCCTATTTCTTATGTTCTTATGTTCTTATATCTCCTGGACTAATTTGAATTGTCTAAGTGGGTCCAGATTTTTTAACCCCAATCGGCCTGGATTGACATCCTGGGTTTCTTTGGATTTTCCCTGCAGGAAACCACATGATTCTGCGTGGGTGTATCTCCTGGTGTCCAAGGCTTCATTTAAGGCGGGCTAGATGGATCAATTCTCCTCTCCAACATTCCATTTACTTCAATTATGTGGATAGACTGTAGATGTTGGGACTGATCTCCTTGGAGACAAGAAGGCTGAGAGGAAGGTTTAGCAAAATCATCAGGGATCTGGACAGAGTAGATGCTCCCGTTGGTGGAAGCATTGAGGAAAATGGGGCACAAGTTTAAATAGTTGACAAAAGATGCTATGGACACAGGAGAAGCAATCTTTTCATATGGTGAGTGGCTCATATGTGGAATGGACTGCCTGAGAATGTGGTAGCCATGATGTGGAGATGCCAGCATTGGACTGGAGTGGGCACAGTAAGAAGTCCCACTGCACCAGGTTAAAGGCCATTGGAGCGCAGTGCTTTGAAACTTGTAACACCAAAAAAACCTGTTGGAGTTTAACCTGGTGTGGTGAGACTTCTCACTGAGAATGTGGTGGAAAGGGGTTCGGTTGAAGCAGGGAGCTGGATTATTAAAGAAAAGGAAGAGTGTGCAGGGTTGCAGGGAGAAGGTGGGGGAATGCATTGTTCATTCATAGAGCTGGTGTGGACACGCTGTAACAATCCTATGCTGCCATACAATGAAAAGGCAGCTTAGCCTTAACATCGCTAATGAAGCACTGTATCGGTTCACAGAGACAAGTTAAAAGGCTGGCTCCATTTTATCTCCGCTATATACTTTGTCTGATTGGAACACAGAAATAGGACCAGGACATTTAGATACTTGGGGCAGAAGTTCCACCTGCCATTGTAATCGTGTTATTTTGATCCCAGGTTGTATGTGTCGTTTTCATCACATTTTGTCTTAGAATGAGTCATTGCACTATGCTGGATATAACAATGAAAGAACATAAGAACATAAGAAATAGGAGCAGGAGTAGGCCATCTAGCCCTTCGAGCCTGCCCCACCATTCAATAAGATCATGGCTGATCTGTCGTGGCTCAGTTCCACTTTCCCGCCCTCTCCCCATAACCCTTAATCCCCTCTCTTATCAAGAGCCCATCAACCCGCTTCTTAAAAATATTTAGCGAGGCAGCCTCCACCACTTCAACGGGCAGAGAATTCCAGAGATTCACCACCCGTTGAGTGAAGAAGTTCCTCCTCAACTCCGTTCTAAACCGCCTCCCCTTTATCTTGAGGCTGTGCCCCCTAGTCCTACTGTCTTTTTTGAGTGGGAAGAGTCTCTCCACCTCTATCCTATCCATCCCATTCATCATCTTATACGTCTCAATGAGATCTCCCCTCATTCTTCTAAACTCTAACGAGTACAAGCCTAGTTCATTCAGCCTCTCCTCATAGCTCAACCCCCTCAACTCCGGTATCAGCCTAGTAAACCTCCTCTGCACTCCCTCCAAGGCCAAAATATCCTTGCGCAGGTGCGGCGCCCAAAACTGCACACAGTACTCCAGCTGCGGCCTCACCAATGCCCTATACAGCTGCAGCAAGACCTCCCTACTTTTATATTCAATCCCCCTCGCTATGAAGGCCAGCATCCCATTCGCCCTCCTGACTACCTGCTGCACCTGCAAGCTGGGTTTTTGCGACTCACGCACAAGGACCCCGAGGCCCCTCTGCACCGTCGCCTGCTGCAGTTTTTCGCCACGTAAGTAATAGTCCTTCCTACCATTCTTCCTACCAAAGTGGACCACCTCACACTTGCCAACATTAAATTCCATTTGCCATTTCCTGGCCCATTCGCCCAGCCTATCTAGATCCTTCTGCAGACTCTCCACACCCTCCGCACAATTTGCCTTTCCCCCAATCTTGGTGTCATCAGAAAATTTCGACACCCTACATTCGGTTCCCTCCTCCAGATCATCTATATAAATGGTAAATAGCTGAGGCCCCAGCACCGACCCCTGGGGCACCCCACTAGTCACCAACCGCCAATCCGAATAGCACCCATTGACCCCCACTCTCTGCCTCCTATTTGACAACCAATCCTCTATCCACGCTAACACCCTACCCCCAACTCCATGTCCCCTGACCTTCTGCAATAACCTCTTGTGAGGTACCTTGTCAAACGCCTTCTGAAAATCCAGAAAGACCACATCCACCGGCTCTCCTCTATCCACTGCCCTAGACACATCCTCATAGAACTCCAGTAAATTTGTCAGACACGACTTCCCTTTTATGAAACCGTGTTGCGTCTGCCCTATCAAGCAATTCCCTTCAAGATGCCTCGCAATTTCCTCCTTAATGACAGATTCTAACATTTTACCTACCACAGATGTTAAACTAACCGGCCTATAATTCCCCGCCTTTTGCCTGGCACCCTTCTTAAACAACGGTGTAACATTAGCCGTTTTCCAATCTTCCGGCACTTCCCCGGAATCCAGTGACGTCTGGAAAATAACCACCAAGGCATCCACTATAACCTCCGCCATTTCTTTCAGAACCCTCGGATGCATTCCATCCGGTCCTGGGGACTTGTCCACAATCAGCCCCTCCAGTCTGTCGAGCACCACCTCTCTAGTAACAGTAATGTCATTAAGACCCTCCAGTCCTACCACCTTTCCATCGCTAACACCCGGCAAATTATTCACGTCCTCCTCCGTGAAGACAGAAACAAAAAAGTTATTCAAGACCTTAGCCATATCCCCATCCCCTACCACTAGGTCCCCTTTCTCATCCTCTAAAGGACCAACGTTCAGCCTAGTCAGCCTCTTCCTTTTTATATATTTATAAAAACTCTTGCTATCCTTTTTCATATTAAGTGCTAGCCCAGCTTCATAGCTTCTCCTACCCTCCTTTATCAACTTCTTTGTCAATCTTTGTTGACATTTAAACCTTTCCCAATCCTCTTCTCGCCCACTGCTCTTAGCTACTTTAAATTCCTCCGCTTTTAATTTAACACTTTCCTTCACCTCCTTCGTTATCCACGGCTTATTACCTCTCCTCCCCTACGGTCCTTTTTGACAGCATAGAGTGTGTTGCGGGGTCTACAGTGACAGAATTAATAGGCCCACTCCACGACACACAAAGAAAATCCCCAAATATATTTCAGCACAGCTACCTTTCGTGGAGTTAAAGGTTTTGAGGAGACCTATGTACAGATGATACGGTTTAAGCAACCATTGAAGATTTCGAAATTGCTTTCTCTGTCCATGGTCCGAAAAGCAATTGGTTTCAATTCTCCCGGAGAAAATGTTACTCGGTGTATGATATAGAAGGGTAGCTTTCCTTTCTAAATAACACTCAGCTTGGACTTAAATGCTACAAGCAAACAACACCATTCACTCAATCCATTCTGGTGTTCAGCCACAAACACATTAGTTCACTTCCAGATAGGACCATCTGATCTCGCCAGGCTAATTTAATGCCTTTCTCAGATTGATCGCTGGAGTAGCGCAGTCAGACCATCAGCTGGCCGTTTGTTATGTAAATGCCCCCGGAAAGTTCCTTTTCATCCTTGTCATGTTTCAGCAAATTAGAAACCTTCATCTTTAAAGAGTACTGTTGAGTACAGACATTACATTACCTCATAAAGGTCGATCATAACATTCCCCTCCGGGCCTCGGCTACTTTTGACATTCTCCAAAGCAATAGTGAAATAAGCTCCTCTTGCATCAGAGACGTACAGATTGTACGTGTCGTTTTGATTCCACTCTTGCACAGCGGCGAACACTTGGCTGTCATCTGTGCTGATAATGTGCATATCCTGCCAGGACAACAGAATAACATTCTTAGGTTGAACTGATGTTAATTTGAGATTGCTGTTGCCAACCTGATCCCCGTAGCAACGCATGAATGAGAGAGCATCAATGTCAACCCGTTCCATCCAATCGATGTACTCGGGACTTAACCTGTGGCCCATAACAACTGGACATTACTGGGCCAAATTTACCACATGGGTGGGCATGTGCCTTTGCAAGCAAGATTGCAGTACATGACGTGAATGCCCGAGGAAGCTGGGCAGTCAGTACAATGTGAAGTGTAACGGAGGCTTTTTCAAAAATTCAGCCCAGGGGAAATGTATGGGCATCGCTGGCAAAACTTGCATTTGTTGCCCATCCATAAACTGCCCTTGAAGCACTGCAGTCCTGTAGTGTAGGTACACCCACAGTGCCGAGGTACACCTGCAATGCAGAGCTATGCCCACAGTGCCGAGGTATGCCCGCAGTGCCAAGATACACTCGCAGTGCTCAGGTACACCCGTACACACACAATGCTGAGATACACACACAGTGCTGAAATACACTTGCAGTGCTGAAGTACACCCGCAGCGCTCAAGCACATCCGTAGTGCTCAGGTATACCTGCAGTGCTCAGGTGCACGTTCAGTGCTGAGGTACACTCGTACACTCACAGTGCTGAGGTACACACCCAGTGCTGAGGTACACACATGGTGCTGAGGTACACCCGCAGCGCTGAGGTACACCCGCAGTGCTCAGGTACACTCATACACTCGCAGTGCTGAGGTACACCCGCAGTGCTCAGGTACACACCCAGTGCTGAGGTACACACACAGTGCTGAGGGAGGTACACACCCAGTGCTGAGGTACACACACAGTGCTGAGGGAGGTACACACCCAGTGCTGAGGTACACACACAGAGTGCTGAGGTACACACACAGAGTGCTGAGGTACACACACAGAGTGCTGAGGTACACACACAGAGTGCTGAGGTACACACACAGAGTGCTGAGGTGCACACCCAGTGCTGAGGTACACCCACAGAAGCAAAGTAGGCCTGGAATCAGACCATCTGTGTTTTTTTCTCTTACGTTTATTGATCCCTCAAAAGGGCAGTTAGTGATGAGCTGGCCCAGCCAGCAAAGCCCACATTCCCCTGAGTTAGTACAAAATAATTTCTGCACTGACTGGAAAAATATTGAATACTGAGAGTTGCAATCATGGGACATCTTCTCACCTTGTCACAAACATTCCCGACAAGAGGAGGAAACCAAAAGATGGGATAACTGACGGAAAGGCTTTCACTTGGGGAGGGAGTTCTGGGATTTTGACACTGCTTTGTGTGAAGGAATGGAGATATATTTCCAAGTCATGATGGCCAGTGGCTTGGAGGGCAGTTGTCCAAATGAAGTCTGCATTGCCGGCGTGTGGGGAACTGCAGTGCAAACCTTACCTGAGAATTCAGAAGAGGAATTCCCCAGCGCACCTTTTGGGTCACCCATCCACCCTATCCCCCCAACCCCAGAAGCTTGGGAAGTGTGTCTGCCACTAAACATATCCCTCGATCAAAATCACCAAACTCAGATGAATTGGTTATTTATCTCTTTCTCACGTGAGGATGTGCGTGAGTTGTTTCGGAATGTTTGTGAGCAAGGTGAGAAAGTGCCCCCCCCGGCTGCAACTCTCAATATTAAATATTTTTCCCAGTCAGTGCGGTATTTTTTGCACTCGAGGGAACATGGGCATTGCTGGCTGGGCCAGCCCATCCCTAACTGCCCTTGGGAAAAATAAATGGCTGGGGTGTGGAATAGACTGCCTACTGTGATAGTGGAGTCAGACACTTTAGGAACTTTCACGCGGGTATTGGATAGGCACATGGAGCACACCAGAATGATAGGGAGGGGATAGCTTGATCTTGGGATTGGACATAGCTCGGCATAACATCGAGGGCCGAAGGGCCTGTACTGTGCAGTAATGTTCTATGTTTTTATGTTTCTAAAAGAGGGAAAAAAGAAACCAGCAGAGGGATGGTCTGATTCTAGGCCTACTTTGCTTCCCTCCCTGCTAAGAAGTTTCTTTCTTCCTGCTCCTATCCTCCCCATGATGAAATGGATCCAATCATTCAACTGACACAGAGTCAACCACAGGATCAGCAACTTGCTGTTGCGCTGAATCTCACTTGCTGTGCACATCAATACCTCACTCTTTTTTCTCTGTCTTCTGTTTCTGTCAGGTTTTATCCTTCCCTCTAGGCTATGCCTTAATGCTATGTTCACATAATCCTGTCGGGATCTTTCATTACTCGCTACGTGTCCCTGTTGCTAAGCTGTCAAAGACTCGCACTTTGTTGAACACATTTATATTCCGGGTAGATGGAGCCCTTATCCGACATCCCAAAAAACAGGAGGATGTGAAAAGAGTGCCAGGCATCCCTGCCATAGAGTCATAGAGGTCTACAGAATGGAAGCAGGCCATTCAGCCAACTTGTCCATGCCACCATGTTTTTACCACTAAGCCAGTCCCAATTGCCCGCATTTGGTTCATATCCCTCTGCACTCATCTTACTCATGTAACTGTCTAAATGCCAGTCAAATCTCAGACCACTGTTAGCTCTTTTAGTATTGGGAATGGAGGGGTCCGCCTGATCTGTTGGTTAATTAGAGAATGCATTGTTTTGTAAGGATAATTGTACTGCTATGATTGTCCCTTGAGGGATCAATCTGCAGCACAATGGTCACATAACCCAGGGAACAAGGTGGGGTAATCACCCTGGTAATAGTGGGCTTCCTTACCCAGAGTCACCCTGGGAGCTGATTGCAGCTACAAGGCTGCCAGCCTCTGAAACTGCACATAAATGGGTTGTGCTTTTCCCAGGCTGGAGAATGAGCAGAGACAAGGGAAAGCAGGATGTTATTGGGAAAATGCCATTGAATCCCTAGTGTAGAATGAGGCCATTTGACCCATCAAACTTGCACTGACCACAATCCCACCCAGGCCCTATCCCGATAACCCCATGTATTTACCCTAGCTAGTCCCCCTGACACTGAGGGATAATTGAACATGGCCAATCTATTTAACTTGCACTTCTTTGGACTGTGGGAAGAAACTGGAGCACCCGAAGGAAACCCACACAGACACCGAGAGAATATGCAAACTCTGCAGAGAAGTGACTCAAGGCTGGAATTGAACCTGGTTCCTTGTGCTGGGAGGCAGCAGTGCTAACCATTGTGTCACCGTGCCGCCTGTCAACTACTAGCTAAAGAATTGCAGCTTATTTGCGTCTGGAGACCCAAGGGTGCAAAATCTCCATTAATTAATTGTCCCTGATATTCAGGGCTCATACACCCTCATGTAGACCCCAGTCCTTTGGATTTTGATAAGAAAACCTATGTTTATTTAGCACCTTTCACATCTTCAGGATAGTACTCCACAGCCAATGAAGTACTTTTCAAATGCAGTCACTGTTATAATGTAGGAAACTGAATTACCAATCTGCGCAGAGCAAGCTCCCACAATGAAGCATGAAATAATGCTCTGCTTTTATTGATATTGTCTGCGGGATTAAAATATCCACAACACTGGGGATAACCCCCAGGCTATGCATTGAGATGGTGCCATGGAATGGTTCACATCAATGGAGGGCAGATGGGGCCTCCGGTTTAACTTTTTATGCAAAAGGTGACACCTTGAGCAGGACCCACAGAAACATCAGATTTGATTCAATGCTCAAATCTCTGGAGTTGGGTTTGAACCCTGAATTTTCAAACCCAGAGGCAAAAGTGTTACCATTGAGCCACGGCTACTGGGAGAATCTGCATGTTTACATTGAGCTAAGCCAGGTTTGACACTAAGAGCAGAGGAACTGGAAACCTCTGATTAAATCATAGAATCTCTACTGTGCCAAAAAGTTAAAGTTTATTTGTTCATCACAGTAGGCTTACATTCACAGAGTAATGAATTTACTGTGAAAATCCCCTGGTCGCCACACAAGCCTGGCGCTTGTTCGGGTACACTGGGGAAGATTTTAACATGGCCAATGCAGCTAACCTGAACATCTTTGGACTGTGGGAGGAAGCCAGAGCACACAAAAGAAACCCTCACAGACACAGGGAGAATGTGCAAACTCCATGCAGACAGTGACCCAAGAAGGAATTGAACCCAGAATCCCTGGCGCTGTGAGGCAGCAGTGCTAACCACTGTGCCACCTAACGAGGCCATTAGATCCATCGAGACTACACGGACCACAATCCTAGACCCTATTCATGTAACCCCACATACTTACTCTCATAATCCTTCTGACACTGAGGGACAATTTATCATGGCCAATCAACCTAACCTGCACATATTTGGACTGTAGGCAGCCCCATTTGTACCCTTGAGGTCTGATAGGAGTTGATTAAAGCTACACCCACACATGCAAACACGCACTCATCCAGGGAATTTGAATCCATGGCTGGAACCTAATTCTGGACTGTTCCACTGGACTCCTCTCAATAGCTGGTGATGTGTCATTGTCGCTGAACTAGAGATCCAGGGTAATACTCTGGGGACCCAGGTTCAAATCCCAACATGGCAGATGCTGAAATTTGAATTCAATAAAAATCTCTTGAATTAAAAGGATAACGACCATGAAACCATTGCCGATTGTCATCAAAACCCATTTGGTTCACTAATGTCCTTTAGGGAAGGAATTCTACCATCCTTGCCTGATCTGGCCAACATGTGGCTCCAGACCCACAGTGATGTAGTTGACTCTTAAATGCCTCGCACTCGGTTCAAGGGCAGTTAGTGATGGGCAATAAATGCTGGGCCAGTCAGCGACACCCACATCCCCTGAACGAATAAAACAAACACCTACTGCAATCAGAACATTTCAGTGATATGCTGAGCTTCTGGCAAGTGAGTTTTCTTTGGCTGTGTAACCCCCGTGACTTGCCTGGGTTTGCGAAACCTCACTTACTGTACTGTCTGGAGACAATACACATCTCTTTAACCTGTGATCAGTGCTCCTTCCACTCACATTGTCAGCCACTTTAGGACTTGAACAGCAGGTTAGGTGTAAAGATTCGCATTCTAATCAGTAATCTGTAAACTCTCTGTGCTTTATATGCTCTGTCTGAGGCCAGAACTCTCCATTCACCTGAAGAAGAGGGAAACCTCAAAAGCTAGTGAGTTTACTATCAAATAAATCGGTTGGACTTAAACCTGGTGTTGTCAGACTTTTTACTGTGTTTACCCCAGTCCAACGCCGGCACATCCACATCATGACTAATAGACAAGGACAGGTGATATCACGATTGAGAAGGATGTGTTAGAGGAACTCTGTCTGCAATTCCCCAGGCCATACGACTCACATGTATTTTGCATCATATTAATTCTATTGCTAACAAAGAAAGGCACTTTGAACATCCTCATCATAAAACAGTTGTGGGTGGCAGGGTGATACAGTGGTTAGCACTGCTGCCTCACAGCGCCAGGGACCCGGGTTCAATTCTACTCTTGGGTGACCGACGGGTCTGTGCAGAGTCTGCATATTCTCCCCATGTTTGCGTGGGTTTCCTCCGGGTGCTCTGGTTTCCTCCCATAGTCTGAAAGATGTGCTGGTTAGGCGCATCGGCCAGGCTAAATTCTTCCTCAGTGTACCCGAACAGAGGGCGGAATGTGGCTACTGGGGGATTTTCACAGTAACTTCATTGCAGTGTTGATGTAAGCCTACTTGTGACACTGATAAATAAACTTTAAACTTGTGGTGCAGTGGCGTCTAGTATAGGCAAAGGCTTACTGAATTGCAAAGGATGCTGAAATTTCACATTTCTTTCCTTACCTTGGGCAATGAATATTTGGGCAGTTTCATTTGTGCAAAGCTCTCTCTTCGATATGACACGTAATAAGTCACCCGTCCACCAGTTGTCACCTGCGTAGTTAAGCACAAGAAAATATCACAGATTTCTTATGGACTGGAGCAAAGCAGTCGATATCGGCTAAGGGCAGTAAACATTTTATGGGGAGCAAATATACAATAAAGATCAATGAAGTGTTTGACACTACCCTCAGTGAGTGATAAGGACAAACAACCACATTAGCATGATCGCCAAAGCCACTTTACAATTTATTTCTCTTCCAAAATACCGACAAGTGAGACTTCCCAGTTGATGGCGCATGCCCCGTGCTCACCTCCATGAACCGCAATTAAACACATAGCTGGTACAACAGCAGGAGAACAAACTGAACAGGATAAAGTCACTCTTATGTTCATCTCGGTTTCACAAATTAGGGAAGCTACTCATAAATTTTGTTCCTATCGGCTACTCCTGAAGATTTACAAACTTAGAAGCATGTCCAATGAATGATCAGCTTTTTAATCACATTATATAATTGGTTAGCCAGTGCCAGGGTCCTGGGTTTGATTCCCAGCTTGGGTCACTGTTTGTGTGGAGTTTGCATGTTCTCCCCGTGTCTGCATGCATTTCCTCCAGGTGCTCCAGTTTCCTCCCACAGCCCAAAAGACGTGCTGGTTAACTGCATTGGCCATGCTAAATTCTCCCTCAGTGTACCCGAACAGGTGCCAGAATGCGGCGATTAGGGGATTTCCACAGTAACTTCATTGCAGTGTTAAAATAAGCCTACTTGTGACTAATAAATAAACTTCTAATTATTCATCGCTACTCATTACATTGGAAGTGGATCTAGGGTGGCACAGTGGTTAGCACTGCTGCATCAGGGAGCTGGATTCAGTTCTGCCTTGGATGGAGTTTGCACGTTCTCCCTGTATATGTGTGGGCTTACTCCGGGTGATCCAGTTTTCTCCCCCACTCCAAAGATGTGCAGGTTAGGTTGGTTGGCCTTGTTAAGTTGTCTCTTAGTGTCCCAAGATGTGTAGGTTAGGGGGAATTAGCAGGGTAAATGAGTGGGGTTATGGGATTAGAATCTTGGTAAGATACTCTGTTGGAGAGTCGGGACAGTTTCGATAGGCCAAATGGCCTCCTTCTGCACAATAAGGATTCTAAAGCAAGTTTATAGTGACCCCTGCTCCAGTCTAGTGAGGGCCAACCTAGGCTAGTGAGTGGGCTGCATGAGTGCCTCTCCTTCATCTCATTGGGTTGCAAGATTGAAATCAGGCTTGTTCACTAACCAAGACCTCATGAATATGATGAAATGCATTGAATACATGCTGAAAAATTTATAATGAATTAGAGAATATGCCTAATCATTTATATGTTAATAGAACTATCATCAACCTCAAATGGTAAAAACAAAAGAAATATTTATACTTTAGACACAGCTTTCAATGTTGTGAGCAATCAGCATGCACCTCACTTTAATAAAAGCACTGATGAACGGTCACCCAGAATCAAAACATTGGCTCTATTCTCTCTCCACAGATGCTGTCAGATCTGCTGAGATTTTCCAGCATTTTCTGTTTTTGTTTCAGATCCCAGCATCCGCAGTGTTTTACTTTTATCTCATTGCATCTCTCTTCATTTGCCCTTGTGTTAGGTGCGAAGCCCTTCAGTCATAGCGGTAGGATAAAAACTACACGGACAGGAGCCAGTTGGAATGGGGTGACCCTGCAAGTGGGGAAGGACCAACAAAATGTCTCATGGGCAGTGCTCAGAACCCAGACGGGCTTCATGTCGTCCCTGGGCAGGTTGCCAGCCACTTAAATGGTCAGACAGAAAGCCTTTGAAAGCATCACCTATGTCCCCTAACACTTGGCTTGCTGCAAAGACATTTGTTTTGCCTTACTCTCAATTCAGGGCAGCACAGTGGTTAGCACTGCTGCCTCACAGCGCCAGGGACTCGGATACAATTCCAGCCTGTGTGGAGTTTACACATTCTCTGCATGGGTTTCCTCCAGGCGCTCCGATTTCCTCCCACACCCCAAGGATATGTGGGTTAGGTTGATTGGTCATGCTAAAATTGACCCTAGTGTCAGGGGAATGGTAGGGTAAATATGTGGGTTTACGGGAATAGGGTCTGGGTGGGATTGTGGTCAGTGCAGACTCGATGGGCCAAATGGCCTCCTTCTGCACTATAGGGATTCTATGATGAGTTCATGCTCTGCTCTCTCTCTGTCTGTATTCTTCTCATACCTGACTATTCACTTCACTACACGGTCAGGTATAATAGACGTGCAAAGTAATAACAGCGGTAAGTGAATTATTTAGCTCCTTCCTGGCTGCTCTAATTAACCATGCTGCATCATTGGCAGTCATGATGTCTCCTCTTTCCTGTGCCCCTTGTTGCCCCAGCGCTTTCTTGCTCCTATTGACATTGATAGGCAGAACTAATTTGGCATGCTTGTCAAGTGAACAAACAACGAGATAGATCTTCCTGTTTATCATAATTAACCTGGCTTTCTCAGCCACTTGCCAATCAATCCAGGGAGAGGAATGCTTCTTCCTTGCAATCAGCACAGATTTATTAGCACATCTAAATAATCAT
This sequence comes from Carcharhinus amblyrhynchos, assembly GCF_965287045.1. Taxonomy (NCBI): domain Eukaryota; kingdom Metazoa; phylum Chordata; class Chondrichthyes; order Carcharhiniformes; family Carcharhinidae; genus Carcharhinus; species Carcharhinus amblyrhynchos. The sequence goes on from NC_137340.1 coordinate 44,170,784, forward strand.
AAAAGGAACCTGTTTAAAAATCAAGTGCATGAGTATCTTTGAGATGTGAAGGAGTTTATCTTTCTACTTGTCTTTTTCCTCCCTCTTTTGACAGAACTCACAGTTTATTTGGTTGCTCTGAACTGCCAGAGGGAGACAGAAGGCTCCGGGCTCATTTTCAGTCAGTCCACTTGGTTGGGGAACTAAACTGCATGGGGGCCACTCTCCCATTCTGGCCTGCTGATGGGTCAGGTTACATTGAGATCCGGTAAGGGCTGGAGTGGGACCAACGATCGGGGCATGCTGGTGGGGTGGGTGGGAGTCTGCTAGGGGGTCTGCCTCCCATGGGGTAGCCTGCTAGGTGGGGGGGGGGGTTAACTCCCATGAGTGGGTGTGGGGGGGGAGCAGTCTGCCGGGCTGGGGGAGGTGTGAGGGATATCTCACCGTCACCCCCTCATCTTCCCCACTTCTTCACCACCTTGGCATTACATGGGCACTCCCCTCGCTCTCCCCTGGTTTGCGAACAGTGCTGATGGCACTCAGGGAGATCTGCAGGCAGTGCCTGAGAAGTACCTGGATATGACCCTCTTCGCCTTCCTGCAGCCCCTCCCACTGCACTCACCTGAGCTTCCACTGGGAGGTCTGCTCGCCAGATCTACATCTTCAGAGACCAGTCATGATCCACGCTGTCACCCTACTATGGATGGATATTGGTGGGATGGGGGAAATGATTCTGACATAGGGGCCTGATAATGATATGCTAATTTCTTATAATGATGTTCTCAGTATTGAACATCAGGAAACACCCCTTGCCACTGACAGGAGAAGGAATACAATTGCATCATGCGTTTACGTCAGCTTAAAACATGACTTCCCAGTTCTCGCAGTATTTTCCATTCCCGCTGCAGAACCCACCCAACGTGAACAGGAGTGGAAAATCCCAGCCAACATTTCTCTACCAATCCTCCGCCCAGAAAGATTCTTTGAGTACCTGTCACCCATCCCTGGACAGATGGAAGTGTCATCTCTCAGGCTTGAGAAATCTACTCCTGTGCCTTTAGTCCGAACTCTTTTCTCCCTCAGTCATACTGTTACGCGTCTATTTTCTAAATACTCTTTTGATTTGTATTCTCTGAGCTTCTTATTCCTTCTGATCTGTCAATACGACAGCCTAAATGGTCCTCAAACTTCTTGAATGTGTTAAAATTAAGGTTGACAAGACTCTCACCTTAATTGAGGCCTACTCAAGAATTGTGTTGGAGAGGGCTTGGATGACAAGTGAGCAGTAAGTTTCCCTTTCCTTATGAGCTTGGCACATGAGCCAAGAATCCTTTCCTTAGGGATTTATTCACCCTTTCTTGGGGCCAGAATATTTAGCCTATGTAGATAAAAGTTAATGTGATGCAACATTTCTGGCATGTATGATTAGCTTGCTGAAAGACAAGAGGCACTTATCTTGCTTGGTTTTGAGGCTGTAACATGGTGTTGTAAAAGCCCTGAAAAAAAATGATCTGTAAAATTATGTTATTCCATTAATATTTTCACACATGGCAGCAACAATTCCTCAAACAGATTTTTCAGCTGAATCTTTTCTTCCAATGATTGATGACGGTGGATTTATTTCGATGGTGAAATTGCTGTGGTGGAGCTTATTGTAGACAATAGATTCTGGGTGGAATTTTCCCACCCCACCCGCCACGGGAATCATAGCGGGCGAGACACAGACCGCAAAGGTCTGTTGACCTTGGGCTGGATTTTACAGCCTTAGGGCAAGCACCACTGGAAAATCCCACCATCTGTCTCTCTGAGCTCTCTTTCATGCCTTTGCCTTGCTATTATTCTGACTCTCTTCTGCTTGTTATTCTATCTTCTTAGATGTGTGCTTTTCCCTTCGAGCAGGACTTATTCAGTTAATGGTAGGGCATTAGGGAGCATTATAGAACAAAGACATCTAGGGGTACACGTTAATAACTCCTTGAAAGTGGATCATGGGTGGACAGGCTGGTAGAGAAGGCATTTGTCATGCTTGGTTTCATTGGTCAGAACAGGAGTTGGGACGTCTTGTTGAAGTTGTACAAAACATTGGTAAGGCCACACTGGAATACTGTGCACAGTTCTGGTCACCCTATTATAGAAAAGGTATTGAATTAGAAAGAGTGCAGGAAAGATTTACTAGGATGCTGCCGGGACTTGATGGTTTGAGTTATAAGGAGAGGTTGGATAGACTGGGACTTTATTTTCTGGAGTGTAGGAGACTTAGGGATGATCTTATTGAGGTCTATAAAATAATGAGGGGTGTAGATGAGGCAGATAGTCAACATCTTTTCTCAAAGGTAGGGGACTCTAAAACTAGAGGGCAAAGGTTTAAGGTGAGAGGGGAGAGATACAAAAGGGTCCAGAGAGGCAATTTTTTAACACAGAGGGTGGTGAGTGTCTGGAACAAACTGCCAGAGATATAGTAGAGGCTGGTACAATTTTGTCTTTTAAAAAGCACTTAGCTACATGGGTAAGATAGGTATAGGGGGATATGGACCAAATGCGGGCAATTGGTACAAGCTTAAAGTGAAACCCAGAGTGGATCACATGACACACTTCCATTTTAGTGATATCTTCTAATATCTCTTGAAGGCATATTATAACTGGGTAAGCACGTTCCATTACTCTCACTGAGACATTCCCTTCTTATAGGAGAAGAGAGCAGAGAATGGCATGGCGATCCAGAGAATCGAAGGTGACTCCCCACAACTAACAGCTGGAGGGGAGGATGTGCTGAAGATCAGGTGAGTCTCAACAGGGGAGGTGATGGCCTTGTGATATTATCACCACACTATTAACCCAGAAACTCAGCTAATGTCTGGAGTTCTAGGTTCGAATCCCACCATGGCAGCTAGAAGGATTTGAATTCAATAAAAATATCTGGAGTTATGAACCTACTTTTGAAACAATTGTCAATTGTCAGAAAAAACCCATCTGGTTCACTAATGTCCTTTAGGGAAGGAAATCTGTCACTCTTACCTAATCTGGCCTTCTTGTGACTCCAGAGCCACAGCATCGTGGTTGACTCTCAACTGCCCTCAACTGAAATGGCCTCACAAGCCAGTCAGTTAAAGGGCAACGAGGGATGGGCAATAAATGTTGGCCAGCCACTGGCACCCATGTTCAACAAATGAATTTTAAAAAATGTCCAATTGTTGCAGAGAATGGCTATCATCCCTAAGTCTTTTGCACTCCAGACAAAAGTCCCAGTCTATCCAGCCTCTCCTTATAACTCAAACCATCAAGTCCCGATAGCATCCTACCAAATCTTTTCTGCACTCTTTCTCATTCAATATCCTTTCAGTAATGGGGTGACCAGATCTGTGCACAGTATCCATGATTAGCACTAAGTATCGGACATATGCATATTGAAGCAGATTCCTGACATACTGCCAATCTTACCCTCATCCCTGCTGTCTCTCAATAACATCTAGCACTCTTTCTCCTCCTCCTCCTCAATCAATACACTGAACTTTACAGAACATGTAACAAAAGCTGCAACAGGTTTGCAATTAGAGCATTCGTATCCTCACCCTCACCCACATACTCTGCTGCTTTAATCTTTGTACCCTAATTCTCCATCCTCTACCTATGATTGAATCTTCTTCTCTCCTTCAGATTCAAGCTCTGTGTTGGCATCATTGGCGGATCTAAGCAAAATATTATATTCGGTATTTCATTGCTGCACTGATAACACCTGAAATGTATTTCCTTTTGATTAAACTTCATTGTTGCACTACAGAAGGATGCTAACTGCCATGAATGATTCATGAAGGACAGACCACCACAGTATCATGAAGGACTAATTCCGTGAGCAAACTCCCCTCTGCCTCATTCCACCCATATCCACCACTTTGTGCTTTCTTGTTGAAAAGACCAAGAACACGGAACATAACTGATCATAATAAACTGGACAAAGGCGCAGTTCTCCATTTGACAGAAAGAAAGATCAGGATCAATGCCAAGTAAAAATTGGGCGAGATAAAAGGTAAATTGGTATGATTGATTTTTCTTGAAACAATTTGGATCTCCCGAACTGCTGTACAGCCAGGAATTTGTTTGGGCTCCAGATCTGAGCAGCAATTGATTGAATTGAGGTTTGTATTCAATAAGACTTTACTTGTTCTCATTTTCAATGAACCCACAGACTACGTCTCTGAAAAGGTCACACGTAATATTGTTGATTTTTTTTTCCTCGGGATTAGCCAAGAACTTTGCTACTCATTCACATGCAATGTTCGCATGCTGCTTCCCTTAAAATGAAACCTATATAGCAAAGTCTCCATTTATATGGAACAAACATATCAAACGTGATTGAGTTGAACCAAGTCAATTGATCCAAAACCTTTAACACGTCATGATATTTGCCATTTTCAGTACATAAGAGTTATAGTGTAATGCAGCACAGAAACAGTCGCTTCAGGTCACCTGGCCCATGCCCACCCTGGTGCCGACCCAGCTAGTCCAAATTGCCCGTATTTGGCCCCTATCCCTCTAATCCTTTCCCATCCATGTACTTATCCAAATGCTTTTTAAATGTTCCTCTTGAACCTGCCTCAACCATTTTCTCCGGCAGCTCATTCTATATACGCACCACCCTTTGTGTGAAGAAATTGCACTTCGGGTTCCTTTTAAATCTTTCCCCTCTCAACTTAAACCAATGCCCTCTAGTTTTCAATTCCCCTATCCTCGGAAAAAGACTATGTGTGTTCATTTTATCTATGTCTCTCATGATTTTATACATCTCAATAATGTCATCCCTCAGTCTCTTACATTCCAAGGAATAAAGATCTAGCCTGGCCAACCGCTTCCTATAACTCAGGCCCACTAGTCCTGGCAACATCCTCGTAAATCTTCTATGCACTGTTTCCAGTTTATCAATGGCTTTCCTATTACAGGATGACCAAAACTGTGCACAACACTCCAAGTGTGTCCTCACCAGTTATACAGCTGTAAGATAAAGCCTCAACTCCTATACTCAATGCCCTGACTGATGAAGGCCAGCGTGCTAAACGCCTTCTTCATCATTCTGTCTATCTGTGACGCTGCTTTCAACGAACTATGTATTTGTACTCCTCAGTCCCCCTGTTCCTCTACATTCCCCAGACCCCACCATTCACTGTATAAGCCCTACCCTGATTTGACTTTCTGAAATGTAACACCTCACACTTATCTGTTCTGAAACTCATTTGCCAATCACTGGCCAAATTCCCTGAGTGATAAAGATCCCACTGTAATTTTTGATAACCTTCTTCACTATCAAAGATACCTCCTAATTTAGCATCATCCACAAACTTACAAACCATGCCTTGTACAGTCGCGTCCAATTCATTTATATAAATAACAAAAGACATGGCAGTAATCACTGTCAAAGGTGATTATCGGTGAAAGACAATTCATAATATTTTCATAACATAACAATAATGTTTAATCATGTATTGGTGGTTAGATAGAACTGTTGACTGCATTTACGTGGTGTCTATATTTGTTGGAATACTGAGAACACGAATGACAGTGACCTGCATTTACATATCTCTCTTAAGGGAGTAAAAGGTGCTTCACGAGAGGATTATCAGCCTAAAATTGACACCAATCGAAGGAGGAGATATTGGGATAGGTGATCAAACATTTAGACACGGAGTCAGGTTTTAATTGCCATCCTGAAGGAGGCCAAAAAGTGGGGGAGACAAAGAGAGTTGTTGAGGGGGCTTCTGAAGCAATGTGAATAACACTGGCCCAGTCGAACGATTATTTAATTTGTGGGCAAATTACCTAGATCATGTCATTTCTAGATTAAAGTATTCACACATTGAAAGAATGTAGGCAGCGATCCCATCGCAAATCAATTCCTTCAGAGCTGAAAAGAAGCAAAAACCAGAAAAGTGCAAAAAAAATTACATGGGTAGGAGTTTTCATTGTGAATCCTACAGACAGATGAAATAATTAGCAGTGTATTTGATTATTGACACTTGGAATATTGTTAAAGCACAAAAACAAAATAATATTGATGATGATTATTTCAGAAATGTCTTCCTTTTTATTCATTCCTGGGATGTGGGCAGTGCCAGCCATTATTGCCCATCCCGGGGGGGCATTTAAAAGTCAACCACATTGTTGTGGATCTGGAGTCACATGTAAGGTAAGGGCGACAGATTTACTTTCCTCAAGAAACATTAGTGAACCAGATGGGTTTTCACAATACAATGGTAGTTTTAAAACAAACAAACATATAACTGGGAGAGGATGAACACAATGGATGGGACTTTACGGGCTCGCTCATTCTGAATTTGTAAAATCCTGCCCAAGATCAACAGACCTTTCCATCGTCTACCCTTCGCCCGCTCCAATTCTTGCGGCAGGCAGGATGGTAAAATTCCGGCTATTGCTTATGTTCAGATTCCAACTCCAATTCATGGAGTGGAATATGTCCTCTTTCTTTGCTGGCTTTGACTATCAGAAGTAAGTGTGGATTCCTGGAACTTAGTTGCTGATGGGTTTGGACAAACTGTAAAATTACTGCTACTGAACTGAAATCTCACTCAGCGATGCCCAAGGTGACGAACATATCATATATGCCCATGGAAAAGTCAATCTCACACGGAGGCTGACTCATGATTTTTGGCATGTGTGTTGGTCATTTATCCTTTACTTCCAGTGAAAGTTGACCTTCATTTTTTTTCAGGAGTCAAAACTCATTGGCTGCTTGTGCCCATCCCCTTCCTGTTCTCCCTGGCACCCCCAAAGAAAGGTGGCAGCTAAGAGACGCTACGCAGGATTGCCATGGTATCGCTCTGTTTGTCCACTGGGATCTGTTTGAATGGATGGTCTGCTGAAGTCACCATCATGAACAGCCCAAACTACAAAGTGCTGCCTGGGGAAGTATGAGTGCAACTGAATGATCTGCCAATTGCACCCCACAGTCCCAGGGCTCAGAGCTAAACAGCGCAACCTGTCAGACTGCTGCAGACCGGACTTTGATACGGTGTACCATCTGTGTCATAGCAACAGAGCAGGGGTAACTGTCCAATCAGTGAACTGATTGAAATGGACCAGCCAATCCATGTGCAGGGATCAAACCAAGCATGTATATCAATCCCTCACATATTATTTGTGTAAAAGTTGGCTCTTCTGTCTAAAATATTAGTCTTAAAAATTCTACTCAAGAGGAGACAGTGGCATTGTGGTAATGTCAATCAAAAGGCCCAGGTTCATGCTCTCCTGGGTTCAAATCCCACCATGACAACAGGTGGAATTTAAATTTGGTTTATCTGGAATTGACAGCTAATCTCAGTAATGGTGACCATGAGGCACTCATCAATTGTTGTAAAAACCCATCTGGTTCACAAAAGTCCTTCAGGGAAAGAAATCTGCCTCCTTACCTGGTCTGGCGTATGGGCAGCATGATGGTACAGTGGTTAGCACGATGGTACAGTGGTTAGCACTGCTGCCTCACAGCGTCAGGGACCTAGGTTCAGTTCTGGCCTTGACTGAGAGATGAAGTTGAAGTTTATTTGTTAGTCACAAGTAAGGCTTACATTAACACTGCAATGAAGTTACTGTGAAATTCCCCTAGTTGCCATGGTCTGGCACCTTTTCGGGCCAATGCACCTGACCAGCACATCTTTCAGACTGTGGGAGGAAACTGGAGCACTGGGAGGAAACCCACCCAGACACAGGGAGAACATGCAAACTCCAACACAGACAGTGACCCAAGCCGGGAATCAAACCCGGGTCCCCAGCACTGTCAAGCAGCAGTGCTAACCACTGCGCTAACATGCTGCCCAGGTGTGACTGTCTGTGTGGAGTCTCCACGTGGGTTTCCTCCGGGTGCTCCAGTTTCCCCCCAAAATCCAAAGACATGCAGACATGCAGATTAGGTGGATTGGCCGTGCTAAATTGCCCCTTAGTGTTCCAGGGTATATAGGTTAGTGGGGTAAATATGTGGGGTTATGGGGTGCACCTGGGTAAGAGTCAGTGTGGAGCCAATGGGCAGAATGGCTTCATTTTGCACTGCTGGGATTATTATGATTTTACATGCAACTTCAGATCCACAATAATGTGGTTGACTTTTACCTGGTCTCTGAAATAGCCTAGTGAGACACTCAATTCAAGGGCAGTTAGGGATGGGCAATAAATGTTGGCCATGCCAGTGATGCCAACATCCTGTGAAAGGATAAAGAAAACTCTTACACGGGTATGAATGGTTATAGTTAGGAAAGAGTAAACTCACACTGATGCAGTGCACTTCAAAGGATGATACGTATGTTGGAGAGAATGTAGACAGCTTTCATATGCATTTGGCTTTGTTATATCTGTTCTCAGACTATTTGATGCTTGTATAGGGCATCAGAGAAAGGAAAGTGTACAATTCCATTCTCAGATGTTTCCCTTTAATCCAAAAGCTGGTCGCTTTAAGAGATAAGTGTTGAGCTAATTGATGATGGCTTCTTTTACATTTAATGCTGCCCTCATCCTAATACAGCATGGTGGCACAGTGGTTAGCGCTGCTGCCTCACAGCGCCAGGGACCCGAGTTCAATTCCGGCCTCGAGTTTGCACATTCTCCCCGTGCCTGCGTGGGTTTCCTCCGTGTGCTCTGGTTTCCCCCCACAGCCCAAAGATATGCAGGTTAGGTAAATCAGCCATTCTAAAATTGCCCCTGAGTATCCAAAGATGTGTAGGTCAGGGGAATTTGTGGAGTAAATTCTTGGGGTTACGGGGTTAGGATCTGCAGACTTGATGGACTGAATGGCCTGCTTCTGCACTATAGGGGGTTCTATGATATGCCATATTCCCCTTCTGACACTGACGTTTTCAAACAAAATGCCCTGTCTAAGTGCACTGATAACATCAGAGATGTATTTCTGTGTGACTGAGCTTCAGTGTTACAGTACAAAACCAAGCTAACACTGTCATGAATGATTCATGAGGGAGTGACATTCATCTCTTGATGAATACAAGATTCACCAGGAGAAATTATTGTCCTTTCAAAAAGTAAATATTTGATGCAATTATTATTCACTTTCCTGAAAAATGAAGTGAATAACTGAAGTGTGTGGGCTGGATCAGGAGTTATGCATAAAACATTAAAACCCTGGATTGCATTGATTGGTCAGCGAGCTCACTGTGTGAGCTTTGCTAATTGTCCCATTCTCCTTCATTAGGATAAGGACAATTTCAGAAGCAGCTACAAAGAAACAGAGGCATTGAGGGCATGTTTCTCATCTTTGATCCCCTCACTGACTCTGTCTAGACTCCCTGCTGCCTCAGAAAAGAAGACAGCATTCAGGCAGCACGATGGCACAGGGACCTGGTTCAGTTCCCGGCTTGGATCATTGTCTGTGTGGAGCTTGCATGTTCTCCCTGCGTCTGTATGGGTTTCCTCCAGGTGCTCCGGTTTCCTCCCACAGTCCGAAGATATGTGGGTTAGGTGGATTGGCCATGCTAAATTGCCCTTAGTGTCAGGGGGATTAGCAAGACTTAATACATGGAGTTATGTGGATAGGGCCTGGGTGGGATTGTGGTCGGTGCAGACTTGATGGGCCGGATGGCCTACTTCTGCACTGTACAATTCTATGATTCTACAATCAAGGACCTCACACACCCCAGACATACTTTCTTCCATCTTCTTCTATTGCAAAAAAGATACAAAAGTCTGAAGACACACACCAATCAACTCAAGAACAGCTTCTTCCCTGCTGCCATCTGACTTTTGAATGGATCTACCTTGCACTAAATTTATCTTTCTCTACACCCTACTGTAACACTACATTCTACACTCTCTCTTTTCCTTCTCTATGAACGGTATGCTTTGTCTGTATAGCACGCAAGGAACAATAACTTTCACTGTATACTAATACATGTGACAATAATAAATCAAATCAAATAAAAAAAACAGCGTGTGTGTGGAAGGGGTGTGGAATGTTTGTAGAGGAGACTGCAACACGAACTGGGGTCCAGACCCGATCAAGACATAGAGTGCAGAGGCTTGAGATTTCACAGGCTTTGGCAGGGAAATCCAACGCCTCAAAGTGAAGGGATAGACCTTGGTGGGGCTGTGTGTAATTGGGGGGGTGAAGAATGAGGGGTAATGATGGAGGTTAATGCTTCTGGGAGAGAGACCATTGCGGATCACAAAGGCCGGGACTATGCGATCATGAGGACTTGCCGAGGTATGTACTCTGGGACCAGCAGATAGGTGGAAAGCAGGATGAACAGCTGTTATGAAATAAAATAAAGTTCATTTTGCCCCTGAGATGGACAGGGAGTGACCATGTGAGGGGTGGGTACTTGGTAAGCTTCAGAGTCGGGGCTGGGGGTTCAACATGGAGGGTTGGGGGGAGTGGTGATTCTTGAAACTGCAATAGCTTGGACAGGGATTAAAATCAAGTAAAACTCACAGCTTATCTTGTTAGGTTACAGAATGATCACCTTTCTGCTGACTGACTCACTCAGTCGCAGTCTCACTCAAATCCCTCAAATTCACTTTACAGACTCCCAGGATCAGTCCCCCACAGGGTGTCTCAGACAAAAGGTATCCCTCAAAACATAGAAATATAGAAAATAGGAGCAGGAGGAGGCCATTCGAGTGTCCTCCACCATTCATTGTGATCATGGCTGATCATCCAATACAACAGCCCTCCTCCCACCCCTCCATATACTTTGATCCCCTTTATCCCAAATGCTAACTCCTTCTTGAAAACATACAATATTTGGGCCTTCCTACAATCTACTTCCTGTGGTAACGAATTCCACAGGCTCACCGCCCTCTGGATGAAAAAATTTCCCCTCATCGTGGAACAATCAAATTAAGGGAAAACCCCTTGAAACAGTTGGTCACCTTTATGAAAAGGCATTTACCCCTAGGATTCAGCAATTCTTGCCTCCCTTCAGTTGCTGGCTTTCCTGAGGCTCAGGATATCTCCCATCCAGCAATTAAAGTTGAAATGCTGGATAAACATGAGGCACGTAGCCTCACAATAGGTATTGAAATTGTCAACCTACTATCAGAGAGCTGGATGGTCATCTGACTTCAGTCATAATCAGGTTACAAATCAGCATTCAGATTTTTAATGCTTTAACCTCCCACCTGGCCCAAACTTGTTGGCTCATCATTATTTATTGGAATTAAAATTCCCCCGTTATATTCTGTGCCACCTACCTCACAGTACCAGGGATCCAGGTTCAATCCCAGTCTTGGGTCGCTGTCTATGTGAAGTTTGCACATTCTTCCTGTGTCTACGTGGGTTTCCTCCGGGTGCTCCGGTTTCCGCCCACAGTCTAAAAATGCGCGGGTTAGGTTGATTGGCTGGGTTAAATTGAACCTAGTGTCAGGAGGATTACTAGGGTAAATATGTGGGGATATGGGAATAGGGCCTGGGTGGGATTGTGGTTGGTGCAGACTCAATGGCCGAATGGCCTCCTTCTGCACTGGAAGGATTCCACAATTCTATGATTTTATGAACTTTATGAACAAGGCCAAGTTCCCCTGATGGATTAGTGTCGTATCCAATATCAGTCATGCCATTAAGATCAGACAGGCTCCAGAGTTTTTCTGTAGTCTGTGTTAGCTGATCACAGTTGATGCGGAGGTACTTCCATAATCACAACTGACCTTTAAAAGAACATATGGGTGTTGGGAAAGTCCCGATGCCCCAAAGACGTGAAGACAAAGAAATCCTGTTTGACTTCTAGTCAATTTCAAACTCAAAAGGTTTTTTCAGATATTTTTGCTTTTCAGATCTACCATATAGAGCCAGGCCTTGACCTACTTGTGTCGCAGTAGCCAAAGCCTGGGCTAGCTTTAGTCTACCAATATTAGACTGTTTCTCTGTATGCCAACTCTCTCTACTTCGTCCCTGTAAATATTTATTATACCTGTAATATAGCATTATTAACATACAAACTAACTACATAGTCATTCAAAGATGGCTGAGATTTTGGATATATTCGGTTTTCTTAAGTACAATGAAGGATATTTGAACTATACAAGGTTGCAACTGTGATTAGTGAGGACTGTTTGGCCATTGGGTTTTGTTTATCTATTCTAGTTGTCTATCTATTCACCTGCTTTCTTTTTTGTTAAAACAATTAAACTAAAGCAAACAAGTTGTAATAAGTCCTTGGAGGCTGAAGTCACTTTACCAAAATCCCTTTATTTACAAGTCTGACAACAGCTTACAGCGTGCTTTCAGTTAGCAGTCTACACTCGGAGACCCAGAGGAACTGGCACGCCCGGTTAAGTACAAAGCAAAAGGCTCCCTGATTGGCCCATCAATTTGCCCCTTAATCAGGGAGTTCATATTCTAACAGGCCCACCTCAATTGCCTGATTAAAGTCATTACACAAACTAAGGGAATAAAGAAGGGGAACCGCCTGAAGCAAAAAACAAAGCATAAAGGAAACTTTAAACATCAAAGCAATATGTGATTAAAGGGGTCAATAATGCATCCAAGTCCCTGAGTGCCCAGCAAGCCCGGAAGGCATTGACCATGTCCATGGACATCGCATGCTCCCTCTCCACTGACATCTAGCGTGAATATAGCCACAAAAGAGAGACAGATACCCTCTGTCACCCGCTGCCTGGATGGTCAGTATTTTGCCCATTCTTAATTACCCTAAACTGAATAATTGGCTAGGTCATTTCATGACACATTGGAGTCATGTGTTAGCCAGACAAGGGAAGGATGGCAGATTTCCTTCTCTGACAGGCAGTGAGTGAACAAGGTGGGAGTTTCCAGCAATGTGACTGAATTTTAAATTCCACCCAGCTGCCCTAGCGGAATTTGAACTGGTGTCCTCAGAGCGTGAGCGTGGGCTGCTGGGTGAACAGTTCAGTGACATTGGGCGGAATTTTACCAGCATACCTGCCCGAGGTTTGTATGATCCTGCCTGAGGCCAACGGAGAATGCTGTTCTTTGAGCCTCATCCGCACCTGGAATTGGGGCGGGCATGCTGGTAAAATTCTGACCTTTGTCTCTATGCCATCATCTCTCTCAGGAGCTCTATCGCCTCGCCCGCCACAGAATCAGAGTGGTCAAGGACCCAACAACAGAAATCCCCATTGACCTCGGGTGGGAATATCTGGCCTCATCTGAGTGAGGGCCTGGCAAAATCCCACCCAATAGCAACCTGACCGTGAAAACAACCCCAGGTGGAATGGATTCGGCTGGGTTCTATGATGGATCCACTCCACCTGGTAATGTTCTGATTGCAGATTTTAAAATGACACCCGATACGAGCCAAGCTTCCACTTTGCTGTGGTGAGGAGGTCTCAAATGAAGATTAGGGAAATGTGGAGATGGCCCCTCAACCTGAGCGTTCCAAGGCCCAGGTTATGCAGCAATATATTTCCAGCTCATCCCCTCCGTCAATCCAATGATGAGACACAAGAGAAAAGGCAGAAATTCAAATACTTTCCAAGAAACAAAATAAGGAAAGGCCAAGAATCACTGAGCAGGAAAAGCTTGTTCCATCCATCTGTAACCTACATAACATCTGCTCCTATTTAACATTTGTCTCTGCGCTGGCAAAAAGAAAAGACTTCACATTTACATAATGATTTGTCTCTCTGAAGGATATCTCAGAATTCTGCATATCCAATATCTGCACAGCGAGGATTTATAAACTTTATCTGTTAAAAGGCCAGGTAATGGGCTCAATTTTGTTTCCTATAGTACCCGTATCATGGGTATAAAATGGGTGCAATGAGGGCTAATTTTAGGGAAAACCTACCCTCCCACTCTCAGTCAAAGGACGCTCGAAAGTTTTCTGAGTCAATCTTGAATTAGGTCATTTTTCAGGGGCAGTGGGAATTGGCGATCTTTTACAAAAAGGATTGAGGTGTGGGCTGGCCTCTGACCTGTTAGGTGGAGGCATGCGCTGCCGACTCTTGGTCCCAATGGACAGGCGGCTTTCCTTTCTGAATGATGATGCTGGTTGAGGGTTGAATGTTGACCAGGACACCAGAGAGAATGTCCCTGTTCTATGGACTGGTTTTTCTTAACATCAGCTGATGGGGTCTGTTTAACAGGGTGGCTAAAAGCCTGCACCCCTAATCATGTAGCTTTACTTCAGAATTTCAATAAAGGGCAGATCTCTGGGTTGGAAGCCTGATGTCAGGTTCAAATAAGGATTATATCCTGTACCGTATGGAGAACATCTAGCCGGCAGTGATTGTACTTGAATAATAGAGGGAGGAATTGCCAACTAATTAAAGATGGCTGACAGGCTCTTGAAGCTGGAGAGTTATGAGAAGCCTTTCAGCACTAAAGGAGCTATAGCCTCTGGTTCATATAATTTCCATCTCCAGGTGGCCTCTCCCCAACTTTTTAAACTTTTAAACGTTTATACAGCAGCCTGTGCAAATCCCTCTGTAGGTCGGCCTAGGGTAAAAGCTGAAGCCGGACCAGCAGGGAGGGCCTGAAAGCTGGAGTACTGGCCCCTGTGCTCCACTGCCAGGAGGCTCCATCCAGACAATTAGCACAGTTGCCAACAATTTTGAGGGGGGCTTAATCTGTTTAATGACTTTAATCAGGCAATTGAAGTGGACCTGGTAGAACTCCCTGATTAAGGGCCAAATTGATGGGCCAATCAGGGAAACGCTTGTTCTGTGTCAGTTCCTCTGGCACTCCTACTGTAGGCTGCTGGCTGAAAGTTCTCTGTATGCTGTTGTCAGACTTGTAAATAAAGGTATTTTGCTGAAGGGACTTCCGCCTCGGGGTCTTATTACAATCTGGAAATTTTTAGTCCTCTGTAAATGGCCAGTTAAGGTCAATTAACTTCCCTCAATTGGTAAGTGCTGGGTGGCCCTTTTTTTCAGCATTCCACCTCCAGAAAAATGTTGTCAGGGCAGGAAACTGGCACATCATCTTTGTATCCAGCTGCCTTCACCACTGACCTCATTTGGTGTCAGATTAGGTGTTTCAATAGCTCATGTAACCATGGCGCAATGCACATTATTTCGAAGTCCCACCCTCTGGATCTGCTGGCCAGTCAGTCCCAGCAGCGCCAGGAGCTCATTAGTGGGCACTGCCGGAACTGCAATGAGGGGGCAGAAGGCGGCCTGATGGATCCCCGGAAACAGGGGGGGCAGGGGCGGTGGGGGAATCTTCAGGAGGGACGGTTTTGGCAGGATAGGGATGGTAGGATGGTTGGGGCAGTATGCTTAAACAGCAGGTGGATAGGAAGAAAGGAGCATTCTACCTTGGGGTGCAGAGGGAGGGTGGGTGGGGGCACTTCCCCGATCTGCAAAGAACAGCTCCTGAAGGTGGAACCCTTCCTTCCTAATTAAAAAAAAATCCAGGCTGGAACATCACGGCCTTTCACAGGGCAGGATTTTCCCATCCCGCCGCAGTGAATGGAGATTTGACTGGCCACCAAATTCTCTGATTTCGATGGAGTGGGAGCATGATGGTGAGATCATGCCCTCAGAATGTCCAGTGCCCACAGTAAACATTCTATGACATGGGTAGCATATTAAAGTGCTGAATCGCCTTGGCAACGAACCCGATTGACCCTTGATTATGGATGTAAATATGATGGGCGAGCTGTCAATTTGCCCCCTCTCCTCTTTATTATGGGGGTGAGCAGGAAGATGCTGGGGATGGGTGCAGGCCCTATTTTACGTGCCCTCCTGCTGAAAACATGCCTGGCATGTAGAACACAGCCTTGGCTCTTTAGGTTAGCCCACAGTGGAGAGAAATCAGCCCTCTTTCTGAATAATTCCATACTGACGTGCCAATTTCTTTGAGTGAGGAGCGGCAAGGTAAAAGGGAAGCCCTCAGTGGACCACTTTCTGTTAACAACAAGCAATCTGCGGAAAAGTCCTGCTCCCTCCTCAGAGGAAAGACCGATATTGTGGACGGCTTTGGCAGTGTGGACCTGAACAAACATCTTGTGTGTTCCGGGCACTTGGGAACTTAGATTCAGTTCAGTTCAATTCAGTGTACTGCAGGGAGTTCCTAATGCTGGCCACTCATAGATACAAGTGAATGAACACTTAATTGGATGTGTGATTTATCCTGAGTGTTGTATGTCTTTTTAAAGAGGCATGACTTTCTTGCTCTGCTGGGAGAATATCAGCAAACTAAAAACAGACAATGTGAAGGGTATGAGAAACATTACACAGAATTACACGGTGCTTAATGCACAGGAATGGCCTGACCAGGCCCCCTGTCAGCTTTTCTGCTTCACTCGACCCTCATCCCATTCATCCTCATCAAAGGGAAGGTGATGGCCCTGTGGTATTGTCACTAGACTCAGAATCCAGAAACTCAGCTAACATTCTGGGGACCCAAATTTGAATCCCACCACAGCAGATGGTGGAATGTGAACTTAATAAAATACATTTGGAATTAAGAATCTACTGATGATCATGAAACCATTGTTGGAAAAACCTCATCTGGTTCACTAATATCCTTTAGGGAAGGAAATCTGATGTCCTTACCTGGTCTGACCTACATGTGACTCCAGAGCCACAGCAATGTGGTTGACTCTCAACTACCCTCCAAGGGCAATTAGGAATGAGCAATAAATGTTGGCCAGCCAGCAATGTCCATGCCCCATGAATGAATTCAAAAACATTTATTCAGCATAATTTATGATCTGACTGCAGTTGTACAGGAATAGAAGCAAAATACTGTGGATGCTGAAATCTGAATCTGAAACATAAACAGAAAATGCTGGAAAATCTCAGAAGGTCTGACAACATGACAAAGGTCAGCCAGACTCAAAATGTTGCCTCTGTTCTCTCTCCACAGATGCTGTCAGACCTGCTGAGATTTTCCAGCATTTTCTATTTTTGTTGCAGTTAGAAGTCTCACAACATCAGGTTAAAGTCCAACAGGTTTATTTGGTAGCAATATCCACTAGCTTTTGGAGCGCTGCTCCTTCATCAGGTATCGTCGCAGTTATATAGGAGCCTTGGTGAGACCACACCTGGACTATTGCATGTAGTTTTTGTCTCCCTACCTAAGAAAGGATAAACTTGCCAGAGCGGGAGTGCAGTAGAGGTTCACTGGACTGATACCGAGGTTGGCAGACTGTCTTATGAGGAGCAATTGGTTTGACTGAGCTTCACTAGACTTAAGAATGAGATCTGATTAAAACATATAAAATTCAAAATATAATTTCCTTCAATCATTCCATGGTAACGCTGCTGCCTGACAGCAGCAGGGACCCATGTTCAATTCCGGCCTTGGATCACCGTGTGGAGTCTGCACATTGTCCCCATGTCTGCATGGGTGTCCATCAGGTGCTTTGGTTTCCTTCCGCAGTCCAAAAGACGTGCTGGTTTAGCATTAGCCATGCTAAATTCTCCCACAGTGTACCTGACCAAGTGCCAGAGAGTGGCGATTAGGGGATTTTCACAGTAACTTCATTGCTATGTTAATGTAAGCCTACTTGTAATGAATAAATAAACCTGTTAATTTTATCTGCTTTCTCACCACTCTGTAGGTTAACAGCCTTCTTCTGAATTCTCCACTCGATGCCTTGCTGGCTGTCTTGGTATTGTTTGCTCTCCCTCACATGTAGAAACCTCTGTCGATTCGACCAGACGCTTCCATAATTTTAGAGACCTCTGCTGGGCTTTGAATAGGATTGCAAATGGGAAAGATCATTTATTTTTGAGGAGAACATCTAGTCTTCCCTAACAGAAACTGGCCTCAGCTTTTGAGTACCGCCCTAGACTGAGATGAGATTACTTTCTGTGGCTTCAGAGTTGGTGCTGCCATCGGGTCTGTAACCATGGGAACCACAAAGTGTAAACAACCATTTTACCTGAGCGAAGACATAGTCATCTTGGACCACCAAGGAATTGTGGTCTATATGCCCTGGAAAAGGCTTGCTGCTCGCTGCTTCTGAACAATTCTGAATTCTACAAGTGATATATTCAGCATCTGTAAAGAAAAGAAAAAGTGGGAAATATTTATTGAAGAACGAGCCCCTCTGGAACGATTGATGTTTCCACTTAACTACCCACACCAAACAGCCTGGTATCACCCTGCTCTCATTCTTTCCACTCAAATGCTACAGGGTTTGAATAAGTATAAAAGACTCAAAATGGTATATGCAAATCAACGGAAACATATAACTGACGGACCTCAAAAAGCACTGATAATCTCCACTTAACCTACATTCATGGTGGTACAGTGGTTAGCACTGCTGCCTCACAGTGTCAGGGACCCAGGTTCAATTCCCAGCTTGGGTCACTGTCTGTGTGCAGATTGCATGTTCTCCCCATGTCTGCGTGGGCTTCCTCTGGGTGCTTCGGTTCCTTCCCACACTCCAGAGGTGTGTAGGTTAGGTGGACTGGCCATGCTAAATTGCCCGTTAGTGTCAGGGGGACTAGCTAGGGTAAATGCATGGGGTCATGGGGATAGGGCCTGGGTGGGATTATAGTCGGTGCAGATTTGATGTGCCGAATGGCCCCCCTACTGCATTGTGGGGATTGTACGATTCTATGATTGCACATGATTTAGACGTGATCATTGACCATATGCATCATGTTGATGTGAGGAGCTTTCAAAGCAAAGAGAATATTGAGTCAAATCTGCAGGGCACAGCGTTCCAGATCAGGACACGCTGCAACGATTTCGTGCAGACTGTTGATGAAGCACCACAGAGGAAACGAGGAGAGGGATTGCAGGCATGAAGTGATAGGCGATGAAGAAAGCCTCTTGTGATTCCATTTAACTGGAGAAAGAACTGAAATTTGCTGGAAAGTTATGGATGATCTTGGGCAATAATGACAGGACCCTAGGCCATGTAAGCATATACCACACCAGTAAAATCGACCCTCTGTGGTCAGACCTGGCGAATTCACACACGTTTATAGTGCAAAAATCAATGGACTAACGAGACATCGACGTGTTGTTTCAATATTGTATGAAAACGATGGATCATTTGGTCATTCATCACTGACATTTTCTGTTATTTTCAGAGTGCAGTTAACTTTCTCATTAATTCACGCCAGTACAATAGCTCCTGAAGTCATACAAATTCATAGAATAGGATCCTACAATGCAGAAGGAGGCCATTTAACCCATCGAGTCTGCACCGAACACAATCCCCCCCAGGATCCTATCCCCATAATCCCATGCATTTACTCTCCTAGTTGCGCTGACACTAAGGGGCAGTTTAATCCACCTAACTCGCACATCTTTGGACTGTGGGAGGAAACCGGGGCACCTGGAGGAAACCCACGCAGACACAGGGAGAATGTGCTAACTCCACAGAGTGACCTAAGCCAGGAATCGAACCTGGGTCCCTGGTGCTGTGAGGCAGCGGTGCTAACCACAGTGCTGCCGCTAGATTGACTTATTTACTTTTATTTGCGAAGAATTTAATTGTGGAAATTGCAACAGAGCAACAAACATTAATACCTATATCTAAACTGGAGTTAGTTCGAATTGTGGGAGGCTTCACGAAACCCAAGTTTGGATTTGGTTGCAGTTTGAGTGAGGCGACTGGTGAGTCAGTCTGCTTTCCTATTTCTCAAGTGTAAAGTCAAGCTGCCTTGAGCCCCACAAATGACTGCCTTTATTTGACTAGGGTGATTAGATAAACCTGCGTCAGTGCAAACTAGAAGGAGTTACTGAATCCTCACATTGATTATGCACCTCTGGGCCAGCTAAGCAGATGAAGGATGTTAATTGGCATTCCTTGCCGAGCAGATGAAACGGTGGAGTTGGTGCTTTAGGACAGGAAATAATTCAGATGCAGGTAATTTTAGAACTGATATGTGCATAATTGAGCACCAAACAGCGCAGTGGAACAATGGTTAGCACTGCTGTCTCACAACACCAGGGACCCGGTTTCAATTCCAGCCTCGGGTGACTATGTAACGATTGCACATTCTTCCCGTGTCTGTGTGGGTTTCGAACGAGTGCTCCGGTTTCCTCTCACACTCCAAAAACATGGATTGGCCATTTTAAATTCTCCCTTAGTGTGAGGGAGACTAAGAGGATAAATAAAAAGTTTCTAAAAAGTTTATTTGTTAGTGTTACAAGTAGGCTTACATTAACACTGCAATGAGTTTACTGTGAAAATCTCCTTGCTTTGAATAAATGGATGTAAAAGGTCCCATTTCACTGGGGCCTCAGTTTAACTTCTCAGCCAAAGGACTACACCTCTCATAGTACAGCACTTTCTCAGTACTACTCTGGAGTATCAATACAGCATCTGTACTCAAACTCCGATGTAGGACTTAAACTCACAAACTTCTGACTCAGGGGTGAGGAAGTTATCAACATGTTGGCTATGTCAACTCCCTCACTGGAACTCTACCACCCTGCCCGCCACGGGATCGGAGCGGGTGAGGGGCAGGCAACAGAAATGCCCGTTAACCTTGGGCGTGAATTCGCGGTCTCGCCCAAGCGAGGTTGTAAAATCCTGCCCCTGGTTTCTGAGGAACTACCTGCACTCAACTAGATTGGAGAGGTTGGGACTGTTCTCCTTGCAGAGAAGGCAGCTAAGAGGAGGTTGATAGAGATGTTCAAAATCATGAGGGGGCTGGACAGAGTAGATAGGGAGAAACTGTTCCCGCTTGTAAAAGGATCAAGAATGAGAGGGCACAGATTGAAAGTGATTGGTAAAAGAAGAAAATGTGGTGTGAGAAAATACTTTTCCACACAGCGAGTGGTTGGGCTCTGGAATGCACTGTCTGGAAGTGTGGTGGAGGCAGATTCAACCAAAGCATCCAAGAGGGCATTAGATGATTACATGAATAGAAACAATTTACTGGGGTATGAAGAAAAGGCAGTGGAATGGCATTAAGTTATGATGCTTGTTTAGTGAGCTGGTGCAGACAGGATGGACCAACTGGTCTCCTTCTGCCCTGTGAAAATGTTAGCTTAGTTTGTCTATTTATTAGTCACAAGTAAGGCTTACATTAACACTGCAATGAAGTTACTGTGAAACTCCCCTAATCGCCAGCGCCTGTTTGGGTCAATGCACCTAACCAGCACATCTTTCAGCCTGTGGGAGGAAACCGGAGCACCCGGAGAAAACACACGCAGACACGGGGAGAACACGCAAACTCCACACAGACAGTGACCCAAGCCAGGAATTGAACCCGGGTCCCTGGCACTGTGAAGCAGAGTGCTTGCCACTGTGCCACCCAAATTCGTGCCAATCTGGTGAACTGCATTGCTGGTGGACAATAAAAATTAACTTGAGTAACTTTTCTGTGGGGAAGGATGAATAAGGTTTTATTTCCTAATCCTTAGTCAGAGACTGGTGGTGGACCTGTATATGTATGGAAGTTAATCTGGTTTGACTGGAAGACTCCCCATAGTTGAGCAAGCAGCAATTGAACAGAGCTAAGGTATCAAAGGGTTTCGGATAACTAATGAATGTGGAACTCGCGACTGCAGTAGTCGTTGAAGTGACCAGTATAGATATATTTAAGGGGAAGCAGGATAAATCCTGGGTGGGGTGGGGGTGAGCATGGGTAAGGAACAGAAGGCTATGTTGTTATTTCATGAAGAAATAATGGAGGACGCTGATGAGGTGCATAAACATTGATTAGATGGGCTGAATGGCCTTATTCTCAGCTGTACTCCATCTCAGTACAATTTAACACCTGCAGGAGAGGAGATGTAAACAATAAAAAATCAGAAGGGAGATAAGACAGAAATAAAACACATAAGAGTTATGACAAAGCCCATATTTAACCAGGTGCGTCTACGCTCTTGACACATCTAGCCGAAGTATTTTAACTCAATGACAAGAAGCTCTGGAATCATTTCTCAATGCTTTGTGAAGAGGGTAGAGCAAAATTGTATGATATCTATTTAAACTGACAACTCCTATCATTCAAAGAGGGGGGGTGACATTTCTATGGTTCGAACATCACTGACACCGTACATATAAAAAAAATTGAGAACTACAAGGGTTGGCACTCCAAAATCGAAAGTGAAAATGGTGTGAATAGATGGCAGCAGCACAGATAAACTCATAAAGAGACAAGGAAAGTTTGGGCATAACCCTTTGTTGGCAGTGTCTGTACTGAAAACAGCTCTCTCTTTACCTGAGAAGGGAAATTAGACTCAGATTGTCCAGTTGTCTAAGGCTGACAGTTTAAAAAAGGATACAAATAAACAGCAAATAACGTATCTATCAGAAAATCAGCTTGAAATTATGTGAAGCATTAATAGCACAGTGGCATAGTGGTTACTACTGCTTCCTCACAGTGTCAGGGAGCCAGGTTCGATTCCGGTCTCTCTGTGTGGAGTTTGCACGTTTTTCCTGTGTCTACGTGAGTTTCCTCCAGGTACTCCAGTTTCCTCCCACAGTCCAAAGATGTGTAGGCTAGGTGGATTAACCATTTTAAATTGCCCCTTAGAGTCCCAAGATATCTAGGTTTGATGGATTAGCCATGGTAAATGTAAATCTGTGGGGTTACAGGGATGGGGGGAGGGCCTGGGTAAGATATCCTGTGAGAGAATTGGTGTGGATCCGATGGGCCAAATGGCCTCCATCTGCACTGTAGGGATTTTAAGATTCTTACTACCTGAGTGACATTACAAAAAGGTGAAAGCTAATTGTATCCTCGAGCAGTGAAAAGTCTACCCGACTACAGCGCTCCACAAGCATTTAATGTCTAGGTATAGCTGCCGTCTGGACACTTGTTCAAGAACAAAATTGGCCTAGGTACAGACTTCATGGGAAAACAAACGGAGCTCAAATACAGAATACCAAATACCGAAAGACAGTGTTATGCAAGGCAATCATTGCACCAATCCAACATCAGGTTCTCCTTTTGTATGGGTCAAGGACAAGTGGCAAATAATCTGTTGATCACGAAATCGCACTGAAAACTCAGAGAGATTAATCGTGCCCGGGAAACAAACTGAGCATCGCCGTTATACCTTTAGCAGCTGAGGCACTTTGCTTGCTATGTATCAGAACCAATCATGCACATTTATTCACAGTTTAATGAAAAAACTCACGTCCGTCTGAGTTCCTTGCTTCGATGTGCACAAGGTCTGGGTCCTTGTCCAAACTCATTACAGACCTAGGGGAGAAGGAATGAAAACAAGTGAAATAAATAAAGTTAGGACATTTTTGTCTAGTTATCTGACAACCCCATTTGTGCTCATCTCCCCATATCTCTCAATGCAGACTATCATTGGCCATTGCTTGCACACAGGAAAATCAATGCTTCTGGTTCTGGTGAAGGGAATAATTTATCATTATTTCTTAAGGCAATGACTATCTGACTGGGGCTTTTATCTTTATTCAGTTTTCTTCGATTCAGAAGTGATGTGAGGCAATATGCTGAAGGTAAGTGCGGTTACACTGTTGTTGCTCATTGAAAGACATTAATCTGTGTTTAAACTGTAATTAGAGCCACTGCGAGTCACATTAGGATCAAGCAATTATGAATGGAAACGAGTACAAATGTGGAGCTTCATACAGGTTCTTGTAAGTCAACTCAGGATCCTGCAAAGACGCTTGTCAGGAGAAGGGTCATCTCAAGGACTCAACACATTACTGGGAGCAGCAACACATGTGCTACTATCTAGAGTTGAAGTACTGCTCATCGAGATCATAGAATCCCTACAGGGAGGCCATTCAACCCATCAAGTCTGTACTGACCACAATCCCACCCAGGCCCTATTTCTGTATTCTCACGTTTTTTACCCTTCTAATCCCCCTGATACTAGGCCTGTTTCCATGCTGGAAACCTCTATGATTCTCAACTGCACTTGAGCAATTAGGGATGGGCAATAAATGCTGGCCAGCCAGCGGCACCTATGAATGAATACTAGGGTCAGTTTAGCGTCGCCAATCCATCTAACCGGCACATCTTTGGACTGTGGGAAGAAACCTGATCACCCGGAGGAAACCCCTGCAGACATGGGGAGAATGTGCAAACAGACAGTGACCCGAGGCCGGAATTGAACCTGGGACCCTGGCGCTGTGAGGCAGCAGTGCTAACCACTGTGCATCGTGCCGCCCAAGAGATAGATTCCCTCTGGAATGTGCACTGTGTTTGCCGAATCCCCTCCTCACGTCCTTTGCTGAGAAAGACAACACCACATGCATTTTTGAAATCCTCACAACTCCTTCACATGCTGGCTCTCTCTGCAGTATTAATAATGAGACAATGCTAGAATCCCCGTCGGGGAATACAGCTTGTAAGAAAATACCCTCAGGGTAAAAAAAAAGAGTTAAGGAAAACTGCATTCACCCAGAAATAGCAACAAATTATGCCTGGATGGCACACTTAATGTAAAATGAGCCAAACTGCTTAAGAACAGTGTCAATTAAAAACTTTTTTCACAAGTTTTAAAACTGAGCCAAATAGAAGGAGAAATCAGAAAGCAACAACTTGGTAGAACAAGAAGGGATTTTGGACCATCTCAAAAGAGCAGAAGGAAGTAGGAAGGTCGGGATGTTTAGTGAGGTTTTTTATTCATTCATAGGTGCCGCTGGCTGGCCAGCATTTATTGCCCATCCCTAATTGCTAAAGTGCAGTTGAGAATCATAAGAGGTTTACAGCATGGAACAGGTCCCTCGGCCCAACTTGTCCATGCCGCCCAATTTTTACCACTAAGCTACTCCCAATTGCGTGAATTTGGCCCATATCCCTCTACACCAGTCTTACCCATGTAACGGTCCAAATGCTTGTTAAAAGACAAAATTGTACCTGCCTCTACTACCACCTCTGGCAGATTGTTCCAGACACTCACCACTCTTTGTTTGAAAAAATTGCCCCTCTGAACTCTGTTGTATCTCTCCCTTCTCATTTTAAACTTATGGCCTCTGGTTTTAGACTCCCATACCTTTGGGAAAAGACTATCTGGCTGATCTGGATGGGCCAGCATGGTAGCAAAGTGGTTAGCACTACTGCTTCACAGCTCCAGGGACCTGGGTTTGATTCCCGGCTCGGGTCACTGTCTGTGTGGTGTTTGTGCATTCTTCTTGTGTCTGCTTGGGTTTCCTCCGGTTTCCTCCCACAGTCCAAAGATGTGCAGGTTAGGTTGATTGGTCATGTTAAGAAATTGCCCCTTAGTGTACTAGGATGCTTAGGTTAGAGGGATTAGCGGGTAAAATATGTACGAACTTGGAGGTAGGGCCTGGGTGGGATTGTGGTCAGTGCAGACTCGATGGGCCGAAGGGACTCTTTCTGCACTGTAGGGTTCTATGATTCTATGCCCCTCATTATTTTATAGACCTCTAAAAGATCACCCCTAAGTCTCCTATACTCCAGGGGAAAAAGTCCCAGTCTAGCATCTCCTTATAACACAAAACATCAAGTCCTGGTAGCATCCTGGTAAATCTTTTCTGCACTCTTTTGAGTTTAATAGTATTCTTTCTATAATAGGGTGATCAGAACTGTACATAGTATTCCAAGTGTGGCCTTACCAATGCCCTGTACAACTTCAACAAGACATCTCATAGATTATCATAGAATCATAGAAATCCTACAGGACAGAAAGAGGCCATTCGGCCCATTGAGTTTGCACCGATCACAATCACACCCAGGCCCTATCCCCATATCCCGACATATTTTCCTCACTAATCCCTCTAACCTCCGCATCTCAGGACACTAAGGGCAATTTTAGCATGGCCGTTCAACCTAATCCGTACATCTTTGGACTGTGGGAGGAAACCTGAGCACCCGGAGAAAACCCACACAGGAGAATGGGCAAACTCCACACAGACAGTGACCCAAGCCGGGAATCAAACCCAAGCCCCAGGAGCTGTGAAGCAGCAGTGCTAACCACTTGCTACCATGCCACCCAACTCCTGTATCAACTCCTGTATCCAATATTCTGACCCAATGAAACCAAGCATGTCAAATCCCTTCTTCACCACTCTGTCCACCTGTGACTCCACTTTCAAGACCTATGAACCTGTACTCCTAGATCTCTTTGTTCTATAACTCTCCCCAACATTCTACCATTAATTGAGTAAGTCCTGCCCTGGTTCAATCTACCAAAATGCATTATCTCATATTTATTGAAATTAAATTCCATCTGTCATTCATCAGCCCATTGGTCCGATTGATCAAGATCCCATTGCAATTCTAGATAGCCTTCTTCACTGTCCATTATGTCGCCAATCTTGGTGCCATATGCAAACTTACAAACCGTGCCTCCTAAATCCTTATCCAAATTATTAATATAAATGACAAATAAGAGCATTGAGCCCTGAGGCACACCACTGGTCATAGGCCTCCAGTTTGAAAAACAACCCTCGAGAACACCCTGGATTCTGTCATCAAGCTAATTTTGTAACTATTTGGCTACCTCACCCTGGGTTTTGTGAGATTTAACCTTATGCAATAGTCTACCATTTGTCAAGGGGCTTGCTAAAGTCCATTTAAATAACATGGACTGCACTACTCTCATCTACCATCTTGGTTACCCTTTCAAAAACCTCAATCAAACTTGTGAGACATGATTTTTCACTCACAAAGCCATGTGACTGTCCCTAATCAGTTCTTGTCTCTCTAAATGCCTGTAAATCCTTTCTCTCAGAGTAGGGCAGCGCAGTGGTTAGCACTGCTGCCTCACAGCAGCAGGATCCCAGCTTCAATTTTGGCCTCGAGTCACTGCCTGTGTGGAGTTTGGATTTTCTCCCTGTGTCTGCATGGGTTTCTTCTGGGTGGACCGATTTCCTTCCATAGTCCAAAGATGTGAGGGTTAGGTTGATTGGCCATGCTAAATTGATCCTAGTGTTAGGGGGTTTAGCAGGGTAAATGCATGGGGTTACTGGAAAAGGGCCTGTGTGGGATTGTGGTTGGTATAGACTTGATGTGCCAAATGGCCTCCTTTGTACTGCAGGGATTCCGTGAGGTTCTAAGAGGTTCCACCTTCTAACAACTTAGCTACTGTAGAGGTTAGGCTCACCGGCCTGTAGATCCTAGGCTTTTCCCTACAGCCCTTCTTAAACAAAGGCACAACATTTGCTACCCTCTAATTTTCAGGCACCTCACCTATGGCTGTCGATGATTCAAATATCTTGGCTGGGGGACCTGCAATTTCCTCCCTAACCTCCCACAATGGCCTGGGATACACTTCATCAGGTCCGAGGATTTATCTGCCTTGACGCACTTTAAGGCTTTCAGCACCTCCTTCTCTGTAACATGTACACTCAAGATATCACTATTTATTTTCCCAAGTTCCCCAACATCCATGCTTTCCTTCAAACACTTTGTAGATTTGAAGATGAGAGACCAGCTAAGCGAGCTCTGGAATAGTCAAGCCCAGAAGTGCCAAAGGCACCTCTGGATTTCAGCAACAGAGTGGAGGAAAGGTCAAAATTGACCAATTTTGCAGTGGTGGATATAGGCAGTTATGGTGATGGTGCAAATATAAGACTGGAAATTCATCTTAGGATCAAACCAAACATCAAGGTTGCAGAGGGTGCTTTATTAAGTTTAAGACAGTTATTAAGCATCAAAACAATGAGAATGAGTGGGGTCCATGACGGAGACCAAAGTCAATGGCTTCAGGCTTTTCAATATTTAATTGGAGACAATGGATGGGATTTGCCAGCCGTGCATGTCCCAGGACTGGAAATTCCCACCCAAACTTTAAATGGTCCATTAAATTTTCTGTCTTGCCCGCTATGATTCCCGTGGGGGGGAGAGATGGGAGATTTTTGGCCAATATCCGCTCATCTGATATTGGGTGTCAGACAAGCAGTGGAACAAACAAGAGCAAGCTGAGGAGCTCAAGACTGGTGAGTTAGCGCTGAATGTCATCAGTATACATGTGAAACTCCAGGTGGAATTACTGAGGCATTGTATTTAGATGAGAAATAGGAGGAAGCCAAGCACAGGCCCTCATGGAAGTCCAGTAGTAATAGAGTGAAAGTGGCTAACTGGAGAAGACATAGCAGCTCACTCCCTGGCTATGATTAGAAAGCAAAAAGTGGAACCAAACTAAAAGAGTTCCAGCCACCTAGACAAAGGACGAGAGGCAGCAGGGGAAGGTGGTGCGGTCAGTGTGTCGAAAGTTGTAGAAAGGTTGAGGAGGATGAAAAGGAGTAGTTTATCAGGGTCACAGTTACAAGGAATGTTAACATTGCAGCTATTTCTTCAACAATCATAGAATCCATATGGTGTAGAAGGAGGCCATTTGGCCCATCAAGACTGCACCAACTTTGATGGAGTTTCTTACCCTGACCCTCTCCCTCACTCTGTCCTGGTAACCTCACACATTTACCATGGCTAATCTATCTAACCTACATATCTTGAGACACTAAGGGGCAATTCCTTTCACCATGGCCAATCCACCTAACCTGCTCATAGAATCCCTACAGTGCAGAAGGAGGTCATTCGGCCCATCAAGCCTGCACCAACAACAATCATGCCAAGGTCCTTTCTCGTAACCCTATGTATTTACCCTGCTATTCCCGCTGACACTAAGGTGAAATTTGCCATATCCAATCAACTTAACCCACACAACTTTGGATTGTGGGAGGAAACTGGAGCAACCGGAGAAAACCCATGCAGACATGGGGAAAAATGTAATCTCTACACAGACAGTGACCCAAGACTGGAATTGAACGCGAATCCATCACGCTGTGAGGCAGCATTGTTAACTACTGTGCCACCATGCTGCCCCTTATGCAATGAAGGAACAGACTTGAGATTCCCTCCCTTCAGGGTAAGTGCAGTGATCACCACTGAATCATAGAATGCCTACAGTACAGAAAGAGACCATTCGACCCATCGAGTCTGTACCGATCACAATCCCATTCAGGCTCTATTCCCGTAAAACCCACACATTTACTCTGCTAATCCCCCTGACACTAGGGTCAATTTAGCATAGCCAATCAACCTAATCTGCACATCTTTGGACAGTGGGAGGAAACCAGAGCAGTCGGGGGAAACCCACGCAGATACGGGGAGAAAGTGCAAACTTCACACAGACAGTGACCCGAGGCCGGAATTGAACCGGTGACTCCAGCGCTGTGAGGCAACAGTGCTAACCACCATACGATCGAGTAGTTGAGCTGTCTGTCATTCTATACTCAGTGGTAATATCACTTGAGGTTGAATGCAAGGACATTAAATCAGGATACTTCACTCCTTGGTCTGATCTAGTTTGAGAGAAATTAACAGTTCCATTTTGCAATGATTTAAAATACTGATTTTTTTAACAAGCCTCAGGCAGGATGAACACAAGTCACTGAATTTGGACCAGGGCTAATTATCTAGGCTTGTTACTATGTTTATGTTATTATGTTTATATTATTATTTATTTATTATTATGTTACTATGCTTGTTACTATCAGCGACAGATCAGCCATGATCTTATTGAATGGCGGGGCAGGCTCGAAGGGCTGGATGGCCTACTCCTGCTCCTATTTCTTATGTTCTTATGTTTTTTACTTCAATCAGAACATTTGATTTTGCCAGGAGTTGCAGGCTTCACTGAAATATTTTCCTTCTCTACGAGCAATACCGTACTACTTATTACTTCTCTCTTGGATTGTTTTAACATGGCATGAGGTTTGCTTTCACGCAGAGAGAATACATAAACATCAGAGAGATGCAGGCATTAGACCATGCATGTGAAGTCATCCCTAGTCCAATTTATTTAATGATGCTCCTATGTTTTCTTGTCAATTCACTCGTGACGACTGTATCCTGTGTAAAACACCAAGCATTTGGGTGCTTGCCACATTTCTCCTTGTCACCAAGATAACAGTCAGATAAATTCAGTCCAACCCAAATAATTTTGTTTCAGATTCTCCTTCATTTTTGTGGATCTGTTTCCAGTGCCAGTGATGGTATTATCGAGAATAAAGTTCGACCCGATAAGCATCAAGAAGAGACAAGACATTTAGTTGAGTTTAGATCAGCCTGTACAGGGCCAGGCAGCAATTCCTAGTTCTATCTTACAATAATGCTAAGAACAAAAGAACAAGGAAAATTACAATACAGGAACAAGCATTTGGCCTCCAAACCTGCACCGGCCATGCTATCCATCTGACCTAAAACCCCCTACCCTTCTGGAGACCATATCCCTCTATTCCCACCCTATTCATGTATTTGTTAAGATGCCCCTTAAAGGTCACTATCATATCTGCTTCCAGTACTTCCCCCAACAGCACCCACCACCCTCTGTGTCAAAGACTTGCCTCATACATCTCCTTTAAGCCTTCCCCCTTGAACCTTAAACCTATGCCCCTAGTAATTGATTCCACCCAGGGAAAAAACTTCTGACTATCCACTCTGTCCATGCCCCTCATAATCTAATAAGCCTCTTTCAGATTGCCCCTCAACCCCCATTGTTCCAGTGAGAACAAACCAAGTTTTTCCAACCTCTCCTCATAGCTAATGCCCTCCATACCAGGCAACATTCTGGTAACTCACTAAGCTCCAACTGTTCCTTAATTGTGCAATAGAAATTGTAGTGAGGGAGATAGCAGTGAGCCAGGCCCATGGTTGAACAGCAGAAATTAAATGTACAAAGTGTCCCAAAGTATTTCACAAAATAAGCAGGAAAACAGTGAACACTGAACTATGGAGGAAGAGATTTGGAAAAGTGAGTGGCAGCTTTGGCAAATGTTTTCATAGAATCCCTACAATGTAGAAGGAGGCCTTTTAGCCCATCAAGCTGCGCCGATCACAATCCCACTCAAGCCCTATCCTGTAACTCCCAGCATTTACCTTGCCAGTCCCCCTGATACCAAGGGGCAATTTAGCATAGCCAATCCATTTAACCCACACATCCCTGGCAACATCTTTTGATACATCTTTTAAAGGTGGGAAGAGAAGAGGAGAGATGAGGAGGTTTAGGGAGGGACTTCCAATGAATAGGGTCAAGGCATGATACACTGCAAGGTAGCTCTTTTCTACATGAAGAAAGATAGTTTCTTTACTGCAAAGATTGTGAACACAACCGTTTTTTTGAAACCATTCATGGGGTGTGGGCATTGCTGGCTGGGCAGCATTTGTTATCTATCCTTGAGGGCATTTAAGAATCAACTACATTGCTGTGATTGATATGTAGTCATGATGTGGAGATGCCGGCGTTGGACTGGGGTAAACACAGTAAAAAGTCTGACAACACCAGGTTTTAGTCCAACCGATTTATTTGATAGTAAACTCACTAGCTTTCAAGGGGATTCCCTCTTCTTCAGGTGAATGGAGAGTTCTGGCCTCAGACAGAGCATATAAAGCACAGACAGTTTAGAGATTACTGATTAGAATGCGAATCTTTACACCTAACCTGCTGTTCAAGTCCTAAAGTGGCTGACAATGTGTGTGGAAGGAGCACTGATCACAGGTTAAAGAGGTGTATTGTCTCCAGACAGTACAGTAAGTGAGGTTTTGCAAACCCAGGCAAGTCACGGGGGTTACAGATAGTGCGACATGAACCCAAGATCCCTGTTGAGACCGTCCTCGTGTGTGCGGAACTTGGCTATCAGTCTCTGCTCAGTGACTCTGCGCTGTCGTGTGTCGTGAAGGCCACCTTGAAGAACACTTACCCGAAGGTCAGAGACTGAATGCCCGTAACCACTGAAGTGTTCGCCAACAGGAAGGGAACAGTCTTGCCTGGTGATTGTCGAGCGATGTTCATTCATCTGTTGTCGTAGCGTCTGCATGGTCTCCCCAGTGTACCATGCTTTGGGACATCCTTTCTTGCAACGTATCAGGTAGACAATGTTGGCCGAGTTGCAAGAGTATTTATCGTGTGCCTTACATTGATATGTAGGCCAGATAAGGTAATGATGGCAGATTTCCTTCCCTAAAGGACATTAGTGAACCAGATGGGTTTTTTGATTTGACTTATTATTGTCACAAGTATTAGTATACAGTGATAAGTATTGTTTCTTGCATGCTATACAGATAAACATAGAGAAGAAAAAAGTGCAGAATGTAGTATTACAGTCATAGCTAGGGTATAGATTAGATCAACTTAGTGCAAAGTAGGTCCATTCAAAAGTCTAATGGCAGCGGGGAAGAAATTGTTCTTGAGTTGGTTGGTGCGTGACCTTACACTTATGCATCGTTTTCCTGACAAAGGAAGGTGGCAGAGAGAGTGTCCGCAGTGCGTGGGGTCCTTAATTATGCTGACTGCCTTTTCCGAGGCAGTGGGAAGTGTAGACAGAGTCAATGGATCTTTCATCGATTGACAATGGTTTCATGGTCATCAGTAGATTCTTAATTCCAGATATCTTTTATTGAATTCAAATTTTTACTATTTGCTGTGGTGGGATTTGAATCCGGGTCCCCAGATCTTGCCCTGGATTATTCTTGTCTCTGGATCAATTGCACTCAGCATTTGGGAAGTAGGAAAAAGCTATGCAAAGTTGTCCCCCAGGGACTGAGTGGGTTTTGTATCTACAGTGGGGCAGT
Source organism: Carcharhinus amblyrhynchos (assembly GCF_965287045.1). Taxonomy (NCBI): domain Eukaryota; kingdom Metazoa; phylum Chordata; class Chondrichthyes; order Carcharhiniformes; family Carcharhinidae; genus Carcharhinus; species Carcharhinus amblyrhynchos. The sequence goes on from NC_137340.1 coordinate 44,203,133, forward strand.
GCATGGCTGTACATTTCCCACACGGGGTGCTTTCTTCATGGAGTCCCCAGTGCTCCACAGAGTTGATGAAACACAAGATACGCAAATGTTTCACACTGCGTTCCAAGCAGATCACAGGGTCCTCAAATTTTGCAGAGCTTCAGCGATCCCTTTGTAAAAGCACATTCTTAATAATTATCTACTGCCTTTAGGCATAAAACTGTCATAGCAATAAGAATTTTTCTAAAAAAAGATTAGGAAAGGCAATTGTACAAGATAAAAGAGGCTGAAAAGGAAAAATGGGACCTTAATTTACAAGCAGAATGCAGTGCTGTCTTGCTGTGACTGTCATTACGACACTATTCCCGTCTGCACTGACAAGTCTAAAAGTGCACTGATAACAAAAATAGAAATGCTGAAAAATCTCAGCAGTTCTGATAGCGTACGTGAAAGGAGAATTGAGCCAATGTTTTGAAGGGTCATCCAGACTCGAAACGTTGCCTCGATTCTCTCTCCACAGGTGATGTCAGAGCTCTTGAGATTTTTCAGCATTTTCTGTTTTTATTTCAGATTCCAGCAACCGCAGTATTTTGCCTGTATCTAAAAGTACAGTGGTTCATTTCCGATGGTTCAGCTGGTTACCCACACAGTCCAGAGCAGTACTCAAATAGGGGAAAAAAAAAGAGGATTCCAGCTTCAATCCCCGCGCTGTTAAAATTTAGCCTGTTTTAGCCTTGCCGACAGCTCGGAGCATTGCTGAGCCTGAGAACTGGGAAATCCCCAAACTCCCATTTCTGACTGGATCGAAGGATGCGTGCGTGTGTGAGAGAGAGCGTGTAAGATAGTGTGTGTGTGTGTGTGTGAGAGAGAGAGAGCTGGAGAGAAAGTGTGAGGGCGAGAGAGTGTGAGACAGTGTGTGTGAGAAACAGAGAGAATGTGTGTGTGTGTGTGTGAGAGAGAGAGATAGAGAGAGAGTGCGAGGGCGAGAGAGTGTGTGTGAGAAACAGAGAGAATGTGTGTGTGTGTGTGTGTGTGTGTGTGAGAGAGAGAGAGAGAGCTAGAGAGAAAGAATGTGAGGACGAGAGAGTGTGAGAGAGAGAGTGTGTGTGAGAGAAACAGAGAGAATGTGTGTGTGTGTGTGTGTGAGAGAGACATAGAGAGAAAGAATGTGAGGGCGAGAGAGTGTGAGAGAGAGAGTGTGTGTGAGAGAAACAGAGAGAATGTGTGTGTGTGAGAGAGAGAGATAGAGAGAAAGAATGTGAGGGGAGAGAGTGTGAGAGAGAGTGTGTGAGAAACAGAATGTGTGTGTGTGTGAGAGAACACAGGGCAAAAACAGCTTTGGCTTTAGCCTTATTATCCACCTTTAAAGTGCTTGAGCTTTGACTATAAGCCTATTGCTTGAATATTCCACCAGTAAAGGAACAAATTCAACATTGAAATATTCATTATCCTTAGCTAAGGCTTCAGGGCAACATGATCTGCTTAGCTGTAGAACAGTCATGTAGGAGGCCCATCTTATCTGAATAATTATTCCTAATAGATTTATTCAATGCTGCAACAGACTATTGTTAGAGACAGCCCAAATGGTCTCCCTGATGCATGTCCATAATTTTTTATTCCAGCCAACTTAATATGAAAGCAGACTTTAATTAAGGGATGGCCTGTGTTTTCAAATGTCAGTTGCTTCGCGTCCTGGTAACTCAGTTACACTTGCGTTCAATAATCACTTTGCTGTGAAGTTTCCTTTATTGAAAAGCTTTGATAATGAAAAGTAAAACTTACCCTCAGGGGCTCAAATTTGCAAACCATCAGCACTTCACTGCTTATCTCGTATCATAAATCTTACACATGCAAGACAACCCCGGGAGGCATTTCCAGTGTTACTGGTTATGGCTTTGACAGTTCTTGTGGAATTACTTGACGGCAGCTTTTAAGCGAGAGTGGGAGAAGTGTAATAAATGACTGTTTGACAGTTTAAAGAAATCAAGGAAAGGACCGAGCGACCCCTGCGGTGCAACCACGCCAGCAAAAAAGATAACCTGTCCCAAGCCCGGGGTGGCAACTCCTCATAAAAGGTAACAACGAAAACCTATGACAAATTTGTCTCTGGGAATTGCTGTTAGCAATTTCAATTTAAGTGTCTGATTTGCACTGCAAAACTTGAGGAGTGATAATGCAATGTTGGGATTTTTCCTTAACTCTCCCATTCCTCAATTTGCATATTAATCAGTCCTTATCCAAATAGAATCATAGAATCCCTACACTGCAGAAAGTGGCCATTCACCCCATCAAGTCTGCACCGTAAATGATTCCACCCAGGCACTATCCCCTTAATCCCACACATTTACCCTGCTGGAAAAAGCCATCTGGCTCACTAATGTCCTTTGGGAAAGGAAATCTGCCGTCCTGATCCAGTCTGGCCTACATGTGACTCTGGAGCTACAATAATGCGTTGAATCTCAACTGCCGTCTGAAATGGTCTAGCAAGCCACTGAGTTCAAGGGCAAATAGGGATGGGCAATAAATGTTGGCCAGCCAGTGATGCCCATGCCCCACGAATGCAGTCTCCTCTAGTGTCCTTGCAAGGTAAATAGCTCATACTGGAGAAGTTGGCATGTGTGAGCAACCACATCCTCTCCTCCTCCACCCCTCCATTTTATATAACTGGCTGCTTTCAGATTGCTTTGCCCAAGTGCTGCTTCCAGTCCAGGTACTGGGATCCTTTGACTACAAATTTTGGAATACCCATGAGAAGTGATGTGCAGCGAGGAACTCAGACTATTTGGCACCCTAATGCTTCTCATAACATAAGAACATAAGAAATAGGAGCAGGAGTAGGCCATCTCGCCCTTCGAGCCTGCCCCGCCATTCAATAAGATCATGGCTGATCTGTCGTGGCTCAGTTCCACATTCCCGCCCTCTCCCCATAACTCTTAATCCCCTCTCTTATCAAAAACCCATCAACCCGCGTCTTAAATATATTTAGCGAGGCAGCCTCCACCACCTCAACGGGCAGAGAATTCCAGAGATTCACCACCCTTTGAGTGAAGAAGCTCCTCCTCAACTCCGTTCTAAACCGCCCCCCCTTTATCTTGAGGCTGTGCCCCCTAGTCCTACTGTCCTTTCTGAGCGGGAAGAGTCTCTCCACCTCTATCCTATCCATCCCATTCATCATCTTATATGTCTCAATGAGATCTCCCCTCATTCTTCTAAACTCTAACGAGTACAAGCCTAGTTTATTCAGCCTCTCCTCATAGCTCAACCCCCTCAACTCTGGAATCAGCCTAGTAAACCTCCTCTGCACTCCCTCCAAGGCCAAAATATCCTTGTGTCAGTGCGGCGCCCAAAACTGCACACAGTACTCCAGCTGCGGCCTTACCAGTGCCCTATACAGCTGCAGCAAGACCTCCCTACTTTTATATTCAATCCCCCTCGCTATGAAGGCCAGCATCCCATTCGCCTTCCTGACCACCTGCTGCACCTGCAAGCTGGGTTTTTGCGACTCATGCACAAGGACCCCGAGGTCCCTCTGCACTGTCGCATGCTGTAGTTTTTCGCCATGTAAGTAATAGTCCTTCCTGCCATTATTCCTACCAAAGTGGACAACCTCAGATTTGCCAACATTAAATTCCATTTGCCATTTCCTGGCCCATTCACCCAGCCTATCTAGATCCTTCTGCAGACTCTCCACACCCTCCGCACAATTTGCTGTTCCACCAATCTTGGTGTCATCAGCAAATTTCGACACCCTACACTCGGTTCCCTCCTCCAGATCATCTATATAAATGGTAAATAGCTGAGGTCCCAGCACCGACCCCTGGGGCACTCCACTAGTCACCATCCGCCAATCCGAATAGCACCCATTGACCCCCACTCTCTGCCTCCTATTTGACAACCAGTCCTCTATCCACGCTAACACCCTACCCCCAACTCCATGCCCCCTGACCTTCTGCAATAACCTTGTCAAACGCCTTCTGAAAATCACCACCCTGTTTAACTATGGAAATCTCTCCCATTGTACTGGAGGAGCATACTGTTCAGCTCACTCCGATCTTTGATCCTGCTGTAATTATCAACCCTGCAAATCGCCCTGATACTAAGAGTCAATTTAGCATCAACCTAACCTGTACATCTTTGGACTGTGGGAGGAAACCAGAGCACCCAGAAGAACTACACCCCCCGCCCCCCCGGCCTCCCCCTGCACCCACCTCCTCGCCAACACACACACACACACACACACACACACACACACGGAGAATGCACAAACTCCACACAGACAGTCACCCAAGCCAGGAATCGAATCCAGGTCCCTGGAGGCAGCAGTGTTAACCACTGTGCCACCCTCAGGGTGCTGCTCTCAGGATTGGATTCTGAGTTCACATCCTCCCATTCTTGTCTCAGTTCCCTTCTGTCCCTTTGTAACTCCTCCCCATTCTGAGCACACTTCCATCCCACACTACCCTAAGTCATGGGTCTGAGTGCAACCTGCACCAAATCTCCTCCTCCCCCAGTCCTGGCCCTGCAGCACATTGCAAGCCACTCCGTCCCCCCACACCCTTCCCCATCCACCACCTCTCCCCCACTTATTGCGGGTCTGGCCAGTACAGCCTCCCCTGTGATACCCCCGAAACTGATACGGTGATGCCCGAGAAGCCTGCCACAAATTTGGAGGTGCCGGGAGTGTTGCACAAGGCAAGGTTGGCAAACAAACCACAAAGTCACGCCTATATAGGCGTGAAACATGTGATTTGGTTTGATTTGATTTATTATTGTCACATGTATTGTATACAGTGAAAAGTATTGTTTCTTACGTGCGATACAGACAAAGCATACCATTCATAGAGAAGGAACTGAAAGAGTGCAGAATGTAGTGCTACAGACATAACTAGGGTGTAGAGAAAGATGAACTTAATGCAAGGTAGGTCCATTCAAAAGTCCGACAGCAGCAGGGAAGAAGCTGTTCTTGAGTTGGTTGGTACGTGACTCAGACTTTTGTATCATTTTCCCAGTGGAAGGTGGAAGAGAGAATGTCCAGGTTTCATAGGATCTTTGATTATGCTGGCTGCTTTTCCGAGGCAGTGGGAAGTGCAGACAATGGATGGAATGGAATAATTGCACGTCGATGTGGCCTATTGATCCTGCGTGGGGGAATGATTCTGGTGAGCAGCCGTTACAGTGAGTAGTGAAAAGTATTGCTCCTAATGTAGAAATGGGAAACGTGCGTCGCCATTGAAGTCAGAAGTGGACAATCGAAAGCTCCTTTCCCCAACACAGTAACACTGATTTATGGGTGGCACAGTGGTTAGCACTGCTGCCCCACAGCGCCAGGGACCCGGGTTCAATTCCCGGCTTGGGTTACTGTCTGTACGGAGTTTGCACGCTTTCCTGTGTCCCATGCAGGGTTTTCTCCCACAGTCTGAAAACTGGTTAGGTGCATTGGCCAGGCTAAATTCTCCCTCAGTATACCTGAACAGGTGACAGAGTGTGGCAAGTAGGGGATTTTCACTGTAACTTCATTGCAGTGTTAATGTAAGCCTACTTGTAACAATTATAAATAAATTTTAAACATCAATTTTAAATTTTTTTTTGTTTTTGCGATATTTTCCACTCCTGCCCTCAAAGTGCCCATCATGGGCAAGAGTGGAAAATTCCAGCCCGATACGTAGTCTTATCTTACCTTGATGAGTGAACAGTTGACTGCTTCACAGAGGTTAAATTTTAAGTGCTTCTATATTTGCTTCATAAATGCAGTCTATTTTCTTTTGCCTCTTATCTTTCATGCCAAATGTCATCTCTGTTTGACTTTGCTATTATTCTTTCCCTATTTTCTTCTAATGAGCTTGAATAAAAATCATTAACACTTCACTTAAGGCACAACTTTCTTATGACGCCTCAAGTAAGCTGATAATGGCTTGTTAATTAAACATTTTTTTAAAACCACAAAGAGTCAATGCTCCATGGAATCTTAACAAAGGCTTATTAATTGATAATCTTTTTTTTCTTTCCCTGTTATTTAATTAGCTTACATCTCTAGAGGGGATGAATTCTCAATGCTGGACCCCTGAAAAGTAAACGAACACCGAACTATTTTACGGAAATAGCAAATCTATAGCTGATTGGAAGTATGACATCTTTGGGCTATTTGAAGAGAACATACAACCCTACAAAACAGGTGGCATGGTGGCACAATGGTGGCACTCTGCTGCCTCACAGCACCAGGGACCCAGGTTCAATTCCAGTCTTGGCTAACTGTCTGTCTGGAGTTTGCACGTTTGCAGGTTCTCCCGTGTCTGCTTGGGTTTTCTCCGGGTGCTCTGGTTTCCTACCACACTCCAAAGATGTGCAGGTTAGGTGGGTTGGCCATGTTAAATTGCAACTTAGTGTCAGGTGGGTTAGCAGGATAAAGGCATGGAGTTATGGAGATGGGGTCTGAGTGTGATTGTGGTCAGTGCAGGCTCATTGGGCAGAACGGCACTGTAGGGATTCTATGAACCTACGAAAATCTAGCTTGTCAACTCATCTTGTTCCATGATGAAAGGTAAAAATGATTTTATAAGCCTAAATACCAGAAGTTTTTTTTTATAAACACATTTGAGAAAAAAGGAATCACTGGGGAAGGGGAGGACTGCTGAGAACTGAGGATGGGGAGGATATTATTTTGTATATAAAATAGCTGATTAGTATCATGAATGTGAATCCCACTTTTACAGAGAAGGTGAGGGATATCTTTGCTGAAGCCTTGCGATTGAGGAAGTGAAAGTACAGCCAAAAGATCTCTGCATTAATCAGGAAAGGGTTCTCCAGGGGGATAAGGGACTTGATGGGCCGAATGGTCTCTTTCTGTATTTTAGGGATTCTTTCGATGAAAATATATGAAGTTGAAACCAGATGGTGGGTATTTTTAAAACTACTAAGGAAGATAGAGAGGGTTAGTGAGGAAGTAGTGAAGGGGTTCAGTACGATTGTTCAGAATTGGAGCAGAATATTCTGCTATGCAGATTTCCTCCTGCACCAATCACTGTGGATTTCCCCCTGCCCCATAAAGGCCTCACTCCCTCCGCACTGTGAGGCCGTGTGTACGATCACTTACCCCATCCCCCACGAGAATTTCAAGTATCATAGAATCCCCACAGTGCAGAAGGAGGCCATTCAGCCCATCGAGTCTGCATCAACCACAATTCCACCCAAAACTCATACCCGTAACCTCACAAATTTACCCTTCTAATCCCCCTGACACGGGAGGGGGCAGTTTAGAACATAGAACATAGAACATTACAGCGCAGAACAGGCCCTTCGTCCCACAATGTTGCGCCGACCAATTAAAAAAGCCATGACCCTCTAACCTAAACTAATCCCTTTCCATCCATAAACCTATCCACGGATCTCTTAAATGCCCCCAAACTAGGCGCATCTACAACTGCAGCAGGCAAGGCATTCCAATCCCTCACCACTCTCTGGGTAAAGAACCTACCTCTGACATCCATCCTATAACTACCACCCCTTAATTTAAAGCTATGCCCCCTCGTGCTAGCTTTCTCCATCCAAGGAAAAAGGCTATCACTGTCCACCCTATCTAAACCTCTAATCATCTTGTATGTTTCAATAAGGTCTCCTCTTAGCCGCCTTCTTTCTAACGAAAACAACCTCAAATCCCTCAGTCTCTCCTCATAGGACCTTCCCTCCATACCAGGCAACATCCTAGTAAACCTCCTCTGCACCCTCTCCAATGCCTCCACTTCATTCCTATAATGTGGGGACCAGAACTGCACACAATACTCCAAGTGCGGACGCACCAGAGTTTTGTACAGTTGCAACATGACGTTGCGGCTCCTAAATTCAATCCCCCTACCAATAAATGCCAAGATATCGTATGCCTTCCTAACAACCTTATCTACTTGATTCCCAACTTTCAGGGATCTACGTACACATACACCTAGATCCCTCCGTTCATCAACACTATTCAGAGTCCTACCGTTAGCTCTATACTCTACACATCTGTTATTCCTGCCAAAGTGAATTACCTCACACTTTTCCGCATTAAACTCCATCTGCCACCTCTCGGCCCAGCTCTGCAACTTGTCCAAGTCTCTCTGTAAACTATGACACCCCTCTTCACTATCTACCACTCCTCCGACTTATTCCTACCAAAGTGGACAACATCACATTTGCCAACATTAAATTCCATTTGCCAGTTCCTGACCCATTCGCCCAGCCTATCTAGAGCCTTCTGCAGACTCTCCACACCCTCCGCACAATTTGCAGTTCCACCAATTTTGGTGTCATCAGCAAATTTCGACGCCATACACTCGGTTCCCTCCTCCAGATCATCTATATAAATGGTAAATAGCTGAGGTCCCAGCACCGACCCATGGGGCACTCCACTAGTCACCAACCACCAATCCGAATAGCACCCATTGACCCCCACTCTCTGCCTCCTATTTGACAGCCAATCCTCTATCCACGCTAACACCCTACCCCCAACTCCATGCCCCCTGACCTTCTGTAATAACCTCTTGTGAGGCATCTTGTCAAACGCCTTCTGAAAATCAAGAAAGACCACATCCACCGGCTCTCCTCTATCCACCGCCCTAAACACATCTTCATAGACCTCCAATAAATTCGTCAGACAAAACTTCCCCTTAACGAAACCGTGCTGCGTCTGCTCTATCAAACAATTCTCCTCAAGATGCCTCGCTATTTTCTCCTTGATCACGATTCTAGCATTACCAATCAACCTAACCTTCACACCTTTGGACTGTGGGGGGAAATTGGAGCACCCAGAGGAAGCCCACGAAGACATGGGGAGAAAATGCAAACTCCAACACAGACAGTGATCTGAGGCCAGAATTGAACCCAGGTCCCTGGTGCTGTGAGACAGTAGCGTTAACCACTGTACCACTGTGCCGCCCAATTCTTAAACTTGAAATCCAATGGGTTCTTCTAATACATAGAATCCTGACAGATTCCCCCCACTTTATTACGATTGCAGATGTCTCCCCAGATCACAACCATCCCATCTGCAGCCCTGTACTGAAAAAGTCACCCTCATGTTTACTGAGTGAGCTGAAGACCATGCCCTGTTCAGCAAGCTGTACCTGACCCTACCATTCAACACACAGGCCTTGCCCCTCCCTGAAGTTGCATTATGCATACATAGTCCCACAGCAGAACCCGAGGATTGCCTTTAATCTCCCAACCTGACCTCTTGACCTCAGTCCCATGACTATGACTCACTCAGTTTCCCCTTTTCCTTCAGGGCTGTCTACAACACCATTTCCCTCCCCCACTCTCTGAACCTCTGTGTAACACTTCCCACTTCTGTAAGTCTTAACCATGATCACCATTGCTTTCCACATGTCCCACACAAATCCCACCCACCTCCCCTGTCATGGACGCATTCAACCCTCTGCATTTAGGGGCAGCACGGTGGCACAGTGATTAGCACTACTGTCTTCACAGCACCAGGGACTCAGGTTCAATTCTGGCCTCAGGTCCCTGTCTGTGTGGAGTTTGCACACTCTCCCCGTGTCTGTGTGGGTTTCCTCCGGGTGATCCAGTTTCCTCCCACAGTTCAAATGTGTGCTCGTTGGGTTGATTGGCCAGGATAAATTTCCCCTTAATGTCAGGTGGATTAGGAGGGTAAATACGTGAGAGGGATGAGAGGACTGGGCCTGTGTGGGATTGTCCAGACCCGATGGGCCAAATGGCCTCCTTCCGCACTGCAGGTCTTCTATGATTCTTGGATCCTCTGCCGGTTAACAATGAACCACCTCTGCTCCGGGGATGTGGCAGTCCCACCCGTAGTCTGGAATACTGTGGCGGTTTTGGCCTCTGCATCATAAGCAGCGTAAAATAGCCCTGGAGAAAGGACAATGCTGACCCATCAGAAAGAGAGGTCCAGGTTATAAAGAGAGATAGAAACATGGACACATTGACTCAAATCGAGAAGGCCGAGGAGGGATTTGAAAGAGATGTTCAAAATGATAAAATGAATGAACGTCGTAAACACAAACAGTTTCCATTAGCTGATAAGTCAAAGATTGTGATCTCAAGATAATTGCTAGAGAGATAGAAGTAGGAATAATTTTGATCACGGCAGGAGATTTTGGAATGTGGAAGGCTCTATCAGAAACGCCGACTGATGCTAAATTGATTAAAGCAAGCAAAAAAAGGGAAGAGGATTACTTAAAAACAAAACATAGAAACAAAGGTGATAGGAGCAGGAAGAGGCCATTTGGCCCTTCGAACCTGCTCTACCATTCATTACGATCATAGCTGATCATCCAACTGAATAGCCTAATCCTGCTTTCCCCCATAACCTTTGATCCCATTCGTTCCAGTTGCCTCTTGAATATCCCAGTTGCCTCTTGAATACAAGAAAAAAAAGGTTTGTGGGGAAAGCAGCTAGGAAACAAAAATGGGAAACTAGCTCCCAGGAAGGGTTTAAATTTAGCTCCAGTAACAAGCACTGCAGACTTCCATTGGTGCTCGAATTTCTGTTTTTAATGATGGCATGGGGAGTTATTTTGTGCAACCAGAACCACAGATTGTCTCATTCATGTTGCAAGGCTATTGAAGGCAAGGCTTGCTCTGGTATCTGAACTCCAATACAAAAGGGGGTTGGGAGAGAGGGAGGGTGGTGAGGGATTAAATGCACGTTGTGAGTTATGAGGTGTAGACTACATAGTTTACCACCACACTACCTAACGTAAGCGCTCCGATGCACTGTTGCAATTCTATGATGGCTGTTGCGATTATTCAAATTTACTCTTACAACAAGCTAACGTAACAGAGTGGAGCTATGCAATATATGTTGATGGATACAGCAACATGGCTGTGGTGCGCCACGTTTGAGTAAAGCTACTTTTCTACTGGCCAGGCAGAAAAATATATCCAGTGTTAGAATCAGAAAATCCCTAAAATGCAGAGGGAAGTCATTCGGCCCATTGAGTCTGCGCCGGCAACAATCCATAGAATTCATACAATGCAGAAGAAGGCCATGCAGTCCATCAAGCTTACACCAGAAATGATCCCTAGAATCCCTACAATCTAGAAGGAGGCCATTCTGCCCATCGAACCTGCATCAGCAACAATCCCACTCAGATCCTATCCCCATAATCTAACATATTTAACATAATTATCTAACATAATTATTAAATTATTTAAATAATTATTTAACATATTTATCTAACATAATCTAACATATTTTGCTGATGACACCAAGATTGGAGGAAAGGCAAATTGTGCGGAGGGTGTGGAGAGTCTACAGAAGGATCTAGATAGGCTGGGTGAATGGGCCAGGAACTGGCAAATGGAATTTAATGTTGGCAAGTGCGAGGTGGTCCACTTTGGTAGGAATAATGGTAGGAAGGATTATCACTTACGTGGTGAAAAACTGCAGTGAGCGACGGTGCAGAGGGACCTCGGGGTCCTTGTGCATGAGTCGCAAAAACCCAGCGTGCAGGTGCAGCAGGTGGTCAGGAAGGCGAATGGGATGCTGGCCTTCATAGCGAGGGGGATTGAATATAAAAGTAGGGAGGTCTTGCTGCGGCTGTATAGGGCATTGGTGAGGCCGCAGCTGGAGGACTGTGTGCAGTTTTGGGCGCCGTACTTACGCAAGGATATTTTGGCCTTGGAGGGAGTGCAGAGGAGGTTTACTAGGCTGATGCCGGAGTTGAGGGGGTTGAGCTATGAGGAGGGGCTGAATAAACTAGGCTTGTACTCGTTAGAGTTTAGAAGAATGAGGGGAGATCTCATTGAGACGTATAAGATGATGAATGGGATGGATAGGATAGAGGTGGAGAGACTCTTCCCGCTCAGAAACGATAATAGGACTGGGGGCACAGCCTCAAGATAAAGGGGGGTGCGGTTTAGAACGGAGTTGAGGAGGAACTTCTTCACTCAAAGGGTGGTGAATCTCTGGAATTCTCTGCCCGTTGAAGTGGTGGAGGCTGCCTCGCTAAATATTTTTAAGACGCGGGTTGATGGGTTTTTGATAAGAGAGGGGATTAAGGGTTATGGGGAGAGGGCGGGAATGTGGAACTGAGCCACGACAGATCAGCCATGATCTTACTGAATGGCGGGGCAGGCTCGAAGGGCTAGATGGCCTACTCCTGCTCCTATTTCTTATGTTCTTATGTTCTTATATTTAACCTGCTAATGTACCCTGACACTAAGGGGCAGTTTACCATGGTCAATCAATCTAACCTACAGATCTTTGGACACTAAGAAACAATTTAGCACAGCCAATCAACCTAACATGAACATCTTTGGATTATGGCAGGAAACCGGAGCTCCCGAAGGAAACCCATACAGGCACAAGGTGGAAACTCCACTCGGACAGTCATCCGAGGCCAGGTTCGAACTCGGGTCTCTGGCGCAGTGAGGCAGCAGTGCTAACCGCTGTGCCACCATGCCGCCTTTATGACATGAGCTTGCCTATATCATGCTAAAAGGGCACCAATCTCACAAGTAGGTGCAGCAGTATAACAACAGCTTGCATTTAAATAACACCTTCAAATTGGATCATAGTCTGGTAACACCTTAACTTTAAAATGTTACTGTTTTGGAATGTCTCTGCAGCCTTCCCCTCTCTGTGTGGGATCTTACGGCATCGCTTATCCTGAAACCATAAGATTCCGCCTGAGATCAACGGATCTTTTCTTGGTCCACCTCTCGCCTGCTCTAATTCTAGTGGCAGGCAGGCCAGTAAAATTCTGGCCTGTATCTCTGGGCTGCTTTGGACCTACAACCCTCTGAGATTTCCAATCTCTTCCAAATCTTTCGTCTTCCCATTCCTGATTTTAAACATAGTCAAACTTCTGGAATTCCACCTCCCTCTCCTACTTAAAGATATCTCAAAATGATCTCTTTAACCAAGCTTTTCATTGGTCTATCACCTCATGTGGCGTTCAGCCTGATAACATTATGTGAAGCATCTTGGGGAGTTTTATTAAAGATGTTACGGGGCTGGGCGACACAGTGGTTAGCAGTGCTGCCTCACAGCGCCAGGGACCCAGGTTCAATTCTGACCTCGGTTGACTGTCTGTGTGGAGTTTGCACATTCTCCCGTGTCTGCGTGGGTTTCCTCTGGGTGCTCCGGTTTCCTCCCACGTTCCAAAGACATGTGAGTTAGGTTGATTGGGCATGCTATATTGACCATTAGTAACAGGGGGCCTAGCAAGGTAAATATGCCTGGGTGGGATTGCGGTCGGTGCAGACTCGATGGGCCGAATGGCCTCCTTCTGCACTGTAGGAATCCTATAAGCATAACAAATTATTATCAACAGAGTAAAAATGTCCCAAGTGGAGGCTTAAAGCTGGTATAAGTAAATGAGAGTTTCAGAATTACCCGGCAAGTTTTAAATGTAGATCGAGAGAAATGGAATTGTTGATTATGTCAGCCTGAAATCAGGTCAGTCACACTTGCCATCTGACAATCTGCATTTCAAAGCTGTGCACAATCATCCTGCTCTGGCAGAACCTCAGGAAATTCTCTTCAGCTAGCTTCCCAACAGTTTAATTACAGATAGCTCGAACTGTGAATAATTCGACAACATCTGGTCATTTTCTCCCTTTTACAATGCTTGTAGCGACAGCACAAAAACAGACAATTGCAAAATAACACATTCGCTAAAAGTGAAAATCAGCCAGGCTCTCCATTCCAGTGATTTCTGGTGTAATGTTACTGGGTGTCTCTTTGTCTTTACGAAGGGTAGTGTCGGAGTTTGTGTGCTCAAAGACCAGGAAAAGGGGAGATCTTCCCGCCTGTTTTTTGGGTGAACTTATTCGAATTCCCAGCACTCTGCATCACAGAGTCCGCCACGGGATTCACGCCAGTCAGGGTGTGGTCGGGGCCTAATACCGCCCAGCACAAAGATCGGCACATGCAAACTGACCACCCCATCGCCAACCTTCCAATCGCCGGCCTCCCAAATGCTTCCCCAACCCCGTTTCCCCACGGCCAGCCCCGATCACCACCAACTCCATCCCCATGGCCAGCTCCAATCGCTGCCCCCCCTCCCCATGGCCAGCCCCGATCACCACCACCCCCATCTCCATGGCCAGCTCCAATCGTTGTCCCCCCTCCCCATGGCCAGCCCCGATCACCACCACCCCCTTCTCCATGGCCAGCTCCAATTGCTCCCTCATGGTCAGCACAGATCGCCCACCGCCCCCCCCCCAAACCCCTCTTCCCGACCAACCATTATGCAGAGTGGGCAGCCCTCCATCCAGCCCGGCCGATTGCCCACGGTCTGGCTCTGCCCCAACAGGCCCCACGCCCCTTGACACTGCCTACTGCCTGCTGGGCAGGGTCAGGCCACCTAGCGGGCAGTGCTAGGATGCCAGGCTCGTTGGTGGTGATAATGGATCAGCATAGGGTACAATAGTTAGCACTGCTCCCTCACAATGCCAGGAACCTGGATTCAATTTGAGCCTTGGGTAACTGTCAGTGTTGTGTTTGTACATTCCTGCCATGTCTATGTGGGTTTCCTCTGTGTGCTTCAGTTTCTTCTCTCAGGTAGGTTCCTCCCACAGCGGGTGAGGTTGATTGGATATACTAAATTGACACTTAGGGTAGAATTTATGAGATTTTTTCAGAGTGTCTAGCTAGTGTGAAAATGGGAGAGTTCCAGATCCATTTTTCGGGTGGGTTTTCACACCCAATCTTATGGACTTGGTCATTATAAAAATGGTGTAGACTGTTTCTAGTTGCTGCAGGCAGTGGACTGGGCTTAATTCACCAGCCAGCCTGCAGAGGGAGCTACTGCGCATGCAGACTTCTGACGTTGCACAACCGTAGTTACAACAGGAGGGGTCTGACAGAGAGGGAGAGAGAGATGTCAGGCCCCTGCTGTTGGAGCTAGCCTGACCCAACCACACCCTCCCACCCGGCAATCGCAGGGATCAACGGCCGACCCCAAGCCCCCACAATACATGGACATCTAACCCCCCCCCCCATCCTATTGCATCTGGAGAGTATGTAGCTGCCCCTTCATCCCTCTCTGACTGAGCTGCCCCTTCAGGCCCCACTCCAATAGGCCCAGCCTCAGGTCAGTGCCAAGGTGACCGCTGGGCATTGTCCAGGTGCCAGGCTGACAGTGCCAAAGTGTCAGGCTGGCACTGCCCAAAGGGCACAGCCTCTTGTCCTTGGCCTCCTCCGGGGGCCTCATTGGCCTCTGGTTCCACCGACGAGGCCAACATGACTATTTCCCATTCACAGGGAGTAGATGTTTGCCTCGCCAGAGAGAACCTCTCCCGACGAAGCCATAAGAGCAAGTGAGCCCGGACGCCCGAGCATCACATGTAAATCTTCATTTAAATATACCTGAATAAATTATTCAGCTTCTCATTCGTTTCTGGCATGAGGCTGACCTTGCTGGAAATCCGGCTCCTGTAAAATCACAAGAACTGAGAAATCGGGTGTGATGGTGATTTCTCGGCTCTCCAGCGATTATAGACGGTAAATTCCTAGCCTTAATGTCAGAGGGGGTTAGCAGGGTAATACATGAGGTTAAGGGGATAGGGCCTGGGTGGGATTATTGTTGGTGCAGGCTTGATGGGCCAAATGGCCTCCTTTTGCACTGTGGGGATTCTATGAGTATATCACCCACACCTCAGGCGAGGAGCAGGCCTGGATAACGCAGCCTCTTGATCTGAAAGTCTAGGGTTCAAGTCTCTTACCGGGCACCTGGCTGTTCCCTCCCCAGGTAAGGACGGCTAAATCCGAATCTTTCAGAGAAAGTGGGAGAAATGTAAAAATATCATCTTCTCTGAACTTCGAGCATTTCCAATGATTGTTTCTAGATTTCCAGCTAACATGTAAAATGTTTCCTGAAGTGGTCTAGGCTCTATCCCTGTGGATCAGTGGCTAAGTCGTAACATGATTCACCTCAGGCGAGGGACAAAGTCGAGAAGGCGAGGCTTTCGTGAATAACCTCAGGTGGTATGGGGATTGAACCCGTGTTGTTGGCATTGCTCTGCATCACAAACCAACCATCCAGTGAAACATCCTCCACTGTGTGAGGTGGTGAACGAGCCCTTTTGTATCTCTCCCCTCTCACCTTAAACCTCTAGTTTTAGATTCCCCTTTTGGAAAAAGATATTGACCACCTAGCTGATCTGTGCCCCTCATTATTTTGCAGACTTCTACAAGATCACTCCTCAGCCTTCTACGCTCCAGAGAAAAATGTCCCAGTCTAACCGACCTCTCCTTATAACTCAAACCACCAAGTCCTTGTAGCATCCTAGATGTGTATATAATTGTGGGGCCACATGGTGCTGTGATGCCTTTCATCCCACCAGTCAAATAGGCTGCGTGAATTGGAAATTGAGTGAGGCATAGGGCAGGTTGCTGCGAGAGTCATAGAAACCTTAACAGTGCAGAAGGAGGCTATTCAGCCCATTGAGCCTGCACTGATAACAATCCCATCCAGACCCTATCCTCGTAACCCCACACATTTACCCTGTTAATCCCTCTAACTTATGCATCCCACGACACTAAGAAGCAATTTAGCATGGCCAATGCACTTAAACAACACATCTTTGGACGGTAGGAGAAAACCGGAGCACTCAGAGGAAACCCTCGCAGACACGGGGAGAATGTGCAAACTCTACACAGACAGTGACCCGAGTCGGGAATCAAACCCAGGTCCATGGAGATGTGAGTGCTACCTGTGGAACTGCCCCTTCAGCAGTCTGGACAATGTAAGAATTAGCTTGGAGTTAATACAGCTGGCTGTTCAATGTGGAAGGAAACTGTCACATTCGTCAAATGTAGGATGGAAATGAACACATTTAAACATGAGAACAGTTCACAATGACAGCACTGAAGATTGCAGGCTGTATTTATTACTGAACAAATCCAAACTGGAGCACACAGTCACATCCACTCTTAAACTCTGATCTACTAAAAATAACCTTACTGATTTGAAAATTGACACTTCTTCTCATTATGCAGCATATGGAAACAG
Organism: Carcharhinus amblyrhynchos; assembly: GCF_965287045.1. Lineage (NCBI taxonomy): Eukaryota > Metazoa > Chordata > Chondrichthyes > Carcharhiniformes > Carcharhinidae > Carcharhinus > Carcharhinus amblyrhynchos. The sequence goes on from NC_137340.1 coordinate 44,220,085, forward strand.
TTCATCTATCATAAATTGATATAAATTATGCGCAATGCGCTATTCCCTTCATGGTCCTCCAATAGCTCACTCAAAGGGAAGCAGATTAAATACACAAGTTAGATATGGATGACAGCCAGGAGAGGTTGACTCAAGAAGATCTGGACCTTTTTAAGTCTGAGGCAAATGGACTTGGAATCCTTCTGCTTACCAGCAATGATTGTAGAAACGGCATCAGAAAGAAAGTGCCTTTTCCGCTGCATTCAAGATCTCCAGTTAAAGCCCCAGAAATGCCAATTACTTTCATTTGGAGTCCAACCCAATGGGAATCATTTGCTGTGGCAAGGTGCAATATTATTCGTGACCTCTCTGTTTGAAAGAAAATTGCTGCTGACTTGTACTGATGGCAGCATCTTCAGAAATAAAGGGATGTGGGGGAGCTTGAACTTGCTATCTCTATCCCGCAGATTAGAAGGCTTTGAAAATGCCTTTGTTTGAAACTCCTCTCAGCCTGTGCATGATGTGCTGGTGAGCTTATTTTCGCAGGCATTTGCATTCGCTGAATTTTGGCAATAGGTTGAATGTTAATTTGGATTTGTTCTAATCCATACAAGGTCATAAATCAACAAGCGCACACCTGCAGTAATTCTGCAGGACCCAGTGTTAAGCAGTTTAAAGTATTTAACGGGTCTTTACACTGGCATATCTGGTGATTGCAATGTTGTGTTTGTTTAAAAAAAATCAATGGGTTAGAAGATGGGAAAAGATGTGCAGATTAGGTGGAAGGGCCACCCTAAATTTACTGTCCCAAGGTTAGATGGAGTCATTGAGGTTTATAGCATGGAAACAGGCCCTTTGGCCCAACTTGTCCATGCCACTTTTTATTTTAAACCCCTAAGCTAATCCCAATTGCCCGCATTTGGCCCATATCACTCTATACCCATCTTACCCATGTTACTGTCTAAATGCTTTTTAAAAGACAAAATTGTACCTGCCTCTACTACTACCTGTGGCAGCTTGTTCCAGACACTAACTACCCTCTGTGTGAAGGGGTGAATGAACCCTTTTGTATCTTTCTCCTCTCACCTTAAACCACTAATTTTAGACTCCCTTACCTTTGGAAAAATATATTGTCCATCTAGCTGATCGGTGCCCCTCATTAGTTTATAGACCTCTATAAGATCACCCCTCAGCCTTCTACGCTCCAGAGAAAAAAGTCCCAGTCTATCCAGCCTCTCCTTATAACTCAAACCATCAAGTCCTTGTAGCATCCTAGTAAATCTTTTCTGCACTCTTTCCAGTTTAATAATATCCTTTCTATAATACGGTGACCAGAACCGTACACAGTATTCCAAGTGTGGCCTTACCAATGTCTTGTACAACGTCAACAAGATGTCCCAATTTCTGTATTCAGTGTTTTGACTGATGAAACCAAGCATGCTGAATGCTTTCTTCACTACTCTGTCCACCTGTGACTTCACTTTCAAGGAGCTATGAACATGTACCCCTAGATCTCTTTGATCTGTAACTCTCCCCAACGTTCTACCATTAACTGAGTAAGTCCTGCCCTGGTTCAATCTACTAAAATGCATCACGTCACATTTGTCTAAATTAAACTCCATCTGCCATTTGTCAGCCCACTGGCCCAATTGATCAAGATCCCATTGCAATTGGAAGTAACTTTCTTCACTGTTCACTATGCCATCAGTCTTGGTGTTATCTGCAAGCTTACTCACCATGTCTCCTATATTTCCATCCAAATCATTAATATAAAGGACAAATAACAGTGGGCCCAGCACTGATCCCTGAGGCACACTGCTGGTCAAAGGCCTCCAGTTTGAAAAACAACCCTCTATAACCACCTTCTGGCTTCTGTCAAGAAATCAACTTTGTATTCACTTAGATATCTCAACCTGGATCTCGTGAGATTTAACCTCATGCAACAACCTACCCAGCCATGGGAAATGCACAGTTGTTGTAGGGAGAGGGCATGGGGCTTGCTCTGCATAAGATGCTTTTTCAAAGAGTCGGTGCAGACTGGATGGGCAGAATGGCCTCCTTCTGCACTGCAATGACTCTGGACAGAGTAAATAGGGTGAAACTGTGCCCACAGGTGGCAGGGTTGAAAACCAGGGAACATTGATTTAAGGTGATTGGCACATGAAGTTAGCAGCTAGAGTGCCTGAGTGTGTGTATAGAGAGGTTCAGTCTTAGCTGGGAATAAGGTAATTATTTGAGGATAAAACAATTGCAATGTTACAGGGAAAAGGCAGAGGAGTGGAACCAGCTGAGTTGGTCTTAAAGAGTCAGCATGGCTATGATGGGTTGAATGGCCACCTTCTGTGAGTAACCATTCTTAAAAAGGCCAAAACAATACTGGCAATTAAAAATGAGTCCTGTCCCCTTTTGAAAGCACTGATTCCTACAATTGCACTGGTACATCTGGCCCTCTGGTCCACTGATTAGAGTGATCATTCTTCATATCTACACAATAATGGAAGCTGTCACTGCCATGGCCAATGTGAACTTCACCTGGTTTCAATCTGTGGACTTCCCAACAGGAGGAAGTGAACACCAGGACTGGAATCACCAGCTAAGTTCTCACATTCCCAAGCCCGGAAACGTGAGGGTTAATTCTACTGCACTGCCTGTTGCTTCGGTGAGGTCAACTGATGTAGGGGAGCTTGGCGTAGCACTCAATGGCCAGAAGTTTACTAGCATGCCTGCCCCGATTCTGGGGGTGGGCAAAGCTTGAAGAATGGCGTTCTTCATTGGCCTTGGGTGTGATCGTACGAACCTTAGGCGGGCGTGCCGGTAAAATTCAGACCAATGTGTCCCTTTGAGCATAGACGGAGCCCAGCCTTGTGTTCAAATCCCTTGACCCCCACCCCCATCTCTGTAATCACCAATCCTAACTGACCTCCTAGTACATAGATTAAAGTGGCCGTTCTTCATATTGAATATTTCAGCATATGAAGCTCAGCGAGTATGACAAGCTATGGCTCAAAGCCTCTGCTATTTCTTCTCTCACTGCTTGCAATCACAAAGGTGTAGTCAGTCACCTCTTTGACTACTTTATACACCAGTTCCTTTTCCACAATTAGCTGTTTCCATTGTCCCATCTCCTCTGCTAACACACCTACACTCACACCCCACCATCATTTGTGAAAATCAATATGTAACATTCTCACCATGCTTTCATCCTACACAATTAGACTTAATCCTTTATTCCTCCCTTAAACAGTTCTTTCAGTTTTTATGCACTTCTAAAAGCCCTTATTACTGAGCATTTATATTTCTTAACACAAAAGCATAATATTTACACCTACACAGCAAGCATTAACAGAATAATCTCACAGCGAAAAGGATGGAGCATTAGACTTCAAAATTATTCCTTTTACAAGATGACAATGCTCAGGATTCCTTGGACTGTGAAAGGAATTATTTTTCTCTAAAACTTTCCACCTTGAAAGGGCAGACACCTCCCTGGGTGAGAATTGCGTCAATATCATTTGTATAATATCTAGTAATGGTTCTTTGCGGCTCGGCAAAGCTTAATAGTCTGAAATAACATCAGACAAAGAAATATAATTGTCTCCCAGTTCCACTTCAGACAGTGTTACCGAAGTGTCTCATAGAAGAATCACAGCGTCTCTGTAGTGTAGAAAGAGGCCATTCAGTCCATCGAGTCTGCACTGACTCTCTGAAAGCACACTCCATTCCTGACTCCACACATTTAGTCCACCTAATTCACCCAAAAGGCACATCTTTGGACACGAAGGGGCAATTTAGCATGACTGATCCACCTAACTTGCACATCTTTGGACTGTGGGAGGAAACCAGAGCACCCAGAAGAAACTCACAACGAATCGGGGAGAATGTGCAAATTCCATGCAGACAGTCACCCAAGGCTGGGATTGAACTCGGGTCCCTGGCATTGTGAAGCAGCAGTGCTAACCACTGTGTCATAAACCAGTTTCAGTGACAAGGGAACATTTTTGGGGCTGAAGTTGGTCCAGGGTGGCAAACATGATTTTAGAAGCACAACTAATCAGTGGCCTGTCCAATATTCTCCTCCAAAGTTGTTGCCAGTTCACTAGACATAACTTGCTGTAAACCAACTTTGGCCTACTCCATGACACCTTTGTGTGTACAGTTAGAGCCAAGCTTGCTGCCAGTGTTTGGTGGATCTGTAGTGGGGCTGGGGGTAGGAATTGATAGGTCAGCCCAATCACGGCCACACTCTGTGGGAAACATGATGCTGAGTGCCTCCTTCAAGAGCTGCTTAAAAAAAAATTGACTCTCACCAACTTTTACAGATGCACCATAGAAAGCATTCTTTCTGGTTCTATCACAGGTTGGTATCACTCCTGCTCTGCCCAAGACCGTAAGGAACTACAAAAGGTCATGAATGTGGCCCAATCCATCATGCAAACCAATCTGCCTCCCATTGACTCTGTCTACACTTCCCGCTGCCTCGGGAAAGCAGCCAGCCTAATCAAGCTCCCACATACCACAGACATACTCTCTTCCACCTTCCTCCATTGGGAAAAAGATACAAGAGTCTGAGATCACGCACCAACCGACTCAAGAACAGCTCCTTCCCTGCTGCCATCAAATTTTTGAATAGACCTACCTCGCATTAAGTTGATCTGTCTCTCCACCCTAGCCATGCTGTAACACTACATTCTGCATTCTCCTTTCCTTCTCGATGAACGGTATGCTTTGTCTGTATAGCGTGCAAGAAATAATACTTTTCACTGTACCCTAACACGTGACAATAATAAATCAAATCAAATTAATTCCAAGGTCAATAGCTTTTCTGTCAGCTTTTCTGTTGTGCAAATGCATAGAAGCAAGTTGTGCGTTATGTCAAAATGTCAACATTAATGCTACTGCTTTTTGCATTTCCCATTCTTCTGGTTATGTCATGTGACGTTTTTCAAAGAGAAAATAAACTTGATCTGAGTAGGCAAGTTCTGGATTGGTTTGGATTCAGATTAACCTCTGAACTTTAGGTTTGGGCTAATATTTATCTGTGACCAATCGGGGTGTTCAATTCTATAAACTGATTGATTTGGGCGCTTACGACTAGCACAGCATGTCTGGGATAAGTCTCAATGATTTTGTGTTGGTTCTTCTGCTCATTTATGGATTATAGAGCAGTCAGGAATAGCAAACTCGGCCTTGGAGAGTTGGTGAGTAAAACACTGAAGAAATGGGAATGTTAGAGGCTCAATCATTCCCGTGTGCTTTGGTGAGTCTGCTCCAAGGAACTGCACCCTGCATGGGCTGCCTGATTTTAAATCGATACAGGATTTGTACCATGAGGATATTCCAATGTAGCCAATGTGCTGAAGCAGGAGAAGTCCTGATAATAAAGTGGACAATGTTGCCATTGTTTAACTCTGGCTTCTCCAACCCATGGGCTGCACCGCAGACCAAAGTCCCTCCATGTAGCCCCCAGGTCCATTGGAGAAAATGGCAGTAAGAGGTATCAGTGAGCTTGAAGGGAACTGCTCTTTCAAACAGAGTCCGTTTCTTTCCTGCACTTGCTGCTGACAGGCTCACTATTCGGGAGAGAAATAGGCTGTGATTGGAGGAGCAGTGGATATAGCAAGGTGCCAGTATGTAAAGATAGATTCACTGGAATGTATTGGGTCTCTGCTGACCACGGTTTCCATGGACCTGGCTACATAGCCACAGCTCCTGGTGTTCTGGCCCAGTTCCTCTTGCTTGTTCCCAACTCTGGTTTCTTTTCTCCCGACTCTCCTCATGTCCATTCCACTTTTCTAGTGTCCCTCCCGTCTATCCCCCGGGCTCTCCCGTCTCTCCTCCTGTCCCTCCCAGCTCTCCCCCAGGCTCTCCCATCTCTCCCCTGGCTCTCCCAGTGTCGCTCCCAGCTCTGCCCCGGCTCTTCCCGGGTCCATCCCTGCTCGAGGCTCCTCTTGGCAGAGATTTGCATTCTGACGTCACTAGGCCTCAGGCCTCTATCAAAGTGTCCCCTCCACTCTCATTGCACCTGCCCCCACCCCTGCCAACTGATTTGTGAGTGCGTGTAACTGTTTGTGAGAGAGTGAGTGAGAAGGAGGTATTACATGAGATTAAGTGAGTGTGTTTTATTGGTTGTGTGTTTAAGAGAGAGAGAGAACTGTGTGTGTGTGTGTGTGTGTGTGTGTGCGCGTACGCGCGCGCATGTGTTTGTGTTGTGGGGGACGGGACATGTGTAGTTGTGTATGAGAGAGGGGGTGAGGGGGGTGGCTGTGTGTCTGGCTCACTCCCAGTCTTGGATTTTCTTTCATTCTCACCTACACACACCAAGAGGCACTTTCACAGAAACTGGGAGTGTGGCATGGAGGAGAGCAGGAAGTGTTTAATGATTTTTCGATGACTGTGTGGAGTTTGCATGTTCTCCCCGTGTCTGCGTGGGTTTCCTCTGAGTGCTCCAGTTTCCTCCCACAGTCCAAAGATGTGAGGATTAGGTGAATTGGCCATGCTAAGTTGCCCCTTTGTGTCCCACAACATGGATTAGCCATGGTAAATGTATGGGGTTATGGGGACAGTGCAGGTGAGAGGCTTTGGCAAAGATGGTCTTTCAGAGAGTCAATGCAAACTCGAAGGACCAAATGACCTCTTTCTGTACCGTACAGGCTCTGCGGCACTCCTGATTCTCTTCCTCGCCAGTGTGCTTTGGATGGAAGAAGCTGTGGACTTGGCAGTGGTTGTTCCCAGAACTACTCGTTCTCGATTTTCCCTCTCCTCTTTTCTGTAACTCACTGTCCAGCCACAGAGTCTCGTTTGTAAGTGGAAGCGGACTTCTCACATATTTCCCCTGCTAATCCTCAAAGCCGACACATCTTTGGGCACTCAGGGGCAACTTAGCATGGCCAAACCACCTAACCTGCACATTCAAATGTGGGAGGAAACCGGAGCATTGGAAGGAAACCCATGCAGACACGGGGAGAATGTGCAAACTCCACACAGTCATCCAAGGCTGGAATGGAACCTGGGTCCCTGGTGCTATGAGTCACCAGTGCTAATCACTGTGCCAAATAGCTGTAACTTACAATCATAGAATCCCTACAGTGCAGAAAGAGCCCATTTGGCCCATTCAGTCTGCTACAACTCTCTGACACAGTGTCCAATGCAGGCCCTATCCCTATAACCCCACGTATTTGCCCTGCTCATCCCCCTAAACTACACATCTTTGGGCACTAAGGGACAACTTAACTGGGCCAATCCAGCTAACCTGCACATCCTTGGATTTAATACAGGGAATGGATGTACGTGCACTTTTAACTGTTATTGTACATACGTAAACCCTGGTTTGGGAGTACTTAACATCAGTTTTCATTATTTGTGTTATGTTTGATTGAGGGGAAAGCTGAACAGCTAACAGTACCATCTTGCAGAAGAGACTGTAATTCAAGCCCTCCCTTGTGTAGCATCCAACATTCATCCTCGAACACCAAAACAAGGCAGGAGATTGACTGATTGCCACGATCACCTTAATGCACATGGACCCTTGCTGTGTGTACATTGGGATGCTGTGTTTTCTACATTAGTGTGGAGATGCTGGCATTGGACTGGGGTAAACACTGTAAGAAGTCTCACAACACCAGGTTAAACTCCAACAGGTTGATTTGGTAGCAAATGCCATTAGCTTTCAGGGCTTTGCCTCTTCGTCAGGTGAGTGGAGAGTTCTGATCACAAACAGGGCACATAAAGGCACACACTCAGTTTACAGAATACTGATTAGAATGCGAGTCTTTACAGCTAATCATGTCTTAAAGGTGCAGACAACGTGAGTGGAGATAGCAATAAGCATAGGTTAAAGAGATGTTCATTGTCTCCAGACAGGACAGTAAGTGAGACGTTGCAAGCCCAGGCAAATCATGAGGGTTACAAATAGTGTGACATGAACCCAAGATTCTGGTTGGGGCCGTCCTCATGTGTGTGGAACTTGGCTATCAGTTTCTGCTCAGCGACTCTGTGCTTGTTGTTTGTCATGAAGGCCATCTTGGAGAAGATCAGAGGCCGAATGCCTGTGACCATTGAAGTGCTCGTCAACAGGGAGAGAACACTCTTGCCTGGTGATTGTTGAGTGGTGTTCATTCATCCATTGTCATAGCGTCTGCATAGTCTCCCCAGTGTACCATGCCTTGGGACATCCTTTCCTGCAGTGTATCAGGTAGACAAGGTATATTGTCTGGAGACAATACATGTCTCTTTAACCTATGCTTAATGCTATCTCCACTCACATTGTCTGTACCTTTAAGAATTGATTAGCTGTAAAGACTCACATTCTAATCAGTATCTGAGTGTGTGCCTTTATATGCCCTGTTTGTGATCAGAACTCCCCACTCATCTGATGAAGAGGGAAAGCCCCAAGAGCTAGTGGTGTTTGCTACCAAATAAACTTGTTCGACTTTAATCTGGTGTTCAGAGGCTTCTTACTGTATTTTCTACATTCAGGCAGGGATTACATGGAGCTTGGGTAAAAACAAATGACCATGGATAGAAACACAGAAACAAGAAACAGGAAGAGGCCATTCAGTCCTGCTCCACCATTCATTTGGCTGATCATTAAATTCAAAATCCAGATCCCCCCTTCCTCCCACATCTCTTGATCCCTTTAGCCCCAAGAGCTATATCTAATTTCTTCTTGTAATCAGACAATGGTTTGGCCTCAACTACATTTTGTGGTAGTGAATTCCATGCAATCACCATTCTCTGAGTGAAGAAATTTCTCCTCACCTCAATTCTAAAATGTTTACCCCTTATCCTCAAACTCTGACCCCTAATTCTGGACTCCCCCACCATTGGAAACTTTCTTTCTGAATCTAACCTGTCTAACCCTGTTAGAATTTTATAAGTTTCTATGAGATCCCCTCTCATTCTTCCAAACTCCAATGAATATAATCCTATGCTGGAATCTTGAGAATGGCTTGAATGCAGACTTAAAAAAAAAACTAAAAACAATTAAAACCTTTAATGGAAAACACTTATAAATTTTTGATTTGATTTGATTCATTATTGTCACATGTTATTAACATACAGTGAAAAGTATTGTTTCTTGCGTGCTATACAAAGCATACCGTTCGTAGGGAAGGATTCGAGACAGTGCAGAATGTAGTGTTACAGTCATAGCTAGGGTGCAGAGAAAGATCAACTTAGTGTAAGGTAAGTCCATTCAAAAGTCTGACAGCAGCAGGGAAGAAGCTGTTCTTGAGTTGGTAGGTACGTGACCTCAGACTTCTGTATCTTTTTCTCAATGGAAGAAGGTGGAAGAGAAAAGGTCCAGGATGCACGGGGTCCTTAATTATGCTGGCTGCCTTTCCCAGGCAACAGGAAATGTAGACAGAGTCAATGGATGAGAGGCTGGTTTGCATGATAGATTGAACTACATTCACAACCTTTTACAGTTCCTTGCATTCTTGGACAGAGTAGGAGCCATACCAAGCTGTGATACAACCAGAAAGAATGCTTTCTATGGTGCTTCTCTAAACATTGGTGGGACTAGTGACTGACATGCCAACTTTCCTTAGTCTTCTGAGAAAGTAGAGGTGTTTGTTGGTGGGCTTTCTTAACTATAGTGTTGGCACGGGGGGAGACCAGGACAGGTTGTTGGTCATCTGGACACCTAAAAATTTGACGCTCATGACCCTTTCTACTTCATCGCCGTTGATGTGGACAGGGGCATGTTCTTTCTGTGTATATTTTGAATAAAAATATTTATTTCACATGCGAATGGTGATAATGCTTCCATTGCAAGCTTCTTAAATGAATAAATTATATACTTTTATGAGGATTTAGACATAAAAGGCTTTTGCTTGAGGGCAGGCCAGTTGGAGGTGCGCCTCAAGATTTTTATACCATAAAGGTGTGTCATGACCGATAAATGGTTGGGTCCCACTGGTCTGTACCAGTAAAGTGGAACACACTCACCAAACACCAAACTGTCATGATGATGCAGTGGGGGCCTACGTATCCAATGAGTAGGTATTTATACTGTACAGTTGTGGAAAATGCGCATACAAGATAAGTGGGGTTTATGAACCACATGGGAATACACATAGATAAGGTGAATTATACCACTTGGTTTGGATGCTTGTACCAAATTGTTTGGCAGTGCAGAATTCAGGTATTGCTAAAGAACCAAGACAAAGGGGTTTTTTAGCCTTGCTCATCCCAAAACAGGAAAATCCTGCCTGAAGTCACTGGACCTTTGCATGCTTCCCCCCACCCCGATTTACTCTGTATGCTACATGCAGTTGAACAGAATGTGAACAGAAAGCTTCATAGTCGCAGACGTAACTCCCAACAGAAGGTGGTCAAAGTAGAAGGGCAAGTAAGGCATTTCTCCTACTAGTAATAGTGTTACTGGAGCGCGGGGAGGACTTAAACAGCATGAGAAGAGGTTGAATCATAAAATATGTGACCATTCAGACCATCCTGCCTGTGCTATGCCTCTTTTGCCCGAATGTTTTCACTAAAATGGCATTAAAAAAAGTCGGTGAGTGAATTGTGTTTTGGTGAAGTTACCCAACCAATAACTATCACCCAACATCCCCACCGCTTAGTAACAGACAACGCAATTAGACTTCAAATACAGTCCAGGTATCAACCATCCCCACTATATAGGACACCATGTAAATAAAGATGGCATGCAAAATACTAGCCCTAAACATAACCCTAACTCTTGTATTGAAATCAAAGCCCATGGATGTGGAGCAGCAAGAAGATATGTAACACACAGTACTGAGTTATGGCCAACAAATTGTTTGTGCTGTGGCGGTAAAACATACTCAGGTTTGTTTGATATTTTTCCCTCCCCAACACCATTTGATGTACTATTTTCCATAAAGCTCTGTCACTGAAGACATTAGCTTGAAAAAGAAGAATATTCAAAGTGATGAGTGAAGTGGGTTTGGACTAAGTGGCTTCACAGAATCCCTACAGTGCAGAAAGAGGTCATTTGGCCCATCGAGACTTGTGGAGGAAAACACCAGGGAAGGTTTGATGGTGGAATGAACTTTTTCAGTGTTGTAGCGTGCAGTGATGTTTGCGTCTATAATCAATGGGAGGGGGAGATAACAATCCTAACCATCCGAGTTCAGTGGGTTCTTACCAGTAGAATCGATTTGGAGTAATTCTCTCATGGACCAGCTGCCATCTCCTTCCAAAGTCATTGGAGCTGTACAACTGTAAAACAAGAAGGGACAAGCACGAAAGACGTCAGTCTAATTTCAGAGATACACCCATGGCCAAACTGTCCGCATTACCTTTGTCTTTTTAGAACCAAGTTGTTAGAAAATATAAGTGGTTCATTAATGAATGAGATGTTACAAGCAATGTGTTTAATTAATTAAGCAATATGGCTGGCTTTTCTCCATTTCCATCATCTTTACATTGCTGAAGGAGGCTGATGATGGAGACATATGGTTTGATCCACAAAGTAGGGGTGGCACAATGGTTAACCTTGCTGTCTCATAGCGCATGGTTTCAATACCCAGCATGGGTCACTGTCTGTGCAGCGTCTGCATGTTCTCCCCGTTTCTGTGTGGGTTTTCTCCCACGATCCGAAAGACGTGCTGGTTAGGTGCATTGGCCATGTAAATTCTCTGCCAGTCTACCCAAACAGGCGCTGGAGTGTTGTGACTACAGGATTTCCACAGTAGCTTCACCGCAGTGTGAATGTCAGCCTACTTTTGACACTCATAAATAAGCTTAAGTCACAGATTCGACAAGATTGGCTTACTGCTGAAGTAAGGTCATGATTTTCACTGAGATTGCGAAGAGCAGGAGAGGGTGTTAGGACCTACAAAGCCACAAAGTGAATTTCTGGTTTGTCCATTGACAATCTGTGGCCAGAGTATTAGTGCAATAGTTTCTCTTCCTGCATCTGCACCATTACCTCTGGTGTTCCATCAATGATCTATCCATGGCCCCCTCCTGCTTCTCATTGACACGCTGCCCCATGCCAACAGTGTTGGTTTTCACATGCACACTGACAACACACAGCTCCACTTCCCCTAACTCTTCCACTACTGAGAAATTGTTAAGCTGATTACTCATCATGCTGGATGAACAGACAATTCCTCCAATTAAATACAGGGATGACTAAAGTCACCTTTTTTTTTCCATGGAGAGGATAGTGAGTGTTTGGAACAAGCTGCCTATGTGAAAAAATTGTCTCTCTGGGTCCTTTTGTAACTCTCCTGTTTCACCTTAAACCAGTGGCCTCTAGTTTTAGACTTCCTTATCTTTGGGAAAAAATATTGACTATCTAACTGATCTCTGCCCCTCATTATTTTATAGATGTCAAAAAGATCACCCCTCAGCCTCCTACGCGCCAGAGAAAAAAGTTTCAATCTATTCAGTCTCTCCTCATAACTCAAACCATCAAGTCCTGGTAGCATCCTCGTAAACCTTTTCTGATTTGATTTGACTTGATTTATTATTGTCACATGTATTAACATACAATGAAAAGCATTGTTTCTTGCGTGCTATACAGACAAAGCATACCGTTCATAGAGAAGGATACGAGAGAGTGCAGAATGTGGTGTTACAGTCATAGCTGGGGTGTAGAGAACTCTGCGCTCTTTCTAGTTTAATAATATCCTTTCTATAATTAGGGGACCAGAACTGTACACAGTATTCCAAGTGTGGCCTTATTAATGTCTTGCACAATTGTAACAAGAGATCTCAACTCCAGTATTCAATCTTCTGACCAATGAAACCAAGCACGCTGAATGCCTCCTTCACCACTCTATCCACCTGTGACTCCACTTTCAAGGAGCTATGAACCTAGATCCCTAGATCTCTTTGTTCTGTAATTCTTCCCATCAACTGACTAACTCCTACCCTGGTTCAATCTACCAAAATGCATCACCGCATATTTATCTAAATTAAACTCCATCTGTCATTCATCAGCCCACTGGCCCAATTGATCAAGATCCCCTTGCAATCCAAAGATAACCTTCTTCACTGTCCACTATGCCACAATCTTAGTGTCATCTGCAAACTTACTAACCATGCATCCTATATTCTCATCCATTTCATTCAATATAAATGACAAATAACAGTGGACCCAGTATCGATCCCTGAGGCACACCGCTGGTCACAGGTCTCCAGTTTGGAAAACAACACTCTGCAACCACCTTCTGGCTTCTGTCATCAAGCCAATTTTGTATCCATTTAGCTATCTCACCCTGGGTTGCATGAGATTTAACCTTATGCAACAACTTACCGTACGGTGCCTTGTCAAAGGCCTCACTAAAGTCCATGTAGACAACATCAACTGCACTGCCCTCATCTACCTTCTTGGTTACCTCTTCAAAAAACTCAATCAAATTTGAGTGACATGATTTTCCACTACAATGGACACTCGTGTCCTACTCAATCACGAAGAGCCCAATAATCCCAGTTTCTATATTTGCAATTTGCACAGTGTGCCAAGGTAGCAATCAGGAAATTCACATCTGGCTAATGCCTCTTCCCCTGCCCCCCTCACCCCCCCCCAACCAATCTTCCTTATGGGTGAGACAGATTAGCATAAGCACAAAACATGGATCATGCCATTGGTATGCTGTGTGGAACAGCCCCACAACATTTAATACGTCTCCATCCCAAAACTTAAAAGAAGTGTAATTCTCATATTGCAGGACTCTATCCTTATATACTACAGAGCAAGCTTACATCCGGCATTTGCAATCATTTTGTGCAACAAAGCCTCCACGTCAATCAAAACTACCAGGTTCATTCTAGAAATCAGCACAATTTACATAAATTTTACAGAAGAGCTCACAGGAATGGATTACACAGTTACAGGTAGTAGCAAACAGGACAGATTGGAGATTTAGAATCTTATCTTCAAAGGCTTTAATATTATACATTCCAGCAGCTAAATTTCAACCTTGATAGTGAGGACAAATTCCTCGGCTGAAAAAGTTCCCCAAAAATAAAAGCATCTGACAGCTTGCCCAGGAATCCTGCTGCGTGATTAACACACAACTGGTTGGTCCCCATGCAGGGAATGTGCAAAAATTAACTGCCTGCTCACGTAAAGGATTTCTGCTTGCAACCAGCGCTACGTGTCTGTGTGAGTTTCCTCCAAAGATGTGCGTGTTAGGTGGATTGGCCATGCTAAATTGCCTGTCAGTGTCAGAGGGACTAGCTAGGGTAAATGCATAGGGTTATGGAGATAGGGCCTGGGTCATTGTAGATTTGATGGGCCGAATGGCTTCCTTCTGCACTGTAGGATTCTATGATTCTATGGGTGAGTGACCACCCTTGAGCAGAAAAAAAATGACATCAAGAGACACCATCGCCGCTCGATGAGAGCCTTTGCTACTTAACACTGGGTTCGTCTCCAGATTGCAAGATGGCTGCCAATGCCTTTCGGCGCGAGTGCAGAAACTAATGACATAATTTGCAGGTGACACAGTGCCAACAGAAACAGGACTGTGTTGTCAGCTTCCTCACGGTGCTTCCACCAGCGACTAAAATCATAAAGCTGTGCCATTCCACAAAAGGCATTTTTGCAGGGTTGTTTTTAACCAGTTTGTGTCAGCTTTTCAGTCATCTGGTTGGATTAGTGTGGCACCTGAGTGGCCAGTCGCTTTCTAAGATTTATATTGCTTGATAGTAACAAAACGCAAATGAAAGTAAAAACTGCACGCAACTCTGAAAGCTCATTGAGGAAGGTCGAACCTGCTGCACCCTGCCCCCCAATAAAGACGGTGAGTGAACATGCCCTGCTGCATACTGCCCCACATAAAGATGGCGGCAGTGAATATGCCCTGTTGCACACTGCCCCACATAAAGATGGCGGCAGTGAATATGCCCTGTTGCACACTGCCCCACATAAAGATGGTGGCAGTGAACGTGCCCTGCTGCATACTGCCCCACATAAAGGTGGCGGCAACGAATGCGCCCTGCTGCACACTGTCCCCCCATAAAGATGGTGGCAGTGAACGTGCCCTGCTGCACACTGTCCTCCATAAAGACAGTGACAGTGAATGTGCCCTTCTACACTTTGCCCCCTATAAAGATGGTGGCAATGAATGTGCCCTGCTACACACTGCTCCCTATAAAGATGGCAGCCACAATCCTGATCTGATCAGAGACAAGCACACGCATACGAGTCAGGAGCAGGAGTCGGCCACTTAGCTCCATGAGCCAGCTCATGGCTGATCTGGATGCAACTTCCACTCCATGTTCTCCCCTACCCCCTGCTAACCTTCCGCCCCCTTGCATACATAGAATCTATCCAGCATTGCCTTAAAAGTATTCAAGGACTTTGCTTCCCCATCTTTTATGGACGAGATTTCCAGAGACTCACAATCCTCAAAAAAATTCTCCCCATCTCTTTCCTAAATGAGCAATCCCTTATTTTTAAATAGTGACCCTGACACTCGATTCTCTGACAAGAGAAAACATCAATGCCACATCTTCCCTGTCAAAATCCCTTATTGGATCTTATGTTCCAAGCATTCCTTTTTTTACTCTTTTAAACTCTAGTGTGGATACAAGCCTAACCTGTCCAATCTTGTCTCAGAAGTCAACCCATCAAATCCTGGTATTAGTTTAGTAAATATTCTCTGAGCTGCTTCTAATGCATTTATATCCTTCCTTAAATAATACTGTACACAATACTCCAAATGTGGTCTCACCAATGCCCTGTGTAACTGAAACATAACCTCCCTACTTTTGTATTTGATTCACCTTGCAATAAATAATAACATTCCATTAACTTTTTGAATTATTTGGTGTACCTGCAATCTGTTTGCCTGAGTACAGCTAAATCCTTCAGCAAGGCACAAGTCAGGACTATGATGGAATAGTTTCCCCTCGCCTGGATAAGTGCAGCTCCAACAATACTCAAGAGGCTCGACACAACCCTGGAGGATCACATGGCTCATTTAATTGACACCCCATCTATAAACACTCACTCCCTCCACCACTGATGCACAGTGGCAGTCGTGTGTACCATCTGTAAAATGCATTGCAGGAACTCACCAACTCATTAAGACAGCAGCTACCAAACCCATAATCACCACCATCTAGAAGGGCAACAGCAGTAAATTTTTGGGAGAAATCACCACCTGCAAACAGTCTTTCAGCCACATATTGTTTTCTTTAATTTTCAATCCCCTATCCAATTAGACTTTTTGAGGGTCTGTTTTTCAATTCATTGCCTAGCTCCTCAAACTGTCTGTGCAGAACCTCGTTCCTAATCCCAGCTATGTCACTGGTGCCTATATGGACCATGACAATTGGATACTTCCCTTCCCACTGTAAATCCTTCTCCAGCCCTGAGCAGCTTTCCTGAACCTTGGCATCGGGTAGGCTGCACAGCTATTCAGACTTTCACTCTTTGCTGAAGAGAGCAGTGTTTATCCCCTCATCATAATATCCCCTCCTACCAACTCTCCCCACTTGAATGGTTTCCCCACTTGAATGGCTTCCTGTACCATGTTGCTATGGTCAGTTTGCTCAGCGCCCTGCAGATCTCGCTCTCATCTACACAAGCTGAGACAATTGAAAAGACGGAGTTTACTGTACTCCTGCCCTCTGTGTCCTCTTGCCTGCACAGCAGTGGCATTAATCGCTTGACTATTTATCCAGAAACTCAGTTAATGTCCAGGTTTGGGTCCCACCATGGCAGATGGTGGCATTTGAATTCAATAAAAGTTATCTGGAATTAAGAATCTAATGATGACCACGAAACCATTGTCGATTACCAGAAAAGCCCATCTGGTTCACTAATGTCCTGTCGGGGAGGAAATCTGCCATCCTTACCTGGTCTGGCCTACATGTGACTCTAGAGCCACAGCAATGTGGTTGACTGTCAACCGCCCTCGGGCAACAAGTGATGGGCAATAAATGCTGGCCAGCCAGCGCCACCCATGTCATATGACTGAATAAAAAAACCATTCTCCTGCCCCTGATACTGGGTACCATCAACAAGATGCACTGCAGGAACTCAACAAAATTCCTTAGGCAGCATCTTCAAACACATGCTCACCACCATCTAGAAGGACAAGAGCAGCAGGTACCAGGAACACCACCACCTGGGAGGTCCCAGCCAAGCCACTCACCATCTTGAATATATTGCCGTTCCTTCACTGATGCTGGGTTCAAATCTTGGAATTTCCTTACTAATAGCACTATGGGAGTACTTACACCTCAGGGACTGCAGTGGTCCAAGAAAGCAGCTCACCACCACCTTCAAGAGCAATTAGAGGTGGACAATAAATGCTAGCCTAATCCATAAAGTAGTTTTAAAAACCATACTGCAGACAGGCATCCAAGAGCTCCGATATGCTGCAACTTTGACATATCAACAACCACACCATTCTTAATATGTTTTAATTAAATATTTAATTATCTTCTTCACTTATTCATTTTCCTTTTTTATATATTTTATTCCCATCAGTTTGGATGTTAATTTAAACTTTAGGACTGGAATAGATCTTAAGCACCTCCCAGATAATCAAACAGCTCCTTTCTGTGCAGTAGATCAAGAACTAATTTTCACAGGGCGAGAAAGGTAGATAAAGCAAAAGGAAAGAAGCCTCTTCTCCCTCCGCGCCAAAGACGCCCACTCACCAAACTCCCCCGTATGCTCTCAGTTCCAAAACCGCACTTGCTTGCCTTAGCAACCTCTCTGGCCAATCAAATAAACTAAATCAAATTAATGAGGAGAGAAATGAAAATGGACAGCTCCCAAAAATCACAGAAACCCCTCAGTGCAGAAGGAGGCCACTCGGCCCATCGAGTCTGCACCAATTACAATCCCACCCAGGCCCTACACCCATATTCCTACATATTTTAACCACTAATCCCTCTAACCTACACATCTCAGGACACAAAGGGGCAATTTAAGCATGGCCAATTAACCTAACCCACACATTTTTGGACTATGGGAGGAAACCGGAGCACCTGGAGGAAACCCATGCAGACACGAGGAGAATGTGCAAACTCCACACAGACAGTGACCCAAGCTAGGAATCCAACACGGATCCCTGGAGCTGTGAAGCAGCAGTGCTCATCACTATGCTACCGTGCCAACCCAAAAGGAAGGGGACTGCCCAAAACAAAAGGACAAAGTAGAAAAGAAACTTAAACCATCAAATCAATATGTGATTAAAAGGGTCAATAATGCACCCCATTCCCTGCAGTGCCCAGTGGACACAGAAGGTATTAACAGTACCCGCAGACGCTGCATGCTCCCCCTCCAGGGGCACCCGGCAGCAAATTTAGCTGCGGTAGAGGGGCAGACAATCGGGTTGGATGATTCCCTTGGTCGCCCGCTGCCTGGACTTGTAGATGGCAAGTTTTGCCAGGCCCAGGAGCAGGTTCACGAGGAGGTCTTCCTCCTTGCCGTCCCCCTCTGCGCCAGGTGATCCACTTGCTTGCCTTGGCTGCAATCAAGAACCTGGAATGTACGATAAACCGATCTGGAACTGGAACTGGCCTCTGTAAACTGGAGATTTGTCTGCGTGGGTTTCCTCCAGGTGCTCACTGCTGCTTCCCAGCACCAGGGACCCGTGTTCAATTCCCAGTTTGGGTCACTGTCTGTGTGGAGTTTGCAGGTTCTCCCCATGTCTGCGTGGGTTTCATCCGGGCGTTCCAGTTTCCTCCCACAGTCTGAAAGGCATGCTGGTTAGATGCATTGACCCGAACAGATGCTAGACTGTGGCGACTAGGGGAATTTCACAGTAACTTCATTGCAGTGTTAATGTCAGCCTTACTTATGATTATTAAATAAACTTTTAAAACCACATTGAACCAGTTAGCTAATTAACTACTTAGCTCTCTAAGCAGGGTGTGTTTGCTCTACTTGGAAGAAAGATCTAATTTACCAACACAATACTTCCCTGTCACTACTAATCAAGAGCAAGATTAACACTTTAAACTCCCCATGCACCAAACTCTCAGGAATCCATTCTGTTCCAAAGATACACTCACTTGTCTTCATTGCACTTAGGAACCCCAACTGCATGGTAAATTGAACTGGAGCTAGCAAAACCAGATTCAATAACTACTCAACTCTGTCAGCCACTCCCTCTTTTTACAAGCTATGAAGTCTCTTGAGCCTCTAAACCCTAGGCCTCTGCAGTCCCACCCTCTCCCCTTCCATGATGTGGAGTTGCCAGCATTGGATTGGGCTGAGCACAGTAAGCAGTCTCACAACACCAGGTTAAAGTCCAACAGGTTTAGTTAGTAGTACAAACTCTTCACCAGGTGAGTGTCCTGATGAAGGAGCAGCATTCTAAAAGCTCATGCTACCAAATAAACATGTTGGAGTTTAGCCTGGTGTTATGAGACATCTCTCCCTCCATGCAGCATCTTACAACAGTTTTAGCCTCAGTCACAGCTCCAGTTCCCAGTTTTTTGAGTCAACCAAGTAAACCAAATTAAATAAACTGAGGGACATAATAAAAGGGGTAGCCCCTTAAAGGGAAACTGCCCACAGCGAAATCAATATATCTCTCCGCCTCGCAGGAACAGTTAAGAGATCGAGTGAGGCCATGGAAGGGTTAATGAGGTGGATTATCCAAGTTGTAATAACTCTTTAAAACAAATCTCATTGACCTGTTCTCTCCCAGATCAATAGGGCGGTCATTTAAGAGTTAAAAAGCAAAAAGAACTGGGCTGGCTTAGCATGCATTTAGTGCAATCCACTTCAATTATCGTGAATATGGTCAATGTTTCTGAAAAAATACAATTGCTTTTGAAACAAGTAAGTTTTTCAGCAATCTCTCCAGTTTGCAAAAGTTTTGGAGCTAGATTAAAATATCTTTAAAAGCTAGTTCTTTACTGGGTGACATCTATATATATCGAGGTGAAGATTTTATTGACTTTTATAACTGTGTTCAACAAGGGCATGAGTTGATTAGTTGATCACTGCACATTACATGCATTGTGCTAACAACACCTCTTTGACAATTAGCTCGACTTTCCTGTAGCCTCCTACACAGTTTTCCTTCTAAATTGAATGGAGTGTGAAAACACCATGATTTGTGACAACCTCAAATAGTGACCTGAGATTTATGAGAACATTGCTGGGAGCCACGGCGTGTGTATGAAGGCTGTTGATGCGGTTATGCTAGCTCTGGGCAAGATAGAGCCTAAGTGTTGATTAGCTGTGTTGCTTACTTCATGCTGCTTCTATTTAAGTGCCACCTCTGTTGTCTGTGAGCAATGATTATTGAGGTCACTGGAATACAAATTGTGAGAAGCCGAACACTGTAGCTGCCCATTGTACTGAGGCAGTGTATCATTGCGAACTCGTAAACATTGCGCTTTCCGATTTAAAGTTGCCAGCCCTCCATATTTATCCATCAGTCCTCAGGAGCTGAGGATTAATCTCTAACACACTGCTGCAAAAAATAATGATCAAAGCATTAAAACAAAACTGTTTAGAATCATGGAATCTCTACAGTGCAGAAAGAGGCCATTCAGCCCATCAAGTCTACACCCACAACATTCCCACCCAGGCCCTTTCTGCGTAACCGCATGTATTTACCTTAGCTAGTCCCCTTAACACTAAGAGGCAATTTAGTATCCACCTAATTTGCACATCTTTGGAATGTGAGACGAAACCAGAACATCCGAAGAAAATACACGCAGACACAGGGAGAATGTGCAAACTCCCACACAGACAGCGACCTAAGGCCAGAATTGAGCCTGGTCCCTGGCTTTGTGAGGCAGCAGTGGTAACCATGTGCCACCATACAGAGTAAGGTTTTGAAGAGAGGGAACAGGCTGTTGTCCAGCAATCAAGGCTAGTCCAGTTGGGTGACAAAAGGTGGAATTTAACACTAGTGTTGGCATCGCTACTCACCTACTGTTCCGGATAACAAACAGGGGAAAACCAGTCCCCACTTGGCCAGCTTCCCCGCAGCCATTTATTGGCTATTGGGCAGTTAATGGTCTTAAGGTGGGACGTCTACCCCCATTGACGTGGAGGTCCAAGAGCTGTCGGGAAATCAAATGGACATTGCTCTGTGCACAGCAGTGCCACAGGGAGACTTGGCCACTGCTGGGACTGCAACAGTTTGTTAGCTTTGTTGGTGCCTGGAATAATGGTCTCGCCGGGGTTAGGGGGTGACAGGTAGGCAAAGAGGGTGGGGAGGATGAGATGGGCAGGGGAGAAAGAAAGGGACCAAGATCTTTGGAGTATGGGTATTTGTTCCCCCAGTTGGCACAGAGGGGTGAACCTAAAGGAGGCAATCCCTACCCATTTGACTGGCCACCAACCTGCCCAATGAAACATGGTAGTTTGTACACATGGTGGTTTAAAGACTGTCTTTAGGACCATGGCCAAGACTGCCACTTGACACTAAGTAGCTATACCTCGCCAATGTGACCGGATTAACTCCTGCCAGCTTTGCCCAGCCATTGCTGGGTGCTGGCCTTATCCTGCTATGGATTAAATGGGGTTGGATGGGATTGTGGATGGTGCAGATGCAATGGGCAGAATGGCCTCTTTCTACACTGCGGTGATTCTATGACAGCTGAAGGAGTTCATTGGGGTTCTCCATTGGCGGGTAGGCAACCCTGATGGTAAAATTGCAGCGAGGGTTGAGTGGGCAACAGCGCCCGTGGCATGGTACCCCCATTTCATAATGCACTCCACCTGATTCTGGGGACTGATGGGTTGGTGGAGGGGGTCTGTTGCAATGAGATCAATGTGATTGGTGGTGCACTGAGAGGGTGGATTAATGGTGGGATGTGTGGGAATCACAGGAGATCATGAAGCCTCCAGGAACTAAAACTGACAACTCTGCAAGGGATATAGGATTTGGGGAGGGCAGTTTTGCAGTACCTCCAACAGCAGTAACACCCACTAGCAATCGTCTACCACCCCACCTCCTCACAAACCCTACCGCCACCCCTGACCCTCAGAAAGGCTAGGGAGTTTGTATAGGGACCAATTAAAATTTGATGGAAGCCCTTCCACTTTCCTTAGATGCCAGCTGCATAGCATTCACACCTCAAAATTCAATAAAACCTGAACAGATATAAATATCTGGAAAGGACCAAAGGAAACTATAAATGTTTGTATCTGGCTCATTTGCAAATTTGCAAACTCACATTTGCAAAGTGAAGAGATTGCTGAAAAGTGTATCAGTTCCAAAAGTGGCATGTATTTTTTGCATAAAGAGTGCAGAAGAGATTTACTAGAACGCTACTGGGACTTGATGGCTTGAGTTATAAGGAGAGGCTGGATAGACTGGGGCTTTTTTCTCAGGAACATAGAAGGCTGAGAGGTGATCTTTTCCCAAAGGTGGGGAGTTTAAATTGGAGGGCATAGGTTTAAGGTGAGAGGAGAGAAATACAGAAGGGTCCAGAGGGGCAATTTTTTCACACAAAGGGTGATGAGTGTCTGCCAGAGGTAGTAGTAGAGGCAGGTACAATTTTAAAAAGCATTTAGATTGTTACATGGGTCCGATGAGTATAGAGAGATAGGGGCCAGGTACGGGCAATTGGGACTAGCTTAAGGGTTTTTAAAAAAAGGATGGCATGGACAAGTTGGGCTGAAGGGCCTGTTTCCATACTGTAAACCTCTATAAATGTTGATTATTTTTGCTAATAATCTCAGTCATTATGGAATCCCACCAAAGGTGGGTCAGTCCAGTTGTTACAGATATTTCATTCCAAAATGGCCACCCTGGTTGCTCCAGAGAGAGATTGGCTCCTGCAATTCCTGCAACAGCGCCCCCATCCCCAGGAGGGCCACAGAGCTGGTGCAAGGGCCAATTAAGATTTGATAGGAGCCCTTCTCTAGTTTTCCCTGGATGCTAGTTGTGGCTCTGTGTACAGTACTTGCGCCTCAGAATCAGAAGATTGTGGGTTCAAGACTGACTTCAGAAGCCCTGAGTAAAAAAACAGCTGACCCTCACAGTGCTGTACTGATAAAATGTTCTGCAGCGATAGAGATGTCACCTTTCAGATCAGAAATAAGACCAAAGACCCAACTGTCACCTCAGATGGACATAACAGATCCCATGTTGAATTTTAAAGAAGAGTAACACAGGTTCTCCTGGCCAATATTCATCCCTCCACCATCAAATTCATAGAATTCCTGCAGCACAGGAGAGGCCATTCAACCCATCGAGTCTTCACCGATTCTCTGACAAAGTACTTATCCCTGCCCTATCCCTGTAACCCCACACACTTACCACGACTAATTCATCTAATCTAGCCATTTGGGGCACTTAAGGCCAATTTAGCATGGCCAACGCACCTAACCTGCACATCTTTGGACTGTGGGAGGACACCGGAGCACCCGGGGGAAACCCAGGCAGACACAGGGAGGATGTGCAAACTCCACAGATGCAGTCACTCGAGGCTAGAATTTAACTCGGGTCCCTGGCAGCAGTGCTAACCACTGTGCCACCGTGCCGCCCTCACTAAACCAACCTCACTAAAGCAGACTGCCTGGTCGTTATCACACTGCAGCTTATGGGAGTTGCTGTGCGCAATTTTGGCTGCCACCTATCCTGCAACAGTGACGACACTTCAAAAAATACTTCATTGGCTGTAAAAGTGGTCTGGAGCATCCTGAGGACATGAAAAGCGCATTATAAATACAAATCCTTCCCCCAAAGGTTTTTATGGTCTCTGACTTGTCTTCTTATCCTATTACATGTAACATTGTCCCCAGAGAGTTATTAGAGAAAGGTTGTGTTCGAGCAGTGGGCTGGCACCATAATTGGGAATTCTTCAGCCATTTTCTTTGCGAATAATTGGCAAATCAGCATTTTTTTTCTAACGTCAAAATTCTACATTCCCATCCGCCATGGGATCGGTGCAGGTGAGGGGCCGGATAATGGGAATGCCCATTGACCAGGGATGGAATATCCCGATCTCTGGTCGAGTGAGGCCGTAAAAGTGACATTGTGATGTTGACATAGTAAAATTGACATTCTTCCTTTGGGAAAAAGATACAAAAGCTTGAGGTCAGGTACCAACTGACTCAAGAACTGCTTCATCCTTGCTGCTGTCAGACTTGTGAATGGACTTACCTCGCATTAAGGTGATCTTTCTCTACACCCTAGCTTTGGGCTGTAAGACTACATTCTGTGCTTTCTCCTTTCCTTCTCTATGAATGGTATGCTTTGTCGGTATAGAACACAAGAAACGGTACTTTTCATTGTATGCTAATACATGCGACAACAATAAATCAAATCAAATCAAAAATCTCGCCCTTAGGTGGCATTTGCCTGAAGGGGAGTAATTTCTCACGGCAGCCCAATACTGGATGAGTCACTTCATTAGTAGACAGTGGTGCCTTGAGTGTGGGAAGAGCAGTTAGTTGGCCAGTGCCTAGTAAATCAGGAGATGTCCAGCACCTTGACATTGACAAATGCCTTTGACCTCTGCAAGTCTTTGAAAGGAAGAGTCTTTAAAAATCAGTGCGCACACCTGACATCAGAGAGTGAAGGTGTCGGGAAAGGAGGAACATCAATCAGCGGCAGCATCCGTCTGGAAGTGTTCAGCATCTGCCTTGGACAATGAGAGTCAGGGTTGTGATGTTGAGTAAGGGACCGACTGAAGCAAGCTAAAGTGCTCTGTTTTCGTGCAATGCATCGATATTCTCTTTATTTGTTCATGGGATGTGAGTTTTGCTAGCAAGGCCGACATTTATTGCCCATCCTTGAGAAAGTGATGGTAAGCAGTCTGCTTGAATCGCTGCAGTTCATGTGGTGTATGTACACCCACAGTGTGGTTAGGGAGTGCCCGGATTTTAATCCAGTTTTACTGAACAGTCATATATTTCTGACTCAGGATGCTGTCTTCCCAGACTGCCTTTGAGCTTCTAGGCTGCACTGGAGTGCCAGCTTTGATTCTTGTGCTCAAGGTCTGGATTTCCATCACAAGGGCGTCTCCGTCATTGCAAAAATCCCAGAAATGGCCAAAGATTCAAAGTAACACCCGACATTTCCCACCCTCACGGGGACAGGACTGGGGTTCCCGTACGTATGATTCACTGAGGCAGCTGGCCATTTAAATCACCAGCTGCCTCCAGTGAAGTGGGATCTTGGAAGAAGCATGAACATGATGCCACCCTGACAGTGCCAACCTGTGCCAAGGGGCAGTGCCAGGGGACATTGCCTGACCATGGCGCTCTTCCCCGGGTGTTATACTGAGCTTTTCGCATCCTCCAGGGTAACCCCCCCCCAGAACAGGTTCACATCTAGTGGCACAGTGGTTAGCACTGCTGCCTCACAGCACCAGGTCCTAGCTTGGGTCCCTGCGGAGTCTGCACACAGTCCCCATGTCTGAGTGGGTTCCCTCCGGGTGCTCCGGTTTACCCCACAGTTGGAAAAACATATTGGTCAAGTGCATTAGCCGTGCTAAATTCTCCCTCAGTGTACCCGAACAGACACTGGAGTGTGGCAACTGGGAGATTTTCAGAGTAACTTCATTGTAGTATTAATGTAAGCCTACTTGTGACACTAATAAATAAACATTAAACTTTAAACTTAGGTGTAAACCTGTTGTAGAAGATGCCATCAGTCTGGCGTCTGCTGAATATCCAGCGAGGTGGGGAGTCCCGGAGAAAGTGCCCACTAATGTATTAAAATCAGTTTTCTGATTTTACACCACTCTGTCACCAGAACTATTGTGAACAGTTTTGTCCATGTGTCTATAGGAGGATGTGCTGGCCTTGGAAAGGGTCCAAAGGAGGTTCACAAGAATGATCCCTGGAATGAAGAGCTTGTCGTATGAGAGATGGTTGAGGACTCTGGGTCTGTATTCATTGGAGTTTAGAAGGATGAGGGGGGAATCTTATTGAAACTGACAGGATACTGTGAGGCCTGGATAGAGTGGATGTGGAGAGGATGTTTCCACTAGTGGGAAAAACTAGAAACACAGGGCACAATCTCAGGCTAAAGGGACGATCCTTTAAAACAGAGATGAGGAGGCATTTCTTCAGCCAAAGAGTGATGAACATGTGGAACTCTTTGCCACAGGAGGCTGTGGAGGCCAGGTCATTGTGTGTCTTTAAGACAGAGATAGATAGGTTCTTGAAAAATAAGGGGATCAGGAGTTATGGGAAAAAGGTAGGAAAATGGGGATGAGAATAATATCAGCCATGATTCTATGGCAGACCAGACTTGATGGGCCGAGTGGCTTAATTCTGCACCTATGATTATGATATTATAGTCTTAACTCGGACACTTGCTGGCACGAATCATACCCTCTGGATTTTGAGCCTGCGGCCATTCCCACAGACGGGGAGTGAGGGACTGAAATCACCCCCACAGTCATTTGTTAGTGAGAGACCCTTAAAACTAATTGGTCTGAGTTTGACAGAAGTGTGTGTTCTAGTTCCTTCCAACACTTCTCTAGTCAGTGACTAAAATCCAAGAGCAAATTACTGACGCAAGTTATCATTTAATTCCCATTAAATTCAACCCGAGCATGTGTGATAGAATAAAAGGAAAGCAAGGCTTGTTCCAAGGAAAGACCATCGATCTAAAATTATAACTTGAGCTGGATTTGATGCAATCTGTCACTGGAGGAAGTATGGTGACCAGCTCCACTTAATCAGTCAATTTTATCAGTGTCACAAATAGGCTTACACTAACACTGCAATGAAGTTACTGTGAAAAATCCCCTAGTCGCTGTACTCCGGCACCTGTTTTGGCACACTGAGGGAGAAATTAACATGGCCAATGCACTTAATCAGCACGTCTTTCGGACTCTGGAAGGAAACCGAAGGACCCGGAGCAAACCCATGCAGACATGGGGAGAATGTGCAGACTCTGCACCGTCGGTGACCCAAGCCGGGAATCAACCTGCTGTGAGGCAGCAGTGCCAACCACTGTGCCACCGTGTGCTGAAGTGAAACCTCTCCAGATTTAGGGAGAAGTTTCTGATGTAAGGTATCCGTGGGCATGATGTCAATGAGAATCATTAATGAGCCAGTTGATACCTGTTATCCCTAGGTCCACTCGAAATTAGTGGTAGTTCAAGGATTAATAGGAGCTGCACATTTTTTTGCCACAGCTCCTCTCCCAGCAGACCCAACTGGGTTTGCCAACAAACTTCCAGAGGCGGTCTCAATAAATAATCGCGGGAACCTGCATCAAGAAGGAGGGTGCCCCCTGAAAGCCTCCTACCTCTCTGCCCTCGCCTTGGTCCTGCCTCTGTCCTTTTCCCATGATCTTCCCCCACCTTGTTCATCCTGCTCCCCCATGATCCCCATCCTGCCCTCATTCACCTGTGGCCTGGGGCTCCTTCACTGATCCTTGGCCTCTGGCGTGTGCGTAACTGGCAGCTGCCACTACTTCCTGGTGGCATTGATGGACAATGGAGGGCTGCCAGCCTCTGATCGGCTGGCTGCTCTCAATGGGTGAAGTCTGCACGTTCTCCCCATGTCTGCATGGGTTTGCTCCGGGTGCTCCAGTTTTCTTCCAGAATCCAAAAGACGTGCTGAGTAAATGCATTGACCATGTTAAATTCTCCCGCAGGGGCCCTGAATCTGGGGGTAAGACCCGGTGGTGGCCTCTGTAGTGCCTGAATGCATGCAAAAGCATGAAGCCTCCCCTTCATGGACCTACTTATCCTCCGACCACTGGGCAAGACGTCTATCTGACCAACTAAATCCATGATGTGGAGTTGCTGGCATTGGACTGGGGTTAGCACAGTAAGAAGTCTCACAACACCAGGTTAAAGTCCAACAGGTTTATTTGGTAGCACAAGCTTTTGGAGTGTCACTCCTTCTTCAGGTGACTCACCTGAGGGTGTTGTGAGACTTCCTACCCATCTAAATCCAGACATCTGACTTCCTCCTCTATCGATGCTACCTGAAAGTTTCCAACACTTTCTGCTTTTCCATCCAATATAGTTGCTCCTAATATCCAGCGAAGTCGTCATAACATTCTTCTTGTGGTATCAATTCAAAAGAGTAATATTAAAAATGCATCAAAGGTTTTATTTCTAGCCTGTAGTAGCAAAAACACTAAGATGCTTTAAAGGTATAACTGTCAGAAGACTGCAAAATACATCTGTTTAAAACATTAATGTTATATAAATATACTTTCCATGGAGAATAGGCAGCAGCCTCACAGCTACAATTTTCTGAAGAAGTTTTTTTTCTCTACCAACTTAAATATGGGAGAGAAGTCTATTATTATTATTAAATTTGACACCATCTGCATTGACAGAAAGAAGTCATTATTTTCTATGATTATACTCATGCATTAATATATAATAAAAACACTGGCACACAACTCTCAAAAAAATTGCCTTCTTTATTTCCCCTAGGCTGACCAATTTTCAACATGTTTGGTTCGTACCAACTCCCCCGATGCCCAAAAAATCATTGCCATTGCTGATTCCCCAACCGCCAACATCCTGGGGATAACCAGTGATCTAACTGCACCAGATTTCTAAATAGTATAGCAATGAGAAGGTCAGAGATGGCGAGTTCGGTAGTGAGCAACTCCCCAAAGACTGTTTGCAAGGCATAACACAGGAGTGTGACAGAATAACCTCCGCTTGCCTGGATGAGTTCAGCTCCAACAACATTCAGGTAGCTCGACACCATCCAAACAGTGTAGCCCAAGACCGCGAGGAACTACAAAATGTTGTGAATGTAGCCCAATACATCACCTAAACCAGCCTCTCATCCATTGACTCTGTCTACATTTCCTGCTGCCTCGACAAAGCTGCCAGCATAATTAAAGACCCCCTGCATTCTCTCTTCCACCTTCTTCCTTCGGGAAAAAGAAACAAAGTCTGAGGTCACAAACCAACCTGCTCAAGAACAGCTTCTTCCCTGCTGTTGTCAGACTTTTGAATGGACTTACCTTGCATTAAGTTGATCTTTCTCTATACCCCAACTATGACTGTAACACTACATTCTGC
This sequence comes from Carcharhinus amblyrhynchos, assembly GCF_965287045.1. Taxonomy (NCBI): domain Eukaryota; kingdom Metazoa; phylum Chordata; class Chondrichthyes; order Carcharhiniformes; family Carcharhinidae; genus Carcharhinus; species Carcharhinus amblyrhynchos. The sequence continues at coordinate 44,248,963 of NC_137340.1, forward strand.
ACTGTCTCATTTCCTTCTCTATGAACTGTACGCTTTGCATAGCATGCAAGAAACAATACTTTTCACTGTATGTTAATGCACGTGACAATAATAAATCAAATCAAAAGTTAAAGCAGTATGCTTAATTTGCATCACAACCACTATGTTAAACATTCACTCTCACTACCACCGATGTATAGTAGCAGCACTGTATATTTTTAACAGAACCTACTGCAGCCAAGACTCCTTCGACAGCACCTTCATAACCTGGGATCTCTACCATCTCGAAGGAGATGAGTAGCAAATACAGGGGAATACTGCCACCTGCAAGTTTTGCTCCAGGTTTCACACTATCCTGACTTTAAAAGATATTGTCCTTCCTTCGCTGTCACTGGGTCAAAATCTTGGAACTCCCTTCCTTGCAGGTCTGTGGGCGTACCTACACTATATAGAATCATAGAATCCCTACACTGAAGAGGGGGCCCATTGTATTTGCACCGACTCTCCGAAAGAGCATCTTACCCAGCCCCATCCCGCTCCCGTCCCCATAACCCCAGACATTTACCGTGGCTGATTCCCTCTAACCCATACATCTTTCGACATTAAAAGGCAATTTAGCATGGCCAATCCACCTAACCTACACATCTTTAGGTTGTGGGAAGGAGCTGGAACATTTGGAAGAAACCCACACAGACTTGGGGAGAATGTACAAGCTCCGCACAGACAGTGACCCGAGGCTGGATTTGGACCCTGTGACGTAGCAGTGTTAACCACTGTGTCCTTGCATCACTTCTGTTATTCACAGGCAACATTGTGGTGGCACAGTGGTGAGCACTGCTGTCTCACAGCACTAGGGACCCAGGTTCAAGTCCAGTGTCGGGTGATTGCCTGTGTGGAGTTTGCATGTTCTCCCCGTGTCTGCATGGGTTTCCTCTGGCTGCTCTGGTTTCCTCCCACACTCGAAAGATATGCAGGATAATTTAATAGTTTAATTGGCCATGCTAAATTGCCCCTTAGTGTCAGTAGGAGTCGCAGGGTAAATATGTGGGGTCGTGGGGATAGGGCCTGGGTGGGATTGTTGTTGGTGGAGGCTCAATGGGCCAAATGGCTTCGGTCTACACTGTAGGAATTCTATGATTCTGTGAACTTGTGTATCAAGGCAATTTGTCAACGTTTGTCACACTTTCATTTCCTCTGGCCTTTCAAAGTAGTTTTCGAAAAAGGGAAAGAATTTTGCTGATTGCCCCAGAAATCCAATCTGATCATTCCTTGCTTCTTATCACCATGTCAGGTTATTGATTAAGGATAAGCTGGTAATAAGACATTTTGTACATTCCTCCGCCTAAACATTCTAACCAAATTCTCCACTCTTATATCTTGTGTAGCATGTTATTGCTCCTGCAATAGCATCAGTGGATCACAGTGGTGTTGCACCAGCAGGTTTCAAGGGCAATTAGAGTTGGGCAATAAATGTTGGCCTGATAACTCAAAGCTTTTCCTCTTCCAAAACCTTCCACATCCATTCTATTATTATGAGCCGTTTGGCAGGATTTTCCAGCTGCGCGTGCTGCAAGACCAGAAATCCCTGACCAAGCTTAGCAGACCTTTAAATAGTCCTCCGATCTTTCTGTTTTGCTCTCTATGATTCCCACAGTGGGCGAGATGGGGAATTTTTAGCTAAAGCCTTTATTACATCTGATCAATGGAGCCAAGCCGCAAACCCACTTCCAGTCATTGTCTTTGGACCTTTAAGCATTGAATCTCATGTGGCACCTGCTCTACTTCTTTGCTTGTATCAAAAAAAATTGGCGATTATCTCCACAAAATCTCTTCTGCTTTCATCCCTTCCTCCTTTTTTTGTCTACTTTATGCCCAGGACTTTTGAAATATCCCAATGATTATTTATTACGGGCAACACGGCAGCACAGTGGTTAGCACTGCTGCCTCACAGCGTCAGGGACCCGTGTTCAATTCTGGCCTCAGGTCACTGTCTGCGTGGGTTTCCTCTGGGTGCTCCGGTTTTCTCCCACACTTCATAGATCTGCAGATTCAGGTGATCGACCATGCTAAATTGCCCTTAGTGTCAGGTGGATTAGCAGGGTGAATGCATGGGGCCACAGGGATAGAATCTGGGCGGGATCATTACCAGTGTAGGCTCGATGGGCTGAATGGCCTCCTTTCATTCTGTAGGGATTCTATTCTATGATTAAACTTTCTTATTGAGAAACCAAGGTCATTATTGAAAATGCAAGGCCCGGCACAAGGTGGAAAAAAATAATAGGCAAAGCAAACAAGAAGCTGTGATTCACAATGCTAACTCAGGGTCCAATAGACTGTAGACTACTTCCCGAGACAATTCATTTACCATTAACTTACTGTTAAGCATGTTCTTTGCAACAGCTTCTTCAGTTAAATTCTCCTTTGTGCCCTGTGCTGTAATCACAAATCATAATTAAGGACCCCAGGCACCCCAGACATAATCTCTTCTGTCTTCTTCCATTGGGAAAAAGATATAAAACTCTGAGGTCCCATACCAACCAACTCAAGAATAGCTTCTCCCCTGCTGCCGTCAGACTTTTGAATGGACCTCCCTCACATTAAATTGATCTTTCTCTTCACCGTAGCTTTAAATGTCACATTACATTCTATACTCTCTCCTTTCCTTTTCTATGTTTTGTCTGTATAGCGTGCAAGGAACAATACTTTTCACTGTATACTAATGCATGTGCCAATAATAAATCAAATCAAAGCTTGAGATGGAATATGCTGAAGGTAATGAAAACAGGCTCTTTGTCACAAAATTTGAAAGGTATCTACCTACTTACATTTTCAGGCTCCAGTTTGCCAGCTCTTTCTCAACGAGACAGAGCTAACCCGTCAAATTACATTTTGAGTTTTTGCTTTACCACATGGCTGTTCTACTCCATAAGACAAATTAGGCATGAGATGTTTGTGGAATGGAAGCTAAATTAGGGACTCAATTGTCAATTAAAATTAAATAAAAGTACAGAATGTTCCACAATGGCATAAAATGCAAGTTAAATGGGGATTCTGTCAAACAAATTATGCAAAATGAAAGATATGAAGGGAGATTTTCCACTGCCCCTTGAGAAAGTGGCCAATTTCCTTCTTCAATCATTTACAGTCCTTATGGTGCAGATACGCCCATAGCACTGCTGCGAAGGGTATTCCTGGATCATTACCCTCAACAGTGAAGGAATGGTAATATAATTCTAAGTCGGGGTGGTGAGTGAGTGACTTGTAGACGAAGTGGCAGATGGTAGTATCTTTGTGAATCTGGTGTGCTTGACATTCCAGGCGGCAGAGATCATGGAATTGAAGGAGCTGTCAAAGGAACCTTGGCAAATTGCTGCAATGCATCTTGTAGATGGTCCAAACTGCTGTCACTGTGCATTAGTGGTGTTAGAGAGAATGAATATTTAAGATTGTAGAAATCCATGCCAATCAAACAGACTATTTGTTCCAGAATGGTATTGAGCATCTTGAGTGTTGTTGGAGCTGGAGTCTTCAGGCAAGTGAAGAGCATTCCATCACACTTCTGACTTGTGCCTTGCAAATGGTAGGTTTTGGGGAGTCAGCAGCTGAGTTACTTGCTGCAGGATTCCCAGCCTCTGACCTACTCTTGTAGCCACATATTAGTATGGCTGGTCCAATTCAGTTTCTGGTCAATGGTAATGCCTAGGATGTTGATCGTGTGAGGTTTCAGCGACGCTAATACTGCTGAATGACAAGGGATCATGGTTAGGTCTTGTTGGAGATGGTCACTACTTGTCTCTTGTGTGGTATCACATTTATCAGCCCAAGCATTAATATTCCGCAGGCCTATTTGCGTGAGGGCACAGCCTTCAGAGTTAGGAGTGGTTCTACACACTGCAGTAATCAGTGAACATTCCCACTTCTGACTGTATAATGAGGAATATCATTGCTGAAGCAGCTGATGATGGCTGGGACTGGGAGACTATTTGGAGGGACACCAACAGCAATCTTCTGGAGATGACCAAATATTAGAACTTTGTTCAAGAAAAGAATGTAGAATTAAGCTTAGCAGGACTGTCATAGAATCATAAAATCCCTATGATACAGAAGGAGACCATTCAGACCATCAAGTCTAAATCAACCACAATCCCACTCATGTTTGATTCCCGTAACCCCACAAATTCACCCTGCTAGCCCTCCTGACACTAAGGGTCAACTTAGCACAGCCAATCGAAATAACCTGCATATCTTTGGACAGCAGGACGAACCCGGAGCTTCCAAAGGAAACCCATGTAGACACAGGGAGAACATGCAAACCCCACACAGGCAGTGACCTAAGACAGGAATCGAACCCAGGTCCTTGTTGTTGTGAGGCAGCAGTGCTAACCACTGTACACAGGGTAGAATTTTTTGATTTTTCCCAATGTGCAAAACCTGGAAATATTGTGAATGGGGAAGAGGGTAGACAGAAACATGCAGGCTGGTAGAATAAGTGGACAAGTGGCCGGCAATATTTAATGCAGAGTGATACATTTTGGTAGAAAGGACAATTAGGGGAGGTAAAATAAAATAAGGAAAGTAATTGGAAAGTGACTGAAGGGGCAGAAGGACCTGGGGGTACATTTGCACTCATCATTGAAAGTGGCAGGGAAGGTTGAGAATACAGACAATAAAACATATGGGATCCTGGGCTTTATAATAGGGTCACAGATTATAAAAGCAAGGAAGTTATGACAGACCTGTATAAAACATTAGTTCAGCCTCAACGGGAGTCCTGTCTCCAGTTCTGGGCATCACACCCTGAGAAGAATGTAAAGACAATATTTTGTCTTCAGGAGCACGGAAAAAATTCACAAGAGTGGCTCCAAGGATAAGGAACTTCAGTCGTGTGCTAAATTGGTGTTATTGCTCTTCTTGGTGTGGAGAAGGTAAAGAGAAGATTTGTTGGAGGTGTTCAAAATCACGAGGGGCAGGGAAAAAGTGGGCAAGGAGAAGACAGCAAGCCACAATATAAGGCTAAGGCACCACAGGGGGCAATAAGGATTGGACATGGGCCAAAAGGAAAGTGGCAGAATTTGAAGAAAAGGGGACATGTCCTCTCTCTGTCTGACCCCAAAAACGTAACTTTCCTTTATGCTAGATAGGTATGTTCCCACTGAAGGGGGGATTGAGAGCCAGAGTATACTGATTTCACATGATTGACAAAAGAAGCAATGGAAACATGAGGAAAAACTTGTTTCAGCGAGCGAGTGGTTAGGATCTGGAACGTGCTACCCGAGAGTGTGGTGAAGGCAGATTCAATCAAACTAGATCTTTGTCCAAAGAGAAGAAATTGCGGGACAAAGGTGGGGAAATGGGATTAGGTGAGTTGCTCTTGAAGAGAGCTGGATGGACAGAACAGGTAGAATGGTCTCCCCTGTGTCGCAATCATTCCATGATTGCTCCCCAGCCAGGAGAGCCAAAAAACCCTCCAACATACACACCATCTTGACATCCACCCCCAACCCCAGAAACACAAAAACCCCAACCTATCAGCTCCCTCCCCCTAACGCACACCACCTCAACAACCACCTCTCCCCAACAATCTAAAATATGGCAGAACCAGACCAGAGCCCTCTTTTCCATTCCCCCCACCCCTTACTGCCCCCCACATGAGTGTACCGCACCCCCCTTCACCACTCCGCACAAGAAAAAAACATGAGTAGTAATAACATATAAAAAAAAAGGTCCAGGAGACAAGAAGACAACAAGCCACAAACACAACTGACTCCAAAAACACAACTTTCCTTTGTGCTAGATAGATATGACTTCAACCAGTGAAGCGATTCACCTCTCCATCAAATCCTATTGATTTCAATTTCACTGGAGTTGCTTGTTGTCGCATGTGGTCAAATTCTGCCTTGAGGACAAAGACATTTATTTTCAACCTCACCTCTGGAATTCAGCCCTTTGTCCAGATGTGACCTGGAAGCACGTGGCCTTAGCATTGGTGAGCTGCCAATGCTCAGTGCTGCTTGATAGTATGATCCGCAGCCTCTTTCATCACTTTGCTGATGGTTGAAAATAGACTCATGTGACAAGAATTGACCAGACTGGATTTGTCCTGCTTTTCGTGGATAGCAATATCAGGGCAATTTTCCATATTGTCGGCTAGTTATGATGTGGAGATGCTGGCTTTGGACTGGGGTGGGCACAGTAAGAAGTATCACAACACCAGGTTAAAGTCCAACAGGTTTATTTGGAATTATGAGCTTTTGGAGTGCAGCTCCTTCATAAAGTGAGTAATGGAGCAGCGCTCTGGAAGCTTATGATTCCAAATAAACCTGTTGAACCTTAACTTGGTGTTGTGAGACTTCTTACAGTGATGTACAATGACTGGAACAATGTGGCTGGAGGCATGGATAGTTTAGTAGCATGTGTTCACTATGAATATCAGAGCCAATAACATTTATTGTATCCAGTGCCTTCTTGTGTTGAATTAGCTGAAGATTGGGATCTGTGATCCTGAGGACTTTAGGAGAAAACCGGAATGGATTGCCCACCAACACTCATTCCAAAGTTGATTGCAACTACTTCAGCCTTATGTGTTATACTGATGTTCTAGTGGGCTGTTCCCATTACAGTGTATGTGAATAACTGAGCAAGAGGCGAGGTGTGAATCAGTCACTTGTGTGTCTATGTCATTGAGTGTGTTTATGAGGGTGCACAATGCAGTGGAAGAGAGACGGCAGCCTGAGTGAGCTTCAGCCAGAGTGAGGGTATCAGGAATTTGGAGCTGAGGGGAAAGAAGTGTTCATCTTTGGGAGGAGCGAAGAGGAGGACTTGTGAGGGAAACTCAAGGGCAAATGAGGGGGTAGAAAGAATTTAAACGTGCCATCACAGTCAGCAAGTAAGTGATTGGCTGGTGACTGGTAAGTAGCTTTTCCTTTCATTTTTTTCCTCTTTGTTTGTCCTGGCATTGTAGTTGTTGTTGTAAATTAACTTAAGTGTTAAGTCATGGCAGGAGATCCCAGACCCATGTCATGCTCCTCTTGTGCGATGTGGGAATTCAGGGACTCCTTCACATGCAAGAATTGTGTCCAATTGCAGCTCTTGTTAGGCCGATTGACAGTTCTAGTGCTGCAAATGGATTCACTTTGGAGCATCCATGATATTGAAGAAGCCGTGGATAGCATGTTCAGTGAATTGGTCACACTGCAGATAAAAATTGCTGAGGGACATACAGAGTAGGTGACCACCAGACTGGAAGAATGTGAAGGAGGTGTAGGGGTCCCCCGACAGTCATCTCCCTCCAAAACAGATAAACTGTCTTGGATACTGTTGGGGGAGATGGTTCACCAAGATGAAGATGGAGCAGCCAGATTCATGGCACCATGATTGGCTCTGCTGCGTAGTAGGGCAGGAGAAAGAATGGCAGAGCTATAATGATAAGGGACTCAATTGTAAGGGGAATAGATAGGCATATTTGCGGACGCAAATGGGACTCCAGGATGCTATGGGTGCAAGGGTCAAGGATGTCTCAGAGCAGCTGCAGGACATTCTGGAGGGGGAGAATGGACAGCCAGCTGTTGTGATACAAATGGGCATCAACAATATAAGTAAGAATGGGAATGAGGTCCGACAAGGTGAATTTAGGGATAGCTAAGATGAATATGTGGCTTGAGAGATGGTGCAAGAGGGAGGGATTGAAATTCCTGGGACATTGGAACTGGTTCTGGGTGAGGTGGGACTAGTACAAATCGGATGGTCTGCACCTGGGCAGGACTGGACCCCATGTCCTAAGGGGAGTGTTTACTCGTACTGTTGGGGAGGGTTTAAACTAATGTGGTGGGGGATGGGAACCGATGCAAGAAGACAGGGGGAAGTAAAGTGAGGACAGACATAAGAGGTAGTAAGGAGAAAAGTGGAAGGTGGAGAAACCAAAGACAAAAATCAAAAAAAGGGCCACTGTTCAAAGTACAGAGATTATGGAGAATTCAGTGAATGGGTCCAGTAAGGCTATGAGAAATAAAACAGAGGGAGAGTGCACAAAACATGACAGGATAGATGATCTGACAAAGCAGGACAAAGAGCAAGGGAAATCTGGATTAAACTGCATTTATTTCAATGCAAAAGGCCTGAGGGGCAAGGCAGATGAACTCAGGGCAATCGATGGGTACATGGGACTGGGATATTATAACTATTACTGAAACATGGCTAAGGAACCTGCAGTTAACTCAATCTTCCAGGGTACAGATGCTATAGGAAAGATAGAGCAGGGGGTATGAGAGGAGGGAGAGTTGCATTTTTCATTAGAGAGAACATCATGGCAGTACTGAGACCATGGGATATATCTGAAGGTTCACCCATTGAATCCATTTGAGTAGAACTGAGAATTAGGACAGGAGAGATCATGCTGATAGGGTTGCACTATAGGCCCCCAAATAGTCAGCGAGAAATTGAGGAGCAAATATGTAAGGAGATTATAGATATTTCCAAGAAAAATTGGGTGGTAATAGTAGGGGACTTCAACTTTCCCAACATTGACTGGGATAGCCATAGTATTAGAGGGTTGGATGGAGAGAAATTTGTTCAGTGTATTCAGGAGGAATTAACTAGAGAGAGGACAAAACTTGATCTCCTCCTGGGAAATAAGGAAGGGCAGGTGACAAAAGTGTTAGTGAGGGTTCACTTTGGGACCAGTGACCATAATTCCATTAATTAAGATAGCTTGGGAAAATGATAGGTCTGGCCCAAAAGTTAAAATTCTAAATTGGGGTAAGGTATTTTGTCGGTATTAGACAGGAACTTTCAAAAGTTGATTGGGGGAATCTATTGGCAGGCAAAGGGACACCTAGTAAGTGGGAGGCTTTGAAAAGTGTGTTAACCAGGATTCAGGGTAAGCACATTCCTTTTAGAGTGAAGAGAAAGGCTGGTAGAAGTAGGGGATCCTGAATGATTTGGAATATTGAGGCTCTTGTCATGAAAAAGGAGACACATGTGTGCAGAGGCAGCTAGGGTCAAGTGAATCCCTTGAAGATTATAGAGGTTGTTGGAGTAGAGTTAAGGGAGAAATCAGGAGGACAAAAAGGGGACATGAGGTTGCTTTGGCGGATAAGGCAAAGGAGAATCCAAAGAGCTCTACAAATAGTTAAAGGTCAAAAGAGTAACTAGGGACAAAGTAGGGCTGCTTAAGGATCAACAAGGTCATGTGCGGATCCACTAGAGAAGGATGAGACCTTAAATGAATATTTCTCATCAGTATTTATTGATCAGGAAGGCATAGATGTTAGGGAACTTGGGGAAATAAACAGTGATGTCTTGAGAAGTGTAGGAGGAACTGAAAGTCTTAAAGTGCATTAAGGTAGATAAACCCCTGGACCTGATGAAATGTATCCCAAACATTGTGGGAGGCTAGGGAGGAGATTGCAGGCCACAGATGAGGTGCCTGAAGGCTGAAGGGTAGTAGGTGTTGTGCCTTTGTTTAAGAAGAGCTGCAGGGAAAAGCCTGGGAACTACAGGCTGGTGAGCCAAACATCTGTGGTGGGTACTTTGTTAGAAGGCTTTCTGAAAGGCAGGATCTACAGGTATTTAGAGAGGTAAGGGCTAATTAAGGACAGTCAGCATTGTTTTGAGTGGAAAATCATGTTTCACAAACTTGATTGAGTTTTTGGAAGGGCTAACCCAGAAGGTAGATGACGGCAGTGCAGTTGACGTTGTCTACATGGATGTTAGCAAGACTTTGACAAGTTACCACATGGTAGGTTGTTACATAACATTAAATTTCCTGATTCCAGGGTGAAGTAGTCAATTGGATACAAAATTGGCTTGATGAGAGAAGACAGAGGGTGGTTGTCGTGGGTTGTTTTTCAAACTGGAGGCCTGTGACCAGCGGTGTGCCTCAAGGATCAAAGCTGGGTCCGCAGTTATATGTTATTTATATTAATGACTTGGATGAGAATTTATGCAGCATGGTTAGTAAGTTAGATGACACCAAGATTGGTGGCATTGTGAACAGTGAAGAAGGTTATCTAAGGTTGCAATGGGATCTTGATCAATTGGGCCAATGGGCTGATGAATGGCAGATGGAATTTAGTTTAGATAAATGTGATGTAATGCATTTTGGTAGATCAAATCGGGGCAGGACCTAACCAACTAATTTTAGGGCATTGGGGAGAGTTATAGAACAAAGAGATCTAGGAGTACAGGTTCATAGCTCCTTGAAAGTGGAGTCATGGATGGACAGAGTGGTGAAGAAGGCATTCAGCTTGGTTTTATTGGTCAGAACACTGAATACAGGAATTGGAACGTCCTGTTGAAGTTGTGTACGACATTAGAAAGGCCATACTTGAAATAGTGTACAGTTCTGGTTACCCTATTATAGAAATAGTGCAGCAAAAAGATTTCGTAGGATCTACTGGGATGTGGTGGTTTGAGTTATAAGGAGAGGCTGCATAGCATAGAATTTTTTTTCCCCAGAGCGTAAGAGGCTTAGGAGTAATAACATAGAGGTCCAGAAAATAATGAGGGGCTTAGATAAGGTCTGAGACTTCAACGTCTTCTCCCAAAGGTAAGGGAGTCTAAGACTAGAGAGCATAGGTTTAAGGTGAGAGGAGAGAGATACAAAAGGGTCCAGAAAGACAATTCTTTCACTCAGAGGGTGGTGAGTGTCTGGAATGAGCTGCTAGAAGCAGGAGTACAGGTGGGCAAAATTTTGCCTTTTAAAAAGCATTTGGACAGCTACATTTGTTAGATGAAAGATATGGGCCAAACGCGGGAAATTGGAATGAGCTTGGATGGCAAGAACAAGTTGGGACGAAGGGATGTAAACCTCAATGACTTTATGAAGCAGTCAGTGTGTGCGTCTATATAACTGAGTGTGTTTATGTGTGTGTGAATCAGTCAGTGTGTGTCTCTATGTAACTGAGTGTGTTTATGTGACAATGAATCAGTCAGTGTGTGTGTCTATGTAACTGAGTGTGTTTATGAGTGTGTGAATCAGTCAGTGTGTGGGTCTATGTAACTGAATGTGTTTATGTGTGTGTGAATCAGTCAGTGTGTGTGTCTATGTAACTTGAGTGTGTTTATGTGTGGGAATCAGTGTGTTTCTATGTCATTATGTATGTTTTTCTGGGTGTGAAACAACATGTGTGTCTTTCTAATTGAGTTTGTTCATGTGTGTGTGAATCAGTCAGTGTGTCTGTCTATGTAATTGAGTGTGTTTATGTGGGTGGGAATTTGACAGTGTGTGTGTCTATATGATCGTGTGTGCTTATGTGGGTGGCAATCAGTCAGGGTGTGTGTCAATGAAATTGAGTGTGTGTGTGTGGGGCTAGGAATCAGTCAGTGTATGTCTAAGTCATTGAGTGTGTTGATGTGGGTGTGAATCAGTCAGTGTGTGTCTGTGTAATTGGGCCTGTTTATGTGAATGCTCCGGGTGTACAACCTAATGTTGTTTCTAATATTGTACCTATTCACTGAATAGCTCAGTTTTGGCAGCTTGTAATTAATGCAGTGTCACACTGTACTGTTTGAATTTGTCTGTTAATAGAAAGCTGGTGGTGCCGGATATAATCACTGGACGTTATGCATGACGCTTTAATTATTTAGTGAGTACAAGGAAATCTGCACCCTTGGATGAAAATATCCAAATAATGGCAATTTCCTGCACTGATACAGAGCAAGGGAGAGCAAGAACAATGCTCTTAATTCAAAGAGTTGGGGTACACGATAGGGAAGTCTTGCTGCAACTGTATAGGTACTGTTGAGACCACACACGGAGCAGTTTTTGTTCCCTTATTTAAGGAAAGATGATATTTCACTGGAGGCAATTCAGAGAACATTCACTTGGATGATCCCTGATGTGGTGGGATTGTCTTACGAGGAAAGATTCAACAGGTTGGGATTCCACTCATTGGAGATGATACGTTGTTTGCTCGCGGTGGTCTCGCTGCTGTCAATGGGAATTCCCTTTGACACCACCCCACGCTTGAATCCCACAGGTGGCGGAGCACTGCTGACAGGACTGGAGAACCCCTTCGGCGTGAACGGTCAGATAATTCCAGCCATGGATTCTCAAGGGATTTATTACAGGATGTTTCCCCTCACGTGAGAGTCTGGGACCCAAGGAAAAAGTCTCAGAATAAAGAGGTGCCAGCTTAATACTGAGATGAGAAGGGATTTCTTCTCTCGGAGGTTTGTGACTGTTTGGAACTCCTTGCCACAGAGAGCTGTGGGGGCAGGGTCCTTGTGTATATCTAAAGCTGAGATAGATATTTGATTAGTAAGGGAATCAAGGGTTATGGGGAAAGGGCAGGAAAACGGATGTGAGGAATGTTGAATGATGGAGCAGGCTCGATGGGCTGAATGGCCTACTCCTGTTTCTATTTCTTATGGTGTTATATGAATTGAGTGTAATTCAATTGAATGGCATTGGATTTGGCATGCCGGTAACAGTAACACAGCAACAGCATTATTGGGCTATTTTTATAACATTTTCATTTAAAGTCAAGCAGTCGCAGATTCACCAGGGGTTCTCAAATGTTGTCTAGTGTTAATTGACCCCTTAACGTAATGCAATATGCAACACTTTCTCCCCAGCGTGTGAGCCCTGTTATGTCAGTCTGTACTGCTACAGAATTGACAAAAAATGAAGTATCTTTCACTAATGAAGAGAATAGTTTTGTTCTCTCATTAGCACTGATGACAGTTGATTTAATAAACTCTTGCTCATTTACTGATATGCAAATTTGATCAAAGTGCTTGCTGGGTCGCTTTCACTTAATGAGCAGTGTTTGATTGCAACTTTTATTGATACTGCAAAGGTACTGCAATGATGGAGAAAAATTAGAATTTCATCCAATGCTCAAACAAGGCCACTGGCATAACTGGAGAATGAAGTTAAATGGTTTTAGGTGTGATCACTATGGTCATTCCTCATGACTTCCAGTCGATATATAGTTATTAGCAGTGAAACTAATCAATTAGCAACCTACATTCATCATCTTCAGCGCTGGTAAATGGGTCTTTGGTTTAATGGCACTACAATAATACAACATTCTGATTCACAGACTGCATTGGGATGTCAGCTTTGATTTTGGGTTCAAGTGGGGTGAGAGGGGAGAGATACAAAAGAGTCCAAAGAGACAATTTTTTCACACAGAAGGTGATGAATGCCTGGAACAAGCTGGAGAGATAGTAGAAAAGGCGGATACAATTTTGTCTTTTAAAAAGCACATAGACAGTTGGATGGATAAGATTGGTGTACACGGATATGAGCCAAACGTAGGCAATTGGGATTAGCTGAGTGATTAAAAAAAGGGGTGGTATGGATACGTTGGGCCGAAGGGCCCGTTTCCATGCTGTAAACCGCTATGACTCTCAGTCTTTCCTACTTGTGATGGGGCAAGAGAGTAGGAAGTGAATCATTCAATGAGAGTTGGGTGCACGGAAGTTGCAGGTATGGATATAGGGCTGGAGAAGTTTGCAAAGGAAGGTTTCAGTGTGGCAAATGAGGGGTTTGAAAATGAGGAAGAGGCGGTCAGTGTCACAGTCATTAAGAGTGATGGGTGAATGGTCAATTTCACATCATCATCTGTACTTGCTCCCTGAGCAATGCTCATTATATTGTGTTGTTACTTATACACTATTTGTAAAAATGTTTAGTCCCAGAAATTGGACCGTCTTTCGAACGTCTTTCAGGCAGGGGTAGTGTCAGAAATGACCAATTTTGCAGGACTATCTCTCACTCATATCTGAATGATGTCCCATGCCATACTGAACTAGAACACTATTCAAGGACCTGCCTTAAATCTCATTGCAAACAAGAAGCTTAACCAACTTCATAGAAAGCACGTGATTTCCATTGGATTGAAATCAATGTCACAAAAGGGTCTGTAAAAGACATGATTTGATTTGATTTATTATTATCACATGTATTAGTATACAGTGAAAAGCATAGTTTCTTGCGTGTTATATAGACAAAGCATACCATTCATAGATAAGGAAAGGAGAGTGCAGAATATAGTCATAGCTAGGTTGTACAGAAAGATCAACTGAGTGCGACATAGGTCCATTCAAAAGTCTGATGGCAGCAGGGAAGAAGCTGTTTTTGAGTCGGTCAGTATGTGTCCTCAGACTTGTGTATCTTTTTCCCAATGGAAGAAGGTGGAAGAAAGAATGTCCGGAGTGCATGGGGTCCTTAATAATGCTGGCTGCTTTGCCAAGGCAGCGAGAAATGTAGACAGAATTAAGGGATGGGAGGCTGGTTTACATGATGAACTGGGCTTCTTTCACAGCCATTTGTAGTTTCTTGCTGTCTTGGGCAAAGCAGGAACCATACTAAGCTGTGATACAACCAGAAAGAATGCTTTTTATGGTGCATCAGTAAAAGTTGGTGAGAGTCGGAGCTGACATGCCAAATTTCCTTAGACTTCTGAGAAAGTAGAGGTGTTAGTGGGCTTTCCTAACTATAATGTCGGCATGGGGGATTAACTCCACCAGATTACTACCCAGGCATCGAAGTTGAGAGGCTAATCCCATAGTATTCAGAGTTCTCAGTGATGACCATTGCTGAAACTCCAATGATTACAAGATTCCTTCTTAATTAGCAATGTATTGCTCACTGAAGACCTTTGCGATACAATGAGCTAACAATATCAATCACTGAAGCTCGGACAGGGGCCCTGGTAATTCTCCAAAAGAAAAGATCAATACAAGTCCGAGTCGAAAAGGAGCAGGAATTGACCAGGAGTGCTCTGAGGCTGAGGAATAACATGGCGCAAGCAACAGGAATTGGCAAATGAAACAGAAGAGACAGACAGCCAAATACAAAAGGAAACACAGTCAAAAATAATAACATGTGGCAAAACAGAGGGAGCAAAGAACAGTGTTTTGGATGACAACAGACAATGTAAAAGATTCATCAGTGGAAGAATGGAGTTGAAGAGAAACTGATTGATGCAGAGTGGGGAAAGTGTGCTTCTTGTGCCTTCTTCATTCAACCAGACAAGTAATACCTTTTCATCCAATCCTGGAGAAGTTTTAACTCCCTTGACTTAGACAGAGATGCTTTCTCTCTTAGAAACCTTCCTCAAAGTCACCAATTACGGCTAACTCCGATTCTTTCAACCCAGATTCATCCCAGTGGGTAATACAAAATCCTGTGTCAGTACCCAGCACTGCCAATGTTTGTGATGCCTTTTAGTAGTAATGGGCTACAGTGCGAATGGTTGGAAAAAATTTCTAACATGGAAACTCTTTGTTCTCCCCGTCAAATAACTATGTGATGAATCTGGCCAGCATTAGCCTGACAAAAGCCTTAAACTAACAAGCAGATGAATACTTTGATTTTTAATGAGCTATGTTAGAGTCATGGAAGGAAAGATACAAGGCAATTCTTCTTAATTATCTCTCGTGGCATTCACTGATTGACTCTGTTGTACGATGATCGGTATTATATCACTTCCTCATTTGTTATCACTTATCGACAGTGCTGATGTGAAATGCAACCTATCAGCTTTTTCTCCCCCTATGTTTGCCTCATTAGTGTCCGTGTTGCTGAGCAACTGCAAAGATAAGAAGCTCGGAAGCATGTTGGTTGACTTTTTAGGCTTCCTGCTGATAAACCAGAACATGGCAGGAGCCAAGTAGGTACAATCTCTAGTTTTAAGACTAACAAGGCAACACTTTGAAGACACTTTCACTTATTATGTGGCTGGAGGTACATTTTTTCCCTGGGAACAGTCACTCCTGTCACTGCAATGACAGCAGCTCCTCACACTCAATAGAACTAAGATCTCAGCACTACATGTTGCTGGTTAATCACCCCATTAGTGATGATGTTACCATCACTGCTTATTTGATTTAATGGGGTGAAGTGTTGAAGGTGGGTGAACAGTTCAACATGACTTCTCAAGGTTTACCAACTTTATGCTGATAGTAGCATTGGCAGCATGATAGAATACCATCGCAGAATCCCTTCAATGCAGGAGGAAGCCATTCAGCCCATCAAGCCTGCACCAACTCTCCAACAGAGCATCTTACCCAGGCCGTATCCCTGTAAATCTTCCCTACAAATGCCTCTAACATACACAGGGGCAATTTTGCTTGGCCAATCAACGTAACCTGCAACCTTTGAACTGTGGGAGGAAACTGGAGTACCCAGAGGGAACCCACGCAGACGTGGGGAGAATGTGCAAACACCACACAGTCACCCAGTGCTGGAATTGAACCTGGGTCCCTAATGCTGTGAGGCAGCAGTGCTACCCAAAAATGGTAAAACCACTTCTGTCTGTGTTCAAAATCATTGGAGCTCAGATTGGATAAGGACAGCAGATTTCTTTCCCTAAATAAAATTTGTGAACCAAATGGGTTTTTACAACAATCGTTTAAAGGTCATCATTCAATTTTTAACTGGGTGACATGGTGGCGCAGTGGTTAACACTGATGCCTCACAGATTTGATTCCTGGCTTGGGTGGCTGTCTGTGTGGAGTTTGCACATTCTCCCTATGATTGCGTGGGTTTCCTCCGGGTGCTCTGGTTTCCTTCCACAATCCAAAGATGTGCAGGTTAGGTGGATTGGCCATGCTAAATTGCTCCTTAGTGTCAGAGTGATTAGCAGGGTAAATATAACGGGTATGGGGCTAAGGCCTGGTGGAGTTGTGGTGAGTGCAGACTCGATGGGCCAAATAGCCTCTTTTTGCACTGTAGGATTCCATTTGTTCCCAGAATAATTCCCATTTGTTCCCAGCACCATCCAGGTATATTCTTTTACTCCTGGGAATTGGATTTGAATCCAACCTGGATTTAAACGCTGGCTACACATAATGCGGTTCAATGTTCAGATAAGAATCACCCTGGTTGATACTCCCCAGCTCCAGCCCAATGACACTGAGGAACATAATCTATTGCCCCCTGCCCCCGGCTAATATTAGTTAACTCCGTTCAGATTTGGGATCAAATGTGTGACCTAATTGGGCAGTTTGAATCCCACCACGGCAGATGGTGAAATTTGAATTCAGTAAAAAATCTGGAATTAAAAATCTGATGATGACCACGAAATGTTTGTTGGAAAAACCCATCTGGTTCACTAATGGAATTTAGAGAAGGGGGAAGGAAATCTGCTGTTTTTAACCGGTCTGGCCGACTTGTGACTCTGGACCCACAGCAATGTGTTTGACTCTCAACTGCCCCTCTGAAATGAAATTTCAAGGGGCAATTAGCGATGGGCAATAAATACTGGCCTTGATAGTGGCATCCCATGGAAGAATAAAGAATAAAAAAGATGAGGATGATTCCAGTCCTGAACTAACAAAACAACAGCAATATCACATGGACAATGCAACTAGCGTTAAAGTACTCTCACCTGAAGTAGAATCATAGGGCAGAATTTTCCCATCCCACCCGCCACAGGAACTGTAGCAGGCGGAACATGGACCATACAAAGATCCATTAACCTCAGGTGGAATTTTCCAACCTTGGAGCAAGCGTGATTGGAACATTCTGCCCATAGACTCTATGTAATCCTGACTCGGGTCACTGTCTGCGTGGAGTTTTGCACATTCACCCTGTGTCTGCCTGGATTTCCTCTGGGTGCTCCAATTTCTTCTCACAGTCCAAAAATGTGCAGGTTCGGCAGACTGGCCATGTTAAATTGCCCCTTAGTATCAGGGAGGCTAGCCACAATAAGTGCATGGGGTTATGGGGATAGAGCCTGAGTGGGATTGTGGTTGGTGCAGACTCAATGGGCCGGATGGCCTTCTGCACTGTATGATTTTTAAAAATGTAATATTAATGCAATATTAATCTTCAACCTGCAACGTAAGCTGTTTTTAGTCATGCCACCATAGCAATAAAGGTCTTCCAATGTTTTTAATTAACTTAGGGGTAAAAGCGCTCCAAAGGAGCACATTAACCTCCATGACCCTATTCCCAATTTTGTCCCAAAGCAGCAGGTACTTCTCTCCCCACTTTAAGTTAATAAACTAATGAAAGTTCTTCCTCACCTCCCCACCTCAATCATCTTACTAGATGAACCAGGGTTTGGGATGGCATGGCCAATCCACCTAACCCGCACATCTTTGGAGTGTGGGTGGAAACCAGAGCACCCGGAGGAATCCCATGCAGGCACGGGGAGAATGCGCAAAGTCCACACAGAGTTACCCCAGGCCAGAATTGAATTCAGGTCCCTGATGCTGTGAGGCAGCAGTGCTAACCACTGTGCCACCGTGCTGCTTGTAATTCTACACATTCACCACGGGCAATCTACCTAACTAGCACATCCTTGGATTGTGGGAGGAAACCAGAGCATCTGAGTAAAACCCACGCAGACACAGGGAGAATGTGCAAACTCTGCACAGACAGTGACCCAAGCCAGGAATTGAATCCAGCTCCCTGGCACAGTGAGGCAGCAGTGCTAACCACGTTGCCACTGTGCGGCCCACCAAATTTACAATGAAATCACCATTTTAAATTGAAGAAAATAAACATTGTGATTTATGCAGAAATACCAAGAAAAAGCAATAATTTTGAAAATTTAGTTTATACAGGATCTAATAATTAATTATAATGGAAATATTTTAACAATTTTCAACAAATGTAGATTATTTTTTCAGGGCCGTATATCTAGATCCCCAATAGTTATTTGTCAGATCACTGGTAAAACCCCAGTTACACCATGTTGAACATTGTGGGCAGAGTTCTCCGGCCTCGCCTACTGCTGGGATTCTCCGGTCCCACTGCAATGAATGGAAGTTTGACTGAGCATCATTGTCATTGGCAGTGGTGGCGAGGCATCCGAGATCGGAGAATTCTGGTGAGCATAACTTTTTATCAAGTTTCTAACGGTGATGTAAGAATGGATAAGGGAAGGGTTCTTAGATTGGCCTTAAATAGGGTGAACAGTTGGAAGCTTTTTCTCAAGGCAAAAATGACAATTACAAGAGAGAACAAGTTCAAGGTAAGGGGGAAGGGTTCAGGGGAAGTTTTTTTGCACAGGGGGTAATGGTGGTCTGGAATGCACTGCCAAGTGAGGTGGTTGAGACAGATACCTTAGTGACATTTGAGGCTTATCTGGACACACCATGAACAGGCGGGGAATTGAGGGATACAAAACAGTTGGTTTAGATAGGACAATGTGATCGACACAGTCTTGGAAGGCCAAAGGGCCTGTTCCTGTGCTGTACTGAACTTTGTGCTTTGTTGCTTATTCTTACTGAACCAACTGACTACCCCAATTGCCACTCTGGAAACAAGACTTTACAACACATCCTGTGGGAAAGCTATTACAGGCCCTATCCCCATAACAGAGTTAGAGGTGTGTAAAGAGGTCCTGGCTTAAGCCAATTCATACCTCTTTAACCGGTGCTTAACTCTCTCTTGACTCACATTGTCAGCACCTGTAAAGACTTGATTACCTATAAAGACACACATTCCAACCATTATCTTGTAATTGAGTTTGTGCCCCGTTTGTGAAACAAATTCTGCACTCACCTAATGAAGGGGCAGCGCTCCGAAAGTTTGTGCTACCACATAAACTTGTTGGACTTTAATCTGGTGTTGTGAGACTACTTACTGTAGTCAGTGGAGTAAGTATGGTGAATCCTGACAGCACATCATTAGAAACCTCACAAAATCGAGGCCATTAAAAAAATCAGCAAAGCAAGACCACCTCAGAACAAGAACACTAACCTTTGGTCTAAAGTTTTCAGTTTTACAGTCAAGACAAGAGACAGTTAGTATGAGCTTGAATTCGCAGAAGATTTTCCTATTTAAATTATTGCTTTTTAATTCTATTTTTAAAGATCATAAGAAATAGGAGAAAGTGTAGTTCATTCAGGCCATCAAGCCTACTCCGTCACTCAATAAGATCTGACTGTGGCCTTAACTTCACTTTCCTCTATTCCAGAACACTCTCATCCCTTGGCAGTCAAAGATCTGGTTAACTCAGTCTTGAATGTATTCAATGGCCCAGCCTCTGCTGCTCTCTGTGAAAGTGTATAAGTAACATTCGTACCACACAAATGCCAGGTTATGACCATCATCAATACCAGACACTCTAACCACTGCCCCTTGACGTTCAATGGTGTTACCATCACTGAATCCCCCACTGGCAACATCCTTGGGGTTGTCATTGACCAGAAACCCAACTGGAGTCACCACATTAACACAGTGGCTACAAGAACAAGTCAAAGGCAAGGAATACTGTGGCAAATAACTCATCTCCTGATTCCTCAAAGCCTGTCTAAAATCTACAAGGCACAAGTCAGGAGTGTGCGGAATACTCCTCACTTGCCTGGATGGGTGTAGCTTCAACAACACCCTAGAAACTTGACACCACCTGGGACAAAGCAGCCCATTTGATTGGCACCACATCCACAAACATCCACTCCCTCCACCACCAACGCTCAGTAGCAGCAGTGTGTACTATCTACAAGATACACTGCAGCAATTCACCAAAGATCCTTAGACAGTACCTTCCAAACCCTTGACCATTTCCATCTCGAAGGACAAGGGCAGCAGATACATGGGAACACCATCACCTGCAAGTTCCCCTCTAAGCCACTTACCCTCCAAGAGAAGAAATTACTCCCCATCTCTGTCTTAAATGGGACACCCCTTATTTTTAAATTGCTCCCCCTATGTCTAAGTTCCCCAGGGAGAGGAAACATCCTCTCAGCTTCTACCTTGTAAAGTCCCCCCCTCAGAATAATTTTTGTTTCCATATGATCACCTCTCATTCTTTAAAACTCTAATGAATAGTGGCACAACCCAGTCAACCTTTCCTCATAAGGCAGCACTTTATCCCAGTGAATCTTCCCTGAACCATTTCCGATGCAAGTGTATCTCTCCTTAAGACTGGAGACTCAAAACTGTATACAGTACTCCAGGTACAGTTTCAACAATGCCCTTATGGATATAGCCTACATTCATGTTCGATTCTCCTTGCAATAAAGGCCAAGTTTCCATTTGCCTTTCTTATTGTTTGCTGTGCCTGCATGCTGACATTTTGTACCAGAACACCCAGATGCCTCTACTGTAGCGTTCAACAGTCCCTCTCCATGTAATTAGTATTTTTCTTTTTCATTTAAGAACATAAGAACATTATGTTCTTAAATCAAACAGAACATTTTGTTCTTAAATCATTTACTATTCTAAGTGGACAATCCCACATTTTTCTACATTATACTCCATCTGTCCATTCTTTGCTCTTAATCCTTTATAGATCTTGTATTCTTCTTATCAATTGCTTTTCAATTTATCTTTGTGTCATCAGCAAATTTTGCTCCAATGTAGTCTGTCCTTTCATCCAAGTCATTCATAAGTGGATGATGAATGTGTGGAACTCACTACCACAGAAAGTATATGAGGCCAAAACATTGTGCTATTTCAAGAAGACATTAGATACAAAACTTGGGGCTAAAGGATATGGGGGAATCAGAATATTAAAAACCCTACAGTACAGAAAGAGGCCATTTGACCCATCAAGTTTGCACTGACCATAGTCCCACCCAAGCCCTATCCACATATCCCTACATATTTATCCACTAATCCCTCTAATCTATGCATCTCAGGACACTAAGGGGCAATTTTACCATGACCAATCAACTTAACCCACACATCTTTGGACCATGGGAGGAAACCAGAGCACCTGGAGGAAACCCACGCAGACACAAGGAGAATGTACAAACTCCATCCAGGCAGTGACCCAAACCAGGAATCGAATCCAAGTCCCTGGAGCTATGAAGCAGCAGTGCTAACCACTGTGCTACTGCGCCACACAGTCTCCCATTGAATTTGCTGATCAGCCATGATCAAAATGAATGGCAGAGCAGACTCAATGGGCTGAATGGCCTACTCCTGCTTCTAGTGTCTACATTACTGCCAACATTTCAAGGGATAAATCTTCAAAATTGACCAAATTATCACCTACTGCTCACCAAATTCAAATCTTGAACACTCACCAGCTTCTGCAGGCTGAAGAAAACATGTAGGAAGTAATACCTCCTGCACAGTATTCTCAAGTTAGCACTTATAATTCATTGCACTTGGGTCCCATCACACTCTGTGTCCCCAAACTCTGTGCAATCACAAAACATGTTCACTTTTATAGAGAACTGATGACTCACACCCAAGCTTCAACGACTGTCTCAGCTTCCTGCCACAGCCATTCACTTTCAGTTGATTGACAGATAACAACTCAGTTCCTTAGCTAGCTTGCAATTTTAAAGCTCTAATTCGGAGTTGGACAGGTTTAATTAAATTCTAAATTATGGCTTGAGATAAACTTACCAGAGATGTTTGTTTAATTTCATCATTTGTTTATGAAATGCAAGCGTTGCTGGCTGAACCAGCATTTATTGACTATCCCTAGTTGCCTTGAATCACTGCAGTCCATGTGGTGTAGGTACACCTACAGGGCTGTTAGGTATTTCAGGATTTTGACCCAGCAACAGTGAAGAAGCGTGATATAGTTCCAAATCAGGATGCATGTGTCTTGGAGGCAAACTTGAAAATGCTGCTATTCCCATGCATCTTCTATTCCTTTATTCAAAGTGGTAGCAGTTAAGGGTTTGGAAGGTGCTGTTGAAAAAGATTAATTATGGAATGCTAAGATTTTTGCCTGGCACATGTGAGTTGTGGACACACACAGCCCATTAATAGAGATCCTATTGAAATGGCTATCTAAAGTTTAAAGTTTATTTATTAGTGTCACAAAGCCTATAACGCTGCAATGAAGTTACTGTGAAAGTCCCCTAGTTGCCAGACTTCAGTGCCTGTTTGGGTATACTGAGGGAGAATTTAACATGGACAATGCACCTAACCAGCATGTCTTTCAGACAATGGGAGTAAACGGGAACACCTGGAGGAAACCCACGCAGACACAGGGACAAGGTACAGACTCCACACAGACAGTCACTCAATCTGGGAATCAAACCCGGGTCCCTGGCATTGTGAGGCAGCAGTGCTAACCACTGTGCCATGATAGCACCAGTGCTGCTAACTCTCTTACTATAGATGGAACTCAATAGTTTTCGTTGCATGAAGGCTTGCTGACAGATGCATTGTGAATTCGCCACATTTACTGTGAGTTGGTGCACAATTTTGCTAATCCCTTGATCAGAAAGATTTACACTTGATTGAAGGAATACATAAAACAATGTTAAAAATGAAATTGCAATTAAGTTCAAGGCCAGAACAGATGCACTGATCTTTAATTACATTTTTTCATCAATTATGTGTGGTATTTTTTTCAGTGGTTTTCTTTCAGGAGCTATCACAACAGTTATTAAAGTTTAGGCAGGATGTGCATAATTCACTCCGTAATTGAAACCCTCTTACAACGCAGGGTTTTATTTTGTCAAGGAACGTTAACGAAGGTTTATTGTCTGAAGGTTTTGAGTTGTGAACACACACAGGTCATTAATGGAACTCGTACTAAATTGGCTGTCTACGAAGTGAAGCCTGCGCTGGTAACTCCCTTAAAATGGATGGAAAATAGGGTGGCATGGTAGCACAGTGGTTAGCACTGCTGCTTCGCAGCTCCAGGGACCTGGGCTTGGGTCACTGTCTGTGTGGAGTTTGCACATTCTCCTTGTATCTGTGTGGGTTTGCTCCGGTTTCCTCTCGCAGTCCAAAAGTGTGCGGGTTAGGTTGATTGGCCATGCTAAAAATTGCCCTTGAGTGTCCTGAGATGCATAGGTTAGAGGGATTTGCGGGTAAATGGGGAGGGCCTGGGTGGGATTGTGGTTGGTGCAGACTCGATGGGCCAGATGGCCTGTTTCTGCACTGTAGAGATTCTATGAACTCCATGGTGTTCATAGTATGAAGACTTATGGAGCTGAAATGTGTGTATACTAGGGGACCTGTGGAATGATTAATCCGTGGTTACTTGTTGACTCAGTTACATAGGACTGCATAGGATATATGCCCCATTCACTCCTGGTTCATGGCTAGCCAACATTTATCATGCAGCCCTTGTTGCCCAAACAGCATTTGAAGTTGAGAGTCAGCCACATTGCTGTGGCTCTGGAGTCACATATAGGCCAGACCAGGTAAGGGTGGCAGATTTCTTTCCCTAAAGGACATTAGTGAAACAGATGGGTTTTCCTGACAATGCTTTCATGGTCATCAGTAGAATCTTAATTCCAGATTTTTAAAATTGAATTCAAATTCCACCATCTGCCGTGGCTGGATTCGAACTCTGATTCCCAGTGCATTTACTGAGATTCTGGGTTAATAGTCTGGTGATAATACCACTCAGCCATCACCTCCCCACATGGCCCAATCTATCCATACTGGCATTTATGCTGCACTCAAACCTCCTCCCATCTTTTTTCAGCTAAAATGTACCAACGTGACCCTTCAATCAATTCTCTCTGATCATCTTGTTCAGAGCCCTCTCAGTGCATTGATACTACTCACTTCAACATGCCCCAAGGTTGCGAGATCCACATTTTCATCATGATTTGGTAAAGATGTTTCGTCTGAATAGGATTCGTTGATAACTATCTTATAGTGGTAGCTTCTAGTAATGCTTTTCCTCACAAAAGGAAACATTCTTTCTGTATCCACTCTATCAGAGCCTTGTTTAATTTTAAAGACTTCTGTTAGGTCAATCTCTAACCTTTTTTTCTCAAGAGAAAAGATACGCAGCTTGTCAATCCTTTCCTGATATGTAACCTACACATATCTGTTGCCAACCTTGTAAATCTTCTCTGCACATTCTCCAATGTCACACATCCTTTTTATAATATGGTGAGCAGAACAGCCTCCCATTCATAAATTCTGTCTACATTTTCAGCTCCTTGGCAGAGCAGCCAGCATAATTAAGGACCCCACGCACCGTGGACATTCTCTTTTCCATCTTCTTCCATCGGGAAAAAGATTCAAAGTCTGAAGCCATATTCCAACCAATTCAAGAACAGCTTCTTCCCTGCTACCATCAGACTTTTGAATGGACCTACCTCGCATTAAGTTGATCTTTCTCTACACCCTAGCTATCACCATATTCTGCACTCTCTCCTTTCCTTCTCTATGAACAGTATGCTTTGTCTGTATCGTGTGCAAGAAACAATACTTTTCACTGTATGTTAATACATGCGACAATAATAAATCAAATCAAATCAAAACTCTACATAGTTGTTTTGTTCCAGATAGGCACAACTCATTCTTCACTCACCTGAAGGAAGAGGAACACTCTGAAAGCTTGTGCTACCAAATAAACTTGTTGGACTTTAACCTGGTGTTGTGAGACTTCTTATTGTACCTACTCCAGTCCAATGTCAGCATCTCCATATCATTGTTCCAGATAGCCAGGTGATGAAGGACAGGACTGGACTCTGCTGCTTATACGCTTTAATAAGCATTTATTTGCAGAGATACGCATTACAAACATGCATCTCCAAACCCAACAATCACCCAACCCAACAGTCAGCTCCTATTTATAGGAGCAAAGTCACCATAGTCCTAGATAACCATAAGCTGCTCTCTCCATTGACAGAGAGAGCTGGCTGGTGGTGATTTCACACCTCAGGTGAGGGACAGGTTTGAGAAAGTGGGGCCTTCATGAGTAACCTCAGCCAGTTTGGAAACTGAGCCTGCGCTGTTGGCATTGACTCCACATCACAAACCAGTCATCTAGGCAACTGAGCTAACCAGCTTATAGGAGCACAAGTGAATCCCCCATTAATATCCACTGCCTGAATGCTTTTTAACACTAAATTAATGTACAATTAATGCAGCTATTAAAACATGGCCAATGCCTCCTTAATCAATCTCCAACATAAGTGAGCTCTTTCGGGAACAAGAGGGCGGGGCAATTTGGAGGAGAAAAGAGCGTGTGCCTTCAGAAAATATCTAACAAACTGAAATAAATAGCATTTCTGAAGGAACAACGTGGCTGCAGGATCTCCCATTTATTGGAGGTATTCACCTCTCAATAATCCATGTATTGTTGAAAAATACATCAACAAGCTTTGTTTCCAGATACTGGCGCAGAGTGGAGTAGAAGGTGACAAGAAACAAGGGAATTTGGTTGTGGGCAGTGACTTGTGGTCTATATTCAGGCAACATATTGATTAGACAACAGGGTTTGGACATAATGCTCGAGTGGTAATACTGAATACTGAAGATGGAACTCTGCCAATAATATCACATTCATTTTAAACCTTTAGATAGGTATTTTTTTCATTCAATTCCAGATTAGAAAAAGCCTAAAGGGATTTGAAAATAAGAACTTTGCTCCGAATGCAATCTCAACTCTAGTTCTGATGTTGATCAATAAATAGCTTTTGACTTATTTCCTAATTTTTTGTACTTTTCTCAACAATAGTGGTTTTGAGGGTCTTAGCCCTTCACTTCTCATAGAATCCATAGAATCTCTACAGTCAGAAGGAGGCCATTCGATCCATTGAACCTGTATCGACCGCAATCCCATCCAGGCCTTATCCCTATAACCTCAGATATTTACCCTGCTAATCCCTCTGACACAAAGGTCGAAACCCTACCATCTCACTCACTCTGGAATCAGGATGGCGAGGTTTCCAGAACCAAAATCGCCGTTGGCCTTGGGCAGGATTTAATGATCTCTCCCCAGCGTAAAATCCCGCTCTAAGGGTTAAGTTAGCATAGTCAATTCACCTAAGCGACACATCTTTGGGCAGCACGGTGGCTCAGTGGTTAGCACTGCTGCCTCACAGCTCCAGGGACTTGGGTTTGATTCCTGGCTTGGGTGACTGTCTGTGTGGAATCTGCATGTTCTCCCCGTGTCTGTGTGGGTTTCCTCCGGGTGTTCTGGTTTCCTCCCACAGTCCAAAGACGTGCGGGTTAGGTGGATCGGCTATGCTAAATTGCCCTTCAATGTCAGGGGGACTAGCTCGGGTAAATGTATGGGGTTATGGGGGTAGGGCCAGGGTGGGATTGTGGTCAGTGCAGACTCGATGGGCCAAATGGCCTCCTTCTGCACTGGAGGGATTCTATGACATAGAGAGAACATGAAAACTCCATACTGTCACCCAAGGCTGGAATCGAACCAGGGTCCCTGGTACTATGAGGCAGCAGCAGTAACCACTTGGGCTCATCAGTTTAGAAAAACACATTCGGGTACCAATTCACTCTGAAATGCTTTGAGATTGTTCCATTAAATATAATGCTGTGTTTGCATTCTCAGCTTTTTTCCTTAACTTCCGCAGCAGTTAAAACCAAGGAAAACCAACTATTTTGTTTCTACATACATTATTCATCTCTCTTAAGTGAATAATGTTCAGTCATAGATCTCTGCTCGGGGAGATTTTCCTGACTCGAATAATGCACTCCGCTCTGTTTGTTGACCAAATTAAACACATCAAAATGCAGCAACGTATTAGAGAATTCCCAATGCACAATTCTTAGACTGCTCACCGATGCGAGAAAATCTTAAATTAAGCCTGTAATAATAAGCAGTGTATTTATTAATACATTTATTTAAATTAATGTAAATGGTTATTTGAACTGCAATACATTATATATACACACACTTATTACCTAATGAATTATCAGGGAACTGAAAGTTCCATTTATGCTGTTGCCACAGGCAGTGACTTCCTTTTATCAGTTATTCGAGCTTTAGGGCTAATTTCATAACCAGCTCGATTCTGTTTAGTTCAATGGTTTGTACACGACATATTGTATGACTTAGCCCTCTGATTTTTACCGCAAGGGTACTGGAGTATAAAAATAGGAAGGCCTTGCTACAATCATGCAGGGTGTTGGTGTGACTACACATGGAGTACAGCGTGATCTCAGTTTGGATCAATCATTAAATGGTTTCAAGAGGGAGATAGACATGTTTCTAATTTTAAAAAAAAGGGGAAGAGGAATATGAGGAACAGGTAGGGGCGGCATGGTGGCACAGTGGTTAGCACTGCCGTTTCACAGTGCCAGGAACCCGGGTTCGATTCCCGGCTCGGGTCACTGTCTGTGTGGAGTTTGCACATTCTCCCCGTGTCTGCGCAGGTTTACTCTGGTTCCCCCCACATTCTGAAAGACGTGCTGGTTAGGCGCCGGACTGTAGCGACTAGGCTAATTTTACAATAACTTCATTGTAGTGTTAATGTTAGCCTTACTTGTGACTAATAAATAAACGGTACTTTAGGTGGGGAGGTGGCTTTGAGATCAGGGAGAGTTTAGCCATGATCTGACTGAATGGCGGAGTAGGCTCGAAGGGCTGAATTTGCTTACTTCTGCTCCTAATTCCTATATTTCTATCGCCAATCCGTGGAAAGATTCTTCTTGAGAGCTGTTTCCTGCATACCTTCTAATTCTATCTTTTACTCTCATTCTATGCATTTAAACTATATTCTAATTCTTGTAAACTCCCCATCAATACTCTATTTCAATCTATCTTTCTCTATGCCCTAGCTATGAGTAACACTACATTCTGCACCCTTTTCTTTTTTGTTCACCTACATACTCTATGAACGATATACTTTGTCTGCATAGCTTGCAACAAACGGCACTTTTCACTGTATCCCAATACATGTGAAAATAATAAATCAAAGCAAATTAGAGATATTTTTGCTTTGGCGGAAGTACAGCAAGGGTCCACTAGATTTATTCCTGGGATGCGTGGGTTGCCTAATGATGACAGACTCGATAAATAGGGTTGATATTCTCTAGTGTTTGGAAGAATGAGAGGTGATTTCATTGAAACATATGAGCTTTGACAGGATAGACACTGTTAGCTTTTTTATGCTGGTTGGGGAAATCTACAACAAGGGTGTTGGGGAGTCTCAGGAAAAGGGACCCATCATTTTAGAATTTTATTACTAGCGCTCTATTGCCTCCATTTTCCCCATTTAGAATCACAGAATCCTTACAGTGCAGAAGAGGCTATTTGGCCCATTGAGTCTGCACCAATTCTCCGACAGAGTACTGTATCCAGGCCCCCTCCCCTGCCCTTTCCCACACATTTACCATGGCTAATCTACCTAACCCACACATCTTTGGACCTGGGGAGGAAACCGGAGCACCGAGAGGAAACCCATGCTGACGCGGGAAAAACGTACAAGATCCACACAGTCAGTTACCCAAGGTCGGGTTGAACCCAGGTCCCTGGTGCTGAGAGGCAGCAGTGCTAACCACTATGCCACCTAGTTGAAGGGGTTGAAGGCATGGTAGGTAAAGATGTCAATAAATATTGAAACCTTACGGCTAGTTTCCTGCCTGATTGAGTGGAAAAACTTTATTCTGTCTCTCTCTTTCTTTGGGTATGATGTGGAGATGCTGGTGTTGGACTTGGGTGGGCACAATAAGAAGTCTCACAACACCAGTCCACTCACCTGATGAAGGAGCAGCACTCTGAAAGCTCGTAATTCCAAATAAACCCGTTGGACTTTAACCTGGTGTTGTGAGACTCTTCACTGTTTCTTCAGGAACCATGTCCTAAGTGTAAGTTGTTGACCAGAGACCCCCGTGTTGCTCTAGAGGCCTGGATAATCCTCATTGGTGGTAGATTCATTTAGTTTGTGGGGCTCCTTAAAAAGATGGCTGTTTGTCCTCAATGCTGTTCACAGTATTGATGGTAAAAGGTTACTTCCTCAACTTTGGAGGCTTCTTTCACATTTTTAGAGGTTTAAATGTCTGATCCCCACTTTGGAATTCGGCTGAGGGCCACAATGAGCAAATAATACCACAGCAGCTGCAGGAAGAGCAACTACAGAACCAGCACGAACTGCATCCTCACTGACCTAAGGCCTTCACGGGAGAGAGGCTGAGTCCTCTGGAGGCCATACCCAGCACACAATGCATACAGGAAGAGGATATACTTCCCAGACATGTCAAATACAGCCTATTCCCTGTCACCAATATTTTTTGTTAACAGTGGAAATTGTGTCAAACAAATTGAGAAGTTAATCATTTTTAATGACCCTCTGCATTTGTTCAGACGTTTCCAGGGGAGTCTTCAGTTTCTGGAATGTGGACAATCTTCCCCAGTCTGGAGGTCTCATTAAATCTCCGGGCATTCCATAATTGAGCCAGGTGTGGCGATGAGAGTCTAAAACAACCGATAAGCCGTATATCATCGCTGCAAAGTGCACACGGCTATCCATTACTCTTCGAAGATAATTAAATAACCAACGCAAACTTGATGAGATTGTTGGGACTCGTAATCTCCTTCAGTTCGCGTGTCCTAAATACTTTTCATCCATTGGTATAAATCTATCAGGAATACACTCCAGCAAACAAGACTGAGTTCCCCATAAAGTGTCACATTAGGGGGAAAAGGCTAAGGTCACCTCCGGAAGAGCCAATTTTCAAAGCTTGGATGCATAATATTTGCTTATAAATAGTGTCCCATTCCAGTTGAGCCGTACCATGTTATAAGCCACTACATTTCAGTTCTACACGCCTGACACATTTGAAGATGGATCTGAAAGTTCAATTACTAATTAACTGTACTCTAGATTAAAGCAATAAATAAGTATGGACATTTAATTTAGCTGTCGACAATGTACATAAATTTGAATAGCCTAGATAATGAACTACAGTGCCGCATATTAATTTTGTCAGTCTACTTTCTCAGTCTCTACAGATATGCAAACTCTCACGCATCCCGAATGGGAGCACGCTTCACTTCCTCTGCACCGGAGGGTGTGCAAGGTCAGATGCTTTTCTTTTGTTTCGGAAAATCTGCCCTCGGGCTTTAATGAAAAGCTCATTGGGCGGCACAGAATTATATTTGAGTAAGCGAAACATAATCTCACTAAATAGGCTTCCTTAGAGATAATGGGCCTGTTCAGCCTCAATTATTCTCAGCTTCCCATTCTGAAATTCCAGCCCCTTTTGTTCCATTCAGAACAAAGGTCCAGAGGTTCTATTAGTAATTTCGGCCAAAGCGGTGTAAAGACTTCAAATCTCGGTGACATTCTGACGGTTAAATATCATGATATTTTGATATCCTTGTTCAATAATATTTGAGATTCAGGGGATAAAATAATTGCCTCTTGATTGATGGTGTCCCGCATGGTCTTTTATGCAATGTAGAATTTGCCACAATTTCAGGTTGTGATCAGTTTAAAGTTTATTTATTTTATTTATTAGTCACAAGTAGGCTTACACTAACACTGCAGTGAACTTGATGTGACAATCGCCTAGTCGCCACACTCCGGCACCTATTTGGGTACACCGAGGGAGAATTTAGCATGGCCAATGCACCTAACCAGCACGTCTTTCGGACTGTGGGAGGAAACTAGAGTCCCTCCAGGCGCAGGGAGAATGTGCAAGCTCCACACAGACAGTGAACCAAGCCAGGAATCGAACCCAGCTCCCTGGGATTGTGGTCGGTGTAGACTCAATGGGCTGAACAGCCTCCTTCTGCACTGTAGGTATTCTATGATGCTATAATATCTGGAAGAAACCTATGCAGACGCAGGGAGAACGTGCAAACTCCACACAGTGACCCAAGCCAGGAGTCAAACCCAGGTCCTTGGTGCTGTGAGGCAGCAGTGCTTTTGCCTAATGCAATTATTTTAAAAAAATAACAGAATCGTGTAAACCTGACACCACGCAAATTTAGTTTTCTTGTCGTGACTATGTAGCTTTGGTAGTTACCAAATAAAGCCTCAGATGATTCTTTAGAGCGGTACTATTAGGAGATGACCTGAAAAGAAAGGGTTGAGTGTAACCTTAGAATTCCAAAGCACTCAAAGATGACCATTCAACTCATCGCGTTTGTGCAAGCTCTCCAGCAGAGCTACCAATCAGTCCCACTAACCCGTTCTTTCCCCATCATCCTGCCAGGTTTTTCTGTAAGTATTTACCGCTATTGAAAGTTACTACTCGGTCCATTTCCACCACCGTATCAGGCAACGTTTGGAGATTTGCATTTAACTACACATCTGCCCTAGCCACATGTTGCTGCAACATTTATGGATAAATGATGACAAGTGCCATAGGCCCTCCAGAATCACAGAAGGTGCAGAAGGAGGCCATTTGGCCCATCATGCCTGCACCAGCTCTCCAAACGAGCATCATGACTTCGTGCCATTCCCTGCTATTTTCCTGGATATATTTTTCCCAATTCAATCGTGCAATTTCCTCTTGAATGTCTCGGTTGAACTAGCTTCCACCTCACTTCCAGTCAGTGAGTTCTGGACCTGAACCACTCGTTGTCTGAAAAAGTCTTCCTTCACGTTACATTTGCTTCTTTTGCAAATCACTTTAAATCTGTGTCCTCTCAGTCATGATCCTTTTGTTAGGGGGGGAAATTTCTCCACATCCACTTCTTCCAATCCCCTCATGATTTTGAACATCTCCATCAAATCTTCATTGCAGTGTTGATGGAAGCCTACTCGTGAGAGTAATAAATAAACTTTAAACTTTGTATACCTTCATGAGGCTTTCATGGTTGATAAACTCCAAAATATTCCAGTATTCCCTAATGCTTCCTGATGCAAGCTGTAACTTTCTCTCTGTACTGGTGTGATCCTACTCCAACATGATTACTGTTTGAGCATGGCTTCCTCGGCTTTGTCAATTATTTTCACAATAAAGTGCAGCTTTGCTACAGTTGCTTGCTGCTCTACACTGTGGCAAGCATCCTGAGGTCCTCGTTAATGGTGATCTCTTTCAACATCACCCTTAGCTCATCAGAAACCATTCATGGAATCTGCGCATAGCTCAACCTTTTCTTAATCATATTAAATTTTGCCTGTGTAACAAATCGTTGATTTGACAGATCGGAGAGCAAATCGTCACTTCATTTGCCTCTTCCATCAGGTGAGAGGTGTATACATCAATGGGGGTTCATCCAAGGTTTCTAACCTATAATACTACACTCTAACCTCAACAGCAGTCAGCTTGTGAATGATAAAACTTCATTTCAGTCCAAGGGACAAGGAAATACTGATGTGTTCTCTTTCCTTTCCATTACTATATGTCATTCTTCCCTGGTCTCATATCAGTTTTCATCTATCACGTTGTTCTGGATCCCTCATTCTGCAACTTTCCCTTATTATCTCCTCTACCACCACTATTCCTTCTAGTTGTGTTATAGAACATAGAACATTACAGCGCAGAACAGGCCCTTCAGCCCACGATGTTGCGCCGACCAATTAAGAAAAAAAGCAATGACCCTCTAACCTAAACCAATCCCTTTCCATCCATAAACCTATCCACGGACCTCTTAAACGCCCCCAAACTAGGCGCATCTACAACTGCAGCAGGCAGGGCATTCCATTCCTCCACCACCCTCTGGGTAAAGAACCTACCTCTGACATCCGTCCTATAACTACCACCCCTTAATTTAAAGCAATGTCCCCTCGTGCTAGCTTCTTCCATCCGAGGGAAAAGGCTATCACTGTCCACCCTATCTAAACCTCTGATCATCTTGTATGTTTCAATAAGGTCTCCTCTTAGCCACCTTCTTTCCAACAAAAACAACCCCAAATCCCTCAGTCTCTCCTCATAGGACCTTCCCTCCATACCAGGCAACATCCTGGTAAACCTCCTCTGCACCCTCTCCAATGCCTCCACATCCTTCCTATAATGTGGGGACCAGAACTGCACACAATACTCCAAGTGCGGCCGCACCAGAGTTTTGCACAGTTGCAACATGATGTTGCGGCTCCTAAATTCAATCCCCCTACCAATAAATGCCAAGACACCGTATGCCTTCCTAACAACCTTATCGACTTGATTCATCTCTTTCCCTGTTTTCTAGTGATCACACAAGATGGGCGGAATGGCCTCCTTCTGTGCTGTAATCTTCCTTTTGTTCTATGATCTACAGCTTCAAGGTTTTAGGTGTCCAGGCAACCAACAACCTGTCCTGGTCCCCTGATGCTGACACTATAGTTAAGAAAGCCGACCAACGCCTTTACTTTCTCAGAAGACTAAGGAAATTTGGCAAGTGCGCTATGATCCTCACCAACTTTTACAGGTGCACCATAGAAAGCATTCTTTTCGGTTGTATCACAGCATGGTATGGCTCCTGTTCTGCCCAAGACCGCAAAAAATTATAAAAGGTAGTGAATGTAGCCCAATCCATCACACAAACCGCCCTCCCATCCATTGACTCTGTCTACACTCCTGCTGCCTCGGCAAAGCAGCAACATATTAAGGACCCTACACACCTCAGACATTCTCTTTTCCACCTTCTTCCATCAAGAAAAAGATACAGAAGTCTAAGGTTATGCATCAACTAACTCAGCTTATTCCCTACTGCTTTCAGACTTTCAAAAGGACTTACCTTGCATTAAGCTGATCTTTCTCTACACCCTAGCTATGACTGTAACACTACATTCTTCACTCTTGTTTCCCTCTGTATGAATGGTATGCTTTGTTTGTATAGTGCGCAAGAAACAATACTTTCCACTGTATGTTAATACATGTGACAATAATAAATCAAATCAAATCAAATTGTGTTTATGCTCCGGACAAGCTTCCGCTCACCCAAATTAAATTTGACAATCCGGCTCCTGTACTTTCTATTCCCTTCTCCTTCTTATATATGTTTTCCCTCATGTTCCTTCCTACAGATCTGGCTCTCCCTCCAACGCACTTCGGCTCCCAACAGTATTAGTGCTTGGATGCAAGTTATACCGTTCTTTCAGCTTGGTACACCGTGTTTACACTGTGATCACACAAACTGGCTTCCTGGATACACCTTTGATGCCAAATACAGGTCAGCACAGACCTTCACTTGGTCGAGCAGAGAGCCTAACTGAAGCACAACTAAAAAGAATCAATCATCTGCCTCTAAACACAAAGCAAAACTACTTCACTGTGGGGATAACTGTGCTGCAAAAATGACCAGGCACATGAGGAAAACTGATCTCTGTTGGGATCTGCACAGTGGCACAGTGGGTAGTGCTGCAGCCTCACAGTGCCAGAGGTTCACACCCTGATTTTACCGGCACACCTGCCCTGTGAGGCTTGCCGAACGGCATTCTCTGTTGACCTCGGGTGCAATCTTACGAACCTTGGGCGGACGTGCTGGTAAAATTCCAGCCTCAGGTTCAATTCCAGCCTCAAGTGACTGTGTGGAAACTGTACGTTCTCCCCATGTCTGTGTGGGTTTCCTCCAGGTGCTCCGGTTTCCTCCCATATTTCAAACATGTGGATTGGCTATACCAAATTGTCTCTTAGTATCAGGAAAATTAGCAGGATAAATACATGGGAAAGGGGCAAGATGGGATTGTTGTCAGTGCAGGCTCAATGGGCCAAATGGCCTCCTTCTGCACTGTAGGGATTCTATGGTTCTATGATTAACAGCCTCCCGACATTAACTTTGATTCAGCATTTGGTCAAACTCTTTCATTCCTCATGACTTGCCTTAACTTTTGTGATTAAAAAGGTAATTTTACAATATGTCCACAGCACATCAACTGGCCATTCAGCCCAAAAGCTCCATGCCAGCACTCTGTGCCACATCGACCTCCTCCCCCACTTCTTCATTTGACCCCATCAGTGCCTCTTTCTGTTCCTTTACACTCCTTATTCTTATCCAGCTTTCTATTGAATACATCTATGCCATTCACCTCAACCACTCCACATGGTAGCAAACTCCATCTGCGGATCCCTCTCCAGGTAAAGAAGTTCCTTCAGAATTCCCAATTGGATTCACTATTTTCTTATATTCAGATGATCTTAGATCTTTAGTTTAAAGTTTATTTATTAATGTCACAAGTAGGTATACATTAACACTGCAATGAAGTTACGAGTTGCCACACTCCAGCACCTGTTCAGCTACACTGAGGGAGACGCCTGCGGCCTAACCAGCATGTCTTTCGGACTGAGGGACGACACCGGAGGAAACCCACGCAAACACTGGGAGAATGTGTAGACTCCTCACATACAGCGACCCAAGCCGGAATTGAACCAGGGTCCCTGGAGCTGTGAGGCAGTAGTGCTAACCACTGTGCCACCCTGCTGGCCTCCCCATTGAGCAACAAAACTATTTCATGGGATGAAGCACTTCAAAGCTGCTCTGGTTGTGAGAGTGATGTGCCAACGTGTTTGGCTAATTGGAAAGACAAATAATGCAAGGAGCCTCTAGGCCGCTACTGGCAACTGACAACTGGCGCTCAACGAAACAAACTTGGAGCATTGCTGCCATGACTGATAGCATTCAGCCACATATCTCAACTGTGAATGGTAGTTGCTTGCCTGATCTAATGGGGAGCGCAATCAAGGCTTTTCCTTTTTCAGCGTCCAATTAACTCGATTGTGTGAAATCATCAGACTAAATGATCAGCGTTAATTAGAACTATAACAGTCTTCATCATGTAGTTGCATTAATGGCATTCTTAATTGCGTGCATTTGCATAATGCTTTGATTACAAAAAAAAAGTTTGCCTCATTTTGCATTCCGAGTGGAAATGTTTACTTAAAGAAGGGAATGAGTAGTGAAGGTGGACCCCAGGAAACCCATTTCAGATCCAGCCGAGAGCATCATAGAAACTCTACAGTGTAGAAGGAGGCCATTCGGGCCATTGTGTCTGCACCAACAACAACCCCGCCTAGGTATATCCCGCTAACCCCACATATTTACATCTGCTAACCTCTCTAATGTCCACATCCTGGGACACTAAGGGGAAATTTAGCATGACCAATGTACTTAACCCACACATCTTTGGACTGTGGAGGAAACCGGAGCACCTGGAGGAAACCCACACAGACACGGGGAGAATGTGTAAACTCCACAAAACATTGATCTCAGCCAGAAATTGAACCCAGATCCCCCAAGCTATAAGGCAGCAGTGTTATCCACTGTGCCACCTCTTTATGCAACACAAAAGGAAGCCATTCAATCCATTGTGTCAGTTCTAACTCTTTGAAAGCAGTCCAATTGGTTGCACTCTGTTCGCTGCTTCTTCCCCTTAGCCCTGTGAATGTCTTCTATGTCACTTTGCAGAGTTCGAGGGAATCTAGTTCCAATGGCTTTTCAGTCTATGCTTTCCAAACCATCACGACAACCATATTAAAAGCAAAAGCAAAATACTGCAGGTGCTGGAACTCTGACATTTCAACAGAAAATGCTAGAAAAACTCAGCAGGTCCGGGGCAACATGTATGGAGCGAGAAACAGAGTTAACACTTCAAGTCCAAATCACAGAAGTGTCATTAGGATTTAAAACATTAGAATCATAGCAATTTGCTGCATTAAATTTCTTCTCAACTTCCCAGTGACTTCGGCTAACTGGAGAGGCATTGGTGTAGTGGTATTGTCATTGGACTCACAATCCAAAGACCCAAGGTAATGCTCTGGGAATCAAGGTTCAAATGCCACCCCAGCAGATGCTGAAATTTGAATTCAATAAAAAAAATCTGGAATTAAAAGTCTAATGATGACCATTGTCAATTGTTGCAAAAACCCATTTGGTTCACTAATGTTCTTTAGGGAAGGAAATCTGCTGTCCTTACCTGGTCTGGCCTACATGTGACTCCAGATCCATAGTGATGGGGTTGTTTCTTAAGCAAGCCACTTAGTTCTTGAGCAATTCAGATGGGTGACAAATGCTGGTCCAACCAGCAGTACCCATCTCCCATGAACAAGTTAAAATAAAGATCTTAACCTGCATCCTCTGGTTAATGATTTCCTGACAGTGGGATTGGCATCCCACCATCTTCAATATCAAAATCACTCATCATTTTTGAACACCTCTACTGAACCTGTCTTTACCTTAGCTGCTCTGAGGAGAACAACTCCTGTTTATCTAGTCTCTCCACATAGCTGAAATCCCTTTTCCCTTACATCATTCAGTAAAACCCTCCAGCATCCTCACCAGGGCTTTGCAACTTGTCTGAAGTATACTACACAGGATGAGTCGTTAACTAGGAAAACAGTGACTAATATGGAATTTTAAAATGCACAAAGGTTAAGTGAGGTCTTTCAGAGAGAGTTCTGCTAAATACTTTTTTGATAACCCAGAAAGAAGAAAAAAGTTTAAAGTTTTTTAAAAAGTTTATTAGTCACAAGTAGGCTTACATTAACACTGCAATTAAGTTACTGTGAAAATTCGCCACACTCTGGTGCCTGTTCAGGTACACTGAGGGAGAATTTAGCATGGCCAATGCATCTAACCAGCACAGCTTTCAGATTATGAGAGAAAACTGGACCACCCGGAAGAAACCCACACAGATACTGGGAGAAGATGCAGACTCCGCACAGACAGTGACCCAAGCTGGGAATTGAACCTGGGTCACTGGCACTGTGAGGGGCAGCAGCACTAACCACCATGCTGCCCCTTCCAGTCTTCCATTCATGTAAATATCTTTAATAATCTTCAATACAAAGCCAGGAATCGAACCCGGGTTCCTGACGCTGTGTGGCAGTAGTGCCACACTGTGCCACCATGCCAACGTGTGCAGTGTGATAGTGGTGCCACACTGTGCCACCCACAGGTAAATATAAAGCAGGTAAATAAGAATATTGCTCCGAACTGATCTTGTATACTTTAAAATGAAACATGCAATAAAAACGGGGAAATAAGCATTCTGTTCTGGTAAAAGGAAGGGGAAGTAAGAATACTGCTCCAAATGGCTTTTGCCAATTCCATTCTATTCTATTTTAGAGGGATATGGACCAAATGCAGGCAAATGGGATTAGCTGAGATGGGCTTTTTCGTCGGCATGGATGAGTTTGGGCCGAAGGGCCTGTCTCCGTCCGTACATTCTATGATTCTCTGATTCTATCTGTGATCCAGCATTTTTGTTTATTCGTAGGACATGGGCATCAATGGCTAGGCCACCATTTATTGCCCATCCCTAGTTGCCATTGAGAAGTTGGTGCAGCTGCCTTCTTGAATCGCTGCAGTCCATGTTCTGTGGGTTGATCCACAATGCCATTAGGGAGGGAATTCCAGGATTTTGACCTGCGAAGGAACGGTGATATATTTCCAAGTCAGGATGGTGGGTAGCTTGGAGGGGAACTCCAACCTGAGCTGTTGCGGCTAAGGATCTCTGACTTGAGTCTAGCCAATTGCAGCCAGCCGGGGGTAGAGATGTTCTCATTGGGATGTGGAAGAGTAAACCAGGCAACTTTTCCCTCCCTGGCTGCTAACTATGAGGTCTTTTGGGAAAGTGCATATGTGTGAATATTTGTTGGGGATAGGATTGGACTCTTCTGCAGTCTCCATCATATTTAATCGAACCATCAAGACTCACGGCCTGTGTGGAAAGGGGGCTGCATCTTTTTGTGAGTTAAGGAGATCGAGGGATCTGGAGTGATGGTGGGTGAGGGGTTTGAGGTGCAGATACATTCTAATAAATTGAATGTCTGACTAAGCCTCATAGGTCAAATAACTACTCCAGTTCCTCATGTTCCTCTGGACAAAATAGTGTGGGAACCATATGCTGACTGCCTCCAACCAAACTTCAGGA
Organism: Carcharhinus amblyrhynchos; assembly: GCF_965287045.1. Lineage (NCBI taxonomy): Eukaryota > Metazoa > Chordata > Chondrichthyes > Carcharhiniformes > Carcharhinidae > Carcharhinus > Carcharhinus amblyrhynchos. The sequence continues at coordinate 44,288,281 of NC_137340.1, forward strand.
GAACAGGAGAAGAGGAAATCGTCCCAAAAATGGCAACACTTATTTATGTATTTAAAGTGGTTGCAGACAATCACGTGAGTTGTAATGACATGAGCAGGGAGATCCACAGGCTTTTGTGGTATTTTCATCTTTGACCTGGAACTAGCGACACCTCTTTAATAATCTTGCATCCTGCTTCATTAAAATCCGCTAGCGTGGCACCTTATTACTTTTCCTGTTCATAGTAGCTGCCGGTCGATAAGTAACAACACTTACCCAAAGAACGTCTCCAGCAGTCTCACCAGTCTGACTGTCTCACTGGGTCAAGTTGGCATCTCTGTGCCTCTTAGAATGGAACTTAATTCTATTCCTTCCATGCAATGCATTCAGAATGAAGGCTGTTAATGTGGTCGCAGTCCATATTAAAATGTTACATGTCAGTCACATGCTGACTCTGTGCTCCTGAAGAGGAGGTTCCCCCCGCAGTGCCCCTCCACAACTGCCCCCCTCCCTCCCTCCCAAACCATCTCTGGTGTCCACATCAGAATCTTAGGTCTAAACTGCTGATAAGTTTCTTGTTTTTGATTTACATGATCAAAATGTCGGATGTAGCCTTTGGTCAATATTCCACTCGATGTATTCAGGTGGCAATGCACCTTACCAAGGGTATGAAGTCAGAGAAAGGCCTCTATTGTTCAAACTGGCAAGATATAAATAATGTAAAGACCCAGGTGAATATTACATGATGCCATCGCCAACATTCTCCACACTATTATTGCAGAAGTTGGCCAATCCGTCCAGTTGTTTTTTTTCCTATGAAGAAGTGGGGTCAAGGCCACAGAAACAAGGTGCAGATCACAAATTTGAAGAGAGCAGAAGATGATGGCAAATGTAGATCATTTGAGGTCTGGAGGACTGAGGGAAGGAGAGAGCTGCACACTGCAGAGACCCTCCCAGCGAGGAATGAGTTACAGTCGGATATTAGACTGGATTCTCCCACCTCGCCCGCTGATGGGATTCTCCGATCCTGTTGCAGTGTACAGAGGTCCAGCTGAGCATCAAATTTTCCATTCTCGCTGACAGCGGGGCTGGAGAATCCCACCCAACTGTCTCAATTTCAGGATCCCGCAAAATGATCAGAATACTAAAAAAAGGTGAAGAATTTGCAGAGACAACTTCACCTGTCAGCGAAAAACTGACAGCCCCATGGAGGGTGAAGGTGGAACCGGCATACATACCATGCAAGTGCAGGAATTACTCTTCCAGCAGACACAGGCTATTTCAAAGAAGTCAGGCAGCTTTTAGCCAGTGATTACTGTGGCACGACCACAGTTGGAATATTTACTTTATATTTTAATCATTTGATAATGTTCTCTGCAGTGAGGCTAATGGATGTTGACAGCCATGGATAATAGAGTGTGGGGGATCTCCAGTTACTTGTCATGTTATGTTAGACAAATTCCACTTCCACTAATAAGCGCTGGCTGGAAATGTTGACATCCCCTCACAGACATCAGAGTGGCTTGTATCCTTTTTAAAATGCAGGTCAACAAGTGAAGATCAGCCACATAATCAGGGATCCATGAGTGGATTCTGTTTGGCTGCATGGTGGCACAATGGTTAGCGCTGCTGCCTCACAGTGCCCGAGACCAGGGTTCGATTCCCAGCTTGGGCCATTGTCTGTGCGGAGTTTGCACATTCTCCCCGTGTCCGTGTTAGAAGGTTCACCAGGCTGATAACGGAGATGAGGGGATTAGCTTATGAAGAGAGATTGAATAGACTGGGGTCTGTACTCGTTAGAGTTTAGAAGGCTGAGGGGGTATCTTATAGAGACTTACAAGATAATGAAGGGGCTAGAGAGGGTAGAGGTAGAGAGATTCTTCTCGCTTAGAAAGGAAAACAGAACTAGAGGGCACAGCCTCAAAATAAGGGGGGGGGGGCACAGTTTAGAACAGAGCTGAGGAGGAACTTCTTCACTCAAAGGGTGGTGAATCTCTGGAATTCTCTGCCCATTGAAGTGGTGGAGGCTACCTCACTGAATATATTTAAGTCACGGGTAGATAGATTTCTGACAGACGAGGGAATTAAGGGTTATGGGGAGAAAGCGGGAAAGTGGAGCTGATCTACTTCAGATCAGCCATGATCTTATTGAATGACGGGGCAGGCTCGAAGGGCTAGATGGCCGACTCCTGCTCCTATTTCTTATGTTCTGTGTGGGTTTCCTCCGGGTGCTCCGGTTTTCTCCCACAGTCCAAAAATATGCGCATTAGGTGGATTGGTCATGCTAAATCGCCCCTGAGTGTCAGGGGAATTAGCTAGGGTAAACATGTGGGGTTACAGGGATAGGGCCTGGATGGAATTGGTGGTTGGTGCAGACTCTATGGCCTCCTTTTGCACTGTAGGATTCTATCTCTGCAGCTGATTAACACCCTCTCCTATATATTTATTCTGGTTATTTCTTTCCCTGTAAACTTTAAAGCTTATTTATTAGTGTCACAAGTAGGCTTACGTTAACACTGCAATGAAGTTACCGTGAAAATCCCCGAGTTGCTACTCTCTGGCACCTGTTCAGGAGGCTAGAATTTAGCATGGCCAATGCACCTAAGCAACAGGTCTTTGGGAGGAAACCGGAGCACCCAAAGGAAATACACACAGATAATGTGCGGCCTCTGTATGGACAGTGACCCAAACCGGGAATCGAACCCGAGTCCCTGGCACTGTGAGGCAGCAGTGCTAACCACTGTGCCACCCTGCTGCCTACCCTACAACAGGTTGTCTGGGATTTTAGCTCATGCTGGCATCAATTTCTGGCAAGAGTGGCGATACTAGCTTGAATGTCGAGGCACCTAATAACTGCCCGCCCCCAAATTCATCAGAGCCATTCATTCAGGACAGCTCTTTAAAATGGTCTGCGAAATTAAAATGCTAATTTTTACAAGTCCCCGATAGCTCCGTCTGCAGCTGACGCTGCTTTGTGGTGTTTCCCAGGCTGATGCATTTCAAGCTGATTCACGCATCGTTAATCCCGATTCACGCGCGGTTAATTTAGATTTATCTACTACTAATTTAGCCCCAACTGTCAACAGAACCTGCTCTGTTCCACATTCTGACAAATCCATTAACGCAGGGGTTCCATCTAAAAACCCAAACAACTGTGCTCGTGTTTTAGCGATGCCGCATTCGGGTGTTAATAACACGTTAATGTGCTTGCACCTCAATGGAGTTTTCACACCAGGATTTCTTTTTGTTGTTAGGGTGGCTGTTCTCATTCCCCTCTCTGTGAAATGAACAGATTAATATGACAAATTGGAAACAGCCACCGTGTCATATCATTTCATGTCTGCTGTAAAATGTGCTTTTGGATGCCGCTTAAAATAAATTAATTCGCCAGCTCGTTTTAAGGCAAAGGAAAGTATGAACTATTTAATTGAAGTTTCTGAGTCAGATAATTCTCCACAACCTCATTAACATTGGTGTTACTTCCAGCTCTCTTCTCAGACTCCACTCGCCACGCATGTACTTAATATTTATTTGTTCCAAGTGTGGGTGTATTTTGAGTGCTGCAAGGTGTTTTTATGTTTCAAGCCAGTGTCTCGGGGAAAGGAATATCACAGCCTCGCTTCAATCTGTTTATCCCTGTCTCCTGCTCCTTTTAAAGTTGGGGCTCTTTGGACCGTAGAGAAAGAAACACAATTAATCGATACAAGGAAAGTAAGCTGCCTCAAACCTGTTTCTGACTTATTGCAGAGAATTACATGGAGTGAGCAGCACAGAGAAAGGCCCATGTTTTTCCAGCTTGGAATATGGAGTGCTGTGGACAGTGGAACTACCATATCTTTCCAACTGTCCACAAGCCTCTCACTGGTGGGATCTGGATTGGAATCCAAAAGGATGAAAGTCTCCTCTGCGTGCTGGCTGTTAGGGTTATCGGTGAAGGTGGGCTGAGGGTTAGCATCCCCCCCCCTCCCCAATCTTTCAAAGTGGCGGCACAGTTTTAAGATTAATTATTAGTGTCATAAGTAGGCTTACATTAACGCGACAAGGAAGTTACTGTGAAAATCCCCTGATCACCACACTCCAGCACCTGTTCGGGTACACCGAGGGAGAATTTAGCATGGCCAATGCACCTAACCAGCACGTCTCTCAGACTGTGGGAGGAAATCAGAGCACACGGAGGAAACCCACACAGACACAGGGAGAACATGCAGATTCGGCACAGACAGTGATCCAAGTCGGAAATCAAGCCCAGATCCCTGGCGCTGTGAGGCAGCAGTGCTAACCACTGTGCCACTATACCACCTGACCAATTCCAGCCTTGGGTCTGTGCGGACTTTGCACATTCTCACCATGTCTGCGTAGGTTTCCTCCCGGGTCTCAGGTTTCCTCCCACAGGTGGGCATTGCCAAGGTGCCAGGCTGGCACTGCCAGGCTTGCACTGTCCAAGAGAACCCTCCTTGCCCACAGCCTCCTGGTGGTTGGCGGGGGGGGCCTCAATGGCCTCTGTTCAGCTCTATGGCTGTTCCCCATTCATGGGAAGCAGGTGTTTTTCTCGCTGGAGAGAACCTCTCCCATGGAGGCCATAAAAGCAAGTGAGCCCGGAAGACTGAGCACTGCACTTGCTAATCATGCAGAAAACTCGACTGAAATAAATTTGAATAAGTTATTTAGCTTCTCACCGGAAATGGGCGGGAGGCTGACTGGGTCAGAACTCCAGTTCTGATAAGGTCACGAGCACCGGGAAATCGGGTGTGATCCTGGTTTCTCGGCTCTCGCACTATTTTGCCAGCTCGCTCTGCCCATTGATGGGTAAGCTCAACCAGTAAAATGGCGGCCATGACCTCTTCTCATTCCCTCTTTTCACATTGCTCCTTCTATCATTATACCACACCAACAGAGCATCAAGACAATCCAGTCACAAAATGGACACAATTTGTGAAAGATTGCTTCAAGGAGAAGATCTGCCTGCATTGACAATCTTGGATTGATCCTCAGAGATAACGTGGAAAAAAAACATTCAATGAGAATAGAATCTCACTAAGTATGAGCTCAGTGTAAAGATTAATAGCTGACTTAAAGGCGACAAAAAAGAATGTGAATTTCCTGGCAATGGGGCTAAAAAGACGGGCTTCATGAGAAGATGGGATTACTTTTCTAACAGCTTTGCTGCAGAAAGACAGTTTATTACATTAAAATAAACGTCCTTATATAATGGCTATGTTTCATAATCTCGCACTGCAAAGCTTAGCTGATAGATTCGAGTATTCCCCTACAGAGTTCTGGATCATCTTGCAATGTACCCAAGTCTGCTGTATTTGACTGAAAGGAGACCATGAACATTATCCAGGGTGGCATGGTGGCAGCGTGGTTAGCACTGCTGCCTCACAGTGCCTGGGACCCAGGTTCGATTCCTGGCTTGGATCACTGTCTGTGTGCAGTTTGCACATTCTCCCAGTGTCTGTGTGGGTTTTGTCCAGTTTCCTCCCACAGTCCAAAGCTGTGCGGGTTAGGGTGATTGCCATGCTAAATTGCCCCACAGCAACAGGGTGACTAGTAGGGTAAATGCATGGGATTAAGGGGTGGGGTCTGGGTGGGATTGTGGTAGGTGCAGACTCGATGGGCCAACTGGCGTCCTGCACTGTGGGGATTCTATGACTATGATTCAATGATTCAGTCTCTGTCTTGAATAATAACATAAGAACTAGGAGCAGGAGTAGGCTATCTGGCCTCTCGGGCCTGCTCCGCCATTAAATAAAATCATGGCTGATCTTCTTGTGGACTCAGCTCCACTTACCCGCCTGCTCACCATAACCCTTAATTCCTTTACAGTTCAACAATTTATCTACCCTTGCCTTAAAAATATTCAATAAGGTAGCCTCAGCTGCTTCACTGGGCAGGAAATTCCACAGATTCACAACGCTTTGTATGAAGAAGTTCCTCCTCAATGTCCTCTGAGGTGGCAGAATTCATAACAGCCTAAAGCAAATGGCCTTTCCTGCTACTCCACAGAGCTTCCTGATTCCCCATCCGCCTGCCATGTTGGTCTTAGTTTGGAAATGTTACAGAGAAGTTTGAACCTGCGGCAAAGGCTGTGAGAGTTGCCTCAGAGGGTCTCTGCAGATCTAACCAGCCATCTTCAGATGTTCAAGGTCATGGCTTGGTGGTCTGGTTGAGTGAAGAGGAAGAAGACCAGGCCATGAGAGGAAGGCAGTGAGCGTGAAAGGAGAAAAAAATGCAAAGATAACAAACCAAAAGAAAAGCAAAGAGAAAGCGCGCAATAGGGTGGAGAAACACAAAGAGAGAAAGAAAAAGCGAGAGGACTAAGGCAGAATATAGGATAGAGGAAAAGGAGACATTGAGTAACGACTGCAGGAACCAAGAACAATCCCCAGCATTTCTTTTGTGTTTATGGTAGACGGCTAATTATACTGCACGATTTTACATAACCATTTACGATCACCATTGCAGAGATTTACAAAGACAATGGCAGGAATTCTCCAGCCGTTCACAGCCCACCAGTGTCGCAAGTATGGAGAAAGTGGCGCTTAATCGAATCTCCATTCACTGCTGCAGGACCAGAAAATCCCGTCGGCACGAACGGTCAGAGAATCCTACCCGTTATCGAGAGGGTTAGTAAAATAAGTCAGCAGAGGCTGGTGTCCCTTCACCAGATTTCGTTTCTTTTACAAGCTCTATTATAATTCATAGAGTGCTGCAGTTCAGTGTCAGGGTCTGGAGGGCCAGGAGACTGACAATCCCAGTATGAGATACCAGCGTTGGACTGGGGTAGGCACAGTAGGAAATCTCACAACATCAGGTTAAAGTCCAATAGGTTTATTTGGAGTCACGAGCTTTCGGACCACTGCTCCTTCCTCAGGTGAGTGGAGAGTTGGATTCACGCTCATGGCGTATATAAACAAGGACACAATTGTAAGATAATGGTTGTAATACTTGTCTTTTCAGGTAATCAAGTCCTTACAGGTACAGACAATGCAAGTGGAGAGAGGGATCATCACAGGGATAATTTCTCCACTGACATTGTCTGAACATGTAAGGACTTGATGACCTGAAAAGACTCACATTATCTTGCAATTGAATCTCTGTCTATATATGCCGTATTTGTGAACCCACCTCTCCACTTACCTAATGAAGGAATAGTGCTCCGAAAGCTCCTGATTCCAAATAAACCCGTTGGACTTTAACCTGGTATTGTGAGTCTTCTTACTGTGCTCACTCCCAGCTATATATAGAGGAGACTCCCTGATTGAGCTCATTATTGCCTGCCCAATCAGTGAGCTCCTATTCCAAGAGGCCACCTTCAATGGCCTCAGTGAAGACATTACAGTTCGGTTGGAGGAGCCAGAATTATTCATCTTGGAGCAAACCAGCTTAAGGGGAGATTTGATGGAAGTGTAAAAGATGAAGACAGTTTTAGACAACACAAATCTGCTCACATCTGCTGATGGAACAAGAACTTGAGGACACAGACTTAAAGATTTGGGAAGTGATGGGGGGGTAGATTTGAGGAAGAATCTTTTCACGCAGTAAGCAATAATGACCTGGAATTCACTGCTCGTGGATGTAGAGATGGTGACTGATTTCAGAAGGAAACTGGTTGGGCACGTGAGGGAAAACAAACTTATAGGGTCATGGGCATAGAACAGAGCAATGGAATTGACTTGATGGGCTGAATGTTCTTAGAATTATAGGACCATAGAATACCTACAGTGCAGAAGGAGGCCCATCGAACCTGCACCGACAGCAATCCCACCAAGGCCCTATCCCCGTAACCCCACCTATTTACCCTGAGAATCCCCCGACACGAAGGAGCAGAACACACTCTAAGTTTCTTGTAACTATGTGTGCGTTTACCTAATCTTGTCAATTTTCAGTTTTAAATAATCAGTTGATACCATGTCAGTTGAAGTGTTTACTCAACATCTTTCACCTCGAGGTTGCCATCTCTTCATGTCGTGTGTAGGAGGTGAGTGTATCAGTACTGTAGTGTAGTCAGACACTGTATCTGATTGCCGTGGCGGAGGTGTTAGTGTTGTCATGAGGCTGATAATGCTCTTGGGATCCAGCTTCAAATCCCACCATGGTAAAGTGTGAAATTTGAATTCAATTTTAAAAATAAAATGGAACTAAAAGTCTAATGCTGATCACGGTCGATTATTATAAAAACACGTCTGATTCGTTAAGGAAATCTGCCATATTTAACTGGCTGAGCCTACACCCGACTCCAGATCAAAGCAGTATGGTTGACTCTGAAATGGTCTAGTAAGCCAGCCCAAGTTCAAAGGCAATTAGGGATGAGCAATAATGGTACCCACTTACAATGAATTAAAACAAAATCTATTGGCTTAGGGGAAGTAGCGATGGGGAGATTGGATTTCCACAAGGAGCTCTAGGCGCCCAAATCTACAGTGAAAATAACTTTGAATTTGTGCTTGGCGATGTTAGTCGGGGGGAAAAAAACTGCAAATCGTAGCTCCAAAATAATATGGAAGTAAAAGTCTAGCGATGAACATTGTTGATTATTATAAAAACCCATCTGATTCGTTAAGGAAATCTGCCATACTTAACTGGCTGAGCCTACATGCGATCAGAGCAATATGGTTGACTTTGAAATGGTCTAGCAAGGCAGCCCAAGTTCAAAGGCAATTAGGGATGGGCAATACCGATACCTACTTCCAATGGATTTTTAAAAATATCTCTTGGCTTCGGTGAAATAGTGATGGGGAGACTGGATTTCCACATAGAGCTTTAAATGCCCAGAACTTACAGTGAAAGTAACTGTGAATTTGTGCTTGATGGTGTTAGTGTGGGGGAAAAAAAACAGCGAATTGTAGCTACGAACAGACAAGCCATGCAACGTGACTCGCCACAAGTTGTTGGACAACTTGTGCTGTGCCATTCCAGAATTAACCTCACAGTAACTGGATCTCACAGTCTCCCCATGAGTGTCGCGAGAATGTTAAATTTGTGCTGTTAGTCTGAACCAGACTCATCACAGATAGTTATGGCTCGTACCACGCAACATAAGGAGCCTGTTATTTATGTTCCTGTCATCTCGCTCAACCTCTGCAGCCCAATAAGGGAACAACTGAAACTGAGGTGGCTCATTCTTGCAGGCAGCAAATTGCCTAGAGAGGTTTTTAAAATTTAATATGTTTTTTCCTCAATGTTGCAGATAGTAAATTGTTTCTAAAGATTTATAAAATGTAATATAATCGCTGGAATTCTACCATCCTGTCTGCCATGGAATCAGGGTGGGCACGGGGCGGACAACGGAAATGTCCATTGACCTTCAGTGGGAATTTTTAGTCTCGTTTGTGCGAGGGCACAGAATACCTCCCAGTGATTTTTTTTCCCTTATATTCCTTCCTGTCTCAACTGTTTATTTTTTCCTTTTCTCTTAATCTAGTCTATTTTCCCTCACTCGCTGAATCCAGTTTGGTTCAAATTCACCCTATTTCCTTTTCTGTTACTTTCGATCAATATTCCTTTCTCTATCCTTGAGTTTCATTGGTTAAGAAGATAGATTGTTGGCCGCTGAGTTCACCAAACGCCCATTGTAATCTCAGCGAGTTACAGTACACAATGGGGCGAATGTTCCCATTCTGCCTGCCACAGGAATCATAGTGGGCGAGGGGCGGACCATGGATAGATCTGTTATAGAGTCATAGATGTTTACAGCATGGAAACAGGACCTTCGGCCCAACTTGTCCTTTTTTTAAATCCCTAAGCTGGTGCCAATTGCCCGCATTTGGCCTACATCCCTCTCTTCCTATTATACACAAGTAACTGCCTGTATGCTTTTTAAAAGACAAAATTGTACCCGCCTCTATTACTGCCTCTGGCAGCTTGTTCCAGACACTCACCACGCTCTGTGTGAAACCATTGCCCCTCTGGATATTTTTGTATCTCTCCCCTCTCGCCTTAAACCTCTGCCCTCTAGTTTTAGACTCTCCTACCTTTGAAATGAGAACAAAAGGTGCATGGGAAGACAGGGAAAAAATAAAGGTGGAGGAATAAGAAAAAAAAACAGAGAACCTGAGGGAAAACAAAGAAAAAGCAAGGGGAATGATGGAAGCAATGCAAGAATAAGGCCTAAACAGGGTGAGAAATGGTGAGGGAATCAGGGAAACAGGGAGGGAAAGAAAAAGAACAGAACAACAAAGGAACAAAGCGATACAATAGGAGAAATTAAAAATATGAAACAAAGAAAAATTAATTATGTGAGTTTGTGAATTAAAATATCCCATGTTTGTTTGCGTTATTTTTAGGTCACATTCATAATGAGTCTTGGGCGACATGGTGGCACAGTGGTTAGCACTGCTGCCTCACAGCGCCACGGACTCAGGTTCAATTCCAGGCATGGGTCACTGTCTGTGAGGAGTTCGCACATTCTCCCTGTATCAGCATGGGTTTCCCCCAGGTGCTCTGGTTCATCCCCCACAGTCCAAAAATGTGTGGATTTGGTTGATTGGCAATGCTAAATTAACCCTAGTGTCAGGGGGATTAGCTGCGTAAATATGTGGGGTTTTGGGAATAGGGCCTGGATGGGACTGTGGTCAATGCAGACTCGATGGGCTGAATGGCCTCCTTCTACACTGTAGGGATTCTATGAAATGTTTCGCTTTTCTCTGTTGCCACAGCAATTTGTTACGCCTAGGTCAAATTGGAATATTTAAAATGGATGCGTGCCTTGTTGTGGGACTGCCAGTAAACAAAATGCTACAATATAACTGGAAGGCTCTTAAAATGAATTGATAGGGATTAAAGGATTACTTCAAATTCCACTGGGATTATGTGCTGTTGTTAATAAGCTGAAGTGGTCCCAAGATGTTAACTGACTGGAGGAAGAAATCCTCACAAACTGTGCAAATGGGCTTTGGTTAGAAATCGTAGACAAGCTTGATCCACTTTTTCCAATCCTTGGACTCTTATTTCGGATCAGAATTGCAGACTATTGAAGAAATTGCCATGAATTTTCTGTTTCCTGGCGTGGAATGGATATACATTTGAATTAGAATTTGACAGTAAAATTGTGATAGTCTATGTCTGGTTTAGTGTTGGTGTTAATGATGCCTAAGAATCTTAGAATCCCTACAGTGCAGAAGGAGGCAATTGGCCCATCGTGCCTGAACGACTCTCCGACAGAGTATCTTCTCCTGGCTCTATCCCTGTAACCCCACATTATTACCCCACTAACCAACACACCTTGGAACACTAAGGGCCAATTTAGCATGGCCAATCTACCTAACCTGCACAGCTTTGGGCTGTGGGAGGAAACCGGAGCACCCGGAGGAAACCCACGCAGACACGGGGGGAATGTGCAAACTCCACATAGACAGTCACCCGAGGCCGGAATTGATCCCAGGTCCCTGGCGCAGTGACAGAATCATCTGAGAGAAAGGAACCCCCTTAATCAGCCATCTTAAACATTCACTTCCTCTGTCACTGCTGCACAGTGGCAGCAGTAAGCACCATCTGTAAGGCGTATGGCAGCAACTCGCCAGGGCTCCTTCAACAGTGCCTTCCAAACTTACAACTTCTACCTGTTGGTAGAACAGGACAGGGTGCATGGAAACATCACCATCCATAAACTCCCCTCCAACTCACACCAGTCTAACTTGGGACTATTGCACCTCAGCTCTGACAAAGGGTCACCCAGAGTCAAAACGTTGGGCCTATACCTCTCACCACAGATATTGTCAGACCTGCTGAGATCTTGCAGCATTTTTCTGTTTCTGTTCCTTTCAATCATGCTGGGTAAAAATCCTGAAAACTCGCACCCAAGTAGCAGCACTATGGACATATCTACACCACATAAACTGCAGCAATCCGAGAGAGGAGATCAGCACCACATTCTCGAGGGCACCAAATGCTCAGCTTTCCAAGTAGTCTTTTATCCCACAAATGAAAATATTAGGAGTAGACCCTCTCCCCCACACCCCCTCACCAGAACTGTGCATTTCAAAATTTCAAATTGCTATAATCTGCCCACCTCTCGCAATTGGCACAGCTTAACTGAGGCACAGAAGTGAAATCAATAATGGCGTAAATCAGTTTACAAGATAATTTGGAGGGTTTCTTTCTCCATCTCCCTGAATCCTCAATGAGTTAGACTTAAGATTTATCACCCGGTCTCTTACTCCAATTCAGTCTCTTGCTAAATCTCAAAACCCTCCGTTTTCTCTCCTTCCACATCGTAAATGATAAATGCCATCTAACAATTACCTCTTGCTTTATTTGACTTTGTCTCTGACTCCTCATTAGTGTCCTGATAATTGGGGTACTTGTGTTGTAAGCCAGGATCCAGATTGAACCCAGTGTTTAGAGTTAATTCATCAATGTCTTTTCCTCTAACTCAGCGCATCCCCATCTTATCCGGTGCCCTTCCTTTCTCTCCAAATCACTCTTCAATTCCCTCCCTTCAAGCACTCGTCCCAGTTTCCTCTTTCTCTTCAGCCAAGATTGTGGCTGGCATTCTTTGGTCCTGCTGCAGTGAATGGAGTTTTGGCTGAGTGCCAAGTTCTCCATTCTCGCCTGTAGCTGTGGCCAGGTGGATGACATCAGAGAATCCCAGCTGACCAGATTCCACACCTTTGTCTCCATCTTTGATCACGAACGTTTACAGATTTTCTTGCCCACCAACCTCTCACCCTGACTCTTTTCCTGTGGACTTTTCTCCAAACAGTCCCAATCAAGGCCTTACCTGGGTCAGAATTTTCCCTTCTGGGACTAAGTCCCATGGCAGGGGATGGGGATCGGGAGTGTTTCCGCCCTGGGGACCATTGGGAATTTGTGCAGTAACGCACAACCTCACCATCATTAACTAAGCAGCTGTGGGTTCCCCCAACTGTTTTTGGGATGGGTGGGATGGATGGCACATGCCCCATCATCATCTCTGGGTGCCATATTTAAAAGGTGCCCAGACAGCAAGTTGCCCACCACACTGATTTAGGAGATGGCCAGGAGAGGACAGGGAGCTCTCGCACCAGAAATGCTTCCTTAGATACCCTGTTTGGCCAAGTGGAGGCCAGGAGGGACACCCTCTTTCCACAGAATGGGAGGAGAAGGCTGAACAGGGATATGATATGAACTCTGGGAGCAGTCAGTGCCCAGGGCCTGCAGCAGAGGACTATCTGCAATACCTCATGCACACTGCCAGGGTTAGTGAATCCTTAACGGTTCACACTCACCTCAATGGATGGTACAGTGAGCATGGGCCCCATTGGCAACGTGGTAAGGTGATGCCTCAGACCCTTACTACAGTCTATCTACTCTGCAGTGTGGCCAATGTGGCTCCCTCAGCTTTGCATACAGGGACCTCACATGCAGTCTGGGAAGTGGGGAATGGGATGGAAGGCCTCAGGCATTGAGGGCACCAGCAAGCATCGCTAACGAAATGTCTCCCTGAGCCTTGACCTTATACCTGCATGGACTGACTCCTCTGGAGAGTGTTGGTCAAGACCCTACTGGACAGCCTGCAGCACACCAATCACTTGACACACAATCCATTAGGTTATTTGTGTGACTGGCGAAAGATACCTCAAACCCAATTGCTCTCTCATCTCTCTTTGTGCAAGAGAAATTAAGCCATAATTGGAGAGAGGGGGTGAAGACGGGCCAGCAACAGTTTAAAGACCTGGCTGCCTTCGAGGACTGGGCAATCTAGTTGGTAGGGTGAAGTGGGGCAGTTCCATCAGAGATGAAGAGTATGAATTGCGGGCTTCATCCAATAATGATTCACCCATGTCATAGGAACCTTGGGTCAAGGGTGCTTCCATGTTGGATGCAGCTCATGTCACCCCCTCTCTCACTTTGTTTTATTATTCATTCATGGGACATTGATGACACCGGCTGGTTAGTATTTATTGCCCTTACTTACAGATGGCACTGGGAACAGGGGAAAGTGAGGGAGCCCTGTCCAGCACGCACACGGCCTGGAGAGGAGCAGCAACATCGCTGATGAAGAAAATGCACCTTATCTCAGCTGACACCTGCACCCACCACCAGCCCAGGTTAGGGAGGATCTCAGACTCTGGTGGTCACTGCATGGATATATGTCTGCAGCAGGGTCAGCCAAGCTCACAGGCACGTGGAGGAGTGTTGGGGAAGAGGCGGCTGGGAGGGTCAAGCCCAATGATAGGCCTCTGCAATCAGCCTCCCATGAGATGGGGGGGGAGGTGGGGGTAAGTAACACAGAGATGTCAGAGACCCTCAACAGGATGGCATACAAGGAGGAGGGATCTGTCCACCCGCTGGCTGATGAAGTGGTGCTGACCTTTACACACAAAGTTTTGAAGGGGAGAGTGGAAAATCCAGCTTTGCGTGCAGACCTGCATTCGTTCCTTAGCAATGAGCGAGCTTCTGCATTCGTTATGCAAGAGGGAAATGGGGCAGCTTAACCACTCTCCAGGTGCCTCTTGCCCTTAGGGAGTCAGGTACGGGTCAAAGGGAGGAGAAGTGGCAACTGGATACCCTGGGACCTCCACTCAGGATCTTCTGAGGGAGTTCAGCTCTTTGGAACCCCTCTTGCCTGTGACCCCCTTCAGCATGGTCCTCTGTGACCACACAGGGAGCAGCCAGAGTAATCCAACCCTCCAAACCTCAGCTCGCCAGAGGACAGCCAAGGTCACCCATGGCAACAGGGGAAAGTGGTCAGCAGGCTGCCCCCGCCACTGCTGCAGATGTCAGGGCAGCTCTTAGGGAAAGAAAAACAGTTCTGAATTCAAAGTGTTTGCACAGGCACATGATCATTGTTAGACATATCACACCTTTCATCCTGCCTGGTGTGGTTTATTAATGATAGTCCTTCAGCTTATGCATGACCCTCCACAGAGGGGCCAAAGGCACAAGAAACTACAAAGGGCTGTTAATGAAGCCCAGTCCATCATTCAAACCAGCCTCCCATCCGTTGACTCGGTCTATACTTCCCACTGCCTTGGAAAAGCAGCCAGCATAATCACCAGCACTAAGTTGATCTTTCTCTACACTCTAGCTATGACTGTAACACTACATTCTGCATTCTCTCATTTCCTTCTCTATGAATGGTATGCTTTGTCTGCATAGTGCACAAGAAACAATACTTTTCACTGTATGCTAATATGTGTGACAATAATGAATCAAATCAAATCAAAGACCCCATGCACCCCAGACATGCTCACTTCCACCTTCTCCCATCAGAAAAATGATACAAAGGTCTGAGGGTATGTACCAAACAACTCAAGAACAGCTTCTTTCCTGCTGACTTTTGAATGGACCTCTTCATATTAAGTTGATCTTTCTCTACACCCTAGCTATGATTGTAACACTACATTCTGCATTCTCTCCTTTCCTTCTGTATGTACAGTATGTTTTTGTCTGTATAGTGCGCAAGAAACAATACTTTTCACTGTATCCCAATGCATAAGACAATAATAAATCAAATCAAATCAAAAAATACTCCCCATTTTCCAAGAGGTACTACATGTCCCATGGAATCAGCATGTGCAGAGAGGTAGAGGGCATTGCCAAGGTTCTTGTGAGCCAAGTATAAGAAGTCTCCCACAGACATCATGCCTTTACCCTTCACACACTCCTGTCCCAAGACGCTGGCAGTATAAGTACGACATGCCATGGTTCCCATTCAGCTGTCCAGTTGAATTGACCTACATCTCTTCCTTCAACAGGCGGCACGGTAGCACAGTGGTTAGCACTGCTGCCCCACAGCGCCAGGGACCCCCGGGTTTGATTCCCGGTTTGGGTCACTGTCTGTGTGAAGTTTGTACATTCTCCCCGTGTCTGCGTAGGTTTCCTCCGGGTGTTCCGGTTTCCTCCGACATTCTGGTTAGGTGCATTGACCCAAACAGGCACTGAACTGTGGCAACTAGGGGAACTTCACAATAACTTCACTGCAGTGTTAATGTAATCCTTACTTGTGACTAATAAATAAACTTTAATTCAGCCCAATTGCCCACCTGGCCTTTGGCTCACGGCTGAGATGGTGCTGGCAAACCAGCGCACTGTCCAATAGAACTAAACTACTTGCCTGCCCACCTCCATCACCCACTACCTCCCCCATAGCAGGGTGAAAAGCTCAATCCTCCTCCCTCTCTCATATTCTTAAAATATAACAAAGACCCTCTCAACTCAGAAGCCCAGTGATAATCTTTCCCCAGTCAGACTGCCAAGGAGCAGATCTGCAATGGAAATTTGATCTGCCGTGGTTTTGGCTATGTATTTATTCAAGCCCTTTTCTCATTTGTCTCTGCTATTTTTAAATGATACCTTTAGGATTGGGCAACATGAAGTATTCATCCTGCGAATGTGTGTTGCCCTTCACAGACAGAAACTTCCCTTTCATCATGCTAGCTATAATGAGTAGAAGTGTAACAAAGACAAATCCGTTTCATCGTATAAAGAGACCACTATTTCACGGTTTGTGTCTAATGTCTAGTCAGGCTGTGGAGAAGGAATTTGAATACATTCCCTGCTGCGCTGCTGAGCTGTGTGTGATCTGTGGTGACTAATGGATGAGTGGGATAACTATATATGGATTGATCCTTTGTCGCTTAGTGGGGACACAGTCACTTGTAAATCTAGACAACAGTAATAGAAAAGAATTATAGAATCACTACAGTGCAAAGGGAGGCCATCCGGCCCATTGAGTCTGCACTGACTCTCTGACAGAGCACCCTATCCAGGTCCTATCCCTGATACCCTATGTATTTACCTCGCTAGTCTCTCGAACCTACACATCTTTAGATACAAAGGGGCAATTTAGCATGACCAATCCACCTAACCTACACATCTTTGGTCTGTGGCAAGAAACTGGAGCACCCAGACAGGGAGAACATGCATACTCCACGCTGTCACCCAAGGCTGGAATTGAACCCAGGTCCTTGGTGCTGTGAGACAGCAGTGCTAACCGTTGTGCCATCATGCTGCAGACATTGAGCTCAAGTCAGTATCTATGGAGCCCAACAGACATGAGTTATACTGCCATCCACTCCTCACACTTCCGATATTCCTAGAATCTCTACATGCAGAAGGAGGCCATTTGGCCCATTGAGTCTGCACTGACCACAATCCCACCCAGTCCTTCCTGTAACTCCACATATTTACCCTGCTCCACTGATACTAGGGTCAATGTATCTGGCCAATCAATCTAACTCACATATCTTTGGACTGTGGGAGGAAACTGGAGCACCCGGAGGAAACCCGCATAGACACGGGAAGAATGTGCAAACTCCACACAGACAGTGACCCAAGCCGGGAATTGAACCCACGTCCCTGGCGCTGTGAGGCAGCAGCGCTACCCATCGTGTCACCATGCTTAATTTACTTACAAGGAAGCCAAAGCTCTGTTATCTATTTGGCTTTTTTAATTAAACTGGAAAAAGATCAGATGTATCTATGGGTAAATAGATCCCTGGAAATGATTGTTGACACTCATGGGTGAGTAACTGCACAGTGACCAGTTTCCATTATCTCAGGGAGGGTTAAAGGGAGAAAATTGAACAGGAAGAAAAGAAAGTAATTAAGCAGTAATTGCACTTTTGCATTTGCATTTTCGAAAGTACTTTGACTGTGGAAGACTGGAGGAGATCCAAATATTGTGGAAGAAAGGGGGCGAAATTTTCCAGCCACACTCGTCTCAATGCTGGAAAACCTACCTGAGATCAACGGATCTTTGAATGGTCTGTATCCCACCTGCTACAATTCCTGTGACAGGGAGGACAGGAAAATTCTGTCCATCGTCTAAAATCATTGTTATTTAAAAAATAAATAACTAGTGGTTAGGGTGGCATGGTGGCACAGTGGTTAGTACTGCTGCCTCACAGCGCCAGGGACCTGGGTTTGATTCCTGGCTTGGGTCACTGTCTGTGTGGAGTTTGCACGCTCTCCCCGTGTCTGCGTGGGTTTCCTCCGGGTGCTCCTATTTCCTTCCAAAGTCCAAAGATGTACGGGTTGGATGGATTGGCCATGCTAAATTGCCCTTTAGTGTCAGGGGGACTAGCTAGGGTAAATGCAAGGGGTTATGAGGATAGGGCCTGGGTGGGATTATGGTCAATGCAGAATCAATGGGCTGAATGGCCTCCTTTTGCACTAGAGGAGTTCGATGAACTCCATGATGCAAAAGTATAGATAAACTCATACATGGAGGAACCTCTTCATTACTGACAAAATACAGAGCAAGAGAGAAACACACACCTTATAGAAACATCTTCAATAGAAGTGGTCATGTAAGATCAATATTCTATTCTATGAGAAAATTACTGAGGAGTTGAAGTACAATTTGAACTCGCTATGGTCAGCTGATTTGGAAGAAACATCTTACTTAACTGGCCTGAATTTTACCAGCATGCCAGGGGTGATGCTGTTTGGACTGAATACGGGTGCCAAGCTTACACAGGCAAACAGTGGACCAACAGGGGACCATTTTACCATCAAAATGTAATTTAGAGGTTGCTTTCAACAGTACATCCACAATCTCCACCACCTCAAAGTACAGGTGCACGGGAAAGTTCCTGCCTTAAAAGATCCCTTGGATTAGTAAGTTTGCTGATGACACCAAAGTCGGAGGTGTGGTAGATAGTGAGGAAGGGTGTCATAGTTTGCAGGGTGACTTAGACAGGTTGCAGAGCTGGGCCGCGAGGTGGCGGATGGAGTTTAATGTGGAGAAGTGTGAGGAAATTCATTTTGGTAGGAGTAACAGATGTGTTCAGTATAGGGCTAACGGGAGGACTTTGAATAGTGTGGAGGAGCAGAGGGATCTAGGTGTACGTGTACATAGATCCCTGAAGGTTGGGAATCAAGTAGATAAGGTAGTTAAGAAGGCATACGGTGTCTTGGCGTTTATTGGTAGGAGGATTGAATTTAGGAGTCGCAGCGTCATGTTGCAACTGTACACAACTCTGGTGCGGCCGCACTTGGAGTACTGTGTGCAGTTCTGGTCCCCACATTACAGGAAGGATGTGGAGGCTTTGGAGAGGGTGCAGAGGAGGTTTGCCAGGATGTTGCCTGGTATGGAGGGGAGGTCCTATGAGGAGAGACTGAGGGATTTGGGGTTGTTTTCGCTGGAAAGAAGGAGGCTAAGAGAGGATCTTATTGAAACATATAAGATGATTAGAGGTTTAGATAGGGTGGATAGTGATAGCCTTTTTCCTCGGATGGAGAATGCTAGCACGAGGGGGCATGGCTTTAAATTAAGGGGTGGTAGTTATAGGACGGATGTCAGGGGTAGGTTCTTTACCCAGAGGGTGGTGAGGGATTGGAATGCCCTGCCTGCTGCGGTTGTAAATGCGCCTAGTTTGGGGGCGTTTAAGAGATCTATGGATAGGTTTATGGACGAAAAGGGATTGGTTTAGATTAGTGGGTCAGTGTTTTTTTTTAAAAAACTGGTCGGCGCAACATCGTGGGCCGAAGGGCCTGTTCTGCGCTGTAATGTTCTATGTTCTAAACCTGATACCATCTCAAACTTGAACACGTGTTGCCATCTCTTCATATCACCGACTCAAATGCCGGAATTCTGTGCCCATTCACACTGGCGGGGATTTCCCAGCCAGCTGCAGTAAACGGAGATCTGTCTGGGTGCCAAATTCTCCGGCCTCGCTGCATGGGCAGTGGGGCATGAACAGACGTAAGATTGCACCCAAAATCTTTGAACGCCCTACCCAACAGCACAAGAGGGTTATCGCAATGGTTCATAGCAGATGAACCACCATCTTCACAAGGGTACCTCAGGGTGAGGGATAAATGTTGATCTTGGGCTTGGCGCACACGTCCCCAGACTGAGTAAATAGAAATTAGCAAGGTTTCTGCAGCTGAAACTGCTCCACCATTTCTCAAAAGTTTTCATTAAATACTCTGCCCATGGTCGGGCACAGTGGTTAGCACTGCTGCTTCACAGCTCCAGGGACCTGGGTTTGATTCCTGTCTCGGGTCACTGTCTGTGCGGAGTTTGCACATTCTCCTCGTGTATCTGTGGGTTTCCCCTGGGTGCTCCAGTTTCCTCCCTCAGTCTAAAGATGTGCAGGTTAGGTTGATTGGCCATGCTAAAATTGCCCTTTAGTGTCCAGGGATGCTTAGGTTAGAAGGATTAGCAGGTAAAATGTGTGGGGATATGGAGGTAGGGCCTGGGTGGGATTGTGGTCGGTGCAGACTCGATGGGCCGAAGGGCCTCTTTCTGCACTGTAGGGTTCTATGATTCTATGATTGATTCTTCAATCCTACCTTTTTTTATTGTTACTTATTTGGACAACAAAACGGCAGCTTACATGCATTGAGTAACCAAATGGATCTTCACATCTATGTCCTGGCAAACACTACAGCAAGTTAATTATAAAGCTACGAGAAAATTGATCCTTGCAGAATTATTTTAAATTTACTTCAGGTTTATGGAAGAAATATTATTATGCCACCAGATGTGACAGGCAGGATGATAATTGGGTGCCCAACATCTGGAGCTGGTGAAATTGGGAACCAAACCTCAAAGGAAAAACAAACACAGAATCTGAGAAATTTCCAATTTAAGATTCTATTCTGTAGGACCCCGGAAGGCTACTTGGGGATTTGACACTTTGACCCTTTGTCCCAGGGTAGATCATAGCTCCCTACAGGGCAGAAGGAGGCCATTTGGCCCATTCTGTCTGCACAAACTACAATCCCACCCAAGCCCTATTCCTGTTACCCGACATATTTACTCTGCTAATCTCTACACACTAAGGGGCAATTTAGCATGGCTGGTCAACCTAATCCGCACATCTTTGGAGTGTGGGAGGAAACTGGAGCACCTGGAGGAAACCCATGCAGACACGGGGAAAATGTGCAAACTCCACGTGGACACTGACGTGGGGCCGGAACTGAACATGGGTCCGTGGGGCTGCGAGGCAGCAGTGCGAACCACTGTATGACCATGCTGCCCTAAATGGAGGCAGACTGAATGGGTGGCAGTGTGTCACAGTGGTTAGCACTGCTGCCTCACAGCTCCACGGACCGGGGTTCGATTCAGACCTTGGGTGTGGAGTTTGCACATTCTCCATGGGTCTGCGTGGCTTTCCTCCAGGTGCTCCAGTTTTCTCTCACAGTCCAAAGATGTGTGGGTTAGGTGGGTTGACTATGCTAAATTGCCCAAAGATGTGTAAGTTAGATGGAATAGCTGCGGCAAATATGCGGGATAATTATAGGGATAGGATGGGGAGAGGGGATAAACCTGGGTAAGATTCTCTTTCAGAGAGTCGGTGTAAACCCAATGTGTTGAATGGCCTCCTTCTGAACTGTGGGGATTCTATAGAATTCCTTGGGGATGCTCCAAAAACATTCCAATATTCCAATCTTTATGACAAATTAACGGATGTGCTCATTGTTGCGACTGGTCCGTCCCTATCAGTGCATGAGTGGAACCATTCTGGCTGCAGACTTGAGACGCGGGCAACAAACATCTTCTTCTTTAATGCTGAGGGAGATATTTTAAATATATCCTTTCCCTCTCTCTCACACACAAAGCGGTGCACTTTGAACAGGAGTTAGAGTGCTACGCTTTCAATCGGAGCACATTATTAAATCTCGCATTGTCCATGGCTTTTGACACTTTGAACGTGAAGCTACGAACATGCAAGGATTTCCTGCCTCACCTTCTGGACTGGCAGCATGTTTCCATTAAAACCATAGACATCCAAAGCACTACACGGGATGAAAATGTCACTCAAACTCCAACAGCCTGATAGGCTGAAGTAACATCTCTCACCTTTTGGTCTTGGCTGCAGGCCAGAATCCAGTCCTCTTCCTGAGGATGAAAGAGCATGCTTTGAATCTGAAAGCTCTGTCGGTACTTTTGATAGGTTGCACCTTCATCTGAGCTGATGAATACGCTGCTCTCGATCTCAGGATCACTCACTAACATTATCTGTTCAAGGCAGGAGAAAAGAGAGAACAAATCAGAGGAACTGCACAGACAGGCAGGAGTACAAAAAAAACACACACACAAGTTTGTGTAATTAGAGAATTCCCCAGTGGAAGGCTGCCAGGGGAGTAGGGGGTGGGAGGGAGTGGGGGGGAGATGAATAACAGCTCCACAAGCAGGTCACGTTGCTTGAATTATAATTGAAATGTTAGGGTAGAATAGCTTCCTTTGAAAGCAGCAATGGTTGGATGACCCCAGAATGCCCTCACAACACATTGGCAGCCTGCTGTACATCAATGTTCATCTCCAACACAGTATCCATGCGGTCTTCTGCTCTTACAAGTAAAACTACCAACTTTGTGCTGCTGCTGAGAACATCGTCATCTTAATTATTTCTTCACCCAAAGAATAGTGAGCCTGTGGAATTCATTACCACAGGAAGTAGTTAGTGCCAAAACTTAGAATGTGTTCAAGAGGCGGCTGGATATAGCACTCGGGAAAATAGGATCAAAAGTTATGGGAAGAAAGCAAGATTAGGCTATTGAATGTAGTGTTACAGTCAGAGCTAAGGTGGAGAGAAAGATCAATATAATACGAAGTAGGTCCATTCAAAAGTCTGACGGCAGCAAGGAAGAAGCTATTTTTGAGTTGGTTGGTACGTGACGTCAGACTTTTGTATCTTATTCCCAGCGAAAGAAGATGGAAACGAGAATGTCCGGCATGCGTGGGGTCCTTAATTAGGTTAACAATCCCATTGCTTTATCCACTGGATCATCAGATGGGAACATTCTCCATTAGACCACTTGCTATGCAATGTTAACGAAACAGCATCAATTAACATAAACAAGGATTTTAAAAAGTCAGTGCGTACATAGTGGCCGCTACGACAGGACACAGGTTTAAGGTGCTGGAGAGCAGGTACAGAGGAGATGTCAGGGGTAAGTTTTCACTCAGAGGGTGGCGAGTGAGTGGAATTGGCTGCCGTCGGTGGTGGTAGAGGAGACTTCTGGATGAGTACATGGGATTTAATGGGATTGAGGGTTATACATAGGCCTGGGAGGTATGGATATGATTGACGCAACTTGTGGGCCGAAGGGCCTGTTTGTGCTGTAGCGTTTTATGTTCTATGTACATTTGTTTCTAGTCGATGCCTACCTCAATGATAACATTGGATAAATGAGAATGCTAATGTTCCTCTGCAGAGGTATAAGCTTCAATTTTAACTTGGGGCCTGTGCAGTCAAGCTCCCATGATTTCACTAGTGACGGAGGACGCTTCAATTTTAACCAACAGGCCTCAGTACCATTTTGAGGGTTCCAGTGGGCAGAATTATACAATCTTGGCTGGCAGGAGGATACTGCCAGGAAGCTAAAGGAACCAAATGGGGCTCAACAGAGATTGCCCTTTAGATTCTCAGTTGAATAGTTTTCCTTAATGATGTGAATGAAATTGTAGAATCCTTACAGTGCAGGAGGAGGCTATTTGGCCCATTGAAC
The DNA here is from genome assembly GCF_965287045.1 of Carcharhinus amblyrhynchos. NCBI lineage: Eukaryota > Metazoa > Chordata > Chondrichthyes > Carcharhiniformes > Carcharhinidae > Carcharhinus > Carcharhinus amblyrhynchos. The sequence continues at coordinate 44,311,651 of NC_137340.1, forward strand.
CTGCACCGCCAACAATCCCACCCAGGCCCTTTCGCCTTAACCTCATTTATTTATCCTGCTAACCCCCCTGACACTAAGGGGCAATTTATTAGCATGGCCAATCAACCTCACCTGCACATCTTGGGCCTGTGGAGGAAACAGGAGCACCGGGAGGAAACCCATGCAGACACAGGGAGGGTGTGCAGACTCTGCACAGACAGTGACCCCAGGCTGAATTGAACCCAGGTCCCTGATGCTGTGAGGCAGCAGGGCTAACCACTGTGCCACTGTACGGCTCACTGTTGGCTGTCCCTCACTTTGAGGATGACATTTAGTCGGGGTCACCAATTTCTGCCATGACTCTTCAATTGATTGAACAGGCCATGTCTCCATCACAGACGTTTGAGCCCATGAACTACAATGAACCACAAGACAGATGTATCACAAGATCCGGAGTGCAGGATTCTCTATCTTTTCTTTCCTTCTCTGCTACCACTCTGCCTTCTCATCGATACATTGGGACTCAAAGTGTGTTATAGCTTGATGGACAAGTTGTTGGCACTTTGAATGATTGCTAGCAAGCTCCTCTTGGCAATAAATGCCGTGCTTCAAAGAGAGCTTCAGAGTGTCTTTGAATCACTTCTATTTTGTTCTTCCCAGGAGTATGGCTCAGGGCAAAATCAATAGTCATTTAGACAGGTACAGGATAATTAAGGAAAGCCAGCATGAAGGAAAAATCATGTTCAACCAACTTGCTGGAGTTTCTTGAGGTGTTAACAGAGCAGGTTGGTAAGGGCAATGCTGTTACTGTAGTAACACAACCCTAAGCCTACAAAAGGCATATGATACAGTGCCACACAACAGACTTGTGAGCAAAGTTCTAGCTCATGGAATAAAAGGGAGAGTAGGCACTCGGATAAGAAATTGGCTGAGTGACAGGAATCAGAGAGTAGTGATAAATGGTTGCTTTTCAGGTTGGAGGAAGGTTTGTGCCGAGTTCCCCATGGGTCCGTGTTGGGATCTTTGCTCTTTCTGATGTACATTAATGACTAGGCTGTGGTTCGCAGCACACAATTTCAAAATTAGCGGATGGTTTGAGGCTTGGAAACCTTGTCAACTGTGATCAGAAGTATCTTGAACTTGAAAAGGACATAGGCATGTTGATGCATTGGGCATACAAGTGTCAGATGAAGTTAATAGAGAGGAGTGTGACCTGGTTCATTATGGCAAGAAGAATGTGGAGAGGCAATAAAAAGTAAAGAAGAAACTCTTAGGAAGGTGCAACAAAAGAGGGACCTCAGTATAAATGTACTCAAGTCATTGAAGATGGCAGCGCATATTGAGAGAGCCGTTACTGAAGCATGTGTTATCCTTGGTTTTACTAATAGGGGAATTGAGTACAAGACCAATGGGTGTCAGACTTATAAGATGCTAATTTGGTCTCATCTGGAGCACTAATTCTGGATGCCATACCTGAGGTAGGTATGAAAGCATTGGAGAGAGTACAGAAGAGATTCACAAAAATGATTCCAGGGATAAAGAACTGGAGCTATGAGGATAGATTGGAGAGGTTGGGTCTGTTTTCCTTGGAGAATGGAAAGCTGAGAGGAGACTTAATTGGGGTACTCACGATCCTGAGGGGCAGGGACAAGGTAATTAATGAGACACTATTTCCACTGAAGAGAACATCAAGAATTAGAGGGCACAGATTGGGGGGGGGGCGGGGGGGGAGGCGGTGGTGGCAGGGGGGAGGAGGCGGGGTCTATTCACACCAGAGACTGACAGTTCCAGGCCACTGCGCATGTGCCCCAATTGTCAGATTGCACTTTGCTGGCCAGCTCGATTCAAAATAATGGGCAAAAGAAGCAAAAGTAATGTGAGGAAAATGTGTTCACCCAAAGAGAGAGGTTGGAGTCTGAAACAAACTTCCTAAGAGGGTGGTGGAGGCAGGATTGATTGAGTTATTTAAAAGGTTACAGGGATAAGGCAGGGGAGTGGGATGAGGTAGAATTCTCTTTCAGGGAGCCAAGTGCAGGGTTGATGGGTTGAATGGCTTCATAGATTCTGGGATTATGTGAGTGTTGGCCATTTGAAAGTAGAGAAAACAGGACCTGGTAGGTATAATGACTTCAATCAGGCCACTGAGGTTGGCCTATTGGAGTATGAGCTCCCTGATTAAAGGAGCCGATCGATGGGCCAGGGAGTCTTTGGCTTGTACTTAACTGGGGAGTGTCAGTTCCTTTGACAGTCTCGGAGGTAGACTGCTGACTGCTAGCACCCTGTGTCTATCGTTGAAATTGTAAATAAAGGGATTTTGTTGAAGGAGCTTTTGCCTCTGAAGACTTATTACAGCAGGGAAGACAGCTTCCATCAGCTGGACACAGTGTCCGGTTTGCAGGGATTTTTGCCCAATTGTTTGTGGAGGGTAGAGGCCTCAAGAAGGTCACTAACCTCCATTCAATGGCCCTCTCACTGAATCTGGAAGATGTGGCAGCGGGCTTACTGATGAAACTTAATTTTTAAATAATGACAGAACAAATATATTATGACCACTCGTGCATGGGAGAAAGAAATGGCTGAGGGTGGGGTCAAATGTAGCAGAGACTGAGATCAGAATTAAACAGGCTCCAGGTTTCACAGAATGATGAATCCCTAAAGTGCAGAGGGAGGATATTCGGCCCATCGAGCCTGCACCAAAACAATCCCACCCCGGCCGTAACCCCACGTATTTTATCCTGCTAATCCCCCTGACACCTAGAGACAATTTAGCATGGCCAATCTAACTTGCACATCTGGAGTTTAAATAAGTGAAAGGGGACCGCATAGAAACTTGTAAAATTCTGACAGAGTTAGGCAGGTTAGATTCAGAAAGGTTGTTCCCATTGGTGGGAGAGCCCAGAACTAGGGATCATAGTTAGAGGATAAGGAGTAAATCTTTTAGAACTGAGGTGAGGGGAAATTTCTTCACCCAGAGGGTAGTGAATGTGTGGAATTCACTACCACAGAAAGTAGCTGAGGCCAAAACGTTGTGTGATTTCAAGAAGAAATTAGATATAACTCCTGGGGCTAAAGGGATATAGGGGAGATCAGGATATTGAATTTGATGGTCAGCAATGACCAGGCTTGAAGGGCTGAATGGCCTATTGTGCTTCTAGTTTCTATTTTTGGAGTGTAGGGAAGCTGGAACACCCAGAGGAAACCCACACAGAGAGTCACCCAAGGCTGTAATTGAACCTGGATCCCTGGCGCTGTGAGGGAGCAGTGCTAACCACTGTGCCATTTCTGCAAAGAGCCAAAAGAGGTAGAAAAATGGACAAGAAGAGAGAGACTTCAAATACAGCACTCGAAATTGGCAGATACTCAGTAAGAGCTTCAGTTGAACTGTCTTTCCTGTTCCTGAAGAAAACGAGTCCACCCCATTGTGCTATTAAACGTCCTTACATTGATCTGTCTGAGCAATTTGGGAGCTTGTGCGACAAAGAGAGCAATCAAAAAATGGCTTCAACAAATCTCATCATTATTTTCCTCGTAGGCCGCCTCACCCAAATGAAAGAAACCAGTCCAGGTGAGAGATGCCGTGAAGAGCATTGGATTTTCAAAGCTGCAGGGAAGGCCTGAAATAGCAGTGCATTTGCCACGGGGTAGTTTGCTGCTTCCCACCACAATACTCTCTGCCTGGATTCAGGGAACGATATGCATTAATAGTTTATCATTAACAGTCAATAAACAAGCTCTCAAGTAGACACATGTTCCTGGTGCCAGAGCTTGATGCTGCCATTTGTCACCATCACAGGAGGCCCGAGAAAACACCATTTACTTCCTTTAAATGTTGACAAATGGATTCCAGGGATAATTCATCGGTTCAAAAGACCTCATAATTTTTCCTCGATATTGGCTGAAATGAAAACATTTGTTACTTGGGGAAATTAGGTTTCAACTCTTTATTCCACGATCCGTGAGCAGATCTGGTTAGCCGGTACAAATTGAGTTTCAATATAGCTGAGCCCCTGTTGCTACAAGATTTAACTGGCCAGTTTCACTCAACAACTCGCGACAGCTTCATTTTGGATGAAAACACTAATATTAACCTAGGGATAAAGCTGCCAGATTTGGAATATTGGCAATTGGCAAGAGGATGCAAGGAGCTGTGTCTCCTAGTGTACGACATACTCCCTGGCTGCGTGTTCTTCTGTGCAACGTACTCTGAACTATGTCGTTCTGTGTAACATTTCCCTCCGTGCTGTAACATATTCTCAGCTGTCTGTTGTTCTGTGTAACATACTGTCAGCTGTTTGACATACTCCTGAGTGCAACATATTCTGCGTTATTCTGTGTGTAATAGAAGGTTGGCTGTGCATATTGTGCTCCTACCTATATCACCCACTCTGCAACACTGTTCAGAACTCTGCAGTTTTCTATGTGCCCTTATAAAATTCTAAGTTTTCCAAAAGATATTTATGGCTATATTTATTCCAAATTCCCATGTCCTTTTCTCAAAGCTTTGTCTTTTTTTCCTTCAAAAGGAGGCAATGGCCTCGTGGTATTATTGCTAGACTATTAGAACGAAGGACAAAGAAAATTACAGCACAGGAAGAGGCCCTTTGGCCATCCAAACCTGCACCAACCATGCTGCCCGACTGAACTAAAACCTCCTATCCCTCCAGGGACCAGACCCCTCTATTCCCATCCTATTCATGTATTTGTCAAGACGCTGCTGAAAAGTCTCTACTGTATCCTCTTCCACTACCTCCCCCCGCAACGAATTCCAGGCACCCACCACCCTCTGTGTAAAAAATCTGCCTCGTTCATCTCCTTTAATGTATTAATCCAGAAATTCAGATAATATGTTGGAGATCCAGATTCGAATCCACGGCACATGGTGGAGTTTGAATTCAATAAAAAATATCTGGAGTTAAGAATCTCCTGATGATAATGTCAAAAAAACACATCTGGCTCACTAATGTCCTTTTAGCTAAGGAAATCTGCCATCCTTACCTGGTCTGGCTTACATGTGACTCCAGATCCACAGCAATGTGGTTGACTCTCAACTGCCCTCTGAACAAGGGCAACTAGGGATGGGCAATAAGTGCTGACCAGCCCAGCGATGCCCATGACCCCACGAATGGATAAAAAGAATTCCCTGTTAAAAGTCACGATTGAATCAGCTTCCACCACATTCCCAGGTAGTGTATTCCAGATCCTAACCACTCGCTGCATTAAACAACATTTTCCTCATTTCACCATTCATTCATTTACCATTCACCTTCAGTCAGTGTCCTCTGGTTCTAAAGTTTTAAAGTTTATTTATTAGTCACAAGAAGGCTTACATTAACACTGCAATGAAGTTACTGTGAAAATCCCCTAGTCGCCATACTCCGGCGCCTGTTTGGATATAATGAGGGAGAATTTAGCATGGTCAATGCAGCTAACCAGCACGTCTTTTGGACAGTGGGAGGAAACCGGAGCACCAGGAGGAAACCCACGCATACAACGTGCAGACTTGGCATAGATGGTGACCCAAGCTGGGAATCAAACCTGGGTTCCTGGCACTATGAAGCAGCATTGCTAACCACTGTGCCACCATAGACATTCTATCACTTTTAGGCTACAGTCCTCCTAGCCTGTAAGGTTGGGTCTGTCCTCCACTTGGCATCTCCCTCAGTGACACTTCAGATATGTGGTTCTCATCACACATGCACCATGTCCCATATTCCTTGGCACACCATTCGGATGACAACGGCTACATCCTAGATTTGCCAAGCAAAAATTCACAGTTTTCATCCTGTGGCACGTCCCATTAAGTTGGCATCAAGCTAAACCTTCAATTTGCCTTGTGGAATATCCAAGATTCAACTGCAGCTGAACCAATAATTTGTCTGGTTACAGCATCATTTCTTTCCCTCTAACGGCTTATTAATAAACTGAAAGGTTCCATGTGCTTTGCTTCACAACTTCATCAAATTGTCCTCCCACTTTTGAAGATTTACGTGTCTGATGCTATACAGGGCTAAATTATATCCCAGTGAGAATTCATGGTGCAAAGGCCTTGCTGAGTCATTCTGCTCACCATAGATCAGAATCAAAAGAACTGGGATCAGGAGTAGGCATTTTTGCCCCTTGAGCCTGCTCTGCCATTTAATAAAGTTTAAATATATTTATTAGTGTCACAACCAGGCTGCAATGAAGTTACTGTGAAAATCTCCTAGTCACCACACTCCAGTGTCTCTTTGGATACACTGAGGCAGAATTTAGCATGGCCAATGCACCTAACCAGTATGTCATTCGGACTGTGGGAGAAAACCAGAGCACCCGGAGGAAATCTATGCAGACACAGGGAGAATGTGCAGACTCCACACAGACAGTGACCCGAGCCGGGAAACGAACCAGGGTCCCAGGCACTGTGAGGCAGCAGTGCTAACTACTGTGCCAACGTGTCACCCCCACCCCCCGCCCCCTCCCATTCATAGAGTACATAAGAGGGAAAGAAAGGATAAGGTGCAGAATATAGTGTTGCAGTTACAGACAAAGTGAAGAGAAAGATCTGCTTATTATATGATAGGAGCATTCAAAAGTCTGATGACAGCAGGAAAGAAGCTTGAGTTGGTTGGTCAATGTTTTCAGACATTTGTATCATTTTACTGATGGAAGAAGGTAGAAGAGAGGATGTTCAGGATATGTGGGGTCCTTGAATATACTGACTGCTTTCCCAAGGCAGCAGGTAGTGTAGATGTAATCAATGGATGAGAGGCTGGTTTGCGTGATGGACTGGGCTATGTTCAGTCTTAGACAGAGCCATACCAAGCTGTGAGACACCTGGAAAGGATGCTTTTTATGTAGCATCTGTAAAAGTTTATGAGAATCATAGCAGGCATGCCAAATTTCTTTAGCCTTCTGAGAAAGTTGAGGATAACCTGTACATTGGCTAAACTGTCATGATTGTTAAACTGAACTCTCATAATGTAAAGATCTTAATTTAATGATCAACATCTTATGGGTAGGATTTTAAGGATGATGAGTAATCATGGTGGACGGCACGGTAGCACAGTGATTAGCACTGCTGCCTCAGAGCACCAAGGACCTGGGTTCAATTCCCAACTTGGGTCACTGTCTGTGTGGAATCTACACATTCTCCCTGTGTATGTGTGTGTTTCCTCTGGATGCTCCAGTTTTCTCTCACAGTCCAAAGATGTGTGGGTTCGGTGGACTGGCCATGCTAATTTGACCCTGGGGGATTAGCAGGGTAAATATGTGGGGTTAAAGGACTAGGGCCTGGGTGGGATTGTGATCAGTGCAGAATTTATGGGCCGAATGGCCTCCTTCTTCACTGTAGCGATTCTATGATCGGTGCTCGCCATCCTGAAGGTCAGTGCCTAAAGTGCAACCACTGATTTTCGAGCTCCCATTGCCATTTAAACCTCACTTGAGCATTGTTTGGCAGTGGATGGAACTTCCATCTGCCCTTGGAAAGGAGTCTTGTGGCCGACATCTCTTTAACATGGCCAGGCACAGCATGGCAATGGCCAGAAGTAATATTGCAGCACTCTGCCTGGAACTAACTTCTGGGATGTTGAAAAGGTAAGTCCCGGGAGTTGGAGGGTAGGGAATGCCCAAGAGTTTTGGGAGGGGGAAGTTTGTGGTGTTGGGCGGTAGGTCAGGATGGGGGGAAGGGGTCCTGGAGCTCCAACATCCTTGTGGGGGGGCCATTGAGGGGACCCCAACTCTGAGAGGGCCTTTAAATTGAGGTACTATTCTGCTTCCTGTTTGAGATGGAAAAGTTTTTTTGTCGGTTGCCCATCCTACCTACACCCACCAATTTAAAAATTGAAGCTGAGTAGGACAAGACAGTTAAGTGGCACTTAAGAGTTTTAATAGGCAAAAGGGTGCTTTTCTCCAAAGGCCCTAAGCACTCAAGCATGAAATTGTATCCAGGTTTGGGCAGTCAGGTTCCTGGGGGGGTAGGGTGTGTGGGGAGTCCCATCCATTAAATTTTGCACTCCTCCCCCACCCCCCACCACCATTCCCTGCTGTCTCACCATCTCAGAACCCACCTTCTGTCCCTATGGGAATCCAGAACTAGGGGTCATTGTTTGAGGATAAGGGGTAAACCTTTTAGGAAACATTTCTTCACCCAGCGAGTGGTGAATTCGTTACCACAGAAAATAGTTGAGGCCAAAATGTGTGTGATTTTAAGAATAAATTAGATATAGCTCTAGGGGGTATGGGGGGAAGCGAGGGAAATCAGGATATTGAATTTGATGATCAGCGATGATCATAATGAGCGGTGGAGCAGGCTCGAAGAACTGAATGCCCTACTCTTGATTCTATTTGCTTCATATTGTTTCTACATGTAACACTCTGTCACTGTTAAATTTTTCTACTTTATTTGGAGAAAATGGTCGATCACAAAATTAACTTTGAATCGGCCCTGATCACGAAGGAAGTTGATTTTAAATAAATAAAACTTTGATGAATGAACAACGATATCAGCAGGCACCTCTTATCTTTATTCATGTGCCTTTTCTCTTGTGCACCATTTTAAACTTTGTGATTAACTTGTGTGCTTTAAATGAATTAGCAGCTCCGGGCAAATTAACATCACATGAATCCCTTAAACATCTGTCCTCTAACCTTGGTAACAGTTGTTTCCAGGTTGACATCTTTTAGACATCTCAGTTGTTTATTTTGTTGTGAGCTGTCCAGTCCAGTTGAAATAGGCAATGCAAAGAAAGAATTGCCTTTCATAACCTCAGAATATACCAGAAAACTATACCACCAATGAGGCAGTTTTGAAGCATAGTCTCAGTGGTCATTTCAGAAAGACAGCACATCTTTGGACTGAGGGAGGAAACCGGAGCATCTGGAGAATGTGCAAACTCCACACCAACAGTGACCCAAGCCGAGAATCGAACCCTGGCACCGTGCATGGTGGCACAGTGGTTAGCGTTGCTGCCAAGGGCCCAGGTTTGATTCCCGACTTGGGTCACTGTCTGTGTGGAGTTTGCACTTTCGCCCCATGTCTGCGTGGGTTTCCTCCGGGTGCTCCGGTTTCCTCCCACAGTCCAAAGATGTGTGGGTTAGGTGGATTGACTATGCTAAATTTCCCCTTAGAGCCAATGCATTGGATAGTGAGGATTGGGCTTGGGTGGGATTGTGGTCGGTGCAGACTCATTGGGCAGAATGGCCTTGCCTGCACTGTAGATTCTACAGCAGCCAGTTTGCACACAGCAAGTTTCCACAAATAGCAATGTGACAATGGACAGGCAACTTGCAGTGTAACGTTGGACAAACAAAAGCCCAGTGCTTCTTCAAAATCTTCACATGGGGTGTTTCAGATCCATGTGAAGAAGACAGATGATAGCGTTGGTTTCATGCTCAAGACTCCAGGATTAGGGCTGAATCCACAGGCTCCAGACTCAGGAAGTCTACCAACTGAGCCTGGACAGGTAGTTTAATCAAAACCTCATTGGCCGCTCCATGCAACGAATTAAGCAGCAATAATTTTCCCAACATACAAGTCAACAGAGCATAGAAAAGAATACTTTTATATCAAAGCCCTTTACTGATGTTTGGTCAGGAAAAAAAAACATGACATTTCGCTGCCAAAGCATCCTCACTGCAAAAAAAAGATGCTTTTGAAAGAGTTTTATACCAAGTGAGGATCCAAAATAAAAGCAAATTACTGCGGGTGCTGGAATCTGAAACCAAAAGAAAAAATGCTGGAAAATCTCAGCAGGTCTGGCAGCATCTTTAGAGAGAGGAAAGAAATGATGTTTCATCCAGATGACCCTTTGTCAAAGCTAAAAGGTATAGAAAGTGGGAGATATTTATACTGCAGGGCAAGGGAATGAAAGATGAGTCACAGCAACAGAAACAAGGGGAAAGGCTGCTCATAGCAGTCCATAGAGAGAATAGAAGGTGTGAATGGCCAAACGGCAGAGAAGCTGAAATCAGTGGGTAAACTGTGACAGATGAAGTGGGGGTGGGGGGGCGGTGTGGGTGGCGGAGGGGAGAGATGGGTGAGAGAGAGGTGAAATTGAGAAAAAAGGGAGAAATGGGAAGCAAATGGGGTGAAAAGGTAAAGAAAAGGGGGGTATAAAATTAGGGGAAAGAGTGGGGAGGAAGAAAGATAAAGAAAGAAAATGAAGAAATAAATGGTAGAATACAGTTAAAAACTAAATAAAATGGAAACAAAGGGGTTGAGGTGGAATAGACGAATCATCTGAAATTGTTGAATTTGATGTTGAGACAGGAAGGCTGTAATGTGCCAAGCCAGAAGATGAGGTGCTGTTCCTTCAGTTTGCATTCAGCTTCACTGGAACTTCACTCCACAGATGCTGCCAGACCTGCTGAGATTTTCCACATTTTCTCTTTTGGTTTGCGCATACAGGGTTTCCCTTAGCGGCGGAAAGTGGTTCCCTGGCTTTGGGAAAATGATCTGAACCGGGTGGTCCATTCATTCCCCTCGTCCGAGTGGAATGGTGCACCGCTCCAACTGATAACCTCCATAAAAACACTTCAGACACCTTGCCAAATGAAGAATATGGAGTATCAGCCATGAGTGATATTTCATAGCGCTGGCATGACAATGCCCAAGTCTTAAAGTCGCAAGTAGGAGTCAGAGATTTACTCTCGGGAGGATACTGTGTTAGACTGTCAACAGACTCTGCAATCTAATTATATTATATACTCTTTACAGTGACTTAGAAATTCAGGACCACGACTGACAGATTTATTTAAAGCATTTTAAGGAGTTGTTTCCTCCCTGCTTTATTTTGTTGTCAAATGGTGGTTAATAGGAGGGCAGTTAATGCATTGAGCTCAAATATACTGGGAACTGTATTGAGACTCTTAGACATGTAATTGAAGCTGGAGGCAAAATGCACAGTTTTGATACTTTTGCTGTGACTCAATTATGTGTACTGAAGTGTATGAACCGCTGGAAAGAGCTCTGAGTTATAGTGCATGACAAGGTGATCCCAGTCAAGCATAGGAATCCACCGTCGGTTCAGCGGGTTTATTTTCATTCTTGAGGTGCATGGTAATTCATGACCCCATTCTCCCTCCCACCTCCCAACTCTGTCAGTCTCAAATGGAATAGGAAAGGATCCAGATTTTTGGAGTCTTCCACACCAATTCCACCTAACTTGTAAGTTCAAACTGAGTGGACCCGTTCTGCAGAGCTCCTCGTCTCTGATCCACTCTTGTAGCCACAGTATTTATATGACTGATCCAGCTCAGTTTCTGGTCAATGGTAACCCCCAGGCAATTGGGCTAAAACAGGTTGACTTCTGTGTCACCCAAACCCGTTGCCATAGAATTGCACAAGGAGGCCATTTGGCCCATCAAATCTGTACCGACTAGCGAAAAGAGCATCTTACCCTCCCCCACCTACCACACCCTATCCCCATAAACCCACACATTTACCATGGCCAATCCATCAAACCTACACATCTCTGGACTCTAAGAGGAAAATTTAGCATGGCCAATGTAGCTAACCTACACATCATTGGGCACTAAGGGGTAATTTACCATGGCCAATTCATCTAACCTACATATTTTTGGACACTAAGAGGAAACTTAGCATGACCAATCCACCTAACTTACACATCTTTGGAATGTGGGAGGAAACTGAAGCATCCAAAGGAAACCAACGCAGACACATGGAGAACATGCAGACTCCACACAGATAGTCACCCAAGGCCAGAATTGAACTCAGGTCCCTGATGCTGTGAGGCAGCAGTGCTAACCACTGTGCCACTTTGTGCCATCAATTCCCATGGCTACTGACGGGACCTATCCATATCTGGGTGCTTCCATGTAAATTCAGTGAAAATTATAGCATAATGTTAACTATTATCAGTTAGCTGGGTTATCATTGACTGGAAACTGAACTGTACCAGCCATATAAATAGTGGCCTACAAATGCAGGTCAGATGCTAGGAATTCTGCAGACAATAACTCACCTGCTGACTCCCCAAGTTTGAGGTGGTGAGTGACACCTCACTCACCACCTCAAACATTCACTCCCTCAGTCACTGATGCACAGTGGCAGCAGTGTTTACCATCTACTGCAACTCATCAAAGCTCCTTTGACAACAGGGCAGCAGTTGCATGGAACCATCACCTCCTGCAAGTTCCCCTCCAATGCGGGGAGGCAATTTTGAATCTCCGCTAGCCGTCAGTGTAAACAGTGATGCGGGCCCAAAATCTTGCGAGAGTCAGAGAAGAGGATTCTCGCCGGTGAGATCCGATTTCCTAATTTTCCCCACCCCTTGCTAGTGACGTAATGAGGCGCCCACCCAGAAGGGCGGGAACTTCACTTCAATAAATTTTAAAACAATTAAACATTATCAAAGGGCTTCCCAGCCTCATGATCCTGAATATTTTTCAGCTCACCGATGCAACATCAGAACAGGAATCAATTGAGGAGAACATGCTGGGGGTGTCAAGCTAAGTATACGAGTGGCGGGTTAACACGTCTGGCAGATGTTAGCACTGAGAGACCTGCTAGGACATTTCAGAGGCGTGCTGCGGTCTGGAGTCACTTGTAGGCCAGGCCAAAATGGTGGGCGTCATCCCCTGAAAGGCATTAGTGAACCAGATGGGTTTTTATAACAAATGACAATGATTTCACCACCATTGTTTTTTTAAATTCAATTCAAATTCCACCATCTGCCGTGGTGGGATTCGAACCCATGTTCCCAGTACCCTGTGTTAACTGGGTTATTAGTCATGTGACAATACCACTAGATCACCACCTCTGATTAAGAATGAAGATGAGAATTCTAAAAGGTAATGAAAATTGACTTAAAAACAGAAGAATATAAAAGGAACGTGGGTAGTAAACCAGAAAATGAAACCATGTCAATTCAATCTTGGAAAGGTCTATTTCAGCACAGCCTACAAGAGTCAAATGGAGCCACATTGTGTTTAAATGTCTCCATTTCACAGGCGATTTTTGCAGTCACTTTGTTTCAGTAATACCCACTTATTATCTTTAAGTCAGGATTGGCAGACATTAGGAAATATCCCAGGGAGGAAGAAGAGAATTTTCTTTTACACAGCAAGCTGTTAGAATTGGAGCTTTCTTCTCAGAGAGTGGTGGAAACACATTCTACAGCAATTTCCAAAAGCTGGATGGATAAAGACTCAAAGGGAAAGACATTTGGGGAACACTAAGGAAAGGGTGAGGCCAATAGGATTGTTTTTTTTTCAAAGGGCAGACAGATACATGATGGGCCAAATGGCCTCTTTGAAGCACTGGCCTCCCAAGGCAGGGATTGTGGGTAAAATTTTACCTAAATAAGGAGACTAGGTTAGCTTAACAGATCAAGCCAAACCTTATTGAAAGGTGCTACAGGCTCCAGAAGATGAATTCCTGTTCCAACCAACTGAATACTTGATAATACCGAATGGAGCCACTGTGTGAAAGACTGAGTGTGTGTTAACTGGGCAAATCATAGTTCACTTCAGCACCTTTTATCTCATTCTCTCCTTCCCTAAAATTCACAAAGACCAGAGGAGCCTGGGGTAGTGGGTACCACAGGCACTTCAGGTCCCACTCAAGTGATCACAGTGATTGTTTAGTTGCAAAGAGCAGCATGACAAAAGTTCAATCCCAATATCTTAAGTATGCGCACCTTTTAAAAATTCTTTCATGCGTCCACTGTTATTTGTCCTTTATGTTAATGATTTGGCTAAGAATATAGGAGGCATGGTTAGTAAGTTTGCAGATGACACCAAGATTTGTGGCATAATGGATGGTGAAGAAAGTTATCTTCGATTGCTACAGGATCTTGATCAATTTTACCAGTGGGCTGACGAATGGCAGTTGGAGTTTAATTTAGACAAACACGAGGTGATGCATTTTGGTAGATTGAACCAGGGTAGGACTTACTCAGCTAATGACAGGGCGTGGGGGAAAGTTACAGAAGAAAGAGATCTAGGGGTACTTGTTCATAGCTCCTTGAAAGTGGAGTCACAGGTAGGCAGAGTGTGAAGAAGGCATTCAGCACACTTGGTTTCATTAGTCAGAACATTGAATACAGGAGTTGAGATGTCTTGCTGAAGTTGTACAAGACATTGGTAAGGCCACATTTGGACTAATGTGTACAGTTCTGGTCCCCCTATTATAGAAAGAATATTATTAAACTCGAAAGAGTGCAGAAGAGATTTATTAGGATGCTACTGGAACTTGATGGTTTGAGTTATAAGGAGAGGCTGGATAGATTTGGACTTTTTTCTCTGGAGTGTAGAAGGCTGAGGGGTGATCTTTTAGACCTCTACAAAATAATGATGGACAGAGATCAGCTAGATAGTCAATATCTTTTCCCAAAGGTAGGGTAGTCTAAAACTAGAGGACACAGGTTTAAGGAGAGAGGGAAGAGATATAAAAGAGTCCAGAGAGGCAATTTTGTCACACAGAGGATGGTGAGTGTGTGGAACAAGCTGCCAGTGGTAGTAGTAGAGGCACGTACAATTTTGTCCTTTAAAAAGCATTTAGATAGTTACATGGGTACGATAGGTACAGAGGGATATGGGCCAAAGGCAGGCAATTGGGATTAGCCTAGGGGTTAAAAAAATAAGGTGGCATTGACAAGTTGGGCCGAAGGGCCTGTTTCCATGCTGTAAACCTCTATGATTATGACTCTATGACTATGTGACAAAGCTGTAAAGGACAATTTGCCATCTCTAATTGCCTTTGAACTGAGTGGCTTGTGAGACCAGTTAAGTGCCACCCGCATTGCTGTGTTGTTGTTGGGAATTCCATGCTGACAGGTGGACATCCTTCCCATAAGGACATCAGTGAACCAGGTTTTTACAATAATTGATGATAGTTTCATGGTCACCATTAGGGAAAATGAGTTTTTTATTCCAAATTTTATTAATTGAATTCAAATTGCACCAGCTGCCACCAGACCAGTATACCGGGTGTCTCAATTACTAGTCAGAGAATCATAGAATCCCTATAGTGCAGACGAAAGCCATTTGGCCCATCAAGTCTACACAGACTTTTCACTGTTTACGAATACATGTGACAGCAATAAATCAAATCAAATCAAACAGCATCTTACCCGGACCATCCTCTCCACCCTATCCCCATAATGTCACACATTTATCCTGCAAATCCCTACACATTTTGGGACATCAAGGGGCAATTTTAGCATGGCCAATCCACCTAACCTGCATATCTTTGTCAATTCAGCATGCATCTTGGCAAATTAAACAACAGAATAAAAGGCATCTCTCAGCTCTCCATAACTGCATCACCTCTCCATAACTGGGAACATTGATCAGGAATGAGAGTTAGAGGAGTTAGAGCAGGAGGATGCCATTCAGCCCTTTGGTTTGAGTCTGTGGCTGATCTTCCCTTTATTTTTACCTATCTGGGAGAAACTGCATCCAGTTAGATCAGCCAACTTGGCAAAGATGATAACTGTTCTGAACTTTCTGACCTTGGAGCTTCAACTTTCCTTTGTTTTGGCAACATCCTAAAGCTTTACTGGAAAGAATTTACACCCCTCCTTCTAGACAGGGATTACAAAACAGCAGGGAACACCATCCATTCTACAGCATGTCCAAGCCATCTCACCTCTGTCACCAGGGAGGACAAGAGTAGCAAGATGGTGGGCAAACACATCACCTCCAATTTCCAAGCCACACACACTATGCTGATCTGGACACACATCACAATTCCTTCATCAGCCCGTGTCAAAAATCTGAAATACCCAAACTACCACCATTATCAGAGAGAAAGCACCAGAAAGATCATGGAGAAGAAGCAACGCCAAAGCAGAATTAGGGACTGAATCATAGTACCATAGAATGGATGGTTAATAAATGTAACCTTGTCGATATTAGCCACATTCCAAAAACAATTCTTTATTAAAATAAATTGCTACTGAAATTATTTACGATTTGGTCACCTAAAGCCGTCACTTTGGGCCTTACATTTCAATTAATGAGCTTAATGGACGGCATGGTGGCACAATGGTTAGCACTGCTACCGCACAGCACCAGGGAGCTGGGTTCAATTCCCAGCTCGGGTCAGTGTCTGCACATTCTCCCCATGTCTGCGTAGGTTTCCTCCGGATGCTCTAGTTTCCTCCCATAGTCCAAAAAGACGTGCTGGTTAGGTACACTGGTCATGCTAAAGTCTCCCTCAATGTACCTGAACAGGCGCTGGAGCGTGGCGACTAGGGGATTTTCTCAGTAACTTCATTGTAATGTTAACGTAAGCCTACCTATGACGCTAATAAATAAACTGAAGTAAGATTAAACTAATGAGATGATGGGAGGGGAGGCAATGGCCTAGTGGTATTATGGCTAGACCAATAATCCAGCAATGCAGCTGATCTTCTGAGAACCTGTCATGGCAGAGGGTGGAATTTGAATTCAATAAAAAATGATCTGAAATGAAGAATCTCCTGATGACCATGAAATTATTGTCAATTGTCAAAAAAACCCATCTGATTCACTGATATCCTTTAGGGAGGGAAATCTGCCGTCCTTACCTGGTCTGGCCTACATATGACTCTAGAGCCACAGCAATGTGGTTGAATGCCCTCAGGCAATTAGGGATGGGCAATAAATGCTGGCCAGCCAGTGACACCCATGTCCCATAAATGAATTTAAAAAAATGAAGACAGGAGTGAAAATGCAAATACTTATTAGGATCGGATTAATTTCAATTCTCATCTTTTATTCAGTACTTAAAGCAAAGTAGTGTCCATCCTCGTCACTGAATCCATGCCAATAACCCACAAATTATTTTCAAACGGAGTTCACTACCATCCACCACCTACCACCCCAATTCCTGTGCGAACTGCTTTTTCGAAAAACAATGCGTTTGGCACAACGGTTGTGCAGACACACATTGTGAAATACACCACTTATCCACATGTGAGTGGTACAACTTGCTTTCTTTCAAATGGAATCGGAGGCAGTGTGCTGAAACTGGATTTCCTTGTAGGGGGACAGTGGAACACATTACGATTTTAAATTAATCAAAGATAAAAGTTCAGGAGCTGCAATATAAAATGCAATATGGACACCACAAAGAGAGTTCGAGCATTGACATTCTTGCCCCAGAATTGTGATGAGGCAAAAAATTCCACCCGCTGCTTTGTTCCAATCATGATTCCCTGTCCCAAATCCAGGTAGCGTGGTAGGATTTTGATTTGATTTACTATTTTCACATGTATTAGGATATGGTGAAAAGTACTGCTTCTTGCACACTATACGGACAAAGAATATCGTACATAGAGAAGGAAAGTTGCAGAATGCAGTGTTACAGTCATAGCCAGGGAGTTGAGAAAGATCAGCTTAATGTCAAATAGGTCCATTCAAAAGGTTGAATGCAGCAGGGAAGAAGCTGCCTTGCACACTATATAGGGAAAACGTATCATTCATAGAATACATAGGGGACAAGGAAAGGAGAGGGTGCATGATGTAGTGTTATAGTCATAGCTAGGCTGTAGAGAAAGATCTACTTAATATCAAGTAGGTCCATCAAAAGTCTGACGGCAGCAGGGAAGAAGCTGTTCTTGAGTCGGTTGATACGTGACCTCAGACTTCTGTATCTTTTTCCCAAAGGAAGAACGTGGAAGAGATGTCTAGATGTCTACCTAGATGTCTAGGTTGCGTGGGGTGCTTGATTATGCTGGCTACTTTTCCAAGGCAGCGGGAAGTGTAGACAGAGTCAATGGATGGGAGACTGGTTTGCGTGATGGACTGGGCTTCATTCTCGACCCTTTGTAGTTTCTTGCAGCCTTGGACAGAGCAGGAGCCGTGCCAAGCTGTGGTACAACCAGAAAGAATGCTTTCTATGGTGCATCTATAAAAGTTGGTGAGAGACATGTAAAAGGATAGGAGTAAGCACGCTTTGCACTACGTGGGCATCCACCCAACCGGGAGACATGGTAAGATTTCCCTGCTTCCGTAATGTTCTGTTGGAGAGAATGGGCCTGTCTTGTCAAAGAGTTCAGTGGCATTATTTTATTTGGCCAGTGTTCCCCTCAGTGTGACTCATCGCTGAGCAAAATTCACCGCTTCTAAATTCTAGTGAAGTCCACATATGGCCCTTACTTTGCATATAATTGCTTAGAAAGTAAGGAATATTAAATGGTAACACATAATGATATCTTATGCTCAAGGGGACATGGTGCTAATTGTATAATAATTAGGCATTTAATTGTAGGCAGGTGGTGGACATTAGTAAGGGTTTCACTAAAAGGTATAAATAGGAATAGCCTGAAACTGTGGCGCCTGGGGTTAGGATGCTGTAGGTTTGCAATATGCATCTTTGTGAGTAAAAGCACATAAGGATCAGAAACATGGTACCACAGGATGGTTAGAAACTGAAAGAAAATGCAGACTGAGAACTGAAATGTCCAAAAGGACAGTGTAAATTGTGCTTGGGAATGACCAATGGCAGAATAATGTGGATGTATGGACACAGACTATTTTGTCACTGAAGACAAAACAAAACATGGCCTTGGCATTCCCACTTCTGACAGAGAAGTGTGAGGGATACTGGAGAAGTGTCTTGTAATGTAATGCTTTGTACAGCACAGCATAGAATCCTTACAGTGCAGAACTAGGCCATTTGGCCCATCGAGTCAGCACCAACTCTACTACGGAACGTCCCACCCAGATCCTATTCACGTAACCCAACGTATCTGGCATGGTGGCACAATGGTTAGCACTGTCATCTCACAGCACCAGGGACTTGAGTTTGATTCCTGGCTTGGGTCACTGTCCGTGTGAAGTCTACACATTCTCCCTGTGTCTGTGTGGGTTTCCTCCGGATGCTCTGGTTTCCTCCCACAATCCGAAAGTTGTGCTGGTTAGGTGCATTGGCCATGCTAAATTCTCCCTCAGTGTACCCGAACAGGCGCTGGAGTGTGGCCAGTGTGTGATTTTCACAGTAACTTCATTGCGGTGTTAATGTAAGCCTAGTGACAATAATAAAGAAACTTGAAGCTTTACCCCACTCATTCCGCTCACCTACAAATGGAAGTCTTTGATTTAATTTGTGCTGAAATTTTGATCACGTGTGTAGATTCTAACTTTGATTTGAAGAGCAGGAGAAAGGAAATGTGTAAAATTGCATTCAATTGTATGCAAACAGTAGACATTAGTTGGCAATTCACTATATACGGAAACAAATTTAAACTATTCAGAACTGTATGTTTGTAAAGTGTATCACTGTAAATAGAAATAGAGAAGTTGGCCCCAGTTATATCCTTCACCAATTGGCTTTAAGGGATATAAAGTCGGAGTTTGCATTACAACATTCTAACTCCATTTTGTCGTAAAGCTGTCAATCCTCCAGACTTAGGGTGTGATCTTACCGGCCATTCACGTCAGCTGTCACTGCAGCGAGGTTGGAGAATTTGGCGCTCTGCCAATTCTCTGTTCACTGCAGTGGGACCAGAAAAGCCTACTAGTATCAATGGCCATAAGATTTCATTCAGCCTTATTTTCAGGATATTGCTGCCAGCAACCCAATAAGAATATCATTGGGGCATTTAAAAATTGTGCTTTGCAAAACAATTTATTGGTCACTTTTGGGTAGCAGTGAGAGACAGGATGGAAATTGCGACTTGACTTGCAGTCAAGCATCATTCATAGAAACATGGAAACTAGAAGCAAGAGTAGGCCATTCGGCCCTTTGAGCCTGCATTTTGATCATAGCTGATCATCAAATTCAATACCCTGATCCCACTTCCCCCATATACCTAGCCCCAAGAGCTAGATCGAATTTCTTCTTCAAATCACACAACGTTTTGTCCTTAACTGCTTTCTGTGGTAGTGAATTCCACACATTCACCACTGTCTGGGTGAAGAACTTTGCCTCACCTCAGTCCTGAAAGATTTACCCTTTACCCTCAAACTATGACCCCTAGATCCCCTACATCACTCCCCCACCATTAGGTTCACTAATGTTCTTTAGGGAAGGAAATCTACCGTCCTTACGTGGTCTGGACAAGGTGCGATTCCAGACCCACATCAGTGCGGTTGACTCTTAACTGCCTCCTAGAATGGAGGACAGATAGGGAAGGGCAATAAATGCTGGCCCATCCAGTAATGCCCACAGCCTGTAAATTAATGAGAATTAGTAACATTCTTTCAGAATCCACCTTGTTCAATCCTATCAGAATTTTATAAGTTTCCTCTCTCACTCTTCTGAACTTCAATGAATACAATCCTAACCAACTTAAGCTCTCCTCATACGAAAGTCCTGCCATCCCAGGAATTAGCCTGGCAAACCTTTGCTGCACTGCCTCTATATCAAAGACATCCTTTCCGAGATAAGGACACCAAAACCGCACATATTCAACATCAAAATGACAAGATTCTTATTGGCAGAAGAAGGTTGCAGATCACAAGAATTGACAGCTCACGTGCGAGTACAGAGATGGGGCAGCTCAAGATCGAACATCAAACAAAGGGGGCAATCTTATTTCCTCATCCTCCTCTCCTCACAATGAGCAGAATGTCCCCACTGCAAGTGTGACATGACCCCCACAGAGAACAGACTGAGTTTTAGACCAAGAAAGATCAACAGCTGCCATGGCAACAAATGGAAAAAACATGGTCTGTGGACAGAATACTTTACTCCAGAGCCTTGTTCTTTGAGGGATGTGCTCAATTGGTATTCAGATTGCCTTCTCTCCCTTATCATCATCAGCCCTTTAAAGTTGTTCAAGGTTTAAACTCCTTCTCTAACTACTTTCTTTGCAGATACTGAAAGAATGTTTCATTCCTGTACTTGCCACAGTTTGATTCATAGAATCATAGAACCCCACAGTGCAAAAGGAGGCCATTTGGCCCATCGAGTCTGCACCAACCACAATCTCACCCAGGCCCTATCCCCCATAACCCTATTTCTTTACCCTACTAACCCCCCCACCCCGACACTAAGGGGCAATTTAGGGCCAATCAACCTAATCTGCACATCTTCAGAGTGTGGGAGGAAACTGCAGCACCCGGAGGAAACCCTTGCAGACACGGGGAGAAAATGCAAACTCCACACAGACAGTGACCCAAGCTGGGAATCGAACCCAGGTCCTTGGCGCCGTGAGGCAGCAGTGCTGACCACTGTGCCACCAAGCCACCACAATATCTCCAGAGGTTCTTTCATACCTATAACATCCCCTTTGTGCAGCACGCGGATACAGTGCTTAGCACTGCTGCCTCATAGCGCCAGGGACCCGGGTTCAATTCCCTGCTTTGGTCACTGTGTGGAGTTTGTATGTTCTCCCTGTGTCTGCATGGATTTCCTCTGGGTGCTCCAGTTTCCTCCCACAGTCCGAAAGATGTGCTGGTTAGGTGCATTGGCCATTCTAAATTCTCCCTCAGTGTACCCGAATAGACGCCGGAGTTTGGCAATGAGGAGATTTTCACAGTAACTTCACTGCAGTGTTAATGTAAGCCTACTTGTGACATTAATAAATAAACTTTGTGATTTAAGTTTTGTTCTGTACTCCTGTCAAGGTTCATTCCCCCTGCAGACTTTGTATAATCCGTCTTCCTTTCATTTCCATTTTAATTTCCCTAATCTCCACTTTTGAGACTGTTTGCTTATTTTATATATACATTAATACATCCTAGATACTCAGTATGATAATCTGACCCTGGAGTGCTTGATGTTGACGCCAAATGCCTAAAATCAAATGCATTTCATCCCAAACTGATAGAAGAAAGAGAGGTCATGCATTTGTATGTTACAGCTCTTTGCATGGCCTCAGCAAATCCCAAAACCCTTAACAACCAATGAAGCGCTTTTGAAGTGTACTCAGTCTTGTAAGCAGATCCTGTGCACAGTGGGTAGCATCCCTACGTCGGAGCCAAAAGCTCTGGGTTCAGGACCCAGGATCCAATAGCCAAGGAAGATGCATTCATAACACAGCAAAACAGGTTGAGGATCAACTAGCAAACTCCTTCCAACAGGTCAATGGCAAGTGGTGAGAGCAGGAGAGATTCCTGATTAGCCAGTGGCGCTCCTCAAGTTATAACCCTCTAGCAACAGACTTGGTGATCTGTTCCATAGGGAAAAAAAGAATCACACTTATGGGAACAGTGCCTTATGCTCCATGAGGTGAATCAGAGGTGACTCTCTGACAGAATATATTCCCCAGGCCCTTTCCCCCAATCTACCCCCGTAACCCCACATGTTTACCATGGCTATTCCATTTAACCTATAGATCTTTGGACTGTGAGAGAAAACCCATGCAGACACGGGGAGAATGTGCAAATTTCATGCAAGGTTGGAATTGAACCCAGGTCCCTGGCACTATGAGATAGCAATTCTAACCACTGTGCAGAAACAACAACCAATCTTGTGAAGTAGGGAATATGATAGCCACTTGTTAGCAGGCTCTTACAAACAGCAGTGTGATAACAACCTCATAATGATGACAGTTGATGGATAAATATTGGCCAGGACACCAGTGAGATCTCCCCTTCTCTTTTTCCTCTCAAAAATATGTCAAGGGTAAGTAGGAGCTTGATTTAACACTTCACCTAAAAGATGGTATCTCAGACAGTGCAGCACCCACAATGAGCTTCAGAAGTGAGATTTGAATCAATTACTACAAACTGAGGAATGGTTGATATTCAACCATGATGGGCACAAATAAAACAGCCAGGCTAAATAAAAATTGTTGTATGTAAAACTAAAAATTTTTGAATAACTCTTTAGAGAATAAGAGCAGTCAGCACTGCTACCTCACAGTACCAGGGACCTGGGTTCAATTCCAGCTCTGTAACTGGAACTGGTAACTGTCTGTGTAGAGTTTGCACGTTCTCCCCATGGTGCTCTGGATTCCTCCTACACCCCAAAGACGTGCAGGTTAGGTGGATTGGGCATGCTAAATCGCCGCTTAGAGTCTCAGGAATGTAGGTTTCAGGAGGTTTAGAGGAGTAAATAGGAGTGGAGTAACGGGATAGGGCCTGGGTGGGCTAGCCTGTTGGAGAGTCGGTGCAGACTCGATGGGCCGAATGGCTTCCTTCTGCATTGTAGGGATCCTATGATTGCAGCAATTGAGAGCCTCTGTAACTATGATAATCAGAAATCAGCATTTCATTGTGAAGTACAAAGCACAGACTCGAGTACAAATAGACAAGAGTGAGGGGAGAAATTATTGGATCAGTCTTCACCTTCCAATTTTTCGGAATGTTGGGCAGTGGAAACCTGGAAGCTGTGGGAGCCAGGTCAATAGAAAATGACAGAGCGGAGATTGATAAGATTTCTCCCTCGGCACGGAAGGTTACTGGAGACGGGGAACTGGAGTTAAGATAGGGATCAACCATGATCTAATTGAATGGCAGAGCTGGCTCAAGGGGCTGAACGTGCTGATGTTCCAATGATTGGTTCTGACAGCCTCTCAACAATCTTCCAACAGATCTAATTCTGTGTTTCTCCTGCTCTCGCTAGCTCTGGATACAAAACAAAAATGATTTTCATTGTGAACCGGTGATAAAGTGACATGATTTAAAAGGTTTACAGGCAGCATTCAAAAGGGGGTGGTCAGAGCGTGTTATTGAATGGTCACTAGCCGTGGGGTAGGAGGCAGTGGAATTGTAAACTGAGGTCCGGAGCAATGTTAAAAACACCTCTCCCAAATAGCAAGCGACCCAGCGCAAAATCAAATCCACTTACCTTAAAGTGGCTTCACTTCAATTATCTAATAATTACAATGTTTTCACTCACTTAATTCCCACTTTGTTACCAAATTAGCATTGTTCAATTCAAATTAATGCATTGAGTACTTGAGTTGGAACATTATGTTACGACTGTACAAGACATTGGTAAGGCCTCCTTTGGAGTACTGCATACAATTCTGGCTGTCCTTCTATAGCAATGGTCTCCAAACTTTTCAGTACGAGGGCCACATCATATATTTTACACATTTTCACGGGCCAAAGAAAAAGATTAGTTTTATAAATGAATGAATAAATTTTAAATGAATGAATACGTTTTATTTTTTATAAATATTTCAAGTTGCTGCGGACCAGATGTGGCCTGTGGGCTGTAGTTTGGAGACCCCTGCTCTATAGCAAGGATGTCGTTAAACCGGAAAGGGTGCAAAAAAGATTTACAAGGATATTTACAAACTAGAAGGTTTGAATTATAAGGAGAGGCTGGATAGGCTGGGACAGATTTCCCTGGAGAGTAAGAGGATGAAGGGTGACCTTGTGGACGTTTATAAAATCATGAGGGATATAGATAAGATGAATAGTCAAGATATTTTCGCCAGGGAAGTGGAGTCTAAAACTAGAGGACATCAGTTTAAAATGAGAGGGGAAACTTTTTCACACAGAGGATAGTTCATAAATAGAATGAGCTGCCAGAAGAGGTGGGTAAAATTATAACATTTAAAATACACTTGTACATGTACATGGATGGGAAAGATTTAGAGGGATATGGGCCAAATGCAGGCAAATGGGACTAGTTTGATTTAGGAAACCTGGTCAGCATGGACAAGTTGGGCCGAAGGGCTTTCTTCCATGCTGTATATCTGTAATTGCTGAAAAAATAGATCCTCCTAAAGCTTTTTCTCCTGCACTCATCAGGACAAATACAAGAATACCAAATTTCAAATGATAATTGCAATTTATGCTGTAAACTATAAACGGTTGGTCAATTGTATAAATGATAAGAATGGTTGTGACTGTTTGAAATTTGGAATTTATCCTTCATTTGTCTTGGTTAGTTCAATCTTTTTCAGCCAACTTCAAGTTCTGTACTATTAAGTGACTGTCAGTGGATAATTCAAAGTCGTATGCCGCATAATAAGAACCGAAGTTTTATGCGTCGACTATGTAATGAATATTGCTGTCATGGGCTGGTGAAGATCAGAAGACTCACTGAGGCGTGGGAGTTAGTGTACAATGGGAACAATCAAATCAGCCATCCATTGAACATCCAGCCTAAAAATCAGGAAGTTACACCTGTCGAATCTTGGACATATGGCTGCGCACGGTGCATCTGCTAAGGAGAACCAATCTGAGTCATTCCAGGGAGTCTATGCTCCCTATCCTTGGTGCAAGGTGACAATGCCCAAGTTCAAAAACACGCTAACCACACTTGCATTTAATTTATACAAAACTTTGGGACGACATTAAGATCAAAGAAGAAATCCATGCTGTTGTTCCTGGCAGTATGCTCGTGCACTGAGATACCAGACTAATCAGCAAAGTCTATTCTTGGCTCTCTTGAGGCTGAATCTGCCCAGCAATAGAAAGGTTGCAACCTACACAATCAAACGTGGGCAGCACAGTAGTTAGCACTGCTGTGTCACAACACTAGGAACCCGGGTTTGATTCCTGGCTCGTGTTACTATATATGTGGAGTTTGCACATTTGCCTCATGTCTGAGTGGGTTTCCTCCAGGTGCTCCAGTTTCTCCCATAGTCTGAAAGACGTGCTGGTTAGGTGTATTGACCTGAACAGGTGCCTGAGTTTGGTGACTAGAGGAATTTCACAGTAATTTCATTGCAGTGTGGATACAAGCTTTACTTGTGACTAATAAATAAACTTAACTAAAATCTTTATCCTGTGTTTTTAATATTGCACGAGTAGGAATTGAAACTCTTGATCAGTGTTATCTGAGAAAATCACTATGAATAAGTGGTTATCGAGTCTTAGAGGTTTACAGCATGGAAACGGGTCCTTCAGCTCAATTTGTCCATGCTGCTCTTTTTGTTTAAACCTCAAAGCAAGTCCCAATTGCCCACATTTGTCCCATATCCATCTCATTCATGTATCTGTCCAAACGCTTTTTAAAAGGCTAAATTATATCCGCCTCTACTATTACTTCTGGCAGCTTGTTCCAGACACTCACCACCCTCTGAGAAAAAATTGCCCCTCTGGGCACTTTTGAATCTCTCTCCTCTCACCTTAAACCTATGTCCTCTAGTTTTAGACTCCCCTACTTTTGGGAAAAGATATTGACTAACTAGCTGATCTATGCCCCTCATTATTTTATAGACCTCTATAAGATCACCCCTCAACCTCCTACGCTCCAATGAAAAAAGTCCCAATCTATCCAGCCTCTCCTTATAACTCAAATCATCAAATCCCAGTAGCATCCTAGTAAATCTCTTTTTTTAGTTTAATAATATCTTTTCTATGATAGGATGACTTGAACTGTACGCAGTATTCCCAAGTGTAGCCTTACCAATATCTCGTACAACTTCAACAAGACGTCACAACTCCTGTATTTAATGTTCTGACCAATGAAACCAAGCATGCTGAATGCCTTCTTCACCACTCTGTCCACCTGTGACTCCACTTTCAAAGAGCTATGAACCTGTATCCCTAGATCTGTTTGTTCTGTAACTCTCCCCAATGCCCTACCATTAACTGAGTAAGTCCTGTCCTGGTTCAATCTACCACAATGTATTACCTTGCATTTACCTAAGTTAAACCCCATCTGCCATTCGTCAGCCCAATGGCCCAATTGATCAAGATCCCATTGCAATCTGAGATAACCTTCTTCACTGTTCACTGTCACCAATCTGTCATCTGCAAACTTACTAACCATGCCTCCAATATTCTTATCCATATCATTAGTATAAATGACAAATAAAAATGGACCCAGCATCAATCCCTGAGACAGACCACTGGTTACAGGTCTCCAGTTTGAAAAACAACCCTCCAGAACCACCCTCTTCCGTCATGAAGGCTTCTGTCATCAAGCCAATCTTGTATCCATTTAGTTACCTCATCCTGGATCCCATGAGATTTAACCTTATGCAACAACCTACCATGTGATACCTTGTCAAAGGCCTTGCCAAAGTTCATGTAGACAACATCAACTGCACTGCCTTCATCTGCCTCTTGGTTACCCCTTCAAAAAACTCAATCATATTTGTGAGACATGATTTTCCACTCACAAAGCCATACTGACTGTCCCTAGTCAGTCTTTGTGTCTCTAAATGCCTGTAGATCCTGTCTCTCAAAATACCTTCCAATAACTTAACAGATGTGAGGCTCACCAGCCTGTAGTTCCCAGGCTTTTGCCTGCAGCCCTTTTTAAACAAATGCACATTTGCCACCCTCCAATCTTCAGGCATCTCATGACTATCATAACTATCGATGATTCAAATATCTCCCTGGGGATTTTCCTCCCTAGCCTCCCATAATGTCCTGGAATACACTTCATCAGGTCCCGGGGATTTATCTACCTTGATGCACTTTAAGACTTCCAGCACTTCCTTCTCTGTAATATGTACACTCCTCAAGACATCACTATTTATTTCCCCAAGTTCCTTAACATCCATGCTTTTCTCAACAATAAATACTGACGAGGAAAGCATGGATGATAGGGAATATCCATGCTTCTGGAAGGGGGAAATAGTGAATTTCCCTGGAGTCTGTGAATATGCTCATTGTCAGAGTTCAACTTTCACATTCAAAATAAATTGTTTCACTTGGGAATTTTTATTTACAATTAGATTCTTGATCATAAACAAGGAGTTAAAAAGTGACCCGGTAAAAAAAATTTAAATCAGC
The DNA here is from genome assembly GCF_965287045.1 of Carcharhinus amblyrhynchos. Lineage (NCBI taxonomy): Eukaryota > Metazoa > Chordata > Chondrichthyes > Carcharhiniformes > Carcharhinidae > Carcharhinus > Carcharhinus amblyrhynchos. The sequence continues at coordinate 44,339,155 of NC_137340.1, forward strand.
AATTCCTCTAATGTCAGCTGCAGTCATTTTCAGCTATTCTATAAGGTTTGTCATGCAATGGTTGGCACTGCTGTCTCACAGTGTAAAGGACCTGGATTTAATTCCGGTTTTGGGTGAATGTCTGTGTGGAGTCTGTATGTTCTCCCCTTGTCTGCATGGGTTTCCTCCAGGTGCTCTGGTTTTCTCCTACACTCCAAAGATGTGCAGGTTAGGCGGATTGGCCATGCTAAGTTGCCTCTGAGTGTCCAAAGATGTGTAGGTTAGGTGGATTGGCTGTGTTAAATTGCCCCTTAGTGTCCAAAGATACGTAGGTTAGGTGGATGAGCCACTGTAAATGTGTGGGGTAATTGGAGGGCCTGGCTGGAATGCTCTTTTGGAGAATCAGTGCAGACTTCTACACTGTAGGGACTCTATGGACATGTAGTAACTACAGGTTGGCTTTCCAAAAGTAACAATACAAAGGGCATGTATCACTGGTATGAGAAAATCCTTACACAGGGTCAACTCACAGCTACATATCTGGATTCCTCTATGATGGTAAATCTTAAAGCTGTAGGGTGCTGGTGAAACTTAAACGTTTTTCAATTAGTCCCTCTATTTTAAAATAAAATTATGAGAAATTTCCTTCACTTGAAGCCAGTTGAATGTGTTGCTTTTTTTTTGCTACCCTTCCCCCAGTTCTCCTGACGACACGGACTCGAACTGCTGATGAGTTATGCCCATCTCCCTGAAGCAACCATTTGAATCTTGCAGGACAAAAGGAGGCCATTTGGCCCATCATGCCTAGGCTGGGTTTTTGAAAGAGCTGTCCAATTTAGTCCCACATGTTCTATTCTAGATATCCAGGCAGTTATTAATCTTTAATGCCCTTTTCAACAATCCAAGTGTCAAGCCGATGATTCATCTCGAACTACTTGGAAAGTCCCCAGCATCACAGACGTCAGTCTCCAACCAATTTGATTCACTCCATGTGATATGAAGAAATGGTTGAAGGTACTGGATACTGTGAAGGCAATGGGTCCTGACAATGTTCCGGCATCAATACTGAAGACTTATGCTCCAGAACTTGTTAAGCCCCTGGTCGAGTCCAGTACAGTTACAACACTGGCATTTATTCAGCAGCGTGGAAAATTACTCAGGGTGCGACCTCTACACAAGAAATAGACACATCCAACCCAATTGCCACCCCAATAGCCTACTCTTGATCATCAGTAAAGTGATGGAAGGGTTCATCAACATTGCTATCAAGCGACACTTGCTTAGCAATAACCTGTTCATTGATGCCCAGTTAGGGCTCCGCCAGAATCACTCAGCTCCTGACTCGTTACAGCATTGGTTCAAACATGGACAAAAGATGAGGTGAGAGTGACAGCCCTTGACCAAGTGTGGTATCGAGGAGCCCGAGCCAAACTAGAATCAATGAATATCAGGGGGAAAACCCTCCAAGGGTTAGAGTCACACCTACACAAAGACGATGGTTGTGGTTGTTGGATGTCAATCATCTCAGCTCCAGGATATCACTGCAGGAGTGCCTCAGGGTTGTGCCTAGATCCAACCATCTTCAGCTGCTTCCTCAATGACCTTCCCTCCATCATAAGGTTAGAAGTGGGATGTTCGTTGATGCTTGCGCAATGTTCAGTATGATTCATAACTCCTCAGACACTGAAGCTGTCCATGTCCGAATGCAGCAAGAACCGGACAATATCCAGACTTGGGCAGTCAAGTGGCAAATAACATTTATGCCACACAAGTGCCAAGCAATGACTGTCTTCAACAAGAGAGGATCTAACCATCATCCTTTGATACTCAATGACATTCCCATTACTGAATCCCTCACTGCTAACATCCTTGGGGTTACCATTGACAGGAAACTTAACTGGACTAGCCATATAAGTACTATAGCAACAAGAGCAGGTCAGAGGCTAGGAATATTGTGGCAAGTAATTCCCCAAATCCTGTCTGCCATCAGAGTTTAGAAGAGTGAGGTGGATCCCACAGAAACATAAAATTCTAACAGGTTTAGACAGGGTAGATTGAGAACGAATTTTCCCAATGGTGGGGGACTCCAGAACTAGTTTAAGGATAAGGGGTAAATCTTTTAGAACTGAGGTGAGGAGAAATTTCTTCACCAAGAAGATGGTGAATGAGAGGAATTCACTACCACTGATTATAACTGAGGCCAAAATGTCTGATTTCAAGAAGAAATTAGGTATAGCTCTTGGGGCTAAAGGGATGAAGGGATATGAAGGGAAAGGGGGGATCAGGATATTGAGTTCAATGATCAGCCGTGATCAAGATGTATGGTGGAGCAGGCTTAAAGGTGAAATGGCCAACTCCTGCTTCTAGTTTCTATGTAAGTCAGGAATGTAATGGAATACTCACCATTTGCCTGGATACCATCAAAACAACCCTTGATAGCTATCCCTTTCATAAACATTCAGTCCCTCCACCACTGATGAACAGTAGCAACAGTAGGTATCATTTACAAAGATGCATTGCAGAAACTCCCCAAGACTCTTTCAACAGCACCTTCCATATCTACAACCACTACCATCTTGAAGGACAAGGGCAGCAGATACTTGGAAACACCACCCCCTGGAGGCACCCCTCCAACTCACTCACCATGCTGACTTGGAAATCTATCGGCGTTTCTTCACTGTCGCTGGGTCAGAGTTCTAGGACTCCCTCCCTAACTGGAGCTGAGGTACGGATAATTGAATGGTGAAACAGACTGGAAGAGTTGAATGGCTTACTTCTTCAGACTAGGTTCGTCATTTTAAAATCTTGCTTCAAATCTCCCCTGGAAGTGACTGCCGGTGACAGCAGTGGACAAAGGCTTTATGTGGTGTCCCTGTATCAGCTATTTTCATGCAAGGATGAAGGGCTGCCTGTTTTAATTGGGTTAATGTTTCCATTTATGTAGTAGTCAAATGAATGTCATCTGGATGCAATTGTCTGCTGATTTGCCAAACAGTTGTTTAGAATATTGAACAATGAAGTACTGCAACCCACTGTTATAACAGGAGAACATTAGTCTCACCCGCAGTAACATTATTACAGCATTATCATCAGGAAAGCCCATCTGGAACTGGGCTTTTCTAGTTAAATAGGGAAGGCACAAGAAATGGCACCCTCTCATCTCAAATTTGTGATGAATGCATTGTTGAGAGAACTGCTTATACTGGTTGGTGAACAACCAAGGGTTAGATCACATCCTAGTATTCAATTTCCTGCACAGTCTTGTCCCTTCCAATCTCTGTAACCTCCTTCAGCCCTAAAGCCCACTAAAATGTTTCCCCCCCCCCACCCCCCAACTCTAGCCTCACGTAAACCTCCTGTTTTGAGTGCTCCCAACACTGGCTTGGCTTGGTTGATTAGATGTGTGATACTGAAAGATGCCAACAGTGCAGGTTAACACTGGTTGCTTAAAAAGTTTATTTATTAGTGTCACAAGTAGGCTTGCATTAACAGTGCAATGAAGATATTGTGAAAATCCCCCAGTCGCCACACTCTGGTGCCTGTTCGGGTATATGAGGTAGAGCTTAACATGGCCAATGCACCCTAACCAGCACATCTTTCAGACTGTGGGAGGAAAACAGAGCACCAGGAGGAAACCCACACAGACAAGGGGAGAACATGCAGACTCCACACAGACAGTGGTTCAAGCCAGGGATCGAACACAGATCCCTGGTGTGGGGAGGCAGCAGTACCAACCATTGTGCCACCGTGCTGCCCCTGTGTTAGCTCATGGAGACCTGCACCCAGGCCTTACCCCATGTGTGTGGTGCCGTGCCCCTTAGAACTGATTGCCTCCCATTCTTTCTCTCTCTAATGGAGAGAGAGTGACGCCTAAGACCCTTTGTGGATTATGACTAATTATTTACTTACCACTTACAGCTATGTCTCTATCTCGCCCCTCTCATCCTAAACTCCGATATTCCCCTATAAACCTCCCCTTCCTTTAAGACAATGCCTTAATATCTCTTCATGGGGTTCGGAGTTAAATGTTGTTTGATAATACCCCTGTGTTGCAGAATATTTATCTATGTTAAAAAGTTAAACACAAATTGATACAATTTCACAAACTCTTTGCAAAGTATTGCTTGCAATATGTGTAGGTAGTGGGAAATCATATGAGGAGGAAATAATGAGGAGTAAATTTTGCAAAGCGACGTGAGGCTAAACAGCAATACTGCTATCAAAACTTAAAGTTAAAGATATAAGACATCATATGATATTGCTATTCTTCAGGCTAATCCTGCAGTTTAAAGTTTATTTCTTAGCATCACAAGCAGACTTACATTAACACTGTAATGAAGTTACTGTTAATCATAGGACAGTGCATAAGGAGGCTATTCAGCCCATTGAGTCCACACTGACCACAAGCCCACCCAGGCCCTATCCCCATAATCCCATGCATTTATTCCAGCTAGTCCCTCTAACACTAACGGGCAATTTAGCATGGCCAATCCACTTAACCCGCACATCCTTGGAATGTGGGAGGAAACCCACGCAGACACGGGGAGAATGTGCAGACTTCACCAAAGCCAGGAATCCAACTCGGGTCTCAGGCGCTGCGAGGCAGCAGTGCTTACCACTGTGCCACTATGCTGCCCTTTTGAAAATCCCTTAGTCACCACACTCTGGCGCCTGTTTGGGTACACCGTACCTAACCAGCACTTCTTTTACACTGTGGGAGGAAACCGGAGCACCCAGAGGAAACCCACGCAGACACGGGGGAGAATGTGCAGACTGCACAGGCAGTGACCTAAGCTGGGAATTCTGATTTCTGGTGCTGTGAAGCAGCAGTGCTAACCACTATGCCACTGCGCCGCCCGGGACTGCAATTCTCATAATTTAAACAAACCCTAATTTTAAAATGAATGCCAGCTAGCTTCAAAGAGCCACTAAATCCTACGGTTCTGCGACCTCTCTTAAACAGAGCAAGCAAAAAAAACTACAAGAATTATCTCGATTCACTTAGTGTAGCGTCACACACTGCTAGCCGTCCATTCCCACATATATCTCAATATTGAGGGTGACCTACACAACTCGGTTGCTCATGAATTATGAGGCTGTCCTCCCCAATGAGATGCAATGGGAATTTTGTACTCTTTTCATTCCACATCCAGCCAATTCAGACCATGATAAATAGAATGCATAAATTGAAATATGGGCATTAATCATCGAGTGAAGATAGGCCGAGAGGCATGACAGGACACAGCAGGCATCTGTAGGGATGTCAGGATTTGTTTCCAACAGCAAAAAACACGGAATGAGCTTAGTAGTAATTCCACCAAACAAGCTTAAACGCCACCACTGCCACATGCATAATATAATGAAATGGAGCAGCACAAGGACAAGAGGTTAGCATCAAAAATGCTCAAAGTAAGGATAAGAAACCGGAAGAATTTAATCTAGGACTTGCAAAGGGGTAAACTCAAAAATAATGAGGCAAAGTGGAGCAACAAGGAATCGAGAGATACATTAGAAAGAAAAATGAGCTTCGCACAACCTGTCTAAGGTTGGGGGATGGTGTCCACTGGGGACCCCCAGAATAAACAGCAGCACATCAACTAGTGATCAGAGGAGCAGAGCAGGCATCTGAGTGGTAAAGGTGATTGCAGAGTACATTCCAATTCCATGACCTTTATCCTTGACAGACAAGGGCAGCAGATGCATGGGGACACCACTCTGTCCGCTCCCCCTCCAAGTCACGCACCATCCAGACTCGGAAATCTATCATTGTTCCTTCATCGCTACTGAAACAAAATACTGGAGCTTCTTCCCTGACAGCACTGCGGGAAACAACAAGTGAGTCAGGAAGGTGAGTGCCCACACCTCGGGCTGCATTTCTCCAGGTTAACAGGACAATAAAGCCCACAGGAATTAATAAAATGCAGGATGAGGAGTGATTGGAGACTTACTGCCGAATGTAGGGACTAAAGGTGGATGTGGAAGTGAAGAGTGATCAGAAAAGGGAGACATTCAAGACCTGTTTTGCTGGGTATGCGATGAGGGACTTTCCCCTAATAAGGCTCCCCCCATCTGGAGATGGAGGAAAGTGATCTGAAATTGGCAAATTGAGGGCAATGCACCCGAGGGTGAGGACAGTTAAGAATGAGAGCAGCTGAAGGTGAGGGCAGTTGATGGTGAGCATAGTTGAGGGTGAGGGCAGTTGAGGCTGAGGGTAGTTGGGGATGAGGACAGTTGAGGGTGAGAGCAGTGGAAGGTGACCACCATTGAGGATGAGGGTATATGATGGTGAGGGCAGTTGAGGGTGAAGTAATTGAAGGTGAGGCAGTTGAGGGTGAGGGCCACTCATCTTTGGTGCAGTTGTTTTGAGGAGAACTTTGGTTTCTCCCCACTCTATAAAAGCAACATTTTGAAAGTTTTGGGGAACCTCTCCTGCGCTTCTTGGCCCAGATTACTACGGGAGTTTTCACAGCACAAGGGCTGGCAAGGATGAGCAAAGTTAGTAACTCTGGTCTGAAATGTGTGCAAAAAAAATAGGCCATTCAGCCCTGCCAGCCTGCTTCACCATTCAATCATCTATACCTCAACTCTAGCTACCCACCCTACTTTTGATCTGATGTAGTCCTAATCTTGATTTGTGAAAATTTTCTTCGAGCATTACTGTCCGTCACAGATACTGGACACGGGGTAAACGTCCTCTATGATTGGATGATTCCTGACGGCCAGTCAGATAGGGAAGAATCAATTCATTTTTGGATTGGTGAAGAAAGACATTGAACATAAGGCCATGTTGGGCAACCAATGGCAATACAGTGGCACAGTGGTTAGCACTGCTGCCTCACAGTGCCAGGGACTCGGGTTCGATTCCCAGCTTGGATCACCGTTTGTGCGTAGTTTGCACATTCCTCCCGTCTGTGTGGGTTTCCTCCGGGTGCTTCAGTTTCCTCTCACATTCCGAAAGACATGCTGGTTAGGTGCATTGGCCACGCTAAATTCTCCCTCAGTGTACCCAAACAGGCACCAGATTGTAGCGACTAGGGGATTTTCACAGTAATTTCACTGCAGTGTGAATATAAACCTATTTGTGACACTAATAAAATAAAAATAATTGAAAGAGTTGGGGGGGGGGGTGGATGGTGAGAGTGCAGTTGCAGATAGGTGACAATGGAACTTAGACCTAGAAGATAGGAAGAGGAGGAGGCCATTTGGCCCTTTAACCAAACATTCAGGAAAATACCAGAACAGGGCTGGCAAACCTACAAACTAAGGGCGCCACAGTGGAGACTATTCTTGACATAGTTCATCAGCCACACTGACTAGCATCTTCCAGTAGAGATAACAAGGCCAGGGAATCTATCCGAGCCTCTCCATTCCCTGTGACACCGAGGTGAATTCCCACATTTTCTCCGGTTTTCCGGCTAAAATCTGCTAATCCCAAATGGATTTTTTTATTCAATAGAACATCCGTAAGCTCATTTACACATATAGATCAATGAGCTCTGAATATAATCAAGTTTATTGCTGAGAACATTGACCTTTAACATTCATAATTAATATTGCACGTTGTGTATACAGCAACAATCACAAAGAATTGGTGTTTACTTTAAACTCCTACCCTGATTTTTAAATTAAATTTCCCAGTACTGACTCCAGAATCTGTTCTTTCTCCCTCCTCTATACCGGCCCTGAGTTACATCTTCAATTATTGCCATCTGCACATATCTCAAAACTATTCATTTCCAACTACAAGCTACTCAGCAAAAATCAAACAATAGTGCAGAACAACGAAGCAGTGTTCCTCTTGCCAAAGTGATGTTCCAATTAGCAGGAATCATACAATACATACAATCCCTACAGTACAGAAATAGGCCATTCAGCCCACTACGTCTGCACTGACAAGGATCTCACCAGGCCCTATCCCTGTAACCCCATGTATTTACCCTGCTAATCCCCTCTGACATTAAGGGCAATTTACCATGGGCAGTTCACCTAGCCCAGGCAACTGTGGGCCATGGGAGTAAACCGGAGCACCCTGAGGAAACCCACAGAGACATGGGGAGAAAGTGTAAATGCTACATGGACAGTCACCCAAGGCCAGAACTGAAGCCCAGTCCCTGGCACTGTGAGGCAGCAATGTTAACCACTGTGCCACGCAGGAAGAGTAAGTCCACCTATCTCGCACTCCTGGGCTGTGGATGGAGGTTGCATCAGAGGGTGGAGGCTTGTGGGGGAAGGGAGGGTTGCAGCAGAACAGCATGCACTGTATTTAGGGTCACGTTGCTGTAACAGTGTTTCTGACTGTGCTGCCTTGAGTACAGTCTGTGTTAGGAGCGCAGGAGCAATGCACACACCCTATTATCCACCATCACTTCATGTCTTACCCCTATCTAGTCTCTCTCCTCTCCTGCAGTCTATGACTCTGGGTTATAGATAAGTAGTACAGAAGATTCAAGGTCCAATTTGGTGGAGGTGATTGAAACATTTAAAAAGATCTGTAGAGTGAGTGCAAAGAGAAAGAATTTCCTCTTGAATTCAAATCCATTGCCTCCCTCAATCCCTGCCTCCTCCACCCTCTGCCCCACTCCCTCCACCCCCGGCACCCACCCCCGTTTCCCAGCCACTCCCTGACTAGAATTCTCTGAACTCACCTGCGGATGGGATTCTCCAGTCCCGCTGCAGTGAATGGAGATCTGGCTGAGTGCCAAATTCTGGCAATGGTTGTGGCCGTGTGAGACCAGAGAAATCTGGGCCATACTGCTGTAATCTCCTCCAGCCCCACCGCCACCAATTCCACACCCGTACCCCATCCCATCCCGCCCCCGAGATTTCAGCAATCCTCTATTTCTGGCCTCTTGAGTATCACTGATTTTAGTCGCTTCAATATTGGACTTCAGCTGCGACTTCAGTTGCCCAGGCTTTAAGCTCTGGAAGTCCCTCTCTGCAGCTCACTACCTCACTTTCCTCCTTTGAAATACACCATAAAATCTACCTCTTTGACCAAGCCTGACCTAATAAGACCGTAAAATCATAAGACATAGGAGCAGAATTAGGCCACTCAGTCCATTGAGTCTGCTCTGCCATTCAATCATGGCTGAAATTTTTCTCATTCCCATTCCTCTGCCTTTATCCCTGATCCCTTTATCAACCAAGAACTTATCTATCTCTGTCTTAAAGACACTCAATGATCTGGCCTCCACAGCCTTCTGCGGCAAAGAGTTCCACAGAGTCACCACTCTCTGGCTGAAGAAATTCCTCCTCATCTCTGTCTTAAAGCATCATCCCTTTAGCCTGTGCCCTCAGGTTAGTTTTTCCTACCAGTGGAAACATCCTCTCCACATCCACTCTTGCAGTATCCTATAAGTTTTAATAAGAAACTTACTTCTAAACTCCAACAAGCACAGACCCAGAGTCCTCAACCGTTCCTCATACAACAAACTCATACGATAAGCATACCTGCCTACGTGGCTTATCACTGTACTTCATTTTAGTGACTTTGTTTTAGTAAGTGGGTTTACTCTTCTGTGAAGTGCCTGGGCATATTTCAAAGCACTTGGGGGTTGAGGGTTATTGTGGGTTAAAGTTCACTCTGAGTCCATTCAAAGTGGTCAGCTCCTATTCTTCCTAACTGTAGACAATACAGGCCCATCTCCTCAATCCCTCCTCATAGCTCAATCCACCATCCAAGGAATCAATCTGGTGAACCTACTCCGTCGATGGCAAGTGTATCTTTCTTTTGGTAAGGAGACCAAAACAGTACGCATTGCTCCAGATGCAATCTCACCAGGGCTCTGTACAGTTGCAATAGGATAGCCAGTACTCAAATCCTTCTGCAATAAAGGCCAACATCCTATTTACCTTTCTAATGGCTGCTGCACTTGTATGTTTAAGTTTATTTATTAGTGTCACATGTAGGTTTACATTTACACTGCAATGAAGTTATTGTGAAAAGCCTCTCATTATCAAACTCCGCTACCTGTTCAGTTACACTGAGGGAGAATTCAACATGGCTAATCAACCTAACTAGCACATCTTCGAACTGTGGGAGGAAACCGGAGCATCCAGAGGAAACCCATGCAGACACAGGGAGAACGTGCAGACTCCCCACAGATAATGACCTAAGCAGGGAATCGAACCCAGGACCGTAGTGCTGTCAGGCAGCAGTGCTAAACACTGTGCCACCATGCCATTAGCTTCCACTGACTGATGAACAAGGACACCCAATTCTGCTAAGCCCTCTCCTCGACCTTTTCCCTCTGGTCTTTTCTCTTCAGATAATTCTCTTTTGAAAACCACAGTTGAATTTGTCTCGAGTACACGCTCAGGCAGTTCATTCCAGATCCAAACCATCGTTGAATAAAGAGGTATTTTCTCATGTTGCCTTTGGTTCTTTTGTTAATCATCTTAATGTTCTTGATCTTCTGTTAATGGGAACAGTTTCTCCCCATTTATGCTCTCCAGATCCCTCATGATTTTGAACACATCAACAAATCTCCTCTCAACCTTTTCTTCTCCCAGGAGTACAGCCCCAGCTTCACCTATCTTCATAGAATCCCTACAGTTGAGAAGGAGGCCATTCGATCCATCAAGTCTGTACCAACCGCAATCCCACTCAAGCCCTCGTCCTGTAACCCCACACATTTACCCTGCTCATCCCCAACACTAGGGTCAATTTATCATGGCCAATCAACCTAACCCACACAGCTTTGGCGTGTGTGAGGAAACCAGAGCACCCGGAGAAAACCCACACAGACATGGCGAGAATGTGCAAACTCCACACAGACAGTGACCAAGGCTGGAATTGAACCTGGTGCTGTGAGGCAGCGGTACTAACCACTGTGCCATCGTGCCGCCCAAATCCACATGACTGAAATCTCTCATCCTCAGAGCCATTCTTGTAAATCTTTTCCACACCCTTTCCATTGAGGCTCACCCCCCGTGTTTTATGAAGACTCATAACTTATTTGCTTTTGTAATTTGCACCCCGATTCATAGAACCCAGGTTTCTGCAATAATTTATTGACTGTGGCATGTTGGCACGGCGGTTAGCACTGCTATCTCACAGTGCCAGGGACGCAGGATGAATTCCAGCCGTGGGTGTCTTTGTGAAGTTTGTACGTTCTCCCCATGTCTGTGCCGGCTTCCTCTGGGTTCCAAAGATGTGTGGGTTAGGCTGAGTGGCTGTGCTAAATTGTCCTTAGTATCGGGGGATTAGCAGGGTAAATGCGTGAAGTTACAGGGATAGAGTCTGGGTGAGATTGTGGTCGGCGCAGGCTCCATGGGCCAAATGGCCCCCTTCTGCAATGTTGGGATTCTATGATTTCCAACCTTTCTTGCCACCTTCAATGGCTTTTGCACATACATACCTCTGGTCCTGCATTACAATTATACCCTTTAGTTTATGTCACCTCTCCTCATTCTTCTAAATCAACATGCATCACTTCACACTTCTCTACATTAAATTTCATCTGCCACGTATCTGCTCATTCCACCAGCCTGTCTACATCCTCTTCGTGTCTGTCACCATCCTCCTCACCGTTCACAATTCTTCCCAGCCTTGCAGCATCTCCAAGTTTTGAATTGTTTCCTGTACACCCAGGTCTAGATTATAAACATCAATCAAGAAAAACGGTGATCCTTCCATACACCATCCCCCCAGTCAGAAGTAAGTGAACTATTCTGTAATTCATGTTTTTAATATGTTTGAATTAAATAATTTAACCGTTGCATAATGAAATTCAAGCGATGCTAAAGACTAATGTTTCAAAATAACACATTGTTCAAAATAAAATGCCTAGTGGCACTAATATTTTTCACTTAAAAAGCATAATGTACTTTAGTTTGAAGACTAAAATGATTAATACATTGGAAAATAATGTAACAGAAGGTTTATCATAGAACAAGATTTATCATCGAAGTCCTACAGTGCAGAAGAAGGCCATTTGACCCACTGAGTCTGCACTGACAACAATCTCACTTAGGCCCTATCCCTGTAACCTCACATATTTACCCCACTAATCCCTCTAACCTACACATCCCAGGGCACTAATGTGCAATTTAGCATGGCCAATGCACCTACCCTGCACATCTTTGGATTACGGGAGGAAACCGGAGCACCCGGCAGAAACCCACGTCAACAGTGACCCAAGCCTGGAATCGAAGGCAGGTCCCTGGAGCCGTGAGGCAGCAGTGCTAGTCACCGTGCCACCATGCCGTAGTAATGATCAGGCCAACACTTTCTCTTAGAGAACCTGCATCTCAGAATTTTCCATCCCTGTTGCTTTTTTAAGACCCAATGACTACTGAATTGGCTCTGTTACATGTATCTCCAATTCATACCATGGTTGGAAATCTCTGGTTTGATATGCCCCACTGCCACTCCCAGCCAGAATGGAGAATTTGGTGCTCAGCCAAGTCTCCATTCACTGCAGTGGGACTGGAGAATTCTAGCTGCAGGTGAGATCGGAGGATCTAGTCCATGTCTTACATTCCCACTACTATCTGGTGGCTGAGAAACAACGGAGTTTGCTGCCCCTTGCTGTTTCTTAACTCTACTCGAATTGATCCTTCATTCGACATTCAAATCTAAGATTCTTACTCCAGAACATAGTGATCTCATCCTTTATTAATGTTATGCATTGTAAACCAATGCATCTCTGTGTAGTGTGTCACATGATTGTGCTGGTGACAGCCTCAGAGGCATTTGGAAGATTTTCCATTCTGTATTGCAAGCAAGCAACACCTTTCTAATACATTTAGAGCCATAGGTTCATAGAGGTTTACAGCATGGAAACAGGCCCTTTGGCCCAACTTGTCTATGCCACCCACTTTTTTTAAACCTTTAAGCTAAACCCAATTGCCCGCATTTGGCCCATGTCCCTCTATACCCTTCATACCCATGTAACTATCTAAATGCTTTTTAAAAGACAAAATTGCACCCGCCTCTAATATTATCTCTGGCAGCTTATTTAATAATGAGGTCTATAAGAATTAATAGTGGTCTATAAGATTTAATAATGATCTCTATAAGATCGCCCCTCAGCCTCTGACACTTCAGAGAAAAAAGTCACAGTCTATCCAGCCCCTGCTTATAACTCAAACCATCAAGTCCTGGTAGGTTACTTAATCAGCAACTGGTTAAGGAACCCACTATGTGGCAACACTTTGCTGTGCAAGTGAGCTGACCACTTTAGTGTACAACAATTAACAATGTTACCTCACCGCCTTTTCAGGATTTTCTATCCTTATTAAATATGCTTGAATATTCAGTTCCCAGCCTTGGTCACCCTGTAGCCACATCTCCCCAATGGCAATTAGATCATACCTCTTTCCTTCTAGTTGCCAGTTCAGCTATCTTGTTGTGAATGCTGGATGCATTCAGATGAAGTGCCTTTAATTATCTTGCTTTATTATTTTCACAATCTCTAGCCTTCTCTGCTAGTGCACTCTGAAGATGGTATACTCTGTCCCTCCCTGCCGTTCTCTGCTTGTCAATTCTGTCAATGCTATCTTGCTCTGATGCTACCACGCTCTCCTGCCCTCTCTTTAATTTATCACATCTTCCCTCACACGATCTCTCGCTCCCACCATTTAGTTTACTACCTCTTACCACCCCAGTTAAATCACTTATCAGATCACTGGTCTCAGCATGGTTTAGGTGACCATTCCAATGGTCCAGCTCCAGATTCCCCCAGTACTGATGTCAGTGCCCCATGAATCCAAATCTTTTGTCAGACACTTTATAATCTTATTTATCCTACATCAATTTGCTTGTGGTTCAGTAAACCAAAGATTATAATGATTGAGGCTCCAACTTTTAAATTTAGCCCAAGCTGCCCATATACTTTAAAGCGGACCTCTTTCCTAGCTCTACTTATATCATTAGCACCTAGGTGAACCATAACAACTGGACCCTCTACCGCCAGTGCAAGTTCCTCTCCAGTCAAAGAACAAAAATAAAGAACAAAGGAAATTGCAGCACAGGAACAAGCCTTTCGGCTCCCCAAGCCTGCCCCGACCATGCTGCCCATCTGAACTAAAAAAGCCCAACACTTCCAGGGACTATATCCCTCTACTCCCACGCTATTCATATATTTGTCCAGATTCCCTTTAAAAGTCACAAATGATTTGGAAGAAAATATAACTGGTTTGATCAGTAAGTTTGCGGATGACACAAAGGTTGTTGGAATTGCGGATAGCGATGAGGACCATCAGAGTATAGGTATAGCAGGATATAGATCGGTTGGAGACTTGGGCGGAGAGATGAGGGATGGAATTTAATCCAGACAAATGTCAGGTAATACCTAAGTATTACCTGTAAAAATGTCTATGCAGAGTCACGATGGATGGCAATACTCTCGCCCACTGACTCACGCAACTGAGAGTTCCAGTTTCTTTCTTCTGAGGGATCATTTGTTCATTGATTTCCACTGGAGATGATTCACCCTTGTGCAGTGCTCCTGCAGAGTATCCTTAGCTGCAGCTCTAAAATCTCCGACCTTGAGGATACTTCACTCATTGGTGCTTGATGAAAACTGATGCCCGGTGAGGGCCTGACAAAACGAGTTGTCCAAACAATCACTTCAGGCTCTGAAAACATGACCACTCTTCTTCACTTTCGTCTTGGTTCCCAACACAATAAACATTCAAACCTCCATTTTAATCAGATGGTTGGGGATGGAGGGGAGGAGTCTCACTCCCACTCACCTGCCTGGCTGCAAACCTTAAATTGCAGGCAGTAATCAGGACACCCATCCCAAGCTGGTGGGGTCCTCTTTAGACATGCATGTTCACCAAAATTCCTTCATTTACAATTCCAGCAGCAGTACACAGAGTGCTCGCAGTCAGCAGTCTACCTTTGGGAGTGCCAGAGAAACTGACGCTCCCGGTTAAATACAATGAAAAGACTCCCTGATTGGTCCAGCAATTGGTTTCTTAATCAAGAGTTCATAATCCAATAGGCCAACCTCAATGGCCTGATTGATATCATTACACCAACATCGTAAGAAAAAATTATCTGGTGATCAGCACATGACTGCTTATGGGATCTTGCTATGCACATTTTGTCAGCCCCATTCCTTACACTATAGAAGTGATCATACATCAAAGTGCTGCACTGAGATCTTTACAGCAGAGGGCTGTAGAGGCTGGATTGTTAAGTATGTTCAAGGCTGAGATAGACAGATTTTTAATCAGTGCGGTAATTAAGGGTTATTGGGGGTAAGATGGGAAAGTTGAATTGAGGATTAAAAGTTTAAAGTGTATTTATTGGTGTCACAAATAGGCGTACATTAACAATGCAATGAAGTTACTGTGAAAATCCCCTAATTGCTACACTCGATTGTTTGAGTACACTGAGGGAGTATTTAGCGTGGCCAATCCACCTATCCTGCATATCTCTCAGATTGTGGGAGGAAACTGGACCACCCAGAGGAAACCCACGCAGACACAGGGAGAACATGCAGACTCCACACAGACAATCACCCAAGCTGGGAATCGAACACTGGTCCCTGGTACTGTGAAGCAGCAGTGCTAACCACAGTGCTACCGTGCCGCCCACATCTGATCAGTCATGATCTCAATGAATGACAGAGCTGGCCCGATGGGCCGAATGGTCCACTTCTACTCCAACATCCTATGGTCTTATTGGCATGGGTTGTAAAGTGCTTCTGTAAAAGCTGTGGCTTTAAAAGGTGGTGTACAAATACAGACTCCCATTTTTGCCAGGACCCGAGTATTCATGCAAATGAATCCTGAATGTGCTGACTATATTCCAATGCACTTCTCTGCCACACATTCTCAGAACATTTTATATGTTGGCTTTGCATGTAACCAGGGAATTTGTGTATGTTTTACTGAGATCAGCAAGATCAAGAAGCACATCTTTATTCAGCAAGGGTTACCAGCAGAGATCATAACACACGACAGTGCTCTGCTACTCTGTGACTTACAAACGACCCTCACTCACTTTAGCTATGAAAGATAGGGTTATTTATTCTGAGGCACTATCCACTTCACATTCTCTCTGATGACCACGATGGTATTTAAGAATCCATTCATAGAATCATGGAATTCTACAGTGCAGAAGGAGGCCATTTGTCCCATCGAGACTACACCTACTACAATCCCACCCAGGCCCTATCCCTGTAACCCCATGCGTTTACTCTAGCAAGTCCCCCTGACACCAAGGGACAATCTCGTATGTCCAGTCCACCTAACCCACACATGTTTGGGCTGTGGGAGGAAACCGGAGCACCCGGAGGAAACCCACACAGACACAGGAAGGACATACTAACTCCACAGGACAGTGACCCAAGCCGGGAATTGAACCAGGGTTCTCGGCGCTGTAAGGCAGCAGTGCCAATCACTGTGTCACCACCCCAACCACAAAGAGAAGGGGTGTCATCAAGCTGCCACCAGCAATGAAGAGATTAGATGAATTGTCTCTCGGCAAAAGTGGATTCAGTAGTTATACAAAGTGTCATGAAGAAATATCAAGCTTCATGCCCTCTGATGTTCAGCACTCACAAGCTTAATTTGATGCTTTCAGAAATTGTGGATCTCTCTTTATAAGACACAACATACATTCTTTTGGAAAATGATTGTGTCATGAAAATAGGTGTCGGCTGAATAATCTATTATCAAATTGTGTATCATTCAAAGTTCAAAGGGTTGAAGAACACATCAGCCATGATTGAATGGTGGAGCAGACTCGATGGGCTGAATGGCTTAGTTCTGCTCCTATATTTTATGGTCTTACTCTCCAAGTTCTCTGTTGATGTATTGAAGTAAATGTGACATTTGTGATCCCCGGGATTAGCCACCTTCCTGTTCTCAATCCCCACTCTGCTGTGTGCCGCAGACTGATTGAACTTCGAAGATTTGGAAAGCCCAACTGGAAGGATTCGGTGACAAGATCTCCCCCCACTCCCACAACGCCCCACTCCCAAAAACCCCATTCCCTCCCCCTCCACACATCCCCCTCCTCCCCACCACCATCCAAATCTCAGAGTCATAGCGATCTCTTAGAATTATAGAATCATACGGTGCAGAAGAGGCCCTTCAGCCCATCGAGTTTGCACCACCCCCCGAGAAACACCTGAACTCCCATCTAATCCCACTTGCCAGCACTTGGCCCATAGCCTTGAATGTTATGGCGTGCCAAATGCTCATCCAGATACTTTTTAATATACGTGAGGCAACCTGCCTCCACCAAACCCCCCCAGGCAGCACATTCCAGACCGTCCCCACCCTCTGGGTGAAACAAATTTTCCTCACATCCCTCCCTAAACCTCCTGCCCCTCACCTTGAACCTGTGTCCTCTCATGACTGACCCTTCAATTAAAGGGAACAGCTACTCCCTATCCACTCTGTCCATGGCCCTCATAATCTCGTACACCTCGATTAGTTCGTCCCTCAGTATTCTCTGCCTCATCGAAAACAACCCAAGCCTTTCCAGCCTTTCTTCATAACTTAAATGTTCCATCCCAGGCAGCATCCTAGTGAATCTCCTCCAGTGTGTTGACATCTGTCGTATAATCTGGAACCAGAACTGCACACAGTACTCCAGCTGTGGCCTCATCAAAGTTCTATACGACTCTGTCATGACTTCTCTGCTTTTGTAATCTATATCCCAGTTGATAAAGGCAAGTGTCCCACATGCCTTTTCCACCAATGTTCTTTTCTTCTCTTAACTAGGAGCCATATTTAGTGCTCACTAAACTGAGACTTTGGGCAGGATTTTACCGACCTCGCTCAGACGAGATCCTGAAATCCTGCCCAAGGCCAACTAAGAATGCCGTTCTGCCCCGGAATCAGTAAAAGGCAGAAAAATTCCAGCCTTCATGTCGGGTCTGGGGAAAAGGTACAGTTTGTAGTTTAGGAACTCCCAGGTCCTTAGTGTCCCGCATATCTCAATAACTGTCTCAGGGAGTATATCCCCTAGTCTGATATTCTAAATTTTCTTCACCAACTGTCCTGTTGCTAATTCGTGCAGTAGAGGCAGTTTTGTCTTGTTGTCCCATGCCCATGATGAACTGGATTTAAACTTTCCCAAACGCACATTATGTGGGACTCATTATCGATGTTCAAAACCAAACGGCACTCATCTCATCCACCTAGACTGGCTTTGAAGACAGGTCCCAGAGTGAATGCTCACTGACTAGCCCAGTGTGCCATCTATTCCCTCAAATGGCACGCTGATTAAAGTGAAGCCGTTGCCCAGCAACAGGTCTGCTGGCAGCTTGATTGCTGAATGATTTTCTTTTGCTTCATGGATTAGTCTCTGTGTTCCTGGTTTCTGTGATGCAAAGACAGATACTAGTTTACTGGCCAGTCCTTCAGCAAGATCAAGGAAGTCTCAACCATTGTTGGAAAGATTCTCAAAAATGGATCAAAAAAGTGAGGTAACGGGACTTGCTGTTGAATTCTGGTACTGGGTGACGGGGGAGGCGAGGATTCTCTGGCAGATGGCCCGTGGGAATCCCAATGCCCCGCTGAATGGGAAACCAGGATGCCTGCTGGGTGTGAAAGCTGTCGTGATTCATCTGCCCCTCCCGCTGGCTCCAATCGGATCCCTGCCCAAAATATGCAACCTCGCTAATTATAATACAATTAACAAACTGGATGGCCCCATTCAGTGGCCTCCCACCATGCACCTGCCTCCCAAGCAGGAACTGTGCCAGGCGGGCTTTGGTTCCCTAATAATCAGCGTGGACCTGGCATGCTGGACCCCGAGGGGAGTCAAGGAGGTAGATCCAGTGGCCATTTGCACCTCTGCTGCTGCCAAGGACCCTAGGGTCCTGGGGGTTGGGCGGACTCAAGCTGGGGCAAAGGGTGTTCTCGCCACTGTTTCTTGGGATGGAGGTCCTATGGCTGGACTGTCCCTTCTAGCCCCAGCAGACCTGAAGATCACCCCTGACATAATGATTTTCAGATGACTCTCTGCTCAACATCTTCATTCATGCCTGTAATCTGTGAAAGCTTTGAAGTGGCCTGGTCACTTTAATCTCCATGCACCCTGCTCACTTGTCAGGCTTTTAAATCACAGCAGCATTCCATTCTGTATTTCTCTCTGTCAGAAACTGCAGATGTAAGCAGACCCATATGAAGCTCTTTGGCAGAGATGTCAATTTCACTAGTGGTTGGGGGTGCTGGGGTGCGGGGGGCGGGGGGGGGGTGCGGTGGGGGTGGGTGGGGAGTTCTCTATCTCCACAACTGTTCACTCACTTCTATTCACACAGCTTTCATTTGAATTTTCTGAGCCTTCCTAGAAAGCTGAAATCTTTGAAACCCTCTCTATTCCATTGACAACCTTTGATCTCATCCAATTTCATTGTAGTCCTTTGAAATAGGTTTGATTGACAGCTTATTTATTTTATAAACAACCTAAGCTTGACTGACAGCTATGGTTTCTTCAAATGGAATGAATGATCTTCAAAAGGGGAAGTAAAATTGAGCTTTCTACTCAGCTTCCAGCCAGTTGTGGTTATTTATCTTTCCTTTCATGGTTGAATTATACTGTAAATGGCAGAACCCTTAGGAACATTAACATACAGAGGGATCTGGGCATGCAGGTCCACAGCTCCCGAAAAGTGGCAACACAGGTAGCCAAAGTGATTAATAAGGCATATGGCATACTTGCCTTAATTGGCCAGGGCATTGAGTACAAGAGTTAAGAAATCATGTTGCAGCTATATAAAACCTTGGTTAGGCCGCATTTGGAGCACTGCGTGCAGTTCTGGTCACCGCACTACTGGAAGGACTTGGAAGCTTTGGTGAGACTGCAAAGAAGATTCATCAGGATGTTGCCTGGTCTCAAGGCAACTATGAGGAGAGGTTGAATATACTAGGCTCGCTTTCACTAAAAAGACAGCGGCTGAGGGGAGACCTGATAGAGAGTGGATAGTCAGAGGCTTTTTCCCAGGGTGGAAATGTCAATTACAAGGAGGCACAGGTTGAAGGTAAGAGGGGAAAAGTTTAAGGCGGATGTGCAGGGGACGTTTTTCATGCAGAGAATAGTGCGTGCCTGGAACGTACTGCCAGAGGAGGAGGTGAAAGCAGGCACATTAGCAATATTTAAGAGGTATCTGGATAGGTAGATGAATAGGGAGGGAGTAGAGGGATATGGACTGAATAAGGGCAGCAGGGTTTTTTTTCATTTATTTAGGGCATCATGATTGTAATGAGCTTGGAGGGCCAAAAGGCCTGTTTCTGTGCTATACTTTTCTTTGTTCTTTGAATGCATCTGAAGCATAACCCACCCCCATTCAGACAAACCCTACAATGCAGAATGAGGCTATTCAGCCCGTTGAGTCTGCACTGATTCTCTGACAGAGCATCTTACACAGTCCATACCCCCACCACTCCCACCCTATGTCTCACGCGCTTACCTTGCTAACCCCCTTAACCTATCCACCTACCCTGAACATTTTTCGACCGTGGGAGGAAACTGGAGCACCCTGAGGAAACCCACACAGAATGTGCAGATTCCGCACAGAAACTCACCCAATGCTGGAATCAAACCTGGGTCCCTGCACTGCGGGGCAGCAGTGCTAACCACGGTGCCACCATGCCAGTGTTCCTAACCATAATGTTTATAAACATCTAAGACTGATTGACATTTGTGGTTTCTTCAGAAGTTTCACTTCCTCTTTTGCAGACCACTGATTCCATTTCAGAGTCAGAGTCCAAGGCACCAGGCCAGGGTGTCAGGGGTCAGTGCAGTGTTGGTACTGCCAAGGCATGGGACCTGAAGGGGGTCTGAGTGGCAGTCTGAGGGGATTGGGGGTTGATTGGGAATCTGAGGGGGTTGGGGGCTGAGTGGGGGCCTGAGGGGACGGATTCTGAGGGGGAATTTGGTGCATGTCACCCTCTTGCCTTTGGGGTGCGTTGAGGGTGACCTGTTATTTGGTTGGTGGTGGGGGAAGATGCCCCTGTTTGCTGAGGGATGGGTGGTGCTCCCCTGATCAGCAGTGGAGGAGGGCACCATTTCGCTTTGTGGGGGGAGAAGAACACAGAGTTTGTCCTTTAGAAATGGTGCCCCGATCTCTGAAAAGTCAGGCTGACTGGTGCATTCCATAGGGTGCAAAACTTCACCTCCATCAAGGAGGTGAATCTTACTTGACAGGTACTGCCAATGAAAAACCCTCCTGTGTTCTCGCTAGTCAGAGCGCTTAGTCTGAAAAACGAGAGAATTCTGTCCGACATTCCAGTCAAACAAAGGATGTTCCTGTCACTGTAACTGCCTCAGTGGCAGACAGAAAGGAACAAGCTGTTGGCCTGCACTGTTCCGTCAAAGCCATTTGCCATGGTTCTTTCCTACATCTCTTAAGGGAATCCAAATTTTCTGCACTGTACAAATAAATGTCCTTAATTTACCCAAACTTGGAAGGATTCTTACCTACTCCTTTAGCAACAGCATCTTGTGAAAAAATAAAATGTCTGGGGTTTAAAGTTAGGAGGAACAAAGGTTTCTTGTCTTCTCTTTGTACTTGGGATGTGGGCAATTCTGCAAAGTTGCCTTTACTGCATATGTCAAATTGCCCATTAGGAGGTGATGATGTTCAGGTGGATTGGCCACGCTAAGTTGCCCCTTAGTGTCAGGGAACTAGCTAGGGTAAATGCATGGGGTTATGGGGATAGGCCCTGATTGTGGTCAGTGCAAACTCAATGAGCTGAATGACCTCCTTCTGTACTGTATGAATCTATGAGTCTTCTTGCTTTGTAAATATTGTTTTCCCAGTAAAGTGAGCTGCCACTGAGCGCATTAAGACACGGGGCAGGAATCTTGCGTAGGCCCAAGCTCCAAGAGCAGCTTCATTCTCCAAGAGGACTTTAGTAAATCAGGTGGGTAAACCTTAACATTAACCCTGCAGTTTAACCGTTGGCTCTCACCATAAAACCCAAAAGCTTTTACAACAATCCTCTTATTCTGTTTTTAATACCAACAAGACTCCATTCATTATTAATCTTGATTTCACAAGTTTGTGGTATTTGAACTCACAAATGTTCGGGGTGGGAGATCTGAATCGTAGCCACTTCAGAACCATACACTTGAATGCCCCTCCATGTCCCTGCAATCCCCGCCACCCTCCTACCCGCTTGCTGGCTCAGTTGGCAAAGGCAATGCCAAGCTCAACATTTTCATACCCGACTCACAATCTCCTCGGAAGATTTCAGTTTGGAAGGATAAAGCAATAAAACTTGGGAAATGAAAGAAACTGATGTTCCATTTTATGGTGTATATACAAGACCAGTTCGGACCAGCACCAGGTTGTACTGGCTTTCCTCCAGTGCCGCACGTGGACTCATGAGAGAGAAATCAGCTACAATTCCTGGCTTTCATCACCATTCCGCCGGGAATACTGGCTGGGAATGCTGAGGCAAAGATGGGGTTCTCCTATCTGTTGCTAAATAACTGACCAGTACTTTGGAAAGGGCAGTAATGTTAAAAACTTGCTTTGTCTCGAGAAGCATGAATCACCGCTGCTCTGAGCAGGGTGAGTAGCAAAGAAAATCTTTTTGACGATAACAATGGGATTAACCCATATGGGCTGATCGAGATATCCATTGATTTTTCTTCTCTATACCGCATTCTGAGTTGCAAGGAATCAATTAAAGTTTCAATGGTGAGGCATTTGTGGGACTAAATTTCTGCTCAACGAAAAGTGTTGGGAGAACTGATTTTCTCAAAAGGATTACATTTTTATGAGATCTTTACAATCTCTCCCTCAATGCTTTACAAAGAAATGAATTACAAAGTTTATTTATTCGTCACAAGTAGGTTTACATTAACACTGCAATTAAGTTACGGTGAAAATCCTCTAGCTGCCACACTCCGGTGCCTGTTCGGGTACACTGAGGGAGAATTTAGCATGGGCCAATGCACCTAACCAGCCTGTCTTTCGGAGTATGGGAGGAAACCCACACAGACAAGAGAGGGTGCAGACTCCGCACAGACAGTGACATAAGCTGGGAATTGAACCTGGATCCCTGGCGCTGTGAGGCGGCAGTGTTAACCACTGTGCCACCAGTATTTGAGGTTATACCCTGAGTGTCCAATGATATGTCCACCTCGTCCTGAATATTTCAACGAGTGAACATCTGCCTTTCTCTGGACTCAAGAATTCTGAAGATCCACAAAACCTTGATATGAAAAAATCTCTCCTCATCTCAGTCCTAAGCGACCAATCCTTCATCCTGGGCTGGTGCAGCATCTCACACATTCTCTACCTGCCACTGGAATGTTTAATGTTTGCAATGATGGAAAAATAGGAGGAAAAGAAACCTGCTTTGCTGCGATTGGCGGTCCTCACCGTCAACAAGTACAGCATTAATCTAAGACAAAACTAGAAGAATGTTCCCAAAAAAAGACACCCTATAACCGCTTCACTGCCAAACCCAGAGTGCCTCTTGAGAATCACTTGTAGCCATTTCTGAGAGAGAGACTTACTTTGAAGGATAAGTAAAGAAGCACAGCCTTTGATTTCACTTGGAGTGGAGATGAAAGCCCAGTGTTCAGACTCCGCGAAGCCCACTAACTAAAACTGCATTGCTACAGTTCTCTCTGGAGATTTGCCGCACAAGCAAACCAGCAGTGTCACTTAATAGAACACCGGCGATTAGGAATCGCTATTAGGAACAGAAGAAGAAACATGCGACCCAACAGCTGCTTTAACTAAACGTCAAAATACAACAACACCGACACACATCGATCAGGTTCAGTAATGGAAAGAGGATCGTTCGTCTCTGTCAGCAGATGAGCCTGACATCAAGGGTATAGTCTGATGAAATTGAGAGTAAGGCTGAATGATAGCTTTACAGGGTTGGGGGAAGAGGATACAGTGGGTGGTAAAGGGTTAGAACTAACACCACACTTTTCCTTGTTGAC
The DNA here is from genome assembly GCF_965287045.1 of Carcharhinus amblyrhynchos. NCBI lineage: Eukaryota > Metazoa > Chordata > Chondrichthyes > Carcharhiniformes > Carcharhinidae > Carcharhinus > Carcharhinus amblyrhynchos. The sequence continues at coordinate 44,363,018 of NC_137340.1, forward strand.
TTAGATGAGGGTGGTGAAGAGCACAGTTATCAAAATCAGCAGAAGGCATAAAGCTTGCAACTATAGTGAACTGTAAGGAGGATAGTCTTCGAGGGGACATAGACAGACTGGTGGGATAGTCAAAACATTTGAAGACGAAATTTAATGGAGAGAAGTGTAGAGTGTGTGTGTGTGTGTGTGTGTGTGTGTTTTTATGTGTGTGTCCATGTAAGTATGTGTGTCTGTACAGGTGTGTGTTTGCGTATGTTTATGTATGTTTGTGTATACTTATGTTTGTGTCTGTGTTTGTGTGTATATGTGTACATGCTGTGTGTGTACATGTGTACATGTTTACATGCTATGTGTGTATGTGTGTGTATCTGTGCATATGTGCGCATGCTTTACATGTATATGTGTGTTGAACATGTGTGCATGCTGTGTGTATATGTGTGTATGCTGTGTGTGTGTATGTGTGCATATATGTGTATGTGTGTGCATGTATATATATGTATGCATGCGTGTGCGAGTGAGATATGGCACAAATCATTGACAGTTAAGTTTATTTATTAGTGTCAGAAGTAGGCTTACATTAACACTGCAATGAAGCTCCTGTGAAATTCCCCTAGTTGCTACACTCTGGCACCTGCTCAGGTACACTGAGGGAAAATTTAGCATGGCCAGTGTGGGATGAGAAAGTGGGATGAAAAATGCCTATGGGATGCTAGACTTTATAAAACAAAGCACAGAGTCTAAAAGCAATCAATAAAAGCAATATCTGCGATAAAAACAGAAAATGCTGGATAAGTTCAGCAGATCTGGCAGCGTCTGTACAGAGAGTTAATGTTTTCGATCTAAATGATCCTTCTTCAGAACTGAAGCAAGGTAGAAATGTATAGGATGATGTAGTTAGAAACAGGCAGAGGAGGTGGGGCTGAATAGAAGACTGGAGTGAAGGAGACATTGGCAAATGTGTCCTGGATATATCAGCATGACCATAACCTCTGGTCACGTGCCATTTGAACTCAGCATCTTGCTCTCTTGCCCATATGTCCATCCTGGGCCTACTGCAATGTTCCAGTGATGCGCAACGCAAACCAGAAGAACAACATCTCATCCTCCAATTAGTCACGTTATAGCCGTCTGGCCTTGACACTGAGTTCATCAAAATTCACATCTACTTTTTCCTGACCTTTCTCTGGTCTTCCATTCTTCTATTATATTCTGTAATCTGAGTGTGTGCCTTTATATGCTCTGTTTGTGATCAGAACTCCCCACTCAGCTGACGAAGGAGCAGCACTCCGAAAGCTAGTGGCGTTTGCTACCAAATAAACCTGTTGGACTTTAACCTGGTGTTGTGAGACTTCTTACTATTTCTATTCTGCCCCATCTTCTCTGCCCTTTTTCCAACTATGAAAGACGCGCTGGTTAGATGCACTGACCATGCTTAATTCTCTCTCAATGTACCCGAACAGATGCTGGAGTGTGGCGAGTAGGGGGCTTTCACAGTAAGTTTACTGCAGTGTTAATATAAGCCTACTTGTGACGCTAATACATAAACTTTAATTCTTTACATTTCCAACCTGCTTCAGTTCTGTAGAAGGGTCATTTAGATCCCAAACGTTAACTCATAAAATCTACAATGCAGAAGGAGACCATTTGGCCCATTGAGCCTGCACTGACAACAATCCCACCCAGGTCCTATCTCCATAACCCACGCATTTATCCTTCTAATCCTCTTGACACTAAGAGGCAACTTATCATGGCCAATCCATCTAACCTGCACATCTTTGGAGTGTGGGAGGAAACCAGAGCACCTGGAGGAAACCCATGCAGACAAGGGAAGAACATACAAACTTTGCACAGTCACCCAAGGCCAGAATTAAACCCGAGTCCCTGGTGCTGTGAGGCAGCAGTGCTAACAACTGTGCCACCGTGAAACTCTGTTTCTCTCCACAGATACTGCCAGACCTGTTGAGTTTATTCAGCATTTTCTGTTTTTATTTTAGTCTAAAAGCCATCATGAGCCTTTATGAAATATTGATTTGGCCACAACTGCAGCATTGTATTCAATTTTGAGCAGCAGACGCTTCAGTGAAGCTTTGAAGAATTGCAGATAAAGGTTTATGAGAATGACTCCAAGAATGGGAGATCATAGTTGATAGATTAGAGAGGTTAGGGCTGATCTCTTTAAAGAGAAGGTTAAAGGAGAATTGATAGAGGTGTTCAAAACCACAGGGGGCTAGACAGAGTAGATAGAAAGTGTCCCCTTTGGCAGCAGGGTATAGAACTAGAGTATACAGATTTAAGATAATTGGCAAACAACATGAAGTGACAGAAGGAAAAGTCTTTTGTGTGTGTGATTAGATTGCAGAATGCACTTCCTGAGTGAGAAAGCAGATTTAATCATGTCTTTCGATAAGGGATAGGATAAATATCTGAAGCAGAATATTTGCTGGACTACATGGAAAGGATGGGGGAGTGGCACTAGTTGAGCTATTCTTATAGAGAGTTGGCCCTGATGCAATGGGCCAAATGGCCTCCTTTCAGGCTGTAACTATTCTGTGGGCTGAACTTTCAATTCAGGGTTCAGTATCCTGGATACTGTTGCTCCTACCCCCAGGACTGAATCCACTCCATGTTTCTGCCTAAAGAGGAATGCGGGGTGGGGGGTTAATCAGTCAGTCATGGTGAACATGTTGAAGGAGATGGGATGTCAATGGGTGGGTCCAAGTTAAAGGACACCCAAAAGCCATGACTGTGTATGCTGGCATCCTGGGCAATGGAAGAGGGCAGAAGGCAGTGTAGACAGAGTCAATGGATGGGAGGCTGGATTGCGTGATGGATTGGGCTACATTCACGACCTTTTGTAGTTCCTTGCGGTCTTGGGCAGAGCAGGAGCCATACCAAGCTGTGATACAACCAGAAAGAATGCTTTCTATGGTGCACCTGTAGAAGTTGATGAGAGTCATTGCTGACATGCCAAATTTCCTTAGTCTTCTGAGAAAGTAGAGGCGCTGGTGGGCTTCCTTAACTATAGTGACAGGTGGTTGGTGATCTGAAGACCTAAAAACTTGAAGCTCTTGAGATGCTTTATCGGAGAGTCAGTGCAGACCCGATGGGCCTAATGGCCTCCTTCTGCAGGGTAGGGATTCTTTAGTGTCCCAAAGCCTGGTGAGGGAGGGTTAGGCAGGAAGTTCCAGAGTTGAGCTTGAGCTACAAATGGAGGCACAGAGACAAACACAGCAGCAACGCCAAGGAGGGAATTTTAAAGTGGAGGTTTTGCCATCCAGGTGCCAATGCAATCGCTGGGGTGATGGCGGAGCAGGATTTGGTGCAAATATGTGCAGCAGTAAGCTAAAAGGATAGGTGAGGAAGAGATACAGAACTGTATTTTATATGGTGAAGGAGCTGATAAATAGAAACAGGAAATATCAAAGGACAATGAACATTTTCACATCTCAGAATATAATTATGGATAGAAGATATGAATCCAATATGAGGAAAAACATTGATAAAAAATACAATAGGGCTGCAAAAGTAATTTTGAGTATTCATTCTTGCAGACAGGTTTATTCAAGGCAGAATTACTCTCAGTATAATTAAATGATTGTGTCAAAGCCAGATGATGAAGGAGAAAATAATTATTAATAATAACAAAATAACAGAAAGTAGCAGATATTTCCAGAGCAGCAGAAAACAGTAAAATGTAACAGCAACACCTATTGTCATAAGAAATCTGTGAAACAGAGATACGGGTTCATCCCAAGTAACAGAGCCAGACAAAACAAGATGATGACACAGTGGGAAGCACGCTTCATCACAGCACCAGGGACCCAGGTTCAATTCCAGCCTTGGGTCACTGAGTGTGTGGAGTCTGTACACTCTCCCCGTGTCTGTGTGGATTTCCTTCGGGTGCTCCGGTTTCCTCACACAGTCTGAAAGACGTGCAGGTTAGGTGGATTGGCCATGTTAAATTGCCCCTTAGTATGTCAAGATGTGTAGGTTAGGTGGGTTATCCACAGTAAACACATGGGGTAATGGGGATAGGGTGGAGGGGAGGGGAGGGCCTGGGTTGGATACTCCTATAGCATCATAGAAACCCTACACTGCCGAAAGAGGCCATTCCCCCCTCTCGAGTCTGCACCGACCACAATCCCACCCAGGCTCTACCCGCACATATATACCCGCTAATCCCTCTAACCTATACATCTCAGGACATAAGGGGCAATTTTAGCATGACCGACTGACCTAACTCACACATCTTTGGAGGAAACCGGAGCACCCGGAGGAAACCCATGCAGACACGAGGAGAATGTGCAAAATCCACACAGATGGTGACCCAAGGTGGGAATCAAACCCAGGTCCCTGGAGCTGTGAAACAGCAGTGCTAACCACCGTGTTACCGTGTCACCCAAAAAGTTACAGATTTTAGAGGGTCAATGCCAACTCGATGGGCTGAATGGCTTTTCTCTGCACTGTAGGGATGGTTGACTATGAGCAGAGCTGGTTGTGCTGAAAGGAGGTGGTGGCCAAACACAGAATTCAATGTCCAAGATATAACTATTTACCTACTGCAAGCAAAGCCAAATCATCCTTATTTAAATTTAAAATTTAAATAGAAAGTTCGGGAGACATCCTGAGAGAGAGAGAGAAAGAGAGCAAGATTTATTCTTTGGGTATGATTCAGACAGAACAACTGTTGGTCTTAAAGTGGGAGTCCAATTGACTGTCAAGATCGGAATCCAGACATGGGAACTCAACTTGAGTTAGCAAGAAGGAAAAATTGAGTGAGAGTATTTGATGATGTGCTGTTGTCACAACATCAAATGACTCAGAAAATGTGATTTGGTGCAGAGATAAAGCCTGGAATTTCACAGCTACTGAATGGATTAAAGCTCCTCACTGCCAATGAAGTCCTTTTAAATTGTGGTAATGAAGGAAACATAGAAACTGGAATGAACAGGTGGCTCATTCAGTCTTCACTCACCCAGAGAAAATGTTACTCACAGTTCTTCATACAATTCTTGACTGATGAGTTAGGTGGAAGAGAGAAAGCTCACCTGTGAGAAAGAAACTCGTAGAAGAAAATCCCTGCCTTCTGACTCTTAAGATGGGGGGAAAGGGAGATACCGGGTTACTGACGTGTAAAGTGACTTCTGCATTTTCATCCATCAAGGAAGCTCCAAGCTGCTCCATAGAAACATAATAGATAGGAGCAGGAGGAGGCCTTTTGGCCTTCAAGCCTGCTCCACTATTTATCACAATCATGGCTGATCACCCAACTCAATTGCCTAATCCTGCTTTCTCCCCATAATCTTTGGTCTCATTCACCCCAAGTGCTATATCCAGTTGCCTCTTGAATACATTCAATGTTCTGGCATCAGCTACTTCCTGTGGTAATAAATTCCACAGGCTCGCTCTTTGGGTGAAGAAATGTCTTCTCATCTCCGTGCTAAATGTATCCTCACTCAGACTGTGACCCCTGGTTCTAGACTCCCCTACCATTAGGAACTTCCTATGCTGTGTAGTCCTGTTAGAATTTTATAAGTTGCTACGAGATTCCCCTCCTTCATGCATCTGAACTCCAGTGAAAACAATCCTAACCTAGTCAATCTCTCCTCATACATCAGTCCCACCATCCTGATAAAATCACACGAGTGTCAAGATCCTCATGAGGTGAGTGCGAATCCACTGAGGGCAGGGGTGATGTGCCAAGCACTGAGACGATGTGAGCAGGAGGGCAGGTCACCGAGGGCACACCCTCAGACCGTTAGAACCGAGATGAGGAGGAATTTCTTCACCCAGAGACTGGTGAATCTGTGGAGCTCATTGCCACAGAAAGCTGTGGAGGCCAGATCATTGAGTGTATTTAAGACAGAGATAGATAGGTTCTTGATTAATAAGGGGACCAAAAGTTATTGGGAAAAGGTGGGAGAATGGGGGGGAGAATGATCCAATGACAGAGCAGACTCAATGGGCAGAACAGCCTAATTCTGCTCCTATATCTTATGGTTTTATGACCCATTACTGGTGGCCTGATCCCAGAGTTCCAGTTAATAGAGAATTCCAGTAGCAGAGTGGCCAGGTAAGAGAAATTTGACTGTACTGCCCTGACCATTGGGTAAGCATTGTGGGGAAATATACAGAAGTCAATCAGGGAATGAGTGAGGGTTGATTCTAAGGATTCATATAAAGCCATTACCTCCAGGGCTATGGATCAAGCACTGGAAAATCTTATTAGTGTAGTCAGATCATTGTTGACCAGTGTGGACACAATGGACCGAATGGCCTCCTTCTGTGCTGTAAGAGTTGATTAATTTCTTATCCTGAGAAGGCCTGGATATAGGAAGTAGTGCTGTGGTGATCGAATGCCAAAATCCTTTTGCATGCTTGATGTAATTTTGAGCTGGTAACAAGTACTATTTGATGAAGATTCATCCAAGTTGCGAACATTTAATCATCCATTCGACAGATATACCACAATGTCCTCTGGGATCACCTCAGCCTCAGACATCTTCCAGTGCGAACAATCACAGCTGCTAAAGGACAGTGAGGGATTGGGAAGACTAAATGTTCTGATTTAAAGGCAGAACAAACATGAGTCTGACCCCAAAGTGAAAAAGTCTACAGGGTAAGAGAAAAAATACACACACCGTGAAGAGACAGAAAAAAAACAAATTTGCAAATGTTGGAAGTCTGAAACGGAAGTAGAAAATGATAGGGGCAATTCAGCATGGCCAATCCACTTAATCCTCACATCTTTGGATACTAAGGGGCAATTTAGCATGGCCAATCTGCCTAACCCTTATATCTTTGGATACTAAGGGGCAATTTAGCATGGCCAATCTGCCTAACCCTTATATCTTTGGATACTAAGGGGCAATTCAGCATGGCCAATCCACCTAACCCACACATCTTTGGACACTGAGGGGAAATTTAGCACGGCCAATCTACCTAACCCACACATTGTTAGACACGAAGGGGCAATTTAACATGGCCAACCCACTAACCCACACATCTTTAGGCTGTCAGAGGGAACCAGAGCACCCGGAGGAAACTCATGCAGACATGGGGAGAACGTGCAAACTCCACACAGACAGTCATCCAAGGCTGGAATTGAACCTGGATCCCTGGCGCTGTGATGCCGCAGTGCTAACCATTGTGCCGTCATGCTATCCTTGGCCCATACATCATAGTTAAGGATGCTATGCTGAAATAGATGTTGCACAACATCTGCGGAGGTAGTGGCTAGCGGTATTGTCACTGGACTACTCAGGGTCCAGAGACCCGAGATCCGGGTTTTAATCCCACCACAGCAGATGGTGAAATTCGAGTTCAATAAAAAAAATCTGGAATTCAAAAAAAATGTCCAATGATGACCGTGAAACCATTGTCGATGGTCTGAAAAAAACCATCTGGTTCACAAACGTCCTTTAGGGAAGGAAATTCTTACCTGATCTGACCTACAGTGACTCCAGAGCCACAGCAATGCAGTTGAGTCTTAAATGTCCTCAGGGATGGGCAGTAAGTGCTGGCCCAGCCAGCGACACCCACAGTCCCTGAACAAATTAAAAAAAAACACTGGGTCAAGATAAGTTTTGAATAACTATTCTGCGTGATGCAGGAAACCCAGGCTTGGAATTTAACAACTTGTGCATGTCAGAGAGATGGCAATCTCTCCAGATTAGGATTGGGAAGGACATGCTGAAGACAAACTGCACAAACATTTATGTCGACTCAATACAAATTGGGAATGAATGGGGATAAGTTTTGGGAAAGAGTTGCAGTGGCTGGAGAGGTGGGAGGGTACAAGTTTAGTGGGGGTTGGAGGAGTGAGGGGGCATCGGATGTATTTATTTATTCATTCATGGGACATGGGCGTCGCTGGCTGGCCAGCATTTATTGCCCATCCCTATTTGCCAGTGGAGGGCAGTTGAGAGTCAACCACATTGCTGTGGCTCTGGAGTCACATGTCAGCCAGATCGGGTAAGGACAGAAGATTTCCTTCCCTAAAGGAGATTAGCGAACCAGATGGGTTTTTTCTGACAATCAGTGGTTTCAGGGTCACCAGTCGATTCTTAATTCCAGATTTTTTAAAAATTGAATTTAAATTCCACCATCTGCCGTGGCAGGATTCGAACGCAGGTCCCCAGGACATTAGCTGAGTTTCTGGATTAATTGTCGAGTGAGAATACCATTAGGCCATCGCCTCCCCCAAATGTGAGGAAAAACCTTTATGCACAGTGAATGACCTGGATGGCGTGGCGTGCCAGTGTGGTGGAAGCAGAGACGGTGAAAGATTTCAGAAGCAAGTCGGATGATCACTTGAGAGAAATTAAATTGCAGAGCTACAGGGATGAAGCAGGGAAGTCGGACTAATTGGATTGCTTCACGGACAGCCGGCATGGAGCTGATGAGCCAAATGGCCTTCCACTGTGCCATAATGACTTCAACTCTAACTCCAATTCCCAGCTTCTCATTCATTCTGAGTCTGTTTGGTGACCAGGAAGAAATCAATTGAAAGCTGCCCAATCCTAAACCCGCTCATAAAGATTGCATTTGTTATATAATTGTGAAGGATTTTGTCCCACAAAGTTTCTCTAATGTATCTCAGCTGATGCTTAGATTCAGCAATGTCTTTATTTGCTACAGATCAGGCAGGAATCAATACACAGCTAATTCATTCCATTTGCAGAGAAACCTCTTTTGACTTTTCCCAGTCGCTGTTTGCTATGTCACTGATCACCAGCAGAGGTCACCAGTGATTCCCCTAAATCACACTGGGTGAAAATCACCGTCTCGCCAGCCAATTGGGCATTTGAAGATTTGAACATTAAACCCCCAAATCAGGTCAAATCAGCAAACATGACATTAACATCAAAATCTCTGTGATCATGCTGCCATACAAGTATTTGTTATCTGTGTGGCATGCTGTTGTCCTTGCCAGCTTATGGTCTAGTTACTGCCAAATGTCCTGTTCATGTGAAGACAGCAGGAGGCATTAACAGATAGCCATCCTTTTGCCCACCAAATGTCATGCCATCAGGTGCAGCTTTATGATCTGAAAGGCACTATATAAATGCAAGTTGCTGTTAGTGTAGCAAGTTTGGGTGGCAATGGTGGCACAGTGGTTAGCACTGCTGCCTCACAGCCCCCGAGTCCCGGGTTCGATTCTGGCCATGGGTGACTGTGTGGAGTTTGCATGTTCTCCCCATGTCCGCATGGGTTTCCTCCGGTTTCCTCCCACAATCCAAAAGATGTGCTGGTTAGGTACACTGGTCGTGCTAAATTCTTCCTAACTGTACCTGAACAGGTACCGGACTGTGGCAACTAGGGGATTTCCACAGTAACTTCATTGCAATGTTAATGTAAGCTTACTTGTGACACTGATAAGTAAACTTAAAGTTCATCAGCAAAGTAAAGGTTTGACAAACTCCAAGGGAAGGATATGGCTGGAGCAGCCAGGGGCTAGCATCAGTAACCAGCCAGAACAATGCACTCTGCCTCTTGTTAAAGGGGTTGCCTGTGGCATCATTGATATTTATATGCCTGCCATGGTCCTCCTGTACCATGGGACGGCATGGTGGCACAGTGGTTAGAAGGGACCTGGGTTCGATTCTGACATTGGGTCACTGTCCGTGTGGAGTCTGCGCTGTCTCCCCGTGTCTGCATGGGTTTCCTCTTGGTGTTACGGATTCCTCCCACAATCCAAAGATGTGCAGGTTAGATGGATTATCCATGATAAATTGCCCCTTGGTGTCCTAAGATATGTAAATCAGTGGGATTAGCCATGGTAAATTGCCCTTTACTGTCCCAAGATGTGCAGGTTTAGATGGATTAGCCATGATGAATTGCCCCTTAGTGTCTCAAGATGTGTAGGTTTGGGGGATTAGCCGTGATAAATTGCCCCTTACTGTCCCAAGATGTACAGGTTAGATGGATTAGCCATGATGAATTGTCCCTGAGTGTCCGAAGATGTGTAGGTTAGCTGGATTAGCCATGGTAAATGTGTAGGGTTATGGGGATACATCAGGGAGAGAGCCTGTGTAAGAAACTCTTCTAGAGAGTTGGTGCAGATTTGATGGGCTGAATGGCCTCTTCTACACTTAGGGATTCTATGATTCTATCATCATGCAAATGCACATAAAGAAATGGGCTTTATTTGTTGTTTCAAATTAATTTGTTCAACTTCTTTAAACAATGCTTTTTACTTGGTCAGCTATTTACATGAACACTTGGATCTCTTAATCATGTGACCCGTAATGTCATATTGTTCACACAACCCAACCAAAAACAAATAGACACAAATGTTGTGCCTAATACTCTGGTGTTGATGCTTGTATGCCTCTTAACTCAGTGCTACTCGCTGTTGAGGGTTAATCTGCAATGGGGGCTGATGCAGGCAATTGCAAACTGTTGGGTAATAATAAACTTATCAATAATACAACCAACCTAGTCCCTTAGCAAGTGTGCACTTGATGCGTTTGGGGAATTTAACATTCAATGCTTGCATCTCCAGAATTCTGCCCAAGTTTTATCATGGGCTCTTCCTTTTGCTGCTTTCGCTCGAAGCTCCCTGGGGCTTTGTTTTCACTCAGTGTTAAGAAAAGAACAGCCATGAGTAAGCAGGAAAAAAAGGAAAGAAATCAGCAGTTCTCACAGTTTATCTGCAAACTTCAATTAAAAATGTGGGTTCTTACAAATATTCATTGCTCGCTCTGCCAGGTCTCTGCAAACTCAATTTCCCAAACTCAATTCCACACCATTTCCCCAAGGAAACATACACTTGAGTAATAGAGAGGATGGTGTGATTGACTGGAAAGAACGTGTGGAAAACAACACTTTACAACATCGAGAGATGTGGTCTGATCAGGAACAAGAGCGAAAGCAGCACAGGAGTCACGCTTCATGGGACAGCTTTTTCCCACTTCCATCTAGAAGAACAAGGGCAGCAGGTACCTGGGATCAGCACCACCAGGGGGCTCCCCTCCATAGCCACTCGCCATCCTGACTGGGAAATATGTCACCGTCCCTTCATGGTCACTGGGTGGCCACACTCGCCCCAACACTGGAAAATCCTGCCCGAGGTTAACAGGTTGATGGATCTTTGTACGATCCATGTCCCATCCGCTGTGATTCCCGTAGCGGGCGGGATGGAAAAATTCCACACAAAATCTTGGAACCCCATCCCTAACAGCGCTGTGGGTGTACCTACCCCACAAAGACCCCAACAGTTTAAGAAGGCAGCTCACCTTCTCAAGGGCAATTAGGGATGGACAGTAAATGCTGGTCCAGCCAGCGATACCACAGCCCTTGAATGAATTTAAAAAACATAAGCAGCAATAGCCAAACATCACAGAAACAAGGTTAGAGAGGTTCATTCAAAGGGAGTCAGAGTCGGAGTTATCGCTATCCTCAATCTCTCACCACCATATCGACTATGTTCCATATAATTTTCTGACGTGTGGGAACTCTTGGAAAAGACATCCCTCTGTCTCAAAAGCCCAATGCTGTATGGCACTCTCAGCAACTTATTGAACGCCCCATGTCCAATACTCTCGAAGAGTACCATCATCCCAGAGTGATACTGCACCACATAGATTCTCATTATGCTTAGTGAGTCTGCACTGAGCACATTGCAGCACTTGGGACTCAATGTTGAGTTTCTCCTCCAACTTAAACCCCCCTTTTTGAAGTATCCCTTACATGTATTGCCTCAATACAAACTCCCCCCCTCAAACCAAGTCATCTGCCTTTGTTATTAAAATTGCTACATTTTGTTGCAATTTCTCACTGCCATATATGATTTTGATTTGATTTGATTATTGTCTCATGTATTCGTATACAGTGAAAAATATTGTTTCTTGCGTGCTATACTATCAAAGCATACCATTCATAGAGAAGGAAATGAGACAGTGCAGAATATAGTGTTACAGTCATAGCGTAGAGAAAGATCAACTTAGTGCAAGGTAAGTCCATTCAAAAGTCTGATGGCAGCAGGGAAGAAGCTGTTCTTGAGTTGGTTGTACGTGACTTCAGGCTTTTGTATCTTTTTCCCAATGGAAGGGGATGGAAGAGAGAATGTCTGGGATGTATGGGGTTCTTAAGTATGTTGGCTGCTTTTCTGAGGCAGCGGGAAGTGGGCAGCATGGTGCACAGTGGTTCGCACTGTTGCCTCACAGTGCCAGGGTTCGATTCCTGGCTTGGGTCACTGTCTGTGCGGAGTTTGCACATTCTCCTTGTGTATTCCTGGTTTTCCTCCCACATTCTGAAAGATATGCTGGTTAGGTGCATTGACCCAAACAGGCACCAGAATGTGGCAACTAGGGGAATCTCACAGTAACTTCATTGGAGTGTTAATGTAAGCCTTACTCGTGACTAATAAATGTACTTTACTTACTTTTACTTTAAATGTACTTTATTACTTTGATATCTAACATGTTCTTCCTTCCTTCAGTTCTGATGAAGAGCCAAAGGACTCAGAATGTTCACCCTGTTTCTCTCATGATAGATGCGGCCAAACATGTTAAGTTTTCAGGCATCCTCTGTTGTTTCAAATTCCAGCATCCGCAGTATTTTGCTTATTTTAGCCATGGGAGTGTTTTGCTTCGAATCGGAGAGTTATGGGAACACGTTCCAGCCCTGGCTTCTTGGGAACAAGATCGAAGCAGACGCTTCACCGCAGTGGGGAACATCTTTCAACTGAAATGTTAATCGAGGCGCTCCCCTGTTAGCTGGCAAGAATTTGACAAAGAACAAAGGCATGATCTCCTCCAGTCTACAAGCCCTGTGAGAGCTCTGCTCGCCTCTAATTCCAGCACCTTGCATATCCCCAGTTGTTATCACTCCGAGAGTGGCTCGCGTGTTTTCAGCTGCCTAGCTCAAAACTCTGGAATTTCCACTTGAACCATCTCTGTACCTCCTGCCTCTGTTTCTTCAGTAAAGACATTGCTTGAGATCACAATCTTTCAAATAAGGTTCTTATTACCTGTTCTAATATCTATGGGGTTCAGTGTCTATTTTGTTTGCTCCTCTTCCATTGAGATGTTTGAAATATTTTACTTCTATGTCTGAAAACTCTAGGAAGGCATGATGTTAACATGCTTCAGAAAACCCTAAAGCTTTGGAAGGTGCTGCGTAATTCAGAAATTTTTTACTTCTCCTCAACCTCACCCACACCCCCGCCCCCCACCCCACAAACCCCCCCCCCCCCCCCCATCTCCCCCATCACCACCACCACCACCCACCAACCAACATCCCTGGGAGCAGGAAGAAGTGGGGAGTGGGGGTGTAACATTGGCTCGGATGGACTGGTGCACCACGCCCTACTGAAAACTCCCTCTAGATGGTATGGCTGACCCGACTTGTTCTCTCCCACTGGGTCTTCCAATCGTCGCTTGGCACCTGTCTGGCTGGCCCTGGCAAGTCTGCCCCCACTTTGCCACTTCTTCAGACTCCCCATTGGACAAGGACTAGCTGCAGTTCCAGCAGTGGCCACCATACCCGGGTGGTGCTGCTGACACCGAAAAGTTCCAGCCTCGAGATAGTCTATCAGCTCTTGGAGATGGGACAGCTTCCCTCAGCGGGTTGGGGGCGGCCAAGACATAAGAGTGAATATATTGAAAATACCTGGGCCAGCCCTTCCACTAAGAATAATAGCACCTGGTTTAAACAGCACTACATCAAGCAGAAAATATTTTCACATTGCATTGATAACAAAACTGAATGTGATCTGGAATTCAATCCCTAACTCTCTCTTTGCCTTAAAGCCTCTCTCTTTGGCCAAGCTTTCTTTCAGTCACTTCACAGTCTGTCTTCACACATACTTTTTGCTCTTGGGAAACAGTGGAAGGATTCTCAGGTTGATTGTTGGCCATTGAACACTCATCATGAACACTCTGCTATTGACTAATGCCCCGACAGGGATTTGAACCTGGAGCTTCCGGCCCAGAGGTAGGGACACTGCCACTGCGCCACACAATCTCCGGTCATCCACTGACATCTCCCCAAGTATAGGTACCAAGCGAACCCTTCATCCGGCATCTGAAAATCTAAATGGACCAGAAACTGGTGATATTCAAAGCTGGTGCCCTGAGTAACAATTCGAATAAAACCCTTTTAACCTTTATTTTGTTTTATGTATTATAAATGTGTGATAGGATTGGGAGTCAAAAACTCCAAATACGTCATGCCTCTACCCCCAGGTGTCCTGGAGACAGGGTCTGGTGTGAAATTTGTTTGACAACACTCCTGTGATGTGCCTTGGGATATTTTCATACACAAACAGTGATACGACACAATATTTGATCACCTTTTGACAAGCCATGCAGAATCCCTCAAAAAGGACTTCGTAATCTGTTAAAAGCCTTTGGGTTAACTAACAGGAATACCTGACACTCACTTCAAGTGACCACTAACTATTTATTTATTTAACTAACTGGGAACTTTAACTAAACAAGTAACATTTTGACAAAAATAAGGTTCTACTGGGGTATTGTTCAAATAAATACAGTATCCTTTCAGTAACAAAACAAACCATATAACAAGAGAATTTAGTCATTATCAAAAATATACAACCAGGTTTTGTGGCTTTGGAAAATGTTTGGAGTTCTTCTGTTGATTCTGCTGTCAGTAAGTTCTTTCTGATTTAGTAGCCTTCATTAGATAGCTAGTGAGTTCTCTGAAGAGAGGGAGCTACTCTTTCTCGCTCTGGGCTTTGAGGGATGGCAGACCTTCAGTTGAACTGCAGCAGGCAGCTCATCTCCTCTTTATACCTTATGCTAACCTATCAGTTTTCCTACCACAGGATTGGTCTGATATTGTCAACAACAACAACAAATTCAAATTTAACAGGTTCCCCGGTAGCTCAGTGCCTCCTTTAAACTGATAGGCTAAATTCAAAATTCAAATGCTTGCAAAGCTTGTTACCAAGACAATCCTGATGCTTGGTCTTTGCTACAAATGTTGCAGTCTGTGTACCCTGTTTACACCTGCATTTTTAACCTCCAAGCACTGAACATAAAACCACAGGGACCACACTTCACAAACTCAACTTTGCAACAATAGTGCAATATAAATATAAGTTGTTGTTATGATGTGGCCACAACAAATTCTCATTGTCACATCTAAAACAAGAGCAGTGAAGTAAAATTGGATTTTTTTAAAAGAAAAGTTTGATTTACGGGGGGGATAGCATTTTCAAAGCGCTGGTATAAGTACAATGGGCTGAATGGCCTCTTGCTGTGTTGTATCATTCTATAATTCTATGACACACAAGCCAGTTGGACTCTGTAAATATATGTTGTATCACTTTTCAGGGAGATGCAAATAACTCAAGTTGCTGTGTGTTGCCAAGGACCCCATCAACATTTTCACCCATGAATCAGAGATTATCCCCAACAACAAATCCCACCTTGCAAATTATAGAATCATAGAATCCCTACTGTGTAGAAGGAGGCCATTCAGCCCATTGAGTCTGCACCAACCACAATCCCCATAATCTCATGAATTTACTCTTGTTAGTCCCTCTTACGCTAAGTGGCAATTTAGCATGGCCAATCCATCTAACCCACACATCTTTGGACTGTGGGAGGGAACTGGCGCACCCAAAGAAAACCCATGCAGACATGGGGAGAACGTTCAAACTCCACACAGATAGTGACCCAAGCCAATAATCTAACCCGGAATCCTAGCACTGTGAGGCAACAGTGCTAACTACTGTGCCACTCCCTTCTGTTTATTCTCTTATAAACTGCCACTGTGCCCATAAATAATCCCCTTCTCAAGTCTGAGATGCAGCACACAATATTGTACTCACCAAAATGGGCGGCACGCTGGCACAGCGGTTAGCACTGCTGCCTCAGAGTGCCAGGGACCCGGGTTCAATTCTGGCCTCGGTCATTGTCTGTGTGGAGTTTTCACTTTCTCCCCGTGTCTGGGTGGGTTTCCTCCGGGTGTCCAAACTCCCACAGTCCAAAGATGCTTGGGTTAGGTGGATTGGCCATGGTAAATTAATCCTTGTGTCAGGGGGATTAACAGGGTAAGTGTGTGGGGTTATGGGGATAGGGCCTGGGTGGGATTGTGGTTGGTACAGACTTGATGGGCTGAATGGCCTTCTTCTGTACTGTAAGGATTCTAAGATTCAAAGCTTCAGTGTCAGAAGACATACTTTCCCATGTTTAAATTTGCGAATCTCTCCTGATTTAACACTGGTGGAGGGGAGCAGGCTGGAGAGACAGGACAACCAAGCATTCTGGAGTCCCCCGGCGATTAAAATCAATCGATCTCGAAGGGGAACATGAATGGATTGGGGATAACTGGTGAGGCAAATTTCAGGCCCACTTATTCTCACAGCTTAAGCTCGACTGTAGCTCAGGGATATTTATCACAAGCAGTTGTATGGAAACGTGAGGGCACTGAGCAAAAGTCTGACAAGTAATTCCCACAACTGCAGCTGCTGGAGCCGAGAAGTAATTATTTCACTCACCGGGAAATCAATTTGATAGCCGGGAACATTTCCAGCACAGTGGTTGCACCTCTGCGCAACTGTAAGGCCCCATTGCTTACAGATGACTATCATGCGTTATACAGTCAGTGAGATACCCTGGAATTAATAAGGTGGAGCAGTTAATTGCCCACGGTCACCTTGGGTGCTTTATCAGTAACCACTGCAATTTATTACAGAGCAACAGCCTAATCAGGGCTAAGAGGCACTGTGCCCATTCGCACTATTTCAGGCTTGTTTAAGCCAAAGAAAAATGACAGGCTCCATGTGATTGTGGGAGCACTGTAGCAGTGTTGGTAGTCAGGTGGTCAGGGAAAATGGAGTTCAGACCCCATTCAGATCAACCATATTATCGAATTGTAAGGAGAGGCGATGGTCTAGTGGTATTATCATTGGCCTATTGATCCAGGAACTCAGTTAATGCCCTGGGGACCCAGGTTCGACTCCCGAAATGGCAGATGGTAGAATTAAGATAAAAACAAAATGCTATGGGTGCTGGAATCTGAAACAAAAATTGCAAATGCTGGAAAATCTCAGCAGGTCTGACAGCAGCTGTGGGGATGGAATAGAGCCAATGTTTCTAGATGACCCTTTGTCAGAGCTGAGACTTTATTTGGAATTAAGAATCTACTGATGACCTTGAAACCGTTGTTGATTGTTGGAAAAACCCATCTGGTTCACTAATGTCCTTTAGAGAAGGAAATCGGCCTGGTCTGACCTATACATGACTCCAGAGCAATGTGGTTAACTCTCAACTAGCCTTGGGCAACTAGGGATAGGCAAATAATGCTGGCCAGCCAGTGACACACATGTCCCATGAATAAATAAAACAGACACCATCTCCCTGGCCCTACCTGGAACACCTGGATAACAAGGATACTTATGTCAGGCTCCTATTTATTGACTCCTACCCAGCCTTCAACACCATAATTCCAAGAAAATTGTGTGGCCTAGGCTCAGCTCCTCCCTCTGTGACTGGATCTTCAACTTCCTAACCCATAGAGTGTAATCAGTAAAGATAGGTAACAACACCTCATCAGACTTTTGAATGGACCTATCATACACTAAACTGATCTTTCTCTTCACTCTATCTCTAGCTGCAAAATTATATGCTGCAACATCTATCCAAGGAATCTTTTATGAAACTAGAAAGGTAATTTAAACCCATTAAATCTGCCCCCTTTTCAGCGAGCCCATCATGCAATTCCATTTCTCTCAAGAAACACATCTAATTCTCTCCTGAACCGCATTTTCTGTCCATTACCTTTCCTGGGAACTGATTTTTTTTGGTTTTGATAGACTGACAATATCTTGCAAATCAACTATGTTGGACTGGGGTAGAGGATGGAGGTTGGGGGTAAGTCTTTGGGTGAACGATAGGAGAACCCAAGTAAGATCAATGAAGCACTACCTTAGATGGATTCTGAATCTTATTTTACCAAAGATTCTATCACACATTATTAATAGGGAATAATACCATTTTACTCATCAGTGAAAGAATATTCTAGCTACTAAACTAATGTCTAACATTTGCACACTTGTCTCTGAGTCAGAAGATTGGGCAGTGCAGTGGTTAGCACTGCTACTTCACAGCGCCAGGGACCCGGGTTCGATTCCAGCCTCGGGTCACTGTCTGTGCGGAGTTTGCACATTCTCCCTGTGTCTGCGTGGGTTTTCTTTGGGTGCTCCGGTTTCTTCCAATACACCAAAGATGTGCAGATTAGGTGGACTGGCCATGCTGAATTCTCCTTTAATGTCCCGAGATATAGATTAGGTGGATTAGCCATGGTAAATGTGCAGAGTTGGAGGGATAGGTGGGGAGGCTGCAGGGTTGGGGGTTTTGTCTGGGGTGAGATGCTCTTATGGAGAGTCAGTGCAGACTCAATGGGCCGAATGGCCTCTTTCTGTAGGGGTTCTCTGGTTGTAGGTTCAAATTTGGCTCCAGTATCTGAGCGTAGAAGTCAGGACTGACATCCCAAGACAGTACTGAGGGAGTGCCGCACTGTCTGAGAGGCCATCATTTGGCTGGGATTTTCAACCAAGGCTGCCCTCGCAGGTGAATGTTAAAGATCCCACAGAAGCAATTTGAAGAGCTGGGGATTTATTGCTAGTTTCCTGACCAATATTCATCCTTCAATCACCATCAGAAAAACAGGTGGGCCCATAGTGTCCGAGCACTGGGGTGTTGTAGCCAGGCATGTGGGCAGGGATAGGAACAAGGGGGGAGCTGGTCAGTTTAATTCAGTTATTGGCCCCATTACAAGAGAGGATTTGGGGTGTGCCCTTTAAATATTTTATGATAATATCACTGACAATTTTGTCTTCAAATTTAACTTGTACATTGAAAAACAGAACTCAACTGTGGTTCAGTTAATGATTTGATTTGGTTTGTATTATTATTGTTGCGTGTATTTACAAACAGTGGAAGGTATCGTTTCTTGTGCACTATACAGCCAAAGCATACCGTTCATAGAGAAGGAAAGGAGAGAATGCAGAATGTCGTGTTACAGTCACAGCTAGTGTGTAGAAAAGGATCAAGTTAATGTTTAGGCAACATAACCCTGGAATTTGTGAAAGGCATATTAAGGGTTAACATGAGACTGAGTACAGTACCGCTCACACAGTGATGTAAGGGAACACGTACATTGTTATGATAGTTAATAAATATATACAGTTAACCTACTTAAGACTACGATGACTATAGTATGATTTGCCAAATGGTATCCAACACCTGAAAAAAATATTTAAATACACTTTGACTCAATCACAGTCCATTCTGCTCTAAGTAAATGTTTCTGAACTTTCAATGACTTCTGCAGTGTTATCCATTACAATCAGACACCTATCCATGTTGTCCAGTAATACTGCAAGAGGCTGCAGCAATGATGATCCATTACAGTGGACATCTACCCTCCTGATTGTGCTGTGGAATCTTGGTGATGTAGCCCACCACACTCACAGAGCAGCTTAACTCCAATTAACTGTGGTTAAACACGCAACCAAGCAGCAGCACACAGTGTGGAACGGTGCACTGAACCTGCACATCCACTGGCATTGGCACTGCCGTCCACTGTCCCAGAAGGAGCAAGTGCCCAGCTGAAAGGATATCAGGAAATTCTCCATAGGCACGGTCATCTTCCCAGTAAGGGAGATATCATCAAGTTACGGACTTTGAGGGAAAATTTAATGCTTTGTCTGTACAGCGCGTAAGAAATACTACTTTTCACTGTGTACTAAAGCATGTGACGATAATAAATCAAATCAAACCAAAATGTTCTGCACCATTCCTCCTCAGATACTGAAGCAATCCATGTCCAAGTGCAGCAAGGTCTGCAATGGGCAAGTTACATTCGGGACACACAAATGCCAGGCAATGGCCATCTCAAACAAGAGAGAATTTAACCATTCCCCATGACTTTCAATGGCATTATCATTGCTGAAGCCTCCACGATCAATATCCTGGGCATGACCATAGACTAGAAACTGAACTGGATTAGCCATATAAATTGACTGCAAGAGCAGGTTAGAGAATTGGAATCCTGCGGCGAGTAATTCAGTTCCTGACTCCCCAAAGCCTGTCCACTATCTACAAGACACAAGTCAGGAGTGTGATGAGTGCAGCTCCATCAACATTCAAAGAAGCTCGACACCATCCAGGACAAAGCAGCCTGCTTGATTGCTACCCCTTCCACAAACATCCACCCTTTCCACCACCAACAGCACCCGTGTGTACCATCTACAAGATGTACTGCAGAAACTTGCCAAGGCTCCTGAGGCAGCACCTTCCAAACCAATGACAACTATCATCTACAAAAACAAGAGCTCCATCTGGAAGTTACCTTCTAAGTCACACACCATCCTGACTTGGAAATATATCGTCATTCCTTCTCTGTCACAGGGTCAAAATCCTGGAATTCCCTCCCTAACGGCACTGTTGGATTACCGATACCTCAGCGACTGCAGCAGTTGAAGAAGGCAGCTCACCACCACTTTCTCAAGGGTAATTAAGGATGGGCAATTATAGCTATCCTAACCACCAGCCGTAATTAAATTAAAATTTTAAAAAGGATTGGTCAAAGTTAAGGATGTGCCCAGTTAAAGTATCAGCGCTGTTGAGAAGATTTTTGATCACAGAATTATTCAGTATGTATACAGGCCATTTGGCCTTCATGCCCATGCTAGCTCCTTTAAAACAGATAACTCCTCTGTTCATTCCCCACATTCGTGGAAATTTTTAAGCATATAATGCACATTGCGTACAGATTTTCTATTGCATGTAAAAGCATAACACCCCCCTCCCCGCTGCCCCCAATCTGACCACCTTCCTTCCCTGCACTCCCCCTGCACAGTGGCTCAGTGGTTAGCACTGCTGCCTCACAGTGCCAGGGACCTGGGTTCAATTCCGGCCTTGGGTCACTGACTGTGTGGAGCTTGCACATTCTCCCATGTCTGTGTGGGTTTCCTCCGGCTGCTCCAGTTTCCTCTCACGGGCCAAAGATGTGCAGGTTTGGTTGATTGGCCATGCTACATTGACCCTGATATCAGGGGGATTAGCAGGGTAAATATGTAGGGTGGAATTGTTTTCGATGGAGTCTTGATGGGCTGAATGGCCTCCTTCTGCCCTGGAGGGGATTCTGGGATTCTATGATTCCACCTGAAATCTTCACTCTCCACCAAATGCAAGATGTTGCTTTGCTCATTTCCCTTGATCTAATGCCCAGTGAAGGACAATGGGACCGATTGTATGTTGTAAACCGTTCTGATAGCTTGACATAACAATTTAAGTGTAGCCGGTCAAAACAGTCAGAAGATATATATACGTATCAGTGGGGAGCAGTGCACGTTTCAAAGTTCCACGTATCACAAATATATGACAATATTTCAGAATATTACGCATAATGCTGCTGTGGTTTCTTTTACATAAAAGGGAATCTGGAAATCTAGAACATTCTCAGCTGCCCAAACAGCTAGATGGTTGTAGCAAGTGAAAATTTCAAAACTAAGCCTCACACATAGAGTTTTGTTAAGTTTAAGTTGATTTATCAGTGGGCTTATATTAGGCAGGGATATCAAAGGATAAGAGGCCAAGGTGGATAACTGGAGTTAAGACGCAGATCAGCCAACACGCAAATAAACAGCAGAGGCAGTTTGAGGGGCTGAATGGCCTCTGCCTGCTCCTATATTCCTATGATCTGACTAATTTTTGCAGGACCCAAATCCAGCAGCTACTTTCAGAGGTCTGCGTGATGGGGGTGCACTGGGAAATCTCTTTGAAACTGTGCTTTGTGGAAGATTGCACCAATTAACCTCTTGTATCTACCTCTCACAGAGTTGTATGGTGGTACAGTAGTTAGCTGTCTTACAGCGTCAGGAACCTCGCTTTGATTCCAGTTTTGGGTGACCGTCTGTGTGCAGTTTGCATGTTCTCCCCATGTCTGCATAAGTTTCATCCCTGTGCTCTGGTTTCCTCCCACAGTCCAAAGACGTATGGGTTAGGTGGCTTGACCATGCTTAGTTGCCTCGTAATGTCAGGGGGTGAATAGATGGATATATGGGACCTGGGTGAGATTGCTTTTGGTGCAGGATGGGCCAAAAGGCCTCTTTCTGCACTGTAATGGTTCTATGATTACCACTATCATTATCAGACCTAGTTGTAAAGTTTATTTATTTGTGTCACAAGTAGGCTTACATTAACGCTGCAATGAAGTTATTGTGAAAATCCCTTAGTCGCCACTCTGGCACGTGTTCTGGTCTACTGAGGGAGAATTCAGCATGGCCAATGCACCTAACCAGTGGGACTGCGGAGGGAAACCAGAGCACCCGGAGGAAACCCACACAGACACAAGAAGAATGTGCAGACTCCACACAGACAGTGATCCAAGCTGGGAGTTGAACCCGGGTTCCTGCTGCTGTGAGGCAGCAGTACTAACCATTGCGCCACCGTGCTGCCCTATGTCCTGATCTTTGCATACCCGCTGTGAGGAACTTCAGAAACGCTCCTGCTGATTTATTGCTCTTTTCTCAGCTGAGAGACACCCAGTTTTGGATGATTTGTTTTTCCTCCACCTACTGGCAAGTATTCCCATTTCACAGTTACTCCAGTTCACAAATTACCTATGACAGGTATCGAAGACATTTTTGAACTGGGTAATTGTGGTGTTTTTCCACTTTAAGGGGTGATCTGCCAAGAGGATCAAGTGACCCGGGTCACCAAGCGAGGGTCAAGTTGAGGCATCCTCCTAGCAAGGGTGGGCTTCTTTATCTGTTTGATCCTGGAAGCTGACTGGTTCCGTGAAACTGTAAGCCTCTGCATCATAGTTATATACAAATAAACATAGAAGAACATCATAAAGCATCATAGAATCCTACATTGCAGAAGGAACCCATTCGGCCCATCGAGTCAGCACCGTCCACAATCCCACCCAGGCCCTATCCCCATAACTCCATGCATTTACCTTAGTGGCCCTCCCTTGTCACTAAGGAACAATTTAGCATGACCAATCCACCTAACCTGCACATCTTTGAACATTGCCGTTGTTATTTACCCAACTGGTGAACAGGAATTATTTCAGGAACTGAGAATATTTATCTGCTACAGACAGGATACTTCTCATTTTCTGTGTTATGGATCTGGGACTGAGGATTAACTAATAGCTCGTAAGCTTTGAAGTTTACAAATGAGCTGTTAATTCCTCCTGACACCTTGAAAGATCTTTAGTTTTCTCGTGAAGGTTGTTTTCTCCCTTTCTTTAAAACCCAGCCTTAGGACTATAGAATCCCTACAGTGCAGGAAGAGGCCATTCAGTCCATCAATTCGGCACTGACTGTCCGAAAGAACATCCTACCCAGGCCCTCCCCTCCACTCTATCCCTGTAACTCTATGCATTTAACATGACTAATCCACCTAACCTACACATCTTTGGGCTGTGGGAGGAAACTGGAGCACCTGGAGGAAACCCAAGCAGACACGAAGAGAATGTGCAAACTCCACACAGACAGTGATCGGGGCCGGGGATCGAACCCAGATCCCTAGCACTGTGAGGCAATGAATATTTGTTCTCTTTGCTCCAGATGTGACGTTTGACCCAATCTGGCCTAATATGATAAGCAGATACACGGAATTAACATCGGGCCTAGTGCATGTGAAGGGGTGTTGAGAGGAGTAAAATCCAGGCCTACTGGCACTAACATTCTGCTGGAGTTTGGGATTGACAAGGTGACGGGTGGGTGGGGTGCATTCTGCTCGCTTCCTGTCTGAATTAGAGATAGTGTTACTTCACATGCTTCACAGTGAAGGAAAAGTCACAAGGAGACAACAGGGGGCACTGAAGAGAAGGGGGCCATTAGCCTCAGCAATGTGTATGCTGGGTCTGCAGAGAATACTTGATTATCCTTATTGCTTCTTGTATCAGTAGGAAGCTAGTAGTGTCTTTCCCTATTCCCGTCACTCTCCCAACGTCCTCTACACTCCACCCCCCCAATCTGTCCTGACATGCCATTCTTTTGCTTCGCCCTCCATGATTTCTGTCTCCCTGCACAACCCCTCCTTCATTGCTTTCCATCCTGATATTCTCAACATTTCCTCCAATCAGAGGAACTTTCTCTCCCTGCCCCCTTGGTGGCCTCTGTAACAGTCTGCGCAATATAGGTTCAGTTTAAGGCTATTCTGTATCAAAGGATCATAGAGTCTTTACAGTGCAGAAAGAAGCCATTCGACCCCTCAAGTTTGTACCGACTACAATCCCACCCATCCCCACAACCCCATGCATTTACCCTGCTAATCCCCCTGACACTAGGGTCAATTTAGCATGGCCAATCCATCTAACCTACACATCTTTGGACTGTGGGAGGAAACTGGAGAAAACCCATGCAGACATGGGGAGAATGTGCGTACTCCACACAGTGACCCAAGGCCAGAATTGAACCTGGGACCCTGGCACTGTGAGGCTGCAGTGCTAACCACTGCGCCACCATGTACTCAGAACTGAACTCAAAAGGAGCTTGGACAAAAACAGAAAATGCAGGAGAAACTCAACAGGTTTGACAGCATCTGTGAAGAGAGAATAGAGCCAACGTTTCATAATGTTTGCTCTATCCTCTCTCCACAGATGCTGTCAGATACTTTGAATGTTGTCGGTGCTCGAAAGATATTCGGACACAGTGTTTGTGAGTGATCGATCCTTTCTTGCCTTCTTATCGATAAGGAGAACTGGAGAATTCCTAAGGCTTCTTCCGCCTGCTCTGCTCAATTGTGTACAGTCAGCTTTTTTTATAGGGCATTTCTTACAACTCCTAGTAAAGGTAATTGTTTCTAGTCACACACAGGTAAATTATTTATATATGATACAAAAAGGTAGGCTCAAAACAATAGCTGTTTAATTGCATGCCATCAGTAATGTCATCATCTTTAGTAATAGATGGATGGAATGCTCAGACAATGATCATTTAATCATGTCTTTATTACAGTTTCAGTGCTGTTAGCAAGGACATTCAGCTGTGTCCTATTGACAGATAAACTGAAGCGTCCACCTTTGCGCCGTCTATTTCATGTACATGCAGAGACATCCAGTTTACAGTAAGGGTTCTGCTGCTGATGTGCTCATTTTCATGGTCTCCTGGCAGACCCCTTGCTGAGCTCCGTCTCCTTTCCCACAGTTTCTCCAGCATTTTCTGTTTTTGTTTCAGATTCCAGCATTAGCAACATTTTGCCTTTATTCAAAAAGGGCATCCTTTCCCCTTCCATCCAGAATGACCTGCAGGTTGGGTTGGGGAGCGCTGATTTCAATTTACTGACTCCAGCCTTCCTTCTTCCTCTTGTAATTCCTTCAGATCTTGGATTTACTCATTGTGTTGCCTGCTCTGTAAATGAACTTTCATCCACACCGGTGGGCTGCCATTTGATTCAAATATCGGCATGAGTAAAACCTGATGATAGGAAGCTGACTTCAATGAGATAATGAAATCAGTGTTTATGATAAGGGGATTATTACACAGATAAAGAAAAATATTAAGTGAATTAAGGGATTAATATGCATTATATTCCAGTAATCCTTGGTGAAGTTGTTATCCTTTAAAGCTGAATAGTTTAAACAATTTTGTGGAAGAAATGATATTCGACCTTCACTGGGAGAGTTTAACTTGCAAAAACAATCAAGTTAATTAAAAACATACAGGTCGATTCTTGGGCCAATGCATGAAATTAAATATCTAATTAAACCTCCCATTGTGCAGAGTGACAGCGAATGCTGAGAGCTTGATATTACTTTATCTTCTCCAGTGGGTCTCGCACCTTCTCTCGTGGAACAGCAGTTCTGGAGACAGCAGGTTTCAGTGCGAGAGCTCTCTTGCAAATAGGTATGAGTGCAACTAGTGGAGAAGAGTAGGACACACCTCACACTGCTGGCACTGAGTTGCTCCTCGAAAGGTAGAAAGACTGACAGGACCAGTCAGGGTTACTGATCCTTGCTGCCATTTCTTCTCATTCATTCCAGGCACAAGCGATTCATTAGTAACATCAGAATTTATTCTCCTTGAGGAGGTAGTGAGTGCCAAGCCTCCTTCTTCAACCGCTGTGGTCCATGTGGTGTAAGTACACCCACAGAAGAAGGTGGGGGATGGGGGCTTTGAGGATTTTGATCCAGTGATAATGAAGGAATGACAATAGGTTTCAGAGTCAGGCTGGTGAGTGGCTTAGAGGGGAAATTGTAGCTGGTGGATGAGGGATTCGAAGCATCATGTATCAAACTGTCACAACCTGTGGTCGATTCACTGTGCTGGGAAGATAAAAAGTTATTTGCAGACAGGCTGTGGATCTGGTTGGAACCGGTTCAGGCCACAGTCTAGAGAACAATGGCAAGGAACTTACTGAGTGGTTACTTAAGTTGCAACACCCATTCAGCAACAGAGAGAGGATAAAAAGAGACAAAGAAACATTCTTTCTCACGACACTGGATGGCTGGTCCAAACACTAGGTGCCTTTGAAATAATAGTTTATAACCAAAAACTTGTGCCTCATTACTGATTCTTCAAAGAACCAGGGTTTGAAGTTAAAATCTAACTGTTTGAATCCACAAACCAACAAGGCTTTCCTGTGCACTGACTGCCCCTCTGAGTGCAATGTCATGGATTTGGAAGGGTCAGTCAGAGGTGAGCTGCTACAGTACATCTGGTGCACAATGTCTCCACTGTGCATCAATGGTAGAAGGAATGAATGTTTAAGATGATGGACAGGGTGTTGATCAAGTGAGTTGCTTTGTCCTGGATGGCGTCAAGCTTCTTGAGTGTTGCTGGAGCTGCACCCATCCAGGCACTATTGACCAGGTCTTGCTGCACGTGGGCACAGACTGTTCAGTATTTGAGGAGTCTCAAGTTGTATTGAATGTTGTGCAATTATCAATGAGCATCCCACTTCTGATGTTATGATAGAGGAAAGAACCTTATGATAGAGCTTCTAACAACCGCAACCACAACTTTTCTGATAGATATGACTTCTGCCCAGTAGAGAGTTTTACCTCTGGATTCCACTAACTTCATTTTCACTGAGGCTGTTTGGTGCCACATACAGTCAAATGCTGCCTTGCTACCAAGGGACGCATTCTCACCTTGCCTCTTTTTTGCCAGGGCTTGTTCCATTGCGATCATAGAATCAAAGAATCCATACAGTGCAGAAAGAGGCCATTTGGCCCACTGAGTCTGCATTGACAATAATCCCACCCAGGTCCTCGCCCCATAACCACATGCATTTGTCCTAGCTAGTTCCCCTGACACTCAGGGTAATTTAGCACAGCCAATCTACCTAATCCACACATCTTTAGACAGTGGGAGGAAACCGGAGCACCTAGAAGAAACCCACGCAGACACAAGGAGAACGTGCAAACTCCACACAGGCAGCGACCCAAGATGGGAGTCAAACCCGGGTCCCTGACGCTGTGAGGCAACAGTGCTAATCACTGTGCCAGCGTGCCACCCCTAAAGCATCACCAGTAAAGCTTCCCCAGAGAAAAAACATAAAGAGGAGTCCCTGATTGAGCAAGGCAAGTCAATCCTTTTACCTGTATTTGGTCACAGCTGTGGTGAACCGTTGCACAGCTGGTAGGTGCACATCTTCCCCTGCCCTAATCTCAGGAAAGGCAATAAAAGAAGAGATTTTAGATTAATAAAGCATAGAAGCCCACCCACAGGGTCTTTTAGGACTCTCAGGACACAAAATCATAAGAAACAGGAACAGGAGCAGGCCACTCTGGCCCTTGAGCCTGCTCCATCATTCAGTATGATCGCGGCTGATCCGACATTCCTCACGTCCAGTTTCCTGCTCTTTCCCCATAACCTCCGATTCCCTTACTGGTCAAAAATCTATCCATCTCAGCTGTAAATATACACAAAGACTCTGCCACCACAGCACTCTATGATAAGGAGTTCCAAAGGCACTCAACCTTCTGGGAGAAGAAATTCCTCTTCATCTTCAGGGGAAACATCCTCTCAGTATTTACCCTGTCAAACCCTTTAAGAATCCGAAATGTTTTAATGAGATAAGCATTCCTGAAGCATTTCACAACCAAATACTGGGATTCTCTGGCCTCCCCATGACATTTTGTTCAACAGCGGAAGGCCGTGAATCATTCTCTGGTGGTGAGATATTCTGGTCCTGCCACTGTCAATGGGGTTTCCTGTTGATTCCACCCCATGCCGTTGGGAATCCCATGTGATCCAGCCGGTGTGAAGGGCTGGAAGTTCATGCCCCACATGTCACTTCTGAAGAGCAATTAATGGTGCACTGTAATCAATTGTCACTGATCAAGGTCAGATAATCAGCAAATGGAATGAACAGCCAATTAATCAGATTCTGGGTATCTATAAGGGAGGGAGGAATTTAAATAGTAGGACATGACTGTAGCAGGAACCTGTCAATACTGACAAGTGTTGGAAGTGCAGAAAAGAAAAAGCACAAATAATAGAAAATAGTTGTCTTACAGTACAGTCAGAAGGAGGTCTTTTGGCCCACTGTGTGTGCTCTCAGTCAAATTCTCTACTTCAATAGTCCAACTTTAGCAACCACTGGATGCTGTACGATGACAAAATATAGCTTGCTAAGCTGAGACCCTCAATGTTTCCAGAACTTTGCTCAAAGTACTGTTTCCTGGATTTTTGCTAAAAGTGTGAGCAGACAGCAGGGCATCCAGGACCTGAGTGAACTCTTTCCTCATGAAATGAGGCTTAATCATTAGAAAATGAACAATCAGAAGGACGGAGAAGGAGGGTGAATTGACCGATGGGTGAAGTCAGTGTCAAACCAGGTGCAGAATGAAATAAAAGAGATAAAGAACCACTGGATTAAGAGATTGAGGTAGTAAAAGGTTAGGAAAGGAAAAATAAGAAAAAAAGACTAAATATTAAACAATGACATGTTTGAAGTTTCCCTGAAATATTCAAAATCTCAAGAAATAAAACTTGCCATACATAATGTACTAGGGCACAGTTAACTGCCAAGCTTTCACTTAAATTCAAACCAGACAGGTTGCCTCTGATGAGACAAGGCATTGCCATAGAGAATGCACCAAGGAACAATTAACTGCCAAGTTTTTATTTAAATTTAAACCAGACAAATTGACTCTGATGAAATAAGGCATTACCATGGAGAATGCACCAAAGAACAGTCAACTGTCAACGTTTAATTCAATTCAAGTTGGGCAGATCAACTCTAATTGATCAAGGTATTGCTATGGAAACAGCACCAGGGCATAGTTAACTGTCAAGCTTTTATTTAAATTCAAACCAGGCAGGTTAGCTCTGATTGATCAAAGTATTGGCATTGGGAATGAAGCAGGGAATAGCTGTCTCCAAAATTTGTGACTTGGAAAAAGTTGCACTGCATGGGCACGTTCTTTCTGTTTGCTAAGGACAGGAACACCATGTGTGAATATGTGTAGCTTCATGCATGCATAAGTCGGCTATACTGTAGACCAGACTGATACTCAAAGTTGGTTGTCCATTTAATTCTTAGCACAATCAGGGTTAATTAGCAAGTGCTGACCAATTGCAGAATCTAATCTAATGTTGGACACTATGAACTGAATTTTCAATCATGTGATGGTAGGGTACAGTCAATACTTTGCCTGATGTGTACAGTCAAAGGAGTGCGCTATCAGTCATTGGGATGTACAGCCTACACACCTGGCATCACATGGGCATTGAAATTCATATACCACATTGCTCATTTGTGTGATGGTTAGAACGTATCTTTGGCCTGATGGCAGCATCCAGCTAGTGGTGAATATCACTCGTGTTACTACATCATAGTAACGTGAACCAGCTAGCTTCACGTTACTAAAATTTCTGTCCAGGATAATCTGAGGTAGACTGGCTACTCTTCAGGACTGGCAGCCCCCAGTCAGTGAGTTTGGGCAATATACAGTAAGCAAAGATCTGATCAGGATAGCCAGGATGGCAGGATGTCTTTGAGGTGCCCTATTTTAGCATAAAGCTTGCATGATAGCAAATAGCTCAGGCCCTATTTATAGGACTGCTGATGAAGCCAATCTTATGACCTATGGAACTGTACGAATCCCAGCAAGCATATTAATCAGTGAAGGGAGGTCTGTGGTAGACAATAGCAAAGAAAACATTGGCAAATTTCTCAACCAGCACATCATGGAAGCAGAGCTCATTTGACTGCCAAGCTACGTCATTGTTTATTTGATGTTGCTAGCCCATTCACCAATGTACCACTGAAGGAAGCCATGACCATTTGCACCACATCATATATCAGGGTGATCTGACCCTATGTTCATTGAGCCCAGTAACCTGTGCAGTTGAATTTAGTTTTAACAACTTCACTTATTCCCAAAAGGATGTTGTTGCCATGGGATCCCATCTGGGCCCCGCTCCCGCCAACATCTTCATTGGTTGCCATGTGCAACATGTCGCCAATGAAATGACTTCTCCCTTTCTAGTCCTTGTTTAGTAGATGAAATAAGGTGGAAAGTGATTTGTGTCAAGCTTAAACACTGGACAAGATCCTGATGGTCCTAGATAGGGTGGATGCTGAGAGATTATTTTGGGGAATGTAAAACACAAAGTTACAGTCCCCAAGATAATCACTTAGGATTGAGATGAGGAGTAATTACTTCACTGAAAGGATGTGAATCTTTGGGATTCTCCACCACAGGTGGCACAGCGGTTAGCACTGTTGCCTCACAGTGCCAGAGACCCGGGTTCGATTCCAGGCTTCAGTCACTGTCTGTGTGGAGCTTGCACGTGCTCCCCTGTGTCTGCATGGGTTTCCTTCGGGTGCTCCAGTTTCCTCCCACAATGTGAAAGACGTGCTGGTTAAGTGCATTGGCCATGCTAAATTCTCCCAAAGTGTATCCAAACACGTGCTGGAATGTGACAACTTCACAACAACTTTTCACGACAACTTCATTACAGTGTTAATGTAAGCCTCCTTGTGACAATAATAAATAAACTTTAAACAGGTGGATGCTCCAAAGTTGGATGCATTTAAAGCTGGGATAGACAGGCTTTTGGCCTCTCAGAGAACCTAGAAAAAAGGATAAAGGGCAGAAAAGTGGGGTTGAAGCCCAAGGTCAGCCATGGTCATACAGAATATCCGAGCAGGGTTGATGGGCCAAATGGACTACCCTGCTCCTATTTCTTGTGTCCTTGTGACCTGTTGGGTGGAAAACTCAATTCTTGTGCTGTGAATTCCATGCATTACAATGTAATTTAGTCTGATGCAGCATCTCAGATGGATTGCTCTCACAATCTTCAAGCTTTAAAAACCTCAGGCCTGCCATCACCTGATTATTAGCTCCTGTAATTATACCTTCACCACGGCATGCCGCATGCCTTCCTAACCTTTGACCTTCATCATGCATTGCCAAGTTAAAGAAATCCATATCCACTCAAGGGCTCTCTATTTACAGGAACCAATATCGGAGCGGAACCTTACACTGAGCATAGCTGTGAGATTCCGATAATTCAATAGTAATATCACCGTGCATAATTAAAGCATGCATGACAATGGCGTATGCCAGAGATAATTAGTCATTCGGCCAACTGCAAATTCAGAAGCATAAATACCTCAGGCAACACCGCGTTCCAGCTTTTCTTAAATCATAGTAACAATATGGTTCTGAAGTAGCGACAGATTTATGGCCCCAGTGTAGCAGTCTTCATTGAGTCAAAGCAAAAGTAATAGTTGCTTAATTTTAACCACGTTAAGTAAATTTATAATAACCAATTTACAGATTGGAAAACATAGTTCATTTGTTTGAAAGTGCAATCACTCAGGAATGACTGTGCGTGATATTATTGCACACATTTGCAATGAAGTTGCATGATGTTGATTTGTCTGCTATTTTCATTGAATTATTCCATCCATTTTAAACTTTATAAATGACTCCGTCAAATCAATGGCTGTAATTTGAATGTTAAAGTGCCACAGTTTCCAGAGCAGAGTCTCTCGGGATGTGACAGGAACAGGCCCTTCGGCCCACCATGTGCTGAACATGATGCCAAATTAAACTAATCCCTTCTGCCTGCCTTTGGTCCAAATCTCTCTATTCCTTGCATATTTCATGTGCTTAACTAAAAGCCCCTTAAATGCCCCTATCGTAGTTGCCTCCATCCGTCACCACCCCTGGCAGCGTCAGACACCTACCACCCTCTGTCTAAAAAAACTTGCCCCTCACATCTCCTTTAAACTTTACCCCACTCACCTTAAGTGCATGCCCCCCACACACCTCCCAACCCCCTCCACACACACACACACACACACACACACACACACACACACACACATTTAGACATTTCAACTTTGGGAAAAAGGTTCTGACTAACAACCCTATCTATGTCTCTCATAACATTATAGACTTCAATCGCTCCTCAGCCTCTGCCACTCCAGAGAAAACAACCCTAGTTTGTCCAGCTTCTCCTTACAGCTCATACCCTCGCATCCTGGTAAACCTCCTCTGCACCATCTCCAAAGCCGCCACATCCTTAAGAGATCACTGCATCTAATCAATTTGATGTGAAAAAAATATAGGCGTACTAAGTTTCCAAGAAGTTCACTCTGCGTGGTGATGCTCTGCCCCAGAAGTGTAAGTCTTACCATAATGGGGCTTAATGGAAAGTCCATTCTACGTTAAATCACAGAACACCCAAGGGGAAGGGCCACTTCATAATGATCTGAGGACAGGTCTGAGCTAATGGGGTGTGAGACAAATTTATACTCCAAAATAGAGATGCAGATTATTTACTCATTATTAAATGAAGTTTGTTTGTTTACTGGGAGTAAATAATGTGAATGACACGAGGCTGTAAGCAAAAGAGGCAAGGACTGAAACAGCACCAGGTGTGATAATGACACTTTTCATTTCTCTTCAACACACAACACAATCAGTGCACACCTTGGAAAGGGTTGAAAAAACTGCTCCAAAAACCCAGCTCAAAAGCCACTTGACTGTGGCAACTTTGTCCTTCACCCAGCCAATGGTACAGTTTGGGTGGTCTTCAGTGCATTCATATGAGTTTGGAAGGGGTGGAGTGTTATTGTTATGTCTGTGGTGCATAGCCCCTTTAAGAGGACAGATCAGGTGACCCAGGACGTGGGATAACCTGCCCAGGAAACTGTCCCTGCAGGCATTCGAGGGCTGGAGTGCGGGAGGTATGGTGGTGCATTGGTTAGCACTGCTGCCTCACAGCGCCGGGGACCTGGCTTTGATTCCGGCTTTGGGTTCCTATCTGTGTGGCATCTGCACATTCTCTCCATAGCTGTGTGGGTTCCCTCCAGGTGTTCCTGTTTTCTCCCACAGTCTGCAAGGCATGCTGGTTGGGTGCATTGGCTGTGCTAAAATCTCCTTTAATACTTGAACAGGTGCTGGAGTGTGGCGACTAAGGGATTTTCACAGTAACTTCATCGCACTGTTGATGTAAGCCTAATTGCAACATTAATAAATAAAGTTTAAACCATCATCATGATGCAGTTTATTAAACTTTAAACTCTGAACCACAGTTCTTCAATAAACCCTATTGTACCTGTGGGTTTTGATTTGATTTGATTTATTATTGTCACCTGTATTAACATACAGTGAAAAGTATTGTTTCTCGTGTGCTATACAGACAAAGCATACCATTCATAGAGAAGGGAACAAGAGAGAGTGCAGTGTTACAGTCATAGCTCGGGTTTAGAGAAAGATCAACTTAATGCAAGGTAGGTCCACTCAAAAGTCTGACAGCAGCAGGGAAGAATGTGACCTTAGACCTTTGTATCTTTTTCTTTCTGTGTGACATTCTTGGAGCTACCTCCCCGGTAGTCTCAGACTTAACAGTTACTTATAGCATAAGATAGTCAAGTAGGCCTTATGATAATGGCATGCCAATGGTGTGACAAGGCTGCGGTCCCTTCACATCAAAGATGGTGGTGCGTTTAACCAGTCGAAGGGATAATGTCCTATTGGAGAGCATCCGAAGTTCTGTGCGCATTGCATGAACACATCACCTCACTGAGCAAAAGCACAATGAACAAGACACTGGTCCCAAGCACAGCCAGTATTGCTGTTCACATCGGGAATAATTAGCCAAATCAGCCAGTATTTACTGCTTGTTAACATCAATAACGCAGTGTAACGCTGAGCTTACAATCCAATTTACAGACTCCAATATTTAATTTACTTTTTCTTTTTCCACATGGCTGATTCAGAAATTGGGACACGAAAGTCACACATTCAAATTAGCAAGGAATTAAGGCAGAAAAAATCCCATGAAATATGGAATTTGAAGAGCAGCTTGAGCTAATGAAGTCAGCAGCATTCTGGCAGTTGCAAGCTGCAAGGACTCCAGGGATCTCAGTGAACCACTAATCGCTCTGTATAGCTTTTACTCACCACTTTGCCAAGTTCCTAGGAAACAAAAAGTGATGTGTGAAGATATCTTAGGGGTTGTAATGACCTCAATAAGGCCCATCAGGTCGGCCTCTTTGAGTATGAGGGGAGGTGACGGCCTACTGGTATTATTATTAGACTATTAATCTAGAAACTCAGCAAACGTTCTGGGGACCTGGGTTCAAATCCCACAGTAAAAAGTCTGACAACACCAGGTTTTAGTCCAACCGATTTATTTGATAGTAAACTCACAAGCTTTCGAGGGGACTGCCTCTTCGTCAGGTGAATGGCCCTGACGAAGAGGCAGTCCCCTCGAAAGCTTGTGAGTTTACTACTTACGGGGCAAAAAACTGCAGCAGGCGTCGGGGCAGAGGGACCTTGGGGTCCTTGTGCATGAGTTGCAAAAACCCAGCTTGCAGGTGCAGCAGGTGGTCAGGAAGGCGAATGGGATGCTGGCCTTCATAGCGAGGGGGATTGAATATAAAAGTAGGGAGGTCTTGCTGCAGCTGTATAGGGCATTGGTGAGGCCGCAACTGGAGTACTGTGTGCAGTTTTGGGCGCCGCACCTACGCAAAGATATTTTGGCCTTGGAGGGAGTGCAGAGGAGGTTTACTAGGCTGATACCGGAGTTGAGGGGGTTGAGCTATGAGGAGAGGCTGAATAAACTGGGCTTGTACTCGTTAGAGTTTAGAAGAATGAGGGGAGATCTCATTGAGACTTATAAGATGATGAATGGGATGGCTAGGATAGAGGTGGAGAGACTCTTCCCGCTCAAAAAAGACAGTAGGACTAGGGGGCACAGCCTCAAGATAAAAGGGGGGCGGTTTAGAACGGAGTTGAGGAGGAACTTCTTCACTCAAAGGGTGGTGAATCTCTGGAATTCTCTGCCCGTTGAAGCGGTGGAGGCTGCCTCGCTAAATATTTTTAAGATGCGGGTTGATGGGTTTTTGATAAGAGAGGGGATTAAGGGTTATGGGGAGAAAGCGGGAAAGTGGAACTGAGCAGCGACAGATCAGCCATGATCTTATTGAATGGCGGGGCAGGCTCGAAGGGCTAGATGGCCTACTCCTGCTCCTATTTCTTATGTTCTTATGTACCCCAGTCCAACGCCGGCACATCCACATCATGACTTCAAATCCCACCACAGCAGATGGTGGAATTTGAATTCAATGACAAATATCTGGAATTAGAAATCTTCTGATGACCATGAAACCATTGTTGGTTGTTGGAAAAACCCTACTGATTCACTAATGTCTTTTAGGAAGGAAACCTGCCATCCATATCCAGTCTGGCCTACATATAACACCGGAGCTACAGCGATGTGGTTGATTCTCAACTACTCTTTGAACAAGAGCAAATAGGGATGGGCAATAAATGCTGGCCAATCAGCGGTGCCATGAATGAATAAAAAAAATATGAGTTCCTTGATTGAGGTAATCATTGCCTACCCAACAAGGTGAAGTACATATTGAGGAATGTCAGGCCTCTGGCACCTGGATTCTGACTTTGTACCTGAAGTGCTCTTAGGAGTGGGATTGAGTTTGTGAATAAAGGGAATCTGGTGAAGGGGCACTGACCTCTGAGGAATTATTTCAGGCATAGATCAGCTAAAGCATAGGCAGTGCCTTTAAGATGCAGTGACGATGGGGCTCCAATGTAACCCCAAGAAGTACATAGAGGGGGAGGAGATGGCGTAGTGGTATTGTTACTGGACTAGTAATCCAGATACCCTGGGTAATGCTCGGGGGGACCTGGGTTCAAATCCCACCACGGCAGATCATGACATCAAACTCAATACAAATCTGGAATTTTTATTTCAAATGAATCGATGGTTTTTTGGTTCACTAATGTCTTTGCTGGAAGGAAATCTGCCATCTTTACCAAGCCAGAGGGGTGGTCAAGGTGGGTACAACTACAACGTTTAAAATAAATTTGTACAGGTACATGGATGGGAAAGGTTTAGGGGTATGTGAAGCAAATGGGGCTAGTTTAGTTTAAGAAATCTGGTGGGCATGGAGAGGTTGGGCCAAAGGGCCTGTTTCTGTGCTGTATATTTCTGTGACTCTCCATGATTCTACGGCCAGAATTTTACTGCAGAATGGCATTCTCCGTTGGCCTCGGGCGAGATTTTATGAGCAAGGCGGTAATATTCCAGTCAATGTGACTCTGGATCAACTGGAATGTGGTTGGCTCTTAAATGCCCCGGCAAACCATTCAGTCCAAGGGCGATTAGGGGTGGATAATAAATGCTGGCCCAGTCAGTGATGCCCTCATCTCATGAATAAAAATGAAAACCCAGCAATTGTAGCCAACATGTTTTTACGTGGCATCTTCAGTGAAGAATAGGAAAGGGAATTAAAAAAAACGCACATTTCTTCAATAGTTACAGATAGTGATGGAGAACAGTGTTAAGTATACTTGTTAAGGCTTGGTTTCTGGGCTGGCACTGCCAGTAGGCCAACTAGGTGCTCACCAATGGTGGCAAAAACCTGCCGGCTTAGAAAAACCAGAAACGGAAACTTACAAAGGTGTTGAAAGCCAGAAAAAGCTGTTCCTATTCTGTCAGCTTCTGACAGTTGCTGCAAGTGAGAAATGAGTGCAGAGTTGTGATTGAAGGAACTCTTGATCATGGAGTGAATGAGAAAGGAAGTAGAGTGTGACGGACACAACGGCTCTGTGGAAAAGAATTGACTTTATTGGGTCTGACTTGATTAAGCCTGAGGACAACACATGGCAGGGGCAATGCCAGGCAGAACAATGCCCAAAGCTGATATCACACTTCTTTCAACAGTTTTGGAAGTAATATCATTCTTATCTGCACCATCCTGTTCATCAGTAGTGTTGTTAAAAACATGAAAATCAGCCCAGGCTGGCAATGCCCATAGAGAGGAAGGGAGAAGGCATTGGGAACCTAAAGCATCATCTCTTTCCAACCAGCAAGAGGGCTCAACAACATTCGTATAGACAAAATATAGAAAAATAGACAAGAAGCAGGAGCAGGCCATTTGGCCCATCAAGCCTGCTCCGCCATTCATTTTAATCATGGCTGATTGTTGAATTCAATATCCTGACCCCACTTCCCCCCTTATCCCCAAACCCTTTACATCCAAGGGCTATATCTAATTTCTTCTTGAAATCAGACAATGTTTTGGCCTCAACTAAGTTCTGTGAATTCCATACATTCACCTTCCTCTGGGTGAAGAAATTTATCCTCACCTCAGTTTTTAAAGGTTTATCCCTTACCTTCAAACAATGACCAGGGAACAGGGAGGTTCCCTCTGAATATAATACAAAATGCAATCACTTCATACCACTTCAGAGATTAAGCAATTAAATGTTAGTATGATTTCCACGCTGTGTAGTCTTGAGAAAGCAACATGTTTAAAATGACAAACAAGTGATTTGAATATCTCAGCATTATGATGTTGTGATGATGGTAAGAAGTCTGACAACACCAGGTTTAAGTCCAATCGATTTATTTGATAGTAAACTCACTAGCTTTCGAGGTTCCCCTCTTCATCAGGTGAGTGAGAATCACCACTGGTCTCCACCTGCTGTAGAAATCTCTTGACAGTGGCTTTGATAATTATTCTTTTGAAGGTTGAAATGATGTTTAGCAGCTGGGCAACCCAGCCAATCAGGAATTTGATTCTTTTTCTATTAAGAAACTCACGTGTGCAATAATACAAAAACCCAAAAGCATTACAAACTTCAGATTTCGTGCAGCTCACATTTGTCATCAAATGACTTGGAAAGCATAACTGATATTAAATTACAGTGAGTACTCCATGGAGCACTGCTGCCTCACAGCGCCAGAGACCCAGGTTCAATTCCCGGCTTGTCTGTGTGAAGTTTGCACATTCTCCCCATGTTTGTGTGGGTTTCCTCCGGATGCTCCGGTTTCCTCCCACACTCCAAAAGACATACTGGTTAGATGCATTGGTCCAGCTAAGATCTCCCTCAGTGTACCCGAACAGGCGCCAGAGTGTGGTGACTGGGGAATTTTCGCAGTAACTTCATTGCAGTGTGAATGTAAGCCTACTTGTGACAATAATAAACAAACTAAACATGACTGCACCACTCAGTGGCATCAACAAACCAGTCAAAGACACCAGGCAGGATTCTCCGGCAGCGCTCGCCCCAAAACTGGAAAATCCCACCCAAGGACAACGAACCTTTGCATGGTGCCCCTTCCATTTCCCCCGCCTGCTATGATTCCCGTGGCGAGCAGGATGGGAAAATGTCGTCCCTCCCCTCAGGTTTTCAAGGTTGGGTTGGAATCACGGAAATGTTGATTAATTCCGGGTCCGGACTCAATTTTGAGACTATTTTTGACTGCAAATCCCTAAGTTGGGCAGGACGCAAGTTTGGTGCACAGAGGTGAGCATCTCCAAGAGGTGAGAGCTGTCTGTCTGATCTCAGCAGCCAAGGCAGCTGGGAGCCATGTTGGAGCCAGCTGTTGTCAGACCCGAGCAGGGCAGACAGCTCCACTGAGGGCCAGGAGACAGAAGGCAATCAGGTCAAACAAAGGGATTGAACACGTCCCTGCTCAGATTACCCACAAGCTCCAGAACTTCCACTGTCAAATTAAAAGCATTTCTTTGACTTCACGACAAACGCACCCATGATGCACTGCCATGCACCAAATCATCCAGGTTTGCTGGTATCAGCTTTCAAAATCGCATTTCTGAACCCCCCAGCCCCTTTAACAAGCTCTTAAAGGAACTTAATGGCACAAGTGGCACAATGGTTAGCATTGCTGCTTTATAACACCAGGTATCCAGGTTCGATTCCAGCCTTGGGTCACTGTCTGTGTGGAGTTGGCACATTCTCTCCATGTCTGCGTGGGTTTCCTTCGGGTTCTCCAGTTTCCTCCCATACGCCAAAGATGGATGGGTTAGTTTGATTGGTCATGTTGAATTGACCCTTAATGGCAGGGGGACTAGCTGGGTAAATACATGGAGTTACCGGGATAGGGCCTGGGTGGGATTGTTGTTGGTGCAGAATCGATGCACCAAAAGGCCTCCTTCTGCACTGTAGGGATTCTATGATTGGAGGTGATGTTTGTGTGTTCGGTTCCTTACTTCCACCCCTAACCCCCTCGCCCACCTGCAGCTTGAAAATTTTAAACCTTTCCAGAGGCTTTGAAGTTTATTATTTACAAATAGGGTTACACTAATACTGCAGAGAAGTTACTGTGAAAATCCCCTAGTCACCTGTTTGGGTAAACTGAGGGAGAATTTTAGCATGGTTAATTCACCTAATCAGCACATCTTTGGACTGTAGGAGGAAACCGGAGTACCCGGAGGAAACCCATGCAGACACAGGGAGAACGTGCAAACGCCACGCAGACAGTGACCCAAGACCGGAATCGAACCCGGGTGTCTGGCGCTGTGAGGCAGCAGGGTTAACCATTGTGCCACCATGGGATGACCTCTGAGACTGGGGGTTTTAAATCGCACCCAGACTGAGTCCCAATTCCAGTGTTTGAGAATCCAGCCCCACGTTTAGAAAGGTCTAGAACATATTGCTGTATCTCCTCCCGCCAGGAGGATGTAACTTAACACAAGCCTGAGACATGATGTATAACAGAGTGCAGATATTAACAGCTTTGCTCTCCTCCGAGGAAAGGCCAGACAAAATGTGCTTGACAGATTTATAATTCAGGTCCTACACACAAAACAAACCTCACACCAAATCACCTGTGTCAAAGATTGGGCCCTGAAGACTCCAGGGCAAACGAATATGAAGTTCAAGCTTGGCAAAGCCTACACTCTGCAATCTCTTAGGAGCTAACACAAAGGAGGAAAATAAATCATTTATTATGCAGCCCCAGAACATGGTCCCTCTGAGTTATTTTCAGAAGTCCTTTTGTTCAGCAATTTACATTATTCCAAATACCTTGAGTTCAACTGTGCTCTTCACAGCTTAGAATGTCTCTGTTAGCCCGAGATACGGTGCTTTTATCTATCTTTTTTTTTCATATGAGAATGCCCTGAAGGTCTTGCTGCATCATCAGCATACTGACATATATACATGTTGTGTCTTTAGAAGGTTTTGGCAAACCACTACCCCCAAACCCTCTGCACCATCCCACCTGCACCACCACCACACACCCACACACAACCACCTCCCCCAACCCCATCCCCCTCCATCATCACACCCCCCTATCACACACACAACCATCTCCCCCAACCCCACCCCCCTCCATCACCAGACGCTCCCCCATCACACACACAACCTCCTCCCCCAACCCCATCCCCCTCCATCACCACACCCCCCTATCACACACACAGCCACCTCCCCCAACCTCACCCCCCTCCACCACCACACACCTCCCATCACACACACAACCACCTCCCCCAACCCCATCCCCCTCCATCACCACACCCCCCTATCACACACACAGCCACCTCCCCCAACCTCACCCCCCCCTCCATCACCACACACCCCCCTATCACACACACAGCCACCTCCCCCAACCTCACCCCCCCCCTCCATCACCACACACTCCCCCAACCTCATCCCCCCCTCCATCACCACACACATCCCCCATCACACACACAACCACCTCCCCCAACCCCACCCCCCTCCATCACCACACCCCCCTATCACACACACAACCACCTCCCCCAACCCCACCCCCCTCCATCACCACACACACCCCCCATCACACACACAGCCACCTCCCCCAACCCCACCCCCCTCCACCACCACACACTCCCCCCATCACACACACAACCACCTCCCCCAACCTCACCCCCCCCTCAATCACCACACACCCCCCATCACACACACAACCACCTCCCCCAACCCCACCCCCTCAATCACCACACACCCCCCCATCACACAGACAACCATCTCCCCCAACCCCACCACCCCCAACCACCACACGCACCCCCCATTACACAAACCATCCCCCCCAACCTCACCCCCCTCCATCACCACATGCCCCCCATCACACACACAACCATCTCCCCCAACCCCACCCCCACCCCCTCCCCCTCCATCCACATGCCCCTCCCACACAGACACATACACAACCACCTCCCCCAACCCCATCACCCCCAACCACCACATGACCCCCCACACACACACAACTACCTCCCCCAACGCCACCACCATTTCAAGTTATTTTGTTTCTTTTCAATAAATTACAAAGCAATAAATTGCCTGCTCAATCCAGATGGAATTTGGTCAGGGTCTAAATGGTTCGGGTTTTTTTTTATTGCAATTAGATTAAGGGAAATTTCTGTTCCACCTTTCCTAAAATGATTATTTTTCGAAAAGCAAGGACACTCAAACATTTTCCTGGGGCAAACAGGGGTCTCAGGGTGGTGTAGCCAGTGTCTGAATATCGGTGACATGGCGAGCAGC
Organism: Carcharhinus amblyrhynchos; assembly: GCF_965287045.1. Lineage (NCBI taxonomy): Eukaryota > Metazoa > Chordata > Chondrichthyes > Carcharhiniformes > Carcharhinidae > Carcharhinus > Carcharhinus amblyrhynchos. Next base: position 44,404,757 of record NC_137340.1, read on the forward strand.
CTGGTGGCACACTGGTCAGCACTACTGCCTCACAGCACCAGGGACCCGGGTTCGATTCCGGCCTCCGGTGACTGTCTCTGTGTGAAGTTTGCGTGTTCTCCCTGTGCCTAGTGTTCCGGTTTCTTCCCACAGTCCAAAGATGTGCAGACCAGGTTGATTGGCCATGCTAAGTTGCCTCTCAGTGTGAGGGGGATTAGCAGGGTAAATATATGTGCAGCTATGGGGATAGGGTCTGGGTGGGATTGTTGTTGGTGCAGGCTTGATGGACTGAGTAAGTAACCAGTAATTGGCAACCCGCCGATGAATTGATCAGAAACCTCAATTGCATCATTCAATTAGGCCAATCAATTAGATATGGTGGGGGTCATTCTAGACCCCATCATATCAGCCTTAAAGCCCTTAGTTAATCCAGTTTCCTCCAAAGATGTGCAGGTTAGGTGGATTTGGTCATGCTACATGTGCAGGGTTATGGGGTTAGGGCCTGGATGGTGTGCTCTTTCAGAGGATTGGTGTAGACTCGTTGGGCCAAATGACCTCTTCTGCACTGTAGGAATTCTATGATTCAATGATGTGTTGAAATGTCTCTATATTCTGCGTAACGTGTAAAGACAGAAAATTGAACATCAGGTCATTTTTCTCTTGAGAAAATGAGGGTAAATTTTCTGCTTCCAGAGGAACAGGGCACAGATGGATACATTGTGACCTTCTGAACCCTGCTCTTCTCCCCTTCTTTCAGTACATCTCCCTGTTTGTACGTGGAATCAATCAATCGAGACCTTAAATAAACGCCTGATTTAGAGAAGCCACCTTAAGATTTTAGTGAGGGCAAGCTCCTTATTATTCATGATATTTCCATCTATTGTCAAAGAAAGGTGCAGCAGGATTTATCTCCTAAACATTGATGACAAATGTTAAACTTTAAAAACAACTGTACCTGGAGGGACGGTACAGACTGAGAGAAATTTCAACACAGTTTATCACTTAGAAGGATGGTGTAATGAGAACATTTTTTTTGTAGCTTCAAGGATGTGGATGTCGCTGGCTAGGCCTGCATTTATTGTTTAAAGTCTATTCATTAGTGTCACAAGTAGGCTTATATCAACACCACAATGAAGTTACAGTGGAAATCCCCCGAGTCGCCACACTCCAGCGCCTGTTCGGATACACTGAGGGAGAATTTAGCACGGACTGTGGGAGGAAACAGGAGCACCCGGAGGAAACCCAAGCAGGCACGGGGAGAATGTGCAAGCTACACACAGACAGTGATCCAAGCGATGAATCGAACCCAAGTCCCTGGTGCTGTGAGGCAGCAGTGCCACTAACCACTGTGCCCATCTCTTATTGCCCTTGAGAAGGTGGGCATGAGTGGCCTTCTTGAACAGCTGCAATCTGCATAATAGAGGTGCACCGACAGTGCTGCTGCGATAGGAGTTTCAGGATTTTGACTCAGTGATAGTAAAGGAAGGGTGGTATAGTTCCAAGTCGGGATGGCGAGTGGCTTGGAGGGGAGATTGCAGGTGATGGTGTTCCCATGTATCTAATGCCCTTGACATTCTAGGTAGTAGAGGTCATGAGTTTGGCCAGAAGGACTGGTGAAGCTGTGGCGATTTGGTTATCCACTGCTGTGTGCCACATTAATGCAGAATATGGAGAGGTTGCAACATATGCAGACACTGACTGCACCATCCTGAGTCCCCTCTTTCCAAAACACTGTAAGGAAGATTTTCCTTCATGCAATCCATTAACTTTCTGAAGTTTAGCTAACGAGCTTGCTTCAGAAATAATCTCCAGCTAGCTCCAAAGGTGAGTTAAGCTGTCAAAACTGGAAAAAACAAGGTCCTGCATGTGGGGAGGCAATAGCCTAGTGGTATTATCTCTTGACTATTAATCCAGAGACTCAGCTAATGTTCTGGGGACCTGGGTTTGAATCCCGTCACAGCAGATGATGGAATTTGAATTCAATTTTAAAAAATCTGGAATTAAGAATCTACTAATGATCATGAAGCGATTATTGGAAAAACCCACCTGGTTCACTAATGCACTTTAAGGAAGGAAATCTGCCGTCTTTACCTGGTCTGGCCGACATGTGACTCCAGAGCCAAAGCAATGTGGTTGACTCTCAACTGCCCTCAGGGAATTAGGGATGGGCAATAAATGCTGGCTAGCCAGTGATACCCCTATCCCATAAATTAATTTATGTAGCGCTTTTCACATCTTTAGGATGTCCCCAAGCATTATCCAGCCAATGAAGCTGAGTTTTTTTTTTGAGTGGGATAAACGGCAGCCACTTTGTGCACAGTAAATTGTCACAGACAGCAAGAGAGGTACATTTGTGGTTTATGGTATGGACCGAGGCACAGATGTTTGTCAGAGCTTCACAGGGAGACAGGATTTACTCTCTTCCTTACTTCCAGCAAAAGCACAAACACATTTCCTTCAAAGACATTATGATTTTACTGGAGATAACTGGCTTTGGAACTCTTTCTGCTGCATTGACCATACCAGCAAAATTTAGTGAGAAAAGGAAATCTTAAGGTGACATTGGAGGAGATTTAGGAGTTCAGAGGAGGGAGGTTCGGGGGTCAAGGGGGGAGTCCACAGAGTCAGTTATATTGTTACCTAGTAGTTAGACTAGGATTTTTCTTGGGTAATGATCCAGTTAAGTGTGGCTGAATGTGCAGTGTTTTAACTTTTAATACGCTGAGAGATTCTCAATCAAGCAAATCTGATTTTTGGTTAAAGTTGTTTTATGCTGGAATTTCCCGTGGCCTGGATTTTATCAAAGGACACAAGGGGCTGGTGAGACCGGATATTTCTGCACGAGGTCAATGGAGATTTGTGTTGTTGGACCCTCGCCCACTTTGATTCCATGGTGGGTCAGGGTCAGGGTCCCAGCCTTGGTGTCAGATGTAACAGCTTGTCCTCGGCAGAGAGGAGTTTTTCACAGACTTTTGGAGCCAGTGCTCCTTATCTGGGCATTAGAATCTAAACAATATGCACGTAAGGGTTGATACGATGGGATCTGGAGTTACCAATAACACCACTCTGGTTCTATTTGAATGGCTTAACTGGACGATGCAATTGGAATTTCTAATCAATTCACTGGCTGGCTATCAAGGAGCTTATGGAGTTTAACTCTGCTAACACTAAGAGCTTGTTCAGAAAGGCAGTGTGGAGAACCCGGGAACCAAGTTCACATGGAGAGACAACATCTGGACGGAGAAGAGAACAAAGGACTAATTCCATGTGACAACAAAACCCTGGCCAGGCTTTAATTACAAGTGGGAATCAACCTTAAGTAACACAGAGTGAGTATTTTGTTTATGCATTGGAAATATTTATTGTTGTTTAAGTTGCTACAGAATAAAGGAAATTGTGTTTAAGTATTTGAAGTCAACTTTGTGTCTTTATTGGCTGCAGAGGTTAAAATACACAGGTTTGCACATCACAAGTAAGTGGGAACTGTCCAAGGTCTCCAACTTGAACTCAGGGGTGAAGACTTTTTCGGAGAGTCTCAGAAAGCAGGGTAATTGCCCAATGAAAGTTCAAACTTCCCATTGAGTCATTGAATTTGGACCTCTGTGGAGGTTCCATTGTGCATCTAGTGGGGTATGTCCAGTCTCTGACTATCTGGAAATGTGAAGATCTGGGATTTGTGTTTTTCTCATTCTCTTTGAACAATTTTATTGATTAGTTACAAAAAGATTGAAGGTGGAGGATTACAAGAAGCTGTTTCACTGTCAGGCTGAGTGCAATTGCATAACAAAGGGATGGATTCGGAAGGGATGCAAAGGTGGGAACAGAGGCAGAACTTCCAGCATTAGGTTTAAAATTTAACCCAGATTGGTGGTAAGGCATTGAGCACGGAGGATAGAAGATTGGGTGTTGGTGATCGCAATGGAAAGCGATGTGATCTCCAGAAATTCACCCAACCTGCCTTGGCATCAGATAGAAGCTAAAGCACAATCTGAAGAACAGTGAGCTGTCCTGGGCATTGAGCTTCACACAAAACAACAGCAGTAAAAAAACTCCTGCAGGCAGATTCCCCAGCCATTCACACCAGTGGGATTTTCCAGTCCCGAGGCAGTGAATGGAGAACAGCTGAGTGCCAAATTCTCCATCCTTGTTATCAGTGGCCAGAGAATTCTAGCCTTAATTTGGAGGGGAGATCTCATTGAGACATATAAGATGTTGAATGGGATGGATAGGATAGAGGTGGAGAGATTCTTCCCGCTCAGAAAGGACAGTAGGACGAGGGGGCACAGCCTCAAGATAAAGGGGGGGCGGTTTAGATAGGAGTTGAGGAGGAACTTCTTCACTCAAAGGGTGGTGCATCTCTGGAATTCTCTGCCCGTTGAAGTGGTGGAGGCTGCCTCGCTAAATATTTTTAAGACGCGGGTTGATGGGTTTTTGATAAGAGAGGGGATAAAGGGTTATGGGGAGAAAGCGGGAAAGTGGAACTGAGCCGCGACAGATCAGCCACGATCTTATTGAATGGCGGGGCAGGCTCGAAGGGCTAGATGGCCTACTCCTGCTCCTATTTCTTATGTTCTTATGTTCTTATGATAAGAGAGGGGATTAAGGGTTATGGGGAGAGGGCGGGAATGTGGAACTGAGCCACGACAGATCAGCCATGATCTTATTGAATGGCGGGGCAGGCTCAAAGGGCTAGATGGCCTACTCCTGCTCTTATTTCTTATGTAATTATTTGCCGCATAACTATGTGCAACAGGTCATTTTAAAATTTTTTGCATGATATGCGTGTCACTGACCAGATTAGCATTTGTTGTCCATTCCTAAGGACCTTGGGAAGGCAGTGGCGAGCACCTTCTTGAACCACTGCAGTCAAAGTGCACTGTGCCTATGTTTTTTAATTTGATTTATTATTGTCACATGTACTGGGATACAGTAAAAAATACTGTTTCTCACGTGCCGTACAGACAAAAACATATGTTCATAGAGGAGAAGGAAAGGAGTGGGTGCAGAATATAGCAATGCAGTTACAGATAGGATGAAGAGAAAGACAACTTAATATATGATAGGACAATTCAAAAGTCTGATGACAGCGGGGAAGAAGCCTGGTACATATTTTCAGACTCTTGATATCTTTTTCCCGATGGAAGAGAGTATGTCCAGAATGCGTGTGGTCCTTAATTATGCTGGCTGCTTTCTCCAGGCAGTGGGAAGTATAGAGTCAATGGATAGGATGCTGGTTTGCTTGATTGGACTGGGCTATGTTTACAGCCCTTCGTAGTTTTTGCAGTCTTGGGCAGAGCAGGAGCCATACTAAACTGTGATACATCCGGAAAGGATGCTTTCTATGGTGTATCTGTAAGAAATGGTGAGCGTCGTAGCGGACATGTTGAATTTTCTGAATCTCCTGAGAAAGTAAAGGCGCTGGAGAAAGTGGGGGGAATTTTCCCATCCTGTCCCGTCCGCTATGGGAATTGTGGCTGGTGAGAGGGCAGACCATGCAAATTTCCATTGACCTCGGGCGGGATTTTCCGATTTTTTTTTGGGGTGAGCACATCCAGAAAATCCCAGCCCTGGTGTTGAAGGCATGTAACAGACATTATAACTTATTGAAGATAAAATTCTTCTGGGTCGTCCCGAAAGCACATCACATTGCTAGATAAATGCAAGCAGTGGCTTGGCCAGGTTTGAAGGTTAGGGGGTGCAAGCACATAAAAAAGGCGCCACAACATAGAAAATGACCACCCTCTCATTACTATTCCACCAATCCTCGTCTGCCCTGCCCAGGCCCCACCCCACATTGACATCATCACGGTCTGGTGTCATCACGTCGCATGCAAAACAACCATTCTTTTCTCAATAATTTATTTTCTTTCCTTTAAGAAAAACATTTATTTTTGAAAAGGCGCCACTTCTGAAAAATGACTACTGCTGAATCCCGATGTTCATCCGTAGACTGGGCCGTCCCACTGACGGAGCGGGGCTGAGGAGCCGTGTCCGGATTGGCGGAGCTCGTGGATGTGCCATGCTGTGATTGGTGAACTTGGCTGTCAGTCAGCACCAAGTGAGGTCCCGTGTACCGGATTGGCAGAGCGTGGGGCGGGGGCAGTGACGTATCATCCTAGGATTGGTTTATCGAGCTGTCAGTCAGGAGGTTGTGTGAGGGCAGGAGTTAGTGAGTATAAGAGGTGGCACTTCTGAAAAATGTGCTCAGAGGGAGTGGTCGTTCCTCCCTTGGCTGTGCCACTGAATGCAAGCCTTTTTACTTTCTTTTGGTGCAACAGGTTTATATGAAGATAATTAGAGAATCCTTTTACTATTTAGAAAGCAGTTGAAGATTTGAGGTGGCTGGACTGGTCAGCTGTGCAGTTTCAATGGGATTTTTACAGGCAGCTACTGATCAATTACAATGGGTGAATAAGTGGCCACTGCAACTGCATTTAAACTATAATGGAGGGGCCTCTTTGACAGCTCAGCTACTTGTGAGAGTGAAATCCATTCATCTTAGCAGAGTTAGATTGCAGGTAAAACATTAAAACAACAAAAGAAGATTGAATCATTACTGTGTTTCATCAGTCAGTTTGAATGGCATTTTCACTTTAAGTGTGTAGGAGCAGAATCAGGCCATTCGGCCCATTGACTCTGCTCTGCCATACAATCATGGCTGATTTGCTCCTCATCCCCATTTTCCTGTCTTCTCCCCATAATCCTTCAACCCATTAACAATTAAAAATCTATCTAACTCCTTCTTAAATTCACTCACTGTCCCAAGCATCCACCATGCTTTGGGTAGTGAATTCCACAGATTCACAACTCTTTTGGAGAAGTAAGTTTCTCCTCAACTCTGTTTTAGATTTACTCCCCCATATCCTAAGACTATGACCTCTCCACTTAGAATACCTCGCCAGAAGCAGCATCCACTCCACTTTATCTGTACCTTCTATCATTTTGAATAGCACAATTTGATCTGACCTCAATCTTCTAGATTCCAGAGAGTATAGACCTAAGCTGTTCAATCTCTCTTCACACAACAAATGCCTCATCTCTGGAATCAATCCAAAGATTTAAGGATTGCTCTTGGTAAAACAAAGAAAATGGAAGCCGTTTAAATGAAAAATGAAGCATTAGAGGAGGTTACCAATTGCAGACACTTAAGCTCATGAATAAGTAAAGCAGAAACAGATATCAACAGGAGGGTCTCTGAGGCTCAGTCTGCACACACATGGTGATCACAGTAAGGAGTCTCACAACACCAGGTTAAAGTCCAACATGTTTACTTGGTAGCACGAGCTCCTTCATCACTCACCTGATAAATAAACCTGTTGGACTTTAACCTGGTGTTGTGAGACTACTTATTGTGCCCACCCCAGTCCAATGCCAGCAACTCCACATCATCACATGTGGTGAGGACTTGGATGAGTATAAACTGGATAAGAAAGAAATTCCAAAGATATTCCAAATTCTAAATCGTAGCACTCCCACCTCTGAGCCAGATGGCCATGCAATCAAGTTCCACTCCATTTAAGCTTTAAATTCAGGCTGATAGTATCAGTGCCAGCACTGAGGGAATGCTCCACTGTCACAGGTGCTGTCTTTTGGGTGAGATGTTAAGCCAAGACTCTGCCTGTCTTCTCAGATATCATGGAATCTCTATAGTGCAGAAGAGGCCATTCAGCCCATCAAGTCTGCACCGATGCTCTGACTCCACATCTTCCTCAGGTTCTCTCTTCCACTCTATCCCTGTAATCCCACACACTTGCTATGGCTAATCCACCTAATGTTTGGATTGTGGGAGGAAATAGGAGCATCCACTCAGGGAGAATATGGGAGAGCTCCACACAGTCATTCAAAGCCAGAATCGAACATGGATCCCTGGCACTTTGTAAATGGAAAAGAGCCTATGGAACTATTTTGAAGAGGATCTTGGGAGTTATTCCTCGTCCTAGCCGATATTTCTCCCATACTTAACCTCACAGAAATCTGCTCGTTGGTCTTTTTTTTTGTTCATTCATGGGACATGGGCATCGCTGGCTGGCCAGTATTTATTGCCCAACCCTAGTTGCCCTTGTTCAGAGGGCAATTGCGAGTCATCCACATTGCTGTAGCTCTGGAGTTATGTAGGCCAGACCAGGTAAGAATGGCTTTCTTCCCTAAAGAACATTAGCAAACCAGATGAGTTTTTCCAACAATTGACAATGGTTTCATGACCATCAGTAGATTCCTAATTCCAGATATAATTTATTGCATTCAAATTCCACCGGCTGCCATGGCAGGATGTGAACCCGGGTCCCCAGACCGTTAGCTGAGTTCCTGGATTAATAGTCGAGTGATAATACCACTAGGCCATAACCTCCTCTTATCGCATTGCTGTTTGTGGGCGCTTCCTCCATACAAATTGGCTACCACCTTCCTTCCATTATTGACATGCTAAGAGTAGGACATCCTAAGGTCAGGAAAGCTGGTATATAAATACAAGTTCTTGGAGAATGCAAAGAGGGAACTAAATGACTTTGATACAGGATTATTGAGAAAAGCTTTCAGTGTGAGCTAGAAAAACAATCGGTGGAGTTTTCTTATCCTTTTGTGGTGTATCACTGCTGGTGGGGGAGAAACAGTGGATTGTGAGGGATGTAGTAAAAAAGGAAGTGAAGTGGAGGGTCCCACAACGTCACACTGATTCAATTTTAATTGAATCAGCTCTGCCAGCAGCTTAGTTTTTAAAAGACAGGGGTGCCCCATTGCAAAATATTAAAAATAGAACGTCCCCATCCCCAGAACAGCTAACCTCTCCCCGCTCCCAGCATTGAACACCCCCTTCACAGTACCATCCTCTCCCACAGAATTCCACCCCACCCATGAAGCACCACACCCCTCGGGACTGCCAGGACGCTGTCAAGAGGTATTGTACCGGAGGCAGTGTCCAAGCCCAGGTAGTGCCAGGTTACTGTTACTGGGGGATGTGAGTAGGTGAATGTGAGCACTCACCTGCACACCTCCCCCAGGCAGATGTCATGGGGGATCTGTCATGATTCACATCAGCATGGACAATCTGACGGGGGACGTAGGAGACAAACAGGTTTAAAGGCCTGATGTAAGCATAATTTATATTTAAATGTGTTCAAATAGGGATCACAAATGATGGGAGATGCGGCGAATCCATCTGAACAGCAAAACTTGCCACCATAAATGGGTTTTTGGACTCCTGTGGGATTTCCCTGCCGTCAATCCTGCCCCCAAAAATGGGAGTGCAGTCTCCCCCAACATTTCCAATGCTACGTGAGGACCCAAGTCTGGCCATTTCTTCAGAGGGATTGAGGGACAGGTTTCAGAACTGATATACAACATGCAATGCACAAATTCTCATAAAATGATTGCCATTATGTATGATGAACAAGGAGGCACGGGAAACTGTCATGAGAACTGAAATGATAGTTGATCGATGATAATTATGATGAAAAGGGTTAAAAGTTCCTGCAAAATTTTGGAGATTAATTGAATTTTATATTGCCTGGATTAATTTTGCTGTGCATGGTGGTACTATTATTCCTTGCCAGATGGAGATGATTAAATAATTCACCCATCAGTCACTGCTGTTTGTGACTGGGACTGATTTTCGGCACATAATTTGATTGTAACTATCCTCCATTCACTGCATTCATTCTGGAAAAATTACCCTGTTTTTATTGTAGTTTCAATCATCAGTCCTATTTCATGTAATTGAAAACAATCTATAAATAGATTCTGTCGACTGTTTGTTGCAGCACGTATCAGGTAGACTCTCCTTGCTAAATTAATCTGTTTACAGTGAATTTAGATCTTTTACTGTGAGTTCCACCAAAGCCCCATTCCACCTCTAACTCATTAATTGTCACAATGCAATTTACTGACTGAAGCAGTGGTGTCAACATTCTGGATTCAGTTTAAACTTTATTTATTAGTCACAAGTAGGCGTACATTAACACTGCAATGAGGTTACTATGAAAATCCCCCATTCACCACACTCTGTTTGGGTACATTGAGGGAGAATTTAGCATGGCCAATGCATGTAACCAGCACATCTTTTGGACTGTGAGAGGAAACCAGAGCATCCGGAGGAAACCCACGTAGACACGGGGAGAACATGCAGACTCTGCACAGTCAGTGACGCAAGCTGGGAATTAAATGAAGCTCAAAGTTGCAACAGCATAACATGAACTTGTGAAATGATATCTTCTTGTGACACATGAGTAAATTAAACCTTATCCTGGCTGAACCAAGTAACTAGTTAAATAAAGAGAGAGACAGATTGCCTGCATTTTCACCTTGAGTGCCAATCTCAAAGGCACTGTCAGGAAAACAACTGACAGAAGCTGTGAGAGACAATAATGAGTGTGCCACGCTTAGATCAGCTAATGAAAATGCTTAAAACACTGAATTAATTTGTTAGGATGATACACAGAACAATGAGCAGAAATGTCAGGGGGAGGTAATGACTCAGTGGTATTATTGCTAGACTATTAATCTAGAAACTCAGCTATCGTTCTGGGGAATCCCCATTTGAATCCCACTACGACACATGGTGGAATTTGAATTCAATAAAAAAAAATCTGGAATGAAGAATCTACTGACGAAACCATTGTCGATTGCCAGAAAAGCCCATCTGGTTCACTAATGTCCTTTCAGGAAGGAAATCTGCTGTCCTTACCCGGTCTGGCCCACAAATGACTCCAGAGCCACAGCAATGTGGTTGATTCTCAACTGCCCTCGGTCAATTAGGGATAGGCGATGCATGCTGGCAGCGGGTGATGCCCATGTCCCAGGAATGAATAAATAAAACAAGGTGAAAATTTCCAAGTATGAAAAATACATGGAGATTTCAAAATGTCAAAAAAGTGTGCAAAAGAAGTAAAACATGCAAGAATGAAAAACAAGAGAGAAGAAGGTGACAAACCTTCACGAGCAAGGGGCCATGATATTTAAATTAGAGCCATGACATTTAGTCTGGAAATCAGAAAGCTCATTTTCAGTGAAAAAACAGGAGAAATCTGGAATTCGCTCCCTCGAAATGCTGCGAAAGCTGATGTTATTGGACAACAAATTTTATGAAATTGGGCACACAAAATGGAAGCAGACTAAAGTTACACTCTCTCCACTAAAAATCACAAAGTAACAGACACCGATCAGTAGGCAAGAGCATGCTTTTAGAATGCAAATGAGGGCTAGCACATAAGGGAAGCTGAACAGGATGGTACCTACAGGAACCAAAATCTCCACCCCATCAAAACCAGCACTTCTGAAACTGTCAAACAACCCATGGAGACACCTAATATTAGCATAGTTAAGGAAACGTTCCTGGCCCCACAAAACCTCTTTTGAGATCAATGACACACCTATGGTTCAAACCCCAGAGATTCTAGACCATTAATAACCAATCAGACAAAAACCATTAACACACACATGAAACAATTTCCCCAACACTCAAAAACATTGAGACAGGATGGCTGAAGTCAAATGCTGTAAATAAAGGATTAGCATTTGAATTGCGTACTACACCGAAGTTCAGGTATAACTGTAGCCCGTTGCGGGGGAGTCTTTAGAGTGCTTTCGGGACAGTCTGATTGTATGTCCTGACTGCACCTCCGTCGACGTAAGAGAAAACAAAGCTGTGCTGCTATTGAACTACACCCTGAGTCCGGAGTGGTCATTTCGCCCACTCGTGCGAAGACTAGGAAAATTGGAGTTTTCAAGACTAAGATCAATAAGGTTTCTTGGGTAAGGATATTGAGTGATACAGAACTGAGCCACAGTACAGATCAGAATCAAATAGGGAGGCAGGATTGAATAGAGAGGAGATGAATTGTTTGTTCCTGATCTCATGTTAAACTCATATCACGTGATTGCTATTGCATGACCCTTGAAAAGTTGGTGGATGTTTTTGGCAGGGGGTGAGGGATAGGATTTGGATTGGATATTACGCCTCCTGCTATCATGGTCAAACTGATAGCAGGAGGCACCTCGTTTTATGGATGTTGGCCATCAAGATGAGGCACCCTTTGAAATGTATCCCAGCAGGATGCTGAGCTTACAGGAAGAGTAGGGGATTGGGAGTGCTACATGGAGACGATGGTGAAGATTAAGGCGACTACAGATTAATTAAAATGTTGAACTTGCTATCAGGCAGAGTAATCGATACATATGAGGGGGTACAGGCTGATGGGGTTTGATGAAATGGGGTGGGAGGAGGTTCAAATAGAACATGAACAGCAGCTTGACCAGTTGGGTCAAATGGCCTCTTTCAGTGCTGTTAATTCTATGAACTAAATCAATAATCTCCTTCCCCCAGCAAAGGCAGGTAATGCTTACTCTAGCTCACAACTGGGTCAAAACACAAGAGTGCCTATTTGGGGCAACCTTTCCAAGCAACCAATTCCAGAGGAGTCTCACCCAGTAGCTGTGCCCATTCGTGGCTGTGCCCATCAGTAACCATGCCTATTAGTAGCCATGGTCATCTGTAACTGTGCCCATCAGCGACCCTGACCATCAGTAACTGTGCCCATCAGTAGCTCAGTAGCTGTGCCTATTAGTAGCTGTTTCCCATCAGTAACCATGCCCATTCATAGCCAAGTCCATTAGTAACCCTGACCATCAGTAACCGTGCCCATCAGAGACAGTGTCTATTGGTGGCCATGCCATGCTCATCATAACCACACCCATCAGTAATTGTGCCTATTTGTAGTTGTGTCCATCAGTGGGCACTTTTTCTTGTCCATTAAAATGAATGAATGAAAAATTGCATCTTTGGACGTGACTGCTGGCATACTTGGAAAGTTGCCCCCACCCGGCCTGTCCGGTGGTAACATCCTGTCTTTCGATCCTGCTCTGGTCTAAAGTACAGATTGCCCATCTTAAAATAACCAGATTTAACAGTTTTACCTGTGCTTTTCGCATACACGCAGTTCCTGCCTATGTTTTCCTCACACCTAAGTGTAAACGCTCCTTCTGCTAACATTCAAAACACAAAACTGTTCTTTTTTTAAATCTCAACTTTGTGCTGAACTCGACTATTTTAACACCACAGGCTGGGAAAGGCCATTCAGCCCAGCAAGACTGTTCCGTCACGAGCAACCTATCCTTTCACAGCATCTTGCTAACCAAGTCAACCTCTTGCATTCAGGCAGAGAAAAACCTCTGATCAAATGAGAGAACTGTGAAATTTTAAACCAGCATTTTAAAATAAAGCTGCAGAGTACTGATTCAACCTGACAGACCACAAGTCCAACTCTGGCCAGTTGAATTCCACACAGACAATTGATTCATGGACCCAGGACCGCACGAACCACTGTTTGCATGTTCAGCTCTGTCTACCCTTGATCATAGAATCCATACAGTGCGGAAGGAGGCCATTTGGCCCATTGAGTCTGAACCGACCACAAACCCACCCAGGCCCTATTCCCGTAACCTCACATATTTATCCTGCTAATCCCCTGATGCTAGGGTCAATTTATCCTGGTCAATCAACCTAACCCGCACATCTCTGGACTGTGGGAAGAAACCAGAGCACCCGGAGGAAACACACACAGAACCAGAAGAATGTACAAACTCCTCACGTACAGTGACCCAAGGTTGGAATTGAACCCGGGTCTCTGGTGCCGTGAGACAGTAGCACTAACCACTGTGCCACTGTGTCATCCTTAAGCACGGAATTAAACAAGTTCTCTTTTAAAAGTGCTAATTGGCTTTTGCTGGGACTTTCTTTCACATTCATTATGCATGAGAAAGCATTATTTTAATCCTATCTCTTCCTATTTTGGTACTCTCCCCACTCAGTTTGTGTAATTCCAGTTCAAATCAGCAAAGCTGCCAGCCATTCCTCATCATTTCAAAGACCTGAATTGGATCCCCTCAGTCCTCCTTTGGAAACAAGATCAGTTCTCAGTATCATCACAGATTGGAAACACAAGTTCTAAAATCATCTTTGTTTTGTGAATTTCTTCCAAATCACCAGTATCTTTCTGAAGTTCTCAAAACCTTTTGTCTTATTCATTAATGGACCTGAGTGTCACTGGCTGGGCCAACATTTATTGCCCTTGAACTGAGTGGCATTTCAGAGACAACCACATTGTTGTGCGTCTAATGTCCCAGTTAGGCCAGAGCAGGTAAGGACAGCAGATTTCCTCCTCTAAAGGGCACTCAGATGTGTTTTTAACGACGATCGACAATGTCATAGTCATCATCATATTTTTACTGAATTCAAATTTCACCATCTACCATGGTGAGATTTGAATCTCAAAGAATCATCTGGACTCAAAACGTCAGCTCTTTCAGATGCTGCCAAACCTGCTGAGATTTTCCAGTATTTTTCCTTTTGGACCCTGGTTCTCTGGATTGCTATTCCAGTCACAATGCCACTATGCCACTATGCCACTATCTCCTCTTACAATATTCCAGGCATAGTCATCCAATCAGTTGCACAGAACCAGCACTCGATCTTTCAGTACATGGGCAGTAATCAAATTTAATTGTTCCCATCTTTTCTAACATATTAATTTTTCATATGGTCATATGTGATATTTCCTGTTCCAATCTGCACCACATTGCAGTTGTCTCCATTAAATCAATCTGTACTTCTTAGCTTATCCAATTAATTTTTGCTATTATTTTGGATGTCATTAACACTCGGTTCAATCAATCATAATATGCCTGAGCTAAAATAAATATCCTTCACCCTGCCTCCATACACAATGTCATGTTACAATCAAGCTGATGATATCACTAATTGCCGTTCCTGAACAGTAACAATATCAAACATGTGAGGGAAGGTGGGAGGATCTGTGAGTTTGGTTTAAAGTGGAGTCATTCGAGTCTCTAAGTTAAGTAACTGTGAATATCAACAGCAGGATTTTCCAGCCCTTCCCAATGGTGGCTTCATCCAATTCCACCGATGATGAGCTTCCCCATGGTGGGCTCCCCAGCAGCAGGTTGGACAAACTATGCAAAACGCTGTAGACATCAGTGGGACTGGAAGATCCTGCTGGAGGCCATTGTTAAGCACTGTTGGGAAATACACCTCAATAGGAGTGAGACACTCTCTCAGAGTTGTAAAATTCCTGGAACTCCCTAATAGCAAGGTGGGTATACCTACACCTCAGCAGTTTGAGGAGGTGGCTCACCACCACTTTCTCAAGAGCGGTTTGGGATGGGAATAAATGTTGGTTTAGCCAGTAATGCCCACATCACTTGATTGAAGTTTAAAAAAAAATCAAACCCTATGATAAACTGTGTGGAGATTGCATGTTCTCCCCATGTCTGCATAGGTTTCCTCTTTGTGCACCAGGTTCCTTCCACAGTCTAAAGATGTGTGGGTTAGGTTGATTGGCCATGCTGAGTTGTCCCTTGGTGTCAGGAGGATTAGCAGCCTAAACACATGGGATAGCACCTGGATCATAATGTTGTTGGTACAGGCTCGTTGGTATAGCCTCTTACTGCACTGTAGGGACTCTATAAAGGAAAGGAGGAAATCATGGATTTAGGCTCCCTCTATCTCTCAAGACCTCCGTTTCCATGTGGCCAAAGATCTGTGGGTCAAGAATTGTCCTGCTTAGTCACACAAAATGCATGGTGGAAATTTACGACCCAGAGAAAACATTATCCTTGAATTAAAGGACAAACACTGCTACCAATACTGAAGGGAACACAAGACTTGTCTATGTAACTTCTCCTCATAACTTAACACCATTAGCCAATTCTGAGAACACTCAGATACTCATCAACAGTGGTGAATCTTGTGGTATTTAAGTGCTCTGTGCTTAGTTACGTGAGTCTGTTTACTAATGCCGCTCACTATATTTGATTAAGCCTGGGTGTGAACTCAGAGGAAAGTAAACACCCATGTTGAAAGAGCTGGAAGCTAGAGTTGTCAGCATGGAGCAAAAACTTTAAAGCAGTGTAATTAAATTCCTGTCACATACATATGAGCTGGTGCATTTTCACTGCATAGATCTGAGATGTAAAACATAAAACTCACCTGGCCAATTCTAATTGCAGTCTGTCTCAAAGGGCTCATGCCAAAGGAGTTTGTATAAGGAAGACAGGCCCCCTCTGAAAGACTGAGGCCTTGTAGATTTTGGTAATATATGATGTGTGAGTACAAAGGGAAATTTAGACAAGTGAGATTTGGCTACAGTGTTAATGACAGTTTTAAAGTGGACATGGTGTCATGAAAACATAGGAGGCCATTCAGTCCATCATATCCATACTGGCCAAAGAAACATTGTCCAACCTAATTTCACCTTCTGTGGTCCTGTTGGTTATAACACCTCAAGTGCCAATTGAAATTTTCAAATGCGATGAGTGTTTCTGTCTCTACCTTTCAGGAAATGCATTCCACAGGCACTTGATTTTATGGCTCAAATCCTGGATAGTTCGCCCTCAAGCAGCAATGGTTGCTGCCTGTTGCAGACTGCAAATGGCATTGGGGTTATAGATGCACTGTTTTACAATGTTTTATTCATATAGCGTCATCAAGATATACAACATGGAAACAGGCCCTTCAGCCCAACTCATCCATACTGACCAGGTTACCTGAACTGAACCAGTCCCATTTGCCTGCATTTGGCCCATATCCCTCTAAACCTTTCCCATCCATGTAATTGTCCAAATATCTTTTAAATGTTGTAACTGTACCCGTCTCCATCACCTTCTCTGGCAGATCATTCTACATATGCACCATCCCACTACGGTAGTGTCGTCAACGAACTTGAAAATCGAATTGGAGGGGATTTGGCCACGCAGTCATAGGTGTATAAGGAGTATAGTAGGACGTTGTGAACACAGCCTTGTGGGGCACCGGTATTGAGGATGATCGTGTCGTTACCTCTCTTAATCTTTTCTTTATTAAGCTATGCAAATTGTTGCAAGCGTGCATTTTTTAATAGCTTTGAAACCTTTCTCAGCTTGTGTAATAAGAGTGTATCACCATGAATTTGGTCAACAATAGAAAGATTCAAGTGTTTTAATATTTCCCCTTTGTACTTGGATTGCCACATTCTTCCAGAATGATTGACAGCCCTTTGGTTACCATACCTACTGTCCATCCTTCATGTGCAAATGCAGACATGAATGATAACAGGATGTTCACTATAGGAGATTTCAATGTCAGGCACACATCAAAGACTGAACCTCACTCAGTGTCCATACAAAGGTTAACATACACATCAAATATATGCACATTAATTTGCACATGAATAATCAAAAGTGAGAACACTGACTGCTTTATTTTTGTTCCAAGCCCAGTCTATGAGGTCCTGATTGAGATGAAGTGACTCTGTATGTTGGCCTCAATTCAGTATCACACTGGGTAGACCTTCAAAGCACTGAACAAATTCACCTTAGCAGATCCAGACTTCTGATCACAACAGTTAATCATTGCAAAGGAAGGAACAAGGGCAAAAGAACAAAACGAAAGCAAGGCAAAGAGTACGCATGGAACGATAGCTAGCTGAACGAGCATTTTAAACCCATAACCTAATAACTACAAGATCTACAAGAGTGATGTGTGTAGGTTTACTAGGCTGATTTCTGGGTTGGGGGGATTGATGTATGAGGAGAGATTGACTAGGTTCGGATTGTTTTCCCTGGAGTTCAGATGAATGAGGGAGGATCTCATAGAGACTTATAAAATTCTAACAGGAGTAGACAAGGTAGATGCAGGGGGGATATTCCCGATTGTGGGGGAGTCCAGAACCAGACGGTCGCCATTTTTGAAAAGTGCGGGAGTATCTTAAACTCTTCTTGACAACACAGCCTGTATCACATCTTGATTCCCAAGCTCTGAGTTATCAAACAATTTTAATACTAACCATACTTTTCTGAGCTGAAAAATTGAGGTTGACTGCGAACATAAGTATACCCCTAACGCCTACCCCTGAACATGCATTTATTAGCTGAAAAATAAGTAAGGGTGGGTCAACTTACATGCTGAGTTATGACCTAAACATCGTGATTGTTAGTGTGCCTTTAAAAAAGGTTTTTTTTAATCTAAAGGAAGCTTGGTATTGATTGGAACACATTAGATATATTTGTTCAGGGTTATACATTATAGTGGTTGTTCTGTTTCTTGTTTGTAATTGATAAAAGTTCTTGCTACGTTTCTTACTATACATGTTAACTATATTCTTAAATAAACTTTGTGTTGATAAAAGCTCCCTAGTGGGTTATTTGAATCATACTTGAGGTGAAACCTTTCATGTTCATCCGAGCCAAATTCAAGAGGCAAAACTTATGATCCAGAAAGGCTCCATAAAACACTTTGGAGTTTCTGACCTGAGCCAAGGAGTTGTCTTGTGCGTCAGTCAGCTGGCCTTATTCACCAGGATCTCTAGTACAATTTTACATAGGATTCATCACAGGAACACTACAGTATAGAAGAGACCATTTGGGCCATCATGTCTGTACCAACTCTCTGACAGAGTATCGTACCCAGGCGCTCTGCCCCGTAACCCCATACGTTTCTCACGGCCAGTCCGTCTAACCTGCACATCTTTGGAACGTAGAAGGAAACTAGAATATCCAGCGGAAACTCATGCAGACATGGGGAGAACGTGCAGACAGAATTGCCAAGGCCAGAATTGATTCGGCGTCCCTGGTGCAGTGAGATAGAAGTGCTAACCATTATGCCATCATGCCACCCAGTAGAGCATTGAATAGGCAATTGTGGCTATTTAAGTTAAAGCTGAGCTTAATCAAAGGTACAAATTCCACCAATTGTCACACTTCATTACTCAAAAATTACATGAACACGGATTTAGGGATTTAGCCAAGGGATGAGATCCAGGACAAACCTTTAATATGTAACAAAAAGAAGGAATTGGTTGTACTGAGGGGTAGTTCCTGTTTATTACTGGCTGCAGAGTCAGTCTCATTGCAAGCATATCTCTTTGTTGAAGTCTGTCATGTGAAGATCTACATTAAAAGGGTGGCAACAGTTGTACGCAGCATTATGGGATGTTGAGAATGTTGCCCAGGTGACTGGTTAAGTCACATGCTGTCATGTGACAGGTCCATTCACTATGTGGAAGTCACATGTCCATCAGGCTGGTGAGGAAGCTCTGAGACTCATGAAGGAGGCTCCTGGACAGGTTGTGCCTGCAGCTCCAATATGATGATTATGTGTTTCTATATCCAGGTCAGGAAGAGAGAGAGAGAAGCAGAGGCTGGCATGTTCAGTCAGCCCGACTGGTCAAACCAGTTTGACAGAATACAGTGTGGGTCTGCATGCACAGGATGGCATCAAGCAGTTCATGATGCATTTTGCCACTTGCCACATAACTTGTGAGCCGCTCCTGACACCTGTTGGTGTGCTGAGCGGTCAAAGCAGTGATCCTTAGAAACTTTATAGAAGGAGGCTATTTGGTCCAAGAGGTCTGCACTGACTACAATCCCACCTAGGCTCTATCCTCATAACCCGATACATTTATCCTGCTAATCCCTTTGACCTTCGCATCCTGCAAGGCTAAGGGGCAATTTAGCATAGCCAATGCATCTAACCCACACATCCTACAATGTCTGTTGTAGGAAAAATGCTTGAATCCGTAATCAAAGAGGAAATAGCGAGGCATCTTGAGAAGAATTGTTTAATAGAGCAGACGCAGCACGGATTCGTTAAGGGGAAGTCGTGTCTGACGAATTTATTGGAATTCTATGAGGATATGTCTAGTGTGGTGGATAGAGGGGAACCGGTGGATGTGGTGTTTCTTGATTTTCAGAAGGCGTTTGATAAGGTGCCGCACAAAAGATTGTTACAGAAGGTTAGGGGGCATGGAGTTGGGGGTAAGGTGTTAGCGTGGATAGGGGATTGGCTGTCAAATAGGAGGCAGAGAGTGGGTGTCAATGGGTGCTATTCGGATTGGCGGTTAGTGACTAGTGGAGTGCCCCAGGGATCGGTGCTGGGGTCTCAGCTATTTACCACTTATATAGATGACCTGGAGGAGGGAGCCGAGTGTAAGGTATTGAAATTTGCTGATGACACAAAGGTAAGTGGAACGGCAAATTGTGCGGAGGGTGTGGAAAGTCTGCAGAGGGATCTAGATAGGCTGAGTGATTGGGCGAGGACCTGGCAGATGGAATACAATGTTGCCAAGTGTGAGGTTATCCACTTTGGTAGGAATAATAGTAGGAAGGACTACTACTTACAGGGCGAAAAGCTGCAGCATGCTACGGTGCAGAGGGACCTGGGGGTCCTTGTGCATGAGTCGCAAAAACCCAGCCTTACAGGTGCAGCAGGTGGTCAGGAAGGCAAATGGGATGCTGGCCTTCATAGCAAGGGGGATTGAATATAAAAGTAGGGAGGTCTTGGTGCAACTGTACAGGGCACTGGTGAGGCCGCAGCTGGAGTACTGTGTGCAGTTTTGGTCGCCGCACCTGCGCAAAGATATTTTGGCCTTGGAGGAGGGCAGAGGAGGTTCACTAGGCTGATACCAGAGTTGAGGGGGTTGAGCTATGAGGAGAGGCTGAATAGACTGGGCTTGTACTCGTTAGAGTTTAGAAGGATGAAGGGGGATCTTATTGAGATGTATAAGATGATGAAAGGGATGGATAGGGTAGAGGTGGAAGAGGTTCTTCCCGCTCAGAAAGGACAACAGGACTAGGGGGCACAGCCTCAAGATAAGAGGGGGGGGGGGCAGTTTAGAACAGAGTTGAGGAGGAACTTCTTCACTCAAAGGGTGGTGAATCTCTGGAATTCTCTGCCCGTTGAAGTGGTTGAGGCTTCCTCACTAAATATATTTAAGACGCGGGTAGATAGGTTTTTGGTAGGCAAGGGGATTAAGGGTTATGGGGAGAAAGCGGGAAAGTGGAACTGAGCCACTTCAAATCAGCCATGATCTTATTGAATGGCGGGGCAGGCTCGAAAGGCTAGATGGCCTACTCCTGCTCCTATTTCTTATGTTCTTTGGACTGTGGGGGGGAACCAGAGCACCTGGAGGAAACCCAGGCAGCCACAGGGAGAATATGCAAATTCCACAAAGACTGTGATCTGAGCTGGGAACCGAACCCAGGTCCCTGGCGCTGTGACATAGCAGTGATAACCACTAATGACCTAGTGGCCCACTGGGGGCAGACTCTCCGAGCAACATGGGATGGTTTTTAATCCAGCCTCCTGATATTGTGAGCAAATAATTCTGAATCAGACCTTGCAGTGGGCATTGTGAGAATTCAATACCCAACCAAAGGTATTCAATTTCTTGAAATGGATGAAAAATCCTTGTTGTACTTCAAGCAGTGAAGGCAAAGGAAGCTTTAATAGAGGCCTTCAGAATGATGAAGGGTTTCGATGGGATAGTGGGGACAACTCATCGCCACTGTCTGGCAGGTCGACGGTCAAAGAACAATTAGCTAAAGAACCAAATGGCAGCAAAGAAGAATTATTTAATTAAAAATGAAATGTATTATGCCTCATTTTATTTCATTTGCGCTTAAGTGATTAGTGTTTTAGTGATTAGTAATTAGGGCAGCACAATGGCACAGTGATTGGCACTGCTGCCTCACAGTGCCAGGGACCCAGGTTCGATTCTCGGCTTGGGTCACTGTCTGTGTGGAGTCTACACATTCTCCCCATGTCTGTGTGGGTTTCCTTTGGATGCTCCAATTTCCTCCCATAGTCCAAAAGATGTGCAGGTGAGGGGAATTGGCCATGCTAAATTCTCCCCCAGTGTACCTGAACAAGCACTGGAATGTGGCGACTAGGGGATTTTCACAGTAACTTCATTGCAATGTGAATGTAAGCCTACTTTTGACTAATAGATAAAATTTTGTATTTTAAAATATCAGTTTGTGGAATTTGAATTCCACAAAAAATTCCATTAAAAAAATTTGAAATTAAGAATCTATTGATGACCATGAAACCATTGTCGATTGTTGGAAAAACGCATCTGGTTCACTAATGTCCTTTAGGGAAGGAAATCTGCTGTCCTTATCCGATCTGACCTATATGTGACTCCAGAGCCCACAGCAATGCGGCTGACTCTCAACTGCCCTCTGAAATGGCCTAGCGAACCATTCAGTTCAGGGGCAACTGGGGATGGGCCACAATTTCTGGACAGCCTGTGATGCCCACAAATAAATGAAGAAAACATTTCACATGAAGAAATAATATTCGGTCCTAACAACATGCAATATTTTCGTCAGACTTTGACAGTGAGACTTCCTTTATTGGGAGGGAGAATGTCAATGCAACAGATTCCTGTGAAAATGACCAAATAATTCCCAACTGCATTCTTTTCCTTATGTAAATCTCTCACTTCAAATGCTTTAAAGTCAACTTGATAATTGATTATAATTAATTGCATCAGCAGCTCAGGGTTGAAACAATTAAGTTAACACTGGAATGTTTGATTCCATTATTAATACCGACATTTCGCTTAATAACATCAGATTTGCATCTGTGCATCGCAGTTGGCGTAGTGTTGTACACACAAATTAACCACAGAGAACCAGTAAAATAGCCTTGTCCAGAAATTTAGTGTTCCGCTCTTTCTGGCTCCACATTCAACTTGGTCACCTGGCTGATAAGGTAAGATTAGCTGTGAGAAATGGTTCAGCTGGTTTCACTCCCGCCTCTGAGCCAGAAGATTATGGATCCCCCCATCCTGCAATGGCTTCAACACATCATCTCGGCTGACACCTCAGTGCAGTACTGAGGGAATGCTGCACTCCCTGATGTGTCCTGTCCTGTCCTAGTCCCTCCATGCCACCTTATAGTTAGGAAAGCCCACCAAGGCCATTACTTTCTCAGGAGACTAAGGAAATTTGGCATGTCCAATACGACTCTCGCCAATTTTTTTTACAGATGCACCATGGAAAGCATCATTTCCGGATGTATTACAGCTTGCTGTGGTTCCTGGGCTCTGACCAAGACTGCAATAAACTACAAAGGGTTGTGAATGCAGCCTAGTCCTTCACGCAAACCAGCCTCCCATCCATTTAGTCCAGCTACATTTTCTGCTGTCTCGGAAAAGTAGCCAGCATAACTAAGGACTCCACACACCCCTGACATAGTCTCTTCCACCTTCTCCCGCTGGGAAGAAGATACAAGAGTCTGAGATCACAGACCAACCGACTCAAAAACAGTTTCCTCCATGCTGCCGTCGGACTTTTGAATTCAGGATATAAAGGATTAAAATTTAGGATTCTAGGCTCAGTTGGTTGATTCAGATGGTTATGGGTGCAAGTCCCATTTGAGAGACTTGAGTACAAAACTCAAGGCTGACACACAAAGCGTGTGGAGGGTGGCTACATTTTCCAAGATGGCGTCTTTTAGAGAAGATATTAAACCAACATCCTGTCAGCCCTCTCAGGTAAGATTCAATGGAGCTGAAGGACAGGAGAATTACTGCGGTATCTTGGCCAATACTTTTTTTTTATTCATTCGTGGGACATGGGCGTCTCTGTCTGGCCAGCATTTATTGCCCATCCCTCATTGTCCTTCAGAAAGTGGTGGTGAGCTGCCTTCTTGAATCACTGCAGTCCATGTGCTATGGGTTGACCCACAATACCATTAGGGAGGGAGTTACAGGATTTTGACCCAGCAGCTTTGAAGGGATGACAATATATTTCCAACTCAGGATGGTTAGTGACTTGGAGGGGAACTTGCAGGTGTTTCCATGTATCTGCTGCTCTCATCTTTCTAGATGGAAGTCGTGGTAGGTTTGAAAGGTGCCGTCCAAGGATCTTTGATGAATTGCTGCAGTGCATCTTGTAGATAGTACACACTGCTGCTACTGAGCGGTGGTGGTGGAGGGATTGAATGTTATCTCTCAATCAATATCACCAACAAAAAAATCTTTCACCCCATCTTCTCAAGGGTAATTAGGAATGGCCAATTAACATTGGTCTTTCCAGTGACACCCATAACCCAAGAACAGCTAAAATAAAATGATCATATTGCTGTTTGTGGGAGTTTGCTGTGTGTGACTGTGTTTCCTACATTATAACAGTAACTGCTCTTCAAAGAGAATTTCATTGGCCCAAAAGTGTTTTGCGATGCCCTGAGATCAGGGAAGGTGCTACAATAAATGCAAGTCTTTCTTTTCTCGCCTATTAAGGCATTAGTTGTCTGCAACTGGGTGGATGACATTGTCAGTAACATTCACTCAATAATCTTTAGTCTGCCTTAAGTGGTGTATTGACTGACCCTGCTGAATTAATAACACGTAAACACTTCTATCTCCATTGAAAAGCAATCACTTAGGCTGACAGAGAAGCTGAAAGAAATGATTCAGGTCCCTGCTCCTGAGTCCTAAACTTCTCCCACTGTACACAATGCACAGGTCTCAGCATATAGGGAGCATTTGGCATTAAAGGAACAAAGGATTGCACAAATCTCACTTGACGGTAACCTGTGTGTGGATTTTTCTTTCATTTGATTTGACTTATTATTGTCATATGTAGTAGCAAACAGTGAAAAGTATTGTTGCTTGCACGCTATACAGACAAAGCATACTGTTCACGGAGAAGGAAAGGAGAGGATGCAGAATGTAGTGTTACAGTTATAGCTAGGGTGTAGAGAAAGATTAGCTTAATGTGAGGCAGGTCCATTCAAAAGGCTGAAGACAGCAGTACATAGGGGAGAAGGAAAGGAGAGGGTGCAGATTGTAGTGTTACAGTTATAGCTAGGGTGTAGAGAAAGATCAGCTCAATATAAGGTGGTCCATTCAAAAGTCTGATTTTTTTTTAAGGAAATTTGGCATGTCAAACCCAACTTTCATCAACTTTTACAGATGCACCATTGAAAACATCCTTTCTGGTTGTATCACAGCTTGACATGGCTCCTGCTCTGCCCAAGACTGCGAGAAACTACAAAAGGTTGTGAATGTAGCCCAATCCATCACGCAAACCAGCCTCCCATCCATTGATTCTGTCTACACTTCCCGCTACCTTGGAAGAACAGCCAGCATAATTAAGGACCCAAGCACCCCAGACATTTTCTCTTCCACCATCTCTCAACGGGAAAATGATACAAAAGTCTGAGGTCACGTATCAACCGACTCAAGAACAGCTTCTTCTGGTGGGAGAGTCAACAACAGAAGGGAACAAAGAGCAGACTGGACTGAATGATAGGTGAGCCAGGTGAATATTCATAGCTCCTTGAAAGGACTGCTCTGTAATTTAGGTCATGATGTGGAGATGCCGTTGTCCAAGGCGGCCTTCACGACACACAACAACGCAGAGTTGCTGAGTAGAGACTGATAGTTAAGTTCTGCACACATGAGGACGGCCTCAACCGTGATCTTGGGTTCATGTCACACTATCTGTAACATCCATGATTTGCCTGGACTTGCAAAATTTCACTAACTGTCCTATCTGGAGAGAATACACATCTCTTTAACCTGTGCTTAACGCTCTCTCCACTCATTTTGTCTGTACCTTTAAGACTTGATTACCTGTAAAGGCTCGCATTCCAACCATTATTTTGTAAATTGAGTTTGTGTCTTTATATGCCCTGTTTGAGAATAGAACTCCCGCTCACCTGACGAAGGGGCAGCACTCCGAAAGCTTGTGGCTTTTGCTAACAAATAAACCCATTGGACTTTCACCTGGTGTCGTGAGACTTCTTACTCTGTAATTTTGGCCCACAGCAGTTCAAACGGTTCCATTTATTGGTCATTCTTAGCCTCTCTTCTGATTGATAAGTGGTTGTTTGGTCTTCTGGTGCTTGCCAATTGTCTTTACAAATGGCTGGGTCAGCTCAGAGGCCATGCCCTCTACCAGTTGGGTACGATAGTGGCTGATAGGTTCTCTTCCTGATAGACTTTGATGAACCAATCCAACAGCTCTCATGGACTTTCTCTCTGGACATTGAGCAAAAGTTTTCTGATTTGTTGAATCCAGTTTCGGAACTTGTCACGTCGGGATTCGAACCGACAACTTCTGGGTTGGTAGTCCAGTAATGTAATGACTGGAGCCACCCCAGGCACCTGCTGCAGCTCCAGTGGAAGGTCAGAGCATTCTGACAGCAGAAAAGACTATTAGAATGTAACCAATGATAACATCAGGTCTGTTGTAGTGTGACCAATGGTAACTTGCTATAAGGGTCAGCTAACCAGCTGACTTGGCATAAATAAGAAGCTGCTGGGGTTTGTGGGAACTTGGAATGGCCCAGGGTGAGGCCTGTTGGAGTAAATGATAGTGTCTTTATTAAACCTTTTTCTTTGACTTATAAGTTGGAGTAAGTTTTGTTTCATTTTATTGCCTATAATTGCAGAGTTCCTTCTGCTGGATTAACAAAGAGAACCAGCAAAGCTCCACAGAAAAGCAGCCACTTCAAGTCAACCTCTCTCGTTGCAGTAACCTCGTCACTTGCCACACCTCATCATGATTCGAGGCCTTTTCACAAGTCTTGGTGGGACTCATGCCAGATCTCAGCTGGTGCAATGACAGCACATCAAGTTTGTGCTCAGTACACACACCACTGAACAGTCACTGAAGTGATGATAGACAAATCAGAGCCTTTGTGTAACTAATTGTAGAAGTTCTGTTGAAGAGAGGTGCTTCAATTAAAACTGAGAATAGACAGATAGAATTAAAGAGCAGAGAAGTTATTTTCAAATGTGTATACAGACTTGGTGTGCAGGGAATAGTTGGAAACTTTGCGGATAATACAAAACTTGGAAATATTGTGAAACTGTGAAGCAGACAGCGTAGATCTTCAGAAGGGCATAGACAAGTAGGTTGAGTAGGTATATAGGTGGCAGATGAAGTTCATTGCAAATAAGTGTGAGGTGATGCATTTTCTAGGAAGAATACGAGGACACAATATAAAATAAGGGGTAAAATATTGCACCTATATGGAAATATTGGTGCAAATGAATTATGTTGTTAGTAAATTATAACTTCCAGTATTATAGATAACACCATTTAATGAGTTATAATGCAAGCAATGTGCTTGGCAGGAAACATTAGGATACTTAAAAATGAGATGATAGTGATAAGGAGTTTGCTACTTTAGTATCAAGCTCTTAAAGGGGTGCAGGAGCAGAGAGACCTTTGTGTATATGTGCATAGATTAATAAAGGTGTCAGGACAGGTGGACAGAGCATTAATAAAGACTTTAGTATTCTGGACTTTATTAATAGGGCCTTAAAGTATAAGAGCAATGAAGTTACGCTGAACTTATATACTAGTTAGACCTCAGCTGGAATACTGCATACAGTTCTGGGCACTGCACTATAGGAAGGATGTGAACACATTAGAGAGAATGTAGAAGAAGTTTACAAGAAGGGATCCAGGGATGAGAATAGGTTGGAAAAGTTGGGACTGTTCTCCTTGGAGACAAGAAGTTTAAAGGGAGATTTGATAGAGATATTTGAATTTGTGAGGAGGCTGGATGGAGTAGAAAGGGAGAAACTGTTCCTGCTTATAAAAGGCTCAAGAACCAGACCACACAGATTTAAAGTGATTGGCAAAAGAAGCAAATGTGATGTGAGAAATACCCTTTTTCACATAATGAGTGGTCAGAGTCTGGAATGCCCTGCTTGGAAGTGTGGAGGCAGGTTCAATTGAAGCATTCATGAGGGAATTAGATGACTATTTGAATAGGAACAATGTGCAGGGGTATGAGGAAAAAGCAGGGGAATGGCATTAAGTCATGATGCTCGTTTGGAGAGCCAATGCAGACATGATGGGCCAAATGGCCTCTTTCTGTGCCCGAACAATTCTGTGATTCTATGACACTTGGAGCACTACATACAATTCTTTTACATATTACCAAAAGAATATAGAAGCATTGGTGCAAAAGAATTATGTTATTATGTTAATAATTTATAACTTCCATCATTACCTATAACACTATTTAATTAGTTGTAATGCAAGCAATGTGCTTGGCAGGAAACATTAGGATGTTAAAAAATATTCTGTTGAGATGTTAGTGGCAAGGAGTTTGCTATTTTAGCATCAAGCAACAACATCAAGCACTGTAAGGCAGAGAGAACATTAGATGTAGGATAAAATTCAACTCTGTCTCAACACTGTCCCATAATTCAACAACAGAAAAACACCCTGTGTGTCACAGATCAGAGTTTCTGCACTCTCATCTGAGAGAGCAAAATGACACAGAAGGTGGTTCTTCAGCCCACAATGACATGCTCGCTCTTTGAAAGAATTAGCCAATGAACACCCCTACTTCATCGCTGTAGCTCTGCAGATCTTTTCAAATACATATTCAATTCACTTTTGAAAATGACTATTGAATTTGTTTCTGTCACCCGTTCGAGTGGTGCATTCCTAATGACTTCCTGCATAACAGAAAATTCCCCTCTTCTCTCTGGCTCATTTACCGATTTGCTAAAATCCATATTCTCTCATCATCTACTTTCTCAGGAGTCTAAGGAAATTTGGCAAGTCCACTACAACACTCACCAATTTTTACAGACGTACCATCAAAAGCATTATTTCTGCTTGTATCATAGCTTGGTATGGCTCCTGCTCTATCCAAGTCTGCAAGAAACTACAAAGGGTCGTGAATGTAGCCCAGTCCATCACGCAAACTAGCTCCCACCCATTGACAATGTCCACACTTCTTGTTGCCACGGAATAGGAACAAGCATAATCAAGGACCCCACGCACCCGGACATACTCCTTTCCACCTTCTTCCTTTGGGAAACCAATACAAACATCTGAAAATTGAAACTGTACCAACCAACTCAAGAACAGCTTCTTCCCTGCTGCCATCACACTATCTCATCACATATTAAGCTGATCTTTCTCTTCACTCTGTCTGTAACTCCAACACTATATTCTGCACCCTCTTCTTTCTTTCTCCCCTATGCAGTCTATGAATGTATGCTTTGTCTGTATAGCGCGTAAGAAACAATACTTTTCACTGTGACAATAATAAATCAAATCAAATCAAATCATCATGAACCTCCAACCAGCGAAAACAATGTTTCTTGTTTACTTTGTCAAACAGATCTCCTTATTTTGAAGAACTTTACCAAATATGCTCTTAACTTTCTCTGTTCAAAGGAGATCGCAGTCATAGAGTCACAGAGGTTTACAGTATGGAAACAAGCCCTTTGGTCCAATTTGTCCATGCTGCCCTTTTTTTAAACCCCTAAGCTAATCCCAATTGCCTGTGTTTGGCCCATATCCCTCTATACCTATCTTACTCATGTAACTGCCTAAATGCTTTATAAAAGATAGAATTGTACTTGCCTCTACTACTACCTCTGGCAGTTTGTGCCAGACATTCACTCCCCTCTATATGAAAAAAGTTACCCGTCTGGACCCTTTTGTATCTCTCCCCTCTCATCTTAAACCTATGGCCCTCTAGTTTTAGACTCCCCTACCTTTGGGAAAATATGTTGACTATCTAGCCGATCTATGCCCTTCATTATTTTATAGACATCTATAACTTCCATAAGTCTCTCTCATTTCACCTCAGCCAATAGCGAAATTGTCTGTTTGCTACTGAATTATCATCCGCTTTTTATTGCTGTATTCCTCCAATAGGAACTGGATGGAAACTGACCTATTCATTCCACATGGGGCTGTTTCCCTGTCAGGAAGAGTGTTTCACTCACTGGCCTCAGTAAGGTTTGAACTCAAGCCTGTCAACTGAAGAATGATTGTAACTTAAAAAAAAAGGCATTCAATAATAAGTGAAGTGGACAGTTAGTCAAGCATTTCCCTCCATCATGCTCTATTAACCTCATCATTCTTACAATGACACAGCTCTTCCTTGAGCCTTTTTCCTCGCTGGTGCATGTCTGCAACTACAAAGCTGAAGAAAGAAATACTTTTATCAAGAGCTCCCATCTCACATCCAACAACCTGCACTGAAAACTCTGCTCCCATTTTGACAGCTGTAACAAATTCTGCCACAGCAAGCAACAATCTTCCAATAGAGTCATTTGCATTTAGAGAAAAACAACTCACAATATTCCACAAAGCAAAAAAAAATCTCCCAATATAGCACATTCTTTAAAGAAATTCCAGGAATCATGTTTGTACCTTTGCCAAACACTGATCTGTTCTTCCTTAGATCATACCCTATCAGTCTATCAGGTTTTATTGAAATCTGTTAGTTTCTTTGAGAAATATTGTGTACAGAAAAATAGGCTAACAAATGCACCACCTTCAGTGGCGGAGGCAATCACATTGTTGCTATGGAGAATCTTTATTACCTTGGCCATAGAGTGTAATCTTGACAAATGCTTTTTTGCAGTATTATTTTACTCAGCTTAAATAGTCCACTTGGGCCTTTCTAAACTTAAATCATTAAAAACTGGTTCTGACTAAAAGTAGATGCAGGGTATATAGAATTTGCAAGATGACGAAAAGCCACAGGATGGGATTCGCCGGCCACGCTCATCCCAAAATTGGAAAATCCCACCTGAGGTCAACAGATCTTTGTATGGTCCATGCCCCGCCTGCTACGATTCTGTGGCAGGTGGGATGGGAAACTTCCCACCCCCAGAATCTATCTAATTCACCTTTCACCATCCTGGTAGTCCCATGATACAATTATAATGAAGTCATTAACTAACCATAATCTCTCTCAGTTTTTTTATTATTCATTTGTGGGGCATGGGCATCACTGGCTGGCCAGCATTTATTGCACACCTCTAGTTGCCCTTGGAGGGCAGACGACAGTCACATACATATAGGCCAGACCAGGTAAGGGCTGCAGATTTCTTTCCCTAAAAGGACATGAGTGTACCAGTCAGGTTTTTCTGACAATCGACTATGGTTTCATGACCATTGGTAGATTCTAATTGCAGATTTTTTCTTTATTGAATTCAAATTCCACCACCTGCCAAGGCAGTATTCAAACTTGGGTCCCCAGAACATTAGCTAAGCTTCTGGATTAATATTCAAGCGATGATACCACTAGGCCATTGCCTCCCCATTGTCCTTCTACAACAGATGCTGAAATGGCATAAGGAACCTCCATCGATAGGGAGCTTTGGGAACCAAAGGTCCAAGCCACTGTTCCTCACATCTGTCTCAAATTGCTTGTACTCTGTATTCCAAAGGATAGTGAAATAAATAAAAGGCTCCCAAGTCTGTTGAAGAAAGTGAATGTGCATTGATAGCTAAGAGGTAACAAAATGGTTTATACGCCATGTTATCACTGTGCATGTATAGACATCCAGGCAATTTGTGTGTCAAAACTAAACTGATGATATAATGATGTTATGCCCATATCTTGAGACTCGCTTGCCTTGTAAATGGTAATAAAACGTATTTGAGAATTGTGTTATTCTAAATGCTATTTGGAGCTTAAGAGGACTTTGTCATCTGGACATATTGTACAAAACACTTCAATATAACACTAACAACACAATGATAGTGCAATCATTGAAACAAGTGCAACTACTTAACACCTTACCATAGCTGAGAAATATCTCAAAGCATTAAAATAACAAGGAGTTACTTCATTATATTCCATTTGAGAGTCAGCCTAGCCCTTAAGTGGGGCCTGAACCAAGATTACAATGGAGGTCTCAGCCATTGTATTAAGAGCCAATGAGGACCCTATTTTCCGGAAGGTCCACTGCATCGCATGTCAATCAGGCACTTAACAGGCCAGTAGTCGTTGGAGCATTGCTAGCCAATCAGAGACTCACAACTCCTCTGTGCTCAGCAACACTGACGTGGCAGGCGGTGGCTGCTCTTGGTACTGCACCTCCCCGAGATCTCCAATTGACAGGCACCAAGTAAGTGACCATTGCCATCTCCCCATACACCGCCCCACTGAGGTCCACAAGCAAACACCCCAGATAGTGGGATGAGACACTTAACGTGGGCATTATTTGCCCATATACGGCTCTCAACTGACAGCAGGGCCGCAAAGCAATCCATAGGCCTCTCATCACAGACTGATTCAGGGTGGAGGGCTGGGGTCCCCACTGAGCTTTTGCTATTTTAGTATCGTCACAAGTAGGCTTGCAATGAAGCTATTGTGAAAACCCTCTGGCTGCCACACTCCAGTACCTGTTTGGCGACACTGAGGATGAATTTAGCCTGGCCAACGCACCTAACCAGCATGTATGTCTTTTGGACTGTGGGAGGAAGCCAAAGCACCACGTAGACATAGGGAGAAAATGCAGACTCCGCACAGACAGTGACCCAAGCTGGGAATCGAACCCGGGTCCCTGGTGCCATGAGGCAGCAGAGCTAACCACTGTGCCATAAATGCACCCCCCCACCCACCCCCCACCACCCTCACCCCCATCAAACTCAACACAGCGGAGGACACAAGTTTCTGTCCTTTCACTATGAGTCAAGAGTGACCTGTAATACTACAATAACAGGCCACTCTATCTAGGCAATTCAGCATCATTATTAAAAAGAGAAATACATCCTGGGTAATGGTAACTGATGGGCCTGATCACAGACAACATTATCACTTCAACAAACAAAAAGGGTGGGGCTAATTTGACATTAAACATCCAAGATTTTTCTTCATACATTTAATGTGTCCATTAGCTCGAGAAATGCTTCAGTGGGAATTGAGATACTTTAGCACTGCCATCACCATGACAACTGAAAAATGTTCAACTTTCCCTAAAACGCTGCCAAAGCTGGAAACCTGAATCAAATAGAAAAAGTTCTGCAAACGCATAGATGATCAGTCGGCATCAATAGAGAGGAAAGGTTTTGGGACATTGCCCTTTGGCAGAACTGCAAACTGAAAGACAAATAGACCTCATTAAATTCAGTTTCTGCTCTCCCTCAGGCCATCTAGCCTTCCTGTCTTGTCACTTCAAGGAATCCTGTTATCTTGGTAAGGCAATTGGCACATCATTTCAGAAGATTGTTAAACAGTAAACATAGCGGCGAATTTGTTTCTGCAGGCCCAACATGTGCAACAGAATAGATTTAGAGATGTGGACTGCACATCAGTCTCACAGGAATGGATGGCACACCTTTATAAAAGGCATATAGTTTGTACCTATTTAAGAGGCATGGATAGTGCACCTGTATAACAGGCATGAACTTTGCACCTGTATAACAGATGTGGGCAGTAGATATGGATTGTGCACCTGTATAACAGATGTGGACTGTTTGCCTGTATAACAGGCATAGATTGTGTGCCTGTATAACAGATGTGGGCTATGCACCTATATAACAGGTGTGACTATGCACCTGTATAACAGGTAAGGACTGTGAACCTGCATAAGAGGCATGGACTGTAAAACTGCATAAGAGGCATGGACTGTGCACCTGTATAACTGACATAGACTGTGCACCTGTATAACAGATGTGAACTGTGCACCTGTATAACTAGTGTGGGCTGTGCACCAGTATAACAAACGTGGGCTGTGCACCTCTTTAAGAGGCATAGACTGTGTGCCTGTATAACAGGTGTGGGCAGCGCACACGTATAACAGATACGAATTTTGCATCTGTATAACAGGCATAGATTGTGTGCCTGCATAACAGATGTGGGCTATGAGTCTATATAACAGGTGTGACTGTGCACGTGTATAACAGGTAAGGACTGTGAATCTGTATAAGAGCAATGGACTGTGCACTTCTATAACTGACATAGACTGTGCACCTGTACAACAGGTGTGATATGTGCACCTGTATAACTGGTGAGGGCTGTGCACCAGTATAACAAATGTGGATTGTATAAGGGACATAGACTGTGTACCTGGACTGTGTTCCAGTATAACAGGCATAGACTGTGTGCCTGAAAAACAGGTGGAGGCTGTGCTCCAGTATAACAGACATAGACTGTGTGCTTGCATTACAGGTGTGGACAATATGAAAGGTGTGGGCTGTGCTTCCGTATGACAGGTATGGATCGTGCACCTGTATAACAGGTGTCAACAACATAGCTGTATGGCAGGTGTGTCATGATATCTGGAATTCGCTGCTAAATCTTACTGACTCTTAAAGATCTCCCTTTCCCTCCTGTTTCTCAACACTCCTTAAAACATACCTCTCCGACCGCGTTTTTGGTTCCCTGACCTAGTATCTCCTTTTGTGGCTCAGTTTCAAACTCTTGTGAAACCACGAGGGGACGCTTTCAGAACATTAAAGCCGCTACATAAACGTGAGTTGTTCTTGTTTTTTGTTGTAAGCGTGTCATCTCTCCTTTCAGTCTTCCAACAAATGGAGCTCACTTTATGATATGGCAATGCAGAGGGCTAGGGCAAAGCAACTTCTCAGGATAATATGACACAACAGCTGGGTGGATGAAGCAACT
Source organism: Carcharhinus amblyrhynchos (assembly GCF_965287045.1). Lineage (NCBI taxonomy): Eukaryota > Metazoa > Chordata > Chondrichthyes > Carcharhiniformes > Carcharhinidae > Carcharhinus > Carcharhinus amblyrhynchos. The sequence continues at coordinate 44,438,922 of NC_137340.1, forward strand.
TTTCAGAAGATGATTTTTGGTGAAAAACATGTTCCGTTGCTGAGGTTGAGATTGAAAGTTCTGCTGGGAATGGGATTTAAAAAAAAAGCCTCTGAAATGCACCCACCTGCTTGCTGTGCACAGAGGGGACACTTAGACAGAGTGGCACCAGCTTGCTTGACTCAATACAGCTGCAATTCAGACCTATCAATATTTGAACCAGCACGCCACTTTCTGTTTCAAAAAAAAAAGCAGACTGCAGTTAAATATATTCGTGTATTCTCATTAATCTCTTAACGTGCGATTGCTCTGTCCACCATCCGCAATTGTGGATTCACGCCATGTATCCATTGCAGAGATGGCTCCTAGATTTCAGCCTTAATGGCCTCTCGCTGTTAAGTCAGGACAGATGCCTGCCACTGGCCTGTGGGGAGAGGGGCCTGTTGTTCCAGGCCAGCATACCCATTTCCCATTAGACTACAACGCTGTCTCCCTGTGCGTCGTCCCACTGTGCAGCCTGTCTTGAGGACTGACGAGGTTTCATTACATATGTAGTTAGTAGATTCAAGTGTCAGCTGGGCACCAACAAAACTGACAGTGATTGATTTATTAGTGTCAGCCAGAACTGACACTCGAAAGAGCAATTCTGGCAGTCAGACGCGAACAATGCAAGGTCCAGAATTCTTATATTAGGGAGATTGTTTGCACTCTTGGGGCCCAATTTCCCGCACTCCGATACTGAGAGAGCCAACATTTTGTCAAAAAGTGGTACAGCGATAATATTCTGCTCTCAAGTGTCTTCCGGCTGATTTGTAAGTATGATATGATACAACTGTTACTAATAGCCCAGTGACATTGAGTGACATAACATCAATAGCGCACCGACTTTGTATTATGAAACTGATTTGTTGTCAAATTCTCAAACAGCTTGCATCTTTCCTGTTGAGTTGAATTGAAAAGTATCTCCATCTGCCCTCTGGATGGCTAGAGAGATAACTGGACATGCTACCAAAGTAAAGTTAATTTATTAGCCACAAGTGGGCTTACATTAACACTGCAATGAAGTTACTGTGAAATTCCCCTAGTTGCCACATTCTGATGCCTATTCAGGTTACACTGAGACCATAGCCTATTCACTTAACCTGCACATCTTTGGACTGTGGGAGGAAACCGGAGCACCCGGAGGAAACCCACGCAGACACGGGGAGAATGTGCAAACTCCGCACAGTGACCCAAGCCAGAAATCAAACCTGGGTCCCTGATGCTCTGAGGCAGCAATGCTAACCACTGTGGCACCCTGCCACCCCGCCACCCCATACAGTTGATCAGCTGGAGTCTGTGCAGGCAGGGCTTGCTTCTTCTGATATAACAGGTGAGAAGATGGCGCAGGTTACAGAGTTTGGGGGAATTTTGAACTGAATGTAGATATCACAGTGCGGAGGGGTCAAACATCAAAGTCTTTCATCTTCTCTCCCATGCTTTGCAACCAAGATATCATTAGTATATTCGAGACAGCCCACTGGGGGGCTTTGCCCTTGAGCCACTCCATGCTAATGGGAGGGATGTTGCCATAATGCGGTTAACAAACGACTCCTCAGATTTTAACCAGTCAACAATGAGTGAACAAAAATATATATTTTCAAGCCAGGATTGCCCTTATGGGTGGCAGAGGAGTTGGGCTGGTACAATTGAAGAAGCCTTAGCTTAAGTATCTAATCAATAGTACACACCACAGTACACCAAAAGTGGAGGAAATAGACTTTATACTTGTGTGGGATGGTTTTCTTTCTATTATTTCTGTTTATATATATTTTTAAATTTTTGCATCGGTTATTCTTATTAATGTTTCATGGGATGTGGGTTTAATACTTTAATAATGTAACAGCGACTTCAGGAAGCATAGTGGAGAATATGCCCCTGTCTAGATCAATGGTGATGAAGTAGAGATGGTTGAGAGCTTCAGGTATTTAGGTGTGCAGATCACTAATACCCTGTCCTGGTCCCTCCATGCTGATGCGATAGTTAAAAAAAGCCCACCAACGCCTCTACTTTCTCAGGTGACTGAAGAAATTTAACATGTCAACTATGACTCTCACCAACTTTTACAGATGCACCAGAGAAAACATTCTTTCTGGTTGTCTTACAGCTTGGTATGGCTCCTGCTCTGCCCAAGACCACAAGAAACTAGAAAAGGTTGTGAATGTAGCCCAATCCATCGCACTAACCAGCCTCCCATCCATTGTCTTTGTCTACATTTCCTGCTGCCTCGGCAAAGCAGCTTGCATAATTAAAGACCCCACTCACCCTGGACATTCTCTCATCCATCTTCTTCCAAGGGGAAAAAGATGGAAAAGTCTGAGATCACGCACCAACCGACTCAAGAACAGCTTCTTCCCTGCTGTCATCAGACTTTTGAATGGACCTACCTCGCATTCAGTTGACCTTTGTCTATACCTGAGCTATGACTGTAACATTACATTCTGGACTCTCTCCTTTCCTTCTCTATGAATGGTATGTTTTGTCTGTATAGCGTGCAAGAAACAATACTTTTCATTGTATGCTAATACATGCGACAATAACAAATCAAATCAAATTAAATTATGGATGATTAATAAAACAATTAGCACTAAGAGAGGAATGTACGCAAATATTCTGACTGGAGTACACCATAAAATCAATGTGCTGATTTGAATATTGATGGGTCTGGGTTGCAAGATTCCAGGCTTCTGAATTTCAGATATCATTAACTGGGAGAATGTGGGCTCGATTTAAAAAAGTTAACATGTAGCAAAAATAGGTGAGAAAATAGATAACACATCAATACAAGGGGAGATGGTGTTGTCGTGGTAATGTCACTGGACAAGTGATCCAGAAGCCCAGGCTAACTCTGGGACCATGGATGAAATTCTCTAGGATTTTCTGGCCCCACTGCAGTGAATGGAGTTCTGCTGAGCGCCAAATCTTCTGTCCTCGCTTGCAGCAGGGCGTGAATGGCCAGAGAATTCTGCCCCACGGCCTCTAATCCCACTTTGGCAGCTGTTGGAATTTGAAATTTATTAATGAGTTTGGAATTGAAAACCAGTCTCAGTCATGGTGACCGTGACAACTACCATTGTTTGTTGTAGAAACCCATCTGGTTCACTAAGTCCTTTAGGGAAGGAAATCTGCCGTCCTTACCTGGTCTGGCCTACGTGTGACTCCAGAGCCACAGCAATGTGATTGGCTCTCAACTGTCTTCTGAAATGGCCTAGGAAGCCAGGCAGCTGAAGGGCAATTAGGAATGGACAATAAATTATGACCTTGCCAGCAATCCCCACGTCCCATGGAAGAATAACAAGGATATGCTAGAGTGCAGAAGGAGGCCATTCGCTCCATCAAGCTGCACCAACAACAATACATCTCAGGCCCTATCCCTGTAACTCCACATATTTAACCTACTAATCCACTGGACACATAAGGGGCATTTTATCATGGCCAATCCGCCTAACCCGCACATCTTTGGAGTGTGGGGTAAACACAGTAAGAAGTCTCACAATATCAGGTTAAAGTCCAACAGGTTTATTTGATAGCAAACGCCACTAGCTTTCAGGGCTTTCCCCCTTCATCAGCTGAGTGGGGTGTTCTGATCACACATGATAGTTGTCATGGTCACCATGACTGAGACTGGTTTTCAATTCTAAACTCATTAATAAATTTCAAATTCCAACAGCTGCCAAAGTGGAATTAGAGGACATAGGGCAGAATTCTCTGGCCATTCACACCCTGCTACAAGAGAAGACGGAGAATTTGGCACTCAGCCAAAACTCCATTCACTGGGTGTTTACCCAGCCCAATGCCAGCATCTCCACATCATGACTGTGGGAGGAAACCAGGGCATCCAGAGGAAATCCATGCGGTGAACACGCAAACTCCACACAGATAGTCACCCAAGACTGGAATTGAACCCAGGTCCCTGGCACTGTGGGGAAATAGTGCCAACCATTGTGCCACCATGCTGCCCTATTGCACCAAAGTAACAAGTCATAAAATTCAGGAATTTAACTCCAGTTTCTTCACACACTTCAACTGTAAGAAGGAATGAAACTGGGAGGAATAATAAACTGAGATGCAAGTGTGTTGTACGTTAATATGGATTTACATCCTCTATTTATTTAAACTCTGTTGTAGCTATATTTAACTACTTTACATTTTCTCTTTGAAGTTAATCACCCTTCAGGATTATAAGGTTTCGGGTAAAGCAGGGAGATGTCCTGTTGTGTAAACGGAGGTGGACAGAAACCCTATTTAAAATGGGAGATTATGTCTGCAGTACATGAATTTGTATGCGGCACTATTACACCTTGCAGTTTTCAACTTTAAAGCCTCAAATTCATTTAGATAATGAAGCTGGTCAAACAGGTTACATGGAACATGGAGCAGCAGAAAAATAATTGCTTTCTGCATTTTATAACTGGAGAACTGTTTATTTGAACAGGCTGAAGGCAGAGGACTCGGTATACAAATCCAGTTGTGTCTGTAATATTTGAATTTCCATTTACACAGTTGCAGTGGGTGAACCTATGATCTGTGGCACTTTGAAAACCTCACCGTTGCAAGCAATTGTAAGAGATGGATGTTCAACGGTAAATACACCGTTCTCCACCTGAGAAAAGGACGTGTTTTGTTTTGAAGAATGCAAGGTACTGATCTCCAAAACAGAAAGTGGGGAAAGTCAAAGCAGGCTGGCAAAGGAAAAGAGCAAAAACAAATATTGAGCAGGACTGAAGCTGAAAGGCAGGAGGTACAAAGAGAAATACAGACAGACAAATGAAAGAGTGAATTACCAAGGGGCATAGGTTTAAGATGTGAGGGGAAGGAGATGTACAAGGTAAGTTTATTCACTGAAGTTTGTAGGTGCCTGGAACTCACTGCCAGGGCAGGTAGTGGAAGCATATACAATAGTGACTTTTAAGGGGCGGCTTGACAAGTGTATGAATAGGATGGGAGTAGAGGGGATATGGTGCCAGGAAAGGTCAGGCTTCTGTCAAGCAGCATGGTCGGTACAGGCTTGGAGGGCCAAAGGGCCTGTTCCTGTGCTATAATTTTCTTTGTCCTCTTTGTTTGTTCTCCTTGACAGACTAAAGGACAGAGATGTAAACGGAAAGAGAAAAAGACTGTTTGAGAATGAATACTGAGCGTAAGCAATGCTGAGGAGCACCACAATTAAGCTTGATTTTGGCTTGAACTCAAGCTCACAAACAAGTGCTTCCACGAGCGATTATGGATGCCACCTCTGACTGAATGTATTCCTGGAGATTTCCTCACCAAATCCCCTCACTTCACCGCACACTCCCCCCGCAACTCCTGACATGCCCACCACTGTTAATCTGATATATCCACCTTCACCGTGGCCTACCTTCCTCCCAATAATTGGAAAGCAAATGGGCTCTTAATTTGCCCAATTGGTATCATGCTTTGCCTGTCAGTCAAAGGGATTTTCTTATCCCACAGCCAATGTTTTTTACTCCATCTCCAAAGTCACAAAGCCAATACTCAGAATGGACTGGGCAAACTGCTGCCCACTCCAAAAACCAAATTCAAAATCCAATTGAATCCAATTCAAGGTCCTTTTGAGAGAAAGACAAACATTAATAGGGTTGTGAAAAAGGCATATGGCACACTCGCCTTTATCAACAGGGGCATAGATTACAAAAGTAGAGATGACATGATGGAATTGTATAGAACTTTGGTGAGGGGCACTGCTGGAGTACTGTATGCAATCTTGGTCACCACGTTGCTGTAAGGATGTGAACGCACTGGAAGGACGTGCAGAGGAGATTCACCAGGATGTTGCCTGGGATGGAACATTTAAGTTATAAAGAGAGGTTGGATAGCTTTGGGTTGTTTTCTCTGGAGCAGAGAAGACTCGGGGTGACTTGATTGAGCTCAAGATTATGAGTGGCATGGACAGGATAGATAGGGAGCAACTGTTCCCCTTAATTAAAGGGTCAGTAATGAGGGGACATAAGTGAGGGGTGAGAGGTTTAGGGGGATTTGAGGAAAAACCTTTATCCAGAGGGTGGTGATGGTCTGGAATACACTGCCTGGGAGGGTGGTGGAGGCCTCACACCCTGTGAAAAGTATCTGGATGAACACTCTGCAAGCGTGTGATTGAAGCTGATTTCTGGGACTGTACTCATATTAGCTCAGGACACAGCAAATCCATCAGACCCATCAGTCATCAGCCAGTCTGAGATCCAGACGCTGAAACCAATTGCAAATCATCAAGCAGTCAAAGTACCTAACCTGTTTCAGTTACAAAGTTCATCTGAGAACCAGCATCCTCAATGTGTCTGCAAGAAAACTTGTATCATGCCCTCTACCCTTTACTTATACACTTCAACCGTAAATCATCAAATCCATTCAAGAAATCACAGACCTGCCACGTGGGAGACCAGAAATCATAAATCTGTAAAAGTGCATGATCTTTACTTGTATCCAATATTTGAGTATGTGTGAGTATCTATGTGTTTGTGCGCTTCTGTGTGTTTGTGCATTTCTATCCATGAGTGTGCATGTATATGTGTGCATATATGTATTTGCACATTTGCTTGTGTGTGTTTGTATACATGCATGCATGTGCTACATATTTAAGTGGTTGCATGATAGCTTTAAAACTGGTTGCATTAATTTATGGTGCTGTCATTGGGGTATTTCACGGGCTCCCACTTTAGTTTCATTTTCTGCTGCGTACAGGCAACATCTCCTGCAAAAAATTGGTTGTTCCTCTTTTGAATCTACATGTGAAAACTGCATCTTTTTCCTTTTGGTTTAAAACCCACAACCCCTAACATAGTTAGGGCATTATAAAAAGAAAATTGCTGACCAATCAGGATTTTGTTTTGTTGAGAACTTCGAGAAAAGATCCATAAAGGAAAATAAAACATTGCAGTTCCTCACACTTTGAATATTAGAATGCTCCAGGAAATCAACAATAGGATTAGATTGAAGTGCCAGTGCAGGAAGTCCAAGGAAAATAGAAATTTTAAAAATTGCACTTCTTACCAAAGAAAAGTGGGAGGAAATTGCAGCGTCTACACACGTGTTGCAATGTATAGTGGCAAAGTGGGAGACTCACTATAATGTTGAAAAAGGGTGGAAGCGTTCTGTGTGGTTTTAAAAGAGGGGGTTTTCCTATCAGGGAAGGGCAAGCTTTGGCATATTTGAAAAGAAGGGATGATTTGCCGTACAGCTGGAGCTGTTTGAAACAAAACAATACATCAAGTCAGCGGTCTCCAGGATAAAAAAGGGAAGTACTGGGAAGACAGCTAAAAAAAAAGGAACAGCCTCAAGTCACTAGTGTCTGCAAGAGAAATGGCAGGTCAACACTAATGTCCTTTAGGGAAGGAAACCTGCTGATCTTACTTGGTCTGGCCTACATGTGATTCCAGAGCCACAGCAATGTTGTTGACTCTCAACTGCCCTCCAGGGACAACTAGGGATGGGCAATAAATGCTGGCTAGCCAATAATGCCCATGTCCCACAAATGAATCACATAATTAAGGACCTCACGTCCCCGAACATTCTTTCCTCCTCCTTCTTCTGTTGGGAAAAAGATACAAAAGTCTGAGGTCATATACAAACAGGCTCAAGAACAGCTTCGTCCCTGCTGCCACCAGACTTTTGAATAGACCTACCTTGGGCAGGTTGACCTTTCTCTACACCCAACTATAACACTACATTCTGCACTCTCTCCTCACCTTCTCTATGAACGGTATGCTTTGTCTGTATAACATGCAAGAAACAATACTTTTCACTGTATACTAATACATGTGACAATAATAAATCAAATCAAATCAAAATTTTTAAAAAGATTAGGCACCACGGGTTCTTTCAGTGAAGGAAATGAGTTCCTACACAGAGCATTTTCAGTGCTTTGTACAAATGATTAATATTGAAAACGAGTTGCTGAGATGCTTTTCTCAATAGGAAGTAAAACCTTCAATTTGCTCCAAGGCTTGACTCATGCAGCAAAGCAAGGAGCCAAAAATTACAATGATTTGACAAAGATACTGAAGAGCATTACTCTCCAAAGCCACTAATCATCACGGTTCAGCTTCCACCGAAGGAACCAAGCGTTAGGCAAAAGCATTGCTCAGTTTGTGGCAAACTTGAAAAAGGCTGGCACAAGATTGTGGCTTTTCTAAATCATTCAATCTCTTTGATATCGTCTAGCCTGTGGTGTCCAAAAGAAGATTGCTCACAGAACATGTTTTGACTTTAAAAGCAGCAGTAGAGATCTCATTGTCGATGGAACTGGCTGCTAAAGAATCTTCACAATTTGGTGCAGGAATGAAGATCCACAAGTTGGGAACTGCATGTAAGACGTCAAAACAGCAACAAGTACGTCACAGATGTGCCAAAATGAGCCATTCAGCGAGTGAAAGTTGGAGCCAGGATAGTGGCAAAATGGATCAATTGTAAAAACACATTGGGTTAGACCAGCTTTCTTTGAGAAAAATGTTCAGAAGAAGAATCTGGATACCTTCAAGAAGAACAAATTGCACTCTACAGAAAGAATTTACAATAAATTTATTGGAGCAGCTGTTGTCCCTGTCAAGTTCAAAATGAAACTAAAACAGGAGCCTGTGAAACACCCCAATAACATTGCCATCAAATCATTTAATTGACTCTTAAAACAATCATGCAGCCACTTAAATATATAACAGTTTGTGTATGTACGTATGTGTTTGCATGAGGTCAAGTGTGTGACATTGTGGTAATTCAGGGTAAGTGTATAAAAATAAATAGCCTTCTGTAGTTTAAACTCTCAAAACTTTGTTGCTGAATTATGCGCTCCAAGGGTAAGACAGATGTCTATTGATACAAAGCAAACTAACGATAGGCAGTAAGTGGGCACATAAGTTTTGTCCCTCTTTACAATGTCTTGCAAGGAAATTTCACTCTCCATGGCAACTGTCATTTGAACATTCAGTGATGGTCTTGTGATGTTGTGAAAATTATTACAATTATGTATAACTACTTTCCATTCATGCTTATTTGAATATGCAAGTACCATTATAAGAAGAACAATTTACAGATTCATAAAGATGTTTTTGAAGAGATAATTGCTTCCATATTAACTACATTTTTCCCTCGTACTCAATCCCACCCTATTAGACTACTTACCAAATCACATTGCAAAAATTAATAATGAGAAGATAGCATTCAGTACCCCCATTTCCTGCTGGAAAATTAACACAAAAAGCAGAAATTGAGGCTGTGTATTGCTTAAAATGGTGAAGAAGTTCATGTAAGCAGCCAAGAGATGAACACAGCCCATCAACTGTGTCAAATGAAGGCTGACAGTACAGTGAGTGGTAATTTGGAATTCAATATCTTGATGGATGCTGATCCAGCTGCCAGGTGATCACTCTGCATGATGTGCTTGGTCTTTGACAAGTCTATGAGTGCCTGTGATGACCATAAAGTGAAGCAGGTACCCAGTACAAGATGTGACTGTTGAAGTATATAAGAAGCAGCTTGAGTGCAGACGGTATTATCTAAGAGGAGGGATCGAATAAACTGGGATTGTTCTCCCTGGAAAGACAGAGATTGAGGGGCGACCTGGTAGAAGTTCATAAAGTTATGAGGGGTATAGATTAAGAGAACAGTTGGAAGCTTCGTTCCCAGGACAGAAATAACAATTACAAGGGGGCAAAAGTTCAAGGTAAGAGGGGGAAAAGGTTCAGTGAAGTTGTGCGGGGGAAGTTTTTTACGCGAAGGGTGGTGAGGGCGTGGAATGCACTGCCAAGCGAGGTGTCACATTAGTGCTAACCTGAGTCAAAACTGCCCTGTAAAATTCAGCTTCAATACTAATACTGGGCAGGATTCACAAATCTCATCTATGACTGTGTGGAGTTTGCATGTTCTCCCCATGTGTGCATGGGTTTCCTCTGCGTACTCTAGTTTCCTCCCACAATCCAAAGACATGCAGGTTGGGTTGACTGGCCATGCTAAATTGCCCCTTAGTTTCAGAAGGGCGAGGGGGATTAGCAGGGTGAATACATGGGGTTACGGGGATAGGGCCAGGTGGGATTGTTGTTGGTGCAAGGTTAATGGGCCGATAGGGCTCCTTTTGCATTGTGGGGAGTCTATGAGGTATGACATCCCACCCTCCTGCAGCTGCAAGTTGGGAATGGAAAATTCGGCATTCCAGTCAAAATTCCATTCATTTTCAGTGGTTCCAATAAACCCCAGCCACAAACCAGAATGGAGTTTTTTGACCACTGATTCTGTGCATCAGAGAAGATGGTGCACAGGGCATCAGGGAGACTGCATCTGGAATACCGAGTCCTGTATTGTCTCTTTACGTGAGAAAAGATATAATTGCATTTGAAGCTGTGCAGAGCAGGCTCACTCCACTAATTGTGGACTGAAGGGCTTACACTCTGAAGAGCAGTTGAACAGGTTAGCTTTATACCCATTGGAGTTTAGAAAAATGAGAGGTGATCTTATTCAAACATATATGGTCCTACGGGAATTTGACAGGTTAGATTCCCAGGAATTTGTTTTCACTGGTGGGAGGGATTAATTGAAGTATAACCTTTGAAGATGGTGATGAGAATTTCTTCTCTCAGAGGCTTGTTAGCCAGTGGAATTCTCTCTTCCTCAGACTACACTGGAGACTGGATCATTGAAGTTATTTCAGGTAAAGCTAGACAGATCTTTGATAGACAGAAGAGTGGAAGGATATGAGGGGCAGATGGGAAAGTGGAATCGAGACCACAATCAGATCAGTCTTATTGAATGGTAGAGTAGGCTTAAAGGGCCAAATAGCCTGCTCCTAACTCCTATGTTCCCATTAATTGAAAAAAGGCAACTAATCCCGAAAGGTACTTGTTCATTTCACAGATACACATATATACTGGGTGGCACGGTAGCACAGTGGTTAGCACTGCTGCTTCACAGCTCCAGGGACCTGGGTTCGATTCCTGACTTGGGTCACTGTCTGTGAGGAGTTTGCCCATTCTCCTCATGTCTGCGTGGGTTTCCTCCAGGTGCTCCAGTTTCCTTCCACAGTACAAGGATATGCAGGTTAGGTTGATTGGCCATGTTAAAAATTGCCCCTTGGTGTCCTGAGGTGCGTAGGTTAGTGGGTAAGTGTGTAGGGATTATGGGGGTAGGGTCTGTGTGGGATTGTGATCAATGCAGACTCCTTTCTGTACTGTAGGGTTTCTATGATTTTGATATGGGATTTTTAAACAGTGCATTTCTTTAACCTCAGCCCATCACATAACCTTCTGTAATAGTTGTAAGAAGAGTCTTATGTAAAATGCACATGGGAGTTTGCCGGCAATCGTGTGTGCACAGTACGCCATTCTCACGAATCGGGACAGTAATTGGCGTTAAATCAACAATGTCACTTTGAAAGGCTTTAAAGAGCACTGAAAGACAGATGTCAGACAGGCACGGAAGCAAGTGTTACCAAGAATCTGGAACAGAGAGCTGAGATGTTATACCTGAATGCTTGATAATGCTGCTTGAGAGGTAATTGCACATGTCACACAGAGGTCACGGAAAAAAGAATCGTGGCCATGCTTCAGCTTTATCTCTGACCCTTGCCCCTTGCCAGTGCAGCTCCTGAATCACACCTTCAATGCAAAGTGTGGTGTAAAGCTGGTTTCCTGCAATAAAACAGTGACTGCGCTTCAGATGAACTTCATTGGTTGTAAAGTATTTTAAGATGTTTGGGAAAAATTTCTTCCTGTCAGTTCTATCTATGTCCCTCATAATTTTGTACACCTCAATCAGATCCTTCCTTCTCTGCTCTAATGAAAACAACCCCGGTCTAACCAACCTCTCCTCATTGCTGAAACGCTCCAGTCCAGACAACATCCTGGTGAATCTCCTCTGCAACTTTTCTTATACTTCCTTATATTGGGGTGACCAAGATTGCACACAATACTCTAGCTGTGACCTAACCAGAGTTATATACAGCTCCATCATAACCTTTCTGTTCTTATACTCTATGCCTCGGCTAATAAAAGCAAGTACCCCATATGACATCTTAACCACCTTAACTACCTGTCCTGCTGTCTTCAGGGATCTGTGGACATGCGCCCCAAGGTGCCTCTGATCCTCTGTATTTCCTAGCATGCTACCGTTCATTGTGTATTCCCTAGCTTTGTTAGTCCGGCCAAAATGTATAACCTGACATTTTTCAAGGTTAAATTCCATTTTCCACTGATCTGTTCATCTGACCAGCCCGTTTATATTATGCTGTAATCTGAGACTTCTGTCCTCGCTATTAGCCACACCACCAATTTTCATGCCATCTGCAAACTTACTGATCATACCTTCTACTTTCACATCCAGATCATTAATGTACACTCCAAACTGCATGAAATCCAACACTGATCCCTGTGGTACACAACTGAACACAGGCTTCTCTAGTCACAAAAACAAGATATAACCATCACCCTCCACCTCCTGCTACTAAGCAAATGTTGAGTCCAATCTGTCAAATTGCCCTGGATCCCATGGACTCTTACCCTGTTGATCAGTCTCTTGTTCGGAACCTTGTCAAAAGCCTTACTGAAGTCGATGTAGATTACATCAACTCTGCACTAACTATCCTGATTTACACACTCTTTGGAAAATTCAATCAAATTTATAAGACATGAAAGAAACCAACTGCTCAATGTATGGGAATATAGGAGTTTATCTGGCCCATTCTTTGGGTGTGCTTAGTGGAATGAATTTAGGGTACTCTGTGCATTACAGAAGCATCACACATTTAAACCTGTAGTGGGAGGAGGGGTGGGTAGGTCATGGAGCCTCATCCTGCCCCAGAAGCTGGTATTGGACTACAGAGGGGGCTTGTGCGCACGTGCCAATCTCTCAGTACACTGAAAGGTCTGTTGTGAAGTGCTTCCCATGCCCGTCCTCCCCCCAACAACATTGCCGGCCTCCCGATTTCCAGCCTCCCAGTTGCTCGGCCCGATGACAGGCCTCTGTGGGCCGGCCCCATCAGCAGCCAGTTCCTTGTTCTATACTACACAGCGAGCAAAGTGGTTTCCCCCTTTTCATTTTTTTAAAATTCTACCAATATGGCTTCAATTGCGGAGCCTTATTCCCTCCTCACTGCAAGAATTGACTTCTTGGTCAATATGCAACATCGCCTTCTCTCTTACACTCCAGCTCTTCGATGTGGCCTGTAGATTCTACTCTATACCCTGCCAGTCCTGCCCCTCCCTCAACCATGTCTCTGTGAAAGTAAGAGTATCATACTCCCATGCGTCAATTCATCTGCCTTACCCATAAAATGCCTTGCATTAAAATAAATGCCACCAAAGCCATCCAGCCATGCCATATTCCCTTGTGTGTTAACATATTTATCTTTGCTCTGAATTCCAGACTGACTTAGTTTTTCTTCTATATTTAGCTCCCCCCCACCCCCAGCCTCCTCAGTGCACCTTCACTCAGTATCCCAACCCCCTGCCAAATTAGTTTAACACCCCCTCCACCACCAACAGCATTAGCAAACCTCCCCACAAGGATGTTGGTGAAATTTCAGTTCAGGTGTAACCTCCCCCCCCCATAAGACTTGTACAGGTCCCACCTTCCCCAGAAACAGATCCAGTGAGTCAGGGAACTAAAGTCCTCCCTCCTGTACCATCCTTCAGCCATGCATTGATCTGGTCTATGCTCCTATCCCCATACTCACTGGCAAATGGCATTGGGAGTAATCCAACGATTACAACCTTTGAGACCCTACTCTTCAGTCTGCTCCCTAACTCTCTAAATTCTTCCTGCATGACCTCCTCCCTCCTTCCAGCTATGTCACTGGTACCTGTGTGAACCGTGACCTCTGACTGTTCGCCCTCCCACTTCAGAATGCCTTGCAACCACTCAGTGACACCCTCATACTGGCCCCAGGGAAGCAACACAACATCCTGGAATCATGCTTGCAACCACAGAAATGCCTGTCACTATTGGGGATGCAATGGTCTAATGGTATTATCGCTCAACTATTAATCGAGAAACTCAGCTTCTAATCTGGGGACCTGGGTTCAAATCCTGCCATGGCAGATGATGGAATTTGAATTCAATAAAAAAAACTATCTGGAATTAGGAATTTACTGATGACCATTGTCGATTGTCGGAAAAACCTATCTGGTTCTCTAATGCCCTTTAGGGAAGGAAATCTGCCATCCTTTCCCGGTCTGCCCTATACGTGACTCCAGATCCACAGCAATCTGGAGCAGTGGATTGCTCTCCAGATTGCAATCCATCTGCAATGGATGCATCTGCCTTTGATTAGTCCACTCAACCCAACCTATCCAGATCATTCTAAAGGATCTCTGCAACCTTGTCACAGTTCGTCCTCCCACCCAACTTGGTATCATCTGCAAACTTTGTTACATTTTGTTCCCTCATCCAAATCATTAATATATATTGTGAATAGCTGGGGTCCCAGCACTGGTCCTGTGGCACCCGACTAGTTACTGCCTGCCAGTTTGAAAAGCACCGATTAATTCCTATTCTTCATATCCTCTCTGCCAACCAGTTTTCTATCCATCTCAATACACTTCCCCCAGTCCCATGGGCTTTAATCTTGCACGATAATCTCTTATGTGGGACTTTGTCAAACACTTCCCTCAAGTCCAAATATACCACATTGAATGTCTCCCTCTTGTCAACTCTACAATTATGAATTCTTATGAACTCTTCAAAGATGAAATAGTTAATAGCATAAAGCAAAGGAGCATATCTTCCTCTCTGCATTGACTTCCTACTTTGCTCTAAGTTCCCAAATATACTCAGCACGGTGGCACAGTGATTATCATTGCTGCCTCACAGCACCAGGGACCCGGGTTTAACTCCAGCCTCGGGAGCTGTCTGTATGGAGTTTGCATGTTCTCTCCATGTCTGAGTGGGTTTCCTCCCACAGTCCAAAGATGTGTGGATTCAGTTAATTGGCCATGCGAAATTGCTCCTTAGTGTCAGGGGGATTAGCTAGGGTAAATACACGGGACTGCGGGGATAGGGTCTGGATGGGATTATTGTCAGTGCAGGCTCAATGGGCCAAATGGTCTCTTCCTACACTGTAGGGATTCTATGATTCTACTCACTTAGACCATAACTAAGCTCTCTCCCAGCTGCTCATGCTCATAGCTGTACATAAATGTAAGTCTCTTTCTTTTGAAATATTCTGCCCTCTCAATGAGAATCATCACTTTAATCATATTAAAAGCTTCACTAAAAATACGAAAGAAAGCGCAGGCTGATAACATCACATTCACTGATGAATCCATTTGTGGGCAGCCAATGGAAATGCAAGCTACACGATAATACCAGGCTTTGAAAACAAGCCTCTGAAAGTTGAAGGGAGTTCCTTTTTGAACTGGGATTTTAGACAGCAGATCAAGAGGACCCTTTTATCTTGGAGGCACTCTCAGTTCTGCCACAGGACGGCAATGGGAGTTTCACTTACTGGATTGCAACATTCCAAAGTAAAACAAAATCTCTGCCTTGAGATTATCATGGATTCTGCAGCGTGAGAAACGCCTATGTTCTGTCAAGAGTTCTAACATTGAATCCAGATGATTGCACAGTTGAAGCTCACATCCTGGTTCCACAGGAAATGATGATGTATTTCCTGTTCGTAGAATCATGCAGAAGAAGAAGCCCTTCGGCCCATCAAGTCTGCACCCACACATGAGAAGCATCTAAACTTGAATGGGTGTAAAATGAGAGAGTTGGATACTCAGCGAGATCTTGGTGTCCTTGTGCATCAGTTGCTGAAAGCGCGCAGGTACAGCAGACAGTAAAGGAGACAAATGGTATTTTGGCCTTCTTACTGAGAGGATTTGCAATTATAAAGGGCATTGGTGAGGCCACAGAAATCAGCGAAGACAGCAGGACAGACTGAGCACTTGGTTAATAGAGTTAGATTACATTACAGGAACAGGCCCTTTGGCACTCCAAGTCGACAATGACCATGCTGCCCATCTGAATTGTAACCTCCTCGCTAAGTATATTTAAGTCACCGGTAGATAGGTTTTTGGTAGACAAGGGAATTAAGGGTCATGGGGAGAAAGCGGGAAAGTGGAACTGATCCACTTCAGATCAGCCATGATCTTATTGAATGGCGGGGCAGGCTCGAAGGGCTAGATGGCCTACTCCTGCTCCTACTACTTATGTTCTTATGTTCTCCTACCCTTCCAGGGACCACATGTCTCTATTCCCATCCCATTCATGTATCTGTCAAGATGCCCCTTAAATGTCACTATCTTATGTGCTTCCACTACCTCCCCCGGCAGCGAGTTCCAGGCACCCACCACCCTCTGTGTAAACAAACATGCCTCATACATCTCCTTGCACCTTAAACTTATCCACCCTAGTAATGGGATCTGAGGCTTAAACAGGGGCATTGAGTAAAAGGAAGGAAGTTATGGTTAACTTTAATAAGCATTGCTTTAGCCTCACTGGGAATATCATGTTTAACTTCAGGAGGTGGAATTTTCTGGCT
Source organism: Carcharhinus amblyrhynchos (assembly GCF_965287045.1). Lineage (NCBI taxonomy): Eukaryota > Metazoa > Chordata > Chondrichthyes > Carcharhiniformes > Carcharhinidae > Carcharhinus > Carcharhinus amblyrhynchos. The sequence continues at coordinate 44,455,417 of NC_137340.1, forward strand.
GTGTGCCCCCCCAAGACAGGAAATTCCCACCCAAGGTCAACAGATCTTTGCATTGTCTGCCGAATTTTCTCTGATTCCTGTGGCAGGTGGAATGGGAAAATTCCGACCTGGATATCACAATTTAGGAGAAAGGTGAAGGCTTTAAGCGAGAGTGCGGTGATGTCCGAGAATGGTTCCAGGGTTGAGGGACTTCAGTTACACGGACAGACTGGAGACACTGCTGGAATCATTCACCCATAGAAAAGTGAGTTTATAAAGAAAATTTGTGGGGGCAGATTCGATCTGGCAGAAGGGATGGGAAGCAGAGATTTAAAGTGAGTGACGAGAGGAGAAAAGACAAGACGAGGCACAACATGGATAAAAAAGGCAAATTACTGCGAATGCTGGAATCTGAAACCAAGTGAGAAAACATTGGAAAATCTCAGCAGGTCTGGCAGCATCTGTAAGGAGAGAAATGAGCTGACGTTTTGAAATGATTACGCAGCGAGTGGTTAAGATCTGGGATGCGCAGCCTGACAGAGAGTTGGGATTTATTAGTGGCTTTCAAAAGGGAAGTGGCTGATTATCCATAAGAGGAAAATTGGAAGGATTACATAGATAGGGGAAGGGATTTGCACTGTCTGACCTGTTCCTGCAGAGAGCTGGTACAGTCTTGAAGGGCCAAGTGGTCTCTTTCTGCGCTGTGACCATTCTATAATTCAATGCGCATTTGTATTCTGTTGTATTGGCCAGTCATTCCATTTGAGGATTAACAAGCTATCTGATATACAAGACAGTCAGTCTAAAAAATATAGGCCAGCCTGATTGATCTGCAATTAAGCAGATAAAGGAGAGCGCATCTCACTCTATCTGCCTATAAGTTCAAATTGATTAATAGCAAATGGCTAGCCAGCGGTAAATATTCCTTTGATCTGGAGTGCCAATTGGCTGTCTGAAGGAATTAAGCATCCTGCACTTCCCCTGTTTCAAGCACACATTTGCGGCAGCCGATAGATAAACAGACTTGCATTAATGTAGCGCCTTCCCACATCCCCAGCAGCTTGTATCGACATGAGGTTGTTTTTGAAATGCAACCACTATTGGAAGTCCAGCAGCCAAACGGTTGATAAGACAAGGCTTTCGGATGCAAAGAAATGTCCACAGTACAACAATTCAGTTCAAAGAAAGGTGGAACTTAAGACATAATTTAAAGCTGTGTTGCGGTAAAGAATTGATTATTTGGCTGCACATCTTTTCCATCTGTTAATAAGTTAGGGATAAGTCTCACTAGTTCTGGCCTCAACAACATGGCATGGCAGGGATATTGGGGGTGATTCTCCCAGCCTGCTGTGCTGCTTTTGTAGTGCAGTGGGTTGCGTGACTTAAGCACAGGCCATTTAGTGGACTCCCCACCAGGGAGTCTCTGGCCGTTGGATTTCTGGTGCCATTGAATTTCCAGAGCTATTAGCTCCACGCCAGAAATCAGCATGGAGCGGCACACATTATTTAAATCATCATCACCATATAATTTACATTTGATTAGCGGGCCTGGGACTGAAGTCTCCGGCCCTCTAGCCTCTCTACCCCCACCTCCAGGAGTGTTTCACTCCAGCAGGGTTTACAACAGCTCCCCACTTGCGGGCAGCAATCAGGGCCCTCCAGAGGGTGAGGGGTAAGGGGGGATGCCCCTGGGCATTGCCAGTTGGCAGTGCCAGCCTAGGCGCCTGAGCGATCAGGGCCCTCCAGAGGGTTGGGGGTAAGGGGAGAATGCCCCTGGGCATTGCCTGTTGGCAGTGCCAGCCTAGACGCCTGACACTGTCCAGGCGGCAAAATGGCAAAGCCCAGAAGGCGCCATGGCACTGCTCACCGGCCTTCAGGCAGTGCCAATGGGGCGGGGCCCAATGCAGGGCAGGGCCTCATGGGGGGGGATGGGGCCTCTTGGGTGGGGTAGATCAGTGGAGGTGAGGGATCCCACTGCCACTCTGCACTCGAGGGACGAAGTGCAGTGATCGTGACTGGCCATTGTGGGGTGGGGGGGGGGGGTGGTGGGGGGTGGGGGGGAGGTGGTTGGGGGGTGGGGGGGGGGTGTTGGTTGGGAGGGGTGTCAGCCTGCTCGGAGGGGCGGTCGACACTGCTGGGGATGGGGAGATTGATACTAGTGAAAGGGAGGGGAGGAAGAGATGGGGGTGGTGGGGGTGAGACTGGCCTGGACACATAGAGGGTGGGGGGCTACCGAACGGGCTGTGGGGAGGGGGGTGGGGGGTGTCCCACAGCCAGCAATGTGGGGTCGTGGGGTAAGTGATAGGGAGGCCGGCTGTGCGGGGGCTCCTGTGCATGCACTGATCTTGGTGTTGACAGTTTGGCACATACACAGTGGCCCACACATGTCTGGACTGCCGGCCAGTCTGGGGGTCTGGGCCCTGCCCACAGATTTCCAATGGGATTCACGCTCGTGCACTCTGCAGTGCACTGAGTGTGGGAAATTCATTTAGAAACTCCCATTAAAAAAAAAGCAGGATTTACTCCAAATTTTATGCAAATTCAGCACTTGGAATTTTTGGGGGATTATCACTCCCCCCCCCAACCATTGTCTTTTGGATAGGAAAGGAACATATGCTGTGTGCCAGTGCAGAATCTGGGAAGAAATATGTTTCCCTAATGTACATCAGGGAAGGAATCTGCTATCCCTACCTGGTCTGGATGACACTTAACCCAGATCCACTGCAATGTGGTTGACTCTTAAATATCCACTGGAATGGCCACTCAGTGTTATCAAACTGTTGTGGAGTCTTATCGGAATGAAACTGGATGGGGACAGGGAGGTGGGAATGACCAAGCATTGACCTAGACAACAACGCCTGTCGACATTGCAAAGCTCTTTTTTCTGGGCTTCTGCCAAAATTGGGAGAGCTGTCTCACAGGTTAGTCAAACTGCAGCCTGATGTAATCAAATTCACAGACAATGTCCCAGACACCACCATCACCGACAGTACAGGCCCAGCAAAGATGGCGGTGTACTGGAATCCAGTCGGGAGGGACTCTTGCTAATCCTCAACATTGACTCTCGGCTCCATGAAGTCCGATGCCGATGGCATCAGGTGAAATATGGGCAAGGAAGCTTCCTACTGTGTATCGCCTATCGCAACCCCACCGGAGACCCTGCGCCTCAGCTGATGAATCATTGCTCCTTCATGATGAATACACTTGGAAAAGGGACTGAAGGTGGCAAAGGTGCAGAGTGTACTCTGAGTGGGGGACTTCTATGTCCATCACCAAGAGTGACTTGATAGCACCATCACAGACCCAACTGGCTGGCTCCTAAAGGGCAGAGCTGCTAGACTGGGACTGCTACAAATCGTGAGGGAACCAACAAGAGAGAAAAACCTACCTGACATCGTCCACGGCAATCTACCTGCTGCAGATGCCTACTGGTAGGAATCCTTGCGGTGACTATGTCCTGCGTTCACATTGAATATACCTCCCGTCGTATTATGTGGCATTCCTATCATGTCAAATGCTAGGAACAGATCAAACAATTCAAAACAGGGAATCCATGAGGTGATGTGGGCCACCAGCAGAATTGTACTCAATCACAACCTGTAACCTAGTGGCCTGGCATATCTCCCACTCTAACATCACCATCAAGCCAAGAGATCAAATTGCATTTAATGAAGTCTATAGAAGGGCATGCCAGGAGCAGCACCAGGCATACCTAAAAATGAGGTGTAAACCTGCTGATCTGCCAAACAGGATCACTTGAATGCTAAACCGTGGAAGCAGCATGCAAATAGATAGATCCCACAACCAATGGATCAGATCTGAGCTCTGTAGTCCTACCATGTCCAGTTGTGAATGAATATTAAACAACTAACAAGAGCAGGAGGCTCCACAAATATCCCCATCCTCAGTGATGGAGAGTCCAGCACATCCCCAGTGCAAAAGACAAAGCTGAAGCATTTCTAACCATCCTGAACCACAAGTGCCAAGTGGATGATCCATCTTGGCTCCTCCAGAGGTGCCCAGCATTACAGATGTCAGAGGTCTTCAGCCAGCTTAATTCTCTCCACATGATATCAGGCAACATGGTGGCACAATGGTTAGCACAGTGCCGTCAACCCGGGTTCAATTCCTAGCTTGGGCTACCGTCTGTGCGCAGTTTGCACATTCTCCCTGTGTCTGCGTGGGTTTCCTCAGGGTGCTTCGGTTTCCTCCCACAGTCTGAAAGATGTGCTGGTTATGTGCACTGACCATGCTAAATTCTCCCTCAATGTACCTGAACAGGTCCCAGAGTGTGGCGTCATATCTTTTTTATCATAGAATCCCCACAGTGCAGTACAGTCTGCACTGACCACAATCCCACCCAGGCCTGATTCCCACAACCCCACATATTTACCCTGCTAATCCCCCTGCCTCTTGGGTCAATTTAGCATGGCTGATCAGCCTAACCCGCACATCTTTGGACTGTGGGAGGAAACTGGAGCACCCAGAGGAAACCCACCCAGACACGGGGAGAATCTACAATCTCCACAGAGACCTGAGGGTGGATTTGAACCCAGGTCCCTGGTGCTGTGAGGCAGCAGTGTGAACCACTCTGCCACCGTGCCGCAACGAGGGGATTTTCATACTACCTGCATTGCAGCGTTAATGTAAGCCTACTTATGACAGTAATAAATAAATAAACGAGATGGCCCCTGATGTTTTGCTCAGACCGCAATGAGTTTGCAGCGTTGAAGATTGTTGCCGTCACAGTGTGCTGACTGCACAGAAAGACATGGTGCTCATGTGAAGAATTGGCAAGCAGAGCAATCTCCTGTGGTGAGATTACAGCACAGAGCCTATCAGACTGTGACAGCGTGTCGAGAGGACCAGCATTGGATTAGCTCAAACGGGGAAAGGCAAGTGACCACCAGCGTGTGGACTGGATTGATAGCGAGCGAGGGAAGGAAGGTCAAACAAATAAAACACATCATAAAAATCAAAACATGGGGCCAGAGCACCCAGGACAAAGAGAAATTCAGAATAGTATCCTTATTTTTACTGACAATTTTTCTTCTGGGAAGCAATTTTCACAGGTGACTTCAGAAGTTGCTGAGTAATAAATTGAATAAAATAAACAGAAATGCAAAAGATATGTTGTCACAATGTCCACAAATTCCCCAGTTTGAATTTGCAACCTGCAATCTGCACACAGACAGCAGGATTTTCCAGCTACACTGGCCCCAAAACTAGAAAATCCCACCCAAGGTCAACAGACCTTTCCATCATCCGTTTTCTGCCTGCTACGATTCTCGCGGCAGGCGGGATGGGAAAATTCCAGTCGGAATGTCAAAATAGATTTAGGTCTTTAAGAACCCAAGTGAGCTGTAACAATTTTTTAAAAATCCGTGGGACATAGGGTGTCGCTGGCTATTGCCCATCTCTAGCTGCCCTTGGAGGGCAATTGAGAGTCAACCACGTTGCCGTGGCTCTGGCATCACATGTCGGCCAGACCAGGTAAGGACAGCAGATTTCCTTCCCTAAAGGACATTAGTGAACCAGGTGGGTTTTTCCGATAATCGAAAATGTTATAATGGATTCTCAATTCCAGATTAATTTTTATTGATTTCAAATTGCACCATTTGCCGTGGCAGGATTCGAATCCAGGTCCCCTGAACATCAGCTAAGTTTCTGGATTAATAGTCTAGTGATAATACCACTAGGCCATCGCCTCCCTTAATTCATCTAGCCATTGAGAAAGAAGGCCTACACAGGTTGAACATGCCAGGATTGACATCAGAGGAGCTAAGGGATATGGGCCACATTGGAAGAACAGTTTAGAATCAAGGTGAACTTCCATATTCGTTGAGCAGAGTTCCTATCATTTCAACAACAGCCAACGGAATCCATAGGCCAATTAAGGTCAGTTACTTGAGGCTGACTGGAATTTTCCAGTTAGCCTGTTGGCCCCCTGCGATGCTGCTTCAGGCAGGCTCTGAGGGCTTCCCCCCAACACCGTCCCACCATCACTGCCAACCTGGCCACAGCTGCTGCCGAAGGCTGACATGTCTCGGGGCTTCCCCTCTGCAATGGTGGCTCTGCAGCTGCGACCATTTTTTACTTCAAATTAGAAATGGTGAAGAGCTTCAAGTTTTTAGATGTCCAGGTCACCAAAAACCTGTCCTGGTCCCCCCATGCCGACACTGTAGTTAAGAAAGCCCACAAATGCCTCTACTTTCTCAAAAGACTAAGGAAATTTGGCATGTCAGCTACGACTCTCACCAACTTTTACAGATACACCATAGAAAGCATTCTTTCTGGTTGTATCACAGCTTGGTATGGCTCCTGCTCTGCCCAAGACCGCAATGAACTACAAAAAGTCATGCATGTAGCCCAATCCATCAGGCAAACCAGCCTCCCATCCATTGACTCTGTCTACACTTCCCGCTGCCTCGGCAAAGCAGCCAGCATAATTAAGGACCCCACACATCTCGGACATTCTCTCTTCCACCTTCTGCCGTCGGGAAAAAGATCATCTTTCTCTATATCCTAGCTATGGCTGCAACACTACATTCTGCATTCTCTTGTTTCCTTCTCTATGAACGGTATACTTTGTCTGTATCGCGTGCAAGAAACAATACTTTTCACTGTAAGTTAACACATGTGACAATAATAAATCAAATCAAATCAAAGATTAACTCTCCCTCTCCCCTGCACTGCCAAGCTACACCTTATTGTCTGCCAGAGGGATTCCTATCACACTAGCTGAATTGGCCGTTCATGTAAAATCAATAGCAGATGACTGCCCCCCGAAGAGTGCAGGGTTGGAACCCCTATACCCCCAACCACCAAGAGACCCTGTAGCAAAATCCTGTCATTTGTGTCAAACAAACTCTGAAATACCATTGTTCAAGAATTGAAAACTTTCAGAAGATCGTCCTTTGTAAGTCAATGGGTGAAATCTGCTGGTCCCACCTGCCACAGGAATCATAGGGGCCAGGTAGAAAATTTGGTGGACCATTTAAAGGTGGAAGGGGAAGTGATGGCCTAGTGCTATTATCGCTAGACCATTAATTCAGCTGACGTTCTGGGGACCCAAGTTCGAATCCTGCCATGGCAGATGGTGGAATTTGAATTCAATAAAAATTATCTGGAATGAAGAATCTGCTGATGACTGTGAAACCATTGTCAATTAATTGTCAGAAAAACCCATCTGGCTCACTAATGCGCCAGAGCAAGGCAACTTCTTGCAAGCTGTGCCCAGCCGACCATCTAATTCTATCATTCACTCTTGTTCTATGCTTCTAAAACTTCATTCTAATTCTTTTAAACTCTCCAACAATGTTCTAATTCAATCTCTTCCATCAGGAAAAAGATACAAAAGTCTGAAGTCACGTACCAATCAACTCAAGAACAGCTTCTTCCCTGATGCCATCAGAATTTTGAATGCGCTAAGGTGATTTTTCTCTACACCCCAGCTATGGCTATAATGCTACATTCTGCACTTTCTCCTTTCCTTCTTTATGAATGGTATGCCTTGTCTGTATAGCACGCAAGAAACAATACTTTTCACTGTATACTAATACATGTCACAATAATAAATCAAATAATTTCCTTTATGGAAGGAAATCTGCTGTCCTTATCTGCTCTGGCCTACACGTGATTCCACAGCCACAGCAATGCGGTTCACTCTCAACTGCCCTCTGAAATGGCCCAGCAAGCCATTCAGTGTCAAGGGCAACTGGGGATGGACAATAATTGCTGGCCAGCCAGTGATAGCCATGTCCCATGAATGAATGAAAGAAAAGATCTCAGGCAGGAATTTCAGGACTTGGGCACACACGGCCAAAGAATCCCACCCAATATTCTTGAAGGATTGATTCAGAAAAAATTGTGAATTAAATTTGAAGATTGTGGAAGAGGACATAGCTCACGTATAGAAATCTCCTCAATAACAGTTTGTTGCAATTCCCGTGGTGAAGTTAACACAAATTCAATGAGTTAGACAACTAAACACACAGAATGCTTCAACCGCAACACAAACAGAAAATGCTGGAAAATCTCAGCGGGTCTGACAACATCTGCGAAGAGAGAACAGAGCCAACATTCCGAGTCTGGATGACCCTTTGTCAGTGAATGCTTACTCTGCACCTCCACACATCGAGCCACTCTAAGGATCAATTGTTGAGGGGGATACAGCTCAATTTTCAGTCAATTTTATCCAGTACTTACTGTGTGTCACCTTTAGACACTCAAATCTTTGTCTCATCAATAAAATATTTCACGCTTTCAACTCTTCCACTGCTTTTGTGGCAAATTTTTACTGACCTTTTTCTTTGTTGTTTCTCACAAGATTCTTTTGATTCCCAACAGGAGTTGAAGCAGTTGTAACAAAGATAGAACTATCTACTTTCAAACATTCTTTCATCAGAACTTTGTATCTATTTTACAGTCAGATCTGAATTCCTCTTCTGTTTCTCCGCAGATCCTATTTTCTTTCGGTGATAAGGTGAGTGCGGTTGAAATGGCAAGTTTTATTCATTAGTGTCACAAGTAGGTTTACATTAACACTGCAATGAAGCTATTGTGAAAATCCCCAGGTTGCCACACTCTGGCGTTTGTTTGGGTACACTAAGGGGGAATTAGCATGGCCAGTGCACCTAACCAGTACATCTTTCAGACTGTGGGAGGAAATCGGAGCACCCGGAGGAAACCCATGCAAATACGAGGAAAATATGTAGACTCCAAGCCAGGAATCAAACACGGGTCCCTGGTGCTGTGAGGCAGCAATGCTAACCAGTGTGCCACAATTTTATTGAACGGCAGAGTAAGTTCGAAGCACTGGATATGACCTACTTCTGACTCCGGTTTCTCATGCTTACTTGTTTTACTAATTATCGTGGGGTTAAGTGACGCTGCCTGTGATCATGGTCAAGGACTCCTGTTTGAGCCAGTGAAGACAGAAGGAGAACAGGATCTGGCATTCCCAATCCTTTCTGATGGAGCCAGATTTTTCTGGCCATTCTGGTGGACTTCCACTATAAATCCAACCAGAATCTGAAAGAAAGACCTTGAAATAAAGTGGAATCTGGATTCACCTGCTCCTGTTGGAATTCTGTGGTCAGCCTTGTAAGAGATGGACCCTTGTTGGTGAAATCTACATCCCAAGAATACGCTCAATATAGCACTTCTTCTGTGTGTTGAAAAGTATCACCTGCCTCAAAATATTGACCCACCTGCCTTCTTTCTTCTTTGCTTTTATTAAGCCCAGTAGAATTTCTGACATTTAATTAGTTTTTTGAAATGCATTAAAGCTTTGTACCCTCCACTCGGCATCAAAGCTATTGAGGCAGTGAGTTGAGTTATGAGGACAGCAAACTCCACTGGCTCAGAAATGTTGACTGTGTACAGTCTCCCTCTCTGAACTATCCACTCCCGATGGTTTGTTTCCTGTTGTGAATTATTCCTGGAATATGTCACTAATCTGTCGCCTGGGGTTTATAGCTTGAGGGGCATTGCACCATATAGCAACCGCCCCCCTCCTCCACACACACACACACACACACACAAAAATTTGGCATGTCAGCTACGACTCTCACCAACTTTTACAGATGCACCATAGAAAGTATCACAGCTTTGTATGGCTCCTACTCTGTCCAAGACCACAAGATACTACAAAAGGTCGTGAATGTAGTGTCCATCACGCAAACAAGCCTCCCATGCATTGACTCTGTCTATACTTCCTGCTGCTTCAGCAAAGCGACCGGCATAATTAAGGACCCCACACACCCCGGATATTCTTTCTTCCACCTTCTTCCCTCAGGAAAAAGATACAAAAGTCTGAGGTCACGTACCAACCAACTCAAAAACAGCTTCTTCCTTGCTGCTGTCAGACTGTTGAATGGACTTATCTTGCATTAAGTTGATCTTTCCCTACACCCAACTATGATTGTAACACTACTCTCTGCACTTTCTTGTTTCCTTCCATGTGAATGGTATGCTTTGTCTGTATAGCGCACAAGAAACAGTACTTTTCACTGTACGTTAATACATGTGACAATAATAAATCAAATCAAATCAATCAAAACACACACACACACACACACACACACACACACACACACAGTGGGAGAAAACCAGAGTACCCAGAGGAAACCCACACAGACATGGGCAGAACGTATAGACTCTACACAGTGCCTGAAGCTGTGAAGCAGCTGTGCGAACCACTGTGCCACCGACTAAGCACTTCAAAACCCTGGAGAAGTGCCACTAGCACTGCCTCAACACAACTCTGTAAATCCCACCCCCGACCCCGGCCCCGGCCTACTGTACTCTTCATTTTATTCTTTTACAGGATGTGGGCATTGCTGGTACCTGCCCTTCCCCCCCCACCAACTAGGCCATTTGTGAGAAGGCTGGGTCCAGGTCAAACAACCACAGGTCCATAGGTTGCCAGTTGATAGGCCCCTTTCGTTCATGAACGGGGAATTTCCAGTCAGCGGACAGCCCCAGCATGGCAGGTGAGTCACAACCTGTTAGAGGCAAACTCCAAGTACGAGACTTCTTCCTGTCAGAGAACCCTCCCCACCCCACCTTAGCTTGCCATGACCACAGCTGTAACTACTGACCATCCAAGCGTTGCCTTTCCGCATCAAGGCCTGGCAGCTGTGGCCATTTTAAACTCAAATCATTTTGTTTTTCACCTGTCCTTCAGAGGGTGACTCCAGCAGCCTCTTAACTGCGTCAGCAGTTCCCTGAGACTACCGACACGTCATCACTGAAGGCTCTCTAATTCCCCCTCCAGCCTTAGGAGCCCACCATCAACTTTGCCTGGATGGCAAATGTGCCCAGTGGCCACTAATTGGCCAATTTGTTTGAGTGACTGTGCTTGACAAGGTGTGTGGCAAGGGCCAGCATTTCATCTCAATCCCATGGTCTTGATCACAAACTGGCAGCCCAGGGCACAATTTGTGACGCAGTAATCAAGAAGAGGCTACAACCAGATATTAGAAGGACATATAAAGGAGACTAGTGAAATGGGCCAACCCACCTTAAATAAAATTTAGTGCAGAGAAACAAGAAGTGGTACATTATGTAGAAACAACTTTATAAGCTCAATGATTCAATCTTTTGCATTCATTCAAGGGATGTGGCTATCATTGGCTAGATCAACATTTTATTGCCCATCCTTAATTGTCCTTGAGAAGGTGGTGGTGAGCTGCGTGCATGATCTACTGTAGTCCTTGGGGTGTACGTATGCATGCACCGTGCTGTGAGGGAAGGAGTTCCAAGATTTTGGCCCAGCGACAGTGAAGGAATGGTGATAGATTTCCAAGTCAGGATGATGTGGAGATGTCGCGGTTGGACTTACCTGATGAAGAATAGCGCTTCAAACGCCCGCGATTCCAAATAAACTTGTTGCAGTTTAACCTGGTGTTGTGAGACTTCTTAGAAGTCAGGATGGTGAGTAGCTCAGAGGTGTTCCCATGTCTCTGCTGCCCTTGTCCTTCTAGATAGTAGCAGTTGTGGGTTTGGAAGGTGTTGCCTAAGGAACTTTGGTGACTTGCTGCAGTGCATCTTGTAGACGGTATACACTGTGCTATTGTGTGAAGAGACTGACCTCAAGAAACATGACACTATCCAGGGCAAAGCAGCCCAATCAAACGGGCTGTTTTGCTCTGGATGGTGTCAATCTTCTTGAGTGTTACTGGAGCTCCACTCATCAAGGCAAGAGGCAAGTATTCCATCACACTTCTGACTTGTGCCTTGTCCATTATAGACAGGTTCTGGGGAGTCAGGTGGTGAGTTACTCACTGCACACTTCCGAGTCTACAACCTGCTCTTGTAGCCACTGTGTTTATATGGCTGGTTCAGTTCAGTTTGTGGTCAATGGTAACCCCATGATGTTGATACTGGCTGCATGAGAAAAGAGAGCTAAGATACATGTAGGGTGCAAATAGGTGAAGGTAGCAGGCTAAGTTCAGAAGATTGTTTAAAGAAAATATGAATTGTTGGATTTATGAATAAAGGCATAGACTACAAATGCAAAGATGTTATACTTATCCTTAATGAAATGTTGTTTAAGCCCCAGGCATTATATTCAATTCTGGATATGACACTGAAGGGACTATGTCAGAGCTTAGCGAGGGTTCAGAAGTGATTTGCTGGAATCGGTTTCCTCCAGGTGCAAGTTAGGTGGATTGGCCATGCTAAGTTGCATCTTAGTGTCAGGGGGATTAGCAGGGTAAATATATAGGGTTACAGGTATAGGGTCTGGGTAGAATTGTTAACAGTGTAGGCTCAAAGAACCAAATGGCCTCCTTCTGCACTATATTTTCTATGGATCAAGAAACATAAAGCACAGAAGGAGGCCATTCAGTCCATCTTTCCTGTACCAACCTCTCCATGGAGCTGTCCAATGAGTCCCACTCCTCTCTACTCCTTCCTCACAGTCCTGCAAATATACCCCTGTTCAGGTGTTAAGCCCACTTCAGCTTTTGAATGCAGCCACTGAATCCAAGAGGGGGCTCGGTCATGTGGAGTGGCTGGGGTTCCTAAAGCAGAAAAGGGTGAAGAGGGGGTTCGATAGCAGTATTCAAAATTACCGAGGGTAAATAAGAAAAAAAATGTTCTCTGGTGACAGACAGTCATTCAGTTGGGTGATAAAAGGGCAGTGATTTTAAGATGATTAGCAAAAGAACCAGAGTTGACATGAGGTGGGGAGGGGGCGCGGGGGTGGAAAATAAATTCTGTAGTGAGTTGTAATGACCCGGAATGCACCGGCCTGGAGGAAGCAGGAGCTACAGCAACTTCTGAAAGGGAATTGGATAAATATTTGAAGAGAAGCGAAAAATGAAAGGGCTGCGGGGAGAGAGCAGATGAGTGGGACTAATTGGATAACTACTTGAAAAGGCTGATGCGGACATGATTGACCAGATGGCCTCCTTCTGTGTTATGTCATGCTACAATTGTACAAAGAATAGTTTCCATTCCAGACCATTTCCATGTGTATGTACATTTTGCTTCTACATTACCCCAGCCTGCATTATGCAGCTGAGTTGCAGCAAGTTCAAGGCGAAGTTTTCAAAAAAAAAACCCTTCATGTGATGTTTGCTATAAATTATGCACATGTTTAAAATGTTATCAAGGCAACATAAGCCAGTGCGGTATACAGTCAAAGACAAGGATTATGGCAACATCAACTTGATGCTTGTTTCCAGAACTCAAGGAGACAAGTTAGGCCTTTCAGAGCATGTAAACTTCTCCCTGAGGTATTTGCCTCTGAAATTTCATTCTGTAACCACATTGGAAGGGAGACTGAAATACGTTATTTTCCAAGTGAGGCCAGGCACATGGTTTAATAATTCAAAGCCTTCACCCATCAGAATCATTGTCATACAAATCTTCCCAATTCGCTGAGAGTTGTTAGTCACAACTCTTTTGGGAGGGAAGTGGTCTCTGATTCTTTCTGTTACTTTTACAGTCGCACAGAAATATTAATTATGGAAGTGAAAAAGATGTAAATTTACTTCTGTCGGTCTTTCTCATGCTTGCCGGGTGCGTGTGTGTGTGTGTGTGTGTAGAATCGAGAGAGAGACTCACTGGGGATCCAGGCAGAGACTCACTGGGGATCCAGGCAGAGACTCACTGGGGATCCAGGCAGAGACTCACTGGGGATCCAGGCAGAGACTCACTGGGGATCCAGGCAGAGACTCACTGGGGATCCAGGCAGAGACTCACTGGGGATCCAGGCAGAGACTCACTGGGGATCCAGGCAGAGACTCACTGGGGATCCAGGCAGAGACTCACTGGGGATCCAGGCAGAGACTCACTGGGGATCCAGGCAGAGACTCACTGGGGATCCAGGCAGAGACTCACTGGGGATCCAGGCAGAGACTCACTGGGGATCCAGGCAGAGACTCACTGGGGATCCAGGCAGAGACTCACTGGGGATCCAGGCAGAGACTCACTGAGGATCCAGGCAGAGTCTCACTGCAGGGTTGGGGGAGAAACACTGTGGAATCTAACTCTAACTTAAACATTAATTCTTATGGGAAAACCTGATTTGCTTAAAACTATTTCACTTAAAGTCACCTCTTTGAAGAATGCAGCTAGGATGTTCAGTGAGGAATGATTGTATGCGAAGATCTGGTTAGATTCTATTTAAGGTACTGCATTTATAGAATCATAGAAGTCTTCCAGAACAGAAGAAGGCCATTCAGCCCATCAAATCTGTACCAACCACGATCCCATTCAGGCCTTATTCCCATAACGCCACATATTTACCCTGCTAATTCCCCTGACACAAGGGTCCATTTAGCGTGGCCAATCCACCTAACACACACATCTTTGGACTGTGGGAGGAAACCCGAGCACCTGGAGGAAACCCACGCAGACACAGGGAGAACGTGCAAACTCCACACGGACAGTGACCAGGGCTAGACTTGAATCTGGGGCCCTGGTGCTGTTAGGCAACACTGCTAAACCACTGTGCCACCATGCCGCCCATATCTCTGAGCAGCATTCCTCAGGAATGATATACTGGCCATAGAGGGGCTGCAGATCCACCAGAATGATATCAGGGCTAAGAGAGTTAAAATTGAGAACAGGTTGCATAAAATATCCTTGTCTTCCCTTTAGTGTTGAAGACTAAAGCATGACCCAACTGAGATGTTAAGACAATGAAAAGGTTTGATAGACTGGATGGAGCGAAACTGTTCCTTCTGGTGGGGGTTTTGGGATCGGGGACTGTGTTGGGATGGAGGATGGACGCTGGAACACAGAGCAAAACTTTAAAATTATAACTGGACAATTCATCAGTAAACTCAGGAAACACTTTTACAGAAAAAAAGGAATAGAAATTGAACTGTCTCCCCTAAAAAATATTGAGGCAAAAACATCAATACTGAAACTGATTTTTTTGGAATTAATTAATGGGATGTGAGCATTGCTGAGTGGGAAAACATTAACTGCCCGGTGGGAAAAGTGGGGGGGTGGGGGGGGGGCAATTAAGAGTCAACCACATTGCTGTGTGAAAGTGTTAATAATCACACAAATTTCAAATTCACATAAGCTGCTAGACTCAGTCACATAGAGAAAAGCTAATGTCTTGCGTCAAGGACCATAAAATTAAACACAAAATCTCCACTGAATTATGCACAGCTGCATTTTTTAGTGTCTGTTCTAACAAGAGACAAAGGGATGGGGGAGTTGATGAACCACTGGTTAGAAAAATAACTTTGTAATTGCGTAGAAGGAAATACAAGCCTGATGATAATATAACTCGGTAGATGTGCACAAGTTATAATTGGACAGCTATACCCTTATGTTATGCATGATGTAAGCCTAATCAGTAGTTGTGAGTGAATATGGATATAACTTCTGTGCAAATGTATATCTTTGATTAGTATATACTAATTTCTTGTAACTGGATCTTAACTATAAATGTCTGTTTAATTCCTGGATCAGAGCTCAACCTGATGCTCACTAGTTGGAGCACTGGAGCCAGTCCGTATGATAATTTGTAATAAAGGCATTGTCTGAAACTCCAAGAATCTTCTTCTGGTTTTCTCAAAAGTGAGAGGGTAAAGTACACTGTAGTCAAATAGCTGTATTTTTCTCTCTAAGAAAACCTGGACCAGCATTAATTGCCCAGTGGCTTGCTGGGACATTTCAGGGGGCATTTAAGAATCAACCACATAGCTGTGGGTCTGGAGTTACATTTAGGGCAGACCAGGTAAGGAACATGGGAACAGGAGTAAGTAATTCACCTCATCGAGCCTGCTCTACCATTCAATACAATCATAGATGATCAAACACGTAAAGGCTTTTACACCCACTATTCCTATATCCCTCTGTGTCATTACGATTCAGAAATCTCTGCTTTAAACATTACTGAAACAATGAGCTTCCACAGTCCTCTGGGGTCAAGCATTCCAAAGATTCACAACCCTGTGTGTAAAGAAATCTCTCCTCATCTCTGTCCTAAGTGGTATCTCCCTTATTTGAAATCCATCCACCTTCTTCAGAAAGAAGAGTAAAGCTGTGTTTCTCCTGGTCACGGAATATCTAAAAGCCATTCACAGCCAATTAATTGTTTCTTGATTGTTACATAAGCTGATAAATTAGTCAGTTCATACACTGAAGATCTTACAAAGAACTGGGAAATAAATGATCAGTTTATCTGTTTTTGATAGTGTGTCACTTGATGGAAGAATGTTGGCCAAGTTAGAGAGAGTATTCCCTGCTCTTATACTAAAAACACCATGAGATATTTCACAAACGCCTATGAGAGCACACCATCTCATGTTTTTTCCATAAGTTGGCAACCCTCCATGATAAAATAATTCTTCAGGGCCACACAGGAGTGTCACCCTGGAGTGTGGGCAAAAGTCCAGAGTAGTTCATAATCCCACAAGACTCTGGCTCAAAGCTTTGGCAACACATCCTGGTCATTGAAATTACAGCAACAGATCACAGTTTGTCTCATATTTATCCTTCTGCTAATAACAGTGAAGGATTTGACTCATTTTATAAGCTAACTCTAAGCTAACAGCTAATCAAACAACAAATGTATGTTTGTGGGTACTGACTGACCATATAGACCACAAGAGTATAACTTCAGTGATTTGTATCTGTCTCTGAAATCCACAATACACGTCTAACCATTGAGTGACTGATTCCCCAGAATGGAGACATGAGCAGACAATCTAGGTGAGCTGTGCCGATACAGATCCAGAACTTCATACTTGTAAAACATTCCATTGCCGTTTCCAGACTTTTCCGACTCAAGAACAGCTGCTTCCCTCCTGCCACCAGACTTTTGAATGGGCCTATTTTATATTAAGCTAGTCTTTCTCTACATCCTAGCTTTGACTGTAATCCTCTATTTTCCTTCTCTATGAACGGTATGTTTTGTCGGTATAGCATGCAAGAAATAATAATTTTCACTGTATGTTAATACATGTGACAAAAATAAATCAAATCAAATCTTTGATTTCAAATCAAAGATGTACAACACTCCTATATATTGTATATAATTATCAGATATACAACCCTCCCACATTTAATATGTAATCATACACAGTGGGCGTGATTCTCCCATCCTGCTGCACCACTCTAGTGATGGCAGATACCTGCGATTCACAGTGGGCATCTTCTACCACTGGATTTCCATCACTGTCTGCTCCGCAGAAATCGGCGCGAATCTGCATAATGTATACAGAAGTTAATTTACGTATATTTTAAATAGCATTAGCAGGCCCGGGACTGAAATCTCCAGACTCACTAGCCTCTCTCCACCCACCTAGGAGTGGGTCACTTCAGTGGGGTTCACTATGGCTCCCGCTTGTGGAGAGCTGGTGACCCGACCCCGCTGGAGTGAAAGGGAAGTGATCAATGCCCCCTAGATAGTCGGCCACTGGGGGGAAGAGGGGGTGCTTCCTGGGCATTGCCACTTTGGCATTGCCTACCACGGCCCCCTGACATTGCCCAAGGGGCAAAGTGCCAATGCTCACCAGACATTGGGCAATGCCAGGAGGGTGGGGATGAAGCCTGATGGGAGGGGGGCCTCTGGGGGCGGGGGCGGGAGGGGGGGTGAGGGTGGCGATCAATGTTGGTTGGGTAGTCCTGCTGCCACTGTGCGTTTGGGCTGAGTGGCAGAGGGAGGGAGGTCAGCGATTGGGGCTGACTATTGGAGTGGGGGTGTGGGGTCAGCCTGCTGTGGGGAGGGGGGTTGGTGGTTGGGGCTGCAGTGGGTTCGGGGCTACGGTGGAGTGAGGGATGTCGGGACTGCGGGGGGAGGTTGGTTTAGATCTGTCGGTGGGGGTGACTGGGATGTCGGGCTGGGGGTGGAGGGTGGTTGAGATTGGGCTGGGAGGTTACAGGAAGATAGCGATCGGGCCGTGGTGGTGTGGGAGGCCTGGCGATGCAGGATCGCAAGGCTGGCCAGTAATCAAAGTGGCCAACAATAGGGAGACAAGGGTCACTGCGCATGTGCTGACAGAACAGTGCGTGCGCTGTGGCCCCCTCAGCGTTATGCTGCTGGCCTCTCCAGCGGGAATAGGCCCCCTCCCAGCATTCTAGTGTGAATCACGCTCATGCACTCTGCAGCGCACAGAGTGGGAGATTCATTTCGAAGCTCCCTCTGAAAAAAACAGCAAGATTTACTCCAATTTTTACGCAAATTCAACACTTAGAAATTTTTTGGGGAGAATCGCCCCCAATATGTTCCTGTGTTTATTAAATAATCAGACACTGTTTGACATTATAGAATAATGCACTTTGAGATGACATGAATTATTAACACATTAGCCTCAAATTCTCTGCTAACTAGTCAAAACTTTGATCCCGTTCTGCTCGGCAAAGCAGCAAAAAGAGGGAACGTCAGTCAAATGTATTAAGCATGAATAAGTGCTGGCTTCTCTTCCACAAACTTCCAGACAATGCATTGAATGTACCTACTCCTTCACATAGCAGCACGCCCCGTGGCACCACAAGAGGGATTAATATTGTCACCCACTATTTCAGAAAGGTAAGAAGACAGGTGACAATGCAACGTTTCCAAGCGGGAATAAACCGGCATTATTTTCCAAATCGATCTACCATAGACAATTTTGTGCAGGAGCTAGGGGTTGGGGGGAATGGGGGTGGAGGCTGCTTGCTCTCACAAGTCGCTGTTAATAAGGCAGGCGGTGGAGAGAATCCACAGGGGTCGCTCTGCCTGGCCAGCAGTTCCACAAATTAATGACAGCGACTTCGCTTTGCAGGGTGTCAAGGGCACCGTCTATTTATCTGGGTGAATGTATTGACGGAAGGGGTTGATCACTGCCTTCCCTCCCCATGTACAGTGTCCGCGCCCAGTGAAATGATTGGCTTTACCTTCCTCTTGTTGGTGGGACAGACATACAGGTAACTCAGCACAGTTTTGAGGCCCACTTTGTCGTTGAGCTTTTCATACGTCGTTCCGTAGTCGGTTGACCTGAAATTAAAATGCGAAAAGTAAAGATGAAACAGGCTTCAGCGTTTAAGGCACCATTAGCTCTTACTTACGATATGTTTACTTACAAGAAAGCAATTTAGAATGCAGAGTTACAACACTGGATAATTCAGATTCACAATAATGCTCTCACTCTCTGGAGCATTAATTGTTGTATAAAATATGCAATCTTAATGCTAATCTATTGCAGCAGGTTAGCTGTTAATCAGAGCTGGTGATTTTATGCATCAGTTTGCTACCATCCATAGCAACACAAGGTAGAAAACAGCCGACTCAGTCACAGCATTTCCTGAATAAAGAATTTAACTTTAATCAACAGCTGCAGGATGATAGTCTACCATTCTTCAAGTCACTTTTATCACTTCTCAATGAATGAAAAAACTATCTTGATAACAAATCATTATTGCTCACTTCACAGCAACTTAATTAAGGTTTTTATAAAATTAGCCATTTTGCTCCGAGCTGTGCTATCCCTTTTCCAATCATTCAGTTGAGCTCCATATACTGACCTCTAATGTAGTGACTTTCTTAATTCATAAGACTAGGGGGAATAGCTAAGGGTGTGATTCGTACATAATACCATTGTGAAAACCTTTTGTAGATATAATTCTTATGTTTTTTTTACCCCTGTGGTTCCTTTCCCTTGTGGCGAGCTTTGTTCCAGTCCAGATGAGAGACACAAGTACAGCAGAAGTGAATACTTTTTATACTAGGGCCAGATTCTCCAACCTTGTCCGCAACTGAGATTCTCCAGTGCCGCTGCAGATTTGGTTGAGTGCCAAATTCTCCATTCTGGCTGGCAACAGTAGCAAGGGACGCGAGACTCGAGAATTTTGGCCCAGGTGTCTTCACTAAGCATTGCCAGGGTGTGGCACCGGGCAGTTCTCAAGTGTGAATAAACTAGGATTGTTTCCACTGGAAAGATGGCGGCTGAGGGGAGACCTGACAGAGATCTACAAAATTATGAGAGGCATTGACAGGATGGGTAGTCAGAGGCTTTTTCCAAGGGTCAATTACAAGGGGACACAGGTTCAAGGTGAGAGGGGGAAAGTTTAAGAGGGATGTGCAGGGGAAGTTTTTCTTGCAGAGAGTGGTGGGTGCCTGGAACGTGCTGCCAGAGGAGGTGGTGGAAGCAGGCACATTAACAACATTTAAGAGGCATCTGGGTGGGTACATGAATAGGGAGGGAATAGAGGGATACAGACTGAGTGAGGGCAGAAGGTTCTTTTCTAATTTAGTGAGGGCACCATGATCGGGATAGGCTTGGAGGGCCAAAGGGCTTGCTGTACTTTGTACTTTGAAATTTTTTCTTCTTTGCCCTTGAATATACCTTCACGTACAACCTCAAAAATTGCTCGTTACTTGTGTCATGTAACCATTTACCACTTACTGCATTTAACTGGAAAAATCGCCATTTTTATCAAGGGATGTCAAGACTATGAGCTCTGCCGTGAGGAGTTGATTAAATAGAGTCCGTTTTCTGACTGCTGAATAAATAGGCAAGATTCGTTGTGAAGTAGATCTTTTTCTGCAAGTCTGATGCCCTGCCCCACTTCCAAACCATTGGCTGACGCAGTGGGTGGGATTTCCCATCATCCCACTCTTCTGCAGTGTATGATGCCGCCATGGAGATGGCCCACCATTGTACATGAAACTTGTGAGGATTGCTAAAGTTAAAGTAAAGTTTATTTATTAGTCACAAGTAGGCTTATATTAACACTGCAATAAAGTTACTGTGAAAAGGCCCCATTTGCCACACTCCAGCACCTGTTCAGGTACATTGAGGGAGAATTTATCATAGCCAATTCACCTATTGGCTACGCACAATCTGCACATCTTTGGACTGCGGAAGGAAACCGGAGCGCCTGGAGGAAACCCATGCAAACACGGCGAGAATGTGCAAACTCCACCCAGACAGTGACCCAAGCCAGGAATTGAACTTAGGTCCCTGGCACTGTGAGGCAGCGGTGCTAACCACTGTGCCACCCCACTTGTTTGTGCCATCAGTGGGACTGGAAGGTCCTGCTGTCAGGAAGGTCATCAGCAAATGTGTTGAAAATCGCCTCCAAAGCAATAAAAGCACGTACTTAGAACCAAGCCCCGTGAGCAAAAAAAGCCTTTCACTGAGGTGAGGCAGCAGCTGTCCGACCTCAGTATTTACAGGCCTTTTTTTTGCCTATTAATTCCACAGTCCTGACAAGTCTTCCTGTCCTCTCACTTCTCTCAACTTGACCGGCACCAGAAAGCCAACGTGTTCAGAGTTAAAGGCAGCATTCTGAATTAGAGCTAGTTAGTGAACATGTGACATCTATAAACACTGGATCTACTTATCGCACAGGGGTTACCCACCCACCCCCACTGATTACCGTACCCAAGTTAAATGTCCAAATCTGCGGATTTCTGGTGTTTAATCCAACCACCCTCACAGAAACCCATCCACCCAGATAGGGGATAATTCAGCACCAGGGAATCTGCATTAAAATCAAGATGATCGCAAATTTCCTGAATGAATGTCACTGTGATCAGTGTTTCCGCACAAACAGGAGCGGGGATGATGGGCCCTTGGGTGACCCTGCAATGACCTGATTTATGGACTCAAAGAATCTATCTGCAGTTCAATTTACGAGTTTTCAAGTAAAACTGCAGGAAATTGCTTTGACTACCAGCTGGGAGATTTATCAGGATTTCATTACCTTGGTCAATTAGTCAGCAGTTTATTATTGTAGTCGGATGTAATGAATGGATTTAATCTGTAGTTTGAGACCGTAACATTTCAAACCATACAAAAAAGTTTTGTTTGCAGCACTAAAGGGACCATGAGTTGATTAGAACAAAAGAGTTTCTTGATGGATCCTTTTGAAGCCTCAATCTAGATTAAAGTCCTTTCTGTACTGAATCCTACACCAAAAGATTCTCCAGAGCCTGGGCAGGGGCCAAGTAGATTAGCTCAACTGTAAGGCTTAAAGAAAGATAATCAGGTGGGTCATTGTCTGTTTATTGAATATCTTCCAAAGGATCTTATTAGGCTGAAGTTCAATATATATCACAATTTTGCTTTTAAAACATTTGTACATGGGATGTGGGTATAACTGGCAAGGCTGGCATTTTTTGCCCACCTTTCATTGTCCTTGAACTGGACGGCTTGCTCAGTCATTGCAGAGGGCAGTTAAGTCTCCAGAGTCACATGTAGGCCAGACCTGGCAAGGATGGCAGATTTCCTCTCCTATGGTTAACCAGGTGAGTTTCTGCAACAATTGACAACAGCCAACAGGGTGGCGTGCTGACACAGCGGCTAGCACTGCTGCCTCACAGCATCGGGGACCTGGGTTCAATTCCCGCTTTGGGTCACCGTCTCAGCGGAGTATGTACGTTTTCCCTGTGTCTGCGTAGGTTTCCCCTGGGTGCTCTGATTTCCTCCCACAGTCCGAAAGACATACTGGTTAGGTGCACTGGCCATGCTAAATTGTCCCTCAGTGTACCCGAGCAGGCACGGGAGTGTGACGACTAGGGGATTTTCACAGTAACTTCACTGCAGTGTTAATGCATGCCTTTGTGTGACAATAATAAATAAACCTTATCATTAGACTTTTGATTGTATTTTATACCCAGTCCCTGGAGCATTTTCCTGGGTCCCTGGATTACTAGTACAGTGACAATAACACTATGCTACTGTCTCCCCTATGAAACTTTAAATGCAAAAACCAATTCACATTTTGAAATCTCTCTCATCGTCCAGTGTTATAAATATACTCACTGTTTTTATCTTGCTTCCAGTGTTATGAATGGCTACAGTTATACGCCAATTAAAAACTCTGCATAGCACAAATGTCTTTGTATATTCAGCAATATCATACGGTAAATAAATTAAGTATTTAATATCGGCAAATTAGAGCAGGGAATTCTTGGGAATAGTTAAGACAGCCAGGCAAGAGATACTGCAAACAAATTTATCCCCAGGGAATTCTAACTTTTTTTATCCATTCGTGGGACATGGGTGTCGCTGGCTGGCCAGCATTTATTGCCCATCCCTAGTCATCCTTGAACTGAATGGCTTGCTAGGCCATTTCAGAAGGCAGTTGAGAGTCAACCACATTGCTGTGGGTCTGGAGACACATGTAGGCCAGACCAGGTAAGGACGGCAGATTTTCTTCCCTAAAGGACATCAGTGAACCAGATGGGATTTTCCGACAATTGACAGCGGTTTCATTGGTCATCAGCAGATTCTTAATTCCAGATTTTTATTATTGAATATAAATTCCACTATCTTCTGCGGCAGGATTTGTATCCGGGACTCCAGAGCATTAGCTGAGTTTCTGGATTAATAGTCCAGCAATAATACCACTAGGCCATTGCCTCCCCTGAGGGATAAACCCACAAGCTATGTCTGAGAACACCAAGAGAATGCTTTGTCTTGTGATCACTGAAGTTGGCTAATGAGGTACTCACTGGCAGAAGTAAACAGATGTTCCATGGATTGAATACAACTGTATTCTTGTGAGATGGACATCTCCCAGCCTGTGCTTGTCTCTCTCCTGCAGCCTCCTGTCATAGAGGAATTGGAAGACACCCAACAAGGATGGAATCCCTGCCTAATTACTCAAGCACACAAAACCCAACTATTGCCAGACTTTTACAGCTTTCCCCTTCTCAGCTGGAGAGTTGGCTCCACTCCACAGGAAGTGCTTGAGGCAATAAACCATCACACTGTACAAAAACAATGGCGAGAGTGGGAACTGCATTGCGTTCAGGGGCATCCCACTCCTGGGTGTTGTGGGGGAAGGTCTTTGCTCGGTTCATATTGAAAAGACACCATCTACTTGCAAAGTGAGTGTGGTGAGAAACAGTGCAGTTTCCATGCTGAATACTGCAGACATGATCTCCATACCACAGGAGAAGTATAAGGAACAGGGTATGCTTCTTTACCTAAAGGTATTCGACACCATCTGCAGAGCAGGATGCTACAAGATGTGGGGGAAAATTGGCTGACCTCTCAAATGCACGGAGGATGTTCCCGATGGTGGGGGTGTCCAGAAACAGGGGTCGCAGTCTGAGGATTCAGGGTATACCTTTAGAACAGAGATGAGGAGACATTTCTTCACTCAAAGTGTGGTGAGCCTATGGAATTCATTACCACAGGAGGTAGATGGTGCCAAAATATTGAATGTATTCAAGAGACGGCTGGATATTGGACTTGTGGTGAATGGGATCAAAGGTTATTGGGAGAAAGCAGGATTAGGCTATTGAGTTGGACAATCAGCCATGATCGTGATGTAAGCTCGAAGGGCCAAATGGCCTCCTCCTGCTCCTATCTTCTATGTTTCTATGTTTCAATGTCTCATTTGCTACTTCCATGACAATGTGCACTGAACTGTACCATTTGAAGGCTCCACTTCTGACAACTTCAAAGTGAAGAATAGAGTAAATCAGAGCTGGGTCCTTCCCCTACTCTGTTTGGTATCTTCACCTCCATGTGCCTGGTCTTTGCATTTCCTGCAGGTATGAAAGGAGTCTACTTGCACAGATAGCAAGCTCTACAAGACTGAAAGCAAAGTCAAAAGCACGTTGCGTCAATGGCCACACGGAAACTCAGCTGCAAAGACTAATTTGTCTCTCCCAAGCCTCTAAATGGTCCTCCCTGACTGTTACCATCTAGAAAATCATGGTAATAGGGCCAAGTAGCACAACTCCACTTCTGATTACACTAAATAATGCCCTGTAGGGTGTGATTAGCAAATTCTGCTACTTTGGTGACAGGGCGGCACAGTGGTTAGCATTGTTGCCTAACAGCACCAGGAACCTGTGTTCGATTCCTGGCTCGGGTCACCATCTGTGTGGAAATTTGCACAATCTCTGGCCAGGGCCAGAGCCAGAGATCTGTAGGACATCCAAATCTCCACTTGAGGGATTTGTTCAAATCAAAGAATCCTACAGTGCAGTAGGAGGCCATTTGGCTCATCGAGCCTGCACTGACAACAATTCCACTCAGTCCTTATCCCCATTACCCTATATGTTCACCCTTCTTATCCCTCTGACACTAAGGGGCAATTTAGCATGGCCAATCCATCTAACCCACATGTCTTTGGAGTGTGGGAGGAAACCAGAGCACCCGGAGGAAACCCACACAGACAAGGGGAGAAACTCCATACAGTCAAACACCCAAGGCCGGAATTGAACTTGGGTCCCTGGCGCTGTGAGGCAGCAGTGCTAACCATTGTGCCACTATGCCGGCCTAAACGTGACAAGAAATCCTAAACGTTGATTATTACGCTTTGGAGTCACCAGCTGATAGGAGAGAGAAGTTACGGCATCTCCTTTGAGCTGACATGCACCATCAATGGCTACAGCGGCTTGGCAACAGATGCCAATGCCAACAACAACAACCCACAACCACACCTGGTAACCTGTGCTACTTGAGTCCGACCTCACCTCTCAAGGATTGGCCTCTCCAGCCTTCAGCAAAGGCATTCCATATGAGGATACTCCATCCTAAACAGATCGTTTGCTGCCTGTCCATCATCCTTCATTGATGGAAGATGCCAAGACAAATCAATAAAGATAAGTGCTAGCAATATCTGTACACAATGGATTTAACCAGTAAGAGTCTTTGGAAGAAAGGAAATGGATGGCTATAAAAAGGTACAAATTTCATACAGTCATTTCTGATATTTGCGCTGGATTGAAGCTTAGTCACCCCCTTGATAGGATCAGCAATTGAAATCTGACATTTTGATAATTCTCCAATGTCACATTTCTTTCAGTCAGAAATTGCTGGTCGGTCCGATCTGATAAATATCAGGATGTTCGAAATGAAGCTGATCGCAAAACTCCAGCACCTACTCAGACATTGGGCTCACCAGTTCTGCTTTGCTGTTGTAATCGCTGAGTGGTATACAAGTTAGAAATCCGGGAACTTTTAATGCAGGCTTTGGGTGGCACAGTGGTTAGCACTGCTGCCTCACAGTGTCAGGGAACCAAGTTCCATTCCAGTCTTGGCTGAATGTTTGTGTGGAGTTTGCATGTTTTCCCTGTGTCTGTGTGAGTTTCCTCCAGTTTCCTCCCCCACCCCAAAGATGTGCAGGTTAGGCGGATTGGCTATGCTAAATTGCTCTTTAGTTTCCTGGAAAAAGTCTGAGGTCACGTACCAACCTACTCAAGAAGTTTCTTGTCAGCTGTATCAGACGTTTGAACAGATCTACTTTGTGTTAAGCTGATCTTTCTCTACACCCTAGTTATGACTGTAACACTACGTTCTGTATCCTCTGCTTTCTTCCTCTATGAACAGTTCACTTTGTCTGTATAGCACACAAAAAAGAGAGCTTTTCACTGTACATCAATAACATATGACAATAATAAATCAAATCAAAATCAAAAAGATTGTAGGTTAGAAGTATTACAATGGGAAATATGTAGGATTATGGGTATACGGGTGGGGGAGAGGGCTTGGGTAAAATACTCTGTCAGAGAGTTGGTGTAGGCTTGATGGGCTGAATGGCCTCTTCTGCACTGTTAGGGATTCTATGATTCTATGATTCTATGATGAAGTTCACAGCAGGGCAGGGGAATGGGAAGTTTGAGCCTCCAGCACATCATGAATGTGCCTAAATTGGGCAGCACAGTGGTTAACACTGCTGCCTCATGGTGCCAGGGACCCAAATTCAATTCCCAGCTTGGGTGACTGACCGTGTGGAGTTTGCAAGTTCTCCCCATGTCTGCCTGGGTTTCCTCCATGCGCTCCGGTTTCCTCCCACAATCCAAAAATGTACAAGTTAGGTGCATTGACCATGCTAAATTGCCCCTTAGTATCAGGAGGACTGTGAGGTAGAGCCTGGGAGGGATTGAGGTTAGTGCAGACTTGATGAGCCAAATGGCCTCCTTCTGCACTGTAGGATTCTATGATCCAGTTTAACCAGGAGAGTTCGGGAGCTGGGTGACTGAGCTGCTCTTAAGAGGTGAGTACGCAATTAAATTATTTAAACAAGGCTACAATGCTCAGAATACAGAAGCTATGTGGATTGAACATGTCTGAGCCGTTTTCCAGAGATTGCAAAAATTGGCAGCGGAAGTGAGACTATTAGCTGCAGTGGTTAAGTCCAATTCCCAACATTCTTATGGACCAGGAAGAGCAGGAATGCTTCTCCCAAGGTAACCTGAAATCAGTCGGCACACTCCTGATCACCCTCCTTCTCTCCTCTCCAGTCTCTGGCTGCAGTTTTGAACATCAGGCCTTCCTGTTCACAACCGGCCAACAAGAAGACTCTCAATCTCAACCACCTGTGTGGGAAAACTGAGGAAAAGTATCTCCAAAATAAGGTCTTCTCTTTCCCTGTACTTTAGTTTATCCCAGCCACTGACAACTCTCCCTGTTCCTTCCTGATTTCCACAAACATTGGAGCCATCATCATCTCCTCAAATTTGGACCCCATCATTTTACTTAAAATGTTCTTCACTTGTCAGAACACATCTTAAAGCTCTTTGTCTTAAAGAGGAGGAGGTGATGGCCTCGTGGTATTATCATTAGACTATTAATCCCATAACTCAGCTAATGTTCTGGAGACCTGGACAGCAGGTGGTGGAATTTGAATTCAGTAAAAATTATTTGGAATTAAGAATCTATTATTGACCATGAAACCATTGTCAATTGTCTAAAGAACCCATCTGGCTCACTAATGTTGCTTTGGGTGGGAAATCTGCCATCCTTACCTGGTCTGACGAACGGTTGAGGACTCTGGGACGATACTCTTTGGTGTTTAGAAGGATGAGGGGGGGATCTTACTGTAACTTATAGGATACTGAGAAGCCTGGATACAGTGGAGTTGGAGAGGATGTTTCCACGATTAGGAAAAACTAGAACCAGATGGCACAACCTCACACCAAAGGGACAATCCTTTCAAACAGAGATGAGCAGGAATTTCTTCAGCCACAGTGTGATGAATCTGTGGAACTCTTTGCCATAAATGGCTGTGGAGGTTAGGTCATTGAGTGTCTTTAAGACAGAGATAGATAGGTTCTTGATTAATAAGGGGATCAGAGGTTATGGGGAAAAGGCAGGAGAATGGGGATGTGAAAAATATCAGCCACATTTGAAGGCCCAGCTACCAAATGTTGGGTGAATGTTGGATGTGGGGTATACGCGAGATCCCTGTGTTAGGCAAACGTTGGCTGAAATTCTCCGGCTGCTCACATCTCTCCAATGAGAAGGGGGAATTTGGCGCTCAGCCAAATCTCCATTCATTGCAGTAGAACCGGAGAACTCCAGCTGCGGCCAAGCAGACAAGGTCAGAGAATCCAGCCTTTGGAACTTTTGGAGGACTGTAGGGAGGGAGGAGATTATGGGGATATGGAGGAGTGAGTTCATTGAGAGAGTGGGTTCAGAGTTTTGGATGAGCTTAAGGATGGGATTTTCTAGCTGTTCCTGCCAGTGTGGGATCTTCCGATCCCACCGACAGCATCCCTGCACCACAGGTTTCCCATACAGGAGGGTGCAAACAATGGGAAACCCCATTAACAGCAGCGGGACTGGAAGATCCCATCATTGGCTGAGAATGGGCCACTTCCACCACCACAAAACATATGGTGCGGCTGGAAAATCTCTCCCTAAGTTGAGAGAAGGTGGGGAATGGGAATAATTGAGGTTGAAAGTGCTTGTTGCATTATGTAAAAATGCTAAATGCCAAATTTAGAGTTGTACCCCCTCATAAACAAGATTCGTGGCCAGTTCCAAATGCCACTTGCATCCCCAAAAGGGCAATTTACCAGTCATGAAAATGAATTTATTCATTTATCAGTGAGGTTTTGGGAAAGAAATCAGCTTTTATTAATAAGTTATCTAATAAACTCACATTAAATATCTCAATCTATGAAAAATCAGATTAATTAAAGATGCAGAAAATTAGTTGTTCAGGAACAGAGGTTAATTGTGATGGATTGATAGTGAATCTATTAGCTTAGAACTAATTATCCAAGAGAGGAAATTTATAGACTATTGTTTTATCACTCCCTTGTCTATTTTGGATAACTGTCTCAGTCCAGTTACTGATTTATCATTTGTTATCTTAGATTCTCAAGTTCCTTTTCTGTCTGACTCGCCTTCTCTCAGTTTAAGAACAGACAGACATTGTGGGCGGCATTTTACAGCCTCGCTCATCCTGAAACCATAAAATCCCGCCTTAGAACAACTGACCTTTCTGCGATCCGTCCCTCGCCCGCTCCAATTCCCCTGGTGGGCAAGGTGGTAAAATTCCAGCCTGAATGTCAGAAAAAACCCCCCAAGGAGCTTCCCAGGGCCGCAAAGAAAAGAAGTTAAGGGACAGCAAAAGAAGGCAGATTGGCAGTGGTAAACCAAAGCTTGGATCAAAGATTTTAATCGACTTTTTAAAAAATGTTCTCATGGGATGCAGATGTTGCTGGCCAGGCCAACAGTTATTGCCAACTCCTAAATACCTGGGGATATTTAATGACTTCCATGAGGTCCATGAGTTGGAACTGCTGGAATATGAGCTCCCTAATTGAGGCCTGTTAAAGCTGCCCAATCAGGGAGGTCATATTCCAGTAAGTCCTACTCATGGGCCTCACTGAAGTCATTACAGAGAACAAAGAACATAGAACAAAGAAAATTACAGCACAGGAACAGGCCCTTCAATCCTCCAAGCCTGCACCAACCATGTTGCCCGCCTGAATTAAAACTCTCTAACCTTCCAGGGACCATATCCCTCTATTCCCATTCTATTCATGTATTTGTCAAGATATTCCTTAAAAGTCACTGTCATATCTGCTTCCACTACCTCCCCCGGCAGTGAGTTCCAGGCACCCACCACCCTCTGTGTAAAAAAACTTGCCTCATACATCTCCTTTAAACCTTGTTCCTCCCACCTTCAACCTAATCATTGACTCTTCTGGGAAAAAAGCTTCTGACTGTCCACTCTGTCCATGCCTCTCACAATCTTTTAGATTGCTATCAGATCACCCCTCAATGTCCATCACTCCAGTGAGAACAAATCAAGTTTCTCCAACCTTTCCTCACAACTAATGCTCCCCATACCAGGCAACATCCTGGTAAATCTTTTCTTTACCCTCTCCAAAGCATCCACATTCTTCTGTTAGTGTAGCGACCAGAATTGAACACTGTATTCCAAGTGTGTCCTAACTAAGGTTCTATAAAGCTGGAACATGATTTGCCAATTTTTAAACTCAATGCCCTGGCTGATGAAGGCAAGCATGCCATACGATGGTGAGCTGCCTTCTTGAACTGTGACAATCCCTGTATGTAGCCACAGTGCTATCAGGGTTAGGTGCTGTAAAGGAGGAGAGGGTATGAGAGAGGTTACAATGGGGAATTCCAGAAGGGCAACAGAAGGTACAGTCACCACTTATGGGGTTGAAGTTTTGGGGTGAAAGTTGGTTTCAATTTGGTGCTAGTTCCAGCAAAATGGGATGTTATAAAGTTTATTCATTAGTTACAAGTAAGGCTCACATTAACACTGCAATGAAATCCCCCCACTTGCCACATTGCAGCACCTGTTTTGGTTAACACACCTATGGACTGTGGGAGGAAACTCACGCAGACATGGGGAGAACATACAAACTCCACACAGACAGTGACCCAAACCAGGAATCGAACCTGGTACCCTGGCACTGTTGAGGCAGTAATGCTAACACTGTGCCACCACGCCACCCACGTTTCCATAAAGCAGGAGGTACTTGTGAGATTTGTTTGATTCCACAGTTCCAAGACAGGGAACAAATTCTCTGAAAAGCAAAACAATTGCATTTACTTTTAGAAAGAAAGAAATATGAAGAGTGTAGCGGGGTGAGGGGAGTGAGTGTCTCAGCTGAAGGGAGACTCCATGGCCAGCTAGAGAGGCAGAAAGTTTGTACCTGAGCTGTAACATTCCATGACTGAACAAGTATGGGTGAGATTCTCCAGCCTCCCAGCCACGTGCTTCCTGCCGGCGAGAGGTGGCGCTTTGTTTGCCAGTGGCGGGATTCTCCAGTGCCACCAGCAGCGCATCCCCACCCACGGTTTTCCCACCAGTGTGGGGTGACACCAATAGGAATCCCCATTGACAGCGGCTGATGCTGCCTATTGGTGTCACCCACACTGGTAGGAGAATGCTACTGGTGGGACTGGAGAATCCCATCGGTGTGACCAGCCGGATAATTCCGGCTTATATTTTTCCTGTGTTCCTATCTTCAGCGTGCAAAATGCTTTGAAGTTCTTGGCTCCGTGTGTATTGGCTACATTCCAAATTCTGGCTGACAGTTATAGCTACGCATCCTTTAATTTGATTACTAGAACTTGGTTAATTTTTTTTGTTACATTAAAAATATGACACGGTTTACATCAAACTTAATGAATTAACAACCACACTGTAGATTCTGTTCCAGCAGCAGTTTCATTGGTGATATGTTAATAACATATTCCATTTACATATATTTCAAATGAGACTGTGGAAATTTACAACAAAAGTGTTAATTAATTGCACTGAATAATGCGACATCCATTTGGAAAATCTTCCTTGCTTAAATCAACTCTATCAAAGGTCTCCTGAACCATATAAAGAAAGGAAAGTTATTATTCAGTCTCATTCAGACCTCAGTGAAAATGTAGTGAGGCAGAAATTCATCCAGGCTTTCCCTTGGATGCAGTGACAGGCCCCAACCAGGAGGCCTAAGGCCCAAGAAGTGAGGTGAGAGTGACTGTCCTTGACATCAAGGCTGCTTTTTGTGACAGGCTAGGGTACGTAGGAACCCTAGCAAGGCCAGAGTCAATAGGAATCAAGAGATAGGGGGAGCAGGCATGGTTGGAGTCATACCTGGCGCAAAGTAAGATGGTTGTGGTTCCAAAAGAGAAAATGCTAGAAAATCTCAGCAGGTCTGGCAGCACCTGTAAGGAAAGAAAAGAGCTGATGTTTCGAGTCCAGATGACCCTTTGTCTAAGCTGGTTTTTGTTGTTGGAGGTTAATCATCTCAGTGCCAAGACACTGTAGAGGGAGTTCCTCAGGGTTGTGACCTAGGTTGCCTAAACCTAACCATCTCCAGCTTCTTTATCAATGACCTTCCCTCCTTTAAGGTCAGAACTTCACTGATGATTTCACAACGTCCAGCACCAGACCAACAAACGTTCAATCCCTCTACCATCAATGCTCAGTAGCAGCAGTGTGTACTATCTATAAGATGCACTGCAGCAATTCACCAAAGATTCTTAGGCAGTACCTTCCAAACCTACAACCACTTTCATCTAGAAGGACAAGGGCAGCAGATACTTCGGAACAGCAGCACCTGCAAGTTCCCCTCCAAGCCACTGACCATCCTGACTTGGAAACATATCACCATTCCTTTGCAGCCGTTGGATCAAAATCCTGGATCAAAATTCCCACTCTGACGGCATTGTGGGTCAATGCACAGCACATGGGCTGCAGTGATTCAAGAACACAGTAAGAAGTCTCACAACACCGGGTTAAAGTCCAACCAATGTATTTGATAGTAAACTCACAATCTTTCAGGGTTTGCCCCTTCATCGGGTGAATGGAGAACTCTGGCCTCAGACAGAGCATATAACAGCACACACTGTGAACTTCTGTGCTGTTATATGCTCTGTCTGAGGCCAGAATTCTCCATTCACCTGACGAAGGGACAAACCCTGAAAGATTGTGAGTTTACTGTCAAATAAATTGGTTGGACTTTAACCTGGTGTTGAGAGACTCCTTACTGTGTTTAGCCCAGTCCAAAGCCGGCATCTCCACATCATGATTCAAGAAGGCAGCTCACCACCACCTTCTCAAGAGCAATGAGGGATGGGCAATAAATGCTGGCGTTTATGTCCCATTAATTAATAAAATAAAACTGTGGCTCCTCAGATACTGAAGCAGTCCATGCCCAAATGCAACAAGTCATGGACAACATTGTGGCTTGGGCTGACAAGTGGCAGGAATATTCACGATGTGGGTATGCCGGCGTTGGACTGGCGTAAACACAGTAAAAAGTCTGACAACACCAGGTTTTAGTCCCACCGATTTATTTGATAATAGACTCACAAGCTTTCGGGGTTAGTCCCTTCGTCAGGTGAATGGAGAGTTCTGGCCTCAGACAGAGCATATAAAGCACAGACAGTTTAGAGATTACTGATTAGAATGCGAATCCTTACACCTAACCTGCTGTTCAAGATCTGAAGTGGCTGACAATGTGAGTGGAAGGAGCACTGATCACAGGTTACAGAGACGTGTATTGTCTCCAGACAGTACAGTGAGTGAGGTTTTGCAAACCCAGGCAAGTCAATTTCCCTCATGGCCTCCTAAAACAGGCTTGAACTCGTCATTAGCATATTCGCAAGGGGGCCTAAAGCTGGCTTTAGGAAGCCACCCAGTGCCTGAAAATGAGTCAAGGAAAACCAACATGGGGCACGGGGCATAGCTGTGTGAAACTGGGCATTCTTGATCCTGTGTTCCCTCCGGGAAACAGGGATAAAAAACTGCTTTCGGCTTCAGTGTCTCAATAATGATATGTTTAGCAATGGCTCCATGTCTAAGATTGCAGGGGGGAGTGCGGGTGGTAAGCCATGAATGAAATCTTCCACATTCTCCAATTGGCTCCTGGCTCTCACCTAAACATTTAGCATTCATACCGACTGAAGCAATTTAAAAGACTGTAAAACCAGCATTTTATGCAGGCATCATAATTGACCAATTTACTGCTACTTCTTGACATTCAAATTGTGCTTCATAAATTTAACAGCGGGGAAGCGGCTGCCAGCTTCCATTTTGATCGTGGGGCAATTAAATCGAGAAGAAAGAACAAGAAAGATCTTCACCCGCTGAAGGAGCAAAACATATCATTATATTTACTCTCCGGTTCTCCTGACCCTGCATCAACTCGGATGTATGTTTACCCTGATCCCCAGGCTTTCGCCTGCTTGGCTTTTTCTCCCACCGTAGAAGAAATTTCAGCTCCAACTGTGAACTCCCCTCTACGGTGCAGCTGAGATGGGGAATAACGTGGGGAAATGTGAAGTTATTGACTTACCTCGGAAGAAGAGAAAATTTTAAAAGGGGCGCAATAGGCTGAAATACTGGCGTTCAAAGAGTGCAGGAAATTAGCAGGGAGGTACAGCAAACAATCAGAAAGGCAAATTGGTACGTTGGCCTTCATTGCAAGGAAATTGGATTATCAGAATAAAGGGGGTGTTGCTCCGATTGTGAAAATTCGACAGACTTTGCAAGGGTCCACTTACCTAGGACAGGAATTTCCGGCTTTGGGAATGGGCACAGGAAATCCCACCCTTGTGCTGGAATTTTACCACATCGCACATCCGAGGCTCCTAATATCCCCCCCCGAGGCCAATGGAGAATTCTGTTCGGTGAGCCGCGCCCGCATGACGTTAAAATTCCGGCCTTGGTCTCCAAAGAAGGATATATTTGCCTTGGAGGTGATATAGTCAAGATTGACTGAGCTGGTTCCTGGGATGAGAAGTTTGAACTAAGATGAGAGGGTGGGAAATTTAGCCCATATTCTCTGGAGTTCAGTAGAGTGAGAGGTGGTCTCATTGAAACACAGTAAGAAGTCTGACAACACCAGGTTTAAGTCCAACCGATTTATTTGATAGTAAACTCGCAAGCTTTCGGGGGTTTGCCCCTTCGTCAAGCAAATGGAGAGTTCTGGCCTCAGACCTCTCTGAGTTCTGGTTTGCGGTCAGAGTGTCAGGATGAGGGGTCGATCATTCAGGACTGAGATGAGGAGCAATTTCTTCTCAGAAAGGGTTCTGAATCTTTGTCGATCTCTACGCCAGCGGGCTGTGGATCACGGAACATTTTCAATGCTAAAATAGATAATTTGGGTCTACTGACCTCTTGCGGGATTTTCCGGTTTTGGGGCAAGCGTGGACAGAAAATCCCACCGGAGGTCAATAGACCTTTGCATGGTCCACCAACAACAATCCACGTAGCAGGAAGGGAAAATTCCCTTGACTTTCTGTGAAGCAAGGGAAATGGGAGTGAGTGGGAAAGTTCTGTTGAGGCGGAAGACCAGCCATAATCATTTTAAATGGAGGAAATAGCTTGATGGGTTCAATGGCCGATTCTTGTTCCTATTCTTATGTTTTACTAGTTTGATGACTTACACAAATCAAAATCCCTCACTATCATGGTATTGTGCATTGGATTGCCACGGTCATTGTCCCTCATCTTGAACTGTGAAATCTAAGTGCTTTTCTTTTTTGCTCACTTTACATTTTCATTTTTGGTTTATTCCATCCCCACTTCCTTTGTCCCCTTTATCCCTCTACCTGGATTTGCCTGTTAAGCCTTGGAAATTCATGTCAGTCACAACATTTTATCTTCTGCTGTCTCTTTCTTATAATGGACTTGAGAAGAAAAATATACGAGAGATCCAATTGTGTTCTTCCCTCAGGCAGAATTCAAGTTTCACGGTGGCACAGTGGTTAGCACTGCTGCCTGACAGCACCGGGGCCCCGGTTCAATTCCAGTCTCAGGTCACTGTCTGTGCGGAGTTTGCACATTCTCCCCGTCTCTGCGTGGGTATCATCTGGATGCTCCAGTTTCCCCCCACAATCCAAAGATGTGCAGGTTACGTTGATTGGCCATGCTAAATTGCCACTTAGTGTCAGGGGGATTAGCAGGGTAAATACACATGGTTATGGCGATAGGACAATTAGGTGGGATTATTGCCAGTGCAGGATTGAGGGGCTGTATGTCCTCCTTTTGCACTGTATTGATTCTATGATACTTGACTTGCCTGCTTAAGAGCAGTGCCTGAGGTGGTTTAGAATCCTGCAGTGCAAAAGGAGGCCATTTGACCCATCACATCAGCACCATCCACAATCCCACCCAGGCCATGTCCCCATAACCCCATGCATTACCAGACCATGTCCCCATAACCCCATGCATTCACCCTAACTCGTCCTCCTGACACTAAGGGGCAATTCCCCTTTGCCTTCCTCTCTGTTCTGTCCTTGAAGTGCCTTCTCCCAGGTGGACTGACGAGCCCCACCTCCCTAGATAGTGTAGGAAAGAGCAACCATCATCAATCAGAAGGAACCAGAGCCCATTGAACATTAACGTAGCATTCGGAACCAGCATTCCAATATCCGCTCATCTCAGCTGTCTGGAGTGGAGCCCAGGTCCAAACTTCCAATTATTCAAAGGAATACTTGATGGATTGATGCTCCCAGAACAGAGCTCGGCCAGTCAGCAGGAGTAATGAGAATTCAGAGCAAGGTTGGCAGGTTGTATAAGACTGTCCATCTATTCTTCCTTCACTGGCCTGCTTGGCTGAACTCTGACAAAGCTGGTAACATTGAGAGTAAAATCACTTTGCTACAACTTATCTGAGAGTATTGCAACTCCACTGCCCCTGTAGCAGTAACCTCTTCAAGTTTCAAGAGGGTTTTTTCTTAAATAGACAGGCTTGAAATTTTAAATTAAGTACACAACAGTTATGTCAACATCTCTAGTACTTTCATGGTTAAGAGAGGCGAAGTCCTAGTGACGTTATCACTAGACTATTAATCTAGAAATCCAGCTAATGTTCTGGGGACCTGGGTTTGAATCCCATCACAGCAGTTGGTGGCATTTAAATTCAATAAAAAAATCACAATAAAAAATATCTGGAATTAAGGATCTACTGATAACCATTGCTGATTGTCAGAAAAAACCCATCTGGTTCACTAATGTGTAAAACCAAACTCTTAGAACTGACATGAGGAGAAATTTCTTCACCCAGAGGGTGGTGAATGTGGAGTTCACTACCACAGAAAGTAGATGAGGCCAAAACATTGTCTTATTTCAGGAAGAAACTAGACATAGCTCTTGGGGCTAGAGGGATATGTGGGGAAGTGGGGGAATCAGGATTTTGAATTTGGTGATCAGCCGTGATCAAAACCAATGGTGGAGCAGGCTTAATGGGCCGAATGGTTTTAGTTTCTACGTTTCTTAACATCCTTGAGGGAAGGAAATCTGCCATCCTTACCTGGTCTGGCTTACATGTGACTCCAGAGCCACAGCAATGTGGTTGACTCTCAATTGCTTTCCAAGGCCAACTAGGAATGAGCAATAAATGCTGGCCCAGCCTGCGAAACCCAGGCCCCATGAATGAACAATAAAATATGAAACACTTGATAAGGAGGCAAGAAGGAATAATGGAGAAAACTCGGCTGAGATGGTCAAAAACACATCAGAAAGGTTGATTTTCATGAGGTTTGGAAAACAAGGATGGAGGCTAGCTAATGACGCCCCATGACTCACCAATGAAGAAGAAAATAGAATAATTTGTTTCTTTTCCTTTCAGTTTGACCCACATTGGAAACTTTTTGCAGCACTTTCTGGTCTATCTTTCAAATTCTAATGAAGTTGGCCAGAATGAGCCATCCTTCATGTTCACTTGAATTATTGTCTTCTTGCTCATTAGGTATGTGTTTGAATTACTTTCTTTCTAATAGATTCAATCATTTCTCACATTATAAATGGAAGAGGATTTGCAGCCTAGGCAACTGAACAGCGATGAATTAACATAGCTACTGTTAAAATTATATCATTGTCGACACTAATGATATCGAAGGTTTGAGACTGATGCAGAAATTTGCAATTGTGGAACTCTGTTAGAAGTGCTATCATTTTGGTTCGCAGCCCAATTGACGCAACTGGCCATTTCCAATGTTCATTTGTTCCTAACCTACTTTCATTGGAGTGCAAGAAAATAACGATCCTTTGATTCTGGCTTTTCCCTTGTCTATTCCCCCTTCACATCACATGTATATCATTCAATACTTCAGATATAGGATGTTGCTTGTACATATGTACTATTGGCAAGTATTGAATTTCAATTCTTTCAGTCGACAAGGAATTTCAGCATTAGCTTTGTGAATTAAACTCTTATTTTTGATCCTTCTATTAAAATTTGTGTCAGCTTCATGGCACAACCTAAGTTTAAAGTTTATTTATTAATTTCACAAGTAGGCTTACATTAATACTGCAATGAAGTTATTGTGAAAATCCCCTAGTCGTCACGCTCTGGCGCCTGAGGGAGAATTGAGCATGCCTAGTGAACCTAACCAGCATGTCTTTCAGACTCTGGGAGAAAGCCAGAAAACCCGGAGGAAACCCATGCAGCTACGGTTAGAATGTGCAGTCTTCGCATAGAGAGGGACTCAAGCCAGGAATCGAACCTGGGTCCCTGGCACTGTGGGGCAGCTAATCACTGTGCCACCAGTAAAAGCAAAACCAGCTCGTGTTGTTAGTTGCTGTCATTTGGAAACCGAATGTGACACAGTTTAGGTTGTAATATGGTGTTGTCACTGAGCACCATGTTGTGTTATTGGTTCATCTGTGGTGTCTCAGTGATGAGGAGCTTGAGATTGTATGATTAAATGTAAATCATTTAATGTTAATCTTTAACTATTTTTAGATCCCACAAATTGTCATATATGGAGCTCCATGCAGGCTACTTCCAGAGTGTCCTTTCTGAGTCTATTACCATGTGACTCAATACATCATACACTGGACAATGATATTTTCAAGTTTCACATTAACCCTTGCTCTGCTGAGAACCTTTTCATTACACTATATTACAACAATTTACTGTCCAACAGAGGATAATTATAAATTTCAGCTATGTGTAACAGTTTAATGCCTGCAATGTCCTCTGAAAAAGTCAAATTCCTCAGCCTTAATGAACACCTCATGGAACAGAGTCAATTTTGGCAAAGTTTCAGCTGATGCTTCCATCCCTTATTTTCTGGGTTGTGGGTCGAAATTTACCACAGACAAATGTATGGCAACACTTTCCCCCACGACAACCTCAGTTGAAGGACCATTCTTGTTGTGTGAACATAGACAGTAAGAGCTACCAACTGTTTCTGCATGGTGGGCATTAAAGAAGCAAGGCATGTCTTAACCTTATCCAAAGTTCACCCATTCACATATTGTGTCCGGCAACAAGCTGGAGCCATGGCTTTTTCTATACTGTCTCCATCTGGCATTAGGTTCTTTTCTTTAAAATTTATTTATTAGTGTCACAAGTGGGCTGACATTAACACTGTAATGAAGTTCCTATGAAAATCCCCTCATTGCCACATTTCAGTGCCT
This sequence comes from Carcharhinus amblyrhynchos, assembly GCF_965287045.1. Lineage (NCBI taxonomy): Eukaryota > Metazoa > Chordata > Chondrichthyes > Carcharhiniformes > Carcharhinidae > Carcharhinus > Carcharhinus amblyrhynchos. The sequence goes on from NC_137340.1 coordinate 44,494,462, forward strand.
GTTGGGGTACACTGAGGGAGAATTTAGCATGGCCAATGCGTCTAACCAGCATATTTTTCTTGGCTGTGGGAGGAAACCCTGCGTAAACACAGAGAGAACATGCAGACTCCGCATAGACAGTGACCCAAGCTGGGAATCAAACCCAGGTCCCTGGCACTGTGAGACAGCACGGCTAACCACTGTGCCACTGAACTGCTTTTACCCAGTAAGGTAAATTTGTTCAATCAAATTTAATGTCAGTTTAAATCCTCAAGTAAAAAAGAGATGTATTTAAACCATTGTATTTTAAACCATTGAAAACCAAAATTGTATTTTAAACCATTGTAAGAGCTTAGGTCAGTGGTCCTAACTATTGACTCGGTCGTAAGGTTAAAAAAAATCCTCTCTCCCAGGCATATTTAGATGAAACAAGGATATCTCAGAATAAAACAGACACAAGTTCATTATACCTAAAATGTCTCTCCTTAAAAATTTACCTGTTCCAGAATTTAGAACTCACTCTTATAGAATCCAAGAAGATGTGGGGATCCATGAGATTTACAGAGTGAGTCTACAACCATTCATAATGGTTACAGGAAGTGTCAGCCCTGCATTGGACAACATTAACCTTTGAATGGACAACGAGGTTTGTTTTGCTTCTAAATCCCTTACTTAAATGTTCATGTTCTTAAACATCCTCCATCTGCTCCCTCATTATGTCTGAGTGTCCTGTGTTATTCGGAAGCCAGTGAGCCAATGTTCAAACAAAAATAAATCTGCCTTTGGACACGTTTCTCTTTTCTGGATGGAAGGTGTCTAATGCATGAATATATTGTCCTAAACTGTCCCATTATTGATGGCAGAGTTACAAGAAATTTCTTCACTCAAGATGAAAAGCTGTTGTTTCCTGAACCAAAGGCTTTCAACACTTTGTCAAATTCACACTCTGTCTCACCTCACATGGCACCCAGAAATTATCTAGTTAAAAGTCAAAACACTTTTGTGAAGAATGAGGGCTTTGGCTTCTCTTCCCCTGGACAGGAAGCATTGTCACCAAACAGCAGAATGAACACGATGATGCAAACTATCACCAGTGAAAGATATCTGATCTCAGAAGCATTTACATGTTACTCATTGCTTCGTTTGTTTTCAGGCTTTTCTCCTGTGGTTTTTCTTCAATTCCTTGGGAGTGACGGAGTGTTGCACTGTCGGAGGGTCAGTACTGAGGGAGTGCTGCACTGTCAGAGCATCAGTGCTGAGGGAGTGTCGCACTGTCGGAGGGTCAGTACTGAAGGAATGCTGCACTGTCAGAGGGTCAGTACTGAGGGAGTGCTGCACTGTCGGAGGGTCAGTATGGAGGGAGTGCTGCACTGTCAGAGGATCAGTACTGAGGGAGTAGTGTTGCACTGTCAGAGGGTCTGTACTGAGGGAGTGCTGCACTGTCAGAGGGTCAGTACTGAGGGAGTGCTGCACTGTCAGAGGGTCTGTACTGAGGGAGTGCTGCACTGTCAGAGGGTCAGTACTGAGGGAGTGCTGCATTGTCAGAGGGTCAGTACGGAGGGAGTGCTGCACTGTCAGAGGGTCAGTAGAGGGAGTGCTGCACTGTCGGAGGGTCAGTACGGAGGGAGTGCTGCACTGTCAGAGGGTCAGTACTGAGGGAGTGTTGCACTGTCAGAGGGTCTGTACTGAGGGAGTGCTGCACTGTCAGAGGGTCAGTACTGAGGGAGTGTTGCACTGTCAGAGGGTCTGTACTGAGGGAGTGCTGCACTGTCAGAGGGTCAGTACTGAGGGAGTGCTGCACTGTCAGAGGGTCAGTGCTGAGGGAGTGCTGCACTGTCTGAGGGTAAGTCCAGTCCAAATATGTCCAAATATAGGCTGATTTGCCATGCTAAATTGCCTTTTAGTGTCCCAAGATGCATAGGTTAGTGGGATTAGCGGGGTAAATATGTGGGATTACGGGATAGGGTATGGATAGGCTTGTTGTCAGTGCAGACATGATGGGCCAAACGGTCTCCTTCTGCACTGTAGGGATTCTATGATTCTAAGTACAGTGGGAGTGCTGCACTACTGAGGGAGTGCGCCGCACTGTCTGAGGGTAAGTACTGAGGGAGTACGGGGCGGCATGGTGGCACAGTGGCTAGCACCGCTGCCTCACAGTGCCAGGAAGGCAAGTTCAATTCTGACATTGGGTAACCGTCTGTGTAGGGTTTACCTGCTCTTCCTGTGTCTGCATGGGTTTCCTTCAGGTGCTCCGGTTTCCTCTCATGCTCCAAAGATGTGCTGGTTAGATGGATTTGGCCGTGCTAAATTGCCTCTTAGTGTCAGGGGGATTAACAGGGTGAAAACCTGGGGTTACGGGGCTAGGGCTTGGGTGGGATTGTTGCTGGTGCAGACTTGGTGGGCTGAATGGCCTCCGTCTGCACTGTGGGGATTCTATGATTCTATGAGTACTCTTCAATAAGTACTTTATTGATTGTAAAGTCCTTGAAACATTCAGAGATTGAAAGGTGCTATATAAATGCTTGAATTTCTTTATTTGTAGAATCCTAGTATGTACAAAATGGTTGACACCATTGCCTGCAGAAATTCCTGCACTTCAAAATAATATACATTATATTAAGTATTTTGAGGCACTTTTGAGAGGCATAATAATACACTACATCAAAAACAAACCTTTCTTTCAAATACTTTACAAACAGTATGTTTCTCTAAGGACATGACTCCTTTTAAACTATTATTTTAAAAGTGTTACAGTGCTATTGAGTTTGATGCAGGAGGGTTTTATCACTTTATGAGAGCTTGTTCCTATTCATGCAATTGCTTTAGAAAACAATAGATAATCTGTTGGGGCAGCGGCAACATTTAAATAAAACACATACGTGGCCAGCATTTCAGCAACATCTATGAGGCTTTGTGCTCCTTTCACTGGTATTTCAGAGATGTAAACAGAATGCGAGTGGGGTTTGAACAATTCCAGTCAAAATACAAAAAGCTGAAGAAAACGGGAAGGGGAACTCATCCAGGGATACCATACTAAACCTGGGACACAGGGGAATTCATGCTCCATAACTGGGGCACAAAGAGACACTGACACATCATCTATAAACAGGACACTGGGGATCAGCCTCTCAATTCGAGCACAAATGTGCCTTTTATAATCAGAACACCAGAAAATACAGATGCATCATCTACAACTGGGACACATCTATAACTAGGGCACTAGGGAACGTGGGTCCTTTGCGTTCTAAGTGAACGCGAGTGAGTTTGGGTGCAGCACTTCTGTCGTAATTGGGCTGCCTACTCCTATTGGACATATTCCTGGAGGTTTCATCCAACCTCCACCTGACCCTCCCTCACATTCCCATCATTGGGAAGCTGACAGGCCCATCCTCGCAGTGTCCTGCCACCCCCTCATCAACGGGAAAGCAAAAAGACTCTTCATTATTCAATGAGCTGGCTCTTGGCCGTCAGTCGAACAATGGATTGTCCCGTCACCCCCCGCCCAAGAACTGGTTTTAATAACCCTATTACACACTAAGAACTCAAAGAGAATGGAAAGAGTCTTGTGCTGGTCAGCCCACCAGTGGCCTTGTCAAGTGCCTAAGCGGCTGCCATTATTGCAGGCACTTGACAGGGATACTGGTGGGCCTTACTGAGGATCAGGAACCCAAGGGCAGAAGCCCCATTTGCCAGTCAGAGCCTGGCAGATCTTTTGAATGGCAGCACTCCCAGGGAGTGCATTAGCTGGATGGGAACCACACCCACCCGAGGCCCAGGATCCAGGCCACAGGTGAGAGTGGATGTCAAGGTTTGTGAGCTGTGAGTCCCGTGGCAGGGTGTCAGGGAGCTGGCAGCAAAGGTAGGGCTGGCTCTCGTGTCCCTCCCACTCACTCCACTCTCCCCCTTTCTCCCAGGAACCAGCAAACAAATACACCCTGGCTTGCGCGTTGTACACGCCAATGCAAATGAAGGGCCTCAATTGGTGGCAGGAGGGAAAGCCAGAATTAAGCAGATTGGAGGTGGGAAGGAGGCACCTTCACCAGCCATCACCGTCCCACCTGATTGAGCATGTCCCCGCTCCCAAAATCACCACAGGAAAGGGCACAGGAAAGAAAGGATTCTTTCTGGTTGTATCACAGCTTGGCATGGCACCTGCTCTGCCCAAGACTGCAAGGAACTACAAAAGGTTGTGACTGTAGCCCAATCCATCACGCAAACCAGCCTCCCATCCATTGACTCTGTCTACACTCCCCACTATCTCAGCAAAGCAGCCAGCATGATTAAGGATCCCACATACCCCAGGCATTCTCTCTTCCACCTTCTTCCATCAGGAAATAGATACAAAAGTTTGAGGTCACATACCAACTGATTCAAGAACAGCTTCTTCCCTGCTGCCATCATCAGACTTTTGAATGGACCTACCTCGTATTAGCTTGATCATTCTCTACACCCTAGCTATGACTGTAACACTACATTCTGCACTCTCTCGTTTCCTTCTCTATGAACGGTATGTTTTGTCTGTGTAGCACGCAAGGAACAATACTTATCACTGTATGTTAATACATGTGACAATAATCAATCAAATCAAATCAAAGATTCTGCCCAATGAGCCCCATTTCACTTGTATGCTATAGTCTGTCAGAAGGTCCCATCCTCCTTTCTTGTCTCCACACAGACTCAGACCGGACACCAAGACCTCAACAATTGGAGAAAACACAGACACAAAATCCAAAGCTAACTTTTCGGTTACACAATATCTTGGCACTCCAATCTGCTTTGTCCCTCCCACTGTATCCCAGGATGGAAACTCAAGTTGGGTTGAGTTGGCTTCAAATGTTGACTTCCACAATGTAGTCTAGATGGAGCCGAGTGCAACAAAACATCTGGGCCAGGGCCAACATGGAATACTGTTCCGTGAGCCGCACCCACCCCAATTCCAGGGCCAGAATGGCAATTAAAGTCTCGGGTTTTTTTTGCTCTCAGTGGGGAACAACTTGGAGCTGGATGGGCCTGCGTAGTGATTTCCCTGCTCCATTCTGCCCCCTCCAACATCCCCCCCACCCACACCCCCACCCCTTCCCCCCTTCCTGGCTTTACTCCTTGAGGTTGGTTGGGTGTGGGGTACCAGCAGTCCTCCCAGACAACAGGGGGAGCAGTTTAATTACTTGCCTAGAGGTGGACACATAGTGGCAAAGTGCGAAAGCCAGCCCACCAGGTAGGCTTCGAGGCCCCACTCCTCAACCTTAATTCAGCAGGACTCAAAGGCCACTCGTTGAAGGGGTCACCTCATTTTGAATCACCTTTCCCTCATTGGCATCCTGCTGTTGCTATCAAGCCGGAGGGCTCCCTATTGGCCCTTACTCTCGGCTGAGTGACTGTTCCCTACACAGTGCGGGATTTTGACTCCCATTTTGAGCTTGACCCCAGGATCCTGAAACTTGTCGGCACACCCTGCCCCTAGTCGTTGTTCAGAGTTCTTGTTTTGAGGGTTAGGTTGCTGAAAGGTGGAGGAGATCTGGGGAGCCCGGATATTTCTGGCTGAAGGTTGAGAAGGAGATGTGGGCGTGGAGATTTTTAACCTCGGGCAATCAATAACCAGAGGGCAAGAGGTTGCAACAGTCTGCTCATGGCCCATGGTGGATCATGGAGTGAGGGGTCAGCAAGATGGCATAATGCAACAGATGCGGAGGGAGGAATGGTTTACTGTCAGGTTGAGAAAAGCTTCCCTGCTTCCACCTCCAGAGCTAAGTAACATAGTCTTTTGGCTGCAGGCATTTTGAAGGATCGATTTCAGAGAATCATAGAATGCTACAGTGCAGAAGGAGGCCATTCGGCCCATCAAGTCTGCATCAACCATAATCCACAATCCCTCAGACCTATTCCCGAAACTCATCATATTTACTCTGCTAATCCCCCTGACATTAAAGGACAATTTAGCGTGGTCAATCCATTAAACCTTTACATCTTTGGACGATAGAGGAAACTGAAGCATCTGGAGGAAGCCATGCAGACTTGGGGAGAACATGCAAACGCTACATGGATAGTGACCCAAGGCTGGAATTGAACCCATGTGCTGTGAGTGCTAACCACTGCGCCACCTTGCAACCAGTGATGATGATGGTCACCCAGAGCTTAAACAACGTTAATGCGAGCTGAAAATAGGCCCAATATTGACATATGCAATGGGCTTTTCACCTGTTTCAGGGATGGGGAGAGGGCACCTAAACTGGGCTAACTTGTGGTGCACAAAATTGCCCGCACATTTCTGACCCCAAATTCTGTGGGGAATGGTGGTGGGGGTCGGGCTAGGAGACCCAATATTCTGGACAGGTATACTAAGCTGAGCAGCGATAAATGCAGTGAATTGGATGGAGTGGGAAAACCTCTGCTGTCAGCGCATACAAAATATTAGGATCGAGAAACAGAAGGTCAAAGTGCAAGAGCAGAGGATCTGGTAGAACAGCGGCAGGGTGCACAGGGTGGCGCGGTGGCACAGTGGTTAGCACGGCTGCCTCACAGCACCAGGGACCTGGATTCAATTCCTGGCTTGGGTCACTGTCTGTGCGGAGTTTGCACATTCTCCCCGTGTCCACATGGGTTTCCTCCGGGTGCTCCGCTTTCCCCCCACGTTCCAAAGATGTGCGGGTTAGGTTGACTGGCCATGCTAAATTGTCAGGGGGATTGGCAGGGTAAATGTGTGGGGTTACGGGAATAGAGCCTAGGTGTCTTTGTGGTCAGTGCAGACTTGATGGGCCGAATGACCTCCTTCTGCACTCCTTCTGTGATTCTATGAGCAGCATGTTTTGCCATTTATATTACCCGCTCTTCCAGTCAGGAACTTACAGACAGCTGACATGTTGCGCACAGCCCCGAAACATCGAAAGGAACCTCGTCAGTCATGGATTAATCCATTTGTCTCATTCGGTTTGGGATGAAAGGCGAGTGATCCGTTTTCTTGTCAGTTTGCCAAGCCAGGCTATAATATTAAATACAGGCCTTTAAGAACTGAGGTTGTCAACTGTGACACGCCTGACTGACTGGATTGCTACCATTAGCCAATTTCTAAACTGAAGGAGAGGTCAAGTAAGGGCATACTACAAATAGCATTGTAACATGAGTTCTGATAGGTTAGCTGAAGGCAAAAACTCATGATATTTATCTTCAATAATGATATTAAATCAGAGAAGCCTACAGTGCAGAAGGAGGCCATTTGGCCCATAGAGTCTATACCAACCACAACCCCACCCCAGCCCTATCCCCACAACCCCACATATTTACCCTATTGCTTCACCTGTCTCTCAGGGGCAATTTAGCATGGCCAATCAACTTTGGACTGTGGGAAGAAACCGGAGCCACTTCAAAGAAACCAACCTAGACATGGGGGGAACGTGCAAACTCCACACGGACAGTGACCCAAGGCTGGAATTGAACTTGGGTCCCTGGTGCTGTGAAGCAGCAGTGCTAACCACTGTGCCTCCCATTGATTCATTTATTCCCCGGATCCACCAATTTCATCTCCTCTAGGATAAGGGCAGCAGGGTGGTTAGCATTGCTGCCTCGCAGCACCAGAGACCCAGGTTCGATTCCTGGCTTAGGTCACTATCTGCATGGAGCTCACACATTCTCCCTAGGTTTCCTCTGGGTGCTCCAATTTCCACCCACAATCGAAACATGTCCAGGTTAGATGCAATGGCCATGCTAAATCCTTCCTCAGGCACTGAACAGGCACCAGAGTGTGGCGACCAGGAGATTTTCACAGCAACTTCATTGCAGTGTTAATATAAGCCTACTTGTAACTAATAAACGTTTTACTTTATGTTATGCAACTTGCGGTATTGTCTTACCACTCACCTTAAGAGCAGAAGTTTGCAAGATAGGTCAAAAGCTTTTGCACTGTGCTAAACAATGCGGCTCATTGCTAATTGGTGTCAGCCCTGGCTCGCGAATGTCACTCTCTCACCTCTGGATCTGAAGCTTGAGATTCAAGCCCAGGAGACTTCAACTTTAACAACAAAATTATGACGGATATTGACAGGGGAGATAGGAAGAAACTGTTCCCCTTCGCAGAGGGATCAATGATCAGGGGACATAGAGTTAAAGTCAGGGGCAGGAGATTTTGAGAGGATTTGAGGAAAAGCTTCTTCACCCAGAGGGTGGTGGGAATCTGGAACTCACCGCCTGAAAGGTGGCAATCCTCACAACACTTAAGAAGCATCAGATGCGCGCTTAAAATGTCATAGCATACAAAGGCTAGAAAGTAGGATTATAGAATAGATAGATGTTTGATGGCTGGCACAGACATGATGGGCCAAAGCTCCTCTTTTTGTGCTCTAAAACGCTATGACTCTGTGATATTCCAGTGCAGTATTGAGGGGGTGATGTTGAGGGTGTTTTCATTTGGATCAGAAATTTGGGAATTCTATGGTATTGCACGCCCCACCTTCACTGTACCAGTGAGAATGGACAACTTGGCACTCAGTATGCCAAGTAGAATAAACAAAAGAGCTAATAATCAAAAATTAAATAATCAGAAGCCTTTTAATGAGGCACTTTCGCAAAACTAAAGTTTTGAAGGGAAATTAACAGGTGAAATTAAAACAATGTTTCCGGGGCTGATGGTGCACTCCAGCCCCTGTGGTGCCCACTGGTCATGGACATGATTTCAGTTTTAATTTAGGGAACATTTCTTCACGTGAAAAGCAAACATGACAACTATTGCACAACAGGAATATTGGCAGGAATTCTCCGGCCATTCATGTCCTCTGCCACTGCCAGTGAGGAAGAAGGATTTGGCCCTCTGTTCACTGCAGTGGGAGCAGGGCGTTCTGCTGGTGTGAATGGCTGGAGAGTCCCATTCCACGTGCCTGCTGTTCCCAAGCAGTCTCCCATCCAGGTATGAAGCAGGCATGAGTTTTCTCAGCTTCTGTGGTCAGGCAATATCAGGCATTTTCTGATCCGTATGGCTGTCGGCAGTCTCTCTTTATATGTCCTCATGTAACCATCTGTTCAATGCTTTCCGTCTGTAGATGCTTAGCTTCAGTGACTACAATGCAAGAGCCTGCTGGTGGTAGAAGTAGGTGTTGAGTGGCAATTAAAAGTCCAACAGCAGGGTGATAAAAACAGGGATGAGCATGTCAGAGAAAGAGAGGATAGGAGTGGAGTGTTTGAGGCTAATGAAGGCAAGCTTGTATGTGAATGAATGCTTGTATGTGAATGGAGTAATCTGACCTTAGGTATGAGCAGGATGTAAAGACAACCCGTACCTTGACCATACAGCTAGAAGAAATGGAGACCAGAGGCACCCAAATACTCAAATCAAAGAGAATAACTTTAATTTTATCAATATTTAACTGAAGGAGTTGTTTATTTTGGCAGATTTTGGTGAATTTGTTGTTGGCAATGATGGTGACAGTTGTGGGAGTCCATGGAGGAAGTGGCGAGGTGGCCATATCTATTTAAAGTTACCAACATGACGTTCCCATGACTCTCCGATTTGAATGGCAGTGGTCTTTCTAAACAATCCTGATTATTCCCAAAACTCTTTTTAAAAAAATAGATATTATCCAGTAATTTGAGTTAATGCAACATAAATAGTCAGAAACTCAGCAATTCAATGCTTAAGAAAGCAGATAATCAGATAATTTGAATGAGGCAACTATGAATTAAGAGTCGCTGTAATTGATAAGCTAAGTGTCAATTAGTGTTGACTTAGGAGCAAATTGACACCATAATTTTCAGTTCATCTGCTTGGATTTAATTTGATTTCAGTTAGAGAAGTAAAAAGATTATGGCCTCGATTCCCCCATCCCACTGTGCTAATTCGTTAGTGCAATGGGCTGGGAGATTCTCAGGATTTGCATGTGTGTTCGTGTCCCACTAATGTCTCCCAGCGCTGGATTTCCAGTGACGTCAGATCAGTGCAAAAAGCATTTGAATACTTATTTTAATCTGATTTAAATGGGCCTGGCACTGAATTCTCTGGGCCTGCTAGCATCTCCGCTCCCCCCCACCCCCACCAGAGTCAGTCAGTCCAATGAGGTTTAGAGTAGGTCCCCACTAAAGGAGAACTAGTGGCCTGACCCCCACTGGAGTGAAGGGGAGGCAATTGGGCCCCCCCCAGAGTGTCGGTCAGTGGGGTGTTCCCACTGGACATTGGCACCTTGGCAGTGCCAGCCTGAGCCCCCTGGCACTTCCCAAGGGGCAAGGTGCCAGTGCCCAGGGGCACCTTGGCACTGCCCATCAGGCATTGGGCAGTGCCAAGGTGGCAGAGTATATGGGAGCGGGCCGTAGGGGATGATCAGAGGGGCTGGTGGGGGGTGGGGGGGGGGGCGGGGTCCCGCTGCCACTCTGCAGTTGAAATCAGTGTGGGAAGGGGGCAGTGGAATCAGCGGGAGGCAATCAGCCTACTTGGCAGGGTGGAGGGGGGTGGTCGGTAGTTTGTAGGGGGGGTTGGGACTGCAGGGGGTGGGAATCAGGGAGACCCGGGACGGGGGAACGATCAGGGCTGGGCCCAGGCGTAGTCAGGGGGCCAGCGATCAGGCCATGAGAGCCAGTGTTAGAGGGGTTGCAGGGCTGACGAGCTGACCACCAATTAAGAGTCTGTCAGTGTGGGACCCACTGTGCGTGCACCGATCTCAGCACTGACAGATCAACGCATACACAGTAGCCCACTCAGCACTGATTCCAGCCTCTTCAGCGGGAACAGGCCCCACCCCTGAAATTTAATAACATTCACACTGGTGGCCTCCGCAATGCAGAGTGTGGGAGATTCTAGCCTGAACTCCCACTGGGAAAAAACAGCGTGAATTACTCCAGTTTTCATCGAATTTGACACTTGGAGTATTCTACCCTAAGATCTACCATCAACAGAACTAGCTTTCTTTTGGTAATGTATTGTCAATAAATGGATATGTGGAGAAAATAAAAAAAGATCTTGGAATGTTAACAAGTCAATGATTTAGTCAAGGCCTAAAGGTGAGGCTCTAAATCGTGAGACTGAAACTCGAATGTCTCCTCAATATTATCGCGATTGGTTTAGTCTTGAAAGCGTTCCACGACACTTTGTGACTAAGTCATATTTACATTTTGAATTACATGCGGAGGTTTACTTAATCCTGGAGACTTAGACCGAGATTGGGCCCGGGGAGGTCCGAGGATAGGTGAGAGGAAGAAATCGGCTGAGCCTATACCCACTATAGAAAAATGAGAGGGTAACGTATTGAAACGTACAAGATCCTGAGGAGACTTGACAGGGTGAATGCTAAAAGCATGTTCCCCACTGTGAGAGATAGAACTGGGAGGCACAGCTGAAAAATAGTCTCCGTCTGTGATATAAGATCCTATTATTTTATTCAGGAAAAAAGACATGTCACATTTAAAACAAATGATTAAAAATGGACATAGTGCTGGATGTTTTGTTATTCCAGTGGCTTTTAATTGCTTTCAAAAATGCCGGCATTGTGAGCTGTTTGGAAAAGGATATAGTACCTTTAATTCCAAAGACTATTAAGTTGTCAAGTTATTTTATAGACAGGCCCAACTGCGCTATAGACACTTAGGCTTTTACTGCCAGTTTTAGCTTCTGCATCAATCCCAGTAAAACAAAGTAAAATGCTCGTGTCACATTTTAATGCTGTCGTAACTGGGAAGCACAAAATACAGAGTTAGGCGCTGCACCAAACGCAGCATCAGCGCCTATTTGTGTTTGCCAGTGAGGGGACCCAAGACTAATGGCAGAAATGGGGAAGGTCAGATGGCTTCCCCCTTTCACGATCAAAAGGATTGATAATCACATAAGCTGCTAGACTCAGCCACACAGGGAAAGTGACGGGAAAACCACAGGTCTTGATTAAAGCGGACCCAGATAAGAGCCAAGGACCAATCAATTGAACGATGTGCAGCTGCAGCTCATGTTTGTTCATGAGAACAAGGAGAAATGGAAATGGGAGGTTGATATACAGTACGGCCCCGTTACAAAGCTATGGTTGGGGTCCATAAAACGTTACCACGAGAAAAAGCAGGGTCGCGCTAAATCGGGGTGCTATAGTTACATTACGGACAATCTTGGCGTCCATCAGAGCTCTGTTTGTTTATACAGTCACTACACGCTTCATTAACTTTTACAAACCTTTTGATTGGCAGGTCCAGGCTAGTTTAAAACAGGCACTGGGGATGTTTATTTACACAAACACTTTCATGGTCCATTAACTGTGAAGTACTTCCTCTTTTGAACAGCTGTCTAGTGTAATTTTTCTAAGTAAGAACCCCTTTTATCTGAACTGGGCAAGGGGGGGAAGCAAGTGTTTTCTGACTACAATTTTTTTCTAAGGCAGATTATTTTCACTTTAGAAATAGATTGCAGTGACCAAAAACTTTTCAGTTCCCTAGAAAGAGCAAAAAAAGGGTCCAGTGATTCATCGCATTATATCTGAATTCGCACTAAATTGGGGTGCGTAATATCAGGGTTTCACTGTACCATTGATCAGACATATAGCTATCATTGCTTGATGATACCAACTTTAGAAAGATGTGCACAAGTTGTAATTAGACAACTCTACCTTTATGTACGCATGTTGTAAACCTAATCAATAGTTGTGAGTGGATATAGATATAACTTTTGAGCAAATGTAACATTTGATTCATTTATGCTAATTTATTATAATTGGATATTAATGATAAGTGACTGTTTAATCAGGATCGAGACTTTCTGCTGGTGAACCACTAGTTGGAGAATAACCTAGTGGAACTAGCCCTTACAGTACTTCATATTAAAGACATTAGGTGAATTTTTTCCATCCCGTTTGCCATGGGAATTATAATAGACCATGCAGAGGTCCATTGACCCTGGGCAGAATTTTCTGGTTTTGGGGTGAGAGTGGCTGGAAAAGTCCCGTCTGAAACACCAAGACTCTGTTTTCTTGAGAGTGAAAGTGAAGTACACAATAGCCAAATATCTGTATTTTTCTCCCTAACAGCGATGGATATGAACCTGCACTTTTCTGAAGTGAACTCTTTAGTTTCCCAGTGATCAGCTTTTTGTGGCAACATTGAAGCCAGCAGTACACCTCCACCCAACTTTCAACTGAGATATTAAACCAATACCTCAAAAACCCTTTTAGGCGGATGTAGAAAGATCCCACAGCAGTGTTTGAAGAAGAGTTAAGGGAGTTCACCCTGATATCCTAGCCCACATTTATCCCTCCGCCAATACCTGAAGCAGATGACCTGGTAATTATGTTTGTGAAACATTCTTTGGCACAAAATGACTAAAGTAAAGTTTATTTATTGGTCACAAGTAGGCTTACATTGTCTACTGTCATGTCACGTAGCTTACATCACAACAGTGACTATCCGTCAAAAACATCTCATTGACTTTGATACCAGTAAGGCGAGATGGCGGCTGTAATGACTTTAATCAGAGAATTGGGGTGGGTCTGTTAGAATGTGACCTCCCTAATTAAGGGTCAAATTGATGGGCCAATCGGGGGGCCCCTTGCTTTGTACTTAACCAGCCATGTCAGTTGCCCTGGGACTCCTAGTGTGGACTACTGATGGAAAGCTCTCTGTATGCTGCTGTCAGACTTGTAAATAAAGGGATTTTGGAGAAGTGACTTGTGCCTCTAAGGACTTATTGCAGTGGCACAGTCATAATGTCCCTGGGCTGGTAATTCGGAGGCGCTTAAACTAACACTCTGGGGACAAAGGTTCAAATCTCAACAGAGTAGCTGGTGGAATTTAAATTCAATTCATAGCTCTGGAATATAAAGCCAGCCTCAATAATGGTGACTATAGAAGTAATTCCTTATTGTTTTTTAAAAACCCATCTGGTTCACAACTGTCCTTTAGGGAAGGAAATCTGCCGTCCTTACATGGTCTGGCCTACATGTGACTCCAGAGCCACAGCAATGTGGTAGACTCTGAAATGGCCCAGCGAGTCACTCAGTTCACAGGCAATTCAGAATGGGTAACAAATGTTGCCCTTGTCAGCGAGGCCCACATCCCATGAAAGAATTTTTAAAATACTTTGGAACGTCATGAAACGTGCTGTATGAAGGCAATTGTTTTCTTTCTGCAAGGAGAATCAGACAAACAAGTCTTCCCTTCCCTCTCATCATTGTGACACGTTGAGTTCCAATCTTGACAAATACACTTTGAAAGATGCAATTCCTGATTCTAAGTAAGAGTGACTGGTTAACGATAGGCTTTCAGTCTATGTCAGCGTAGTGTGATGATACTCTGCTATTTTGCTATTTGTGCTTAAGATGGAGTTGGTTTAAGAGGCAGTGTTTTGTTTCAAGTGTCGATTTGTCTGGTAAACATGCAACAAATGTTAAGAGTGTTGATTAATGACTGATTTTAGCTGAGAATGTATTACTTTGTGGAGTTATTGGACCTTTTGTTTATTTAAGTTCATCTGGGATTTCAGACTAGGTGTGCAGAATTGCGTGAGCTTTGATTAGATTGATTGACAGGGACAAGGTGATGTGATTCATGGGAGAAGCTAAGCTTGCAGGACAGATCAGTTCAATTTTCATTTTATAATAGAAGTAGTTGCTGCCTGGACTGCCAGAAGAAAGCAGTGCTCTCTGCCTCGCGCTCTCTCTCTAGAGATTTCCTGAAAGATTCAGGACAGTTAAACTAAGTCACAGCAGGAATGCCTGTGTTTTGCTAACCAATTTTAAAGAGGGGTTTAAGTCTATAAGAGAAATTTTGCTTGATTGGAACTCATAGTGATAGGTTAGCAGTTAAGAATTGTTGTGTTTAGGAATTGTTCAACTGTTGAAAGTTAAACGAAATCATCTGCTATAAAATTGTTTATTTTGATAAAAACTTCCCAGTTTGTCATTAAAATTGTGCCTGGAGTGAAACGTTTTATCCTCACACTTGCAGTGAATTTAATTGCCAATTTACCATACAAATACAGCAAGTTCTTAAAAACAAAGGGGAGGCTAAGAATGAGGTATCACTTGTACAAAACAAATGGTAAAGCAATATCAATTGACCAGTAAAATCTGGTGATGTACAATTCCTTACATAATTCTTAAGCCTCTGAATTTGCTGGACAATACTCCAGGGATATCCATTTCACAGGAATGAATCTCAACGTTAATGGAGGAGGAAGGGAATGTCGGGATGATTCTTTTGCAGCTTCACAGCAATTTGAAAGGAAAGTTTGGAGCAACTGTACCACTTTGGTAACATTGATCCATTTCTTCACCCAAAGAGTGGTGAGCCTATGGAATTTATTACCACAGGAAGTAACTGATGCCAAAACATTGAATGTGTTCAAGAGGCGGCTGGATGTAGCACTTGGGGTAAATGGGATCAAAGGTTATAGGTAGAAAGCATGATTAGGCTACTGAACTGGATGATCAGCCATGATCGTGATGAATGGTGGAGCAGGCTCGAAGAGCCTAATGGCCTCCTCCATCTCGTATGTTTTGATGTAAAAGCAGAAAGGCAAGAGAGTGAGATAGAATTGGGAGAAATGGTGGCGCAGACTCGAAGGGCCAAATGGCCTCCTCCCACTCCTACCTACTAAGTTTCTATGTAAAAGCAAAAAGGATATCGAGTTGGAAGACTTGGGATAGGGTCTACTGAAAGGAAACTTTCCGCTGCCCGTTACTGAGACAATGTCCGAATGTGTAGAAGATTGAGATTGAGTTATTTGTTTCTAAATTCTGCTGGGGAACAGGGCTAGATGAGACGGATAATGTGCTATGATTTCCAGTTAAGAAAGAAAGAGGAGTCAAAGGTAGATCATTGCTGTTAAATGTGATCGCAGCCTGAAGGAATTCATCGAGATATTGATCTCCACTCAAGTATGCATGGTTGATCTGCTTTGTCACACACGATTCCCCTGAACGGTGCCCGGGGGAGAATGTTCCATTACAAACTTCATTCCACTGAAGTATTTGAGAGGCACATTTCTTTAAAGTTTCCCGAGAGCATTGGGAGCTAAATGAAGCTGTCATTACAGAGGCAGATTTAAAAGTTGATCTCTTTAATTTCAAACTCACTTGTAAGGCAGGGGGTGCGGGGTGGGGGTGGGGGGGGGGTGGGGGTGGGGGTGGGGGCGGTGATGGGGGAACTGAATTCTAATCATAAGCAGGTTCCACATTCTTTTTCAAAAGACAGAATTTACAAAATGTTAATGATTTCCATTGGCGCTGTTCAGCATTGCGGAGGCTGCACTGTTTCACGGGGCATATGAGCACATCCAGCAGATTAGAATCAGAGAATCCTAGAATCCTTACAGTGCAGAAGGAGGCCATTCAGCCCATCGAGTCTACACTTACCACAATTCCACCCAGATCTCTATTCCTGTAACTCCACACATTTACTCTGCTAATCCCTCTGACGCTGGGGTCAATTTATCAATTTATCATGGCCTATCAACCTAACCCGCACATCTTTGGACTTTGGGAGGAAACCGGAGCACTTGGAGGAAACCCACGCAGACACGGGGAGAACATACAAACTACACACAGACACTGACCCGAGGCCAGAATTAAATCCAGATCCCTGGGCGCTATGAGGCAGCAGCGCTAAACACTGTGCTGCCTAAATAAATAGTAAATGCAAATAAATCATAAATGATAGTAAATACCAGACAACAACAAAAGGTCCTGCTTCTCTCATCTTAGGTACTTCTAATGAACATGACCAAAGTGACTGCAGGAAGCCTGTGAGCTGTTGAAGTGGAAATGTACCTAATATGATCTATTACATGAGATAAAATTCCTCAGGTCAATTAGAGACCAATTACTAGCAATTGAAGTGTTTGTCTCTGGATTTGCCAGTGCTCCCCAAGGAGTAGCTGATGCAATTGTCATGGATCCATTTGGAGGGAAGTTATATAAGGTAAGTACATGAAGGAGAAAGGAACAGTGATCTGTGCTGAGGGGGCTGGATAAAGTAGGACAAAGGGACTTGACAGAATAAACCGTGAGGCATGGTTACTATTGATTAGGGAATCTAAAACACGGGGGCACAGTCTCAGGATGAGGTGTTGATCATTTAGGACTGAGATGAGGAGAAATTATTTCAAAGGGTAATGACTCTTTGGAATTCTGTATTTATTATATCATTTATTATTATTTCACAAGTAAGCTTACATTAACACTGCACAGTAAGAAGCTAACATCACCAGCTTCATATCCAACAGGCTTATTTGGAATTGCAAGCCTTTGGAGCACTGCTCCTTCAGTGAAAAATTGGGTTCACTAAGAGGGGACATTTTGACACAGGCTCTGTACTAACCATTGTGATGAAGCAGCTCCAAAAGTTTGTGCTCCCAAATAAACCTGTTGGACTTTAACCTGGTGTTGTGAGACTTCTTACTATGCTTACCCCAGTCCAATGCCAGAACATATAGAACATAGAACACTACAGCACAAACAGGCCCTTCGGCCCACGAGTTGCGCCGATCACATCAACACCTACCAATCTATAGACCTATCTATAACCCCCAATCCCATTAAACCCCATATACTCATCCAGAAGTCTTTTAAAAGACCCCAGCGAGTTCGCCTCCACCACCACTGACGGCAGCCGATTCCATTCACTCACCACCCTCTGAGTGAAAAACTTACCCCTAACATCACTTCTGTACTTTCCTCCCCGCACCTTAAATCTGTGTCCTCTCGTAGCGACACAACATGATTAACATTGCAGTTAATGTGAAAATCCCATAGTTGCCACACTCTGACACCTGTGCGGCTACACTGAGGGTCAATTTAACATGGCCAATGCATCCAACCAGCACGTCTTTCAGATTGCTGGAGGAAACTGGAGCACCTGGAGGAAACCCATGCGGGAGAACATGCCAGTCTTCACACAGCCAGTGACCCAAGCCAGGAATCGAACCCAGGTCCCTGGCGCTGTTACGCAGCAGTGCTAACCATTGTGCCACTGCACCGCCCAACCCCACAGAGCTGTTATGAATGCTCTGTCACTGAATATAGTTACGGCTCAGATAGTTAGATATCTTGGGCGGGATTTTCTGGTCATTCACAACAGTGGGATTTTCCAGTCCAGCTGCGATGAATGGAGAGTTGGCTGAGCGCCAAATTCTCCATCCTCACTCGTAGTGGCAGTAGGGCGTGAATGGCCAGCAAGTTCATGCCCCTGGCCTCTCAGGGAATTATGGGATAGGGAAGTGGGCGGATAATTGAGGAGGAAGTTGAGGAGGAACTTCTTCACTCAAAGGGTGGTGAATCTCTGGAATTCTCTGCCTGTTGAAGTGGTGGAGGCTGCCTCGCTAAATATATTTAAGTCGAGGGTAGATAGGTTTCTGATAGACAAAGGAATTAAGGGTTATGGGGAGAAAGCGGGAAAGTGGAACTTATCCACTTCAGGTCAGCCATGATCTTATTGAATGGCGGGGCAGGCTCGAGGGGCTAGATGGCCTACTCCTGCTCCTATTTCTTATGTTCTTATGATTGGAGTTCAGGCCCAAGACCAGTCATGATTGTATTAAATGGTTAATTAAATAAATTAAATTAATTGGATTGTCTTATTAATTAAATGATTGCCTCATACATCGTTTTTAAACCTTGCTCCTTGCACCTCAAACCTATGCCCCCTAGTAATTGGCTCTCCCACCCTGGGAAAAAAGCTTCTGACTATATTTATTACAGTCTTAAATGCTCCACGCTCCAGACGACAACTGCCCTCTCAGGGCAGATCACCCCGCACCCAGGATCACCTGACCCATTCCCTTAAAGGGACTACGCCCCAACATACATAATATAATCAGTGTGTGAGGCACCTCCAGTGACTGCACATGTTTCATGAACCAGTTGTATTCCTTCCCACAGATTGTCGCTATCTCTCACCCAACATGTATTTCTTGCCTGTAGGCACAATTCTATAAATGCTGCACCACAAGTGAACATTTTCTTCGGAATTATCAAATATGATGACAACAGTTGCACCAACTCTCAGGGACTGTTAATCAACACAAGCCCTGATGTTTCCCATCGACCTAATTCTATATTCTCACCGCTCACTGTCTGGCCTCATGAGGAATCTTCATTAGTATTGTGCACCAGAACACGTGACAATGACAGAATCACCCAGCACGGAAGGTGGCCATTTGGCCCATCACGTCAGTATCAGCTCTTTGAAAGAGTCATCAGTCAGTTATTTTGCCAATTATTGGGGAGGCAGTGGCAGTGTCACTGGATTAGTAATCCAGTCATCAGGAGATTTTTAATTCCAGATTTTTAAAATTTAATTCAGATCCCATCGTCAACCATGGCGGGATTCAAACCCATGAATGTTAGTCAAGTTTCTGGATTAATAGTCATCGCAAATCATACTGCTGTGCCCCAGTTCTGAATCTATGGCCCTGTTCAGCCTAGGGACACCACACAATGTTCACTGTTGTGGAAGCTGAGGACATGCTGCAATGTGCCCCATACATGATAAGATAGCTAAGAGAAAAAGCAATTTCTTTGAGGGGCCCCTGTCTATAACCTAAGTTGAGCTTCCTGGGTGAGATATCCATGAGCCTTGGCAGTAACAAATACATCTCTTTTCTCTTAGCATATTGTCATAGAGTCATTGGGCAGAATTTTCTCTCTCTGAAGGCCCAGTGAACCATGCACTATTCAGGCAGTGGTGAGACGAGTGGAGTTTTCCTGGAATCAAGACCTGAGGGGCAGAAGTCCTGCCCAGCGAGAGCTCCCTGGCCAATCAAATAGCTCTTGTGCTCAACATCGCCACTGGGGAGGCTGTGGCCGCTGCAGAAAGGCACCCTCCAGAGTCCCTGGACTGTAGAGCTTCTGGGGAGAGGGGAGCCAGACCTACCATTGAGGTTGATGGCAACATTAAATTCAGCCCTGTCGAAACTGCATAGTCCTTCTTTCTAACGTCCAAGGGCTTGTGCCAAAAGTGGGAGAGCTACAGACTGGTCAAGCAACAGCCTGACATAACTATACTCACAGAATCATATCTTAGAGATGATGTCGCAGATACCACCATTGTGGTGGGGAGAGGGGTAGGTGTCGGGAGACTCGGTGTGATGTAGGCTGTTGTGCATGCCACATGGCGTTAGGACCATCTGCAGCTGGGTTAAACCAGGATTAAGGGCGGCAGGTAGTGAAGGTCGACCATGGGTCTTCCCATCCAGGTGGAGGCAGAATGGTGGTGGGTATGTCATCAGACCCGTCTAATTACATGCGATCCCTGCCAACAGACAGTAGGGGATGTCGAACAAAGCTTAGTGAGTTACTGCAGTGCGTCTTAGTGATGGTACACTCTACAGCCAGGGTGTGCCACATAGAGGAGGGAAGTGAATGTGTGGCACTGCTACGGCTCAGCCACAGCACCCCCGGTGCACAGGAGCCTCACACACTGCTTCTTGCTGAGCTTCAGATGAAGAGCAGTTCCTGAAAACCTGCAATTGAGAGAGCCTCCAACACACTGACTTCCTGCACCCTCTCCTCCCCGGGCTTCTCCTTGTTTGTGGAATCTTTCTTCCTGCTGCTTATCCTTCCTCCAGGCTGATCACCCAGGAGAAAAAAAAATGACAGTGATGAAGTGAAATTAAAGACTCCTGCAACTAGTAAAAGTTCTTCTGAGAACTCAAAGCTCACTGCTGCTCCAACTAAAACATGGTTTATAAATAGCTCACAACTTAAAAAATGACAATGTTGGAAATGGGCAAGTCAAGTGATGCCACAGACCAATATAGAAATATAAGGTCCAATATAAAACTATGTAGACCAATATAAATTATAGAGTCATAGAATCCCTACAGTGCAGTAGAGACGCAGATGTGGGGAGAATGTGCACACTCCACACACATTCACCCAAAGCTGGCACTGAACCCAGGGTGAGGCAGCAATGCTGACCACTCTGCCACCATGCAATCTTGGCTGAATTCAGGCTGATCTAAGTTCACATATTGACTTGAAATTTTATCAGACCAGGGAATACTGACGCGATCCCACTCTATCACAGCACTAATACACTTACAAAGTAGGTCAGGTGCCCACAGCCCCACGTGCCACAGTTTCCATATCTCACCAGAAACTTGGAAGTGTGTGAACAAACTTCTCCCCCTCTCAGTGACCAGAACCATTGAATCCAAGATTCTTCTACATTGCAAAGGTTAACTCGTAGATGAAAATTAAAAATAAATAAAAAACGTGCTGTTGCAAAACCCTGAGCACATTCTAAACCATTCGCTGAACAAATGTCTGTGTTCTATTAAAAAAAATGCAAAAAAACCTTGATTTTACAAGATGCAGGAAGGGAAAGATGGAAGTATAAATCCTTCCGTGTACGCCGCAGAATATTTTTCAATATCCAGGGAATCAGCAAAAGCAATAAAATAACTTATTTACAACACACCCTTGTGAGTCTCCTGGCAGCTGATAATTTGTTCCCTTGCTTCCTGACCCAGGGTCACTGTCACTGCGGGAAGATGGATGGCTGGAAGATGAACACTGGAGACACAGGAACAGTAATGAGCTGAGGACAGTCAGAATAAGAAAGAATTGCTGGCCACCAGACAGATGAACAACTCTTTTCTCGACTGTGCATCGACAAAAGGCAGATTTTTAGACATGACTAGAGTTCTACTGAGTAAATTCAGAAGGATCGGTGATAATTGTGTCTCTTTAAAGGGTGCGGCTGGATCACCAGCTGAGTTGACTCTTTGCCTGCCCGGTGTTCCGTTAGCATTTACACATCTCAAAAGGAAGTTGCAAATCTCCCATGGCATGTGAAGCTAGTTCTTTAAATTCATTTTATGGGATGTGAGTGTCGCAGGTTGCGCCAGCAATTTTTGCCCATCCCTAACTCCCCTCCTTTCCAGAGGGTGTTTGAGTGTCATTGCTGTGGCTCTGGTGTCACACGTAGGTCAGACCAGGTAAAGGTGGCAGATTTCCTCTCCTAAAGAATGTTGGCGGGTTTTTTAACGACAATGATTTCATGGTTGTCATTAGACTTTTAATTCCAGATTTTCACTGAACTTAAATTTCATCATCTGTCCTGGGTCCCAGGATTATGAGTCCAGTGACAAAGAAACATAGAAGATAGGAGCAGGAGGAGGCCATTTGCCCCTTCGATCCTGCTCCGCCATTCATTGCAATCATAGCTGATCATCCAACTCAATAGCCTAATCCTGCTTTCTCCCCACAGCCTTTGAGAGAAACATAACATAGCACAGACAATTGCCTCCCCAGTTGGTGCACTGGTGTGGGGGAATTTTGACCTAACTCAGCTTGCACCAAATTGACTGCAACCTATTATTCTCATACTTTACACCCACCCAATTTCCTTTACCTTTAATGTAAAATCTGGCAGGGTTTAGAGTAATTGTCGTTCCCTAATGGCAGTAGTCACATATATGGAATAATTATTGTGCTGATAAGGAGGAGCGGGATTAAGTTGAACCTGATTTT
Source organism: Carcharhinus amblyrhynchos (assembly GCF_965287045.1). Taxonomy (NCBI): domain Eukaryota; kingdom Metazoa; phylum Chordata; class Chondrichthyes; order Carcharhiniformes; family Carcharhinidae; genus Carcharhinus; species Carcharhinus amblyrhynchos. The sequence goes on from NC_137340.1 coordinate 44,516,859, forward strand.
TCAAAGTAATATTTAATTGCAGTAAATAGGTACCCTCTTGGGTCAGTTAGAGGCGAATTGCAATGTTTGGAGCAGGAGTGTATAAATTTTCAGTTTGGCAGATGCTTGTAAATTTTGGTTTTGAGTTGGAATAAATCGACATGAAATCAACACCTCTCCTTTCCTCAATTCCGATATGTTTGGAACGCAGTATCTTGGAACATGACATCTAAAGTGTGATGGGTATGTGCTCATTGCAATATCTTTGTGTGTACAGAATCACTATATGTGTGGGATGCATTAAGAAGGGCAAATTATGGAGTGTGAATGCAAGTTTGACATCTTAGGAGAGAAAAATAAAACATTGGTAGAGCAATGAGTTTTGCATTCAAAGTTTTGACAATTCAAATCTTAGCATCAGCCAGTCACCAGGCTCATTTCTTTGCCTTTGAGAGGTAGGATGCATGGAATTAAAAGTTCCACTGGTCTTCCTTTCGACTGTTGGTGTAAAATTATGGCACTATCTGAGAAGCTGAATTAAGCTTTAAAAAAACCACTAAGAACAGAACCGTCAATTTGCTTTAACAGGCCCATGAGTTCCAATGGACCTTACACAATTTACATTGTTATGGACTGTCTCTGGAGAGAGATAACCAGTATAATATTACAGGTTTGATTTAGAATGCCTGGAAAAGCTTTGCACTGAAAGTTTATTGTATAGTTGTCAGTTCCGATCCACAAAACACCCAGAATCTCCTCTTATTTGACAGCATGTCTGATGAAGGCTATGTTACAGTCAACATTGTCCTGAGTGAGACTTTTCCATTATTTGTCCACCTGAGCATTACATAAAGAATTGTGCAGAGAGAAACCCCTTATCCGAATACAGTTATAGTCAATCAAGTCTTACTTATGGACCAGATGGATGCGGAGGCTTTGGAGAGGGTACAGAAAAGATTTACCAGGATGCTGCCTGGTATGGAGAGCATTAGCTATGAGGAGAAGTTAGTGAAACAATGGTTAGCACTGCTGCCTCACAGCGCCAGGGACCCGGGTTCAATTTTGTCCTGGGTCACTGTCTTTGTGGAGTTTACACTTTCTCCCCACGTCTGTGTGGGTTTCCTCTGGTTTTCTCCCACAGTCCAAACATGTGCTGGTTAGATTGATTGGCCAAGCTAAATTCTACCCTCGTGTCTGGGGAATTCACAGGGTAAATACAGGGGATGGGGCCTGGGTGGGATTGTTGTTGCTGCTGGTTTGATGGACCGAATGGCCTTCTTCTGCACTGTAGAGATTCTATTCTAAGATTGAAGAAGTGACTTTTTGTTACTCTTAGGATTTGGAAAGGAGCTGGTAGCATAGCTGGAGAGAGATTCATTTTACTGCCGAGGGAGTTTAGGAGAAGGGAACATGATATCAAAATGTGAGCCTGGCCATTCTGGAGAGGAATTAAAAAACTCTTCTTCGATGGTGGTGCAAGGCTGGAATCTTCTCCCACAGCAAGCGGTGGATGTGACCCAATCAATTATTTTAAATGCGAGATCGATAGATTGTTTTTCTAAACGATGATATAAAAGGCTACAGAGCCTTTGCAGATAGAGAAAGCTGAGTTACAGATCAATCATCATCCAAGAGACAGGAAGAACAGGGTCAAGGGGCTGAATGGACTATTTTTGCTCCCAAGTTTCTAAGACTTAGTCCCATCAGAAAGAGAGAGAAGGAAAAGGAAGCAGTTTGAATTTAGAAATATGTGAGTAGGAATAAGAAATTTTGTTCATTCTGTTTAGAATAGGATCATAGAATCTCTCCAGTGCAGAAGGAGGCCATTCAGTCCATTGAGCCTACACCAACAACAATCCCACCCAGGCCCTATCCCCGTAACCTACATATTTACGCTACTGACACTATGGAGCAATTTAGCACTGCCAATCAACCTAACCCACACATTTTGGATTGCAGGGGGAAACCAGAGCACCTGGACGAAACCCATGCAGTCACGGGGAGAATGTGCAAACACCACACAGACAGTGACCTAAACTGGGAATCGAACCTAGGTCCCTAGCACTGTGAGACAGCAGTGCTATCCAATGTGCCACTGTGCCACCCCTAATGAGATGATGGCTGAGAGCTGACCTCACTACATTGTTCTTTCTTCCATTTACATCTTTGTTCCATTTACCTTAATACCTTTGATGAACCAATGTGAGGGCTAACAATTAGACCATGATGAAAATTACCTGTCCTCTCAAACTTGGTGCATCACATTGTGACAAAACCAAACTAGATTTGTTACATAGCCACACTTTTTTTCTTAAATCATTGATGCAGTGAAAGAAAATTGCCCCCCATCTCTGGCAGTCAGCAAAAGCCATACCATCAAGTAATAAAAATTTCATATTAAATTCAAAATTTATAATAAGCTTGCTCTTGTATACACAGATAAGATTATAAGTGGCTTGCAACATTAAAACATTTATGATGCTCACATTTTCTACTCCGCGCCTTGCCGGCTTCTATGGCACTTATTTTCTCTTTCATCCCAAACTATTTCTACTCTGTCAAAAAAACTGTGGCTTCCTCACCAACCTTCAGAAGCAATAAGATCTGTCCAGTGTTCGTCCGCTTCGATTTCAGATACCTGACAATACTCTCCTGCCAAGCTGCTCAAAGCAGAATAGCTGCCAAGTGCGTCGAGGAGGAAATAATTGAAAATTCAGTCAGGTTTGAAGCATTTAGTGACTGAACAGTAATGGACGACTTCCATGCTGCTTCTGGACTCTTGTGCAACTTCCATGACCTTTCACCCTTCCCTGGTGTTGCGGGGTCCTCTGAAGGCTTGTCATCGCCAACACTTCAGCCAATACAAAGACTCAGGAAAGCCAGTGTCTCCGTTTAAAAACGTATCTTTATTAACCAACGATCGAAGGGAGAGGTAATATTGGTCAGTCCAGTGCCTCTCTACAGAGAAAGCTCTCCATTATAACTCTGAGGTCACAATGCACAGGATTGAACAATTATAAATTTTTCATATCAAATTGTCCTGCCTTTCATTAGTTATGATCAAATCAACTTCAATATAAATCAGTCATCAACAACACTTGTCACATGTTTTAGCCAACTGCATTTTCCCTTTTGACATCATGGGAATTCATTGGTTTGTAGAATCTAGATGCTTCCTCCCTCTGTTGCTGATGCTCCTTCCTCTGTTGTCTAGTAACCCTTAATGTTTAGCCACAAAGGTCAAAGTTAAGGTTCCCACCGACTCCTGCTACGTCACTGGCCAAACGAGACTGATGTACATTCTCATGTCTGAGAAGGGACCTGTATTATCTGGACAGTGTGAAAATCTCTACTCATAGGTAGTCCTGAGAAATGTACTGCTAACAACTTTCGCTGATAAGAATTTACACATTCTGAGGTTTCATTGTTTCCAAAGAATGTGCTAAGGCATCATCCCATCACCCCTCGCAACAGCCTGCTCTTGGCTAAAGTACGCATTACTTCATAAAATGTACATTTAACATACCAAAATACATGTTTAAATCAGAAATATTTGTTTAAATCTGATTCTTATGTGCCTTTATGCAGGCAGTTTCCCTGTTCAACTGTTAGTGTGATTGGAGATCATTTCACATAGTGTCAGTGGTTTGACGACTGCCTTAAATCTCTAATTATTTGAAATTTCTCTAACCTACTAGGATTTTCTTTCCAACAGCTGGCAACTGGGCCTTCAGCAACAAATGAGAGCAAATTGAAACCTAACTCTCGAAACCATTTCTTGTCCTGTGTCAGGGGCAACACAGTAGCTCAGTGGTTAGCACTGCTGCCTCACAGCGCCAGGGACCCGGGTTCAATTCCTGGCTTGGGTCACTGTCTGTGTGGAGTTTGCATGTTCTTCCCGTGACTGCGTGGGTTTCTTCTGGGTGCTCCAGTTTCCTCTCACAGTCCAAAAGACGTGCTGATTAGGTGGACTGGCCATGCTAAATTCCCCCTCAGTGTACCAGAACAGGCGCCGACGTGTGGCGACTGGGGTATTTCACAGAAACTTCATTGCAGTGTTAATGTAAGTCTACTTGTGACTTACTTACTTGTGAGTAATAAATACACTCAGCGATGTTGGGTGGTATTCACTGGGTAAGGACAATATTAAAAACAATGCAATCTACTGCATCTTCCCCTTCCATCCCTGTCTGGAAAGTTGGCAAAAAAAATGAAGACATTTCATCGTGGTTGTTGTTCTTACTCACGAACATATACAGACGTGGCCATAACAGGATTGGGATCAGCTATAACTGTCCCACCACATATCCCACTTCTCCCCAGGTTGGATAATTCACTTTGGGTTCACATGCAGGTGGGGCACATGCCCATGGAACTGCACCTCAGCATAACTGGAGTTGTGGCACAGTGGTTAGAACTGTTGCCTCACAGCACCAGAGACCCGGGTTTGATTCCCAGCTTGGGTCACTGCTTATGCGCAGTTTGCACATTCTCCCCATGTCTGCATGGATTTCCTCTGGGTGCTCTGGTTTCCTCCCACAGTCCAAAGATGTGTGGGTTCAGTTGATTGGCCATGCTAAATTGCCCCTTAGTGACAGAGGGGTTTGCAGGGTAAATGTGTGGGGTAGCAGGGATAGGGCTTGAGCAGGACATTTGTTGGTGCAAGCTGGATGGGCCAAATGGCCTCCTTCTGCACTGTATGATTCTATCTCGCTTTCCCTTGAACACGATTCACCTCAACTCCCCCTTGTGCAAATAAGTTCCATAATCTACCCAGTTAAAGAAGATTCTCCAAAGCTCCTTGGTGGAGTTAGAAGGGACACTCATTCCCTCAGGTTCTGGTCTCGCCAACAAGCGGTAATATTTTCTTTATTTCTGCCCTTTCGTCATCTCAAATTTCTCCATCAGGCTATCTCCTTGTTTTCTCTTTTCCAAAGAAGAGAGTCCGGATTCTTCAATCTTATTGATATAAACTCAGTTCTGGCATCATCCCAATAAATCTTATTTCCACCCTCTCCAGCATGGTGATGTTGTTTGTGTAATATCTGAGGCAGAACTGTTTAGAATGCTCCAAGGGCGGTCGAATTGAGCTCCTTAAAGTTTAATGCTACTTGTCAGCTTTTCAATTCCACTCCTCCAGAAATGAATCCCAGGGCTTTGTTTGTACTTTCTTTTGCACTGCCTTATTAACCTACGTCAATACTTTTAGCGATTTGCTCATTAGTATCTCCAATTCTTTCTGCTCTTCCTATGCATTGCGACACTTATTTTGCAAAGAACACGTGACCTCTTTGTTCTTCCGACCACTATGGATTATCTCCCGTTTGTCAATGTTGAAAGTCACTCCTCAGTTGAACGCCAGTTTACTAGCGGGCAGAATTTAGTGTTGACGATGCTGGTTCCACTCACCAGTTGGGAAAATAGGTGGGGGTGGAGGTGGGATCCCACCCAGCCACTTTTCATCTGGCCACTTTTCTCTGGGAGGCCCAATGCAGTTGCGTGGTAAACAGGCACTTTAGGTGGAAACCACTGGGCCTCCCATCTGATTAAGTCCCCCAGCTGAATGGAAATCCAGTCCCCAGGAGCTGTGGCCAGTCAGGGGACAACATCTCTCCTATTATGGCAATGCCACTGAGTGGCTGGGGGGGAAGGAGCAGGAGTCTCAGCCGGTAACCCATTGCAATCTTTACTAGGGATTGTTGCTGGATTCCTGAAGAGAGATCAAGTGGGGCGAGATTGAGGTCAGCGGGAACGTATTACCAGAGTGGTGGGGGGGGATTGAAGGGAGGTGCAGTTGGATGCAGGGGCAGGGGGTTGTTCTCAGTGGGCATTGCCCTTCTCGATGCCAGGTCTCTTTGTTGGGCACTGAATATCTGTGAATGAGGTTTTTGACCACCCCCACCCCCTATAGGCCACCCTCTGGGTGGATTTCTGGAGGATTAGGGTTAGGGTGTAATCCCTATGGATCAAAGATAATTGGTTTCAAGTGGATCATGAATGAATTAATTGCCTTCCCACCACTAGTGGGCGTGTTTTCTATATCAGCTCCCCTCTGCCTCTCACTAAACATGGCAACATTTTGCTGTGACTGGGAATTGGACTCGTGACCTATCAGGAATGGTCCCAGCCATCCTGCCTATCCCAGCAATCTCCACGAAATTCCATCCAATATCTTCCTGATGTGCCCACTACGCAGGCACTGTTCGATCAAATTCAATTTTTAAACACCCACAAGACAAAGATTTGATTCTGATAGGTTGCTGATTTATGAGCTCACCTGGGCAGACTATTGGATGGAAAGGCGCAATGCCAGATTTTTGCCACAACAGGAATGTATGGACCACATCTTGCTTCAACCCTTTTGGGTGGTGAATGGCATAGGCCACGACCAGCCTCCTTGCCCCATTGGTGGGTGGTCAGCATCTGTACCAGAGGCTACACAGTCCTCACCTACTACCATGTGGATAGCAGTGATAAAGAATACCTCTGGGAAAAAAGGCCCAGGGGTCTTCTTCTGGTGGTGCAAACACTTTCAAATTCTTGACCCCACTCAGACCAGGTCTAAATGACCATGTGATGTATCTGGATAAAAGGACAGGGGATCATTGCATGTCCATGCCGACAAGCTAATATTTATCTCTCAACGGATCAGACAGATTATCTATAATTTACCTCATCGCCGTTGATGGAATCTTGACATTCACGGTGACACAGCGGTTAGCACTGTTGCCACATACCGCCAGGAACCCAGGTTCGATTCTGAGCTTGGGTCACTGTCTGTGCAGAGTCTGCGCCTTCTCCCTGTGTCTGCATGGCTTTCCTCCCACAGTCTGAAAGACGTGCTGGTTAGGTGCATTGGCCATGCTAAATTCTCCCTCAGTGTACCTGAATAGGCACCGGAGTGTGGCATCTAGGGGATTTTCACAGTAACTTCATTGCAGTATTAATGTATACCTACTTGTGACACTAATAAACTTTAACCTATATTGGCTATTGTGTTTTCCAACCTTACAACAGCATAGAACTTCAAAAGCACTTGGCTGGCCAGTGAACACAGTGAGAAGTCTCAAGTATGTAAAAGGACTCAACATAAATAACCTTTCTGTGTAGCCTTATCAGTAAGAACATCCGATAAAGAAGGTACCAGTGTTGGTTGTGTGATTCCCTTTGCAGTTAAATGGCCTACGAACATTCACGGCCCACTGACTGGCACAAAGAATGCGTACCCAGATGAGATACCAGTGGGCAATAGTCACTGAACCATAGCATGAGCTGGCTTCTCAGAAGAAGAGGTGAGAAAGCCCAGGAGGGAAGGAATGCAAAAGATCTCTTGCTTGACTTACAAACATACAAATTAGGAGCAGGAGTGGGCCACTCAGCCCCTTCGAGCCTGCTCCACCATTCAATAAGATCAGGGCTGATCTGATTATAATCTCAACCCCACATTCCCACCTACCCTTCATAACCTTTCACCCCCTTGTTTATCAAGAATCTACCCAGCTCTGCCTTAGCAATATTCTCTGTTTCCACCAACTTTTGAGGCAGAGATTGCCAAAGACTCACAACCCCCTGAGGGAAAAAATTCTCCTCACCTCTGTTTTAAATGGGAGGTCTCTTATGTTTAAACAGTGATCCCTAGTTTCAGACTCTCCCACAAGAGGAAATATCGGAAATTCTCCCAACTTGTCCGCTATGAGACAGAAAATTTGGCAGGCCATAAAATGTCCATTGAGTTCACACCGGGTGTTCTGACCCTGGGGCATGCGTGGCCAGAGAATCTCATCCATCCTGTTAAGTTCCCTCAGGACTTTGTTTGTTTCAATCAAATCACCTCTTTCTCTTCTAGATTCCAGCGGATCCAAGGAAATCTGGCATATCCAATACAACTCCCACCAACTTCAAACCAGCCTCCCATCCACTGATTCTGTCTACACTTCCCACTATCTCGGCATAATTAAGGACCCCACGCACTCTGGACATTCTCTCGTCCTCCTTCTTCCATTGGGGAAAAGATACAAAAATCTGCAGTCACGTACCAGCTGATTCAAAAACAGTTTTTTCCCTATTGCTGTCAGACTTTTGAATGGATTTACCTTGCATTAAGTTGATCTTTCTCTATACCCTAGCTATGACTGTAATACCACATTCTGCACTCTCTCATTTCCTTCTCTATGGACGGTATGTTTTGTCTGTATAGCAGGCAAAAAACAATACTTTTCATTTATGTTAATACATGTGACAATAATAAATCAAATCGCATCGAATCAAATATAGATGCACCATAAAAAACATTCTTTCAGGTTGTATCACAGGTTGCTTTGCCCAAGACCACAAAAAATTACAAAGGGTCGTAAATGAAGCCCAATCCATCACGCAAAACAGCTTCCCATCCATTGACTCCATCTATGCTTCCCGTTGCCTCAGAAAAGCAGCCAGCATAATTAAGGACTCCATGCATCCTGGATATTCTCTCTTTAACCTTCTTCCATCAGGAAAAACATACAAAAGTCTGAGGTCACGGAGCAACTGACTCAAGAACAGCTTCTTCCCTGCTGCCAGCAGATTTTTGAATGGAGCTACCTCACACTAAGTTGACCTTTCTTTATGCCCTAGCTATGACTGTAATACTACATTCTGCACTCTCACCTTTCCGTATATATGAATGGTATGCTTTGTCTGTACAGCACACAAGACACAATACATTTCATTGTATGCTAATACACGTGACAGTAATAAATCAAATCAAATCAAATCAGTTTAGCTTGTCCAACTTTTCCTCACAGAGCAACCTGCCCAGTCCTGGTATTAGTCTACTGAGCCTGCTCTTAAAATGTTTCCAATGCATTTACATCCTTTCTTAAATAAGGAGACCAAAACTGTGCGCAGGACTCCAGATGTGGTCTTACCAATGCCCTGAAAACTTCAGCACTGAAAGTAAGAAAAGAGGAAAGAGTCATTACAGGTAGTTGGTGCATTATAGGGTCTGAAGGGGGATGAAGAACTAAAGTAGACAGGTTAATTGAAAAGTTTTATTGTATTTATTGACTTATTTTCCAGGCAAGAGCAGCTAATAGTGGAAACCACTGGGGAAACAGAGGAAAGCTGTTTGATGTCAATTTGATGGCAGGCCAGTTGCAAACTGAAGTCTACAATTTTTTTAAAGGTCCACTGAGTGTTTCCAGCATTTCATCTCCTTGTTTTTAGATTTTAAGCATTTCCAGTCTTTTATTCTGTTTGTTTCTTGTCTAGATTTCCATTTACAGCTGCGTTGATTTGATGCCTCTGGCCATTAGAACAATATCACCTTCCCTAGTGGCTGCTCCTTCAGAAGGAAATGTATAATTATTTACTGTATGTCAGTCACAGTGCAACTGTGTGCTTACAGTTATTAGAATGCCCCGTGCACAATCAAAACCATGGACAATAAAAGTTGGATCTTCATTTGTTTTAGGTGTTTTATCATTTATTTCTCAAAACCATCTATTGCTGTCAACCATCGGTTTTCTATTATTTAAGCTATTGATTTTCACAGGGATACTTGGTGATAATTGCTTTCAACTCAAACTCCTGTATTTAGAAAGCTCAGTTATGAAAAGCCCTGAACACGTACCGAAGCTTTTACATTTATAGGATGTTCTTCATGTGCTCGGCAATTTACAGACAAATCGTTACTTTTGAGGTACGGTCGGTGTTGTACTGGAGGAAAAGGCAGCCAATTTATGCACAGCAAGGTCTTACAAGCTACAATGAGAGACACGACTGTTTTGAGGGCCGAATCTTGGCCTAGAAACTAGACTTCATAGAATCCCTACAGTGCAGAAGGAGGTTATTCGGTCCATCCAGTCTGCATTGACAACAATCCCATCCACACCCTATCCCCGTAACTCCATCTATTTCCTCTGTGAATCCCCTTGACAATAAAGGGCAAATTAACATGGCCAATCAACCTAATCTGCACATCTGTGGACTGTGGGAGGAAACTGGACAACACTCAGAGGGTGGTGGGTGAGTGGAATTTCACTCAGGGGGTGGTGGGTGAGTGGAATTTCACTCAGAGGGTGGTGGGTGAATGGAATCAGCATGCTGTCGGTGGTGGTGGAGGCGAACTCATAGAACATAGAACACTACAGCACAAACAGGCCCTTCGGCCCATAAGTTGCACCGATCATATCCAACTCATGGGGTCTTTTAAGAGACTTCTGGATAAGTACATGGGATTTAATGGGATTGAGGGTTATAGATAGGCCTGGTAGGTAGGGATATGATCAGCGCAACTTGTGGGCCAAGGGGCCTGTTTGTGCTGTAGTTTTCTATGTTCTATGTCAATCCCATCATATCAGAACATTGAATACAGGAGTTGGGACATCTTGTTTAAATTGTACAAGATATTGGCAAGGCCACACTTGGAATACTGTGTGCAATTATAGTCACCCTATTATAGAAAGAATATTATTAAACTAGAAAATGTGCAGAAAAGATTTACTAGGATGCTACCGGGACTTGATAGTTTGAGTTATAAGAAGAGGTGGGATAGACTGGGACTTATTTCTCTGGATCATGTGAAACTTAGGGATGATCTTATAGAGGTCTATAAAATAATGAGGGGCATAGATCAGCTGGCTAGTCAATATCTTTTCCCAAAGGTAGGGGAGTCTAAAACTAGAGGGCAGAGGTTTAAGGTGAGAGGGGAGAGATACAAAAAGATCCAGAGGGTCAAGTTTTTCACACAGAGGGTGGGGAGTGTCTGGAACAAGCTGCCAGAGGTAGTAGTAGAGGCGGGTACAATTTTGTCTTTTAAAAAACATTTAGCCAGTAAGATAGGCATAGAAGGATTTGGGCCAAATGCAGGCAATTAGGACTACTTTAGGGGTTTAAAAAAGGGGCAGCATGGGCAAGTTTGGCCAAAGGGCCTGTTTCCATGCTATAAACCTCTACATCCCAATAACCCCTGTATCTATCCTGCTAGTCCAAATAGGAGCTGGAGTGTGGCAACTAGCTGATTTTCACAGCAACTTCATTGCAGTGTAAATGTAAGCCTACTTCTGACACTAATAAATAAGCTTTACTTTCATTTCCCAGACACAAAAGGACAATTTAGCATGGCCATACAACCTAACCCACACATCTTTGGGGCGTGGGAGGAAACCAGATCATCTGAAGGAAACCCACGCAGACACGGGTAGATTGTGCAAACTCCACACAGACAGTGACCCAAGCCAGGAATTGAACCCAGGTCCCAGGTGCTTGGAGGCAGTGGTGCTAACCACTGTGCCACTGAGGTGTCTGCTCTGGCAGGATCTTCCAGGTGTGATTCTTATTGGACAATACACCGTCATAAGAGGTAGTTCATTGTTCTCAATTGGTATTCAACTCAGTAAGGCGAGTACAGACTGGAAAGCTTGAAGCACACTCATGAGCATGGTATGGTTTTGCACTGTGACCATTAGCCTTTCTGCTCAAGCAGGCTCCCCATTCACTGTTAGGGTCCAGCCATGGACAGCAGTCACTCACTTGCCATTCATCATGAGGACAAAGTCCACAGCTGGGCACAGGGAGTGACAGTGGACATTCTCAACACGGTCAGCTACGTCAGAGACAGAGAGTGAGTGGGAAGCGCTAAAAGTGAGGGCAATGTGAGCAAAATTCCGTGCAGCAGCCAATCCATGGCGTACTGATACAAATGGGACCAAATCTGAGGCTGGGATTTTGCGCTCATTTTTTGCATTGGCCTGTGAGTGACGACTGGATCGTAAAATCTCGTGACAGGCCCGAATTGTGTTAAAAGTCAACAGGAAGACCCATCGCGATTGTCCCCTAGCACCAGTGACATAACTGGATTCCCATCGGTGAACATGGGGAAAACCATCAGAGTGAATTGAAGCCTAATGATCAGGTCTGATATCCTCCCCACCGCCCCCACTGTTGTGACATTATCTATTCACGTTGACAATGCACTGACACCAATAGGAATTACAACACATCTCCCGCAATGTGCGATCGGAGAGCAGACCCACCGAAGGAGCTCAAGTAAGTGCTTTGCTCAGCAGCGGCGGAAGGAGTGGGGGAGGGTCATGCTCACGCAGTGTCCACGGGGGTCCTATTTTTAACTTTGTGTACTTGGGTGGCCTTTCAAGATGGTGCCCTAATTGTTCAAATAATGAAGTTGCGGGTTGGGGGGGGCGGGGGGTGGGGGGGTGGGGGCGGCGGTGGGGGGGGGGGGGAGAGGAATGTGCCACTGTGATGTTGTGAGGCTCACCCCTTTAATTTTCTTTTTCCCAAATCACTGGCAATACGGCAGAGGAAGCTGTTGTGGGGGTCACAACTTTGACGTCACATTCCCGGCCCACTGTGCACCCTGCCTCAAAAAGAGAAAAATCCCGCCCCGAACCTTTCTGGATGACTTGGGCCGGGACACTCCACACCGCTTCCCCCCCCCTCAAACCAGCAGCTCCCTGGCAAACCCCACCCCTCCCCCACCCCGCCTGCAAAACAGCAGTGGAAGTGCTCACCATTGGTTTCTGGAGAGATCTTCCAGTCCTGCTGAGGTCAATGACCATTTGGTCACTCACTGGCCGTGCTGCCGGGGGTATTTGCCGCAGGGGATGACCTTCGGCAGGAACAGAAAAACCCGCTAATGAGAAGGCCGGAAAATCCTGGCCTTTATCCTGTTTCTCAGCTCTATGCCTCTACCCAAGTTAACCAGAAAGAACAAGAACAAAGAACAAAGAAAGTACAGCACAGGAACAGGCCCTTTGGCCCTCCAAGCCTGCACCGATCACATTTACCTATCTAGACCAACCACTTATATCCCTCTATTCCCCATTTGTTCATATGCCTAGCAAGGTAAGTCTTAAATGTGGCTAACATATCTGCCTCAACCACCTCACTTGGCAGTGCATTCCAGGCCCCCACCACCCGTACATCTCCACTGAACCTTCCTCGCCTAATCTTGAACTTGTGCCCACTTATAATTGTCATTTCTGTCCTGGGAGAAAGCTTCCAACTGTTCACTCTATCTATATCTCTTGTAATTTTATAAACTTCTATCAGTCGCGCCTCAGCCTCTGTCTTGCCAGAGAGAACAATCCTGTTTATTCAATCTCTCCTCATAGCTAATACCCTCCATACCAGGCAACATCCTGGTAAACCTTTTATGTACTCTCTCCAAAGCCTCCATATCCTTCTGAAAATGGGGTGACCAGAATTGGACACAGTATTCCAAATGTGGCCAAACCAATGTTTTATATAACTGTAACAGAATTAGCCAACTTTTATACTCGATGCCCCCGTCCAATGAAGGCAAGCTTGCCATGTGCTTTCTTCACCACCTTTTCTACCTATTACGCCACTTTTAAGGATCTGTGGACCTGTACTCCCAAACCTCTCTGTGCTCCTGATGGTTCTGTTATTTATTTTATAGCTTCCACCTGAATTGGTTCTACCAAAACGCATCACTTCGCAGTTGTCTGGAATTGATCCAATCTCCTCCATTTGACTGAGTAAGAGTAGTGTTTTGATGAGTTTACCCCATCCTCATTGAGAGAATGATCAAACTTCTTCCTGATATGGTTACTAGACCTTGATTGCACACATTCCTACCCTCAGCTCCATCTCATACCTCGGGAGAGTTGCACAGGTGCAATAGTTGACTGTAAAAAGATTGAAAGCTGACTGGAAGAGAGTGAGACAGTTCTGGCATTCCGATCACATAAAGTATCTGAGCCTTGCTGGTGGCCATTTGGCCTAACATGTGCTTGCCAGTGGTGTTAGCTTCACATCTCCTCGAACCCCCACTCCCTGCTTTCCCTTTATTCACTGTTAATACACCTGTCCCAAATTCCCTCTCAATCATTCTGACTGACTAGGAATAAACTGCAAGGATGAAGTTCAGAGAGTTTATCTCATCATTAGTGCCCTGAGGCAGTATCACAATCTAAAACATGTTCCTGTCATTCTTTATTGGGTGCATTTTTCTTCTCCTTTTGAATGTGATGCCCTTACTGTGGAATTAATTTAAATCCATTCTCTTGCAGGGAATTATTTTTCCTCGTGTGATTTTAGCTGATAGTACAGGTGCAGAGGCACGGTTTGGGGGTTCAAGTGACTGGAACCTGGATTTTCCAATCGCAATACCTTAAGGCAGCTGTTTAACAATGACACTGAAATATTGCAATTGGGGAAAGCCAGACTCCAGTCTATTGAAGAAGGATTAACATCGACAGTTCTAAGCTACCCATCAGGAAATCTATCCCATTATTTCCAGCAAAGCTGCTATTTTGGAGCAATTATTATAATCAGCCCTTGAGAACCAAGTACTGTGATATTTTGGCAGTGAAGAGGAAACGGATAAATTGAGAGAAATAGTTTTCCTAGCTAATTTGGTAGCTGTTGTGGGGCTCCCAACAATATCGCCTCGTTACATGATACTTTTTAGTGTTTCATTGTGTAGTCGCAGTCTAGACAGGGGTGGGGGGGAGTGCTTTTAGGGATTGTCTGTCCTCCCAAAGTAAAGCTACTAAGCTACCTTAGTCCGCAGTTTCTTGTAATGATTACTATTTACCTGAGGTAGAGATGCTGGCGTTGGACGGGGGGAGGGGGGGGGGGGAGGTGGGCACAGTAAGAAGTCTCACAACACTAGGTTTCCCCAGGTTTTTATTTACAACATGTATTTACACATTTGGACCTCTGCACAAGGTTTGGGGTTTCTCCTTATAGTAGCATGGCCCCTTTAAGAAGAGGGATATCCCCAAGGGCCACATGATTAGGCCAGACCCAATGGAGTGTTGAGGTGGGAAGCCAAGCCAATCAGGTGCCTAGGGATGTATTCTGGGTTGGGGAGGATCCTCAGTTGGTGCCAGGGAGGATGGAGAATTGTCGTATTGTTGGTTCCGTCAGACCCTTTGTTGTAAATAATGATTTAACCAGAAGAGGCACTTGGATTTCATTTGGGAGAGTTGCGGCCTTTGTGTCAATTTTACACACAACAGCCTTTATAGAAACTGCTTCCAGTAGATTTCTCAGCATCTGGCTTTCTCTCTCACCTGGGCGTCACTGGCTGGCCAGCATTTACTGCCCATCCCTTGTTGCCTTTGAGAAGGTGGCAGTGAGCTGCCTTTTTGAATCACTGCAGTCCATTGGCTCACAATGCCATTAGGGAGGGAATTCCAGGATTTTGACCCAGCAACTGTGAAGGAACAATGATATATTCAAGGTCTGGATGGTGAGTGGCTTGGAGGGGAACTTGCAGGTGGTGGAGATCCGATATATCTCCTTCCCTTGTCCTTCTAGATGGGAGCGGTTGTGGAAGGTGCCACCTAAGGATCTTTGGTGAATTGCTGCAGTGCATCTTGTAGATAGTGTATGCACTGCTGCTACTGAGCGTCAGTGGTGGAGGGAGTGGATGTTTGTGGATGCCGTGCCAATCAAGTGGGCTTTGTCCTGGAATGACTAAATGACTGAGAGATTTTAAGCGAGTGGGCGAGGTTTACAGAGGGAATTCCAGAGCATAGGGCCAAGACTGCTGAAGACACCATTGTCAGTTGTAACATGGTTAATAGCGGAGATGTGCAGAGGTGCAAATATTTCAGAGGGTTGCGAGGCTGGTGGAGGTTATGGAAATAGGGAAGGCCATGGAAGGAATTGAGAATAAGGCTGAAACTTTTATGATTGAGATGGTGGCTGATCAAGCGCCGATGTTGGTCAGTGAGCACTGGGATGATGAGTGGTCACAACTTACTGTGACTTAGGATCTGAGTTCAAGTTTAGAAACGGTGGATGGCCAACTAGGAGAGCAAAGGACGTGTCAAGTCTGGTGGTAACAAAGGCATTGGTGAACGTTTCAGTAAGGGAAGAGGAGGTAATCAAGTTGTATGATATTACAGAGGTGGGTAGAGGATGGCCTTAAAGATGCAGAAACTAACTTGGTTAGATTGAAATGAAAAACTAATAAAACTAATCTCTAATAAGCAATGCAGTTGTATGTGAAAGCAATGGAAGTGTATGCCAGGCAATACATGGGATATGAACTGGCTGAATGTGGAGGAGGGAGACGTATGAGCTGTTGGTGGGTCAGTTACATAGCCGTTCTTACTCTGAGTCTGGGTAGCAAGGGGATCTAAATGGCCCCCAGGGTATGTCAACCCTGCTCTTTTGTGAGCTTCAGGATCAGCTGGCTCAACTAGTAGTGTCTGGAAGGGCCTCATGCTCAGGATTACCAGTACAGGGAGGTGATGGTCTTAGTGGTGTTATTGCTAGACTATTAACCCAGAAACTCAGTTAATATTCTGGGGACAGGGGCTCGAATCCTGCCACAACAGATGGTGGAATTCAAATTCGATGAAAAATATCTAGAATTAAGAACCTACTGATGACCGTGAAACCATTGTCAATTATTGGATAACCCATCTGGTTCACTCTTATTCTTTAGGGAAGGAAATCTGCCTGGTCTGGCCTACACGTGACTTCAGAATCAAAGAAACGTGGTTGACTCTCAACTACCTCAGGCAACTAAGGATAGGCAATGAATGCTGGCTGGCCAGCAACGCCCATGTCCCATGAATGAATAAAAAGGACATCTAATGGGTTCTACAGTGGTTAAAGGCAGAGGAACCACTAATACGGTTAGCTGGTGCCAGGTAGGTGATCCTCTGTGAAGACGGCACATCTGTTTTCATTCTTTTGTAAAGGAAATATGTAAGTAAATCAGTATAATTCTTATGTATTGAGGATATTATGTATTGGAATTGAGAAAGTGGGCACATATTCAAGTGTAGCCGTTTTTACCTAGAAGCCTTAAAGCTTGTACATGAGCATCTCTGGCTGGCGGCTTTGGTTTCAACAGATGTTGAACAGACCTTCTCTGTGCCACACATAAAGAAACACCAAAGTCTTTCAAATTCTTTTCACACTAGGTAAAGATAAGAAAAAGCTTTAAAGTCATTTTCAAAGGAACTTTAAAAGCTTTTATGATGGTATTGTCTCTCTTTATCTATTCAAAAGACATCCTAAGGACTTAGAAGAACAAACTTTTAAAAATCTATTCCTCTGTAAAAAGTTTAAAATCCCTTCAATAGAAACTGAAACAATTGAAGATAAAAAGAAAAGATTTTAAAAGTGTAGTTTTGAGTGTTATGACCACATACCTGGCTCACAGTGTTAATACTAAAACCATTTAAACAAATTATTAATAGAGAATAATAAGAATACACCTAAGGGGAAGATTTAACCAAAGAAGCAACACGTATTGCCGGTAAGGAATAATGTAATCTGCTTTAGAAATGTTTAACTGTTCCAACTTCCTTCCAGAACATCAAAGATATTATAGAAGGATACTGGGAGAGGCCCTTTAACGTTTCCTCAGTTGTCAAGGAGTTGGATATCGTAAAGAACATAAGAACTAGGAGCAGGAGTAGGTCATCTGGCCCCTCGAGCCTGCTCCGCTATTCAATAAGATCATGGCTTTGGCTCTGGAGTCACATGTCGGCTAGACCAGGTAAAGACGGCAGATTTCCTTCCCTCAAGGATATTAGTGAATCAAATGGGTTTTTCTGACAATCGACAATGGTTTCAGGGGCATCAGTGATTCTTAATTCCAGATTTTTTTGTTATTGAATTCAAATTCCACCATCTGTCATGATGAGATTTGAACCCAGGTCCCCAGAACTGGTCTAGTGATAATTCCACTAGGTCATTGCCTTCCCATGGTCAGAAAATTTGGAACAGCCATCACTTACGTCACTTGCATGGCATTTAGTTGATGACTGGGTCAATACAGCAACAACAAAGTCAATTTGTTCAAGGCTGACACTTGGGCCCAGCGCTTCCAGCATGCCTGACCAGCTGATTCATTTATCACTAACTCAAAGGCATGAGACTGCAGATTCTAGAAACTTAATTTAAAAAAATAGAAAATTCTGGGAAAACCTAGCAGCCGGAATTTTACCATCCCGCTGCCACGGGAATCAAAGCAGTCGAGGGGGCGATCCATGGAAAGGTCCGTTGACCTTGGGCAGGATTTCAGGATGAGCAAGGCTGTAAAGTCAGGTAGCACATGTGGTGAGAGAAGCAGAGTTAAAGTTTGAGGTCAATGATCTGTCACCCAAATTTGAACAATGAAACGATGTAACCTCTTCCTTCTCTCTCTCTGTCCCTCTCTCCACACACACTGACAGATCTGTTGAATAATTTGAGTTTTTTCTTGATTTATTGCTATTCTGGCTGTGCAGCACTGATTTTTGAGTTATTAGAATATAATCTACGACAAAGTTTAGGATCAAGGCTACAAAAGTCAAGTGGGTCCCTTGACGCCAGTGTAGCCACAGAAAGCCTAATGCATAAAGTCAGACAACATTAAAATGCTGGCAATGGCACAGATCAGAATGACAATTAATGAATGTTGAAACTATTAAAAAGGGAGGCCACTGATTCTTGACCAAGGCAAGATATATTTCCCGCTGCCTCGGAAAAGCAGTCAGCATGATCAAGGACCACACGCACACCAGACATTCTCTCTTCCACCTTCTTCCATTGGAAAAAAGATACAAAAGTCTGAGGTCACTTGCCAACAAACTCAAGAGCAGCTTCTTCCCTGCTGCCATCAGACTTTCGAATGGAAGTACCTTATATTAAGTTGATTTTTCTCTACACCCCAGATATGACTGTAACACTACATTCTGCACAGTCTCCTTTCCTTCTCCATGTACAGCATGCTTTGTCTGTATAGCGCACAAGCAACAGTATTTTTCACTGCATGTGACGATAATAAATTAAATCAAATCGAAATTTATTTTGCTCAAATGTAACTTCCATTCTGGTTCTCTGAACAATACCATTCAATAATGAGATCCCAAGGAGAACCGTCAGTAATTCGATGAGTCTCCATTTAAAATGAGCTGCTGTGTGATCCTGTCGTTCCATAGAGATAGGACCTATTACCACCCCTTGCTGCAATATTATACTGAACTCAATAAATATGGTGTAATTGCATTCAATTGCAGTGAGGCCAAAGGGAAGGCTGAGCATGGGATAAAAAAATTCTACCAAGGTTCCTGTTCCCAGTTTGGCAAGAACAGCATTGGATATTGGTTGTGATGCCCTCTGTAGTTGGATAGTCTGCATGAGTTTTCACTCATAGCCCAAGCATGAAGGCCGACCAGTTGGAGGGAGGCAGGGATGGTAACAGGTCCACAGTCATAGAATCGTAACCCATCACTGGTTCCTGGCATGGTGGGATGTATGAGGAGAGATTGAGTCGGTTAGGACTATATTTGTTGGAGTTTAGAAGAATGAAGCTGGGCCGTCATGGAAACCTATAAAATTGTAACAGGACTAGACAGGGTAGATGCAAGAAGCATGCTTGCGATGGTGGGTGTGTCCAGTCTGAGGATATGGGCTAAACGTTTTAGAACTGAGATGTGAAGAAATGTCTTCACTCAGAGTGAAGGACTTGGATATAGTTCTTGGGGTAAAAGGGTTCAAAGGAACTCAAAGCCAGAAAATGTTGGAAAATCTCAGCAGGTCTGACAGCATCTGTGGAGAGAGAATAGAGCTGATGTTTCGAGTCTGGATGACCCTTCATCACCCTGACTCAAAATGTTGGCTCTATTCTCCCTCCATAGTTGCTGTCTGACCTGCTGAGATTTTCCAGCAAGTTCTGTTTTTATTTCAGATTCCAACATCCACAGTATTTTGCTTTTATCTTAGGGATCAAAGAATTGGGGGAAGGGGGTGTTCAGGCTATTGAATGAGATGATCAGCCATGATCACAGTGAATGATGCAGCACGCTCAAAGGGCTGAATGGCCTCCTCCTGCCCCTATTTTCTATGTTTCTATCTCAAATATATTCCTTCAGGAGAGAGGGAAAAAAAAAACATCCAAATCAACAGCAGAGTTTTACACAGCACCGATTGTTCAAGTTAAAAAGTAATTCTGCCGCATAAGTATATATTTTGTCTCAATAATCATAGAATGGAATTTAATCTTCCAATTCACTTGTCTCTGAAATGGGGCAGAGAATGCTTGTCTGGAAGATGTTGGTATCTTTTTGTTAAAATTAGACACCGTTTTACTTCATAATTAATTAATTATTCTCGGTTAAAATCCACATCAGTCAACGTGTGGAATGTCGGTCCACATTCAATCGACAAACAAGATTCTTCCCACTTCCCACAGTCTTTGTGTTCTGAGAGAAAGATTGGAGGAAGAGGACTGTGGGTGTGTGTTGAGGAAGGGTGAGATAGAGGACAGTCTCTGGGTGTTGATGGAGAGGATCGGAGGGTCTGAGTGGGTTGGGGTAGAGGATCGGAGGGAGAGGAGACTGTATGTGTTGAGGGGCAGGCGTGAGACAGAGGACAGCCTATGTGTGCTGAGGGAAAGGATCAGAGGAGAGGAAACTGTGTGTGTTGAGGGAGAGGGTGGGATAGAGGACAGTGTCTGTGTGTTGAGGGACAAGATCAGAAGGAGAGGAGGATCTGTGTTGAGGGAGAGGATTGGAGAGAGAAGAGAGAGAGAGAGAGAGAGAGAGAGTGTGTGTGTGTGTGTGTGTGTGTGTGTGTGTTGAGGGGGAGGGTGAGATAGAGGACAGTCTGTGTATTGGAACAGAGGGTGAGAAGGAGCTGAATGTGAGAACATTAAGTTATATGTCTATTCAGGCTGTTTTGAGGGATCTGTGTGATTATAAGGTAATTGCAAATTGTAAAGGGGAAGAGGTATTTATGTCAGGTACTTACTTGGCGGCTTCTGTTTTCTGCAGTCTGAGTTTCACAGTATCTCCCATAAAAGTAAGTCTGTTCCCCAGAGTCAATGTCACATCACTTATGACAGACTACATAGGGGAAAACCACTGTCGGGAATTCCAGAGGGGAAGAGGTATAAAGCAATGCCAAGGAATACCAGCAGCCATTCCTCTTCTGGTGCGTTACATTTGTACAAGTCTATACAAGGAAATTGAATTTAACTGAGAACAGCTAGACTTTTGCAAGATGAGTACAGGCACGATGAACATTGCTGTAAACAGCAGAGGATCATCGCCAGGGCCTGCTCTTCAGAGGAGCTGTCCACTTTACTTTCTCCCTCAATTCGCCAAAACATACCTGTAAACTTTACAGCTAAGGAACAAACTGAAGAGGGTGAGGTAATAGAATATATTAAATAGGAATAAATGGTGTTTATTGACATGCTGGAGAGTTTGAGGAACATTTATTTGGGCAGCACGGTAACACAGTGGCTATAGAAACTGGAGGAACAGCATCTCATCTTCCAGCTAGCCACATTACAGCTTTGCAGCCTCAACATCGAATTCAGGTTATTTGCTCTATCCCACATCGACCCCTTTGTTTTCACTCTATTTTGTTTAATTTTTTTTACTGTTCTCTACCTTTTATTTCTTTATGGTCTTTCCTCATTTTTCTTCCCTCCCCCGACTATTTCCTCCTATTTTATTCCCACTTTCCTCACCTTTTCTCCCCGTTTTTCCTCAATTTTATCTCTCTCCCAGCCATCTCCTCCCCCTCCCCCCACATCTTCATCTGTCGCAGTTTACCCTCTGATTTTAGCTTCTCTGCCGTTCTCTTTGTGGGCTGCCATGAGCAGCCTTTCCCCTTGTTTTTGTGGCTATGACTCATCTTTCATTTCCTCACCCTACAATACAAATATCTCCCATTTTCTACGCCTTTTAGCTTTGACAAAGGGTCATCTGGACTCGAAACGTCAGCTCTCTTCTCTCCTTACAGTTGCTGCCAAACCTGCTGAGATTTTCCAGCATTTTTCTCTTTTGGTTTCAGATTCCAGCATCTGCAGTAATTTGCTTTAATCCATAGTCGAAGACCAGGTTGGGAGTACCATTGAGAAAGTGGGCTGGTTTTGGGAATGACAGGGTTGTCCAGTGTGGGAAGGTGAAGTAGAATGGACCTATACTCTCCGACTTTTGAAGAATTGAAACGGACAATATTCTGAGAGAGCATGAAGGGTTTGATGCCGAGAGGTGATTCCCACCGGATGGAGAGTCCGGAATTAGAGAGCATGATCTCAGGATAAGAGATTTAGCAGTGAGGCGAGGAGACATTTCTTTAGAGAGTCGTGCATTTTTGGGGTTCTCCTTGGCTGTTCAGTCGTTGAGTTTATAGTCAAGGGATTTGAGGGATCTCGTAGGAAAGTGGATGAGATAAAGATCAAGCAAGATTATACTGAATGGTAGAGCAAGCCTGATGGGCTGAGTGGTCAACTCCTACACCTATTTCCATGGATTTACGTGGTTAAAATAGACACTCAGTCTGGCCCAATCAGTTTCCATGATGTGGGTATGCCGGCGTTGGACTGGCGTAAACACAGTAAAAAGTCTGACAACACCAGGAGGCTGTCCCCTCGAAAGCTAGTGAGAATATTATCAAATAAATAGGTTGGACTAAAACCTGGTGTTGTCAGACTTTTTACCAATCAGTTTCCTACAGGGAGGATTAGGTTAAGATAACACGTCCCAAGATATTGACCACAAGACCTTAAATAGTATCGCAAGCTGCACAGAGTGGCAATATACTAAGTTGCAGTTGAAAATATTGATCAGCTGAGAGGGTCAATCTCTGGCACATTAAATCATTGACAACAATCCATTTGAGGCAAATGAACAGGAAGATCGACATGAATATTTTTGAAAAACAATTCCAGTACTCATTAGATAAACACAGTCAGCATTCCTATGCCCAAAACTGTGCCAAGGAAGGGGCAACCACACCACTGCCAATTTAATGATCCACTTTAAGACAGGCTTGGTTAAAACCTCCCCCAGGTGTGTCAGAAACACTCCCAGGCCAAGTAAAGCACCATTAGACACATGGGGCAGAATTTCCCTGACCTCGTGACGGTGGTTTTGGAGACGAGGGAATTGGCAAAATTGGAGGGATGGTTTTCCAGCTCATTCCAACAACTGGGAGGTTTTCCCAGGGCTGTGGGTTGGGAAGCAAATACGATCCCAAAAGTGCAGAAGGAGGCCATTTGGTCCATTGAGTCTGTGCCAGCAACAATCCCACTCAGGCCCTATCCTTTTAATCCTATGTATTTACCCCACTAATCCCCCTGAAGTTAAGGGGTAATTTAGCATGGCCAATCCACCCAACCTGCACATCTTTGGACTGTGGGAGAAAATCAGAGAACCTGGAGGAAACCCACACAGACACGGGGAGAACATGCAGACTCTGTACAGGCAGTGACCCAAGCCAGGAATCTAACCCGGATCCTTAGCACTATGAGGCAGCAGTGCTAAACACTGTGCCACTCCAAAAAATACCCACCTCCTTGGAACAGGGTGGCAATTACTATACTTAAGGTGCCAATTAGGGACAATTTTGCAGCATTCATGACATTTTACAATTGGCATCAGCAACCCCTCCTCCCCCTCTCCACAGCCTGTGTGAAGGCTGCCATCTCCCATGGAGACAGCCTCCCTGAGGGGACCAGCTAATTAGGTAGCCACTTTCCACAAAAGACTGTGTTCATGAAAGGGCCTCAGTGATGGCCGAGACCAAGCCATCAGAGGGGATTTTCCTCCATCCTGAATGGCCTGGAGGTCTTTGTCCCTGTTAGTTGATAAGCAGCTCACCAGGGGACTCCGTCTTGAGGTGAGGTGCCTTTGCATTCCCCTCTCTGCCTCAGAAGTGCCCACCTCTCCCACTGGGGCTGCCAAGGCTCCAGGGTTGGGCGGGCAACATGGAGAACCCGCTGACAGGCATTGCTAGGACAGTGAGTTTGGAGGCAGCCTCCTGGAAAATTATTCCGCTGCTGGCACAACTGGGTTGGAGATTCCCATTTGGTGCCAAGGGCCTGCAGAAAAATCCACTCCTTCTTCTCTGATCCAACACTGTAACCCAACCTTTTTGAGAACAGATCTTTCTCCCTCCCCACATTACACTAACATGACATTGAGGATGAAACCTGGCCATTGTGCCAAACAAATAACCGCAAATCACAGCTGGTGTTGAACACTTTTCTTCATTGATGCCAAGGGGCGGCACGGTGGCACAGCGGTTAGCACTGATGCTTCACAGCGCCATGGACCCAGATTCCAGAGATCATAAGATTCAGGAGCAGAATTAGGCCATTCGGCCCATCGAGCCTGGTCCGCCATTCAATCATGGTTGATAAGATTTTCATGCCCATTTTCCTGCCTTCTCCACTCTACTCCTTCTAAACACCATTGAGTACAGACCCAGACTCCTCAACTGCTTCTCAGATGACAAACCCTTCATTTCTGGAATCATTCTTGTGAACCTCGTGGGGTCTGACCAGAATCGTATACAGCTTCAACTGTACATCCCTGCTCTTGTAATCTAGCTCTCTAGAAATGAATGCTAACATTGCATTTGCCTTCCTAACTGCCGACTGATCCTGCACATTAATGTTAAGAGAGTCCTGAACCAGAACTCCCGAGATCCTTTCTGCTTCAGATTTCTGAACCCTTTCCACATTTAGAAGATAGTCCACGCCTGTATTCTTCCCACCAAAGTGCATAACCTCAAACTTCCCCACATTGTATTCCACCTGCCATTTCTTTGTCCACTCCCCTTACTATTTCCAAGTCATTCTGCAGCCTCTCCACTTCCTCAATACTACCTGTCCCTTTATATATGTTTGTATCATCCGCAAATTTAGCCACCATGCCCTCAGTTCTGTCTTCGAGATCATTAATGTATATCGTAAAATGTTCGATTCGGACCTTAGGTGAGTGCCTGTGTGGAGTTTCCCCATGTCTGCATGGCTTTCCTACAGATGCTCCAGTTTCCTCACGCATCCCGAAGATATGCAGGTTAGGTGGGTTGTCCTTGTTAAAAATTGCCCCTTTGTGACCCAAGAATTTTATGTTGGATGCATTAGCCATGGGAAATGTACGGGGTTACAGGAAGAGGGTGGGTAAGATACTCTGTCAAGAAGTCAGTGCAGTCTCGATGGGCCAAATGGCCTCCTTCTGTGCCGTAAGGATTCTACGAATGTTTCTTGGTGACTGACAAGTATTTGGTGCTGGATTCACAGTCACAAACCTGAGGCCCAATCCCTTCTTCATTTGATTTTCCTCTTGGCAGCTTGGACCTGAACAGAGTCCATAAAGTGGGGTGTATATTTGCAGATCAGAGCAGAGACAGAGTTTAATAATGTGTGCTCCAGCCTTTCTTTCATATGGACAGACAGGTTGTAATAAAGTTCTGGCATTGCTTTTGGAGAAATAAAACAGCAGTAATAATAAAAAAAAATGGTGTAGCTAGTCGAGGCAGTATTTCCCTGTGGTAGGTCTAACCGTTTACAAAAACTGATACAGAATTTGGACCTCATGCTATTGACTCTGAATAAATACACAGGTGATCTCGACATCAATTTTCAAGGATGAAACTTGCTTTCGTTGTCTTCTATTATAGAAATCTTCAGTAAATCAAAACACCTCTCATTCATTGTTGCACATACAGACTGGGTTACAATGATATACTTGGGATCTCACTGTTGTTTCAACAGAATTTGGTGCAATTCTCCCACAAGGCCAACTGGGCAGTGACGGTGAGTCAGGATCATAGAGTCATAGAGGTTTACAGCATGGAAACAGGCCCTTCAGCCCAACTTGTCCATGCCACCTTTTTTTCCAAACTCCTAAGCTAACCCTAATTGCTCACTTTTGGCCCATATCCCTCTCTACCCATCTTGCTCACGTAACTGTCTAAATGCTTTTTAAAAGACAACATTGTACCCACCTCTATTACTACCTCTGGCAGCTTGTTCCAAACACTCACCATCCTCTGTGTGAAAAAATTGCCCCTCTAGACACTTCTGTATCTCTCCCCTCTCACCTTCAATCTATGCCCTCTAGTTTTAGACTCCCCTGTCTTTGGGAAAAGATATTAACTGTTGGGTCAGAGGAAGCTCGAAAAGTTATGTGTTTTAAAAAAAAACATTATTTGCCTTTCCTCCTGGATCCCAGGTGTGAAATCGTGCCTGGGCCTCCTGCCATTCTCACCACCTCATTCACCAGCACCAGAACCGCCCAGCCCCCCTCACCCCTCCCACCCTCGCCACCACCGTCAACTCATCCATCTCCCAACATGAAACCTTCCTGAACAACTTCTCAGTGACTTGCCGGAGTGCGGAGGTCCACTGCCTCAGTCGCTGACCTCAAACTGCTGCGACCTGCTGCCAAGGTCCTGGCCATTCTCTTGCTCATCTCGCACCTTCTCCTCCACATCCCTAACCTCCACCTCCACCTCCCCCCCCCCACCTCCCCCCCCACCCCCCTACCAAGTTAGATTCAGGGCTCGAGTGTCATACTGCCGAGTTATGAGAAAATGTTGGAAAAACTTGGGACTTTCAAATTGTAATAATTATGACCAACTGAAGGATGTATCAAAGGCTGGACCTCCATCCATCCGGCATTCCTAAGTTCTGGAAATACCTCCTTCAGCCTCTCAGATCTTTCCTCTTTTAAGATCCTCCTTAAAACAATCAATCTCTCGCTTCATTTTAATTTTTGGCTCACGACACTTCTTTGTAACACCTTGGAGCATTGTACACATGATAAATGCAATTTGTTGCTGTTGTTCTGCCTTGAAAGTTATTCTAACAAATCAAACAGCTTACCATCCAATAAAAAAAAAACAGAATTCATTGACTGAGCTTTAACTCCCCCTTCCCATTTTATCCCTACAAAACCCCCGATCAAGGAACAATATTAGATTAGAATCATCTGATCTCAGTCGTAAGTATCCATCAATTATTTAGCTACTGGTAATGCTGTATCGCATTGAATACAGTTAACCAGGATCAATCTCTCCTGGAGACACTTTATCGAACTCACATCATTGTTCTGCGCTCTCGGTTTTGTTCCAGGTTGTCAATCCCTTTTAATTAAATGGCCACACTTCACTGATAGTAGAGGAAGCTCAACCAATGAGTGCCAGCGCCAAAGAAACCGGGAATAGTGCCAGGTTCAAATCTTGTTCTGTGCTGAGTGACTGGTTTTTGAAATTGTTACACAGACTAAATGGAGAGACTCATTCTCAGCTACACTAACTGGGCACTGAACGGATGGAGTCAATTACCCATCCATTATAGAGTCCATTCCACTTTCCTTCCATGCAAATCAGGCAGATTTGTAAATCAGATGGTGAAATAACTCCGCAGAGGCCAGTTCCCTTTACTAGATTCCTTTCATTCACAAACATCTCCACTCCTAAGAGTGCTTCAGGTATAAAGTCAGAATCAGGAGCGTCAGTAGACCTCACACTCTTTCAATGTATATACCGGTGAGACTCTGATTGGGAAGCAATCATTACCACAATCATATTCCAAGGGGTCATTCTCATGGGCCTCATTGAGGTCATTACAGATGGGCAACTGATTATAATGTTACGTCCCTTCACTAGTCAATCAGTGAAGACGAAAGTTACACGCACTCAAGGAGTTTACATTTATTAACAGAAATCCGTCAAGATCATATAGGCTGGTACTTCAATCCACGAGATCAAAAAGGTTATTCAATTGTCCCACAAATCTGTAACTTCACCATTCTGCCAAGTTTGATGCAAAGAACCATAAAGGAAGGAAAGATAGTGCCTCTCGTACCCTTAGGAAGTCCCAAAGCTCTTAACAGCCAATGAAAGTCTACTTCCTGTTGTACTGCAGGAAATACAGCAGCCAATTTGTGCACAGCAAGCTCCCGCAAATATCAATGTGTTAACGACCAGATGATAGGTTTGCTTTGACTTGCTTTATTAATGTCACATGTATTGCGATACAATGGAAAGTATTGTTTCTGTATAGACAAAGCATACCGTTCATAGAATAAATAGGGGAGAAGGAAAGGAGACGGTGCAGAATATAGTGAGGGTGAGATGTTGGCTCGGACACTGGGATAACGTCTGGAGCTGGACTCGAAACAGCGACCTACTGACGCAACGGTGAACATACTATCAACTGAGCAACGGCTGAGAATAAAAATTGTTTCTGAATATACACCAATGAGTTTGATGCTATAAGAGAAAGAACTTCCCATCTATCAAAGCCTCCACTTCTGCTATGTTATATGTTGCTGCACCAACAAGAATGGATAAAATTTACAAGCGATTGAGGACAACTGCTATATACCTGTGTTTGTGCTCCACACGAGCCCATCTCCCACCTTACTTTATTTCATCTCCTCAGCATCTCCTTTCAGCCCTTATTTCACATTCTTATTGAGCTTCCCCTTACAGGTATCAATGTCAATTGTCTGACTATTTCATAGAAATTTAGTAATATAGAAGCTAGGAGAGGAGAAAGCCATTTGGCCCTTTGAGCCTGCTCCGCCATTCATCATGATCATGGCTGATAGCCTAATCCTGCTTTCTGCTCATAACCTTTGATCCCATTTGCCCCAAGTACTATATCCAGCCACCTCTTGAAAAAGTTCAATGTTTTGGCATCAACTACTTCCTGTGGTAATGAATTCCACAGGCTCACCATTCTTTGGGTGAAGAAATGTCTCCTCACCTCTGTCCTAAATAGTCTACCCTGAATCTTTAGACTGTGACCCCTGGTTCTGGACACCCCCACCATCGGGAATATCCCCCATGCCTCTACCCTGTTTAATCCTATTTGGATTTTCTAGGTCTATGAGCTCCCCCCATCCCCCATTCGACGGAACCCCAGCAAAAATAATCCTAACCTAATCAATCTCTCATCATACATCAGACCTGCCATCCCCTCAATCGGCCTGGTAAACCTTCACAGCCATTCTTGTCACTCTCTGGGTGAAGAGCCTTCTCTTGAAATCCCTACTGGAAATCTTACATTTATGCTTCCTGGTTTTGTGTCTGACATATAGCAGCACCCAAATAGGTACTTCACTGAGAAATCAAACTATTACCACTCATTTGCTGTTTGAAAACAGTTTGTTGCATAATACTTGGAATTATTCTTTGACTGGTTAAAATGAAACTTGGCTATGTAAGTTCTCAGCTTCTGAAGGAGTGATGTTTTCAAACAATGGTTTTCACCTTGATGCTAAGAATTATAAAATCATGGAATCCTGCAGTGCAGAAGGAGGCCGTTTGGCCCATCGTGTCTGCACCAACCACAGTCCGATCCAGGCCCGATTCCCATAACTCCATGTATTTACTTTAGCTAGTCCTCTTCAGACTTAAGGGGCAATGTCGAATGACCAAGCTTCCTAACCTTTGGACTGTGAGAGGAAACCAGACCTGCCAGAGGAAGACCACGCAGACACGGAGAGAATGTACAGACTCCACATAGGCAGTGACCCAAGCTGGGAACTGAAACCCAGGCCCTTGGCGCTGTGAGGCAGCAGTGCTCACCACAATGCCACCGTACTGCTCCATAATCTGGGACCATAATTCTTTCAAGAACAGATAATACTCTGGAATCCATTTTTATAATCGCCAGCAGAGACCAAAGGCTGAGAAATTAATATAGATCTGTCCAATTCTTTGCAAACCATAAATTGTAATCTGAATGTACGCCAGATCTAGCTCACTGCTTATCTCCCTTTGGTTAGATTTTTTACCCATTCTCAAGTGGGCTAATGGAGGTTGAGGAGTAAGTGGCGCCATCAGTACCTGGTTTTAAAAATGAATGATTATTCTGTACCTTTTTTTTCTGAAATATTTCTTGGTTCGATCAATAATTATTGATCACATAATTAAGGGAGCAATCTCGGAGACTTATTGAGGCTGGCAGCAGTCCAGAATGAACACATAAGTTTACAAAAGCACTTCAGGAAGTCCGCCTCTTGGTCTGGTTCGGCCAGCTCTCAATCCCCTGTTAGAATGTAACCGGTGACAATTTTGTATTGGACACAATGTGATCAATAGTAACACGCTGTAAGGGTCAGCTGACCTAATAAACCATGGAACCAATTACAGAATGATGTGACGGTCAGCTGACCAGCTGACTCACTATAAATAAGAACCTGTTGGGAATGATCATAGAATCTTATAGCGCAGAATTGTGGGGGAACTTGGACTGGCCCAGGGCAAGGCCCCAAGTAATGAAGTTTCTTTATTAAACCCTTTCTTTGATTGGAGTAAGTTTTTTAAATATTTTTATTGTCTGCATTTGAAGAGTTCCTTCCAAGGAAACTATAAGACCATAAAACATAGGAGCAGAATTAGGCCACTCAGCCCATTGAATCTGTTCTGCCATTCAATCACAGCTGATATTTTTCTCATCCCCATTCTCCTGCCTTTTCCCCATAACATCTGATTCCCTTATTAATCAACAATCTATCTATCTCTGTCTTAAAGACACTCAATGACCTGGTCTCCTTCTGTGGCAAAGAGTTCCACAGATTCACCACTCTCTGGCTGAAGAAATTCCTCCTCATGTCTGTTTTAAAGAATTGTCCCCTTAGCCTGAGATTGTGCCCTCTGGTTCTAGGTTTTCCTACTAGTGGAAACATCCTCTCCCCGTCCATTCTATCCACCCCTCGCAGTATCCAGTACGTTTCAATAAGATCCCTCCTCGTACTTCTAAACTCCAACGAATACAGACCCAGAGTCCTCAACTGTTCGTCATACAACAAGCTCTTCATTCCAGGGATCATTCTTGTGAACCTCCTCTGGTCTCTTTCCAAGGCCAGCACATCCTACCTTAGATATGGAGCCCAAAACTGCTCACAATACTCCAAATGGAGTCTGACCAGAGCTTTATACAGCCTCAAAAGTACCTCCTTGCTGTTGTATTCTAGCCCTCTTGATATGAATGCTAACATTGCATTTGCCTTCCTAACTGCTGACTGAACCTGCACATTAACCTTAAGAGAATCTTGAACAAGGACTCCCAATCCCTTTGTGTTACTGATTCCCGAAGCATTTCCCCATTTAGAAAATAGTCTATGCCTCCATTCCTCCTTCCAAAGTGCATAACCTCACACTTTCCAAATTGTACTCCATCTGCCACTTCTTTGCCCAGTCTCCTAACCTTTCCAAGTCCTTCTGCAGCCCCTCCCATCCCTCCCCCCACTTCCTCAATATTACCTGTCCCTTTTCGTATCTTTGTATCATCTGCAAACTTAGCAACATAACCTTCAGTTCCTTCTGCAAAATTGTTAACATATATTATGAAAAGTTGTGGTCCCAGCCCCCTGAGACACACCACTGCCATCCTGAAAAAGACCCCTTTATCCCCACTCTCTGCCTTCTGCCAGTCAGCAATACTCCATCCATGCTAGGATCTTACCCTTAACGCCATGGGTTCTTAACTTATTTAACAATCTCTTATGCGGCACCTTGTCAAAGGCCTTTTGGAAATCTAAATAAATCACAACCACTGGTTCTCCTTTATCTAACTTCCTTGTGATCTCCTCAAAGAATACTAACGGATTTGTCAGACGTGACCTTCCCTTGACAAAGCCGTGCTGACTCAGTCCTACTTTATCACGCACTTCCAAGTACTCCGCAATCTCATCTTTAATAATGGACTCTAAAATCTTGCCAATGACTGAAATCAGGCCAGCCGGCCTATTATTTCCTATCTGCTGCCTCCCTCTCTTCTTAAACAGTAATATTATATAAGCTACTTCCCAGTCCTCTGGGATACCCAATGCTCCACAATTGCTGAAAGATCACCACCAATGCCTCCACAATTTCCTCATTTGTCTCTTTTAGAACCCTGGAGTGGATTCCATCCATTCCAGGTGACTTATCACCTTCAGATCTTTCAGTTTTCCAGAACCTTCTCCTTAGTGATAGTCACTACAGTCACCTGTGCCCCCTCATTCTCCTGGAGCTGCAGCATACCACTAGTGTCTTCCACAGTGAAGACTGATGCAAAGTAATTATTCAGTTTCTCTGCAATTTCTTTGTTTCCTACTATTACTTCTCCAGCCTAATTTTCCAGTGGTCCAATGTCTCTCTCTTACCCTTTATATATTAAAAAAACTCTTCCTATTTTCTTTTATGTTACTGGCTAGCTTACACTCATATTTCATCTTCTCCCCCCATTGCTTTCCATGTGCACAGAGCAGATTATTTACAAAGAGAACTAAATAACCATCATTTTTCTTCAATGCCCTTTTATCTAAAGGCTGGCCACAAATGCATCTAATCATGTAGATATAAGCAAATACTCAATTTGGAGTATTATGAGCAGTTTTGGGCCCCGTATCTAAGAAAGGATGTGCCAGCCTTGGAAAGGGTCCAGAGGAGGTTCACAAGAATGATTCCTGGAATGAAGAGCTTGTGTTATGAGGAACGGATGAGGACTCTTGCTCTGTACTCATTGGAGTTTAGAAGGATGAGGGAGGATCTTATTGAAACTGACAGGATACTGCAAGGCCTGGATAGAGTGGACGTGGAGAGGATGTTTCCAGTAGTAGTAACAACTGGAACCAGAGGGCACAACCTCAGACGAAAGGGATGATCCTTTAAAATAGAGACAAGGAGGAATTTCTTCAGCCAGAAAGTGGTGAATCTGTGGAACTCTTTGTCGCAAAGGCTATGGAGATTGGATCATTGGGTGTCTTTAAAACAAAGATAGATAGGTTCTTGATTAATAAGGGGGCCAGGGATTATGGGGGAAAAGGCAGGAGAATGGGGATGAGAAAAGTATCAGCCATGATTGAATGGCAGAGCAGACTCGATGGGCTGAGTGGCCTAATTCTGCTCCTATGTCTCATGGTCTTATAAAATCTTTTCCCAGCGAGCCTCTGGAACGTGTTGCTGACTGGTGCAGTGTGGGCCGACTCTCCACACGCTTTCCAAAGGGAGCTGGACTGGTTCTCGGCTGGTATGTGGTTTCACGGTTTGTGCACTCACGGATGGTGGGGTCTCCTGGACTGATTTCCTATAATAACTCAGGAAGCTAACTGGGAAGGAACGGTGTTTTATTTTATAAAGCAAAAGTTAAACCACAAGCCGGTGGGGCACGTACACAAGTCCCATCTGGGACGATAGAACCCAGGACCCGCTCAGAGGCCCAACATATAAAGGACTCGGGATAGGGGTTTCACTTGTTTAGGTAATTTCCTATTCACTTGGGGAACTAGTATTCTGTGAATCCTACTGGGAGGTCAGTCAGGGAATCCCCATATAGGTCTTGGGGGTTATCACATTTCCATTACTTGACGGGATCAGAGGGGAATCTTTCTGGTTCTTCCCCAACTTATTTGGCCTCTCCCAGGAATGTACATGGCTAGGGGGGTAATATATTTACATAATGTATGTTTGGTTTCGGGCGCGTACTGCCCCTTTAAGAGTGTGGGTCAGGTGATCGCTAGGGGATTAGTTCCTTCCAGTGTGGCACCCGGTTGTGCAGTCTTCGCTCTGACTGTGGAACAGAGCACACCAGCATTCAAGTTACCAAGCCTACCTCGTGGTTCTTTAGACACCAAAAGGCGATAGGTGCACACATAACAACGGGAGAGGAGGGGGTTGGAAAGTTCACGCAACCAGCTGCAGAGATTCAGTTTTATGTTGATATAAAAGATGGAAAATTCTAGGCCTTTCAAAACAGTGGCACAGCAGTTAGCACTGCTACCTCACAGTGCCAGGGACCTGGGTTCAAGTCCAGCTTTGGGTGACTGTCTGTGTGGAGTTTGCACATTCTCCCCATGTCTGCGTGGGTTTCTTCCAGGTGCGTTGGTTTCCTCCCATAATCCAAAGAGGTGGTGGATTGGCCATGCTAAATTGTCCCAGAGTGTCAGGGGGATCAGCAGGGTAAATATGTGAAGTTACAGGGATAGTAGGGTTGTTGTTGGTGCAGGCCCGATGGGCCGAACGGTGTCCTTCTGCACAGCAGGGATTCTGAGTTGAAATATTAGCCGGAATTTTACCGGCACACCCTCCCCGGAATTGGGGCCGGCGAGGCTTGCTGAAGAGCTTTCTCTTTTGGCCTCAGGTGGGATCTCACGAGCCTCGGGTGGCAAGGCAGTAAAATTCTGGCAATTAACTGTGTCTCTCCCCACAGGTGGTGTCAACCCTGTTAAGTATTTCTGGTATTTTCCATTTGTATTTCAGATTTGGAACATCTGCCGCATATTGCTGCGAATGTTATGTTAATAAATCGTTCCTGCATTCACACAGGTTATCAGATGAGTTGAACTATTACGGTTCATTAGAATTGTCATCCGATCTTAATTGTTATAAAGAGAAACATCCATATATACATCAGTGACTCAATTGCCCTTTGTAAATGGGTTTTAAAACAACCAGTTATCGGAGACCAGAGAGGATACATTTTATTTAGAAATCTTTGTGATGTGCCATTACGAGGAATCTTGTACAAATATCTTTTCCCTTGTGTTAGTTAAACAAATCCATAAATGGATTTTTTTTTGTAAGTAAGTTTATGGATTGGTTAAACCAAACACTCAGACAAAAGAAATATGAAAGTGCAAATAGGAACGGTCGGTGATTGTATCAATTTGCAATTCCATTGAAGCGAAACTTCATTACATCTCATCAGCAGGATCAGAGGAAACATCCTGTCTCAGAGATTGTGTTTCTCGTGCAGAATGTATTTGTTATGTTTATTTCTATCCCTTCATCACCCTCCTCTCTCCGGAGATGCTTATGCCTCTTCAAGCACCCATTCTTCAGCTGACCATAATCAGGGTGCAGCATGGTGGCACAGTGGTGAGCACTGCTGCCTCACAGTGCCAGGGATCCAGGTTCAATTCCCACCTTAGGTCACTGTCTGTGTGGAGTTTGCACGTTCTCCCAGTGCCTGTGTGGGTTTCCTCCCAGTGCTCCGATTTCCTCCCATAGTCCAAAAATGTGCAGGTTAGGTGGATTGGCCATGCTAAATCACCCCTTAGGGCTAGGGTAAATGCATGGGTTTTTTACGATTAGGGCCTGGTGGGATTGCAGTTGGTGCAGACTCAATGGGCCAAATGGTCTCCTTCTGCACTGGAAGACTCTATGATTCTATAAAGCCGGCAAGGGGGTATAATGAGAGGGACCTCACCATAGTCCAACCGAATTCTGTCCTCACCCAGCGCCCATGTATTTTTCAAAGGATGGAAGGAGGGGACATAGGTTTAAGGTGCGAAGGGCAAAGTTTAAAGGGGATGTACGAGGAAAGTTTTTTACACTGAGGGTAGTGGGTACCTGAAACTCGCTACTGGCAGGGAGGTAGTGGAAGCAGATAAAATAGTGACTTGTAGTGCCAAATACATGAATAGGATGGGAATAGAGGGATATGGTCCCTAGAAGGGGAGGGGGTTTTAGTTCAGTTGGGCAGCATGGTCAGTGCAGGCTTGGAGGGCCGAAGGGCCTGTTCCTGTGCTGTAATTGTCTTTGTTCTTTGTTCAGACATCCAGCAGAAATCACTGGACAAGACGGAAAAAAAGACATTCATTTTTCTCCCTGGCCTCACCCAGAAGATTGAGTTTCATATTCACACCGCCACTATTTTCCTGTATGAGGTGAACTGCCTTAGTGCTGATTCCAGGTCCAATCAGTGACCTCCCCAGTTTTTATGGCACAAATGAAAAAAGATTTGCAATTATATGGCATCTTTCATAACTGCCAGACACGACTGTATCTGCCTGCATCACATTCTCAGGTAGTGCATCCCAGGGGAGGTGATGGCCTGGTGGTATTATTGCTAGACTATTATTAATCCAGAAACTCATGTAATGTTCTGGGGATCCAGGTTCGAATCCCACACAGCAGGTGGTGGAATTTGAATTCAATAAGAAAAAATCTGGAATTAAGAATCTACAGATGACCGTGAAACCATTGTCAATTGTGGGGAAAAACCCATCTGGTTCACTAATGTCTTTTAGGGAAGGAAATCTGCCATCCTTACCTGGTCTGACCAACATCTGAGTCCAGAGCCACAGCAATGTGGTTGACTCTCAACAGCCTCTGAAATGTTCTAGGAAAGCCACTCTGTTCAAGGGCGACTAGGGATAGGCAAGCGATGCCCATGTCCCATGAATGAATAAAAAAAAAATTCCTAACACTCCAGATTAAAGTTGTACCTTAAGCTGTCCCTAGTTCTTCTTCCAGTCACCTTAAATCGGTGCCCTCTGGTTTTTGGCCCTTCCGTCATCAAGAACAGTTTCACCCTATCCACTCTGTCAAGGCTGTTCATGATTGTGAAAAACTCAATCAAATCTCCTCTCTACTTGCGCTTCTGTAAAGAGAACAACTTTGCTTCTCCAGTCTGACCACATAACTGCAATTCCTCATTCCTGGAACCATTCTCCTAAATCTTCTCCGCAGCATCTCTTCACATTCTTCCTCAATCATGGTCTCCAGAATTGCCCCAGGTGAGGTCAAACCTCTGTTAGGGTTCATCTAGAATCAAGAATCATAGAACCATACTGCAGAGGAGAGCCAGTGTAGAAGACGCCCATCGAGTCCACACCAACAATGCCAGAAATCTGTGTTGCTTTTATGGGCGTACAGCTAATCTGAAATTGTGTCATCCTCAGAGAACCCACTTTATACTTTCCTTCAGCCCAAAAAAACAAATATTCACTGAGGCTCTGCACCCAATCTTTTGAGGATTAGCAATCACTATGCAGACATGGGGAGAAGACCCTGCACAGATAATGACCCAAGCCAGGAATCGAACCCAGGTCCCTTGCGCTGTGAGGCAGCAGTGCTAACCACTGTGCCACCCCTTGACAAATGTCTACATAACTCCTTCTCACACACTTGCTTCCAGTCTGACTGGTGCACCTCCCAGCACCAGGTAGACAATCTCATACTCAACTTATTTTGCAACAGAATCCTGTCAACTCTATGAATTACAGTTTCTCCATGACTGGATATGTTCAGTGTTCCACCTGCCTTGATTCCCAGAACGCACACAGCATCGTTACCAACTAATTTGCCACCGTTTGCTGAACAGCTCCATCTCCTATACCTTCAGGTTGTGTGCTATGCTGCAAACCTCTCCCCATAGATACAGCTTCCTAAATCCAACAGTGAGAGCTTTGCAGATCATCTTGGTCTCCTTCATTATATTTGAGACGATAGAACAGAGTTTGACAGAGTGCTTCAGCAACCAGCCACATTTAAGAGTCTGCCCCCTCCCACCAACCCCCACCCCACCCTGGCCCCCTCAGTAGTCCATGCCAACCACGCGAGCAGTAATAACCACTCCTATTATCTTGCACTAAGGTAGCACTGAGCAGTTCTGGTCCAGACTTCCGAACCAGGCTTCTGCAGAACTCCGGAGACTATCTGATCTTGGAGAACTTTCTCCCGGAGCAGGATTGTTCGGGAAGCCAAGCCGTGCCCCCCCGTTTTTGATGAGTTTTCATTCACTGCAGTAGGCTTGTGAATGAGTGGGAGTGAGGTATGTGGATAGGATGGTAGGATTGAAGAGTGGCAGGGTGGGTAGAGGGTGGGATAATAAGTGGCAGATGATGGAGTGGCAGGGTGGGTAGATGCCACTCCACTCATATATCTCATGTTTCCACAGAAACCATTAACTGCAATCTCCTCTCCCCAACCGCTAACCAGTGTCGACTAAGTACTGAGCGGTTCCACCTTTGCAATCCTACCTGGTGTTAACCATTCTTTGTATAAAGAATGATTTACTTCAATCCCACAGTGATCTTTGACTGGTTTGGAGCCATGGCCCTTATCTTGCAGTTAATGCTTGCATTTACCCACAGGTCAAAGCAGTCAGTTTGATTGACATCCCATCCACAACTTAATTATACACTTCTCCCACTACCAAGACACAGTGACAGTAGTGAATATTATTGTGAGGTTGTACGTTCCCTCACGAAGTGGTCTAGAGGCTTACATGGTTAAACTATAACTATTTATTAATAATACATAACTATGTATAAATATATATAGACGGATAGGACACTGCGAGTACTCAGTTGCTGAGCAAATTCAAGACAGATGTCGATAGATCTTTGGGCATTTAAAGGGAACAACAGATATTGAAGTAATGTGTGAGTGGGGGTGGCCTTATGGCATTGTTGCTAGAAACTCAACTATTGTTCTGGGGATCTGGTTTCAAATCCCACCATGACAGATGGTGGAATTTGAATTCAGGAAAAAAAGATCGGAAATGAACAATCTAATTATGACCATGAAGCCATTGTCGATTGTCATAAAAACCCATCTGATTCACTAATGTCCTTCAGGGAAGAAAATCTGACATCCTTACCTGTTCTGGCCTACATGTGAGTCCAGAGCCACAGCAATGTGGTTGACTCTCAATTGCCCTCCAAGGGCAACTAGGGATAGGCAATAAATGCTGGCCAGACAGCGACATGCATGTCCCACAAATCAATAAAAAAAGTATGGGAAGATGGAGTTGTGGCAGAAGATCAGTCATGGTCTTACTGAGTGGCGGTGAGCAGGATCAAGGGGCGAAATGGCTTACTCCAGCTTCCGTTGTGTATGTTCATAGAGACTCCTCTTTGCATTAGAGCTTATTTTGGCGGCTTGTTCAATAAACACTTGCATGTTTGAAATCATTCACATCTGCTAAAAATTGGAACGATTCCTATTTCGAAATAAATATGTTCATTGTCCTTCAAAGAATTTATAAATTTAATTACTATGAATTCAAAAGCTACTGGGGCTTTATTGTACTACAGATGGGATGAACTTCCTTTGTGGTTCTACTGAAGTCCACATTACAAAATTTGCCCCGTCTAAAACCTCACTTGAAAAGGATAAAGCAAGAATAAAACATGAAGCCCTGGACTTCTGACTGACAATACAACAGTGCTGTTAACTGAGCTACACTGACCTGGGAACTGGCTTCTGAATCATAGCTGGTTTCAAATGAACAACTATTTAACCTTGGCAATGTGAAATGTTGACAGCGTAACCGTTCCACAAACGCATTCGACAAACAAAACCTGCGCACATGACCTAAACTGTTGAGCTGAAATCTCTGGTCTGAGCACAACTTGTACTTGTATCTGATTAAATTTTAGCTCCACATCTGGAAAGTTGACCACCCAGTGTCCAAAGAGAAAAGAAAATTACAGCACAGGAACAGGCCCTTCGGCCCTCCAAGCCTGCACTGACCATGCTGCCTGATTTAACTAAACATCAGAACATAAGAAATAGGAGCAGGAGTAGGCCATCCAGCCCTTTGAGCCTGCCCCGCCATTCAATAAGATCATGGCTGATCTGATGTGGATCAGTTCCACTTTCCCGCTTTCTCCCCATAACCCTTAATTCCCTTGTCTATCAGAAACCTATCTACCCGTGACTTAAATATATTTAGCGAGGTAGCCTCCACCACTTCAACGGGCGAGAATTCCAGAGATTCACCACCCTTTGAGTGAAGAAGTTCCTCCTCAACTCTGATCTAAACTGCTCCCCCCCCTTATCTTGAGGCTGTGCCCTCTAGTCCTGCTATCCTTTCTAAGCGGGAAGAATCTCTCTACCTCTACCCTATCTAGCCCCTTCATTATCTTATATGTCCCCATAAGACCCTCCCTCATCCTTCTAAACTCCAACGAGTACAGACCCAGTCTATTCAGTCTCTCTTCATAGGCTAACCCCCTCATCTCCGGTATCAGCCTAGTGAACCTTCTCTGCACTCCCTCCAAGGCCAATATATCCTTGCACAAGTGCAGCGACCAAAACTGCAGCAAGACCTCCCTGCTTTTATATTCTATCCCCCTCGCTATAAAGGCCAACATTCCATTCGCCTTCTTGATCACCTGCTGCTCCTGCAGACTGGGTTTTTGCAACTCGTGCACAAGGACCCCCAGGTCCCTCTGCACCGTAGCATGCTGCAGTTTTTCACCTTTTAAATAATAATCCCTCCTACTATTATTTCTGCCAAAGTGGATAACCTCACACTTGCTAACATTATACTCCATCTGCTAGGTCCTCACCCACTCACTCAGCCTATCCAGATCTCTCTGCAGACTTTCCACGCCCTCCATGCAATTTGCTTTTCCACTCATCTTCGTGTCATCAGTTTCGTCACCCTACACTCAGCCTCCTCCTCCAGATCATCTACGTAAATGGTAAAGAGTTGAGGCCCCAGCACCGATCCCTGCGGCACTCTACTAGTCACCAACCGCCAACCAGAATAGCACCCATTGATTCCAACTCTCTTGCTTCCTATTAGACAACCAATCCTCTATCCATGCTAACACCTTACCCCCAACTCCATGCACCCTAACCTTCTTCAGCAACCTTTTGTGAGGCTCCTTATCTAACGCCTTTTGAAAATCTAAAAACACCACATCCACCGGTTCCCCTCTGTCCACCGCACTAGTCACATCCTCATAGAAATACAATAAATTCGTCAAACATGACTTCTCCTTGATGAATCCGTGCTGCGTCTGCTCGATCAAACCATACTTTTCTAGGTGCCTCGCTATTTCTTCTTTGATGATGGATTCTCGCATTTTTCCAACTACAGACGTTAAACTAATCGGCCTATAATTCCCTGAACTAAAACCCCCTATCCTTCCAGGGGCCATATCCCTCTACCCCCATCCTATTCAGGTACTTGTCAAGACGGCCCTTAAAAGTCAATACTGTATCCGCTTCCACTACCTCCCCCGGCGACGAGTTCCAGGCACTCCACCACCCTCTGCATAATAGATCTGCCTCGTACATCTCTTTTAAACCTTGCCCCCTAGTAACTGATAAATTTGTTGGTCCGACTTCTGCCAGAGTGCACCAGTGAAGTCCCTCAGATGCTGCTACCAGTAATAACAAGAAGTGAATTCTCACTTCAGCAAATCATTACTTTTTTTTTAATCATCACAGGAAACAAAAATAGAAGCGGGATTCATCAGTAGCTTCCAGTTTGGTTCTGATTCTAATATACTGAAAACATGCCTTTGCTACCTACAAAGCAGATTACTGATGAATATTAATGACTTATTTGTTTTGCACCAATGCTAACTGGTTAATGCGGTGTTGATAATCCTCGAACACATCACTAGTAAAGTCTCTGTGGAAAATGTGCATGTTTATTCCTTGCATCTTGTGAATTCATTGTGGTGAGTGACACCAATATTGCAAAGGAACGCCTGTGACTTACACACAACCTTTTACCACCCTGCAATATCAGCTTGTGTTTTACAGCCAATGAAGTAAAAGTCTATTCATTGTTGGGATAGAGGAAACACAGCAGGTTTAAAGCAAGCTCCCAATGTTTAGGGGAGGTAGTGGTGCAGTGGTACTATCGCTGGACTAGAAACCTAGGGAGCTAGGATAAAGCTCTGGGGAGGTGGTTCGAATCTCAGCATGGCAGCTGATGAAAGTTGAAATTCTAAGTTTGAAATCCAATAAAAACCAGTTCTGGTGAGTTGGTGCGACAACGATAATCTCTCTCAATGTCAACAAAATGAAAGAGATGGTCATCGACTTCAGGAAGCATAGTGTAGAACATCGTGTTTACATCAATGGGGATGAAGTAGAAATGGTCGACAGCTTCAAGTTTTTAGGTGTCCAGATCACCAACAACCTGTCCTGGTCCCACTACTTCCCACCTCTCTCCGCCCCACCCCGCCCCCCCCACACCTCATGTTGACTCTACAGTTAAGAAAGCCCACCAATGCCTCTACTTTCTCAGAAGACAAAGGAAATTTGGTATATCAGTGGCAGGTGCACCGTAGAAAGCATACTTTCTGGCTGCACCACAGCTTGGTATGCCTCCTGCTTTACCCAAGACCGCAAGAAACTAAAGTGTCATGAATGAAGCCCAGTCCATCATGCAAACCAACCTCCTATCTATTGACTCTGTCTACACTTCCTGCTGCCTCGGAAAAGTAGCTGGCATAATTACAGACCTCACACACACCGGACATACTCTCTTCCATCTTCTTCCATCAGAAAAAAGATGCAAAAATCTGAGGTCAAGTACCAACCAACTCAAGAACAGTTTCTTCCCTGCTGCCATCAGATTTTTTAATGGACCTACCTCGCACTAAGTTGATCTTTTTCTACACCCTAGCTGTGACTGTAACACTACATTCTGCACCTTCTTCTTTCCTTCTCTGTG
Source organism: Carcharhinus amblyrhynchos (assembly GCF_965287045.1). Lineage (NCBI taxonomy): Eukaryota > Metazoa > Chordata > Chondrichthyes > Carcharhiniformes > Carcharhinidae > Carcharhinus > Carcharhinus amblyrhynchos. The sequence goes on from NC_137340.1 coordinate 44,558,770, forward strand.
AACGGCATGCTTTTTATGTACAGCGTGCTAAAAACAATACTTTTCACTGTATACTAATACATGTGACAATAATAAATCAAATCAAAATCAAATCCAATCAAATCAAAATGCCTACAGTGCAGAAGGTGGCCATTTGGCCCATCAAGTCTGTACCAACTGGTCAACAGAGCATCTTACCCAGGCCCTAACCCCATAACTCCACATTTTTAGCCCACTAATCCCCCTAACCTGGAACACTCAGGGTAACTCAGCACAGTCAATCAACCTGAACTGCACATCTCTGGAGTGTGGGAGGAAACTGGAGCACCCTGAGGAAACACACACAGACACCGAGGAGAAGATGCAGACTCCACACAAACAGTCACCCAAGGCTGGAATTGAACCCAGGTTCCTGTCACTTTGAAGCATAATCCCAGGTACAAAATAACAGTTCGGCTGAGGGTCAGGCAATTTACTTAGGATTTGGAGACTGGGAGGCCATCATGTATGGTTGAGATGGACAGCTCATTGTCCTCTCTATTCATGGAGGAGCTTCCCTTTCACTTAGTAACTCATGGAGATGAGAAAACCCATTAAGTGATCAATGGGAGCTGAGGCAGCTGGGAGAAACAGAATTGGAGCCTATTTTGTAGTAGGAGGTGACAATGGTGTAGTAGTAATACCACTTAACTGATATTCGAGAGGCCCAGGCTAATGGGTTCAAATAACCAAATTGAATTGAGCTCAATCTGTGACCATAAAAATTAAAATCAGTTCTTTTAAAAATCTAATGCCACCTTGGGAAGAAAATCTGCCAACCTTTCCGATTTGGCCTATATGTGGCTCCAAACCCACACCCATGTGGTTTACTCTTAACTGCCATCTGAAACAGTCTAGCAAGCCGCTCAGTTCAAGGGGCAATTAGGGATGGGCAATAAATGGCCTCGTCAGTAATGCCTCGCAGGAAAGAATTAATAAAAGCACGACCACAGAGCGATACTGAATAGGAGATGATGTCAAGGGCATATCGCTTACTGGTTTTAATGAAGTTCTTTAAAATTATGGAACGACTTGTTGAGGTAGATGCAGAGAGGGTGTTTTATACTTGGGGAGAACACCAGAACTAGGTGCCATAAATATAATAGAGTCACTGTGAAATCCAGTAAGAATTCAGAAGATAGTTCTTTCCTGGAATGTAAGAATGGGAAGGCAGTAGCATAATGGCATGATTTGCTTTGATTTAATTTGACTAATTATTGTCACATGCATTAACATACAGTGAAAAGTATCATTCCTTGCATGCTGTACAGACAAAGCATAGAGAAGAAAAGGAGAGAGTGCAGAATGTTGTGTTACAGTCACAGCTAGGGTGTAGAGAAAGATCAACTTAACACAAGGTAGGTCCTTTCAAAGGTCTGATGGTAACGGGGAAGAAGCTGTTTTTGAGTCAGTGGCTACATGTCCTCAAACTTTTGTATCTTTTTCCCGAAGGAAGAAAGCGGAAGAGAGAATGTCTGGTCTGTGTGGGGTCCTTAATTATGCCAGCTGCTTTTCCAAGGCAGTGGCTCTGCCATTGGACTAGTAATCCAGAGAACCAGGATAATGCTCTGTGGATGCTAATTCGAATCCCACCATGGCAAATGGTGAAATTTGAATTCAACAAATATCTGGAAGTAAAAGCTTAACGATGACCACAAAATATTATTGATTGTTGTAAAAACCCACCTGGTTCACTAATGTCCTTTAGGGAAGGAAATCTGCCATCCTTACTTGGTCTGGCATATATGTGACTCCAGACCCATAGCAATGTGGTTAACTCTTAATTGCTCTCAGAGATGGGCAATAAATGCTGGCCCAGTCAGTGAGGCCCACATCCCACGAACAAATAAAAAAACACTCACACGCATGGAAGGTGTCTGTTGTAAGGTGATCTTGCGTGCCTCAAAAACCAGCTCCAAAAATTGGGTTGAATTACACGGTGAGCATCATAGTGAACTGTGAGAGTGGGTGGGTACTATATATACTGTTTGCCGTATAGGGCTAGCTTTGTGTGGACACATCTTGTAGTCCCGCATATCTTCACAACACAACCAATATTGCCTGCTTGATTTCTTACACTCTGATTCAAAATGTCCATGTGTGTCCCAGTAAGTAAAACATACACTTGCAGGGTAAAAGCTTGAAAGCTTGCAAGTGTTGGGAGGCATCACTGGGAGGTGAGGGAGGGGTCAATTCAGACAAAAAACATGATTTTTTGGTCCAAAAAAAGGGGCCAATTTATTTGCTGTAACCAATGATAATAAAGGCGGTATGGTGGCACAGTGGTTAGCACTGATGCCTCACAGCTCCAGGGACACGGGTTCAATTCCAGCCTTGGGTGACTGTCGATGTGGAGTTTGCACATTCTCCCCATGTCTACGTGGGTTTCCTGCGGGTTCTCTGGTTTCCTCCCACACTCCAACAATGTGCAGGTTAGGTGGATTGGCCATGCTTAATTGCCCCTTAGTGTCCCAAGATGTGTAGGTTAGGGAGATTAGCAGAGTAAATACGTGGAAATCGGGCAGGGGTGAGGCCTGGGTAAGATGCTCTGTCAGACAATCGATGCATACTTGATGGGCTGAATGGCCTTGTTCTGTACTGCAGGGAGTCAATGAAATGACATGAATAGCACAGAAGTTTTTAAGTGGAAGCTTAATAAGTACATGGGGGTGGAATTATGGATATGGGCTAGACGAAGCTTATGTGGCGCATATATGCTAGCATAAACTGATTGGGCTGAATGGCCTGTGCTGTTGATTCCATGTAATTCTCCATCTGCTTTGGTCACACAATAAAGCAAATTCTACTTCAGAAAGGTGTCATAGAATCCCTACAGTGAAGAAGGGGGGCATTGAGCACCGACAACAATCTCACCCAGGCTCTATTCCTACAACCCCACATATCTACCCTGCTAATCCCCCTGACACTAAGGGGCAATTTAGCAGGGCCAATCCACCTAACCTACAGAGCTTTGGGACGTGGGAGGAAACCAGACCACCCGAAGGAAACCCATGCAGACACTGGGGGAATGTGCAAACTCCACACAGACAGTGACCTGAGGCCAGAATTGAACCTGGGTCCCTGGCGCCGTGAAGCAGCAGTGCAAATCACTGTGCCACCCAGATGTCTGGGTCTGCCTGTTCCTTCTAATTCCTGATGAAACATGACACCTTCCTCCTAATGATGAAGCTCTGAACAACCTCAGCATCCAGAGAGTGAGCAGACAAAGAATCCTGCTCTGCCCAAGACTGCAAAAGCTACAAAAGGTCGTGAATGTAGCCCAATCCATCACACAAACCAGCCATTGACTCTGTCTACACTTCCCACTGCCTCAGGCAAAACAGCTAGCATAGTTAAGGACCCCACGATCCCTAGACATTCTCTCTTCCACTTTCTTCCATCAGCAAAAGATACAAAAGTCTGAGGTCACATACCAACCGACCCAAGAACAGCTTCTTCCCTGCTGCTGCCAGACTTTTAAATGGACTTACCTTGCATTAAGTTGATCTTTTTCTGCACCCTAGCTGTGACTGTAACACTACATTCTGCACTCTCTCATTTTTTTCTCTATGAATGGTATGCTTTGTCTATACAGCGCGCAGGAAACAATACTTTTCACTGTGTGCAAATACATGTGACAATAATAAATTATATCAAATCAAATCCCATTCCTTCTCAGTTCCCGAATGCCACCTCCAAATTGGACAACTGCCCTACCGTTCAGAGTGAGAGGCAACCCACTAGCTCGAAGCTCACAGAGGCCTTCTGGCTGAACAGTGAGAGGTCCTAAAGGCTGTTCAACTTGCTTCCTGTACACAACTGCAGGAGAGAGTGATTGAAAGCAAGCCTCTTTGCCAGTGGCCGACTAATAGCAGGCCTGTCCAATTGAGGTCACGCCTCACCAATTGGCTTTGAAGAGGAGATACATTTCATTTGGACATATTCTCCATAAGCTCTTTATCACGGCATTCAGCTTGTAATGAGAAGAGCAAGACATCCAAGCTTAGTGCTGAGACTTATTAAGCATGCTTTAGAACCGATACTGCTATTGACAATAAGTATTATGCGATTCACTGAAATTCTGATCTTTCATTTTATTAGCCATAGAAAATTGAATCTTTTCTCTATGAGGTTTAATGTTCATGGATAACGCTTTGTAATGAATTGTTTTTAAAATAACCTGTCATTTCAAAGTTAAATACCATTTGTGCTTTATATTAAAATGTGCTTAATATTTATACATAAATAATAAAAGCGCATTCACTTGGGGAGGCGATGGTCAAACAGTATTATTGTTAGACTATTAATCCAGAAACTAAGCTAATGTTCTGGGTTCGAATCCTGCCATGGCAGATGGTGGAATTTGAATTCAATAAAAAATATCTGGAATTAAGAACTGACTGATGACCATGAAACGATTGTCAGAAGAAACCCATCTGGTTCACTAACGTCCTTTAGGGAAGGAAATCTGATGTCCTTACCTAGTCTGGCCTACATATGACCCCAGAGCCACAGCAATGTGGCTGACTCCCAGCTGGCATCCAAGGGTAACTAGGGATTGGCAATAAATGCTGGCCAGCCAGCGACACCCATGTCCCACAAATGGACAAATAAAAAGAAACTTTAATGCCTCTATTGAAGAATAGTCATTGTTGGAATAGCAAATTTGATAATCTCGACACAGCAAATTTTTGCAACAATAATGATGTAAAGGACCAAATACTTTCACCTTTTGGGTGATGTAGTTGAAGGAAATGCTTGTAAAGAAAGATTGTGCAGTTCTGCGGGGTGAGAGCTGGTGACTGTGGCCAACTGAATAGCTCCAGCCAAGAGACAGTACTGGCAAAATGGGCCAAATGGCCTCCGCCCATGCATTATCATCCTGTGAAGGCTAGTAGGGGAACCAGGAGACCTCCTCTTCAGAGCCCCTTGGTTCTTTTTACATTAATCTGAACAGGCAGATAAAGCTTCACTTTTAGCTCTGACGAAGAATCATCCAGACTTGAAACATTGGCTCTATTCTCTCTCCACAGATGCTGTCAGACCTGTTGAGATTTTCCAGCATTTTTCTGTTTTTGTTTCAGATTCCAGCATCCGCATATTTTACTTTTAGCTTCTCATTGGAAACTTAGCGTTGAGAACAATGCAGCAATCCCTCAGCACTGTATTCAAATCCTGAAGGTGGTGCTTGAATCCACAGCTTTTTAATTCTGAGTTGACACTATGAACTCAAAGGGGTGTGCTTGTCACTTTATTCCTTCGCCTCCTCTCCCTTGAGCTGTGATGGCCTAGCCATAGCTCACTCAAGTTAACCGCGTATGGATGGCGAGAAAATTCTTAAGCACACACCAGGTATTCAAGGATAGGCTAATTCTGTTCAAACCCTGTGGTTGCACATTTCCAATAAAGATAGGGGGTGGGTTGGGAGGAAGGGGAAGGGGGGAATGGTAGAAGAGCAATGAAGGAAGATAAGGAGGAGGGTGGGGGTGAGAGATTGATGGAGTAGGGTATGTGTCAGAGAGTGACAGAAGATCGTCATTGTTGGTCATCAGGAGATGACAAAGGTGGGTGGGGAGTGAGTCGGTCATGGAGGAAGGTGGAGAGTGAGTGAGTGAGTGGAGGAATGGGTGAAAGAGTAATGGAGGAGAGTGCAGGTGTTTGAATGACAAGAGGAGGGTGGGGGTGAGTGAGTGACAGAGGTGAGTGGGGGGGGTGAGTGAGTGACAGAGGAGAGTAGGGAGTGAGTGAGTGATGGTGGAGGAATGGGTGAGATTGATGGTGGAAGACGGGGTGGAATGGGCTAGCATTGGGAGACACGGAGATCTTTACCTAACCAACAGCCAATCACCTAGCTAAGGTCAATTCAATCTGGCCACAGACACAGTTATTTGCTGGATAGAGTTGGTCTGCTGAATCGGACAGGGAGAGGCCAAGTACACACTGTACATGTGGATGTTGTGGTCCATGCATAAGGCAGGAGAATTTCATTCTGGCTCAAAGTCGTGTTGGAGAACACTGAGAAAAAGATCCTCAGTGAATGGTGCAGCTGTTGAGTGCCAGTATCTATCGATCTGCTAAACTCTGTGCCCTGGGTTACAGCATTTAGCAGGCACTGAAAATCTGCTGGAACGATAAGTGTATGAGAGAAAGTGTGAGTTTGTAAACTTGCTGGTCTAAGGTCTTAAGGGGGATCGTTTCAAACTAAAATATTGTGTCTTCATCATGGAGAACAAATTTGGCAAAAGTGAAAATTGGCTCCTGTGGGAAGCTATTTATAATGTTTGGAGAATTTCTGTCCAGGCTCAGGGTAAGGTCAGTGCAGTAAAGTCATTGTTTCTGTATATTTTTCTAGTGAGTGTGTGAATTGAGCAGACTGTGTTTGAGTAAAGCAAAGCCAGATACTGGGTAAAAAGCTCCTTCATTCTGCCTTACTTACATACTTACCTTCAACCTCTTGTAGAAGGGTCACTTCTATTATACCAAATATATATTTTCCTGCTTTCTGGAAGAAGCATAATTGAATGAGATAAAGGATTCAGTGCCACTGGGAGAAATGAGGGAGGGCTGCATTTATCATATCTTGTCTCTCAGCATCAAAGGCGATTTACACAGTACCTTTATCGCAGTGTGAATGTAAGCCTACTTATGACTAATAAATAACCTTTACTTTTACAAGGAACTGGGAACACAATCCCTTTGAATCAAAGGCAATGGAGAATGGAGATTTTCATTCCATCAATCTGATAGTACATCAACAAATAAAGTCAAATGAACAAAGGCATACACTTGACAACCTCTGGACCCTCTCCATGAACAGGGAGTTAACAAACAAAAGCTCCTGTTCAAACTTAGGTACTGAAGCAAGGGGACAGCAAGGGGCAACGAGCTAACCCTCTGCCACACTGTGTACCAAATCTAAACTTCTTCTCATTTCACTTTGCTGTGATGAAATCCAACTAAACGGAGGTTACCCCACTGGGATTATATTCCTGGTAGGAGTGGTACTTCAACTCATCAACAGTGAAAGGATAACTCCTGGGTTGGACAGTAAGAGGGGAGAATGCAGGCCTGGGGCTTTCAATTCATTCCTGTTAATAAGCAGAGAATCAAACCCTGACTACCCCACACTGAGGGACAGATCCCCTCGTTATCAGGAGAGCCAAGGTGTGGAATTAGTGTGCTGGAAAAGAATAGATCATGCTCCTAGTATTCCTTCTTTTCCACCCAGCTACCAAACCATGCTTCGTGATCACGCTGTGTGTTATTAAAATGAGTTACTAATTGCAATTTCACAAAGGGTGGCACAGTGGCATAGTGGTTAGCACTGCTTCCTTACGGTGCCAGGGACCCAGGTTCGATTTCCAGCTTGACTCACTGCCTGTGTGGAGTTAGCACCTTCTCCCTGTGTCTGCGTGGTTTTCCTCCAGGTGCTCCAGTTTCCACCCACAGTCCGAAAGATGTACTGGTTAGACGGATTCGACCATGCTAAATTCTCCCTCTGTGTATCCAAACAGGAGCTGGAGTGGCAACTCGGGGATTTTCACAATAACTGCACTGCAGTGTTAATGTTAGCCTACTTGTGACTAAAAAATAAACATTAAATGCAAGAATAACATTACTGTCTCCTTGAAGCTATTAACATGTCGGGAGTGTGACCAAAAGAAAGAAACGGTCCCCAAGGTTAGTCATTCCAGCACAGGTGATGGCCATTCAGCCCATTGAGTCCATGCCGCTTTCTATTTCACAATCCAATCCATTTTGTTATTCCTTCGAGGGATGAGGCCTAGGCCAACAATCAGTCCAATTCACCCTCTGCAGCATGTAATTCTTTCCTGTAAGTGCATCCAATTTCCTTTTGAAATAGTTCATTGTTTTTGCTTCCACCACCTTCATCCAGGTCGTTACCATCCACTGTATAAAAATGTTCTTTCTCACATCACTTTGAGTCTCTTGCCTCTACCCCTAAAATCTGTGCCCCCGAGCGCTTGTACCATTAGGCTAATGGGAACAGCTTATCTAAATCTGCCATTGTCTTGTACACCTCGATCAGGTCTCCCTGTAATCACTTTCATACAAGGGGAACAGCTCCAGTTGCTCCATCTTCACCTTGTAGTCAAAGCCCCTCATCCCTGAAACAATTCTGGTAAATCTCCTCTCTGTGTTCTCCTAAAGTGTGGTTGACCAGGACAGGAAACAATATTCCAGTTGTGGCCTATCCACAAGGGGGCAGCACCGTAGCACAGTGGTTAGCACTGCTACCTCACGGCACCAGAGGCCCAGGTTTGATTCCCGACTTGGGTCACTGTCTATGTGGAGTTTGCATGTTCTCCCTACGTCGGCTTGGGTTTCCTCCGATGCGCCGGTTTCCTCCCACATTCTGAAAGACGTGTTGGCTTATGCGCATTGACCCAAACAGACTGTAGTAACAAGGGGAATTTCACAGTAACTTCATTGCAGTGTTAATGTAAGCCTTACTTTTGACTAATAAATAACTTTAGCCGGTGAGGCAAATGACTGGTTACTTGACTGAGGAAAGTACGTTGGTGAGGATATACATTGGTGAGGATCAATGTCCTTCACTTCACTGCACACTGCCTTGGCGATCTTTAGTATCCATCTGACAGCTCTTTGCTTTAGCATCGGCTCCAAAGGATGTCATCTCCAACAATGACTCCTCGGAGTCCTACTCTTCGAACTTAATACATGAGTATGTAACCAAATGGAAATTAATTCAACAAAGATTAGGAAGAAGTACTGGTCTTAAAATCTAACTAATTGATTCTGTCTCCAGCCTAATGGTTTTTCTCTGTGATTTTTGTTCTGAATCTGTGAACTGGTGGATGGTCACATCAATGAAGTAATATCATACCACTCCACTAAACCCATGATAGAACTGATTTTCCAGTACACACAGCATGGCTGAACAAATAGATGAATGCACAATGAAAAATGAATGCATTAATTTGTAAGTGTGACATTAATACAAGACCACCTCTGGCTCTGCTGTTCAACTGATTCATTTCAACAAGAATTTATGGCTCACAGCATTATCAAATAGGGCAATTGTGGATGTATCGCTGCACTTTAGGTTTTGGAAACCTGATAGATAGTTTTCCCTGTCCCAGAGCTTTTAGACTTTGTGAGGGAATGTCAAGTCATTCTGCAATGATCACTTAATTTACCCGACTTCTGTCTTCTTAGCCTTTCTCAGGCGGCACGGTAGCACAGTGGTTAGCATTGCTGCTTCACAGCGCCAGGGTCCTGGGTTCGATTCCCGACTTGGGTCACTGTCCATGTGGAGTTTGCATGTTCTCCCCATGTCGGCTTGGGTTTCCTCCGGGTACTCTGGTTTCCTCCCACAGTCCAAAGATGTGCAGGTTAGGTTGATTGACCATGCTAAAATTGCCCCTTAGTGTATAGGGATGCACAGGTCAGAGGGATTAGTGAGTATAATATGTAGGGATGTGGGGGTAGGGCCTGGGTGGGATTGTGTTCGTTGCAGACTCAATGGGCTGAAGGGCCTTTTTCTACACTGTAGAGTTCTATGATATCACTCTATCCCCCGGCCACCTCTTGCAGCCAAGAGTGAAGTTGGCCTCTGTCTGAAATCCATAACAACCTGATCAACCCAAATGCCATACAGCAATGATGTTTGTTCCATTATTTTTTATCGCCATCGCTCCTGGACTTTGCTCACTGCCTCCCCATCAGCAGTGCAGTGTAGCTTAGCATTGGAAGGATTAAAAATGGTGGACCTCAATATGGCACAGTTTGCACAGTGGTTAGCGCTGCTGCCTCACAGCCTCAGGGGCCCGGGTTCAATTCCAGCCTTTGGCACCTGTCTGTATGGAGTTTGCAGTTCTGCCCGTGTCTGCATAGTTTCCTCCGGGTGCTCTGGTTTCCTCCCGTAGTCCAAAGATGCGCAGGGTAGGTGGATTGGCCATGCTAAATAGCCCCTCAATGACCAATGATGTCCTGGTTCGGTGGATTGGCCGTGCTAAATTGCCTCGAAGTGTCCAAAGATATAGGTTACGTGGATTCACCATGGTAAATGCGTGGGGTCATGGGAATAGGTCAGAGGAGAGAACCTGGGTGGGATGCTGTTTTGGAGAGTCAGTGCAGCAGACTCAGTGGGCTGAATGGCCTCTTTCTGCTCAGTAGGGATTCTATGGTTCTATTGTTCAATATTCCACTGAGCTGTAATCATGTACACTTTAATAAAATGTTTACTAATTGCTCATTTTAATTCCACTTAGAAACAACTGCTTATACCCAATAGGTTTAGCCTTCAGTAATGTGCACATGCAGTGTTACGAAGCAACAACAGGCCTGCTTACTCGCAATTAACTAACAACAAATGGCTCTCAAACCAGCTAAATCACTTCAGTGGAAGCGGGTTTGATTCTACAAAGGCTCGCACATACATCCAGCATATCAGCAGACATGCTATCCTCATAAACCATGAGAATCCACTCTGAAAATATAGTTAAACATTCACGATGAATCCTCACTGAATGTTCAGTGTTGGATGCTCCAGCATACAGGGCAAGCAAATCTGCTGTGAGTTGATTTAGCCAAGGTGGAGAGAGGGCTGCATCCGCAAACCAGCCTCCCATCCATTGACTCTGTCTACACTTCCTACTGCCTCAGCAAAGCAGCCAGCATAATTAAAGGCGCCACGCACCCTGGACATTCTCTCTTCCAGCTCCTTCCTTCGGGAAAAAGATACAGAAGTCTGAGGTCACGTACCAACTGACTCAAGAACAGCCCTGCTGCTGTCAGACTTTTGAATGGGCTTACCTTGCATGAAGTTCATCTTTCTCTACACACTAGCTATGACTGTAACACTGCATTCTCGCATTTCCTTCTCTATGAACGGTATGTTTTGTCTGTATAGTGCGCAAGAAACAATACTTTTCACTGTATGCTAATACAGTGACAATAATAAATCAAATCAAATCAAAAATATTTGTCCTTGAACCAACACCTTAAACATGTGAACTAGTGATTTTATTCAATAGCTACATGTGGGAGCTTGCATATTGCTCACTGATTTGCCTACATTAAACAATCAACTACTTCAAAAGTAGCTGCAAATGTTTTTGGGATGTGAAGGGTGCTATATAAGTACAAGTCTTTATCCTCCTCCCCCTTTCAATATATTGGATAAGGACAGGAGCTGGCTTAGAATCTGCGCCCTCTCCACCTTCCCCTACTTCCCATGCTTGAATAGCCCCTTGTCTTAGTTAGGGCAAACCACCAGAGGCCATTGTCTCCCAAGAATATTGAACTCAGCAACGGGCAATGCCTACAGGAGGAGGTGGATGAGGAGGACATTGACTGGTGAGGGCAGAGACAGTATCTCAGGCATTTTTACTTCAGTGTTTGAGTTTATTCAATGCTGTGTTTTAGAAAGAAAATCCAAGGCCTGACTGAGCAATGGCCATAGATATGGGCAATTTCACCTCTCAATACTACTGTAAACCCTTCGTTGTTCTAATCTGGTAGGGCACTTTGAAGCACCAGTATAGACTGAAGTGAGGGTGACTATACTTGGATTCATCGAAACCAGTTCCTGCCACAGCCCAGCAGAAGCCACAGGGATATTATACAGACACACCACCGAGTGGCACAACATGGGATCGCACCCGTGGTTACTCACATCAGATCCCAGATTTCAATCCTGGTACAGTGGGAATGCTGAGCTACTGCAAATGCTGGTGTTGGGAGGTGTTTATTAAAAAGACTGTTAAATTTAACCCTCCCAACAGCCTTCACTCCAGCTGAGCTCCAGCCAACCTCTGTCAGTCTCTCCGCTGCAGTGCACAGAGAAACCAAAGTCAATTTGGATCCAGCCGATTGACACCTACGTGTTAAGCCGCGTGGAATTTGACAGTGCAGAAACAGTCCATTCGGCCCCAAAAGTCTGTGCTAGTGCTCATGATCTGCACGGGCTTCTACCCCTCAGGCTGATTTTGGGGATGGTGGGAGTGATGTGTGAGGAGAGATTGACTAGGTTAGGAGTTCAGACGAATGAGGGGGGATCTCATAGACGTTTACAAAATTTAGTTGCTGCCTCCTCTCCTGATCGCAGCTGGAGGGGTTGGTAGGGGGGTCGCGGGGGTGGTAATGGGGTGGGGAGCACCTGAGATCTCCATGATGGGCCGGGGAGGAGTTCATTGTATGGCCTGACTGTAGCGCACTATAAAAATAGTGTCCTCATCTCAGCACGTCTGGGCTTTGACAGTGTGTTGAGACCCCACCTCCCCTCCCTACTTGACAGCGTGAAGCACTTCCAGCTTTTTATTGTAGCAGAGTGTGGTAAAATCCAGAGATAAACATTTTTCTTGCCGGAACAAACAGTCTGCCATTTTCTGGTAAGATTTCATTCGATGTGTCTGAAAGCACCATAGAAAGATCAATGCTCCAGAACATTCTTAATCTCTGAATAGCTCCAGGACCAAAAAACTATATAATAACACAACAAACATTGTTAACTGTCTTTGCTTCTGGAGCTGTGCAAACAGCACTGACAATATGACTCACTGTATCCACACTTCATTCATCTTCAGAGGAAAACCTTTACATCTCCAAGACCCTGCACATCTTCTTGTCTGTTACTTCCACTGCAAGTAAACTTCTCTCTCCAAAGTCTTTCCAGTGCTGTAGCAAGTTGTAAATATGAAGTAAAAACCGAAGATGCTGGAAAAAACTCAGCAGGTCAGACCTAAAGTTTCAAGCCCGATATGATTCTTTTTCAGAATATTTTGGGCTCGAAATGTTAACTGTGTCTCCCTCTCCGCAGATGCTGCCAATCTAGCTGAGTTTTACCAGCACTTTCCATCTTTATTGCAGATTTCCAAAATCTGCATTATTCTGCATTTATTTTAGCACGATGTAACACTACATTCTGTACCCGCTCATTTCCTTCTCTATGAACGGCATGCTTTGTCTGTATAGTGCGCAAGAAACAAAACTTTTCATTGTATAATAGTACGTGACAATAATAAATCAGATCAAATCAAATCAAAAAATATAGAAGACCTATGTTTTAATGCATTGGTGATGTGAAAATGCCGGCGTTGGACTGGGGTAAACACAGTAAGAAGTCTCACAACAGCAGGTTAAAGTCCAACAGATTTATTTGGTAGCAAAAGCCACTAGCTTTGTTAGTGGCTATCTGATATGATGCAGGAAAGGACGTCCCGAGGCATGATACATTGGGGAGATCATGCAGACACTACAACAACGGATGAATGAACGCCGCTCGACAATCACTAGGCAAGAATGTTCTCTTCCTGGTGGGGAACACTTCAACGGTCACAGGCATTCGGCCTCTGATCTTCGGGTAAGCGTTCTCCAAGGCGGCCTTCACGACACACAACAAGCGCAGAGAAGCTGAGTGGACACTGACAGCTAAGTTCCGCACACATAGGATGGCCTCAACTGGGATCTTGGGTTCATGTTACACTATCTGTAACCCCCACGACTTGCCTGGGCTTGCAAAATCTCACTAACTGTCCTAGCTGGAGACAATACACATCTCTTTAACCTGTGCTTAACCCTCTCTTCATTCACATTGACTGTCCCTTTAAGACTTGATTACCCGTAAAGACTCACATTCCAACCATTATTTTGTAAATAGAGTTTGTGTCTTTATATGCCCTGTTTGTGAACAGATCTCCCACTCAACTGACGAAGGAGCAGCACTCCGAAAGCTAGGGCACTGTGCTACCAAATAAACCTGTTGGACTTTAACCTAGTGCTGTGAGACTTCTTACTGTATTTACCCCAGTCCAATGCCAGCATCTCCACATCATGGCTGATGTTAATCCGGTGTTGTGAGACTTCTTATTTAGTGTATTGGCACATTTTGGCATTCAGATGTTTTTTAAAAGCCATTTTAACTGCGCGCATAATGATTATCAACTTCTTACTTTTGTGTTCTTCTCTCTAACACTTGTCTAGGTGAAGACTAATCTAGATACATGAATGATGGCTGCTGTTTTATGCGTAACCTAACAGGTTAAATCTTCATGTACGGTATTGATATTGCCTGGAAGAGATCCTAAATGCATGCAAAGTTTATTGCAGTCTGGTGCAATCTTATCATAGAACCAGAGAATCCTACAGTACAGAAGGAGGACATTCGGCCCATCAAGTCTGCAGTGACCACAATCCCACTCAGGCCCTATCCCCGTAACCCCGTGCATTTACCCTAGCTCACATTAAGGAGCAATTTAACAGGGATGATCCACCTAATCTGTACATTTTTGGACACCTTCATATTCAGTCCAACTTCAAATGTAACAAGATCTGGACAAGATTCAGGCTTGGGCTGACAAATGATAAATAACATTCGCATCACACAAATGCCCGGCAATGACCGTCAGCAACACTCTAACCACCACCCCTTAACCTTCAATAGTGTAACCATCACTGAATCTCCCACTGTCAACATCGTTGGGGTTACCATTGACCAGAAACTCAACTGGACTCATCACATAAACACAGTGGCTCCAAGAGGGCCAAAGGGCCTGTACTGCGCTGTAATGTTCTAACAGCAGGTCAGAAGCTAGGAATACTGCAACAAGTAACTCACCTCCTGACTCTCCAGAGCTTATCCTCCATCTACAAGTCAGGAGTGTGATAGAATACTCCCCACTTGCCAGCTCCAACAATATTCAAGAAGCTTGACACCATCCAGGACAAAGCAGCCCTCTTGACTGGCACCACATCTACAAACATTCAATCCCTCCACCACCGATGCTCAGTAGCAGCAGTGTGTACTATCCACAAGACGCACTGCAGCAATTCACCAAAGATCCTTAGACAGCACCTTCCAAACTTATGACCACTTCCATCTAGAAGGACAAGGGCAGCATGAAAACACCACCACCTGCAAGTTCCCCTCCAAGCCACTCATCATCCTGACTTGGAAATGTATCGCTGTTCCTTCACAATCGCTGGGTCAAAATCCTGGAATTCTCTCCCTAATGGCATTATGGATCAACCCACAGAACATTGACTGCAGCAATTCAAGAAGGCAGCTCACTTTCACCTTCTCAAAGACAACTGGGGATGGACAATAAATGCTGGCCAGACAGTGACGCCCATGTCCCACGAATGAATATTAAAAAAATTGCACATCTTCAAGTGGAGTCAGCAACCCCATCCAATTGCAGGTGCTGTCAATCCTATAATGTCCTGTTAAAAGTTTTTCTCCAATCTTTGCATCTCAGTTGATCACATTCAGATCACAGACACAAAGGGTGGGATTTTACGGCCTCACTCAACCTGAGATCAGAAAATCCCACCCAATGTCAAGGGATCTTCCCATTGTCCATCCCTCGCCCACTCTGATTCCCCTGGCGGATGGGTCAGTAGAATCCCGGCAACTGTGTTTGTGACCTCAACCATTCCTGGACAGGTGTAGACTGACATCTCAGTGCGATGCCCTTCGGATGAATCATAGAATCAAAGAAAAACTACAGCACAAACAGGCCCTTCGGCCCACAAGTTGCGCCAATCTTATCTCTACCTACCAGGCTTACCTATAACCCTCAATCCTATTAAGTCCCATGTACTCATCCAGAAGTCTCTTAAAAGACCCTATCGAATTTGCCTCCACCACCGCCGATGGCAGCCGGTTCCACTCACCCACAATGAAATATTAAATGGAGTTACGACATGAACATCCTGTGCCACGATCTGAAATTCCCCTGCTATCCAGTCTTATAAAGAGCCTCATCAACTTTTACAATAACAAAAACTCCCAGCAATCTATCTCGTCGCAATGTTTTGAACATACACAAAATGGCTGCCACGTGCAATAATGACTGAAGTTCAAATAAACTAATTGTGTGTAAACTGCTCTGGGGTGTCTTCAGAGAGAGATGATAGGATAACAATTAAAGATTGATTGCAAATACCTATGTTTGGATATATTATAGGGGATATATACTGAATTTAAAAAAAAACATTCATGGGATGTGGGCGTTACTGGCTGTGTTGATGATCCCGAACTTCCCGTGAATTGTGTGATTGCTGGAACATTTCAATATCAACCACATTGCTCTGGATCTGGAGCCATATATAGGCCAAACCAGGTAAGAATGGCAGATCTCCTTCCCTAAAGGATGTTAGTGAACCAGATGGGTTTATATGACAATTGACAATGGTTACACTATCATCATTCGATATTCCACCATCTGCCTTGGTGGGATTTGAACACAGGTCCCCTGAGCCTCAGGATTACTAGTTCAATGGCAATACCACTACATCACCGCCATCCATTATCTTCAATATTACGAGGGG
Source organism: Carcharhinus amblyrhynchos (assembly GCF_965287045.1). Taxonomy (NCBI): domain Eukaryota; kingdom Metazoa; phylum Chordata; class Chondrichthyes; order Carcharhiniformes; family Carcharhinidae; genus Carcharhinus; species Carcharhinus amblyrhynchos. The sequence continues at coordinate 44,575,105 of NC_137340.1, forward strand.
GCACTTGTACAATTGAATATCTCTCAGTCACTACTTGCTGCTGGGTCTTAAACTGCATATTAAAAGTAGTCTGGAAGCAGACATTATGTGCATTATGCCTCTACTTTCTCAGAAGACTAAGGAAATTTGGCATGTGATCTATGACCCTCACCAACTTTTACAGATGCACCACAGAAAGCATACTTTCTGGTTGTATCACAGCTTGGTATGGCTCCTGCTCTGCCCAACAGTACGAGAAACTACAAAAGATCGTGAATGAAGCCCAGTTCATCATTCAAGCCAACGTCCCATGCATTGACTTTGTTGACATTTCCCATTGTCTCGGAAAAGCAGCCAGCATAATTAAGGACACCACACACACTGGACATTCTCTCTTCCGCCTTCTTCCATCAGGAAAATGATGCAAAAGTCTGAGGTCACATACCAACCGACTCAAAAACAGCTTCTTCTCTGCTGCTGTCAAACTTTTGAAGGGACCTACCTCACACTAACTTGGTCTTTCTCTACACCCTAGCTATGACTGTAAAACTACATTCTGCACTAACTCCTTTCCTTCTCTATGAACAGTAAGTTTTGTCTGTATGGCACGCAAGAAACATACTTTTCATTGTAAGTTAACACATGTGACAATAAGGAATCAAATCAAATCAAAATGGGTTTTGCTTTACAACTCTCATGAATGGGAATGATGGGCTGTGGGCCACGGTAGGGGGGATTGCCAACGCTAGCCGTAAGTATTCTGGGAGATGTTCCACATGGCTTGTCGTGGTCTCACACTGCTGTAGATACATCCATCTTTACTGACCAAGGCCTTCCCAGATCTACTGGAGAGTGAATCCATCATCTGCTTGGGTGACTCATGTCCAACAGATTTAACCCCACTGCCAGGATAATTAACAAACCAGAGTATTCAAAGACACCTTCCTTTTTGAAGTCTCTTTAATGTTTCAAGCAGCTGTATCCTGTGGATGAATTCTTAATTTCCGCGGCCTTGAGAGGAATCCCAGCGGGTTAACAACCCCAAAGCCACACAAGTATTACTTTCCCTTCAGGGAAATTACCAAATGAAATGTCTGTTCTCCGGCTGCACTTAACCAGCAGTTTTTAGAATATAAACGATAGTATGTGCTGACTGAGAGATTAATTAGTGCACAATTATCTCCCTCAAGAACACTTAGGTTGACGTGGCATTCATCGGAATATATTTCTTCTTTAACTAAGAGGGTTCATGTTGAATGTAACCTTTACCCCGAGGTCTGGACGGAATGCAGAACACAGTTAGAGAAAACAAACAGCTTACTTAGCACCAGCTACATGAATTCTGCAGGTAATTGCTTCTTTATACAAGACCACATGCAGGTGACAGGTCACTTATTGATATTCTTGGCACTTGTTCTGTCTTCAGGGTCTTGCCTTGGGCTTCTCTGTATTCGATTGGTATCTAACTGTCACAAGCTTGCTGGAGAGGGAGGGTATGGTATCCTTTCTGATCCCCTCAAAGTCGCAATATAGTTGTGTAACATCTTTTATCATAGAATCCCTACAATGCAAAAGGATGCCATTTGGCCCATCTAGTCTGCGCTGACTCTTTGACAGAGTATCTTAGCCAGGACGTCTCCCTATAACTCCACACATTTTCAGTTGCTAATCTCCTCTAACCTACACATCCTGGCACATTAAGGGCTATTTAGCATGGCCAATCCACCTGACCTGCACATCTTTGGAGTGTGGGAGGAAACCGGAGCACCCAGAGAAAACCCACGCAGAACATGCAAACTCCACACAGTCACCCAAGGCTGGAATCAAACCCAGGTCTACGGCGCTGTGAGGCAGCAGTGCTAATCACTGTGCCAACGTGCCACCCACAGGTGGACGAAAGCAAATTTAAACAACTTTACTTTCTAAATTTCCCTGATCAGCATAAATCTATATTTTGGAGACAGTACAGTGGTCAGAACTGCACTACATATGGTCAAAATGTCTATGTTTACAGCTCACCTCCACCTCTTCTGAAAGTTAGTTTTTGAAATAAAAATTCATAGAATGCCTACAGAGCAGGAAGAGGCCATTCGGCCCACCAAGTCAGCATCTACTGTTCAACAGAGGATTCCACCCAGGCACGTTCTTGTAGCCTCATGTGTACTTATCCCACTAATCCTCCTAACCTAGGCATGTTGGGACACTAAGGGACAATTTAACATGGCTAATCCACCTACCTTGCACATTTCTGGAGTGTGGAAGTAAACTGGAGACCCTCGAGGAAACCCATGCAGACAGAGGGAGAATGTGTAGGCTCCACACAGACAGTGACCCAAGTCAGGAATCGAATGTGGGTCCCAAGTGCTGTGAGGCAGCAATGTTAACCACTCTGTCACCAATCCACTGGATCAGTAATGTGGATAACTACTGATTGAAAGAAATGAAATTAAACGCCATCGTTGCATTTGGGAAATTTAAATTCAAAATTAATAAATCTGAAAAAGAAATCTCACATCTGTAATAGTGACCATGAAACTACCAGATTGCCATAAAAATCCAGCTGGTTCAGTATAACATCCTTCAGGAAGAATATCTGAAAGTCTGGCCTATATGCAACTTCAGATGCACAGCAACGTTGTTGACACTTTCAAAATGGCCTCACAATCCACCCAGTCACGTCAAAATCATTATAACCTTTACCACATGGCACAGTGGCACAGTGATTAGTATTGCTGCCTCACAGCACCAGAGGTCTGAGTTCGATTCCTGGCTTGTGTCACTGTTTGTGCAGAGTCTGCATGTTCTCCCTGTATCTGTGTGGGTTTTCTCTGGGTGCTCCGGTTTCCTCCCACAGCCCGAATGACTGGTTAGGTGCATTGGGCGTGCTAAATTCTCCCTCAGTGTACCTGAACAGGTGCCTGAGTGTGACGACCTGGGGATTTTCACAGCAATTTCATTGCAGTGTCAATGTAAGCTGACTTGTGACATGAATAAATAAACTCTAAACTTTAAAACATGGACCGCAGTTCAACAAGGCAGCTCACCAGCACCTTCTCAAGAATGATAACATGTGGGCAATAAATGCTGGCCTTGCCAGGGCTGCCTACAGGCAATAGACAGATTAAAGATAAGTTCTGGATTTGAATTTCCAATTGATTGACTGCTAAATGATTCCCTTGCCAATCTTCATCAAACACATTACCTACAGTGGTCGCCAATGAACACTGTTTTGGAATGGTTGATCAAATTTCTCTTCACAGGAATAATTTTAAGACTGAGACTCTTTTAAAACAAAGCAGATTTACAGACTGAGGCAGCGAAAGATATATAATAAATCCAATAAACCAGTTTGAGGAGTGAGGGTGGAGGAGGAGGTGCCCAAGGAGGGGCACTTTTACAGAGACATCATAGAAATCATTCTTTGTGGTTGTATCACAGCTTGGTGTGGCTCCTGCTCTGCCCAAGACCACAAGGAACTACAAAAGATCGTGAATGTAGCCCAATCCACCATCAAACCTACTTCTGTCTATAGACTCTGTCTACACTTCCCGCTTCCTTGGAAAAGTAGCCAGCATAATTAAGGATGCCACGCGCCCACTCTCTTCCACCTGCTTCCGTCAGATACAAAAGTCTGTGGTCATGTACCAACTGACTCAAGAACAGCTCCTTCCCTGCTAGACTTTTGAATGGGCCTATCTTGCATTAAGTTGATCTTTCGCTGCACCCTAGCTACGACTGTAACACTACATTCTGTACTGTCTCCTTTCCTTCTCTATGAATGGTACGCTTTGTCTGTATAGTGTGCAAGAAACAATACTTTTCACCGTATGCTAATACATGTGGCAATAATAAATCAAATCAAATAAAATAAAACTTAAAAGAGATGGGCAAACATACTCATTCCTTTCCCATCTTACTGATCACAACTTTAAATTGCACAACTTAATTGTGAAGACAACAGCTTACACGGCAGCTCAGTGGTTAGCACTGCTGCTTCACAGTTCCAGGGACCTGTGTTCGATTCCTGGCTCGGGTCACTGTCTGTGGAGTTTGCACATTCGCCTCATGTCTGCGTGGGTTTTCTCCAGTTTCCTCCCACAGTCCAAAGGTGTGTGGGTTAGGCTGATTGGCCATGCTAAAAATTGCCCCTTAGTGTCCTGAGATGCGTGGATTAGTGGGTAAAATATGGAGGGATATGGGAGTAGGGTCTGGATGGGATTGTGTTTGGTGCAGACTCGATGGGCCAAAGGGCCTCTTTCTGCACTGTAGGGTTCTATGATAAAAGCTATGGCAGCACGGTTCTTGTTAAATATGCAGAATAAATAAATTAACATCAGTAGAGTCTGCTGTATTATTTCAATAGGAAGGCCTGATTGAGAGTTGGGAGAGTAGCCAGGCCGCTAAATTTGATACATTTCTTTCTAAATTCCATTGAGTTTCCTTATGGGTCTGTCCCATGCCTCTCCATTCTGCCCCACCAAGTCCCATCAGCTCCCATTCACAATCTTTGACTGAAGGAAGCCTGTGGCTTCAGTGCTTGTACCTCATGCTATTGTTGATGGGAATCAGGGATGAATGTCACGTCATGGCAATGTCAGGGAATCAGCTGAGTACAATACGGCCATGTTTAAATTGAGCTGTTTACTCTTCCCCCAAGGTACATCTCTGTCTTTTCATATGACACAGCTGCACTATTCTTCTATTGAACTGATTTCCAGCGTGTTAAAAATCTAAGGTTGAATAATCTGCGTGGGAATAGAATTATCAAGGGTTTTCCCCAACTTTACAATAACCTACAGAGACTCTACCTTGCAGATGATTTCACTGGTCTAATTCAGTCGCAGCCTAACTGATAAATCATTGGGTATCGAACACGAACTCATTGCCTCTAAACACCAACTGGTAGAAAGGGAATGTCTATAAATGTGCACATACTCAGTATTATAAATCAATGTAATTAAACACACATAACGGCCTGGATTTTTGCAACAACAGAGAGCCTCTCTATTGTCGTGAAAGTGGCAGGCAAACCCAAAATGCAGTTCATGAGGTCCTGGTGGCACAATGGCACAGTAGTTAGCACTGCTGCCTCATAGTGGGGACCTGAGTTCGGTTCTCAGCTTGGGTGACTGTCTGTGAGGAGTCTACACGTTTCCTCCGTGTCTGCATAAGTTTCCTTTGGGTGCTCCAGTTTCCTCCCACGTGGAGGAAAGACGTGCTGGTTAGGTGTGTTGGCCATGCTAAATTCTCCGTCAGTGTACCTGAACAGGTGGCGGAGTGCAGTGACTGGGGATTTTTACAACTTCATTGCAGTGTTAATGTAAGCCTACTTGTGACACTAATAAATAAACTTAAACTGAACACCATTTTCACAAGGCTGAGAATGTCACTGGCTTGGGAATTGACCATGCATGTTTTATGGAGGCAGGTGCCAACATAACTCAACAGTTGCCTCCAGTAATGTTGAATTTTGGTCACACAGGTATCTGTAGCACAATGTGCACAGTTCAGACCTAGTAGTAGCAGGTCTAAACTTTGTGGAGTCCTTTGAAAAGGTAAGGAACCACTTTGGACATGGTCCCAGGAAGCCTTTGATGTATCAGGTGACCCTGGGCAGACTTTTGGGATTGCTAAAAGTTGTTCTGAATGTGTGTGTAAAAATGCATAAACTCATTAAACATCAAACCTATTAGAATTGTCAAAAGTGGCAAAACAAACTGGGAAAAGGCAATGCATTAGTTAAGCTGCCAATGCATTTAAAACTGATGTCTTTAAATCTGGAGTGTCAAAAAAATATATTGTTTGCTATTTCACTCTTGACATAAGCCTGGTGATTATTATTACTGGATTAGTGCTGCATGACTAGGGTGCCATGGTGGCACAGTGGTTAGCACTGCTGCCTCACAGCTCCAGAAACCCAGGTCAATTCCTGGCTTGGGCCATGTCTGTGTGGAGTTTGCACATTCTCCCCGTGTCTGTGTGGGTTTCCTCAGGGTGCTCCAGTTTCCTCCCACACTCCAAAGATGTGCGGGTTAGGTGCATTGGCCATGCCAAATTGCCCCTTAGTGTCCCGGGAAGCGTAGGTTAGAGGGATTAGTGGGGTAAATATGTGGGATTACAGGGATAGGGCCTTGGTGGGATTGTTGTTGGTGCACTCTTGCTAGGCTGAATGGCCTCCTTCTGCGCTGTAGGAATTCTATGCTTGTTTTCACAATGATTATCAGCAGAGAGTGCCTTCCACTTAATTGTTTGACTGACAGCTTCAAGTGGTTATATACTTGTTAAAGTGGAACAATGAGTTCCAATGTTTATTTTATGACGGGTTAAGCACTGGAAAAAAATATTTGTTTTGATTAGCATAGTTGATAAGATAGTTGAAGGAATATAAATGTAGTGAATTGGTTTCATGAATAATATAGAGTTTCTAAAGGAATTCCTCTGTTTTTACACTATCTCCCCCACAAGAGGAAATATCCTCCCAGGATCTACTCTGCCACATTCCCTCAGGATCTTATATGTTTCTCATTCCTCTAAACTCTAATGGGTACGAATCCAACCTGTTCAAGTTTTCTTCATAAGATGAGGCGTTGTGGGTGAGTCCAGAACTAGTGGGTCATAGTTTGAGGATAAGGGTAAACCTTTTAGAACTGAGGTGAGGAGAAATTTCTTCACCCAGAGGGTAATAATGGGTGGAATTCATTACCACAGAAAGTAGTTGAAGCCAAAAGGTCTGATTTCAAAAAGAAATTAGGTATAGCTCTCGGGGCTGAAGGGATCGAGGGATACGGGAGGAAGGGGAATCAGGATATTGAATTTGATGATCCTCCATTATCAAGATGAATGGCGGCACAGGCTCGAAGGGCCTACTCCTTCATTTAGTTTCTATGTTTCTATGAGCCCATTGTCCCAGGAATGGGTTGAGTGAACCTTCTCTGAACTGCTCCCAATGTAATTCAACTAAGGAGACTTGCAGTAAAACTTCCCTTCTTTGATATTTCATCCCCCTCACAGTAATCATCAACCACATTCCATTTGTTTTCTTATTGTACCTGCGTACTAATGCTTTATTGATTCATGTACCTCATATACCAGGACACCCAGATCCCTCTGTACCACCAAGTTCTGCAACCTCTCTCTATTTATATAATACACTGCTTTTCTAATATTCCTGTCAAGGTGGACAAGTTCTTATTTTTCCACATTTATATTCCATCTGCCAAATTTTTCCCACTCACTTAACCTGCCTATAAAAGTTTAAAGTTTATTTATAGTGTCACAAGTAGGCTAACATTGCAATGAAGTTACTGTGAAAATCCCCAATACTTTGCAGTCTCTCTACTTCCCCTTGACAATTTTGTTTCCTACCTATCCTGGTGTCATCGGCAAATTTGTCTGCCACACATTCAATCCTTTCCTCTAAGTCATCGGTGCAGGTTGTAAATGTTTGAGATCTCTGCATTGCTTCTTGTAGCACTCCACTAATTGCAGTTTGCCAAACTGAACACCTCCATTTGTCCTGACTCTCTTCCTCTCAGCGACTGAATCCTTTGTCCATGCTAATATGTTGTCTGACACACTGTGGATGGGATTTTCCAGCTGTTTCTGCTGGTGGGATTTTCCGATCCTGCTGACAGTCATACGGCATTGCAGGTTCTCCAGTGGTGGCAAACAATGGGAAAGCCCACTGACAGCGGCAGCACTGGAAGATCCTACCACCGGCCAATGACAGGCCACCTCCACCACCACAAAACATGCCACAGGGGGTGCCTCTTTTTTTTTTATCTGGTGTCAACAGACCAAATAGCCTCCTTCTACACTTTAGGGATTCTATGTGATGCTTGATATGGCACCTTGTTAAATGCCTTTTGGAAATCCAAGTCCAGCACATCTGCAGGTTCCCCTTTGTTAACCTTAGAAATTTAGAAACATAGAAACCTGAAGCAGGAGTAGGCCATTGGCCCTTCAAGCGTGCTCTGCCATTCATCTTGGTCATGGCTGATCATCCAATTCAATATCCTAATCCCCCCTTCCCCCCTTATCCCTTTGGCCCTAAGAGCTAGATCTAATTTCTTCCTGAAATCAGACAGCATTTTGTCCTCAACTACATTCAGTGGTAGTGAATTCCATACATTCACTGCCTTCTGGGTGAAGAAATTTCTCCTCATCTCAGTTCTAAAAGGTTTACCCCTTATCCTCAAACTATGACCCCTCGCTTTGGACTCCCCCACCATTGGGAATATTCTTAATGAATCTATCCTGTCCATCGCAGTTAGAATATTACAAGTTTCTATGAGAGCGCCTCCCAGTCTTCTAAACTCCAGTGAATATAATGCTAACCTTGTTTGTTACTTTACTGAAAGAATGTGAATGTGTTAGTTAAAGATGATCTCCCTTTCTCGAAACAAAATTGACTCTGCCTGATCTTGTGATGATTTTCAAAGTATCCTGCTACAACTTCCTTAATAATGGATTCTCGCAAGTTCACTGCGACAGGCATTAGGCCAACTGGGCTATTGTTTTGTGATATTTATTTATTCATAACTGCAGAAAAGGAAAATGTTTGTATTGATGTTGGAACAAGGGCACTTTAAAGGACTGGTCATGTGATGTCCTGAAGACATCATCAGCCATTTGCAAGGGCAAACGGGCAGTCTATCCTAACAGCCTGCAGAGTAAACACCTTTCTAATAAAGCTTTTTCTTTTGGTACCTTCGTGTTTTGCGAGCGTATCCTTTAAAAATCCCACAGAAACATTCCGATCAATCAATGGGATGCACAGCTTGGAAGATACCACATCGGCTGGCCCCTTTAAATTACCTCACGTGTGCAGCCAAGCAAAAACAAATCTAAATCCAATAAATGCATTCAACTAAACAGGTCACGGATCATTAGGGGGATTAGGGGAAATTGCCCTTTTAAATGGCCCAGCAAGACACTCAGTCGGACAAGGGCAAATAGGAATATGATCATAAGAATTATAAGATCTAGGTGCAGGAACAGGCAATACAGCCTCTCCAGCCTGCTTCACCGTTTAGTACTGATCTCATCTCAGCCTGAACTTCACTTTCCTGCCCGTTCTCCATAACCCTTCAACCCATTACTAATTAAAATTCCTTAAATTTACTCAAAGTTCTGGCCACGCTCTGGGTTAGTGAATTCCACAGACTCTCCGCCCTCTGGGAGAAACAGTTTCTCCTCATCTCTGTTTTAAATCTGCCACCCCTTGACCTAAAACCCTGACCTCTTGTTCTAGATTGCCCCACAAAAGGAAGCATCCACTCTACCAATGGGCAATAAATGCCAACCTTGCCGATGACATCCACGTTTGGAGAATAAACACAGAAAAAAGATCAATGAAATGGGTAAATGGCCGTAGTAACTACGACTCTCTTAAATGCCTCGTCATCTAATTAGAGGGCGCGATCTTATAGCACGATGGTGCCACGGTCCCACTGCACCGAGGTCGGGGAATTTGGCGCCCAGGCGAATCTCCGGTCACCACAGCGGGATGGAAAAGTCCGGCCAGAGTGAATGGCTGTAAAATTCTGGCCATTATCTTCATAGAATCCATTGAATCCTACAGTGCAGAAGGAGGCCATTCGGCCCATTGTGTCTGTACTGACTACAATCCCACCCGGCCTTATTCCCCTAACCCCATACATTTACCTGACTAGTTCCCCGACACTAAGGCCCAACCCACCTAACCCACACATCTTTGGACTGTGGGAGGAAACCGGAGCACCCGTAGGAAACCCAAGCAGACACCGGGAGAATGTGCAAACCCCACACAGACAGTGGCCCAAGCCGGGAATCAAACCCGGGTCACTGGCACTGTGAGACAGCAGTGCTAACCACAGTGCCACCGTGCCACCCCTATCCTTCAGGCAGCAGCTCCCAAAATCCAACCTGTCGCTGGTACCATCCCCATGTTGAATCAGCTTTATTTTAAAATTCATACAACAAAAGACTTCTGGAGCGAGCATAGATGAGTTGAAGAAATTGACAACGCAATTTATTTTTTCCCAAATCCTAATCTGCACAGTTGAGCAACAATTTAAATGAAAACCAAACTCACTGCACCTCAAAAGTAATTCATTGTGCGAAGTGTCTTGAGATGTGTCACAGTGATAAGATGGTATGCAAATGCAAGAATCATTATTAATTAAAGACTTCAATTATGATGATTTGCAGCTCAAAATATCTCTGAGCATTTTGTGCAAAATAAAAAAAGTCCTTATTAAAACTTCCGGTCACTGGCTCAGCGCAAACTATTTTTATTATTCCTTCTGCAGAATAGTCAGTTTTTTGCCGTTAGTCACTAAAAGCATTCGTTATCACTCATAAAGAATTCATTGCTCAACCATCTGCAGTCATTTACATACAGTACATGGGCTGGCAGCAGACAGATTGACTGGAGGGACACATTAAATAAACTAAATCCAATTAACTCTTACGGAGCATTTTTTTTATTTGACAAGTGTGATTATCGATTGCAGCATTGTATTTAAAAAGTGTAACGGGAACAACTTTTTTTTTTAGTCGGAAGTTCATTCATGAGGATGTGAGTGTCACTGGAGGAGCCAGCATTTATTGCCCATCCCTAACTGGCCTTGTCAAGGTGCAGGGGGACCACCTCCTGGAGTGGCGTATTTCGTGTGACATTGGCACACGATATGAGAGCTCGTGGTTTAGAAGGTGCTGTCGCCAGGGCCTTGGCAAGTTGCTGCAGTAGATGCTAAATGTGATGACTTCAGCCAGGCTAATGAGGTTGGCTTGCTAGAGTATGAACTACCTGGTGAAGTCCTAATCAATGGTTAAATTAGGGAGCCTCATGCTCCCTATTTAAAGCAGATGTGTCAGACTCCCAGCCTGCATTCAGCAGGGAGCGACTGGAGAGCTGGCTTTGTACAGATGTACGGTGTAAATAAAGTAACTTTGTGACGAGACTTTTGCCTCTGTGGAGTTATTACACTAAAGTCTTTTTTAAAGTTTTTTCATTAGTCACAAATAGGCTTACATTAACACTGCAATGAAGTTACTGTGAAAATCCCCTAGCCGCCACACTCTTGCACCTGTTTGTGTACACTGAGGAAGAATTTAGCTTGGCCAATGCATCTAACCTGCACATCTTTGGACTGTGGGAGGAAACCAGAGCACCTGGAGGAAACCTATGCAGACACAGTGAGAACGTGCAAACTCCACACAGACAGTCACCCAAGCCAGGAATCGAACCCGGGTCTCTGGCACTGTCAGGCAGCAATGCTAATCACTGTGCCACCATGCCACCCTTGCTGCTGCTGCTGAACGTTGGTGGTGGAGGGGTTAAATGTTGAAGGTGAGATCTGAAGGGTGGCCTGAGGATGCTCCTGAAGCCAGGCAGGCAAGGAAGGCCCTCAGCCTGTTTGGAATGCTGCCCCCATTCCTGCAACCCTCAAACCGAATCGTTTTGTATTTAGTATTTTTAGTTTCATGGTTTGAGGTCTTAACCGGACCCATCAGCAGCAGTGTGTACCGTCCGATGATGCACTGTAGCAACTCACCAAGGAACTAGGTTATACCCGGGGGTGAAGAATCCCAAAGGGAGTTCTCGTCAGTGCTAAACACACTAGACCCCCTCTCAGTGATTCTCCATCCTGAGTTACCCCAATGTAATGTGTGTCGGGTGCAAGGTGTCTGGAAAATCACCTCTCCCCTCCATAAGTTTGAAGAGTGCTCATCAAAGCAAATGGGTTTGCAGGCAAAGAGGAAAGGAGATGAGATCAAAAAGATGAAACCAGCTGGGGTTGAAAACATCGTCCTGGCCCACTTAGTGCACCGTGTGCAACTTTGAAAGCCACGCGATAGAAAAAAACACAGGTGAAGCCAAAAGAAACGTACAAAACAAAAAGCTATTCAGATGAAAAGGCAGAGAATAAATATGGAAGACTTTAGGTGGGAAGGGTGAAGACCGAGGGGGCTGTGATTGAGTCTTCAAACTAATAAGGCTCACCGAGATGTAGAGGTGAGCGGAACGAGGTGGTAGGAGTTCTAAGTTAAGAGGACGTGCGGATTCAGATGTAAGCGAGCTTTATTTTACTGAGTGGGTGGCGGGTTCCTTGAACAGCTTACCCAGCCATATCAAAGATGAAATATCTCTAAATATGGCAGGATAAAATTGGGCAAATATCTTGGGAGAAACACGATGACTCGAATTTTACCGGCACGCCTGCCCCCAGACGGGATCGTACAAACCTTGGGTGGACGTGCCGGTAAAATTCCACCAATTATTTGTCAGACTAGCAGGAAAGTGAGCAAGCTGGATCTGCCTTTTTCAAGCCTTGAGCTCCGTGTCTGACACACATTCACTCTGTCAATCAGCTTCCCAAGACATTTTCCTATTGCAAGGCTCCATCTATCAATTAAGAGGGTGGCCGTGGCATTGTAGGAATGTCATTAAACTAGGAATTCAAAGGCAACAAAAGCAGAAAATGCTGGAAATTCTCAGCAGGTCTGACAGCACCTATGCAGAGAGAATAGAGCCACCGTTTCAAGTCTGGATGACCCTTCGTCAGATCCAGCATTTTCTGTTTTGTTTCAGATTCCAGCATCCACAGTAATGTGCTTTTATCTTCGTAACTCAAAGGCCCAGGCTGATGTTCTGGGGACACGGGTTCAAGTCCCATCATTACAGCTGGTGGAATTTTAAATTCAATGAATGAAATCTGGAATTGAAAGCTTGTCTCTGTAATGGTGACCATGACGATTGCCATTGCATAAACACCCCTCTGCTTCACTAACACAAAAACAGAAAATGCTGGAAAATCTCAGCAGGTCTGACAGCATAGGGCTGGCACAGAATCACAGTGGTTAGCACTGCTGCTTCGCAGCTCCAGGGACCTGAGTTCGATTCCTGGCTTGGGTCACTGCCTGTGTGGAGTTTGCACACAGAAAGCATTCTTTCTGGTTGTATCACAGCTTGGTATGACTCCTGTTCTGCCCAAGACTGCAAGGAACTACAAAAAGTTGTGAATGTAGCCCAATCCATCACACAAACCAGCCTCCCATCCATTGACTCTATCTATAATTTTCACTGCCTTGGCAAAGCAGCCAGCATAATTAAGGACGCCACGCACCCTGGACATTCTCTCTTCCACCTTCTTCCATCGGGAAAAAGGTACAAAAGTCTGAAGTCATGTACCAACCGACTCAAGAACAGCTTCTTCCCTGCTGCTGTCAGACTTTTGAATGGACTTACCTCGCATTAAGTTGATCTTCCTCCACACCCTAGCTATGACTGTAACACTGCAATCTGAACTCTCCTTTCCTTCTCTATGAACAGTATGCTTTGTATCGCGTGCAAGGTACAATACTTTCCACAATATGTTAATACATATGACAACAATGAATCAAATCAAAAATCAAAAAAATTGTGACGACTAGGGGAATTTCGCAGTAACTTCATTGCAATGTTAATGCGAGCTTTACTTGTGACTAATAAATAAACTTTAAACTTTTTTGACAGCTGCCAGGTACTGGCTTGAAAAATCATTCTATTATGGTGCCAAGATTCCTTTACTGAGCCCTCGCTATCAGAATGTTCTCATTAATCCTGTAATCCCTCTGCGTCACCATCTATTTAACTACTTTAAACTGCATCTATTAATTAACGACCCATTTTCTACAAACGGTACAGCTTACACATTCAAACTGGGAACAATCCTTCAAGGATCACTGGTTAGGTCACATGTAAATCTGGTTTTGATGTGTGGAGCTGGCAGTCAGAGCAATCCAATTGTGGGCAGGAGGCCTCAAACAGGAGTCAGCCCCCCCTTTCTCTTATTAAAGGAACTCAAGTTTGTTTTAGGCCCTGGGATGTTTCTAGCTGGTTACCAAACCTCTACAAATGAGGGCCTGATGGTTGTTGCTGGTGCCAGGCGCGGATGCTGAGGAAGTGATGGTCTTTAAAACAGGCAGCAGGGAAAGAGGTGCAATGGGGCCTCAGAGACACTACATTGTGAAGAGCTTGATAATGGGGTGCAATTTTCCCAGAGGTGCGGTAAACAGGTGAGGAAATGGGAGGTTTACTCACTCGCACTTTCAGTGAGCTGGGTTTTGTGAATTTATGGCGCTCTGTGCAATACAGAAGACATTTTCAGATTCTCGCCAGTAAGGGGAGTGGGCGGAGCCTATTCATGCCAGGAAGTCAGCTGCAAACTGCCAGGCTTGCTCTCTGATCTCCCATATACTGTGCAGAGTAAGTGGGAGATCTGTTAACCCTGCCCCTCCACTCTTCTCACCTCCCCCAAGCCCCCCCCACCTCTGATCCCCACCTCTAATCCCCAGCCCTCTGATCGCCAGCCTCAACCCCTGATCACCAGTCATCTGATCGCTGGCCTTAGCCCCCACCTCCCCCCCTCCATCAGACCCCAATCCCCCTATCAGACCCTGCACCCTGTAGGTCCTTCCCTCTCAGGCCCTGCCCCCTTGGCACTGCCTGGTGCCAAGCTGACAATGCCCAAGGGGGCACTGCCTGCCCCTACCTCCAACCACTTGCGGAGTCTCAATGGCCTCCGGTCCCACCAGTGAGGCTATGACGTCAGGTCCCCATTGGCGGGAAACATACATGATCCTTGCTAGTGAGAATCTCCACTACCGAGATCAGAAAGGCAAGGGGGCTCGGACTATTCCATCCCAGGCTTACTAATGATATTAAAATCAGGTAATTGGACAGAAAAATCTCACCCAAAATGTTAAAGACTGATTATTGTCCGTGGCTCCATTTATAAAGCACGCTGAAATCATAGGCAGTGACATTGCTTTCTGGATCTTGTTCATTAAGCGGACAAGTATATTCACATTCGCCACCCCTCCCCCCTTGCAGCTAGTTGGATCACATGTCTGAAGACAGCAAGGATCAATGCTGCAGCTTGCAACTTCAGGCCACCAATCACAACTGTTGGGTGATAGCGATGTGACCATGTTTAATAATTCAGCAGCAATGTTCTCTTCTTGATCTGGCAACAGTAATCTTGATTTCTTTCTCCTGAATAACTCATGATGCAGTACAGCTGAAGAAACATTGCACAGAATGGATCATTCAAACTCAACCACTGCCTGTTTGCCTTTATCTTCCATACAAGCAGTTATCTTAATCCCAGTTCCCAAAACTGCCTGTCTAACCTATTTGGAAACACGAGTCTCTCTCTATCTATCCCTCTCACTCTCTGACTCAAAATGCTTGTAATAGTTTGCAGTTGCTCTGTTTCTGCCTTGAAGATATAGATGGTTGAGAAATAAGACATAGGCCCAGATTTTCACAGAACCATGAGGACTCCAGGCCTCAGCCAAAATACTAATTCAGACCTATCCTATTTTCACAAGTAGGGGACCAGGGACAGACTGCGACTCAGATAGGGGGGAAATCTGAACCCAGCAGGGCCATTTGAACCCAGTTCTGCATATCAACTGTGTGTGTGTATGTGTGTTTGTTTGTCTGTCTGTATGTGTGTGTGTCTGTCTATGTGTGTTGTATGTGTGTGTCTGTCTGTCTGTCTGTGCATATGTGTCTGTATGTGTGTGCATCTGTGTGTGTATGTCCGTGTCCTCCACCACCTAAATTGAAAAAGAAAAGCCTGCCTTTGTCTCTAAGTTGGTGCCGGCAGTTTCAACAGCTGTTTGTTGACATAATGCCGGGGAATATCTTTATGGCATCGCTGTTTGGCACATTTAACTCCTCCTGAAGGGATCATGGGTCTTCCCCCAGGTTACTAAAAGCATTGGGACGCTGTTGCACAGTCAAAGGTTCGGAGTTCAGGGTCAGTACTGGCTCCAACTTGTTCAGCTTGTACACAAATGATCTTCCAAAAACTACCTCCTGAAAATTCATACATGCCAATGACTTCTGCCTCACAACTCAAGTCCCCGATTTCAACACTTTGGACCAGACTTTAATCAAGGACTTGTCAAAACTTGAGCAGTATTGTAACACATGGAGTCTCAAGACAGGCTCTGTAAAAACATCTTCCATCTGCACAATGCAAAAGGCGATAATTTAAATGAATGAATGTACAAACTCCAGTACTGCAGTCCAATGTTGGCATCTCCACATCATGTACAAACTCCACACAGACACAGTGACCCAAACCAGGAATCGAACCCAGGTTGCTGGCACTGGATGGCAGCAGTGCTAACTAACCACTTGCCACTCCAACATGTGCAGATCCCAAAGTTGCCATTAGTTTCAGTGAAGTGATAACAGGGAACACCAACAAATTTTGGCATCTCACCAGAGCAAGATCAAGGCCAAATTATTTCTAGCACACAACGATGGTCATTCAGCCCAACCGATCATGCTGCAGTTTGTGTTAAAAGCCTCCCCCACCACATTTTGAATAAGCCCATCAGTCTTTCCCCACGGTGGCACAGTGATTAGCACTGCTGCCTCATCGCATCAGGGTCCTGGGTTTGATTCCTGGCTTGGGTCACTGTCTGTGCGGAGTCTACACATTCTCTTGTGTCTGCGTGGGTTTTCTCTGATTTTCTCCAAAAGATATGCTCATTAGGTGCATTGACCATGCTAAATTCTTCCTTCATGTACTCAAACAGGTGCTGGAGTGTACCCGAACAGAGGATTTTCACAGTAACTTCACTGCAGTGTTGTTGTAAGCCTACCTGTGACACTAATAAATAAACTTTAACTCTACTTTTTCTTCCTTTGTGTTTACCTAGCTTCTAAGCTATACACCTCCACAATTTGCTGAGGAAGTGATTTCCACATTCTAACCACTATCTGTCTAAACACATTTCTCTGACAGATTTATTAGTGACTATCTTATCTTTATGACCCCTAGTTCTGGTCACCTTCTCAAATTGGAACACCTTTTCTGCATCGATTCTTCTTTGTGATCTTAAAGAACATATGAACATAAGAAAATAGGAGCAGGAGTAGGCCATCTAGCCCTTCGAGCCTGCCCGCCGTTCAATAAGATCATGGCTGATCTGAAGTGGATCAGCTCCACTTTCCTGCTTTCTCCCCATAACCCTTAATTCCCTTGCCTATCAAAAACCTATCTACCCGAGACTTAAATATATTTAGCGAGGTAGCCTCCACCACTTCAATGGGCAGAGAATTCCAGAGATTCACCACCCTTTGAGTGAAGAAGAAACTTTAATAGATGTTAAACATCACTCCTCAACTTTTGTCTTTTCTAGAGAGGTTCGCCCCATAGGTATAAACTTCTCTTCCCATCTTAGTGAATCGTTTTTTCCAGACATTTTCCCATCCTCCCATATCCTTTTTTGAATAGAATGAAAACAAGGTCCAGGGTAGAGTAAAAGGTAAATCTGGTTGAGGAAGCTTCCATGTCTGGGGCATCTCTTTGCTTTCTCCTTTCCTCCAGACCAGATCATATTCACTCTCAATGAACAAGTTAACTGAATTAGCATAACGTCCTCACTGCCATCTCAACGCCGATTCTTATGCCTGTAAATCAGAATTGAAATGGAGATGGGATTTACAAACAGCCTATGATTTACTCAATATATTCCCCGCCTGCCTATACAGGCACTAAAATAAAAGGAATAAGCTATCATGTCCAATCTTCTGTCAAACTCTCACTGGCACCAGTCTGAGCTGGAACTGGTAATGCGAGGAGGTGAGGGAGCTTTTATCAGAAGTCATTTCTGTCAGTGCTACCCTATTTATGAAGAAAGACATTCAAGACACTTCCCCAGTTGTCTAATAACGCACTTCTTATGGAGACAGTGCCACTTTCCTTTTGGGGACATCAACACTTGAGAGCTGCTCACTTATTACGTGTATCAGAAGTTATGCTCAGAGATGTTTTATTTCTTTTGAGCATTTTTAACTCAAACACCTCATGTGAAGCGGAAGAGTGCGGAATATGTTGATGCTATGTTTGTCGATCTTAACTTGGAGGTGGCTGTGGGTCAGTGGGTGGCACACCGTCATCGCGAGGTAAGAAAGATGTGGATTTGAGTGCCGCTATTAAATACAGGAGTGGGCCATTCAGTCCCTTGAGCTTGTTCCGCACCATTCAATTAGATCTTGCCTGACCCGAATCTTAATTCCATCAGCTCACTTGGAAGTTTACCCCACCCTTTGTGCAAAGAAGTGCTTTCTCAGCTCATAACCTGATACTCCAAAGAGGTGCAGGTTAGGTAGATTGGCCATGTTAAATTGCTCCTTAGTGTCAGGGGGATTAGGGGGGTAAATATATGGGATAGGGCCTGGGTGGAATTGTTTTCAATGCAGGTCCAATGGGCCGAATAGCTTCCTTCTGCACTGTAGGATTATGTGATTCTTCGAACAGCCCAGTTCCAATGTTAGCCCTTTTGTTCTGGGTTCTGCCACCATGGGAAATAATTTCTCACCTGCTACACTGCAAAATCAGTTAACTATTTTGGGTGCATCGCTCCTGAAACATCTACATTCAGCACAAGCTCCTCATGATTTAATCCTTACATCAATCCTGAGATCTGTTCCACCATGAAGCTTGCTGCCACCCATTCTAATTAAAATCGTTCAGTGTAGAAGGAGGCCATTCAGCCCATCGAGTCTATACTGACTACAATCCCACCCAGGCCCTATCCCCACATATTTACCCTAGCGATAGTCCCTTGACACTAAGTGACAATTTAGCAGTGCCAATCCACCTAACCCACACATCTTTGGATTGTGGGAGGAAACTGGAGCACCCAGTGGAAATCCACGCAGACACACAGAGAGCATGCAAACTCCACACAGTCAGTGACCCAAGCCGGGAATCAAACCCGGGTCAGTAGCGCTGTGAGGCAGCAGCGCTAATCACTGCACCACCGTGTCATCCAACTCTTGTACACAAAATCTAGGCTGACACTCTGGCGCACCCCTGAAGGAGTGCTGCACTGCTGAAAGTGCCGTCTTTCAGACGAGACATTCAAGCAGCTGAAACATAGAAATAGAAACATAGAAACCCTACAGCACAGAAAGAGGTAATTCAGCCCATCAAGTCTGCACCAATCACAATCCCGCCCAGGCCCTACCCCCATACTCCAAGCTGGATGCAGAAGATCCCGCGGAAGATTTTGTATGAAAGCATTGCAAGATGCCATGACAGATATAGACTGAGGGAGACTTGAAGAAAATCCGGGGAGAGGCAAGACAATGCCAATGGCTCCAATCCGGCTGTGGCGAGTGCAAACAAACAAATGTGCAGCTCAGAAAACTCTGTCGGCAAGGACACCGCTTTTTAAAAATTATTCATGGGATGTGGGCTGGGCCAGCAATTGTTTCCCATCCCTAAGCAACCTGGAACTGAGAGACTCATTTCAGAGTCAACCGTATTGCTGTGGATCCGGACTCACAGGTAAGATCAGACCAGTTAAGGATGGCAAACTTTCTTTCCTGCCACTCAGGCTTTAATAACAATTGACAATGGATTCCAGATTTTTACTGAATTCAAATTTTGCCACCTGCCGGATCCCCAGAACATTCCCCTGAATTATCAGCCCACTGCCTGTGGTTTACAACACAGGGAAAGACATTGTCTCAATCCCGAATTTGTACTCAGCTCCTGTTGATAGTTGAATGCTACAGTTAATTGAGGAATTCTAAGTCAGGTAGTGGAAAGAACTAACCAGGTTTCCTGCGCTCGATGGTTATCCTGATCCTGAGGACGGATGAATTAAGTTGGAGTTACATTGCACTTTCTATGATCTCTGGAAATCCCGGAAGGCTTTACAGCTCATGAAGCATTCATTCACTCTTATTATGAGGGGAGAATGCAGCACCCACATGGCTCACATCAAGATCACACAAGCATTAACAAAGTAAGTGACAAAATCATCCACTTCAGTGACATTGCCTCAGGGACATGTACAGGTTAACAAATCAGCAGAACTCCACTCATCTTCTCTGAACAATGCCATGGGATCTTTTAAGTTCACCTGAAAGGACAGGCTGAGCCTTGGTTTATTGCCTGAAGTGAAAGATGGCATTCGCTAATAGTGCAGCATTCCCTAATAGTGCTACACTGAAGGGTCATTTGCTTAAGTCAGAAACTCGCTATTCTTAAAATCATAGGGCCCAATTTTACTATCCTGAAAGCTGGGTAAAGTTGGGCATGAGGTGAGTAGTGTGATCCGTGCCCACTTCTGCATCGGTTCCCCCTTTACCAAGGCCTGAATCGATCGGGACCACGTCTGAAACGTGACGGCTATTTAAATGCATTTCAATTGACTTCATGGGCTGCACTCCCAACCTCATCAGCACTTCCCCTGTACCACCACGTTCGCCCATCCAGAATGGGCATGAAACAGACATGCTCCACAAAAGTCCAATCCTGATGCTCCAGTTAGTGAGGAAGTAGGTGCCTAGTGTCTGACAGCTCTCTGCTTGAGATCGGTTGGGAGGATGGGCAGGGCGAACAGGGGGTGGATCCACTATCACTCTGCCTGAGGTCAGTGTGGTGGAAGGGGTGTCTGCTGCCTCTCTGTTTGAGATGTGTTGAGGGGGGGGGGAGGAAACGGGGTCTGCTGCCACTCTGCCTGAGATCAGTGGGGTGGAAGGGAGGTCCACTGCCTCTCTGCCTGGGGTCGGTGCGGGAGAAGGGGGGTTCGCTGCCACTCTGCCTGAGATCAGTGGGGTGGAAGGGAGGTCCACTGCCTCTCTGCCTGGGGTCGGTGCGGGAGAAGGGGAGTTCGCTGCCACCCTGCCTGAGATCAGTGGGGTGGAAGGGAGGTCCACTGCCTCTCTGCCTGGGGTCGGTGCGGGAGAAGGGGGGGGGTTCCGCTGCCACTCTGCCTGGGTCGGTGCAGGGGAAGGGGGGTTCGCTGCCATTCTGCCCGAGGTTAGTGGAGGGAAAGGGGGGTCCACTGCCGCTCTTCCTGAGATCAGTACGGGGGAAGGGGAGGTTTGTGCCACTCTAATTGAGATCAGTGGGAGAGGCGGTGGGGAGTCTGCTGCCTCTCTGTCTGAGATCATTGTGGGGGAAGGGGGGGGGGGGTCTGCTGCCTCT
Source organism: Carcharhinus amblyrhynchos (assembly GCF_965287045.1). NCBI lineage: Eukaryota > Metazoa > Chordata > Chondrichthyes > Carcharhiniformes > Carcharhinidae > Carcharhinus > Carcharhinus amblyrhynchos. Next base: position 44,596,080 of record NC_137340.1, read on the forward strand.
CTGTCTGAGATCATTGTGGGGGAAGGGGGGGGGAGGGGTCTGCTGCCACTCTGCCTGAGATCAGTGGGGGGAAAGGGGGTTCCACTGCCACTCTGCCTCAGGTCAGTGAGGAGGAGGGGGGAGTGTGGATCACTCTGTCTAAGATTGGTGGGGGGAAGGGCTCACAATCAGTCTGGGTGGCAGGATGGTGGAGGGATAAGGATAATGTTGTTGGGGTGGGGCACTGCCAGTGGGAGCCAGGGGGTGAGATTATCTGGCCCGGGAGGGATGTGGGAGGGGAGCAACGTTTTATCATTTTGTTTCTGTGCATGCACAGTTGGAGGCACCAATCGGAGCTGCAGAATTTCGGGTATCTTAAACTCTGCCCACAGCTTCTGCTGTGTGATTCAGAATCACTGATATTTCTTCAGGCAAACTCCATCTGGGGACACTTGAGAACCGGTCTAAAAGTCGGATCTGAAGCGCTCCCGGTTTCAAGTCTGTCCAGCACTTAGAATCAAAATGCTAAAACAGGGCCCATAAAATTAACAGTGCATAAGGAGGCCATTCGGTCTATCAAGTCTGCGCCGGCCATAATCCTACCCAGGCCCTATTCCCATTAACCAGAATCACTCTGACTAAGATCGGGGCGGGGTGGGGGGGGGGCGGTGGGGAGGCATTTACCCTAGCTAGTCTCCCTAACACAAAGTGGCAATTTAGCATTGCCAATCCACCTAACCCACACATCTTTGTACTATGGGAAGAAACGGGAGCACTCAGAGGAAACCTACGCAGACACGGGGAGAACGTGCAAACTCCAGACAGTGACCTAAACCCGGGTCTCTGGTGCAGTGAGGCAGCAGTGCTAACCACTGCGCCATCGTGCTGCCCATTCATTTAAAAGGTAACTGGATCTGCACCTGAAGTGCCATAACCTGCTCAGAGATGAGTGTCAGAGAAATGGGTTAGACTTTACTGGACATTGGCACCAGTACTGGGAGAAGAGGGAGCCATTCCGTTTGGATTAGCTCCACTTGAATCATGCTGGACCCAGTGCCCTGGCAAACTGAATAAGTAGGGATGTAGACGGGGCTTTAAATTAAACAGTGGGGACGGAGATTTTAAAAATCAAAGTGCAAGGAGAAGGTAGGAGCACAAGTTAATGATGAGGCTAATTTTTATTAGATAATGAAAGGAAGGCATTGAGCGTACAGACATCATGTTGCACTAGGAAATCACACAAGAACTGGGAAAATTAATAATAGGACAAACATAAAGGCTTTGTATCTGAATGCGTGTAGCATTCTAAATAAAATTAATGAGTTAACAGCGCAAATAGAGGCAAGCGGGTACAATTTGATGCTGATTATTGAGATATGGTTACAAGGAGACCAGGCCTGGAAATTGAATATCCAAGGATACTCGAGTGTTTCAAATGAATAGACAGAACAGAAAAGAAAATGATGTAGCATTTTTTCATAAAGGAATGGATCAGTGCCGTAGGGAGAAATATTGGCACAGGAGGTCAAGACTACAATCACTCTGGGTAGAAGTAAGAAATAGTAAGGGAAAGATGAAGTAATCTATAGGTCCCCTAATAATGGTTGTGCAATGAGATGCAATATAAACCAGGAAATACAGTGGGCTTGTAAGGTGAGTATGAGAATAATTATGGTCAATTTTAACATGCGTGTAGATTAGTTTAATCAAATTAGCAAGAGTAGATTCGAAGGAGAGTTCATAGAGTGTGGTAGAGATTGATTCTTGAAACAATACGTTGTCCACCCAACCAAGGAGTAAGCTGCTTTGGATTTAGTATTCTGTAATGAGATGGGATTAATAAATGATTTTTTTTTAAGTTTATTTATTAGTGTCACAAGTAGGTTTACATTAACACTGCAATGAAGTTACTGTGAAAATCCCCCAGTTGTCGCACTTCAGCACCTGTTCGGGTACGCTGAGGGAGAACCTAGCATGGTCAATGCACCTAACCAGCACATCTTTTGTACTGTGGGAGGAAACTGGAGCACCTGGAGGAAACCCATGCAGACAGGGGGAGAATGTGCAGACTCTGCACAGACAGTGACCCAAGCCGGGAATCGAACCCGGGTCCCTGGCGCTGTGAGTCAGCAGTGCTAACCACTGTGCCAGTTTGCCACCCACTAAGGGTTACAGGGTGGAAAAATTGACGTGAGGAAGGCTGGGGCAACCATGATCCTAATGCCTGGTGGAGAAGGAATTCCTGTTCCTAGTTCTTATGGGCATATAAAAAAATCAGTTTTCCTTCAGTGAGCGCAGAACCGTTGGAGCTTCTGTCTACTGAACGAGATGTTAAAACAAAGTCCTGTTTGTCTGCTCTAAATACTGTTGTTGGATATTAAGGTTCCCATGGCTCTAATTAAAGGATTGAACTGTGTCTTGGGTAACATTTGTTCTTCACCAGAAACAGCTTAAGCCCTTCAGTCAATTTGCTCTTCTTGCATGGGACCACGTTACGTGCAAACTAATAGTTATCTCAAGCACTTCATTGTGTATGAAATACTTTCAGCTGCTTTCTGAGAGATATAAAAAGTGATGTATAAGCCTTTCTCCCATTTTAGTTACATTAATAAAACTCACACTTGCCTCGATCCCCAGCCTCTTCGCACAACCATCGTGTCGATAACACAGTGTAGCACTACATGCTAACAAATGGCAATAAAACCTTACTCAACATCAAGATGTTAAACTTCTGTGATCGTATATAATCATAAACTATTCCAGATTCCTTTCTACCAATTAGCCAGTAAATGCCAAGGCTCTGACTGATGTTCCTGTGCATCATTTGCAATCCGACAAACACAATTTGGCAGCTTTTCTTTCTGCGAGAGCTGACGAGATCCGATAAATTGTTGCAAAATGATTCATTGAAGTGATTTCATTGTCCATTTGATTGCGGGGGGTCCTTTATGGAGACAGCCACTAACCAGTAACATTAATAAGGGGTTAGAACGCTGTTAATCACTAACTTTTCTTTCAGGACCCTTGATCCATAAACAATATTCTTCTCGAGAATGCTGCAATGTCTTGCATAATGAAATGTTGGGCTAAGAATCCACAGTTGTCTGCCACATGCTGTGTTCCTTTCTTTGCTTTAGGAACTGCTGGATACAAAAAAGGCCACTGATTCCATGCAGCCTGTCCTAAGCAATTCATAAAATCATAGAACCTACAATGCAGGAGGAGGCCCTTTGGCCCATTGTGTTTGCACCGATCACAATTCCACCGAGGCCCTATCCCCATAACCCCACGCATTTACCTTAACTAGTGGCCCCAGTTAAGGTAATTTAGAGACAATTTAGCATGGCCAATCCACCTAACCTGCACATTTTTGGACTGTGGGAGGAAACCAGAGCACCTGGAGGAAACCCACGCAGACATGGGAAAAATGTGCAAACTCCACACATAGTGAACCAAGCCTGGAATCGAACTGGGGACCCTAGTGCTGTGAGGTAGCAGTGCTAACCACTGTGCCACCGCGCCGCCCATATAACAGTTATAACACCTTCCACATAATTCTTTTTTTAAATTCATGCCAGATTGGATTATCGTCTAGTTAAAGCCAGGAACCTCTCCAGAGAGGGAGACAGCCCTCGACGCGAGCACATAGTTGTAATTGCACTTACCCATCTCGTACCCATATTTTAAAAATTCATTTTATGGGATGTGGGTGTCGTTGACTAGACCAACACTTATTGCCCTTGAAGAAGTGGTGGTGAGCTGCCTTCTTGAACTGCTGCAGTCCCTGATGTAGGTACATCCACAGTGCTAAGTTTTTTAATTCCCCCCTTGTCCAATCTAATTTTGACTGATGGATACAGCTTCTGTGTGAACTATTAAACCTGGAATGTATTCCACAGGCTCATAACTCCCTTTGTGAAGACATTCTTCCTGCCTGCTGCCCTAAGCATTCCATGTTTACTGTAATCTTACGCGATCCTTTATATCCAACCCCTCAGATTTTGGGAAGGGTCTGCTGCCCTATCCGGTCAGAGGAACATTAGGGACAAGCGCAGGTCAGTCAGCTCTTCAAGCATGCTCCATCGTTCCATAAGATCATGTCCTATCTGTACCTCAATTCCATTCACCCACTCCTTTGCTCCAAAGCTCTTCAGTCTCCCATAACAAAAAAATAAACAGCTCAGTTTTGAAAGCTCTAGTTGACCCAGAGAGTGCTCATTTTTATTCATTCGTGTGACATGGGCATCACTGCCTGGCCATTATTTATTGCTGTTCCCTAGTTGCCCTGGAGAAGGCAGCGGTGAGCTGCCTTCTTGAATTGCTACAGTCCATATGCGGTGGGTTGACCCTTAATGCCATTTGGGATGGATTCCAGGATTTTGACCCAGTGACTGTGAAGGAACAGCGATATATTTCCAAGTCAGGACGATGCGTGGCTTGGAGGGGAACTTGCAAGTGCGAGTCTTCCCATGCATCTGCTGCCCTTGTCCTTCTAGGTGGAAGTGGTCATGGAAGTTGCTGTCTAAGGGTCTTTGGTGAATCGCTGCAGTGCATCTTGGAGATATACACACTGCTGCTATTGAGTGTTAGTGGCGGAAGGAGTGGATGTGAAGACTTGAACAATCCAGCTCTGAATTTTTAAAGTCTATTTATTACTGTGACAAGTAGGCTGATATTAACACTGCAATAAAGTTACTGTGAAAATTCCTTCGTCGCCACGTTCAGACTCCTATTCAGATACACTGAGGGAGAATTCAGCATGGCCAAAGCACCTAATAAGCAGATCTTTTGGACTGTGGGAGGAAACCAGAGCACCCGGAGGAAATCCACACAGACACAGGAAGAATGTGCAAACTCCACACAGTGACCCAAGCTGGGAATCGAACCCCGGTCCCTGGCGCTGTGAGGCAGCAGTGCTAACCATTGTGCCACCGTGCCACCCGTACTTCACTTCATGTGAGGAAGTGCTTCCCAATTTTGCTTCTTAAATGGCCTAAGTCTCACAATCAGATTGTGTCCCCTTGTTCTTAATTTCCCCATCAAAGAAATAGTCTCCACCTCGATGTGTGATAGAAACCCGCTTTTAGTATTTTAAACACACCATTTCTCAATCTTTATACTCAATACGTCTGAAAGACGCGCTGGTTAGGTGCACTGCCCCAAACAGGCGCCAGACTGTGGCAACTAGGGGAATTTCACAGTAACATCACTGCAGTGTTAATGTAAGCCTTACTTGTTTCTAATAAATAAACTTCAAAAAAAAAGGAATCCAAGTCAAGTTTATATAACCTTTATTCATAATTTTATTCTCTAAACCCAGTATTATTCTAGTGATTCTGAATTACACATCTTTGAGCAACTTCTCTATCCTTTCGCAATTTGAAAAACAATTTGATCCTATCACCCAGTGATCTGCTTTGTTCTAAACAACAGGTCCCAATTTTTTCAAACCTTTCTTCCCATTTCCCTGGGGATGTGTTGTCCCTCTTAATACCTTTAAATCATTCCTATGCTGTATATGGTGGCTCCCAATACTTTACAAAATACCCCAACTATGATCTTAACCTGGTGTTATATGGACTTGTCATCTTTTTTTTTGCACTCTGTACTTGTTGTGCTAAACCATAGAATTACATTAGCCTTCTTTGTGGCACAGTGATACAAAGGTAGCGCCAGGGATCCAAGTTCAATGGGTGACTATCTATCTGTGCGGAGTCTGCACATTGTCCCTGTATCTGCGTGGGTTTCCTCCAGTTGGTCTGGTTTCCTCCCGCAGTCTGAAAGGATTGCTGGTTAGATGCATTGGCCATGCTAAATTCTCCATTAGTGTATCCAAACAGGCACCGGAGTGTGGCGGCTAGGGGACTTTCACAGTAACTTCATTGCAGTGTTAATGTGACACTAATAAACAAACTAAACTTTAAAGGATACGTGTGTTAGGTGGATTAGCCGTGGTAAATGTGTGAGTTTACAGGGTTCGGGTAGAGAGAAGGGCCTGGGTGGGATGCTCTTTCGGAGAGTTAGTGCAGACACAATGGGCTGGATGGCCTCTTTCTGCACTGTCGGGACTCTACGATTCTGTTGAGATTCTATGATTGTACCCATAGATGTCTTCAATGTCTGTGAGTCTATACCGTTAAGTCTGTCCGGTCTTCAGTACACCAGGTCCACTTCCATCCAGACTATAATTAAAACTACTTTTTATTTCTTTAATAAACTTTATCATTTATTGTCAAGACCAGAACATCTCTGGTCCTCACCACTTGCTCTTCTGCCAATTACTTGGAGTTTCTAATGGTTAGGTGGTCAAAGATTTGGCCATAACTTTACAACATACGACAGTTGACTTCACAGACTGATTTACAGTATGGTCTTTTTTTTTCTGAACTGAGTCAGACAGAACAGGAAGGCCTGCTTCTTAGTCAGTTTTGCATTTGGCATCCATGGTTGGGGTCGTGACTTTGGCTATGCAATTATGAGCACAGAAATAGTAACAGAGAGAAAAGCATTATCTGGCTCTTCCAACCTGCTTCACATAATTCATGCACTCCCTAATTGAGCTGAAAGCTAATGCTATCTCACTGGAGAGATAAGGAACCAAGCCAAAACGCAGGCCAATTCAGGGTGAAAAATATCTGGGAGATCAGTCCAAGGATGTGCAGGTTGGGTGGATTGGCCATGCTAAATTGACCCTGGTGTAGGGGAATTGGCAATGTGGATGTGTGGGATTATGGGAGTGCGGCCTGGATGGGATTGTAGTCGATGCAGATTTGATGGGCTGAATGGCCTCCTTCTGTATTGTAGGGATTCTATGATTCTATAAGTGCAGTATCTTAAATAGAATCTAACCAGCTCTTCAAATGCAGTAATTCCTTTTTGACTCCTTGTGAAGTTATCTGAGGAGAACACTTTGGCTCTGAGTAATGCCATGCATTATTCCTACCCCTTGTATGAGGTGAGTCTCAGCCAGAAACACATCAAGAACCCAGTTGAAGATATTGTCCTCAACATTCATAAGCTGGAAGGGCAAAAAGCAGCCAGTGTTGATGATCCTTACCTCATCCAACCTGGTCCTCTCACGAACCACATATAATCTGCTCTGTCTTAACCATTGCTAGAACTCATTTATCACAGTGTACCCCTCCTGATAGTCAATGGGGGGAAGGAAAAGTGGGAGTGGGTGATGGAGTGTGATCCTGGGACCTGATTCTCTTCATCACAAGAAAGATTGGGCAAAGTTTTCCCAGCTAGTGGCAAAGGCCCAAAGCGAGCGGGAAATGTGGTGTGGATATGTGGAGGGAAATGTGGTGTCGGCAGCAACGATGGGTTTCTCCATTGTATCATTCGGGACTTAATCAGGAAAACCACAGCGGGTGGATCCCACCTTATCACACTAGCGGGACGAGCTCTGACTGATCTCACTCTGTGGGTATGCCGGCGTTGGACTGGCGTAAACACAGTAAAAAGTCTGACAACACCAGGTTTTAGTCCAACCTATTTATTTGATAATATTCTCACTAGCTTTCGAGGGGACAGCCTCTTCGTCAGGTGAATGGAACTCTCCATTCACCTGACGAAGAGGCTGTCCCCTCGAAAGCTAGTGAGAATATTATCAAATAAATAGGTTGGACTAAAACCTGGTGTTGTCAGACTTTTTACTGATCTCACTCTGCCAGCAACTTCACTTCCTGGAGAAGGGGTGCCATTTTTAAAGGACATCCCAGCATGCAAAAGCTCGCCAGGAACACTACCACTCCCTTCCCCCTGCCCCCCACTGCCCCTGCACTGTTCCCCAACACTGCCCCTTGGGGCCTGATAATTAGATGTTAATTTATTCAAATGATGTTGCCGATGTTGAACGTCAGGAAACTTGCTATGTCACTGATGGGGGAACGGGACAATCACGTCACAAGTTTATGTTGGCGCGATTTGGATTTCTTGTGTGATTTTTCTGCTCCTGTCACCAAACTTGTCCCAGGAAAAAGGGGAGTGAAAGATCCCTTGGCCATTGGTTATGATTCCATTCTGCTAGAACACATAACAGTAACAGAAAACCTACGCATCAGATTAGTGGAAGTATGCCAGACCCATAACATAGAATACATAGAATCCCTACACTACAGAAGGAGGCCATTCAGTCCATCGAGTCTGTACCGACCACAATCTCACCCAGACCCTCTTCCCCTAACCCTCATTTACCCTGCTAATTCCCCTGACAGCAGCGTCAATTTAACATGGCCAGTCAACCTAACTCGCCCATCTTTGGAGTGTGGAAGGAAACCGGAGCACCCGGAGGAAACCCACGCAGACACGGGGAGAATGTGCAAACTCCTCACAGGCAGTGATTCGAGGCCAAAATTGAACCTGTGTCTCTGGCACTATGAGGCAGCAGTGCTAATCGATAACGCAGTGATAAACAGATTGATATCATTCTAATGCCATTCTCTCACGTGGACGCAATGGACTGAATGACCTCCTTCTCTGAGGTAATGACTCCAGGAGTTTGGAGAAAAGCAAATGGTTGTTCCGACAAAGAATGAGTGAGCAAGGGCATCATTTGAAATGGCACAGTAAAGGTGAAAGGTCTCGCAGATTTTAACTTCTTTCCTGTGTCCAGTGACAACACGACTTGATGTGAAGTGCTCAATATATTCAAACAGACAACCAGCTAATACTCAGTGCACACAATGAGCAAAGGTCAATAATCCGAGGGCCCAGAAGATTCTGGGGAGGGGAGGCGATGGCTAGTGGTATTATTGCCAGATTATTAATCCAGAAACTCAACTAATGCTCTGGAGTCCTGAGTACGAATCCCACAACTGCAGATGATGGAATGTGAATTCAACCAAAAACATCTGGAATTAAGAATCTACTGATGGCTATTGTCGGAAAAACCCACCTAATATCCTTTAGGGAAGGAAATCTGCCATCCTTACCTGGTCTGCCCTACATGTGACTCCAGAGCCACAGCAATATGATTGACTTTGAATTACCTTCCCAGGGTAACTAAGGATGGGCAATAAAAGCTGACTAGCCCATGTTCCACAAATGAATAAAAAAACTAAACCCAGCATGAGAGTTAGACATTAGCGTCAATTTGAGGGGAGGGAAAATATTGGATCCGGGAGGGGCTCAGTGGAGGGGTGGGGGGGTGGGGGGGGGGGGGGTCAGTTTACAGTGAGAGAGGAAAAATGAGTGACCCATGCAATCTGTTCTTGACTCGCAATTCTAACCCTTAACTGTCGACCTGAAGAGTTGTAAACATTCAAATATTAAGCCTGGGCGTAAATGGTTAATAAGTCTGACTTTTTTTTTGCACCCAAGCAGAATTAATAAATTCCTCATATTGATCCAATGCAGGGAGATTTATTAGAGGTTGTAGCATAAAGTCCTGCTTCTGGCTGACTAAAACTCCACCTGTCACCGAGAGGTGATTTAAGTCAGTTAAAAGTACACTAGCTGCACAAACTAATGATTCCATTTGGAGGGCCAGTGGCATGGAAACCAGTCACTCTGTCACATTAATATTGAATGAGCAAAACTCTGAGTGGGAAGACAATAATTAAATGGCAGGAATAATACGCAACGCACCAGACACAGAGAGGGTCTCCAACACGTCTGCTAATAAGGGCGGTGTGATTCATCAATTACATGTTTGTGGAAACCCAAGATTATTTCAGCAGGTGACGTCAAATTTTGTTTTAATATTTACTGTTCTCTTTAACTAAAATAGGCAGCCAATGGATATATCTCTGGTGCGCCTGATCCCAATTCCCAAAGTTCCTTTGTTAAATCAGGAGTGCTTCTCGCTGATGGGATTGAGTTTTTAGGCAGGCCCGAGTTTTACCAGAGCAGGATATCCCCAGTGGGTAAACTCATACCATCGTTTTAAACAGGCATCCTTGACATGTTGGCCTGGATTTCAATGTGATTCTCCTTCCTTTGTCTTTTGGCGCCATATCTGGTTCAGTGTCTCCGTCAAGCTCTCTATGGACTTGTTAAACACGAACAACCTCTTCATAATTCAGGACTGGAAATTCACACCAATGTATTAGTGTAAACAAGACGGGAGCTTCAGAGTACATGGGAATTGCGAGTCTAAAAAAAATCTACCTTATAAATAGAAAAAGCAAAAAAAACTGTAGATGCTGGAAATCGGAGACAAAAACAGAAAATGCTGAATAAACTCAACTGGTCTGGCAGCATCTGTGGGCAGAGGTGTGGCACGGTGGTGCAGTGGTTGGTACTGCTGCCTCAAAGCGCTAGGTTTTCACAGTAACTTCATTGCAGTGTTAATGCAAGCCAGCTTGTGACATTGATAAATAAACTTAACAGAGTTAATGGCTGGACTTTTACAACCTCACTCAGGTGAAGGTCATAACTTCCCGCCCAAGGCCAACAGAAAATTCAGTGAGCCTCAGTAAAATTCCGGCCAACATTCCGAATCCTTATGACTCTTCTTCAGAACTGAAGAGGGATGGAAATGTGGATTAAATAGTTGGAGAAGGGGTGGAGGAAGTGGGGCACATTAAAGGTCAGGGATAGGTCGGAGCTAAAAAGAGATTGACAAAGATGTCATGGACATAACACAACAGGGCTGCTAATGATAGTGTTAAGGACTAAGGAAAGTGCTGACAGTGGAATAAGATATCAGAATGTGTTAATAACATAACAAGGTCAATGCTCAGTGAAAGCAAAACTGAACAACAAATGAGGGATGGCCATGTTGGGGAGAGGGGGGACTCCATCTAGTTCACCTGCGACCATCCTGGTAAATGCATAATACAACATTAATTGAGTTGTTGATTCATCACGGTAGCCAATCTTTATGAAGTAATCTACAGCAGATCCAGACATACATTGAGGAAAACACCAATGATGGAAAGCTTATCTTATTCCATGCCTGTTGGAGATTAACATTAGTATAAAGGAGGAAGCCCCTTTTTTATTTACCTTTCACTGTGTCTCACAGTTAGATAAAACACAACTGCACAGTATTGAAGCAGCTTATTTTGCTTTAAGGAACAATTTCCAAGTTGATTCCCTGTAACCTGAACGCAGCACTGCATTATCAACAAATCTGGGTGGCACGGTTGCACAGTGGTTAGCATGGCTGCTTCGCAGCGCCAGGGACCTAGGTTCAATTCCCAGCTTGGGTCACTGTCTGTGTGGAGTATGCATGTTCTCCCCGTGTTTGCATGGATATTCTCTGGGTGTTCTGGGTTTCTCCCACAGTCCAAAAGACGTGCGGGTTAGGTGGACTGGCCATGTTATATGGCCTTTAGTGTCAGGGGGATGAGCAATATAAATTCTGGGGTTATGGGAATAAGGCCTGAGTCGGATTGTTGTCAGTGCAGACTCGATGGGCGGAATGGCCTCCTTCTGCACTATAGGTATTCTACAATGATGAGTTAGTTATGTGCTTATATATATAGCGTAAAAAAATACCATTCCAAGAGGGAAGAGCAGCTGAATAAAGTGATGTCCCAAATATTTGTAGAACATTGAGTTATGACATTAAACAGTCTCATGTCTGTTTTGGGTTAGCTGGGCATGCTGGGTATAAGCTTAAAAGCCTACATTACTCATCCTTATTCTCAGAAGCAATGGATTAATATTCTAATGATAACACCAAGGCAGGTGATGACCTAGTGATATTATCACTAGACTATTAATCCAAAACTCAACTAATGTTCTGGGGACCCAGGTTTGAATCCCATCATGAAATCAATAAAAAGAACTTGAAATTAAGAATCTGCTGGTGACCATGAAACCGTTATCGATTGTCGTAAAAACCCACCTGGTTTACTAATGCCCTTTAAGGAAGGAAACCTGTCATCCTTGCCTGGTCTGGCCTACACCTGATTCCAGAGCTACAGTGGTTGACTCTCAGCTGCTCTCCAGGGGCAATTAGGGATGGGCAATAAATGCTGGCCCAGCCAGCGACACCCATGTCCGTGAATGAAAACATTTTTTAAAAAATCCTTCGATGGTCTTCCTTCCCAATCTCTGCAAAGTCGTCCCACTCTACAATCCTTTGTGATCTCCAACTTGCGTGGCTTATGCATCCCTGACTGTCTTTGGTCCAATGTTGGCAGCTGTGCCTCCAAATATATAGATCCTATACTCTGGAATTCTCTCCTTAAACAGCTTCCTCTCTCTCCTCTCTTTCAGACTCTCCTTAAAGCCTACCTCTCTCCCAAGCTTTTGGCCACCTGTCCAAATGTCTTCTTACATCACTCAATATAAAATGTTTGACAATACTTTTTGAAGAGCCTTGAGACACGTTACACAGTAAAGTTGTGATATAAAGACAAACTGTTGTTTCCTGAAAGTATATGAATGGACACAGAAAATCAAGGTCAAACTTTTTTTTAAGCAAGAAATGGGTAGTGGTGAATAAATGTCCCCTCCACATTCATGAGCCACATTTCCATTTTATTTCTACACACCCTTTAACTCCATGCTGTGGCCATGAGGTCAAATTCCATTGAGAGGCAGATGTGCTTCATTTATCCAAGATTTAGTTAAAGGACTGAAAGATGGCCAGTAAGACATTTATAATCCAATGCTGTCCTGGTTTCATAACAGGGTGTCAGTTGAATAATGTCGAGGTTCTGTTACAAATTTATTTCACTTCTGTATAAATTTATGTATCACAATAAATAGAATTTTGTAATCTCACCTGGAATGGGTTTTATTTTTAATCATTTAAAGATTAGGATTAGAGTGCGTACTATATACTCCAGCAGTCTAAATGTAGATCATTGCAGTGTTAATGTAAGCATACTTGTGGCTAATAAATGAACTTAGATTTCTTACCTAGCCACATCTTGGAAAATGTTAGCTTTCAGTTTTTAGGACGTACCTATTGAAGCTGTCATTTATATTGAACTTTTAGGGGGGGTGTTGAAATTATAGCAGTGACATCAGAACAGCTTTTCTTTTATATTAAGAACGAGAGACGCGAGAGAGACAGAGCGGTTTGTACCAGTTTGGCAGCTCAAGTAATGATGAAAGGCAGTGAGATTTGCTGGGCTGCAGTCCAGGAATCCCAATATTCTGGTCGCACTAAGTGGCAATTCGCGCTCGGCATGGATGAGAATGGGAGACATGGTGGCTGAGCTTGATCCTGTCCAACAGGTTTGAAGAAAGTAACTTGCCAGCAGGATTGCGGAATAGCAAGGCAGCATGGCAGCCTTGGCTGACAATTCAGGGGCATGGAGGTCATCCACAATGACCCTTACTACTTACCCAGCGGGTACTGGCAAATGCAACACAGTACAACAGTTGCACTTTATAACGTGCACTGAGAGGCATGCTGACTCATTGAGTTATTAAGCACACTTTGTTCTCTAAGCAGTTAATTAATGCAGACAGCTGAGCAATCTCGAGAGAGAACAGGTACAGTGTAAATAGCTTTCCCTGCCCCACAGATCAAAACAGAATAGTTACACCATTGACAGACTGAGGAACTTCACGCTGGCATAAAAGGATATGTCAGACTGTAGTGATGCCTAAGTACTCAACCAAGACTCTCGGCTGAGATGCTGAAAAATAGCAGCGGGTAGATTTCCATCTGCGGTTACTTAGTAATCATTTTTCATTGTGATTTAACTATCCAATCCTCGAGCATCTCGAACATAATTGCACCGGGTGTTTGCGAGCACCTTGCGATCATTCACTGTCAATGACAATGATTGTGTCACTCAACCAAGACAGAATGTGGTTACGTTAAGTCCACCATGTTAAAAGACAAGCTTTCAGAACAAGGTCACAGCAGAAAGGCGCCTCATCAATGACTGGTAGGATGATTTGTGACAAAAAGATAATAGGTGACATCTATCCAGATGAGAATCTCTTTCATTTAAGCAGTTTCCTATTTTTTTTTCCATTATTCACCCCTGGCATGTTGTAAGAATTATTACATTTTTACCCAAAAGTGAATGCTCTATGATGAAACTTTGCACTAAAAATGGTGGCTTAGAACATTAAAACTTCTGGGCATCATAGATGTTTCGAAAGTTATGAGGCTGAATTTTCTTCCATGATCCTACCCACTGATGGGGGTCAGATAGTGACAGAGAGTAAGACCAACTCTGATAATGAAGCCTGCTGTTGCTTCACCTTCTGGTCCAACCTTTCCCACCCCCATTGGCATCCCCCACAATGTCCTCTCTATGGTGGATTGGTGTGACAGGGCTGGAAGATGCACTTTCTCCCCTCACTCCCAATTACTGCCACTTTGTCTGCATGGCTGAGTTAGTCCTCGGGTAATAGAGGTTTTCTCACCCTCCCCATACTACCATATGTATAGATAATATTTCTAGTTTAATAATATCTTTATAGAAAGGATATTATTAAACTAGAAAGAGAGCAGAAAAGATTTACAAGGATGTTACCGGGACTTGATGGTTTGAATTATAAGGAGAGGCTTGGATAGATTGGGTCTTCTTCCCTTGGAAATTACAAGACTTAGGGGTGATCTCATAGATGTCTATAAAATGATGAGGGGCATAGATCAGTTAGATAGTCAACATCTTTTCCCAAAGGTAGGGAATTCTAAAACTAGAGGGCATAGATTTAAGGTGAGAGGGGAGAGATACAAAAGGGTCCAGAGCAGCAACTTTTTCACACAGAGGGTGGTGAGTGGAACAAGTTGCCAGAGGTGGTAGTAGAGGCGGGTACAATTTTGTCTTTTAAAATGCATTTAGACAGTTACATCGGTAAAATGTGTATAGAGGGATATGGGCCAAATGTGGGCAAATGGGACTAGCTTAGTGGTTTAAACAAAAGGGTTGTTTAAACCAAGTTGGGCTGAAGGGTCTGTTTCCATGCTGTAAACCTCTATGACTCTGTGTCGGCCTCAATCTCTGAAATGACCCTGTTGATGTCCTAGCCATCTGAATGCCCAAAGCAATTCTTCTGATGTTTTATCTGAGATCCCAGCACCGCCGGAATATCACAGCCAAGCAGTACTGAGCTTCCGATTGACAAGGAAGGAAGTGATTGACCTCGAGAAGGTGCAGAGGAGATTCGCCAGGATGTTGCCTGGGCTGGAGCGTTTCAGCTATCAAGAGAGACTGGATAGGCTGAGGTTATTTTCACTGGTGCAGGGGAGGCTGCTGGAGGTGTACAAAATCACCAGGGACATAGATAGGGTGGGTAGGAAGGAAATTCTCCCCTGAGTAGAGGGGTCAATAGCCAGGGGGTATAGATTTAAGTGAAAGGGCAGGAGATTTACAGGAGATGTGAGGAAAAACTTTTTCACCCAGAGAATTTGGAAATGTGGGTAGTCTGATTAAAAGTTTGCGGATGGCATGAAGATTGGTGGAGTTGCTGAGGGTAGTTGCTTGGGAAGGTGAAACCCTGTAAATTCTGTGTTGAGGCAGTAGAGGTTACAGATTAAGATTGTCCATAAAAACAAAATATTGTGGATGCTGGAATCTGAAAGAAAAACAGAAAATGCTGGATCAGCAGGTCTGACAGCATCTGTGGGGAGAGAATGAAGCCAACGTTTCGAGTCTGATGACCCTGAGTTCTGATGAAGTATACATGCAAGAAACAATACTTTTCACTGTATACTAATGCATGTGACAATAATAAATTAAATCAAAAACCTACCATCCTACAAACCTGCCACCTCATCCACCTGCTGCTCTACTCACATACCCTACGCATCTACCATCCGACACCAATACCCTCACACACCTGCCATCCTACCTTTATATCAGTGGCTTGGATGAATGGATTGACTGTATTGTATCCAACGGTTCTAAAATAGGCAGGAAAACACATTGCCTGTAGAAGGATACAGATAAGTTAATTGAATGGGTAAAATTTGCAAATGGAGTTGAAAGAACAATAATGTGAGGTTGTCCACTTTCTCAGGAAGAATAGAAAAGCAGAATATAATTGAAATCAATCGCAAAATGCTGCAGTACAGGGGGATCTAAGTGTCCTTGTACACACATCACAAAATGTTAGCGTGCAGATGCAGTGAGTGATTAGGAAGGCAAACAGAATGTTGATCTCTTTTGCAAGGGGGCGGGTGGAGTATAAAATTAGGGAAGTCTTGCTGCCATTGTATAGGGCATTGGTAATACGTCCTCAGGGGTGCTGTGTAACACCCCTTACTTGATGAGGAATATGCTTGCACTGGAAGCAGCGAAAGTTCATGAGGCTGATTCCTGAAATGAACGGGTTATCTTATGAGGGGGCTGAGCAGGTTGAGCCTATGCTCATTAGTGCTGGGGTGGCACAGTGGTTAGCACTGCTGCCTCACAGCGCCAGGGACCGAGGTTTGATTCTGGTCTTGGGTCACTGCCTGTGTGGAGTCTGCACTTTCTTCCCATGTCTACGTGGGTTTCCTCCGGGTGCTCCAGTTTCCTCCCACACGCCAATGGTGTGTGGGTTTGGTTGAATTGGCTATGCTAAATTGCCCCTTAGTGTCAGAGAGCTAACAGGGTAAATACAGAGGTTTACAGGGATAGGATTGTTGGTGGTGCAAGATCCATGGGCCGAATGGCCTCCTTCTGCAGTGTAGGGATTCTATCACTTTAAAAAGTAGTTTGGAAGAACGAGCACTGACCTTACTGAAACACACAGGGTTGTGAGGGGAGCTGAGAGGGTTAATGCTGAGATGATGTTTTGCCTTGTGCTGGATTCTTGTATTAGAGGGCACAGTTTTAAAACAAATGGTCCCACATTTCAGATGGAGATGAGATTTATTTTTCTTCAAAGGGTCATTGGTGTCGAGAATCCTTTTCCGTGAGTGGTGGAGGCTGACTTATTGAGCATATTCAAGGCTGAGTTAGGCTGACCTCTGACCTAGAAGGGAGTCGAGGGTTGTGGGGAGGGTAGGTAGGAAAAAGGAGTTAAGGCCTCAATCCGATCCGCCTTATTGAATGGCAGAGCAATTGGATGGGCTGAATGGTCGATTTCTACTCTGTTTTTTGTTATGTTCTTATTCCTTAAATCACTCAATCACCATGACACAGCGGAAGTGCGCAGCAACTTAGAATTCATTTGTTTAAAAATTGCATTTAAAATATTCCTTATTGTATTTAAGGATGTTAAATTATCGTAGCTTTACTAACAACAGATGAAAATGGAATTATCACAAAGCATAAGAGATTAGAATGTCCGCCACTTGTATCTAACCTGATTTATCTCACTGAAAATGTCTTTAAAAAGCCAGACAGAACCATGTATCATAAAATCATAGAAGTCCTACAGTGCATCAAATCTGCACTGACTCTCCTACAGAATATCTTACTCAGGTCCACCCAGACATATCCCTGTAACCCCATATATCTACACTACTAATCCCCCGATTTACACACCTTGGGCACTAAGGGTTAGGGACACATAAGCTTAGTTTAATTTAGTTTATTTATTAGTGTCACAAGTAGGTTTACATTAACGTTGCAAGTAAATTACTGTGACATTCCCCTAGTCGCCACACTCTGGCACCTGTTGGGGTACACTGAGGAAGAATTTAGCACAGCCAATGCACCTAACCAGCATGTCTTTAGGACCATGGGAGGAAACCGGAGCACATGAAGGAAACCCACACAGACACAGGGAGAATGTACAAAACCCCACAGACAGTCACCCAAGGTTGGAATTGAACCGATGTCCCGGGTGCTGTGAGACAGCAGTGCCAACCACTGTGCCATACATAGCTAGATTCATTGATATACTCCGGTTAATTGGGGCGGCATGGTGGCATAATGGTTAGTGCTGCTGTCTCACAGTGCTATGAACCTGGGTTCAATTCCCGGCTTGGACCACCGCTTGTTCGGAGTCTGCATGTTTTCCCTGTGTCTGCGTGTGTTTCCTCGGGGTGCTCCGGTTTCCTCCCACAGTCCAAAAGATGTGCTATTTCAGTGCATTGACCCGAATAGGCACCGTAGTGTGGTGACTAGGGGAATTTCATAGTAATTTAATTGCAATGTTCATGTCAGCCTTACTTGTGACTACTAAATAAACTTTGAACTTTAATTAGTAGGTTAAATAGTTTCATGATGTCCAAAAGCTTTTAAAACGTGTCTCTTAGTGCTTAAAAAAGACTTAATTCTTCGACCCTCCTCAGAGGCGAAGGGTTCAATTAGTTGAAAGTCACAATGGCGGTAAATTTGACCTGGAATTGTGGCTAGGTTTGCGGACAAGTTGTGCTGGTTTGGTTGTTTTCAGATATATTGCATTGGAAAACCTAGTGCTATTTAACAGAACTGGAACACAGACTGCCTCTAATTATAGTGTTGGTACCAACAGAGAGGGTAGCTATGGAGACCAGTGGCATGAGGAAGAGATACAGCCACTTGACAGTTCGCCAAGGATAATGGTGGCGATGAATAGGGATGTTATAGTGCCCCAAAACAAAGAGGAATGCTCGGTGTGGGAACATTTCTGGAAGCTCTCAGCAGCTTCTCCATATAATGTGGTTGTACAAGGACAGATAGACTAGGTTAGGATTGTTTTTGCTGGAGTTCAGACAAATGAGGGGGGATCTCATCGAGACTTATAAAAGTCTAACAGGACTAGACAAGGTAGATGCAGGGAGGATGTTCCCAACAGTGGGGGAGTCCAGAGCCAGAAGTTACAGTCTGAGGATTCAGGGTAGGCCATTTAGGATGGAGGTGAGGAGACATTTCTTCACCCAAAGAGTGGAGAGCCCGTGGAATTCATTACTACAGGAAATAGTTGATGCCAAAACACTGAATGTATTCAAGAGGCAGCTAAGTATAGCACTTGGGACAAATGGGGTCAAAAGTTACGGGGAGAAAGGAAGATTAGGCTATTGAGTTGGATGATTAGCCATGATTGTGATGAATGGTGGAGCAGGTTAAAATGGCCTCCTCCTGCTCCGATCTGCTACGTTTCTATATGTGGATCTCTAAGTTGACCTCAAGTTACACAGAGCTATACAGAATAGAAACAGACCATGATGCCCAATTGTGGACTTTTTCTCCACAGAAACCTCTTCCACCCCCTAGCTCTTCATCAGAACCTTTCAGCATTGCCTTTTCTTCCTTTCTCCCACATCCAGCTTCCTCTTGAGTGTATCTATGCTAATGGCCTCAATTACTCCATGTGATAGCCAGTCCTAACCACTCGCTGGGTCATACAGTTTCTCCATAATTCCTTATTAGATTTATGAGAAACTCTCTCATGTTTATTTGACCCTTCCTGCACCCCCTCTGCCGCCCCTCTGGTTTTGAAGTGTGCTGCAAGTGAACATATTTTCTGTATGTCAACCGGGAAAAACCCTGACTGGAATTCTCCAACCCTGCCCGAGGCTGGGATTTTCCAGCCCTGCTGTAGTGAATGGAGATTTGGTTGAGCGCTAAATTCTCCCTTCTCACTGGCAGTGGTGGTGGGGCATCCGATCAGAGAATTCTGCACCCTGTCATAATTTTAAGGATCTCTGTGAGGTCCCTACCCAACCCCCTGCGCACCAACACCCAACAGCTTCTATATAAGGTCCCATCCTGTTCAGTTACTTTATTTGGCCAATCTTAACAAGATAAATAGATGGACAGATCAGTGGATTGCTACATGGGGTGGCACAGTGGTTAGCATTGCTGCCTTACAATGCCAGGGACCCAGGTTTGATTTGGCCTCGGGTGACAGTCGGTGTGGAGTTTGCACGCTCTCCCCGTATCGGCGTGGGTTTCCCCCGGGTGTTGGTTTCCTCCCACAGTCCAAAGATGTGTAGGTTAGGTTGATTGGCCATGCTAAATTAGTGCCGGGGAACTAGCAGGATAAATACGTGGGGCTAAGGGGATAGGACACGCGTGGGATTGTTGTCGGTGCAGGCTCAATGGACCAAATGGCCCTTTTCTGCACTATAGGGATTCTGTGATTCTTATCACACACTTAGACCAATGGCATGCCCACCCAAGGCCAATGGAGAATACCGTTCTGCATGCCTCACTCGCTCCAATTTTGGGGCGGGCGTGCCTGTAAAATCATGGCCTTAGTGTCCAAAGATGTGTAGATTAGGGGAAATAGTGGGGTAACAATTTGGGGTTACAGAGATAGGGTCTGGATGGGTTAGTCTATCAGAGAGCCAGTGCAGAGTGGATGGGCCAAATGGCCTCCTTCTGTACTGTCAGGATTCGACGATCACTGCAGCTGTAAAAGGCTCTTCATCTATGGGAAGGTAGTGAAGATGGTGCTGACTTCTGACTTTGAAGTGTAATGGAAGAGAGATAAAATCATAGTCTTTGTCACATGGTCATCATGAGCAAACATCACATCCAGCTTTAAGTGCTTACAACAGTGATTATCCCATAATAATAGAACATAAAATGAGAGCGAGGTGTCAAGTTCGCAAAGTGTGACAATCATGCAGCGATATGAATGTTAAGAATAATTAGTCATCGTGATTTATTTCTCATATTGTCCTCAAATTGAAGCAAAGCCGTGTGGCTGTCATTTACAGAGAGTCTTCTTTTCATGATGTATTTTTATAGTCTCATTGAGTTGATCTAAAATCTGGCCTGGCGATGATGGGTTTATTTTCCCCTTATCTTCATGTAGGCTCACGGAGCCAGGCTGTACACGTGTTGGAAAAAGAAATGATTTCTCCCATCATGTAGCCAGTGATGGCATAAAACAGAACTGTCACGTCAGGTACTACTCCCCTTCTGTTATTCTGACAGTGCGTCTCATCTCTACCTGCACAGCAGAATGAATGAAACATAGCCATTTGCTGGAGTCAATATCCTAATGGCCTGTCAGAAGCAACACTGCTGATCATCGAGAATTCAAGGGGAGATTTGCTACAAGCAGATGAACAAGAATCATTCCACAGGCTTTGTGAAGTATCAGTTTTGACCGTGTACGTGTCCGCGCGTATGTGCTGTATGTGTGTATCAACGAGTGTGTTTTATTCGTAAAAATGTATATGGGAGTAAGGGCAGACTCAGTGACACAGTGGTTAGCACTGCCGCCTCACAGCGCCAGTGACCCAGATTCGATTTCCAGCTTGGGTCACTGTCTGTATGGATTTGCACATTCTCCCCGTGTCTGCATGGGTTTCCTCCGGGTGCTCCGGTTTCCTCCCATACTCCAAAGATGTGAGGGTCAGGTTGATTGGCCATGCTAAATTACCACTTAGTGTTGCGGGGGGGGTGCTGGCAGGTAAATATGTAGGTCTATGGGGAAAAGGGTTGGGTGGAATTGTGGTCGATGCAGACTCGATGGGCTGAATGGTCTTCTTCTGCACTGTAGGGATTCCATGATTCTATAAACATGTGTCAGTGAATGTGTGAACAGGTGGCATGGTAGCACAGTGCTTAGCATTGATGCCTCACAATGTCAGGAGCTCGGGATCAATTACAACCTTGGGTGGTTGTATGGTATTCTCCCTGATTCTGTGTGGGTTTGCTCTGCTTGCCTCCTACAGTCCAAAGATGTGCAGTTAGGTGGACAGGCCATGCTAATTTAGAACGGCACAAAGGCACAATGGTGATTACAGCTGCCTCACAGTGCCAGAGACTCAGCTTCAAGTCCGGCCTTGGGTCACTCACTGACTGTATGGATTTCCTCCTGATACTCCAAAGATATGTGGGTTAGGTTGACTGGCCATGCCAAATTGCCCCTTAGTATCAGAGGGATTAGCTGAGTAAATAGGTGTAGATAGGGCCTGGGTAGGGTTGTTGTCAGTGCAGGCTTGATGGGACGAATGACCTTCTGCACTGTAGGGATTCTATGATTCTATAAATTGTCCTTTAGTGTCCCACGGTGTATAGGTTAAATGGATTAGCTGTGGTAAATGTGTGGGGTTACAGGGAGAGGGCCTGGGTAAGATACTCCTGACATGGAGATGCCGGCATTGGACGGGGGTAAACACAGTAAGAAGTCTCATAACACTAGGTTAAAGTCCAACAGGTTTATTTGGTAGCAAACAGTGGCTTTTGCTACCAAATAAACCTGTTGGACTTTAACTTGGTGTTATGAGACTTCTTACTAAGACACTCTGTCTGAGAGCCAGTGCAGACTCAATGGGCCAAATGACCTCTTCTGCACCGTGGGGATTCAGTTAATGTGTGCGCGTAAGTGTGGATGAATGATTATGTGTGTATTAGACATGTGGCAGAATGGGTATGTGTATTTGTGAGACTATTCTGCGTGTGACTCAGTGTGAGTGTGTGAATGAGTTTGCTGGAGAGACTGTGGGCTGGATCTGCAATTCTCAGGATGTCAGGATCAGGTTCAGGCACAATTTACAAATCACCATCCGGAGGGAGGCCACCTCTGGGTGCCTGTGACTCTGGGATACATTTTGATTTTCAAACATAAGGCTGTGGGACGGAAGATGGGGGATTGGGAACCCGCTTAGCTCCAATTAATGTCCCATTAAGCTCCTCAACGAACTGGCTAACAGGCCAGGGAGGGTGAGGAGTGAATTTTCAAAGGTCAACTGGGTGAATTTACAAAGTTAGAAACACATCAGTGCCCAGCCACTGGGTCCATTGTTGCCAGGAGAAGTCAATGTTTGTTTCTAACAGTTGTAATCTTTTGGTTCCTGGGACATGTTACTCTGTATCGAGCAGAGATGCATGACCACTTTCCTTTGACTTCACTCTGTTGACCCTCTGAGGAGATGCCTCCTCTATTTGACATGGCAGCAGCAGGCCCCAATATTACTGCTTTGTTCCCCTATTTTATAAATCAAGGTGCATATGCCAGTATCTGTGAGTCAACGTGTGTGTGTGTGTGTGTGTGTGTGTGTGCGTGTGTGTGTGTGTGCGTGCGCACGCCCACATCTGTGTGTGTCTGTGCATGCCTGTGTGTGTGTGTGTTTGTGTGTGCGCGCGCATGTGTTTATGTGCGTCTGTGTGCATGTGTGTGCCCCTATATATCAGTGTGGGTGTGTGTGTTTATATGTGTGTGGGTGACGGTGCGTGGGTGTATGTTTGTACATTTGTGTGTGTGTGTGCATGTGTGTGCCTATATATCAGTATGGATGTGTGCATCTATATGTCTGTGTGTGTTTGTGGGTGTGGGTGTTGCGTGGATGTGTGTATGTGTGTGCATGTATGTTTGTGCATTTGTATGTGACTGCATGTGTGAGTCTATATATTAGCATGTGCGGGCGCACGTGTGTGCATCTATATGTCAGCGTGTATGGATGTATGTATGCATGTATTTGTGTGCATGTGTGTGCACAGATGTGTGAATATGTGTGCGTGTGTGTGATGTGCAATATGCATAGTGCGGAGGAGTGGGAGAGTAGCATTGCCTGCCTTTCCTGTAGATCTTGGTTTCTCATTTAGCAGCAAATTGAATTTTGTGCTGGGACTTGCAATGTCACATTGTGAGGCTGCCCAAGCTCTCTTCAGTCACAACTCTCAGAAATAATTGAAAAAGCTCATCCTGTCTTTTACAAATAAATTATAATCGCAGCTAAAGAACACTGTACTCATTATTGCATTAGCTGAGTGTTTGAGTCTTACATGGTTGGTAATGAAGATAAACTGTAAGTGCAAGGAAGCATTGGCTCAACTCTTGAGTTTTAAGCATATCTTTAAAAACAAATGCAAATAACAAATGTAAACAATATTTTCTTCTATATTAAATGTGTAACTAGCCTTCAATCACCTTCGGATTCCACTTGTCAGTGAAAGGGTTCTCTTGCTGCCATTGAGATTCCCTGCATTTGGTTCACTTTGGGAAAATTTGATTGTCCCTGTGTCTCAGCAGAGTTATACTTGCACTGGAGTTACAGTGTTAACAGCTTGTACTTCATTCAAACAATTCCTCGCTCTGAGAGCAGGGGCAAGCTGAATTCACTCATCAGATTTCAGCACAAGTAGTTGAAGGCCAGAAAATTATTGACCACCTGGGTCGTCGCAAGCAATTCTGTTCTCATGCCATACCCACTCACAAGTTGTGGAGCCAAGGTCAATCTTGAAAGCTTCTGCTTCAAGCATGGGGACTCTCACTCAACAGAGGTGCACAATTCAGGGAGTTCGGCATATCCAGCGATCCATTAAACTCACCCACTGCGAAGCAAGGGAACTGAGCTCCATTTCCGATTCTCTGATTAAATTTCTTGGCTCTCCCCTCTGTTGGGAGCCTTTCAAAACTTAGCATGCTGTGTCAACTCACACGGCACGTCTGCAACACGGAAACTGGATGTTCAGCTCAACTGGTCAATACCAGCATTGATGTTACACACAAGCCTCTGCCCATTCCTATTGGAATGTCATGACCATTCCTTTCTCTATATCTGTATACTCACCTGGATTTCTCCTGAAGTATTAAAATAATGCTTGTGTCATTGTAGATCCCTAAACCCGCGGTAATTCAGAGGCTTTGATTAGCCAAGATATTCCAGACCAAAACCAATGGTACGAAATCAGAGGATTGTAGTGCAATTTTATGATGGATTTTAACGTTAGCCTTCCAAAAGCCTTTGCTTCTGCTATATGCTTCAAGATAGTGGCTCACATTATGCAGCCTAAGATGGTGCAATTTTTCTCCATTTAAGAGTGCGGTGACCTATACCCCAGTCCAACACCAGCATCTCCACATTAATATACCACTTGGCCACAGGGGGAACTGTAAAGCAACACAGCTCAACTGCCAGTGCAACCTTTTATAATACTTCAAAGCCCTCCGGTGGGGAATTGAACCCTGGTCTCCCACATTGTAGACAGAGATACTAACCTCTATACTAATGAGGAACTACTGCATTTGTACACATTTAATGACCAGAAACAGAATTCCATTATCAGAAGCCTCAACCAGGAAAATGACAAGGATAGAGGGTGGGAGGAGGTACAGCGTGTTCTCTGACACCACTTCCAGTTTGACCAAACATGAAATTAAAGTCTCCAGATTAGCTGGGAAGATCCTGGTGTTGGCGATCCCCGTACAGTTTCAGGAGAACTCCGTTCAGAAGCCCAGATTGACAATAAATTGGTACTCCCAGCTGTATGGGACGGGAGATAGAAAGTTTATCTTGGGGGAACTAGCGTGTTTAGCAAAGGTTTGAAGTTTGAATTGTAAATGCAGCTGACCCGTACCTTTCTGCAATATCTGACTGTGCAACATCTGTCCCATACCTGTCCATTACATCATTTATTGGAACATCTGTCCCATACCTGTACCTGTCCTTCACATTATTTGTGGCAACATCTGTCCCATACCTGCACCTGTCCTTTATGGTAACATCTGTCCCATGCCTGTACGTAGTCTTTATGTTGTTTAGGGAAACGTCTGTCCCATATTTGTAATTGGGTAGAGGTTAGCCCTGCTGCCTCACAGTGCCAGGGACCCGGGTTTGATTCCCACTCTGTGCGGAGTTTGCGTGGGTTTCCTTCGGGTGCTCGAGTTTCCTCTCACAGTCTGAAAGACATGCTGGTTAGGTGCATTGGCCATGCTAAATTCTCCTTCAGTGTACCTGAAGAGGTGCCAGAGTGTGGTGACTAGTGGATTTTCACAGTAACTTCATTACAGTGTTAATGTAAACCTACTGGTGACACTAATAAATAAGCTTCAAACTTACCTGTACCTCACCTTAATATAATTTATGATAACATCTTGTACAAAAATTGTCACCACACGTGAAACAACTTTGCAACATTTTTAGTCAAAGTGATCGTTGGTTATGTTTACCTCTTTTGACAGCAGAGTTTAATTTAGAAAGTTCTCTCGCTCCGTTGTTTGCGTTTGCAGTCCATAACTCCAGCAATTACAGATGCTAATCTCTTAACTGTTTATTTATTTATCAGACCTGAATAAGTCCCAACAATGAGCCTGAAGCACTTTTCGCTGTTGTGAACAGGCCAATTATTGTAAATCTAAATCAGCAATATCTAAGCAAATTAAGACCATCGACACCAATCTTCTGTATGACCATCTGAGAGACACACTCAAACACAACCAGGAAAACATGGAAAGAATTTCACATCTCGTCATTTGTGGCCTTAGGGCATCCCAAAGGACAGACAAAGTTAAGGCATTTTGAAGTGTTGCAATGTAATTACTGTTGTAGTGTAGAAAACACAGCAATCAATATGCACGCACAAGCTCTCACAAGGACTATTGGCCATAATTTCTGAACTCCAGGGTTGTTTGTTTAAGTTTATTTATTAGTGTCGTAAGTAGGCTTACATTAGCACTGCAGTGAAGTTACTGTGAAAATTTCCTAGTTGCCACACTCTGGTTCCTGTCTGGGTACACCGAGGGAGAATTTAACATTTAACCACCCATCTTTCAGACTGTGGGAGGAAACCCACACAGACAGGGGGAGAACATGCACACTCCACACAGACGGAGACCCAAGCTGGGAATCGAAGCCAGGTCCCTGGCGCTGTGAAGCAATCGTGCTAATCACTGTGCCACCGTGCTGCCCTGTGTAACTGGGGCTGCCGGTGTATAAATTGGGTAATAGGTAAGATATATTGGGGAACCTCTACCCCCAATCCCACTATGGTAGTTTCCAGGTAAACTTTGCACTTCAGTTGCTTGAGAAGTGTAAACTACCCACAGACAATTGACCTCTGCCATTGGGACTCTCCGTACCTTGCCTCCCTCCCCAAGGGCTGTACTCCCCACTTTTGCCAATACCACCAACATCGCCCCCCCCCTCACCTGTTCCCTACTCCCCTGCCCTGTCTGAGACCCAAACTGAGTTGATGCACCCCCTCAACTTCACCCAGGACCCAATCACTCCACTCCTCCACTCCACAGGGACTCTCAAAACCCCACTCCATCTCAGGTCTGACATGATCCTGATCTTGTTCACACTCCGAGGCGGGGCCTTCTCCATCCTCCCCATCTCAAGACCCAACTTTATATACCACCCCCTGACAACTCAAGGATCTTCCTCGACCTAACATCCTCTCCCCACTGTTGGGGCCCCATCTCCCCGCATTCAGAGCACAGCCTGACCCGAGCCCCCAACAAAATCCCCTTCCCCCTCGAAGCTCCACTACTCCACAGAATCCTACCCACTTCAATGTCAAAAGTCACCTTCTCCCTGGGTTTTTACACCTGGCTGCCTCTTTAATTTACCTGGTTTAAAGCATCTAGTGCTGTTAAAAAAGAGTGTGTTCGATGCCGGGCCCTGGGACGGGTTGCACGGCCTGGACCTTGCCTGGCCTGAGTTGGAAAATTGGGCGAGATAGGACCCGCAAAACATTTCAGGTAGGAAATTCAGTGTGGAGCAGCGATCCGACTCTGTGACCACCAATCCGCACAATTCCAGACCCAGTCTGACCATGGCCAGATCATCTGGCTTCAGATGTTGGCTTGAGGTTAATTATTGCTCCAGAAAATGTCCCTATTCTCTTTCTGAAATAGCTCCACAGATCTTTGACGTCGACGTGAGAGGACAGATGGTTAAATATCTCGGTCAAAGGATGGAAGCAGAGTGCCCCACTGGAAAATGCCAGGGTTTGAACTATGGGCTACTTTGTGCAATGGTTGGCAGGTCACTTCACCCTGGAGCCATTATCAGTGTCTTCTGTTGCTGACCTATGGGTCTTATGGAACTGAAGCAATTATGGACAGAGGTAAATGATTATTACAATGAATGGCATTATAATGAAAATTACAATTATCAGCAGAGGGATCTGTCATTCTTTAATATTTCATTAATTATCTATTGCCAGGACTGTCTGGGCGCAGTTTAAACAATCTGTCATTCTTTTCAGCTGGAACAGGTAGCAACACAAATGCACACTTACACAACTTGGAAGCCCGCTGGTGAGGTTCACCTTTTGAGTAAAATGATGAGGTAGATTTAAGTAATGACTACTTATTTTGTATAATGTCACGTACAACAAACTCAATGTCACTGAATAAACCAGTCCGTATAATTGGAACTCATTAGTCAGAAGACAAAAGAAAAGGAATTTCTTTGCCGGTAACTCCAGGGACAAAAGACAAGGAAGTCAGGATGGGGCCTGGAGCAAAATATATTTTTGCCGCACTTTTATTAACAGATTTCACGGGTTAGATCATGCTTGGTTTGTTGAAGAAAATATAATTACTAGTTATATCGGAGCTATGAATATCAATACCCGAGGCAGGAATTGAATCTCATTCCCTGATTTAGACATGCCGACAGCTCTCCATTCTGCTCCAGTGAAAATGTCAGGAATTAGAGTGATTGTCTATAGGGGTACAGCTTCATCCGCATTTAAATGACAGAGGTTAGGCTCTGAGAGGTAATTGTGCTATCCTTTTACAGGAAGCTATAACTCACACCAAGGAATGAATTGACTCTTGATAAAGTGATTTGGCCCCCAGACGAGACAAACATCTCTCGCTCGTCCCCCCCACCCAAGGTTGCTGTTCGATGGAGGCGAATCGTGAATTTTCGCAGCGGGTTAACCCTTTCTGGGTCCAGGGAAGAGAGTTGGCGAGTGGCTGCCATGACAGGTTTCCATAACTTTGTTGCCAACTATCTGGTTGTAGTTCAGGAAATTCTGAAATAAAAGCCAGCACACACACCCTTGTCATAAGTCAACTGTGGAGGAGGCGTCAGCCATTCTGCAAACAGCAAAGCCCAAAAAAAATCAATAAGTGGCTGGGGTGGCATGATGGCACAGTGGTTAGCACTGCTGCCTCACAGCGCCAGGGACCCGGGTTTAATTCAGGCCTCGGGTCTGTATGGAGTTTGCACATTGTCCCACGTCTGCA
Source organism: Carcharhinus amblyrhynchos (assembly GCF_965287045.1). Taxonomy (NCBI): domain Eukaryota; kingdom Metazoa; phylum Chordata; class Chondrichthyes; order Carcharhiniformes; family Carcharhinidae; genus Carcharhinus; species Carcharhinus amblyrhynchos. Next base: position 44,624,730 of record NC_137340.1, read on the forward strand.
TGGGTTTCATAGAATCCTACAGAATCCTACAGTGCAGAAAGAGGCCCTTCAGCCCATCAAGTCTGCACCAAACACAACCCCATCCAGGCCCTACCCCCATATCCCTACATATTATACCCTCTAATCCCTCTAACCTACACATCCCTAGACACTAAGGGGCAATTTCTTAGCATGGCCAATCAACCTAACCCGCACATCTTTGGACTGTGGGACTCTGGGTCCCCCGGATTCCTCCCACAATCCAAAGATATGCAGGTTAGGTGAATTGGCCATGCTAAGAAATTGCCCCTTAATATCAGGAGGATTAACATAGGGTTGCAGGGAAAGGGCCTGGGTGGAATTGTGGCCAGTGTCAGCTCGATGGGCCACATGGCCTCCTTCTGCGCTGTAAGGATTCTATGAAATCATTCTGACAATGCTGACTGAGGAATAAAAATTTGAATCAGCATTTAATGGCCATCCCTAATTGCCCATGAGAAGGTAGAGGCGAGCAGCCTTCTTGAGTCCATGGGCAAAATTCTTCCAACCGAAATTAATCATAGAAATCATAGGAACCCTACAGTACAGAAAGAGGTCATTCGGCCCATCAAGACCACAATCCCACCCAGGCCCTACCCCCATATCTACATATTTATGTACTAATCAGCCCCGTGTTCGGGGCAGGGAATGTTTTGTGCTGCAGAGGCTGATGGGAAACCACGCCATATCTTCTAGCCCCAACCTCATATTGATCAACAATGACAACAGGCAAGTAAAAGGTCTTCAGTGAGAATCCAGTAGCTTCAGAACTACTGGTTTAGTAATTTTACATTATTGGCAACTTCAGACATATTCTTGGAAGTGTCGTCACGTGACCTCCTGACTCCAATTGCCCCTCCCCTACTTGCATTCCACTGGCTCCCCAAAATGCCCATCCCGCTATCCAAATTCACCTGCCTCAACACCGATGGGGAGTTTACTCCATCCAGCTATGGGAGGATGCGGCATAGCGATATAGTCACTGCAATAGTAATTCAGAGTCGCAGGGTAACTCTGGGTGGCATGGTGGTTAGCACTGCTGCCTCACAAAGCCAGGGACCTGGGTTCAATTCCTGATTTGGGTCACTGTCTGTGCAGAGTCTGCACGTTCTCCCCGTGTCTGCGTGGGTTCCTCCAGGTGCTCTGGTTTCCTCCCACAATCCGAAAGACATGCTGGTTAGATACATTGGCCATGCTAAATTCTCCCTCAGTGTACCAGAACAGGTGCCAGAGAGTGACAACTAGGGGATTTTTACAGTAACTTCATTGCAGTGTTAATGTGAGCCTAATTGTGACTGATAAATAAACTTAATTAAAAAAAATTCTGGGGACACGGATTCGAATTATTCAAGGCAGATGGTGGAATTTGAGATTCAATAAAAATTTTGAATTGGAATTCCAATGAAGTCCATGAAACAATTGTCGTAAAAATCCATCTAGTTCGCTAATCTCCTTTAGGGATGGAAGTCTGCCATCCTTAGCTGGTCCTGAGCAATATCAATGTGGTGGACTCTTAAATTGCTCTTTGAAAAGGGCAATTAGGGATTTTCATGAAAGTATTTTAATAAAGCTACTCACTTGGGAAAGATTCGTTTTTGATTTTGGTAAAAAAAAATGCTTGACTATAAAATTTCACCTTCCCATATTCAGTGCACATAATGAAACATGCAAGGGCACAACTTCATTTTTATAGGGGGTCATTTTTCTATCATTATCGCTCACAACAAAATTTGGCGCAGGTCCTTATTCGAGACTTGTCCAAAGTCTGACTGTTGGCAGGATTGCGGCTCGTAGGGTTAGAGTTCATTTTTGCTTTTGCATTGCGGATTAAGGCTCAGGAATAAGTTTAATACCAACAGTCCCTCCGGATTACAGCTCAGGGAGACATGCGCTGCCACTTAAAAATGTCCAATTTGGTTCTAGAAATTTCTGAATTAGCTAGTTTTGAACTGGGCAAATAGCAAGCCACAAATATTCAAGTACTTCTGATGTCGCATACATGTATGTAAAATCATTTGTAATATACAATTCACAGGGAAAAAGAAGGCTGACAATTGGATGTAATGGAAATGCTGTGGCATTAATCAGACGCTTTATTGAAGACAACCCATCATCTTACTCTCACATCTCATGAATAAGCTATTAGCAGATTCTGAGGCTTTTGTTGTGTGACTATAGGTCATTTCTGGGTGATTAATCTTGATTGTTTTGTTCAATTTTAAGTCAAAAGAATTTTTTGTGACTCAACGACGGGCAATTAATTCTCAAACTCCCTTAATTTCAAGCATGGAGTTTCACCACAGACATTGGTGATCGCAAAATGAAACATTCAGATGCTGAGTTATGTGACCCCTGTGCAGTAAGCCTTATAAATTCACGATGAGACAACTACACAATATGCTTATCCATTGACTTTCTCCCTAAATTGCAGATTGTGACAGGTGAATTGCTAGGTCTAAGGAAGAGACTTGCAGTTACATAATGCTTTTCGTGATCTCTGTTGTTGTCTTCCATTATGTGAGTCCGTTTACAATGGACAGTCACTGTGCATGATCAGTTAAGCCTGGGCATGGATTCAATCGGTAAAGTTGCTGGAAGCTAGAGCTATAATTGCATGGAGCAAACATTTGAAAGTACTGTGAATAAAACCTGTTACATCTGAACAAACTGGTGTCATCCCTGCATAGCTCTGAGATACACAACATACAGCACTCAGAATGTCCCATAGCTCTTCACAAACTAGAATCATGGAAACCCTACAGTACAGAAGGAGGCCATTCAGCACACTGAGCCTGCACCAACAACAATTCCACCTGGGCCCTGTCCCAGTAAGCCCATGTACATATCTGGTAATTCCCCTGACACTAAGGGGCAGTTTAACATGGCCAATCAAGCTAACCAACACATCTTTGGACTGTAGGAGGAAACCGGAGCACCTGGAGGAAACCCATGCAGACACGGGGAGAACATGCAGACTCTGCACAGTCACCCAATGCTGGAATTGAACCCGGGTCCCTGAAGCTGAGAGGCAGTGGTGCTAACCACTTGCCACTCATGCCTATGAAGTACTTTCAGAAGATGAACCACTTGAAGTCATAATGTGGAAAATGCAAGGTCCCACAAAGATCAATGTGAGGTGACCAGATAATCTGCTTTTTTTTTGAGATGTGAGAATGATCAGGTCAGTTTTGGTTTCAAATAGCAGGGAGGACACCTCTGCTTTTCTTCGGGGCAGCACAGTGGTTAGCACTGCTGCCTCACAGCTTAAGGGACGCGGGTTCGATTCCCATCTTGGTCATTGTCTGTATGGAGTTTGCACATTCTCCCCGTGTCTGCTCAGGGTGCTCCTGTTTCCTCCCACAGTTTGAAAGACGTGCTGGTCAGGCGCATTGACCCAAACAGGCACTGGAGTGTGGTGATTCGGAGAATTTCACAGTAACTTCATTGCAGTGTTAATGTAAGCCTTACTTGTGGCTAATAAATAAACTTAACTTAACTTAACTGAAGAATGGTTCCACAGGGTCTTTTGTGTCCACCTGTGAAGGCAGCTGGAACCACTCTTAAAATGCCGCACCTCTGACAATGCAGCACTTCCTTGGTATAACAGCAACGCATGGATGCGGAAGCAAACTACAGAACAAAGTGAATCATTGCCTCAAGTTATGAATATAGCTCCTATTGTTGGAATGAGGGGAATGGAGGTCTCTGGATGAATTATCAGTTACTGAAGAAGCAGAATTCTTTGTGAAGAAGCAGTTCTTGTTTGAGATACATTTTGGTTTTTCCTCGGGGAGCCAAACAGTCCTGATGGTGTTTAGTGCTTTACTTAAAAATAATTGCCAAACGGAATCACTACCTCACTCATGCAATTAAATACCATTGAAGCCAACAAATAGAGTTACGAGCCACAGGCTTCTGGAGTTCTGAAATTGATCTCAACTCAACCTCAGTGACACAATGGCCTTGGTTGTTACTGGGAGATATGTTATAGAATCATAGAATCCTACAGTGCAGGAGGCGGCCATTTGGCCCATCGAATCTGTACTGACCACAATCCCACTCAGGCCCTATCCCCATAACCCCGTGAATTTACCTTAGCTAATCCCCCTGACACTAAGGGGTGATTTAGCATGGCCAATCCACCTAACCCACACACCTTTGGACTGTTGTGTTGTGCTCTGAACAGGTAGCAGTGCAGTTGGGAGGGAAACTATCAGAGCAAAATCTCAGGCCTCGTTAAAATATTCCAGCGTTGTCTCCTACTGGAAATTGGCAGCACTGATGTCAGGGCCAGCAAACTGGAGTGGGAAATTGGGCTGAGAGTCTTTGGACATCAGGGGTCTTGATGTGTCTTCAGCAGAACCTCAGGGCTATGGTAGAAGGGGAGGATCAACGTAGGAGACTGGAGAATGAACAAGTCAACATGGATTAAGCCATGGCCAGGTATTAACGGTAAGCCAAATGGGCCTCTGCATAATTACATCCAGGGTCCATTCGTACTGAGGGAGCTAGGGCTTCAAATCGAGGTAATGAGGAGGAATCTTATTGGCTGATTCCACAGGTTAATCAATGTGGCAAGGTGGTAAGATTGTGAGAGAGACAAAAAAAAAATCATGTCTCACCTCTCACAATTATACCAGACCCAGACGTGAGGCTGATTATAATATTCATGACCTTATTTTAATATGTTTAATTAGCCCTGGACGCAATTCTCCGAGCTCACTTGCCTTAACGGCCTCACCGCTGGAGATCCTCACCAGCGAGGATCATGGCGATCCAGCAACAGGGACCAAATGTGATGTCCTTGCTGACATGACTGGAGGCAACTGTAGGCCCCCCTGGGTGGATGGGGCAGAGACAGAAGTGCCTCTCGGGCAGTGCCAGCCTGAGACACTGGCAATGCCAACCTGACACCCTGGCACTGCTATCAGGCACTGGGCAGTGGCAAGGGTTGAGGACCAGGGGAGAGGCGGATACTAAGGGGCTAGGCGGGATATGAGTGGGAGGCAGCACTCTGTAATTGGGGCCCATTGGGGTGGTGATGGACCAGAGAGCGAGGGGATGAACAAAGGTGTGCGACAGGGAGGGTGGGGAGGTGATGTCCAGGGGAGTGACGATCTTCCAAATCACTATGTACTATTGTGCATAGTGCATTGGTAGATTAGGCGCATGCACAATAGCACTCTCCAGCATTAGTAGCCAGCTTCACAGTGTGACTACACTGCCCACTCCGCCTTGTGGCAAGAATCACACTTCAGCTCAATTTTATTTTCTGAGCAGCATAAGATTTGATTTTCTCTTTAACCAAAAAAAATGGTGTGATTCCCTCCTGTTATCACACTTACTGATTTTGATTTTTTTGATTTGATTTGATTGATTTATTATTGTCACATGTATTAGTGTGCAATGAAAGGTATTGTTTCTTGCATGTTATACAGACAAAGTATACCATTCATAGAGAAGGAAAGGAGAGAGTGCAGAATATAGTGTTACAGTCATAGCTAAGGTGTAGAGAAAGATCAACTTAATGCAAAGTAGGTCCATTCAAAAGTCTGACTGCAGCAGGGAAAAAACTGTTCTTGAGTCAGTTGGTACGTAACCTCAGATTTTGTATCTTTGTTCGGCACTTGGAATTTTTTGGTAAAATTGCTCCCCCACAAGTTTGGGTTTTAAGACTGAAGACTACGGGAGCAAGGAAGGACAAAGGAGATTAGCGATGTTTGGAAAAATAATGAAAAAGAGCAAAGATTTGTATACTGCTGATACAGCAGGGATGTTGGAAGTGAGCAGAATGGCATTGTTGAAGATTAGGAGCAACGGAGAAGAAAGTTCAGAGAGTTGGTGACCCCAGTAACATTGACAAGGTGTTCAAGAAAGGACAAAGGAATGGAGAGAAATTTGTTTTTTCTATATTTAAGAGTGCAAGAAAGGTGACAAGGTGCAAGAAAGGGTTTTCACAGAAACGTCACTGCAGCATTAATGTAATCCTACTTGCGACACTAATAAATAAACTTTAATCTTCAGTGAGTAGAATGGGCATAATGTCTGAGGTAAGATGAAATTGTTATCAGAAGGTTGGAATGGACTACTAGTTGGAACAATGGACATTGTTGACATGTTTTGCTTATTTTACCACAGAAGGCATAAAGTTGATCATGAACCTGCCCACACCAATTAACAGGTTGCCCCTCAGTCTCTCATGCTGGAGACGGCAGTAATTGTTTAAGGTCAGATCGATTCGAAAGGCTGAGGAGAATGGTAAGGGGTGGCAGAGTGGCACAGTGGTTAGCTCTGCTGCCTCACAGTGCCAGGGACTGGGGTTCGATTCCTAGCTTGGGTCATTGTCTGTGTGGAATTTGCATGTTCTCCCGTGTCTGCGTCAGTTTTCTCCAGGTGCTCTAGTTTCCTCCCACAGTCTGAAAGACATGCTGGTTAGGTGCATTGACTCAAACAGGCGCTGCTGTGTGGCGACTAGGGGAATTTCACCCTTAGCTTCATTGTAATGTTAATGTAAGCCTTAATTGAGAATAATGAATAAACTTTTTTTAGACTCTGTGTCAAATTTGAAGAAAGGTTCAAAGGTTCTATTGATTTTGGCTGGAGACCAGAAGACTGAGGGAAGACATGGTACAGGACTTTAAATAATGAATGGATTAGGTAAGATTGAATTAAACAAGCTGAGAGGTGATTCATTGAAGTATTTAAGAGAGTTCCAGAAGGAACTGCATTCCAGCAGAATCATTTCTTTCATGATCATATGCATATCCATTTCTGCATCAAAGACCAGGATTTTATGGGGTGCCATATTCCACCCACCACCCCACACACCACACCCCCTCCCCTCCACTGTAAAGTTGATCATGAACCTGTCCACACCAATTAACCAGTTGCCCCTCAGCCTCTCATGCTGGAGGCGGCAGTAATTGTTTAAGGTCAGATACTCCCACCTCCATCTGGGAAGGGAATCCCACCATACTCGGTTGTTTGGCTGGCAGCTCTGTAGTCGCAGCAGTGGCAGGTTCTCCAGTGTTGGCCATGGCTGCGCCTCTTGCCATCTCCAGAAGAAGTAGTGATGGAGTCCGGACTGACAGGGTATCTGCAGGCCTGGCCAGCAAATCCCAGGGAGGAGGAGAGAGGGGTCAAGGGCAGGGTTTAAGAGACCAGGAAGGGCAGGGATAGAATTAAGGCATGACTTCTGTGGAAAGTTGGCTCAAATGGGCACCAGGGAGCCCTGTGAAAGGAGGATCCTCTCTTCTTGTCCTTTACTGCTCTATGACTCGATTTGGGACAAGCTGGGAGGGCACTTGATTGGCACAGGCCAGCTGGGCCGAAGGACCTGTTTCCATGCTGTATTGCTCTATAACTCTATGACTAGGCGGTGCAGCTGTCTGCCTGGACTGGGCCTTTCCTTACCATGGATAAAGTAGTGACAGAAATGAAATGAGGCCCTTACATAGCCATTAGTTGGCCACTTAAGGGTCTTAATAGACCCAAGCATGGGCAGGCTGACCCCTCCACCATAAAATGGAGAACAGGTTGGATGGGAAGATGGAGAGACACCCACACAAGCTCCCTCCCCCATCTTCAAATAAGCCATGGGGGCACTATGACTGTTGCTATGTTATTTATTTTCTTCCGAATCACTCTGTTCTGCATCACCAGAGTTAGAAACATAAAATCAGACCATTTAGCCCCTTGAGCCTGCTCTGCCATTCAATTAGGCCACGGTTAAAAACATCCACCTGCCTTGGTTTTCTTTTATTCATTTGTGGGACATAGATGTTACTGGCTGGGCCTACATTTATTGTCCATCTCCAGTTGCCCTTGAGAAGATGGCGGTGAGCTGACTTCTTGAAATGCTGATACAATCGAGTGGCTTGCTAGGCCATTTCAGAGGGCAGTTGAGAGTCAACCACATTGCTAAGGCTCCAGAGTCATATGTAGGCCAGACTAGGTAAGGACATCAGATTTCCTTCCCTATAATGAACCAAATCGGTTTTTCCGACAAGTGACAAAGGTTTCATGATCATTAGTAGATTCTTAATTCCAAATATTTGTTATTGAATTCAAGTTCCACATCTACTGTGTGGGATTCGACCCAAGATCCTCAGATCCTGAGTTTCTGGATTAATAGCCTAGCAATAATACCACTAGGCCATTGCCTCTCCTCTCTTCTGTAGCTCTTAATATATTTGCTGGACAAAAGTCTACCAATCTCAACCTTGAAAGTTTTAACAATTTAACAGTTTGGCATGACAAAAAGTTCCAGATTTCCATGACACTTTATGTGAAGAAATGCATGTTGAAACGAGAGCTCAGCTCTCATTTTAAGGTTCTGTTCTCTTGTTCTGGGCTCCCTTCACAAGAGGAAATAGTTATTCTCTTTCGAATTTCAATTAACCATATCATTTGGGTCACCCCTTAATCTTCTACGATTCAACTACGATGACAGCCATTCTTCAAATCACGTGGAAGATTTTAGTCATAGCCAGTGCTGAAATAACATGAGCAATGCCTTGGAGGCTTCCTTCTGTGTTCAAATGTTGGGTAAAAGAAAACCTAGAGAGCTTTGAGAGATAACTTAAACCTGGTAAAGGTTGAATGCAAAGTTCTATAGCATAATTATTCAAAATAAGGACAGGAATATCTATGATCCAAGAAGAGGTGGAGGCTGAGTGGTATTATCGCTAGACTATTAATCCAGAATGTCAACTAATATTCTAGGGACCGGGGTTCGAATCCCACCATGGCAGATGTTGGTATTTGAATTCAATAAAAATATCTGGAATTAAGAATCTACTTATGGCCCATTGTCGATCGTCGGAAAAAGCCAACTGGTTCAATAATGTCCTTTAGGGAAGGAAATCTGGTGACCTGGTCTGGCATACATGTGACTCCAGAGCCACAGCAATGTGGCTGACTCTCAGCTGCCCTCTGGAATAACTGAGAGTGCCAAGGGTAACTAGAAATGAGCAATGAATGGTGACTATCCAATGATGCCCATGTCCCATGAATGAATAAAAAAAAAACACATGGATAACCTCCAACCTTACCCAACTCTTATTTGTGTAGTCTCATTAGGCATTTGGACTGTGGGTGCATCCAGTCTCTGCGGTTTCCATGCAGAAGGAGAATTCTGCCCGCCACTGAGGGCTTGCCAAGCAACTACCACTCCTATTACCACCATCCTAAAGACACAGCAACATTCCCACATGGCCAACTATGTAAGGGAGCATTCATTCTGCTTTGGAAAACAGAGTGATGTATCTTTTCTTTGGGAATGCAACCATTCAAGCAACACACCCTGCACCCTTCTAGAGGCCAATGCAGCTCATCCATCTTGGTATAATTGCCTTTATAGTTGCACCGCATCCTTTCTTAATTGGGAAAGTGTGAGCCTTCACTGCAGGGAATTCCCCCTTGAACACTGGTCCCACCCCTTTGCCCTCAAGAGAGGGTGTGATGATTCTGCCCCTTTCTGAGACCAACCAGGGGACCTGGGATAATTGGAAGGAGGGGCACAGAGAATTCCTGCTGGCGATATAACGGCTGCCTGGCTTGATCCTCAAGGCAATTTCGGAGCAACACTTCCATAGACAATATCACGTATTGTTGGAGCGCAACAATGAAGTTCAATAAAATCTTGGAATTAATGGAGAGTATAGCTCTGGGACCATTAACGCTGACTATAGAGCTGTTGAACCTAATGTAATGAAACAAGCACAATGAAAACAACCCACCAAACAAATCACATAAGAACGTAGGAATTAGGAGCAGAAGTAGGCAATTCAACCCTTCGAGCCTGCTCTGCCTTTCAATCAGATCATGTGATCTCTCCCTGGTCTCAAATCCACCTCCCTACCTGTTCCCCATATCCCTTTAACATATTTTTTAAAAAATGGTAACTATACCTATCTCCTTCTTGAAATCATTTAGCGATTCAGACTCCACCGCGCTACGGGGCAGCGAGTTCTACAAATTCACCACCTTCTGCAAGAAGTAGTTCCTCCTCATCCCGAATTGGAACCAAGCCCTTATCTCCTTGCTCCCAGCTTTCTCGAGATTGCCGTTGTTCTAGCTTTGGCACAGCCTCATTTTTGATCAGGCGGATCAGAAATTCCAAACAATTTGAACTGGATGCTACCTTTTATGACTTTTTTAACTTCTTTCACATCCGTGATACCGAGTGGCTCATTATTAATAAGAGTCCCGCTGAATTTTCATCAGCAAACCTCAGAGCTCGAAGCTTAAACTCAACACCCACTCATGTCTTAGCCCACCCTCCTCTATACCTAGTTTCTACCTCAGTGAAGGGTAGCAACCTAATTCACAGCTGGGGAAGAGGGGGCAGTTCTTGAGTGCAAAGTACAAAAAGGACATAGAAACACAAGAAGAAAGAAGTGCGAGGAAGAAGGTAGAACTAAGACATTAGCAGTTGGCAAAGAGTGAACACATTGGGCCTTGTTTTCTACAGCAGATTTAGCAGTGACCTGATAGAGGTCTTCACAATTAAGAATGTGTTGAACAGGGTGGATGTGGCAAGAATGCCTCAACTTGTGGAGAATCCAAAATTGGGAGCCATAAAACAAGATCGCTTCTAATGAATCCAAAAGAGATAAGATCTTTCCTTCTTTCAATGCCAAATGCACCACTAAAAGAGTGATTAAAGTAACAGATTACGCGCTTTCAAAAGAAAACTCGACAAGTACATGAGAGATAAATAAATGGGAACATATGCTAAAAGGAAGTGATGAGATTGATGGAATTGGAGGAGATCCAATATGGAGAATGACCATTAGCAGAGACGGATTGGACCAAATGATCTCATCTGTGGGATGTAGTGTTGTTGACAAAGTCAGGATTTGTTGCCCATCCCTAATCTCTCTTGAGCCAAATGGCTTGCTAGGTCATTTCAGAGTCAACACATTGTTGTGGCTCTGGAGTCACATGTAGGCCAGACCAGGTAAGGACGGCAGATTTCCTTCCCCTAAAGGACATTAGTGAACCAGATGTTTTTTTTAAAATCAACAATCGATGCTGTGGTGGGATTTGAACTCGTGGTCCAAAAGCACTGGCCAGGGCCCTCTGGGTTACATACCCAGTGACATTTCCACGTCTGGGTGAAGACCCAGACAAGCCAAGGGAGAATGACTTTGCACCTCGGCCATTCCTCTGCTTGGGGTTTCGACAAGATGCCCAGGGTGTGGAATCCGGAAACGAAAGCTGTGCGCAGAGGTTCACCCCTGAGAATCGGCAACCTGTGACCACCTATTTCAGCAGCTGACATTTAACAACCTGTATCAACTGACAGATTTCTTTTATTATCTGTGTTCTGGCATCACCTTATTGTATCTGACATAGGTTATATCATTTCAAAATCAAACTTGGAACTTCAGTGAGGAAAAGGACCCTTTGAAGTTAAATTTTCCATGTACAACAGAAAAAGATGAAACATTTCATGCTTCATATTTCAGTCTTTTTTATTGAAACTGTTGTCGTTGCAGAAAGGGAAAAGGAAGCAGCCTTGAATGAAATATATAAAAGCCAGGAGATGACCTTCAGAGCTTCTGATATTAATTGAAAGAATTGAGAAAGTTCTGAAAATTGTCCATCTGGCATAGCCTGGGAAGTAGGTGCGTGATTATCTGTTTACCTCAGGCCATTTCAGTCTTCGCACTGACGTATTTCAGTGTAGCTCTTGTTCTGATTGAACACTTTGTCAGGTCTGCCAACCTCCCACAGTCCTTTGGCAGGACATCCAGAGGCTGATTTAAGGGATTTGGATAGCACGTTGGCACCGTAGTTAGCACTGCTGCCTCATACTGTCAGGGATACGGGTTCAATTCCAGCATTGGCTGACTGCGTGGAGTTTGCATGTTCTCCCTGTGTCTGCATGGGTTTCCTCTGGACGCTCCAGTTTCCTCCCACAGTCCAAGGATGTATAGGTTAAGTGGATTGGCCAATGCTAAATTGCCCCTTAGTGTCAGGGAACTAGTGGGGTAAATACATGGGGTTATGGGGATAGGGTCTGGATGGGATTGTTGTTGGTGTAGATGTGATGGGCTGAATGCTTTCCTTCTGAACTGTAGGGATTCTATGATTCCCATTGCATCATTGGAGCAGAGAAGATAGAGCGGACATCTTGATTGAGATTTACAAGATTATGAGAGACATGGACAGAGACAATAAGGATCAGCTGTTCCTCTTAGTTGAAGGACCAGTCACAAGGGACATAGCTTCAAGGTGAGGGGAATGATGTTTAGGAAGGATGTGAAGAAAAATTTTATAACCCAAAGGGTGGTGACGATCTGGAATGCGCTGCCTGGGAGGGTAGTGGAGACAAGTTGCTAACATCCTTTGAAAAGTATCTGGATGAGCACTTGGCATGTCATCACATTCAGGGCTCTGGGCCAAGTGCTGGTAAATGGGATTAGGTGGCAGGTCAGGTGTTTCTCTAGTGTCGGCGCAGACTCGATGGGCCGAAGGGCCTCTCGGCACTGTATGATTCTAAGACCTTGACTGACAAAGGTGAACATAGGGATGGCACATGAAGGCTGGCTGGAATTCTCGAGCCGCACCTATAGCTGGGATTCTGAGCGCCAAATTCTCCGTTCTCGCTGGCAGTGGCAGTAGGGCATGTGAGAGTGGAGAATGCCAGTTGTTATGTTTCCCAGTGATAGCTTGGAGCCAAATGCACAACAAAGAGAGTTGAATAGGGCGGAGCCACTTTCAGAATCAGACGTCAACTACTGCCCTTCCTGGACACAAAGAGAAAAAGGCTAGTTTGACAAAACTGTTAAACAGTTGGCTGTAAGAGAGGGCTGTGTTTGAGGAGTGACAGAGAGTTGAGTTTCAAATGATCAAGGGCTAGCAACACCGAAATGTCTTCAATGCCCTCCTGGCAGCTTAGGTCTACGGAGATGTTAATGTTAGCTTCCTTGCTGGCTGAGAATAAACCAAGCATTACATGTAATAACATGTACAGGGGTACACATTCATAGCTCCTTGAAAGTGGAGTCACAGCTGCACAGAGTGGTGAAAAAGAAGGCATTCAGCATCTTGGATTCATCAGCCAGAACATTGAACACAGGAGTTGGGAGGTCTTGTTGAAGTTGTACAAGACACACTTGGAATACTGTGTTCAATTCTGGTCACCTTATTACAGAAAGGATATTATTAAGCTAGAAAGAATGCAGAAAAGACTTACTAGAATGTTACCGGGACTTGATGGATTGAGTTATAAAGAGAAGCTGGATAGATTGGGACTTTTTTCTCCGGAGTGTAGGAGGCTGTTCAAGTTCGTGAACTCCTTGCTTTTTTCACCAAGAGGTTAAGGCTGCTCGCTTAACAACATTCAATGTAAACAGGCCAACCTGGAGGCCCCATGTGGTCCAATAGCATTCAGGGTGCGGCCCACAAGATATTTTGTTAACCATTGTCCAAGCACAGTGTTGCCACATTCCACCGATTTGCTTCTTTGTAGTTTTTTTTCTGACTGAAGTGAAGCAAAGGCAAATCAAGTGCTGAGTGCTCACGACATTGACCGTGGGAGCCATACGCTCCCTCTGTATCCAAAGTATAAATACTTATTTTGCTTTTACCATTTGAAGTCGATGATAGTTCTATTAATATATGAATGAGTAAGCATTTTCTATAACTTGTTATGAAATATTTGGTGTGTATCAATTGTAATTGATCTTATTCATGGGTCATGGTTAGTGAACAGGCCCGATTTCAATCTTGTGGCCTACTGAGATGAAGGAGGGGCCACTCATGCGGCCCAATCCCTAGCCCAGGTTGCACACCTCTGAAATAGACAGTCATTTGACAAATCAAATTTAGAATGTTGTTTGGCTGTGAATTCCTTAGAACCAGAATTCACAGCCAAACAACATTTTTAGGGCTCTCCTTTGGATGGCCTCTGGTGGTATCTTTCCGCCGGTTAAAACATTCAACATCTGGAAATTCCAGTTGATGTCTGAACATCTGGAATACGTGAGTAAGGGGTGGGCAGCAACTGTTGGCCTGCGGGATACAGCCCAAGAGTGAAGATTGCCTATCGCTCAGTTTTGTATGGGTGGGTAAGGTCAAAATTGGTTCTAACGTTTGGTCATTCAGGAGATGATGGCCCAGTGGTATTATCGCTGGACTATTGATCAGCTAATGTTCTGGGGACCCTGGTTCGAATCCTGCCACGGCAGATGGTGAAATTTGAATTCAACAAAAATTATCTGGAATTAAGAATTTACTGATGACCATGAAACCATTGTCAATTGTTGGAAAATCCCACCTGGTTCACTAATGTCTCTTTAAAAAAGGAAATCTGCCGTCCTTACTCGGTCTGACCTACATGTAACTCCAGACCTACAAATAATATGGTTGATTCATAAATGCCCTCTGAAATGGCCCAGCAAACTAATCAGTTCAAGGGCAATTAGGGTTAGAACTGGCCCACCAGTGATGCTCACATCCCATGAAAGAATTTAAAAAGATTTATACGTAAAGTACTGTATTGGCATTGGAAGACAGGGCAATGGAATCGGAATGTCAGCAAATATTCCCTCTTAACATCTTCCTCATTAACTGCTCGGTAGTTTACTGATAAAGCCCACTGGGTTATTCTGACAGAAATAATTTCTGACTCATTCCAACAACAAAGTCTAATTATTCATAGAGTCAGCAGTGGCAAGATCACTTTCCTTCAGGAGAAAGCTTGGAGCTAATGATTTCTTCTAGCCATCACATATTATAATGATGAGCATGTTCTTTGTAACCTGGTTTATAATTCCATTATATACAGAAAGCAAGAAAAAATTGCGTTGGTATCATGACTTTGACATCATGCACACAATCCCTACAATGCAGAAAGCAGCCATTCAGCCTAGCAAGACTGTAGCGACAACAATCCCACCCAGGTCCTATCCCTGTAACCTCATGTATTCACCTTAGATAGTCCCCCAACACCAAGTGCAATTTAACCTGGCCAGTCAACCTAACCCGCACATCTTTGGACTGTGGGAGGAAACTGGGGCACCCAGAGAAAACCCACACAGAGAACGTGCAAACTCCACACAGTCAATGACCCAAGACAAGAATTGAATCCAGGTCCCTGGCGCTATGAGGCAGCAGTGCTAACCACTGTGCCACCACGCTGTCCTTGATATCCTTAGACTAAAGGGGCAATCCTTTAGAACAGAGATAAGGAGGAATTTCTTCAGCCAGAGAGTGATGAATCTGTGGAACTCTTTGCTGTGGAGGCCAGGTCATTGAGTGGCTTTAAGACAGAGATAGATAAGTTCTTGATTAATAAGGGAATCAGGGGTTATGAGGAAAAGGCAGGAGAATGGGGATGAGAAAATAATCAGGCATAATTGAATGGCGGAGCAGACTCGATGGGCCGAGTGGCCTAATTCTGCTCATATGTCTTATGGTCTTATGTCTCTAATGAAATACTCTGCATGTTTTTGTAGGGTGTACTGTAGCCAACATGTCTACAGTAAGATCCAACAGACAGAAATGTGATAATGGCCCAATAATTTGTTTCAGTGATGTTGGTTGAAAGGAGGACCAGGACGCTGGGGATAAGCCACCTGCACTTCTTCGACACAGTGCCACAAGATCTTTGATGTCCACTCTGTGCCACCATGCTGCCCCAAGTTTAACACCTTACTCAAAAGATAGTATTTACAACAGTGTAGCATTACCTCATGGCTGCACTTGTGCTCAAGTCTTGGGTCAGGATTTTATTGCTCTCAGCGCCCAGTGGCACTCTTTTGCCCAATGTGAGCGAGTCCACTGAGGAACCGCTGACAGATACTCTTCAAGTACAAAGGATATCTTCCCTCTCTGGAATTAAGCACGGCCAATCCCCCTAACCTACACAGCTTTAGAGTGTGGGAGGAAACCGGAGCATCCAGAGGAAATCCACGCAGATATAGGGAGAACGTGCAAACTCCTCACAAACAGTCACCCGAGCCTGGAATCGAACTCAGATCCCTGGCGCTGTGAGGCAGCAGAGACAATGAAAAAGTATCTTTTCACATTCCCATTATCTGTTCTTCTGAAGGTTCCTTACGAGGAGGCTGTTCAGGGTGCTCAAATGAGACTGCCTGGCTCTGAGACTGTCTTCAAGTGTTGAGTCTTGTGTGAGTCTAGATAATGTGTGTTGGCTGATTTTATTACCACCTGATTGCAAAGTGGTTACCCAGTCTGTGTTTAATCACACAGAAGACCTCAGTGAGAACTGCGAACGCAATAGACCAAATTGGAGGGAGTGCAAATGAAGCACTGCTTAACCTGGAAGGGGTGTTTGGAGCCTCGAGTGTTGTGGAGGGAGAAGGTAATGGGGCAGGTGTTGCACCTTCTGCGATGGCAATGGAAGGTGCCGTGGAAAAGAAGTGGGGAGTTGGGCGTGATGGAGGAGCGGAGCAGGGTATCACAGAGAGAGATGTCCTTGCGGAATGCTGACGGGGGTGGGTGAGGGGAAGGTGCGTTTCGTGGTTGCAACATGCTGGAGTTGGCGGAAATAGCGGAGGATGATCCTTTGAAGGCAGAGGTTGGTGGGGTAAAAAGTGAGCAGCTGAAGGTTCTGGGAGAGAGGGGAAGGGGTGAGAGGATGGAAACGTGGGAAATTTGGTTAGGTACCCTGTCACTTAAGGAAAGAGGCAGATATGTCAGGTGTCATTTTCAAAGGTGACATCATCAGACCAGATGCGCCGGAGATGGAGAAACCAGGGATGAAGTCCTTCTAGGAAGCAGGGGCGTGAGTCAAGGTAGCTGTGGGAGCCGAGTTTGTAATGGTTTGTAATTGGTGGTTAATCACCGGAAATGGAGACGGAGAGGTTGAGGAAGGAGAGCGAAGTGTTGTAGATAGACCACATGAAGGTGAGAGAGGGATGGACATCGGATGCTTTATGAATAAAGCATATTTTTTGCAAAAAAAGAATCTGCACGATGTAGCTGAGAATGTAGGTTTAAATTCTGAGCTCATTCATAAACAAATGGAAGGTCGTACGATTGATCACGTTTTAAATATATGTGGAACTGAACGGCATTTTGGGGGCAACAGCCTTTTTAATCATGTGGAAGGGAAGTGTACTTCCCTGAAATGACACTTCATCTTAAATATAGTGAAGAGAGTTGCAGCTGCAGGTTAACAGTCCCACAGCTGGCTCTTCTCAATCTGTAACTGCTTCTGATCTGATGGTTAGTGATTGGCTAAGAGTAGATGTCTTGCATCAGTCGTGCCCAGCCACCCATGTGACCCCCAAAGAAAGGTCTGCTCTCGAGTTAGAAATGTGATAAAATAAAATTGCTCTCATTCCCAATTGTTATCTCCAGATCGCTGCCGTTAACCTCACGTCAATGAATGCCATGTAAATGCTTGGAAAGACATGGTTATGATCGAATTCAACAGTTTATAATGTCCAGTGAGTAGCCCTGGATGATAGTCGCCAATGATTCTGGACTTTTCACTCTCACCTCCCGCTGTACCCTTGGATACATCTAATCCGGTCCTGGGATCTTATCCATTTTAAGTGAAGACAACTGTCCTAACACCTTCTCCTTCTCAGTTGTAGTTCCTTGAGGACACCAGTTACCTCCTCTCTCACCTCAGCTTGGGTAACATCTTTGTTTTTAAAGTTTATTTATTAGTGTCACAAGTCAGCTTACATTAACACTGCCATGAAGTTCCTGTGAAAATCCCCGAGTCGTCACACTCCAGCGCTTGTTTGGGTACATTGAGGGAGAATTTAGCATGGCCAATGCACCTAACCAGCACATGTTTAGGCCTGTGGGAGGAAACCGGAATACCTGAATGAAACACACGCAGACACGGGGAGAAGGTGCAGACTCCGCGCAGACAATGACTCAAGCTGGGAATCGAATTTGCGTCCATGGCTCTGTGAGGCAGCAGTGCTAACCATTATGCCACCAAGACAAATGCAAAGTATTCATTAAGTACCTCCGCTATATCTCCTGCCTGCATGAGCACGTCTCGTTTTTATCCCTGATCGGCCCTACTCTTTTATTATCCTTTATTGTTTACATGCTCTTAGAAGGCCATGATACTCCCTTTTATGTTAGTGGCTAGTCTCTTCTTATGCTCATTCGTGCCTCTCTTATTAATGTTTTTCACTTCCGTTCTGGCCTTTCAACTCTCCATTATATTTTCAATCTGACATTTGTCACACGCGCACTTCTTCCTTCTTCTCTTCATATCTGTCTCCCTCTCATCATCCAGGGTTCTCTGGATTTATCTGTCCCGTCTTTTCTCCTTTAGGGGAATATACCTGAACGTTGACTGCAATACCTTTCCTTTCAAGTGGCTCATTGTTCAGCCATCACCTCTTCTGCCAATATTTGATTCCACCTCACTCGACTCAGATTCATTCTCATCCCATTCAAGTTGGCTTTCCCTCATTTAATTATCCCTGCTTCAGGTTGTTCCTTGTCCTTTTTCATGATCAGCCTAAACCTTGTGATATAATGGTCACTGTCTGCTAAATGCTCTCCCCCCCCAACACCTCTCTTTGCATGATTCCACTCCCAGGCTACATTTGAATAACTGAAATCCCCCATTTTAATGACTCTAGAATTCTTGCAGTTCTCTATGATGGCAAATGTGTTTCTCCATATCCATTCCACTAGCTGGTGGTCCATATACTACACTAATCAATATTATTGCACCTTTTTCATTCCTGACCTCTAGCCAGTGTGTCCTTGACCCCTCAGGGACATTCTCTCTCTCCAGTACTGTAATCAATGCTGCCACTCACCCCTTTTCTTCATTCCCTATCTCTTCTGAACACCTTGTGCCAAGCAATAATTTTCATTGCATATTAATATATCTGACAATAATAAATTACATATTTAGCTCCCAGCTTTGTCCTTCTTTTAGGCCAGCTCTCTATTAAAGCAATAATATCATAATTCCACTCATCAATCTTTGACTATAGTTCATCAATCTTAAATGTCCCCAGCAGCATGAGCAAACATCCCAGTGAGGAAACTCATCCCCAGTCTTGTTCAGGAGCAACCCATCCTTCTTGTGTAGATCCCACTTATCACAGATTTGGTCCCAATGCCTCAAATCTAAAGCCCTCCCTGCTACCCTTATCTCTCCAGCCATGTGTTGAGTTGCTCAATCTTCCTATTCTTATGCTCATAAGCACTTGGCGCTAAGCATAATCCTGAGATTACTATTCTAGATTACTATTCTTGGGGTCCTGCTTTAGAATTTCTTTCCTAACTCCCTAAAATCTGCTTTTAGGACCTTTTCAGATCACTTTTCCAGCCTATGTCCCTCCACCTTCCCCCCCCTTCCCTGCAAGCCCCCAACCTCCCATTCCCACAGAGACCCACTCCCCGCAAACCCCACTCTTCATTCCCCACAGAGACCCACCCCCCATTCCCCACAGAGCCCCACTCCCCGCAAACCCCACTCTTCATTCCCCACAGAGACCCACCCCCCCATTCCCCAGAGACCCACCCCCCCAATTCCCCACAGAGCCCCACTCCCCCATTCCCCGCAAACCCCACTCTTCATTCCCCACAGAGACCCACCCCCCCATTCCCCACAGAGACCCACCCCCCCATTCCCCACAGAGACCCACCCCCCAATTCCCCACAGAGACCCACCCCCCAATTCCCCACAGAGACCCACCCCTCAATTCCCCACAGAGACCCACCCCCCCATTCCCCACAGAGACCCACCCCCCCATTCCCCACAGAGACCCACCCCCCCATTCCCCAGAGACCCACCCCCCCATTCCCCACAGAGATCCACCCCCCCATTCCCCACAGAGACCCACCCCCCCATTCCCCACAGAGACCCACCCCCCCATTCCCCACAGAGACCCACCCCCCCATTCCCCACAGAGACCCACCCCCCCATTCCCCACAGAGACCCACCCCCCCATTCCCCACAGAGACCCACCCCCCCATTCCCCACAGAGACCCACCCCCCCATTCCCCACAGAGATCCACCCCCCCATTCCCCACAGAGACCCAGCCCCCATTCCCCACAGAGACCCACCCCCCCATTCCCCACAGAGATCCACCCCCCCATTCCCCACAGAGACCCAGCCCCCATTCCCCACAGAGACCCACCCCCCCATTCCCCACAGAGACCCACCCCCCCATTCCCCACAGAGATCCACCCCCCCATTCCCCACAGAGACCCAGCCCCCATTCCCTGCAAACCCCACTCTTCATTCCCCACAGAGACCTGCCCCCCCATTCCCCACAGAGACCCACCCCCCATTTCCCTGAAAGCCCCCCCCGCTATTCCCCACAGGCCTCCAGTCCTCTCTTTCCGCCCCCCACCCTTGCAACCCCAACATCCCCCACTTCAGAACCCGCTGGAGGAAAATTGTGTCATGGAATTAAGCAGGGGCTGAATAGCCAACTCCTGTTGCGAGCTTCCTAGTTTATGACGGTGAGATTAGTAATGGTTTGAGAACTGTACTTCACAGAACATTGAGAAACTACCTGAAAATATCCTTTCTATGTTCAGAAACTGAGGCAAAAAAAAAGTTTTGGAAAATCTAATTTGTATTGAAATTAGGTTGACAGTTACCCAAGAGGCCAGGACATGTCCTTAAGGGAAAATCCCGATTTTAAACATGTTTCAGTCGGGTGGAAGCCAGCTTTACAAGCTGGTTAAGAAGAGACAATTTCTGCTATAGATGTGAAGCCTCATTAATCAAGTAAGCACTGAAAAGGACACCAAGGTGTTCTGTTTAGTAACTGTGCAAGAAACCTTGGCTTGTGAGTGTGTGTTTGCGTTATTTTTAAATTTCAGAGCCATTAATAAGACAATCGATTGCCAGAAACATTTTAGTTTATCTATTAGTGGCACAAGTAGGCTTACATTATCACTGTAATGAAGTTACCGTGAAACTGCCTGAACCTCCATTCACAAAATCAATTTCCCGCCTCTCAAACTGTTAAGAATAAACAGAAAGCACCACTGCCTCACAGCGCCAGGGAACCAGGTTCGATTCCCAGCTTGGGTGGCTTTCTGTTTGCACATTCTCCCCATGTCTGCGTGGGTTTCCTCCGGGTGCTCTGGTTTCCTCCCACAGTCCAAAGATGTGCGAATTAGGTTGATTGGCCGTGCTAAGTTGACACTAATGAGAGGGTGATTAACAAGGTGGAATGTGTGGGATTACAGGAATAGGGTCTGGGTGGGATTGTGGTCAGTACAGAAACGATGGGCTGAACGGCCTCCATTTGTACTGTAGGGATTTTATGATTCCATGGTTAGGTGCATTGGCCATGCTAAATTCTCCCTCATTGTACCCGAACAGGCATTGCAATGTGACGACTAGGGGATTTTTACAGTAACTTCATTGCAGTATTAATGTAAGCCTACTTGTGACAGTAATAAATAAACTTTAAACATAGGGGAGAAGGAAAGGAGAGAATGCAGAGTGGAATGTTACAGTCATGGCTAGGCTGTAGAGAAAAATCAACTTAATATTTGGTCGGTCCATTCAAAAGTCAGATGGCAACAGGGAAGAAGCTATTCTTAAGTCGGTTGGTAGTGTACACTAGACAAAAGAGAAGAAGGTCTGGGGGTAGGGAGAAGAAGAAAATAGCCCCAAAAATCTGCAAGATTCTCTGTGCTTTGATCCCTCTGGATTGAAACAAGTACATGGGCGGCACAGTGATTAGCACTGCTGCCTTACAGCGCCAGGGAGCCGGGTTCAATTCCAACCTCGGGTCTGTGTGTGTGTGTGTGTGTGTGAACATAAGAACATAATAAATAGGAGCAGGAGTAGGCCATCCAGCCCTTCGAGCCTGCCCCGCCATTCAATAAGATCATGGCTGATCTGTCGTGGCTCAGTTCCACATTCCCGCCCTCTCCCCATAACCCTTAATCCCCTCTCTTATCAAAAACCCATCAACCCGCGTCTTAAAAATATTTAGCGAGGTAGCCTCCACCACTTCAACGGGCAGAGAATTCCAGAGATTCACCACCCTTTGAGTGAAGAAGTTCCTCCTCAACTCCGTTCTAAACCGCCTCCCCTTTATCTTGAGGCTGTGCCCCCTAGTCCTATTGTCTTTTTTGAGCGGGAAGAGTCTCTCCACCTCTATCCTATCCATCCCATTCATCATCTTATACGTCTCAATGAGATCTCCCCTCATTCTTCTAAACTCTAACGAGTACAAGCCCAGTTTATTCAGCCTCTCCTCATAGCTCAATCCCCTCAACTCCGGTATCAGCCTAGTAAACCTCCTCTGCACTCCCTCCAAGGCCAAAATATCTTTGTGCAGGTGCGGCGCCCAAAACTGCACACAGTACTCCAGCTGCGGCCTCACCAATGCCCTATACAGCTGCAGCAAGACCTCCCTACTTTGTGTGTGTGTGTGTGTGTGTGTGTGTGTGTGTGTGTGTGTGTGTGTGTGTGTGTGTGTGTGTGTGTGTGTGTGTGTGTGGAGATTGCATGTTCTCCCCATGCCTGCATGAGTTTCCTCCGGTTGCTGTGGTTTCCTCCCACAGTCTAAAGTAGGTTGATTGGTCACGCTAAATTGTCCCTGAGTGTCAGAGGGACGAGGAAGGGGTAAATATGTGGGTTTACTTGGACAGAGCCTGGGTGGGATGCTTGTCAGTGAAGACCTAATGGGCTGAATGGCCTCCTTCTGCATAGTAGATTCTATTCTATGATCCTAAGAATACAAATAAGCAGAAACCCCCAGCGATGCGCACATTGAGAGACAGCACGCTCCCTCTGACAAGCAGATTAATAAATCATGGTCATCATTAATATTCTTAAACTAATATTTTGCAGCCAGGCCTGTTCTTTAATATCAGCCACTCATCTGCTGGAAAATTAATTAATCAAATGGCTGGAGCTGATTAGTTTAGGAGCTGTGTAAAAGGTCGTGCACAGCACAATTAGATCAGAGAATAAATATTTAGCATTGCAAAAAGCATCGTTCCAGGCAGCTGCACTAAACAGGGGCTATAAATAAATCTGGCAATAGCAACAGAGCAATTAAATTCTCCATGGTAACCAGGGATTTTTAAACAGGTTCACATCGATCTGCATCAATTTTATCTGTTTGGTAGTGAAGGAGAGAAAGGCAGCATTCTTGTATCACACCATGCAGCAACTTAATTTAGCACATTAGTAGCTGGATGTTCCCTATTGCGATCTGGATCACACACAAACGCAGCAACAACCAGGAGCCACTGTGATGACACACAGGGATTCTCTCACAGTTAATCTTGTTTGGTTGTCATGATTGAGGGGCAAATGTTGGCCAGGAGACTGGAAAAACTCCCCATTCTTCCACACAGATGTTTCATGGGATCTTTTTAAACTCATTTCAACAGGGTGCCAGGGTTTCAGCTTCATGCCTCATCCAAGAGGCAAATGTAGCTCTTCCTCAGCACTGCACTGGAGAGTCAGTGACCCCTCAGCACTGCACTGGAGGGTCAGTGATCCCTCAGCACTGCACTGGAGGGTCAGTGACCCCTCAGCACTGCACTGGAGGGTCAGTGATCCCTCAACACTGCACTTTACCCCACTAATCCCTCTAACCTACACATTCCTTGACACTAAGGGGCAATTCAGCATGGCCAATCAACCCAATCCGCATATCTTTGGACTGTGGGTGGAAACCGGAGCATCGGGAGGAAACTCACGTAGACACGGGGAGAATGCACAAACTTCACACAGACAGTGTCCCAAGCCGGGAATCAAACCTGGGTCCCTAATCCCAGTTCCTCAATCACATGCAGGTTCTACATGGCAAACTGGTACAAAAACTAAAATCACATGGGATCTGTGGGGGGTTGGCGAGATGGATACAGAACTGGCTCAGTAATGGAAGTCAGGGATTAGCGGTGGAAGGGTATTTTTCAGTATAGAGTCCTGTAGCTGGTGGTGTTCGGCAGGGATCAGTGCTGGGACCTCTGTTCTTTGTGGTACATATAAATGATCTGGGGGAAAATGTGGGGGGTCCGATTAGTAAGTTGTGGGTGCCTGGAACGCGCTGCCAGAGGAGGTGGTGGAAGCATGTAGATCAGCAACATTTAAGAGACATCTAGATAGGTACATGAGTAGGAAGGGAATAGAGGGATATGGACCGAATAAGGGCAGAAGATTTTTTTTCAGTTTAGTTTGGGCATCATGATCGGCACGGGCTTGGAGGGTTGAAGGGCCTGTGCTGTACTTTTCTTTGTTCTTAGTTATTGTCTCCCCCATAAGTAGAAACATTCTTCCAGTGACTATTCCTTTCAAGTTTCCTCAGGATCTTACATGTTTCAACATAAGAACATAAGAAATAGGAGCAGGAGTAGGCCATCCAGCCCTTTGAGCCTGTCCCGCCATTCAATAAGATCATGGCTGATCTGTCGTGGCTCAGTTCCACATTCTCACCCTCTCCCCATAACCCTTAATCCCCTCGCTTATCAAAAACCTATCAACCCGCGTCTTAAAAATATTTAGCGAGGCAGCCTCCACCACCTCAACGGGCAGAGAATTCCAGAGATTCACCACCCTTTGAGTGAAGAAGTTCCTCCTCAACTCCGTTCTAAACCGCCCCCCCTTTATCTTGAGGCTGTGCCCCCTAGTCCTACTGTCCTTTCTGAGCGGGAAGAGCCTCTCCACCTCTATCCTATCCATCCCATTCATCATCTTATACGTCTCAATGAGATCTCCCCTCATTCTTCTAAACTCTAACGAGTACAAGCCTAGTTTATTCAGCCTCTCCTCATAGCTCAACCCCCTCAACTCCGGTATCAGCCTAGTAAACCTCCTCTGCACTCCCTCCAAAGCCAAAATATCCTTGCGTAAGTACGGCGACCAAACCTGCACACAGTACTCCAGCTAAGGCCTCACCAGTGCCCTATACAGCTGCAGCAAGACCTCCCTACTTTTATATTCAATCCCCCTCGCTATGAAGGCCAGCATCCCATTCGCCTTCCTGACCACCTGCTGCACCTGCAAGCTGGGTTTTTGCGACTCATGCACAAGGACCCCGAGGTCCCTCTGCACCGTCGCCTGCTGCAGTTTTTCGCCCCGTAAGTAATAGTCCTTCCTACCATTATTCCTACCAAAGTGGACCACCTCACACTTGCCAACATTAAATTCCATTTGCCATTTCCTGGCCCATTCGCCCAGCCTATCTAGATCCTTCTGCAGACTCTCCACACCCTCCGCACAATTTGCTGTTCCACCAATCTTGGTGTCATCAGCAAATTTCGACACCATACACTCGGTTCCCTCCTCCAGATCATACGAGATCACCATGTGGGAAAGGGACCAAAATTGTAGATAATACTTGAGGGGGTCACTGTCCCCTGCACATGACAGGGGGAGAATAGGGGTGCATAGCAGGATTAAGAATAAAAATAGAAGTATTCATTTAGTAGGTTATCCAGGTCGGAGTTGGGATAATCACTGCTGAGAACAGAAATTACAACATTAAAATATGGAATGTAAATTATTCATGAGCTCATATATAGTACTCCAAATAAATTATGAACTTTAATGAAGTTAGACTTTGAGAGATTCGCTACTGTGTGAAGCTGTTGGGCCTGTGGTAAAGAAAAGTACATGGTAATTTTTGTGTGCATTGACTGATAGCTATTGAGACAGTCGATAAGGGGATGAATTCACTGCTGCTGCGCTCACAGTGGGGCAGCGCACTCAGGGAACAGGCACCTCAGTGTTGATTCCACATCCCTAATCCGTCTCCTCCTGGAGGCACGGCCCAGCGTAGGATTGCTGAGCTATCTCAACATCTGCACAGCCATCAGATTCACTCATGGATAGGAATGACATTAGAATTTTAAAGGGGAATGGCATTAGAATTTAAAGGGACCACACCTTTCATTCAAACATTCGCCAAAAGAAAAAAACCTCTCTCATTTTCAATTTTGGGTGGTTTTAATCAAATCCCCTCGCAGTAACGGCCAACATTTTGTCATCTGTGGCAACGCAACAATAATCGCCATTGACTCAGGGAGAAGCTGTCCTCAAAATCTCAGCAGACTCGAGAATGCAGACTTCCTCTATTCCAATGTCAGTTTGAGTTTGGCACCTCCTTCAGGAGATCTTTGATGTTCAGCCATGGGGCAAACAACAGGTAAACAAATCAACCAATCAGATTGAAGAATTCTCATAGATAGCAAAGCAGGATGTGAGAAACAGGGAATGTACATCATTTCAAAATTATTGTACAGAAAACAAAGCAAGGAATGGAACATACACGTGGGCAATACAGGGGGTGGGGAGGGGTGGGGGGGGGTCGGCCACGCGAAAGCAATAATGAGAATTTATTATTTATCTAAAGTTTATTTTATCGTAAGTAGGCTTACATTAACACTGCAATACAGTAACTGTGGAATTCCCCTAGTTGCCACATACGGTGCATGTTGGGGTACACTGAAGAAGAATTTAGCATGGCCAATGCACCTAACCAGCGCGTCTTTTGGACTGTGGGAGGAAACCGGAGCACCCAGAGGAAATCCATGTAGACATGAAGAGGTGTGTCATCTCTGCACTTAAAGTGACACAGGCTGGGAATCGTACCTGGATCCCTGGCACTGTGAGGCAGCTGTGCACCATACCACTCCCCGAATGTCCCATGATTGAATAAAAAAACTTGCCTCTCAAGGCAATCATATGCAGCAACTCATCAAAGTGGGCAGTAGCCTCATGATATTATTGCAAGACAATTAATTCAGAAAATCAGCTATTATTCTGGGGACCTGGGTTCAAATCCCACCACAGCAGATGATGGAATTGAATTCAATAAAAAAAATCTGAAATTAAGAATCTACTGATGAACATGAAACCATTGTCGATTATTGGACAAACCCATCTTGTTCAATAATGTCCCTTAGGGAAGGAAATCTGCCGACCTCACGCAGTCTGCTCTATATGTGACTCCATAGCCACAGCAATGTTGTTGACTCTCAACTACCCTCTGGACAAGGGCAATGAAGGATGGGCAATAAATGCTGGCCAACCAGCGATGCCCATGTCCCACGAATGAATAAAAATGAAAGTTTATTTGATGGCAACTTGATTTGATGGCAACTTATTTGATGACCTCTACCACCTAGAAGGACAAGGACAGCAGCATGGCACACCACCATTTGCAGGTGCCCCTCCAAAGCACACACCATCCTGACTTGAAAAAATATTGATGTTCCTTCACTGTGACCAGCTCCTAGGCGTCCATGTCAACAAAACATTTGGAGTACATTTTTGCCTTGTGACATTTCTTTTCATGGTGCTCTTTCGGAGAGCTGGTACAGTCTCAATGGACTGAATGGCCTCCTTTTCCTCTATAGGGATTCTATGATTCTCCTCTCAGAAGCAGATTGGGGGCCATGGTTTGAGTTTTGCTGTTTGCTGTTCAGACCAGTGACTACCACACAATGAGGAAAGAAACTGGCCTGTGTGGTAAAGGCCAGATTTCTGCACTTAACCTCAGGCCATTCCCAATCACAGATGTGTTCAAAGTTATGAAGGGTGATTGATAATGTGGAGAAATTGTCTCCCCCGGCAGGAATTTCAATCATCAAGAGACACCCATTTATGATAATTATCAAAAAAGGAGGTAAATGAGGAGAAATTATCTGAAGCTGTTGTGATCTGAAAGGTGCTGCCTGAAAGGTGGTAGGTGGGGCTGGATTCAGTTGCATTTTCCAAAAACAAATTGGAGAATTAGTCGAAAAGATCAAATTTATAAGGAATGGGCAAGGATTAGGAAGGGCTGAACGAGCAGACATAGGCATGATGGGCTGATATACCTTTTATTCCGTATGGAATCCTAACCAATAACTCACCTACATCAATGGGAACGAAGTAGAAATGTTGGAAGCTTCAGGTTTTTAGTTTCCTGATCACCATCAACATGTCGTGGTTCCTCCATGTGAATGTTATAGTTAAGAAAGGCCGCCAGTGCCTCGACTATCTCAGGGGACTAAAGAAATTTGGCATGTCCGCTACAACTCTCACCAACTTCTACAGATGCACCATAGAAAGCGTTCTTTCTGAGTGTATCACAGCTTGGTGTGGCTCCTACTCTGTCCAAGACTGCAAGAAACTACAAAAGGACATGAATGAAGCCCAGTCCATCACGCAAACCACCCTCCCATCCATTGATACTGCCTTGAAAAAGCAGCCAGCATAATCAAATACCCCATGCACCCCAGACATACTCTCTTTCACCTTCTTCCATTGTGAAAAAGATACAAAAATCTAAGATCACGTAACAACCGACTCAAGAACAGCTTCTTCCCTGCTGAACTTCCCATTAAGTTGATCTTTTGCTACACTTTAACTGTGACTGTAACATTACATTCTGCACTCTTTCCTTTCCTTCTCTATGTACAGTATGCTTTGTATTGCACGCAAGAAATAATATTTTTCACAATATACGAATACATGTGACAATAATAAATCAAATAAAAAAAAAATGCGTGTCCAGTTCTAGTGTATGTACAGATAGATCCTCCGTTGCCCTGTTCCTCTCCCAAAAATGAAATCTGTGCAATTTAGTTTTGAGCCTCCAGTGTTCAGTTTGCAGTTCAGAAGTTTCCAAGTATTGTTAAAATATAACATATGGACAGCCGACTCACACCTCCAGGGACCCGGGTTCAATTCCCAGCTTTGGTCACTGTCTGTGTGGAGTTTGCACACTCTCCCCGTGTCTGCGTGGGTTTCCCCCAGATGCTCCGCTTTCCTCCCACAGTCCAAAGACGTGCAGGGTTAGGTGCATTGGCCATGCTAAATTGTCCCTTAGTGTCTTGGGATGCGTAGGTCAGAGGGGTTAGTGAGGTAAATATGTGGGGTTAAGGGAATAGGGCCCTGGGTGGGATTGTTGTTGGTGCAGACTCGATGGGCCAAATGGCCTCCTTCTGCACTGTACGGTTTCAATGACAATTGACTTGTCCCCTGGGAGCCAAGTCTGTTCTCAGTGCTGCTCAGCCTCAGCTCCTCAATCACATGCAGTAGTTGGAAGTCACATTCACAGAGTGCTCATGTCCAGATGAGAACACGTTGAAGCAATGGGCAGCACGATAAGAAATTCAACTTACAAAACAACATTCAGGTCAGAATTCCACATTGAATTGGAGCAGAGGATGGAAATGTGAATTCAATTCTCACTCTCGGGATGCATAGATCGAACACAAGTCTCCAATATCTGCTGGCTGTTCGCAGTCCGTGTTATGCATTCTGATACAATTTCCCTTTATTTTTGTTGATAGTATTTTATGATTTCTGTCCCTCTGAAAAGGAGCAGCACTTGTTCAAGTTTTTTTTTGACTGATAGCACTGGGCAACTTGTGCCGCCTTATCATTTTAATTGAGAAACAAGGAAATATTAGCATTTGCGTCATGCCTTTCATGATCTCAAGAGCTCACAAAGCATTCAATAGTCAATTAAATACTTCTGGGTTGAACTTACTGTTTTAATGCAGGGAACATAGCAACTAATTTGTGCACAGCAAGGTCTCACGAACAGCAATGCAATAACGACCAGACAATCTGTTTCTCTGTTAAGATGTTGACTGAGGGATAAATATAACTAAAACGGGTATCTAATTGCATAGAGTTCAAACACATCCTAAAGACACCTAAAATATAGCCAACTGTATACAGAACCGTGTTAATGGTTCAATAAGGGCGACAGGGTGGCATAATGGTTAGCACTGCTGTTTCATAGCGCCAGTGACCTGGGTTCAATTCCTGGTTTGGGTCACTGTCCGTGCAAAGTTTGCACATTCTCCCCATGTCTGCGTGGGTTTCCTCTGGGTGCTCCAGATTCCTCCCACAGTTCAAATACGTGCCGGTTAGGTGGTTCATTGGCCATGCTAAGTTCTCCCTCAGTGTACCCCAACAGACACTGGAGTGTGGACACCAGGGGATTTTCACAGTAACTTCATTGCAGTGTTAATGAAAGCCTACTTGTGTCAATAAATAAATAATGAGGGGCCTCCCAATAGGTAATTAAAAAGTTCAGACAGGGTCCTTGGGTGGGATTTTCTGGCTGCTCACACCTACAGGATTTTCTGGCCCCTTTGCAGA
Organism: Carcharhinus amblyrhynchos; assembly: GCF_965287045.1. Classification (NCBI taxonomy): domain Eukaryota; kingdom Metazoa; phylum Chordata; class Chondrichthyes; order Carcharhiniformes; family Carcharhinidae; genus Carcharhinus; species Carcharhinus amblyrhynchos. The sequence goes on from NC_137340.1 coordinate 44,654,810, forward strand.
GGACAGAGATTTGGCTGAGTGCCAAATTCTCTATCCACGCTTGCAGTGGCAACAGAATGTGAACAGCAAAATAATTCAGGCTCTTATCTCTCAGTGTTTACTGGCGTTCCATTTGAGAGTAGACAAGACCAGTTAGAACGCCTTCCTGAACTGAACTGGCCTCTGTAAAGCAGACAACTGCAGATTATTCAGTGAGATGCTTGAAGCCCAGACGAGATTGGTAAAATCAAGGAGGAGCTGTGTGGATATTTAACAAAGAAGTGATGGATGTACATCTCATATCCCATGTCAGGACTGGTCAGCTGAACCAATATCTGTTCGAGCCCTGAACATTCCTCTACAAAATGAGATGGGTCCACTTTGGAATAGACAGCTCAGTTTTTCAACTAAATCACAGAAACCCTACAGCACAGAAGGAGGCCATTCGGCTCATCAAGTCTGCACCGACAACAATCCCACCTTGGTGCTATTCTTGTAACACCACATATTTACCCCCCACTAATCCCTCAAACCTACGCATCCCAGGACACTAAGGGACAATTTAGCATGGCCAATGCACCTAACCCACACATCCTTGGACTGTGGGAAGAAAGCAGAGCTTCCAGAGGAAACTCACGCAAACGTGGGGAGAATGTGCAAACTCCACACAGGCAGTGACCCAAGCTGGGAATCGAACTCAGGTCCCAGGCGCTGAGAGTCAGCAGTGCTAACCATGGCACAATTGACACAACTGTCAACTGAGATGATCATCTGCTGGGATTCTCTTTGTGAAAAGCACTCTTTAAAGGATCTAGCCCCATGTTAAGGGGATCCAACGTATTAACGCCAGGCCTTACAGTCATCCATTAGTGTTCTGTTCTCTTGCTGTCATCCATTGGGAAGATCTGACAGTGACACATGGAGAATAAAAAATGGCTGTGCTAACATCACCCACTTTCCACTCTGCTCAGTGACGTTCACACTGGACAGTTTTAATAACAGTTCTCTTTTCATTCATTCATGAGATGTGTGAGTCGTTGGCTGGACCAGCATTTACTGCCCACCCCGGGGTATTTTAGAGTCAACCATATTGCTGTGGCTCTGGAGTCACAAGTAGGCCAGACCGGGTAAGGACGGCAGATTTCCTTCCCTAAAGGACATTAGTGAACCAGATGGATTTTTACAACAATCGACAATGGTTTCACAATCATTCGAAAACTTTTAATTCCAGATTTTTATTGAATTCAAAATTCACCATCTACCGTGGTGCGATTTCATCCCAGGTCCCCAGAGCATTACCCTGGTCTATAGTTAAAAATTATAATCCAGTTAGGATTATATATCATAGAATCATAGAATCCCTGCAGTGTAGAAGGAGGCCATTTAGCCCATCGAGTCTGCATCGACCTCAATCCCACACAGGTTCTATTCCCTAATCCCACATTTCACCCTGCTAATCTCCCTGATACTAAGAGTCAATTTATCATGGCCAGTCCACCTAATCTGCTTATCTTTGGACAGTCGGAGGAAAGTGGAGCACTAGAAGGAAACCCACGCAGACACAAGGAGAATGTGCATAGCTGGGAATCAAACCCGGGTCCATGGTGCTATGAGGCAGCGGTGCTAACCACCGTGCCACCAGGTTGGAATTCAGAAGAATGAGGGGAGGAACTCATAGAAACCTATAAAATTCTAATAGGACTAGACTGTGTGGGTGCAGGAAGGATGTTCCCAATGGTGGATCATCTTCTGAGGATACATTTCTCCTCATCTCATATCTCATTTAGGATTGGCATGAGTAATAGTCATCACCCAGACAGTGGTAATCTTGTGTAGTTCGCTACCACAGAAAGCAGTCGAGGCTAAAACAGTATGTTTTCAAGAAGTTAAATAAAGCTCTTGGGCAAAGGGTATCAAGGATATGCGAGGAAGGTGGGATCGGGCAATAGATTTGGGTGATCAGCCGTGATCATAACAAATGGTGGAGCAGTTCAAAGGGCTGAATGGCCCCCTCCTGCTCCTATTTTCTATGTTTCTATGATAGTGCCATATAGGGAATAAAAAATGGCTGTGCTAACGTCATCCACTTGTCATTCAGCTCAAAGATGTTGACACGAGATGGCTTTAACAACAGTTCGAGGTTACATTTTTTGATATAATTACCACAACAAATTCACATTGACATAATGGGCTCGATGGTGGTCAGCTAGGTAAGGGAGTCTATACAAAAAAACACACACACACTTAAGTCAGATGTCGACGTGAAATAAGTTGAGGGGATAAAGAGATGTGTGATTAGACGCAGGAATTTCACTGCAGGGAATCTGGGTTCAGATGAAAGACTCTTTCTATCAGCCGGTTGTAAAAACCTGATGTGAATTAGGTTTTAGGCAGCCTCAAACAACAAACAACAAAAAAAATTACAGCACAGGAACAGGCCCTTCGGCCCTCCAAGCCTGCACCGACCATGCTGCCTGCCTGAACTAAAACCCCTTACCCTTCCAGGGACCATATCCCTCTATTCCCATCCTATTCATGTATTTGTCAAGATGCTATTTAAAAATCACTCTTGTATCTGCTTCCGCTATCTCCCCCAGCAGCAAGTTCCAGGCACCCACCACCCTCTGTGTAAAAAAATCAAACCTTCTACACCTCCTTTAAACCTTGCCCCTCGCACCTTCAACCTATGCCCCGTAGTAATTGACTCTTCCACCCTGGGAGAAAACTTCTGACTATCCACTCTGTCCATGCCCCTCATAATCTTGTAGACCACTATCAGGTCGCCCCCTCAACCTTTGTCATCCCAGTGAGAACAAACCAAGTTTCTCCAATCTTTCCTGATAGTTAACGCCCTCCTTTCCAAGCAACATCCTGGTAAATCTTTTCTGTATCCTCTCCAAAGCCGCCTCATCCGTATGGGAGTGCAGCAACCAGAATTGAACACGATATTCCAAGTGACATTCCCTATTCCAGTTCCTACAAGGTACAAGCCTACCATATGATATTGACCCTAATTTATCCCTATCTAGCAATGTCACTCAGTCTAAGGATGGTTGATGTAAAAGAACCAGAAATCAAACTAATGCTTGAGGAGGGTCTGGTCTGTGGCTTGAGGTTTAAATACATTCTTGGGACAGATTGGGAGGGGTAGGGTTTACAGTATCTCCCTGAAAATTCACTAGGTTGATCCTGAGTATGGAGGGATTTCTTTCAGAGGAGAGGTTGAGTAGGTTGGGCCTGTACTCATTGCTTTAGAAGAATGTGAGGTGACTTTATTGAGACATATAGGGCTCTCAGCAGGCTTGACAGGGAGATGCTGAGAGGTCGTTTCCCCTCATGGGGGAGTATGGAACCAGAGGACCTAACCTCAGAGTAAAGGGGTCACCATTTAAGATAGACATGAGGAGCAATTTTTTCACTCAGAGGGTGGTGAATCTGAGGAATTCTTCATCACAGATAGCTATAGAGGCTGGGTCAATAAGGATGTCTGCCCTCCCCTATTTCCAGCCCGACAATGCCCAAGATAACTGTGCTTCCTCCAATTCTGATCTCTTGCACATCCCACAAATTGTAAATTCCCTCTGCTTTTGGTGGCTGTTCCTTCAGCTGCTGTGAATCTAAGCTCTGAAAGGCCTTCCCAAAATCAGTCCATCACTCTCCTCATTGAAGGTACCCTTTAAAAATTACTTCTGATCAAATTTGTGCTCCAAAGTCCCAGCATTTCCTTATATTGCTCAGTATCATATTGTTGTCTGATGGTGTTTTTTTAATGCACTAACCTATGACATTAGAGGGATTACATGAATCAAATTGTGTTGCATCACCTTCTGGAAATGCTCTGAATGGAGAAGATAGGAGCAGGAGGCTGTGATTTGGCCCTTTGAGACCATTCATTACGATCATGGCTGACCACCCAACTCAAAGTCTAATCCTACCTTTACCAGATAAATAGAAACAACAGAACCTGCTGCATTCACACTGTGGAATGGTATGGGATGGAATTCTCCCAGAAATCAGCAATGTCCAATGTCGGGCAGGAAAAGCAACATCGAACCCGTCAGCGGTAATGGCGGATCCTTCCGCCATATTGTGCGACACTTAGTGCTAAAACTTGAGTAGGCTCAGGTTTAATATCAGACTTAGCCTCTTATTCACTCGCCCCCACCCCACCACCATGTGCTAAGAGCTTCAGTAATCCAGATGCTATACTTGAAGGGTGCCCATTCTATTTAATAAAGTGGACAGTTAGTTCAGGTGGTTAGAGTGTATTGATAATAACGCCAAGGTCATCCCATACTGTCTAATAGCAACTGCCTACTCCTGTGCCATCTTGGCTGACGTTATGTTTGATGAATATTCCTTCACAGAACGAGCACTGTTAACATTACAGGAAGCTCCGGAGAGCCTTGGCCACCAAATGGATGCCCAGTCTTCAGTTCGACTGATCCTCAATCAAACATCCATCCACATCCCCACCCATACCACATGACAGAGTGGCAGCAGCTTCAGCCACTCAGCTACTTCCTGTGTTGTTAACGAAATAGCAGGTATTAGCCTAACCTGCACTCCAAGGGGGGCGGTTTGCTTGGACCATGCGGGTTAACGCTCCATGCTGATTTAACTATAGCGCTGCTGTATCGAGTCCCACCTTCAGTGAGTGATCTATGCCCACCTGTCACCAGAGGACCCTCAAACTTGTCCTGTCGCCCAATGGTTCTGCAGCTTTGTAACACTGGGCTGATTTGGAAGTCTGCATATGAGGGGTTAACACTGTAGGGCCAATCATTGGCACTCAAAGCAATCATTGTTGCTGGAGTAGGCAGAATTGTTTCAGAAGTTAGACTCCAATCATGGCAATGCAGCTGAAATTGAACTGTCTCAGCTGTGGAAGAATGCTCAATCCTGAAACACTTTGGCAATTGCATGCCCCAGTGGTCCACCCCCACCCCCTCCAGCCCCAACTTCACAAATCACCCACAAAAAAGATGCTGTAAAGCCTTGAGTCTGAGAGCCCCCCTCCACCACCCTGAGTCCATGGGGTCGCTTCCATGCATTAGGATCCTCGCGAGCCCGGCGCTATGTTTTGTGCATTCAACTCTGGGTTCCCCTCGCAGTAAGAAGTCTCACAACACCAGGTTGTGAGACTTCTGACTGTGTTTACTCCAGTCCAACCCCGGCAACTCCACATCATTCCTCTCGAAGTCCAGGCCACTAACTGCTGGTCTTTCAATGACAGTTGTGAATCGTGCCACTCAGAAAGCATTCTGCCATGGGATTTAAATTTAACATGGGGGGAATGATTCCGTCGTGTGAATGAGATGCAAATTTACTATAATGATGTCGCTGAAGTTGGGCGATGGGAAGCGCAGCTCACAATGAACGGGGCGGGGGGGAGGTCACGTCTTGGATTTAGGCCCAAGAAACATGTCCAGGGCCTTCCCATGATGCTTTCCAGTTACACTGCCGAACACACCAGCTGCGAGTGGGAATGGTAAATCCTGGCTGTGATCCTGCTGAGACTCTGGAAGCTGCGACTCTGGAGTCATTCAAGAAGCACAGATAGGGTTGACAGTCAGAATCTTCTTCTCAGAGTTGAAATGTCTAGGGGGCACCCACTTTAGGTGAGAGGGGGAAAGTTCAAAGGAGATGTGACGGATAAGTTTTTTTACACAGACAGTGGTAGGTGTCTGGAACACACTGCCAGGGATACAATAGGAGCATTTAAGGGGCTTTAAATAAGAACATAAAGATTCAAGGTAGATAGGGTATGGAGCAAGAATAGGCAGAAGAGTTTAGTTCAATTTGACGCCATGTTTGGCACAATGATGTGGGCCAAAAGGGTTGTTCTCTTGCTGTACTCTTCTATGTTCTAAGCAGTGGATAGGGAGACCTCAGATCTCAAAGGAAGGGTAAACTAAACACGTCCAGCACCTTCATTTACATCTGTTTGGCTCAAGCAGCGGAACCCTCTACTCCAAGGTCCCCACACAATCCAAACTGGCAGAATGCACGGCCTTAGCAGTGCTGACAACCTTCAAGTCAGACTCTAAACCAAAGCCCCCATTGGCCTGTTTAGGTGACATGTAAAATTCGTCAAACAGAAAGGAAGGTCTACTAGTGACATTCCCCCTTCAAATAACACGACCAAAAAGTTATTCATTTGTTTTTTCCTTTCTGGGATTTTGCTATTTGCGGACTGGTTGTTTTAACTTTCACCGCGGTGGTTAGACTACAAAAGTAATCTTCCGTTACTGCTTTGGAATCTCCCGAGGCTGTGAAGAGGACTTTATTAATGTAACTCTTTCTCATTCCTCTGTGGGAAACCAAAGGCTGTGAATTTTGCTGGAAATATCATGAAAGTATTTATGAAGAATTCCCCCATTGGCTCACTCTCAAAGCCAATTTCTGTGGTAACGCAAAACTGTTGCAAGGTCACCACAAATGGCAAGCTGTGGAATTTTACTTCCATCAGTTCAACTGAGAGAAAAGTTGAAGAGTATTTACAAAAGTTAATGGTGTCTAAACTGTGTAAAAAGGATTGAATCAGTTCCACAAAATGCTTCTGGTGAAATAGCTGAATGTGTGAATCTTGCAATGTTACTGTCATGAAGTACATACCCCAGTTGGAGACATGAGAAGGTGAGAACAGCAATAATTGTGTTCAGGAAGTGTGAACAACTGCTTTCAGTCGAGATTAAGCATTAGGAACTCATAAATATGCCCTGACATGTGGTGTCTATACAGCAAACAACATAGAAAGAATTTCATTCTAATCTCAACACTGGGCAAATGTACGCAAATTCATTGATCAAAACTTGTAACCTGCCCTTAACTCGATATTCTGATGACCCAGTGGCTTCTCGAAAAATTTCATTTTTACTTGGCTCCCTTCCATTTCTCTCTACTCTCCATTATTTCTCCAACTGTCTGTTCCTACTTCCTTCCCCACACTCCCCACTCCTCTCTTAGAGAAAACAGTGCCAGAACACCAGGTATAGCTTTTGTCTCCTTACTTGAGGAAGGATGTATTGGCACTGGAAGGGTTGCAGAAGAGATTCATTTGGTTGATTCCGAGTTGAGAGGGTTGGCTGATGAAGACAGACTGTGTAGACCAGGACTCTATACTCATTGGCATTCAGAAGAATGAGGGGGTACGTTATAGAAACATACAAAATTATGGAGGGAATAGATTATATAGAAGCAGGGAGGTTGTTTCCACTGGCAGGCGAAACTAGAACCAGGGGGGCATAGCCTCAAAGTAAGAGGGAGCAGAATTGAGGAGGAACTTCTTCACCCAAAAGTTTGTGAATCTGTGGAATTCCCTGCCCGATGAAATAGTCGAGGCTATCTCATTGAATGTTTTTAAGATAAAGATAGATACATTTTTGAACAGTAAAATATTAAGGGTTATAGTGAGCGGACGGGTAAGTGGAGCTGAGTCCACGAAAAGGTCAGCCATGATCCTATTGAATGGCAGAGCAAGCTCGAGGGGCCAGATGGCCTACTCCTGCTCCTTGTTCTTATGTTCACAGGGTCTCATCAGATCTGGACTAAGGCAGGAGTTGGCAGATTGGGAAACAGGTGGGAAACAGGGGAGCACTGGGTAGCACTTGGTATAACATGAAGAGAATTGAATTGAGTAAGAGACAGCAGATCAGATAATGTATAAGAAATATGGCAGATGGTGAATCGGGCACTGTGCTCCAACTGGACAGTGTAAAACGTGTCACACAGTTTGAGAAGTTCTGTGAACACAGACTCAAACATGAATTTCATATTTCCTTGTATTTTCTTGCTTTCCTGCACACATTATTAAATGCCATAGCCACTTTCTAACATTTACAGGTAAAACAAATGTTACTCTCTTGATGCGATTCTCTAATAAAATATGCAATAAGCTTCACTCAGCTTGGGGATACAGGAATGGAAATGTATTGGTGAACCTTCTTCATTGGTTTGTCAAACAGAGTTACTATTGTGTTTTACCTCTCAGTGTGATGCTGACACCTAATTTAGAAAGAAAATCATACATAATCTGAACAAAAGATGATTACTGCTGATGCTGGAATCTGAAACCAAAAGAGAAACTGCTGAAAAATCTCACCAAGTCCAGGATCATCTGTAAGGAGAGCAAAGGGCTGACATTTCGAGTCCAGGTGAGCCTTTGACAGTGGATCATCTGGACTCAAAACCAGCTCTTTTCTCTCCTCACAGCTGCTGCCAGACCCGCTGAGGTTATCCAGTGTTTTCTCTTTTGGTTTTGTACATAATCTAATCTGTTTTAATTCTGTGCGAATGCTGAAATGCCTTGCATTGCTTCTGCCATTGGTGCTAGTGGAGACAGCAAGGAACAATATTTCATCCAATATCTAGGTTAATCTCGTCGACCCCTTCCAAAGGCCAGAATGAATTCCCAAAGACAAGCAGTGTGACCACATCAGAAAGCAATTTTTATTAGTAACAAAAATGCCGGTACTTGAAGTGCTAATCTATGGGAATAACAAATATGATGATGACAGTCCACATTGTGGTTTATGAGTACTGTAGAGGACTTGTACGAACTAACCACAGGAGACCTGGGTACAGGTACAATTGTTGATTCAAGCATGCAGGGAAAGCATTACCTCAGAGAGATCTCTGGAACAGCACTCTGCCAAGATCTCCACCATATTTATACATGACTGCTGGTATTTTACAACCTTGCCCACCCGAGGCCAGTGAAGAATGTTGTTCTACGAGGCTCGCCTGCCTCGATTCTGGTGTGGGAGAGCGGGTAAAATTCTGGCCTATTACTCACCTTCACAAAACATTATTTAATTTCAAATCTTGTATACATATAGGTTTATTATTAAACCTTTCACGTGAAGCAGGGTTATCTCCTCCCAGCAAGGGACTGTCTGTCTTTCCCTATCTTCCCAGAGGCTGCACTTTATCTGCTCTGACTCAATGCCTGCCCTTCTAACAATAAACAATAAGGGTCTTGTTGGAGAGTTCTGCTGATCACAGATCCTCTGGGTTTGTAAGGTTTATGGGGTATAAATATTTGTCTAGCACGTGCTCTCATTCTAACTTTTACTAAGTCCATTTATTTCCCCTAATGTAGAATCATAAAGTCCCCACAATGCAGGAAGATGGTGTTTGGTCCATCAAGTTTGCACTAACTCCCTGAAAGCACATACCATCCATGTCCTCACCCTATCTCCATAACTTTGTGCATTTACCATGGCCAATCTACCTAACCTATCCATTTTTGGACACTAAGAGGCAATTTAACATGGTCAATCCACCTAACCTGCACATCTTTCGACTATGGGAGAAAACCAGAGCACCCAGAGGGAAGCCACACAAACACGGGGAGATTGTGCAAGTCCTCTGGAGATTCCTGATAAGACACTGCACCCCCACACACGTTTCCATCACCCCACCCCCCCCAATCCTTTCCCCACAAGTAAAATAAGCCACTGAATTCAGTTTAGCTGGTTGATTTAAGACCATAAGACTTAGGTGCAGAATTAGGCCACTCTGCTCATCAAGTCTGCTCCACCATTGAATCACGACTGATATTTCTCTCATCTCCATTCTCCTGTCTTTGCCCATAACCCCTGATCCCCTTATTAATCAAGAGTCTATCTTTTTTCAAGACACTCAATGACTTCCACAGCCTTTTGCAGCAAAGAGCTCCACAGATTCACCACTCTCTAGCTGAAGAAATTCCTTCTTATCAGTTTTAAAGCATCATCCTTTAGCCTGAGGTTGCGCCCTCTGGTCCTAATTTTTCCTACTAGTGGAAACATTCTCTCCGCATCCACTCTATCCAGGCCTCGCAGTAGCCTGTATGTTTCAGTAAGATCCCCCCTCATCCTTGAGTACAGATCCAGAGTCCTCAACTGTTCCTCATGCAACAAGCCCTTCATTCCAGGGATCATTCTTGTAAACCTCCTCTGGACCCTTTCCAAGGTGAAAACAAGACCATAACACAAAAACAAAAGCATAACTCACTCTGCATGAACCAGCTGTTCCAGACATCCAACCTAAATTGACCTTTCACCAGTTTACTGAATATCTCTTTGACCTGTCAAGGTATGCTTTGGTAAAAATGAGTACCTTATACTGCTCTGTAGTCCCCTCGCTTGGTTTTCTTTTTTCAAGGCTCATGAACCTCGAAGTTCTCCAATCTTAACTGAGGGAGACGAGGAACTCGCTTCTAGAATCTTCACTGTTTCTTTTCCAGGTCTTGAATGTTCTGTCTTATGACTGTTCCAACAATAATTGGACCAGAATCTCATTCTGTTTAAGCGTAATAGCACTGTCTATACAGGTTGAGCTATATAGTATACACTTTGTGGTAATCCTTTCCTTGTCTGCCATGAACTTATACTTGCATTTGTTCTCACAGTATAATTATTCTTCAAGGCCACCTTTAAACTCCACTAAATTCTTGATGACAACATTGCCAAACACATGAAGAAAGGACGTGAGTAATGTACTGCATTGGGAAGAAGGTTTTAGGTTTTGAGAACTGGATTCCAAGCCAGACGGTGAAATGTGAAAGTAAATGCAATTCCTTTTCTTGAAGGTTCCTTTTACAGGATGAAGCATTCCAAACCTCTGCCTCCTGCCTCCCAACACAACATCCCAAAATTCCCACTTCTGAGAATCGAACAAACAATTTAACCATTCCTTAAAGGGGAATTGTATCAAAGATAAACCTTTAAAGCAAGCTTAACAAATTGAATTAAAATATTATTTTGGGGAAAATGATGCACTCTAGCCTCCCCAGTCCATTTTCATACTCTTTTAAATGAAAAGATGACTAGGTTAACTAATTAGCAACCACTTAAAGGGGTATGGCAACTCTAGCCTCTGTGGTGTCCACCAATTATGAAAGACGTCAAGCACACAGGCGGACATTGCTTACTCTCTCTCGAAGGATAATCAGTCATGAACATAGCCATGAATGAGAAGCAGACAGTTGGGTCATACAACCCCCTCAAACAGCTGCTGTCTGGATCTGTTAGTGGCCACCTTGGCCAGACCCATGCAGGAACAGGCTAACAACGAGGTCCTCCACTCTGCCCGTGTCCCCTATCATTGCACTGAGTGGCCAAAGATCAGCAAGATGGGGCTGAAGGGTAAACAGAATCTGAGCAGCAGCACTCTCGGGTAATGAAACAGGGGCAGCAACCTTGGACAATCTGTATGGAACTCCTCAAGGGCACAAAATAGTCTCTATATAGACTCAATACATTCAATCTGTGAATAGCCTCCAGCTGTTTATCCCTAAGCTTAACAGTGCACTCTTAACAAGTTAGGTGTGATGTGATCAAGATAAAAGTGATGTATGGTCATGAGGTGCAAGGCATGGAATAATGTCACTGCTTCACCCATCCAGCCCCATAATTAGCCTTGGCAGTCTGCAAATGCCTGGTTTAAAAGGTGCACTGAAAGAATATGATGTTAGATCTAGATTTTTATAAGTATACCTTAAATCAGAATTTGATGTACAGTCTCTGATTTGTCCAATGCAGATGAGAAAAAAAATGCTTTGTGCAGTGGCCTTTGAGTCACTGCATGCACCAACCCACACCCGCACCCCACCCCTCTCCTCGCCTCTCCCCTCCAAATTCAAAGGACTCCAAGCGTGTGCCAACATTTATGTAGTGCTTTGCAAGGTGAAGCAATGCCAAGGCCATTGCCTTGCTACGCCTTCTGTCGTGTCATGAACTTTAATCACAAAAAATGGTTAATCTTCAAGGACTAAGAAGACTTTTTCTGGAAAAATTTGTGTTTTGAGAGACACTCGTTGAAGAAAATTATTGCCAGAGTTTTGCCTCCTCGCCCGCCTGAAGCTTGTAAAATTCCGCCCAAGGCCAACGGAGTTTTGCCAGCCTCGCCCACCCCAATTCTGGGGCAGGCAAGGCAGTGAAATCCTGGCCTAGTCAGATGCCAGTACCTTGGTCCCCTTCAGACTTTCAATGGAGAACTCCACTAGCTGGGGGACACATTACTTGACGCACAGAACAGATAGAAATCTGTGTCACACAACCATGTGTCTAATCACTAGCTTTGTCTGTGATGCGAATTAACTACTTTCAAAAAAAAACTCAGCAAAATATTTCCTGCTGTAAACCATTATAGAGAACGATTTTAATCGATATATTTTACGGTGTTCTGTTGCAGCGTAGCTCACAGTTTTAACATCAATGGATGTGAGAAATATTTTCTCAGTGGCAACCTCCGCGCTATTAGATTCTCATTAATTCAGCCCTGAGACGCTAGTTGCAATTGAGAGACACGAGAAGTTGCTCTTCTTAATGCATCAGGATAACCACAAGCTGTCTCTGTCTCCTTAATGTTTCACACTAGATTGAGTAATGAATGCTCGCTCCCTGCTGAATTAACCAGCTTGCCGCGTGTCTGCCCTTTCGTATCCACTTACCTCCATAGTGAGCTCTCCGTGACGCTCCCGAGATTGTAGTCGTACAACTTTGTAAGGATCAGAATCACCTGAAAGAGACAGGGCTGGAATTAGATTTCAAACAGTGGCCCATAGCACAGTGTAGCAACCCGAACGACTCATTAGATAACTTATCAATCACTGTCAAAAACGTGGAGGCAGAAGAATGACCCCTAACATGACCAGCAATTCATAACACCTTCAACATCCACCGTACAATTGCTTTCAAATGTGTTCTCACTATCAATGCTAGTTGCAGAATATCATTCATTTATTAGCTCCCCAGCTAGTGTGAGTACCGTTGAATTTGGGTGTTACTGGCTGGAATTGTCTGCCCTCGCCTGTGGTTGGCCTTTTCCAGTCTCCTGCAAGAGGAGCGATTTGGTTGGTAGCCATGCTCTTCATTCTGCTCAGCAGTGGCAGTGACAGTGGGGTGAACAAGACTGGAGAATTTCGGCCTCTTTGTCCTAAATACCAGCCTCAGACTTGAATACTTGTTGACAGAGCCACCTTACTTCACGTTTTCTAACCATAAATTACTTGCGTTTATCTATGTCAAAATATTTAATTTGATCGATGATTTTCGAAGTGCCATGACTCTCATTGTGTTAGCCGTGGTTCAGCTGGCAGCTCTCCATCCTCTCAGTCACATGGTTGTGAGTTCAACTTCCACAGAGTGACTGAGAGAGTGCTGCGTTGTCAGAGGTGCGGTCGTTCAGGTGAGGTGTTAAAATCAAAGCTCAATCTGCCCACTCAGGTGGAAGCAAGAGATGCCATGGCACTATTTGAAAGGAGAGTTGAGGGGTTCCTGGCCAATATTCATGGTGGCACGATGGCCAGCGCTGTTGCCTCACAGATGCCAGGGACCCAGGTTTGATTCTGGCCTGGGTCACTGTCTGTGTGGAGTTTGCACAATTTCCCAGTGTCTGCGTGGGTTTCCTCTGGATGCTCTGGTTTCCTCCCACACTCCAAAGATGTGCGGGCTAGGTTGATCGACCATGATAAATTGCCACTTAGTGTCAGGGGGACTAGAAAGGTAAACATGTGTGGTTATGGGGATAGGGGCTGGGTGGGATATTTGTTGGTGCAGACTCAGCAGGCCAAATGGCATCCTTCTGCACTGTAGATTTTATGATTCTATGATCCCTTAACCAACATCCCCCAAACAAATGATTTGGATTACAGCAAGGTAGCACAGTGGTTAGCACTGCTGCTTCACAGCTCCAGGGTCCTGGGTTCAATTCCTGGCTCAGGTCACTGTCTGTGTGGAGTTTGCACATTCTCCTTATGTCTGCGTGGGTTTCCTCCGGGTGCTCCGGTTTCCTCCCACAGTCCAAAGATGTGCGGGTTAGGTTGATTGGCCATGCTAAGAAATTGCCCCTTAGTGTCCAGGGATGTGTAAATTAGAGGGATTAGTGGGTATAATATGTAGGGATATAGGGGTAGGGCCTGGGTGGGATTGTGTTCGGTGCAGACTTGATGGGCCGAAGGGCCTCTTTCTGCACTGTAGGGTTCTATGATCACAACTGTGGCTACACTTCATAAGTATTGCATTGGCTGTAAGGTTCCTTGTGATATTCTAAGCTTGTGAATTTTTTTTTAAGTAGGTAAATGCCATAACATGATAGAGAAATGGTCATTTATCTGTTTTTTTTTGCCGCACTGGTTGACTGAGGAATACTATTTGGGATACCTCTTCATTTTTGAATAGCGACATTGGATCTTCTAAAATTCCCTCAAAACTCAGAAATGATCAGATGGAGCAAGGGTTCGGTATCTCAAGCTAAGGACATGAGTATTAATTGTCATTCTCCTATATCCCTTCCCCCAAAAAGGCCTGGCTTTAACATTTCAGAGACAGCGCAGTGCCCCTGACAGCGTCAGTCTGAATTACATGCTCAATTCTCCGTTGTGTTTTTTGAACGGATGACCTTCTGACTCAGAGGCAAGAGCACTGTCACCAAGCCACAAGGAAGATCGCAACTCAATTTAAGTTTCAAAGATCTCTATAATCCACCAATCTTGCTGTAGTCTATTAAAAAGACAAAACCTGGGGAACATTTTAAACTTGGCTTCACAAACACATGCTGGAGGTGAGATCTTTTCCCATAAGTGCACGTCAAATGACACTCTTAAGTGCCACAACACAGCGTGTGCTTATGTAAAGTTGAAACCACCTTGCATTGGTGCAAACTATAATAAGCTCATAAAAATAGCAGTAGGTTCTGTCAATAAATATGTTTGTTAAAGGGCTCTGGTAATGAAGACATCTTTTAAGCCTGCTTACATCTGCTCAGTCAGTTTAAACACAGAGCTCACACATTGTCACTGTAACTTGCGTCTGCCCAAAGAATATAGGGCATTAGAGACACAAAAAGGAGAAAGGTTCTTCCCATTAAAAATTTATCTCTAAAAGACTAGCTGTAAAAGTGTCATACTGTGTACTACAGGGCAAACGTAAGAAACACGTGATGCGCATCTCTCTGGAGAGACACATATCAGTGTCTTCAAAAGAACAAGACACCACACACATACAATCAACATATTTAACAAAAACCCAGATTCCCAGAGAGACTCAATCAAGCAATGAGGGTGAGTCCGTGCTGTTAACCTTTTAAAAAACTAACTTCTACCTGCATCTGAAAACCCATTGCAGCTAAAATTTGATTGCAAACAATGGGTGCAAGGATTGCAATGTATAATAAACCCGTTCCTGTTGCTTCCCAAGCACAGTAAGAAGTCTCACAACACCAGGTTAAAGTCCAACAGGTTTATTTGGTAGCACAAGCTTTTGGAGTGCTACTCTTTCGTCAGGTGACCTTCTTCACCTGAAGAAGGAGCGACACTCCAAAAGCTTGTGCTACCTAATAAACCTGTTGGACTTTAACCTGGTATTGCGAGACTCCCTACAGTGTCTGCCCCAGTCCAACACCGGCATCTCCACAACATGGCTTCCCAAGCAGACAGCATACCAATTCCCTGTTTTTTTGATTTGATTTGATTTATTATTGTCACATGTATTAGTATACCGTGAAAAGTATTGTTCTTGTGTTCATAGAGAAGGAAACAAGAGAGTACAGAGTGTAGTGTTACAGTCATAGCTGGGGTGTAGAGAAAGATCAACTTCATGCAAGGTAGGTCCATTCAGAAGTCTGACTGCAGCAGGGAAGAAGCTGTTCTTGAGTCGGTTGGTACTTGACCTCAAACTTTTGTATCCTTTTCCCGACAGAAGAAGGCGGAAGAGAGAATGTCCGGGCTGTGTGGCATCCTTGATTATGCTAACTGCTTTTCTGAGGCAAAGGGAAGTGTAGACAGAGTTGGTTGGAAGGTTGGTTTAAGTGATGGATTAGACTTCACCTGGTAACATACATGATTACTGCACGCAGCCAGTACTAAATGTTTTGCTGATTGGCAGCAGGCTTCCACAGGGGGTCCCAGGCTTGTATGAGGTTAACACTGCTGAAGCCAGACAGCGCTACTTAATGGAGTGGCATATTCTGGAGTGGGAGCCCAGGCCAGTGCTGCAATGATCACACTTAAGGGCCAGGACTCTATCACCTCGCCTGCCATGGAATCAGCATGGAACAACAAGGAAAAAGATGTGTAGGTTAGGTGGATTGGCCATACTAAATTGACCCTAATATCAGGGGATTAGCAGGGTAAATGTATGGGGTTATGGGAATGGGGCCTGGGTAGGATTGTCACCGGTACAGACTCGATGGGCCAAATGGTCTTCTTCTGCACTGTAGGGATTCTAGGAAATCTCCACTGACATCGGGCAGGAATTTCCAGTTTCGACTGAGCGAGGCCATAAAACCCTGCTCCAAGTCAAAGTCAGTGTACACATCTTATCTGATGAAGGGTCAACCAGACTTGAAACATTGGCCGTATTCTTTCTCCACAGATGCTGTCAGACCTGCTGAGATTTTCCAGCATTTCCTGTTTTTGTAAGCTTCTCCAAATTTCTTCCCAGGCTTTTGGCTAAGATCAAGCATCAGTGCAAACCCAAGACAGAATGCACTGCCTGATCTTGCCAACTTGTTTCCTGTTTGTCTCCCTTGTGGGGACTATAAATTGGATTTAATTTGAATTTCATTTTTTGGAGCAAGCAAGGGATGAGCTTGGGTTTGCCTGGCATTAGCTTTAAGAGCGGAATAAAAGAATTTTTAAGAAATCAGTATATGCATCTTCATAGGCCCTATCCCACAAACTGCACTACTAGCCTAACACTGTTCAATATGACACATCACTCACTCACCAACAATCTCTATCAATCATGACTTGTACAAAACATTTATTGCATCACCTCACCTTCAGATGCTACTGCAAGCCTCAAACCCACAGCTCATAGCTTGGACACTTTCTCAGTTATTCAACCACGGTGGCACAGTGGTTAGCACTGCTGCCTCATAGCACCAGGGACTCAGGTTCAATTCCAGCCTTGGGTGACTGCCTGTGTGCAGTTTGCACTTTCTCCCCATCTCCGTGTGAGTTTCCTCTGGGTGCTCCGATTTCCTCCCACAATCCAAAGACATGCAGATTAGATGGATCGGCCATGCTAAACAGTCTCTCAGTGTCCAAAGATCTGTTGGTTAGGGTGATTAGCAGGGTAAATATGTGGGGTTACGAGGACGGGGCCTGGATGGGGGATTGCGGTCAGTGCAGTTTTGATGGGCCAAGTGGCCTCCTTGTGCAGTGTAGGGATTCTATGATAACCGTCACATCATCCAGAAAGATTATAGAAGACTCACTCACACACTTTTCTTTCTCTTGCATATGTGGAGACAGCAGGAAGTGATCTGTAGGGGATAAGTATGGCTGCAGGTCCTTACTCTCCCTGTGAGCCATCACAAGAGTGGCCCCTTGCTGAGGACAGGACCAACAACATGACTGAAACCGCTGAAGATGATGACATCCTCATTCCTAATCCTCCTCTTCATATCCCACCTCCCCCTCATTCCACAGATTTGCAAATGTTGTATTCAAGAGGTCTTGCTTCCACCCTCTTTCTTGCATCCCAACCTGATCTTGTGCCTTTCTCACTTAAGAGGCCTGTGTTCCATTCTCGGCTTGGGTCACTGTCTGCACATTCTCCCCATGTCTGCGTGGGTTTCCTTCGGGCGCTCCAATTTCCTCCCACAATCCAAAAATATGTGGGTTAGGTGCACTGGCCATGCTAAATTGCCCCTGGGTGTCCCGGGATGGGAAGGTTAGTGGGACAAATATGTGGAGTTATGGGGATATGGCCTGGTAGGACTGTTGTCAGTGCAGATGTGATGGGCCGAATGGCCTCTTTCTGCACTGTAGAGATTCTATGATGTCCAGAAACGACAATGTTTGGAAGAGCAGGAAGGCAGCGATGAAGATAAAACACTCTCATTTCCTTTTATGTTCGCGGCCAGCAGCTCAGATACCGGCACGCAGCTCAGAGGCCGGATCTGCAAGTGGTAAAATACTGGGCATGAGTGAACTGCTGCCAGAATGGGGGCAGGAGCAGGGTAGGGATAGTGTAGATGCCAGCTTACCAGAAATGGAGTTTGAGCCATACATTTTGCTGGCTCATGTATTCCTACCAAAAAGCCTGCTGTCACTGTGAAGGAGCACCGAGAGACCTGACAGAAACTTGACACAAGGCTTTACGTGGTGCTTGGAGCTCATTATTTTCAGCTGTAATGTGGTGGCAGGCTCACTTAGTGCACTTGCACACTCAACCATGATGCCACGCCTGATGCCCGCTGCTTGTACCTCCCTCAAAGCTATAACAGAAGCCTCAGTGCTGCAATGGAAGCTCAGATTTTTCTAAGGCCAGCTCAAGGGGAGGCAGTAGTGGTGTTGCCACCAGATGAGCAATCCAGAGACCCAGGGAACCTGGCCCTTGGGGACCTGGGTTCAAATCCTGCCGCGGCAGATGGTGAAATTTAAATTCAATAAAAATCTGGGATTAAAAATCTAATGATGACCGTGAAACCATTGTCAATTGTTGTGAAAACCCATTTGATTCAATAATGCCTTTTAGGGAAGGAAATCTGCCATCCTTACCCGGTCTGGCCTACATGTGATTCCAGAGCCACAGCAATGTGGTTGATTCTTACTTGCCCTCAGGGATGGGCAATAATTGCTGGCACAGCCAGCGATATGACACAATGGTTAGCAACGCTGCCTCATAGTGCCAAAGACCTGGGTTCGATTCCCGGCTTGGGTCACTATCTGTGCAGAGTCTGAACCTTCTCCCCGCGTCTGTGTGGGGTTTCCTCTGGTTTCCTCCGACAGTCCGAAAGATGTGCTGGTTGATTGCACTGGCCATGCTAAATTCTCCCTCAGTGTACCCGATCAGGTGCCGGAGTGTGGCGACTAGGGGACTTCCACAGTAACTTCATTGCAGTGTTAATGTAAGCCTACTTGTGACACTCATAAATAAACTTAAAACTTTAATCCTATGAACAAATATTAGAAAAAAAGACAGCTGCCATTGTAGCTGTAGATATCAAAGTCCAAGGGGATTTGCAGAATGACACAGCACTCCAGCAATCTGTTCTCTGGCAGATCACTAGGATTTCTGAGATACTGCCCTGTGGGAATGGCTCTGTGGAGAATGAACCCTGCCTCTGGGTGACTGTATCTGTGCCCCCACCGCTCTGCCAGTGCCCCTGTCTGTCTGTCGGCCAGCCCAGGTGCTGCTGCTACCTGTACAAAGATGGCACAGTCTGCGGCCTATCCTTCCAGCAGTGCTCAAGGTTTATCGGTGCGGGCTTGGAGGGCCGAAGGGCCTGTTCCTGTGCTGTATTGTTCTGTGTTGCCTCACAGGGTTTCCTGCAGTCTTAACCACTGAAATCCCATAGCCTGCCACCAGCCATGCAGCAGTCAGCCTCTGGGAAAACAATGAGACGGAAAAGAAGAATTTAAAAAGCATTTGGATAAGTAACTGGATGGTAAAGGATTAGAGGGATATAGGCCAAAATCAGGCAATTGGGACTAGCTGGGTTGGCACCATGGTCGGCATGGACCAGTTGGGCCGAAGGGCCTGTTTCTGTGCTGTATTGCTCTATATGGCCATTGGGATAGTAAGAAGCATATTTGAAGTTAGACATTAAGGCAATGCAAAAGGTGAAATTTGTATTCAAAATAGCATGGTTTACAAATCTGGCTCGGAACGCTTATTTTGTGGTGGCTTTAATTTTGACATTCTGATCAAGTGGACACTGCAAAGGTCAATGACAGAGGGAAGTGAAATAACTCCTCAGAGGTCGGTGCCCCTTCACCAGATTCCCCTTATTTACAAACTCAATCCCACTCCTAAGGGTGCTTCAGGTATAATGTCAGAATCCAGAGTGTCAGTAGCCCTGATACTCCTCAGAATATACACAGATGAGAGAGACTCCCTTCTTGGGCAGGCAGTCATTATCTCAATCAGGGAACTCATCCTCCAAGAGGCCAAACTCATGGGCCTCACTCAGGACATTACAGGAAGGTAAGCTATTAGATTCTTGGTGGATGAGGAATCGCGGTTGAACTCCCAGTAGGGAGAAAAAAAGAGTTTGGATCAACACTCTCGTTTCCCAGGTTTTATTGGTGTTCTATTTTAGTGTATTGAAGACCTATTTGGACCTGAGTGGGAACAATACCCACACTAATAACTATGGAGGAAAATGGCATCCATATTAATAACTGTGTGCAGTCAGAGGGTTACAGAGATCGACCACAATAGCCTACACTATGTTTAAAGGCAGGATATTAAGCAGCTAGTTCCAGACATCTAACCTTCAGATAAGAAAAGGAGAAAGATACTATGCTGGGAAAGGACTTTAAAACAGGCTTTGGAAAAGAGAGTTGATTCATTCAGACACAGCTGGGATGTTTGAAGATAGTTGAAAACAATAACCAATTGATGCAATTAAAAACCCCATTCTTGGATTGGATATTATAATTAAGCAAGTGTAAAGTTCTTACGATTGGATTTAAGAACTGCACTTTATAGATGATGTAACCTTAACCAACGAATGTGAGTGGATAGGGAAATCCCAGACTTTTAATAGTATATGCTAAATATATCTAACCAAATTTGAACGATAATTGTTTATCTATTTCTGAAATTTTCACTGAATAGTCTGAATGACTTCATTCTGAGTCCTATAGCTAATCTTCTTCTAATAAATTCCTCTTGAAACCACACTGTGACTTTGGCTGGCTATTTGAGGAGATAGTAGTTTTGAACAAAATAAGAAAATCCTTATGACAGTCCCGTAACAATTCCGTATTCTTGTTTCCCTATTTTTACTGGTTTTTGGGGGTTTGTCGGTTTTGCAGTCGGGAGAAGCACTCACTGGCAGAAACATTCTTCCCAGTTGCCTCCTTGAATCTTTGCTCTCCTTTTGCTGTTGTACAGCTGGTGGCAGGGGCTGTGCCTTCACCATGGTGAGGTTATGGAGCATACAGCGGGCCAGAGCAATCCCTAACAGCCGCACTGCTAAGTGCCACACGGCTTCTCTGGAGCGATGCAGGAATCCAGACCATTGTTTCTTCACACTAGTATTCTGCTCTGTCATGTTCCTTCCCGGGAGGATAAGTATGCTGCCTGCCTGGGTGGCGGGCCAGGGCCATGAACCATGTCACCAGTGGATGGCCTGAAGGGCTAAATGATTTACCCCTGTTCTTACTGCTCCTAAAAGGGGCAACGTCGAAAATACCTCTCCAATACCTCTTGTAAACCGGGACCATCGAAATGCATTCGAAATAATGAGACAAAGTGAATGCTGAAAAAACATACCGAAGATGTTATGTAAAGCGTTCCTAGTGCATGGAGCATTATGCATGATGGATGAGTATCCACCTCATTCCTAACCCTGTGGCAGTGTGAAAATTCTACTCAGACATTTTGATTTATTGCCCTAGGTATTCTGGGGTTGAATAGTGCTGCTATCGCATTGCTTTGTGAAGCAACTCTGCATTTTGATCCAATGGTGGAATATTTTGGTTTTGGAGTAGGTAGGGATTTGCAGGGCAGCATGCTGCTCAATCAATTGCAATGAAATGGAAGGCAAGATTGAATGGGGACCAGCTACCGTTCTGTTCGATATCTGCACACAGTCTCCGAAGCACATGTTCTTGACAGGTGAAATCAATGGCACGGGAGGATTCAGAAGTGAAATGAAGGTTAAGTTATGTCCCCGCCATTCCCCAAGCCGCCACGCCAGATTTAGACTCATTCATCAATAAATCCATGTAATAGGTGACCAGGCTCGTTGGGCAACATTAACATCAAGCAGTGAGTATTCCCAAACGTCAGGGGAAGATCAACTGCTGTGTTTTGGTTATTATGGAATTGCTACAGTGCAGAAGGAGGCCATTCTGCCCATCGAGTCTGCACCAACTCTCTGACAGAATGTCATACCTAGGTCCTCTAGGGGCCTAGGAATGGGTTAACAGACCTTTCAATTAAGTCCTAATTTGATGTTAATTATTCAGTGGAAGTCACTGATACATAAAGGGGCCACAGGTGGCACTGGCTGTTGAAGCAGAATTGTATGTGGAGTTGGATCAAAAAAAAGGTAGTTTATGAAGAAGCTGAACTCGTGTCTCCTTTACTGAACTGCAACCTAGAGGCTCAAACACCCTCTACCCCACCCTATCCCCGTAACCCCACACATTTGCAATGGTGTAATAATCAACCATGATCTGATCAGCCATGATCTTATTGAATGGCGGGGCAGGCTCGAAGGGCTAGATGGCCTACTCCTGCTTCTATTTCTTATGTTCTTAAGTCCTGGGAGCAGAAGTCCCTTCACCAAAAATTCCTTTATTGCAAGATTCAACAACACTATACAGAATGTTCTCAGTCTGCATCTGGAGTTCCAGAGGAACTGACACTCCTGTTTAGGTACAGAGCATGTTACTCTCTGATTGGCCCATCAATTTGGCCCTTACTCAGTGAGTTCATATTCAAGTTGGCCTACCTCAATTGCCTGATTGAAATCATTACACAGAGCTAATCCATCTAACCTACACACGGGCAGCACATTGGCACAGTGGTTAGCACTTCTGCCTTACAGTGCCAGGGACCCAGGTTCGATTCCTGGCTTGGATCACTGTCTGTGCAGAGTTTGTTCATTCTCCCTGTGTCTGCATGAGTTTTCTCCAGGCGCTCTGGTTTCCTCCCAGAGTCCAAAGATGTGTGGGTTTGGTGGATTGGCCATGTTAAATTGCCGCTTAGTGTCAGGGGAACTAGCTAAGGTAAATGCATGGGGTTAGGGCCTGGGTAGGATTGTGGTTGGTACAGACTCAATGGGTTAAGAACATAAGAACATAAGAAATAGGAGCAGGAGTAGGCCATCTAGCCCTTCGAGCCTGCCCCGCCATTCAATAAGATCATGGCTGATCTGTCGTGGCTCAGTTCCACTTTCCCGCCCTCTCCCCATAACCCTTAATCCCCTCTCTTATCAAGAACCCATCAACCTGCTTCTTAAAAATATTTAGCGAGGCAGCCTCCACCACTTCAACGGGCAGAGAATTCCAGAGATTCACCACCCTTTGAGTGAAGAAGTTCTTCCTCAACTCCGTTCTAAACCGCCTCCCCTTTATCTTGAGGCTGTGCCCCCTAGTCCTACTGTCTTTTTTGAGCGGGAAGAGTCTCTCCACCTCTATCCTATCCATCCCATTCATCATCTTATACGTCTCAATGAGATCTCCCCTCATTCTTCTAAACTCTAACGAGTACAAGCCCAGTTTATTCAGCCTCTCCTCATAGCTCAATCCCCTCAACTCTGGTATCAGCCTAGTAAACCTCCTCTGCACTCCCTCCAAGGCCAAAATATCCTTGTGCAGATGAATGGCCTCCTTCTGCACTGTAGGGATTCTACGATTCTGATACTATGGAATTCTATGACACATATCTTGGGACACTAAGGGGCAATTTAGCATGGCCAATCCTCCTAACCTGCACATCTTTGGAGTGTGGGAGGAAATTGGAGCACCGGGAGGAAACCCATGAAGATATGGAGAGAATGCGGGGGTTAGGTTAGCCATGGCAAATGCACAGGGTTACGGGGATGGACCTAGTTTGAATACTGTTTGAGAGAGTCAGCCCAGGTTCAATGGGCCCAATGGCCTCCTTCTGCACTGTAGGTATTCTATGGTTCTATACTCTAGAATGCTTACAGCCAAGGCATTTCTTAATTTCAGAATTTTCTGGATTATAGAATGCTTAACCACGAGTGTGTGAATTGATACAAATATGTACCTGAGACATAAAACATGTCAAAACTAGTGTCAGAATCATAGAATCTTCAGCGCACAAGGAGTTCATTCGGCTCAATGAACCTGCACCAATAGGTGCACTCTGGCCTATCCCTATAACCGTACGTTTTTACCCTCCTAATCCCTGTGACATTAGGGGGCAATTCAGCACAGCCAATCTACCTAACCTGCAGCACCCGGAGGAAACCCCACAGAGACAGGGGGAGAATGTGCAAACTTCACACAGACAGTTACCCAAGGCCAGAATTGAACCCGGGTCCCTGGTGCTGTGAGGTAACCACTGTGCCACCACGCCACTATCTACGGGGGTGTTAAGGCACAAAAGTGCATGTTTTCAAAACCACTCATTTGAAAATATGGACTAATGCACAAAGGATCCAGAATTAAATTTAGTGTTGTCAACCATTAAGAAATACACTTTTAAAAATGTTCTTAAGTCTTGTAAATCCCAAAACATTCAGAATACACATCTGAAGAAACTTTCCATTTCTCAAATTCTTTCTTAATCTATACTTTCCACAGCATTGCTCACCAGCTCACTCTGCTGTTAATCCCTCTCTGTTACTATGTACCTTTCAGGGTGTAAGCATGTCTCTGTATACCTGACTAGAAGAGAAATGATTTAGGTATGTGTTCCAATTTCAGTTACGCTTTGCTTCTATTAGCAGGGCAGACACTCTTAAGTGGTTCAAGCTTTACAATCATGTAAGACTGTTTTCAAATGCCTAATCTGAATAAATGAACCGACCATGTTTTTACCAAATCCTTTTTGATTGATTGGTACCTCATCTCTCATACAGCAAGTAAACTCAAGGACTTATATCAGAGCTCAGCACTCTCCCGTACTTCTAGTCAGGCTACTAGTGCCTGCAAACCAAGGTAGCCAGCTGTGACAACCCCCCGGGGGTTCAAGGGAATCACTGATAGATCTCCCTGTGAGGCTTGTTGGGTATGAGTCCCCCTGGTAACACTCAGTGGTCTGCCCAGTGGGAACTCACTACCTGTGCCTTTTATAAGGCAGGCCCAGGACTGGGCCAGCTGAACTATCATACCAGGCATGGACTGGTGTGTGTACACCATGGGAGTGGTTTTATTTTACATTCTGTAATAAATTATGTTCCTTTGCAGCCTGGACTCCTCAATCATTACACCAGCACAGGATAAGGAGCCTGTACAACAGGTGGAACGGGAGCAAAAACACAGCAACATCTGAAGCTGCCACTCTTCCGGCCCTCCTGGTTTTTCCAACACTCCGGACACAGCAGCCAGTCACTTGCTGTCCTGTCTCTATCTGTGCCATGTACAAACATTCCGGGCCTTAGCTGAAGGGTCAATTACAAGGGGACGCAAGTTAAAAGTGATGGATGGGATGTTTCGGGGGGATGTGAGGAAAACCTTTTTTTATCCAAAAGGTGGTGATGGTCTGGAATGCGCTGCCTGGGAGGGTGCTGGAGGCGGGATGCCTCACGTCCTTTAAAAAGTATCTGGATGAGTACTTGGCACAGCATAACACTCGAGGCCTTGGGTCAAGTGCTGACAAGTAGGTGGGTGGGTCAGGATCTTTCATGTATTGGTGCACTCAGTGGGCTGAAGGGCCTCTTCTGCACTGCAGGACTCTGTGATTCTGCCTGCTGGGCACTCACTGCTACAAGTGTTTTTGAAGCTTAAAGAGCTCTTTTGGCTCAGTGTCTGCCCCTTGCTGTATCGATCAAGTGGATTCAGGGATGGCGCAGCGAGAGTCCGGGAGTTGAGAGGCTTGAAGAAAATTCTGGAGACAACTGGTGTTTCCAGATATTGGAGTCTTGGACTGGAGAGGTTGTAACGTGCCACAGTCACTGTTAGACCAAGTTCCATGCAGATTGAGCAATCGCTTTGTCCTGTTTTACTACTTCTGTGAACGTACACGGTGTTGAAATAAGATTATTATTCTAACAGGAGCCTTCCTAAGGATTCGAAGAAATCTTTTAAATCCATTGGAAAAATGCAAATAAAGGGACAGTTCGCTGAGAAGGCTGAAAATAAGCAAGAACAAAAAATAATATTGATTAAATAACTCCTATTATGGGTATTAAACATTTATCGATAGACAGCAAAAAGGAACACTAGACAAGGCGAGGCTAGTGGAGCATCAGTCTTTAACACAGGAGAGGATGCCATTCCTCATTTAGAATCACAGGAGCTAGAGTAGGCCATTTGGCCCCTTGAACCTGCTACACCATTCAAGTAGATCATGGCTGATCTAGCTTAACGCCATCCTCTTGCTCTATTACCAAATCCATTGATGTCATTGGTATCTAGAAGTCCACTGATCTCTGCTTTGAACATACTCAGTGCCTAAACACCCCCCGCCCTCTGAGGGAGAAATATCCAAAGATTCACCACCCCCTGACTGAAGAAATTCTTCCTAGTCTGAGTCTCATATGTCCAGCCTCATATTCTGAGGCTGTGTCTCTATTTCTGTTGATCAGACCCTATCTGGTGTACAGCATTCAGTTTTGGGCACTGCACCTCAGGAAGGATATACTGGCCTTGGGAGAATGCACAGCAGATTCACCACAACTGTACAAGGGCTTCAAGGTTTAAATTATGAAGACAGGTTGTATCAACCTGGCCTGTACTCACTTGAGTATGAAAGGTTAAGGGGTGATCTGACTGAGGTATTGAAAATTTTAAACTGAACTGGTGAAGCAGACACGAACAAACAACTAGAACAAAGAAAGAAAAGTACAGCACAGGAACAGGCCCATCGGCCTTCCAAGCCCATGCTAATCATGATGCCCTAACTGAAGAAAAACCTCCTGTTCTTACAAGGTCCAGATACCTCTATTCCCTCCTTATCCATGTACCCATTCAGATGACTCTTAAATGCTGCTCATGTGACTGTCTCCACCACCTCCTCTGGCAGTGCTTTCCAGGGTCTATCCCATGTATTTACCCCACTAATGTCCCCGTTATTAAGGGGCAATTTAGCATGGCCAATCCACCTAATCTGCACATCTTTGGAGTGTGGGAGGAAACCCATGCAGACACAGGTAGAATGTGCAAACTTCATACAGTCGCCTGAGGCTGGAATTGAACCCGGGTCCCTGGCACTGTAAGGCAGCAGTGCTAACCACTGAGCCACTGTGCCGCCCAATGGAGTTGAGAAAAAGCAATCTGTGCATGTTTTTCATCAAGCTTTCAATGCTTGGGGTGTCTCAAAAAATGTCACTCATGATACAGATTAACCACATATACACACACACACACAGAGTGTGTTTGATTCTCTTATTTTTTACTCTTCACCACCTTGTAATCCACTGCAAGTATGGGCCTTCAACTTTCAGCCCCAGTTCTCCGCAAGAAAAAAAGGGTTTCTGACTTTTTGGCTGATTAAATATTACAAAAAATATAAATACATTTTAGTGCACGTAGACTCTCGTGCACATCCAGTCACAATCTGACAGGTTAATAGAGGGGAAAGGGTCTGAGCAAATATATTAGTTTGAACGCAACATTAATAATTCATTTTTAATAAACTGCTCAACAGGAATTCATATGTCTATGTCTATCTTTTTGTTCTGCAGCAATATTTCATTATATCTTTCCAACTTTAACAAAAATGTCTAAATAAAAACTTATTTTTTTCCTGCCCCTTATTCAGAACTCATACATTGGAGAGCATAAAAAAGTCAGGGGAGGTTGTAGGCCTCACCACCACCTTGAGCCTGCTTCACTCCACCATTCAATAAGATCTCCAGTGCAAACCTTCTTCTTAAATCCCTCTCTGCCATCTCCTCCACTCTCACATCCAAAAATTGATGCAAAAGAACTCCTAGAAGTCCATTTGACTAAGATCAAGATTATTCAATCAACTGCCCCTGCCTCTTCCTTGATTTTGAATTGATTTGATTTATTACTGTCACATGTATTGGTGTACACAATGGAAAGTATTGTTTCTTGCACTCTATGTAGACAAAGCATACCGTTCATAGAGAAGGAAAGAAGGTAGTGCAGAATGTAGTGTTACAGTCATAGCTAGGGTGTAGAGAAAGATCAACTTAAAGAGAGATAAGTCCATTCAAGAGTCTGACGGCAGCAGGGAAGAAGCTGTTCTCTCTCTTCCAATAGCCTCCCGGGCCAAACTTACCTCCTTGCGATAGTCCTGACCCCACATTTTTCTTTAGTTTCTCTCCCTTCACTCTTTTGATTTGATTTATTATTGTCCCATTAATATACAGTAAAAAATATTGTTTCTTGCATGCTATACAGACAAAGCATACCATTCATAGAGGAGGAAATGAAAGAACGCAAAATATAGTGTTACAGACTTAGCTAGGGCGTAGAGAAAGATCAACATAATATCTCGTAGGTCCATTCAAAAATCTGATGGCAGCTGTTCTTGAGTCGGTTGGTACGGGACCTCAGACTTTGGAACAGACTCCCACCAGCTTTTACAGATGCACCATGGAAAGCATTCTATGGTTGTATCACAGCTTGGTGTGGCTCCTGCTGTGCCCAAGACCACAAGGAACTACAAAATGTCATGAACGTAGCCCACTCCATCAGGTAAACCAGCCTCCCATCCATTGACTCTGTCTATACTCCCCGCTGCCTCAGAAAAGCAGCCAGCATAATTAAGGATCTCACGCACCCCAGACATTCTCTCTTCCACCTTCTTCCGTTGGGAAAAAGATACAAAATCTGAGGTCACGTACCAAACAACTCAAGAACAGCTTCTTCCCTGCTGCTGTCAGACTTTTGAATGGATTTACCTTGCATTAAGTTGATCTTTCTCTACGCCTAGCTATGACTGTAATGCTACATTCTGCATTCTCTCATTTCCTTGTCTATGAGCGGTATGCTTTGTTTGTATAGCGTGAAAGAAACAATACTTTTCACTGTACGTTAATACACGTGACAATAATAAATCAATCAAATCAAATTTTTGCATCATTTTCAACATAGAACATTACAGCGCAGTACAGGCCCTTCGGCCCTCGATGTTATGCCGACCAGTGGAACCAATCTAATGACCCTCTAACCTAAACTATTCCAATGCTATCCATATGCCTATCCACTGACCATTTGAACGTCCTTAAAGTTGGCGAGTTCACAACTGCTGCAGGCAGGGCATTCCACGACCTTACTACCCTCTGAGTAAAGAACTTACCTCTGACATCCGTCCTATAATTACCACCCCTTAATTTAAAGCTATGTCCCCTTGTGTTAGCCATCTCCATCCGAGGTAAAAGGCTCTCACTGTCCACCCTATCCAATCCATTGATCATCTTGTATGCCTCAATCAGGTCACCTCGTAACCTTCTTCTCTCCAACGAAAATAACCTCAAGTCCCTCAGCCTTTCCTCATAAGACCTTCCCACCATACCAGGCAACATCCTGGTAAACCTCCTCTGCACCCTTTCCAATGCCTCCACATCTTTCTTATAATGCGGCGACCAGAACTGTACGCAATACTCCAAGTGCGGCTGCACCAGAGTTTTGTACAGTTGTAACATGACCTCACGGCTCCGAAATTCAATACCTCTACCAATAAAAGCTAACACACCGTACGCCTTCTTAACAACCTTATCAACCTGGGTGCCAACTTTCAGGGAACTATGCACATGTACCCCGAGATCTCTCTGCTCGTCAACACTACTAAGAGTCCTTCCATTAGCCCTATATTCTGTACTCCTGTTACTCTTACCAAAGTGAATCACCTCACACTTTTCCGTATTAAACTCCATCTGCCACCTCTCGGCCCAGCTCTGCAGCCTATGTCCCTCTGCAAACAGTAACATCCATCCTCACTATCTACAACTCCTCCAACTTTGGTGTCGTCAGCAAATTTACTAATCCATCCTTCTACACCCTCATCTAGGTCATTTATAAAAATGACAAATAGCAGTGGCCCCAAAACAGATCCTTGAGGTACACCACTTGTAACTGCACTGCAAGTTGAATATTTCCCATCAACCACCACCCTCTGTCTTCTATCAGCTAGCCAATTCCTGATCCAAACTGCTAAATCACCCTCAATCCCATGCATCTGCATTTTCTGCAATAGCCTACCATGGGGAACCTTATCAAGCGCTTTGCTAAAATCCATATACACCATGTCAACTGCCTTACCCTTATCCGCGTCTTTGGTCACCTTTTCAAAAAACTCCATAAGGTTTGTGAGGCACGACCTACCCTTCACAAAACCGTGTTGACTATCTCTAATCAATTTATTTCCTTCTAGATGATTATAAATCCTATCTCTTATAATTCTTTCCAAAACTTTGCTCACGACAGAAGTAAGGCTCACTGGTCTATAATTCCCAGGATGGTCTCTACTCCCCTTCTTGAACAAGGGGACAATATTTGCTATCCTCCAGTCTTCTGGCACTATACCTGACGCCAATGATGACATGAAGATCAAAGCCAAAGGCTCTGCAATCTCCTCCGTAGCCTCCCAGAGAATCCTAGGGTAAATCTCATCCGGCCCAGGGGACTTATCTATTTTCACACTCTCAAGAATTGCCAACACCTCCTCCTTATGTACCTCAACCTCATCGAGTCTACTACCTGGTATCGCAGTATTCTCCTCGACTACACTGACTTTCTCCTGATGGAAGAAGATGGAAGAGATATGTCCGAGGTCCTTGATTGTGCTGGCTGTATACAAGATTATGAAGGGAACAGATAAGATAAAAGCAGGGAAGTTGTTTTCACTGGGAAGTGAAACTAGAACTAGGGGGCATGGCCTCAGAATAAGGGGGAACAGATTTGGGACTTAGTTGAGGAGGAACTTCTTCGCACAAAGAGTTGAGAATCTGTGGAATTCCCTGCTCAGTAAAGCAGTTGTGGTTACCTCATTGAATATTTTTAAGGCAAGAATAGATAAGTTTTTGAACAGTAAAGGAATTAAGGGTTATGGTGAGCAGGCGGGTAAGTGGAGCTGAGTCCACAAACAAGTTCAGCCATGATCTTATTGAATGGTGGAGCAGGCTCAAGGGGCCAGATGGCCTACTCCTGCTCTTAGTTCTTATGTTCTTTTCCAAGGCAGCGGGAAGTGTAGCAGAGTCAATGGATGGGGGGCTGGTTTGTGTGATGGACTGTGTTTTGTTCATGACCCTTTGTAGTTTCTTATGGTTTGGGCAGAGCAGGAGCCATACCAAGCTGTGATACTACCAGGTGCATCTGTCGTGCATCTGTAAAAGTTTGTGATAGTCATATCCTCTCTTATCCCTCATATCCTCTCCAAATTCATTACATCTATGAGACACAATACTACTCTCACTACCCTATTCCCATTAAGATTTGCCAACTGCAATTAAATGTCTTCATGGACAATATAATGGAAGGGTTTAAGATGGAGGGAGAAGTTTACTGGTGAAAGTTGTTGAGCTCAATGTTAAGTCCAGAAGGCTGTAATTGGAGGATGAGGTGTTGTTCTTCCAGTTTGCATTGGGTATCACTGGAACATTGCAGCAGGCCAAGGTTGGACATGTGGGCATGAGAGCAAGATGCTGAGTTCAAATGGCAAGTGACAGGTTGGGATCCCTCTTGCAGACAGAGCGAAGGTGTTTCACAAAGTGATCACCCTGTCTACATTTCATCTTCCCAAGACAGACTGCACTGGGAGCAGAAAATACAATAAACCAAACTGAAGGAGGTGCAAGTGAAATGCTGCTTCACCTGAAAGGAGTGCCTGGGCCTTTAGATAGTGAAGAGGGAGAAGCTAAAGGGGCAGATTTCGCGCCTTCTGCAATTACATTGGAAGGTGCCATGAAGGCTTTGGGGTAATGGAGGAGTGGACTAAGGCATCACGGAGGGAGAGGTCTCTGAGGAATACTGACGGAGGGATGAGTGAGGTGTAGGTTTATTTAGTGATGGCATTGGGCTGGAGTTGGCGGAGGATGACCCCCTGAATGCAAAGGCTAGTGGAGTGAAACATGAGTACAAGAGGGACCTTGCATTGACTCTGGACGGGAGAGGATGGGGTTACACGAAGAAGCTAGTCTGAAGAAGGTTAAGAGGAAATTTGATGGACATGTTCAAAATTATGAAGAGTTTTGATAGAGAAAATAAGAATAAACTGTTTTCAGTGGCAAGAGCATTCACAAAGAGGATTGAGATTTAATGATCAGAGACAATCGCTGGTTTTATCACTCTGTGGTCCTCTTGGGTGCCACTGTGGTTAGCACTGCTGCCTCACAGTGTCAGGGACCCGGGTTCAATTCTGGCCTCCGGTGTGGAGTTTGTACATTCTCCCCATGTCTGCGTGGTTTTCCACCAGGTGCTCCGGTTTCCTCCCACAGTCTATGCACACCCGCCACGATTCCGGGGTGGGGGAGGCTCGCAGAATAGAACTCTCTGTTGGCCTCAGGCTGGTTCTTACGAGCTTCGGGCAGGAAAGGTGGTAAAATTCCAGCAAGTAGGAGCAAAAAAAGACTATGCAGCAATTATTCTGATCTGCACTGCACTTTGAAGCAGTTTCAATAGCGACGTTTGGAAAATTGGAATAATATTGAAGAGAAAAGATGTGTCAGGATATGGAGAAAGAGCAGGGGAGTGGAAAATAATTAAATAGCTCTTCCAAAGAGCTGCGCAGACATGATGGACCGAAAGGCCTCCTCCTGAGTTCTATCACTCTATGATTTAATGAGCAGCTCATTGGCACCTCCAGCCGAGACTAACATCTCAATCAGAAGCACAGCACACATTTTGATGTTTCTTTGAAATGCTCTCTCTATGCGTTCCAATTTTAATCAGTCAAAAAAACCCCCACAGCTTCAACAATTCATCAAATCGAAATGTATAAACATGAAGGTGTCAATTTGACACCTTGCAATTATTGTGGTGGGGTGGTAGGACCTCAATTTAATGGCACGAAGAAAAAAATCCATGCCATTTAAATTTGTTATGTAGAAAACTGCATACCTGAGGGTCAATAAGGATGTTGGGGTGTAATTTGTCAGCTAATGGTCTTATTAAAGGATCCCTAGAGTACAGAAGGAGGCCATTCAACCCATCAAAACAGCACTGCCAACAATCCCACTCAGGCCCTCTCCCGATAACTCCACTTATTTACCCTACAAATCCCCCTGACACTAAGGGGCAACTTTTTTAGATGGCCAGTCCACCAGTTTTTTTTTTGACTGATTAAAATCGGAACACAGAGAGAGAGAAAGAAACATCAAAATATGCGCTGTGGCTCTGATTGAGCTGTTAGGCTCGGGCTGGAGATGCCAATAATCGGCTCATTAAATCATAGACTGTGGGAGGAAATCGGAGCACCCTGTGGAAAACCACGCAGACACAGGGAGAATGTACAAACTCTGCACAGACCATCACCCGAGGCCAGAATTGAACCTGGGTCGCTGGCGTTGTGAGGCAGCAGTGCCAACTACTGTGGCACCCAAGAGGGCCACCGAGTGACAAAACCCACTCCAGGTTGCCATGCAAATGACCAACCAGGATGGCTGGTGTTATACAAAGACAGGCTGGTTCTCCAATCATTGGCCCTGCATGGTAACCCAGCTGAACTAATCAAACTCACTAAACGGGAAAGTAATCTCTTGCCTTCCAAGCCAACAGGCCATGTGGCCATTTGCTTCCAGCATTCCTCTACGTTAAGCTAAACACTGCCTGGGGCGACAAGGTGCCGTTTTTGCAGGCGCACATAGACATGCACATGTGGAGAAGAAAGCGCAGAGGAAATGTTATTATGAGCACTGAATGAAGACAAATATGAGATGTGTATTCATTGCATGGCCCAGAGACAATTTTGCAATGAATATATGCAATGCTGTCATCTAGTCAAATAGCATTTGTTTGCTTGATTCATAACGACCTTAATTACCATTTGTTTAACATTAAGACAATGTCATGCTTTTTCAGTGGGGGAAAAAATGCTGCGACACCATGATATATTTAATCTATAAATCTCCTAGCACAGCAGTAGTATAAAACATGAAAGCATTAGTACAAACGTGTGACATTATTCATCATAAGTCACCGCTCCTATGCAGATGAAAGCATTTTCCTTTTCCTTCAGGTCTTTAATCATTTCTTTTTCTCAATTCTAATGGTCAAGTTTGCTTTTTTTGTCTGGAGGGGATGGAATGGCCGTCAATCCTAATCTTTGCTTTGAGCTGGGATTAGGTTCTCCAAAGGCAGGCTGGGCGTGATGTGTTTGATTTGATTTAATTTATTATTGTTACATAGATTGTAATTCATACAATCATACAGTGCAGAAGGAGGCCGTTCAGCCCATCAGGTTGCACCGATCACAATCCCGCCCCGGTCCTATCTCCACGCATTTACCCTAGCTAATCCTCCTGACACTAAGGGACCATTTAGCAGGGCCAATCCACGTAACCCACACATCTTTGCACTGTGAGACAAAACCGGAGCACCCAGAGGAAACCCGCTGACATGGGGAGAATGTGCAGACTCCGCACAGACAGTGACCCAAGCCGGGAATCAAACCTGATCTCTGGCAGTGTGAAGTCGCAGTGCCAACCACTGTGATACCATGCTGCCCATGTATTGGGATGCAGTGAAAAGTATTGTTTCTTGCGAGCTGTTACAGGTTACAGAAGAATAATGTGCAGAATAGCGGCCAGAATTTTACCATTCTGCCTGCCATGGAAATCAGAGCGGGCAAGGGGCAGGTGATGGAAAGGCCTGTTGTCAGGATTTTACAGTTTCGAGATGAGCGAGGCCGTAAAATCTCACCCATAGTGTTACAGTCATAGCTAGGGTGTACAGAAAGATCAATTTAATATGAGGTAGGTCCATTCAAAAGCCTGATGGCAGCAGGGAAGAAGCTGTTCTTGAAGAAATCTGATACTTGTTCTCAGACTTTTGTATCTTTTACCTGACGGAAGAAGGTGGAGAGAGGATGTCCAGGGTGCGTGGGGTCCTTAATTATGCTGGCTGCTTTATTAAGATAGCAGGAAGTGTGGACAGTCAATGGATGGGAGGCTGGCTTGTGTGATGGACTGGGCTATGTTCACTACCCTTTGTAAAAATTGCAGTCTTATTAGGAGCAGGAGCCATACTAAGCTGTGATACATCCGGGAAGGACGCTTGCTTTTTCTCTTATCCTGGTCACATTTCTCAAACCTATAACCAGCTTCAAATCGCAAAGCAATCACTTATTTTGAGACAGTTAAAGACAGATAATACTAACCCGACTGAAGGAACCTTTTGGGCAGGTTGCACAGTGCTTCACCTCCAGAATTAAGGTCAATATACAGTTTGATTTCTCGTTGTTAAGGGTCAATGCTAGAATTGTTCTAGCTTGATATAAAAGGTGGGATTTCTGTGGGGAACTTGCCATAACTAATACCCAACCTAATTTACTCAGCTACAGTGTCGGGCAAACGTTGAGCTGAATTTGTCAATCTCCTCTACGGTCAAAGACACAGACCGGAACTCTGCCCGCCAGGGAATCATAGAACCCTACAGTGCAGAAAGAGGCCCTTCGGCCCATCAAGTCTTCACCAAACACAATCCCACCTAGCCCCTACCCCCATATCCCTACATATTATACCCACTAATCCCTTCAAACCACGCGTCCCTGGACTCTAAGGGACAATTTCTTAGCCTGGCCAATCAACATAACTTGCACATCTTTGGACTGTGGGAGGAAACTGGCGTACCCGGAGGAAACCCACGCAGACATGAGGAGAATGTGCAAACTCCACACAGACAGTGACTTGAGCTGGGAATCGAACCCAGGACCCTGGAGCTGTGAAGCAGCAGTGCTAACCATTGTGCTACCATGCCGCCCTAATCGGCGCAAGTGAGGGACCGACAACCGAAACCTCCGTTGACCTCAAGCGGGAATTTCCGGACTCGCCTGAGTGAGGCTGTAAAATCCCGTCCTCTGTCTAAGGATCATTGGGGAATCAAAGTTTCCACCTGTCCTTTCTGGCATGCGATAAAAGATGCTTTGGCAACATTCAACGTTTTCCTGGAGGCTTTCAACCAGCATCTAAAAATGGACGGCTCATTGCTATCCGCGGGAGTTAAATGCGTGCAAATGCCGCGTTCATCCTGCATTACAATGGCGATGATACTTCAAAAGTATTTCATTAGCTTAAACGCTTTGGGCTGTCCTGGAGTCCTGGTCCTTTTCCAAAATCTATAATTACAAACCAACGCTGTCATTTCTGAGCATTTAATTGGATTTTGACTCCACAATGGGTCCACATGGCCCAGAATATATCATCGACAAGTTTCCATTACACAGCCATGACCGGCCTACATTTTCACCTGTCAGTTACTGCAGTTCTGTATCAGTGTTTCAACTCAGGAGTAGTCAGGTTACATCTCAAGCAGCCTGAGTTGCAGCTCCCGAGCAGCAAGTGCTGACTGCTTTGACAGCCCAGATTGGTACTGTTTCTTTTCCTCAGTCACAGACTGCCAGGTTCCCATTAGTTTCAAACACTCGTTGCAATGAGTGCAATCATCTGTAGTTCTGTGCTCTGTGAATCATGAAATAGCTGCCACTGTATGTGCATGCGTGTGCGCGCATGTGTGTGTGTGTGTGCGCGCGCGCAAGATTTGGAAGTGTAATGACTTCTTT
Source organism: Carcharhinus amblyrhynchos (assembly GCF_965287045.1). Lineage (NCBI taxonomy): Eukaryota > Metazoa > Chordata > Chondrichthyes > Carcharhiniformes > Carcharhinidae > Carcharhinus > Carcharhinus amblyrhynchos. The sequence goes on from NC_137340.1 coordinate 44,691,064, forward strand.
GAAGTTGATCATTCTGTGGCCAGGCTGTAAACATTTGCCATCTCAGTTGGGTCAGTTTGAGGGGGGGTGTCAGAGCCTTTGCTAGTATTTTGTGTGATGCCTTTACTGTTATTTAGAGACGTTCAGCTGTATGGGGATGGCACTGCTGCTTCACAGTGCCAGGGACCCGGGTTTGATTCCCGGCTTGGGTCACTGCCTGGGTGGAGTCTGCAACCCCGATTTTACCGATTTCGAGGTGGGTGAGGCTCGCAGAATGGCATTGGCCACGAGCGCGATCTTACCAGCCTCGGGTGGGCACGCTGGCAAAATTCCAGCCTGCACATTCAAATCCCACCATGGCAGCTGGTGGAATATAAACCTAATTAAACTGAACAAAAATCTGGAATTAAAAATTAGCTTCAGTCATGGCAGCCATGGAACAATCACCAAATGCCATGAAAAACCCATCTGGTTTATTAATGCCTCCTAGGGAAGGATACCTGCTGTATATACCTGGTCTGGTCTACATGTGACTCCAGTTTCACAGAACTGCAGTTGACTCTTATGGGGCAGCACAGTGGCACACTGGTTAGCACTGCTGCTTCACAGTGCCAAGGACCTGGGTTCAATTGTTGACTTGGATGACGGCTGTCTGTGTGGAATTTGCATGTTCGTTCTTGCTGGAATTTTATTAGAATGGCATTCTCCATTGGCCTCAGATGGGATCTTATGAACCTTAGGCAGGCGAAGCGATAAAATTCTGGCATCAGTGTTTGCGTGGGTTTTCCCCAGATGCTCCAATTTTCATAGCATCCTAGAATCCCTATGGTGCAGAAGGAGGCCATTCAACCCATCGAGCCTGGGCTGACAACAATCCTACCCAGGCCCGATCACCGTAACTCCGCATTTTTACCCTATTAATCCCCCTGACACGAAGAGGCAATGTAGCATGGCTGATCCACTTAACTTACACATCTTTTCTCCCACATTTCAAAGATGCACAGGTTAGGTAGATTGCTGAATGGTTTCTGAATGTTCCAACGTGTGTTGGTTAGGGGGATTATTGCGGTAAATATGTGGGTTGGGGGATAGGGCAGGAGTTGGACCTGGGTGTGATGCTCTATCAAAGAGTTGGTGCACACTCGATAGACCGAATGGCCTTCTTCTGCACTGTAAAGGCTCTTATGGCTGTAAGCTGGATGTTGTCAGTGGCCTTACCACCCCGAGTCCATCAATTAATTAAAAATCAAATCACCCATTGCGAGCCCTTGTGCTAATATTTGCACTGAAGTGATGGTGGACTATTTGGAGACTCCCAGCAAAAATCCATCCCTTTATAAAGCAGCTGACTGCTACTAAATACCAATACTACTTCACTTGGCCAGGGGAAAAAGAAGGGAGGCGGGGGGGGAACTCAGAAACTGAGGCCAAACTGCTAGAATTAAAACAGATTTTAAAGTATGTCAGTAACTTCACTGCAGTGTTAATGTAAGCATACTTGTGATACCAATAAATAAATTGAAACTTAAATATGTAATTTTCTGCGCCTAAGGGCTGTCAAGTTTAACATTGTGTTACAGCTTTTCAAAAACATGCTCATTGTTTCTGGGACATTGGCTCGGAATCTCTGTAGATTTCACGTTTTCACGCTAAGGGGTTGAGCCAAGAAATTGATGACAGTGTGCTGTAGAATTCCAGCCGTCACTGCTTCTAATCTGCTGCTGAAAACAATCCAACTGGCCATTTATCTCAATCGCTGTTCATGGGAGCTTGCTATGTGCAATCTACGGGACTGCTACCTTCACTCACATGACAGTAACTGCAAAAAGTAATCCATCTGTGTTATCCCGAGGAAGTGATAAGACGCTACATAAATGCAAAATGAGAGCTGGCTCCAGTCGACTTGGTTGGTAAATACTTTGCCCATTGCAGTCCTGAGCCTGCTGGCCATGCCACGTTTAACATGGGCGCCCTAAGGGGAAGTCTAGTTGCCACCGCTGGTCACCACCTGGCGATGGCTGTGCAGTCGGCAAGGATTGAACCGGGCCCCATCACCGCCAGCGGGTGTGAAGATTGTGCCAATCTTCAGAGGCACGGATAATTCATGAAGGATTATCGCTTGGCCGGAGTACAGCGTCTGCCTGTGCGTTCGTGGAGCGAGGAATAAAGTTCATGGACAAGAATCATAGTGTCATAGAGTGACATGGTGACACGGTGGTTAGCACTGCTGCCTCACAGGGACCCGGGTTCAATTCTTGGCTTGAGTCATTGTCTGTGTGGAGTTTGCACATTCTCCCCCTGTCTGTGTGGGTTTCCTCTGGGTGCTCCAGTTTCCTCCCAAAGATGTGTGGGCTAGGTAGATTGGCCCTTAGTGCCAGCATACTGGCTAGCGTAAACGTATGAGGTTATGGGAGTAGGGCCTGGGTGGGATAATGGTCATTGCAGATTTGGTGGTCCTAATGGCCTCCTTCTGCATTGTCGGGTCCTATGATACTCTGAATCCCTACAGTGCAGTAGAAGGTCATTCGGCCCATTGAGCCTGCAGCAACAGCAATCCCGACCCAGCCCTACCCCTGTAACCCCACATAGTTACCCTGCTAACCCCTCTGACACTAAGAGGCAAGTTAGCATGGCCAATCAACCTAACCTGCAAATCCTTGGACTGTGGCAGAAAACTGGAGCGCCCAGAGGAAACCCACCCAGACATGGGTAAAATGTACAAACTCTAAGCAGAAAGTGACCCGAGGCTGGAATTGAACCCAGGTCTCTGGCACTGTGAGACAGCAGTGCTAACCATTGTGCCACCGTGCCATTCAGAGTCAGGAATGTTAACTCTGCTTCTCTCTTCACAGATGTTGACAGTCCTGCTGAGCATTTCCAACATTTTCTGTTTCTATTTCAGACTTCCGGCATCTAAGAATAAAGAAAATTGCAACACAGGAACAGCCCTTCGGCCCTCCAAGCCTGCACCAACATGCTATCTGACTGAACTAAAACCCCGTCTCCTTTCGGGGACCATATCCCTCTATTCCCATCCTGTTCATGTATTTGCCAGATGCCCCTTAAATGTCATTATCGCATTTTCTAAGATGTAATGCTCAGAACTCCAGATGAGATTTAACCAGGGCTTTGTGTTGTTACAGCAAAACCTCCTCTCTATTGTGTAACCCATAGTGAATAGCTGAGGGCCCAGGTCAAATCATTGTGAGACACCAAATGCCCATTATCCTCTTCTGCCAGCAATCCCCTAAGCAGGTTAATCAGCTTTAACTGTAGTTTGCAGTCTCATATGTGGAACCACATTGAAAGTCTTCATGAGGTCCATATAGGCTACATCCACAAACATTTCCCCACCTATTACTTTAGTTGGCACTGCTGCCTTTCAGTGCCAAGGACCTGGGTCTGTTTCCCAGCTTGGGTCACTATCTGTGTGGAGTTTGCACATTCTCCGTGTCTGCGTGGGTTTCCTCCGGGTGCTCCGGTTTCCCCCCACAATGCGAAAGACATGCTGGTTAGATGCATTGGCCATGCTAAATTCTCCCTCAGTGTACCCAAACAGCTGCTGGAGTGTGACGACGAGGGGATTTTCACAGTAACATCATTGCAGTATTAACATAAGTCTACTTGTGGCACTAATAAATAAACTTAAACTTACTTCCTCAGAAATTTCATTGTTCACTCGACATAGCTTCCCATGTCAAATCCATGTTAACTCTCCCTAATTAGTTTAAATTTCTCGTGGCTTTGTCATTCTGTCCTTAGTTACGGATTTCAATATCATCCCTGAAACAGATGTTAGATTAATAGACCTGTCATTTCCTGGTTTCTCCGTCTCATCTTTCCGAACTAACTTCCAACTAAATTGATGTCATTATCCGCTGCCCCCACACCAGCCCCCCCCAACCCCCCAGCCAATACAAATGTGTTGAGCTTGGATGCATTGGATATTTCCAGCATGTCACCGAGAACATCATCTCCATTTTCCTTGTCCCACCTTTGTCCTGGTGCACACAATTCATGTTCTCATTATCTGATAATCAAATTCAATTTCCCAATGGTTAATTTGGCCATTTTATCCGTCCAGACCCTTTAGACACAAAGTCCTTATTTTTCTTACCTAGTGATTACCAGTCATGCAATATCACAGCAACTTAAATTTTTATGGTACCTTTCATATCTTCTAAAGAGGCTAAGGAAATTTGGCATGCCCACTTGAACTCTCAACAATTTTTACAGATGCACCTTGGAAGTGTTTCTTCTGGTTGTATCACAACTTTGTACGGCTCCCACTCTGTCCAAGACCGCAAGAAACTGCAAAGGGTTGTAGACGAAGCCCAGTCCATCACGCAAACCAGCCTCCTTTCCATTTGCTCTGCCTACACTTCCCACTGCCTCCCTAAAGCAGCCAAAAATCAAGGACCCCGTGCAACCCGGACATCCTCTCTTCCACCTTCTTCCATCGGGCAAAAGATACAAATGTCTGAGACTATGTATCAACTGATTCAGGAACAGCTTCTTCCCTGCTGCCATCAGACTTTTGAATGGACTTATCTCATATGAAGTTGATCTTTCTCTACACCCTATCTGTAACTGCGACACTACATTCTGCACCCTCTCCTTTCCTTCTCCCCTATGTAATCTATGAATGGTATTCTTTGTCTGTATAGCGCGCGAGAAACAATACTTTTCACTGCATCCCAATACATGTATCAATCAAATCAAATCAAACCACATATGTATTGTGACACTTTACAAAGTGCATCACAAAACAGGAAGCAGAAAAGTTAGGAAATGTGACTGAGTGCAAATTATAAGGGTGCTCTTGGAAGTTGAGTGAGAGGTTGTAAGATGGAATAGCTTTCGATGACAAGAGTGTAATTCTGAATATCATAGCACACCACATTGATGTAAAATGCAAAATTACAGAACTGAGACCAAGGTCTTTCTCCTTTACTTATTTACTTTACCATTTATTTGTTTATTTATTTATTAGTATCACAAGTAGGCTTACATTAACATTGCAGTGAAGTTACTGTGAAAATCCCCTAGTTGCCACACTCCGGTACCTGTTCGGGTACACTGAGGAAGAATTTAGCATGGCCAATGCACCTAACCAGCACGTCTTTCATACTGTGGGAGGAAGCCAGAGCACCCAGAAGAAACGCACACAGACGTGGGAGAATGTGCAAACTCCGCACAGACGGTGACCCGAGCCAAGAATTGAACTCGGGCCCTGTTCCCTGTTTCTGTGACTCCGGCACCCCAGACTGGAAACCTCTTAAGTTACGTCAGTTCCATCAACTTTCCAATCAAACCCAACAAACCTTTAATTCTGAGTCCCTTCCAATTCTCTTTCTGGAAATTTTACTGAGTGCTGTACAAAATTCAAATTAGGTGCCTCAGTGAATCCATCCAGTGTTCCAGGTTGGGTAGTCTTGGGCTGTTCTTGTTGGAGCAGAGAAAACTGAGGGGCAACCTGATTGAGGGGTGCAAGATTATGAGAGACAGAATGGATAGGGAGCAGCTGTTCCCCTTAGTTGAAGGGTCGGTCACAAGGGGACATGGGTTCAAGGTGAGGGATCAGAGGTTTGTGGGGGATGTGAGGAAAAACATTTTTCCCCGGAGGGTGGGGACAGTCTGGAATGCGTTGCCTGGGAGGGTGGTAGAGTTGGGATGATTCGTATCCTTTAAAAAGAACCTGGATGAGCACTTGGACTTCATAACATTCAAGGCTTTGGGCCAAGTGCTGGTAAATGGGATTAGATGGGAGTTCAGTGTTTTTTATTTGTCAGTACAGACTTGCTGAGCTGAAGTGCCTCTTCTGCACTGTATGACTCTAAGATTCCCTGTTGCTGAACCATTTTAACACAAGCGAGGTTGATCATGCTTAGACAAGAGTAGAATACTCCCCGCTTGCCTCATTTGGTGCAGCTCCAACAACACTCAAGAAGCTTGACACCATCCAGGACAAAGCAGCCTGCCTGACTGGCACCACATCCACAAACATTCATTCCCTTCACCACCGACACTCAGTAGCAGCAGTGTGTACTATCTACAAGATGCACTGCAGCAATTCACCAAAGATCCCGAGGCAGCACCTTCCAAACGCATGGCCAGTTCCATCTAGAAGATACATGGGAACACCACCACCTGCAAGAACCCCCCAAGTCACTCACCACTCTGACTTGGAAATATATCACCGTTCCTTCCCAGTCGCTGGGTCAAAATCCTGGAATTTCCTCCGTAACAGCATTGTGGATCAACCCATAGAACATGGACTGCAGCAATTCTAGAAGGTAGCTTCTCAAGGGCAGCTAGGGATGGGCAATAAATGCTGACCTAGCCATCGACACCCATGTCCCATGGGTGAATTTTTAAAAGACTAGATTCCTGTCATTGCAAACCTGGTATAATAGCACTGAGATTATAATCACTTTTATTGATGTTTACCAAAACAGGAAAGAGAAAGAAACAGAATTCTTATTTATTTAAATGTTCCTTCTGCATAAAGTGGGCAGACTTCCAGATTCCCCAGGGTTCTAGAAATTCTCCTGGAGTTCTGAGGCATTCAGCAAATTGATGAAATAAAGGAAAACAAAGATTTTATGAAGACAGATGGAGATTATGGATCAGAATGGCTGGAGGGCTTTTGATGCAGCTGTTGGACAGTCCAGCCTGGGAACTATGTTGGATGACTGATAACCTCACTGTGAGGAAATCTTAAACCACACAGCGTGCGGGGCAACCACTGTGAATTTCAAATGCAACTATACATTCAAGCATTTCTTGAATATTCACCATATAATCATCGCGCCTTTCGGCAGAATAACTTCCTCCAAACAATTCGATCACAATGCAGTTGCTCAGTCTGATGTACAAGTGTCACGTCCCAATGTCTGCCTCAGGTAAGCTTTCCTTCTTTTTTGCAAAATTTAGTTGGCAATATGTCCTCATTCACAGAGAATTAAAGTTTATTTATGCAAGTAGGCAATGAAGTTACTGTGAAATTCCTTTAGTTGACATACTCCAGCACATTGAGGGACAATTTAGTATGCCAATGCATCTAACAAGTGCACCTTTTGGACTGTGGGAGAGAAACCAGAGCACACAAAGGAAACCCATGCAGACACAGGTAGTACGTGCAAACTCCACACAGACAGTGACCCAAGCCGGGAATCAAACCCTGATCTCTGGCACTGTGAGGCAACAATGCTAACCACTGTGCCACTCAGAGTAGAAGTATCCTTCCTTCCACATTCAGCATCATTACCAAGACAATGCAGGAACTATCTGGCATGAGTGAGTCCAACCGTTGTCAACAATGTGTGTCGATAACACAAGAGGATTTGGGTTAGTCTTACTGCCCAATACTAGCCCTGAACTCTGGAATTCAGACAGGAGATGTGGGCAGGAAGAGATGAGCATTATTTCTGGAATAACCATAAAAAACATACCATTCATAGAGTACATAGGGGAGAAGGAAAGGAGAAGGTGCAGAATATAGTGTTACAGTCATCGCTAGAGTTCAGAGAAAGATCAGCTGAATACATGGTAGGCCCATTCAAAAGCCTGACAACAGCAGGGAAGAAGCTGTTTTTTGAATCAATTGGTACGTGACCTCAGACTTTAGTGTACGAATAGGGATTTTTTTTGCTGCAAATGGTGAGGCCACACCTGGAGTACTGTGTGCAGTTTAGGTGTCCTTATCTGAGGAAGGATGTCCTTGCTATAGAGGGCAATCAGCGAAGGTTTACCAGGCTGATTCCTGGGATGACAGGTCTGTCACATGAGGAGAGACTAACTCAGTTAGGATTATGTTCACTGGAGTTTAGAAGAGTGAGAGGGGATCTCATAGAAATTTATAAAATTCTAACAGAATTAGACAGGGTCGATTCAGAAAGAATATTCCAAATGGTGGGCGAGTCCAGAACTAGGGGGTCATAGTTTGAGGATAAGGAGTAAACCTTTTAGAACTGAGGTGAGGAGAAATGTCTTCACCCAGAGAGTGGTGAATGTGTGGAATTCACTACCACAGAAAGTAGTTGAGGCCAAAATGTTGTTTGGTTTCATGTAGGAGTTAGTTGTAGCTCTTGGGGCTAAAGGGATTAAGGGATATTGGGGCAGAAGGTGGGGTCAGGATTCGGATTTGGTTAAGCAGCCATGATCGAAATGGGTGGCGGCGCAGGCTCGAAGGGCCAAATGGCCTCCTCCTGCTTCTACGTTTCTGAAGCCGGCTGGAGAGAACGAATGAGCGTCGAAGGAAGCTGGAGTTAGAAACAAGCAGATGGAGAGGGAGGTTTGGTAGTGAATGAGGAGCTGGGGAAATCAAAGGCATGAATCAGGAATCAACTGCAATTGTCTGTTGCTGTGCTGTCTTGATATCCTGCAGCCCGCAGACCGATGAATAAAATATGTACGGCTTTGAACTTGCTATCTGCCATTACCAGAGCAAAAATTGCCGGCATCAGATTCAAGCCCAGGAGATAATGCATCTTGGAATGTTGCAGCATGTTTTCTAGCTATCAACTCCATTAGGCCTCAACCTTTGGGATTTAAATCATTGAGAAAACGCGATGCTTTCATTTGGATTCTTCAACCCGGGCTTTTGATGGTGAGAAATGTACTGAGAAGCCAGAATAATAATTGCATTTATGTTGTAGCTTACCCTGTAGAATTATTGCTTTGTTTAAATTGCAATAGCCTTGTGGTTAGGGGTGGGTTAGGGTTAGGGGTTCAGGGTTTGGCATTGGGTTTAGGGTTTGGGTTAGGATTAGGGCAATAGCACAAAAACCTGTTATTATGTTGGCCAGTCTAGCAGCCAATTGTGTCCCAGAAATACTTGAACACCAGAGGCACCCCCCACCAAAACTTCCAGGAGGGGGGTATGGGGGTGGGGAGGTGGTCAATGGCCTCCAGGTCTCCCAACGAGGCCATCACATCAAGTCCACATTAGTAGGGGACCATACATGACCCTCACTGTAGAGAACCTTCTTCGGCGAGGCCACAGAGGTAAGTGAGCCCGTTCGACCCCGGCACCGGGGGCACGCTACCTCTATTTAAATGAGCTTTTACATGAATTTAAATAATTTATTCAGCCTCGCGCAGGAAATGGGCTCGAGGCTGACATCGCCAGTTATCCCGTGCCGGTAAGATCGCGAGAGGCGAGAAACCAGGTACGAACTTGGTTTCTCGGCTCATCCAGGTCCATTGGCCGGCAGCGCGAGAAGGTCGAGGTCCAGAGTGCAATTTAATCCTGACTACTTAAGTTGTTCTGATGCTGAGAAAATTAATTTTCCAATCATGTGAATTGCTAACAATTTAAACTGTGCAATCTAAATCAGGCAGTAAAGTGGGAAATCAGTGCTAACATTTGCACGATCTGTAATTTAATTTAAGGAGGCTAGAATCATACAACTTTTCTAATTTCTTCATTAAGTATCCTTATATCCATTTTGGAAAAGCAAATAACCAAATAATGTCAATTAGCAGCAGATCATGACTCTGAATTGTTATTGTTATCAGCAACCCAATGGGTATTGTTTGAAATAATCATTCCGCAAAGGGTGGCACAATGCTTAGCACTGCTGCCTCCCAACTCCAGGGACCCCTGGGTTCAATTCCTGGCTTGGGTCACTGTCTGAGTGGAGTTTGCATATTCCATTTGCTAGAATCATGTTTTGTACTTCTTCACGTTTTAATAAAGAGTGGAAGAACACTTGTTGTACTTAATTCCTATGATATCAACAGTCCACGTCAATCACAGCAGTGCAGTGGTTAGCACTGCTGCCTCACAGCGCCACAGACCTGGGTTCGATTCCCGGCTTGGGTCACTGTCTGTGTGAAGTTTGTACGTTGTCTGCATGGGGTTCCTCCGGGTGCTCCGGTTTCCTCCCACACTCCAAAGATGTGCAGGTTAGGTGAGTTGGCTAAATTACCCCTCGGTGACTGGGGGATCAGCAGGCTAAATACATGAGGTTACAGAGATAGGGCTTGGCTGGGATTGTTGTTGGTGCAGACTTGATAGGCCGAATGGCCTCCTTCTGCACTGTAGGCAATCTATTCGATAAGACTGCAAGGAGAACTGTGTCCTGGTCAAATGCTTGGGAAACTGAGATGCACAATGATTTCAAATGTGGAATCTAATCAGTTAGTCAAAAACAAATCCCCCTCAGAATTATTTATTTAAATTCTTGATCTGCCCATTGAATAGCCCATTCAAAGAGCAAACACTGTGTCAGGCCTTGTTCAGTGCCCACATTCCAGTTCCCACTTCCAAGGAACGTTTGCACCCAAAACTGACATTGATCCAAGTTTTTCTCTTTTGATGGATGGTTCTGCTAGAGGCTTCCAAAATGTTCCGTTTTGATAACAGGTGCAGCATCTGTTCGTCCGCAAACCCTCCCGACTGTCAACCTGGCAGCTGGACAGAGCAGGCCTTTGGTGCAATGCTGCTGCAGGATTGGAGACTGCCCGGGGAAAAAAAAACAAAATCCCCCAAACAGCGGTGGAGTATCTGCTTCCCAGCTGCTAGGATGGAAAGCTGTGCCGCAGAATAACAGAGAAATTCTCATCCGTTGAGTTGAAACACAGCATAAACCCTGGTCCCTGGCTTAAACTGGCCTGGTTCAAAACCCAGTCCGCCCCAAAGGGAGTTTGGTTAATATGATCAAATGGCTTATGGACAAATCATATGGCTGAAATACCAGGTGCAATGTGTGAAGCTTGCACCCCAATGAGTATCGGTGGGTTTTGAGTGATGGAGGTCAAAATTAGTGGAAATCTATTGTAATATATATAAGATATATATTGTAATATCAATATCAAATCCTAATATAGTCATCCTACTTTGCTGAGGATGGTATTTGGCTCACTGAGCCTGCCCTGACTCTCTGGCAGAGTATCTCACCCTGGCCCTCTCCCCACCCAATCCCTGTAGCCTCACACATTTACATGGCTAATCCATTCTATGTTAGAAATACTGCAGCGAGTAACTCACCCCCTGACTCCCCAAAGCCTGTCCACCATCTATAAGGCACAAGTCAGGAGCGTGATGGAATTCTCCCCGCTTGCCTGGGTGGGTGAAGCTCCAACAACACTCAAGAAGCTTGACACCATCCAGGACAGAGCAGCCCACTTGATTGGCACCACATCGACAAACATTCAGTCCCTCCACCACCGACACTCAGTGGCAGCAGTGAGTACTATTTATAAGATACACAGCAGCAATTCACCAAAGATCCTTAGACAGCATCTTCCAAACCTATGACCACTTCCATCCAGAAGAACAAGGACCTTCCAACCCACTCACCATACCTGACTTGGAAATATATCGTCGATCCTTTTCATTTGCTGAGTCAAAATCCTGGAATTTCTTTCTTAACGGTATTGTGGGTCAGCTCACAGCATGCGGACTGCAGTGATTCAAGAAGGCAGTTCACTACCACCTTCTCAAGGACAACTAGGGATGGGCAATAAATGCTGGCCGGGCAGTGACGCCCATGTCCCACGAATGTATTTTTTAAAAATGTAACATACACATTTTTGGACACTAACGGGCAATATAGCGTGGCCAATCCACCTAATCTGCACATCTTTTGGCTGTGGGAGGAAACTGGAGCACTCGGAGGAAACCCACACAGACACAGGGAGAACGTGCAAACTCCACAAAGGCAGTGACTCAAGGCCCAAATTGAACTTGGGTTCCTGGAACTGTGAGACAGCAGTGCTAACAACTGTGCCATCGTGCTGTCCAACTTAAACCACAAACAACAGCAAGATTTGAACTCATAATCTCTGATTTACAAGATCAATGCTCTAACAAATGAGGCAAAGAGCCAACGATCTGAAAGACATTTTTTTAGTATAAAACTTCAAGTTGATTGAAGAGGGCCAAGTTACTTCTTCATCAAGGCCAAATGTATGCAGGCTAGGTTGATTGGCCATACTAAGTTGATCCTCAGTGTCGGGTGGGAGAGGCAAGCTAGCAGATTAATTGCATAGTGTTACGGGATAGGGCTTGGGTGGGATCGTTGTTGCTGCAGACTCGATGGGCCGAATGGCCTCATTCTGCACTATAGAGATTCTATCTCTCCTGGCAATCACCAGATAGATGATTTTAAGTTGAAAGCGCTAACATAATTCTTGTTTGTCCAGCAAATTCTGATGCTGCTCTTATCTTCTTAACACAGGTCAGCATTTCAGACCAGTATCAACTTCATAGTGGGGTTCAATCCAGCCCGGAATGGTATTCACCAAGTGCCAGCACTGGTATATATTTGCAACTGATTACTGGGATACAATATACACCATTGAGCAAAAAGAGAAGTGCTGAGTAAAGAATAATTTTTCCTGTGGACCTAAGGGACATGGCTTATTGGGAGAGAGGCGTAGCAATGTGTTTGGATAGATAGATATCGGACCAATGTGGAAGCAGAATTCAATCCATTTGCATTGTGCTAAATACTGCAGTATCAGCAGTGGAATTAACATATCCCATCAATTGGACTGTCCAAAAAGTTACAAATGGTGATTAATAAAAGGCAGCTTGATAAAGAATTTTACTCCTTTGGATCAATTTGAAGTTTTGTACTGGACCGTTCGACCTGACACTACTATTATATTTGTGTCTTAATATGTAAAATCATTAAACACATATCCTTCATGACATCCAGTGTTTTATGGTGTACAGGATATTGTGGAGAAACCCATTTATGTAGCCACTGTGCAATCTCTTTTGCTCTCCTCAGCAGAAGCCTCAGGGGGAAAGGATGCAGCCATTGCATCCAGTATATTTATTGTGCTCTAGTAGACATCTGGTTCCTTGTCAAGCTTCTAGGCATGTAGTCAGATGATGAGCTGCTCATTGCTCATTGTCTTCTCTGGCCTGAATTACTGTAGTGCTTTGCTATGCAGTCAGGGACTGCATAAGACCCGCAAGACACAGGAGCAGAATTAGGCCACTTGGCTCATCAAGCCCATTCTGCCATTCAATCGTGGTTGTTTTTTTTTTCTCATTCCCATTCTCCTGTCTTTTCCGCATAACCCTTGATGCTCTTATTAATCAACAACAGATCTATCTCTGTCTTAAAGACACTCAATGACCTGGCCTCCACAGCCTTCTGCGGCAAAGAGTTCCACACACATTCACCACTCGCTGGCTGAAGAAATTCCACCTCATCTCTGTTTTAAAGGATCGCCCCTTTAGCCTGAAGTTGTGCCCTCTGATTCTAGTTTTTCTTACTAGTGGAAACATCCTCTCCACATCCACTCTATCCAGGCCTCACAGTATCCTGTAAGTTTCAATAAGATTCCCCCCTCATCCTTCTAAACTCCAATGAGAACAGACCCAGAGTCCTCTACCGTTCTTCATATGATAAGCTCTTCATTCCAGCGGTCATTCTTGTGAACCTCCTCTGGACCCTTTCCAAGGCCAGCACATCCTTCCTTAGATACAGAACCCAAAAGTGCTCACAAGGTAATTCTAGGTCAGGTAAGATAAGTTTAAAGAGTCTTATACAGCCTCAGAAGTACAATCCTGCTCTTGTATCCTATATTGGGTTAGTCAAAATGTCTCTTCATCTTCTGGTCATGGACTCATTGTACTGCAATACTGCAGCTGGAAGAGGTTGGAATGGTTCTGCCCAGTGTTAATGTGTCACAACTTCACTTTCTTCTTTGCTCTGCTTATCTCTTCACTTCCATGTCTAATGCCCCATTTTAGGGGAGGTGATTCCCCAGTGGTATTAAAACTAGACTATTAATCCAGAAGCTCAGCTGATGTTTTGGGGACTCGGGTTTGAATCCCAACACGGCAGCTGAATCTACTGATGACCATGAAACCATTGTCGATTGTTGAAAAAAACGTAGGGAAGGTAATCTGTCATCCTTGCCTGGTCTGGCTAATGTGCGACTCCAGAGCCACAGCAATGTTGTTGACTCTCAACTGCCCTCAGGCAACGAGGGATGGGGGTAGGGTGTTAGCATGGATAGAGGATTGGCTGTCAAATAGGAGGCAGAGAGTGGGGGTCAATGGGAGCTATTCAGATTGGCGGATGGTGACTAGTGGAGTGCCCCAGGGGTCGGTGCTGGGGCCTCAGCTATTCACCATTTATATAGATGATTTGGAGGAGGGATCAGAGTGTATGGTGTCGAAATTTGCTGATGACACCAAGATTGGTGGAACGGCAAATTGTGCGGAGGGTGTGGAGAGTTTGCAGAAGGATCTAGATAGGCTGGGCGAATGGGCCAGGAACTGGCAAATGGAATTTAATGTTGGCAAATGTGAGGTTGTCCACTTTGGTAGGAATAATGGTAGGAAGGACTATAAGTTACGTGGCGAAAAACTGCAGCATGCGACGGTGCAGAGGGACCTTGGAGTCCTTGTGCATGAGTCGCAAAAACCCAGCTTGCAGGTGCAGCAGGTGGTCAGGAAGGCGAATGGGATGCTGGCCTTCATAGCGAGGGGGATTGAATATAAAAGTAGGGAGGTCTTGCTGTGGCTATATAGGGCATTGGTGAGGCCGCAGCTGGAGTACTGTGTGCAGTTTTGGTTGCTGCACTTACGCAAGGATATTTTGGCCTTGGAGGGAGTGCAGAGGAGGTTTACTAGGCTGATTCCGGAGTTGAGGGGATTGAACTATGAGGAGAGGCTGAATAAACTAGGCTTGTACTCGTTAGAGTTTAGAAGAATGAGGGGAGATCTCATTGAGACATATAAGATGTTGAATGGGATGGATAGGATAGAGGTGGAGAGGCTCTTCCCGCTCAGAAAGGACAGTAGGACTAGAGGGCACAGCCTCAAGATAAAGGGGGGGACGGTTTAGAATGGAGTTGAGGAGGAACTTCTTCACTCAAAGGGTGGTGAATCTCTGGAATTCTCTGCCCGTTGAAGTGGTGGAGGCTGCCTCGCTCAATATTTTTAAGACGCGGGTTGATAGGTTTTTGATAGGCAAGGGGATTAAGGGTTATGGGGAGAAGGCGGGAATGTGGAACTGAGCCACAACAGATCAGCCATGATCTTATTGAATGGCGGGGCAGGCTCGAGGGGCCAGATGGCCTACTCCTGCTCCTATTTCTTACGTTCTTATGTTCAATAAATACTGCCAGCCATTCCACGTCCTATGAATGAATGAAGAAAGAGAAACAATGCGCCCGCTACAAAATCCTTTCGGGCACTTGGAAGCATATTCAATAGGAGCAGAAAAAGACTCCTCCGTGAGTCTGGCAGACGCACCCTCTTACACCTTTAAGAGAATTGAAGCAAAACAGTTTGAATTGGGTTTGTGAAAATACTGAGCCAGGTAAGATTAAAGCTAATTCCTGTTCCTGTCCAAAGCAGTATCCTGGCTATCCAAAGAATTGAATAAAGTTCAGACCTGCTCCCAACAGGTGGGCTCAGCACATGTTGGCCAGAATTCTCCGGTTGTTCACACCAGCGGGATTCTCCAGTCCTGCTGCAGTGAGAGAAGATTTGGCTGAGTGCCAAATTCTCCGTCCTCGCTGGCAGTGGTGATGAGGTGTTGTATCCCCCGCTGTTGTGTTTCAGACACCTGAGAGACCAAAATCCCGTGTGCAGAGCTACAAAGTCATACCTCAACGTGACAGGGAGCTGGGGCTGAAGGGGAGAGGGGGGACTTGTGGCGAGTGGGGGGGCTACTAATTTATATCAGTTCTTCTGTGAAATAAGCATTTAGCTTTCCTGACCTTGGCTCATTCCCCAACCCTCCCTCCTTGGCCTCCCACTTCGCCACTGTGAAAATGCCATTTTGTGCCACATTGTGTCACTGATAAATAAACTTAAACATATTCAGGGTGGGATCTCTGCCATTTCCACTAAGATAATGGAGCTCACCATTGTACTGAAAATTCAGGCATAGGTCTCATCTCTGTTACCCTAGTTGAAGTAAGAAGTTTCACAATACCAGGTTAAAATCCAACAGATTTGTTTGAAAGCACAAGCTTTTGGAGTGTCATTCCTTCATCAGGTGAGTGAAGAGTTGGGTTCACAAAGAGGGCATATATCGGTTCAATTTACAACATAATGGTTAGAATGTGAGTCTTAACAGGTAATCAGGTCTTTACAGGTGCAGACAATGCTACTGGAGAAAGGCTTAAGCAAAGGCTAGAGAGATGTGAATTGTCTCCAGCCAGGACAGTTAGTGAGATTTTGCAAGTCCAGGCAAGTCGTGGGGGTTACAGATGGTGTGACATGAACCCAAGATCCCGGTTGAGGCTGCCCTTATGTGCGGGGAACTTGGTTATCAGTTTCTGCTCGGCGATTCTGCATTGTCGTGTGTCATGAAGGCCCCCTTGGAGGACGCTTAGCCAAAGAGCAGAGGCTGAATGCCCTTGGCTGCTGAAGTGTTCCCCAACAGGAATAGAGCACTCCTGTCTAGTGATTGTGGAGCAGTGTCCATCCATTGTTGTAGTGTCTGCATGGTGTTGCCAATATACCATGATTCGGGACATCCTTTCTTGCTCTTGCCACTTGGCCAACATTGCCTACCTGATACGTTGCATGAAACACACCAAGGCAGCATAGCCGAGCAGAAACTGATAGCCAAGTTCCCCACACGAGGACAACCTTAACCATAATTTTGCGTTCATGTCACACTATCTGTGACCGCCATGACTTGCCTGGGCTTGCAAAATCTCAGTAGCCATTCTGGCTGCAGACAATCCACATCTCTTTAACTTGTGCTTAACCCTCTCTCCACTCACATTGTCTGTACCTTTAAGACTTGATTACCTGTAAAGCCTCACATTCCAACCATTATTTTGTAAATTGAGTTTGTGTTTTTGTATGCCCTGTTTGTGAAGAGAACTCCCAGTCACCTGATGAAGGGGCAGCGCTCTGAAAAGTTGTGGCTTGTGCTACCAAATAAACCTGTTGGACTTTAACCTGGTGTTGTGAGACTTCTTACTTTGCTTACCCCAGTCCAACATCGGTACCTCCACATCATGCATCAAGGGGGACACCCCTGTGTCTACATCCCTAGATTATTCCCATCAGATGCTTCATGGTACAATTCTTATATATTGGTGTCACAAGTAGGCTTACATTAACACTGCAATGAAGTTACTATGAAAATTTCCTAGTCACCCACACTCCGGCGCCTGTTCGGGTACACTGAGGGAGAATTTAGCACAGCCATTGCATCTAAAGAGCGCATCTTTCGGTCTGTGGGAGGAAGCTGGCACTGATACTAACATCAAACACCATTCTAGAAAGAAGAAAACGATAACTGAATTTAACATAGATGTTGGCAAGATGGGAACACATGATGGACCAAAATAAGTGTCATCCAGTTAATAATCAATTTCATCAAAACCATCAGATAAACCCTGGTATAAAAATAGATGTTTGTATCTCCCTGTAAAAGCCACTATTACACCAAATCACAAAAAATGATTTCCCTTGATTTAAGCCAAAATGATGGCCTTTTCTGGCATTTTCAGAGGCTGAATTGATAATATTCTCTGATAAGTTGAAAGCTGGCTGCATCTCGTTTCAACACCAGCGGTATCTCCAATTCAGACAGGTGAATTATTGCACAGGCTGGTCATGTTGAGTTTAATGCTGAAATGCTGAGGTTTACATTGATCAAATCTATTCATTAATAATGAACTAAATATGAAAGCAAACAACAACGCATTCATATTCATGTGGAACTGTTAGCTCCCCATCCAGAAACATTGAAAGCTGAGCACTTTTAGCCCCTTAAGCCTTTTTCTGCCATTCAACTAAGTTATGTTTCATCGGACCAGAGAACAGTTATAGCGCCATTCAGCCTATTGTGTCCAGACTGGCTCTCTGCAAGAACAACTCAGCTATATGCATTCCCCATGCCTTTTCCCTGTGGCCTTGCAAATCTTTCCTCTTCAATTCATAGAAGGAGGCCATTCGGCCCATCAAGTCTGCACCAACAACAATCCCACCTAGACCCTATCCCCGTAGTCACACATATATACCCTGCTAATCCCACTAAACCACGCATCCAAGGACACTAAGGAGCAATTTAGCATGGCCAATCCACCTAATCCGCACATCTTTGGACAGTGGGAGGAAGCCAGGGCACCCGAAGGAAACCCGTGCCGACACAGGGAGAAAGTGCAAATTCCACAGACAGTGACTCAAGCTGGGAATCGAACCCAGGTCCCTGGGGCTGTGAGGCAGCAGTGCTAATTGCTGTGCCAGCCTGCCATCCCATAATCATCCAATTCCCTTCTCAAAGACATGACTGTATCTGCCTCTACTACACTCTCAGGCAGTGCATCCCAAACCCTAACCATTTATTACATAATTTTTTTTCCTCACATCACCTCTAGTTTCTTTTTCTAATCACTTTGAATTGGTGCCCTCTAGTTCTTAACTTTCCACCAATGAGGACAGTTTCTCCCTACATACCCTGTTCTGAAACCCTTATGATATTAAACACTTCAAATCTCCTCCCAAACTTCTCTTCTCTAAAGGGAGCAACCCAAATTTTTCAATCAATCCTTACATCTGAATTCCCTGAACCCCATTCTGAGAAACCTTCACTGCACTCTCGCCAATGTCTTCACATCACTCTTACTGCGTGGTGTCCAGAAAACAATCTTCCAGTTGAGGCTGAACCAATAGCTGTGATTTTCCAGCCCTGCCCGCAGTCAAGATTTTCCAGTGCCGCTGAAAGTCAATGGGCTTTTGGCTAGCTCTCCACATTTTCCATACCAGTCTGCGACAGATCCCACCACAGGCAGGACTGGAGATTCCTGGCAAATGTTTTCAATTTCAATTCAATTCGCTCAGGGAATGTGGGCATTGCTGGCTGGGCCAGCATTTATTGCCCATCCCTAACTGCCCTCCGTTTAGAAGGATGAGACGGGATCTAATTAAAACTTGCAGAATACTGCGAAGCCTCGATAGACGTGGGGAGAATGTTTCCATTCTAGTGGGAGAAACTAGAACTCAAGAGCACACCCTCAGAGTGAAGGGACGGTCCTTTAAAACTGAGATGAGGAGGAATTTCTTCAGCCAGAGAACGGTGAATCTGTGGAACTCATTGCCTCAGAAGGCTGTGGAGGCCAAGTCATTGAGTGTATTTAAGACAGAGATAGATTGGCTCTTGATCAAAAAGAGAATTAAGAGTTTGAGGGGGAGGGCAGGAGAATGGGGATGAGAATCATATCAGCCATGATTGAATGGTGGAGCAGATGCGATGAGCCGAATGGCCTAATTCTGCTCCTATATCTTATGGTTTTATTTCAGAGGGCATTTGAGAGTCAACTGCTTTGCTATTGATGTATCTCTTCCTTGAATCTGTTGATTGATTCTGCCTCCTCTGCACTCTGGGGCAGTGAGTTCCACAGATTCACAACCCTCTAAGAGAAGTAGTTTCTCCTCATCTTGGTTTTGAGCACCAAAATATTTCACATCTTTGACCATTTCTCCATTGAAAGAAATTGGTGTTTAAAAAAACAAGTGAATTACAATTTGTGAATTTTTGAAAAGTCCAGTGTATTGAGTCGAGCTGAAAGCGAAAACTATTTGAAATCATAAGCAAAGTCACGGAGTCATAGAGGTTTACAGCATGGAAGCAGGCCCGGCGGCCCAACTTGTTCATGCCACCTCTTTTTTTTTTAACTACTAAGCTAGTCCCAATTGCCTGCGTTTGGTCCATATTCCTCCAGATCAATCTTGCCCATGTAACTGCCTAAACGTTCTTTAAAAGACAAAACTGTACCCGCTTCTACTACTGCCTCTAGCAGCTCATTCCAGACACTCACCACCCTCTATGTGAAAAAATTGCTCCTCTGGACGCTTTTGTATCTCTCCCTTCTTACCTTAAATCTATGTCCTCTAATCTTAGACTCCTCTACCTTTGGGAAAAGATGTTGACTATCTAACTGATCTATGTCCCTCATTATTTTATAGGCCTCTATAAAATCACCCCTAAGCATCCTATGCTCCAGGAACAAAAGTCCCAGTCAGTCCAGCCTCTCCTTATAACTCAAACCATCAAGTCCCAGTAGTATTCTAGTAAATCTTTTTTGCACGCTTTCTAGTTTAATAACATCCTTATTATAAGAGAGTAACCAGAACTGTGCACAGTATTCCAAGTGTGGCCATAACAATAACTCCCATAAACAATGTTATGACCGATGAAACCAAGCATACTGAATGCCTTCTTTATCACCCTGTCCACCTGTGATTCCACTTTCAAGGAGCTATGAACCTGTACTCCTAGATCTCTTTGTTTTATATTCCAATGCCCTACCATTAACTGAGTAAGTCCTGCCCTGGTTCGATCTACCAAAATGCATCGCCTCGCATTTACGAGTAGTTAAGATATTGAGTTGGGCATTGGTGTGATTTTCACCATTGAGAATGAAATAATCACCAACTTGCCATTCTGTCTCCACACTCAAAAACACCTCACAGAAATTGTATTGGAAAGCTCTTGATCCCCCTTTTTGGGTTGCAATGGAGGGAGATGAAGATATTGATAGAGACACAGGGAGAGAAGTTCTTTAAAACAGAACGCTACACAGGCGGTCAGCTTTTAGAAGTGAATGCTGGAGGTTACAAGTAGAAATCCTACTCTCTGAAACAGCTGAAAATAACTGCACACCAAACAGGACATGGAATAATGTTAGATGTGGAGATCAAAGACGTGAACAAAGAGATAGACTTTGAGGACATTGTTTTAAAAGAGAGAGGTTGCAACATAGATTTAAAGAAAGAACGGTGTCCTTCAGCACTCAGCAGAGTCAGTGTTGAACAAAGAACAAAGGAAGGCGCAGCGCAGGAATAGCACTCCAAGCCCGTGCTGATCATGATGCCCAAACTAAAAAGAACCTTCTGCCCTTACTTAGTCCATATCCCTCTATACCCTCCCTACTCATGTACTCATCCAGATGCCTCTTAAATGTTGCTAATGTGCATACTTCCACAACCTCCTCTGGCAGTGCATTACAAACACCCACCACTCTCCTACCTGAAAAGTTTCCCTTGCTCATCTCCCTTAAACTTTCCCCCTCTACACTGAACCTGTGAACCCTTGTAATTGACACTTCCACCCTGAGAAAAAGCCTCTGACTATCCACCCTGTCAATGCCTCTCATAATTTTGTAGACCTCTTTGAGGTCTTGCCTCAGCCTCCATCTTCCCGGTGAAAACAATCCCAGTTTATTCAACCTCTCCTCATAGCCAACATCCTGGTGAACTTTCTTTGCACTCTCACCAAAGCTTCCACGTCCTTCTGGAAATGTGGTGACCAGAACTGCACACAATACTCCAAACGCAGCCTAAACAAGGTTTTATATACTGCAACATGATTCACCAACTCTTGTACTCCAATGCCCCAGCTGATGAAGAAAACATGCCATATGCCTTCTGAATCACCTTGGCCACCTGTCTTGCATCTTATAGGGAACCTGCACGCCCAGATCCCTCTGTAAGTTAATGTTCCGAAGGATTCTGCCATTTACAGTGTAATTGACACTTAAATTTGATCCTCCAAAATGTATCAACTCGCATTTCTCCGGATTAAGTGAGTCTAGTCACAATAATATTCAACACACTCAGCACCACCCAGGACAGAACAGTTTGATGATTGTCTCCCATCTCACCTAAGTCAGCCTCCATCATCAGCGCACTTCATGTACAATCCACGAGGCACATTGCAGTAACTCTTTCAGGTTGCTAAGACAGCACCTCCTTCCTGTCACCTTGACTATGAATGAGGCCAAGAGCAGCAGTGTCATGGAAACGTCACCACTTCCTGTCACCTGCAAATCCCCTTCCCAAGACACATCACATCCAAACTTATTATCACTGTCCTTATATTTTGGAATTCCCCCCACAGCACCATTTTGAGAACACCATTGAGAGGTGAGTCATGTGGAAGGCCAATAACAACCACACCTAGGGGGTCAATGCGGCCTTGTCCACAGGCTTGTGAGCGTGTCATCCTATTCAAAAAGCATCACACAAAGGAGATGCAAGCTTCCTTTTCCTAAATCAAAGCAATGTAGTCGATTTGTGAGAAAGATCCAGCCACTATAGGGATTTGGAAGTGATAAGTTCTAACAACAACTAAGAAAAGCAATGTACAACTGACATAAAACTGAAATTTGAAATTTTCTGAGGGGAAAAGAGGTACAAAATTTATCAAGTATAGTTCATGTTATTGTTTCTCATCCCACAGGACACTCAAGGCAGTCTTTCATCTGACTCCATCAGGAGGTTTTACTTCCCAGAACGAGTCTTAGTCTGTCTGCAAAGGCTTGAGGGGCACCACTTTGATCATCAAGCATGGCTGACCAGGAGTGTCTCTCATTCTTGCCACCTGCCATTGCTGCACGTTAGAAGTATTTTGCAGGTTGATACTCAACCTGTTTGGTTGCATTGTGCATGCACCTTCCTCAGCCATCAAACCCTGGGATGTGACTCGAACCCGGAGCTTCTGGCTCAGAGGTAGGGCTGTGACCCCACTGCGCCACAAGATCTTCTTAAGTTTTGCTTAAGTATAGCTCATGCATCCCATTAATTCAAAGCACAACATTATCTATACGACAAGTACTTTCTCAAGATCAAGGGATAGAGAAAACCCTTCATAAATAAAGATGCCATCGTTGGAAATTCATTACAGTAGCTTAAATAAAAACACGCAAAAACTGGGAATCACATCATAATTGATGATATTATAAACCAGAACATTGTGTGGTCTGTTGTCCCATCAATGGCATCCGTGTTTGTTAAGTGTGTTGAATTTGCTTCAACTGGAGATGCAGTTGTTACTAATGATTACTTAGAACCATAGAAAAGTTACAGCACAGCAGGAGGCCATTTGGCCCATCTTGTCCATGCCAGCCCAAGGATACCCAGGTGCCCTTTCTAATCTCACCTTCCTGCACCCAGCCCATAGCTTATGCTGCAAACATCAAATCCAGCACAGCCCACGTTGAATTGCTTGGAAATAATATTTCGTCTGCCCTCAGGTAAAATTTGTTTCTATAATTGAAATTGTGATGACTTCAGCCAGGCTAGTGAGGTTGGCTTGCTAGAGTATGAACTGCCTGATGAGTCCTAATTGATGGTTAAACCAGAGAGCCTCATTCTCCCTATTTAAAGCAGGTGTGTCAGGCTCCCTGCCTGCATTCAGTAGGAAGCAACCAACTGGAGACCTGGCTGTGTACAGATGTATGATGTAAATAAAGTAACTTGGTGAGGGGACTTTCACCTCTGTGGAATTGTTGTAGAAATAATTAATTTTCCCACACACGGAAATAGTTGTACTAACAATAGAGCTATAGAAAGAGTTCATAGAACCCTTACAATGCAGAAGGAGGTCGTTCGGCCCATTGAATCTGCACCAACCACAATCTCACCCCGACCCTATTCCCGTAACCCCACATATTTACCCTGCTAATCCCCTGTCACTTGGGTCAATTTAGCATGGCCAATCAACTAGCCCGCACATCTTTGGACTGTGGGAGGAAACCGGAGCACCCGGAGAAAATCCACGCAGACACAGGGAGAACATGCAAACTCTACATAGACAGTGACCCGAGGCCGGAATTGAACCTGGGTCCCTGGTGCTGTTTGGATGCAGTGCTAACTACTGTGGCACCGTGTCACCCGTTCCATACTCAAACACTGAAGAATAGATGATTGTTTACCCGCTTAAGTGGTACAGACTGGGAATATTCCAGCCTGCATGCCTTCTATCTATTCATTATGTGCAACTTTGACCTCATAATTGCAGGTCAATGGCTAGTGTTAATGCAGTAAAATGAAATTACGAGTAATATACATGTATTATTTGGAGATTAACACATGAAGGAAACACTCTATAAAGCATTAACATTTCCTATTATTTCAGCATCAATCAAGAATCTGCTAATTGTCTTATTCTTTGTAATTTAGAATTGTGTTCCACTATCCATTCAGCAGCTCTGCTAGTTAGATTACCATTCACAGTGCTGAGAAGATTAATTTTCATAATCACAACTGGAAAATTTGCAATGAGAAAGCCCAGTCAGAAAGCATAATGGAATGTAATTTTATTTTCACCAAAAGGAATTACTAACCAGCAACAGGTTTATATTTCCAGCTGAACATAAATTTTTCACCAAAAATAATCTTAATAAAGTGTGCCCGGCTCCCCCAGTGAGATTTCTTAAAAAAATTGAAAATGACTTACACAGTAACATAGGAACTGAAAGCAGGAGTAGGCCGTTTGGCACTACCAGACTGCTTCTCCATTCAATGATCGTGGCTGATCAGCAAATTCAATGTCCTAATCCCTCCTTCCTCTCATATCCCTTGATCCCTTTAGCCCCAAGAGCTAGATCTAATTTCTTGCTGAAATCAGACAATGTTTTGGCCTCGACCACATTTAGTTGTTATGAATTCATCACCCTCTGGGCGACTATATTGAATAATGTACTTGTTCGTGTACGATAATCAGGTTCTCACTAAGTGAAATGTTTTGTTGAAAAAATAAAGAAACAAACTATGCCTCAGCAAAATGAACACAGTTTTTGGAAGGTGCACAGTTGCTAGAGTTTTGCAAGCTGTAAGATGCTGCCCGTTGTGTGTGTGCACAGCCTGCAGGAAGAGCTGGACAATATCCAGGCATGGACTGATAACCTTTGTGTCACACAAGTGCTAGGAAGCGACCAGAGAGAGTATCACCATAAACACCTTGACATTCCATAGCCTTACCACATTATTGAATCCACCATTACCAACAGCCTGGGGATTACCAATGACCAGAAATTGAACTGGACTAGCCAAATAAATACAGTGGCTACCAGAGCAGATCAGAGACTGGGAATGCTGCCTTCCCATCTATTATCCGCAGACTTGGCAATAGTACATTCACTCCCGTCGTCCAAATCATTACTATATATTGTAAATAATTATTGCCCTTTGCTGAACCCTGTGGTAACTAACCCTGTTAGTTTCAGATGCCACCCTGAAAATGCCTCTCTGATCTCAACATTCTGGCTGTGATTTCGCAGTCGTGCTGGTCACAGGCGCAATTCCCGGATTGGCCGCTAAATCTCCAAAGTGGGCAACAATGGGGTTTTAACAAGAGAGATTTCAGCTTCTGATTTTCCCCAACCCCCCTCTGATGAAATGATTGCGTTCACACCCAAGAAGGGCAGGAGTCTGATTTGCATATTTGCCTCCAAGGGAGGAGATGGCCTAGTGGTATTATCGATAGACTATTAATCCAGAAACTCAGCTAGTGTTCCAGGGATCCAGGTTCGAATCTCGCCTTGGGTGGAATTTGAATTCAATAAAAATATCTGGGATTAAGAATCTACTGATGACCATGAAACCATTGTCGATTATCAGAAAAGCCGTCTGGTTCACTAATGTCCTTTAGGGAAGGAAATCTGCCGTCTTTACCTGGTCCGGCCTACATGTGACTCCAGAACCACAGCAATGCGGGTGACTCCCAACTGTCCTCTGAACAAGGGCAACTGGGAATGAGCAATAAATGCTGGCTAGCCAGTGACACTCATGTCTCATGAATGAATTTTAAAAAAACATGCTAATATCATTAATGGGCTTGACATCGCTACTTCTGCCTTCGACATATCTTTCTACCCAACCGACGTGCTGACGTGAATCACTACTGGTTGTCAAGAATGAAAAACAGTTGTGATGACTGCACTGTCGATGCACAGGTAACTATAGTCCCTGGGTGGTGAGGGACAGTGCCTTGACGCTACCCCATGGCAGTGCAAGCCCTGGCAGCGCAAACCTGGTAGGCCCTCTGTGGATCCCATTGCAGGGGGTTCTCATTATGTGTGGAGTGGGGGGGGGGGGGGGGGGGGGGCCTGCCTCAACGCTTGTAGGGTCAGAGGAATGGAGTGTGCTGAAGCTTGCATTGGGGGGAGGGGGGAGTATATGTTTTTGCTCCATCAGGCCCTGCCCTGCCAGAGCGATGCTAGAAACTCAGATTTGCTGTGCACCGAGTGCCATAAAATCTGGAGAGAAAACTTAGCTGAGCAGCTGGAGAGATACGCACCAGTTTTCAGACTGAAGCTGACACTTCTGGTCATCTTTGTTGATGGCAAAGTGATAACGTTAGTTGAGGAAAGGTGGGTGGAGGCTGATGTGACACCGATATAGATCGGTTGGATTGATTGATCTCTTTCGACATTCTAAATGCTAGATAATTTTGTGTAATTGGCCTTAGTTTTCCAAACCTTACAAAATTATAGCTGTGGCTTTTTTAATCTCGCAAGCCAAAAGCAGATCCATAAACCCTCATCAGCAACTGTGCAGCACTTTGCTTGCAACATCAGAAATATAATCGAATATTTGACCCAGTTGATATAGTAGTTCAGGAATGATGTCTCAGACACAAGTCTCAAACTGCACACTGGGCCTAAGGAATTATTCAATGCCTGGAGGATTCATGTTTAAAACATTGAGGCAACATGTAACATTAAGATTTGATCAGCTAAATCTATTACGGCTTCTTAATATATATACTTGCGTGTTCTATATGATATATTTAGAATTATTCATCATACTTCGGGCAATGCACTTTATCACACTTACAACTCTCTATTTAAGCAAAACAGTCTGATTAAGAATGAAAACCAGCCGGCTCTTGTTAGTTTGAGAGAGGTTTCCCCAGCAACAAAAAACATTTACCAAATACCCAATAGATTTAGAATCATAGAATCCCTACAGTGCAGAAGGAGGCCATTTGGCCCATCGAGTCTGTCCCGAACACAATCCCACTCAGGCCCCTTCCCTACAGCCCCATGCATTTACCCTATCTAGTTCCCTTGACACTATGGGGCAATTCAGCACGGCCAATCCATTTAACCCACACACCTTTGGACTGTGGGAGGAAACTGGAGCACTGAGGAAACCCAAGCAGGCACAGGGAGAACTTGCAAACTCCACACAGGCAATAACCCAAGGCGGGAATCAAACCCGGGTCCCCAGCACTGTAAGGCAGTACACAGGAATTGTCGCGGGAAAATTTGACAGACCAGCCAATGGTCCATTGACTTCATGCAGGAACTTCTGGCCTCGCAGCAGGTGGAACTGGAATAACCTATCCCTATCCCCACCCCCACCCCCTTCTCCCCCACCACCACCTCCCCCTCCCCCTTTCCCTCCCCTCCCCTTTTCTCTCCCCTCCCCTGCCCCTCCTCCCTCTCCCTCCCTTCCTTCCTCTCCTTCCCCCTCCCCTCATCCCTCCCCCCCGAGGCTTGAACCTACAACCTCCTGCCTCAAAGGTGACAATGCTAGCAATGAGCATCGTCTGACATCTACCAGTAGATTTGACAAAATAAAATGTCATCAATTACATCAACAGAAGGACCAAGGAGATGTTAAGTGACTATGGGGTGGGAAGGAAATCAAAGGTTGGGCCCCTGAAGATAAGCCATGTTCCTATTGATTGATGGAGTTGCCTCAATGGGTCATATGACCAATGCCTCCTTCCACTTCTTATGTTCTTGCAATAGCATCAAGGGGCTGAATGGTCTCCTCCTGTCCCTACATTCTCCCTGTCCAAGAACAACATGCATGGTTGCTCATTTTGTACTGATCATTGACAACACTCAGTAGTAGGGAAGTTGGAGGACAAAATCATGGTGATTTTATTGAAAAGTTTGTTTTTTCCTAGGACTTCAGTACATGTACCCCACCGCCCAAAATAAAAGTTGTTTCTTTCTCCTGAATTCCACTCATAAGCAACCGCCTGCCTTCCACATTCTATTTGCATTCTCTACTCGATTTTCATTTAACCTCCATGGAGTTCCTTTGAGATGTTGTTCTGATCATTTTTTTTGCCTGAAAGGCAATCTGCCATTTCAGCAAATTAGACTTTACCATATAAAAACCTCATGCATTTCATCAATCTGGCATTCACACATACCGCTATTGATTTTAAAGTCTGTAATTCCAACAATGAGCTACAAAACTGATAAAGTTTCCCAGCCTGAATGTAATGAATGATTAGAACGAGTGAATAAATCCTTTTGTAGAATCAAGTTTTATTAATAAAAACCAGTCGGGGTGAAAAACACACACTATTAGAGGATTACACACTGTGAGAAAAGAACGCAAAACATATTAGTGATTTTCCTTAGGTCTAAAGCTATACTGCTTCTCAATGCCAACCTATTGAGAAACTCCTATATACTCTTAATAACATCTTCCCTTTCTTCTCATTTCCAAAGAACAAAGGACAAAGAAAATTACACCCCTTCGGCCCTCCAAGGCTGCACTGAACATGCTGCCCAACTGAACTAAAATCCTCTACCCTTCTGAAGACCATATCCCTCTATTCCCATCCTATTCATGTATTTGTCAAGAAGCCCCTTAAAAGTTACTATCGTATCTGCTTCCACCACCTCCCCCAGCAGCGAGTCCCAGGTACCCACTATCCTCTGCATAAAAGATTACCTTGTACATCTCCTTTAAACCTTGCCCCTCGCACCTTAAACCTATGACCCCTGGTAATTGAATCTTCCACCCTGGGAAAAAGCTTCTGACTATCCAATCTGTCCCTCCCTCTCATAACCTTGTAGACTTCTATCAGGTCACTCTTCAACCTCCGTCATTCCAGTGAGAACAAACCAAGTTTCTCCAACCTCTCCTCATAGCTGATGTCCTCCATACCAGGCAACATCCTGGTCAATTTCTTCTGTACCCTCTCCAAAGTCTCCGCATCCTTCTGGTAGTGTGGCGACCAGGATTGAACACTGTATTCCAAGTGCAGCCTAACTAAGGTTCTATAAAGCTGCAACATGACTTGCCAATTTTTAAACTCAATGTCCCGGCCAATGAAGGCAACCATGCCGTATGCCTTCTTGACTACCTTCTCCACCTACATTGCCACTTTTGTGACCTGTGTACCTGTAGACCCAGATCCCTTTGTCTATCAATACTCATAAGGGTTCTGCCATTTACTATATATTTCCTATCTGTAATAGACTTTCCAAAATGCATTACCTCACATTTGCCCGGATTAAACTCCATCTGCCACCTCTCCGCCCAAGTCTCCAACCAATCTATATCCTGTTGTATCCTCTGATGGTCCTCATCACTATCTGCAAATCCTGCAACCTTTGTATCATCTGCAAACTTATCAATCAATCCAGTTACATTTTTCTCCACATTATTTATATATATTACAAACAGCAAAGGTCCCAGCACTAATCCCTGAGGAACCACAGCTCTCCATTCAGAAACACACCCTTCCACTGCTGTCCTCTGTCTTCTTTGACCGAGCCAGTTTTGTATCCACCTTACCAGCTCATCTCTGATCCCATGTGACTTCACCTTCTGCCCCAGTCTGCCATGAGGGACCTTGTCAAAGGCCTTACTGCAGTCCATGTAGACAACATCCACCGACCTACCCTCATCATCTTTGTTACTTCCTCGAAAAACTCGATCAAGTTAGTGAGACATGACCTCCCCTTCATAAAACCATGATGCCTCTCACTAATATGTCCACTTATTTCCAAGTGGGAATAAATTCTGTCTCGAAGAATCCTCTCCAATAATTTCCTTATCACTGATGTAAGTTGATCAGGTTGACTCTTCTCAAGGGTGTAACAACTGTATAGCCTTGGTAAGCCTTGATTATCCACTACAGTGCCACAACCCTGGCCTTGTCCAGCACCCACACCAGCCCACAAGGAATGCTGGAACAGAATCGGCAGCTCGACATTGTGGCACAGTGGTTAGCACTGCCACCTCACAGTGCCAGGGAGCCGGGTTCGATTCCTGTCTTGGGTCACTGTTTATACAGAGTCTGCACGTTCTCCTTGTGTCAGCATGGGTTTTACACTGCAGCTGTCAGGAACCTCCAATGGAGCCTGGAAGCCCCCTTGGCTGCTTAGGAGGGTCAAAGCAGTCAGATTAACTTTAAAGTTTATTTGTTAGTGTCACAAGTAGGCTTCCATTAACACTGCAATGAAATTATTGTGAAAATCCCCCAGTCGCCACACTCTGGCACCTGTTCGGGTCACTGAGGGAGAATTTAGCATGGCCAATGCACCAAACCTGCATGTCTTTCACACTGTGAGAGGAAACTGGAGCACCCAGAGGAAACCTACTTAGACACGGGGAAAACGTACAGACTCCGCACAGACAGTGACCCAAGCTGGGAATCGAACCCGGGTCCCTGGTGCTGCGAGGCAGCAGTGCTAACCACTGTGCCACCATGCTGCCCAAGGGTCATTGTCAATCTGAAATGTTGTGGGGGAGATGGGGAATTTTCCAGTCCCGGCAAGCATCGTAATGGGCGGGACTGGAAAAATTTGGAGAGATGTTACTGAAAGTTAATGTTGGCAGCCAGAAAATCTGTTTTCTTCCACAGATGCTGCCTGATCTGTTAACATTTCCAGCATGTTCAGTATTTATTCCACGAGACAAGAATGAGACTTATTCCATCACTGCAAAGCATATGGTCCCTATCTGACTAGTGACAGCACAGATAAACATCTGTCCAAGTCTACTCAACGTGAAAATTTAATTCAGAAACCAAACTCAGCTTCATGGAGCATTCATTACAGATATGCAGTGCTTTTGATTACTTTTGGATGTGATGCATATAATTTTACTCTGGATATTGTGTGCAGCATGCTGCCACTAGCACGACACAATACCTGGTAGAATGATAAAACACTTCAAAATAAAATTGTCCTTGGAGATGTGGTCAACACCAGTGGCACAGTGATTAGCACTGCTGCCTCACGGCGCCAAGGGACCCAAGTTTGATACTTGGCTTGGGTCTGCATGGAGTCTACATGTTCTCCCCATATCTGCGTGGGTTTCCTTTGGGTGCTCTGGTTTCCTCCCACAGACCTAAGGATGTGCTGGTTAGGTGCATTGGCTGTGCTAAATTCTTCCTCAGTGTACCAGAATAGGCACCAGAGTGTGGCGACTAGGGGATTTTCACAGTAACTTGATTGCAGTGTCAATGTAAGCCTAATGGTGACTAATAAATTAACTTTAACTTTTTAACTTCAGTCAAGCTCTGACGAAGGGTCATCTGGATTTGAAACGTTGGCTCGATTCGCTCTCCACAGACGCTGTCAGACCTCCTGAAATTTTTCAGTACTTTCTGTTCGTGTTTCAGATCCCAGAATCCGCAGTATTTTGCTTTTATCTTAGTCAATCAATTGTGTTTTTTTTAACCAGCTAGAATTAATTATAGTCTTTAGCAATTCTTGACGGGTAGTTACACTCTGTTCATGATGTACCTTCCACATTTAATTGGTAAATGCAAAGAGTTTGATTTTGTTTGACTCTTTGGTTTGATTTATTATTGTCACATACATTAGTATACAGTGAAAAGCATTGCTTCCTGCTCGCTATACAGACAAAGCATACCGTACATGGAGAAGGAAAGGAGAGAGTGCAGAACTCTCTCCTTACAGTCATAGCTCGGATGCACAGAGAACTTAATGTAAGGCATTCAAAAGCAGGGAACAAGCTGTTTTTGAGTCAGTTGGTACATGACCTCAGACTTTTGTATCTTTCTCCTGATGGAAGAGGGTGGGAGAGAGAATGTCCAGGATGCATGGGATCCTTAATTATGTTGTACATGTGGGAACATTAATATTAATTAAAAATAGGGTGGACCACATGAAGGCTGACATCAATGTCGGCAAGAAGGATCCACTGAGAGATCCGATAGTTTGGAGCCTCCAAAGTTCGACCTACCTCAAAAACAAGGCCCTATTCTCAACAGAGTCTGCACTCCCCATGCAAGGCCATCACACCCCCTCACCCATCAAAATGGAATTGCAAATACGGCCCAGCATATGACTGTGCTCCAGATTGGACCGGTCACCATATTGTGAGTGAATGTGGCATACAACAATCTTCCATAGCATTCAAGGTAATTCAACAAACAGCACACAGTGCTGTGACCTGGCTGTCAGTTTGGCCTTAAGACATGTAAAGCTTCAAGGTGTCATATGCATCGCTTCAGAACAGCACACAGCCAGAGTTACCTCTGATGTAAGAACTCCCAGAGACAGCGTGAGAGATAACAAAGACTTGCGCTGGAATTTTATTGCTCTGCGCTCCACTGTGATTGGAGCGGACGAGGGGTGGACCATGGGAATATTTGTTGATCTCGAGCGGGATTTTACGGTTTCGGGACAAGTAAGGCTGTAAAATCCTACCTTTGGTCTGAGATAAGCCTTTCACAACCTCGGAATGTCCCTAAGTATTTCACAGTCAATAAAGTACTTTTGAAGTATAGTCATTATTGGAACATAGTAATACAGCAGCCAATTTGCACACAGCAAGATCCCACATACTTTATGATTAGTGACTAGATAAACTGTGCTTTCTTTTCCAAAGTAATGTCGAAGAATCATAGAATCCCCACAGTGCAGAAGGAGGCCATTCAGCCCATCGTGTCTGTACTGGCCACAATCCCAAGCAAGCCCTATTCCTGCCACCCCATATTTTTACCCTGCTAATCCTTCTGACACTAGGGTCAATTTAGCATGGCCAATCAACCCAACTTGCACATCTTTGGACTGTGGCAGGAAACCGGAGCACCTGGGGGAAAACCCACACAGACACTGGCAGAACGTGCAAACTTCTCACAGACAGTGGCCTGAGGTCGGAATTGAACCCCGGTCCCTGGCACTGAGAGGCAGCAGTGCTACTCACTGAGCTGCACTGTCAGCTGAGGAATAACTATTTGCCAGGACACGTTGTTCTTCTGCAAAAAGAAATACCCTGGGACCTTTTCAGTTGAGCTGAGAGAGCTAATGTGATGCTTCATCTGAGAGACAACACCTCCAATCCAACAGTGCACTCTGTATTGGAGGGTCTGCCTAGATTTTATGCTCCGGTTTCCCAAGCTTCAAAGCTCTTACTGTCAAAAGCAGTGAAACCCTTCTGGAATAAATGTTTCACCTGGTGCCACCAGCTGAAACTGGCAGCGGCAACATGGTTGGCACCACTGACATTCTGGGTTGCCAGTTTGGATCAGGCGAATAGTGTTTTTTTTGGGCAATGATGCTGAAGTCTAACTTCAGTCTAATGGCAGATGAAAGGACATTGAGCACTCATAGCCTGCCGTCTGTTTCTGAATCGTACTCACTCAAACCAGTGAACTAAGCATGTTCATTCCATGTTTTGCTTGGAACTATTTGACAAAGCTGAATTCAGTTCCGATTATGGGATATATCATCACCCACATCCTCTGGGTGCTCTGGTTTCCTCCAAAGTGTTGTGTCTTGCATGCTATACAGATAAAATATTCCACTCATAGAGCACATAGGGGAGAAGGAAAGAATAGGGTGCGGAATATAGTGTTGCATTTACAGTGTTGCAGATAGGGTGTAGAGAGAGATCTGCTTATTATATTGTAGGTCCATTCAAAAGTCTGATGGTAGCAGGGAAGAAGCTACTGAGTCAGTTGGTACGTGGTCTCAAGCTTTCGTATCATTTTCTTGACGGAAGAAGGTGAAAAGGAATATGTGTAGGATCTTTGATTATGGTTGTTACTTTTCTGAGGCACCAGGAAGTATAGACAGAGTCAATAGATGGGAGGCTGGTTTGCGTGATGGACTGGACTACGTTCACAACCCTTTGTAGCTTCTTGTGGTCTTGAGCAGAGCAGGAACTGTGCCAAGCTGTGATATGCCCGGAAAGGATGCTTTCTATGGTGCATCTGTAAAAATTGTTCAGAGTCATAGCAGATGTGACGAATTTCCTTCACCTCCTGAGAAAGTAGAGGCATTGTCCCTTAGTGTCCAAAGATGTGTAGGTTAAGTGGATTAGCCATGATAAATGCCCCAAGTTATGGGGATGGGGCTAGGGAGGGTGGGCTTGGGTAAGATGCTCTTGAGTCGGTGCAGACTTGATGGGCCAAATGGCCTCCTTCTGCACTGTGGTAATTCTTTGGTTTTTTGGCTCTTTCCTCACCTGACACTATGGCTGGACCTTTACCATCCCGTCCACCACAGAAATCAGTGAAGGTGAGGGGCAGACCGTGGAAAAGTCTATTGACCTCAGGCAGGATTGTACGGTTTCAGGACTAAAGAGGCCATAAAATCCCACCCTACATTCTTGTGCAGTACCAACAGGGTCACTGGAGTGGGTAATCCAGACCCCAAATAAGCTTCTGCACTTGAACATTCAGTCTTGGCCTAGGACATTCAAGGGAATGAACCTAGAAATGTCTGGAATCTAAGTGCTGAAAGAGGCCATTCAGCCCCTTAATCTATTTTTAAAATCTGTTCTTGAAATGTGACTGTCACCAGCTAAGCTAGCCTTGATTTCCAATCTCCAATCGCCATTGAGAAGATGGTGGCCTTCTGGAACCACTGCAGTCAGGTACATCCACAATGCTGGTCAGGAGGGAGTTCCAGGATTTTGACCCAGTTAAAGTGAAGGAACGGTGATTTCGTTCCAAGTCAGTATGTGGCTTATAGAATCCTACAGTGGAACGGACGCCATTCAGCCCATCGAGTCTGCACTGACCACAATCCCACTGAGGCCCTATCCCTTTGACTTTACAAATCCCTCTGATACTAATGGACAATTTCGCATGGCTAATCAACATAACCCACACATCTTTGGACTGTGTTAGGAAACTGGAGCACCCAGAGGAAACCCACGCTGACACAGGGAGAATGTGCCAACTCCACACAGGCAGTGACCTGAGGCCAGAATTGAACCTGGGACCCTGGCACTGAGAGGCAGCAATGCTAACCACTGGCATGGAGGGGAAATTCCAAGGTGGCAGATTTTAGTTGCTGGAGTGTGACACACTACTTCTGGTGGTGGATGGGTTGCTTTGACCTGGATAGTGTCCAGATTCTTGAGTGTTAATGGAATTGCGTTGATCCAGGCAAGTGGAGAATATTCCAATATTCTCCTGACTTTCGCTCATCGCTGGTGGACAGTCTTTGAGGAATGAGGAGGTGAGTTACCCACCGCAGTATTCCCAGTCTCTGATCTGCACTTTTAGTCACAGTGTCTATATGCTCCACTGAAGTTTCTAGTAAATGGTAAACCGCAGGATATTGATGGTGGCAGGTTGGGGAATTAAATCCATCATTCAATTCAATCATGCCTGATCTCCATGTTAAGTGCATCTATATAGGTTAGCACTGTTGCATCACAGCACCAGGGACGCAGGTTCAATTCCTGGCTTGGGTCATTATCTGTGTGGAGCCTGCATGTTCTCCCCATGTCTGCATGGGTTTCCTCTGGGTGCACCAGTTTTCTCCCACAGTCTGAAAGACGTGTTGGTTAGGTGCGTTGGCCGTGCTAAATTCTTCCTCAGTGTACCTGAACAGGTGCTGGAGTGTGACATGGAGACTTTCACAGTAACTCCATTACAGTGTTAATGTAAGCCTAATTGTGACACTAATAAATAAAATATGCCTTGGTCCCATAATCCTGGGCTATCAAAAATCTATCGATCAGATTATCAAACTTTTCCTTGAGCCTCTTTCCTTCGTTAGGTGTCTCAGCAATATATTTCCCAGCGTCAATGAATCATTAACAGAAAGTCCAGAACATATTTTCCATGTAAATCTAGGCAATGGACAACTGCCAAACAGCACTGGAAGATCGAGGGGTCAGTTAGCTTGCCTGAGTTCTGCGGATTGTCTGGTGTTGTTCGACAGACGCCCCACTGCTGGGGGAATTAAATTTTAACCAAGTGAGAGCTGTGCCATATTTTTCAAACCAGTAATATTTGAAATGGGAAAAGATTTTAAAGCTTAAGGGAACACAATATATTCACAACAGCCAGAAATTTCAGCAACACAACTGATATTAGCTAAAAGGACAAGAATCCAAGTAATATGTTTCACATCTAATACTGAAGTGTACAGGTGTGTTAGTATTACAGGCACCACGATACATCTTCATTACAGCCGCTAAACTCCTTGGTCGAGGAAAACAATTTAAAGCTGCAATGCACTCAAGCAGTAGAAATCAGTCACGTTGTCTTATGTTAACCCATACTTGTAAAGGTTGCTGCTATGTGGGGTTTTCAGTTTTCTCATTTTCTGCCTTTGACGGGTTTTACAGGTCGCGAGCAGAGAACATTAGCGGACACAAATTTTTAAAAATGGACCGCATTTTCCAGGGATTAGATGGGAAAACAGTTGGCCAAATGGGGCTGAGTATCTTTCTTCCTGTGTGGAGTTTGCACGTCCTCCCAAACTCCAAAGATGTATGGGTTAAGTTGATTGGCCATGCTAAATTGCACTCTCAATGTCAGGGAGATTAGCAGCGTAAACATGTGGGGTGATGGGGATGGGGCCTGGGTGGGATTGTTATCGGTGCAGGCTCGATGGGCGAAGTGGCCTTCTTCTGCAATGTAGCGATTCTATGGTTCTAATCTATGATTCTAACAAAACAAGGAACATTATAGGTATCGACACTCAATGGATGCCTACATGATTCAATTTCTGATGGTCGTTCACACAAATTCAGCCTTTCTCCCAATGCGGGGGAAGAGAATGTGGACG
Organism: Carcharhinus amblyrhynchos; assembly: GCF_965287045.1. NCBI lineage: Eukaryota > Metazoa > Chordata > Chondrichthyes > Carcharhiniformes > Carcharhinidae > Carcharhinus > Carcharhinus amblyrhynchos. The sequence goes on from NC_137340.1 coordinate 44,727,541, forward strand.
ATTTGTCACCCTGTTCTGAACACGTTATTCTCCAAGAAAACTGAAAGGGAGAATACAGAAATGATTTCCTTGCACTCTATTACCAAACAATACAGCTGTGTTAGATTCTGGTGCTATGGCAGCAACAAGACTTTTTCTTAAAAAGTCAGCATCACCTTGACATGATATATTTCGTCATTTTTAATCTTTATTGGATTTAGTATTGCAGTGTGCTATATAAAACAAAGGTATCACAAATGTATTATGTATGCTACAGATTTAGAATCCATTCTGCTTTTCTTTTTCTCCCATTCTCCAGCTATTCCCCTGTTTCTCCAGCTCAGTAACCAACAGGACTTCAAAGAGACTCAGTATGGTATGATGGATGTAATAACTGGAGGCGACTCGATGTGACTCCAACAGCAAAGGGTTTACTAAACTAATATGTCTAAAGACAAGACAAGGGTCTGACAAAACATATGCACAAGTCAACTGTTGGCATCACTCTGCATCATGAACCAGCTGTCCAGTCAACAAGCTGAGATTATTCATCAAAGCCCCACTTTGCCAACCTTGCCCCTTGCCTGAGGTGTGGTGAACTTCAGGTTAAATCAGTACCAGTCAGCTCATAGGGGAGGCCAGCCTATAGTCATCTGGACTTTGCCGTTGACAGGTCTGATCTCTTCTCCACCCTGGCTCCAAGTGAAGGTTCTCCCCATCCCAGGACACTGTGCCCTCACTCCCGATTGGCTCAGCTTCCCATGAGGCCACTCCGTAGAGTCCAGCCCAATCACGTGGCCCTCAAAGAATCATCCCCCAAGGGACCATGTTTATCACATGGATATTTTGGAATGTTCTGGTGGAAGGCGGGTTGGATGGTTTACTCCAGTGTCCAATGCCACGGAAATACTTAAATTGGCCCTTTCCTCACCTCCCCTCCCTTACCTTTTCTCTGCTGGGTTTCTTCCTGTCTTTAAGGGAGACTTGACAAGTGGGCACTTGGTGCTTAACCCATAGGAAGAGAAGGAGCAAAATAAGACTAGAGAGAAAATTCACCTCAGGACTTTGTTGAGACAGCAACTTGGAGCCAGTTAAAGAATTACATTCACTAAGACCCAATAACCTGCATTTAAACCTCCCTTACTCCCATCTCCCTTACTTCTGAAGCTCCTGGCTTGCACCCAACCCCCTCCCACTTTCTGGCACTACCCCACAGGGCCATAGCAGTTAGAATCATAGAATCCTACGGTACTGAAGGAGGCCATTTGGCCCATCGAGTCTACACCAACCATAATCCCATCCAGGCCCTATCCCCATAACCCCATGCATTTACCTTAGCTAGTCCCCTAGGGGGTAATTTAGCACAGCCAGTGCACCTAACCCGCACATCTTCGGACTGTGGGAGGAAACCGGAGCACCCAGAGGAAACCCACGCAGACATGGCGAGAATGTACAAACTCCACACAGTGACCCGAGGCTGGAATCGAACCCGGATCCCTGGTGCTGAGAGGCAGCAGTGCTAACCACTGTGCCACCGTACTGCCCCTTGATAGGCAGCCTGGATGCCCAGACTCTGCCAGGGTGGAGGGGAAGAGGTTGGTTGGGCAGTACCCATGCATGAACCTCTCACCCCTGAGTGCTGCACTGGGTGGTCTGGTCATCAGGCGCATGCCCTTTGGAAACCGGTTGTTACTCACACCATTCTGCCACTGCGCTGCCATGGATGGATTTTCTGTTGGGGGAACATGGGTGATTCTGGCATATCTTAATGTATAATAATGATATTCCCCAATGTCGAACGTCAGAAATACACCCCATCACTGATGGGGGAGGGGACAATTGTGTTGCACATTTATGCCACCATAAAGCGCAACTTCATGATTTGCGAAATATTTTCCACTCCCATCTCTGAACCTGCTCGTTGTGATCAGGAAGGTAAAACCCAAAACATTGCTTTGGCCTCATTTAGAATATTGTGTACAATTTTGGTCGCCACACTGTCAGAAAGACGTGGATGCTTTGAAGAGGGTACAGAAGAGGTTTACCAGGATGTTACCTGGTCTAGAGGGTTGGATAAACTCGGTTTGTTCTCATTGGAACGACAAAGGTTGAGGGATGACCTGACAGACATTTACAAGATTATGAGTAGCATGGACAAAGTGAATAATCAGATGTTCTTTCCTAGGGTAGAAAAGTCGAGTACTAGGGCATGTAGGTTTAAGATGCATGGGGAAAAGTTTAGAGGAGACGTGCGAGGCAAGTTTTTTTATACAGAGGGTGGTGAATGTCTGGAATGCGCTGCCCAGGTAGGTGGTAGGAGCAGGTATGATAGTGGCATTTAAGAGGCAATGAGACGAATACATGACAAGGATGGGAATGGAAGGATATGGATTCCGTAAGAGCATAAGGTTTTAGATTAGGCAGATATCATGATCGGCGCAGGCATGGAGGGCTGAAGGACCTGTTCCTGTACTGTACTGTTCTTTGTTCTTTATTATATGGCAGAGAAGGAGACCAGTCAGCCCATTTATTTTCTGCTGTATTTCCATCAAGCCCCATTCTACAGCTCTGTCTGCAAAGCTCTGCAAGTTGTTTTTTCTCAACTGCCCGCCAATTCCCTTTTGAATTGACTGATTGCCTCTGCTTCCATCAGCGTCACAAGCAATGTGTTCCAGGTCATTAACCCTCGCTGAGTAAAAATATTCTTCCTCACGTGCCCCAAATCCTTAAATCTGCGTCTCAGTGTTTGTACCATCAGGGAATGAGAACAGATTTTTTTTGTCCATCTTATCCAAACCTGTCATTATCTTGTAGACCTCCATCAAATCTCCCTTCAATCTTCGAGGCTTCAAGGAAAACAGCCCTGGCTTTGCCAACTGCAAGATCTTATGTATGCTTAGCCCTGCTTGCTTCAGTCTATGCAAAGACTTCATTTTAAGATATCTCTGCCTATGCAACTAACTCTGCTAAGCTTAAACAATTGACGGCTAACTTAACTACATGTAGAACCAGAAGGCTAAAGGTTAGTTAAAAATTGACTGCATTCCTGACAGGTACACAATGCAGACAAAAAGCTTTTCATAACAGCAGCTGCAAGGAATATTTTTTCTAAAATGGGGACAGCCTGCGGAAAACATTTCGAATAATGAGATAACGGTGTAAATATCGCTTGGATTTCAGAGTGAGTTTTTTCAGTTTCTTTTCGAGATCCGTCCAGCGTATTCAAGTTCAGTACAGAGGCTGGAAGTAGAAGACAGTCTCCTAGTTCGCTTTTTCCTTTTCTTTTTGCTTTTGTCATGTTAATTTTAACTTATGTTCCATAAAAGAATACCATTCTTTAAAACTCGCATCAGTGTTGTCCCCCTCGTCTATTCAAATGAATGAACAGATCCAACACCAACACAACCTTGTGGCTAAAGGTCCTCATCCCTGGAACCCTTCTGGTGAATCTCCTTGTCACCCTCTCAAGGATCATCCTGCACTCCTCATTGAAACTTCTGAAAGTGTGGTCACTAGAACTGGACGCGATACTCTTAACTGTGGCTTAACCAGGACTGTCAGTGCGCCTACTTCTCAGGAGGGCACATGTGCCAAAAGGGACACCACAACAAAATGAAAAAGAAAATTTGAAATAAACCAATGGGAAGCTGAAGAAAAAACTGATAGGAAATGAGTGGCTGGAATATTTTCTGAAGGACTTGGATTCAGGATTTCAGTAGGATGATTAGTGTGGCAATTAGTATCATTAGTAAGTGTAGCAAAAATCTATGCGCATATGTATTAAGCTCAGTAAAGATTCCACAGCCCCCCTGCTCTTATGAAGAGAGAGTCTCATTGCATGAATACATGAAGAACAGTCAGGTAAACAAAACAGTGTTCAAAGAAAGATGACAATTAAAATGGACTCTTCTGCGACATCACTGCAGTGCTTTCATTACCCGCGCTCTAACCCCAACATGTCTTTCATCATCTTCACCCTTCATCGCTCCAACATCCCTTTCATTTCTTGCACTCTCGCTCGCCCTGACACCCTGTTACAACTTGGTTGACAGCAGTGAAATGCTGCCAGTCTCTTTCTACGAAACATGCAGTGCTTCCAGTGTAAAATTTCACTGGCAAAGACTCAAAACTTTCGCTCTATTCTCTCTCCACAGATGCTGTCAGGCCTGCTGAGATTTACCAGCATTTTGTGTATTTGTTGTTGAATATTGAGACCAAGAGACTGTGGGGTGCTGGGTCATGAGATGAGATGCATGTTCCTCCAGCTTGCCTGCTTCATGATGGATAGGTGATGGCCTAGTGGTATTACCGCTGGAGTATTAACGCAGAAAGTAGCTAATGGTTCGGGGACGCAGGTTCGAATCCCGCTACAGCAGATATTGGAATTTGAATTCAATAAAAAGAAATCTGGAATTAAAAATCTACTGATGACCATTGTTGGAAAAAGCTATCTGGTCACAAATGTCTTTTAGGGAAGAAAGTCTACCATCCTTCCTTGGTCTGGCCTACACGTGACTCCAGAACCACAGCAATGTGGTTGAATCTCAACTGCCTTCTGAAAAAGGGCAACTAGGAATGGGCCATTAATGCTGGCCAGCCAGTGACACCCACGACCCACGACTGAACAAAAAAATACAAGGCTACTGACCAAATGCTGAAAAATGGAACTAGAATAGATCAGTACTTGATGGCTGATGCAGACATGATGGGCCGAAGGGCCTCTTGCTGTGCTGTAACATTCTTTGACTCTATACTTTTTATGATTATCATGACATTATTCCAGAAGAAATGTAACAGAGGCGAACAAAGCAACACATTGAAACACAAGTGTCATATTTGTTAGAAAATGATAGATTTTCTTTGCTTCCTGCACCCAATTTTGATATCATTGGTTGATAGAGAATGAAGTGATTGTGGGTGTTTTTGTTCTAATGCTTGCTGTAAGCTATCAAATGATAGCTGGTATTGTTGAACTGGTCTACGGTACTGATATATGTGAGATGAAATGTCTAACGTTAAAATAAAATTACATTACTGTGTAATGAATGAAGCAATAACTCAGCATTCAAGAGGATGTACTTTTATTTCTTCAGTGTCCTTTTTCTTTCTTTCTCAAAGACATTGAGGGTGAATGTTCCTGTCCCGCCTACCAAGGGAATCATAGCAGATGAGGGGTGGACCATGAAAAGTTCATTGACTTCAGGCAGGATTTTCCAGTTTCAGGGCAAATGTGGCCCGAAAATCCAGTCCACTGACTCCTGTTTTACCCAAGTTACTATCCCTAGCACGGTGACACAGTGGCTAGCACTGCAGCCTCAAAGCACCAGAGACCCGGGTTCGTTTCTCGGCTTGGGTCACTGTCCGTAAGGAGTTTGCACGTTCTCCCCGTGTCTGCACGAGTTTCCTCCAGGTGCTCCGGTTTCCTCCTACATTCTGAAGGATGTGCTGGTTAGGTACATTGACCTGAACAGGTGCAGGGGTGTGGCGACTAGGGGAATTTCAAAGAACAAAGAAAATTACAGCACAGGAACAAGCACTTTGGGCCTCCAATGCTCCCACAGTCTGAAAAACGTGCTGGTTAGGTGCATTGACTATGCTAAATTCTCCCTCAGTGAACCCAACAGGACCGAATGTGGCGGCTAAGGGATTTTCACGGCAACTTCATTACAGTGTTAATGTTAGCCTACTTGTGACACTCATAAATAAACTTCAGTGATCAAAATTTCCTGTATTTACCCAACATCTTGCACATACTTTTTCCAGTGAAGGTTACTGGATATCCATCAAGGATGGAAAGCTGGGGATTTAATTTTTTCCCTTATGAGTGCAGACATTCTGAAGTTAATGATAAAGGGACAAAGAGAATGACAAAGAGAAAGGAATGACCTTGTGGATATTCACTCCACAGTCATTGTGGCGGTAAAGTCCCATCTTCCCCATGAGAAAACCCTCCATCGTGTTGTGTGGCATGACCACCGTGCTAACTGGGATAGACTTCGGGCAGATGTAGCAATTCGAAACTGGGCATCCATAGCTCACTGTGGGGCATCAGCAGCTGTAGAATTGTACTCAAACACAATCTGTCAAGCTGGTTCAATGAGGAGTGCAGGAGGGCATGCCAGGAGTAGCATCAGGCATACTGAGAAATGAGGTGTCAACCTGGTGAAGCTACAACACAGGAATACCCACCTCCTCCAGTGGTCCCCACCATCTCAGATCCCAGTCTCCAGCCAATTCAATTTACTCCACAATATCAAGAAATGGCTGAAGGCACTGAGTACTATAAATCTGTAGGCCCTGATAATATTCCAGCAAAAGTACTAAAGACTTGTTCTCCCAGAACTTGCTGCCTTCCGAGCCACATTATTACAATACAACTATAACATGGGCATCTACCCGACAATGTGGGAAATTGGACAGATTTGCACTGTATACAAAAAGCAGGACAAATCCACCCCAGCCAATTATCACATCATCATTATAGTTTAATTTACTGGTAAAGTGATGGAAGGGGTCATCAACACTGCTATCAAGTGGCACTTAGTCAGTAATAACCTGCTCACTAATGCTCAGTCTGGGTTCCGCCAGGGTCTCTCAGCTCCTGACCTCATTAGAACCTTGGTTCAAACATGGACAAAAGAGCTGAATTCCAGAGATGAGGTGAGGGTGACTGCTCTTGACATCAATGTATCATCAGGTCAGAAGCGGGGGTGTTCACCGTTTGCACAATGTTCAGCACCATTAGCGACTCCTCAGGTACTGAAGCAGTCCATGTCCAAATGCATCATTTCTGGACAATAACCAGGCTTGGGCTGAGAAGTGGCGAGTAGTATTTGTGCCACACAAGCGCCAGGCAATGACCAACTCCAACAAGAGAAAATTGAACCATTGCCCCTCGACACTCAATGGAGTCTTTATCGCTGAATTCCCCCCCATCAACATCCTGTGGTGGTTACCACCGATCAGAAACTGAACTGGACTAGCCATATAAATACTGTGGATCCCAGAGCAGGTCAAAGGCTAGGAATCCTGCAGTCAATAACTCTCCCACTGACTCCCCAAAGTGTGTGCACCACCTATAAGACAGAAGTCAGGAGTGTGATGGAATCTTCTTCCCTTGCTGGGATGGGTGTAGCTTCAAAAATAATCAAGAAGCTCGGCACCAACCCGGACAAATCAGCCCATTTGATTGGCACCACATCCACAAACATTTACTCCCTCCACCACCAACGCTCAGTGGTAGCACCTAATGTACTGCAGGAATTCACCAAGACTCCTTAGATGACATCTTCCAAGCCCATCATCTAGAAGGACAAGAACAGCAGACACCTGGGGACACCACTCTCTGGAACTTCTCCTTCAAGTCACCCACCATACTGACTTGGAACTATTTTGCCATTCCTTCACTGTCACAGGTTCAAAATCCTGGAACTCCTTCCCTAGCAGCACGATGGGTGTACCTACACCACACTGGCTGCAGCAGTTCAAGAAGGCCACTCACTACCACCTTCTCCAGGGCAATCAGGGATGGGCGCCAGCGATGCCCACATCTGCAAATGATTCCTTTTTTAAAAATTGCAACTCTATAGTCCTTTCATAACCTCAGAACAACCCAAAGCATGTGACAGCCAATTAAATATACTTTGGATTGTAATCACCTCTGTAATGTTGAAAGACTGAGATAGGCAATGGATATAATGGGCCAAATGGCCTCCTTCTGATAAGTAAAAGTTTTATAATTTACTCTTGTTTTAATTTGCCATGATCTTGGGAGAAAATTAGAAACATAGAAAGGAGTAGGCAATTCGGCCCTTCGAGCCTGTTCCGCAATTCATTATGATCATCGAATTCAATATCCTGATACCCCCTCCCCCCATATCCCTTGATCCCTTTAGCAACAAGAGCTATATCTAATTTCTTCTTGAAATCAGATGTTTTGGTCTCAACTACTTTCTGTGGTAGTGAATTCCACACATTCACTACCATCTGGGTGAAGAAATTTCTCCTCGTCTCAGTTCTAAAAGACTTACCCCTTATCCTCAAGCTATGACCCCCTAGTTCTGGACACCCCACCACTGGGAACGTTCTTCCTGAATCTATCCTGTCCAAGCCTGTTAGAATTTTATAAGTTTCTATGAGATCCCCACAGAATCAAAAATATAATTCAGTGTAAAAAGGAGACATTCATCCCATTAGGGTTGTGGCTATTTTTCTGAAGAACAATCTAGTTAATTCCATCTCCTGGCACTTTCCCTATACCCCTTCAGTTTTTGTCCCTTTAAAAGCTGCCAGTGAATTGAATCTGGAGGTTCTGGTCTGCAAGCTTCAACTCCTAACTGTCTTTATCAATTCAGATAACAGCAAAGCTTTGTTCTCTTGTTCCACTTCAGTGCTTCTCCATTTATTAAAATTTGAAAACCTAGGCAGAGGCTCAAGCCTTATTATGAAGGAGACCAAGGTTGGAAACAGTGCTGAGAAGACTAGTTAAGTAAGCAATAATGATCAAGTGAGTTTGTGTTTCTCTTGTCTGTGAACTGCAATTTAAATGGGTGAATTGTGGTTTCATATCAAGTTTCTGGGCCTAACGTTGACTTCTGTTATTTGCTGCAATTAATGAACTTCGTATTGTTACAAACAGGGATAGGCCCCTCGACCCCTCAAACCTGCTCCACCATTCAATAAGATCATGATGGTTCTGATTGTAGCCAGCGCCTCTACTTTCTCAGGAGACTTAGCAATTTTGGCATGTCCATAATGCACCATAGAAAGCATTCTTTCTGGTTGTATCACAGCTTGGTATGGCTCCTACTCTACCCAAGACTGCAAGAAACTACAAAAGGTCATGAATGTAGTCCAATCCATCAGGCAAACCAACCTCCCGTTCATTGATTTAGTCTGCACTTCCCACTGCCTCGGCAAAGCAGCCAGTATAATTAAGGACCCCATGTACCATGGACACTCCCTCTTCTACCTTCTGTCAGGAAAAAGATACAAAAGTCTGAGGTCGCGTACCAACTGACTCAAGAACAGCTTCTCCCCTGCTGCCATCAGACTTTTGAATGGACCTACCTTGCACTAAATTGATCCTTCTCTACACCCAAGCTATGACTATGACACTACATTCTGTACCCTTTCCTTCCCTTCTCTATGAATGGTATGCTTTGTCTGTAAAGTACACAAGAAACAATACTTTTCACTGTATCCCAGTACATGTGGCAATAATAAATCAAATCAAATCAACTCCACATTCCTGCCTATCCCAATAATCTTTCGCCCCCTTGCTTATCAAGAATCAATCTTATAGCTGTTCCAAGACTTTGCTTCCACCAACGTTTGAGGAAGAGAATTCCAAAGACTCATGACCCTCAGAGAAAACAAACCTCCCCACCTCTGTCTTTAATAGACAATCCTTACTTCTTCCAACAATGTACGAGTCTTCAGATAGGAAAACATTGGCACATTGTGGCCAAAAACCTTGGTACCCGGCATATTTTTCATTAACTTTGTTTTCACGGTTGAGATTTCGTCACGTTTTGTAATTTATTCAACATCAAGAGCTTCCAGGCCAGATTGGGTGTGGGTTAACAGCAGAGTACAGTTCCTCCCAGTTCCCACAACCCGGAGTGAACACCTATTTACAAAGCTAATGTGTGAGCTATTAAAACCCTCATTTTTTTTAATAGATGCTCAGAGAATGATCGCCAATTTACTGTCAATTGCTATAGAATTATTGGTTGTTTGTGCTGTGGACCTATGCTAGGAGGAACTTGATTAAAACTGTCCCGGCTCATTTCACACAGGATCATTTACAACGGCAACAGAGAGAGATTGCAACAAGCTTTTTCCTCCATTTGTACACGTTGGAATCAAGCTCACACCTCTTCTTTCCATAAGTTTATCTGATTTGGACAACAATTCAGTAGGCATTGCTTTGTTTGAAATTAGATTGTATTAGGCTTGGAACATTATTTCATGCAATGGTTAAATGTGATGTCGCAGTGAGAAAGCTCTGAGTACAGCTGGGCGCCATTGTTTTGGGGGTCAGTTTAGCTCAGTTGGCTGGACAGCTGGTTAGTGATGCAGAGCGATGCCAACAGCGTGTGTTCAATTCCAATATCGGCTGATGAAGGCCTCACTTTCTTGACCCTCGCCTGAGATGTGGTGATCCTCAGGTTAAATCACTGCCAGTCAACTCTCCCCCTCAAAGGGGAGAGTAGCATCTGGTCACCTGAGACGGTGGTGACTTTACTTTATACTGAATACAATTAAGGAGAGACTGAGGGTAGAATTTTCCTTCCACCCCCACCAGTGGTGTGTTTCTGGTTATTGGCCACGAGCGGGATCTTCCAGTCCCGGCGATGTCTATGGCGTCTCATGTGGCTCGCTGGTCCCGCCGTGTTGGGGCACCTTCGGCAAGTCCAGAAAATCCTGCTGGTGAGAAATGCTGGAGAATCCGCCCAAAGGCTTGCATTCCTATAGTGCCTGTCAAGGCCATAGGACATTCAAAGCACTTTGTAGCCAATGACATTTAGCCACTGTAGGGATAGCAGTAGCCAATCTGCATCCAGCAAATTCTCATAGAAGTGATCATTAGCAAGATTTGAACTGTGGCGTTCCACTCCCACTGGCAGAACAGGAAGTGGGAACCACTTCTGCTCTCTTGCTTTTTGCTACTTCCGCTCCGATTCTAACCAAAATACTGCTGGCTGCCTGTGATTACCGTGGTGGGAACCGTTTTTCTTTGGTGAAACCTGCCATCAGTTGACCTCGTATCCAGCCCGTGTGATCTATAAAACAGTCTTCTGGTTAAACAAGGAGTCTCTGTCTCACAGCCACAACCTACCTGCCAAGCTGCATTGCCATTAACATAACAGAGATCCCCTTTTCCAGAGGGTTGCACCACAGAGGTTCCCAGGAACACGTGCAGGGTAATCCCTTGGAAATCTCCAAGCAAGGACGACCCAGGAATTGCCTGAGGATTTTCAACTCCCATTGGACTATTACCCTGTATTTGGAACTGTCCCAAAACTCTTGCAGTCAGACACAGGGTGGCACGGTGGTGGCACACCAATTGCCATGGTGGCACAGTGGCTAGCAATGCTGCTTCACAGCGCCAGGGACTCAGGTTCGATTCCTGGCTTGGGTCACTGTCTGTGCAGAGTGTGCACATTCTCCCCGTGTCAGCGTGGGTTTCCTCCGGGTGCTCCGGTTTCCTCCCACAGTCCAAAAGATGCACTGGTTAAGTGCATTGGCCATGCTAAATTTTCTCTCACTGTACCCGAACAGGCGCTGGAGTGTGGTAGCTAGGGGATTTTTGCAGTAACTTGATTGCAGTGTTAATGTCAGCCTACTTGTGACACGAATAAATAAACTAACAAAAAAGGAGCACAAAACAAGAAATAGAATCAGGACACCAGGCCCTTCAAGCCTGCCCCACAATTCAATACAATCATGGTGGATCAATGCTGGCCTCAGCTCTTTCTCTGTGCCATTTCCCCATTGCCCTCGATGCTCAATTTATCAAATACTTATCTACCTCCATTTTAAATACTTCGAATGCCTCCACCACCCTTTGGGACAGAGAATTCCAAATATTCATCACTTTCGATCGTTCTGACTCATTTAGCAGAATAATTACCCAGGAAAAGTTAAAAGGATTAAAACCACTTCTAACTCCTGAGCAACTATATAACTGACCTTCCACTCTCCATTGGATCCCCCAGCTGTCCCTTCACTGCCCCAACCACTGACCCCACAACTGCCCTTCGACCACCTAACACCCCACTCTCTGGTAACACCACAGCCTGACCCCCAACCATCCAGCAACTCCCCTGAATCCCCTGATTTTCCCCCCAAAGATGAACATCCCGAATTTCTGGCTAGCCCTCATCCCCACACCCACTTACCCAGTAGTATTATCGCGAGGCTATTAATCCAGAAGCTCAGCTAATGCACTTGGGACACAGGTACGAATCTCGCCATGGGTGGAATTCGAATTCAATAAAAAATATCTGGAATTAAGAATCTACTGATGACCATGAGACCATTGTCAATTGTTGGAAAAACCCATCTGGTTCACTAATGTCTTTTAGGGGAGGAAATCTGCCATCCTTACCTGATCTGGCCTACATGTGACTCCAGAGTCACAGCGATGTGGTTGACTCTCAACTGCCATCCAAGGGCAACTAGGGACGAACAATAAATGCTGGCCAGCCAGCAATGCCCATGTCTCACAAATGAATTAAAAAAAAAACTTTCCTTCTCTCTTAGTTTGTCAAAATGGCTGGGATATTTAAACTTACATGAATATGACAGCGAGTGTGGCAGACAAGGGGATGTGGCTTCACTTTCCTTGATGATCCTGCACTGCACTAAATGTCTCCAGGAGGCAGTTTGCTTTATGTATCTCAGGAGGCCCAAGGCTGAGGTCTGGAAGAGAAATGTGCCTCTTCCAGCGAAGGTAAGTAAAGAGGGAAAGATGACAATCTGACAACAGCGAGAGTCACTCCTCAGGAGATTTCACCCAAGACTTGTGGGGGGCACGGAGATGGCATGGATGTTTTTCAAATTTAATTTTCACTTGCATATACTTGATATTACTTTGCTTTCACTTTGTTCATGGTGGTATCACCATTATTTGTTGAGAGCTGCAGAGTCATGGTAGCAGGGTGGCACAGTGGTTAGAACTGCTGCCTCGCAGTGTCAGGGTCACTGGTCTTGGGCCACTCTCTGTATGAAATTTGTACATTCTCCCCATGTCTGCGGGGATTTCCTCCAGGTGCTCTGGTTTCCTCCCACAGTCCCAAGATGAATAGGTTAGGCGGATTGACCATGCTAAATTATCCCTTCGTCTCCAAAAATGCGCATATTAGGTGGATTGGCCATGCTCAATTGTCCCTTAGCATCCCAAGCTGTGTAAGTTAGGTGGATTGGCCATACTAACTTGTCCCCCAGTGTCCCAAGATGTGTAGGTTAGGTGGATTAGTCATGATAAATGCATGGGATTAAAGGGATTGGGTAGGAGTGTGAGTTTGGGTAAAATGGTCTTTTGGAGAGTTGTTGCAGACTTGATGGGCCAAATGGCCTCCTTCAGCACAGCTTTCTCTTATTCAGAGAGCTAAATATACTGGCTCACCTTGTGGTCAGTGCATATCACAGGTTATGGGGTGTTGGGGTCATTTCCTTTATTGTCAAAGTGACAAGCTGTTATTTCATCCACTCTGCAATGAATGTTCATACTTGTGTCCAGTGGTATACTCACCATTCTGTGGGACACAGCTCAATCCATAGACTCAGCTGGCCCTCCCTTCAGTGCAATATTGTCCGAGGTCCCACTCACTGGGAAGAATTGAAATGTTCTCGGTGAACTCAAAGCCTGTAAGGAATCTGGCAGCCAACATCCCGGATATGGACACCCATTTGGACAGCACTGACACTGCCCTTTAGGCCCCTGATTTTTCTTACTTTGACTGACTGGCTCTACCACACACAGCCTGCCAAGCCCATCTCTCTTCCATTCCTCTCTGCCCCTGACCCCATCCTCTCTCCTCCCAGGGTGGGCCTGGGTAAGATGCTGACCATTAATATAGAATCATAGAATGCCTACAGTCCAGAAGGAGGCCATTTGGTCCATCAAGTCTGTACTGACCAAAACCTAGGCCTTATTCCCGGTGCAGACCCAGTGGGCTGAGTGGCCCATTTCTGCACTGTAAGGATTCAATGGTTCTACATACAAATCCAATTCAGACCAATTTTACTGGCACTCTTCATTTCCAAGTTTACCAGTTTTGTCCTCTGGGGTGGGATCTTTTTTGATCTCGCTGAGGGGGCCTCAGTTCAGTGTTTGATCTGAAAGACGGTATTTTTGACAGTGCTGCAGTGTCAGCCTTTGTGATTGCTGCCAATACTTTCCATTACAGCTATTGTGCTGCTTGGAATTTGCAAACAAATGTAATCACATTGGCTGCTGGCTGGAATCTGCAAAATTTCACTTATCTTCATTGATTAACATTCAGGATCTTTGCGATTAAACATGTTTTGTTTTACTAGTTCCAGCCACAACTCTGGCACTGCCAACTCCTGAACAGGCTGGCAGCATCTCTCATACCTCGTAGCTCTTTGTATTCATGGTTTGCACTTCATCTGATACATGCATGCAATAGTAAGAAGTCTCACGACACCAGATTAAAGTCAACCGGTTTATTTGATAGCACAAGCTTTTGGAGCGCTGCTCCTTCATCAGGTGAGTGGGAGTTGTGTTCACAAACTGAGCATATATATTCGCAAACTCAACTGCAAGATAATGGTTGGAATGTGAGTCTTTATAGGTAATCAATTCTTTACAGGTGTTGTTCTTGTTTCCTGAGTTGCGATAATTAAACTTAACAAAGTTTGCTTTTCTAACAATCAACTAGTTTTTATTATCACAAAACTGCATGCAGTATTTGGCCGAATCTTGGAAATAGAGAGGAGTCCGCACTAATTGCTGATTCTATCCCAAGACTGTGCCCACTACAAGGATCAATTCAATAATTATACGTTTTCTTATCAGCTTACATGATTTTAATAATACAATCAGTGCTGCATCGAACAAAACGAATTCTGTGACTCCCTCCTCCCTGACCTTATCTAAAGCCTCGTATGTTATCTCACAGTATATGGAGTCAACCATGTTAAGACAGGCTTTCCTGGTGTTAATCACGTCTCACTCAGGCTGAGAAAAGTCAACCTTATCAAAACAGACTGAGGCCAAGCATTTGGCCTTCTCTGGTTGTCGTCATTTCTTTGTTCAGAGTCAGTCAGTTTTACAGGGGTCTGGCATTTTGAAACCACTTGGTCTGCTGTCCTTATTTCATACTAAATACTTGACCATTTTTCCCATTATGCCACTGCTTCATTCGTACACTATCACACAGGTACAGACAATGCGAGTGGAGAGAGGGTTAGTGAGTGGAGAGAGGGTTAGTGAGTGGAGAGAGGGTTAGTGAGTGGAGAGAGGGTTAGTGAGTGGAGAGAGGGTTAGTGAGTGGAGAGAGGGTTAAGCACAGGTTAAGGAGGTGTGTATTGTCTCCAGCCAGGACAATTAGTGAGATTTTGCAAGCCCAGGCAAGTCGTGAGGGTTACAGATTGTGTGACATGAACCCAAGATCCCGGTTGAGGCTGTCCTCATGTTTTAGCACCAAATTCCATTGGGTGGGACTTCCTGGCCCCCTCCACACAGTATTTTATGGCAGCAGAGATAGCCCGCCATTGGCCATTGACAGGATCGTTCGGTCCCGCTGTTCAGACCCTCTGCCGCTAGGGAAGCCCTGATGGGGAGGTTTACCATCTTACAGTCCTGTTGGCAAGATTGGCTGGATAATTTCGGCCAATGTCTTTCACTAACAGTACATTTAGTTTGAGTCTGGAAACACACTGTCACAGGATGTGTCTCTGCATCTTAAATCCTGCTGCTGGTCATGGTCCACTTCATCTCTTTGATGCTCAGTTTCGATCTAACTTTTACTATCCCACATCGCATGGTGGTAATGCCACACAGCACAATGCGGGGGGTTCCCTCATAGAGAAAATGACATTCATTCAATCAGGGTAGCCTGGTGGTACAGTGGTTAGCGCTGCTGCTTTACAGTGCCAAGGGCCCAGGTTCAATTCCCGGGATTCACCATTACCGGGACCAAAAGAACCCATTGGCCAGAATGGCTGGAAAATTCTGGCCATTATATCTTTGCTTTATTTTTGGAGCCTAGAGGTGAAGTGGTGACTCTCCCACTAGGCCTCACGAGGAACTCACTTGCTGCAGCCTCATTCTGCCCCTTCCTGGTCCCAAGTTCACCTTTCCAATTACCTGCTCTGGGTGGGTGGCCTCTGGGGACTACACAACTACCAGATGCTTCCCACCAAATTCCCACTTAGAAATAGTGTGAAGGTGGCCAGCAACAATTAAATGAGTTAAAATACCCCCGATCCAATTCCTGGAACAATTTCTAAATCACACCGTCACTCACCTGGTACAAACTGTCCCAAAAATGGAGAAGGCGGCTCTGATTCCACGAGGCCAAATGCTGGTAAATGGATTAGGTGGGGGGTCAGGTGTTCCTCATGCGTAAGTTCAGACTCAATGGGCCAAAGAGCCTTCTCTACCCTCTATGATTCTGGGTCATGAATAGAAATAGCAGACCAAAGTACAATTTCTGATCATGCATTTCACCAAAGCATTTACTCATCTTTTCTCTTTCTGATGGTGACTGAGTTACTCAACAGTTTTGGGCTGTTCTGTATTTTTCATATCTATATTCCAGAAGTTGCACAATTTTTCCCTTTGCTTTGCTAAGGCATATTAGAACAGAGGTGAATGGCTAATCAGCCATAGAAGAAGGCGGACAAAAAAAACTATATAAAATTGACATTTTTTTACATTCAATTGATGGAAACAACTTTGATTGCCAAAAGGCTAAGTAATGGCATTGAACTTGGCCACAAAGCAATAGTCCTACAAGCACAGTGAATAGACGGGGCTAGTTTTAAAAACACGAAGACAGGACGCAATCTTCCATGTGACATTCAATTTTCTCAGGCATAAATCTTACAAATATACTTTTAGTTTCATTTTCTTGCTTGCTTTTATTCCTCTAAGCTAAAATCACTAAAAGCTTTTAAATGCATTTATATATCAAATAGTCGGATTACTTTGGGTTCACATCGTAATTCAAATGCTCATCTTTTGGACAGATGAATTGAATGCTCGGATTTGTGCGCTGTTGAACTTCTCTGCAGTTCTATGGGTGGTCATGTCTCTCCCAAACTTATCGATAAATGCAAAGCCTGCTGCTGAATTGAGCTGTGGCACTTCACTCTTTCTTTGGTGCTTAACTTTCTAACCTCAGGGAAAGTGGTTGGGAGAGTTAATGGTGATGGGAGTGGGGAAGAGAGATGAGGGTGGTGAAGGTGCTTTAAATGGACACTGCATTCCTGAGATGAACGAGAAGGGGGAGTATCAGTCGCGAAGCTGCCTGCTACCCAGTGGCCAACTCACCCCTCTTAGGAAATGGCCATTCTGGATGCTGTGAGTATAGCAATAGAGAATGGACAACCCTCACTCAACCACACTTCAATAAGATTCAGATCCAGTGTGATCAGAAGACAGGAGAAAGCCACAAACAAAAAGGCCGCATGGTCTAGCAAGCCTGTGGTGTATTTGATGCCAAGAATATCATGGCCAGACACTTCTTACACCCACCCAGTCCACCAAATCCACAGCCATGCCATCTCCTGGAACAGCCAAAAATAAACAGGGTAAAAATACAGGGCGGGATTTTACAGCCTCACTCAACCCGAGACTGGAAATTCCCGCCCGAGGTCAATAGACATTTCTATTGT
This sequence comes from Carcharhinus amblyrhynchos, assembly GCF_965287045.1. Taxonomy (NCBI): domain Eukaryota; kingdom Metazoa; phylum Chordata; class Chondrichthyes; order Carcharhiniformes; family Carcharhinidae; genus Carcharhinus; species Carcharhinus amblyrhynchos. The sequence goes on from NC_137340.1 coordinate 44,744,896, forward strand.
CTGCCCCTCACCCACTCCGATTCCATAGCAGACAGGGTGGGTGGTGGGGGATACAATTCCAGCAATAGTTTCTGTATCTTATCACCTCTGTAGAGGGTTTAAATTTTAGAAACAGCTTTGAATTTCCAGTTGGTTGCTGAGAGAATGACACCTTTCAAAACTTCCAATATAACAAAATGACTAAAAGCACTATTGCTATTTAGGCCAATTATACTTCAAACTACAGAGAACACTGGGGAACATTCAGTCTGAATCTACCCTGTCTAACCCTGTTAGAATTTTTGAAGTTTCCATGAGATCCCCTCTCAATCTTTTAAACTCCAGTGAATACAATCCCAACTGATTGTGCCTCTCCTCATATGTCACATCTGCCATCTCATGAATCAGCTGGTAAACCTTTGCTGCACTCCCTCTAAAGCAAAGACATCCTTCCTCAGGTAAGGGTACCAAAACTGCACGCAATATTCTGGATACTGTATCAATACTTACCGGAATGATAGGGAGTGGGATGGCTTGATCTTGATTTCCGACAAAGCTCGGCACAACATCGAGGGCTGAAAGGTCTGTACTATGCTGTACTGTTCTGTGTTTCTATGGATGAGGCCTCACCAATGCCCTGTACAATTACAGCAAAACATCCCTATTCCTATACACAAGTCCTTTCGCTGTGTAGGCCAACATACCATTTCGTTTCTTTACTGCCTGCTATATCTGTGCATCTACTTTCAGCATCTGATGCACGAGATCACCAAGGTCTCGCTGTGTACCTACCTCTCTCAATTTACACCCATTCAAACACTAATCTGCCTTCCTATTTCTGCTACCAAAGTGGATAACCTCACATTTATCCATAATATACTGCACCTGCCTTGCACACTCAGCCTGTCTAAATCACACTGAAGCATTTCTGCATTCTCCTCACAGATCTCACATGACTTCTCCATATACATCATCTTAAGTTTAAATGGTGTAGGAGACCAGTCCTGTCTGTGCTAGGACAATGGTAGCTATCCACTTCTCACTGGTGGTATAGTTTCTTTGACAATACTTCTTGACCTTTATGAGAAACATGGCATTTAGCCCTGATCTCACATCACATAACCTGACCTTGCTGTTTCTTCTTGACAAGTTCTCTTGTTTGGGGTGAATTATGCAAATCAAATGCCAAGTGTAACTGATGTTTTATCATGAGCAATGATGGAGGACTTTGGGTTATCGAATGTGTAGCATTCCTGTACATCATCAAGAATTGGCTCAGTCATTTAGACAATAAACTTTGCTCTCGAGTTACCTTCAAAGATTATTTCATTGGGGGTGATTTTGTCATCCCCAGAGCTCGGAGATTCCAGTGGTGCCCAATTTTCTTAAGCCTTTCTGGATATTTACAGTATGGAAAGACAATTTTTCATTTGTTCCACCAGACTTCTGCAAATATTTTTTGGGTATTTATAGTGTGGATCAACCACCTCGTCACCAGTTCTTTTTCTGGTAGTTTTAAAGGATACGCTTACAGGTCACAAAGGTAGAAACAAATAAGAACTTTATCGGAAAAATGTTTATAAGCTGTTCGGATAGACTACACATTTCCCATGCAAATGACCAACAATGTCATCAGGGAATCATGTGATCGGTTCCTTAAAGTGCCCTTGTTCCAACTAGGAGCAATGTGAATGCATAACATTCTGTAACCTGATCTCAAAAATGGCTGGCTCTGCCCTGTGGCATCATGAAACACATAAACCTTGTATCCAGGTAGAAATGTTAATGAGTTGTCCTTGACCCCCACTTCCTTTCATGTTGGAAGTACATGGACAGCTTAAAGCACAACTGCTTACAACCCTATACCAACACCACCTTTCTGGAACAGTGGAATTCTCAGAATCTACTCATGGTAAACTCAGAGACTGCTACCATTGTCTTCCAAGTAATGGAACCAATGCGTCTTCTTCTCAGGAAAACAATCTGAGGTTTCTTTTGACCTCTAACAAGCAGACCACCCAGGTTTAGTGTCAGTCTGAGGTCATGTACCAACCGACTCAAGAACAGCTTCCCTGCTGCCATCAGACTTTTGAATGGACCTACCTCACTCTAAGTTGATCTTCCTCCATACCCTAGCTGTGATTGTAACAATACATTCTGCACTCTCTCCCTTCTTCCTTTATGATCGGTATGCTCTGTCTGTATAGCACACAAGAAACAATACTTTTCATTGTGTACTAATACATGTGACAATAATAAAACAAATCCAATCAAGTCAAGGCAAAGCACAGAGCAGGTCACATGATTGTCATTCATTTACCCAAAATTTAAAGCCGCAATCCCAAATTATAATAATGTACTAAATCTCGTAACCATAACGCCAGGATGGAAAGAGGGAGAAACATCCAAAAAAAATTCTCTCTGACCCTCAACAGGTGATCAAAACCAGTATTTTGGGGATTGGAAAGGAAAAAGAGAGAAATTGTCCCAAGCAGATCGTAGAATCATAGAATTAAACAGTGTAGAACGGGCCCTTTGGCCCATTGACAGAGTCTGCACTGATGTATGAGAAATACCTGAACTCCCACCTAATCCCACTTGCCTGCACTTGACCCATAGCCTTGAATGTTATGATGTGCCAAGTGTTCATCCAGATATGTTTTAAATGATGTGAGGCAACCCGCCTCCACCGCCCTCCCAGGCAGCGCATTCCAGACCGTCACCACCCTCTGGGTAAAAGAAGATTTTCCTCATATCCGCCCTAAACCCTCCTGCCCCTCACCTTGAACCTGTGTCCCCCTCGCGAATGACTCTTCAACTAAGGAGAACAGCTACTCCTTATCCACTCTGTCCACGTCTCCCCTAATCTTGTTCACATTATTTAACTACTGCAAAAGTTGAAAAAAAAGCAAGCCTACACAAGACAAGACAACACAACACAACACAGCAACAGTTGGCTTTGCAGTAAAGCCAGCAAACTGAAGGACATCTTGGTGAGACGGAGCTCAGAGTTAATGAAGACGGGCCCTGAATATTCTGCAACAGTTGGAGACGTTAAGCACAGATGTTTGTTTTATTACCGTTCTTCAGCATTGTTTGAATGTGCTGATGCTGAATTTTCACAGCTGAACGTTTGGAGCTGCAGATTAAACTTTAAAGATTATGAGATTCAATTACAGAAACATTGTAGCATAAGCATTCTCTGAGCTGGCACAATGTGAAGCTGTAATTTTCTTTGTTATTTTTATTTTTTACGATTATGAGAGGCCACCGCTTCGCAGAATTGCTTAGTTGCTGAAACAAAATGGGCAGAGATTAACACTCTGATCCATGCTGTTGACACCATTGCAGCTGCAATTATGGATGATTGAGAGTCGGTAACGCGGATGTTTAAAAAAAGCAAGCAGTTCATTGACATTTAGGGGCGGCACAGAGGGTAACACTGCTGACTCAGAGTGCCTGGGCACCGGATTCAATTCCTGGGTTGGGTCACTGTCTTTGCAGAGTTTGCACACTCTCCCTGTGTCTGCGTGAGTTTCCTCCGGGACCTCCGGTTTCCTCCCACAGTTCATGAGGTGAGGTTGATTGGCCATGCTAAATTGACCCAAGTGTCAGGGGATCAGCAGGGTAAATACGCGGGGTTACAGGAATAGGGCCTGAGTGGGATTGTGGTTGGTACAGACTCGATGGACCGAATGGCCTCCTTCCGCACTGTGGGGATTCTATGGTTCCTTCAGTACTGAGACTAAATTGCCAATTTTAGCGACTTATTTCTTTGCATTTTAAGTGCTTCTTAAGATCTGCATGAGTTGTGCTTTAAGACAGGTCTAAGTTTAACATTGTCACATAAAATTCAACATCATGGAAAAAATATTTTTTTTTCCAAATTATGTTGCAAGAATAAGGCACATTTTCAAACCGGAGCAAAAAGAGAACTTCAGGACTGATCATCAGGAAGATATTTTTCAACAAGAAACAGAGATAGTTTGCATTTAAATAGTGCCTTTTAGTGGTGGCACAGAACAGCCAATTGACTACTTTGTTTCCTGCACTATCGTTACTGATATTATGTGGACAAATAAAAAAACACCCTTTCCAGATGTATAACAGCTGGATATGGCTCCTGTCTGCCCAACTCCGCAAGAAACTGCAAAGAGTTGTGAACGTAGCCCAGTCCATCACGCAAACCAGCTTCCCATCCATTGACTCTGCACTTTCCTCTGCATCAGAAAAGCAGCCAGCTTAATCAAGGACCCCATGCACCCCGGCATTCTTTTTTCCACCTTCTTCTGTTGGGAAAAAGATACAAAAGGTCACGTACCAACAGGCCCAAGAACAGCTTCTTCCCTGCTGCCATCAGACTTTTAAATGGGCCTACCCTGCATTAAGTCAATCTTTCTCTACAGCCTAGCTACCGCTGTAACACTACATTCTGTGGCCTCTCCTTTCCTTCTCCCCTATGTACTCTACAAACAATATGCTTTGTCTGTATAGTGCACAAGAAACAATACTTTCCATTTTATACCAATACATGTGACAATAATACATCAAATCAAACACTGCAGTCAAAGACTGAGCAACATATGAGATGCAATCCAGAATAGGATGATGAAGGTGTGAACTTGAAGAACAGTAATGTTGCAGTAGAGAAAATTCTAATCTCTCTGGATGCAGGTAGGCCAAACGGACTGCATCAATCATTATCATGTGACTTATGGGATGCTCTCCATCCCATAAGTCAGTGCAGACTCAATGGGCCAAATCCACTTTTACTTTTAAAAATTAGACTATGTGCCTCTTCACTGAGTCTTCACAAATTGAGAAGAAGCCCTCATGCTTGAAAATACTGCTGTAAAATTTAAAAGAGTATTTATTAACTCAGAATTTGTGGCAATGTGTACAAATTTGCATTGCTTCCTGACTTGCTGTTTGAATTGGAGAACCCCCTGTTTGTCCAACCCAGCATCTGGATTAGCATGTCAGTGCTTCACAAATCATGAGGCCTCCCTGACATATTGAGTGGGGTTTTCCAGTCTCCTGCAGTGGGCTTTCCCACGGTGGGTTTTCCAGCAGTAAGTATGGTGTGTCATTGGCTGCCAGCATGATCTTCAGGTCCCACAGTAGACTATGGGCTTTTGTGTGGCCTGCCTGCCTGGTCACCGGGGAACCTAATGTGAGGGGGTGACTTTGGCGGGTCTGGAAGATCCTGCAGTGGGAGGGGCAGGAAATGCTGCCCCCCCCCACCCCCAATCACCACAATCGCCATGGACACATCACTGATACTGGGACAACAAAATCCAGCTCATGGAGAGACTTAGCATCTCCAGATGTTAGACTAACAGGTTGAGCAGACCCATTGGTATCTGTGGAAGCTTGCTATGCACAATTTGCCTCATCGCTTATTGCAAACCCACCACCCAAAAGGAAATGTCTCAGGGAGGGGCAAAAGAAGCAATGGTGATAGGTCTTTTTTTTCCAATGGAATGAGTGATTAGGATCCAGTGCACCTTCAATCAAGGCCCTCGGAATTACCTGAAGAGAAAGGTTTCTCAGGGGTACAGGTAGAAGGCTGGGGAGTGGGAATGGGCGGGTTGGTCTCTCAGAGAGCTAGCAAAAGCACGATGGGCTGGATAGCCTCCTCCTGCACTGTAACCATTCTATGACAGTAGATCCAGTGCGTGATCTTGACTGACCATTCATGCCCTGCTGCTGCTGTGAGCAAGGAAGGAGAATTTGGCGCTCCGCCAAATCTTTGTTCACTGCAGCGGGACTGGAAAATCCCACTGTCTGGCATGAAAGGCTGGAAAATCCCACCCAACACTAATTCTGATGATCCTTAATAGTGAGGCTATCATCGTACAATCCTTCCTACAGAATTATAAGCGAGGCGTTGACTCAGTCGGTACCCTGTTGCCATAAAACACACACATGCAGATTCACTTCTTTTGAGTTTCATAGATCTGATACCGGGAGCCTTTTGTGCTCCCAAAGAAAATATATCATTGGGCAATGAATTATGGATGCGCGTAGAGTCCTGCAGTTTAATCTTCTGTATGCAAGGCCAATAAGATGAAAACAAACTGATAATGTGCTAAAGCAAACATAAGCTCGATCCGACGCAACGAGGGGAGCTGTGCTGCAGTGTGACTTCTTATTAAACATATGTTTATCTTCATTTAAATTTAATAAAAGACATTAGGTTGGTAAACTCTCTTAATAGGCAAATTTGGGACAAGTGTGTGAGTTTTGAGAAAAAAACTAAGCACAGCATTAAGTTTCAGAGATTATCTGGGAAAGCAAATTTTTGACTTGGCAAACTGCAATGTATCCAAGCTGACTTAATGTGCTTTTAAAAAGTAATTAGGGATGCTGTAAAATATCAGAGATTGCAGGATGCTCTGAATCTAACTGCAAAAGGCCACGGAGGTCATCATTTATAGGAAAAAAAAGTACACGGAAAACCAAAGTGAAGCTGGGTGGAAACTATCCTTTCACATCTGGGACCTGAGACTGCATCCAACCCCAAGCTGGTGAGACTGAAATCTCTTCTCTCTTGACAGTTGTTAAGGGTCCATTTAACTGAAAGGAGTTTTTCAAGATCTCTACTCAGTTACTTGTACTGTGTCTAACTTGCCTGCATAAATAAATTAGTGCAAAGGCTTTTTGCGTTCACCAAAAATAGTCACGGTGCACGGGCAATGTTATATTCAGGAGAAAGGATTTCTGGATAAAAGAGGCTAAAAGTTTAGATGGGGAATATGTTGAAGCTTGGCCTAGCTACCCACCTCAAGACACTGCAGGCGGATGGGCTATGAATTGACACAGGGCTGAGGTGGCAAATATAGACCAACGAGAAAAATTCTTTCGGATCATCTGCTCCTTCCGCGTGCCATGTCAGATCTATCCCATCACTGATTCTATCCCTTGCCATTCCATGCTCCAAAAGAAAGTTTGCATAAAATCTCCGTGATCCACCAAAGAGAAATGAGATAGTGGATGGGATTTTACAGCCTCACTCAGGCGAGGCCGAAAATTCCCACCTGGGGCCAACGAAGATTTCCGTTGTCGGACCCTGACCCACACCAATTCCCTGGAGGGTGAGGTGGTAGAGTTCAGGCCATTATGGTCAAGACCCAACTGTATTTCATTCACATTCGAAAATGAGGAATGTCAACACAAACATTGCTGGAACAAGAAATGGCTTTATTTTGGCTTTGAGAATATGAGGGTAGCATGGTAGCACAGTGGTTAGCACTGCTGCTTCACAGCTCCCGGGTCCTGGGGTCGATTCCCGGCTCAGGTCACTGCCTGTGTGGAGTTTGTACATTCTGCTCGTGTCTGCATGGGTTTCCTCCGGGTACTCCGGTTTCCTCCCACAGTCCAAAGATCTGCAAGTTAGGTTGATTGGCCATGCTAAGGAATTGCCCCTTGGTGTCCAGGGATGCAAAGGTTAGAGGGATTAGTGGGATAATATGTAGGGATATGGGGATAGGGCCTGGGTGGGATTGTGTTCGGTGCAGACTCGATGGGCCAAAGGGCCTCTTTCTGCACTGTAGGATTCTATGAAGTCAAGACTGTGGCCAGATTGTTGGAAAAGGAGTCAATATTAAAAAAATAGAGTTATTTCAGCAACATAAGAACATAAGAACATAAGAAATAGGAGCAGGAGTAGGCCATCTAGCCCTTCGAGCCTGCCCCACCATTCAATAAGATCATGGCTGATCTGTCGTGGCTCAGTTCCACTTTCCCGCCCTCTCCCCATAACCCTTAATCCCTTCTCTTATCAAAAACCCATCAACCCGCTTCTTAAAAATATTTAGCGAGGCAGCCTCCACCACTTCAACGGGCAGAGAATTCCAGAGATTCACCACCCTTTGAGTGAAGAAGTTCCTCCTCAACTCCGTTCTAAACCACCTCCCCTTTATCTTGAGGCTGTGCCCCCTAGTCCTACTGTCTTTTTTGAGCGGGAAGAGTCTCTCCACCTCTATCCTATCCATCCCATTCATCATCTTATACGTCTCAATGAGATCTCCCCTCATTCTTCTAAACTCTAACGAGTACAAGCCTAGTTTATTCAGCCTCTCCTCATAGCTCAATCCCCTCAACTCCGGTATCAGCCTAGTAAACCTCCTCTGCACTCCCTCCAGGGCCAAAATATCCTTGCGCAGGTGCTCAAGTTATCGCTCAAACATTGCGGTCACATATTGTCCTGCCATCTATTTCCATTGCTGTTCAAAGGTCTGTTATGATGCAAGACTGGGTGAAAGGGCAATGTGGCTGATTCTCAAATGTCCTGTGAAATGAAGAGCAGTTAGGGATGGGCCCAACCAGTGCTGCCAACATCCTGTAAGTGAATTTAAAGAAAAGGGATAACTTCATTTTAAGCTTTAGCCTGCAGTGGAGGTTTGGGGGATCTTGCTGTGCTCAAAGGGAAGGCAATGGCTTAGTGCTATTATTGCTAGACTCTTAATCCAGAAACTCAGCTAATATTCTGGGGACCTGGGTTCGAATCCCACAATGGCAAATGCTGGAATTTGAATTCAATTAAAAAAAATCTGGAATTAAGAATCTACCGATGACCATGAAACCATTATTGATTGTTGGAAAAATTTTTGGTTCACTAATGTCCATTAGGGAAGGAAATCTGCTGTCCTTACCTGGTCTGACCTACATGTGACTCCAAAGCCACAGTAATGTGAGATAGAGTCATTGAGGTTTACAGCATGGAAACAGGCCCTTCAGCCCAACTTGTCCATTCTGCCCTTTTTTTTGAAACCCCAAAGCTCATCCCAATTGCCCACATTTGGCCCACATCCCTCTATACCTATCTTACCCATGTAACTGTGGTTGACCCTCAACTGCCCTCAGGCAACTAGGCAATAAAAGCTGGCCAGCCAATGACACCAATGTCTCACAAATGAATAAAGAAAAATTGCCTGTCACCATTTCCTTATTTTCTACAGTTGAAGAGCAATTAACTTGGGAATCCTTGAGGCACTGAATATGTTTTCACCCTTTCTTTCAAACCCATTCAACTTAAACATTCAGTTTAGACACATTTATATACAGTCAGTATTTGACAATTGGTTTAAATCCAGATACAGCTGCCAAGAGTCTGAGAGATTGAATTTGTAACCAAAAGCTGAGCTACTGATTCCACCAGTCTCTGTTTCCGATTCTTCCCACCAATCCACCTTCCCCCATGTTATCTCCATCAACTCGGGGAACATTTCTGACAGGGCAACACTTCCAGATCCTCAATGATGCCACATTGATGCCAATGTCTACCAGTCCACTGCCAGGAGCAATCATCTTTAGATCGATACACTGTTCCATGGCACCTCAAGAAACCTGCTAGCTGATTGGAAAATTTCCAACAAGAAGCCTTTAGGCCTTGAACGTGATCAGTTGGCTACCCACCCATGACCCCACCCCACCCTGCCTTCTAGAAGATGGGGGTGGGGTGGGGGAAAGGGACGGCAAGGAAAGAGCCAGTGAACTGGCAATACCAACCAGGGCGTGGATTATCATTGCCACCAAGCTCTGAGCTCACTCCCATTCGGGCCTAACAGTTCAGCCCTTGGGCGTATCACAGAACTGAGGAATGTTAGCACATAGTTGCGGTATAGGTCATTTGATGAGCTGTCTCCCGGAGATGACCTATTTAAATTTGGCCAGAAGATAGGAAATAATGAGGATTTCCTATTCTAGCGTCACATTCAAATACTTGTTCTTTATCAAAAATTGGATTTGTTTCTGACTGAGAAAACTGCAGCCAGAACTGGGGTATTGGTTGCAGTTTTATCAATCACAGTTTCATCCCTTAAGGAAGGAGATTTCACTCCACGCACGCAGATATAATCAACAAGGAAAGCCATCCTGTGGGCTTTGTTACTAGGCGATTAATGTTGGGTGTATCGCCTTCCCTCAGGCAGGACCGATGCTCAGGGATATCTCAAAATTGAGCCTTTTTATTTGAGCTGCTTTATCACAAACATATTTCTTTGAAGCTCAAAGTTACCCACCCTCCAAGATTGTCCAGCATCTCCAGGAATCAAAAACACTAGAATAGAATTTCCCCTTTGGACGCAATGAAAAATTTGGCCATAAATAGCAGCAAAATTGTGCCCCACATTGAGAAGTGTTTTTGTCTGAATTTTCCACCCAAGGCCAGAATCAAACCTGGATTCCTGGCTCTGTGAGGCAACATTGCGCCATCATGCCATCTGCATGCGTTCCTTTTCAAACTGGCGAAAGCGTTCGCAGAAACTCGACTAGCCAACTCAAGAATAGCTTCTCCCCTGCTGCCATCAGACTTTTGAATGGACCTACCTCACACTAAGCTGATCTTTCGCTGCACCCTAGCTATGACTGTAACAATAATTCTGCACTCTCTCCTTTCCTTCTCTATGAATGGTATGCTTTGTCTGTATAGTGCATAAGAAACAATATTTTTCACTGCGCATACTAATACATGTGACAATGATAAATCAAATCGAAACAACAAGTAAATTCTGCTTAAAATTCCACAATCTTTTCCCAGATTGGCTGGCTCAGGTTTGCCCAATTTCAGGCAGATTGTGACAAGAGAGAAAAAGCACTGAAACGCAAGGCACTGTATCAAACAGTTAGTGAGCACAAAATGTGCCGAAGGATTCTAAAACATGTCGGCTAGGGTTAGGTTTGCTGGACACTTTTGTTTATTAGTTATAGACACATCACAGCTGAGGAGGAAAGGGTGTTTGACCATGGGTGGTTATGGGACATGTGAGGTTGATCAGGCTGCTCAACACTACTGATGATGTTGATGCCAATGGCATCAATTGTTTCCTTCTTGACATGAAGCTTACGAAACAGTCCTGCCAATGAAACAAAATTATGGGCCGCATTTTGTCTGACCATAGCGGCACGGTGGCACAGTGTTTAGCACTGCTGCCTCACAGCACCAGGGTACCAAGTTCAATTCTGGCCTTGCATCACTGTCTGTGTGGAGTTTGCACATTCTCCCTGTGTCTGCGTGGGTTTCTTCTGGGTATTCCGAGACTATCCCACAGTCCGAAAGATGTTTATTGGCCATGCTAAATTGACCCCAGTGTCAGGGGGTTAGCAGGGTAAATGTGTGGGGTTACAGGAATAGGGCCAGGGTGGGATTGTGGCCGGTGCAGACTCGATGGGCCAAATGGCCTCCATCTACACTGTGGGATTCTATGATCGCTTGCCTTAAGTTATGTCAATGGCTTTCATATGGTGGCAAAGTGGTTAGCACTGTTGCCTCACAGTGACAGGGAACTGTGTTCAATTCTGACCTTGGGTCACTGTCTGTGTGGAGTTTGCACATTCTCCCTGTGTCTGCATGGTTTCCTCGAATTTCCTCCCGCACTCCAAAGATGTGCAGGTTAGGTTGATTGGCCATGTTAAATTACCCCTAGTGTCAGGGGGATTAGCAGGGTAAATACATAGGGTTACAAGAAAAGGGTCTGGGTGGGATTGTGGCTGGTGCAGGCCCAATGGGGCGAATAGCCTCTTTCTGTAGTGTAGGGATTCTATGATTCAAAGTTGTTATTTTTAAATTTATATTAGGCTATTTGTAATGCAAGCCTAAAAAGGGATAAACTTTTTTAGTTCCTAAAAAAAAAGCCAGCAGTCCCAGCCTCTGCTAACAAAATTCCATCAACCCTCTACCCTAGAGCATGTCTGTATCAAACCAGTTGGGTCATGGATAGGATCCAACCAATGATGCCTCCAAGTAATAGGTTCAAACTGAAACAAAACGAAACACCAACACTAGAAAGTATAAAGGAACATTCACACAGGACTGTTTCGTAAGCTTCATGTCAAAAAGGAAACAATTGATGCCATTGGCATCAACATCATCAGTAGTGTTGAGCAGCCTGATCAACCTCACATGTCCCATAACCACCCATGGTCAAACACTCTTTCCTCCTCAGCTGTGATGTGTCTATAACTAATAAACAAAAGTGTCCAGCAAACCTAACCCTAGCTGACATGTTTTAGAATCCTTCGGCACATTTTGTGCTCACTAACTGTTTGATACAGTGCCTTGCGTTTCAGTGCTTTTTCTCTCTTGTCACAATCTGCCTGAAATTGGGCAAGATCACCATCTTGTTACTATTGTTCGTATTTCCTCTTTTGAACGTGGGCGTCAATCTTCCCGCCCAAGTCATTGACAGCGTGAATCCCAAATCAGCTTGTCAACTCTGGTTGGGGCACATTCCCAGAGGTTTATCACATGACAAGTTGAGTCAAACCATCCCACACTAGTCACCCAACTTGCCACATTGATTTTCCTACCCACTGCAGGTGCGTGGGATTCCTGCATCAGATCCATGTCGTGCCCACCCACCCCCTGCCCCCAAAACTTAATTAAGCATAGTTTTCCCAATGCCGGGAATCTGACGTGGGCTCCTGTCTGATTTATTTGCTGCTGCCCCAATTCCTATCTCGCTGTGCCACCAACATGATGCCAGCTCTATTTGATTCTAGCCTTAATTATCTATTTACATGATCCCTGACTTTGGAGACAGGGCCAACTGCCTGGAGGAGGCTTCTCTGCACTGTTACACAGAGAATTATAGTGGATATTCCTGTCCAAGCAACAGTTTGCACAATCAATCTTTATTTGCGAGGCTCAGTCCTGTCTGAAGGGAAAAATGGAGACATTATTCCTCTTCCCCAAGTTAGATTCAGCATAGAATCTTAACAGTCAGTGGTCCATTTACATTGTGCTATTCTGTAAGACGATCGAATAAATGGCTCATTCTCAACCTCCAACCATCAACCTGACTCCTGGAGTCATCTGTCTGTTTAAACCTCTTCACATCACTAATAGTATAGAACTCTCAGCTGAGATGTGCTCAGCTATTCATTTCATAAAATTACTAGGTGTGGATTTTTCGACGGTGAAAAGCTAGTCGACATGGCAAAACCTGACACCTTGTATTAAACAGCTTACAGCACATTTATCATGGCACATTATCTGAGGGATAGGAAAGTAATACTATGTGAAATATGATACAAAAACATTCAGGAGGAATCTGAGTACAAGCTAAGAAAAGAGATTTGCTTTGTATGTCAAACAGTCAAGCACAAGAACTTCCATAAATTCTCACACAATTTTGATTTGATTTACTATTGTCACATGTATTAATATACAGTGAAAAGTATTGTTTCTTGCATGCTATACAGACAAAACATACCGTTAACAGAGAAGGAAACGAGAGAGTGCAGAATGTAGCGTTACGGTCATAGCTAGGGTGTAGAGAAAGATAGAGTTTAAAAGAGTTAGAATGAAGTTATAAAAACAGAACGAGAGTAAAAGATAGAATTAGAAGTATCCTGGACACAGCTCGCAAAAAGTCGTCTTGTTCTGGCGCCATCTTGGAAAAAAAAAGGTACGATGTGGTCCAGGAGTATGCAAATAGGAGGGTTCCAAATTGGTTTAAAACCTGATTAGAAGGGAGGTGACTTCTGGTGATGAAGGTGGGTATGGGGTTGGCAATGAAAAAAACTTAGACCAAGATTCTCCCATCTCACTTGCCATGGGAATTATAGCGAGTGAGAGAGAGAATTTGGCAGACCATTTCAAACCCCGTTGAGCTCGGATGGGAATTTCCAGCCTGGGGAGAGTCCTACTGGAATGATTTTAATCAGGCACTTGAGGTGGACCTGTCAGAATATGAACTCTCTGATTTAGGACATAATTGATGGGCCAATCAGGGAGCTTCTTGCTTTGTGTTTAACCAGGCATGTCAGCTCCTCTGGCACTCCTACAGTAGACAACTGACTGAAAGCTCTCTGTATGCTGTTGTCAGGCTTGTAAATAAAGGGATTTTAGAGAAAGGACTTCTTTTGATTTATTATTGTCACGTGTATAAACATATAGTGATAAGTATTGTTTCTTGCACGCTATACAGACAAAACATATCGTTCATAGAGAAGGAAAGGAGAGGGTGCAGAATGTAGTGTTACAGTCATAACTAGAGTGTCCAGAAAGATCAACTTAATGCAAGGTAAGTCCATTCAAAAGTCTGACAGCAGCAGGGAAGAAGCTGTTCTTGAGTCGGTTGGTACGTGACCTCAGACTTTTGTAACTTTTTCCCCAAAGGGAAAAGGTGGAAGAGAGAATGTGTGGGGTGCGTGGGGTCCTTAATTATGCTGGTTGCTTTGCCGAGGCAGCGGGAAGTGTAGACAGAGTCAAAGGATGGGAGGCTGGTGTGTGTGGTGGATTGGGCTACATTCACAACCTTTTGTAGTTCCTTGCAGTCTGCCTCCGAGGACTTATTACATCTGCCCTTAAAGTTTCTGTTGATTTCAAAGTTACAATACCTTCTTAACCCTGCCAGCCGTTTCACAGTTTGGGAAAGCTTTGGGTCATGACACTGCAGGGACCACCCTCTACGGTAGGAGTCACCCTATAGGAAATTTGAATTTCTTCCTCCTGTCTCCTTTCCTGCTATTTTTGTGTGCTAGTACTGGTTTTGGTGGTCGGTAAAAGTGTGTGACTCATTCAAGATTTCGTGATCACGCAGGGAAGCCTGCTGAGAAGTTGGAACATTCTGACAGGCAATTGTTAAATGTTCTGATAACGTGAAATGTCACTATTAGGTGCTGTATTATAACTGCAGTGACTCATAGGATTCCCAAAAGGTTAAATTGACTAATTACATTGACAGGCAGTATTTAATTGTTGAGATGCATTAGAGTACTTTTCCCAGTAGAAACAAGTCTCACTGTTCACCTATTTTAATTTTGGCCAGTCTTGTTTACTTGCTATTCCTGATGAAGTATCCAAGTTAAACCGTTAGCTGCTTTTCTTCCCCCCCAGGGACTGACCTTTTTTCAGATGTATTCAGACATAGTGGCCAAAGTTTTTCAGCCCATTCCACTGGTGGGATCTTCCAGTCCCGCCAACGATTATTTCCCCCTCGCCCCCAATTCCAGCGGCACATTCCCTGGCAACAGAGGGTGAGGGGCATGCAAAGCCCTATAGAACACTGGCAGGACTGGAAGACCCCACTGCCAGTCAATGGTGAGTCACCTCTGCCACCACCAAACACAATGTGGAGATGCCGGCGTTGGACGGGGTGAATACAGTAAGAAGTCTGACAACACCAGGTTTAAGTCCGACCAATTTATTTGATAGTAAACCCACAAGCTTTTGGGGTTTGCCCCTTCGTCAGGTGAACAGACAAACCCCAAAAGCTTGTGAGTTTGCTATCAAATAAATTGGTTGGACTTAAACCTGGTGTGTTCAGACCAGCAAACACACCACAGGGGGAAGGGGATCCTACCTGTTGTGTCTGAAAGCACAATAAGTGGTCTATCTTGCCTATACTAATGATAACAATGATCTTTAGAGCTGTCCACAGTGCTCCAACTCTTTGACTTTTACTTTGCATTTCCCCATTTCAAATTTCTATCTTTTCATTTCTCTTATTATGAGGGTAATTTTAAGCTAACCTGTAAATTGACTGGATCAGATTGGCTGTCTCATTTAAACCTTGTCCAATTTCACTTTCCATTATAGCCAGTGAACAGTAGAATTGGGAAGGGGATGTAATAGGTGGAGAACCTGTTCAATCAGTTTCCTGTCAGGTGTGATAAATTAAAACTCCCCTCACATTTTCTTTATTTCCATTGTCATTTTTAACTTCAGTCATCTAATGATCATTCTGCTATATCTCCTTCTTACTCAATCACCAAGAAATAAAAGCAACCTTTCAATATCGAAATCCCCATAATCTTCTTTATTCTGGTAAGAACAAAAGGTGGCACGGTGGTTAGCACTGCTGCCTCACAGCGCCAGGGATCCGGGTTCGATTCCCGGATTGGGTCACTGTCTGTGCGGAGTCTGCATGTTCTCCCTGTGTCTTCATGGGTTTCCTCTGGGAGCTCTCACTTCCTCCCACGTAGACATGGGGATAACGTGCAAACTCCACACAGACAGTGACCTGAGACCGGAATCGAACCCAGGTGCCTGGTATTATGAGATAGCAATGCTAACCAGTGTGCTGCGGTTTTCAGGACTTCAGCTCATATTTTCAATGATCTGAATACTTTCCTGCATTTATTCTAGATTTCCATTCAATCTTTTATCTTCAGTAGGCGTTGATCTGGCAGGAGCCCACATCAATATGGAAAGCACGATATAGTGGTAACACATTTCCAGATGCAACATTTTCTAATTTAGCTTTGTACTAGCTACTCAGACAAGATACAAGCCTTTGATCTTCCCATGCAACTCTCCGCTAGAAAATCAAATGAATAATTAAGAGTCCACTTGCAGCAAGGTACTTATGTAATGTACTTAAATAATATTGGACTTGCAAGTACTATATTGATGGCCTACTGTACATGGCCTACTGTACAGAATACAGTTAAGTGGAGTAACAAGAACAAACTTCACATAAGTATGAGTTCACCTTGTGTGTGGATCTCTCAATTCACATGGATGGCACTATATCCTACTCAAAGTGAGCTATTCTTTGTATGAATAAATTAATTGTTCCTCACTCTCAAAGAGATAGAAAGGAGGAGGACTTGATATTGTCCCCATCACATCTAAGGAAAAGCTTGATTAACTTTGAAGTGCTGTGAGGGTTTAAGTGGGCGAATGTGAAGACCATTTTGTTCACAGACAGGTGAATGGTTACTTAATCTCTGTTAGCTGAGAGAGGAATGTCTGCCAGCATACTGGGAAAATTGGCCTTTTCCACAATCCACCTGTGCACTCTGTGATACCCCTCGGAGTACTGAAGCAGGCTTTGGGTTAGTAACACAAACAGTTAAAAATCAAGTTTATTTATTAGTCATAAGTAAATCTTAAATTAACACTGCAATGAAGTTATTGTGAAATTCCCCTAGTCGCCACACTTCAGCACCTTTTTGGGTCAATGCACCTAGCACATCTTTCAGACTGTGGGAGGAAACCGGAGTACCTGGAGGAAACAGTCCGAAAGACGTGCTGTTTGGTGCATTGGCCATGCTAAGTTCTCTCTCAGGTGCCGGAGTGTGGCAACTAGAGGATGTCATAGAATCCCTACAATGCAGAAAGAGGCCATTCTGCCTATCAAGTCTGCACTGACCACAATCCCACCCAGGCACTGTTCCTATAACCCCACATATTAATCCTGCTAATGCCCTGATACTACAGTCAGTTTAGCATGGTCAATCAACCTAACCCGCACATCTGTGGAGTGTGGAAGGAAACCAGAGCACATGAAGAAAAACCCCGCAGAGACAGGGATAATGTGCAAACTCCATACAGACAGTGACCCGAGACTGGAATTGAACCTGGGCCCCTGACGATGCAACTCAGCAGTGCAAACCACCATGCCACCGTGCCGCTCCTTTTCACATTTTCACTTCATTGCAGTGTTAATGTGTACCTAGTTGTGACATTAATAATAGACAATAGTTAAACTTTAAATTTCAGAGTTCACTGCCTCCGACAAAGCAGCATTCCCTAAGTACAACATGGAAGCGCAATTCCATGAATAGGTTCCGTGTGGGACTTTGACCTGTAAGCAATTGAGAAAAACTGATAGAATCATACAATCCCTACAGTGCAGAAGGAGGCCATTCAGCCCATCGAGTCTGCACTGACCACAATCCTACCCAGACCCTATTACTGTAACCTCACATAATTACTCTGTTAATCCCTTGACACTTGTGTCAATTTGGCATGGGCCAATCAACCGAACTCACACGTGTGGGAGGAAACCAGAGCACCCGGAGAAATTCCACACAGACACAGGGAGAATGTGCAAATTCCACATAGACAGTGACCCGAGGCCAGAATCAATCTGGGGTCCTTAGCACTGTGAGGCAGCAGTGCTAACCACTGTGCTACTGTGCAGCCCATAGTATGCAATTTAAAATCCTCAGAAAGATGCCTAACTTTCAAACATCAACCAGTCACTTGCTTTTTCAACTTTGTTGTGATGTGCATTTATTCTCTGATATCAGCTGTACATAGAACTTCATCCGTATTTATCAATGCTGTTAATATGTTCAGTCATTAACAGTCAAAACGTGAATTCCTCATGTAAGCATCATTCCTCGATGAATGGAGGATGGTCGTAATGAAGATTGATTGTGCTTAGTTTACTTCACATATTGGAAAAATGTGATAATGTAATCACATCTGCTTCAGTTTGCACATGTCTAAGTCCCATTAGTTCCTGTGTCTGTGCCAACTTTTGTGCACACTGCATAGAGTTTGACTGGAAAACAATCAAACCACACACCAAGTAGAGCAAATTATCCAATGTTTGGAGATTGGGACAAATTGTGCTGTTGCTCATCATCTCATTGATGTGGAAAAGGAGGGAATGGGGCTGACCATATCTGTGTGCACAAGTCTAAGGACAAAGCAGCATGGTGGCACAGTGGTTCACACTGCTGCCTCACACGGTCCTGGGTTCAATTCCAGCCCCAGGTCACTGTCTGCGTGGAATCTGCACGTTCTGTGTGGGTTTCCTCTGGGTGCTGTGGTCTCCTCCCATGCTCCAAAGATGAGTGAGTTAGGTGGATTGGCCTTGCTAAATTGCCCCTTAGTGTCAGGGGATTACTAGGGTAGATGTGTGGGGATAGGGCCTCGGTGGCACGCAGGCTCAATGGGCTGAATGCACTGGAGGGATTCTAAGACACGCACAAAGGTGGATCTGAAATTGTCTCAATATATGATCCACGCACCCCGGACCTAATCTCTTCTAACTTATTCCATCGGGAAAAAGATACAAAAGTCTGTGGTGACGTACTAACCAACCCAAGAGCAGCTTCTTCCGTGCTGCCATCAGATTTTTGAATGGACCTACCTCACATTAAGTTGATCTTTCTGTACTCCCCAGCTATGACTGTAACACTACATTCTGCGCTCTCTCCTTTCTTTCCCTATGAATGGTATGCTTTGTGTGTATAGCGCTCAGGAAACAATACTTTTCACAGTATATTAATACATGTGACAATAATAAATCAAATCAAATACTAGAGTTTTTCTTCCTGAGATTAGAAGGTGAAGGGATGGTGTCATTAAAGTTTGAGATATTAAAGGGAGCAGATATGTTAGAAACATTTTCCACTGGTTAGGAAGTCTAGGATTAAGGGCCATAACCTAAAATTTCGATCCAGATTTTCAGGGGCCACGTGTGAAAGAGTTCCACACATAAAGGACTATAGATAAACCTAGATAAATTGTTCATTTTAAATCTCAGATTGAAACCAAAGGTATTTAGGGAAACAGGGCAAGGATGCATGAGGAGGCTAGGTCACAGTTCAGCCGTAATCTCACTGAATTGTCATGAGGTGGAGATGTCAGCGTTGGGCTGGGTTGGGCACAGTAAGAAGTCTCACAACACCAGGTTCAAGTCCAACAGGTTTATTTAGTAGCACGATCTTTCGGAGCACTGTTCCTTTATCAGGTGAGTGATGAAGACTCACCTGATGAAGGAGCAGCTCTCCGAAAGCTCCTGCTACCAAATAAACCTGTTGGATTTTATTCTGGTGTTGTGAGACTTCTTACTGTCACTGAATTGTGGGACAGGTTTTTTGGAGTGAAATACCCATCTCCCGTTGTTCCTTATCTAGTTCAGTGTTCAAACTTGGCAGACATTCCTGTGAGGCACCTTTGAATATTTCACTACATTAAAAGGAGATATATAAATTCAAGTTGTTGTTTTTGGTAGGTGCTGCTTGTGGTTCAATACGTGATGATGCCAATGCAAACCCTTTTGATTGGCCAAGTTATGCTGTTGACGAGGCCTGTTTTTCCTGAGGGCAGTATGAAAGCGTCTTCAGATGTTGAATGGTTTATCATGCATTTGCAACATTTTGGAGTTTTTTAATTCTAGATTTGGCAACATCTCCACTCTAACAATGTTATGCACAAAGGGCCATTACAATGGGGAAAATGCAGGTTTACACCGAGGAACTGTCCATAAGAGTGGCCACAAAATTGGCAGCCAGTGAGTTCCAAGTTAAAGTTACTTTATTTGTCACAAGTCGGCTCACATTAACATTGCAATGAAGTTACTGTGAAAATCCCTAGTCGCCACACTCCAGCACCTGTTTGGGTACAACGAGGGAGAATTTAGCACGGCCAATGCACTCTTTCAGACGGTGGTGGAAACCGGAACACCCGGAGGAAACCCATGCAGACACAGGGAGAACGGGCAGACTCCGTGCAGACAGTGATCCAAGCTGGGAATTGAACCCGGGTCCCTGGAACTGTGAGGCAGCAGTGCTAACCACTGTGCCACCCCAGGCATAAGCATTATGCAATTGCACCTGAATAGTCTCACTGGAGTCCCTGCATGCGACAGAATTTAATTTTGTCTTCATGTGGGGGGGGTGGGGGTGGAAAAAGGCTAACAAAAGCAGTTCTTAGTTATTACATTTTAAAGAATGTTCAATATTGATTCATCACGTCTGGTCAAATCTGCGCTGAAAAATACTGTCCCCGATGTTGCAGAGTCGGATTAAATTTCTTCTTAAAAATTGACTAAATTGTTACGAAAATAACTTATGTTGTATCAGCAGGCTGTGGGAGCAACAGGATTCCGTTCAATAGCATTTTATTAATACTCAGTCTGTCCGCCCAGGCACCAGGGAAGATCGCAGAAATCCCTGAGCTTGTTCTAATGCAGTTTATCAACCTTGTTTCTTCAATAATGCAGAGAAATTTTAAAATGCGTTCCCGTCTTGCATAGCAAAGTGACCTGTTCAAAGTTCTGCATGACCCAAAACTGAGATAAGTACAAGGGACTGAAGTCTGTTAGTCACTGTGACTTGGCCATGGGTGAATGCATTATAGGGCCTGATCCTGGCAGTCTTGACCCCAGAACATCTTGACCTGTTGCATCCCTTACCAATGTAAAGCCAATATTGCGGAGTACAGGGTCTTCGTCAGTCTAGAATTCTCATTGTAATTGCTGACAGACAAGAAGGAAGACTCTTATTGAAGGGATTTAGTAATATAAATCTCCTTGCTCTGTGGGAACACGTTATTTCTCCATCGGCAGTGGCTCTGACATAAATAAGGCCATCAAAATGCATACCTTTTGCTTATGCATTGAATTTGAATATTGTTCTTTCACAGATTTATTAAATGTTACAACAGAAAAAGACAACTTAGTCCTCGGTTCTTATGCTGGGCTTTTGATATGAAGCCTGTTGGTGCAGTTAAAATTAAGACACAAAGGGCCAGATTCACACTCGCCCCAAGAACGGAAAATCCAGCTTGAGGTCAATGGACCTGCCCCACCCGCTACAATTCCTGTGGCAGGTGGAACAGGGAAGTTCTGCCCAAGGCCAATTCTTGCACTGAGAGATTATTGACTTTATCCACTGTCAACATTCTTCACTCACACCCAGAGTCCCAGCTATCTCCTAATTATATGTCTACTCCTCACTTGTTCCCCTTAACAATGCAACTGACAGTAACAAGCTTAAATGTCTGACATTAACAAACTTCAGTCGATATAATTGATAAGGCATTGACCTTTGAAAGTGCTCTCCAATTCGGGTTACACACCGCCCCCCTCCTCCTCACCTCCTTCTGTAGGTTTGAAAATACTTCCTTGGCACAGTGGCACAGTGGTTAGCACTGCTGTCTCACAGTGCCAGGAGTCAAGTAGATAAGGTTGTTAAGAAGGCATACGGTGTCTTGGCGTTTATTGGCAGGGGGATTGAATTTAGGAGCCGCAGCGTCATGTTGCAACTGTACACAACTCTGGTGCGGCCGCACTTGGAGTACTGTGTGCAGTTCTGGTCCCCACATTACAGGAAGGATGTGGAGGCTTTGGAGAGGGTGCAGAGGAGGTTTACCAGGATGTTGCCTGGTATGGAGGGGAGGTCCTATGAGGAGAGGCTGAGGGATTTGGGGTTGTTTTCGCTGGAAAGAAGGCGGCTAAGAGGGGATCTTATTGAAACATATAAGATGATTAGAGGTTTAGATAGGGTGGATAGTAATAGCCTTTTTCCTCTGATGGAGAAATCTAGCACGAGGGGGCATGGCTTTAAATTAAGGGGTGGTAGTTATAGGACGGATGTCAGGGGTAGGTTCTTTACCCAGAGGGTGGTGAGGGATTGGAATGCCCTGCCTGCTGCAGTTGTAAATGCGCCTAGTTTGGGGGCGTTTAAGAGATCCGTGGATAGGTTTATGGACGAGAAGGGATTGGTTTAGGTTAGTGGGTCATTGTTTTGTAACTGGTCGGCGCAACATCGTGGGCCAAAGGGCCTGTTCTGCGCTGTAATGTTCTATGTTCTATGCTCACCGGGGGTTCGATTCCGAGTTTGGATCACTGGTTGTGTGGAGTCTCCACATCCTCCCCATGTCTGCGCGGGTTTCCTCCAGGTGCTCTGGTTTCGTCCCACAGTTCGAAGGACATCCTGGTGCACTGGCAATCTCCTCCAGTGTACCCAAACTGGCATCAAAATGTGGTGACTAGGAGATTTTCACAGTAACTTCATTGCAGCATTAACGCAAGTGGACTTGTGGCTAATAAATTTATCCTTACTTTAAGCATTTATGCATTTGCCATTTGAAAGTTGTTAGTGAATAGATTTTCTACACTCATTTCACACAGTTAATCCAGATCCCTGTTCTGATGCTTGAATCCTGCCCCGGCTGAAAGGACAACCTTCTCTTCCCTGTGAAGCATGCTTGCCCAATGTCAGACCAGCTGCTCGTGGCTTGGGCCTTACTATCCATAATTTATATCCAGAATAATCCGAAATTGCCAGTTGCTCTCAGAGATGTCTCAGGGAGGATATTAATCATTTCAAGGATGGAATATTCACACAGGAGGAAATATGGTGACTGCAAAGAGTAATTTTCCAAATGCATGCATTCAGTCAAGGATCCAGCAGTGCCTATTGGAAAGGCAGGCACAAGCTGTGTATAATCTTCTAACCACATAGAAGTAGTGATTAGGGCAAGGGCACAGAAATTAGAGAAACTGTGATAACTGGTTACTGATAATTAGCCATAGTTCAAGAGAAACCACAGGTATCTCTGTTATATGAAGAAAGACGTGTTTTTTTTAGCTTGAATGGCACCACTCTGTATCAAACATTTTTTATTCTTTCATAGGATCACAGAATAGAATCCCTACGGTGCAAAGGAAGCGATTTCATCCAGCAAATCTGCACTGAAAGTGCAGATCCAAGTACTTTTTAAAAGAGTTTAGGATCTCTGCTTCCACCACCAACTTGGGCAGCGTATTCCAGACACCATCACCCCTTGGAACAACACACACAAAAACCTGCCAAATGTTCTGATATCCTGAGGAACAACTTTTCTTTCCCTTCCAAAGTCTTTTCTTTTGTCTTTTTTCCAGCAAATCTGTTCGATACTCCTTTCCTGAAGAGATAAGTTCCTTGCTGGTGTGCTTTCCTTTGGTGGTCATTATTTGTTTATTAAGAAGGGGAAAGTCTAGCTAATGTTGTATTGTAAGTCCAAGAGCAGTGTTTGAGTGATTGGGACCAACCCAACCCTCAGCACACTTTCACTCCTGAAGGCACGCATTCTTGGTGTTCTTACATTCCAATTCCCCAATCCTAGTGTCTTGTCTAAGAAGTCATTTTTCAGATAAAAGGTTGGACAGAAAACAATGACAGGCTGTTGCTACCAGAGACCAAGCCCAGTGAATTTGGCTAAAGTCCACATTCTTTGGAGGGCACTAGAAGATGTACAGGAGCTGGTATTTCTGACTGTTTAGAGAGGACCAAGGACTCTAAACCAAGGACTTGACTCTCAACCTAAGCTCTGGTACTGACAACTAATCATCCACTGCGGATCTAAAAGCAACTTTAAACAGACTTATCTTGCGCTAAACATTCACCTGGTGCTCTCTCCAGTTGTGCAGTCTTAAGTATTCTTGGAAACACATCTTTCAAACCCTCTTGCCTGGGAATTTTCTTCCTGTGGTTACTTCTCATGCAGAGACACAACTGTTGGTTTGAATTATTATTGTCACATTTATTAGGATCCGGTGAAAAGTATTTTGTTTCTTGCACGCTATACAGACAAAGCATACTGTTCATAGAGTACGTAGGGGAGAAGGAAAGGAGAATGTAGTATCACAGTTACAGCTAGAGTGTAGAGAAAGATCAGCTTAATATATGGCAGGTCCATTCATAACTCTGACAGCAGCAAGAAAGAAGCTGTTCTTTTGTCAGTTCGTATGTGACCTCAAACTTTTGTATCTTTTTCCCAATGGAAGAAGGTGGAAGAGAGTATGTTCTGGCTGCATGGGTGCTTGATTATGCTGCTTCCTGCTGGCAGCGGGAAGTGTAGACAGAGTCAATGGATGGGAGATTAGATTGTGTGATGGACTGGACGACGTTGACCACCCTTTGTAGTTTCCTGCGGTCTTGGTCAAAGCAAGAGACAAAAGCAAGCCGTGATATATGCTGGAAAAGAACCAATACACCTCAGCATGAACAACAAACCTTTTATAACGAAGGCAGCTCTCTTTAAGTGAGCATTGACGTAACCAATGAACAGCAAACACATTCATAATTCCAATGACAGTTGGTACGTATTGGTCTTCTAAGATCTTGGGCTACATAAAAAATCACAACTGATTGTTGAGCGAGGAATATCGAGCTTGCTCCTGAAATGCATATTGAATTGCCAAAGGAAACCTGTTTGCTTTGAAACTATAAAAGGGAACCGAAGGTCTATGCCTTTGAGTCACAATGCAAATTGTGTATTCAAGGCTGAGGCTAAGAACATTGTATTGTGATTCGGAAGGTTGCTTGTGTTCAGCCTTTGAATGTGAATCAAAGGTAGAGAACCAGGTTTGATCACCGTATTTCACCCGCCTGATGCTCAGCACTATTGTTTGAGTACAATTAGGGAACAGTAGGATGTGGCAGCGTTGTAAGTTAATTATTCTGTTGAAGATTGGAGCAGTGAAACTGTCTTCATTAGAAAAACCATCCCCTGGTCATTGGACAGTCTGCACTGCCTCCAATTCAAAAGCTCAGCATTTGCTTGCCGTATCATCGTAATGCTGTGGTCAATCTCATCTATCTCTTCAAGTGAGACACTTCTGATCCATGCTTCAATTACAGGAAGGGGGGATGCATTGACAAAAAGCACGTCTTAATAGGAAACCTTTCAACTTGTCACGGAACTTACAGAAAACAATAGCCCGAGCGAAGCCATAGAAAGATATTGGCACATTAAAATGCACACAAATGCATTACTATTTGTTGTGTGGGACTGCTAGATGCTCCCATTTGTAATGGCAAGTGCAAGTTAGTTTCACCCTGATATTGTATTTCCATTTGCTATTCCAAACCACTTGAGTTGTAAATTTCAATTCAGCGCTGGTGTAAATCCAACCCAGGGCCAGACTTCCTGCTGGTGCTGATTCAAACACAGGCACAAAGCCAACACTGTGGCCCAATGGTTAGCACTGTTACCGAACAGCGTCAGGGACCCAGGTTCGATTCCTGGCTTGGGTCACTGTCTGTGTGGAGTCTGCATGTCCTCCCCGTGTCTGCGTGGGTTTCCTCTGGGTGCTCCAGTTTCCTTCCACAGTCTGAAAGATGTGCTGGTTAAGTGCATTGGCATGCCAAATTCTCCCTCAGTGTGCCCGAACAGGTGCCAGGGTGACTATGGGATTTTCACAGTAACTTCATTGCAGTGTTAATGTAAGCTTACTTGTGATACTAATAAACTTTTTAAATTTTAAAGAGTAAGCAGTGGCATGACCCAAGTGACACTGACTGGCTGTTGGATTCCCCTTGCATTTGTTCCCCACCTCCCTCTCGGCCCCACTCCCATCCTTTACACTTTATGATCATGGACACAAACAGCTAATGTGTAGCATTTAGTACCAGTAAGGCTACCGACCCTTCAGCACTATCCTGGATACTTAATGAATTAAAGCCTGATCTCCAGGACAGCACAGTAGCTAGCACTATTGCTTGACAGCGCCAGAGACCTGGATTCGATTCTGGCCTCAGGTCACTGTGTGGAGTTTGCACATTCTCCCCGTGTCTGGATGGGTCTCCTCCGGGTGCTCCGATTTCCTCTCACACTCCAAAGGTGTATAGGTTAAGTGGATTAGCCATGCTAAATTGCCCCTTAGTGTCCAAAAATGTGCAGGTTAGGTGGATTAGCCATGCTAAATTTGCCCCTTAATGTCCAAAAATGTGGTTAAGCCATGGTAAATGCATGGGGTTATAAGGTGCGGGCAGGAGGATTGTTGGGTGGGCTTGGGTAAAATTCTCTTTTGGAGATTCAGTGCCGACTCAATGGCCAAATGGTCTCCTTCCGCACTGTAAAAATTCAATGGTTCCACGACACAGGGATGGGGTACTCTCTAAGTCATCCACATCACTATAATTTTGTCCACTTCAATGAGATCATCCCTTCAGCTTCACCTGTTCCAAGGAAGACAACCCCAACCTACCCAATCTTTCCTCAAAGCTGCAATTTTCAAGCCCTGGTCACATACTTGTAAATCTGCACTCTCTCCAGAGCAACTGTACTGTTCCTATGATGTGGGGACTAGAACTGTACACATAACTCCAGCTTTGTTGAATGACAATGTCAGGGGCATGGGATTGGGGCAGTTGGAAACGGGGAACAATTGAAGGTTAAAGATGAAGCCTTTAGGAATACAATTTGTAAGAAAAAATTGAACTTTTAAGAATATTATAGGATTCTTAGAGGAATAGCAGGCACAATGTGAGGAATCCTGATAGGGCTGGACAGACTGGATGATAATTAGGGGCCAGGTAGTTTAACATCTGTCATTGAGAAAATGTTCAAGTCCATTATAAAGGATGTATTGGCAGAGCATTTAGAAATACATAACATAGTCAAACAGAGTCAGCACGGCCTCATGAAGGGAAAATCATGCCTCACATGGGAACAGAGGCCATTGTGGTCCTCCAAGTGTTTGGGGGCAAGGGGGACTGTGTCCCTTGAGCAGTGCCAACCTGGCACACTGGAAGTGTCCACAAGATATCCTGGTACTGCCAATTTGGCATCCTGACAGTGCCCACTGGGCACCCTGGCACTGCATATCAGGTACGGGGCAGTGCCAAGGGATGGGGCTTAAGGGGAGGGGCTAGAGCCTGAAGGGGTGACTGTGCATGGGGAGCTGCACACTCTGCAATCGCGGATCAGTGGGGCAGTGATCAACTAGGACTGGGGGGTGAACGACAATAGCATTCGGCTGGGAGGTCTGCAAACAGGGGGGTCCCAATTGGGGGTGGGGGACCGATTGGAGGGGTGGGTGTAGTGTCAGATTCCCAGTGCACTAACTGTGTACACCTTACACAGTGCACAGTGAGACCATGCACAATGGCACCTTCTAGCAGCCATCAGCCAGTTTCCCATGAATGGACTCTAGCTACTCCCCCACCTAGTGTGAATCACACTGTCTCATTTTTTTCTCTAAATGGTATAAGATCTGTATTTTTCTCTCACCCAAGAAATGAGCCCAAATTTTTCCTGTTTTCATATTCCTTCGGCACCTAGATTTTTTTTGGTAAGGTTTCGCCATAGTATCGAAGTCATGAAGAAGCCCCTCCCAATATTCCCTTTAAACTTTTCTCCTTTCACCCTTAACCCACGTCCTCTCATTTTTTTCTCCCCTAGCTTCAGTGGAAAAAGCCTGCTTGCATTCACTCTATCTATACCCATCAAAATCTTATACACCTCTATCAAATCTCCCCTCATTCTTCTACGCTCCAGGGAATAAAGTCCTAACCTATTCAATCTCTCTCTGTAACTCAGCTTCTCAAGTCGCGGCAACATCCTCGTGAACCTTCTCTGCACTCTTCCAACCTTATTTACATCCTTCCTGTAACTAGGTGACCAAAACTGTACACAACACTCTAAATTTGGCCTTATGAATGCCTTATATAATCTTACCATAACACTCCAACTTATACACTCGATACTGCGATTTATAAAGGCCAATGAACCAAAAACACCCTTTACTACCCTATCCACCTGTGATGTCACTTTTAGGGAATTCTGTACCTGTATTCCCAGATCCCTCTGTTCAACTGCACTCTTCAAAATCCTACCATTTACCCTGTACGTT
This sequence comes from Carcharhinus amblyrhynchos, assembly GCF_965287045.1. NCBI lineage: Eukaryota > Metazoa > Chordata > Chondrichthyes > Carcharhiniformes > Carcharhinidae > Carcharhinus > Carcharhinus amblyrhynchos. The sequence goes on from NC_137340.1 coordinate 44,772,972, forward strand.
CTACTTTGGTTTGTCCTTCCAAAGTGCAATACCTCACACTTGTCTGCATTAAGTTCCATTTGCCATTTTTCAGCCCATTTGTCTAGTTGGTCCAAATCACTTTGAAAACCTTCCTCACAGTCCACTACGTCTCCAATCTTTGTATCATCAGCAAATTTGCTGATCCAATTTACCACATTATCATCCCGATCATTGATAGATGACAAACAACAATGGATCCAACACCGATCCCTGTGGCACACCACTAGTCATAGGCCTCCACTCAGAGAAACAATCCTCCACAACTATTCTCTCGCTTCTTCCATTCTGTTCTTCCATTGAGTCAGTGTCTACTCCAATTTACTACCCCCCATGTATACCTAGCAACTGAACCTTCCTAACTAACCTCCTATGAGGGACCTTGTCAAAGGCCTTGCTGAAATCCAGGTAGACAACATCCACCGCCTTCCCTTCATCCACTTTCCTGGTAACCTCCTAGAAAAACTCTAATAGATTGGTCAAACATGACCTACCACGCACAAAGCCATGTTGACTCTCCCTAATAAGTCCCTGGCTATCCAAATATTTGTAGATCATTACCCTTATCATAGCTTCCAATAACTTGCCCACCACCAACGTCAAACTTACTGGCCTATAATTTCCCGGATTTCTTTTGGAACCTTTTTTAAACAACGGAACAACATGAGCCACCCTCCAATCATCTGGCATCCCACCCATGAATACTGACATTTTAAATATGTCTGCCAAGGCCCCTGCAAGTTCAATGCTAGCCTCCATTAAAGTCCGTGGGAATACCCTGTCTGGTCCTGGGGATTTATCCACTCTGATTTGCCTCAAGACAGCAAGCACCTCCTCCCCTTTAATCTGTAAAGGTTCCATGACTTCCCTATTTGTTTGCCCTATTTCTGTAGATAATCAATTCCATAATCAGTAAGAAAATCAAGGGTTATGGGGATAAGGCAGGAATGTGGAGTTGAGGATTATCACATAAGATCAGTTATAATCTAACTGAATGGTGGATTAAACTGGATGGGCTGAATGGCCTACTTCTTCTCCTACGTCTTATGGTCTTTTGGTCATAAAGTGACTGCCAAACATTGTAGACATTCCTGAATTATTACTAGGGAGTCTAGTATGGATAAGAGAGCATGCAAGGCACCATAAGTGTCAGGCAGGAGTTAACAAATGGCCCCCGGCATGAGATATACTGAAACGTGACATTGAGTCAAAGCAATGGTTGGAAGAGAAGTGATACCTTGAGTACCTGTGCTTTGGGCATTGGCCAGAAGGGATTGGACAAGTCATTGGCATTGGATAGGCTACCCTGGAAGTAAAGTATATGAGCGGATGGTTGACAGATGAAGGCTTCCCAACCCTTCTGTCAACTCAAAATGACAGGGAACAAAGGAGAAGCCAGCTGCAGACAGAACCAAGAGACTGCTGCCAAAATCAGGCTGGCCTACTTGTCACAGGTTGTACTTTTTAAAAATCTTTTTAGCTTATACATCACTTTTAATTCCCTTCCTCCTTGGCCTCCCTTTCTCGAGAGACAATGGGTACATGCCAATGGGTGACTGGAGTGATATCTCCATGGCACATGCCTGGGTGGGATATATATATGGGAGCATTGGTTTGCCCAAGTATCAGAACCTCTCTCTCAGCCTCGCTTGTGGGTCCGGAGGAGTGCAAAGCACAACATTTGGCAGCAGTTTGTAAACATACACACACACGCGCACACACACACACACACACACACACACACACAGACAACTTTACTGTGGCCAATCCAAACTGCACATTTTTGGAATATCAGAGGACACTCGTGCAGACACGGGGAGAAAGTGCAAATTCAACAGTTAGTCGCCGGAGGCTGGAATCAAATCCGGGTCCCTGGAGCTCTATAGTAGCAGCGTTAACCACTGTGCCACTACTTTTAATTATTGCTTTCATAATAAACTACTTAAGTGATTTTAAAGCAATTATTAAATACTATGATTTTGATGCCCTTTTTGGTAACTTGACTCCTACACCTTTACGTTATAAATTGGTAGCGCTAAGCGCTAAACTCTTATCTCATCGTCAGGTTCCAGTAGTATTCAGCTCCTCGGCAGAAATGTTCAGCGTACAAGGTCAAAGTGGATCTTAAAGCAAGATGCTCCAGGTGTGTGAAACCTCGAACAAAAGCAGAAGATGCTGGAAAGACTCAGCAAGTCAGCCACTGGCTGTGGGGAGTGGATTAACATGAAGTTAACCTTCCATCACAATAAGCACTGGCACATCGCTGATCTGTAATGTTAAGCCGACCTTTCTCTCTACACAGAAGCTGTCTGATCTGTTGAGTGTTCAGGCATTTTCTGTTATTATTTTGATGTGGGGCCTTCTCGGGTTCTACAAGTGTGGGTCAAAGATTGAGAAGAGAATGTGCTTAAAATTGAGTACTTAATGCACCAGCACTTCAGAGGATCAAAGGAGTCATGTTGCTTTCACTCCAGTTTCATAAATGGAAAATTACTCAGCCATTTCGTACTTTTTGCTGCCAAGGTAGCATTCAAGAGGAACAGGGGAAAACACAGGAAAGTTATTTAATCACATTTACTGAGTTTTAAACTATATATTGCCTTTTTTATGTTAAAACCTGAAATTTTTGAATGATTGAGAATGCAGTGATGTAATGTGAGCATTCAGGGAACGGTTCTACCTTAATTAGTCAATATACGTACAGCTACTCTGAGTTCATTAGACACTAGCCACATGTGGCTAATTAAAAATCCAGATGTGGCTAATTGCATTCCTGATTAGTAAATAAAAATTAAGTCGTTAACATGGCGAGGTGATCTCAGTGCTCATATACTCAGTGTGTGGGTGTGAATTAGAACATTTCTTGTATCTTTCTCGATAAAATGGTGAGATGCAATGAAGCGTCTGATACTTTTCCATAAATGGGCATTCTTTACTTCCACGGGTATTAAATGGTTGCAGAGGTGGTTGCGAAATAAATACACATTATCAAGCTGCACAACTTTGTAAACAGTACAAATCGGTCTCCAAAGGTTGCTGTACATCATGTACAACAAGTAGCTCATTACTAACATCCAACATTTAGCATTGTTCAGGTTGAAGCCATCACTTCAGTCTCCTGCAGTTTGTATCATCAGAAACTCAAAATCCCCCATTCCTTCAGCCTTCAAGTTCAGACAAGGCAGAGTAATTCCTCATCCACTTCCAACAACTACGTCCCCCATCCATCCTCCTCATTGTCCCTGGTCAATCCAAAACTGATCCTGTCCAATTATGAGCAGTGGGTTGTGGAGCAGTGATGACTTCTGACTGTGCAGACTTGACATGGGACCATCAGCAAATATCCAAGCAAAGTGACCTCTTCTCCCCAAACTCACATGGTGCACAGTGGTTAGCACAGCTGTCTCACAGTGCCAGGGACCCGGGTTCAATTCCCCACTTGGATCACTGTCTGTGCGGAGCCCCCATGTTCTCCCCATGTCTGCATGGCTCCCCTCTGGACACTCTGGTTTTCTCCCACAGTCTGAAAGATGTGCTGGTTAGGAGCCAGCCATGCTAAATTCTCCCTGAGTGTACCTGAACAGGCACCAGCATGCGACTAGGGGATTATCACGGTGACTTCATTGCAATGTTAATGTAAGCTCGCTTGTGACATTAATAAATAAACTTTAAACCATTTCCTGGTCTTTTCTCCCTATCCTTTGTCCATTTCCTGACCTCTTTCTAAGATCTCCGTAAGTGGAATCAGTCAACCGGACTGATTCCTGGGATAGCAGAGCTGACACCTGAGGAGAGACTAAATTGGTTAGGATTGTATTCTCTGGAGTTCAGAAGAATGAGGGGGGATCTCATAGAAACATATGAAATCCTAACAGGATGGAACAGGGTAGGTGCAAAAAGGATGCCCCTGATGTTGGGGCTTTCCAGAACCAGGGGTCACAGTATAAGGATATAGGATAGGCCCTTTAGGACAAAGGTGAGGCAAGAGCTCCAGTAATAAAAACTTTGAAGACACTCTGACTTAAAACCTCATCCAAGCATTGACATTTTTAAACCTTATAATTGCCCCTCATAATCAGAGATATACAGCAGGGCTGGTTTTCTCTCTGTAGGCAGGACAGGCTTGGTGATAAGAACCTCATTGTCTTTCAGTTCACTTGCTTTTTGGGAACTGGTGGGGGGCAGTGGCATAGTGGTATTATCACTGGACTGATAATCCAGGGACCAGGGGAAATCTCTGGGGGCCCAGGTTCAAATCCCATCACGGCAGATGATGAAATTTGGATTGAATAAAAAATCTGGAATTAAAAGATGAACGTGAAATGATTGGCGTAAAAACCCAGCTGGTTCACTTCACTAATGTCCTTTAGAGAAGGAAATCTGCCATCTTTACCTGGTCTGGCCTAAGTCTGATTCCAGATCCACAGCAATGTGGTTGACTCTAGAATCTCCTCAGGGATTGGTAACAAATGTAGCCAACACCATTTCCAACGAATAAATAAGAAACACTTTGATTTGAAAAGTTGGATGAAGATAATTACTGTTCTTTTGGAATATTGCCCTGAGTTATTGTGACATTGTAACCAAGCTTCAGGTCCAACATTAATAAGCTTTTGATATGTTAAACTGGCATACAAGTTACAACTCTGAAGTCAATATCAATTTATTCAGTCTCTGCAAGAGCATCCTGCAGTTAAATCCAAACCAGCTCAGTTATAGGGCTTGTGGGAATGCCCTGTCTTTACGGTCGAGGGAATTCACAGCTAGATCTTTGCTTTTCATTTTAAATTATTCAATTCTCATCACAAGAGAGTAAAAAAGACTACTTAAATCATTTGGGGTTTCCATGTTTTATGGGTTATTTTCAGCATATGGGTTGCTAGCACAATCCTCTTAAATAGTTATTTAGCTCAGCTCACCTGCGGGTCCAGCATTGTGACAGATGACCAGTTTAACGTGCCAGCCATGATTCAGTTGGCAGCACCTCCGCATCCAAGCGGGTTGAAGTCACACTCCAGACACTGAGGTATACAATCCAGACTGACACTTCAATCAGCGTCAGAACAATTTCAAAGAACAGTACAACACGCAAACAGGCCCTTTAGCCCTCCAAGTCTGTGCTGATCACAATGCTCTAATTAAACTAGAAAAAAAACCTTCTGCTCTCACCCAGTCCGTATTTCTCTATTCCCTCCCTATTCATGCACCAATCCAGCTGCCTCTTAAATGTTGCTAATGTGCCTGCTTCCACCACCTCCTCTGGCAGCGTGTTCCAGACACCCACCACTCTCTGTGCGAAAAACTTTCCCCGCACATCTCCCTTAAACTTTCCCCCCCTCTCACCTCGAATCTGTGCTCCCTTGTACTTGACACTTCCATCCTTGGAAAAAGCTTCTAACTAGTCACCCTGTCTATGCCTCATAATTTTGTCGACCTCTATGAGGTCTCCCTTCAGCCTCGTCTTTCCAATCCTAGTTTATTCAACAACTTCTCATAGCCAACGCCCTCAAGACCAGGCAACATCCTAGTGAACCTTCTTAGTACTCTCTTCAAAGCTTCCACATCCTCCTGTTAGTGTGGTGATCAGAACTGCATGCAGTTTTGTGTAGTGTCACTTTTTACGGGAGACATTTCAAAACCAAACCTTCATCTCCCTCTCAAGGCTCCATGATGCTATTCCGGGAGTTCTTGATAATATTTACCCCTCAATCAATGTTACGATTATCTCATTATTATCACTTTGCTATGAGGGTTTGATATTAATTGTTTGCTACGTTTCCCAATGAGTATAATTCAGAAAGTGCATCATTGGCTCTAGAATACTTTGGGAAAAGATTATGTGGGCATCTCTGGCTAGTCCAAGATTTATTGCCCATCCCTAATTGCCTTTGAGAAGGTGGTGGGGAGAAGTGTTAACCACTGCATACAGATACACAGATGTTTGGGAAAGAACTCTGGGATTTTTACCCAATGATTGCAAAAGGAAGAAGATGTACAAGTTGATTTTCATAGTAGCTTCATTGTCTACTTGTGACACTAATAAATAAACTTTAAAAATTAGCATGGTGAGTGGCTTGGAGGGGAACTTCCAGGGGGGGATGTTCACAGGTTTCTGCTGCCCGTGTCCTCCTAGGTAGCACTGGTCATAGGTTTGGAAGATGTTGTCCAAGGAGGTTTGATGTGTTATTATGGTGAGTCTTGTCAATGTCATGAAAGGTGCTATGTGAATGCATCTTCTTTCCGATTGTGCTGGTTGAAGACTGAGAACTGACCAGCAGGAACGCCTTGTCAGTCTGCAGCACTTTTAACCTTTATCTGGGCTTTTGGAACAGGGAGGCAATCTGTTTGGGGGCAGGGAAATGGGGGGGTGGGGTGGGGCTCCAGAACAAATGTCAGAGGCTCAGGATACGGGGTAGATGAGGAGAAACTTCCTCATGCAGGGAGTGGTGAACCTGTGGAATTCTCCACCACAGAACCCTGTGGAGCCCAAGTCATTGACTATATTGCAGAAGGAAATAGATTTCTAGACATTTCAAGCTGTCGAGGGGTATGGGGAGAGTGGACATTGAGATGGAGGATCAGTTATGGCAAAGCAGGCTCCAAGGGCCGAAGGCCTACTATTTTCTGTTTCTAGAATCGTTGGGCATTACGGCACTCCTTCGAGTGTTGCACAGGAGTTTCAGCCGATATCAACCACTCAAATGTGGTTGGCTCTCAACTGCCCTCGGGCAACTAGGGATGGGCAATAAATGCTGGCCAGCCAGTGATGACCAATTCCCATGAATGAATAAAAAAAAAATTCTGTATCGTGATCAAAGGTGCAAATGCTACAAAAGCTCTAGTGAAACCTTATCTTCACGAACAGCATGCCAAAGCCTGCCTTTGCAGGAGTGCTTGGGAGAGAGGAAGATTCGCTGGGGACTGTATTGTTGACAGCTTGTGAATACAGAATTCCAGACGGCTGCAATCACGGAGCAGGTAGCAGATGCACACGGAGCAGGTTGTAAATTCAATGAGTGGTAGTCCTCTGAGCAGGGCTCTCCTGAGAGGCAAATTGAGCCGTTTTAAGTCAAACAATAGCAGTGACAAGATTCCTGGCTTCAGGCCCGATGCGTCCTTGTAACATGACAGCTGTTGATTATATCCCTCGCGCTGTTGTTTTTGCTGCAGCTCTGTATATTTTGTCGTTTTATTTCAGTGTAGCAACATTACACAGTGGGGAGCATCGTTAAAGCAACATATTACAACGAACTGCGGGTGGTACAGATTAAATAGCACCAGAAAACTGTTAGTTAACTATTCGGTGACTTACAATACTGGACTGTTGTCTTTTCAGACTTGATCAGAAGCTCTTTGCTCAAACTTGTTCCATTATTTTGGTATCACTCTTAACCCTTTCTCTTCATTGCAATTAAATATAGTGGGCAAGGAATGGCCTTGGGTAGCGTGAGCCCTGCCTGTCTGCCCCTGCAGCAATAGCTGGGTAAAAAGGCCAGCTTAAAGAGCAAGGACATCCCCTTATGCCCCTTAAACAGAAACAATACGGACGTCACACAATGCATCCTTTCTGGATGTACCACAGCTTGGTACGGCTCCTGCTCTGTCCAAGATCGCAAGAAACTACAAAGAGTTGTGAACGTAGCCCAGTCCATCATACGAATCAACCTCCCATCCGTTGACTCCAACTACACTTCCCACTGCTTCGGAGAAGTAGCCAGCAAAATCAAGGACCCCACTTATCCCATACAAACTTGCTTCCATCTTCTATTATCCCATCCTGGGACTTGATGGCCAAGGAATCATTGGAATTGTAGAGTCTCTAAGTGCAGAAAGAGGTCATTTGGCCCATCGAGTCTGCACCCTCTCTCTGATAGAGTACATTATCCAGGCCCTTTCTCCTACCTTACCTCCATAACTTCATGGCTAAACCATCTAACCTGCGCACCTTTGAACACTAAGAGGCAATTTTGCATGGTCAATCCACCTAACCTGCACATCTTTAGAATGTGAGAGGAAACCAAAGCACCCAGTGGAAACCTATGCAGACACAGAGAGAAATGTGCAAGCTCCACACAGACAGTCACTATAGGGGGGTGGGGAAATGGGGGAGTAGGGGGAGGGTGGAAAGGAGGTTGCGGGGAAGAGAGGGATGGGGGAGTGCAGGATGGGTATTGTGCGGGAAATGGGGAAGTCGGGGGAGAGAGGGATGGAGGTTGTGGGGGAGTGAGGGATGGGGATTTTTGAGGAGTCAGGGTTGGAGGTTGCAGGATGGGGGTTGTAGGGGGAGTGGAGGGGTAGGGAGGTATGGGGGCTGTGGGGGAGTGAGGGATGGGGATAGCAGGATGGGGAGCCAGGGTTGGAGGTTTTGGGACCATGCAGGATGGGGGTTGTAGGGGAGTGGGAGAATGGTGGAGCCAGGGATGGAGGTTGTAGGGAAATAGAGGATGCAGAATGTGAGTTGTGGGGAAGTGGGAGATTACAGAAGGGGATTTTTGGGCGATGGGGGTGTCAGGGTTGGAGTCTCTTGGGAAATGAAGGATGAGGGTTGGAGAGGAGTGGGTAAATGGTGGAGTCAGGGATGGAGGTTGTAGGGAAATAGAGGATGCAGAATGCAAGTTGTGGGGGAACAGGGAAATGCAGGATGAGGGTTATGGGGGAGTGGGCAAATGGAGGATAGGAGAGTGCGGGAGTGAAGAATGAAGGTGGGAGATGGGGGAGGTTACCTTTCTTTTGAAACAGTACACATGAGTACAATGTTTCTAAATTTACGTTATGAGGGTACGTGTCTGGTAGCTCTCTCAATATCGATAGTACTGAGCCGTATTGTGTTCAAAAGTTGAATGAATTTGAAAGAAAGTGATGGGGTAGCTGCAGAGAAACACCTTGTGTTGGTGAGGATGGGGGGAGTCTTAGATCAGGGGAGTAGAAATCAAATCTGGGTCATTCCTTCTGGAGAGAAGTGAAAAAAAGTCTTTGCACAAAAGGGGAGACGAGAGTGGAACTCCCTCACAGAAATAGCAATAAATATCCAATATTACTAATTTTAAATCTGTTGGAGGCCAAGGTGATCCAGGGATGTGGAGCTAAACTGGGTGGATGGAGTTGGTTTACTGGTGAGGCCCAATCTTATTGAACAACTGCACAAGGTAGAGGAGCTTAAGGGTCACGATCTATTCCACATGACAGAGCACGCTATAAGCTTGTGCAGGAAAACCAGAGACAGAATAATGCAATAATACTTGTAAGATTGGATTGCAGTAACCACCCGCCCCATGTTACAGTCATTTTATGCCATCAGTTAATACATTTTACATAATGCTAACAGATGGATACATCTGAGTCCTTGGTAGTTCATTATCAGGTTTTCTGTCAGTTGGGACTCACTGAGCTAAACCTTTGTGTTTCAGAGAGTTCATCCAAAACTCCTGCAGTGTGATTCTACAATCATCTCCCTTTGAATCAAACATTGGAGCCACAAGGTTGAGACGAAGGTTTTGCAAGGTGCACCAGCCACTGGGCTAAATCACACTACTAGGGTCTTACGTTCAAGCAATACACGAAAGAGCATTCTGGTTCAAAATCCCCCATCTCATCTGTGGCAGCGCTATTGAAAGAGATCAGAACCAGGCTGACAAAGGCAGAAAGTGACAGAGGCTACAGTTTGGCTGGTTCCGCTTACATCTCACCCCGAAAAAATGCTTTCAAATACACTCAATCGGAGACCTTCTCCCTTTCTGTTACTTTCACGCCCAAACATGCCTGCACATGTTAAGTAAATGCTCACACACACATTGACACATGGTAAATAAACCACGCACCATGTCACTATTTCATCCAGTTTTAGGCAGAATTCTGATTTAGAGACAGTCAGTCATAATCCCCCGGATGGTAGCTTCACATCATTGGTTCCTCAGCCAAGCACATTCACCAAATGTCTGAAGCCACGTTTCTTCTCGTACTGAGCAGGACTACTATTGTGACAACACTTTTATCATCAGTAAGGTAAAACTAACCTGGCCCACAATGGTCTAAACCCAGCTTATGTTCCTTATTAGTGGTTAACAATCCAACGCTTGGGGCGAACGTGTGGAATTCACCCCCACCGAATGTAGTTGAGGCCAAAACATTGTCCGACTTCAAGAAGAAATTAGATATAGTGCTTGGGGACTAAAGGGATCAAGGGACATGGGAGGAAGGGGGGGGGGGTAAGGATATTGAATTCGATGATCAACCATGATCAAATTGAATGGCAGAGCAGGCTCAAAGGGCCAAATGGCCTCCTCCTGCTTCTAGTTTCTATGGTTCTATGCGTGACCCCGACCATTCTGAAAATCAAGTCTTCAATCTGCAGGTCTTTGCACAGGCACGACCAGCTCCACTCAGTGAGGCATTTTCCCTTCTCTGTCCCAGAATGATATCCATCAACAGGCTCATTCCTTCAACACCACCTTGGGATTGAAGTCACACTGTGCAACATTAACAACAAATGACTTTGTGTTTGACTGAATCTCATCTTCTGTTTTAACACCTGCTAAAATAACAGACAAAAGAATTCCACACAAACGCCTTACCAGCACACAGCACAGACGCTATGAGATTTCAACCCATTAATTAGCTAACATTAGCAAACAATTATTATTTTCAGTTCCAGTTTTCCAATCTTCAATTAGATTGGAGTATCTAAGGCTGACAATTTTATACCTGATTTATTTTTTTAAAATCAAGTTCAATAATGTTTCTGCAAAATGTATTTTACCCAACAAAAGAAAAGCAACCATACAGTTCCCCAGGGCAGTTAGCGATGGGCAATGAATGCTGGTCTATACAGCAAAGCCCACATTCCTTGAATGATTTTTTTAACAAGTTACTGGAACTGCATCTGAGGTAGATAACCGTCCAATTTTCATGGGACATTGCTTACTATTTTAAAAGAAGGCTGCGAGGGAAAGGCAAGAAAATGGACTTAAGAGTAGACAGCCCTGGTTTAGGAGCAAGTATCGGCACAGGCAAGATGGATTGAACGGCCTCTTGTCTCACAGTAAAATAATTCTGAGATGGAAAAGGGAAAACTGTTTGGGAATTCTTTAGGAGTATCTGTTCCGATGTTTCATCACCAGATGTCAATGAACCAGCTGACAGCCAGCTGTATCCTCTCCATTATTTAACATGGATTGTTGATGCAAGGCTGACACTGTGTGTAACATGGGAGGATGTGAGCTTTCCTCGAACCAGAAACTGGGTAACGGTGCGTGGACTGCCAATGAGCTGAAAGACTTGAGCAAAGGAATGTCAAGCTTTAGGATTGGATGATTTCTCTTCTGCCAATAATGCAGAGGAATGATGTCTTGAAGATCATTTTTTATAAGATGGGCCATTCCCCAGACAGGTGTGATTGGAAAACGAAGAGGGGGAGATTTTCTGATTCCAAATTGGATTTGGAAAATAGAAAATTCCAGTACTCCAAGTTTGACAGCGTAAGGCTGGTTAACGCATGAGGAGCTAACCTTACATTCAGGGCTATGGGTTAGGTGCTGGCAGATAGTATTAGGTGGGCATCAGGTGTTTCTAATGCGCCAGTTCAGACTCGAAAGGCATCTTCTGTGATGCCTATGATTCTAACAAACTGTTGGATATAGAGACAGTTGACACTATATCACAATGGTCAGATGTGGATCTGTGTTGTCAGCTGCGTACATTGCCTACTTTGTTGTATCTGTCCAAATCTCTTCCACTTTCTTCTGATTTTGGGACCTTCCCCTTATCTCCAATTCCACATTGTGCATGTGACTAGTCACAGAAACATACAATCTTCACAGAACAGTAAAAAATTATTCAAGCCATTTGTATCTGTGCCAACCAGCCATCCGATCAAATCTCAACTTTCCAGTTCTTAGTCAATAGCCTTATTAGTTACAGTGTCTAATGTTTGTTTTAATCCAACGAGGGTTCCTGCCTCTATCACCCTTTCAGCTTCAGGTCCGGTATTTTCTATCTGGAAATCCAAAAATCACCCTTTTTTGAACCACATGGTAAGTTTCTTATCCGAGCCAATGCGACCTGAGCTGATTGCATCTGTCCTTTAGTGCAGGAAAGTCTACTGGGTGACACAATGGCACAGAGGTTAGCACAGCTGCCTCACAGCGCCAAGGACTGGCTTGGGTCAGTGTCAATGTGGAGTCTGCACCTTCTCCCTGTGTCTGCCTGGGTTTCCTCTGGGTGCTCCGGTTTCTTCCCATAGTCTGAAAGACATGCTAGTTAGGTGCATCGGCCATGCTAAATTCTCCCTCAGCGTACCCGAACAGGCGCTGGAGTGTGGTGACTAGGGGATTGTCACATTGCGGTGTTAATGTAAGCCTACTTGTGACACTAATAATTAAACTTTAAAACTTCCTTACCTTGTTACTTTGTTTATGACTCTTGCCCACGGCAGAATCGCAGATGATGCTGTAGCTATGAAATTATTATAGGTATCCTGCATTTATTATTCAGGGATGCATCTTACTTTCCTACCATTTAATAGTTGACCAAAATGAGGGAATCACATGGTGCTAACACATTCATATTCAACTGGATTTTAACCAAAAGCTAATTCTTTATTTCCGACTTTAAGTAGCCCAAGATCTTGTGGTGCAGTGGGTAGCATTCCTACCTCTGAGCCAGAAGCTCTGGGTTCAAGTCTCACCCCAAGACTTAATGGCAAAGGAACGTGCGTTTATAACAGTTTGAGTATCAACCCCATATGAAATTTGTCCAGCACATGCTGATGGCAGGCAGTGAGGATGGTCCACAGGCTTGATGTAGAGTGGTGCCTCTCAAGCTATAAGCTTCTGCCAACAGCCTAGCGATATGTTCGAGGGAAAACCTTGGGGATGATTCTCCCATCCCGCTGCACTGCTTCTGTAGCACCGCGGACCAGGCTGGGAGACTCAGGTGAAAGCCATTTAGCTCCCCGCAGGGTGCCACAGCCTCCGCGAGTTTCCAGCACTATCAGTTCTACGCCAGAAATTGGTGCGGAGCTGCATAAATTATGGTAACCTTCATTACCATTCATTTTAAGTATCAATAGCGGGCTCTGGACTGAAACATCCAGTGCGATGATTGGTGGGGGCAGGGGAGGTCCCACTTCCACTCTGCATTCGGGCTGAGTGACAGAGGGAGGGAGGCCAGCGATCAGGGCTGGCTAAAAGGTTGGGAGATTGAGTAGGGGCTGCATGGGGCTTCCTGGAGGGTGTGGGTCATTCGGGCTGCCGATCAGGAGATCGGGGGGGCGGCGGATCAAGGCGGGCCGGGGGCTGCAACATGCTGGAGGGTACCAGTAACATGTTGATACTCATCTTGTTGCAGAAGAGGGCCCACAAGGCAGGCAGTGCAGACAAACAACTAGACTTTCCAGCGCTAAAACTCAGGTGCAGCATCCAAAATGCGATTGGCCTCAAGGGTTTCAGTTCAAAGATATTTAACCTGGAGTAAGTTCCAAACTCTGATCATCCTCTGGATGAAAAATAAAACTCTCAGTTCCCCTCGCGTTCCTCTACCGTTTAATAATTGACCAAAATGAAGGAATGGCATGGTGCTAACACATTCACATTCAACTGGATTTTCAGTGGTTTTTAACCAAAAGCTAATTCCCATCTTTGCACACAAATTGGCTCCATATAAATATTTACATGTTTAAACATATATTATGTACATATTAATGTGCACCATTACATGTGTAAGAAGGGGTGGTCAGAAGTGGTTTTACCCAGGTTAACTGAAGATGATTTTTTAATACATTGGATTTTCAATTTTTCCCCCCCCACATCTTGGGAATGGCATTCCACTATTTGGGTCATTTATGGTCAGGTTTGTCAGACCACTATAAAATGCTTAATTTACATCCCATTTTATTCCACGGAATTCAGAGATTTTCTATCCTGAGATTTGAATTCTGCCCACTGTTCCAATGAAAACTGCAAAGCAGTCGCCTTCAGAATGTTGCCTGCAGCACTCGTTCATTCGAAGCAAGCATTCAAATCAGAACTCATCTGGAAGGAGATCTGCTGCCTTGATTCAGCTGAGTTCCCATTTCCTTTTAGATTCTGCACTCATCTTGAGTTTATTACAATGCAGATTGAATTCATTTGGGGATAAGGAACATACCATTAACATCTAGCCTTTCACGTCCTCTGTATGGCAATTTGAGTTAACTATCCCTGCAGATCATTAGCAAAGTTGTAAAATACTCTGCACTATCTATCGCAGATTATTGATGGGAGGCTGGTGCTGTGTGCAAAATGCAGGACAAGGGCCTTGTTGAGTCCAGGGAGCGTCGAGTAGAGTGACTAATCAAAACAGGTAAAACGTGGAAGTGTCTAATGCTAACCGGAACTCCAGTTCAGACTGGTACTAATCATTTTACTGTCTTTTCCCTTGCATATGCCACTGAATGGAGGAGAAATGTCAAACTTGGTGAGGGATGATCTCACTTCATATGTGGGAGGAAAGGTATCTGGGAAATTTATTTATATATTAGTCACAAGTAGGCTTACATTAACACTGCAATGAGGTTACTATGAAAATCCCCTTATCGCCATGCTCCGGCATCTGTTCAAGTACACCGAGGGAAAATTTAGCATGGCCAATGCATCTAACTGGCAAGTCTTTGGAGAGTGGGAGGAAACCGGAGTTCCCATGGGAAACCCACACAGACACAGGGAGAATGTACAAACTCCACATTGACAGTGACCCAAGCTAGGAATCAAATCCAGGTCCTTGGTGTTGTGAGGTAGCAGTGATAACCACTGTGCCACATTTCTACTGGATGATCCCACTCCACAGAGACGGGAGACTGCTTTAATAGATGTTGGGGAGAAGAGGGGATTGTATGCCAGGATTTTTCCTGTGGGCCTCAGGACCTTGCCATCGGGCTCAAATGGGCTACAGAAGCCTGCATCATGCACAAAAATAGTCACCTGTAATTTCTCCCAAACCGCCTGATGGACAGCAGACCTGCTCCCGAGGTGGCCAGGCCTATCTGAGGCCTTGTTGCTGGAAAGCAGCAACATGGTACCATGGCAGGTAGATGCGGAAGAGTGTGCTATCAAACGGAGTCTGAAACTATTCCAAAACTAAAGGACAAAAAGCCAGACTTACAATGTGGGATGGGAACCCCTCCACAGGGCAATCTGTGGCAATTGTCACAGCTAAGCAGGGCCTCAAAGCTGGTCTTCAACAATGTCCCTGTGCCACCGGGACGGGAACCCTGCCACTTTCCCGCTTCCACCCTGATTAAGTCTGGGGACTCTGATTGGCTAACAGCTCTCAGCAGGCATGGTTTCCACCCATGGGTCCTTGACCAATCATGGATTGACTGATTGATTCTGTGGGATCCCAGGGGAAGGCCCACTAGGGGCCTTCAAGGTCCTGAGTGGCACAAGATGCAGCTGGATTTCCAAAAAAAGAAGCGACAAGAATCTCATCAGCCTCGCCAGAAGGATATTATTGAACTAGAAAGAGTGCAGAAAAGATTTACTAGGACGCTACCAGGATTTGATGATTTGAGTTGTAAGGAGAGACTGGATAGACTGGGACTTTTTTCTCTGGAACTTACAAGACTTAGGGGTGATCTTATAAAGGTCTATAAAATAATGAGGAGCATAGATCAATTAGATAATCAAATCTTTTCTCAAAGGTAGGGGAGTCTAAAACTAGAGGGCATAGGTTTAAGGTGAGAGGGGAGAGATACAAAAGGGTCCAGAGGGCTATTCTTTCATACAGAGGGTGGTGAGTGTCTGGAACAAGCTGCCAGAGGCAGTAGTAGAGGTGAGTACAATTTTGTTTTTTAAAAAGCATTTAGACAGTTATGTGAGTATAATGGGTATCGAGGGGTATGGGCCAAATGTGGGCAATTGAGATTGGCTTAACGGTTAAAAAAAGGGCAGTGTCGACAAGTTGGGCAGAAGGGCCTGTTTCCATGCTATAAATCTCTATGACTCAATGATTCTCAGTAAGAAGTCTGACAACACCAGGTTTAAGTCCAACCAATTTATTTGATAGTAAACTCACAAGCTTTCGGGGTTTGCCCCTTCGTCAGGTGAATGGAGAGTTCTGGCCTCAGGCAGAGCATATAACAGCACAGACAGTTTACAGATTACTGATTAGAATGTGAGTCTTTACAACTAACCTGCTGTTCAAGTCTTAAAGTGTGAGACAACGTGAGTGGAAGGAGCATTGAGCACAGGTTAAAGAGATGTGTATTGTCTCCAGACAGTACAGTAAGTGAGGTTTTGCAAACCCAGGCAAGTCACGGGGGTTACAGATAGTGCGACATGAACCCAAGATCCCTGTTGAGACCTATCTGGGATCTTGGGTTCATGTCGCACTAGCTGCCTGGATTTGTAAAACCTCACTTAGTGTACTTCTGGAGGCAATATATATCTCTTTAACCTATGCCTAATGTTCTTTCCACTCACATTGTCAGCATCTTTAAGACTTGAACAGTTGTAAAGACTCACTAGTTGTAAAGACTCACATTCTAATCAGTAATCTGTAAACTGTGTGTGCTGTTATATGCTCTGCCTGAGGCCAGAACTCTCCATTCGCCTGACGAAGGGGCAAACCCCGAAAGCTTGTGAGTTTACTATCAAATAAATTGGTTGGACTTAAACCTGGCGTTGTCAGACTTCTTAGCATGTTTACCCCAGTCCAATGCCAGCATCTCCATATCAATGATTCTCACCAGGAGCTAAGGCCCCCATCGCCTCAATAAGATTCCACCCAGTCTTCTCATTGCTCTTCAGTCCTCTAATTTATGTCAAATACTTGAACAACAACATCATGCTGGCAGTGCCTTATACTTAGGAGACAAGTGAAATCACTTGTTCATGCTACAATACATCCACAAAACACCTTCTCAATGCAACAATTGAGAAACAAGCTGAAAAACAACATTAAGAGCTTGCAAGATCATTTCTTCCTTGTATCTTTTAAGATGGAAAAATGCTAAAATAAATTGTGCATATGTTTTTAAAAACATATGAAGGTGCTTAGTGGAAACATAGATACAAGCAAATTTTACTTCCCCACACCATTCAGAAAAATCAATTCCCATTTCAGTCATGTCTCCTGCTTTCTGGGCCCATTATGTTGGGAATGCTCTTCCTAAACCTCCTCATAGTCTCTCCTTCAAACCTTCTTCTTCCAGCAAGCTTTGATTCACTCACCCGAATGTGGGGTTTGGCGCGCTATTATGTCTGATGATGTTCCCGTGACGAACTTTGAGACCTTTTCTTTTAATTCATTCATGGGACATGGGCGTCGCTGGCTGGCCAGCATTTATTGCCCATCCCTAGCTGCCTGAGGGCAGCTTAGAGTCAACCACATTGCTGTGGCTCTGGAGTCATGTATAGCCCAGACCAGGTAAGGACAGCAGATTTCCTTCCCTGAAAGGCATTAGTGAATCAGGTGGGTTTTTCCGACCATTGACAATGGTTTCATGGTTCTCAGTAGGTTCTTAATTCCAGATATTTTTTATTGAATTCAAATTCCACCATCTGTCGTGGTGGGATTCGAATCCGGGTTCCCAGAACATCAGCTGAGTTTCTGGATTAATGGTCTAGCGATAATACCACAAGGCCATTGCATCAAAGAAGCTCATTAAATGGTACAGCACAGAAGTAAGCTGTTTGGCCCATCCTGGCTGTATTGAAGAATAATCCATTACGTTATACTAATTTCCCCCCCCCTTTTCCTCACAATTATTCCCTTAACTTACTTACTCATCATATTTTGAAAGCTACTACTGAGTCTAATTCTCCCACCTTATCAAGCACAATGCATTCTGAATTGGAACTATATGAATGTTTTCTCTTAAGTCATGCCTGGTTCTTTTGGCAATCACCTTAAATCTGTGTCTTCCGGTTTTCAACACATCAACCATCTTGCCATCTCATGATTTTAAATAGAATCACAAAACACAAAGCTGTGTCAGGGAGAGACGGGAGGAAGGGTGAAGTGAGCATGGAAACAAATAAGAGTGTGATTCAGTCAACTGGGCGGCACGGTGGCACAATGGTTAGCTCTGCTGCCCCACAGTGCCAGGGAACTGGGTTCAATTCCGGCCGGTGTGGAGTTTGCACATTCTCCCTATGTTTGCGTGGGTTTCCTCTGTGTGCTTCGGTTTCCTCCCACGGTCCAAAAGATGTGTGGGTTAGATGGATTGGCCATGATAAATTAACCCTAGCGTCAGGGGGATTGGCATGGTGAATATGAGGGGTTACGGGAATAGGTACTGCGTAGGATTGTGGTCAATGCAGACTTGATGGCCAAACAGCCTTCTTCTGCACTGTAGGGATTCTATGTTTCATTCTATGATTGCTTCTTTTGGATGTGTCCTTCAACTGGCCAGGCACAGGCTTGTGTACAAGTCTCATGCCAGCTCATTCTCTTGGCCACAGAAGGTAAATTGCAGAAGGGAACCTTACCCCAATCAGAGAAAGAGATGGAATAACAAGCTGGGCTTCAAGGCAGCAGAGCAGGAAGAAAATGTTCTTGAACTGTCGACGTGGCTGAGTTGGTATGTGTTGCTTTTGAATTACAAGGATTAAGTTGCATCCAAGGACTGAGGATAAAATCTACACTGACCCTCCAGTGCATGACCGAGGGAATACTGCACTGTCGGAAGTGGCTCCTTTCAGCCAAGACGTTAAGTCACTTCTTAGGTAGGCACAAAGGATCCCATGGCACTATTTCCAAAATGAGCGGGGGAATCATGCCCGTTGTCCTGGAAAATATTCATCCCTCAATCAACATTACATCAAACTGATTTTGTGACCATCATTGCATCATAGCTTGAGGGAGTTTGCATGAATTACCTGTCACATTTCTGATATTATAGTAGGGACTATACTTTAGAAAGGCTTCAATGTATGTCCAGCGCTTAGAACCTCCAGTGGTCATTAAAAAAATTACAGGGGTGATTTTTCCCAGCTCGCTGAGCTGTTTTTGCAGCACAGCAGGCTGGGAGACTCTTTTGGAGGGTGTTTTGTGGCCTTTCAACTGGGCGCCATGGCCCCCACTAATCACCCAGTGCCGGATTTCCGACACTGTCAGCTCTGTACCAAAAACCAGCATGGAGCTGCCTAATATGTGCAGACATGATATGAATCCTATTTAAACGCGATTCGGGACGGAAGTCTCCGGATCGACAGGCCTCTCCCCACATAGAACATAGAACATTACAGCGCAGAACAGGCCCTTCGGCCCACGATGTTGCGCCGACCAGTTACAAAAACAATGACCCACTAGCCTATACCAATCCCTTTTCGTCCATAAACCTATCCAGAGATCTCTTAAACGCCCCCAAACTAGACGCATTTACAACTGCAGCAGGCAGGGCATTCCAATCCCTCACCACCCGCTGGGTAAAGAACCTACCCCTGACATCCGTCCTGTAGCTACCCCCCCTTAATTTAAAGCCATGCCCCCTCGTGCTAGCTTTCTCCATCCGAGGAAAAAGGCTATCACTATCCACCCTATCTAAACCTCTAATCATCTTATATGTTTCAATAAGATCCCCTCTTAGCCGCCTTCTTTCCAACGAAAACAACCCTAAATCCCTCAGTCTCTCCTCATAGGACCTCCCCACCATACCAGGCAACATCCTAGTAAACCTCCTCTGCACCCTCTCCAACGCCTCCACATCCTTCTTGTAATGCGGGGACCAGAACTGCACACAGTACTCCAAGTGCGGCCGCACTAGAGTAGTGTACAGTTGCAACATTACACTGCGACTCCTAAATTCAATCCCCCTACCAATAAACGCCAAGACACCGTACGCCTTCTTAACAACCTTATCTACTTGATTCCCAACTTTCAGGGATCTATGTACACACACACCTAGATCCCTCTGTTCATCCACACTATTCAAAGTCCTCCCGTTAGCCCTATACTCGACACATCTGTTGCTCCTACCAAAGTGAATTACCTCACACTTCTCCGCATTAAATTCCATCCGCCACCTCTCGGCCCAGCTCTGCAACCTATCTAAGTCTCCCTGCAGACTATGACACCCTTCCTCACAATCTACCACACCTCCAACTTTGGTGTCATCAGCAAATTTACTAATCCACCCAACTATACCCTCATCCAGATCATTAATAAAAATCACAAACAACAGTGGCCCCAAAACAGATCCCTGAGGCACACCACTCGTAACTGTACTCCATGATGAATATTTACCATCCACCACCACCCTCTGTCTCCTATCTGATAGCCAGTTCCTGATCCAACTTCCTAGATTACCCACAATCCCATACATCTGCATTTTCTGCAGAAGCCTACCATGGTGAACCTTATCGAACGCCTTACTAAAATCCATGTATACCACGTCAACTGCCTTGCCCCCATCCACCTCTTTGGTCACCTTCTCAAAAAACTCAATAAGGTTAGTAAGGCACGACCTACCCGCTACAAAACCATGCTGACTATTTCTAATCAATTCATTACACTCCAAATAACTATAAATCCTATCCCTAATAATTTTTTCTAAAACCTTGCCCACAACAGAAGTAAGACTCACCGGTCTATAATTCCCGGCAAAGTCTCTGTTCCCCTTCTTAAACAATGGGACAACATTCGCTATCCTCCAATCCTCCGGGACTACACCAGAGACCAATGACGACCTGAAGATCAGAGCCAGAGGCTCTGCAATCACCTCTCTAGCCTCCCAGAGAATCCTAGGGTAGATCCCATCCGGACCAGGGGACTTATCTATTTTCAGCCCCTCAAGAATTTCCAGCACATCCCCTTTATCAACCGTAATACTGTCTATTTTACACCCCTGCAACCCAATGTCCTCCTCAGCTATATTCATGTCCCCCTGCGTGAACACCGAAGAGAAATATTGGTTCAATACTTCTCCAATCTCCTCCGGTTCCACACACAACTTCCCCCTGCTGTCTGTAACTGGCCCTAATCTTGCCCTGACCAACCTTCTGTTCTTGACATACCTATAGAACGCCTTAGGATTCTCCTTAATCCTATCAGCCAAAGTCTTCTCATGTCCTCTTTTAGCCCTTCTCAACTCACTCTTCAACTCCCTCCTAGCCAATCTAAAGCTTTCTAGTGCACTATCTGAGCCCTCCAATCTCATCCGAACATAAGCCTCCTTTTTCTTTTTAACCATCGACTCAACTCTTTTAGTGCACCACGGTTCCCTAGATCTACCAAATCCACCATGCCTGACAGGGACATACCTATCAAGGACTCGCAGTAGCTGCTCCTTGAAAAAACTCCACATTTCAGACGTTCCCAGTCCCTGTAATCCCCTAATCCAATCCATGCTTCCTAATTCACTCCTGATAGCCTCATAATCGCCCTTACCCCAGCTAAAATTGCTGACCCGAGGTTCATGCCTATCTCTTCCCATCACTAAGGTGAACGTAACCGAATTGTGGTCACTATCACCAAAATGCACACCAACTTCCAAGTCTAGCACCTGGTCTGGCTCATTTCCCAGCACCAAATCCAATATAGCCTCACCTCTAGTTGGCCTGTCTACATACTGAGACAAAAAACCTTCCTGCACGCTTTGTACAAACACTGACCCCTCTAGCGAGCTAGAACTATAGCAACTCCAATCAATATTCGTAAAGTTAAAGTCCCCCACAACAATTACCCTATTACTTTCAATTACCCTATTACGGTAACTCCCCAAGTGCAGGGGGCCGGCGACCTGACCCCGCTGGAGTGAAAGGGGGGCAATCGAGTCCTCCCAAAGGGTTGGGCCCCAGGAAGGTGCTCCCGGGGCATTGCCACCTCGGCAGTGCCATTCTGGGTCCCCTGGCACTGCACAAGACGACAAAGTGCTAATGTCCAGGGGGCATCTTGGCCCTGCCCACCAGGCATCAGGCAGTGCCAGGATGGCAAGGTCTAATGGGGGGTGGGGTCTAATTGGGAGGGGGAGGCAATCTGTGGGGGGTGGGGTCCCGCTGCCACTCTGCATTTGGGCTGAGTGACAAGGGAGGGAGGCCAATGATCAGGGCTGGCCATTGGGGTTGGGGGGAGCAACATTCTTTGGGGGGATCAGAGTGGTGGGGAGCTGTCGGAACTGTGGTGGGGGGGGCAGTGGTTTGATCTGCCACTGGAGGAGAGAAATCTCACAATACCAGGTTAAAGTCCAACAGGTTTACTTGGTAGCACAAGCCACTAGCTTTCAGAGCACTGCCCCTTCGTCAAGTGAGTGGGATTTCTTTTCACAAGAAGGTATATAAATTGTAAATTGTGTTTGTGTCTTTACATGTCCTGTTTGTGAACAGAACTCCCATTCACCTGAAGAAGGGGCAGTGCTCCGAAAACTAGTGGCTTGAGCTACCAAATAAACCTGTTGGACTTTAACCTGGTGTTGTGAGACTTCTTACTGTGTTTACCCCAGTCCAATGCTGGCATCTCCACATCATGGTGGAGGGGAGATCAAGGGGATCCGGAGAGCAGGACTGGGGGGGGGGGGGGGGGGGGGGAGGTGGAGGTGGGGGGAGAGGGGCACGGGGTCAAAACTGCTCCAGACACGTCCGGGGGGCAGCAATTGGGCCACAAGTTGGGGTGGGGGGGGGGTGTCGCATGGCCAGCAATGCGGGGCCTGTGGGACTGGATATCAGTTGAGCTGGACAGCGATTGGGAGACCAGCAGACAGGGACCACTGTGCACGTGCCGATCTCGGTACTAACACAAAGCTGGATGTTCAACCTCCTTTTTAAAAGATCAGTCTCCGTGGAGATTGTTACACAGGCAAATTCAATTTAATCAAGCTGATAACTTCTAACTCTGTGTTCCTATTAAAGAATTAAATAAAGACTGAGCTTATCCAATTGTTATATCTGTGAAAAAATCTATTTCTTAAAAAATAATTTTTCAAAGATGTAAGTCAAAGACACACTGCAGATTTTCTCAAACTATTATTCAAAAGTGCTCCTATTTATCTTGTAATAATGATGACTACACTAAGTGTTTTCACTGTGAAAGGTGCTTCAGTCACACCTCCCTTTCACTAGATCCTCTTTTCAAAAACAGCGAACAGATGGTGATTGTAATAAAATGTCTGTGCCCCATGCAAGGAAAACGACAGTTCATCTTTCAATACAAAAATGGTACAACGTTCTGTGCAACCAGATGCTTTCTGCAGCTCGTAATCTTTGCAGTGGCATTCTACATGCAGAGTGAAGGATGTTCTTTTTTAATATCTCACGACATGTTTCACAGGTATGGTGCATATGCTTCACACACCGGGAGAGCTGTGCGCTCACCAGAGGGGACAAGCCAGTTTGTGATTTTCTTCAAAAATCATAAAATCAAAGATTCCTTACAGCGCAGAAGAAGGCCATTCGGCCCATCGAGTCTGCACTGACAACAATCCTACCCAGGCACTACCCTCCTAATCCCACGTATTTACCCTGCTACTTTAGCCTGACTGTTAGGGGCAATTTAACATGGCCAATCCACCTAATCCGCACATCATTGGACTATGGGAGGAAACTGGAGGAAAGCCATGCAGACACGGGGAGAGCGTGCAAACTCCACATAGACAGTGACCCGCGGCCAGAATTGAACCTGGGTCCCTGGCGTGTTGATAACAGTATAAAAACATCCAAAGAGATCGCAGAGAAGTATAATTATACCATAATGGGTGCTGAGTTGAAGATACTGGGGGTGTGAGATTATCATTTGTCGGAGTAGCTGACAAGCCTTGTATAGACTTGTGTTAGTTTTTGTTTTGTTTGCCATGCTGAGGTACAGTGTAGATGCACAGAGATTGATGTGTTCAAGGTAGATAGTTGGGTTTGCTGCTATGCCCTGCATTTTAACATAAAGGTTTCCATTGTGGCATGGTGCACAATGGCACAATGGTTAGCATTGCTGTCTCACAGCGCCAGGGACCCAAGTTCAATTCCTGGCTTGGGTCACTGTCTGTGTGGAGTTTGCACGTTCTCCCCATGTCTACATGGGTTTCCTCCAGGTGCTCCGGTTTCCTCCAACGATGTGCTGGTTAGGCGCGTTGGCCATGCTAAATTCAGCGTACCCGAACAGGCGCCGGAGTGTGGCAACTAGGGAAATTTCATACTAACTTCATTGAAGTGTTAATGTACTTGTGACAAACTTTAAAAACTTCTATTTTACGTCCAAATCAAAGCCGTGCAACATAATAATTTAACCATTTGGAATTCATCACAAGAGGGCTGTCAGCAGTGATTAGTGGACACTCTAATGTGGAATTGTCCTGTCCCACCTGCCACGTGAATCGTAGCGGGCTGGACACGGATCATACAAAGGTCCGTTGACCTCGGGTGGGATTTTCCAGCCTCGGGGCGAGCGGGGCCAGAAAACCCCATCCTCTGTTATTGAAAGCACACTCTGCAACATTGGTTAACAAAGGATTTCCCACGAATGGATATCGCATTCATTGCTGATACCACACAATGCAAGTGCAGTCCTTTTTTCTCCCCTGCTGTTTATTTCCTGTCCACAGGCAGCCCCTTGCTCTTGGTGCAATGTGAAATTTTGTGGGTCATTTTGCTACTTTCGCAGAAGCAAAAAATAATTACCAAATTGTTGGGGGGGCGAAGGGGGAGTCTGTTAAAGGCCAGTAATTGGGTTAGCTCTTACAAAGAGCTGGCATTGGCATGATGGGCCAAATGACATCTTCCTATGCGTCTGATTCAATGGGAAGTGCTCCAATTCTCCTGAACCTCCTTTCCTTTTCATTTCCCCAAACAAAAAATTGTTTCAGTAAGCCAACTTTCCTATCTGCTCAAAGTGGTGGGTGCCTTGAATGTGCTGCCAGAGGAGGTATTAGAAGCAGGTACATTAGCAACATGTAAGAGGCAGCTGGATGGGTACATGAACGGGGATGGAATAGAGAGATACGGACCAAGTAAGGGCAGTAGGGTTTTTTTTTGGTTTAGTTCCAACATCATGATCGGCACGAGATTGGAGGGCTGAAGGGCCTGTTCCTGTGCTGTACTTTTCTTTTTTTTTAATTTGTTCAGTGATTATTGGGGCATTAATAGCTGCCAGAAAAGGTGAATAGTCTGGTAGTTTGCAGCTCGGGAATGGTCTGTCAACTAGTACTTCACAATGGTAATATTAACATTGCAAGTGGAATGATGGAAGGATTGTCTTTAGGTGGCCAGATCACCAACAACATGTCCTGGGACCCCCATGCCAACAATAAAGTTAGGAAAGCCCACCAACATCTTCACTTTCTCAGAAGACTAAGGAAATTTGACATGTCAGCTATGACTCTCACCAACTTGTACAGATGCACCATCAAAAGCATTCTTTCTGGTTGTATCACAGCTTGATATGACTCCTGCTGTACCTAAGACCACTAGGAACTACAAAAGGTCGTGAATGTAGTCCAATCCATCATGCAAACCAACCTCCCATCCATTGACTCTGTCTGCACATCCCGCTGCCTTGGCAAAGCAGCCAGCGCAATTAAGGACCCCACACCCTGAACATTCTCTCTTCCACCTTCTTCCATCGAGAAAAGGATACAAAAGTCTGGGGACACGTATACCAACTGACTCAAGAACAGCTTCTTCCCTGCTGCCATCAAACTTTTGAATGGACCTACCTTGCATTAAGTTGATCTTTGTCTATACCCTAGCTATGACTGTAACACTACATTCTGCACTCTCTCATTTCCTTCTCTATGAACGGTATGCTTTGTCTGTATAACGTGCAAGAAACAATACTTTTCGCCATATACTAATACAAGTGGCAATAATAAATCATTAAGCATACTCCAATGTGAGTAACCTTTATCAGGACTATTTATGTCCATTTCATTTTTAATAAAAGGACTTGTTGGTGAATTTTCCGTTGGTTGATTGCTGCCGTATTTTGTAATTGCATATCTTGGGTTTATTATCAGATTTAGCCATTTTCACAACACCATTAATTTCAGGATGTGAAGACCAATGGTAAGAAATAGTGGGCAGAATTTTCTCTTTTTTTGTCCCTCTGCGTATCAATGCAGGCAGGAAAAGCAAAGTGTAACCAGCCGCTACGCCTCTGGCTTTTCCCGATAAATTTTTAAACACTGGCGAAATAAATCCTGGAAGCGAGTCCCACAACATCCGGCTGGTAGGATGGACTGTAAATGAGCCGCAAGAAGAATACAAATAAAAAACAGCAACATCTGCCCCCACCCACCACATACGGACATGGGACTCCACCCCACAATGAACCCTCTGCATCCACAGAGATTTTCACCCTCAAACATTCCCGATGGAAGCCCCACCCTGTCAGCAATGCCAGGGGGGCACTGCTATGGCCACTGCCCGGGCAAGACCATCTCGGCCCTGGGGACTGTATGTACCTGTGCCCCCCCTCCAAACCCCAGTCAAGTTCTATTCCTCAGTTCCCTGCCTTGCAAAGCCTGTTGTAGACCCTCTCAAAGTGATAGGGTGGATGGGGACAACCAGTGGGATGATACAGTGGTGAGGCCCACTAAGCAGACATAAATGCATTTGTGATGGGGCTGCTGACCTTGCCTGGTGGGAACCCCATTACATCATTGGCAGGGTTCCTGGACAATCTCAATGGAAAATCCCACCAGCGTTAAAGCCATCTTGGGACTCCCAATAGATTTGCTGCCCCCTACACCATTCATGCCACTGAAAATAGGGGTGAATTTACCCCTCCTGCTCCCCCAGTGATTCACTGTGTTTTCACTGTGCCGTAAGTGTTTCTACAGAGTCCAGCAACTAACTGTTTAAGGAAAGCAACCTAGGTATTAGCTCACCTTTCCTTTAGCTCGGGCTCAAACATAGAAAATAGAAGCAAGAGTAGGCCATTCGGCCCTTCCAGTCTGCTCCGCCATTCATCTTGATCATGGCTGATCATCAAATTCAATATCCTGATCCCACCTTTCCCTATATCCCAGGATGCTATTAGCCCCGAGAGCTGAACGATGTACAATGTAGAAAGACCCAACTGCTTAACTGAGCACAAAATGGAGGGAAAGAGGTGCCCAATATTTATATTTTGGGAACTGGTGGCCTTGACCAGATGGGAAGGCAGATGGGATTGTCTCATTGCATATCCACAGTGTTTCTGTTTGTAGATGGAGCCACAGAACAAGGAAGAACTGAATGCCTGCCAGTAGCCACTTTTCCGTAATGGAAAGGTATTCAAAGATTTCTCGGTGCTGTACCTACCCTCCAGTCCAAAATGAATCCAATTAATCATTCAGTGTGTTCTTGAGTAGGCTTTGAGTTGGAACTCACCAACAGCACAGTGATAAAGGAATAGTAGAACTCTCCCAGGGCATTGCTGATGCCAGTTAGATAATACACAGCTTGATAAAAGAGGACAAGTGTTAACATCTTGCTGTGCACAGTTCTAATGATGATGGGGGCAGACTTTCCCTGTAATGTGACAACTCCTTATTACTAGAAGCAACAACATCCCAGATGCTAATTGCATTTAGATACGTCCTGGGGTCAAAGAGAAACTGAACTAACAGTGTAACCAGTGAAAAACTCTTTTCAATAAAGGTCTGTGATATCAATCTACAAGTGTAACAAATGGTGACATACTCCACGAGATGTTATATACATTAGCAGAAGCCTCACGGGGAGCTGAAGGATGTTCCCTTCCTTCATATGAATAAGAGGATAGTAGCATGCAATGAACAATGGATGATACAAATGTTTTGTAGCTCTGTGCGTTTTAAGAAGTTAGACCATAAGATATAGGAGCAGGATTAAGCCATTCAGCCCATTGAATGGTGAAGCAGACTCAATCATGGCTGATAGGTTTCTCAACCCCATTCCCTACATCTTCCCTGTAACCTTTGAACCTCTTACCAATCAAGAATCTATCTATCTGTCTTAAATACACTCAATGACCTAGCCTCCATGGCCTTCTATGGCAACAAATTCCACAGACTCACCACCCTCTGGCTGAAAAATATTCCTCCTCATTTCTTGATGGAAGGATGGATTAGTTCAGTTGGCTGGATGGTTAGATTGTGATGAAGAGTGATGCCAACAGTGTGGGTTCAATTCCCGTACCTGGCTGAGGTTGTTCCTGAAGGTCCCACCTTCTCAACATTGCTCCTCTGCCGAGGTGTGGCGACCCTTGGGTTAAATCACCACCAGCCAGCTCTCCCCCTCAAAGCGGAGAGTGCCCTGGGACGAAGGCAATTTGACAAAAATGGCACAAGATGTGTTGGCTGTGTTGCAGGCAGATCAATCAAATATCCTGCTCAGAAGATTATCAATTAGAGGTTAGACTGCCTCTCGTCTTGCTTTTAATAAATGTGATAGCTGATTTCAATTAGAAGATATTATTATGGATCGGTGAAGTTAAAGCAAAGCTCATCATTCCTAACAGATCTCCAGATAAATGAGAAATCAAACCAGTCTTTATTGCTGTCTTGTGTGTATCACTTTAATGTGAAACTCAAAGTGAATTTTAAAAAAGTGTTCTTCTGTTATTAGGGAATCTTCTCTACTTTGCTGACTGGTGATTGTTAACTTCTTCTGGTGTGAAATGTGTAGTTCTTCCTAATCAGCTCGTGTAGTTTAATTCCGATTGTGACTAGTTATGTGCAAAAGCTCGTAAATTTTCTAAACACCAAACAGGAACCAACTAAGCATCTGACTCCAACTCTGGGCAGGCACAGTGGCTAGCACTATAACCTCACAGCACCAGGGATCCAGACTTGATTCCCAGCTTGTGTCTTTGCAGAGTCTTCTCCCTGTGTCTGCAATGGGTTCCCTCGGGTGCTCTGGCTTCCTCCCACAGTCCAAAAGATGTGCAGGTTAGATGCATTGGCTGTGCAAAATTCTCCCTCAGTGCAGTGAAAATCCCCTAGTCGCCACATTCCAGCACCTGTTCTGGTACACTGAGGGAGAATTTAGCATGGTCAATCCACCTAATCTGCACATCTTCGGATGGTGGGAGGAAACCGATGCACCCAGAGGAAGCCCACGCAGACATGGGGAGGATGTGCAAACTCCACACAGGCAGTGACCTAAGTTGGGAATCGAACCTGATTCCCTGGCGCTGTGAGGCAGCAGTGCTAACCACTATGCCACCCCAGTGTGTGGAGTGTGGTGACAAGGGGATTTTCATAGTGACTTCATTGCAGTGTTAATATAAGCCTACTTGTGACACGAATAAATGTAAAAAAAAAGCACATTGTTTTGTGAAGGGTAGGTCGTGCCTCACAAACCTTATCGAGTTTTTTGAAAAGGTGACCAAAGAGGTGGATAAGGGTAAGGTAGTTGACGTGGTGTATATGGATTTTAGCAAAGCATTTGATAAGGTTCCCCATGGTAGGCTATTGCAGAAAATGCAGATGCATGGGATTGAGGGTGATTTAGCAGTTTGGATCAGGAATTGGCTAGCTGATAGCTGATAGATAGGCGGTGGCTGGTGGGAAATATTCAACCTGGAGTTCAGTTGCAAGTGGTGTACCTCAAGGATCTGTTTTGGGGCCACTGCTGTTTGTCATTTTTATAAATGACCTAGATGAGGGTGTAGAAGGATGGATTAGTAAATTTGCTGATGACACCAAAGTTGGAGGAGTTGTAGACAGTGAGGATGGATGTTACAGTTTGCAGAGGGACATCGATAAGCTGCAAAGCTGGGCCGAGAGGTGGCAGATGGAGTTTAATACCGAAAAGTGTAAGGTGATTCACTTTGGTAAGAGTAACAGGAGTACAGAATGTAGGGCTAATGGAAGGACTCTTAGTAGTGTTGACAAGCAGAGAGATCTCGGGGTACATGTGCATAGCTCCCTGAAAGTTGGCACCCAGGTTGATAAGGTTGTTAAGAAGGCGTACGGTGTGTTAGCTTTTATTGGTAGAGGGATTGAATTTCGGAGCCGTGAGGTCATGTTACAACTGTATAAAACTCTGGTGCGGCCACACTTGGAGTATTGCGTACAGTTCTGGCCGCTGCATTATAAGAAAGATATGGAGGCATTGGAAAGGGTGCAGGGGAGGTTTACCAGGATGTTGCCTGGTATAGTGGGAAGTTCTTATGAGGAAAGGCTGAGGGACTTGAGGTTATTTTCATTGGAGAGAAGGAGGTTACAAGGTGTACTGATTGAGGCATACAAGATGATCAAAGGATTGGATAGGGTGAACAGTGAGAGCCTTTTATCTCGGATGGTGATGGCTAACACAAGGGGACATAGCTTTAAATTGAGGGTTGGTAATTATAGGATGGATGTCAGAGGTAGGTTCTTTACTCAGAGGGTAGTAAGGTCGTGGAATGCCCTGCCTGCAGCAGTTGTGGACTCGCCAACTTTAAGGGCGTTCAAATGGTCAGTGGATAGGCATATGGATAACATTGGAATAGTTTAGGTTAGAGGGTCATTAGATTGGTTTCACTGGTCAGCGCAACATCGAGGGCCGAAGGGCCTGTACTGCGCTGTAATGTTCTATGTTCTATGTACATCAGGGGGAGTTTTGACTTTGCACTTTATTGCCAATGTGAGAGCGAAAATATTCCTTCACCTCAATGGAAATATTTGAAAAAGTATCAGGGGAAATAGAGTCATGGAGGTTTACAGCATGGAAACAGGCCCTTCAGCCCAATTTGTCTACGCTGCCCTTTTTTTGTCAGGCTGTTAATTCACTATCACTTGCTTCATGTTGTAACGCTGTTAAAACTATCATTGTGTGATGTTTGAAGTGCAGCTGGTAATTTGACCTCTATATGAGCACAGCAGCGCCCTCTGCATGTGCGTGACGGTCAGTTGGTGGTACCCTCACCTGCAGGTCAGAAGGTTGTACATTTAACTACCACCTCAAGAACTTATACATACAATACATTTGGGTGGCACAGTGGTTAGCACTACTGTCTCACAGTACCAGGAACTTGGGTTCGGCTCCTGGCTTGGATCACCGTTTGTGAGGTGTTTGCATGTTCTCCCCATGTCTGCGTGGGATTCCTCAGCGTGCTCCAGTTTCTTCCCACACTCCGAAGATGTACGGGTGATGTGGGTTGGCTGTGCTAAATTGTCCCTTAGTGTCGGGGCAATAGTTAGGGTAAATGCATGGGGTTATGGGTGAGAGTGTTGTCAGTGCAGACTCGATGGGCTGAGTGACCTTCTTCTGCACTGTAGGATTCTATGATTCTATGAAAACCCTAGGCTTACACTTCATTTACAGTACTGACAGAGTGCTGCATTGCCTGGGCAGCACGTTTTTCCAGAGGAGGTTCTCCTGCCTTCCAGCTGCACGTTCCCCGCTAACGTGAGGAAGTGCGTTGCTTGCTTGCGGTGGGATTCTGTAGTCCGGCTGCTGTCAATGGGGATTCCCATTGATGTTACACCATGACGCGGGAAATCCGCAGTCAGGAATGCTCCGCCATCAGGACCGGAGAATCCCGTCGGAGAATTCCAGCCCACATAGGGGTTTACCGCATGGAAACAGGCCCTTCAGCCCAGCTTGTCCACACAGCCCAATTTTTACCACTAAGCTAATCCCAATTGCCTGCATTTGGCCCATATCCTTCTATACCCATCTTACCCGTGTAACTGTCTACAAGTAGGAGTACCTGTTCCTACTTCTTCTCGGGCAGTTTGTTCCAGACACTCACCACCCTCTGAGTGAAAAAATTGCCCTTCTGGACACTTTTATATCTCTCCCCTTTCAGCTTAAACCTATGCCCTCTAGTTTTAGACTTCCCTACATTTGGGAAAAGATGTTGACTATCACCCTCATCTATGCCCCTCACTATTTTATGGGCCTCTATAAGATCACCCCTAAGTTTCCTACACTCCAGAGAAAAAAGTCCCAGTCTATCCAGCCTCTCCTTACAACTCAAACCATCAAGTCCCGGTAGCATCCTAGTAAATCTTTTCTGCGCTCTTTCCAGTTTAATAATATCCTTTCAATAGTAGGATGACCAAAATTGTACCTGTCCTCTCAGATGGATATAAAAGATTCCATGGAACTATCTCAAGGGGCAGCTGGGGAGTTAGCTCCACTGCTCTAGCCAATATTTATCTCTCAATTAACATCATAAAAAAGACAGCAATATGATTGTATATAAGTGTGGACCTTTCATTTCTATGTACATAAATATGCATTAATTAGATATAAACTCGGCAATATTTATATCAGAATTGAAGGGTTGATAATCATGAATACGATCAGGTGTAAAATTCATAGATTTTGGGCAGGATTTTTCAGCTGCATTCGCCCCAAGACCAGAAAATTCTGCCTGAGGTTAACAGACCTCTGCATGATGGTGTCCTGCTCGCTACAAATCCCGTGGTGTGCGGAATGGAAAGTTCCTCCCTCAGATTCATTTTACAGAACAGAAGGAGACCATTCAGTTCATTGTATCCAGGTTCGTCAACAAAGATCTGACTACATTAAAGTTAAAGTTTAGCTATTTGTCACAAGCAAGCATACATTAACACTGCAATGAAGTTACTGTGAAGATCCCTTGATGCCGCACTCCTGCATTGTTCAAGTACAATGAGGGAGAATGTAGCGTGGCCAATGTACCTAACCAGCACGTCTTTCAGACTGTGGGAAGAAACCAGAGCACGCGGAGGAAACCCATGCAGACACAGGGAGAACACGCAAACTCCACGCAGTGACCCGGATCCCTGGTGCTGTGAGGCAGCAGTGCTAACCATGTGTCACCGTGCCACCTAATCCCATTTTCATGCACTTGGCCCGTAGCCCTGAAAGTTACGGCAGTACAAATGGATATCTAGATACTTCTTCAATGTTATGAGAGACTCTGACAAAACCATTTGAGCAGATGCATGAATAATAGTCATTGAATAGCAGCAGAGTGTAACTGGAACACAGGAAAACATACTCAGATACAAAGCAGCCCCTTTGCTTCAGAAAAGGAAGAACTTTGTTTTCCATTCACAAATTTTAACAAATAAGTGAAAGAATGTAGGCACTTTAGCTACAAAAATATTTTCTGTTTGGAGAATATTGCTTTCTGAACAGAAATATCACTTTGTATTCATAGAATCCTACAGTGCAGAAGAACGCCATTTGGCCCATCGAGTTCCACCCGGGCACTATTCCCATAACGCCACATATTTACCCTGCTAGTCCCTCTGACACTAGGGTCAATTTAGCATGGACATTCTCCTAACCTTTGGACTGTAGGAGAAAACCGGACCACCCAGAGGAAACCCATTCAAACAAGGAGAGAACGTGCAAACTCCATAGGGCCAGTGACTGAGGGCAGAATTGAACCCAGCTACCTAGTACTGTGAGATAGCAATGCTAATCACTGTGCCACCATGCTGCTCTTAATATTGGGGTGGGGATGTTGGAATTTTGTGCAAAAATAACCTGATTTCTGTGTTTGGAAGCATTTGACATGATCGGTTTATGCAGCTGATGGAGAGTGCATGTGGAAGTGAAATTTCATCAAAAGTGTAAAACTAAATTTTATTTATTCGTCACAAGTAGGCTAACATTAACACTGCAATAAAGTTACTGTGAAATTCCCCTCGTCGCAACACTCCGGCTCCTATTTGGGTACACTGAGGGAAAATTTATCATGGCTAATGCACCTAACCTGCATGGCTTTGGACTGTGAGAGGAAACCGGAGCACTTGGAGGAAACCCATGCAGACACAGGGAGAACATGCAAACTCCACACAGATAATGACCAACCTGGGAATCGAACCCAGGTCCCTGGCGCTGTGAGGCAACAGTGCTAACCACTGTGCCACTGTGAATTCAATTGTCTCATAAATTGATGCCTTCAACCTAACTGGGAAAACCGGGAAATTTAATGAAGTTAAGAGTAAATTAAAAAAATGCTTCCACTGGCAGGCAGCCCAGTAATCAGAGACACAGATTTAACATCATAGAATCAAAGAATCCCGAGGCCATTTGGCCCATCAAGACTGCAACCCCAACAATCCCACCCAGGCCCTATGCCCATAATTCCACATCTTTACCCTACTAATGCCCCTGACATTAAGGGTCAATTTAGCATGGCCAATCAACACAGGCATCTTTAAGTATAAGTTTATTAGTGTCACAAGTAGGATTACATTAACACTGCAATGAAGTTACTCTGAAAATCCCCTGGTTGCCACACTCTGGCACTTGCTTGGGTACACTGAGGGAGAATTTAGCATGGCCAGTGCACCTAACCAGCACATCCTTTGGCCTGTGGGAGGAAACCTACACACACACAGAGTAAGAAATTGCGAACTCCACACAAACAGTCACCCAAGGCAGGAATTGAACTCAGATCCTTTGTGCTGTGAAGCAGCAGTACTAACCACAGTGCCACTGTGCCGCCCGAGATAATTGCCAAAAGAATGAGACGGAAGAGGAGAAACATTTGCACAGAGCGAGTGATCTCGAACAGCTGGCCTTGCGCTTATGCTGGAAGCAGTTTTAATGGTAACTTTGGAAAGGAAGTTGGTTGCATGCTTGAAGAGGAAAAAAGGATGATAATTTTTGCAAGGCTACTGGGAAGGAGCAGGGTGAGGGAAATTAATTGGATAACTCCTTCAATGAGCTGGCATCTGCACAGTGGCCCCCTTCTGTGCCGCACGACTTTACAATACTAATTGTGGATTAGTTTTCTTCTTCTGGCCTTCAAATAAGTGCAGCAGTGAAGGAATGCTCTCAGCCTGATTGGCGGAGCTGGATATTGAAGTCGGTGAGTTGTTAAGCATGTACAGCTGAGCTATTAGAAAGTGCTGGCAGATCTGTGAAGGAAGACATAATGGTGTTCATATATTATTATATCACTCTGCTTTTCCTATGATTTAAAGCAAGTCTCTCCAGTGAGGTTAGATCATAAATGTCTCACTACCAAAGATCAATACCCAACGGTTTATGACTTTTCCAATTTTGATGTATGACTCATTCTGTTATTAAGACTGCGCTAAGGACTGAATGCTCTTTTTTTTCCTTACCTCAACTCTGTTAATCAAAAAAAAGACTCATCCAATATGTCACACTAAGTATAAATCATACCCTGAAGGAGCCTTAAAGGAAACCGTATCACCTTTCTTAGGATGATGTCACTTCGGTGCAGTGCCACAAATGTAACACCCAATCATCATCACAAATCACCACCTCAGGACTCGCTCCTGTCCTCTGTAGCTTCGACGCTGAAGCTCCAGCTTAATGCAAAGAATTGAATATGGCATTAGCATTAATAGACAGCAAGCTATCTATGCCCATTAACGTCTAGCTTAGGAACAGTCAGTTAGCATCTAATGACTATAATTCGCAAAACTAAAAGGTATCCTTGGCTTGTAGACTGACATTTCTTGAGCAGTTCCACACAATGTTCAGCTCACATGCACACGAGTCACCCTTTGGCTCAGTGGCATCTCTGAATCAGATATTCGGGGGTTCATTCACATCAGAGACGCGACAAAATATTTTTTAAAAAACAGGCTCAGCCTGTTTTTGGGTTGAGGGAGTGCTGCATTGTCAGAGGTGCTGTCTTTCAGATGAGGCATGAATCAGAAACCCTCCCCCCCTCAGAAGGGCATAACACACCCCATAGCATTGTTTTGAAGAGTGAGGAGTTAACTGTGGGACCAAGCATAGTAATCTGCTCCACAGAAAGAGACCATTCACCTATCATGTCATTACCTAATCTCACCACCCAGCTTTTGATCTGTAGCATTGTAGGTTACAACAGTTCAAGCATATACTCTTCAAACAACAGTACGTGCAACAATCTAGCTAGGAACCAGTAACTTATTGTTTAAAGTAGACCAAATTTGAAATCCCAATTATGGACTAAAAACATTTCTTTTTATTATTCATTTATGGAATGTGAGTGCTGCTGGCAAGGCCAGCATTTGTCAGCCAGCGCTAATTGCCCTTGACTTACTAGGCCATTTCAGAGGGCATTTCATAGTCGACCGCATTGCTGTGCATCTGGAGTCACACGTAGGTCAGATCGCGCAAGGACAGCAGATTTCCTTTCCCTAAGGTACATTGTTGAACCAGATGGGTTTTTACAACAATCGACAATGGTTTCATGGTCATCATTAAGCCCTTTAATTCCAAGTTTTTTTTTATTAAATTCAAATTTCCCCAGCTGCTATAGTGGGATTCAAAGGAAAATCTAGCCAGAATATTTCACAGGTTTAAACAAACAAAACAAACTTCTCTATTGCTGTAACGGACAGATGTTTAGTCAAAGCTTATTGTTTTGTACTCATCAGGATATTTTCAAGAATCAAAATATGGGAAAATCGGCAACTTTATATAAGAGATTACTGATTGGTTTGCAAGTGGACTCTGATTGGTAGAGGCATTGCCAAGGAGAATGCACCAGCTGATGGTGACTGACACTTAACCGTCAAGCATTGTTTAAAATTTAAACCAGACAGATTGATCAAGGCATTGCCCTGAGGAATGAACCAGCAAATGGCTGTCACTTATTTCATTTAGCCAAAACAGATGCAATATGTGTACATGTTCTTTCTGTCTGCAAAGAACAGGGCCCTGTATATTAATATATGTTGGTTCCAGTACAAGCAAATGTGGCACACTGTGGGCCTGACTGAAATTCTCCAATTGGCTATCAGCTTAATTCGTATCATACTGTGGATTATTTAGCAAATGTTCTCCAATTATCACGTCTAATGTTGGACAACATATTTTGAATTCTGTAAAATGGGCTGATTGGGTATAGTCTGTCCCTTGCCTGTTGCAAGCAGCGCAAGGGACATGTTGTTTGATATGATCCAACTGTATTTAGGACGTATGGTCTACATACCTAGGGTCACACTTGTACTGAAATTTATATACCATATGACTCCAATAATGTGCAGGTTAGGTGGAATTGGCCATGCTAAATAGCCCTTTAGTGAACCAAGATGATAAGTTAGGAGGATAAACGGGGTAAATATGTGGAGATACTGGAAAGGTCCTACGTGGGATGCTGTTTTGGAGAGTTGGTGCAGATTCAATGGGCTGAAGGGCCTCCATCTGCACTGCAGAAGGAATCTATGGTTCTACGATTCTACTCATTTTATTAATTGGCAGATGTAATTTTGGTTTAATGGCAGCACTGTATTAGTAACAAATACCACCCGTGTTGCTACTGCTGTTGCACAAGAGCAGTGTGAAACAACTAGCTCAACCTTTAGTGATACCTTCCCTTCCAGGGTAATCTAAGGTAGAAAGGTATTTCCAGGCCAAAAGTGACAGTCTCACGCTTGTTCATGAGTGTGCATGATATACAATGTGAAACGAACCAATCAGGACAGCCATTACCTTGTAAGATGTCTGATTCATCCTAAGGCGGTTAGCACTGCTGCCTCACAGTGCCAGGGACCCAGGTTCGATTCCTGGCTTGGGTCACTGTCTGTCTGGTATTTGCACATTCTCCCCCTATCTGCATGAATTCCTCAATGTGCTCTGGTTCCCTCCCACAGTCCAAAAGACAGGCTGGTTAGGTGTATTGGCCATGCTAAATTCTCCCTCAGTGTACCCGAACAGGTGCCAGAATGTGGCGACTGGGAGATTTGCACAGTAACTTAATTGCAGTTTTACTGTAACCTTGCTTCGATGAATAAATAAACTTATTTCAGCATTAAGCTTGCATGGTGAGCAAATGTCTTGGGTCCTACTTGGAAGGTTGCTGACAAAACTAATCTTATAGCATATGAAACTGTAAGAATTCCTATTTGCATATTGATCAGTGAACTTTAATTTACAAATTCAGAAAGGTAAAGCAATGTACAATATCCCTTTTATACTCTTACATTCAGAATTAACAAGAGGTAAATATGGAATTATTAAGCACACTGCACATTAAATAGCAGACACATCTCAGTGGCCTGCCCAGATTTCAGTGCCCAGAGTCACAATATCTTATTAAATTCTATCATCCCACAAGCCTTTCAGTTGTTCAATTCTGAAGATCTAACCTTTGAACTAATTTTGAAGATCTAACCTCAAAAGCCACTTTGACTCAAACTACCTCAACAACTGCTCACCTCCCAATGGTTCAATCTCTTCTCCTAAGACAGTATTTCAAGGGATTCACAAAGTTGTGCTCACTTTCCTTCTAATTATGGCAGAATTTCAGTTCTTTAGCTGACACTGGCCTTGGGTTTCTCCAAACTCCAGCCTCTTGTCTTCTCTGAGCCTGAAGTGTCTCCCAAATCTTCTCTGAACCTCAACTGCCTGGCATGGAAACAGTGACCTTGTGCTTGCTACTTTCTCAGTGATTAGAACTCCCCACTCATCTGTCGAAGGGGCAGAGCCCCGAAAGCTAGTGGTGTTTGCTACCAAATCAACCTGTCAGACTTTAACCTGCAGTTATGAGACTACTTACTGTGTCTACTCCAGTCTAATGCTGGCATCTCCACAAATATAAACTACACAAGGTTGAAACAGAACCAACATTTAAATAGTAATGGACGCCAAGATGCTTTTATTGCATTTATCCCATTTTCTACAGTTGAATTTTAATCTTCCCAGAATGAACCATTACCTCTTAAATATGAACATGAACCACAAACTGGATCTTCATCACAATTAAAACAAATCATCTGGTTATTTCTAATTGCAACATTCAATTTGTCTCCCACGTTTCCTATATTACAACATTAAAAAATACTTCCTTGACTATAAAACACTTTGCAATGCCCTGAGCTTGGGCTGACAAGTAGCAAGTAACATTCCCACCGCACGAGTGCAAAGTAATGACTATTGGCAACAAGAGAGAATCTAATCATCATTCCTAGATATTCGGTAGCATTAACATTGCTGAATCCTGCACTATCAACATGCTCAGGGTCCCCATTGACCAGAAAGTGAATTGGACTAGTCTTATAAATACTGTGGCTACAAGAACAAGTCAGAGGTTAGGAATACCGCAGGGGCAACTCCACTCCCGATTCCTCAAAGCCTGTCCATCATCTACAAAGCTCAACTCAGGAGTGGAATGGAATACTCCCCACTTGCCTGGATGAGTGAGGCTCCAAAGGACTCAAGAACTTTGACACCATTCAGGACAAGGCAGTCCATTTGATCGGCACCCCTTCCATGTAGCAGCAGTGTGTATACTATTTACAAGATGCATTGCAGGAACTCAAGATGGCTCCTTCAACAGCACTTTCAAACCCACAACCGTTCCCATCTTGAAATACAAGTCTATTTATTTATGTATTAGTGTCACAAGTAAGGCTTCTATTAAGACCGTAATGAAGTTATTGTGAAAATCCCCTAGTAACCATTCTCCGGCATCTGTTCGGGACACTGAGGGAAAATTTAGCATGGTCAGTGCACCAAACAAGCACATCTTTCGGATTGAGAGGGGAAGCCAGGGCATCTGGGGGAAACCAGACAGCAGACACATGGGAACACCACCACTTGGGAGTTCCCCCTCCAAACCACTCACCATTCTGACTTGAAAATATCTCACTATTCCTTCACTGTTGCTTGGTTAAAATTCTGGAACTCCTCACAGCACATGGACTGCAGTGGTTCAAAAAAGTAGCTCACCACCACTTTGTCCAGGGCAATTAAGGAGGGGTGATAAATGCTGGCGTAGCCAATGAAGCCCACAGCCCTTGAATGAATGAACAAAAATCATTGACAAGCAGATCCAAAAGCAGATCAGGATTTATTCCAGTTCTACAAACTGCTGCACTGTTTGGAAACAATGATCTCTGCGGTTGTGGCTCACCATCACTGACTCAAGGGCCTTTCGAGAAGGGCAGTAATTGTTGGTCTGAGCATAGCAATGCTCAGAACCCATGGAAGAATAAAAAACAACTTCAGTATTAGACAACCAGCAACATAGAAATGAATGCTGCAAGGTAAGGCCAAAAACTGAGCCCTGAAAACTGGGTCTGTTTAATGTGATGAATTCAATCTTTCCCTTCTTATATTGCAAACAATGGGAGAAGGTCTGAAGAGGGAGATGTTTCACTGGCAATAAGCATGCCCTGAAACTGGTCCACATTCATGGAGCAAGGTTCATTATCAGTGCAGTACAATCAGGTGAAAGATCATCAACCCAACACTGTGGGCGGCACAGTGGTTAGCACTACTGCCTTACAGCACCAGAGACCCGGGTTCGATCCCAGCCTCAGGTCACTATCTATGTGGAGTTTGCACATTCTCCCCATGTTTCCTTGGGTGGATGTAGCTGTTACTAGGGGCGTAACTTTAAAATTCATGGCGGGAGATATAGGAGGGATGTCCAAGGTAGATTCTTTACTCAGAGAATGGTTGGGGTGTGGAATGCACTGCCTGCTGTGATAGTGGAGTTGGACACTTAGGAACTTTCAAGTGGTTAGTGGATAGGCACATGGAGCACAGAGAACGATAGGGAGTGGGATAGCTTGATCTTGGATTCGGACGTAGCTCGGCACAACATTGAGGGCTGAAGGGCCTGTACTGTGCTGTACTGTTCTATGTTTTATCTATGTTCTATGTCTGCATAGGTTTCCTCCGGTTTCCACCCACAGTCCAAAGATGTGCGGGTTAGGTGGATTGGCCGTGCTAAATTTACCCTAGTGTCAGGGGAATTAGCAGGGTATATATGTTGGGTTACAGGAATAGGGCCTGG
This sequence comes from Carcharhinus amblyrhynchos, assembly GCF_965287045.1. Classification (NCBI taxonomy): domain Eukaryota; kingdom Metazoa; phylum Chordata; class Chondrichthyes; order Carcharhiniformes; family Carcharhinidae; genus Carcharhinus; species Carcharhinus amblyrhynchos. The sequence goes on from NC_137340.1 coordinate 44,813,556, forward strand.
GTGAGATAATGGTCAGTGCAGACTTGATGGGCTGAATGGCTTCCTTCTGCACTGTAGGATTCTATGATTCTATGAAATAGTCACTGTGTTTCTCCAATGCCAGAGATGCTGCCTGACCTGCTGTGTTTTTCCAGTATTATCTGTTTTTAGTTTTGCTTTTATTTTTTAGTGTCACAAGTAGGCTAACATTAACACTGCAATGAAGTTACAGTGAAAATCCCCTCATTGCCACACTCCAGCATTCTGTTGACCCTCCAGAAGGAACTCTTCAGGTATAGGCAATAAAATAAAATAAAACTTAGTCCAAAACTTATTCAAAGAGAAAGGTTTAATAAAGAAACTTAATTACTCCAAAACTTGAGACCTCACCCTGGGCCATTCCAAACAAACTTTCAACGGGTTCTTATTTGTACTGAGTCAGCTGGTCATCGAGAACAGCTTCTTCCCTGCTGCTGTCAGACTTTTGAATGGACCTACGTTGTATTAAGTTGATCTTTCTCTACACCCTAGCTATGACTGTAACACCAAATTCTGCATCTCTCATTTCCTTCTCTATGAACGGTATGCTTTGTCTGTCTAGCACACAAGAAACAATACTTTTCACTGTATATTAATACATGTGACGATAATAAATTACATCAAATCATTTTGTCATTGGTTACATAGTTTATTGGGTCAGCTGACCTTTACAGCTTGTTGTCACTGGACACACTACAACAAATCCAATGTTATCAAATGTTACATTCTAACATCTGGTACACTAAAGGAGAATTTAGCCTGGCCAATGCACCTTACCAGCTCGTGATTTGGACTGTGGGAGGAAACTGGAGCACCCGAAGAAAACCTACGCAGACACAGAGAGAATGTGCACACTCCACACAGACAGTGACTCAAGCCGGCAATCGAACTTGGGACCCTGGTGCTGTGAGGCAGCAGTGCTAACTAATGTGCCACCATGCTGCATTATTAATGGCTATGGTATTACAGTCAAAGGTTTGAAATTAAGATACTACTTATCCAATGTATGTCTGTGAGTACAGGGCTAACAGGGGAATGGGATCTGCTGTGAGGTAGAACATTGGCAGTAGAATTTTGCAGAACCTCAGGTTCACGTAGGGAAGAGTAAGGGGTGGAATAATGAGTCTGGGGGGAACAAAGATCCGGGTGAAGGATTCAGCAGCGGATGAGCCGAAACAGGAACTGAGTGAAGCAAGGTAGAAGTTGGTGGTCTCCGTAATGTCATGAATGTGAGGCTGGAAGCTCATGTGGGATCAACTGACAGCACGTGGACTGCAGCAGTTCAAGAAGGCAGCTCACCACCACCTTCTCATGAACAACTAGGGATGGAGAATAAATGCTGGCCAGTCAGCAGTGCCCATGTCCTAGGAAGGAATTTTAAAAAATCCCAGAACCACGGTTGCAAACAGACTAGGTTAACCTCAGTATGTTGTCAGGGTGGGATGAGTCAGTCGCCAAGGGAGTGCAGTTTGGCATGGAGTTGTGTCAAGATGATGGAATTTAAATTCTCGCAGCTGCTGCAGTAGGAGTTCAACTCATATTTCCAGAGCATTAATCTGGGCCTCTGGATTACTAGTACAGTAAAATTTCCACTATCCCTAACATCATAGAATCCCTACAGTGCAGACAGAGGCCATTTGGCCCACTGAGTCTGCGCCGACAACAATCCTATCCTCCTAACCCTGCTAATCTCCCTGACACTAAGGGCAGGATTTTATGGCATCCCTCAACCCAAAACTATAAAATCCCACCTGAGGTCAAAGGACCTTTCCCTGGTCTGCCACACACTTGCTCCGATTCCATGGTGGGCAGGGTGGTAAAATTCTGGGCAAAGGGGCAACTTAGCAAGGTCAGTCCACCTAACCTGCACATCTTTGGAGTGTGGGGGGAAACCGGAGCACCCGGAGGAAACCTACGCGGACACAGGGAGAACTTGCAAATTCCACACAGTCACCCGAGGCCGGAATCGAACCTAGGTCCCTGGCGCTGTGAGGCAGCAGTGCTAACCACAGTGGCATCGTGCCGCCCATCCCCTTAACTTGGCTATCAACCAGGCCAAGCTGACACTTCAGTATTATGTGGGCAAACACTGGAGCTTGTCTGGGAAAACAGGAAATGAAAATAAATATTTATACTCAATCAACTTGAGTTAATTCAGTACTCCGACACTGACCTTCCAAATTAAGCTATTAGTATTCAGCTGCTTACATACCAGGAAATAGAAATTAAATCCTCAAGTGTCATCTTTGTTTTTCCCTTGCAACTGAATAAGACAGATCAAGAAATCCACAAAAATTGTACTGATTGGCCGATCATCTCCTCTGCCAATGACTATTCTCCAGGAATGTACAGTTCTCGTGTTATTAGGTACCAGTTGCTGTTGACAATGTTTATAGCAGGAATTGAAATAAGAACAAAGAGTGATGACAAGCACTCACACACACTGCGACAATCTACCTGGATCACACAAATAGTTGTACTTACATTAGGTTTTGGTTGAATATAAGAAGCATGAAAGGCAAATGAATATATGCATCTATCAGTGACAAGGAACGTGCCAGATTTACACAGAGACTGGCCATTCAGCCCAACTAGTCCCTGTTGGCCTTCATACTCCATACAATCCTCTGTTTCTGACACCACCACCCCTCCCCTTCATCTCACTCCATCAGCAGAACTCCTATCCCCTTCTCCTTGATCCTGTTTCCCCTTAAATGCGTCCACAAGACAAACTGTACTCATCCTTGCTCGATGTGAACATTAAAGCTTGAAGCTGTCAACTCATCATTTGTACAAAGCGTACATGGCTTGATTGTTTGTTTGTTTATTAGTGTCACAAGTAGACTTACATCAACACTGCAATTAAGTTACTGTGAAAATTCCCTCGTGATCACACTCCGGTGCTTGTCCAGGTACACTGAGGAAGAATTTAACATGGCCAATGTACCTAACCAGCACGTCTTTCAGACTGCAGGAGAAAACCAGAGCATCCGGAGGAAACCCACGCAGACACGGAGAGAACATGCAGACTCCACACAAACAGTGACCCAAGCTGGGATTTGAACCCGGCTCCCCGGCGCTGTGAGGCAACCGTTGTGCCAACATGTCGCCCTTTGTCAACTCAACACTGCCTGTGGGACCTGGCTTTGTGCAAAGTGGCAGTGAACCGTCTACCTGAAAGCACCAGGGATTCTCCAGTGTCCACAAGAACTACAAGCAAGCGTAACACCATGGTACCACTGTGTAGTTAAAGAAATAGTAAGCAAGGTTTTTATTTTAAATTCAGAACGATAATTTGGCTTTATAATTATTCCGACTGTCACAATGGAATAGAATTACAATGAAAACTATTGAAACTCTCAGCAGTAATTATATTTCAGTGGTTTCTCTTACAATTTCACCTTGGATTATTAAGATGATTGTTTCTTCTCCTTGTGGGTAGGTGGGAAATCAGTATCCCCAGGCTGTAATACAATTGGAAAGTTTGGAGATACCATTTGCAAGATAATTACCTTGTGCTGAGACTTCATTTCCCCTAGCTTGTTCTGGTTGTTCTTGACCTGGATGTACAATTCCCGGTTGACCTCGATTGGCACAGAAGTGACTGGACTGTCACAATTATTGGCCAATTATGCCCTCGAGGTCAAACTCTCACATGACATGTCTGAATTGTATTTAACATTTGTACTCTTTGATGGGCGAGCTAACTGCAGGAACTTAAGCCTTACTATCAATTAATAATCCTATTTGGAGTGATTCTATCACTGGAGATAAACCATTGAACATGGTAACATGAAAGGAAGCTCAAATTCTCAATCCTTTTTCAATTATGCAACAGTAGTTAATCTTATCGACCTGATGTGAATTTGATTCAATCGTTCAGTAGCCCGAGGAGGTTTGGTAACGTAATTAGTTGGTATCTCTGCCTCTGAGCCAGAAGCCCTCGTTTTGGATCGCACAATGACTTCTTACTTGGGGTCCCACCCCAGGACTTATGGCTAAGGAAGGTGTGTTCAAAACACAACCATCAAATCCTTTCAAGTGTGCCAATGGCTGATGGTAAGATAGGGAAAGACCTCTGGTCAGCCACACTTGATAAGGAGGGATGTCCCTCAATGTCTAAGCCCCTAACGACAGATTAGTGATCTGTTCCAGGAATTACTAGCAGTGTAAAAAGACAAAAGTCTGCCTTAAAAGTAAAAATTAAAAGTTAATTTATTCATTACAAGTAGGCTTACATTCACACCGCTATGAAGTTACTGTGAAAAACCCCTAGTCTGCACACTTTGGTGCCTGTTTGGGTACACCAAGGGAGAATTTAGCATGGCCAATCCACCTAACCTGCATATCTTTGTGGGAGGAAACCAGAGATCCAGAGGAAATCCACACAGACAAAGGGAGAACATGCAAACCTCTCACAGACAGAGACCCAAGGCGGGAATCGAACTCAGGTCCCTGGTGCTGTGAGGCAGCAATTCTAACCACCGTGCCGCCAGTGTGCCACCATGTTGCCCTGAGGTGCACCACATAGATGCAGGAGGAGAATTGGAATCTTTTCTGGATCTGAAAGTTCTGGGTTTAAACTCCATTTCCTGTACTTGGCTGTATTAACCTAGACTGACACTCCAGTACTGAGGGAATGCTGCATTGTCAGAGCCATTGTCACTTGGCAGGAATTAAACTGAGGCTTGAATGTGGTTTGCGTGGTTCAGGCAAATGCCCAATAGTCCCATTCAAACAAGAACAGTGAGTTCTCCCGAGTAAACATTCATTGCTCAGCCAACATTGGCAAAAAATCAGATTAATTGGTCATTCATCTCGTGGCTCGCTGTCTTAGATTAAATGGCTGCTGTGCTTGAATACAAAACAAGTCCTCACCTTCATCAGAAATGAAAACTGGGTGAGATTTATAACAGCTGGCTGTAGAGATATTTCCTGTTTCACAGTATTGGCCCGAGTCAAAATTTTGCAGTGTTACAAATGATCGGCTGTTGTTGATATCTTTACCTCTTCAGTCACCCTGTAATTGGCTGGTGTGTTGGATCTGAGTGTTAGCTCAAGGATGATAATCAACTTTGGAAGGGCTCGAGATGTTGTTTACTGCGTACTGCCCACCATGTAAACCACAGGATTGTCCAGCACATTTCTTAAATTGGCCTCTTGAACTTTCTCAATTTTAATTGACTCTCCAATCATGGCAGTGCCTTTAGCTGCCGAGGCCCTAATCCCCCTCTGTAAACCTCTCTGCCACTCTATCCTCCTTCAAGAATCGTCCGGGTGTTTCAGTTTCCTCCCACAGTCCAAAGACGTCTAGGTTACGCAGATTGGCCATGGTAAATTGCCCCATAATGTCCAAGGATGGATAAGTTAGGTGGATTAGCCATGGTAAATAGATGGGATTAAAAGGATAGGGTGGGAAGAGTAGGTCTGGGTAAGATCTAGGATGGCGTCAGAGTGAGGCGACTTCTTGCGAGCTGTCCTCAGCATACTCTCTAATTCTACCTTTTACTCTCATTCTATGCTTTTTAAACTGTACTCTAACTCCTCTAAGCTCTCCAATAATGGTACACCATATTTTGCACCCTCTCCGTTCCTTCTTCCCCATGTATTCTATGAACGGTATTCTTTGTATTGTGTGCAAGAAACAATACTTTTCACTGCATCCCAACACACGTGACCAAAATAAATCAGATCAAATCAAGGTGTTTTTTCAGAGAGTTGGTCCAGACTTGATGGGCCAAATGGCCTTCCTTTGCAGTGTCAGGATGCTATGGTTAAAATCCATCTCCTGCACCAAGATTTTGGTCAGCTTCTCAAATATCTCTTTTTGCAGCTTGTTCTGAAACTTCGCTCATGGTTAGGTTTTGGGATGTCAGAGGCACCATATAAATACAAGTTGTTGTTGTAGTCAGTCATTGTAAGGGACAACCTATCATCTGCCAACCTCTGTCCTGCACTCTTCCCAAAGTTGAATATCAGGATACCCCTCATAGCCAGATACGTTAAAAAACGTGCAGTAAATTCAGCCTCTCCCATCCAGGCCAACGTTCGTGCTCCACGCAAGCCTCTTTCCATCTTAGATGGGCGACACGGTAGCACAGTCGTTAGCCCTGCTGCTTCACAGCTCCAGTGACCTGGGTTCGAATCCCAACTCGGGTCTCTGTCTGTGTGGAGTTTGCACATTCTCCCTGTGTCTGTGTGGGTTTCCTCCAGGTGCTCTGGTTTCCTCCCACAGTCCAAAGATGTGCGGGTTAGGTTGATTGGCCATTCTAAATTGTCCTTAAGAGTCCTGGGATGCATAGGTTAGAGGGATTAGTGGGTAAATATGTGGGGATAGGGCCAGGGTGGGATTGTGGCTGGTGCAGACTCGATGGGCCAAATGGCCTCTTTCTGCACTGTACGATTCTATTTTCTGTGGATATTTGTACAATCCTACTGATAGCACAGCATAGGAATCTCGACTGGATATTAATGCTTTTAGGATGTGTACTCCTTCAACTTCTCCAAAAGTGGAATGCATCAACATGTGGTGAAGCCCAAGGGAAATTGATGGGGCAAAAGATGGATCTGGATTTCAATCGATAGGTTTTAACATTCCCAGACCACATTCATTAAATATTCATGGAACCTTTTTGGACAGGTGATAAATCTAACGGTTAAGAGTGCAGAATTGAAGCTAGCACCTTCTGATGTGGGCTTTGCACCAGGAGAGAAATTATTTCCTCTATTTATAACATAGGTTATGTGCTGCTCCATCTTACAGATTCTTAGACAGATGTTTCCTTCACGTGAGGAAGCATGCCTATCATTTGCTCTCTCTGTTGGTTGCTCAATTGGAAAAGGCTTGCAAGAAGGCTCAAAACTCAAAGCCCTTTCGGACAGTCAGAGCAGTGTTTTCGCTGATTTAAGGGGTTGGGGGGAGGTTCAATAACACGTCTCGCTCCTGGACACATCAAATCTTCCATCATCATCACTGTCGCTCAAAATGAGGGTGCCAGGTCTTATGGTTCTGGTGTCCTTTGGTGATTCAGCAGACCATATCTGCAGCTACAGCGAGAGGACAAGAATTGTTCTGAGGAAGTGGAGGAGGTTCTCAAGTCACGTTCTGCTCTCTGTTTTTCCTTTCTCTACACCCTAGCTATGACTGTAACGCTACATTCTGCACTCTCTCCTCTCCTTCTCTGTGAATGGTATGCTTTGTCTGTATAGCGTGCAGGAAACAACATTTTTCACTGTATGTTAATACATGTGACAATAATAAATCAAATCAAATCAAAATCAAAGGTTTTCACCACGTCTCTGTAGCAGAAGTCATGCAATCAATTTCTGACTGTGTTTTGGATGAGGTGCTGCCACTTGGCACAGTTTGCAGTTTACACAGTGGGTTAGATGGATTGGCCATGCTAAATTGCCCCTTAGTGTCAAGGGGACTAGCTAGGATAAATGCATGGGTTATGGGAATAGGGCCTGGGTGGGATTGTGATCGGTGCTGACTTGATGGGCTGAATGGCTTCCTTCTGCACTATAGGATTCTATGATTTACAGCAAATCCCACATCAACGTCAATTTGTCCCCTTTCCAATGAGGCCTTCAAAATACCCTTAAAATATTTCTTTGTCCCTTTTGAGATCGGGTGCCATCCTTAAGTCACTAAAAGAGGATCTGCTTTGGAAACTGACTGCCTTACATGCAGATTCAGTGTCCAGACCACCTGATCATGGTTGCAATGCTGGAGGAATTGGTTTTGGTGAGGATCCTGGGGTTTGTTGGTCTGGCTTCCCACTTGTTTTTGAGTATCCTTCAGCGATATCACGAGTGGAAATTCTCCAATGGCCAGAGGTACCTTTGGAAGGTGACCCAGGTCTCACTGCCATTTAGAAAGGTGCTGATAACAACGGTCTTGTGGACTAAAGCATATTACACACGCTGACTGGAATTTGACTGCCTCTCCCACCCCGGAATCGAGGAGGATGCGGCTCACAGAACAGAATTCTCTGTTGGCCTCGGGCAGGATTTTACCAGCCTTGCCTGAGCGAAGTCGTAAAATATTGGCCACTGAGTCAGCAGAGGAGCTGTTATCTAGCAGATTTCACTCTTTAACTATAGTTAAGAAAACCCATCAATGCGTCTACTTTCTCAGAAGACTAAGGAAATTTGGCATGTCAGCTACGACTCTCACCAACTTTTACCACAGGAAGCATTCCTTTTGGTTGTAGCACAGTGTGGCTCCTGCTCTGTCCAAGACCGCAAGAAACTACAAAAGGTCATTTGCATTAAGTTGATCTTTGTCTGTACCCTGGCTATGACTGTAACACTACATTCTGCACTCTCTCATTTCCTTCTCTATTAATGGTATGCTTTGTCTATATAGAATGCGAGAAACAATACTTTTCACTGTATGTTAATACATGTGGCAATAATAAATCAAATCAAAATCTTTTCCCTCCTTTGTATGATGGCCAGTCGAACTAGAGAGCATCACACGTCAACAGAGAAACCATCCCAATTCCCCATCTATTTGTAGCAAACAAGTAAAATATCAAGTTGCCTCCATTACTGACACATGGTCCCCTCCCCTTATGCACAGCTATCCCCAAACCCAGAGATTTCCCCGTGGTTATTCTGTCACGCAATCAATTTGACTAAATTGACCTCTTTGTGTTTCAATATTCAGTCTGAAACATTGTGAGATTGGCAATCAGACTGGGGTTAGTTACACATAGGCCTCTTGAATGTCATGTTTTTGTTTATTGGTTGAACAGATGTGAAGCTATTTATTTCAGAAGGACAGCAACAATAATTAGAGAGAGTACACAAATGAACCAGGCATTCATGTTTGCATTGCATAATCATGAGGTTGACAGGCCAATCATGCCAGAATATAGATAATCCTGAAAGTAGTTTTATAAAATTAGCAATTTTATCAATATTAAATGTTATAAAAAAAATCAAAAATCTGTCAACTCACATCCGACCAATAGCGTCAAGGCAGTATATACCAAAATCCCTACTGACCACAAGTTCTGGTGAATTTAAGTCTGTGCTTACAACCATAGAATCCTACAGTGCAAAAGGAGGCCATTCGGCCCATCCAGTCTGCAGCAACTCCAATCTGACCCAGGCTCTATCCCCATGACACCATGCATTTACCCTAGCTAGTCTCCCTGACATTAAGAGGCAATTTAGCATGGCCAATCCACCTAACTTGCACATCTTTGGGCTATGGGAGGAAACCAAAGAACCCAGAGGAAACCCACACAGACACGGGGAGAATGCGCAAACTCCACACAGACAGCAACCCAAGCCGGGAATCGAACCCAGGTCCGTGGCACTGTAAGGCAGTGGTGCTAGCCACTGTGTCACCATGCCACGGGCGAGTAAACACGGATGAATTAAGTCGAGGGCTGTATACTGCAGCAATGTGCTTCTCGGTATATTTTCCCCATTAAAAGTCAAGGAAGATTCCAGTGCGGAGAAGTGTTTGTATTGTTTAGGGAGATGAGAGAGGGAGCAGTTTGGAGCAATTTCCTGAAGGGATCTAATTTGGAAAGAAAGGACACTGGAGCAGCACAATGAGCCTTCACCTCCGGACTAGAATTTGAATCATTATCATATTGAAATAGCAGCACACTGATGTCCACCGTGCAGTGGGTCAATACTGTCAATGCAAAGTGACAGTGCAGAAGGCATTGAACAAATCCATGGTCACAGCATAAAATGGAAGGATGTTTATCCACATTGGGCTTTTTTTAATTAAAATCTCATGAAAGGAATTTTGTCGGTTCTTCAAAAAGGAAAGGGACCAAGAACAAGAAACCGAAAATGTCATTAATGATTAAGCCAAGTTACATTAATTAAATTTGACAAATGTAATGTCCCTAATGAGGGAGGAATTAAGTCGAAGGCTGCATATTGCTGCAATGTGTTCAGCATAGACTTTGTGAGACTGTTATTAGGTCAATAATGGCAATCAGAGTCCTAAATTAGTTTGGGCTGTCAGAATCTAGTTGCTGTGTGTCCGGAAAACTGAATTCATTTGTGAAATGGGAAAAGGTTAAATATTAACCTTTAGCCGTAAAACCATTAGCCATTAATTATGGAACACAGTGGTTAGTACTGCCTCCTCACAGCACCAGGGACCTGGGTTCAATTCCGGCCTTAGGTGACTGTCTGTGTGGAGTTTGCACATTCTCCCCATGTTTGCATGGGTTTCCTCCAGGTATTTCGGTTTCCTCCCACAGTCCAAAGATGTGCAGGTTAGATGGATTGGCCATGCTAAATTGCCCTTTGGTGTCAGGGAGATTAGCAGGATAAATATGTGGGGTTACAGGGATGGTGCAGGAGGGGAGAGCCTGGGTGGGATACTGTTTGGGGAGAGTCAGTGTTGACTTGACTGGCCAAATGGCCTCTTTCTACATTGTAAGGATTCTATGGTTCTATTACAATGGCACACTCAGGAGTACTCAAAAAGTTAGTTTAAATCACATTGTTGGGCTAAGAGTGAGAAAGGTTTTGTTCTAGGAGGAGTTTCATGGAAGCAATCGGGATCTTAGCCAACAGTTGAAGAGAGATGAACATTACCTTCTTTGCAGATGGCCCACCGAATTACAAGTCAAACAGGCAAATAACTGGTCTGCAGAGGACCTCTCATGGGTTCAGGACTCTGGAGTGGAAAGTCCAGCCTGTGGGAACTGCTGGCCAATCAAAGACTGGCAGCTCTTTGCCCAGCAGAGCCACTGGGAGTCGGTGGCTGCTGCTGGAATAACATGCTATTCACTGGAGGCCCAAATTCTCAGAGTAAGCCAGGCCAGAGGTTAATAATGGTGGGATGGGTGAGAGGATTTCCCAGCATGGAGGGGGTGAAGATGCTTCAGGGTCAGAAGCCAGGTCAGGAGATGCGGCTCTCTATTGCCTGCCCCTCCTCTCCTCCTCCCCCTGGTTCCATTGCTGGGTCCCTTGCGCTTTCAACAAAATCCACTCATGCCATTAGAGATACAAAAAAGGGTTTGAATTTCATGTTTCTCAAGTGCCAACAAGCCTGCCTGTGTATGTGCGAGAGAGTGTGTGAGAGTGAGACTTAAGCAGGAATCTCTGTGGCCAATTATTTAACAAAATAACTTACTGGCGGGCAAATCCCAAAGATGAGTCATTTTGTTGATATATTGTCTCTCTGTTTGGCAGCTTTATTCAGGAGATTTCAGATAAATTTAAGAGGCTTTCGTCAATATTGCTTTTTGGAATATATATTTTATTTTAAGAGGAATAGATTTGAAGAAATAATTACAAAAATTGAAGTAAAAGGCAAGAAGAAGACAAAAATGATTCATAAAACACTCCCCTCCTCCAGCACCACCATCGGTCAGTGAGTTATTCAGTCAGTAACTGAATTATACAGACAAGGAAAGTCCACTGTTTGATTGCTGGTCTCATCTTCATTGGCCACCAAGTCTCATGATGAGACTCGAACCTAGAGCTTATGGGGCTCAAGCCACAAGATTTTCTCTAAGTATACTGATAGTCACTAATGAATCCAAATTAAGAATTCATAGAATTCTACAGTACAGGGGAGACGGCATTTGACCCATCGAGCCTGCACCGACCACAATCCCACCCTATTCCTATAACCCCACATATTTACCCTGCTAATCCCCCAAAACTAGGGTTAATTTAGCACGGCCAATCAATATAACCTGCATATCTTTGGACATGGGAGGAAACTGGAGCGCCTGCAGGAAACCCACTCAGACACAGGGAGAATGTGCAGCCTTCACACAGCTAGTGACCCAAGCCGGTAATTGAACCCGGGTCCCTGGCACTGTGAGGCAGCAGAGCTAACCACTGTGCCACCATGCCGCCCTTTATCAAGAGAGTGGTAAGGATAGGGAACTTACTACCACAAAGAGAAATTATGGCAAATAGCATGAAAACATTTCAGAGAAATTAGATAAGAAAGTGTGCACAGAAGGGTTGATAAAATGGATAAGAGAAGGCTGGAGCACCAACACCAGCTTAGATTAGAGAAGTTGGATTAACTAGCCTATTCAAACATTTTACATAACTCCGTGAGTGTAAGTGCTTCTGGGAAAGGACAATCACGGCCATTGAATGTGGGTAGATGTGGGAAGGCGGTGGCGTAGTCACTGGACTAGTAATCCAGAGACCCAGGATAATGCTCCAGTGACCCAAGTCCAAATCCCACTATGGCAGATGGTGAAAGTTGAATTCAATAAAAAAAATCTGAAATTAAAAATCTAATGATGACCGTGACAAATGTCCTTTAGGGAAGGACCTATACCTGGTCTGGCCTACATGTGACTCCAGATCCAATCCACGGCAACGTGATTGGCTCTTAAAGACCCTCTCAAGGGCACTGAGGGATGGGCAATAATTGCTGGCCTGACCAGCAACTTCTGCATGCCATGAGTGAATTAAAAAGAAGATGGGACTCTGCTTTGGTGACACATGGATGAATGGTGCTCGCTTGGACAATCAAATACCTGTCAATTCATAGACTTCTTACAGCGCTGAGGTAGGCCATTCAGCCCATTGAGTCTGCACAGAACACAATCTCACCCAGACCCTATTCCCACAATCCCTCACATTTACCCCTGCTAATCCCCCTGACACTCAGGGCAATTTAGCGTCGCTAATCAACCTAACTCGCACCTTTTTGGAGAAAACCGGAGCACTCAGAGGAAACCCATGCAGACACGGGGAGAATGTGCAAATCCCACACAGACAATGACCCGAGGCCAGAATTGAACCCAGGTCGCTGGCGCTGTGAGGCAGCAGCGCTGAACACTGTGCCACCGTGCCGCCCCATTTAAATTCCAAAGAATCGACATTCATAGGACAGGATGAGGGAATAAATTGGAGGGGTGGCACTTTTGGGCAAGGAAATGATGAATAAAGAGTGAGTGGGTAAAAGGTCGGGCTTGTTGGATGATTGAAACAACTTTGTTACTTATCTATCTTACATAAATTTAAAGTCATATTGGTAAATTATGAGTTCTGAAGGGTACAGGAATAACCATGAGTTTAGCATTGAATAATTTAAATTAAAGTATTCTAAGGTAATTTAGAATTGGCAGATATGAAGTCTCTTCTGTCACAAAAGGGGCACAAAACTAGAATGTTCCGGAATTACATTGACCATTCAGCTGAATTGCTTAATACCAGTTATTATGCTCCTCACCTCCCACCGCTCTTCATTTAATGGATAAACCTCCACTCCTTTCCCCCATGCGCTCAGTTAGTTTCTCCTTCAATGAATCATTGAATTACATCTAATTTTTTTGAAGTACTATTTTGGTGAGTTTTTCTATCTGGCGCTGCCACTTTAGACAAAATGTGAGCCAGACAGAGAATGACACTCTGTGTAATCTTCTCCAACAAAGTTCATCACCTCAAATTCAGAAAAGCAGATCTACCTGCACCAGCATGACACTTCCAGTTCAGGCATCAAACATTGCTCCTTTAGCCAATATCGCCCCATTGGCACAGAATTTTCAGAATTAACGCACACTCATTAGGAACAGATTTAAACACCCAAGTTCAGGACCAGGTGAGGAAGGAACAATTCCTGTATTTTCAGTTTACAGCTCGATTCAATTCCATTCCAGAGGTGACAATCTGGCTGCACCCTTCACATATGCGGCGCCAAAGTGGTGCAGTGGTTAGCGCTGCTGCCTCACAGCGCCAGGGAGCTGGGTTCAATTCCTGGCTTGGATCATTGTCTGTGTGGAGTTTGCACATTCTCCCCGTGTCTGTGTGGATTTCTTCTGGTGCTCCAGTTTCCTCCCACAGTCCAAAGATGTGGGGGAATTAGGTAGATTGGTCATGCTAAGTTGTCCCTTAGTGTCCCAAGATGTATTGGTTAGGGGGAATTATTGAGGATGGGGTGGATCTGGATAAGATGCTCTGTCAAAGAGTCGGTGCAAACTCGATAGGCTGAATGGCCTCTTTCTGTATTGTAATGATCCTATGATTACCCAATTTTTATTAATTCGTGAGACATGGACATCACTGGCTGGTCAGCATTTATTGCCCATCCATAATGCCCGAGGGCAGTTGAAAGTCAGCCATGTTGCTGTGGCTCTGGAGTCACACATAGGCCAGACCAGGTAAGGATGGCAGATTTCCTTCCCTAAAGCACATTAGTGAACCAGATGGGTTTTTCCAACAATTGACAGTTGTTTCATGGTCATCAGAAAACTCTTAATTCCAGATATTTTTAATTCAAATTCCACCATTAGCTGTGGTGGGATTCGAACCTAGGTTCCCAGAACATAAGCTGAGCTTCTGGGCTACTATTCCAGTGATGAGATCACTCGGCCATCACCTTCCCCTTTTGTACATGATTAGGTGCAGGAAAATATACCAAATAGAAGGTAGTCGCCACCTTTCTTACTCCCCCCATCAATCAGATCTACCCGCCCCTTGCTGTTGGGTTTACTTTAAGCAAAAACAAGTGTTAAAGGGTTGGGTTTCACCTCCCTCAACCAGCCCAACATCAACAGTGGTCATACTAATGTCGGCCACTCAGGTGTAAGATTAATGTGTAGACCTGTAAGCAAAGCAGAGCTCATGCTAACTGTACCAGTCTCTATTACAGTAACCAGCTGGAAACCTCTTTCACTTCCTTTCAGTTGACTGAGACAGACACTTCAGACCTCTACCTACTGTTGGATTAAAAGTGAAGTGCCATTAAGTAGAGGAAGTGAAAGAGAACGTTACACGGCAGGATGAAAATCCTGCCATTTTTCAAGCTGCACTGCTTTGTACTTTTGAGCTAATAATAGGGTACAAGTGATAACATGATGATTTGGAGCTGGAAGTTGTTAGCAGCCCTTGCTCTTATTTCCAGTCCACACCTGGCGGTAGGTAAGGTTCTTCAGCACTAATGCAAAGCTAAAAGACAACCTTACAACGTACGCTGACTTCATCACACTGAAAACTGCTGTTCAGTCAGATCATCCTGTTGTGGTGAACACCACAACATTCTTGTTGAAGGAGGTTAAGTTTGGTTTATTTATTAGTGTCACAAGTAGGCTTACATTAACACTGCAATGGAGTTACTGTGAAAATCCCCTAGTCGCCACACTCTGGGACCTTTAGCTTTCGCGCTTCATACAATCCTCTGCTTCTGACACCACCACCCCTCCCCTTCATCTCATTCCATCAGCAGAACATCTACGCCTGGTCCTGTTTCCCCTTAAATGTGTCGAGAAGCTAGATCATACTCACCCTCATTAGGTGTTAACATTAAAGCTTGAAGCTGTCAAGCCATCATTTACACACATTGTACGCGGCTTGATTGTTTGTTTATTTATTTATTAGTGTCACACGTAGGTTGACATTCACACTGCAATGAAGTTACTGTGAAAATCCCCTAGTCGCCACATTCCGGTGCCTGCTCGGGTACATGAGGGAGAACTTAGCATGGCCAATGCACCTAACCAGCACATCTTTCGGACGATGGGAGGAAACTGGAGCAGCCGGAGGAAACCCACACAGACATACGCAGACTCCCCACAGACAATGACCCAAGCCAGGAATGGAACCCGGATCCCTGGCGCTTTGAGGCAGCAGTACTTTTTTCTCATTCATTCATGGGACATAGGCATCGCTGGCTGGCCAGCATCTATTGCCCATCCCTAGTTGTCCTTGCTATCCACCGTGCCACTGTGCCACCCTGGAATCATTGACTTTAACAGCACTCGAGAGCAGTCAGCCCAGCACACCTTGCTCACTTTCTGAAAGAGCTCTTTTCATACTCGCTCTGCAACAGCTTTTACATGTTTTCTTTCATAAAATATTAATCCTCTTCCTGTTTCTTTTCTATTTGCGCCATTCATTCTCCTCTCCTAACAGTCTTCTGTGAAAGGAATAATTCTCTTAGCTTCTCCCATTCTTGCAGAGGATTTCAATTTATAAACTTCAGTTGCAAACTCACCAAGCAGTCAAAATGCTTATTTAGTAATCTTGTATTATTCTCTCTGAACTTTCACTGTTCTAATGAAAATAGCCCCAGATTCTACAGCCATTCATCCCTGGTGAGTCATTTCTGCATGTTTGACATCCTTTCAAGGTGGACACAATTATCTAAACCACAGTCTAACCAATAATGAGTTATATTCCTTCCTCGATTTTGGCTTGAGAGAGGCAGAAAAGGGATACAATGCAAACTTGGTTCCGTGATGCAATAGGGCTGACCAAATAACATCAAGGTTTATGATGTGAAGCCTGTTCACTGTATTAACTGTACCCCAATAAACTTAATGCTATACAAAGAGACAAACACAGTTAATAAAATGTAACACTAAGCAAGGGTCATGCAATACAATTAATATTGAGATGGTTTAGTGCATGTTAAGGTGATGTGACAGGCAGCAAATACATGAAATGATCACTGATCTCAACTTCCAGGTGCAGGGATCATTTTAAAAAATTCTTTCACGGGCCAGCATTTACTGCCCATCCCTAATTGTCCTTGAGAAAGTGCTGTTACAAAGAGAATTTCCAGGATTTTGATTCCGCAGTAGTGAAGGAACGGTGATATATTTCCAAGCCTGGCCTGGAGGCGAACTTGCATGCTCCCATGCCTCTGCTGCCCTTGTCCTTCTAAATCTCCTTCTAGATGACTGATGTTGTGGGTTTGGAAGGTGCTGTCAAAGGAGCCTTGGTGAGTTGCTGCAGTACATCCTGTAGATGGCACACACCGCTGCCACTGTGCACCAGTGGTGGAGGGGTGAATACTTAAATTGATGGGGGAGGGGGACGTAAAATGGGCTGCTTCGTCCTGGATGGTGTCAAGATTCTTGAGTGTTGTGGGAGCCTGCATCCATCCAAGCAAGTGGACAGCATTCCATCACATTCATGACTTGATGGCGGACAGGCTTTGGGAAGTCAGGAGTTACTTGGCACAGAATTCCTAGCCCCCGACCTGCTCTTGTAGTCACAATTACTCATCCAGATAAATTTCTTGTCAATGCTGATCCCAGGATTTTGATAGATTTAATCAGTTCTCTTCAATAGCACTGGTAGAGGGTTGCTAAGGGAACATTTCTCCACAGTACTTGACTTTCTGCATCATGGTTAAAGGGTTGTTGGACTGTAAACAGTGTATTGCTTTCCACCTGAGCTACATAATACCGCCTAAGCTACATCATATATAGGTGACCTTCATCTGAATATATACTTGAAGAAATAACTTAATAAAGCCATTTTCCTGATGCACTCCGAGTCCATACGGGGGACAATACTCCCATCTCGCTGTGTTGCTTTTTTAGCACAGCGGCCAGGTGACTTCAGCAAGGACTGTTTGGCATGGTGGGTTCCTGGGCCTCCACTCGCCTCCCAATGCTGGATTTCCAACGCAATCATTGCCACAGCGATTTCTGGTGCAGAGCTGAACAAATAATTTAAATGCGCATCTCTACATCCTTTAAATAGAATCAGGGAGCCTGGGACTCCAATCTCCAGGCTCCCTAGGCTCTCACCCCTACCTCAAGTATTTCACTCCACTGGGGTTTAATATAGCACCTCCCCCCACACCACCACCCCCGCCACCACCACCACCACTTGTGGGCTACAGTAAACCCCGCTGGAGTGAAATACTCCTGGCCTGACCCCACTGGAGTGCCTCAAATGAAAGAATGTTAATGGGGCTGAAGATCCCAGATGGGAGGCAGGAGGAAATTCTGAACCGCTGAAAATGGGGGGTGGGGGGAGTGGGGTTTGGGGGGGTTTGCATCACATCGATTGGCCATTCAATATCTGAGAGCTGGGAAGAACTAACCGCAAAGGGTGTGATCTTATTGGGCCGTTCACGCCATGCTGCCGCTACGGCGAGGTCAGAGCATTTGGTGCCCAGCCAAATCTCCGTTGACTGCGGCAGGATGGGAAAATGCTGCCGGAGTGAATGGCGGTAAGATTCCAGCCCGAATCTATTTACGATAGTGAGCTGTTTATATCGCATGAGATTCTCCAGCCTCCCAGCCGTGTGTTCCCCAGCAGTGAAAGCTGCTTACTGGTAGCAAGGTTCTCTGGTGCCGCCACTGTTAGTGTTATTTCCCATTGATGTCAAAGAATTATAGAATCCCACAGTGCAGAAGGAGGCCATTTGGCCCATCGGGTCTGCGTTAACCACAATCCCAAGTAGATCCTACCCCCATAACCAATGTATTTACCCTAGCTAGTCCCCCTGACACTAAGGAGCAATTTTGCAAGGCCAATCAACCTAACATGGCATGGCAGCACCCCACGCTGCCATGAAACATGTGGGCAAGCGTGCGCTATAGGAGAAATCTGTCAACGTGATTGGGCGGAGAATTCTGCCAACAGTATATGAACACTCATGCCATCCTGATGCGTTCAAAACTTCTTCAATTTCCTTACTCTGCCGATATGCCGAGGTGTAGGTCCGACATCCACAGCTGAGGTAGAGGCAGCCAGCTGACTGCCATGCCCTGATAGCTGAGAGGGCTTTGGCGGGTGACCCTGGGGGGGGTGGCTACGGCCTCTGAGAGGCTTCTAGCTCACAGGCAGGTGCACCCTCTTTGACCTAACTTGCTACACTGGATGAAGGGGTCACTGACAGAGGGGATCTGGAGAAGAACACCTTTGCAGTATCTTAGATGGATGCCCCCAGGGTATCTAGCTGGTGCTGTGCCTCCCTTAGGGGCTCCTGAGATCGCCAGGGAAAATTCCAGCTCCACTCACTGAGCTGGACTGTGGATGGCAGTGTAATTATTCTCTGTACCCTGCCTGGATCAAAGTGGGGGAAACGAATTACCAAGGCAGCTCATCGCAATTGCCATTCCGGCAGTAGATAATCAAGAAAACTTGGTTTATAAAATAAACTGAGAATATTAGTTCTGGGACTCTGCTAACATCAACTGTGAGAATATAAATTGAACACTCTCAAAACACGACAACATCAGTGGCCACCAGGATTCTCTACATGCCCTTTGGAGAGCTGAAACAACGTTCCGTAATAATGAAAACAAAACTCAGATTAAACACCAATGATTTCATGACCTTTTAAAATGACAAGTGACATCATTTACTCTATTTACAAGTCAATAAAAGGGGGACTTTGCATCGGCACAGGACAAATAAGCCACATGACTTCCAACTGGAATACCAGCTATATTTTAACACGGTGGCACAGTGGTTAGCACTGCTGCCTCACAGCACCAGGGACCTGGGTTTGATTCCCGGCTTGGGTCACTGTGCGGAGTCTGCATGTTCTCCCCATGTCGACATGGGTTTCCTCCCACAGTCCAAAATACATGCTGGTTAGGTGCTTCAGGCATTCTGAATTCTCCCTCAATGTACCCGAATAGGCACTGGAGTGTGGTGACTAGGGGATTTTTACAGTAACTTCATTGCAGTGTTAATTCAGTGTAGACCATTTAGGACTGAGGTGAGGAGGCATTTTTTTATCCAAAGAGTGGTGAGCCTGTGAAATCCATTACCACAGGAAGTAGCTGATGCCAAAACATTGAATGTATTCAAGAGCTGGCTGGATATAGCAGTTGGGGTGAATGGGATAAAAAGTTTTGGGGAAAAAGCAGGATTAGGCTATTGAATTGGATGATCAGTCATGATCGTAATGAATGAAGGAGCAGATTCAAAGGGCCAAATGGCCTTCTCCTGCTCCTATCTTCTATGTTTCTATGTTTTTATGTTAATGTAAGCCTACTTGTGACATGAAGAAATGAACTTTAAATGCTGACGATGAAATTGTTCTGGTTTTGATTGTTAGAGACATAGAAAATAAAAAACTTGAAACTTTAAAACTGTAACAACACTCTGTTAAGAATGAACTTCCAGGAAATCAGTGTTTTTTGTTTATATTAATTTCTCGTAAACAGCCCAGCACATGTGATTCCAGAGTCATGGAACTGTGGTGGATGCTCAGGTGCCCTCCAAGAGCAACTAGGGACGGGCAATAAATGCCAGCAATGTCCTTGTCCCACAAATGAATTAAAAAATGTGGAGAAAGTTGGATTGAGGTGGCCCAGTGTGTAAAATTCAAGCACAGGCTTGCATTGTTCCATCTGACAAGATCATATGGAAGGCCACTGAATATATCAGCAGAACACTGTAAAATGATCCATCATCACTGGGACATCTAGCCTGAAGCAATAACTTTAGTCAATGTCAATTAACTCCTGTTCTTGAATGGCTAATTCCTGATGTAAAACCCCTACTTCAGGTAAAATACCATGCTCGACTCACAGACATGCATATTTATACTTTTTATACTTACATGTAAAACCTTTCACAATGTGTTTCATACAGACGGATATAAAACATCTTCACACGTTGCCAATCCAATTTCATAGATTGGATGGGTTCCATTAGTTACAGGTGTTCACCCAATAGGATACAAGATTGGCATCTGTTCTAAATCATTCAGTTTTCAATATCCAAAATGGATCTCTCAATGATATGCAGCTCTGCAACGCACCAGTAAACCTATTATCAAGCTTGCATTGTGTTCCCAACCAAATCAAAAATGATATGGAGGAGGAATTGTTTAAATAACTTCTTGTTTTGGTTGTTGTGTTAAAATTACATTTTTAAGGCTTAAATTGGATACATAGAAATAAGAAGCTGGAGTAGGCCATTCAGCCCTTCAAGTCTGCTCCGCCATTCATTTTGATCATTGAATTCAATCTCCTGATCCTCCCTTCCTTCATATCCCTCAATCCCTTTAGCCCTAAGAGCTATATCTAATTTCTTCTTGATATCAGACAATGTTTTGGCCTCAACTACTTTCTGTGGCAGTGAATTCCACACATTCGAAACCCTCTGGGTGAAGAAATTTCTCCTCACTTCTCAGTTCTAAATGGTTTACCCCTTATCCTCAAACTATGATCCCTAGTTCTGGATTCCCCCAGCATTGGGAACATACGAGAAAAGAATGTAGGAGAGAAAGAATAGATATTTGAAAATCGAGTGTCAAGTTTATATATAATGTAGAAAGTTCAGATACAAGTATTTATTTAGCTCTGGACAACACTATCTGTGGATTTTCTGGCCACGCTCGCTTTGAATGCGGAAAATCCCATCTGCGATCAAAGGACCTTTCCATCCGCTCCAATTCCCAAGGCAGGCAGAATGGGAAAATTCACCTTTATATAACAGTCCGGACACCTACTGTACATTTGCAGTTGATGTGTTGGATGTAGTGGGTGAATTTGCCTCCCATTCCCATATGGTTAAAGATAAACAATACCAAAAAAAACAAACTTATTACTCTTACTACCATGAAAGGTAAACTGTTTTCGTGATCTGTGGGAGTTGACGTAATGATGAGGCTCCCATCAGTGCTAGGTAGAAAGGGGTAGGATTTTAATCCAGTTACGGTTAAACAGCAGCAATATACATCCAAATGGAATTGAGAGGAGACTGTAAACTTTGCATGCTCCTGGCCATTATCCACAGTTAAGGCCCTGGGGCTGAGCTCATCCCTTCCCCATTATCTTGCCAAGAGATGTTTCTGCTCCATTTCCTAACAAGCTACTGTTGATCCGTAACCAATCGCTGGCAATATGGCAATGATCTTCGCTCAATTACAAGGCAATCTGGATCCAAGATTTTCTGTGCATGCATGCGATTTCAGCGCTTCAAATAATATCAATGTGCGTTTGCTGTACATTCCAATCCCAAATGGTTTTATCGGTATTCATTCCGGTTAAGCCCCTTGAGCTATTGAGAGTTGCTTCGTTGGTAGTGACTCTCACCTCCCAGTCAAAGTTATGGATTCAAACCCCACTCCAGAGACGTGAAAGTATAATCTAGGCTGACATATCAGTGCTAATGGAAGACTGCACTGCAGGAGCTGCAATCTCTTGCACGCAATCCAAAACTGAGGCCGTGTCTGAGCTCTCAAATGGCTGTAACAGTGCCCTAGGCATTACTTGAAAGAGAACTGGTGTCCTGGTGCTACGGCCAATACTTATCCCTCAGTCAGTTTCAGTAAATGGATTGGTTGGTTATTATCCAGTTTTTGACAGTGGGACCTGTGTGTAAATTGGCGTCGGTGATAGCCACAACATAGAGATGGTGTTGGATTGGAGTAAGCACAGTAAGATGATGAATGGGATGGATAGGATAGAGGTGGAGAGACTCTTCCCGCTCAGAAAAGACAGTAGGACTAGGGGGCACAGCCTCAAGATAAAGGGGGGGCGGTTTAGAACGGAGTTGAGGAGGAACTTCTTCACTCAAAGGGTGGTGAATCTCTGGAATTCTCTGCCCGTTGAAGTGGTGGAGGCTGCCTCGCTAAATATTTTTAAGACGCGGGTTGATGGGTTTCTGATAAGAGAGGGGATTAAGGGTTATGGGGAGAGGGCGGGAACGTGGAACTGAGCCACGACAGATCAGCCATGATCTTATTGAATGGCGGGGCAGGCTCGAAGGGCTAGATGGCCTACTCCTGCTCCTATTTCTTATGTAAGAAATCTCACAACACCAGGTTAAAGTCCAACAGGTTTACTTGGCAGCATAAGCTTTCGGAGTCTTGCTCCTTCATCAGGTGAGTGGGAGTTGTGTTCACAAACAGGGCATGTACAGACACAATTTACAAGATAGTGGTTGGACTGCGAGTCTTTACAGGTAATCAAGTCTTAAAGGTACAAACAATGTGAGTGGAGAGAGGGTTAAGCACAGGCTAAAGAGATGTGGATTGTCGCCAGTCAGGACAGTTAGTGAGATTTTGCAAGCCCAGGCAAGTCATGGGGGTTACAGATAGTGTAACATGAACCCAAGATCCCAGATGAGGCCGTTCCCATGTGTGCGGAACTTGGCTATCCGTTTCTGCATTGTCATGTGTCGTGAAGGAGAAACACTTACCGAAGATCAGAGGCTGAATGCTGGTACTGCTGTTTCCCGACTGGAAGGGAACACTCCTGATTACCTGTATTGATTACTTGCAAAGATTTGCATTCCAATCATTATCTTGTAAATTGAGTTTGTGTCTGTATATGCCCTGTTTGTGAATGCAAGTCCTCAATCACCTGATGAAGGAGCGAGACTCCGAAAGCTTGTGCTGCCAAATAAACCTGTTGGACTTCAACCTGGTGTTCTGAGACTTCTTACTGTGCAAATTGACTGCTAGGTTTTTCTATGTGAACACAAGTGACCCACACCTTAAGGGTGCTTCATTGGCTATGGAATGTTTTGGAATGTCCTGAGACACTAAATAACTGTGTACAATTCTGATCACCCTATTATGGAAAGGATGTTATTTAACTAGAAATTGTGCAGAAGAGATTTACTAGGATGCTACCGGGACTTGGTGTTTGAGTTATAAGGAGAGGCTAGATAGATGGGGACATTTTTCTCTGGCGCATAGAAGGCTGAGGGATGATCTTATAGAGGTCTATAAAATAATGAGGGGCACAATTAGCTAATCAACATCTTTTCCCAAAGGTAGAGGAGTCTAAAACTAGAGGGCATAGGTTTAAGGTGAGAGGGGAGAGATAGAAAAGGTCCAGAGGGGTAATTTTTTCATACCGAGGGTGATGAGTGTTTGGAACAAGCTGCCAAAGATAGGCGGGTACAATTTTGTCTTTTAAAAAGCGTTTAGATAGTTACATGGGTACAATGGGTATAAAGGGATAGGACTACTTTAGAGGTTTGAAAAAAAAGGGCGGCATGGACAAGTTGGGCCAAAGGGCCTGTTTCTATGCTGTAAACCTCTATGATGCTATGAAATGCAAGTTCTTTCTTTGTTATTGAAGTTACTCAGTATGTAGTGTGTTCCCCAGTCAAATTCCAGAAACACTCACCATGCTGTCAAATTACTTCCTAAAATTTGGTAGTAACAGCCCCCATGTCTGCATAAGTTACGTTAAAGACCAAGGTTAGGCAGATTTAGATCTTAATGGCCTAAAAATGCATGCAAAGTCTTAAATATAGAAAGATTTGAGAAGGATTGGAATTTTGCTTGGTGGATTTGAATTAACCAATGTATTTTCCTTAGCTTGATTTTTTTTTACTCTTGCTACAAAGTAACAAGTTACATTAATGTTATGATTATCCCTTTAAGGTCCACACAGCATAGTAAGGGTCACATGGCCTGTGCGACCAATCGGGATTCAGAGTATGGAATTGCCCCAAATTGAGAAAGGCCCTTTGGCTAAAATACACTTTGGAAGCTAACTACAGGCATAAGGCTATTGTACGACTCAATAATAAATATCTTTTTATGTTTACTAATGAAGTTTAGCTGATCTTTCTCTGCACCTTGCAACACTACGGTCTGAACTCTACCACCTCGCCCTCCCTGGAATCAGCACGGGTGAGTTCCCAGAATGGAAATCTCCGTTTTCCTCGGGCAGGATTTTATGATCTCATCGGAGCGAGGCTGTAAAATCCCGCTCTACATTCTGCACCCTCTCCTTTCCTTCTCCCCTATGTACTTTATGAACGGTATGTTTTGTCCGTACAGCGCGCAAGAAACAATACTTTCACTGTGTATCAATACGTGTGATAGTAATAAATCAAATCAAGTTTGTGAAAGTGCATCTTTACTGAGTTATTTTGGAGATTGTGGAAAATTTGCCATCAATTTTGGTGGTTATCACCATCTGAAAAGGCTGTATAGTATCTGACTTAGTATTCTATGATATATTGTACACAAGTTTTCCATAATCTGTGCGCTGCTTCACCTTATCCACATAAATATGTTTATCTACAGACAGTCACGTGCATAGTTTATGTTTCACGCACGTTGGGTGGGATTTTCTGGCTGCGCTTGTCCCAAAACCAGAAAGTTCCACCCAAGGTCAATGGACCTTTGCATGATCCGCCCCTATCCACTGGCTACGATTCCGGTGGCAGGCAGGCCGGATGAGAAAACTCCCCCCACTGTCTAGGGACCGTTTGTATGCAAGCTTACATGGTTAAATTTGAAGAGGGTTGGCATCTGGAATGGACAGATGTCAATCACTAATATTCATAGAATCCCTACAGTGCAGAAAAAGGCCATTCAGCCCATCGAGCCTACATCGACAACGTTCCCATCCAGGCCCTATCTCCATAACTCCACATATTTACTCTGCTAATCCCCCTGACACTAACGGGCAATTTCGCATGGCCAATCCATCTAATATAGTTCACGTATGAGCTCTGTGCTAACATTAACATTTAAAGTGTCAGCAATCCTCATACACAGAAACAGTACAGTGAGATGTATGTGCAGCATTCATTGTGAATGAACAGGAAGTTTTTGTCGCCCATGCAATAAAGTGAAAAGATTTTTAAAAAAATATTATTTTATGTTATATTTTTATTCCCTTTTCTACAAAATGAAAAGATATTTTACACCTTCAAGGAACGGAAAATCAGCAGCAATTTTTTTTCCTGTGCCATGTCTGAGAAGACAGCACCAGGAACCTGGGTTCGATTCCGACTTCAGGTCACTGTCTGTCTGGAGTTCGCACATTCTCCTTGTGTCTGCATGGGTTTTCTTTGGCTGCTCCGGTTTCCTCCTGCAGTCCAAAGATGTGTGGATTAGGTTGATTGGTCCTGTTAAATTACTACTTAGTGTCAGGGGAATTAGTAGGGTAAATATGTGGGTTTACGGGGATAGGGCGTGAGCGGGATTGCTGTCAGTGTAGACTTGATGGGCCGAATGGCCTCCTACTGCACTGTAGGGATTCTATGATTCTAAGCAGCTTCTTGTCAGTCATCTTCTTAATTTCTATACATGTGTGACCCTCAAGCAAGATTTTTAAATTCATTTGTGGGACATGGGCATCGCTGGCTGGCCAGCATTTATTGCCCATCCCTAGTTGCTCTTGGAGGGCAGTTGAGAGTCAACCACATTGCTGTGGCTCTAGTGTCACATGTAGGCCAGACCAGGTAAGGATGGCAGATTTCCTTCCTTAAAGGACATTAGTGAACCAGATGGGTTTTTCTGACAATCGACGATGGGTTTCACGGTCATCAATAGGTTCTTAATTGAATTTAAATTCCACCATCTGCTGTGGCGGGATTCGAACCCAGGTCCCCAGAACATTAGCTGAGTTTCTGGATTAATAGTCTAGCAATGATACCACTAGGCCATTGTCTCCCCCTAAGTATGCTGCACAATGTTGGTATTTGAACATTTGTTGTTTAAAATAGAACCATAGAAAAGTTACAGCACCGGGAGAGGCCATTCAGCCCTTCATATCTGCGCCAATCGAAAAATGATAAATAAAAATATACAGCCACCTATTTTAATCCCACTCCCCTGCACTCGGTCTATTGCCTTACAGGTTACGGCATTTTAGGTGCAGGTCCAGTTACATTTCAAACCAGTTGAGGTTCTTCACCTCCACCACCAAACCAGGTAGTGAACTCCCTCTGGAAGAAGAAGTTTCTCCTCATGTCCCTGCTACAGCCCAGTGGCACAGTGGTTAACCCTGCTGCTTCATAGCGCCAGGGACCTGGGTTTAATTCCTGGCTTGGGTCACTATCTGTGTGGAATTTGCATCTTCTCACTGTGTCTGCATGAGTTTTCTCCAGGTGCTTCAGGTTTCTGCCACAGTCTGAAAGAGGTGCTCATTATGTGTTTTGGCCATGCTAAATTCTTCCTCAGTGTACCCAAACAGGTGCCTGAGTGTGGCGAATGGGGGTTTTCACAGAAACTTCATGGTGATGTTAATGTAAGCCTATTTATGACTAATAAATAAACTGTCACTTATCCTTCTACCAATCACCTTAAATCTATGCCCTCTGGTAAACATCCACTCTCTGAGGGGGAACAAGGCTTCCATGTCTACTCCATCTATTCATCATAATCTTGTATGCCTCAATCAGGCTGCCTCTCACAGTCTCCTCAGTTCCACAGGAAACAAGCTAGTCTGTCCAATCTTTTCTCAAAGCTACAATTTTCAAGGCCTGGGAACATTCTTGTAAATCTCCTCCATACTTTCCCCTCAGCAATCATGCCCGCCTTGCAATGGGGTGACCAGAAATGTACACAAAATTCCAGCAATGGCCTAACCAGCATTTTATACATTTCCAGCGTGATATCCCTGTTTTTGTGTTCTGTAGCTTGTCCAGTGAAGGAAAGCATTCCATTGGCCTTCTTTATTACCTTATCCACCTGTCCTGTCACCTTCAGGGACCTGTGAGTATGTACTCCAAGATCTCTCACTTCGTCTACCTCTCCCACTATCCTCCCATGTTCAAATATTTAAAATGTGAATGAATGAGTGTTTACATTCAGTCTTGCACGGCAATGAAACCTAAAACTAGTTCAAATAATCTATTTCCAAAACTCATTCATAGGCCAAAGTCATCTGGTCACATTCCAACCGGCAGGATTTCCCAGTCCCGCCAACGGTGAACCGCCCCACCCCCCTCCCCAGCTGCAGGGAACCCCACCCATAATCTTTGATCTTGGCCTTAATCAGGTGTTAATGAAGTTTTTATTTTAATTTCAGAGGGCACTTGATGGACAGATCATTAAAGCTTTCTTGTTGGGAGTTTGGTTCATACCAGGAGTGGTGGACTGTGGTCAGGAGTAAGTTGGGGGGGGGGAGTGGTATTGCAATGCATTCCTGCACTGCCAAACATTCATGTTGTTTGTTTTGTTTGGCAATCGATGGGTGGCATAATGCTTAGCACAGTGCCAGGGAGCCGGATTTAGGACTGAGCTGAGGAGGAAATCTTCACACAAAGGGTTGTGAATCTGTGGAATTCTCTGCCCAGTGAAGCAGTTGAGGCTACCTCATTGAATGTTTTTAAGGCAAGGATAGATAAGTTTTTGAACAGTAAAGGAATTAAGGGTTATGGTGAGCGGGCAGGTAAGTGGAGCTGAGTCCACGAAAAGATCAGCCATGATCTTATTGAATGGTGGAGCAGGCTCGAGGGGCCAGATGGCCTACTCCTGCTCCTTGTTCTTATGTAACATTCAATTTCTGTCCATACTAGTTATGGATGTCGTACAGCAAATAACGGGTGCAATCCCCACCCACTTAATCCCAGTTTTATTCTTTATGGTGCTTTTTGGTCAATTAGATCCTGCACTTTATCCTTGCTCAAAGGAAAGCAATATGCTATTAAGGAAGAAACAGCAACTACACATCATATACATCAACTCTATCCGTGTCAAACATCACTTTTTTATTGGAAATAGATTACGAACTCAGACTAATGTGCCATTGTAAGGGGGAAATGATAACGTAGCTTCAAGTAATTACTTGTAAAGCAGCTACCCGTGTAAGTCCCACTGTGACAGGTTATAAATTAGAATTTCAATCATCTGCTGTTGAACATGTTTCAAAACCTTCTGCTGTCAAAGCTCCCCAATATAATTATATGGAATGACACTGAAATTGGTCCAGCCAGTCCACATCAGTACTTATCCTCCACACAAGTGGCTCTAAAACCCAGCCACTCACTATGTTTCCAATTCCCTTCATCCACTTTATCTAACTTATTCTCAAATGCTGACGCGGACCCTTTTTTCCAATCATTCCAGCATTCCAGTCTTGCAGCACTCCCTATAAGAGCCAATTCTCCTGCTTTCAATTCCGGCCTCAAGTCACTGTCTGTGTGGAGTTTGCACTTTGTCCCCATGTCTGCGTGGGTTTTCTCCGGGAGCTCCGGTTTCCTCCCACGGACCAAAGATGTGAGGGTTAGACTGATTGGCTGTGCTAAATTGACCCTAGTGTCAGGGGATTAGCAGGGTAAAAAGTTTCAGAGAATAAGGCTTGGATGGGATTGTGTTCGGTGCAGACTCGAAGGCTCGAATGGCCTTTTTCTGCACTGCAGGGATTCTATGATTCTTTCCATCCCACATCTCGCCAGTTTAGTCTCGTAGTCATGCTCCCTCTTTATAATCCTCCCTCAACCATTAACGATTGGCTGTTTATATCAACTTTGTCCCACCCTGTGTAATGCCTCCATCAAATCATCCATAAATCTCCACCATTATAACAAAAATCTTGGGGCAGCACAATGGTTAGCACTGCTGCCTCACAGTGCCAGGGACCCAGGTTTGATTCCCAGCTTGGGTTATTGTCTGTGTGGAGTCTGCACCTTCTCTGCGTGGGTTTCTTCGGGGCATTCCGGTTTCCTCCCACAGTCCAAAAGTGTGCAAGTTGGGTGCATTGGCCATGCTAAATTCTCCCTCAGGGTACCTAAACAGGCACCGGAGTGTAGTGACTAAGGGGTTTTCAAAGTAACTTCATTGCAGTGTTAACGTAAGCTTACTTGTGACTAATAAATACATTTAAAAAAATTATAATAATAAAAACACTATCCCCATCTTCAGGATTCCGGCTCGGTGAACCCCGCCTTTCAAAATGTCTCCTGCAGCTTGGATTTTCAGTTGGGAGTGGGGGTGGGTGGGGGAGTGGGCTGAGATAGGAGGCAGGGTGAGCAACCATGTGGGAATGCATGTGGAGTCTGCCAGGTATGGAGTATGGAGATGGGCACAAGGCCCGTCTCTGTGCCCTGGCACTGTACCTAGAAAAGTGCCCTAACCACACACCCCCACCCCTCACTCCACCGCCCCCCTCCCAAACTGCACACACACATGTGCTTCCTATACTCCATCTATGCAAACCCTTGCTGACCTCTACCCATCCACCTAATCCAATTGCTCCTCATGCCTCCTGTGGAAAGTGGTGTTCCTATACTCAGCCTCCAAGGCCCAGCGTGCCCCTGAGTCCAAATTAGTGCCAACTCATGCCAGTTAATATCCCCAATACACACACACATGCACACATCCTTGCATGCACACACACACAAACGTGCTTGCACGCACATATGTGCGCACACACACCTTTGCACGCACACATACACCCTTGTACCCATGTGCACACACATATACCTGCATCCACATGCACACATACTTGCACACATGCGCACACACAAGTACACCTTGCATGCATGCGCACACACACAACCTCTCGCATGCACACATGCACACACACACACTTGCATGCATGCGTACACAAACACACACCCTTACATGCACATGCAGACACATGCACATCTTGCATGCACGAGCACACACATCCTTGCACGTGTACATGCACTCTTGCAAGCACACGTGCACACGCACTCTTGCAAGCACACGTGCACACACACTCACACGCATGCACATACACACACCCTTGCACACACCTGTGCACACACACACACACTCTTGCATGCATGCATGCACACACACACACTTGCACGCACACATGTACACATACACACCCTTGTATGCACATGCCCACACACACACCCTTGCAAGCACATGTATACATAAAAACACACACACCGTTGCATACATGTGCACACACACACTTGCACACATGCATGCACATACACACACTCTTACACACACCCTTGCTCGCACCCGTGAACACACACACCCTTGCATGCGCACACACACTACCTTGCATGTACATTCACACACACATATACCCTTGCATGCATGCACACACACACACTCTTGCACGCACACGCGCACACACACACGCACACACCCCTTACGCTGCAAAACAGGCCTGAGTCAGATAAATTAAGGACTCTAAGGGAGGAGCTGGAGGAGGTTACGGAGACTGGAGGCACAAGAGACCACTGATGTATTTAAAAATCAAAGCTACGAATTGAGAAGTTTTGTAGGTTATTGTAAGCCTGTGAGCGGCTGGCGATTGGCGAGCAGGAACTGATGTGGGAAAACACATAGGAATCTGAGCTTTGGATGAGCTGGTTAATGTGGAAGGTGGAGAATGAGAGATTGACAGGGAAATCATTGGAATGAGTTAAGTCTGAAAATGGAAAACAGTAAACAATTAATTTAATAAGTCAATTAAAGTTACCCTTGGATTCGTGTTTAGATAGGGACTGCAGAGAGAAAAACACGTTAATTCAAGGTTTGTATAGCAATACAACATATTACTGTTACGACAATGAAGTAAATTTAGTTCCATCCCTCCCCCTTGAGTGGAAATACTCTCAGACACTGTACAATTTCCCTAATAAAGAAGAAAAGGGCAGGTATTTTCTGTATGGGCTTCATTTTGCCAATAATACATCCTTAATTCCCTGAAACAGACAACAGTGTATTTTATTTGAATAAATCCAATTGGAAAGATTTCTCTCTCTTTCCCCCATCTGCACTCACTGCCAATACCACCTTCCTGCATCACTGGCCCTACATGATCAAGTCAGATGACCTAGCTTTAGAGTCAGTTGCTTTGCCATCAAAAGATGTTCAGTGACCTTCGATGTCTTGTATTCACTCTCGTTGCTGGAATCGCTAGAGTTTTATGAGTTCCAACAATTGCCTGGTGTTTTGACAAATTCAGGACATTTGCCAAGAGAACCAAGCAACATCTGACATTTAAAAGATGGTTGGGAGCATGTTGGCAAGTTTCCCAAAAGGACTTAGCAAGGGTAACCACTCTTTGTTTGGCAAAGCAGGATACTGCAAATAAATAGATGTGCCATTGCGCAGGATTTGTTCTGCGTTGTTCTGATATATTAGGTTTCTGTTATGAATGAACAGCAAGCTGAACTCTCAATGTAGGAAAGGAGAATCTAAAGAAGAATAGACCAGTTAATACCTTGGGTCTGCTCAATGAGACGGTGGCTGAATTATAACTTATCATTGAATCCTACAGTGCAGAAGGAGGCCATTCGGCCTATCAAGTCTGCACTGACCATTTACCCTAGGTAACACCCCTGACACTAAGGGCAATTTAGCATGACCATTCCACCCAACTCGAGGCAGGAGTAGAGGCCAGTATAATTTTGTCTTTTAAAAAGCATTTAGACAGTTGCAGGCGTAAGATTGGTATAGAGGGATATGGGCCAAATGTGGGCAATTGGGACTAGCTTAGTCGATAAAACAAAAAGGGCAGCATGGACAAGTTGGGCCAAAGGGCCTGATTCCATGCTGCAAACCTCTGTGATTCTAACCTGCACATCTTTGGAGCGTGGGAGGAAACCGGAGCACCCGGGGGGGAAACCCACGCAGACACGGGGAGAACGTGCAGACCGTACACAGATAGTGACACAAGCTGGGAATTGAACCCAGGCCCCTGGCACTGTGAGGAGCAGTGCTAACTACTGTACCACCACGCTGCCCCAACTTAACTCAATTTTCTTGTTTTTGACCCATAGCCCTTGATAGTTTTGGTTAACAAAAATCTGTCAAACTCAGATTTAAATTTAAAATTCGAATTAGCAACAGTTGCTGTTGCCACAGGAGAGTTCCAAACTACCATCCATTGTGTATCAAAG
Source organism: Carcharhinus amblyrhynchos (assembly GCF_965287045.1). NCBI lineage: Eukaryota > Metazoa > Chordata > Chondrichthyes > Carcharhiniformes > Carcharhinidae > Carcharhinus > Carcharhinus amblyrhynchos. The sequence goes on from NC_137340.1 coordinate 44,845,830, forward strand.
CATTTCTTTATTTCAATCTTTAAAGGTCTGCCCCTCATTTTTAGGCAGTTTTAATAATTCTAGGATCCCCAGCCAGTGAAAATAGTTTATATTTTTCGACCCTCTCTGCTCTCTTTAACAACTTGAAAAATTCAATCAAATTATCCCTTACATTTCTAAATTTCAAGGAGTGCATTCCTACTTTGTGTAACCTCACTTTATAATTTTACCTGTGGGGGTATCACTCCAGTAAAGTTTCAAGTGGGACCAAACTCAAATGTGAGTATTCAACTGGATTCAAGGTGCATCGTGTGTTCAGTAGGTCTCACAGACAGCTTCTGAGTCTTGTGTGGTTGAACATTAACCGCACATTGGAAACATATATAAGGGCGGCATGGTGTCACAGTGGTTAGCACTGCTGCCCAGGTTTGATTCCGGCTTGGGTTACTGTCTGTATGGAGTTTGCACATTCTCCCCTTGTCTGCATGGGTTTCCTCTGGGTGCTCCGGTTTCCTCCCACAGTACAAAAATGTGTGCACTAGGTTGATTGACCATGCTAAATTGCTCCTTGGTGTTAGGGGGATTAGGAGGGTAAATACATGGGGTAGGGCCTGGGTGGGATTATTGGCACAGACTCAATGGGCTGAATGGCATCCTTCTGCACTGTATGTTTTCTATGATTCTATATCTACATACTGGTAACTCCATGCTTGCTTCTGCACAAGTCTCTGTCCAGTCCATAACTGATGTTAGGCTCAGGTTATGTGGCCCCTTTATATTACACTATTTCCCAGTACCCCACTACTCATTGCTATGCAAATACCCTTCCACTACAAAAGTTGGATGGCCCGGTTCAGATCACTTTGATCAGATGTCTGCTCAATTGCTAAGGTAATTTTTGGGTTATGCTCCATCCACTCATAGCTCCATATTGGGCACTTAAAGATCAAGTACAGGAGCAGGGGTGTCTTGCTGCAATTATTCAGGACTTTGATGAGGCCACATCTGGAGCATCGTGTGCAGTTTTATTCTCCTTAGCTGAGGAAGGATGTCCTTGCTAAAGGCAAAGTGCAACAAAGGTTTATCAGGTTGATTACTGGGATGGCGGGACTGACATAAGTGGAGGGATTACATTCACCTGAAATCAGAAGAATGAGGGGGATCTCATAGAAACATAAAGTTTGAACAGGATTAGACAGGGTAGATGCAAGAAGGATGTTCCTCATGGTGGGAGTGTCCAAAACTAGAGGTCATAGTTTGAGGAAACAGGGTAAACCATTTAGTACTGAGATGAGGATAAATTTCTTCACCTAGAGAGCAGTAAATCTGTGGAATTCACTACCATAGCAAATTGTTGAGGCCAAGTTATACTGTCAATTCACTCTATCCAAACCTATCATAATCTTGTAAACTTCTGTCAGGTCCCCCCTCATTTGCCGATACTCCTGAAAACAATTCAATATAGTAGAAGGTCTGGTAATTGAAGTTTTAACATGAAACCGAGCACAGTACTGCCCACACAGTGATGTAAGAAGGCACATGACCTACAGCTAAGAGCAGTCTCGAGATAGTTCACAACATGTAAAGACGTAGTATGGAGTCCTCCCCATACATTTACCCTCTGCTATAGAGGAGGTGATGGCTTAATGGTATTATCACTAGGCTATTAATCCAGAAACTCAGCAAATGTTCTGAGGACTTGAGTTCAAATCCTGCCATGGTAGATAGTGGAATTTGAATTTAGTAAAAAATATCTGGAATTAGAAATCTAATGATGACTGTGAAACCATTGTCAATTATTGGAGAAACCCTTCCAGTTGACTATTGTCTTTTAAGGAAGGAAACCTGCCAGCTTTGACAAAAGGTCATCTGGACTTGAAACGTCAGCTCTTTTCTCTCCTTACAGATAATGCCAGACCTGCTGAGATTTTCTAGCATTTGCTCGTTTGATTTTGTGTTCCAGCATCCGCAGTAATTTGCTTTTATCTGCCATCCTTACTTGGTCTAGCCTATGTGAATCCAGAGCTACAGCAATGTGATTGGTTCTCAACCGCCCTCTGAAATGGGCTAACAAGCAACTCAGTTGTATCCATCGCACAAGAAGGCAACTCACCACCACCTTCCCAAGCGCAACTAGGGATGGGCAATAAATGCTGGCTGGCCAGCGATGCCCATGCCCCACAAAAGAATAACAAAATAGATGTGTACAGAATTCAGTACTGTTAATAAAGACTTCTTTGCAACTTCACAGTGTCCAAGCAGCACACAGTCACAGCAACAGAACAGATCACTGAGAGGTCAAGCAGGAGCGCTCCACATTGGGGAAAATGAAAACTCTGTGACCTCCAGTCCTGAGGTTCAGGTTTTTAGGTGTCCAGATCACCAACAATCTATCCTGGTCCCCCTATGCCCACACTATGGTTAAGAAAGCCCACCAATGCCTTTACTTTCTCAGAAGACTAAGAAAATTTTGCATGTCAGCTACAACTCTCACCAACTTTTACAGATGTACCATAGAAAGCATTCTTTCTGGTTGTATCACAGCTTGGTATTACTCCTGCTCTGCCCAAGACCGCAAGGTAGTGAATGTAACCCAATCTATCATGCAAACCAGTTTCCCATCCATTGACTCTGTCTACACTTCCCGCTGCCCCAGCAAAGCAGCTAGCATAAGTAAACGGACCCCCGGACATTCTCTCTTCCACCTTCTTCCTTCAGGAAAAAGATATAAATGTCTGGGGTCACATACCAACAGACTGAAGAACAGCTTCTTCCCTGCTGTTGTCAGACTTTTGAGTGGACTTATCTTGCATTAAGCTCTTTGTCTGCACCCTAGCTATGACTGTAATACTACATTCTGTACTCTCTTGTTTCCTTCTCTATGAACGGTATGCTTTGTCTGCATAGCGCGCAAAAACAATACTTTTCACTGTATGTTAATACGTGTGACGATAATAAATCAAATCAAATGGGTAATGGAATGCTGACTCTGGCCAGGAGCAGGGGAAGATGAGGCTCAAATAATTTTAATGAATAATGAATAGGCCTCACTTGTGCAGTACCAGCCAACTTCCTGGCCAAAACACTTGGAAGGTGAAGGGGAAGCGGTTATCTAGCTGTTGAAACTGTGCTGAGTGCAACAGCTGTTGGGGACCAGAAGGGACAGAGTAGATGGACAGACGCGGCCAGAGATGGAGTGGAATCATTTGGCCAGATTAGGGTGTCAGTGAAGTGATTAACCTTCCACTCCATTTTAACTAAACAATTCCGCTTCAGTCACACTCCTCCCAAGACGGAAAAATCCCACCTGAGTCAACAGACCTGCGAACAAAGAACAAAAGAAAATTAAAGCACAGGAACAGGCCCTTTGGCCCTCCAAACCTGTACCGATCATGCCGCCCACCGACTGATCTAAGACCCCCTACCCATCCGGGGACCATATCCCTCTATTCCTATCCTATTCATATATTTGTCCAGATGCCCTTTAAAAGTCACTATCGTATCTGCTTCCACTACCTCGCCTGGCAGCAAGTTCCAGGTAGCCATCGCCTTCTGTGTGAAAAACTTGCCTCGTACATGTGCTATAAACCTTGCCCCTCGCACCTTAAACTTATGCCCCCTAGTTATTGACTCTTCCACCCTGGGAAAAAAGCTTCTGACTGTCCACTCTGTCCATGATCTTGTAGACTTCTATCAGGTCGTCCCTTTGCTTGGTCTGCCCCACCGACCCCACCCGCTACAATTCCCGTGGCAGGCGAGATGGGAAAATTCCACTTGTAGAATTAAAATAGAGGCCAATGCATCCCTAAGAATATCAGAACATAAGAACTGGGAGCAGTGAGCAAGCTGACAAAGAAACAAATGATAGATCCAATATGAATTAGAAGCCACTAACAGTATGCATTTCAGTGGCAATGCAGTCTGACATATTAAAAAAAAACACACCAAGGGATAATGTGAAGGTTGTAATCTAATTTTAGGCCTCAAATAACAATTGGAATAGAACAAAATTTTGTCTTACGGCATTGGCTAAATGCCTTGTTCCATTACAGCTCTGTAATCAGTCCCTGGAATCCATTAACTTGTATCTAATTAATTTTGAGTGCCAAATGTGTCTTATAATAAATTCAACTCTCTGCTCAAACAGAAGGAGGACAGAGAGGGTTTTTTTCTCGTTTCCATAATTTTGGTTTGTGATTAGCACATTGCATTAAAGCAAGTTCCTCAAGATTGCATGGCAAAAAAATGTAACCCAAGTTACATTTCAGCAACATCATCAATCAATCTTTTTGTTTAAATACATACAAGTAGCACCATCAATTCTTCAGGGCAGTCATTCTCATACAATGATAATAAGAAATCAGTGGAATTTAAAAGACGATGGAAATGAAAACTATTCATAAACAAGTAGTATTGGCCACTGCATAGTGTGCATTGTAATGCATTTTATCCCTACTCAATAATTCTTCAGTGTACACGTGAGCACACGCACCTTCTACCTGTAGTCAAATCTGATTTGAATAAGGGCAACAGAAAGAGAGAAAAAAGAGAGAGTGAGAGAGAGAAACAGGGAATGAGAGGGAGAGGGAGAATGAGAGCGAAGGGGAACAAGAGCGAGAGGGGATGAGAGAGAGGGCATTGGAGAGAGTGGGGGAATGAGAGCGAGGGGGGACAAGAATGAGATGGGAATGAGAACAAGGGAACAAAAAAAATTACAGCACAGGAACAGGCCCTTCAACCATCCAAGCCTGCACCAACCATGCAGTCCGAATGAACTAAAACCCCCTACCCATCCGGGTACCATATCCCTCCATTCCCAGTCTATTCATGTATTTGTCCAGATGCCCCTTAAAAATCACTATCGCATCTGCTTCCACTACCTCCCCTGGCAGCAAGTTCCAGGCACCCACCCCACCGTCTGTGTAAAAACTTGCATCATACATCTCCTTTAAACCTTGCCCCTCGCACTTTAAACTTATGCCTCCTAGTAATTGACTCTTCCACCCTGGGAAAAAGCTTCTGACTATCCATTCTGTCCATGCCTCTCATAACCTTGTAGATTTCTATCAGGTCGCCCCTCAACCTCTGTCATTCCAGTGAGAACAAACCAAGTTTCTCCAACCTCCCCTCATATCTAATGTCCTCCATACCAGGCAACATACTGGTAAATCTTTTCTGTACCCTCTCCAAAGCCTCCACATCCTTCTGGTAGTGTGGCGACCAGAATTGAACATTATATTCCAAGTGCAACCTCACTAAGGTTCTATAAAGCGGCAACATGACTTGCCAATTTTTAAACTCCATATCCCGGCCGATGAAGGCAAGCATGCTGTATGCCTTCTCGACTACCTTCTCCATCTGCATTGCCACTTTCAGTGACCTGTGTACCTGTACATCCAGATCCCTTTGCCTATCAATACTCTGAAGAGTTCTGGCATTTACTGAATATTTCCTATTTTTATTAGACCTTCCAAAATGTATTATCTCACATTGGTCCAGATTAAATTCCATCTGCCATCTCTCTGTCCAAGTCTCCAACCGATCTATATCCTCTTGTATCCTCTGATGGTCCTCATTACTATCCGCAAACCTACCAACCTTATGGCGTCCACAGTTACTTATCAAACCAATTACGTTTTTCCCCAAATCATTTATATATATTACAAACAGTAAAGGTCCCAGAGTTGATCCCTGAAGAACATCACTTGTCAGAGCCCTCCAATCAGAAACACACCCTTCCAATGCCACCCTCTGTCTTCTATGACAAAAGGGCAAATAAAGGCCAAATTCTGCTGCCATGGTATGGTTGGCAATGGATGGCCGACAAGAGTGGGCAAGCCGCTTTCTCACCAACTCTGGACCGTGTATAAAGGGTGAGATTTTCCAGCGCTTCCTGGAGGCGGGATTTTCCAGTCCCACTGAAGGAGACTCCCTGGCAGCAGGATGGGCGAGCCCCATGAAATGCTATAGACACCAGCGGGACTGGAAGACCCCACTGGTGACCAATGGTGAACCAGATTTGCTGCTGGCAAAATTACTGCAAATTGGTTGGGGGGGGTGGTATTGAAAATCCTGCCCAATGTTTCCATTGTACCGTGTTTTTGAAAGATCTTTCAGTAATGGAAGGAAAGGCTGCTGATTTAATGTCTGCAGTTTACAAAGAAATTAAATCACTGAAGCATTGAAAACTGACAGAAAACAAATGTTTCCTCATAAATCCAACTTGACTCTGAATTTCCACAATTGGTTTGGAAAGAGAATCTCAGTGAAGTTTGTGCAACACGTACTATCAAAGGGGTTCATTAGGTAGATGGGGCAGGCCAATGGATTTAAGGGTCAAGAATTATAGGTCAAAGATCATTAATAAAACATGAATGTAAAATTACAGAATTATCCAGAAGCTGGTTTTAACACCCCCTTTCGAATCTCTTCCCTCACACAGTGTGACGATTTCAGTCAGGCTAATGAGCTTGGCCTGCTACAGTATGAACTCCCTGATGAATCCCTCACAAAACAATGGTTCAATCAGGGAGCCTCATGTTGCCTATTTAAAGCAGGTGTGTCAGTTTCCCTGCCTGCTGAAGTAGGAAGCGACTGAGAAAGAGAGCTCTGTTGTACAGTATTCTCTTGTAAATAAAGAGACCTTCGTGACGGGATCTTTGCCTCCGTAGAGTTATTACACACAGTTTTACCAATCTCAAAAAACCTAAAATTATTGCATACTAAAAAACAAAATACATCTTGCATGGGACCTTGAACTGTGAAACATGCACCCGCGTTTCAACGGAAATCTGTAGACTGAGACCATAATTTCTTCTTGTTTTATTAAAAACATTGTTCGTGGCAAGACTGAATTCCCCAGAAACTGACTACTCTTCAGTACCTCGCACATTCTTCATTTGTGGACTGAGAATTTCAGGACCAGAGCCTAAACATTACCTGCTCTTTCAGGACATACTGGGATCCTTAATCAGGGGGTTCATACTCCAATAGGCTGACCTCAGTTGAAGTCATTACACTATGAGATTGTGTGTGCACATAGAATATCCCCAACCATGCTTTTTGATCAACTGTGCTTTTTCCTAACAATGTTCTTGCCATTGTTCCTTTTGCCTCAGCTGTTTAAAGATGGTTACAATCTAAATGCTGGTGCATCTTTTATAACAATTCCCATAAAGATCAATAACATTTAGATTTCAATTCCCAGTCACCAACTCAAAGGAATTGCTCAACATTTCAAGTTTTAATACTTTTACTGTAACAAATTAAAAACAACTTCAACTGAACATTACTTAACAAGCAACTAATGCTCTAAACAGGGGAAAGATAACTCGGTAGTACAGTGGTTAGCACTGCTGCCTCACAGCAGCAGAGATCTGGGTTTGATTCCAGGCTTGGCCACTGTCTGTGTGGAGTTTGCACATTCTCCCTGTGTCTGCGAGGGTTTTTTATGGGTGCTCTGATTTCCTCCTACAATTCAAAGATGTCTGGGTTCGGTGGATTAGCCATGCTAAATTGCTCCTTTGTGTCAGGGGGACTAATAGGGTAAATGCATGGGGTTATGAGGTATTGGGGATAGGGTCTGGACGGTATTGTGGTCGATGCAAACTTGATGGGCAGAATGGCCTCCTTCTGCACTGTAGGATTCTGTGGTTTTATGACTCCTTCTCTTCATCCAGAAGACAAGCTTTCCTCATTATTCTGCCTGGTAGTTAACTGAGAAAACAGCCCTCTCTCTGCAGCTGAGGTTCTCTCTTTCTCTCTCACTGTATGTTCAAAGTCTCAAAGAGAAAGCCTACAATAACAAGAACATCTACTTCTGGCTTTGTCTTTGAGTGTGAAACCTAGAATGTGCATGTTAATAGCACATGAACTTGGTCCCGGTCTCTATGAGAATCAAGACTCACAAGTTTGTTACCAGGCAGAACATACAGCAGATCACGTGAATCTAAGACAGTCCAAAAAGTAATCATCTTATAAACCCCTGAACTCATAACGCCTTTTCCAAACCATTTAAAATTCTGTTAGAAATCTCCAACTAGATTTGCAATCTCACAAAAATGAAGCAATCTGATGGCATTCTCCCCAGAACGGAGAAGTGCTAAATACCTGTAATTAAAGCACTCCCAGGTTGAGTGGAAAAGGTTCCAAAATGTTTTGTTATTGACCATTAAGAATTGATCAAATTGACGCAATATCTCCAAGTGGATGTAAACCTGACAAATCAAGCCAGCTATTAACTGGAGATGCCTGGGCATGGGCTCAAATTCACAGCCTTGGTCTATGTAGACTGCACTTGAGTGCTGGCACCATGAAAAAATATTCAACATCGACTTTACTTCCACCTACTTAGGTTTGCCTGGCACAGGTCTCCGAGTTATGATTCCTAACTCTTGGCATCCCACTGCTTTGCTTCTTCCACCCACCCGGGGACCAAGAAGGACTTGGCTGAAGGCCTTGCTTCTGCTGCTGGTGCATTGCTCCATTAACAGATAAGAGGACAGATGGTTACCTTTTTGTCAAAAGTGGCTGCTCACAAGAGCAGCAGGCAGCGTGGAGCGAGAGAAGGCTGATGTGCGCCATTGAGCATCCTCCATCCAAAGCAATCCTCCCATTGATTAACGTTTCCAAGGGAAGTGAATACAGTGATGAGAGCTGAAACTTTTAAACCTTTTATCGGAACTGAAGGAGGGCATTTACCCTCAAAAGCTACTCAATCAGAGCATGCCTATCCTGCATCTTAACTCTCCCTTCCCACCCTCCGTAAAAGCTCAAGTTAAAGTTTATTTATTAGCGTCACAAATAAAGCTTACATTAACACTGCAATGAAGTTACTGTAAAAATCCCCTTGTCACCACACTCCGACGCCTGTTCAGGTACACTGAGGGAGAAGTTAGCATGGCCAATCAATGTCTTACGGACTGTGGGAGGAAACCAGAGCACCCGGAGGAAACCCACGCAGGAGAACGTGCAGACTCCACGCAGATAGCCACCCAAGTCAGGAATCGAACCCAGGTCCCTGGCACTGTGAGGCAGCAGTGCTACCCATTGTGCCGCCGTGCCTCCTTAATCTCAGTCTCAGTTTTGTAATTTCAATGGGCAAGCACCGCCCCTCCACACACCCCCCACTCCCACCACCCCCACCATTTAGCCTCAACAAGCTCTCGGGAAATGAGTTCCAGGTTCCCAGTGTGAAGAAGTGTGCACTGACATCATTGTTTCCATGGGCCTGGACCTTGATCCAATTTTAAAGTGAAGTAGAAACATAGAAACTAGAAGCAGGAGTAGGCCAATTGGCCCTTCAAGCCTACTCTGCCACTCACTATATCATGGCTGACCATCGAATTCAATATCCTGATCCCTCCTTTCCCCCCATATCCCTTGATCCCTTTAACCCCAAGAGTTATATCTAGTTTATTCTTGAAATCAGACAATGTTTTGGCCTTAACTACATTTGGTGGTAGTGAATTCCACACATTCACTATTCTTTGGGTGAAGAAATTTCTCCTCACTTAATTCTAAAAGGTTTACCCCTTATCCTCAAACTCTGACTGGACTGTCCCATCATCAGGAACATTCTTTATGCCTTTCTTTCTTATAAGAAAGAAACTTATAAGTTTCTATGAGATCCCCTTTCACTCTTCTAAGCTCCAATGAATATAATCCTAACTGACTTAGTCTTTCCTCGTATGACAGAGCTGCCATCCCAAGAGTGATTCTGGTAAACCTTCGCTGTACTCCTCTATAGAAAGGCATCCCTGACTCTTTATTCTGATCCCTTGACCAGAGGAAGCAGTTACCCTCCATCTCTCTTATCAATCACTTCACTCATCTTAGACTTTTTCTTGCTGTTTCCATCTGATGAACTGCAACACCAACAAATGCATTTATATAATGGTTTTAATGTATTAAGGGCTGGAATTCTCCGGTCTCGCACACCTAGCTACTGCGACCAGTGAGAACAGAGAATTTGGCAGTGGTGAGACAAATCTCCGTGCACAGCAGCGGGACTGGAGAATTCCAGCTGCAGGTGAGGTCAAAGAATTCCAGCCAAGATGTGACAATGAATAGTTGATTGCCAAATAAAACATGATTGCTCCAGGATGGGACCTGGGTGGGATTGTGGTCGGTGCAGACTTGATGGGCCGAATGGCTTCCTTCTGCACTGTAAGATTCTAAGATTCTATGATAACAGCAATGACCACATTAAACAACAAAAACTAAAGACACAAGACTCATTCGGTTAGGAACAAAGATAGAGGGAGTGAGAGTGGTGAAGAGAGATGGATTTAAGTTACCTATGGCCATCCTTTACTCAGGCATCTGCAGGAGTTGAGAGCTGAATCTTCCACTATTGCAACTACAAAGTTTAAAGTTTATTTGCTAGTGTCACAAGTAGGCTTACATTAACACTGCAATGAAGTTACTGTGGAACCTCCCTCGTCACCATACTCCAGCGCCTGTTCGGGTACACTGAGTGAGAATTTAGCATGGCCACTGCATCGAACCAGCACATCTTTCGGATTGTGAAAGGAAACTGGAGCATCCAGAGGAAACCCATGCAGACACGGGGAGAATGTACAGACTCCACACAGACAGTGACCCGAGCTGGGAATCAAACAGGGGTCGCTGGGGCTATGCAGCAGCAGTGTTAACCACTGTGCCATGGTGCTGTCTTGAGGTAATGGGAAACAGCAGTTTTTGGACAAGGGGCCTTGCCATACCAGTCAATAAAGTACCTTGATGAGCGCTCGGCACATCATAACATTCAAGGCAATGGGCCAAATGTTGGTAAATGGGATGAGGTGGGAGTTCAGGGCATTCACACGTGTCAGTGCAGACTCAACGAGCCGCAAACCCTCTTCCGCACTGCGTGTGTCTATGATCTTACCTGACATAATTAATATTTGTACAATATTTGGCAGTCACGTCATTGTGGGGGAGGTATGGCATCCACAGAATCACTTATTATTCATCAAGAAACCTTTCCATTTTTCATCTCTCCCAAGAAGGGGAGCTGGAATGACAAAGTGCAATGTCACAAAGCCAGCAATAAACCTTAGACGAATGAGCAGTCATCTCAGATTTGAGAAGGAGCAGAACATCCAACTCAATGTTAATGCTGAAAAGAATTAATTTTCCATAAATCTCTACATGTCAACAGAAGTGATAGCACCTCTGAAGAATATTCTGGCAGCTAAGCAATAGATTTATAACTGTTCAGTCAGAAAGAAACCTTTTGACTATGATCGGAACACAATGGCACAAACAGATTTTACACTTTAATTTAGGAAAATGCCTTATTATCTTGAGAGTCTAATATACTTAACAAGCTCAATTTTCTCAAAGGAACTTCAAGTGCAAATTAGTGAATTATAAAGAAAATAACCCTTTATTATACACTAGAAAAATTGTCCTTTGGAACATTTGGTTCTACTGCAGTTTAGAATTGTTTCCAAATTTTCAAAAAGTATATACCCTTTTGAAATCAAATAGATGATCACATTAATAAAAAAATCATATGCTTGGTGCTTGAAAGATATTGATTCACTCAAAATGTGCAGCATTTTTACACACACATGAAAGTATGCGCGTACACACACATATGCGCATACACACACGTATGTAAACACATGCACACACACACATGCATGCACACGTGTGCTCTCATATGTATGCACAAACACACACACACACACATAGACACACACACACATATATGCATACACACACCTACACATAGACATACACACACACACACACACACACACACACACACACACACACACACACACACACACACACACACACTCACCAGTAATGGTGACCATGAAACTATCATGAATTGTAAAAATCTGTCTAGTTCACTTACGTTCTTTAGGGAAGGAAATCTGCCATCCTTACCCGGTCTGGTGTACGTGTGACTCCAGAGGCAAAGCAATGTGGTTGACTCTTAACTGCCCTCAGAAATGGCCTAGCAAGCCACTCAGTTTAAGAGCAGTTAGGGATGGGCAAAAATGCTGGCCTTGCCAGCAATGCCCACATCCCATGAAAACATTTTTAAAAACTGACATAGGAAAGGGACTGCGTACTTTCATAGAACATAGAACATTACAGCGCAGAACAGGCCCTTCGGCCCACGATGTTGCGCTGACCAATTGAAAAAGCAATGACCCTCTAACCTAAACCAATCCCTTTCCATCCATAAACCTATCCACGGATCTCTTAAACACCCCCAAACTAGGCACACCTACAACTGCAGCAGGCAGGGCATTCCAATCCCTCACCACGCTCTGGGTAAAGAACCTACCTCTGACATCTGTCCTATAACTACTACCCCTTTCAGTTGATTGACATTAGTCAATCCTCATTTGAGCCTGCAACATTGTGCTTTAGAAATAGGAGGTGGGTTTGATTCCCGGCTTGTGGCGCTGTTTGTGCGGAGTCTGTACATTCTCCCCGTGTCTGCATGGGTTTCCTCCAGGCGCCCCAGTTTCCTCCTACAGCCTGAAAGACATGCTGGTTAGGTGCATTTCCCAGACAAGTGTCAGAGTGTGGTGATGAGGGGAATTTCACAGTAACTTCATTGCAGTGTTAATGCAAACCTTACTTGTGACTAATAAATAAACTTTACTTTTAAATGTCACCAGATAAACTGGAAAAATAATCAGTTCAGATCAGTTCTGCTTTCCTTCTCTATGAACGGTGCGCTTTGTCTGTATAGCGTGCAAGCAACAATCCTTTTTACTGTACACTAATACATGAGACAATAATAAATCAAATTGAAAAATAATTTGACCAGTATTATTGGTAGTTTCTATTGGGTTATTAGTTCAGAACTGGCCTTCAATTATTAGTTAGGAGTTGGAATCTATTGGTGCCAATATTACTGGGACTTCCTTCTGGGTGATTCAGCCTGAAAAGTTTCTCTCAGCATGTTGACTGGTAACTTTGCTTGGCTTCCATTTACAGGCTGCTTCTGGTTTGGCTGAACAGTCTACATTAAGTGGACTGACAAAGCTACAAGCTAAAGAGTAGTCATGAAGCCAGGTGGTGTCCTAAAGCTAAAGGCCAGATTTGAGCAGTTAATTCACTCACTCTAACGGCAGTCTTTAAGAATCTTCTGAAATATGAGTCATGCTCTGAGGTGCTGGCTCGTCAACAAAAAAGGTTTCTTCGAAGAGAGCTCCAAGATTGATTGATGGGTCATGAGTTTCCTCTCCGTCTCTCTGATGTAATCGAGTTAGGTAGGTAGGTGCATAGATGGATTCTAGCTGACACGGTGGTAACCTTTTGTTCCTGAGGCTGTCTTTCTCTGCATGGTCTTTGAATTTAAGAAATTCCTTTTGTTTACTAGAGCTCATTTTTATATCAAGTTTCAGCTGCAATATTGCAGTCTTTTCATGAGTCATTCAATGTTGTGGAGAATGCAAACAACTTCAGTCTCAAAGGACCAGAGGCCCTTTATTCTGTGAAGCAGGAGAATTGTAACTTAATCAAAAAGTACTCATTCTCCATCATGCGGCAGGATTTTGTGGTGGCAACGGGGTCTCGGTCGCTGGCTGGAGAGCCAGCGAGAGCCTCACATTATCTCTTTTCAGGAAGGCCCGCCACATCCTGTTCCAGTCAGGCTCTGAACAAGGTCTTTCCCCTGGACCAAGGACCCCAGGGACAGAGGTGCTACCCAAGATGGAGCAATTCGACAGGCTGCTGCTGATTCAACATCCACTCAAGGCCCAGGATCAACGCAGGGTCCCAGGCCAGAGGTGAGTGATAGTGGGAAGGGCATTATGGGGAGTGAGTTGCAAGAGGGCCATTTGGCAGCATGGGTGGGGGGGGGGTGTAGCTTTCAGTAACCCCCCTCCCCAACTCCCCCCCGCTTCCTGATGTCAGGCCCCACTGAGACACTGAGCACCTTTGACTGAGAGCCTTTCCCTTGGAGACTGCAAGCAACTTTGCATGGATTTTCCTATCATGGGCTCCACATGATAAGACCCTACCCACCATCGGGTTCATACCAGCAGCAGCAATGTGAAGCCTGTAAGTGGGTATAGGCCTTCCAACCACAGGCATAATCGAGGTGGAGGTGGGGAATGACATATGCCATCCACCTGCCATCCCCCTGCCTGATTAAGTGCCCCCCCCCCCACCATCAAACTTGCTACAAAATTCGACCCACAGTCAGAGTCCTAAATAGCAGCTTCATTGAGGATTAGTTGGTTAAAGCTCAGTTCCCTGCAGATGGCAGGTCAGTGATAGTTATTGTGGGACATCTTGCTGCTTAACATCCAATCCCAATGTAACAAGGAACAAGGGCAATAATGATGACACTCCACTCAGTTGTTGAGTAGTCTTCCAACATTCAAGGTTCTTACATTCCATTTGTAAAGCACAGGATGGTGCCCTGGAAGCTGTTTACACAGGACCTAAAAGAATATCCATGTTCAGGAGAAAGAGAGAGAGGGGACTTGAGAGCAAGAGGGTGAAAAATAGACTGAGAGAGAAAAAGAGTTGAAGAAAGAAAAGAGAAAGGCTGTGAGAAAGGAGAGAAAGAGCGTGCGAGAGAAGGGGACGGGGACAAAAAGAATGCATTGAAAAGGGGGACAAGGTGAAGGAAAGAATTTATGATCTGAAGCTGCTGAACTCAAACTCAAACTTACTGGAATTAGAAAATAGATCCTCAAAATAAAGAGGAAGCAGATATAGGATTGAGTTGAACTTCTTCACCCAAAGGATTGTGAATCTATGGAATTCCCTGCCCGGTGGAGCAGCTGAGGCTACCTCAATGAATGTTTTTAAGGCAAGGAAAGATAAATTTTTGAACAGTAAAGGAATTAAGGGTTATGGTGAGTGGGCGGGTAAGTGGATCTGAGTCCGTGAAAAGATCAGCCATGATCTTATTGAATGGCGGAGCAGGCTCGAGGGGCCAGGTGGCCTACTCCTGCTCCCAGTTTTTATGCTCTTATGAGTCCAGAAAGGTATAAAGCCGCTAATCAGAAAATAAGGTGCTGTTCCTGCAGTTTTGCACTGGGCTTCATTGAAAAGGACAGACACATGGGCATGAGAGCAAGATGAGAGCAATGAGTTCCAGCTGAGAGTCCAGATATCTACTGAGTTGGTGAAACATCTGTGCCCCAGAAAGAAATAGCTGTTGATTGACAACTCACGCACTCAGATCTCTGCTGTAAATTTCACTGTTTGTTCAGTGGTTTCAATGAGTTGTGGTTTTGTTAATGACCATTTAAAGGGTCCGGATGACTGACACTTATCAGTTGTGATGAAATTAATTGTCTTAAACATAGGGGGAAGTTTTTTTAAAAAGTTTGTTTTCCACATCCTACTCTCAATATAGGATTTGAGTCAGTGCATGGTAGGTCAATTGGCATAGAAGTGCCATAGCTTGGACTAGGGTGGCATGAGGGGTGGGTGGAAGGATAGAGCTTGGCATGAGGTGGGGGGGAGGGGCAAGAAATCTTTTTGAACTTACCTCATAGAAGGATCTCTCATACAAACTAGAATTCCTGACTCCTCTGAGGACTCCTGAGTCTTCTGGAAAAATTCAGGCCACGGACTCATGCGGCATAGGAGGTCATTAAACCCATCACACTTATGCTGATGTTTTGCAACAGCTAGCCAATTAATTCCCTGTACTTTCCCAACAGCTCAGCAAATTTTCTTTCCAGGAGAAATTGGATGAAACTCAAAAGAAAGTTGTAATGACTTCAATCAGGCCACTGAGTTTAGCCTATTGGAATATGAACTCCCTGATTATGGATTCAATTGATGGGCCAATTAGAGAGTTTTTTCTCCCTTGTATTTAACCGGGAGTGTCAGTTCCTCTGGCGCTCTTGGAGTTAAACTGCTGACTGACAGCACTCTGTGCACTGCAGTTGAAATTGTAAATAAAGGAATTTTGGAGAAGGGACTTCTGCCTCTGAAGACTTATTAACTTTCAGTGAGCCCATTCCGGATTCACAGCTGGCGACGGAATGAGGAATTCCAACCCCTACTTCTTTCTATAATCTAGAAACAGTGGTTAAAATAACTTGTTTCAACAATTTCATAATCTTATCATGGTGAAGTCAACTTTTAGATTTTGCAGGGACATTTAAAGATTTACTGTCGGAGTATTTATAGCATCTTTGTCAGGAAATTTGAATCGTGCTGCTTTCACTCAACGTTACCTGTCAAAAAACACCCGGGAGAAATGGAGACTCGTCTCAATTTCTGACAGCAGTTTTTTTTTCACTTGAACACAATTCTGATTGAAATGTTCCACCAGAGTTGGCAAAGTAATATCCACGATTGTGATGATTGAAATAAACGCTTACTTCATTAAGAAGTACAAATTGAATAATGCGATCGACGAAGGTCATGGTTAAACTGGGCTTGCTAAAGTGGCCATTAGCAGGAAACTAGAAGCAAGCGCACCAACTCATGGGCTGCACGGTGGCACAGTGGTTAGCACCACTGCTTCACGACACCAGGGACCCAGGATCGATTCCCAGCTTGGGCCACAGTCTGTGCAGAGTCTGTATGTTCTCCCCGTGTCTGCGTGCATTTCCTCTGGGTGCTCTGGTTTCCGAAAGATGTGCTGGTTAGGTGCATTGGCCATGCTAAACTCTCCCTCAGTGTACCCAAATAGGACAGTGGTGACTCGGGGATTTTCACAGTAACTTCATTGAAGTGTTAATGTAAGCCCACTTGTGACATTAACAAATAAACTTTAAACTTTTCATGGAAAGTGCGCTGAATCAGAAGGAACATGCCTTCCTGTTGCAATTTTGGGTTTTCTGTAGACACCGCCCTTGGTTAAAGATGTTCAACTGGTCACTTAAATGGTTTTACCTCTATCTTTATGGAAGTTACTCATAAAATTCTAACAGGTAAGATTCAGAAAGAATGTTCCCAATGATGAGGGAGTCCAGAACTAGGGGTCATAGTTTTAGGATAAGGGGTAAAGCTTTAGGAACTGAGATGAGGAGGGGATGTTGAATATGCGGAATTCACTATCACAAAATGTAGTTGAGGCCAGAACGTTGTCTGATTTCAAGAAGAAATTAAATAAAGCTCTTGGGGCTAAAGGGATCAAGGGATTGGGGTGGGGAGGAGTGGAGGGGCCAGGATAATGAAATCGATGATCAACTGTGATCATAATGAATGTTGGAACAGACTTGAAGGGCCGAATGGCCTACTCCTGCTTCTAGTTTCTATGTTCCCATGTTTCTTTGACTTGCACTGGCCAGGCCTGCAGTAGTTAGAAGCCTTGGTTGGACATTTTCCCAGCCTTATCAATGGCCGTTCAGCATGTCCATCACTATGGTGCTGCCCTCACACATCCGCATAGTGAGCTAACTTCTCTGTTTGACTGCAGGACTCTTGGCCAAACAGCTTGCCCTCCACAAACGTCCCAACTCCCTTCCCTCCCATCCCCCCCATCCCCCACACCATTTTTATTAATGTTTCCATAACTGTCCTCCAGGCTTACTCACAGCAGCACCCTGGAGAAACATCATTAACTGGAGTCTCCAAGACAACCAGGCAAGAGTGGCATCCCGACTATTAGCAAAACCCAGGGCATTGGGCATGATGAGTCATGATGGTGCAAAGATGGTGCCACATGCAATGAACCCACTCCAAAGGGTCACCTTGCCACATTCACCATCACTGAGGAAACCCATCTGTGTAAGACAGAGACCGGTTTGCAGATTCCAAAGGACATTGGCAATAAATCGATCTGCAAATTGGTTCCACCAAACAGGACTGTGGCCCATGCCCTGTGCAATCTTGCCGCAAGGTTAACTGTCTTTGCTGTGGCTGTGAGAGAGGTTTTAAAACAAAACTACAGAATGCCAGACAGCAAGAGATATCGTCCTGTAACAGCAGATGCAACTGCACATGGAGCAAAATTACATGGAGTAAAATTGTGCCCATTAATTGCGCTTCTCTCCACAGATGCTGCCAGCCCTGCTGTGTGTTTCCTGCATTTTCTGTTTCTGTTGTCTGTTGTTTGACCATCGAGAAACTGTCTTACATTTTGTGGCCTTGTGTTTGAATGCAAGTCTACAGCCAAAGGGGGGACTTTGAGAAGCCAATCCCTTTTTATGTAGACTCATAGTCAAAGCACAATTTAGAAGGCCTCATCGCCAAGTCGTTCCAATGGAAAGAATGGGTAAAGCGCCCTAACTCATAACATTTAACTCTCTCATTATTACTGTAAATAAAAGTGATTGGGAATCCCCTCGTTCTAATAGGGCGAGGAACAGATTGCAGCTTTTCCAAACATTATGTCACCATCTCAGACTTCAGGAGAATTCACTGTGATGCAAACAACACCTGAGGTTAGGTTTTTAAATCATTTTGTGTGACACTGCTGATTTCCTCAGTTTGTTATCTCGAATATCATTCTTTCCTGCCACCGAACCTGGGGAGCGTCATGATAAAGAAAAATTAGCGGCAATTTAGCATGGCCAATCCACCTAACCTGCACATCTTTGCTTTGGACACAAAATGTCAGCTCTTTTCTCTCCTTACAGATGCTGCCAGACCTGCTGAGATTTTCCAGTGCTTTCTCTTTTGGTTGCACAACTTTGGAGCATGGAAGGAAACCAAAGCACCTGGAGGAAACCCACATAGACATGGGGAGAACATGCAGACTCCACGCAAACAGTGACTCAAGCCAGGAATCGAACCCAGGTCCCTGGTGCTATGAGGAGCATGGCTAACTATTGTGCTACTGAGCTGCCCTTGAAAAAGGTAAGCTCTCATCTTGCTAATATCCAAAGGGAATAGACCTCACCTGTTCAGCCTTTCTTTGTCAGATATGCCCCTCATCCCAGGAATGAGTTGAGTAAATGAGTGTACATTCTGATGATTTCACACACAATAAAACATTGCATTAACCAAAACAGCTCTTTCTTTTCCCCTCCAAGCACTTAATACCTTAATTATAGAGGTTCAGTTATCCAAACAGTCAATTATCTGAGGTAATTTTTCTCTTCACTAGTCCAGGTAATCCAAAATGTACTGCAGATCTTGTCAATCTAGGGTGATGAGGCTGTAGAAACCTATCATTACTGTCAGTCTCAGAGGCAAAAGTCCCCCTGATATTTCACATTAAAATAAGATGTTTTAGGAAGTGGTTAACGCACAGTTGTCATCAGCCAATAATTAATAGATAGCATATAAAACCGAGGGGTTAATGAATGTTTGTCTGCCGCGCTAGCTCACCTTTCTTCCTTCAGAGACCTGCATTGCCTCGAGGGGTTTAAGGGCATGGGAATGTCACCAGCTCCGAGTCACACGCAACCCGACTCAAAAATATCGCAGTTTTGTCATCGTCACATGCATAGCAAGATCCCACAAACAGGAAGGTGATCATGATCGTATCAGCTGTTTCAGTGATGAAGCTTGGGCGGACTATTGGAGTGAAGTCTGGTCTGAAATAGGGCCACACAATCCTTTTGCATCCTTCTGAAACAGGGCCTCATCTTTGCGTCTCCTCCAAAAGATGGAGGTCGGAATTCTACATGGAATCGGAGCGGGTGAGGGTCCAACAATGGAAATCTCCGCTGACCTTGGGCGGGAATTTTGGGTCTCTCTCGCGCGAGGTCGTAAAATCTCGCCCATCATCTCCGACCATGCAGCACCCTCTCAGGACTGCACTGGACTGGCCACCGTAGATAAGATGCTTGAAATCTTGGAGTTGGGCTTGAAAGGACACCTTCCTTTACACTTAAGATTCCGAGGGGCTTTGGCAGGATAGGTGCTGTGAGGATGTTGGGGAATGTAGAACAGGAGGCGCAGTTTAAAAATAAGCACTGTTGTTCTCGTTCAGGATAACCTGTGCAGACCTGCTTGTGTTGGTTTTGTTGTGCGATGCTCTGGTTGAGAGCAGTGGGGATGAGGTTCCTGGCTCATCCTGCCATCTGGCCTCATCCATACTCTTTGTGTTTAGGAACAGTCCACAGGTCACATATTTAAAGCCACTGAAATAATACACCTAACATCCAGATTGGCAATAGCACCAGAAATAGTTTTGGACCAGCTCACCTCCGGAGCCCGTCCAGTGGTAAACTGGCAAAGCTTTGAACATAGAGACCAAAAAGCCACCTAAAGGTACAAAACTTGCATGTACATAGGACTAAAGTATTTATTATTCGTGTCACAAGTTGGTTTATATTAACACAGCAATGAAGTTAGTGTTAAAATCCTCTAATCGCCACATTCCAGCACCAGGAGGGAGAATTTAGCATGGCTAGTGCACCAAACCAGCATGTCTTTTGGATTGCAGAAGGAAACAGGAGCACCCGGAGGAAACCCATGCAGACACAGGGAGAACATACATACTCCACACAGACAGTACCCAAGCTGGGAATTGAACCTGGGTTTCTAACGCTGTGAAGCAGCAGTGCTAACCACTGTGCCACCATTGGAGATGAGGGAGTATTTCTCTCCAGAGAGTTTTAGGTTTATTTATTATCAGTGTCGCAAGTAGGCTCGGATTAAGAATAGTAAGAAGTTTCCCAACACCAGGTTAAAGTCCAACAGGTTTATTTGGAATCACAAACTTTCAGAGCACTGCTCGTTCATCAGGTAACTGCACTAAGAATGTCATACAATAAAGTTACTGTGAAAATCCTCTAGTTGCCCACACTCGGCACCTGTTCGGATACACTGAGGGAGAATTTAGCATGGCCAGTTCACCTAACCAGCGCATCTTTGGGACTGTACCTGTTGCTGTTCCAAATGGAGACTGGGCCACTGAATTTATTCAAGGTTGAGTTGGACAGGTCAGTGACAATGACAATGGTTATGGGGTACACAGGAGTGAAGCTGCAGTCAGATCAGCCATGATCTTACTGAATGGCAGAGCTGGCTCCTGCTCCTATTTCTAATGATCTTAGTGTCTAGTGGCCAGGGCTGATATTAAGTGATTCATAGAGTGCAGATGGAGGCCATTCAGCCCATCGAGTCTGCACGCCAGCCACAATCCCACCCAGGCCCTATCCCCACAACCCCATGCATTTACCCTAACCAGTTCCCCTGACACTACGGGGCGATTTAGCATGGCCAGTCCACCTAACCCGTACATCTTTGGGCAGTGGGAGGAAACTGGAGCACCAGGAGGAACTTCATGCATACACATACGAACTCCGCGCAGACAGTGACCCAAGCCGGGAATCGAATCCGGGTCCGTGGCACTGTGAGGCAGCAGTGCTAACCACTGTGCCACCATACCGCTCAGATCTATTCATCTCGATTTATCAGTCTTTAACATTGACTATCCAACGTATACATTCCACTCAACTAACATTGATGCAAAACTAAGTTGGTTGCAATATGAAACCAGTGCTTCATAATGAAGGTTGAGTTTTACAACATTGTTATAATAAAACTGGACAGTCAGCATAAAGGGTTTCATAAGCTGGCACGCAGAAGTGTAATTCACTTAGCTACAGAGTAAGGTCCAGAGGTGCTGACTGCACACGCTGTTCGGAAATTGGCTTATTTAATTCAAGAGAGAGAGGGGGAAAAAAATGAGTCAAAGTTAGCTGAAGGCAAGAAGTAGAGAGTCCTTCACGCATGTAGGACACAGCACATCAAGCATTCTGCGCCTTCTCTCCAGAAAGCGACAAAGGCAATTTAATTGTACTTTATGTGGGCTTGTGCCTTTCGCTGCTCAGAATCAGTCTCAATTCCACAGGTTATACAGGGTGAACCTATCCTTCATAATCATACATTACCCAGTCCGTACATTTCCTTCCGGACACATGATAAGAATGGCTACTCTTCAATATTGCAGTGATTCGCTAATATGGTAAACCTCAAAGATCGCGGGTAGCGCTGTGCGTAGTCCTGCTGCCTCACAGTGCCAGGGACCCGGGTTCAATTCCCAGCTTGGGTCACTGTCTGTGTACAGTCTGCACATTCTCTCCATGTCTGCGTGGGTTTTCTCCCACAGTCCAAAAGATGTGCTGGTTGGTGCATTGGCCATGCTAAATTCTCCCTCACTGTACCCAAACAGGCACTGGAGTGTGGTGACTAGAGGATTTTCACAGTAACTTCATTGCAGTGTTCATATGAGCCTACTCGTGACACTCATAAATAAAACAAAAAAAATCAAGGAAACTCCAGACACCATCTTTCAGGGATGGTACGGTGACACAGTGGTTAGCACTGCTGCCTCACAATGCCGGGGACCCAGGTTCAATTCCTGACTTGGGTCACCGTGTGGAATTTACATGTTCTCCCCTAATGGGTTTACTCCAGGTGCTCCGGGTTTATCCCACACTCCAAAGATGTGCGGGGTAGGTGGATTGGCCATGCTAAGTTCTCCCTTAATGTCCAACAATGTGTAAATTAGGTGTAAAAGATGTGTAAGTTAGGTGTATTACTCATGGTGAGTAGACACGTTATGGGAATAGAGCGGGTGAGGGGGCGTGTATGGGATGTTCTTTCAGAGACTCAGTGCAGTATCGATGGGCTGAATGGTCTCCTCCTGCACTGTAGTGATTCTAATGATTTGTGGGGCTGAGGTGTGGGGCATTTCAGCCCTCAATCTTATTATGTTTGGAAGAAGTGGACACAGCAAATAACAGCCAGTGTTAGCACTCTGAACCACAAATCAGGTGAGTGTGGCTGGGATGTGCGCGAGTTGGACTGGGATTGACTGTGATGCACACCTGAGTTGAATAGACTACTGTACCTAACCGCCGAGACTCGCAAAGTGAAAAGTGGCCAATTTGGGCAAGGTTAACAAGATGGTTGATGGAGCCAACTTAATGCCACAAGGGTATTCCCCACATAGAGGAAAAGAAATAAGATAGGAACAGTAGTACTTCAATAAACAGTAGAGGTTGCTAACCCTTCATAATTGTCTGGAATTCCCCAGGAATCAAAGATCCACCTGTACGATACAGGTACATGCAATCCAAGGCAGTATGTCTGTGTGAGTTGGAAATCAAAAATTGTCGCATTTATTTTTGCTCCTGCGAAGATTTTTCAATGTTATTTACAACAATATAAAAATGACAAGAAATGCAGGGTGAAGGTTTATCCCCGCAGGCTTCATGACTCTGTTTGAATGGACGCCCCCACCCACCCTCACCCCCAATTCTGTGGGGAACAGTCATGTGACTTTCTCTAAATTGGCCAATTAGTGGCCTAGGGTGAGATATCACAATTAGACAGCCAATACTAGACCATCTAGCATGGGAAGGAACAGCAGACAACCTTTCCAGGTAAGTAAGATTGAGGGTCCCACCATTATGAGAGTCTCTCCAAAGCTTTAAGTCAAAAAAAAATCCAGGCAGCTGGGTCACCCTTGTGGAGGGAGAGCACCTTCTGTGGCTGCAACTGTGGGGAGTCCGACGAGGAGGACTGCAGAGCCTGGCAGGAACACTGCACACTTGCCACACTCCCACCATCCTCGAGCCAGCTGCCACGGAGCCCCCTGACAACTCAGTAGCTCCAGAGGCCAATTGGGTAATTCAAGTGGGCCTCTGGAAATAGGCCTTCCAGCAGCCTTCATTGGCTCCCTGCAACTTGTAGGATTGTACAAGCAACCCCACCTTCCCAACACACCTCCAGGAAAGTGGTCCCATTGAGGCCTACAAATTCAGCCTACCAAGGTCATGTGATGAACCTTCCAGGAACACTTCAAAAGTTGACAAATCTGAGTGAAATGCAAGATTGGGGTGGGGGAGTAGGGGCTGGAGGGGAAGAGCGATTCTTCCCAACAAGCTATCACCTCCCCCACTATTTCAAAATTCCAGTGTGTTAACTTGCCTGGATGGGTGCAGCTCCAACAACACTCAAGAAGCTTGACTTCATCCAGGACAGAGCAGCCATCTACAAACATCGACCCCCTTCATCACCAACGCTCAGTGGCAGCAGTGTGTGCTATCCACAAAATGAACTGCAGCGATTCACCAAAGATCTTTAGACAGCACCTCCCACACCCACGATCACTTCCATCTAGAAGGACAAGGGCAGCAGATACATGGGAAAACCACCACCTGCATGTTCCCTCCCCAAGCTACTCACCATCCTGTCTTGGAAATATAACACCATTGCTTCACAGTTGCTGGGTCAAAATCCTGGAATTCCCTCCCTCATGGCATTGTGGATCAACCCACAGCAGAGTACTGTGGAGATTCACGGAGGCAGCTCACTGCCACCTTCTCATGGGCAACTAGGGATGGGCAATAAATGCTGGCCAGCCAGCAATGCCCATGTCGCGCAAATGACTGAAAAAACATTATTTTTGATCGTCTGGTTTGCAATAAACACAGAAACTATTTAAATAGACATAAAACCTAATGACAGAGAAAGTGAAATGGGGGAGTTCCTGTTGATAAAATAATTGATACACACTCTCCTTCAAAGGAACATAGCACATCGCTTAAAAACAAATCACTGTGGGTGCTGGAATCTGAAACTGAAACAGAAAATGCTGGAAAGTCTCAGCAGGTCTGACAGCATCTGTGAATAGAGAGAATAGAGCCAATTTTTCAAAGGGTCATCCAGAGTCGAGAACGTTGTTCCCTCTCCATAGGTGCTGTCAGACCTGCTGAGATTTCCCAGCATTTTCTGTTCTTGCGTGACATCAAGTGTGAAGTGGAGGCGGCACGGTGGTATGGTAGTTAGTGTTGCTGACTAGGAGGCCAAGTTCAATTCTGGCCTCGGGTGACTGTGTAAAGTTTGCATGCCCCCCCCCCAGTGGTTGCTTTGATTTCCTTTACGTACTCCAGTTTCCTCCCACATTGTGGGAGGTAATGATGTGCGAGTTAGGTTGATTGGCCATACTAAATTGCCCCAGTGTCAGGGGGATTAGTAGGATAATTATGTGGGAATACGGGGATAGTGTCAGGGTGGTATTGTTGTGAGTGTAGGCTCAATGGGTCAACTGGCCTTCTTTTGCACTGTACGGATTCTATGATTCTATTTTATGAGTCTATGGTTCTCAGGTGTTTGGGTAAAAACGCATGGTGCAGGGATTTTGTTGGTCACTTATTGGCTGAAGTTTACCAGCACTGTACATCAGTCCAGCAAGAATGCCCTATGCCACCCACAAGGGCATTAACTGGCAGGCATATGTTGACCTGATTGGGAAGAGTTCTGAAAATGTGTGTCCTCAGGCACTCTGACTCTGCAATCATGAACAATTTGTCTTCAGAGGCCATCAATCTCTTTCATCATCTTGAAAGCCTAAATTATGTCACTTCAAAGTCTCTGCATAATTTATATCCTGGATGCCTGAAATGAGTTTGGTAGCTTACTTCTTCTGTGGATTTCCAAGGGCGATATCATCAGTTCCATGAACAGATGGATGCTTTGGGCCTCACATGGTGCTTTATACTGTATTGTGAGAGTGCTTTTAAATGTAGGCAGGACCATGCACCGAGGCAAAAGGAGGACAAAAGGAGACAGGCTGGGCTAGAGAAGTGACAGCCAAAGGACTGGGTGAAGTGGTGGGTTTGAAGGAGGATGTGAAGATGTGTAGGTAACGTGGATTGACTATGGTAAATGCGCAGGGTTGCGGGGATGGGCCGGGGGGAGTGGGCCTGGGCGGAATACTCTTTTGGGGAGGGTCAGTGCAACCTCAATGGGCAGAGTGGCCTCATTCTGCTCTGTAGGGACTCTATGGTTCTTGGAATGAGGAGAGTTAAGGGGGAAGATCGACAGAGAGAATTCCAGGGTGTGTGGCTTTCACAGATGGAAGCTTGGATCTCAGTGGTGGGGAAAAGTAAGGGAATGGAAAAAAGACAATTACAGAATCCCTAAAGTGCAGGTGGAGGCTAATTGGCCCATCGAATCTCGCCACAGAGCACCCCATCCAGGCACTATCCCCATAACCGCATATATTTTCCCCTCTGATCCCCTAAACCATGCAGGCATGGGAAGAATGTAAAAACTCTACACAGATGGTAACCCAAGGCTGGAATCGAACCTGGAGCCACTGGGGCTGTGAGGCAGCAGTGCTAACCACTGTGCCACCATGCTGCCCTCCATTGTGCCACTGTGGGGCAGTGTCAGGACTTTGTAGGTAGCAGGATCAACGAGTTGGAGCAATACCTCGTACAGGAATAATAATCTCTTGGTGCTTATTCTATCTCTCTACTAACCTGGTCCAAAGCCCTGCTTGTCTTTACATTGCAAACAAGTCAATGTCAATTTATTCACGATTATCTTTTGGTCTCTTCTAAGCAGCAGCAAGACGACTCTTTCTAGCGCGGTCATATTTCAGGATTTCATTTTAAGAAGAAAGAATTTGAGGCCGTTTACTTATGAAAACATCAGACAAGGTTTTAAAAAGAGCAGGATTGACAGACGCTTAAGATTCTCAAGTGCTTGGCACTGATCTTTATACCTCTGGACTGTAAATAATAAGCAATTTGTTAGAGTGTCTCAGCAATCGAAAAACACCTCTCATATCCATTACACTGGAAAGGTTTTAATCCATTTTTTTGGCTGCCAACAGAGAGGCGAGACAGAGACGAAGACAAGCTGTAGGGAACCTCTTTGAACTGGAATGTTATACAGGCTGCCAGGTCCGGTATTTGAAGGAGAATTCTGTAAGGGTTTTGAGCAAGACTAAGATGTCAGTAATACTGGAGGGAGAGTTTAACAGTCACATTGTGTCTGTCAGATAAGATGACCCATGGATGTGGGTCAGCATGGTGTCCTCTTTATTTTGTATTATTGTGCGAACGCATAATTACCGCTGCTTAAACAAAGGGAGCCCAATCCGTAAAGCCATTTTGCAGTTCTACAAATGAAAGCAGCTTAAATGATTCATTTCAGACCTCATCTCACCAATTGTTCGACCAGTCGCTTTCCGAGAGCTGGAAGAATGATTTGTTAGAAGCACGGAGTCCTACAATGCAGAAAGAGGCCCTTCGGCCCATCGAGTCTGCACCAACCACAATCCCACCCAGGCCCTGCCCCCATATCCCTACATATTTCACCCGCTAATCCCTCTAACCTAAGCATCTTAGGACACTAAGGGGCAATTTTAGCATGGCCAATCAACCTAACCTGCATATCTTTGGACTGTGGGAGGAAACTGGAGCACCCGGTGGAAACCCACGCAGACACGAGGAGAATGTGCACACTCCACACAGACAGTGACCCGAGGCGTGAATTGAACCCAGGTCCCTGGAGCTGTGAAGCAGCAGTGCTAACCACTGTGCTACCGTGCCGCCCCCATGCTCAGAAGGTGCAGTGAGCTCACTCCGATCAGGAAATGCTATCATTAAGATTGGGGTTGCGAGTAGAATGGAGAGCAGCGTCTCCCTTTCTTTATTCTTTCATGGGATGTGGTCATCGGTGGCAATTTGTTGTCCATTCTTAAGTGCCCTTGAACCGAATGGCTTGCTAGGCCATTTCAGAGGGCAGTTAAGAGTCAACCACATTGCTATGGCTCTGGAGTCACATGTAGACCAGACCAGGTAAGGATGGCAGATTTTCAAGGGCATCAGTCAACCAGATGGGTTTTTATGACAATCAGTGGTCATCAGTTTTTGTATTGAATTCAAATTTCGCCACCTATGGTGAGGTTTGAACCCGGTCCCCAAAGCATTACTCTGGGTGTCTGGATTACTAGTCCAGTAACAATACCATTATGTCACTGCCTCACTTGTTTGCTAACATGTAAAGGCATTAAGAGAGAGTGAAAGAGAGACTACAAGAGAAAATGAGTAAGCGAGAGTGAAATAGTGTGAAAAAGAGAGTGGAAGAGTGAGAGAGGAAGTTGGAGAGGGAATGAAAGGAAGTGAATGAGAGAGAATGAAAGAGTTTGAAAAGACTGAGAGAGAAGTGAGACAGAGTGAAGGAGTTTGTAATGAGTTAAAGAGAGTGTGAAATAATATAAAAAAGAGAGTGGAAGAGTGGGAGAGTGAGAGAATGAATGAAAGGGAGTGAATGAGAGAGAGTGAAAGAGTTTGAAAAGAGTGAGAGAGAAAGTGAAATAGTGTGAAAAAGAGAGTGTGTGACAGAGAGGGCACATGAAATAGTGTGAGAGAGTGAGAAAGTGAGCTAAAGGGAGAGAGAGAGACTGAGAGTGAGGGTGAGAGAGCGATAGAGGCAGTGAAGCTGCTGAACCAGAAAATGGCTGGCCCCGTTGGTCACAAGCAAGTGTCCCCTTGTTCTCATCCACCTATTTTAACACCTAGCCTGAAGCATCACCAGCCTATTGTAGCATCAGCTGTAAATTCAGGTTCAGTTCACAGTGTGACATCGGAATTCAGTAAAGCCAAAGGAAGTGAGGCCCAGTGGACAAGAATACAGAGAAAGTACAGGGGAGGACATCAATTATGCTTCATGGATGTCACAAAAGTGAACAGTTGCATCTTTAAATGGTCGCAACATATGCCTATCATCCAACTTGAGATGGCTTAGTGATATCATCGCTAACCTATTAATCCGGAAACTCAACTAATGTTTCGGGGACCAGGGTTCAAATCTTGACACGGGTGATGGTGGAATTTGAATTCAATAAAAAGAATCAGGAATTAAGAATCTACTGATGACTGTGAAACCATTGTTGATTGTCAGAAAAACCTATCTGGTCCGTTAATGTCCTTCAGGGAAAGAAATCTGCTGTCTTTACCTGGTCTGGCCTACATGTGATTCCAGAGCCTCAGCAATGTGGTTGACTCTCAACTGCCCTCTGAAACAGCCTGGAAAACCATTCAGTTCACCACCACCTTCTCAAGGGCAACTAGGGATGGGCAATGAATGCTGGCCAGCCAGTGACACCCATGTCACACAAATGAACTAAAAAAAATGGAGTCCAGTGATCACACAAACTCGAGATTGTGTACAACATTCCCACTTCATGTTCTTTTTACTGAAATATGTCACCATGTGAGCTCTCCTCAGAGAGTGAATTGCAAAGCAGTTTCACAAGAGGAGACAAATAGCTGGCTTACTTACATAAAACACATGCCTGAACAGTGTACCATATACCCAGCAAGAATGTGCTCTTACCACATTGAAAGGTCATCGACCTGAAATGTTAACTCAGTTTCTCTCTCCACAGATGGGGAGGCGAAGGCCTCATGACATTATCACCAGACAATTAATTCAGAAATTCAGCTAATGTTCTGGGGACCCGGGTTCGAATCCCTCCACAGCCGATAGTGGAATTTGAATTCAGTGAAAGATATCTGGAACTAAGAATCTACTGATGACCATGAAACCCTTGTGGATTGTTGGAAAAACCCACCCTGGTTCACTTCAGGGAGGGAAATCTGTCGTCCTCAACTCGTCTGGCCTACTTGTACCCCAGAGCCACAACAACGTGGCTGACTCTCAACAGAGAAACGTAGGAATTAGGAGCAGAAGTTGGCAAATTCAGCCCTTCAAGCGTCCTCCACCATTCAATCAGATCATAGCTGATCTCTTCCTGGTCTTAAATCCACCTCCCCATTTGCTCCCCAAATCCCTTCAGCTATCTTTTTATTAAAAATATACCCATCTCCTTCTTGAAATTATTTAACGGTTCAGACTCCACCACACTATGGGGCAGCGAGTTCCACAAATTCACCTCCCTCTGTGAGAATTCCTCCTTATCTCAGTTTTAAATCTACCGCCCCTCAACCTATACCTGTGACCTCTTGTTCTAGATTTCCCCATAAAAGGAAAAACTTGGCCTATATTTACTTTATTAATCCCTTTTAGAATTTTACATATCTCGACTCCCATTTATCCTTCTCAATTCCAGCGAGTATAAATCCAAACTGTTCAATCTCTCCTCATACATCAACCCTTTCATCTCCAGAATCAATCTGGTGAACCTCCTCTGAACTGCCCCCACTGCCACTACATCCTTCCTCAAATAAGGAAGTGGCAGGGGCAAAACTGGACCCAATACCCCAGATGTAGTCTCACCAACATCCTATGCAATTGCAACTTCAACTGCCCTCCAAGGGCAACTAGAGATGGGCAATACATGCTGGCCAGCCAGCGATACCCATGTACCACAAATGAATAAAGATGCTCCCTGATGTCCCAAGATATTTCCTGTTTTGATTTCACACTTCCCTCACTCTGTGGGAATGAGCTGTCAATGTGCTACCTTGACACATTTTCCTTAACTTAACCAAAAGTGGTTAAGACTTTCTAAAGAGTGAAAAGACCTTTTGGAGTCTATGATCTTCAGGGATCTTCAGAAAGGACTGGTTAGTTCTGGACAGCCCCACCCTCGCGTTTGATTCCGGGGCACCTTCACATCTTTCAACACACCCAATATTCATCCTGTTATTGTTGGTGGAATGAAAAGCAGGCAGGTTTTATAACAAGTCTGGCAGCTAACACCTTCAAGTGGAGGATAACTTTCAGCCTTACCTACCCAGGTGGTGAAGGTGAGAATTAATCACACACCATTAATGATTTGAGCGAGAATTTGAATGAAGAGGAAAGGGAGCCATCCTTATTAATGGCTCCAGGTATTTATAGATGCACGCACCCTTGTCAGCTAACACCCTCTGGGATCTTTGCAATGTTAACAGCCTCATAGTCATAGCATTAGGGAAGTGGAGCCACTGAGAGAATGCCTAGGGTAGAACTGCTATGGCCAGCCTCTGAGACACTTCTGATACAAGCGTCAACAGAAAAGAAAGCTCATTTCAATATCTAACTTGGGCAAAATCCAATTTACTGCGGTAAAGAACATAAAAAGGTGGCCAAGGTGTCAGCATTATACATTCATATATTCAAAATGTGGCTCTGCGATCTACACGCACGTCATCTTAATCTGGAACTTTAGACATAATTGCAGTGCGCCACAATAAGTAATCTGTCACATATAAATTGCTTTTAAACTCCAGTGTGGCAATAAATAAAAAGGAACCCTTTCTCCTATTGTTCGCGCTTTGTTGTTTCAGCTTGACAAATGTTCTCGGCTCAACAGATGTGCAGCAGCCATCTGGGCAGTGTCAAGAGTGGCATCACCACTGGGAATACAGCTGTGCCACAGGCTCCAGTACCCGCAAGGGAAACATCTTGGCTTGTGATTTGGATACCGCCAGCTGTGCGCCTCCAACTGGAGAAACCACTGCCAAGCCACAAGCAGCAATAGTTTGGGCATCGCAGGACCTGGGTGGTGGTAGCTGATGCATCACCATCAGATTCTGGAATCTAAAATCCAGATAGGTGTTTAAATTCATTCATGGGACATGGCCGTCGCAGGCTGGCCAGCATTTATTGCCCATCTCTAGTTGCCTTTGGAGGGCAGTTGGGAATCAACCACATTGCTGTGGATCCAGAGTCACATGTAGGCCAGACCGGGTAAAGACGGCAGATTTCCTTCCCTAAAGGACATGAAGTCCTTTTCAGTTGGTAACACTCTAAGCAACAAGTCACAACAGAGATGTTCTGTCGGAAGGTTTGGTGTGGACTCGATGGGCCGAATGGTCTCCTTCTGCACTGTCGAAATTCTATGATTGCGTCGCACTCCGGGAACGTCCGCACATCATCAAGGCTGACTCCTTCCCGTCGTTCTGAGGGAGCTTTGCACGGAGGGAGGTGCTAACTTTCATGTGAGATGTTGTACAGCGGCTGCCTGCAAATCAAAGTCCGAACCACCTAAAGCCAAGACCTTGGACAGAATCGTCCATTCTGGAGACTGTGGCAGGAGCGGATATCAGACGCACTTCTGCTGGAGAGCGAAGCAGCTGAATATATAGGACTTTGTGTCATCCTGCTCTGCTCTTTGACACCCCCGCCTCCCGGTCAGTCACATCCCTCCCTCGTGCCCAGACTTTGCACAGCTTGTGTGGGGGACAGCCAGTTCTTCCCAGCGAGGCGAAGGCAAAAGCAATATCCACTGACCGCAACGCTACGGAAGAAGCCTATCTCATCAGTGAATTTCAAAATTCCCACTGTACGGATGCTTTTTACTGAGGGGGATGGGGGACAAGATTCCAGTGTGTTGGGCTTTTGGTAAGCATTCGAGAGTGGCAAATGAGGTTCCCAAAACAGCTCTACCGGACAATCACCAACCCCCCCTTCTCCCTTTAAGCCCTATGGCAGTCTGTTAAACAAGAATCTAAATTATCTCCTGCCATCAGGAAATAGATTATCAGCCTCTCACCACCAAAATTCCCGTTCTCAGCAGTGTGGAAGATTCTGCAACTTGAGTGCAATTTGAAAGTGAGACCTGGGCGGTGCACAGGGGGTGGAATTGTCCATTCTTTGCACAAAGTGGGGTAGCACAGTGGTTAGCACTGCTGCCTCACAACACCAGGGACCTGGGTTTGATTCTGGTCTTGGGTCGCTGTCTGTATAGAGTTTGCCCATTCTCCCCCTGTCTGCGTGGGTCTCCTCCGGGTGCTCCGAGTTCCTCCCACACTCCAAAAGTGCACAGGTTAGGTTGATTGGCCAAGCCAAATTGCCACATTGCGTCAGGGGAGTTAGTGGGGTTTATGGGAATAGGGCCTGGATGGGTCGGTACAGACCTGACAGGCCAAATGGCCTCCTTCTGGACAGTAGGGATTCTGTGAAAGTGCTGACTGAGGCAGGAAAACTGGCTTGTAGCTCACAGGCTGCACAGCCCACTTTTCTCACCACGTTTTTCCGCTCTCTGTCCAGAAGGAATCTCTGACGTGGCCCACACCGTCATGCTAAGCGGCAGAGATCAGAGTATGCCGATCAGCAATAAAAAACACACACCCCTTACAAATAAGGGCACCCCCCCCCCCACCCCGCCCCAAACAACATCCACAAGGGCAATCCCTAGCCCCGTGTGTAAGTGAAATACCTTCCCCACCACTGGACCTTCCAGATGGGCCATCAGGCACTGAACCCCCTGACACTGTGCCCCCATCACTATAACTCCTGGTATTATGATGTGGGTATGCCGACGTTGGACTGGCGTAAACACAGTAAAAAGTCTGACAACACCAGGTTTTAGTCCAACCTATTTACTTGATAATATACCCGCAAGCTTTCGGGTTAGCCCCTTCGTCACCTGACGAAGGGGCTAACCCGAAAGCTTGCGGGTATATTATCAAATAAATAGGTTGGACTAAAACCTGGTGTTGTCAGACTTTTTACTCCTGGTATTATGCCAGGGGGCAGTGGCAGGATACTTCCCGAGCATGCCTCTCTCCTCCTGGGGGCTACACTTTCCTATGAGCCGCCCCCTCCTGGGCTGCTAAAGGTGGGGACTCACTGGAAAGATCTCCATTGCTGTGACCTATCTGGCTGTAAAACTGATCAACAGTGAGACAGTTGGTCTTTGATTCCCCAGATAACACACCATGGAACTCCATTGCCCATTTCATAAGGTCTCAATAAGCAGTGCGTGAATGTAGAAGTTCTGTAGACTCCTTCCTCAACCATCTACAATTTACATATTAAATAATGACAGAAAGCTACACAATGAATCGTAGAATCCCTACAGGGCAGAAGGAGGCCATTTGGCCCATTGAGTCTGTACAGACCATAATCCCACCCAGGCCTTATTCCCGTAACCCAATACATTTACCTTGCCAATCTCCCGTGGCACTAAGGGGCAATTTAACATGGCCAATCAATCTAATCTGCACATCTTTGGACTGTGGGAGGAAACTGGAGCACCCGGAGGAAACCCACGCAGACACGGGGAGGACATGCAGACTCTGCACAGTGAACCGAGGCTGGAATTGAACCCAGGTCCCCGGTGCTGTGAGGCAGCAGTGCTGACCATTGTGCCGTCCAATGAGCCATAGAGCCATAGAGTCATAGAGTCATTGAGCAATACAGCACGGAAACAGTCCCTTCAGCCCAACTGGTCCATTCTGACCTTGGTGCCTCCCAGCTAGTTCCAATTGCCTGTGTTTGTTCCCTATCCATCTAATCCTTCCCATCCATGCACTCACCAAATGTTTTTTAAATGTTGCTGTTGAACTTGCCTCAAGCACTTTCTCTGGCAGATCAATCTATATATGGGCCACCCTCTGTGTGAAGAAGTTGCCCTTCAGGCCCCTTTTAAATCTTTCCCCTCTCATCTTAAACCTATGCCCTCTAGTTTTCAATTCCCCTTCCCTGGAAAAAATACTATGTGTGTTCATTTGATCTATGCCCCTTACACTTTTATAAACTCAATAAGGTCATCACCCTACACTCCAGGGAATAAGATAAAGACAACAGAGCAAAAGTAGAAGCAACTCCTGAAAATGGGGGATATTGTTTCCAAATCCCTAAAGCAATCATGCAAAAGCTCAAGAGTCCGTCCTAAACAGTAATTCTTAATCTCAATTGTCCGACTCATCTTCAGTTTAATGCAATAATTCTCTGGGTAGGTTGGGGGCGGTCGATGTTTACCAAGCAGAGCTGGTTATGATGAAACCTCGGGGAATAGGTTCAACCCAAGTTGGCAACTCAAATGCCAGCCCACAAATGATCAGATTTATTGAATTCAATTTCAATAACCTCAGTTTCTACACTAGTAATGAGGAATGGATAGTAACTGCCAGCCTCATCAAGAGATGCCTACATCCCCTGACTGAATACATAGGGGAAAATTTGACACTACTTTAAATAGCAGGCTGGAATCCATTCCCATCGCATCATTCAGTCATGTGTTTCAAAGCAGGGTTTTGATAAAAGCAATACTTCACCAACCTTATGGGCAGCACGATGGTTAGCACTGCTGGCTCACAGCTCCAGGGACCCGAGTTCGATTCCCGGCTTGGGTGTATAACTGTGTGGAGTTTCCACATTCGCCCCATGTCTGTGAGAGTTTTCTTTGGGCGCTCTTGTTCCCTCCCACAGTCCAAAGGCGTACGGGTTAAGTTCATAGAATCCCTACAGTGCAGAAGGAGGCCATTTGGCCCATCGAGTCTGCACCAAACAGAATCCCATCCAGGCTCTATTTCTGCTCCCGTCATATTTACCTTGCTAATCCTCCTGACATTAGGGTTAATTTGGCACGGCCAATCAACCTAACCCACACATATTTCAACTGTGGGAGAAACCGGAGCATCCAGAGGAAACCGATGCAGACACGGGGAGAATGTGCAAACTCCACACAGACAGTGATCCAAGGCCAGAATTGAACCCAGGTCCCTGGCGCTGTGAGGCAGCAGTGCTAACCACTGTGTCACTGTGCCAGCTGGTTGCTTGGAAATGCTGAGTTGTCCCTTGATGTCAGGGGGGACTAGCAAGATAAATACATGGGGTTACAGGGATAGGGCCAGGGTGGAATTGTTGTCGGTGCAGGGTTGATGGGCCAAATGGCCTCCTTGTGCACTGGAGGAATTGACCCAAGTTTTTGGGTCTTGGATTCTTGGACCCAAGCCCGAAGAATAAGATTAACACTCAGACTATTCACTAAAGCACATCACCCTGCCACTTAACATTCACCAGGAGTTCCAGAACTGTTCCACAAGTCAACTCCAGGAACCTCAACACTGCTGCAGAGTATCGTGCAGTTGTGCGTGCCAATGTGTCCCTATAGTAATTTCTGGGCCACAAGTGTAAGGTAATATTTTGAATGATTTAATTGGCGAGCGAAATATTGAGTTCTTTCAAGGCCTGCTGTGAAAATAGATATGAAAAAAATTGTTATATTTTTTAAAAAACAATACTTCCATCGATTTTTTGCTTCAGTGAGTTCTGCTCCCTTCCCATTTCCCATCTACAATCTCTGTCGAAGGCACCTTTCAATTTGAGCAGTTACAAGTAAGACCAACCAGAACACCACTGGGTTGATCTGGGAACGGAGATAGTAAATAATCAGATTCCTCCACCCAGTTCACTTCAATTCAGCTTTATTGAACAAGGCATAAATCGATGTTGAGCTGGCCAAAAGCTATTTCAAAAGGGAGCAATCAAACAGCAAAAGAGACACGCGGAATTCTGGATGGTTGGAAGTGAATAAGGTCACTGTGGTTTGAATCGGATGGTTCAGCTGATATCACCTTCGTTACTTGGAACCCTGGTATTGAATTATGGTTTTTAATCCACTTTTGAAACAATATAATAACGTATCGCTTTGTGATCAAAACAAGAGGGATAAAAACAGTACACACAATGCTGGTTCATTTGCCAGTGCGGTGACACAATGATTAGCACTGCTGCCTCACAGCGCCAGGGATCTGGGTTCGATTCCCGGCTTGGGTCACAGTCTGTGCACAGTCTGCATGTCCACCCTGTGTCTGCGTGGTTTTCCTCCGGGTGCTCTGGTTTCCTCCCACAGTCCAAAAGACATGCCGGTTAGGTGCATTGGCCATGCTAAATCCCCCCCCACCCCCCATGTGTACCCGAACAGGCGTCGGAGTGTGGCGACTAGGGGATTTTCACAGTAACTTCATTGCAGTGTCAAAATAAACTTACAGCAACGAAACAAGTTCTTCACATCATAAGTTAGGATTTTCCTAGAGGAACATCCTTAGGGACGTAAGAGTTCGGAGCAGAAGTCGGCAATTCACTCTATCAAGCCTGCTCCGCCATTCAATCAAATCATGGCTGATCTCTTCCTGATCTCAAATCCATCTCCCCACCTGTTCCTCAGAATTTTTTTTTTATCAGAAATATATCCATCTCCTTCTTGAAACCATTTAATGATTCAGACCTTATCGCGGGATGGGGCGGGATTTTCCAATCTTGGATCGAGTGAGGCCGTAAAATCCTACCTATAGAGTCATAGAGCAATACAACATGGAAAAAGGCCCTCCGGCCCAACAAGTCCATGCTGACTATGACGCCCTCCCAGCTAGTCCCAGTTGCCTGCGTTTGGCCCGTATCCCTCTAATTCTTTCCTATCCATATACTGATTATCTTGTCATCTATCTATCTATCCTCAACTTGCTATTTGTGGGACCACAATGTAGCTTGTGTTTACCTACAAAATAGTGACTACACTTCAAGAGTAATTCATTAAGATATCCTGTGGACACGAAAGGCTTTAGATAGCTGCTTTTCCGCACAAATGATTCAGAAATAGCGTTCAGCATGTTTGAACAGAACAAAAGGAGGAGAACGGATCAGAGTATAAATATGACCTCCTTTAGTCACAGTAAATGAGGAACATCAAAGCCCAAAATCTTTTGGATGTTGACAAAATGACATTGAAAGAAAATTAACAAGTTAGACGTGACTTGCCTCGAATCCAACTTTTATCTTCAAAGACCATGTCCATTTTGGACAAAGGTATTTTCTAATTGACTTGACACCTTCAATCAAATGACTGGCATGTTCAAGGGCAGGGATTCTCGATGACTTTGCCATTAGCTAGATCTTGTTCAAGGCAAAGTCAAATTATTTCATGAAGTATATGATAAACTACCACTCATAAATCATCAGACTTTCCATTCTAAATGGTCCTCAAGTGCATTCCGAAATATTAAAAATAATTGAAGCTTAGAGGCAGTTTTTGTGACTAGTACCCAGAATCCTTAGAAGGCTAATGGCATGGCAATTCCTGCAGTGATTTGGCAGCAATTAACTTTATAAAGTTAAGGGAAAGTCAAAGCACTGGACAGTGGTTAGCACTGCTGTCTCTCAGTCCCAGGGACCCAGGTTCAATTCCCAGCTTGGATCACTGTCTGCGCAGAGTCTGCATGTTCTCCTAGTGTCTGCGTGGGTTTCCTCCAAGTACACCGGTTTCCTCCCACTGTCCGAAAGGCATGCTGGTTAGGTGCATTGGCCATGCTAAAGTCTTCCTCAGTGTTCCTGAACAGACACCGGAGCGTGGCGACGAGGAGATTTTCACAGTAACTTCATGATGGTAAAATTGTTCTGCTCTCGATTGTAGAAACATAGAACATAGAACATAGAACATTACAGCGCAGAACAGGCCCTTCGGCCCACGATGTTGCGCCGACCAGTTAAAAAAAAAACAACAACAATGACCCACTAACCTAAACCAATCCCTTTTCGTCCATAAACCTATCCACAGACCTCTTAAACGCCCCCAAACTAGGCGCATTTACAACTGCAGCAGGCAGGGCATTCCAATCCCTCACCACCCTCTGGGTAAAGAACCTACCCCTGACATCTGTCCTATAACTACCCCCGCTTAGTTTAAAGCCATGCCCCCTCGTGCTAGATTTTTCCATCAGAGGAAAAAGGCTATCACTATCCACCCTATCTAAACCTCTAATCATCTTATATGTTTCAATAAGATCCCCTCTTAGCCGCCTTCTTTCCAGTGAAAACAACCCCAAATCCCTCAGCCTCTCCTCATAGGATCTCCCCTCCATACCAGGCAACATCCTGGTAAACCTCCTCTGCACCCTCTCCAAAGCCTCCACATCCTTCCTGTAATGTGGGGACCAGAACTGCACACAATACTCCAAGTGCGGCCGCACCAGAGTTGTGTACAGTTGCAACATAACGCTACGACTCCTAAATTCAATCCCCCTACCAATAAACACCAAGACACTGTATGCCTTCTTAACAACCTTATCTACTTGATTCCCAACTTCCAGGGATCTATGTACACATACACCTAGATCCCTCTGCTCCTCCACACTATTCAAAGTCTTCCCGTTAGCCCTATACTCAACACATCTGTTATTCCTACCAAAGTGAATTACCTCACATTTCTCTGCATTAAACTCCATCCGCCACCTCTCGGCCCAGCTCTGCAACCTGTCTAAGTCTTCCTGCAAACTATGACACCCTTCCTCACTATCTACCACACCTCCGACTTTGGTGTCATCAGCAAATTTACTGATCCACCCAACTATACCCTCATCCAGATCATTAATAAAAATCACAAACAGCAGTGGCCCCAACACAGATCCCTGAGGCACACCACTTGTAACCGAACTCCATGATGAATATTTACCGTCAACCACTACCCTCTGTCTCCTATCCGCTAGCCAATTCCTAATCCAGTTCCCTAGATCACCCCCAATCCCATACACCTGCATTTTGTGCAGAAGCCTACCATGGTGAACCTTGTCAAACGCCTTACTAAAATCCATATACACCACGTCCACTGCCTTACCCCCATCCACCTCTTTGGTCACTTTCTCAAAAAACTCAATAAGGTTAGTAAGGCACGACCTACCCGCCACAAAACCATGCTGACTATCTCCAATCAACTCATTACTCTCCAAATAACTATAAATCCTATCCCTAATAATTTTTTCCAAAACCTTGCCCACAACAGAAGTGAGACTCACCGGTCTATAATTCCCAGGGAAGTCTCTGTTCCCCTTCTTAAACAATGGGACAACATTCGCTAACCTCCAATCATCTGGTACTATACCAGAGGCCAACGACGACCTGAAGATCAGAGCCAGAGGCTCTGCAATCACTTCTCTTGCCTCCCAGAGAATCCTGGGGTAAATCCCATCCGGACCAGGGGACTTATCTATTTTCAGACCCTCCAGAATATCCAGCACATCCTCCTTATCAACTGTAACACTGTCAATTCTACTCCCCTGCAACCCAGTGTCCTCCACATAGAAAATCAAAGCAGGAGAAGGCCATTCAAACCTGATCTGCTATTTATTCTGATTATGGCTGACCATTAAATTCAATATCCTGATCCCGCCTGCTCCCTTGATCCTTTTAGCCTCAAGAGCTATCTTTAATTTCCTCTTGAAATCACACAACTTTTTGACCTCAATTACATTCCGTGGTAGTGAATTCCACATATTCACCATTCTCTGAGTGAAGAAATTTCTTCTCACTTCAGTCCTAAAAGGTTCACCTTATCCTCAAACTACGACCCCTGCTTGTGGATTCTCTCGCCATTGGGAACATTCTTTCTGAATCTACCCTGTCTAATCCTGTTAGAATTTTATACGTTTCTATGCGATCCCCTCTCACTCTTCTGAACTCTCAATGATTTGGAATCTGGCAGAGGCCAGCTCAGGCACATGGAAAGTTGGGTGAAATTGAACCAGTTGTGGCTTTGGCTACTTCTGCAACTGCACAGGAGACAATGGAAGACTATTTTCCCATTTAACTATTGGTTAGATAAGGATCACTGAGTTTCTTTAGTCTGGCACAGTTCTCACACTCCATGAAATATGTCAAACATCTTAACCGGGAACATACGGAGTTATGCGCTACTCCACTGTTTTAAAGTTTATTTATTAATGTCACAAGTAGGTTTACATTAACACTGCAATGAAGCTACTGTGAAAATCCCCCAGCTCCAACGCCTGTTCGGGTACACTGAGGGAGAATTTAGCACAGCCAGTGCACCTAACCAGCACGTCTTTCAGACTGTGGGAAGAAACTGGAGCACCCGGAGGAAACTCACGCAGACACAGGGAGAACGTAACAGACAGTAACCCAAGCCAGGAACCAAATCCGGGTCTCTGATGCTGTAAGGTAGCAGTGTCAACCACCGAGCTGCCCTATTACACTGAGTGATTAGATGGAGGAGTTTGATTTCACTCGGAAGTTGTCCAAAAAGCATTACAAAAGGGGGCGAGATGGAATTCTTTTGATTTAATGAATGGGCTCCCCATAAACGTGTGCCTTCATGGAAAGATGGTTAGGTGAGTGACATACAAACGTAAGAATTAGGAGCAGGAGTAGGCCATCTGACCCCTTGAGCCTGCTCCGCCATTCAATAGGATCACAGCTGATCTTATTGAATAATGAGAGTGCTCAAGAACTGGAAGCAACTTACTGGCTAAAGTCAATTGTAACTTATACGAGTAGAGAAAGCACATGGCATGAAGTTCAAGATGGGTCCAAGGAGTCCTTTTGCAGGTAGAAGAGACAAAAATGGTATTTCGGCATTTGAATAAAGCTTCAGCTGAGCAGAGCTTTCCTTCCAAAGAAAGTTTGAACAACCTTGCCATTGTGCATAGTGTTTCGAATTCCATTAATGCACAGCAATCCTGATAAAAGCAGGTGAGTTCAAAAGGCTGAAGTCTAACATAATTTAGTCTCTTTTTTCGCAGGAATGGCAATTTGTTTGAAGCTGGTTCTCGAATCGCTCCTTCAGTTCCCAGGAGGCCGGCAGCTGTTTATTTTTTTCTTGTTGGAACTTAAGGCCTGTAATGTCAATGATATATATGAGTGCAAACTAAACTAAACAAACACAATTAATAAGATACTTTGCTGTGAAAGGCCATTGTCTCCGACGGCACTCAAACCACCCAGGAGGCAAAGGTAGACAAATGCAAGTTGGGAAATGAGCCAGAAAGTCTTCTGCAAGAACAGGAAACCAGATCGGATCTGCTTCTCAAACCAGCTGAATTCCAGTGATCTAAATAACTGCAGAAACCGCACCACCTCCTGGATGCACATCACTATTGATGACTGAATACCCATACCAAGAACCCATTGCATGATTCCCACAAGGCTCCTTTCATCGCAGTGCAACCTTCAGAGAAAACAAATCTTGAAAATACAACCAAAGTAAAAGGACTTGCGGAATCATTTTGAAAAGTAATGTTTCTGCTGCGTTGGTAACATGGAGGGTGGATGTCATTCCAGCAGCAGGCACCATTGGTTGGTAACTTTTTGATTTGATCTGATTTTTGTTGTATTATTGTCCCATGTAGTAGTATACAGCGAATAGTATTGTTTCTCGCGTGTTTTACAGACAAAGCATACCATTCATAGAGAAGGAAAGGAGAGAGTGCAGAATGTACTGTTACAGTCATAGCCACGGTGCAGAGAAAGATCAACTTAATGCAAGCTAAGTCTATTCAAAAGTCTGATGGCGGCAGAAAAGAAGCTGTTTTTGAGTCGGTTTGTATGTGTCCTTAGATTTTTGTATCTTTATCCTGACAGAAGAAGGTGAAAGAGAGCATGTCCGGGACGCGTGGCGTCCTTGATTATGCTGGCTGCTTTTCCGAGGCAGCAGGAAGTGTAGACGGAGTCAATGAACGGAAGGCTGGTTTGAGTCATGGGCTGGGCTTCATTCATGACCCTTCATAGTTTCTTGTGGTCTTGGGTAGAGCAGGAGCCATATCAAGTTGTGATACAACCAAAAAGAATGCCTTCTATGGTGCATCTGTAAAGTTGGTGAGAATGTGGTCCAGAAGGCCAAGCAAGCCTCCACTAAAGATTCAACATGGGGTTTTTGTCAAC
Source organism: Carcharhinus amblyrhynchos (assembly GCF_965287045.1). Taxonomy (NCBI): domain Eukaryota; kingdom Metazoa; phylum Chordata; class Chondrichthyes; order Carcharhiniformes; family Carcharhinidae; genus Carcharhinus; species Carcharhinus amblyrhynchos. The sequence continues at coordinate 44,887,815 of NC_137340.1, forward strand.
TCTCCAGCCATTGTCGAGATGGCTTTTGCATCCCTAAATCTCCCTCAGTGAGTTGTTCCACTTTTTTGAGCTACCGTCACCCATGTCATTTGACTCAATTTCTCCAATCTATCTTTCAACTATATTTTATCCAAAGATTAAGATATGTAACTACTTTTAGATAAGCATAATATAATGTGAACCAGCAATAACGCTTGCTGTTCTTTTCCTTTGGCAATTTTGCGATAGCTGAAAAATGGTACCAAAGGCTATTTTCATTCCCGCAAATCATTGTAGGAATAGGAGTGAATCAGTGAGCCGTCCAAGCCTGTTCAAACATTAAGCCAAATCATGAGGCGCTGATACCTTAATTCCATTTAGCCATCTTTGTTTCATCTCCGCTGATGGTTCTTTTTGTTCAATAAAAAGTATGATTTTCAGTTTTGAAAGCTCCAATTGTCCCAGTATTCACAGCTTTTAGGAAGAGAGTGTTTCAAATTTTCACAGCCATGTGTGAAAATTGGACTTCCTGTTTTAACTGTTAACCCTAATCCTAACCCCCACTTGAGGAAATTATTTCCTTATATCTCATCTCCCTCAAACAGGTATCATGCCCTAAAATGACGATGTGGAGTATGGATTTCCATTAGGTTGGTCCATGAGTATACTTGGCATAGTACTGCAGGGGTTTGCTATTGCCTTCTACAGTCTGGATGACCAGGTAATGCTCCCATTCCTATCACTGGCCATCAAGCATATAGGAGGGATTTATTGGCAGATGACCCATCCTGTTTGGCCATATTCAGAACACAATTTCCATCACCAAAGTCCTAGAGTGGGATTTGAACTCAGAGCTTCTGGACCGTATGTCGGGATGCGAGCACTGTGCCACAAGGACTCACTTCTCAACATCTACCCTTATCAAATTCCTTTACCATTTAAATTTGATCACCTTTCAATCTTTTAATACCCCATGGAACTGCTGATAGGAACACAGGGGCAAGCGTAAGCCATTCAACCCCTCGAGCCTGCTCCGCCATTTAACCGGATCATGACTGATCTCCTACCTCAACGTCACCTTCCCTCACTATTCCCATATCCTTTAATAGCATTGGCATTTAGAAATATGTCAACCTCTGCTTTGGACATCCTCAATGACTGAGCCTCCACCGCCCTCTGAGGAAAAGAATTCCAAAGATTCATTACGCTCTGACTGAAGAACTACTTCCTCATCTCAATCCTAAATGAACTACCTCTTATTCTGAGTCTCTGTCCCCAGATTTGACATCCTTCACATTTTTCCACATTGTAATCCAACTGCCGTGTTCTTGCCCACTCACTTAGCCTGGTGAAATTTCCTTGAAGCCTCTTTGCATTTGCCTCACAACTCACATTCTCATTAAGTTTTGTGTCATCAGCAAACTTGTGTGATCAGAAATATTTTGGGCCAGATTCTCCAACCTTGCCCTCAGTCAGGATTCTCCTGTCCTGCTGCAGTGAATGGGGTTTGGCTGTATGCCAAATTCTCCATGCTCGCTGACAGTGGCAGAGGGGCGTAAATGGACAGAGAAATATGACCACTACATTTGGTCCCCTGTAATAACTCCACAGACGTGAAAGTCCCGTCACTGAATTACTTTATTTACACCATACATCTGTACACAGCCAGTTCTCCAGTTGCTCCCTGCTGAATGCAGGCTGGGAGTCTGACACACCTGCTTTAAATAGGAAGCATGAGGTTCCCTAATTTAACCATCAATTAGGACTCATCAGGCAGTTCATACTCTAGCAAGCCAACCTCACTAGTCAGGCTGAAGTCATCATGTCCCTACATCCAAATTCATTGATAGATTGTGAATAGCTGTGGCTCCAGCATCATTTCTTGCAATATTCCAGCAGTTACAATCTTCTATCCTGAGAATGGTAAGAAGTCTCAAAACACCAAGTTAAAGTCAACAGGTTCATTTAGAATCATAAGCTTTCAGCTGAGCAGTGCTCCAAAAGCTCATGATTCCAAATAAATCTGTTGGACTTTAACTTGGTGTTGTGAGACTTCTTCCTGTGCCCACCCCAGTCTAACGCTGGCTTCTCCACATTATGGATCCTAAGAATGATTTATCTCTACTCTCTGTTGGTTAACCAATCTCAATCTACACCAATATGTTACTTTCCAGTCCCATGTGCTCTAATTTGTATTTATTATCCTCTCATTGAAAGCCTTCTGTAAGTCCAAATACACCACATTGACTGGTTCTCCCTTATCTATTATGCTATGAACCTCCTCAAAGAATTTTAACGGTTTGTCAAATATATCAAATATGATATCTCTTTCATTGCACTCTTCCCAATCCTACCATTATATTCTAAATGGCCAGTTACCACATCTTTTATAATAGATAGCCAGTCTGGGCATCAGGAGCACAGTTATAATGACTAATTGGCTTTACTTCATTGGTCTACCACTGCACAAGCACTCCCTATGGTGAAATGATCAAAGTTTATGGTGGCTTATAAATTGCAGACCCCGACTCAGAGAAGCTCAATGAGAAATGATGGGCTTTTCTTCCCTTCTTAATGTTGTTTTTGTGAGTCTGTGTAGCGTGGTGGATGTGCACTCGATCTAAGACTTTTCTATATTTAATGCCTTCTACGAGATCCAAGGCCGGCTTTGGCTTTGAAAGATATCTCAAACTAAGACATTTGTTCTGAAATCATTTCAAGTCAAGCTGACCAATCCATACATTTTTGATCAAACTACGCCAGCTACGGCAAAAGCAAAAAGACAGACTAAAACTTTGAAATTGCCTTTTGCAGAGGGAGACCGACGAACAAGTGGGATATTTAAGAATATCCTTTCATCATCTTTCTAGGTCATCAGGATTTTAGTTACTTTCTATAGAGTTCCTGCCCAGAACAGGTGCTTAGAAATAAGCGAGTTAAAAACGAGTCAAGCTTCATTTCTGGCGCAGAGGAGGAGTTTCCAACTCATCTTAAAGTTTTTTAACTTTATTTATTTGTAGGCTTATAGTCACACTGCAATGAAGTTACTGTGAAAATCCCCTAGTCGCCACATTCTGGCGTCTGTTCGGGTACACTGAGGAACGGCCAATGCACTTAACCAGCATGGCCAATGCACCTAGCCAGCGCATCATTCAGAGCGAGGGAAGAAACCAGAGGAAACCCACACAGGCATGGAGCGAACGTGCAGGCTCTGCACAGACAGTAACCCAAGCCTGGAATCAAACCCCAGTCGCTGGCACTGTGAGGCAGCAGTGCTAACCACTGTGCCACGGTGCCATGTCAGATATTTTCTCACAGCTGAGCAGAGTTAAAATTCAAATCTGAATGTTGCTGGCACTGTTTCGGAACAACCTTATGAAAACCAAACCTATATATTTCCTATGTACGCACTCTAGTTACTGTTCAACTATGAAACCTGTCATCGAGCTTTTTCTTTATTTAATTGTGTAGTCAACCCAGTTTAAGCATCGTGTTGTCCAGCTACCTTGCTGTGGTATAGAAGATAAATACTTTATCCCTTGGATCCGAAAAATCATGCACAAGTCACAAGGACAGCCACCGAAAATCTGCCCCTGTGGTTCAATATGTTTATTCCATGCGTAACTGAGTCATCGAGAAAGTCAGAAGTATCATCATCAAGGATTGGAGCACAATATCTAGGCCAGTGCTCCCAGTGCGATACCGAGGGACTGCCGCACTGCCAAAATTGCCATTTTTCGATGATGCATTAAAGTATATTTGGACTTCCAGGAGACATTTAATAAGGTGCCACACAGAAGGTTAATACACATGGGGACTTGGGGTAATTTATTAGCTTGGACAGAGGATTGCCTAGCCAACAAAAAGCAGACAGTCAGGAGAGATTGGTCTTTTTCTGGTTGGAAAGATGTAACTAGTGGGATGCCACAGGGTTTGGTCCTCGGGCCCCAAGTATTTACAACTTGTATTAATGACTTGGATGCAGGGATAGTAGGTACCATAGCCACATTTACACATGACACTAAAATAAGTGGGATAGTAAGTTGTGATAATGAAATAAAAAATTTACAAATGGATAGTTCAAAGTTTATTTATTAGTGTCACAAGTAGGCTTACATTAACACTGCAACGAATATAAACCTCCTCACCCTCACAGTATAAATCTTGTCCTATTTTCTTTGCCTGCAGCTCTGATGAAGGGTCATCCAGACTTGAAACATTGGTTCTATGCTCTCTCCACAGATGCTGTCAGACCTGCTGAGATTTTCCAGCATTTTTCTGTTTTTGTTTCAGATTCCAGCATCCATAGTATTTTGCTTTCATCCCATCCCACTGAGCCCAGGAGAGGGTAACTAATAATGAATGGGGATGAAGTACTAGGAACTCTGCTTATATATTTTTTTTACTAACTGCACAGCTTTGTTTCGGATCCCAGCTGTGTGGCATTTCAGCTGTCTGAATTATTGAGTAACACAGCAAGGACCGCAAACACATGGGGAAATAGAAAACATCTGGGGCAAGATTAAATCATTGGAAGTGTTAAAAGAACTGAGGCACCAAGCACTGCTGCAAGAGATTGGAGTAGGACCAACCCCTGACATTTGCAAAGAGTACAAGTCCGGCAAAGTCAGAGGAATTCCACAAAATTAAGATCCTGGAAATATTGTCCAGTAGGTGGCACGGTGGCACAATGGTTAGCACTGCTGCCTCACAGCACCAAGGACATGAGTTCAATTCCCAGCTTGGGTCACTGTCTGTGTGGAGTCTGCACATTCTCCCCGTATCAGCAATGTGTTTCCTCCAGGTGCTCCGGTTTCCTCCCACAGTCCAAAAGGCGTGCTGGTTAGGTGGATTGGCCAAATTAAATTCTCCCTCAGCTTACCCGAACAGGCTAGCATGTGGCATGAGGGAGATTTTCACAGTAATTTCATTGCAGTGTTAATGTAAGCCTACTTGTGACACTAATAAATAAACTTTAAAATTGGTTTGAGTCACAAACTGGGCCGAGTTTCAGTCATCTTTGACACGAATTGTTACTTTTATAACTGTGCTGATTACTCCAGATATTCCTGACCTACCCCACAACATGCTGCTCAGTACCAATGATGAGCTAACTGGCCTCAAATCATGAAGCTCTTGTTTCACACCATTTAGCCTAGAAAAAGGTAAAAGTAACAAAGTTTCCTATATTACTCAAAAGCAATAGAGACATATAAGATAATGAAGGGGTTAGATAGGGTAGAGGCAGAGAGATTCTTCCCGCTTAGAAAGGAAAACAGAACTAGAGGGGACAGTCTCAAAATAAGGGGGGGGGGGGGTGTGGCGGCACAGTTTAGAACAGAGTTAAGGAGGAACTTCTTCACTCGAAGGGTGGTGAATCTCCGGAATTCTCTGCCCGTTGAAGTGGTGGAGGCTACCTCGCTGAATATATTTAAGTCACGGGTAGATAGATTCCTGATAGACAGGGGAATTAAGGGTTATGGGAAAGTGGAACTGATCCACTTCAGATCAGCCATGATCTTATTGAATGGCAGGGCAGGCTCGAAGGGCTAGATGGCCTACTCCTGCTCCTATTTCTTATGTTCAATATGTGTGTTGAATTTTCTACTTCCTTCATTACACCTTCTTAGCCATCTTCTATAAGTGCTATGGGGTCATTCAGTGGAACTTTCTACTGCAGAACCCCTTATTACCATTCATCCTGCAAACTGCCAGGATAATGATCTAAATGTGAGGAACTGATTTAATTCCCTTTATGGGGCCAATCTGAACAATGGAAAGGTGCACAGCATACTGTAGTGGGATCGGTTAGAACAAATAGACCATAAGATATAGGAGCAGAATTAGGCCATTCGGCCTGTCGAGACTGCTCCACCATTCAACCGTGGCTGATATGATTCTCATCTCCATACTTCTGCCTTCTCCCCATAACTCTTGACCCCCTTGTTGATCAAGAACCTATCTATCTCTGTGTTAAAGTCACTCAATGGCCTGGCCTCCACGGCCTTCTGTGGCAAAAAGTTCCACAGATTCACCACTCTCTGGCTGAAGAAATTCCTCCTCATCTCAGTTTTAAAGAAGCGTCCCTTCACTCTGAGGTGTCTTCACTCAGAGAATCCCAACAGTGCAGAAGGAGGCCATTTGGCCCATTGGCTCTGCACTGAATCCTGACGCAGCTTCTTATCCAGGCCCTGTTCCTGGAACCTCATGTATTTACCCCACTAATCTCACTAATCTCATCTTGGGACATTAAGAGGCAATTTAGCATGGCCAATCCACCTAATCAGCACATCTTTGGACTGTGGGAGGAAACCAGAGCACCCAAGGGAAAAGCCACGTAGACGCAGGGAGAACATGCAAACTCCACACTGACAGTGACCTGAGGCGATAATTAAACCCGTGTCCCTGGTATGATGGAAGCACTCCTGCAGGACTGCATCATAAGAACCTTTGATTCATTTGATGCTTTTCAAGATAATGATGATGCCAAGCAAGTATTCCAACAGCGATTCTCAGCCGGGCCTGGAGTTAGCCGAACTTGATAAATGCCACTGGTAGGAGTAAAAGGAAACAAAAAGACTTCCACTTATACAATTCTCCTCAAAGTGGTTTACAGCCAACTTAGCACTTTTGAAGTGTAGTCACTATTATAATGAACACAACCCGGCAGCCAATTTGTGCACAGCAAGCTCCCACAAACAGTAAAGTGATAGTGACGAACTAATTATTTTTGGTTGACGGGGGGTAATTGTTTTTGGCAGGGCACCAGGAGTGACTTCCCTGCTCATCACTGTTTGATGCCACTGGATGTTGGACAGCCACCCAAGATGGCAGACCTTAATTTAACACCTCATCCGAAAGACAGAGCTACCTTCCCTCAGCGCTGCCTAGCGCACCAGTCTCGATTTCGGTTCAAATGCAGGAGTGGTTCTTGAGCGCAGAACTGTGTGACTCAGAAGCAAGAGTGCTACCAACAGAGCAACAGGGGGCACAGTAAAGATCAGTGGCTTGCCACTTCCATGACTGGGGAAACTACAACACAGGATCAAACCAAGAAGTGGGTCATTTAAAGACAGAGATGGGCAGGAATTTCTTCAGTCAAATTATCAAAGGAGGTGGCAGGGTGGCACAGCGGTTCACACTGCTCCCTCACAGTGCCAGGGACCTGGGTTCAAATCTGGTCTTGGGTGACTATGCGGAGTTCGCACATTCTCCCCGTGTCTGCATGGGCTTCCTCTCACAGTCCAAAGATGTGCAGGTTAGGTTGATTGGCCATGATAAATTGCCCCTTAATGTCAGGGGGACTATGCGGGGTTATGGGGATAGGGCCTGTGCGGGATTGTTGTCAGTGCAGCTGGATGGGCCAAATGGCCTCGTTTTGCACTGCTGGGATTCAATGATTCTATGATCACGAAGCTTTGGAGTTCTCTACCCCAGAACGTTGTGGACGTTCATTCATTATGTTCAAGATGGAGGTTGCTAAGATTCTTGGAAATTAAGGGAATTGAGGAGGATGGAGCTGAGATGGAAGGTTGGATGTGATCATTTTCAATAGTGGGACAGGCTCAGAAGAGCCAAGCAGCCAACTCCAGCTCCTATTCTCCTTTTTGCCTATGCCTCCACTTGCCTGGAGCCTGAAGGGAGGTGGTAACATCATCAGGAAGGGAGGCCGCTGGAAGAACATGAGGAGAATGTTCGAATTGGTCTCAGTCTGAGTGCCCATCAGGATTCACAAAAGCTGATGTCACAAGCCCCATGTGCAGAAAAGTGGCAATATGACAAGGCCACTTGGAACCGTGAAATCTTTATTGCAACATGAATTCATCCTTTCAAGAGAGAAAGAAAAATAAAGCGTCAGAAACTTTTCAGCCACATTTCGGCTTCGGTTCAAGGTTAAGGCACTGTATGTGTGTGAGTTGTTCTTTTCTTTCCCTTCAGCAGAATAATTTTGCAGATTGAGAAGAAAGCATTCCCCACCAGACTGTACTCTCCTCAAACGTTTCAACCTCAACCCCAGGATGGAGTTTCAAAATCCAATATAAACGTTGTGCTTTTGATCTTGATAAAATAAAAGCTGCTTTCATATATCTGGCTAGCTCCTAGCAAACATTTCACCAGGTAAAACAAAATAAACCAAATGTCCCTCTCAATCAGCCAGCTTTGTTTCTTTGCTAAAGGGGTCTTTCATCTTGCAGCACTGAAATTGGAAAGACGTGTGCAATGTTTCTTAAACTCTAAGGGAATCTACAATTATTAACACTTCCACAACAAAGCAATCTTTCAACTCATAACACGGTGCATCACTGCGTTGGATTTAGTTCCAACCAGCGCAGTGGTAGAATGTAAATGAGGCAGTCCTTGGCGTCACCAGAAGCATGGTGTGCCACCTTAAGTGGTTCTCCGCTGCACTGAAGACAGTGTGAAGCTGCCACTTCTAGAGGGTATGAAACTCCTCAGGTTCCCATTTTCCAACTCGGCATTTAATAGGAATTAGGAGCAGACGTTGGCAAATTCAGCCCTTCGAGCCTGCTCCGTCATTCAATCAGATCATAGCTGATCTCTTCCTGATCTCAAATCCACCTCCCCACCTGTTTCCCATATCCCTTTAACCCATTCTTTTAAAATTAGATATATATTTAGCTCCTTCTTGAAACTACTCAACAATTCGATTTGATTTTGATTTGATTCATTATTGTGACGTTTTAATATATACAGTGAAAAGTACTGTTTTTTGCATGCTATACAGACAAAGCATACCATTCACAAAAAAGGAAAGGAGAGAGTGCAGAATGTAACACTACAGGCAAAGCTAGGGTGTAGAGAAAGATCAACTTAGCGCAAGATAGGTCCATTCAAAAGTCTGATAGCAGCAGGGAAGAAGCTGTTCTTGAGTACGTGACTTCAGACCTTTGTATCTTCTTCCCGACGGAAGAAGGTGGAAGAGAGAATGTCCGGGGTGTGTGGGATCTTTCATTATGCTGACTGTTTTTCCAAGACAGCAGGAAGTGTAGACAGAGTCAATGGATGGGAGACTAGTTTGACCGATGGGCTGGGCTTCGTTCACAACTCTGTGTAGTTTTTTTGTGGTCTTGGGCAGAGCAGGAGCCATACCAAGCTGTGATACAACCAGAAAGAATGCTTTCTATGGTGCATCTGTAAAAGTTGGTGAGAATCATAGCGCACTTGCCAAGTTTCCTTAGATGCAGATTATGGGGCAGCAAGTTCAGCAAATTTCCCGCCTCTGTGATAAGTAGTTTATTCTCAGTTAGTCCATTATTGCAGGCCAGGAGCGTACATTTTGTGCAGCCAACATGTGGAGTCCAAGTTTCAATACTCAAATGCATGGGGTTGTATGGTTAAGGTCTGGGTGGGATTGTGGTCAATGCAGACTCAATGGGCCAAATGGCCTCCTTCTGCCCTGTAGGGTTCTATGATAATTATTATCCAATATTGGTGGAAAACAGAGATACAATAGCTTGTAGAAGGTTAAGAAGATAGAGAAGATTTTGTAGAGTGGTTTTCATTCCTTATTGGGCTTGATGTTTCTGTTCTGTGATCAAACCTTGATTCTATAAGGGGATGTGGCTACAAAGGAAGCATAAAGAATATCTAGTCATTATATCCCAGCAACCATGAGTGTGGGGTTGGCTTGATAGGCCAGCTGGCCTTTTCCTGTTCATTGCTCTTATGTGTTTTTGTCATTACTGGCCTGTGCTTTTGCATCCCTCTGCAATGGGGTGGGATTTTCCAGCCCTTCCTGTTGTTGGGATCTTCCAGTTCCACCAAAGGCACTGTCCCCCTCCCCTCCCCACCACTTGGGTGGGTGAACCATATGAAACATCATAGCCCTCAGCGGGACCAGAAGTTCCCACTGGCCCCCAGTTGCAAGCTGCCTGTACCAGCAGAGAACAGGTTATTGAGAGAGCAGGAAATCCCATCCTGGGAAAGGCTCGCATTCAGTTTGAAGTTGGACATTTTTTCCCATTCATATGATTGGGGTAAGTTGCTATAACTTGTTACTGAGGTTAACAATCCAGGCTCAAATGATGCCATGGGCTTGTGTCGGGTACTGAAAATTGAGTAAGCAGAGCAAAGATGTGTGTGTTAGGTGTACTGGCCATGCTGAATTGCCCCTTAGCATCAAGGGGATGAGCTAGGGTAAATGCATGAGGTTGTACGGTTAAGGTCTGGGTGGGACTGTGGTCAATGCAGACTCAATGGGCAAATGGCCTCCTTCTGCTCTGCAGGGTTCTATGGTAATTATTATCCAATATTGGTGGAAAACAGAGATACAATAGCTTGTAGAAGGTTAAGAAGGTAGAGAAGGTCAAAGCCATGGAGGGCTTTGAACATGAGGGAGAGAATTTTAAAATCAAACCAGCACTGGACTGGGTACCAATGTGGGTCAATGAAAACAGGGCTGAAGGGTATCTGTTAGATTAAGGCAGAATCTTGGGTCAGCTCAATTCACAGACCTGTCTATGCCCCTGTCTACATCAACAGTGATGAAGTGGAGACAATCAAGAGCTTCAAGTTTCTAGATCATCAACAATCTGACCTGGTCCCACCATGCTGACGCTCTAGTTAAGAAAGCCCACCAACGCCTCCACTTTCTCAGGAGGCTAAGGAAATTTGGCACGTTCACTACAACACACAAATTTTTAGGGATGCATCACAGAAAGCATAATTTCTGGATATAACACAGCTTGGTGTGGCTCCTCTTCTGACCAAGACTGTAGTAAACCGCAAAGGATTGTGAACATAGCCAGCCCATCACGCAAACCAGCCTCCCATCCATTGACTCCGTCTATACTGTCTCGGAAAAGCAGCCAGCATAATCGAGGACCCCATGCACCCTGGACATTCTCTCTTCCACCTTCTTCCATTGGGAAAAAAATACAAGATTCTGAAAACACATACCAACCGACTCAAGAACAGCTTCTTCCCTGCCGTTGTCAGACTTTTGAATGGTCCTACCACACACTGATCCTTGTCTTTATCCTATCTGTAACTGCAATAGTACACTCTGCACCCTTTCCTCTCTTTCTCCCCTATGTACTCCAAGGAAGTATGTTTTGATTGTATGGCTTGCAGGAAATAATACTTTTCACCGTATCCCAATACATGTGACAATAATAAATCAAATCAAATCTAATTAAGCCTATGTTTGTGTACTGGAGATAACAATAATAAAATATCTCAGGAAGGCTGGACATACATGTAAATTCATGCTCACACACACCCCACTCCACAGATACAATCCCCCACCACTTACACCATTCACTGTTATCAAGTACAGCCACTTATAATTGCACAAATGAGGCTAATTATCCGCATTGCTAGAGGAGTGAATTAATAAAGTTCATTGGAAAAATACCTTGCATTATTCCGCACAACTATATATATTTAAAAAGAGTCCCCTATTTCTGTAAACTAAAACCCAATCAAGCTTTTAAATAGCAAAGACAAAGAAATGTGGAAGTGAGGAATGTTTGAGATGGAAATTTATGCAGCGGACACACCATCAGCTGAAAGTAGGAAGCTCTGCAGGTCCACAATCCCTACACGCTAAGTAACTGTGACAGAATACCAGGTACACCTATTAGAAAGTACAAGGCAAATACAGAAAAGATAGAACGCTCTCTGCATGGTCCACCATCTCAATTAATATGGATTGATTTACACCCGTGTACTTCTCACACTCAATGTTTTGCTGTCTGCATCAACTGGGAGTCAATGAATTTTCAATATTTGTAATTCACTGACCGCACCACATCCATAACCACTCTGGAATGTGCCTGGTAAAGAAGAGTCATTTCAACAGGAAAAGTAAACACATTAGACAATCTGTCGGGGCATTATTCTACCTAATCAATGGTGTCATCATTCTAATTATGGGGCAGCATGGTGGCACAGTGCTTAGCTCTGCTGCCTCACAGCACCAGGGACCAAGGTTCAATTCCAGCCCAGGGTTACTCTCCGTGTAGAGTTTGCACGTTCTCCCCGTGGCTGCATGGATTTACTTTGGCTGCTCCCGCACTCCAAAAATGTACGGTTTAGGGGGAATGGCCAAGCCAAAGTGCCCTTTAGTGTGAGTGGGATTAGCTCGTGTAAATGCATGAGGTTGTGGGGGGGTGGGGCCTGGGTGGGCTTGTTGTCAGTACAGGCTTGATGGACTGAATTTGGCCTCATTCTGCACTGTCGGATTTTATGACTTCTAAGTAGGGGTTGAGATGGAGTGGTATGTCAACAAACTATAGTACCATAGAATCCCTGCAGTGCAATGGGAACTTGGAGAGGAGGGAAGTTGCCATAATATCACTGCTCCTGTTCTCACCAATAGACCTTGTCAAGGGGTTGGTGGTGTTAGTGAAGTCCTCCACATTAACAGGCACTGGAACCTTTCGGTCACACATCTAATTGACTATTCTGTAAGGCTGCATGATGTTGTCTGCCTCCATAGAGTAAACACAGTAAAAAGTCTGACAACACCAGGTTTAAGTCTCAAACCTGGTGTTGTCAGACTTTTTACTGTGTTTACCCCAGTCCAACGCTGGCATATCCACATCATCCATAGGGTAATTCAATGAGTTTGCTTGTGTCTGCATCCATCTGTACCTATGTGTCTGTCTGTGTCTGTATATCTGTGTCAATGTGCATGTTCATGTGTGAGTGTGTGTGTATGTGTACATGTGTGCGTGTGTGTGCATGCATGCAAGTGCATGTCTGTGTCCATGTCCATGCATGTCTATGTGTGTGTGTTTGTGTGTGTGTGTGTGTGTGCACAAGTCTGTGTGTGTTTACATGCATGTCTATGTACATGTGTTCCTGTGCCTATGTGCATGTCTATGTACATGTGTTCCTGTGCCTATGTGCATGTCTATGTGTCCATGTCCGTGTCTGTGTGTGTGTGTGGGTGTTTGTATGTATGTGTGCACGTGTGATTGTGTGTATGTGTGTGTGCGATTGTGTGTGTGTGTGTGTGTGTGTGTGTGTGTGTGTGTGTGTGTGTGTGTAGCTGATTGTGTGCATGTATGTGTGTGTGTGTGAGGGCTGGGATATTTTTGATCTGTTGAAATGTTAGAAATGCAGGTATCTTTATTATTCATCCACCTTTGACATGTTATCAGATACAGCTGCAAAAATCACATATTACGATGAAGAAATTAATCTTAATACTATTCATATGCAACTGATTAATTGACTCTAAGAATAATTTATCATAAATAATACATTTTCAGTTACATGCCAAATTTATGGCTCATTATTGAATCAAAAGCCTGTTTTCTCAACAATGATATAAAGGCAGATCTTTTCCAGAAGAAAAGGATTAACTTAAATCGCAAAGCAACTAATACTTCATGCCAGTTCAGAGTTTCCATGTGAATGACTTCTTTACATCTTAAATAAAAACATAAGAACATAAGAAATAGGAGCAGCGCATTAATCAATTGATGAGTCAGGAATCGATGACCAAAATGTTGACCAGGTTACATTTATCAGCTTTGACAAAGGGTCACTGTGACTCGAAACGTTGGCTCTATTCTCTCCCCACAGGTGCTGTCAGGCCTGCTGCGATTTTCCAGCATTTTCTGTCTTTGGTACATTTATCACCCAATTGTCCTGATTACAAGTTCTATGATTGATTAGTTTTTGCTGGTGGGCAAGGTGGCTGCAAGCAAATTCAAGAGTAATTAGAAAATTGGATAAAAGTGGTGGTGGCTTTCCATTCACTCAGGGAGTCAGAGTTGCAGTGACAACACGCACTTTTATCCGCATGTTGTAGTCTGGAGCGATGGATAGTGACAGTACAGGCTCCGATTTTTGTTCCAAACCAATGGCTAAACTGGAATCTCTCCTGCTCTTACCACCTCTCACTGGCATGTGTTGGGAGGATTTACAGGTTTATAAATCGGGCTGTTTCTTGCCCATCAAGTCCTCCGGGGGGATTTAAGCCTAGCGCTTCTAGCTCAGAATCTTGGACACTACTGATTGCACCTCAAGAGAATTAGAGAAACAATTAAAGGAAACTGATTAATAAGACATTAGAGAAAGAGTAGAGAATTGGGATTAATTTGGAAATCTCTATCAAAGAATCAATACTGATACAGCAAACTTATTGGTGTTTATTGGTGAAGTCTATGCTAAGACTTCACTGCACCCCAGTGGGTAGTGACAACTGTGCAGGATGGATCACATGCCAAAGGCAGGTAACAGATTTCCTTCCCTGAAGGCCATTATTCGACATGTTTTGTTGCAAAGATGCCATTCCAAAAATTACCAAATTTATTGGATCTAATTTCAAGAAATACCAATGTGAGGTTTGAACTCACAACCTCTGCTTTACTAGCCCATCAGTATTACCACCAGCGCACTTCCAGTTCGTCTGGAAAGAGATACAAATGTCTGAGATCACGTACCAACTAACTCAAGGACGGCTTCTTCTGTGCTGCCATCAGACCTTTGAATAGACCTACCATATATTAAGCTGATCTTTTTCTACACTCTAGCTATGGCTGTAACACTATATTCTAAAGTAAACTACCTTTATTAGTCACAAGTAGGCTTACTGCAATGAAGTTATTGCAAAAATACCTGAGTTACCACACTCCGGCACCCGTTTGGGTACCGAGGGACAATTTAGCATTGACAATGCACCTAACCAGCACATTTTTCATATTGTGGGAGGAAACCCGCACGGGGAGAAAATGCAGGCTCTGCAAAGACAGTGACCCAAGCTGGGAATCGAACCCAGGTCCCTGACGCTGTAAGGTAGCAGGGCTAACCACTGTGCCACCATGCAGTCCTCTCCTTTCCTTCTCCCCAGTGTACTCTGTGAATGCTATGTTTTGCCTGTATAAAAAACCAATACTTTTCACTGCATCCCAATACATGTGACAACAATAAGTCAAATCAATATGACACTAAAATAGGTGGTATTGTATACAGTGAGGAAGGTTATCAAAAATTGCAGCAGGATCTTGATTACCTGGGAAATTGGGCCGAGAAATGGCAAATGGAGTTCAATGCGGATAAGGGTGAGGTGTTGCATTTTGGAAAGTCAAATCAAGGTCGGACTTTCATGGTGAATGGTAGAACCTTGGGGAATATCATGGAACAGAGGGCCCTTGGAATTCAGGTGTATAGTTCGCTAAAGGTGGAGTCACAGATAGATAGGGTAGTGAAGAGGCTTTTGGCATGCTGGCCTTCATCATTCAGGGTATTGAGTATAGAAATTGGGAAGTTATGTTGCAGTTGTACAGGACATTGGTGAGGCCTCACTTGGAGTACTGTGTTCAGTTCTAGAATCATAGAACCCTACAGGGCAGAAAGAGGCCCTTCGGCCCATCGAGTCTGCACTGACCACAATCCCATCCAAGCCCTATCCCCATATCCCTACACATTTTACCCGCTAATCCCTCTAACCTAAGCATCTCAGGACACTAAGGGGCAATTTTTAGCAATCAACCTAACCCGCACATCTTTGGACTGTGGGAGGAAACCGGAGCACCCAGAGGAAACCCACGCAGACACGAGGAGAACGTGCAGCCTCCACACAGACAGTGACCCGAGCCGGGAATTGAACCCAGGTCCCTGAAGCTGTGAAGCAGCAGTGCTAACCACTGTGCTACCATGCCGCCTTGCTATAAGAAAGATGTTATTTATCTGGAGAGAACGCTGAAGAGATTTACAAGGGCGTTGCCAGGACTCAAGGGACTAAGTGAGACATAGAGACTGGACAGGCTAGGGTGTTTTTCTTTGGCATATAGGAGACTGAGGGGTGATTTTCTAGTGGTGTATAAGATTATGCGAGACATGGATAGGGTGAATGCAGTCAGTCTTTTTCCCAGGGTTGCAGAATCAAGAACTAGAGGGCATAAGTTTAAGTTAAGAGGGCAAAGAATTAATGGGAACCTGAGGAGCAACTTTTTTTATACAGAGGGTGGTACGTGTGTGGAATGAGCTGCTGGGGGAAGTGGTAGAGGGAGGGACATTGACAACATTTAAAAAGCATTTGGCAAAAACATGGACAGGAAAGGTTTAGAGGGATATGGGACAAATGAAGGCAAATGGGGTAGCTTCGATGGGCATTTTGGTTGACATGGACCAGCTGGGCCAAAGGGCCTATCTCCATGCCGTAGATGCTACGATTCCATGAATATTTTGATGGGCCTTGTAGCCTGAACTAAAAATCAGAGGGGGCCAATGCTCTATGTAAGACTGTGCATTAATCCACGTTTCCTCCATGCGCTGATCTGAAATTTGAATGACGGAAACAACAAACATTCTCCCAAAAAGACAAGATTGCTTTTCTGTTTCTCCTGAAGAACTTGCCAATAAAAGAAATGGCCACCTGAGTGACTTGGAGGTTAGTGAAATTTCTCTAACGTGGTTGCTCTTGTTCTCACTGATACACATCCTCAGGAGGTTGGAGGTGCTGTTGAAGTCCTCCACACTGGAACTCTTAGCTCACAGATCTAACTGACTATTTTATTACACTGCAATGATGTTGTCCTCCTGTGCCAAAGGAGCCTGAGGTCGCTTTTCTCCACGTGACTCAAGCTACAGCACATCAGTCGATAGTGAGCCTGAGCAGCTCATGTGTATCAGTAAGTTTCAAGAAGGTGGGAGGTTAACAGGAGAAACAAAAAGAGTGGAGATTTCTGACAAATTAAACTTTGAAGTGATTGACTCCCCAATCAATATAACTCCAGTGAAAATCCCTGAAGAAGCGTCAATAATCTTCCTTTATCAGTCAGAGTAATATGTGGAATTCTGGTCAAGATCAACAGGAAATGGTGCATTTGCAGGTTCATTAAACAAGCTTTGTTTTGAATTGTAACAGGTGCCACACTCTTAATCGCCTTTTAATTTGACTTTAGAATGATCCCAAAAAGGCTTGCTGGATGGTTATTGAAATAGTAACACACAGATTGCCTCGAATGGCTTGTTCCTGTTGCTGCTGCAGCTGTTCTTTTCCCTGCACTGTTTTCTTCCATTCACTCTCTCTAAGGCAGTGGATTATGGTTCCACCGGCACAAGGAGCCACCTGATAACTCATCAAGTCCCTGCTCACCATCCCAACTTTCTCAGGAACTCATCCCTGGTGAAAGAGGAGCTGAGCCGATCCGGAACTTACCCAACTTCCACACACGGACATTTTCCTCCTGAAGCCATCATAGAAACATATAGCAGAGAAGTGGCCCTTCAGCCCATCGAGTCCGCACCGTCACATTAGAAGCCCCTGAACTCCCATCTAAACCCATCTGCCAGCACTTGGCCCGTAGCCTGAATGTTATGGAGTGCCAAGTGGTCATCCAGATACTTTTTAAAGGATGTGAGGCATTCCACCTCTACCACCCTCCCAGGCAGCACATTCCAGGCCATCACCACTCTCCGGGCAAAAAATTTTTCCTCACATCCCCCCCTAAACCTCCTGCCCGTCAGCTTGAGGAGGAACTCCTTCACTCAAAGGATGGTGAATCTCTGGAATTCTCTGCCCGTTGAAGTGGTGGAGGCTACCTCGTTGAATATATTTAAGTCACGGGTAGATAGGTTTCTGATAGACGAGGGAATTAAGGGTTATGGGGAGAAAGCGGGAAAGTGGAACTGATCCACTTCAGATCAGCCATGATCTTATTGAATGGCGGGGCAGGCTCGAAGGGCTAGATGGCCTACTCCTGCTCCTACTTCTTATGTTCTTATGTTGAACCTGTGTCCCCTCGTGACTGACCCTTCAATGAAGGGGACCAGCTGCTCCTTATCCACTCTGTCCATGTCTCTTATAATCTTGTACCCCTCAATCAGGTCGCCCCTCAGACTTCTCTGCTCCAACAAAAACAACCCAAGCTTATCCAGCCCGTTAAATGTTCCATCCCAGATAACATCCTGGTGTATCTCCTCTGCACCCCCTTTCTGACAGCAGGGCCCACTTGATAATTTTGCTACAGGCAGCCTCCTAATTGGTCAGCTGTGGACCCATCACCCAATTAGAGATGACCCGTATGGTCTCCATGTCCCAGGCCAATCAGAGGGCTGGTACCTCCACAAGCATCAACAAAGTCACCAGGAGAGGTGACCGCTGGGGTCACGGGGCTGAATGCCTATCCCATGGTTCTCTTAGTATATCTTAGTGCCCCTAAGTCTGATGTCAACCTCCACAAAACCCACCACACCCACAAGGAGGCTACTTCCATTAGGCTGGCTGTCTCCAGATACAGTGGGAGCGTGCGAGGGTCTGGGGGGATGGGGACGGGTGGAGAAATAGTCCCAACAGCTGAAGCCTTGCTGCAACCTCTCATTTTAAAGACTGCATCTTTAACAGTGCTGAACTCCCGCACAAGACTGGACCTATTATTTACTCATGTCTGTAACGAATCTCAGATTCGAGGGAGAGAATTTTGTCAACTGAGTGAATTAGCCCAATGGTGAAGTCAACAAGCAGATCAAACAGTCCTGAAGAAAGGTCACTGGTTTGAAACATTAACTGTTGTTTTCTCCGCAGGTGCTGCCTGACCTGCTGAGGATTTACTACAATTTCTGACTTTCTTTCAGATTTCCAGCATCTGCTCTATTTCGCTTTTGTGATTGATTCGGAGACCACCACACTTTAAAGCAATAAAGGGTTACCACAACGAGAGCTGGGCAGTGGGCCTACTTTTGAATTCCTCTCACAGAGATCGTAGCAGACAAAGGTCTATCTTTGGTGTTGTGAAATCCTATGGTAATCAGGGTCATCGGAAACAGATTATCACATTATTTATCTCACTGCTATTTGTAAAATCTTCAATAGCACTTCATGATTTGCCATGTCAGCATCCGTAGAACAAATAACAAAGAAAGTACAGCACGGAGACAGGCCCTTCAGCTGACCAAGTCTGCGCCAATCATGTGGTCCTATTTAGACCCACCACCTATATCCCTCAATCCCATAGAAGTAATTCATTGTGAAGTTCCTTTCATCACTGCTGAGGTGGGATAAATGGAAATTTTGTTTCCTCCTCCACTCACACACGAACCCCCCTCACAACTCCCACCTCACAACTAGCACATTCTGGCACGCCCTCATCTCTCCATGTTACCCCTTCTCTAAATGTACCTCATTTTGACTGCCTGTTCAATTGGAACTGTTTCTACCCAGTTCTCCTCCATTCAAGTGCCCAACAGGAGTTGCGCTTCTCGGATAGCGCCACTCTGCTGTACATAGGGAACGGGAATTCCTGATCCTGGAAGAGTGTCTCCCATTCACGTTATGGAGCCTTTGATTCCCTGGAGAAGCAGCAGACAGAGTCAGGGTAGAGTTAAGGGGGAGAATATCACCCACAGACGTAGGATTAGATGGGATATAGATTGGAGTGGAAGCATGGTGGCACAGTGGTTAATGATACTGCCACACAGCCCCAGGATCCAGGTTCAATTCCAGCCTCGGGTGACAGTCTGCGTGGAGGTTGAACGTTTTCCCTGTTTCTATGAGGGTTTCTTCCACAGTCCAAAGATATGCAGGTTAGGTGGACTGGCCATGCTAAATTGCCCCTTAGTGTCCAAAGATGTGTAGATTAGATAGATTAGCCATGGTAAACGTGTGGGTTATGGGGATAGGGTGGAGGGAAGGGATTGTGTGGGATGCTCTTTCAGAGAGTTGGTGCAGACTCAATGGTTTGGGTGGCCTCTATCTGCACTATAGAGATTCTTGGTTCTGTATGGCAAGAAACAGGCCATTTGGCCCAACCAGTCCACAATGATGTTTATGCTTCTCTTTGGCCCCCTCATCTGAATCTATCATCCAAACCTGCTTTCTCATTTACTTATGTAGCTTTTCTTTAAACGCATGCATACGGCTCACTTCAACCACTGCCTATGATAGTGAGTCCCACATTCTCACCACTCTTTGATAAAGATGTTTCATCTGAATTCTCTGTCGGATTTCTTAGAGGCTTTTAATGGCCACTGGTTATACTCTTCCCCACAAGAGGAAACATTCTCCCTTCACCCACTCTATCAAAACATTTGATCATTTCAAAGATGTGTCAGCTCAACCCTCAGCCTTCATTTTTCAAGAAAAAAGAGATAGCATCAAATGGGAAAAAACTGTGGAAAATACGGATGACTGCCTTGCTGGCTGTTAGTTTAGGTTTCAGGTATTTGGGATAAAATATAAACTGATTACTTATTATTAGCTCTCCGCAATCCTTTATCGTGCAACACTGATCCCAATCTCACCTTGAGAATTAAATAACTCTTACTGATTGAAAAAAACTGGAATAACAAAAATCAATACTCCTACTTTGGTGTCAAACCCAATTTGTCAACAAAACAACAGTCAATAATGGAATTATTGGCATTAGTTTCTCAACAGCAACTGCAAATATCATTATTAGTTGCATTAATCTAATCAACTTGCTGATGTGTACTTGCCATTTTGATATATCCAGCTTTAAACAATCTGTATTACTGCATTAATATGTAGTTGGTGAATATTACATGCAAGCCTATAGATCATTAAGAGCTCATCTCACTTGCATTCCTCATGTGCTCCCATCTCCCTGCTTATGTGGGAAAGGCATTGCACTATATTCACATGGTCTTACAGTCCCACAGGGCAAGGACTAATCATAGATTAATCATAGAATCCCTAGAGTGCAGGCCATTCGGCCCATCGAGTCTGTTCCAACCACAATTCCACCCTGGCCCCATTCCCGTAACCCCACATATTTACACTGCTAATCCTAGAAACCGGAACACCAGGAAACCCATACAGACACAAGGAGAATGTGCAAACTCCACACAGACAGTGACCCAAGGCCGGAATTGAACCCAGGTCCCTGGTGCTGTGAGGCAGCAGTACTAACCTCTAGTCCCACCTGCAGTGAGGGGCAGGATGTTCCCCGAAGCAACGGTGGCAATTTTTCATTGATTGGTTTGAACAGATGTAAAATCATGGGCAATGTGTGTGTGATTTTCCAATCTGCCCTTGGTGACAGGCCTGGAACTTCACTGTGTGTCCAGACTCAGGAAGTTCAAGTTTATCAGCATTGCAACAAATCGCTCAAAAAAGTGCACAAGATACGACAAATTACGAGACCATAAACTTTTGTTATGAGACAAATGAGATCAATAACTAGATTAATGTTTTATCTGGGGACCCAGGGTGGCGGTTAAGGTAGGTTATTGAAATGATATCAGGAAACTGGTTCAACATGTGAATCCTGCTGGCATATTGCCAAGGGATTATTAATATCTACTTGGGTAGCCTGGCAGGTTTTGTCATTACCTTAAACAATGCAGGATTTGCAACACTCTGCTTAAGATTGTTTGTTAAAAGGTTGAGACAAGATAACTTGGAAGTAGTTTTAGTATTTCAAAGGGGCTTGCTTGTGTTTGGAGAGCCTTGATATATACAGCTCATCTTTAAAACCACAGAAATATCAAATCCCTACAGTGCAGAAAGAGGCCATTCAGCCCATCATGTCTGTACCAACTCTGAAATACTCAGGATACCTAGGCCCACCCGATCCCTGAAACCTTGCATATTTACCATGGTTAATTCACCTAGCTTGCACATCATTGGGCAGTAAGGGGTAATTTTAGCACGGCCGATCCACCTAACCTCCATATCTTTGGACACGAAGGGGTAATTTTAACATAGCTAATCCATCTAATCTGCACATTTTTGGACACCAAAGGGCAATTCTAGCATGGTCAATCAACCTAACCCACATATTAGCAGGGCAAATGCATGAGGTTATTCGGATAGGGCCTGGGTGGGAAAGTTGTTGGTGCAGACATGATGGGCCAAATGGCCTCCTTCTGTACTGTAGGAATTCTATGATCGTTGGACTGTGGGAGGAAACTGGAGCACTCAGAGGAAACGCACTTCAACACGGAGACAATGTGTAAACTCCACATAGTCAGCCGAGTCTGGAATTGAACACGGGTCCCTAGCACTGTGGGGCAGCAGTGCTAACCATTGCGATCCTCTGCAACAAATACTCACACTGGACAATAAGCAATTCTCTTGTTAAGCGCAGTGCTCAATCTTTTTAAATTTTTTATTGTTTCCCACCTTCGACACTCTGCCAGATTTTTAGCGAGCAATTTTTAGCTTTTTTAGCCGTGGGTAATTGTTAACCACAAGTTAATTATCTTGCGATCTTGCTTTCTTTGGCAGTTTTTCTCTTCGCCTTTCTGTGATTGTAGCTTGTGTTCTCTCCCTTTTGGTCTTTCAGAGATAAATGCAGATGAGAGAGGCTAATCAGCTTACCTGCCCAGAGAGAGACAGGAAGGGTTTCACCACACTCCCCCAGTACCCCAATTCCCAGCTGTCACTGTAGCTTTCACCTCCACAACTCAGACTCTGAATACCAAGTACTGAAAATTCTGAAGAAATTGCTCTAGGCAAAAGCACTAAATTTGCCTCTCCCCGCTTTCCTCACATCTCCATCTGTCCGCTCCCTCCCCCCTTGCCATGAATCAAGGTTCCATCTCGGGAGTATTTCACTGAATCTTTCTGTCACAATTGTGCACTCTTTAATCGCGTCAGCTTGTTTATTTTGGTCGCGTCCCTCACTTCCGAGTTGGAAGGGCAAGAGTTAAAGCCCAACTGGGGAGTTGAGCACATAAATTAGGTTAACACCTCATTGTTCAGCGTTTGGGCTTTCTGTCTCTGAACTGAAACCGTCAATCAAAGTCCCCATGTGCCTGACTATAAAAGACATTATCAGAACTAGAACAACTAGCCTTTTATTTTATTTATTGTTTGTGTCTCATCCTTTTTATTCTTTCATGGGGTATGGGCATCACTAGAAAGGTCAGCTTTTTTTCACTAATTCGTGGGACATGAGTGTCGCAGGCTGGATAGTATTTATTGCCCATCCCTAGTTGCCCTTGGAGGGCAGTTGAGAGTCAACCACATTGCTGTGGCTCTGGAGTCACATGTAAGCCAAACCAGGTAAGGATGGCAAATTTCCTTCCTTAAAGGGCATTAGTGAACCAGATGGGTTTTTCCAACAATCGACAATGGTTTCACGGTCAGCAGCAGATTCTTAATTCCAGATTCACTGCCCGTTTTTGATTGCCCTTGAACTGATTGGCCATTCCAGAGGGTATTTAAGAGGTGACCTCATTGCTATGAGGATGGAGGCCAAGCCAAGTAAAGGCAGCAGATTTTTGTCAGCGAACCAGGTGAAATTTTAGAACAAATCGGCAAACATTTCACGCTCATCATTTGACTCTTAATTCCAGATTTCTTTTTCATTGAATTCAAATTTCACCATGGTGGGATTTGAACCTAGGTCCAGTGACATTACCACTGTGCATTTGCCTCCCCAAACACTGTGCACAAATAGTTTTGCCCACAGTAGAACTTCAAATAGTCTTGACCGCAAAGCACTTTGGGATATACCATGGATACAAAAAGGCACTATGCAAATAAAGGATTCTTAGAATCATAGAATCCTACGGTGCAGAATGAGGCTATTCGGTCCATTGGGTTTCCACCGATCACAATTCCGCCCAGGTCCTATCCCTATAACCACATGCATTTACACTAACTAGTCCCCGTGATACTAAGGGGCAACGTAGCATGCTTAATTCATCTAACCAGCACACCTTTAGATTATAGGAGGAAACCGGAGCACCCAGAGGAAACCCATGCAGACATGGGCTGAATGTGCAAACTCCACACACAGTGACCCAAGCCGGGAATCGAACCCGGAACCCTGACGATGTGAGCCAGCAGTGCTGTTTTCTTTCAAATACTCTTTTCAGATTAAACAAAAAACTTGCATTTTATAGTACCTTTCACAACGTCAGGAGTACTTTACAGCCAATTACATATTTCTGAAATTAAGGTAAAATACTGCGGATGCTGGAATCTGAAATAAAAACAGAAAATGCTGGAAAATCTCAGCAGAATTGATAGCATCTGAGGAGAGAGACTAGAGCCAACATGTCGAGTCAGGATTGACTTAAAACATTGGATCTGTTCTCTCTCCACAGATGCTGTCAAATCTGCTGAGATTTTCCAGCATTTTCTGTTTTTGTTACATGTTTCTGAAGTCCAGCCATTGCCACAATGTAGGTAGCTCTAACCCCACAAATAACAACGTGATCATAGGCAGGTCTTGTTTTCAGTGATGTTGCCTACGAGGAATAAATACTCGCCAGGGAGCCTGGCAAAACGTCTCTGCTATAATTACTGGACATCGGTAAGACGTCTGATGAAACCTCTGTATAACATCTCATTTTGAATGGAGGTGAGGAGGCATTTAAAGAACAAAGAAACTTACAACACAGGAACAGGCCCTTTGAGCCTCCAAGCCTACACTGATCATGCTGCCCATCTGAACTCAAATTCCTACCCTTCCAGGGACCATATCCCTTTATTCCCATCCTATTCATGTATTTGTCAAGATGCCCCTTAGAAGTCACTATCATATTTGCCAGCGTCGAGTTCCAGGCACCCACCACTCTCTATGTTAAAAAACTTGCCTTGTACATCCCCTTAAAACCCTCGCACCTTTGTTCACCCAAAGAGTGGTGAGATTATGGAATTCATTAACACAGGAAATAGTTGATGTCCAAACATTGAATGTATTCAAGACACGGTTGGATATCGCACTTGGGGCAGATGGGATCAAAGGTTATGGGGAGAAAGCAGGATTAAGCTATTGAACATAAGAACATTAGAAATAGGAGCAGGAGTAGGCCATCTAGCCCTTTGAGCCCGCCCCGCCATTCAATAAGATCATGGCTGATCTGTAGTGGCTCAGTTCCACTTTCCCGCTTTCTCCCCATAACCCCTAATTCCCTTGCCTACCAAAAACCTATCTACCCGTGTCTTAAATATATTTAGCGAGGTAGCCTCCACCACTTCAACCAGGCAGAGAATTCCAAAGATTCACCACCCTTTGAGTGAAGAAGTTCCTCCTCAACTCCGTTCTAAACTGCACCCCCCTTATCTTGAGGCTGTGCCCTCTAGTCCTGCTGTCCTTTCTGAGCGGGAAGAATCTCTCTACCTCTACCCTATCCATCCCCTTCATTATCTTATACATCCCTATAAGATCCCCCCTCATCCTTCTGAACTCCAACGAGTACAGACCCAGTCTATTCAGCCTCTCTTCATAGTCCAACCCCCTCATCTCCGGTGTCAGCCTAGTGAACCTTGAGTTAGACAATCAGCTGTAATCGTGATGAATGGTGGAGCAGGCTCGAAGGGCCAAATGGCCTCCTCGTGCTCCTATCTTCTATGTTACTCACAATTAGGTTGAAAATGTTCAGTGCGCAGGCTAGCTGGGATTACTGAGCAAATGCAATCTTTCAGTGTCAAAAAGCAGTCATCACCACTTCACCAGGCACGCTCCCTGTCCCTATACAATTCTAAATAGCTAAAAAGCCTGCCTAATGGTTGTAACTTTTGAGAGGAACTGGGGTGATTTTCTTCCCAGCAGTTGGGAATTAGCACAGAGCTATAAGTTGCACATTTAAAAGGGGCGGGGGGGGGTCATATCTCTAAAAAGAGAATATTTTCAAATGTACTCTCTCATCTGCCTTTCTCCCCTTGATGTGTTGGTCTTTATGCTCCTTTTGCACAGTGAGATTGCTGCAATATAAAATGGCCAAGCCTTTGTGCACTGGGTCCTCTGAGTCCGCTCCAATTATTTAATGGGATGAATTACAAACACCAAGGCAAACCAGGAGATGTTCAAGCCCTCTTTTGCCTCCCACCTCCTCACAAGACCACACAGAAAATGGTGGCAAGCAGCATCCATTAAAGTCTCACCTCTCACAAGACAAAGATAAACCATGCTCTGTGGGGGTTTCCCACAATGTTAAGGGAAAAATTATCAAAGGGTTTGAACAGGAGGGTGTGAATTTTAAACTGAAGGTGTTGGGGGACTAGAAGCCAAGGTAGAGTGATGATACACACTGATGGGTTCAGAAAATCCCCACATTGTACAAGGAGGCCATTCAGCCCATCAGGTCTGCACCGACTCTCTGACAGAATATCTTACCCAATCCCATCCCCCACCCTATGCCCGTAACCTTGTGCATTTACTCCACTAATCCTAATCTGTACATCTTTGGACTCAAAGAGGCACTCTAGCATGGCTAATGCAACTAACCAGCACATCTTTCGGACTGTGAGAGGAAGCCAGAGCAGCACCTGGAGGAAACCCATGCAGACATGGGGAGAAGGTGCAGTCTCCACACAGTCACCCAAGGCCAGAATTGAACCCGGGTCCCTGACGCTATGAGGCAGCAGTGCTAACCACTGTGCCAATCTGTCAATGACAACAAAACTTAGTACGGGTTAGAGTATAGTGAGCAGAGCTTTGAAAGAATGTAAGTTTTCGGAGGATGAAAAAATTAAACCATACAAGAGAACATTGAAATAATCAAATCCAGAAGTGAAGTGGAAGGGTTTAAGAGGCAGACTGGCTAAGGCAGAGATGGGTGACATAGAATGGAGGGGGGGGAGAAGAGGGGGGTTATTGTAATGGAGAGTATGAGGGGTCAGAAGTTCCGCTCAGCATCAATTAGTAGACAAGCTTCAAACCAGGGCTATAGTCACACTGTCACCAATGCACATGTTGAAGCTGATACCATCTGTCTGAGGAGTATCATAAAGAGTAGGAGTGCGCCCCCTAGGTCCTTCCCCACCCTACACCCCACCGTCCACATGCCCCGCCCCCTTGCTATTGCCTGATGCCTGACAGGCAACGCCCCTTGCCCCTTGGGCAGTGCCGTGGGCTCAGGCTGCCTCTGCCAGGGTGCCAATGCCCAAGGGGCACCCACTGCCCAACCCCCGGAGGGCCCTGATTGCGCCCCCCTTTCGGCAGGATCAGGCAACTAACTTCCCCAACAGTGGGGAACTGCTCTAAACTACGCTGGAGTGAAACACTTTGGCACGGGCGGAGATGCTCGTGGGCCTGGAGCTTCAGTCCTAAGCCTACTAATCACTTTTAAATCAGATTAAAATCCCCCCTGCATACCTAATGCAACTCTGTGCCTATTTCTGGCACGGAGCTGATAGGACAAGAAATCTGGCGCTGGGAGAGGCACATGGGGCTGATGCCCAGTGCAGATCATACTAATCCAGCCCCGCTGAAGTCTCCTGGCCCACTGTGCTAATAAATTAACGCAGCAGAATGGGAGACTCACCCCATAGAGAGGGGACAGCTCATCACTCACTCCACCTCGTCATGTGTTAATGGGCACGATCTTAGAATTTTAAAAAGGGCCTATTAAAAAAAATAAGAAAAACATTCGAGCTTCTCTTTCAGAAGCCTTCGCACCTTGAGGGACTGAGGGCTCAGTGGCAGATGGAATATCATGTCGGGAGGTGTGGGGTTATTTATCTTAACAATAATAGAAAAGCAGATTTCTTTTCAGACGTGAAATTTGTGAATGGCGATGATCAGAGAGAGCTGGGTGTACTTGGGGAACATAAAAAGTAAGCATGCAGGCACAGCAAGCAGTTAAGCAGGCATAAATTGGCCTTTATCACAACGAAATTGGGTGTGCAAGAACAAACCCTGCTATAATTGTATCGGATTTTGGTGAGATCAACCGAAGAATACTATACATCAATGAAGGGTTAGTGAGTTAGGCCGCACTTGGAATATAGTGTCCAATTTCGGTTACCACACTACCAGAAGGATGTGGAGGCTTTGGAGAGAGTACAGAAGAGATTTACCAGGATGTTGCCTGGTATGGAGGTCATTAGCTAAGAGGAGAGTCTGGAAAAACTTGGTTTGTTCTCACTGGAACGATGGAGGTTGAGGAGCGACCTGATAGAAGTCTATAGGATTATGAGGGGCATGGATAGAGTGGATAGTCAGAAGCTTTTTCCCAGGGTGGAAGAGTCAAATGTTAGGGGGGGCATAAGTTTAAGGCATGAGGGGCAAGGTTTAAAGGAGATATACGAGGCAAGTTTTTTTTTACACAGAAGGTGGTTAGTGCCTGGAAATCATTGCCTCTATTCCAGAAGGTTCTGGAGACTTCCTCGTTGAATATGTTCCAGGTTCGGGCAAATAGATTTTATGGTCTTTCTGGAAACCAAGGGTCATGAAGATTAGGTGCGAGATGGACTTGACGGAAGAGATCATTCATGTTCACATTGAATAGTGGATAAGGCGCTGGCATTTCAGTGCATTGCTGAGGATGGGTGGTAGTCTCAGAGATGTCCCTTTTTTGAAGAGACGTTGGGGTATCGTCCTTCTGTTTAGATACATGATGGAGAACCCACAGCGCTGCTCAAAGAAAAATATTTATTCCTCAACCCACATCACCAGGGCCAGATTAACTCAGGGCCCTTTTTACTCATTGGCCGTGTACAATTGGCCGCATTCTTTCTGGTTGTATCACAGCTTGGTATGGCTCTTGCTCTGCCCAAGACTGCAAGGAATTGCAAAAGGTCGTGAAAGTAGCCCAATCCATCATGCAAACCAGCCTTCCATCCATTGACTCTGTCTACACATCCGGCTGCTTCTGCAAAGCAGCCAACATAATTAAGGACCCCACACACCCCGGACATTCTCTCTTCCATCTTCTTCCATCAGGAAAAAGATACAAAAGTCTGAAGTCACGTACCAACTGGCTCAAGAACAACTTCATCCCTGCTACTGTCCGACTTTTGAATGGACCCACCTTGCATTCAGTTGATCTTTCTCTACACCCTAGCTATGATTGTAACACTACATTCTGCACTCTCTTGTTTCCTTCTCTGTGATGGTATGCTTTATCCGTATAACGCGCAGGAAATAATATTTTCCACTGTATGTTAATACATTTGACAATAATAAATCAAATCAAAATCAAATCAAAGTGGCTGCCACACTTTCCTCACATAATTGTGACCACATTCCTAAAGTAATTCATCAACTGTTGAATACTTTGGAGAGTTGGGAATGAAAGATGTGGTCCTGTCTTCTTCGCACGAATGGTTAAGATAACATGCTTGGCATTTTGGAGTATGAGAGGATAGTTCAGAGGATCAATGGCAATGAGACAAAATAAAGCAGAAAGGTGGGAGTTTTGGGAATGAACTGTCAGATTTGGGTCCTTAGGGTTCTGATTAATAGGAGTAGAACTCCACAGTAAAGAAACCATTTGCTTCCCACTGGCAACTCAAATACTTTCATATTGCGATTTTCTTCTCCACAAATAAAGCTTCACCGAATGACCAAGATGAGCACAATCAGACTTGGCAAATGTTGATAAATTCTATGGAGCTGCTAATCTCTGGTGCAATTAATAGTTTTGCGCATGTAATTATTAAAATAGCTGTGTGATATCACCATCGCTGGGCAAAATAAGAGCATGTGCTTTGTAAGAAACAACACGAGCCATATTTATTCATCATTAGGGGGTGGCATAGTGGCACAGTGGTTAGCACTGCTGCCTCACAACTCCAGGGACCAGGGTTTGATTCCCGGCTTGGGTCACTGTCTGTGTAGAGTTTGCATGTTTTCTCCATGTCCGCGGGGATTTCCTCTAGGAGCCCCCACAATCCAAAAATGTGCAGGTTAAGTTGATTGGCCATGCAAAATTGCCCCTTTGTGTCCTGGGATGTCTAGGTTAGAGGGATTAGAGAGGTAAATGTGTGTGGTTGTGGGGATAGGGCCTGGGGTGGGACTATTGTCAGTACAGACTCAATGGGCCTCCTTCTGCACCGTAGGGATTCTATGAAGTATCCTCAGCCCTTTAAGCAACTTTAGCACTGCCCAAAGTCATTCCCTGCAGCACCATCTGGCAAAATAACAGACTTCCCCGGAAACACAGCTTGATTAAGATTCTGCACTAAAGCAGAAATCTGCACATGGGTTCCAGGAAGTGCCAAACTTGATTTAGGTACAATTCCACTTGTGCAACTTCCAGTGCAAACCCAGAGGGGGTGTAAATGGCTACAACAGAACTGTGGAGCGCGGGAGGGAAGTGTGGGAAATACAACAAAGTGGAGAAAGTGTTAATGATCCAGGGAGTATGATGGAAGATGGCAGTAGGTGATCCCAAAAGTACATCCTGTGTACCAGCAGGAAATCAACCATCATTCAGGAATACCAACTCACAACTTGTTGTATCCATTATACCTTCCATCACTTGCGGCCAACCCAAGAGAAAATGGTCCAGGAGGGAAGTTGCGAAAGTCATTGAATCCCTACAGTGCAGAAGAGGCCCATCGAGTCTGCACCAACTCTCCAACAGAGCATCTTACCCAGGCCCTCTCCCCCACCCTATCCCTGTAACCTCACACAGTTACCATGGCGAACTCAGCTAGTCTATGCATCTTGGGACACTAAGGGGCAATTTACTACAACCAATCCACCTAACCTGCACATCTTTGGACAGTGGGAGGAAACTGGAGCATCCGGAGGAAAGCCTTGCAGACACAGGAGGAACGTGCAAACTCCACACAGACAGAGACCCGAGTCCAGAATTGAACCCAGGTCGCTGGTGCTGTGAGATAGCAATGCTAACCACTGTGTCACTGAAAATGTCAATGTTATGGGCATATAGCCCTTAAATTAGTGTACCTCAGTGATTCTATGCATTTTTGAGACAAACTATGTGCATTTAAGAATAGAGCATCAAAAATGTGTATTCAAGTTAAAACCTGAAGTGCAACTGTTTCATACGATGATACCAATGGCACTGGATAAAAGCAAATTACTGCGGATGCTGGAATCTGAAACCAAAAGAGAAAATGCTGGAAAATCTCAGCAGGTCTGGCAGCATCTGTAAGGAGAGAAAAGAGCTGGGCATATGACCCTTTCTCAAAGCTAAAAGGCATAGAAAGTGATAGATATTTATACTGCAGGGTGACAGAATGAAAGATGAGTCACAGCAACAAAAACAAGGGGAAAGGCTGCTAATGGCAGCCCATAGAGAGAATAGAAAGTGTGAATGGCCAAACGGCAGAGAAGCTGAAATCAGAGAGTAAGCGGTGACAGATGAAGGTGTGGGGGGAGGGGGGGGGAATGGTTGGAAGAGAGGTGAAATTGAGAAAAGGGGGAGGTGAAAGGGAATGCCAAGGGGGAGAAAAGGTAAGGAAGAGGGATTAAAAAAAAAGGGGGAAAGAATGGAGGGAAAGAAAAATAAAAACAAAGGTAGAGAACAATTAAAAATTAAATAAAATGAAAACAAAAGGGTCGAGGTGGGGTACAGCTATTCATATAAAATTGTTGAATTCAGTGTTGAGATCAGAAGGCTGTAAAATGCCTAGCTGGAAGATGAGATGCTGTTCCTCCAGTTTGCGATGAGCTTCACTGGAACATTGCAGCAGGCCAAGGACAGACGTGTGGGAATAGGAGCATGGGAATACCAATGGCATTCTTTGGCATATATTCTACAAGGCGCAATTCCATTAGTCCATTTAAATTAACTAATGAGCATTTCGTGATTGGTTTATCACACGAGTAGTCATAATGTGCCTTCCAAATTTCTCACCTTCAGCTGTCCTTTGTGGGATTGTGAGAACAAAGTCAAACCAGACAGCCAAAGTATGCCAGCAAGATAATCCTTTTTGTGTTTCGCCAAGTCCAGAAACACAATGTTTTTAAGCTGTAGACACACAGACATGAATATAATTACCATTTTTTTTCCTTCCCTGGCATGGAAACATAACCCTCACTGATCCTTTAGATCTCAGCTCTCTCTCTGCAAATAGCGAAGGAAAGGCAACAGTTCTGAACAGGTTTCTTCTCATGTATGCTGTCCTTGCTGATTTATTAGGGCAGGGGAAGTGTTACTCTGATATTTCCGACAACATGCCAGATGCCAACTTGCTTACCTTCCTGGCTTCTTGTCCCATTTCCTACCTCCAGACCATCTTGGCAGTCTCATTTCCCAACGTAGTGACAAAAATTAAGCCAGCAGGCACACACACGCACACGCAAACCCACACTCACACACGCACACCCACACACGCACGCATGTACACGCAGACACACATACACACGCACACACAAAAATCACACGTTCCGCACCACAGCAGAATCTATATAGCAGTCAGCTAGATTGTACTAAATTAAACACAAAAGCATCCAGCCACTGTTACTATTTCATTATTTCTTGCAGCAGTTACTAATCTACCAACCATTCAGGGAAAAAAAAGCAAAAACCTGAATATTATGGGATTAAACTAAATCCTGCACATACATGCATAGATATCGAGGTTATTTGACAGGATTCTGATTGCAATACTAGTGAAGAGTATCAAATCCATTGCTGTTCCATAGCACAATACACACACGTGCAACCTTAAGTTTGTCTCTGGTTGCAAACTCACACAAACACAGCAATGAAGTTTCTCATAGTGCTCGTGGGACATTACTTTGAATTATAAAGATTCAGGGGTTTCGGAGCTTTTGGCCTGGCATTGATTTCTTTCGAGCCTGAAAACTGTTAGCACATGATCCCTGCAGTTACACCAGGATTACAGCCACTTGGGTTGTGGGAAGGGGACAATATTTGCAATGCTGCAATGCTCTTCTGTGACTCCTACATCCCACCCTCTCCAAACAAGTACACGGGCCAGGGATTCTGGTTAAGGGCAGGCGAGGGGACTAGAGAGATCTAGTGTGATGGACTAGAAACCCAAGGGTGGTGGCCTCACACCACAGGGCTATGCAGGATAAAGGAAGAATTGATAAGGAATGAACAAAGACTCCTTTGGCCCTGAACCTTGGGGCCCATGTCGCAATGATGGCCTGAAGCTGCAAGTGGTCTCTATCTGCACAAGATGTCAGATGGCTTTGTCAAATCCCAAGCAAGGCATAGAAATTCTCAACTGTGCACCTCCTTACAATAGCAGCTTCTAGGGGTCCATACAAGAAAGGTGGAGGCTGTTTTGATACATTTCTGCTGCAGCATGTGAAAATCCATGGAATTTCTAAGGCAATTTCTAAGGCCAAGTTCACCTAAAGATCTAACACGTCGGAAGATAACTACTGCCACGATGCGTTCTGAATCCATGACACTGTTTTGAACATATTCTGTGTCACCCTCCTGCTTCAGTAACTCTGCTTTCTCTACTCATTGAGAAGTGCTGTCAGCTCCAGGAGAATTTCAGAGAGTGTCCTATTCCTGTCATGAATATATAAATTGAGAAAACATCACTGATGGCTTGACGGAGAAGTGCATCAAGTAGTAGTTCGCAAGGATAAATAAAGAACCTGACTTGGTTCTTCAGTCCTTGTGGAATTTGAGCACCTGAGATAATAATGAAGAAAGAAAGAAATGTGAGGCTTTGTCAAAAGCAAGTGGACCAAACTTAGACTGCACGGTGGCACAGTGGTTAGCATTGCTGCCTCACAGCACCAGTGACCTGGATTCAATTCCTGGCTTGGGTCACTGTCTGTGCGGAGTTTGCACATTCTCCCCGTGTCTGCATGGGTTTCCTCTGGGTGCTCCAGTTTCCTCCACGGTCCAAAAATGTGAGGGAAATGTGCTAAATTGACTGCAGTATCAGGAGTGTTAGCAGGGTGAATTTGTGAGGTTACGGGAATAGGGCCTGGGTGGGATTGTGGTCAGTGCAGACTCGATGGGCTGAGTGACCTCCTCCTGCATGGTAGGGGATCCTATCTATCAAAAACTACCTCTGAAAAGCAGCCAGCACAGTCAAGCACCCCGGACATTCTCTCTTCCACTTTCTTCCATGGGGGAAAAGATACAAAAGTCTGAGGTCACGTACCAACAGACTCAAGAATAGCTTCTTCCCTGCTGCTGTCAGGCTTTTGAATGGAATTACCTCGCATTAAGTTGATCTTTCTCCACACCCTAACTATGAATGTAACACTACATTCTGCACTCTCTCCTTTCCTTCGCTAAGAATGATAATGCTTTGTCTGTATAGCACACAAGAAACAATACTTTTCAATGTTTACTACATGTGACAATAATAAATCAATTTTTTTTAAATGGCACATGCAAAAAGGACCAAAAGACACACACATGCGATGTAAGGTTCTATGAAATTTTGGTGAGAAATAAAAAGTGCAAACAAGACAGAGGCAGGATACTTCTGAAGGATATTCAAATATGCAAGTGACTGAGAGTGTGCACACCAAGAATGTGGGTATATGATGTTGAGATTACAGTTGTGTAAGAGATTGATAAAGACTTCCATTTATATAACTCCTGTCGTGACCTCAGCATATCCCAAAGCCCTTTACAGCCAATTAAATAGTTTTTAGGAAATGTCGTCACTGTTATCAGAAAAGGAGGCCATTCGGCCCATCAAGTCTGCACCAGCAACAATCCCACCCAGGCCCTATCCCCATAACCCCATATATTTTCCCTGCTAATCCCCAGCTCGAGGGTCAATTTTTCATGGCCTTTGTACCTAAACCAGCATGTCTTTCGGACTGCGGGAAGAAACCGGAGCACCCAGAGGAAAGCCACGCAGACATGGGGAGAACATGCAAACTCCACACAGACTGTGGCCCAAGTCAGGAATCAAACCCAAGTCCCTGGTGCTGTGAGGCAGCAATGCTAACCACTGTGCCACCATGGATAAACACGCAGAGGAAAAACAGACTTTTAATCAAGCAGAACAGGGAGATTTGGGTTTTTTGCTTCCTTCTAAATGTTAAATTAATTCTCATTTTTGGTTCTCAACTCAAAACAAATTAAAATATTCACATTTCTCTTGGACATCCTGACAACGTGATTGAGGTGAATTTGCATGCACAGCTGAAGAGACCTACCTTAGTGACTGCTGCGGCTGCTGTTAATCTGGCTCTTTCAAACGGTCAGCCTCCATAATGTGCCAGTGTGCTCCTTGTCCACACACAGCAATGCCATCATTCTGGGGCCAGAGTAGATGCGCTTGGGTAATTCCCCTGCCAATCATGCCTAGAGATCTCACTGCCTAAAATGCCTGGGATTGATTTGGAAAACATGCTTCATATGATGTATATACATATCACTCACTCACTCTATTCTGCAGGAGAAATCACGCTGATTTTAAACAAGAGATGTTTCTTCAATGGTCAAAAGTTCCAATTGTCGTATTTTGTGAAAACTCTTTAAAGTCGACTCCTGCTGATTTTTTTTCATGTAATGTGCCAATTAAGCAGAATGTTAGGAAAATAAACACAATATAGAGACAAGTTCCGCCACAGTACAACAGCGATGCTAATAAACACTGTGGAACTTGTTTCCTACTACAAGCACCAACTTACACAAACAAAAAATAGATCAGGAATTAAGTTAAGCCTTTGCTTTTATAAAAGGCTGTTGGTCAAAATGCTTCATAAAGTTTCTTCACCCCCCTGGTCCCATCGCTACATGTATTGCCTTAGTTACAATTGCAGTGCCTTGTTTTTCACATATTGCTAAGGCTGTGATGAAGCAGGCTTCTTATTTGGCATCAATATGTAATTGAGAAAGATCTGCACTTACAATCCTCTCTTTAATGTTGCGTGATCCTCTTAATTCAGCACCACTTCATTACTTATCCCAATTATAGCAATCTATGCACCAACCTTCCATCCGAAAAGAATAACTCAAATCTCTCACTCTCCAGCTTGGAGGAAATCGGACATGCAACTGGAGATGTGCGCCAGGACTCTCTGGATGTCCTGATGCATGGAGCTCTAAGGGAATTGCTGAGGAAGTGTCAACTTCTGATGGACAATTGCTCTGCTGCCCAGAACCCGCTACAAATGTCTGTGACTTCAGACAGTTCCATGGCACCTCCCTGGATCATTATCCAGGGAACGTTATATAATTAAAACCAGTATAGTAATGGGGTAATTCCATCAGCAAACTCAACACCCCAGTGAATCAACTGACTACCCCACCTTGCATTCAAACTGGATCTTTAGACTTAGCATATGGCGATATATGTCTTAAAAGGGAATGTATTCTGTCTTCCCCACCTCCATTCTGTTTTAATGGAGTTCCCCAATTATTTATTAGTGCCACAAGTAGGCTTACATTAACATTGCAATGGATGCTGCAACATTTGCATTTCTGCATGAGACAAGCTCAGAGGATCCCGGTAAAAATGTGCAGC
Organism: Carcharhinus amblyrhynchos; assembly: GCF_965287045.1. NCBI lineage: Eukaryota > Metazoa > Chordata > Chondrichthyes > Carcharhiniformes > Carcharhinidae > Carcharhinus > Carcharhinus amblyrhynchos. The sequence goes on from NC_137340.1 coordinate 44,923,816, forward strand.
CCTGTTGAGTTGAAGGGAGTTACCCGTTGCCATCCGAAAACAATTGCCACACCTCAGAAGATGCCAAGCCGCCAGTAAGGGTTCTTTAATTCAGACAAATCAATCACTGTTACAGTCCAGACCACGAAATAGAGTTGGTAATCAAAGTCAAAGTTCAGAGTTGACACTGTCAGAGAGTAGAGTTAAGATAATGGAAATGGAAGGAGATCTCCAGAGACAAAAGGAAAAGAAGCCAGACCTGTTCATTGGAAGTATGCAGGATGGAATTTAAAAAGCTGTTCTTTTCAGAACACATTATGTTAGAACACAGGTTTCTAGACACATTATGATATTTTCATTGAACACAAACTGGTGTTAAGGACTGTAATAAGTCTCTTTAGGCAGAAGTTCCTTCACCAAAATCCCTTTATTTACAATTCCAATAGCAGTACACAGAGTGCTCGCAGTCAGCAGTCTACCTTCGGGGGCGCCAGAGGAACTGACATTCCCGGTTAAATACAAAGGCCCCTTCATATTGATTCCTTAATCAGGGAGCTCATATTCCAATAGGCCAAGCTTAATGGTCTGATTGCAGTTATTACAAGGACAATTTCTTTTACATGTGAATTACTTCGGTAGTATCAGATGTAAGTTTATTTATTACTCACAAGTCAGACTTACATTAACACTGCAATGAAGTTACTGCGAAATTCTCCAGTATATGTTTTTTGGGTTGTGATTACAGTCAGAATAAATATGCAAGCTCCACCTGCTAAATTTCAGATATTGTTGATGTTAATTTGTTATAATTTTTTCTGCAAAATGATGTATATGTACCATTTTGGATTTCATTGCACAAATTGTTATTTCAATTTGGGAGGGAGTGTAGTATATTGTAAAGTCTGAGCATTTAGTTATGCTGCCCTCTGTGTTGCGGAGGTATAAATAAAGTTAGTGCAGTAATGGCTGCCTGCAAGTCCACATGTAAATACTGCCTTTGTGCAATATACAGCAATGTTTGCATTTCAAGAATACATAAGCCACTATAAAATGCTTTGAGATGCCATGTGGTCACATAAAATGCTGTAAATCTCATTTAGTTTCTCCATTTTTCCCTTCACCGTGCTGCCTTGCCAGCTAAATATTTCCAGTTTTTTCCGTTATCAATGCAGAAGGATACCATTTAGCCTATCGAGCCTGCACTGACAGCAAGCTCACCCAGGCCCTATCCCCATAATCCCACATAATTACCCTACTAATCCCCCCGATAAGGGACAATTCAGCATGGCCAATCCATCTAACCTACACATCCTTGCAGTGTGGGAGGAAACTGGAGCACCCAGAGGAAACTCATGTAGACACAAGGAGAATGTGTGAACTCCAAATAGTCACCCAAGGTAAGAATTGAACCCAGGTCCCTGACACTGTAAAACAGCAGTGCTAACCACTGTGCTACCGTACGGCCGTTCTTGGATTCAAATTTCAGAAGCAGAATCATCAGTTGCCACTCAAGTATTCAAGTTGCAGAACAAATGTCTTATTTTGTACCTTTCAGAACGAAAGAACATTCCAAAGTGCTTTAGTCCAGCCAATGGGAAATCAGTTAGCTCAGTCTGTTGGTTCATAATGCAGAGAAACAACAAAGGCGTGGGTTCAGTTCCTGGCTGAGGTTATTCATAAAAGCCCATCTTCTCAACCTTGTCCCTCACCTGAGGTGTGGTGACCCTCAGGTTAAATCATCACCAGTTGGCTCTTTCTCTTAAAGGGGAGAGCAGCCTATGGTCATCTGGGATAATGGTGACTTTACTTTTAACCTTTTACTGCAGCCAATGAGACACTTTTGAAGTTTAAGTCACGGCTGTGCAGAAAATGCAGCAACCAATTAGCGCAATAACATCTCCCATAAAGAGTAACCTGATAATGACCTGGTAATCTTTTGGTGATATTGGTTGAGGATTAAGTATTGACCAGGACATCAGGAATAACCCTCGCCCCTCCTTTTCTTCAAAATTGTGCCATAGATTCTTTTACGTCCCCCCAGGAGAGAAGATAGTATCTTTGTTCAATGTGTCATAAAGGTGCCAGCCAGTTAAAAGCCACCAGCATTTCAAAAGATATTTCATGGGATGTGAGTTGAAGTAATGAGATTAACCGTGCAGACAGACCAGAAGAATACACCGTTCTGCTAACAGGAAACACTTTGGGTAGGTGATTGCACCATCCAGGAAAGGCATCCATTTGTTAATCTTTTAGAACTACAGAAGCTGAAGGGCAAAATATACAGAGAGAATCATCAAAGAGAAATAATTGTTTAATTAGTAACCTTTTCGTGGAAGCACAATAGCAGTTTCCATCCAGCAGCCTGAGAGGAAGATGTCATTTAGAAACCCATAGACTGGTTCTGGCTAGCAGACCAGAAACAAGAGTGCAGAAACATTTGTGGAGACAGTTAAAACCATGTGTGGGATTTTACAGCCTCACTCGGGCATGGAAAAGACTCCCTTACTGGCCCGTCAATTGGTTCCTTATTCAGGACATTCATATTCCAACTTCAATGGCCTGATTGAAGTCATTACAAGGACAAACTTTTTTATATGTGAATTACTTTATAGTATCACTCAACAGACATTTGCTTCATCCGCCCCTCACCTGCCCTAATTCTGTGGCGGGGGGTGGTAGATTTCTGGCACATATCTTCGCTGAACAATGAAGAGGCGTCCCCAGCATAATGACTCAACTGTATACAACGTGGTCTCTATAAAATGGCCTTTATTTATAATCTATTGGATTGGATGTTGTTTGAGAAGGGGGAAGTCCTGAGAGAGTTCAGATCTCCTGAATCTACTTCGAATCAACAAGGGTAACTTCTAATTGAACTTGTGGGTCTGGTTAGTAGTTCCTATGTAATTATCTTAGATCATTATAGTCCTGTTTGCGTCTACATGTCTTTTTTATTGTAATAAATAGTCTTTAACAAATATTATACTAAAATTAGACTGGTTACTCTTTTTATTGAGTCCCACATGTGGCTCCTCAGGCTACTCCCGTGAACAAACTATACATCGCCATGAACCAGTGTCACAGGTTAGGATACCTTCGCAGATAACATCAGCCAGGTTTTTGACAAATGCCTCATCCAAAAGACAGAAGTCCCATTGCACTTGAGTTTTCTGCACTCAGGTCCTGGAGGGGGACTTGAACCCACAATCTTCTCACCCAAAGGCAAGCGTGCTACTAACAGGGCCACAGTTGCTATCCTGAAACAACGTGAGATTCTGATCAAGCCGTACCATGCAGCATTCTAATAGCTGCATCAAGAACTGATATCCAAACTGAACAGTAGTGCACCGAGGCCGATCTCAACAGCAAACTACATTATAAAGCACTTTTAACACAGCAAAACACCCCAAGATGCTTCACTGGAGCATCGAGACAAAATCTAACACTAAACCACCCAAGGCAACAGGTATCAAAAGCTTGGTGAAAGAGACAGGTTCTAAGAAGTGGGCGGGAATTCTCCAGCCGTTCACATCGCACCACTTCTGCCAGTGAGAATTTGGCGCTCAGCCAATCCTCCATTCACTGCAGCTGGACAGGAGATTCACATTCGCAGGCATGGTTGGAGAATCTAGCCCGTGAGTTAAGGAGGACGAGTGAGCAGGTGAAGTTTAAAAGGAGTTTGAAAGCTTAAGGCACGGCTCTTAATGGTGGAGAGATTAAAACCAGGGATGTCCATGTTGGACAAATAGGCAGGGACAATTTGATAAATCTGAATTCTGCACCGTCAAGAAAGATAGAATCATAGAATCTCTACAGTGCAGAAGGAGGCCATGCGAACCATCAGGTCTGCAGTGAGGACAATCCCACCCAGACCCTATCCCCATAGCCACACATTTCTACCCTGCTAATCCCCCTGACACTAGGGTCAATTTTAGCATGGCCAATCCACCTAACCCGCACATCTTTGGAGGAAACCAAGAGCACCTGGAGGAAACCCAAACAGACACAGGGAGAATGTGCAAACCCCACACAGACCTGAGGCCAGAATTGAGCCTGAAACCCTGGCGCTATGAGGCAGCAATGCTAACCACTGTGCCATCGTGCCACCCAAGATGTCTAAACAAATTAGAAGATGTTTTCAAGTATGCAGGAGAATTGAATCGTGTGTTTTTAAACACATTTCTCTTTTTGAGCTTTCAAATCTTTTTGTTCCACAGCTTAAGTTACAAGTTCCGTCGCATTTTGCTCTCTCTCGTCTCTACAAAACATGGGATTACATTTAGGATCGTTCTTGAGTTTGAGGTTAGTTAGAGCTACATTGACTTTTCTTGTTTGCAGCTGCTGGTTCAGATTTCCCTTGGTTCCCTTGGCTGGCATGTTTGCGGATTGCAAATTTGGACAGTTGCCAGGAAGTATTTTGCTGTACACAGTGTGATGAACAGTCGAAACGCACTGATTGTAAGGATGGTTGATGGCAAGATATTGTGACAAGACAAGCCACAATGGGCACTCAATCTCGTTTTTGCAGTTTAAAGGAAAAGATCTGCCACTGCCTAAAAATCTGATGAAAAGATCCGCTTGTAATCTAAGATGAAAGACATTGATGATTTTAACAAGCATCGCTTCCTGATCGATAGCCAATTACAAAACTAATACCCCTCCACATCCTGGGTGAGGAAGCAAATACATAGTGGGAGGTTTTGGAGTAGAGAAAAGGCTTTAAGTAATTGAAGGGTGGTTAGCACGTTGATGATGTTTGAGTTTTGTCTCCAATTGGAAAGTCCCAAAGAGTAGCATGAGAGGCAGAGGAAAGCACGAGCAAAAGTGAAGGGAGAAGGAGAAAGATGAGAGTGAGAAAGGGAGAGATACGTATTTGGTCAATGCAAATGGAATCACTGTTTAACAAAATCATAGACATTCTCCCCATAACATGCAGTTGAAAATTGGTTTCAGGCAAGAAACAAAAAGAATCAATTTTGATTTTGTTGCAATTTCATTTCATGCTCCAGGTGACAGGATTGTAGGTAAACTTTAAGAGTAGGCTAGCTGGATCTATCGACCTTGATTTCTTTCTGACATGCAGTGATTTCTGGTACTTCACAGTCCCAGTGGCCTCTCTGCAACTGCAGCCATTAACGGATTCAGTACAGGAGCTATCATTGGCAAGGGCCAATGATATGTTGCCCATTGTCCGCACACATCCAACAACAGAGTTCACCAGATGGCAAAACAGAAGTTATAACCTCCAATCCTTTCTCGAGCCAGAAACTGGGTCAACGATTCCAAAATTAGCAAAGAACAGCAGTCCAATACTAGAGACCTCAGCAATGTTCCTCATCCTATCGCCCTGTCTCTCTCACCCGTCTGCCCTCGCCCCCTCACCCTCTCTCTTGCCCTCCCTCTCTTGTGCTCTTCCTCTCTCACACTATCCCTCTCTTGTGCCCTCCATCTTTCTCATCCTCCCTCTCTCTTGCCCTCCCTCTCTTACACCCTCCTCTCTCATGCCCTATCACCCTTTCACCCTCCCTCTCTCTCTCTCTCTTGCCCTACCTCTTATTAGTGGTCTCATTCGGGACAGAGAGCATGGTTTTGTGTGATGAGATTATGTCTCACTAATTTGATTGGATTTTTTGAGGAGGTGACAAAAATGATTGACGATGGAAGGGCCGCGGATGTTGTCGACAGGGACTTTAGTAAAGCATTTGACAAGGTCCCTCATGGCAAGTGGTACAAAAGGTTCAAGCACACAGGATCAAGAGTGAACTAGCTAAACAGATTCACAACTGGCCTGGCCATAGCTGATAGAGGGTAGCAGTGGAAGGGTGTTTTTCTGAATGGAGGTCTGTAACTAATGGTGTTCCACAGGGATCAGTGCTGGGACATCTGTTATTTGTTATTGACTTGGAAGAAAATGTAGCTGGTCCGATTAACAAGTTTGCAGATGATACTAAGGTTGCTGGAGTAGCGGATCGCGCTGAAAATTGTCGGAGAATACAGTAGGATATCGATAGGCTGGAAAATTGGGCAAAGAAATCGCAGATGGAATTTAATCTGGGCAAACATGACATAATGCAATTTGGTAGTTCCAATTCAAGTGGGAGCTATAAAACAATGGCAGAACACCAGAGGCATAGGCACACAGAAAGATCTGGGAGTACAGGCCCGCAGATCCTTAAAAGTGGCAGCACAGGTGAAAAAGATGGTGAAGAAAGCATATGGCAAGCTTGCCTTCATCGGCTGAGGCATCAATTAGAAAAATGTGCAAATTATGTTACAGTTATAGAGCTATTACAGGAATAGAGAGGTATGGTTACCTGAAGGGTTTTATTTAAGTTGGGTAGCATGGTCAGTGGAGGCTTGGAGGGCCAAAGGGCCTGTTCCTGTGCTGTAATTTTCGTTGTTCTTTATATAAAATGTTGGTTAGACTACATTTGGAATACTGGATCCAATTTTACTATCAAGTAGTGCCCATTTCCGGGCGTGAAAACTTGATTAAGTTGGGCATGAGGCAAGTAGCGTGGTCTGTGCCCTCCTCCGTATCAGTTCCCCCTTTACCAAGACCCAGAAATGGCTGCAATTAGGATGCGACTGCCATTTAAATGCATTTGCATGCATTTAAATTGATTTAATGGGCTGCGCGCCCAACCTTACCGGCACTTCCCCCTTTACCAGAATTGGCGTGAAACAAACATGCTCCACAAAAGTCCGATTTGGGCGCTCCAGCTGGTGAGGGGGTAAGTGCCGAGCGTCTGACAACTCTCTGCTCGAGATCGGTGGGGCATGGGGGGGGTGGTGAAGGGGAGGGGGTCCGCTGCCAGTCCGCATGTGATCAGTATGGAGGAATGGGGGTCCGCTGCCACTCTGCCTGTGATCAGTGAAGGGGAAGGGCCCACGATCGATGTGGGTGGTGGGGGGCTGGATGGGATAAGGGAGTCAGTGAGGTTGTGAGGGTGGGACATTGTCTGTGGGGGTCAGGGGGAGGCGTTATCTGGCCTGGGGGTGACGTGGCAGGGGAGCAGCATGCTATCTTTTCTCTTGCGCAGTTGGAGGCGCCGATCGGAATTGCAGGATGCATTAAGCCCTGCCCACGGGCTTGTGCAGCACAATTCGGAATTGCTGATACATTTTCAGGCAGAATGCGTATGGGGGCACCTCAGAATGAGTCTAAAAGTTAAAGCCGAAACACTCCCAGTTTCAAGTCCTCCCAACACTTCAAATCAAAATGGTAAAGTAGGGCCCACTGTGTCCAATTCTGGTCACCACACTACCAGAAGGACGTGGAGGGTTTGGAGAGAGTAAAGAAAATGTTTAGCGGGGTGTTGCCTGGTATGGAGGGTGTTAACTGTGAGGAGAGTTTGAATAAACTGGGATTGTTCTCCCTGGAAAGACGGAAGCTGAGGGGGCGGCCTGATTGAAGTTTATAAAATTATGAGGGGCATGGATAAGGCGAACAGTTGGAAGCTTTTCCCAGAACTGACAATTACAAGGGGGCACAAGTTCAAGATAAGGGGGAAAGGTTCAGTAAAGACGTGCGGGAGCAGGTTTTTACACAGAGGGTGGTGAGGGCCTGAAATGCACTGCTAAGTGAGGTGGTTGAGGGAGACACGTTAGCGACATTTAAGACTTATCTTGATAGACATATGATCAGGTGGGATATATAGGGATAAAAGCAGTTGGTCTAGATAGGACAATATGATCAGTGCAGGTGTAGTGGGCCAAAGGGCCTATTCCTGTACTGTACTGTTCTTTACTCTTTGTTCCCTCTCTTGTCCTCTCTCTCTTTCTCTCACATACTCTCTCTCTCACTCTCTCTTTCTCATTCTCACCCTCTCTCTCTCACCCTCTTTCTCTCTCTCTCTCTCATTTTCTCTTTCTCTCTCATTCTCATCCTCTCTCTCTCTCTCCCTCCCCTCTTTCTCTCTCTCCCTCATCCTCTTTCTCTCTCTCACTCTCACTCTCTCTCTCACACACACACCCTCTTGCTCTCTCCCTAATCCAGCAGATGAATGGGTTCCTGTGCAGGGGGCATTGCTGGTTTGTCTTCCTTCCATTTTGGCAGTGATCTCACAGTGTGAAGGATGGCGCACAGCAAGATGGCAGTTTACAGAGAGGCAAGACTTATTTTGTACATAACATGAGAACATAAGAAACAGGCGTAGCATTGTTTCATAGGTCTCCCAGTCTCTCTCGGTGCAATAGGTGCAAATGCGCAAATGCCATTAAACTAACAAAGAGATCAAATTTAGATTGACCCATTATTCTTCAAATGCATCATAACATGACACACAAGTCATGATGTTCATCACCTTCTGTCAGTCACTTCTCCTGCCCAGAATAATGGAGGGTGGTGAATGACTGGAACGCGCTGCCCAGGGAGGTGGTGGGAGCAGGTACAATCGTGGCATTTAAGGGGCATCGAGATGAACACATGAATAGGATGGGAATGGGAGGATACGGACTCCGTAAGTGCATTGGTTTTAGTTTAGAACGCATCATGATCGGTGCGGGCTTGGAGGGCCGAAGGGCCTGTTCCTGTGCTGTACTTTTATTTGCTCCTCGTTCTTGTTCTAATACAATCACATTACCACCAACAGGCCTCTGTTTACTATGAAAACAGAATACAAAGAAAGAATCACTTCTTCTTGTTTGCACTGTCTGCTGCTCGCTGTGCACGTGGCAATAAGGTTGTTACTCTCAGTTTGTAACACACGTGTGTAAAAAAAAGAGTATTTCCTCCCTCTGGCAATTCACAGTTGTACCGTCTGGAGGCCATCCAGTCTGCCAAAGTTTGTACAAAGTGTCAGGACAGTGCGATTCTTGCGCCTCGCTCCTCAGGGTGTTACTGTGTCAAATTGTGAGGAGCTCAAAGAGTATTGATGGACACTTTCAATTAACTTTGTGGCAGAAATGTACCAAAAGACAATAAGTGGATGAGATGAGTCATCGACGACCAGGCGTCTTTCATGGTTAGTCTTGTACCTCACATATATTTTAGTTTAAGCTGAATAAGAACATCTCTGCAAGGAGATGTAATTTCCTCTTTTATGTCTCCCATGCAGAATTTAGATTAAAGTATCGGATTGTTCTCCTAGCATTCCTGCTTAATAGCTGGTCAGAATGAAATTTCACCATTACAACCAATATTTTCATTGCAATCAATTCATTTCCCTCAGGCTTGTCTTGGTGGGGGCTGGTTGGAGACTCAACAAGACGGCAAATCTGAAAAGTTAAGACTTGCATTTTATATTGCATCTTTCTCAATCTTAGAATGTTCCAAAGAACTTAGCAACCTACTTCTGAAGTCTAGTTACTGTATTTGCTGCAAGATTAGCCTTTGGATTGGGTTCAGATGGGTCAAAAGGACCTGAATTCAATAGATAAATCTATTTTTGTTCCCAATTTGCTGTTCCGGTGAGACGTTGGATGGGTTATTCCGGCTGCGCCCAAGGCCGGAAAATCCCACCCAAAGTCAACGGATCTTCCCAAGGTCTGCTCCTTGTCTGCTCCGATTCCCGTGGCAGGTGGGACAAGAAAATTCCACCCATTATGTTGAGAGACATGAGTCCCTGCCAATGAATAAAATATTTTCCAATCACTGTCAATTAGATTGTATGATTTAGTTATCTTCCTTTTAATAAGAAAATTTTGCACAGTGAAATGGAAAACTTTTTGTCAGCATTCAGCAGTTCAATTTAACAATAACACTATCACCTCACGGGGAAATCTATTGTTCATCTCCAGTAGTAGCATATGGTCATAAACTGAGTCATAAAATGCATCTTAAATTCTGCACAGAAAACTCCTCCCTCTTCCCCAAGATTCCTTCATCCAAATTTTAATTGAACATCTTATTTTCCAGCAGTGGAAACTGTTCTCACTCATCCATTTGTGCCCAGTTGTCAGCTGTGCCCAATTGTCAATTGGCACTGACCTGATGAAGGAGTGGCACTCCAAAAGCTCATGCTATCAAATAAACCTCTTGAACTTTAACCTGGTGTTGTGAGACTACATGCAAGTGCCAGTTGTGCAAGGGACACTCACTAACCATTGCAATGGGACCAGCACCACTATTTACCTTTAGGAGAGGAACCTTTGAGATGGGGCAAGTCATAAACCCAACTCTTTGAGAAACTGGATTCAACTGTTATCTAACAGTTAACGTAGAACATAGGATATAGAACATTACAGTGCAGTACGGGCCCTTCAGCCCTCGAGGTTGCGCCGACCAGTGGAACCAACCTAATGACCCTCTAACCTAATATATTCCAATGTTATCCATATGCCTATCCACTGACCATTTGAACGCCCTTAAAGTTGGCGAGTCCACAACTGCTGCAGGCAGGGCATTCCACGCCCTTACTACCCTCTGAGTAAAGAAAAGGGTTTGATTGCTCACTGAGTGCCAAATGATAGATTGAAGACAAGTGCAATGTTTGGGTCAAGAAGGATTAGAGAATGGGGTGGGAGGAGTTGTCTCCCTGGCAACATTAGACTATATTTTACACTGAGATGTTATCAGCAGTGTCACTGGATATAAGTGTGACTTTCAGCAAGTCTAAATTCCATACAGAGGGTGGAACGGGATGATTTGGGGAACGGGCAATAGTCAATTGATAACGAAACAGAGTTAACACTTCAGGCCAGTGACCTTTCATCAAAACTGAAGAAAGGTAGTGAATATCCATGATACCCTCGTCCGCTAGTCACCACCAACACCCTCTTCTTTCCTCAAGGCACTTTTCCATTCAAGAGTAGGAGATACAACACCTGCCCTTTCACTTCCTCCCTTCTCACTAGTCAGGGTCCGAAACAGTCTTTCCAAGTGAAGCACTGATACACAATAGTCACGGCACGGTTGCGCAGTGGTTAGTGCTGCTGCCTTACAGCTCCAGGGACCCGGGTTCAATTCCAGCCTCAGGTCACTGTCTATGTGGAGTTTGCATATTCTCCCCGTGTCTGCATGGGTTTTCTCTGGGTGCTCCGGTTTCCTCCCACCGTCCAAAGGTGTGCATGTTAGGTTGATTGGCCATGTTAAATTGACCCTGAGTGTCAAGGGGATTAGCAGGGCATATGAGAGTTGTGGGAGTAGGTTGGGATTATGGTCAGTATAGACTCGATGGTCCGAATGACCTCCTTCTGTACTGTAGGGATTCTTACACTTCTTTCAATTTAGTACATGATATTTGCTGTTCACGATGTGGTCTTGTCTGCATTGGGGAGATGAAACACAGACTGTGGAACAGCTCCATTTAGTCCACAAGCTTGACTGTAAGCATTTCAATCCTCCACCTTGCTCCCACTCTGACCTCTCTGTGTTTGGCCTGTTAGCGTCCCAGTGAAGAACAACATAATCTTTCAACTCACCACTTTACAATATTCTGGGCTCATTCAGATCAACATTTTTAGATGATAACCTCTTTTGGCGTTTTGTTCTATATGTTCGTTCCGTCCTCCCCATCTTTTTGCTGGGCTAGTTTTCAGTTTCAAGGATTGTCAAAGGATACGGCAGGAAATAGATAGTTTGCAGACTTGGGTAGAGGAATGGCAGGTGCAGTTTAATCCAGATAAATGAGAAGTGATGCATTTTTGAAGGTCAAATCCAAGTGTAAATTATATAATAAATGGCAGAACCATTAGGAGCATTGACATACAGAAGAATCCAGCTGTACAGATCCTCAGATCCCTGAAAATAGCAACACAGGTAAATAAGGTGGTTAAGAAGGCATACAACATGCTTGCCTTCATTAGCTGGGGCATTGTGTATAAAAGCTGGCACGTTTTGTTACACTACCAGAAGGATGTGGATGCTTTGGAGAGAGTGTAAAGAAGGTTTACCAAGATGTTGCCTGTTCTGGAGGGTTTCAGGTATGAGGGGAGATTAGATAAACTTGGATTGTTTTCACTGGAAAGACAAAGGCTGAGGGGGAGACCTGATAGAGGGCTGCAAAATTAGCAGAGGCATAGATAGGATGGATAGTGAGAGACTTTTTCCAAGGGTGGAAATGTCAACTACAAGAGGGCACAGGTTCAAGGTGAGAGGGGGAAAGCTTAGGGGAGATGTTCAAGGAGGCGACGGGGGAAAGTTTTTCACACAGAGGGTGGTGGGTGCCTGGAATGCACTGCCAGTGCAGGTGGCGGAAGCAGGCATGTTAGCAACGGTCAAGGTGTATCCTGACAGACACATGAACAGGAGGCAAACAGATTGATAGAAACTGCATATGGGCAATAAGTAGTGAGTCTAAACAAGGATTAGCAATCGGTACAGCCTTATCGGGCTGAAGGGCCTGTTCCTGTGCTGTATTGTTTTTTTGTTCTCCTTTATTTATCAACTGATCTTGTCATTCACTTAGTTTTTATGTAGCAATTCACACCTAATTTGGAATTAACCTTTGTGTCTTTACTTTAACCATTACCGCTCCCTCTGGCTGCTACTTTGTGATATCTTTTGTTTGCTTATCTCCTATAGTCTCCACGATAACCCAGAGCTTCTCGCTGATCCTGGTTGCCTTCCACTTTCTTACATTTCTTTCTATCTTCATTTCTGATGAAAGGTAATCAATCTGGAACGTTAGCTCTGTCCTCTCCACAGGGCAACTTTAATGTTGTTCCCATCAGTGTGCCAGTTGGCTAGCTGTCCACCTGAAGTGGGCAGCAGGTGGCAGCTGACACATAGTAGAATCAAAGGATTGGTTGGCAGGAACCAAAAGAAGGTTCATTGGCACAACTGCATATCGGGGGTGGGGAGCAACTCAGAGGAGAACTTTAGCTGCACAACATTTGTTGAGAAAAACTTATTTTAGATTATCTTGAGCCCCTGGTTCACCATCTTATTGCCTTCACTGGGCAGGCCGGCTGCAGCATTTTAACAGGGTTGGGGTTAAAACTGCAGACAGGGCCCAATCGTATCATTTGGCCTCAATCTACATGTCCATGGAGCAGATGGAAAGACACCAGACTTAAGGAAATAGTCACTGACTTCAAAAAAATGTAGTGGAGAACATGCCTGTCTACATCAATAATGATGAAGTGGAAATGGTTGAGAGATTCAAGTTCCTTGGTGTTCAGATCACCAACAACCTGTCCTTGTCCCTCCATACTGACGCTAATGTTAAGGAAGCTCACCAACACCTTTCCTTTCTCAGGAGGCTAAGGAAATTTGATATGTCCACTAAGACTCTCACCAGTCTTTACAGATGCACCATAGAAAGCATCCTTTCTGGATGCATCACAGCTTGGTATGACTCCTGTTCTTACCAAGACTACAATAAACCACAAAGGGTTGTAACGTAGCCCAGTCTATCACACAAACCAGCCTCCCATCCATTGACTCTGTCTAAACTTCTCACTGCCTCGGCAAAGCAGCCAGCATAATTAAGGACCCCACACACCCCAGACATTCTCTCTTCCACCTTCTTCTGTTGGGAAAGAGATACAAATGTCTGTGGAAAGGTCCCAACCAACTCAAGAACAGCTTCTTTCCATCAGACTTTTGAATGGTCCTATCACATATTAAACTGATCTTTCTCTTTACTCCCTATCTGTAACTGCAACACTATATTCTGCACCCTCTCCTTTCCTTCTCTCTTACATATTCTATGAATAGTATGCTTTGTCCGTATAGTGCACAAGAAACAATACTTTTCACTGTATACTAATACATGTGACAATAATAAATCAAATCAAAAATCAAAGATCAGGTTAAAAATCACTGAGGTGCCCCCACTGGGACATTGCTCAAAATCAACAACTCAGCAGAGATTGAATTGGGAGCCTTTAAAGTTAAAGTTTATTTATTAGTTACAAGTTGGCTTACATTGACAGTACAATGAAAGGACTGTAAAAATCCTCTAGTCACCACACTCCGGCGCCTGTTCGGGTATCTGAGGGAGAACTCATGGCCAATACCTAACCAGCACATCTTTCAGACAGTGGGAGTTAACTGGAGCACCCAGAGGAAACCCAGGAAGATACAGGGATAACATGCAAATTACACAGAGACATTGACCCAAGCCGGGAATTGAAAGCAGTCTCTGGCACTATGAGGCAGCAGTGCTAACCACCATGCTGGATGTACAGTCATTCACTTGTAAAAGAATCATGGAATCCCTGGAGTGGATAAAGGAGGCCATTCAGCCCATCGAGCCCCGCACCGACAACAATCCTACACAGACCCTATCCCTGTGACCCAGTGTGGTTACCTTCCTAATCCCCCTGACATTTCTTGGGATAAATCCAGTAGTGGGACAAAGTTGAGTGGAGATTTGATAGAGGTCTTTTATATCATGAGGGATCTTGACAGAGTAGACAGGTTTTCCCGAGCAAGAGGGTTGGAATCTCCAAGTGGAGATTCTTTTCACTTTGAAAGGAAACCAGAACTAGAGGGCACAGCCTCAAGATAGGGGGGGGTACAGTTTAGAACAGAGTTGAGGAGGAACTTCTTCACTCAGAAGGTAGTGAATCTCTGGAATTCTCTGCCCATTGAAGTAGTGGAGGTTACCTCGTTGAATATGTTTAAGTCACGGGTAGATAGATTTCTGATCGATAAGGGAATTAAGGGTTATGGGGAGCAAGAGGGTAAGTGGAACTGATCCACTTCAGATCAGCCATGATCTTATTGAATGGCGGGGCAGGCTCGAGGGGCTAGATGGCCTACTCCTGCTCCTATTTCTTATGTTCTAAACCAGAGGACATTCAGTTAAAGTGGTTGTCCAAAGAACGAGAAGTGACATGAGACAAAACTCTTCTCGACAGTGTGAGTGGTTAGGATCTGGAAATGCACTGAGAGTGTGAAGAATTTTTTTATTATTAATTCGTGTGACATGGACATCGCTGGTTGGCCAGCATTTATTGCCCAATCCTAGTTGCCCTTGAAACTGAGTGGCTTGTTCAGTCATTTCTGAGGGCAATTGAGAGTCAACCACATTGCTGCGGCTCCATGGTCACATGTAGGCCAGACCAGGTAAGGACGGCAGATTTCCTTCCCTAAAGGACATTAGTGAACCAGATGGGTTTTTCCGACAATCGACAATGGTTATCAGTAGATTCTTAATTTCAGATTTTTTTAAAATTGAATTCAAATTCCACCATCTGCTGTTGTGGGGTCTACATCTTCAATTATTGCCCACCATCCAAACAAATTGTCCCATTTGATGTTATTGTGGCTTGAGGTTGCACCCCACTTGAGAGTCAACACTTTGCTTGTATACCCTCTCTCATTTCCCCTAGTTGACCTGGTTGAAGTCTCTCTGGTGCGCGCAAAGGTGGAAAACTGGCATTCTGCTAAGTCGTAACAGTGAGGATGGCACACCTCATTAATCCAACTGTACTTCTTCTGTTGTGGGCTACGTGCAAATAATGATAACCAGTTTGATGGTGATGCCCTATTTCATTGTCACAAAGGAGAGAAGGTCCCAGCTGTTGTATTTTGATTTGATTTTGATTCAATTTATTATTCTCACATGTATTAGCACACGGTGAAAAGTATTGTTTCTTGAGCGCATTACAGGCAAACCATACCGTTCATAGAGAAGGAAATAAGAGAGCACAGAATGTAGTGTCACAGCCATAGCTAGGGTGTCGAGAAAGATCAACTTAATGTGAGGTAGGTCCATTCAGAAGTCTGATAGCAGCAGGGAAGAAGCTGTTCTTGAGTACTTCACAGATACAAATTAAAAGTGAAATCTGTTAAGAAAGGCAAGAACTAGCACCCAGAGACACTAGTTGGAATTTTAAGACCCGCGCGGATGAGGTTAAGAAAATCCCATCCGAGGCCAATGGGGAATTCCTTCCAGTGAGCCTCGCCCGTCTCGATTCCGAGGCAGGTGAGGTGGTAAAATTCCGGCCATTGTTTCCTCTAGCTCAATGCTGTGTGTGTTATCAAGTTCCCTCAATCCCCTTTCAAGGTTTTGAACACAGATTGTCTTTCTTACTGTGAGGTTCACGGTGCTTGATTTTTGGGACAATGAAAATGCAGAGGAGCTTGTCAGAATTCAGCTCATGGATCCTTTGATGGAACAGTCAATTATGACTACAAGGAGTCACATAAATTTGACAATGAAATTAATAAGTATATATTCAGGATTGGAACAAGCGAACATTTCAATAACGCATCTAGAATCCATCCGTTACTTGTCAGAATTTTAAAGGTTTTCCATTAGCAATTTAAATTGGATATTTATTTCCAATGAAACCAGTCATGCCAACCACAACTTTGCTCCATTAGCAATCCAGTCTATTTCTGCTGCAGTGGCAAGCGAGCACTTTGCAAACGGAACAGCCCTAGTTTCAGAGTTCATTCTGCAAGTGTCAGCCACCTGAACTTGTACAGAGGGGAAAAAAATAGTCTAATAATTTAGGGAAACTTCAAGTTTTATGTTTTTTTTTATCACCACAATGAGCTTATGCTGTTATAACTGGTGGACTCTGAGTCCCTGACTCAGCTAAGGAATGCACAGCCATGTATCCACTAAGCCACATTGACTAGAAAGATCCCACTTTTGCAGCGCAAAGGGGTTAGCCACCTGGAGTCCAAGCAGAAATGTCCCAAAAAAGACTCAGGCTGGGACGTTACGGCCAATCATGCCAGCGGGATTTTCCCATCCTGCTGCAGTGAACGGAAATTTAGCTGGACGCCAAATCCTGCCACCTCACTGCAGCGGTGGTGTGGTGTGAATGACTGGTAAATTCACACCCTCACTCTTCTGCCATTCACTCTCTCCTATCTTCCACCCAATCACAGGCCTATCCCTTTTGTTCTTGTCCCACCCACTCCTTACTCCAAACCAATTACATTTCTCGCTCCGGTGAAAGGCCATCGACCCAAAATGTCGGACAGGAATTTACCGGCCTGTGATCCATGCTTCTTACTACATACAACGTAGATTCCAACCTCAGTAACTTCTCCCCTCAGCCTTCTCTCTCCAAAGAAAATGAGGCCACCCTATCTAATCTTGGCTTATTGCTAAAACTCTCCAGTCTCAGTAACATCACCATAGAAAGCAATCATTCTGGTTATACCACAGCTTGGGATGGCTCGGGCTCATTCCAAGACCGCAAGGAACTACAAAAGATTGTGAATGTAGCCCAATCCATCAAGCAAACCAGCCTCCCATCTATTGACTCTGTCTGTACTTCCCATTGCCTCAGAAAAGCAGCCAGCATAATTGAGGACCCCATGTGTCCTGGACATTCTCACTTCCACCGTCTTCCATCGGGAAAAAGATACAAAGTCTGAGGTCACATACCAACTGACTCAAGTACAGCTTCTTCCCTGCTGCCGTCAGACTTTTGCATGGACCTACCTTCCACTAAGTTGATCTTTCTCTATACCCTACCTATGACTGTAACACTACATTCTGCATTCGCTCATTTCCTTCTGTATGAACGTTCTGCTTTGTCTGTATAGCGCGCAAGAAGCAATACTTTTCACTGTATGTTAATACATGTGACAATAATAAATCAAATCAAATCTTCCTCATAACCCTTCACTGCCAGCGCTGTGGATGGGGTATATTTTGTGGTCTGAATTAGGGAAATACCGGGTTAATACAGCCTTCAGCCTCGGAACACTGTACTTACTGTACCTCCATGGACTGGAGAAAAGCCCAGGCAGTGACTTTCATTAGAATATATATTTTACCTTCAATCCATCTTCACATTGTGGACCTGAGCCAACTCCCTTTGATATATGGGAATTTGCTAGGACCCGTTCCCTTAGGTTCACTGACTAAGGTAAAATTAGCTGACTATGCATGCTGTAACTGTTTACAGGATCTGACTGCACAAAACATCACATTTTGATTTGATTTATTATTGTCACATGTATTAGTATACAGTGAAAAGTGTTGTTTCTTGCACATTATACAGACAAAGCGCACCATTCATAGAGAAGGAAAGGAGAGAATGCAAAACGTAGTGTTACAGTCATAGCGAGGGTGTAGAGAAAAATTGACTTAGTGCAAGGTAGATCCATTCAAAAGTCTGATGGCAGCAGGGAAGAAGCTGTTTTTGAGTTGGTTAGCACGTGTCCTCAGACTTTTATACCTTTTTCCCAACCGAAGAAAGCGGAAGAGAGAATGGGGGTCCTTAATTATGCTGGCTGCTTTTCCAAGGCAGCGGGAAGTGCAGACAGTCAATGGATGGGAGGCTGGTTTGCGTGATGGATTGGGCTACATTCACAACCTTTTGTAGTTTCTTGCAACCTTGGTCAGAACAGGAGCCACACCAAGCTGTAAGAACATAAGAACATAAGAAATAGGAGCAGGAGTAGGCCATCAGGCCCTTCGAGCCTGCCCCGCCATTCAATAAGACCATGGCTGATCTGTCGTGGCTCAGTTCCACTTTCCCGCCCTCTCCCCATAACCCTTAATCCCCTCTCCTATCAAAAACCCATCAACCCGCGTCTTAAAAATATTTAGCGAGGCAGCCTCCACCACTTCAACGGGCAGAGAATTCCAGAGATTCACCACCCTTTGAGTGAAGAAGTTCCTCCTCAACTCCGTTCTAAACCGTCCCCCCTTTATCTTGAGGCTGTGCCCCCTAGTCCTACTGTCCTTTCTGAGCGGGAAGAGTCTCTCCACCTCTATCCTATCCATCCCATTCATCATCTTATACGTCTCAATGAGATCTCCCCTCATTCTTCTAAACTCTAACGAGTACAAGCCTAGTTTATTCAGCCTCTCCTCATACTCAACCCCCTCAACTCTGGTATCAGCCTAGTAAACCTCCTCTGCACTCCCTCCAAGGCCAAAATATCTTTGCGCAGGTGCGGCGCCCAAAACTGCACACAGTACTCCAGCTGCGGCCTCACCAATGCCCTATACAGCTGCAGCAAGACCTCCCTACTTTTATATTCAATCCCCCTCGCTATGAAGGCCAGCATCCCATTCACCTTCCTGACCACCTGCTGCACCTGCAAGCTGGGTTTTTGCGACTCATGCACAAGGACCCCGAGGTCCCTCTGCACCGTCGCCTGCTGCAGTTTTTCGCCACGTAAGTAATAGTCCTTCCTACCATTCTTCCTACCAAAGTGGACCACCTCACACTTGCCAACATTAAATTCCATTTGCCATTTCCTGGCCCATTCGCCCAGCCTATCTAGATCCTTCTGCAGACTCTCCACACCCTCCGCACAATTTGCCGTTCCCCCAATCTTGGTTTCATCAGCAAATTTCGACACCCTACACTCGGTTCCCTCCTCCAGATCATCTATATAAATGGTAAAAAGCTGAGGCCCCAGCACCGACCCCTGGGGCACTCCACTAGTCACCATCCGCCAATCCGAATAGCACCCGTTGACCCCCACTCTCTGCCTCCTATTTGACAACCAATCCTCTATCCACGCTAACACCCTACCCCCAACTCCATGTCCCTCGACCTTCTGCAATAACCTCTTGTGAGGTACTTTGTCAAACGCCTTCTGAAAATCCAGAAAGACCACATCCACCGGCTCTCCTCTATCCACTGCCCTAGACACATCCTCATAGAACTCCAGTAAATTTGTCAGACACGACTTCCCTTTAATGAAACCGTGCTGCGTCTGCTCTATCAAGCAATTCCCTTCAAGATGCCTCGCAATTTCCTCCTTAATGACGGATTCTAACATTTTACCTACCACAGACGTTAAACTAACCGGCCTATAATTCCCCGCCTTTTGCCTAGCACCCTTCTTAAACAACGGCGTAACATTAGCCGTTTTCCAATCTTCCAGCACTTCCCCGGAATCCAACGACGTCTGGAAAATAACCACCAAGGCATCCACTATCACCTCCACCATTTCTCTCAGAACCCTCGGATGCAATCCATCCGGTCCTGGGGACTTGTTCACAATCAGCCCCTCCAGCCTGTCGAGCACCGCCTCTCTAGTAACAGTAATGTCATTAAGACCCTCCAGTCCTACCACCTTTCCATCGCTAACACCCGGCAAATTATTCACGTCCTCCTCCGTGAAGACAGAAACAAAAAAGTTATTCAATACCTTAGCCATATCCCCATCCCCTACCACTAGGTCCCCTTTCTCATCCTCTAAAGGACCAACGTTCACCCTAGCCAGCCTCTTCCTTTTTATATATTTATAAAAACTCTTGCTATCCTTTTTTATATTAAGCGCTAGCCCAGCTTCATAGTTTCTCCTACCCTTCTTTATCAACTTCTTTGTCAATCTTTGTTGACATTTAAACCTCTCCCAATCCTCTTCTCGCCCACTACTCTTAGCTACTCTAAATTCCTCCGCTTTTAATTTAACACTTTCCTTCACTTCCTTCGTTATCCACGGCTTATTACCTCTCCTCCTACGGTCCTTTTTGACCATCGGAATTAATTTCCGCTGAGCACCAAGAAAGATCTCCTTAAAGATCCTCCACTACTCCTCAGCAGACCCTCCCTCCAACGCGCTCCCAAGACAATCAGAAAGAATGCTTGCTGTGGTGTTATTCATTTGCATGTAGAGGTGGTTGTAGCACTTTTTGAATGTGGGAATGTTCTGGGACACAGAGACATGAAAAGGCGTGTGTCTTTATTCCCAATTCCGTAGAGGGCCTTGTTTTTAGAAAAATGGCAGATGGCTCGCTGACATCCCTATGCAGAGGTGAAGTCAACACTGAAGATCTCTGCATTCTCAGAGTCAAACAGTAAATCTTATCTGCATCTTCTATACTCCAAAGAGAAACATTAGACAGCTGTGCCCCATTTGAAGGCAGATGTGCCAATTATTGTTACTTTTCTTTCTTGTTTCGGCAATTGTAATTAATCACTCAATTGTCAACCATTGAGGAAACCTTGCCATTTTTTAACCTGAATGTTCCGTTTTCACAAATAACATCTGCACCACATTAATTTGAAAGTGGGAAAACAATAAGGTGAGAATACTGGTGACGTCAAGAGCACATTCTGAGCCAAAACCAATGTGGACCTGACAGGTACACCTATTGTGCTTATTTCCTCTCATCTTCATGTAGTAGTTGTGAGGAATAGGGGAATTTGTATAAGAACACTGGAGTTAGGAGCAGGAGTAGGCCAGTTGGACCTTTGAGCCTGTTTTACCATTCGTTATGAGAGGCAGTGCTAAGATGGATAGTCAGAGGCTTTTTCACAGGGTGGAAGGCATGGCACAGTGGCACAATGGTTAGCACTGCTGCCTCACAGTGCCAGGGACCAGGGTTCAATTCTGGCCTTGAGTCACTGTGTGTGTGGAATTTGTACATTCTCCCCGTGTCTGTGTAAGTTTCCTCCTGGTGCTCCGGTTTCCATCCACAGTCCAAACATGTGCCAGTTTGGTGAATTGGCCATGCTAAATTAACCCTAGGGTCAAGGGAATCACGAGGGTTACGGGAATAGGACCTGGGTGGGCTCGATGGACCGAATGGCCTCCTCCTACATCGTAGGGATTCTATTTCTACAACAGGGCACAGGTTTAAGTTGAGAGGTGATAAGTTTAGGAAAGGGGTGCGGGGCAATTCTTTCACACAGAGGGTGGTGGGTGCCTGGAACACACTGCCAGTGGAGGTGGTGGAAGCATGCACATTAGCGACATTCAAGGTGCATCTTGTCAGATACATGAACAGTAGGCAAATAAAGGGATAGAAACAGCGTATTGGCACAGGCCTGATGGGCCAAAAAGCCTGCTCCTGTGATGTATTGCTTTTGTTCTTCAATATGGCTAATCTGACTGTGGCCTCAACTCCGACTTCCTCTCTGTGCACCCCCAACATCCCCCCACCCCCAATTCCAACACCCCCCCTCCAATCCCCCCCCATAACCCTTCACTTCCTTTTCTATCAGAAATATGTTTAATTCAACTCTTGAACAAGTTCAGTAATCCAGTCTCTACTGCTCTCAGGGGAGGAGAGAGAAACATTCTCATCTCTTGCATTTGATTCTGTGCTGTAAATTCAATGTAATTCAATGTTTTAAGCGGCAGACAGCATCAATAAAAATACTGCATCTGATGGATGGAATGGCTAATTGCGCCAGTATCAAGGCACAGATGTGCAGCTCCGAACAAAGAGGCAGCGCATCGGAAAAATATGTGGAGCTGAGATAAAGAGTAATTGCAGCTGCTTCTGAGGTGACTGCAGTTAACCCTGGCACTGATACTGGTGTGTGTTTGGCTTCCAGTATGGCATTGTTTGCCCATCAAGGGAACAGAGAAGTCATGTTTGCCACTAATATTTAGCGATATGTCATAGCGGAATCCCCTTGTGATCATAATGAGTACAGCTACAGGAAGACAGAGCCACAGGCATCCTCATGAATGTGTGTAGATGGTCTATTTTCTGTTCAAATATCAACAAAATATTCATTTTTCCAATTAATTTATCCCTAATAATTAACAATGAGACAAATCAGCTCCAATATGTATTGCCTGCCAAGCCAATGTAATAAATTGCCAATTATTGACAACACTTTCCTCTGTTGGCCAAGCTTTCCTCCACCATGTTAGTAGCTAGATCTAACAGTATCAAGGAGTCCCATCTGTCCCTCACTGACAGATCAAGCACAGCACTCCCTAGCAGCGATGCTAATTTTTTTTGCACACAAAGATGCTTTAGGGCTTTAAATAACCCAACTACTCTGAAGATAAGAATGAAACAGCACAGTGGCACAGTAGTTAGCACTTCTGCTTCACTGCGCTTGGGACCCAGGTTCAACTGTGGCCTTGGGTGACTGTCCGAGAGAAGTTTGCGTGTTCTCCCCGTGGCTGCGTGGGTTTCCTCTGGGTGCCCCAATTTCATCTCATAGTTCAAAGATGTGTAGGTTAGGTGGATTGGCCGTGGTAAATTGCTTCTTAGTGTCCAAAGATGTGTAGGTTAGGTGGATTGGTCATGGTAAATTGACCCTTAGTGTCCAAAGATGTGTAGGTTAGTGGTTGGCCATGGTAAATTGCTTCTTAGTGTCCAAAGATGTGTAGGTAAGGTGGAATGGCCATGGTAATTGCGCAGGATTATAGGGATAGAGCGTGGTGGGGGGGCCTTGGCGAGTTACACTTTTGGAGAGTCGACACAGACTTGATGGGCCAAATGGCCTCCTTCTGCACTGTAGGGATTCTGGTGGTCATTCTTTTACGGAAGCCATGAGAAAGACTTTGTTGCAAACAAACATTTTTGCTTTACATTTTGCCATACCATTGTCAATCACACTTTGTAACTTAATTAACAACAGCAAATTCTGGGAGGAAAAATCAACAGCTCTAGCAACATCTGCGGAGAGAGAAATCCAGTTAACACTGAGTTCATATGAACCTTCCTCAGAGTTGAAGAGAAGTAGAAATGTGATAGGTTTTATACTGTTGAAGTGAGAGAATAGAAGGTTGGGGATAGGTGGGAACTCAGGCGCGGTTTAACAAAGATGTTATGGACACGAGACAAGGAGTGGTAGTGATGGTGTTAAGGACTAATGCAGATGTTAATAGTGGCATAAATGTCAGAGAGCAGAATGTGTTAATAGCAGAACAAGGGATTTCAGAGTACGCCGACACTTGTTCTACTGTTAACACATTTAGCTATTTGATCTTTGTACCTTTATTAAAATCTGTTTTAGTCTTTAACACTATCAGTGTTAAATTTAGCCGTTAACACCATAAATTTAGTCTTTAACACCATAACACCTTTGCCAAGTCTCTCCTGAACCTGCACCTATCCCTGACCTCTTTTGCTCCACTCTCTAACAGTATAAAATCCAGCCTGGTCCTCCCTCTCCTCAGTCCTGAGGAAAAATCACATGGAATAGAAACATTGGCTGGAATTCTCCCATCCTGCCCGCCACTGGGATTTCAGCGGGCGGGTTGTGGACATTGTGAAACCCTATTGATGGTGAGGCGGGAATTTCTGGTTTTTAGACCAGCACGGCTGGAAAATGTTGCCCAAATTCCCATTCTCTCCCTACGGATGCTGCCAGACCTGGGTTTTCCAGCATCTTTCTGTTTTTATTTTGGATTTCCAGCATGCACAGCAGCTCGCCTTCATCATAACTTGTATCCTGTGGATTAAACTTTCAGACGCAGATTTCATGCAATCCCCAGCAGCCATTTCCAGGAGCTCCATCGATATTTAATTAGGCCATATTAAAAGAGGCAGAATTAAATAGCCACCTGTTTAAACAGCCAATTAAGTCTAATGATCAGGCTGGATTAAATACGATTTGTGCAAACATTTGATTAATAAGCAAATAGAAAAATAATTAGCAAGTCAATGGTACAATAATGCTTTACTGCCCTGATATTAAGTATGGGTAAGAGGTTTTCTGGAGCTGCACACACCAGTTCAGCTTGATGCATATGGTGAAATAATGGTTTTAAGATCCTGTGCACAGAATGCTGGCTGAGGTGAAAAGGCCAGCGTGTAGCTTTCCAGCTGCACAATCGAGTTTTGTCTCTGGATACTCTGGCACACTGCATAAAAATATCTGGAGATGTGTTTTTTTCCATCAAACTGGTGGGATGGAGCCTTTAGAGCTGGCAATGTATTGTTAAAAGGTGCTCATATTGTCACTGAAGAACATACATCTCCCACCCCACAGATGTAGGATAGCCCCCCGCCACATATAAGGGAATAACTGCCCCCCTCCCTCATAGACCTCCCCAGTTCTAGCACTGCCAGTGTGCCTAGGGCAGTGCGAGGGCACCCACCCCCAGGGTTTTTTGCCCCCTGTACGAGCCCAGCAAATTATTCTCACAGAATGGTGGTGTAGTGGTTAGCATCGCTGCTTCACAGCTCCAGGGTCTTGAGTTCGACTCCCAGCTCGGGTCACTGATTGTGTGGAGTTTGCACATTCTCCTCGTGTCTGCGTGGGTTTCCTCTGGGTACTCCGGTTTCCTCCCACAGCCCAAAGAAGTGCGTGTTAGGTTGATTGGCTGTGCTAAGAAATTGCCCTGTAGTGTTCAGGGATAGAGGGGATTAGTGCATATAATATGTAGGGATGTGGGGGTAGGTCCTGGGTGGGATTGTGTTTGGTGAAGACTCAATGGGCTGAAGGGCCTCTTTCTGCACTGTAGGGTGCTATGATTGATTCCATGATTCTCACAGCGCCAGGGATCTGGGTTCAATTCAGGCCTCGGATGACCGCAGAGACTTTGAGGTGAGGGCAGCAACTTTCTGCCATCGCACCGGCCTGCATCAGGTGCGCTGTTCACTAATTTGCTGAGGCAGACTGCTTGCTGCCCTCCATCACCACCATGCTGAGCTGATCTTCATGGACAGCACCATGCTGCTGGACCCATGGACCTTCCTGTATCACCAAAGTCAGATCAGCAGGGTGCCTGGGGTTGGTGAGAACAGGGCCTCCTTCCCCCTCTCCAATGCCTGCACAGTGCGACAGGACTCATACTGGCACCAAAGGCCCCAAGTTTGACCAGGGTTAGGGTGTGCAATGAAGGCCGGGCGTGTGACCTAGTGAAGAAAAGGGGGAAATGTGAGAAGGAGCACTGTGCTGGGCTCCAACATGGTTGCATGAAAAGCTCAGAAATAAGGGACTCACAGGGATATCACATCATTTACTGGAAGAAGGAGCGTGAAGACCCCAGATGCAGTAGGTAAAGATCCAAATGGGGCACGAGTGCCTCGCAGGTGATGGGCCTCGAGAGAAGGGTGGTTGAATCAAGGAACAGATTTCTTCTTGAAGTTGCTAACCTTTGTCTTCTGGGTTGCTAACATCCTGCACGGCCTGGCGAACACAGTAAGAAGTCTCACAACACCAGGTTAGAGTCCAACAGGTTTATTTGGTAACAAGCACCGCTAGCTTCCGGAGCACTGCTCCTTTGTCAGGTGAGTGGGGAGTCCAACGCCGGCATCTCCACATCACGGCCTAGTTAAGGCAGGTGGGATGGAGAGAGTGGTGTGAGCGTGCTGGACTGTTGTTTAAATATGGAGGCTGGGACAGCTGAGGGTGGGTGGAGAAATCAGCTGCAAACCCACCAGGGGAGTCGGAGCCTGTGGATAATTAATGAGGTTCCAAGCACAGAATCTGGTATGGGATCCTCCCATTCCTGTCGGCGGAACAGGTACTGCTAGAGACACCACCGTCACACTTAGCCTCAAAATGAGAGCATTCCACCCAATGTCTCACACCAGGTCAGCGGGGAATAATTATTAAAAACCTTTACTTGTGATTATTAAGTAGAAAGGGGGATACAAAACCTCAAGACAAGCACTGGGTGTTAAATGATGACATGAGATCGTCAGTGGTGGGTTCATCGGAGAGAACAGAACTCAGAAGGGACAGTTTGCGGTGATTAATCTTGTAAAGGAAAACGCTGGAGTGGCAGCTTAAAGGGAGAGATGGCCTGGAAGAAAATCGGAATGACACCAACAAGGGGCTTACAAAGCCCATGATGAAACTCGAGGAGGCAAGTGCACTGGCCAATTGTGATTTGATTATCCACATGATTTAAAGAGATGGGCTGGGGATTGAAGGAACTTGTTTACAGTTAGAATGTAAGATATCAGCGATTGGTGGCAACGATGACCAAAACGCCATGTGAACAGGCTTCACGCAGCGGGATGTGCCCATTCCTGACAATGGGAGGGAATGAAGACAACTACCAAAAAAGGGAGGCCCTTTAGCTCAGCCATCCATAGAAATTGACCCACTCCTCATTCCCTACACATCCGCAGGCTGATCTAACAATGCTGAATAAACTAGGCTTGTACTCGTTAGAGTTTAGAAGAATGAGGGGAGATCTCATTGAGACGTATAAGATGATGAATGGGATGGATAGGATAGAGGTGGAGAGACTCTTCCCGCTCAAAAAAGACAGTAGGACTAGGGGGCACAGCCTCAAGATAAAGGGGAGGCGGTTTAGAACGGAGTTGAGGAGGAACTTCTTCACTCAAAGGGTGGTGAATCTCTGGAATTCTCTGCCCATTGAAGTGGTGGAGGCTGCCTCGCTAAATATTTTTAAGAAGCGGGTTGATGGGTTTTTGATAAGAGAAGGGATTAAGGGTTATGGGGAGAGGGCGGGAAAGTGGAACTGAGCCACGACAGATCAGCCATGATCTTATTGAATGGCGGGGCAGGCTCGAAGGGCTAGATGGCCTACTCCTGCTCCTATTTCTTATGTTCTTATGTTCTTATGTTCTATGTCGGGATTCTATGACCAGGATCCATAAGGTTAAATATTAGATCACTGTCTTAATTTAATCCACGACTCCAGAACAAGAAACTCTGGCAGATAAAAGACATGTTTCTGGCTTCCTGTCAAGTGTATCTTCAGATGAGGAGTGCATAGTACCAGACAGGATCTCACTGAAGTCCCTGCATTCATTGTTCTGAAGCCTCAGTCAACAAAGCTGAGCCATCAAAACAGAGAAATCTGTACTCCAGTAATTTGACATAGCATTCTCTTCTTTAAAAGATGGCTGAGGCAGAATTTCCCTATTCCGCCTGCCGTGGGATTTATAGTGGGTGGAACAGGACCATGCAAAGATCTTTTGACATCGGGCAGGATCTTCCAGTCTTGGGGTGTGCGGCTAGAAAATCCTGTCCAGAATCTTTGAACATCTTTCAGGTATCACAGAATCACAGAATACTACAGTGCAGGAGAGGCCCTTCGGCCCATTGAGTCCACACCAACATATGAAAGACCCTGGCCTGCCCACCTCATCCCACTTGCCAGCATTTGGCCCAAAGCCTTGAATGTTATGGCATGCCAAGCACTGATCCAGGTATTTTTTTAAAGAATGTGAGGCATCCCACCTCCACCACCCTCCCAGGCAGCACAATCCAGACCATCAACACCATCTGGACAAAAAGGTTTATCCTCAAATCCCCCCTAAAGCTCTCACACTTTTATTTGTGTCCCCGTGCAACAGACCCATCAACTAAGGGGAATAGTTGCTCCCTATCCACCCTGTCCATACCCCTCATAATCTTGAAAGTAGGTAGATTTTTGATAAGCAAAGGGGGTGAAAGGTTATTTGGGGGTAGGCAGGAATGTAAAGTTGAGATTAAAATGAGATAAATCACGGTCTTATTAAAGTGTGGAGCTTGAACAACAGGCCAAGGGGCCTACTCCTGCTGCTAATCTGTACATTCATATGTGCGTTCAAATGTGGAACTCACTGCCACAGGGTGTAGTTGAGACAAATAGCATCTATGCATTCAAGGGGAAGAACATTGTTGGAAAAGAAATGGAAAGTTCACTGGATGTGGTTAAATGAAAGGAGGAGACAGAAGTGGAGTGCAGGCTAGTTGGGCCAAATAGCTTTTCTGTAGCATATATACTTCAGAATTAATATTCAATCATGAGTATTTGCTTCTTAAAATTGGGTATTAATCCAGATTTCCTTTGTCTACTATTTTGCCTGCAGCTTCAACCAACAAGGGACTTACAACAACATTGTAGAGGAGCTAAAAGCCAAGTTGATCTGCAATTATCCCCAGTCCATTTTCAATGTTGTAAAGTGGATTCCAAACCTGAAACATCGCTTCCTGATGATGATTACTCGTATTTATATCGCACCTACAAGCATAGCAAAACATCCCAAACTGTGTCACAATGCCATTGTCAAAGCGAGCGTGACCCTGAATTACATCGCTAAATATTGCGACGAGGCATCAAAAAGCTTGGTCAAAGATGTAGGTTTTAAAGAACGTTTTGCAAAGCAAGCGAGATAGAGAAGCTTAGGAGGGAATACCAGAACTTAGAGCCTTCCCAGTTAAATTCCTGACTGCCATCAGTAGACGAAGGAATGCAGGGACCTGCAAGACATTGGAATTGGAGCAGTAAAGAGGTCTGAGAGCAAAAGGATGAGGAGGCAGGAAGGGCTGATGTCGAGGACAGGTCAGGCAACAAGGTTGAGAATTCCAAACATCGAGGCATTGCCACTGTGGGTTAGAATTATAGAGTCCTACGGTGCAGAAGGAGACCACTCGGCCCATGGAGTCTGCACCAGCCACAATCCCCACCCAGGCCCTACCTCTGTAACCTCATGCATTTATCCTCACTGGTCGCCATGACACTAAGGCGCAATTTAGTATGGCCACTCCACCTAACCCACACATCTTTTGACTGTGGCAGGAAACCAGAGCACCCAGAGAAAACCCACACAGACACAAGGGGAATGTGCAAACCCCACAGTCAGTGACCCAAACCTGGAATTGAGCCCAGGTCCCTGTCAGGCAGCAGTGCTAACCAGTGTGCCACCCAATGAATGATATTTGTCATGGTCACTATTATTGAGACTATTATTTTATATTTCAGATTTATAAATCAAATTTAAATTCCATTGGCTGCCATGCTGGGATTTGAACCCATGACCTAAGAGCATTAGCCGGGGCCTCTGGATTACTGATCCAGTGATATTACCACCACACCACCATCTTGCCACACATCCTGCATACAATTCAGCCCCTGATTTAGAATTCACCTTCTTTCCATCTTCAATCCTGAGCTGAAAGATTAATACAAGATTACCTCTCCATTTCTAACCTCTTCGCCTCCTTGCATCTCATCTTACCTCTTTGTCATATCATTCTCCACGCTCTCCTATTTGATACATCCGAAGCAAAACAGCCATAAGCCAGCAATGAGTGTACATTATTAAATATCTTGCATAGAGCACTCCCTGTTCTGTTTTTCTTCTTGTATTATCAGGAAATTTCATTGCACTTTCCATCAGTATTTACCATTGCAAATTGTCATGCTAGTATTTTCTATTCAACATTGCCACTGCTGCTGGCTCTGGTCAGTAATTTAGAGCAAGTCACCAAAGAATGTCCCCCCGAATTAGTCATCACCCTGCATATCAAAATCGATCAAAGAATCATAGAATCCCTACAGTGGAGAAGGAGACCATTCGGCCCATCACATCTGTGTTGACGCCAATCCCACCAAGGTCCTTTCCCCGTAACCCCAAGTATTTACCCTGCTAAACCCCCTGACACTAAGGGGTGATTTACCATGGCCCACCCACCTAACCTGCACATCTTTGGAGTGTGGGAGGAAGCCAGAGCACCCGGAGGAAACGCCCACATGGAGAACACAGACAGTCCAAAGATATGTTGATCGGTCATACTAAATTGTCCCTTAGTGTCAGAGTGTTACCAAGGTAAATAACTGGGATTGTGGGAATACTGCCTAGGAGGGATTGTGATCGCTGCAGGCTCGATGGGCCAAATGGCCTTTTTCTGACTGTAAAGATTCTATGATTCACCCAAGGGCAGAGTTGAAGCTGGGTCCCTGACATTGTGATACAGCAGTGCTAACCACTGTGCCGCCGTGGACAATGCCATAAGAAATTTACTCGTTACATAATTTCACTTCTTTTGTGGATTAATGATTACTGGTCAAGTCAAAACTCCTTTTAACGTGAACAGTGCAGGTTTAATGAATGACATAGTTGCTTCGCTTAGGGCACAGGGTTTATCCCATGCTTCAAAGTCTTCCAGAAAATGCACACAACCATTTGCAAAGGATCCCTGGGTGGGATTCTCCAGCCGTGCAAGCCCCAAAACCGGAAAATCCAGCCCGAGATCAATGGACCTTTGCATGGTCCACTCCCCCACCCACCGTGATTCCCGTAGCGGGCAGGACAGGAAAACTCCCCCCGTGACTTCAAGGTCGAAAATCTAAATTTTTGTCTCTTTGCAAAATATGGCACATTTTCATTGAAGCCATAACAACATTAGACTGAGCTGACTAGAGTCATAGAAACCGGAAGCAGAAGTAGGCCATTCGGCCCTTTGAGACTGTTCTGCCATTCATCTTGATCATCAGATTCAATATCCTGATCCTACCTTCCCCTCATATCCCTTGGTTCCTTTTGCCCCAAGAGTTTTATCTAATTTTGTCTTGAAATTGGACAATGTTTTGGCCTCAACTACATCCAGTGGTAATGAATTCCACACATTCATCACCCTCTGGGTGAAGAAATTTCTTCTCACCTCAGTTCTAGAAGGTTTACCCCTTATCCTCAAACTATGAGCCCTGATTCTGAATTCTCGCACCATCATGAACATTCTTCCTGAGTCTGCTCTGTTAGGATTTTATAAGTTTCTATGAGATTCCCTCTCTTCTAAACTCCAGAGAAGAACACTCAATCAAAATTGTTCATGTCAGAGCAAATTATGAGAGAATTAGAGTCAAGGGAATAGGGGTAATGGCAGGGTTTATGTAGAGATTTATTGGAATGCATTTACTCACACTGCAAAGTTATTTGCCACTTGATGAGTAGGAGTGCTTTCTTTAAACTAAACCAAAGAATTGATGTACCTTGAAAATATAAATCCACATGATTGAGATATAACTGACATTTTAACTTGAATTTACTTGATCTAAGTTGATGTTCAAATGTTTGGATTTGAACTGTGGAAATAAATACATGTTAAAAAAAAACCTATCACAAGATTTGAATCATTTGGCAGGAAAGAGCTGTCAAAAGATTGTAAAGGTATAGGTGCAGGTAGTGAACAATAAAATAATAATATAAATGGATCGGATAATATTAGCAATGGTGCAAATTAAAATTACATGAGAAATGAGACTATAAAAACAATACAGGCAAGAATAAATAGGCTGGGATTCTTCGGAGAAGAGGAAGTTTAAAGTTTTAAGTTTATTTATTAGTGTCACAAGAGGCTTACATTAACACTGCAATGAAGTTACTGTGAAAATTCTCTAGTTGCCACAGTCCAGGGCCTGTTTGGATACACTGAGGGAGAATTTAGTACAGCCAATACACCTAACCAGCATGTCTTTCGGACTGTGGGGGGAAACCGGAGCACCTGGAGGAAACCCGCACAGACATGGGGAGAACATGCAGACTCCACACAGCTAGTGACTCAAGTTGGGAATTGAACTTAGGTCCCTGGCACTGTGAACCAGCAGTGTTAGCCACTGTGTCACCGTGCCACGCTCATGGCACAAGTGGAGTTCAAATGAAGATCTTTCATGTTATGTTGAGTTTTGACAGATTTTACCTAGAATGTACATTTCCATTTGCGGAGGAGTTCAGAACAAGAAGCCATAAATAAAACGGGCTCTAATAGATTCAATGGGGAATTAAGGAGAACGCTTTACAGACAGTGGTGAGAGTGTGAGACTTGCTACCATAGATGCATTTAAGGGGAATCTAGATAAGAACATTGGAGCAGTAGGCCATTCAGCCCTTCAAGTCTGCTCTGCCATTGTATAAGATCATGGCTGATCTGGTTGTGATTTCAATTCCACTTTCCTATTTTCCCCCAGTAACCCTTGCCTTCCTGGTCTATCACAAAGGCATCTAACTTAATCTTGAATAAATTCAACGATACAATCTCCTCTGCTTTCTGGGAAAGGGAATTTCACAGACTAACTACACTTAGAAAAAAAGTTCTCTTATCACCATCCTGAAAGAGAAACCTCTTATTCTTAAACTGTATCTCCTGGTTCTAGTCTCCCACACAAAAAGAAACATCCTCTTGGCATCTTGTTAAGTCTCGACAGGATCTTATACATTTCAATGCAATCACCTCTCATTCTTCTAATAGGCTTATCTGTTCAACCTTTCTCCATTACTGTATTTCACCCTATGGATGAATCGAATGAATCTTCTCTGTACTCTTTATAATACAATTACAAAAGCAAAATACTGTGGATGCTGGAACCTGAAACAGAAACAGAAAATGCTGGAAAATCTCAGTAGGTCTAATAGCTGGAGCTCTGATGAAGGGTCAGACTCGAAGCATTGGCTCTATTTTCTCTCAGTAAGAAGTCTCACAACGCCAGGTTAAAGTCCAACAGGTTTATTTGGTAGTATATGCCACATTAAGCCACTAGTTTCGGAACGCTGTTCCATCGTCAGGTGACACTTACCTGACGTAGGGGCAAACCCCAAAATCTAGTGGCGTTTACTACCAAATAAACCTGTTGGACTTTAACCTGGTGTTGTGAGACTGCGTTTACCCCAGTCCAACACCAGCATCTCCACATCATGTCTATTTTCTCTCCACAGATGCTGTCAGACCTGATGAGATTTTTCAGCACTTTCTGTTTTTACTTCCAACACAATTATATCAAAGGGTGGTGAATCTCTGGAATTCTCTGCCCGTTGAAGTGGTGGAGGCTGCCTCGCTAAATATTTTTAAGAAGCGGGTTGATGGGTTCTTGATAAGAGAGGGGATTAAGGGTTATGGGGAGAGGGCAGGAAAGTGGAGCTGAGCCACGACAGATCAGCCATGATCTTGTTGAATGGCGGGGCAGGCTCGAAGGGCTAGATGGCCTACTCCTGCTCCTATTTCTTATGTTCTTATGTTCTTATATATCCTTTTGTTCAAATAAGGAGACCAAAACTATGCACAGTATTCCAGATGTAGTCTCGCCCATGTCCTGCACAGCTGCAGCCAAACTCCCTACTTTTATATTCCATTCCTCTTGCAATAAACATTCTATTTGTCCTCTAAGTCACTTGCTGTGCCTGCGTACTAACTCTGTGTGATGCATGTACTAGGACATGCAGATCCCTCTGTACCACAGAATCCTGCAGTCACTCTCCATTGAAACAAAATACTGTCCTTCTACTCTTTCTGCCAGAGGAGACAAGCTTACATTTTCCCATATCTTACTCCATCTGCCAATTATTTTCCCCCATTCGCTTAACTTCGTTAGATTCAGTTGTCTAAAAGCAAAAGTCTGCAGATGCTGGAAATATGACCAAAAAAAATGCTGGAAATATTCAGCAGGTCTGGCAGATCTGTGTAGAGAGAAACAGAGTTAACATTTTGAGTCCAAAAGACCCTTCTTCAGAGCTCTGAAGTCATGCATTCTCAAAACGTTGGGTGGCATGTCTGTTTGTGTCTACCGGCAGGTCTGCCCGAGGTTCGGGCAATTCCATCCAAGGACAATGGAGAATGCCATTCATAAGAACATAAGAACATAAGAAATAGGAGCAGGAGTAGGCCATCTAGCCCTTCGAGCCTGCCCCGCCATTCAATAAGATCATGGCTGATCTGTTGTGGCTCAGTTCCACTTTCCCGCCCTCTCCCCATAACCCTTAATCCCCTCTCTTATCAAAAACCCATCAACCCGCTTCTTAAAAATATTTAGCGAGGCAGCCTCCACCACTTCAACGGGCAGAGAATTCCAGAGATTCACCACCCTTTGAGTGAAGAAGTTCCTCCTCAACTCCGTTCTAAACCGCCTCCCCTTTATCTTGAGGCTGTGCCCCCTAGTCCTACTGTCCTTTCTGAGCGGGAAGAGTCTCTCCACCTCTATCCTATCCATCCCATTCATCATCTTATATGTCTCAATGAGATCTCCCCTCATTCTTCTAAACTCTAACGAGTACAAGCCTAGTTTATTCAGCCTCTCCTCATAGCTCAATCCCCTCAACTCCGGTATCAGCCTAGTAAACCTCCTCTGCACTCCCTCCAGGGCCAAAATATCCTTGTGCAGGTGCGGCGCCCAAAACTGCACACAGTACTCCAGCTGCGGCCTCACCAATGCCCTATACAGCTGCAGCAAGACCTCCCTACTTTTATATTCAATCCCCCTCGCTGTGAAGGCCAGCATCCCATTCGCCTTCCTGACCGCCTGCTGCACCTGCAAGCTGGGTTTTTGCGACTCATGCACAAGGACCCCGAGGTCCCTCTGCACCGTCGCCTGCTGCAGTTTTTCGCCACGTAAGTAATAGTCCTTCCTACCATTCTTCCTACCAAGCCTTGCCCGCCCCCGGAATCAGGGCAGGTGTGTGGGTAAAATTCTGGCTGTTAATTCTTGTTTCTCTTGCCACAGATTCCGCCAGACCTGCTCAGACTTTCCAGCATCGTCATATTTTTATATCCCTTTGTAGACTCTTGTGTCTTTTTGACAATTTACTTTGCTACCTATCGTGGGAGTCAGCAGCAAATTCATTCATTTGGTCCCTTCATCCAAGTCAATGATGTAGATTGTAGATAATTGAGGTTCTGGCACGGTTCCCTGTGACACAGTTATATACACAAGTCTAAAAATGGTACAGTTCCAATCTGAAAGCTCATTCAGATAAACATAATTGCACTCTCATCCAGCACAACTGTAAGTGTTTGCATACTATTAAGGAGGTCCTTAGACATTTACCCTTTTTTTCTCTCATCTATAAATTTTCACTGTTGTCATGGAAAATAATCATTGGTACCTCAACGAGTACTGAGAGCGTACAGAACAATGTTACTGGTAAAACTATGTGCTTTTTTATTTTTGTCACAAGTAGGCTTACATTAACACTGCAATGGAGTTACTGTGAAAATCCCCCAGTCGTCACACTCCAATGGCTGTTTGGGTGCACTGAGGGAGAATTTAGCACAGTCAATGCACTTAACCGGTATGTCTTTCAGGCTATGGGAGGAAACCGGAGCACCCCGGGGAAACCCATGCAGACACAGGGAGAACGTGCAGGCTCCACACAGGTAGTGGCTCAAGCCAGGAATCCAACCTGGGTCCCTGGCACTGTGAAACAGCAGTGCTAACCACTGTGCCACCATGCTCCCCCCCCTCATGCTGTGCCCAGATTTGAAAAATCAGTATCAATGCCATGCTTTGTGTATATTACTAATAAACATTTCCACATCTTACACTCAGTTGTGTTGTGTGTGTGTTTTAAGTCATCACTTAAGATAGAATTTGTTATTCCAAGCTACAGATCCAACAGTAATTACATTTTTTCAACTGGTAATTACTAATTTCAATAAGTACAAAGGGTCTCCATAATAAGCTGCACCCTCAAACTAACATAGGAATTTGTAATTCTAATCTGTACAAGGCGGTAATGATACTGCTCTGTCGATAGATTCCCTTATAAATTGAAACAGAACTCTATTGAAATAATCAGAAGCAGTTAAGCGATTATGTGTTTATCAGAGAATCACCTTGTGAAATAACCTCTGCAAGCTGATTGCTTCTCATAAATGACTGAACCGCAATGATGTTGATTGTGAGCCCTTATAAAAATGGCCAAAACACAACGGTAAATATGCTTTTTTTCTGAATGAGCTATGAGTTTAAAACTGTACCATTTTTTAATTCTTGAGGTCAGAGTTAGATTGTGATTAGATTGGGCATGTATTGAATCAGAGCAGCAATGCAGGGAATGTGGGTCGAAATCCCGCCATGGAGATCGGTGGCACAGTGGTTAGCACTGCTGTCTCACAGCGTCGGGGACCCGGGTTTGATTCCTGGCTTGGGTCACTGTCTGTGTGGAATCTGCATGCTGTTTGTGTGGCTTTCCTCCCATAGTCTGAAGGACCTGCTGGTTGGGTGCATTGGCCATGCTAAATTCTCCCTCAGCATCACCGAACAGATGCCGGAATGTGGCAACCACGGGATTTTCACAGTAATTTCATTGCAGTGTTAATGCAAGCCTACTTCTGACACTAATGAATAAATTTTGTGAATGAATTGGATAAATCTGGTCATTTTTAAGTTGGCCCCAGGGGATGGAAGAAGAATTGGCCACGAGAGTTGCTAAACTGTTGGATTAATGTTCTCAAGGAAGATAATTGCCATTTGCTACTCAAATTGGATTAGTTGTAGCTCCAGTCCCTTGCTATGTAGGTGACTCTTAATGCCTCCAAATTGGCAAGTCGTTCAATGCATCCAAGATTTAAAAAGTTAAATTGCCAAGTATTGCATGTATATGCAAGTTAAATAGCAATGGTTTTCAATTTATTATAGTCTAATGAATTCATAGATTAGACTGAAGCACAATTAGAAAGGTACAAGCTTCAACAAATAGGATGATTTTTCTTGTATTACCAATGAATGTCACTGATGGTCTTGCGTCTATTGAAATGTACATCCAGATGTACTCATCATGGTTGCTAAAATTACCTTCACGTTCAGCAAGACTGCCGTGTGCACTACTTCTCGGCAGCAGCCCAGTGGCACGTTAGTTAGCATTGCTATCCCACAGTGCCAGGGACCCAGGTTCAATTCCTGCCTCAGGTCACTTTCTGTGTGGAGTTTGCACATTCTCCCCACGTGCTCCAGTTTCCTCCCATGGTCCAAAGACGTGCAGGTTTAGCGGATTGGCCATAGTAAATTCACAGGATGGGAATAGGGTGGGAAATTGACCCTCTTTCAGAGAATCAGTGCTGGCTGAATGGCCTCTTTAACACTGTAGGGATTCCACAGTCCAAGTTTTACAAAGATAATCTAAACTGATTTGGACATGGTCATAAAGATCATATTCAAAAATATCACCATGTGGATTTTACAATTAATATAACAAATGAAAAAGAATCACAGTCATTTTTTAAATAACCAAGTTTGTCATTCACAATCTGACATTACAGTCAGTATTGCCTTGCGGAGACGGGATAGCAGATTTACAACTGGCCAAATGGCCTCCTTCTGAAACTGCACGATTCCCTGAGTGGATGACAGATGTTAGTATGAGAAAAATATGACACTTTTATACTTCTATCACCCTAAGTCAGGTATAGCATGAGGCAGTTGACAATAAAGCTTCCTCCAAAACTTGTCTCAACAATATGCCTTAACCCTGACCTCAAGAATAAAACTCATCAATAACACTCTTCCGATACTGGAAGCAAAGAATTACATTACAGTTGTTGCTATCGAACATAGCACAGCTTGCCCACTGGACATTTTGACACATTAGGTACTGCAGATTACTTAAATTCTCAATCGTTTATGCTCCAGGAAATCACAGTTTCAGCTGTGCAGGTCTGAGTGTTTTCAGGGACATATTATTTATAAGTTAAAGGCACTCTGTACCTAATTATTGCCTCAAGTGAGCCTACGTAGTGGAAATCCATTAAATGCTTCAGAAAGAATACAGTTGTCCACTAAAGTGTTTGATAATGGCCTTTGTCAAAGACAAGTGTTGAAGTTGGAAGTGGATCGACCAAGGACCGTATTATGGTCATAGAATCTATGTAGAGGTTTACAGAATGGTAACAGGCACAACTTGTCCATGCAACCCCATTTTTAACCACTAAGCTAGTCCTAATTGCCTGCATTTGGCACATATCCCTCCGTACCCATCTTAACTATGTAACTGTCTAAATGCTTTTTAAAAGACAAAATTGTACCCACCTCTACTATGGCCTCTGTCAGTTTGTTCCAGGCACTCACCACCCTCTGTGTAAAAATATTGCCCCTCTGGGTCATTTTGTATCTCTCCTCTCTCACCTTAAACTGATGCCCTTTAATTTTAGACTCCCCTACCTTTGGGAAAAGATATTGACTATCTAGCTGATCTATGCACCTCATTATTTTATAGGCCTTGATAAGATCACCCCTAAGCCTTCTATGTTCCAGGGAAGAAAGTCCCAGTCTATCCAGCCTCTCCTTATAACTCAAACTGTCAAGACCTAGTGGCATCCTAGTAAATCTTTTCTGCATTCCTTCTAGTTTAATAATATCCTTTCTATAATACGGTGACCTGAACTATACACAGTATTCCAAGTGTGGCCTTACTAATGTCTTGTACGACTTCAACAAGATGTCCCAACTCCTATATGGACGCTGTGAGTGATGCAGAACAATGCCAACAATTCCCATACCAGCTGAAGACCCCACCATTTTAACCTTGCCCCTCATCTGAGGTGTGGTGAACCTCAAGTTAAATTGCCATCAATCACAGCCTATGGTCATCTGGGACTATGGCAACTTTACCTTTATCTAGAATCTATAATCCCACCAACACTTCTACTTACTCAGAAAACTAAGGAAATTTGGC
This sequence comes from Carcharhinus amblyrhynchos, assembly GCF_965287045.1. Taxonomy (NCBI): domain Eukaryota; kingdom Metazoa; phylum Chordata; class Chondrichthyes; order Carcharhiniformes; family Carcharhinidae; genus Carcharhinus; species Carcharhinus amblyrhynchos. The sequence continues at coordinate 44,962,446 of NC_137340.1, forward strand.
ATGTCAGCTACACTCTCATCAGCTTTTACAGATGTACCACATAAGGCATTCTTTCTGGTTGTATCACAGCTTGGAAAGGCTCCTACTCTGCCCAAGACCACAGGGACTACAAAAGGTCGTGAATGTAGCCCAATCCATCACTCAAACTAGCCTTCCATTCATTGACTCTGTCTACACTTCCCATTGCCTCGGCAAAGCAGCCAGCATAAGTGAAGACCCAGCCCGGACATTCTCTCTTCTACCTTCTTCCGTCGGGAGAAAGATACAAAGGTCTGAGGTCATGTATCAACTGACTCAAGAGCAGCTCCTTCCCTGCTGCTGTCAGATTTTTGAATGGACTCACCTTGCGTTAATTTATCTTTCTCTACACCCTATGACTATAGCACTATATTCTGCACTCACTCCTTTCCTTCTCTATGAACACTATGCTTTGTATAGTGTGCAAGAAACAATACTTTTCACTGTATGTTAATATACGTGACGATAATAAAATCAAATCAAAAATCAAATCAAAAGACAATTCAATTTACCAGATGCTGGATTTCTTGTGCAGGAAGTAATGTCAACAAAAGGTTTACTTATGTGAGAGCTGTTGACCTAACATAGAACACTCCAAAATGCTAACGTCTGGTGTTCCATATTTGCTAATATCAATCACTTATCTTGTGGGACCTCTTATGCTGTGAAAAATCGCAATTGAGTTCAATTAATTTGAGACCATGTTTCCATAACCATAACATAACATAACACTTAGGAACAGAATTAGGCCACTCGGCCCATCAAGTCTGCTCTGCCATTCAATCATGGCTGATATTTTTCTCATCCCCATTCTCCTGCCTTTTCCTCATAACCCCTGAGCCCCTTATTAACCAAAAACCTATCTCTCTCTATCTTAAAGACACTCAACGACTTGGCCTCCACAGCCCTCTGTGGTAAAGAGTTCCATGAGAAAGAGTTTCATGAGAAAATGGGCAGAATCTTCCAGTCCTGCCCAGCTGTGGAAATCACAGCTTCCCCATCGACTTCCCCATCTACCACTGGATCTGGAATTCAGAGTGAAAGATTCTGCCCAATGTGAGAATAGCGTATTGTGAGGAATTTTCTGGCTATTCACTCCCTGCCGCTGCCGCAAGTGAGGATGGATAATTTGGCGCTCAGCCAGATTTCCGCTCATTGCAACAAGACCAGAGAAACCCACTGGTGCGAACAGTGTGAAAAGTTTGGCCTCTGTCTTCCACTTTGTTGTCGTACGTGGAATAAGGCTGTCCGCATACTCAGGTTTTAGTGGATTATTCCATTTAATAAGCAACATTACGAGGAAAATTCACATTCTCACTCAGGGCTAGTCCACTGGAAGTGAAGCAGCCATCGTTATATTTATCGAATTATTAATTCATGATTTGCATCCAGTTTCTTTGGTTCCCTACAGCCTTGGTTGTGTCCTGAATTCTGACTTTTGAACTTTCACCCAATTTTCATAGACCCATAGACCGCAAGAAACCTACAGTGCAGAAGGATGCCATTCAGCCCATCGAGTCTGCACCAATTATGACCCCAACCAGGCATTAGTCCCACAGCCCAAATCATTTACCCTAGCTAGTCCCCCTGACACTAAGGGGCAACTTAGCATGGCCAACCCACCTAACCTGCACATCTTTGGACTGTGGGAGAAAACCGGGGCACCTGGAGGAAACCCACGCAGACACAGGGAAAATGTGCAAACTCCACGCAGTCACCCAAGCCGAGAATCAAACACGGGTCTCTGGCACTGTGAGGTAGCAGTGCTAACCAATGTGCCACTGCGCTGCCCCCAGGAACATAACACGTAATAATGTTTCTCAGGAACATAACACAAAATAGACTTGAAGCCTCATGAAGCCAGGAACATTCAATAAAAATCAGAAGAACTGGAGTGAAAATATCAAGAATACATGAATGGAAGTTACTTCAACCCAACCATATTTCCAAAGTGAACAGTGGATTCATTGGGTGCAGATTCCAATAAAATCTAAAATCAAACATTCTAAACAGCCTCAGCCCCACCATCAAATAAAAATGTTGATCTCTAGTTGCTACAATAAGAAGTCTTACAACACCAGGTTAAAGTCCAACAGGTTTATTTGGAATCACGAGCTTCCAGAGCGCTGCTCCTTCATTAGGTGAAGTGAAGGAGCAGTGGTCCGAAAACTCTTGATTCCAAATAAACCTGTTGGACTTTAAGCTGGTGCTGTGAGACTTCTTACTGCACCCAGCCCAGTCCAATGCTGGCATCTCCACATCCTAGTTGTTATGGTGTTATCTTCTTCACTGTAGATCAGCTTCATTGGCATTTGTCCTTTTATTTTGTATTAAATGTGCTTGCTCACATTTGAGTCACATCACGCCAGCTAACCAACTGCAGAGAAACATCATAGTTCAATTTGACCCACTTCTCACATGGCACCCTTCCAGTACAGGTCAATGTAATGATCGGGAATGCAAACTTTGGCTGATATAATATTCCTGTGTTAATACAGAGATACTGCCATCAAGTTAGCAGCCTGACCATTATCCCAGATATAATCAGCAAACTCAATTATCTTCATCTTCAAGTAAGACTAAGGGTGGGATTTTCCAATCCTTCCCAGTGGCGGGGTCTTCACCCACTACCCCTGCTCCCCCATGGATGGATTCCTCACAGCAGGACGAGCAAACCACATAAAACTCCATAGATAATGGCGGGAGTGGAAGAACACACGTCCGGCCAATGGCAAGCCATCTCTGCCAGTGGAAAACACTGTGTGTGTGTGTTTGTGTGTGTGTGTGTGTGTGTGTGTGTGTGTGTGTGTGTGTGTGTGGGGGGGGGGGGGTGGGTGGTGGGGTGGAGTGGAGTGGGGGGAGGGTGATACTTTTTATTTCAAAAATAGTTTCATTGAGCACAAGAAGAGCAGCAGTATTTCAAAGTTGAAAGAAAAAATCTTATCACCCCACATCTGGGGTGGCATGGTGGCACAGTGGTCAGCACTGCTGCCTCACAGTACCAGGAAGCCGGGTTCGATTCTGCCCTTGGGTCACTGTCTATGTAGAGTTTGCACGTTCTCCCCGTGTCTGCGTGAGTTTCTTCCAGTGCTCTGGTTTCCTCTCACAGTCCGGAAGATATGCATCTTCAGTGAATTGGCCTTGCTAAATTCTCCCTCAGTGTACCTGAACAGGCACTGGACTGTGGCAACTGGAAGATTTTCACAGTAACTTCACTGCAGTGTTAATGTAAGCCTACCCGTGACACTAATAAATAAACTTATAATAATAAAAATAATAATACTTTTGCTGAAGGATGTAGAGTCTAAGCAGCCAGAAAATGCCACTATCAGCACCTTCTATAGTCCTTAACGCTGCCATTAACATTCCCTTTGTCCTGGGTCCTTAGCATATTTGTGCGATCTCTCCTAGTTCATATTTATTCCAGTTTGCTCCACCCCCTCACTGACAGTATAAAATCCATTACATTCCTCCCGCCCTTTAACTCTGGAGAAGAGTCATAGGGGCACGAAACATTAACTCTGCTTCTCTCTCCACAGATATTACCAGACCTGCTGAATTTTCCCAGCATTTTCTGTTTTTATTTCAGATTAGAGCATGTTTCAGGATATTTTAATGTGCAAATCATTCTTCTGTGATGTACAATGCCAACGCCAAGTACTTCCAAGTCATGTGCAACCTCTATAGTTTTATTCGCTCATACAAAATTGTGCAACAAACTCAGTAGAGTGTCCATCTTCCAACCACATCAGGTACATATTTGTACTCAGCACCTTCCTAAGTATTCATGCAAATAGCTTTGAAGTATATACTAAGAATTTCATTAAATTGCCCAATCTCTTTTCACTGAGGACTTCTACAGGGAACAAAAAGAAGATTTTTTATTCCAATGCTCTTATGTCGATTTGAACTCTGGTTAAGACAGTTTAGCAAATCCAAGGTGAGAGGTACATTCCACGTTAAAAAAAGAATGTCGACTGCCCAGACAGAATGAATTCTTCATGGTTGCAATTGCAGTCCAGAGAAACATAGAAACTAGAAGTAGAAGTAGGCCATTCAGCCCTTCCAGCCTGCTCCACTATTCATCTTGATCATAACTGATCATCAAATTCAATATCCTGATCCCTCCTTCCTCCCATATTCCCTGATCCCATTAGCCCCAAGGACTATATCTAATTTCTTATTGAAATCAACTCCTTTCTGTGGTGGTAAATTACACACCCTCAGCATCCTCTGGGTGAAGAAATTTCTCCTTACTTCAGTTCTCCTCAAACTAACACCCCTCGTTCTAGATTCCCCCACCAGTGGGAACATTCTTTCTGAATCTATCCTGTTTAACCCTATTGGAATAAGTTTCTATGAGATCCCCTCTCACTCTTCTAAACTCTAGTGAATATAATGCTAATCAACTTAGTCTGTCCTCATATGAGAGACCTGCCATCCCAGGAATCAGCCTGGTAAACTTTTGCTTTCCTCCCTCTGTAGCAAGGACATCCTTCCTCATATAAGGACACCAAAACGGCACACAATACTCCACGTGAGGCCTTACCAATACCCTATACAATTACAGCAAAATATGCCTACCCCTGTACTCAAATCCTCTCGCTATGAATACCAATGTACCATTTGCCTTCTTTACTGCCTGCTGTACCTGCGCACTTACTTTCAGCAACTGATGCACAAGGACACCAGGGTCTCATTGAGTATCCACCTCTCTCAATTTACATACATTCAAGTAACAATCTGTCTTCCTATTATTGCTATCAAAGTGGATAGCTTCACATTATGCTGCATCTATCATGCAAATGCCCACACACTCAGCCAGTCCAAATCATGCTGAAGCATCTCTGCATCCTCCTCACAGCTCACCCTTCTACCCAACTTTGTATCATCTGTAAATTGGGAGATAATACATTGAGTTCCCTCTTTCAAATCATTAATATATAATGTGAACAGTTGGGGCCCTCACACAGATCTGCCAATAAGAAAAAGATCCATTTATGCCAATTCTTTGCTTCCCATCCACTAACCAGCCTTCTATCCATCTTAGGGCATTACCTGTATAATTTTGTTACATCCTTGTCAATTGTGTTGCAGTTTTCGACGTGGGTGACCGCACCAACCTCCTTCAATATGCCCTCCATCAGGTGAGTTGGACTGCCCCTGTAAGGTCCAACTCTCATCTGTCTCAGTGTAGCCAGAACAGCTCCAACAGTGGTGGCTCACCCTGCAGCAGCCCATTACCTGCAATCCTATCTACGGTCCCACTCTCACCCCAACACTGACACTTGGGGGCACCACCTGAAGACAAGGAACCAGTTTCCACAACTTGGCTAATCTTGCATTGCTTTGTCCTTAATAGGCTGCTTATCCAACCTTGGATGGGCTGCAATTTTCTTCAGATAAAACAAATCAAAAACCAAATCCATCAGCTTCAGTCTCTTACACAATGGGGCCAATTTTCCCATCCCGCCTGTCACAGGAATCGGAATGGGCAAGGGACGGACCATGGAAAGGTCTGTTGACCTCGGGTGGGATTTTCCGGTTTCGGGGCAAACACAGCCGGAAAATCCCTCCCATTGTCTCTCTCTCTGTAACGCAGACTGCAGCAGTCTGTTCTAAACCTCTGCATTTTCTTTGCTCACGATCCCAACCTCCAAGTGCAAATCCCCTTGTTGGGTGATAACTTTGGTTAAATGTGATAGCTCGGAAGGGAATTCGAACACCTGCAGGGGTTTGTGGAGCTGAAGTGAAGTTTATTGAATTTGCCCATGCGGTAAATAACACACGGCGTGGTGGCATAATAGTTAGCACTGCTGCCTCACAGAGCCAGGGACCCCGGTTCAATTCCAGCCTTGGGTAGCTGTCTGTGTGAAGTTTGCACATTCTCCCCATCTGCGTGGGTTTCCTCCGGGTGCTCCGGTTTCCAGCCACAGTCCAAAGATGTGCAGGTTAAATGGATTGTCCATGCTAGATTGCCACTTAGTGTCCCGAGATATGTAGGTAAAGTAGACTGGCCAGTGTAAATGTATGGGGATAGGGTGGAGTGGGTGAGGCTTAGGTAAGATGCTCTTTCAGAGAGTCCTGCAGACTTGATGGGCCAAATGGCCTCCTTTTGCACTGTAAGGATTCTATGGACATGGGGGTTTGTGAGAACAGACAAGGGTGCCCTCCTCGCACCACCCTCAAAAGATTGAATGAGAAGGTGTTAGTTAGCACAAGAATATTAGTGTGTTAGTGCCTCTACAGTTACCACAGTAACAGAGCAGCATCTGCTCAGACAAAGGTAATTGATGTGAAGCCTGGGAAATAAAGGTGAGTTACAGCTGGCAAGCAAGATATCTTTTGTCATGGTAACAGTGATAAAAAGTGTATGAAAGCACTGAGGAACTGAACTGCAGGAATCCTCTGCAGCAGAACCACGTCAGCTGGCATAATGCCCAGCTGTGGTCGTATCAATGGCCCAGATCTTCTGGTCTCCAGATGGTCACATCCAGGGACACCCCAGAAGAGCATGTGCCGAGGAGTCCCTCGGAAGTCCCCACGCACGGACTGTGTGGAAATTGCCTACGAAATTTCAGCTCCCTTTGGACAATTACACTGCACCTGGAACATGCCTGAAACTCGGAGTGAAAGTCGAGGGCTTCACATGGTTCTCAGTAACTTAGCACAATTATTACTCAGACATAGTTAGAAGCATTAAAACCACTCCTACAGGTGAGTAACTATACCGCTGAACCCCCAACTCCCCACTGGATTCCCCAGCTATCGCCCCTGCTGCCCCCAACTATCACCTCCCACTACTTTCCTGACTAACCTCCCCACCACCCCCAACTCCATGACACCCTGCCCCATCACTCACCCCCTCACCCATTTACTCTGCTCCCTCACCCACTTACCTGCCACCCTAACCCCTCACCTGCCATCCTAACCCCTCACTTGCCACCTTTCCACCTCACCTGCTATCCTAACCCCTCACCCATTTACCTGCCATCTTACCCCCTGCACCTGCTACTCTTCCTCCTCACTTGCCAGCCTAACCCCTCACCTGCCATCTTTGCCCCTCACCTGCTACGCTAACCCCTCGCCCACTTATCTGCCACCTTAACCCCCTCCTGCCACCCTAACCCCTCACCTGCTGCCCTTCCCCCTCACCCATTTACCTGCCACCCTGCTCCCATTACCAACTGAACTGTCACCCTACTCCTCTCACTCACTTACTTTATACATTTGCCTTCTCTCTGTAATGTGTCAAAGTGGGTACGGGATATTTAAGTTTAACATAATACAGCAAGCAGCTAGTGCTGTGGTAAAGGGGTGTAGCTGAACTTGTCCTGACATTCCAGCGCTCCCAAGGAGGACTCCTGGAGCAAGAAAACTCCACATTTCTCAGGAGGCTAGATTTGGAAGCAGAGGGTGGGGGGGGCACGTGGAGTGTTGGTACAAGGTAAACAAAAAGGAGTATAATGGCAATCTGACATCAATCACCACTCCTTGGGAAATCCATCCCTGTGTGATTGCTGTGTCCTGTTCTCAGGTAAAGGTTGCACTGTAGGGGAAAGCGGCAAGGTATCCTCTTGCTGCTGTGAAGTGGTGACTGATTTGGAATCTGGCAGCTTGATTGTAGTGTCCGATTTGACAGGATGGAGACCAAATGATATTCAGAAACAGGGTGACGATAGCTTGGCGAAATCGGCCCCATCACTTTCACCTCCATCACATTAGTCACCTCCACCACTGCCTGAACCCATCAGCTGCTGCAACCCTCAACCAAACCTTCCAGATCTCCTCTGTTCCACAGCCCCGCCACCCCCATCCCCGGCTGATCTCTCATTTTCACATATTCCCTCTTCAGCTGCTTTCCTGATGCTAAAGAATGATTTTAAATGGAGCAATGGTGGAAATGAAAGAAAATAAAGAACGCCCATAGTGAATTAACACAAATGGGTTCCCCATTTTTATGTTTATTTATTAGTGTCACAAGTCGGCTTACATTAACACTGCAATGAAGTTACTGTGAAATTCCCAGAGTCGTCACACTCCGGCACCTGTTCGGGTACACTGAGGGAGAATTTAGCATGGCCAGTGCACCCGACCAGCACATCTTTCGAACATGTGGGAGGAAACTGGAACATCCAGAGAAAACCCATGCAGACACGGGGAGAACATGCAGACTCTGCACAGACAGCAGCCCAAGCTAGGAATTGCAGGTTAGGTGGATTGACCATGCTAAGTTGGGTTAAGAGGATAGGGCCTGTGTGAGATGGTTGCCAGTACGGGCTCAAAAGGCCAAATGGCCTCCTTCTGTACCATAGAGATTCTATGAACCCGGGTCCCTGGCGCTGTGAGGCAGCAGTGCTAACCATTGTGCCATCCCATGAACCAGTTCACAAAGTTGTGCTCCATTTAATGCATGACTACCAATGAATAATAATCATTTAAAAATTGAATGCAAACACTTTGTTACTTCAATAATTGGATTGTAGGATTTAACAAGATATCTACCTTCTCATGCACACTAATCTGCGTGTTTATTTTCAAGCCAGGAAGTTCAGATCAAGTGGCTTACCTCAAATGTTTTTCAAAGCTTATTGCTGGTTTGCAACCTAGTGCAAAGCTGTCGTAGCCTTTGCCGACATCATGACCAGCTCCAAGTCTGTCTGCAAATTGCCCTCTTTCAATCAGTGCAGCAAGGAAAGGGCAGCACGTACGAGAGAGCTCCAAATACCTTCACTGAACCATCGGGAGAATGATTTCAGCCCGACTCTGTGCTTCAAATATTAGTTTTATTACCGGAACTTGGGGAGGTCAGGTCAAATGAGGTTTCCCCTCCAATCTTCTGCCCACCATAATTTGTAAAATAATGAAAAATAAATTTTTGAATGTACATAGTACTTAATCATAACCGGAATGCTTAAACACTCATGCACAGTGACAGGCATTTAGAGGCAAATTTTAGAATCTTAAGAGTCCGTCTGAGCAGTGAATTTAGTAATGGTAACCGTGTACGGTTATGGGTTTCCTCCAGGTGCTCCAGTTTCTTCCCACTGTCTGAAAGATGTACTGGTCAGGTGCGTTAGCCATGCTAAGGGCAGCATGATGGCACAATGGTTAGCACTGCTGCCTCACAGTGCCAGGGACCTGGGTTTGATTCCCGGCTTGGGTCACTGTCTGTGTGGAGTCTGCACCTTCTCCCCGTGTTTGCATCGGTGTCCTCTGGATGCTCAGGTTTCCTCCCACAGTTTGAAAGACGTGCAGGTTAGATGCATTGGCGCAATGCTAAATTCTTCCTCAGTGTACCCGAACAAGTGCTGGAGTGTGGCGACTAGGGGATTTTCACAGCCACTTCATTGCAGCGTTCATGTAAGCCGACTTATGACTCTAATAAATAAACTTTCAACTGAGTTTCTTAAAATATGATTGCCATTCAGACATGGTTTATTTCATCTTCTGAAGCCCCGATTGGGTTTGTTAATACAATGTGCCTCCTCCTCTGGGTGAGAAGCTTTGTCAGAAGTCTCACAACACCAGGTTAAAGTCCAACAGGTTTATTTGATAGTAAATGCCACAAGCTTACGGAACGCTGTTCCTTTGCTGGTGAGTGGAGAGTAAACTGTGTTTACCCCAGTCCAACGCTGGCATCTTCACATCATGAGAAGCTTTGCACAGGGAATTGTGATTGATGACAGCCACACCAGACCCCCACAACCTCTGCCAACAGCATGGCACTAAAAAAGTGATTCAAAATTAATGAAATTAAACTGAAGCCAACCGTCGTCTTCAGTTCTGCGGTCAGCATTCCCAAGACCTGATGGATTTTCAGCTTCCCACGCCAGGGAAAAAGCTTCACATGCACGGTTTAGATTTAGGCCCATGCACATGACCTGTGGGACTGGGCACTGAAGACAAAGGTCCCATGTGTCTGCACAAAAAGCAAAGACTCAAAATGGGTAGAAAAACCCTGGAGAAGCGAGAGACTCAGCAGGAATTAGAAAACAAAACAGGCAAGAAGACAGGGAGAAGTCAAAAACAAAGTTCCCAATACGGGAAGAAGACAGAGAAGATAGAAGGTGTACCTCAAAATTATTTTACAGCATAAAGGAGTCCTATGACAGATAAAAAGGTTGGAAACCACTGCTGTACATCATCATCTCTTGATAATCATAAAGAGAAATTGGATGGGCTTGGGTTGTTTTCTTCAGAGCAGAGATGACAGAGATGAGCTGACTGAGGTGTTCAAGATTATGAGGGGCATGGACAGGGTGGATAGGGAGCAACGGTTCCCCTTAGTTGAAGGGTCAGTTACGAGGGAACACAAGCGAGGGGTGGGAGTTTCAGGGGGGATTTGAGGAAGAACCTTTTTACCCAGAGGGTGGTGATGGTCTGGAACGTGCTGTCGGGGACGGTGGTGGAGGTGGGATGCCTCACATCCTTTAAAAAGCACCTGGATGAGCATTTGCCATGCCATAGCATTTAAGGCCAACTGCTGACAAGGTGGGATTAGATGGGCAGGTCAGGGCCTTTCATGCATTGATGCAGATACGATGGACCAAAGGGCCTCTTTTGCCCTGTAGTATTCTGCGATTCTGTGAAAGGGGGCTAGCCGTGGTGCTTAGTCCTGCTGGAAGTCACTGCCTGAAAAGAACAGGGGTGGAAGCAGTTTCAGCAGCAACTTTCAAAATGCAATTGAATGTGAACTTAATAAGGAGAACCTTACAGGGCAGTGCAGCAGGATCCTTTAGATAGAGCTTTCAAAAGGCCAGCACCAGCATGGATGGGCCAAACAGCCCCATTCTCTGCTGCACGACTCTATGTCACATGAAGCCATGTTCTCCAATGTTCCACCCAGGGAGGTTCAGCCAACTGGTCACTTGCTGCACGTATGATTCAATGAGACCAGATCCTGAGACCAAGAGCATGTCTGAGGATATTATTGTCCCTGAAGAAGCCACAGCAGCCGGGATTTTCCGTCACCCTGTGGTGGGTTTTCCAGTGGGAGAGGCAGGTCACCATTAGCTGGAGTATCCCCCAGTGGCACGGCCGGTGAACAATGCAAATAGCCGGCATATTTGACAGAACCAGGAGATCACCAATGGCGACCCACCTTCTCCACCACTGGAAAAGCAGCTGCAGGGAAGGAGAGGGGCTGGAAAATCCCCGGCAAAGTCTTAACAAGAGGTCCATGAAGCAAGTCTACTCAAACAACCCATCAGCCCATTACGCCCATTGGAATACAGCAGAGAAATACAAATTCATTGTCACCGGGTTGAAATCCTGGAACACTCTACCTAAGAGCGCTAGAATTCAGCAGATCAAGAACGCAGCTCACCACCACCTTCTCAAGGGCAATTAGGGATTGTCAACAAGTCTTGGACTAGCCAGCGGCGTCCATATCCTGTGAAATCGGGAAACCGGGACTCGGCAGAATTCGAATCCCACCATGGCAGCTGGGGAGTTTCATTTCAATTAATTAAATAAATCTGAGACGGAAAGCTCCCATCATGATCATGAAACTAATCAGATTGTCATAAAAGCCCATCTGGTTGACTAATGTCCGTTCGCAGACGTTCTGGTCATATGTGACTTTACATTCGCAGCAATGTAATTGGCACTGAACCACCCTCTAAAATAGCCAAGCAAGCATTCCGATGTATTCAATATGGTGGGTGGTTTCCCCATCACCTTCTCAAGTGCAGTTAGGGATGGTAATAGATGCTGGTTTAGCCTACAGCCTGTGAATGAATTAAAAAAAACCCCTTTGACAATACCCTAAGTTCTGCCTGTGGTCCAGGAATACATGGGTATGACAGGACACCCCACCAGTCAAATCACTCATCCTTTTTATTCCATCTTTAAAGTTACAAAGCCAATGCTCAGAATGGACCAGGCAAACCCAAATCAAAGAACAAAGAAAATTATAGCACAGGAACAGGCCCTTCGGCCCTCCAAGCCATGCTGCCCATCTGAACTAAAATTCCCTACCTTTCCGAGGACCATATCCCTCTATTCCCATCCTATTCATGTATTTGTCAAGACACCCCTTAAAATTCACTACCATATCTGCTTCCACTACCTCCCCCAGCAGCGAGTTCCAGTCACCCACCACCCTCTGTGTAAAAAACTTGTCATACATCTCCTTTAAACCTTGCCTCTCCTACCTTAAACTGATACTCCCTAGTAATTGACTCTTCCACCCTAGGAAAAGGCTTCTGACTATCCACTCTGTCCATACCTCTCATACTCTTGTAGACTTCTATCAGGCTGTCCCTCAACCTCTGTCATTTCAGTGAGCACAAACTAAGTTTCTCCAACCTCTCCTCATGCACTTCATACCAGGTAGTATCCCGGTAAATCTTTTCTGTATCCTTCCCAAAGCCTCTGTATCCATTTCCCTGCTTGCTCCAAGAAACAAATCAAATTTCAGTTGAATCTAATTCATGGTTCCCACAAGTCAAACAAAAGCCAAGCTGACAAGATAAGGCATTGCACCCAATCTGGGGCTTGATCTGACATTTGATCTTAGCCAAAAGGCCAAGTAATAACCACGTGAAAAGTGAAGAGGAATTTTGAATCCATGGCCATATTTACATAATATCTATAATCATAGAATCCCTGCAGTGCAGAAAAGGCCATTCGGCCCATCAAATTTGCACTGACTCTCCGAAAGAGTATCCTACCTAGGGCCAAACACCTGTCCTATTCCTGAAACCCCATGCATGGCCAATCCACTAAATCTGCACATTTTGGAGACTGAAGGCAGGATTTTATGACCTTATTCGGGCAAGATCATAAAATCCTGACCGAGACCAACAGAGATTTCTATTCTGTGAGCCTTGCCCGCTCCGATTACTGGTAAAATTCTGGCCTAAGTGTCAATTTAGCATGGCCAACCCACCTAATCTACACATCTTTGTACTGTGGGAGGAAACCCATGCAGACATGGGGAGAATGTGCAAGCTCCACACAGACAATCACCCAAGTCCTTGACGCTGTGAAGCAGCTGTGCCCTCTGCCACCAAACAATAAAATTGTTTGTTCCAAGTCTTCACTATCCACAGTTTTCTAATTTTTCAGGACAACCGTAAAGTCAATAGATTCCTCATCAATGCTCCCTTGAATTCCCATACTTTAGAAATTTCCTGGATCCAAATGTGGATAGAATAAGCAATATACAAGAATGGCCACCCCAGTGTCTGTGGGAATTCTACACGATTTAACCTTGTCCTTATCAGGAAGAACGTCTATCATCCCCCAGGCAAAGAACAATCTCAGCAGTCAATTTGTTACAAAATGTGTACTTGTTACCACAGCAAATATTAATCCATAAACCAGATACATTTTACCAAAATGCATTTGCTTTGAATGCCACAAGAAACTGACAACATTCTCAAATAGAAGTGGTAGCTGAATGCTTGCTGTATTTGCATGTTATTATTTGCACAATGTATTGTCAGGAATGAATCCCAACAGTGTGGGAGGAGGCCATTTGGCCCATTGGCCCATCGAGACTGCACTCTCCCAAAGAGCGTCTTACTCAGGCCCATCTCCCGCCCTATCCCTGTAATCCCACACATTTATCATGATCAATCCACCTAACCCGTACATCTTTGGACTGTGGGAGGAAACCAGAGTACCTGGAGGAAATCCACAGGGAGAACATGCAAACACCGCACAGACAGAGATCCAAGGTTGGAATCAAACCCGGGTCCCTGGCACTGGGAGTGAGCTGCACTAACCACTGTGCCGTCCCCTGGGTCTAGAGGCTGGAAGAACGTAGTGGAAAAGATTGACGAGAAGGAGAAAAGGAGAATCAAAGGACGAGAGGAACTGAAAGCTGAAATGTTAGTGAAATTCCCTCATGGACGCAGTGGTGGTCTCAATGGCGGGCAGGTGTTGGTCGTGGGGGTGGGGGGGGTTTAGAATTCAGCAGGAGGCCCTTAAATCGGTTTTACACCAGTGCAAATTTCCCATGGGATCTTCTATTGATGTCCGCCATGGTGGATTGGGAAACCCACTGGAGGCTGGTGTGGGATTGATTTCCATCCTGCTAATGGGATGAAGTGGAAGTCCTGACTGGAATTCCCCCCATCCCAAGCTTGATTCTCTGTGATACCAATGGGAAAACACATTGGTCCAAGCATGTTCTGGACCAATGTGATGTGCAGAAATCAGGACTCAGCTGAAGAATGCCCGCGGCTGCCACTGGGTTTCAGGATGGAGCCCAACAGTGATCCTGGACTAGCAGACCAATGGGTGGTGGGAAGCATCCATCAGGTGGACGTTCCAGTTTCGGTGTCATTGAGAAGGAGGTCCAGAGTGTTCCTGGAGCTGGGTCCGGGATGTTGCATGTCATTTCAATAGGACACCCAGCTATGATGGTGGGACTTGTGCCATCATGCCCACTCTGCCATGGAATAGAAGCATAGAAGGTAGGAGCAGGAGGATACCATTTGGCCATCGAGTCTGCTCTACTTCCAACTCAATAGCCCAATCCTGCTTTCCCCCCATGATCTTTGATTCTATTCATCCCAAGTGTTGTGTCCAGCCACCTCTTGAACATATTGAATGTTTTGGCATCAACTACTTCCTGTGCTAATGAATTCCACAGGCTCACCACTCTTTGGCTGAAAAACTGTCACCTCACCTCCATCCTAAATGATCTACTCTGAGTCCTCAGGCCATGACTCCAGGTTCTGGAATCCCCCACCATTGGGAACATCCTCCCTGCATCTACCCTGTATCATCTACTTTAGGATGCTAAACTTTGGGTGCAATGCAGTTGAGGCCAAAAAATATAGCATAGCCTCCAGTCAGCCACTGCTTCTTGTCTCCGCACCCCCCCCCCCCCCCCCATCATGGGACTTAGCCCTAGATGGGGGAACTTTGCTCATTAACTCTGTTTAATCCTCAATGCAGATATGCTGCCTGAGCATTCCAGCTTCTTCTGCTTTATTTTTGCGAACCTAAGTGTGGTTAATCCCCAGGGAATTAGCCATGCAATAATAAATGTACTTTTTATACAGCCTCCATCACCAAAAACAAATTATCCGCTGACTTATCTCCTTACTGCTTGTGCAGGTCTGCTGTGGGAGATGGTGATGCACTGGCAAAGCCACTGGACTAGTAATCCAAAGGTCCAGACGAACGATCTGGGGATATGGTTCAAATAGCAGCTGCAGGAATTTAAATTTAATTAATAAAAACTGGAATTAGAAGCTCATCTCAGTAAATGGCAAAATTGCTGTCAATTGTTGCAAAAACCCACCTAGTTCATTGGTGTTCTTTAGGGAAGGAAATCTGTTGTCCTTGTCTGGTCTGGCCTACCAAACCACAGTCATAAATGTTGTTGACTCTTAACCTCCCTTTGAAATGGCTTAGCAAGCCACTCAGTTCAGGGGCAATTCAAGACTGGCAGATGCTGTCCTTGCCAGCGATGCTCACATCCCATGAAAGAATAATAAGAGAAATGGGTGTAATGTTTCCGACTTTATAACAGTGTTGACACTTCAAGTGTTTCTCCGCTTGCAAAGTCTTTTGAGACAGAAACAGAAAGTGCTGGAGAATCCCAGCAGGTCTGACAGCAATTGTGGGGAGAGAGTAGCCATGATGAGGAGTTGCCGGCGTTGGACTGGGGTAAGCACAGAAAGAAGTCTCACAACACCAGGTTATAGAGCCAACGTTTTGAATCTGGACAACTCGAAACATTGGTTCTATTCTCTCTCCACAGTTGCTGTCAGACCTGCTGAGATTTCCCAGCATTTTTTGTCCTTGTTTAGGATTCCAGCATCCACACTATTCTGCTTTGGGACGTGTTGAAGTTACGAAGCGTATAAATTATTTTGACTCAATATTTAAAACACTCAGTGGCAATGGTTTCCTCTTCAATTCACTCAGTATCTAAGTTGACAAACAGGGAGGACCACTCCTATTGCCTGGTGGGCATTTCCTGCTATCCAACAGAGTGTAGCATATCCATGTTGCATTTACTCTCTGTTAGTTTAAGTTTCCTCTGATTTTATACAGATAACATTATGTTTACAACGGTCCTTAACATGGATCGCAAGGGCTAATCTAAAGCTTACAGAAGAATAGGTTGCCCTCTGACCAACAGGTACGAGAAACAGAAGCAGTGGTGCCCCCTGTTGTCCTACAGATGAACTGACAGATTTCCTGTTTTAGCCGACAGGCCAATTCCACTCTGTTAAAACATTTGTCTTTTCAATGGAAAAAGACAAAACAACTAGGAGATAAACATTTGCTGCATGTTGGAAAGCCACAAGTTTCTGTGGTACGTGTACTTTAAGAAGATTCAAAAAGAAATTTGAGAGAGCTCTTGGGGCTAAAGGGATCAAAGGATACAAAAGGGGTGAAAAGCAGAGATCACCAGCCTGCATCCTCCCTTTTCTTGGTGCTGTCTCTCCTGTTAGTTGGCCAGCCAACATGAAATTGGATAGGGCATTGGCCGCACCTGGAGTATTGTGTGCGGTCTTGGTTTCCTTGAGGAAGGATGCTTTTGGAGTGCAGCGAAAGTTTACCAGGCTGATTCCTGGGATGACGGGTCTGTCATATGAGGAGAGGCTAAGCCGGCTAGGTTTGTATTCACTGGAGCTTAGAGGAGCGATAGGGGATGTCATAGAAACTTATAAAATTCTAACAGGATTAGACAGATTCAGAAAGAATATTCCTGATGGTGGGTGAGTCCAGAACTAGGGGTCATAGTTTGAGGATAAGGGGTAAATCTTTTAGAACTGAGGTGAGGAGAAATTTCTGGTGAATCTGTGGAATTTGCTACCATAGGAAGCAGTTAAGGCCAAAACGTTGTGTGATTCCAAGAAGAAATTAGATTTAGCTCTTGGGGCAAAAGGGATCAAGGGATATTGGGGCGGGGGGGGTGAAGAGATCAGGAAATTGAATTTGATGATCAGCCATGATCATAATGAATGGCAGAGCAGGCTTGAAGGGCCAAATGGCCTACTCCTGCTTCTATTTTCTACGTTTACATCCTTACTTGGTCTGGGTTACATGTGACTTCAGATCTAGAGCAACACAGTTGACACTTAACTGCCTCGGAGGTGGTCTCGCAAGGCAAGGAGTCAGCCTATCACTGCCATCTCAAGGGAGGGTAATAAATGCTGGCCTCACCGGAGACACCTGCATCCCATGAACAAATATGAAAATAAACTGTACTCTGTGTCTGTCATATTCAATATAAGACAAACAGGGTTTGTTATTTTCAGATGGCTGAAGCAACAGTAGTTGGAGCATTATTCTTCACAGCCTGTTTCCTCGCTAATTAATTAAGCACTCTGGGGTGCCCAGTGATTGGAAACAATGGCCTCTCAGTTTGCACTTCACATTACATTAACCCAGAAAGAAAAGGCTTAATTTTTAGATTTGATAAGCAAATGCATCTCTGGAATTATTTTGCATTGAGTTTCATTCAGCCTAAAAACAGGCCTATTCAATCAAAGAACATTTGATGGGTAAAATAGTGAAATCATCATTTTCTTTTGAATTTACCTAATGTTTTTCTCCTCCATAAAGTTTCTCTTCCTCTGCCTCATTTCACAAGGGTGGCACAGTGGTTAGCATTGCTGCCTCACAGCAGCAGGGACCCCGGTTCGAGTCTTGCCTTGGGTCACTGTCTGTGTGGAGTTTGCATGTTCTCCCTGTGTCCACATGGGTTTCCTCCCACAGTTGGAAAGATGTGCTGATCAGGTGTAAATTCCCCCTCAGCATACCTGAACAGGCACAGGAGTGTGGCGACTCAGGGATCTTCACAGTAACTTCTGTAAGCCTACTTGTGACTAATAAATAAACTTTAAAAAAAAATGTTAAGGGGAGCAGCTTGACTCTCTGGTCTGGAGTTAGGGCAAGAAGAGGGAAAGGGTGCCCAACAGCAGAGACTGCCCACGAGGCCTTGCTTGCAGTAAATGCATAAATACATAAATACATGGAGGGCAAAGCACCCCTCTCCTCCCACCCCACCCACATGCTCCTTAAATAATTCCAACAGGTGAGGAAAAGCAGCATAACCTCGAGAATAAAACCCTCCTGATGATAGATACTTTGCATCAGTGTGTGGTATCTACTTAGCTCATCAGTCAGGTCTTTCCCTTCCTCTATAACCTGCCCTGACAAAGTCTTTGAAAAGAAAAGATCCCCAAGCAGAAAATGATTGTGCTCTGATTGCGTCCAGAAGTGGAATGATCCTTGCCATCGCTATTGCAATTAACTGAAAGCCATTTCATTTCCAATGCTACTTGATCGCTGACGTTCATCCTCTTCAGCTGCTTTCCATCCATTCAAATGCCCTTCGCAAATGAACCTTATATCAGCCAAATTGCCTTTCCTTTCTTACCCCCTCCACTATATTCTTTTCCAGATAAATACTCCTAGTTAGCCATTCAGATTTGATTAACTTTTTACACACGGGGTAATAGATATCCTCCGTGGATTTGAAAGTAATCCATTTGTCTTCTTTGTCTGGGTTACACCTCCCCGGCATGTCCCCCACTCCCCTCGAACCATCCTCAAATTCTTAATGATCTCTCAATCTTAATGTTCAATTTGTTTGCATCCTATCTGAAATTTGCATTTCCTCAACACCTTACCAGCTCAAACTGATGAACATAATTACATCTGAAGTGCAGTAAGTGCTTATGCAGAATGTGGGATTTTTAAACGTATCCCAACGTACAGTGTGGCACAATGATTAGCATTGCTGGGACCTAGATTCGATTCCCGGCTTGGGACACAGTCTGTGTGGAGTTTGCACATTCTCCTCATGTCTGCATGGGTTTGTTTCAGTTGCTCCAGTTTCCTCCCACAGTCCAAAGGTGTGCTGGTTAGACGCACTGGCCGTACCAAATTCTCCCTCAGTGTACCCAAACAGGCGCTAGGGTGTGGCAACTAGGGGATTTTCACATTAACTTCGTTGCACTATGAATGTAAGCCTACTTGATTTGATTTATTATTGTCACGTGTTAACATTCAGTGAAAAGTATTGTTTGTTACGTGCTATACAGACAAAGCATACTGTTCATAGAGAAGGAAACAAGAGAATGCAGAACGTTGTGTTACAGTCATAGCTAGGGTGCAGAGAAAGATCAACTTAATGCAAAGTAAGTCCACTCAAAAGTCTGACAGCAGCAGGAAAGAAGCTGTCATAAGCTTTTATATAAGCTTTTACTTTCATTTTACTTTAATTTAATTTTAATGTAATTTCACTTTAAATTAGCTTTTACTTTACCTTTTTCTTGACTATCTCTGGGCAAAGGGCCAACCTAGGGTAGGCCAGATGACCTCTTCCAGAGCTTTTGCCTAAAAGATACTGAAACGGCTGAAAGATGCACATAACTAAACCAATCCTCTTTAGGGAGCTGCAGCCAACCTTTGAGAGCAATGATACAGGCCTCTGGGATGGAGGAGGCAGGGGATAATCTGGCCCAGCTACTAAGGCTCAGGAGATTTTTCAGCTTGGAAAACCCGACCTTAAAATGTCTCCCCACAGGTCGGATGTCCGGGTGGGTGGGGAGGCTGAAAAATGAGTCAGCCCCCCCAGGTGCAGGAGGCGCGCAGGACGCAAGGCCTCTGGGACAGTGTTTAAATAAATATAATAAAATAAAAATCATCCCTCGGTCTCTGACACCCCCCTCACCTACCATACACTCTTTATGCCCCAACCATACCAACCCATTCTCCCCATTCATCCCATGGCCCCTACTCTCTATGCCAAGTTAGTGCTAACCCATGGCAACACATGCCCCCACACATCACCCTTTGTCCCTATGTGGGAGAACATTCATACAATAAAAGCAGCATTAGTGAAGCGTAGAATGACAGGAAAATTGTATCAGGTAAAAATCTTTTCCCAGTATTTCCAGAGGAATGTTAGACAACTTCCAAAAGCAGCATTTTTTTTAAAATTTATCTCTAATTACCCTTGAACTGAATGGGTTGTTTGGCCATTTCAGAGGGAATTTTAACAGTCAACCACATTGCTGTGGGTCTGGAATCACATGTAGGCCAGACCAGATAAGGACAGCAGATTTCCTCCCTTATGAACATTAGTGACCCAGGTGTGTCATTCCATGTACATCATCAGACTGCTAATTTTGGATTTTTATTAAATTCAAATTTCATTATCAGGGTGGGATTCAAAGCTGGATTCCCATGTTTTTACCTTGGGTCTCTGGATTACTAGTCGAGTGACAATATCACTGTGCCACTGCCTCCCACTGTCTTGTACTCTTGACAGTCCTACAGAACGTTGTCTGTCAGAGTCCAGTGATGAGGATCATTTTCAATGATTGGGTTAAGCTGACTAATTTTGAAAAGAAGCTATGACGTAGAAGTAGGCCATTTGGCCATATTGGTTCAGCATTGGTGTTTATGTGCTAAAAAAAATACTATAAATTGCTCCAACCATAAATAAACTCTCACTTCAGTCTCCAGGCATGTTTATTCCTTCCTCCAGAATGTTGTGCAATCACGATTCCTACTTCTAATACTTAAATGCATGACATTATATTTGTCAACATTGGTTCCCTTTGTTGATTATCCACTTCCCCCCCAGTGCCATTTCTGTGTGACTTCTAACTGGAATCGCAACTGTTCTGAGTTACAAATCCATCCCCAAGCCCCTCGCAGCAACCAAAACATTGAACATTTGATTTTCTAAAGTATACAGTTTCTTGACCGCAACCAGGTCTGCTGCTTCAGCTCCAGGTTCTGGCCTCCATTGGGTCAAAGGAAGCCAGCTATTTCACAGAGAAATTCACAAGCCTTGAGAGAGGGGGGAGAAAAAACCCTCCAATGAGATATTGGACATGTTCTAAGCGAGAATACTTGACTGGCTGGCGATCAGTTGACATCTTTAAAAGGGAGATGGATCAATATGTGTTGAGAAGGTGAATTAAGAGTGACAGAGATGCTAACAACATTACTTGATTATCAATTAGGCAAGCAGCTAGTGTTACTCAAGTTAAAGTAAGGGAGGAGGATTCAACAGATGGCGATTGGAGGTGGGAACCAAAATAAATTAATTGTATATGGACCTTTAGTTTATATGAAATCTGGGAGGAGTGGGGTTGATATCCAATACTCACCCCAGACTTTAGTGAAATTAAAACAAGGACTTCAGATGTCAGCTAGCCTGCCTCATGTTCAGAGCTTGGAAGCAATGCTCTGCCTTTTATCTTCTGATTCATCAATTGCACTAATTTCTTAATCACAATTTAATTTTCTGACCCCTATTACTCACGTATTGTAATTACCAGTGGAATTACATTTACTTGCAAAACTAATTATATCCCCTTTCTTTCTTCAATACACATCCACTTGCATCCATTCTGAATCTTGTTCATTCTCTCTCTTTATTCATTCTGGACAGAACCATTTATCTCTCTGTTTCTGCTAATGTTTTCTGATTTTTTTTTAACCTATTTTGAAATTATGTTTTTATTAGCACTCAGTTTGATTTATCATTCCAACTTTCTGCATGATGGTGCAGTGTTTAGCGCAGTTGCCTCACAGTGCCAGGGACCTGGGTTTGATTCCTGGCTTGGGGGGGGAGGTGGTGGTGGTCATTATCTGTGCGGAGTCTGAACATTCTCCCCATGTTTGCGTGTTTCCTCCTGGTGATCCAGTTTCTTCCCACACAGTCCGAAAGACATACTGGTTAGATGCATTAGCCATGCTAAATATCTACCAGCTCCCAAAAGAATCTATGCTTCAATAGATAGACAGAGGGGTAGACAGAGGGGAACCAGTGGATGTGGTGTTTTTAGATTTTCAAAAGGCGTTTGATAAGGTGCCTCGTAAAAGTTGCTACAGAAGGTTAGGGTGCACTGAGTTGGGGGTAAGGTGTTAGTGTGGATAGAGGATTGGTTGTCTAATAGGAAGCAGAGAGTTGGTATCAATGGGTGCTATTCTGATTGGCAGTTGGTGACTACTGGAGTGCCGCACGGATCGGTGCTGGGTCCTCAGCTATTTATCATTTATATAGATGATCTGGAGGAGGGGGCTGAGTGTAGGGTGACGAAATTTGCTGATGACACGAAGATGAGTGGAAAAGCAAATTGCATGGAGGGTGTGGAAAGTCTGCAGAGGGATCTAGATAGGCTGAGCGAGTGGGCGAGGACCTGGCAGATGGAGTATAATGTTAGCAAGTGTGAGGTTATCCACTTTGGCAGAAATAATAGTAGGAGGGATTACTATTTAAAAGGGCAAAAAGCTGCAGCATGCTACGGTGCAGAGGGATCTGGGGGCCCTTGTGCACGAGTCGCAAAAACCCAGCCTGCAGGTGCAGCAGGTGATCAAGAAGGCGAATGAGATGCTGGCCTTCATAGCGAGGGGGATTGAATATAAAAGTAGGGAGGTCTTGCTGCAACTGTACAGGGCACTGGTAAGGCCGCAGCTGGAGTGTTGTGTGCAGTTTTGGTCGCTGCACTTGCGCAAGGATATATTGGCCTTGGAGGGAGCGCAGAGAGGTTCACTAGGCTGATACCGGAGATGAGGGGGTTGGACTATGAAAAGAGACTAAATAGACTGTACTCATTGGAGTTTAGAAGGATTAAGGGGGGTCTTATAGAGTAGTATAAGATAATGATAGGGTAGAGGTAGAGAGATTCTTCCCGCTTAGAAAGGATAGCAGGACTAGAGGACACAGCCTCAAGATAAGAGGGGGGTGCAGTTCAGATCAGAGTTAAGGAGGAACTTCTTCACTCAAAGGGTGATGAATCTTTGGAATTCTTTGCCCATTGAAGTGGTGGAGGCTGCCTCGCTAAATATATTTAAGTCACGGGTAGATAGGTTTTTGATAGACAAGGGAATTAAGGGTTATGGGGAGAAAGCGGGAAAGTGGAACTGATCCACTTCAGATCAGCCATGATCTTACTGAATGGCGGGGCAGGCTCGAAGGGCTAGATGGCCTACTCCTGCTCCTATTTCTTATGTTCTTATGTTCCTATGTTCTTATATTCTTAAATTTTCCCTCGGTGTACCCAAACAGGCACCAGAGTGTGGTGACTTGGGGATTTTCACATTGCAGTGTTAATGGAAGCCAACTTGTGACACTAATAAATAAATTTTCCTTTATTCACTATGCCACAACAGCATTCAAGTGTGTTTTTTGCCCCCCACTCCCGCCTCCCCAGCCCTTTCCTTGTGCTAGCTTCAAACTCCCAATCGAACCTTTTGTGTCCAGGGACTGCACTGCTACTTACGATTGTATTAAAAAAAAAGGTTTCTTGAAAGCTTTCAAGTCTGGCATATCACCTGCCTTGTTCATGTGAGGAAAACCTTGTAAAATGCCAAAACGTGAAACAACTGTTGCAAAATTTGTTGTAAGTTTTAAGACAAAATGTCTAAATACATATCCAAATTGCCAGTCTCTCTCCCATACTTCTCAACTGAACAGCAGGACCTCTGACCAGGAAACCTATTCCCTTCACAAATAATATATGTGTATTTTTTCAATGGGCAACAGGAGAGAATAAATGACCTCTTCTACCAAAGTGCTGACTGTGGATGAGGTGCTCACTGGGGAGATGGGAGTGGCATGGTGGCACAGTGGTTAGCACTGCTGCCTCCCAGTGCCAGGGTCCCGAGTTCAATTCCAGCCTCAGGTCACTGTCTGTATGGAGTTTACACATTATCTCCGTGCCTGCGTAGGTTTTTTCCAGATGCTTTAATTTCCTGCAACAGTCCAACGATATGTGGGTTAGTTGGGTTGGCCATGCTAAGTTGCTCCTCAGTGTCAGGAGGACTAGCAGGGTAAATATGGGTGGGCTGGATGGGATTGGTGTTAGTGCAGGCTCAATGGGCTGAATGGCCTGCTTCTGCTCTGAAGGGATTCTATGATACACGCACATAGCTTCCATGCTTATGGAAACCGGCCAGAAGAACTTCCAACTGATTTTATTACCCAACCTAGCCAGGAAATATTGAAGTAGCAACTTTTATTGCTATCCCTTTAGTGAGATTAGTTCATTCACCAGGGTTCAAATCCCTCATCTCTCATAAGATTCAGTACCATGTCAGGTGATGCATTTTACACACTGTTCCCATCTAAGGAAGTTGTTTTATCCATTTATGGGATGCCAGCATTTATTGCCCAAGAAATAGTGAGAGTGAATCATCTTCTTGAACTGCTACAGTCCAGAGCGTAGGTACCACCATGGTGCCATGACACAGATGGGACTTTAACCCAGGAACAGTGTTATAGTTCCAAGTCAGGGTGATGTGTAACCCTGGAGAGGAGCTTGCACATGGCTATTCATATGAACATGAGCAATGGGAACAGGAATAGGCCATTCAGCTCCTCGAATCTGCTCTGCCATTTAATAAGATCATGGCAGATATGATTTTAATCTGAAACCCACATTCCTGCCTACTTCCAATAACTTTTCGCCTACTTGTTCATCAAGAATCTATTTAGCTCTAGTGAGAAGTCTCACAACACCAGGTCAAAGTGAGTGGCTCACCTGATGAAGGAGCAGTGCTCTGAGAGCTCATGATTCCAAAAATACCTGTTGGACTTTAACCTGGTGTTGTGAGACTTCTTACTGTGCCCACCCCAGTCCAACACCGGCATCTCCAAATCATGTCTATCTAGCTCTAGATAGTCAAGGATTTTGCTTCAACCACCTTATGAGGAAGGGATTTCCAAAGCCTCTCCAGAGAGTTGTGAGTGGTCCATACTTGTAGATTCTCTCAAAGGAGAAAAAATCCTTTCCATAACCACTCTGTCAGTTCCCCTCAGGATCCCATGTGTTTCAATCAAGTTGCCTCATATTCCTCTTCTACACTCCAGCAGATACAAGCCTAGCCAGTTTAGCCTTTCATCTTTTCAGGTATCAATCTAATGAACATTCTCTGAGCAGCTTTCAATACATTTACATCTTTCCTCAAAGAAAAATACTCTAGATATGGTCTCACCAATATTCTGTATAACTGAAGCATAACATCCCTCCTCTTGTACACAATTCCACTTACAATAAATTGTAACATTCGATTAGCAAATCCCCATGCTTCTGTTACCTTTGTACTCTGGTTGATAGGGGCCATGGGGTTTGGAAGGTGCTTTGGCTAGTTGCTGCAGTGCCTCTTGTCAATGATAAACACTGCAGCTGCTTTTTCACAGAATCCTACAATGCAGAAGGAGGCCATTCGGCCCATTGAGTCTGCACTGACCACAATCTCACCCAGGCCCTATGCCCATAACCCCATGCATTTACACTAGCTAGTCCCCTGACACTAATGGGCAATTTAGCATGGCCAATCCACCTAACCTGCACATCTTTGGACTAAGGGAGGAGGCCGGAGCATCTGGAGGAAACACACGCAGACATGGGGAGAAGGTGCAAACTCCACATAGACAGTGACCCAAGCTGGGAATTGAGGCAACAGTGCTAACCACTGTGCCAGAGTACTGCCCACGCCAATGGTGAAGCAAGTGAATATTGAAATGGTGGATGGAGTGCTAATAAAGTAGGTTACTTTGAACTGGATGATGTTGAGCTTCTTGCACTCACCCAGGCAAGTGGAGAGTATTCCAACACACCCCTGAATTCTGCCTTGGAGGCAGAGAGGCTTTGGAGAATCAGGAGGTGAGTTACCTATTGCAGACTTCCCGGCCTCCGATCTGTTTTAGTAGCCAGAGCATCTACATGGCTGACTCAGTTCAGTTTCTGATCAATGGTAACCCTCAGGTTGTTGATAACAGGGCAGTCAGTGTTAGCAATGCCATTGAATTGCAAGGGTGGATGGTAAGATCCTTCTTTGTTGTTGATGGTCATTGCCTGGCACTTGTGTTGCCTGGATGTTGTTTGCCACTTACCAGCCCAAACTGCAGTATTGTTCAAGTCTTATTGCAAATGGGTACGGACAACTGCAGTGAGGAGTTACGAATAGTGTTGAACACTGCAACCAATAGCAAATGTCACCACTTCTGATAGAGGGAAGTCACTGAGAAAGAACTTAAAGTTGGGCTGAGGGCACTACCCTGAGTAACACCTGATAATCACATTAAAATTGCTATTCCACAATGGGGATACTTAGAACCTCCTTTGAGATGTAAGCAGCCGTCATTTCAACCAAGATAAAGGCAAAGTACTGCAGATGCTGGAATCCGAAATAAAAAACAGAAAAAGCTGGAATAATCTCAGCAGGTCTGGCAGCATCTGTGGAGAGTGAAAAGAGTCGATGTTTTGAGTCAGGATTGCCAGCTAGCAATGCCCATGTCCCACAAAATAAGGAGTAGAGTAGTCTGTCACTCGAGCCTATCCTTGGTCACTGGGTTATACAGTTATGGTTTTTATAGTGGGACATTTGCAAGCTGCACTATGACAGTAATCATTTCTGAAATTTCAGGCTGTAGTACATCACTTTATTGATTAGGGCTGAGACCAGCAAATCCATTGTTTGGTTATTTGCAAGCTTAGATCTAACTGCAGTTTCACTGAGCTTGATTGAACAGGGAAGCAATGAAATTAAGGATTGTGGACAAGCATAAAAATGCCAACCAAAGATCCTGACCATTTTGCTTATCCTGAGAGTGAGGTCCCCCGGAGCACATAATGACTTTTTAAAATTATTCCTGCTGATTTGAGGATCATTTTCTCTTCTCTTCTTCACACAGAGAGCGGTGGGAGTGTGGAATGAGCTGCCAGATGAAGTGGTGAATGCGGGCACACTTTTAACATTTAAGAAAAGCTTGGACAGGTACATGAATGAGAGGGGTGTGGAGGGATATGGTCCAGGTGCAGGTCAGTGGGACTAGGCAGAAAAATGGTTTGGCACGGCCAAGAAGGGTCAAAAGGCCTATTTTTGTGCTGTAATGTTCTATGGTTTTATTTATTTATTTATTCTGATGGTCAAAAAGGATAGTAGGAGGAGAGGTAATAAGCCGTGGATAACGAAGGAGGTGAAGGAAAGTGTTAAACTAAAAGCGGAGGAATTTAGAGTAGCTAAGAGTAGTGGGCGAGAAGAGGATTGGGAGAGGTTTAAATGTCAACAAAGATTGACAAAGAAGTTGATAAGGAAGGGTAGGAGAAACTATGAAGCTGGGCTAGCGCTTAATATAAAAAAGGATAGCAAGAGTTTTTATAAATATATAAAAAGGAAGAGGCTGGCTAGGGTGAATGTTGGTCCTTTAGAGGATGAGAAAGGGGACCTAGTGGTAGGGGATGGGGATATGGCTAAGGTATTGAATAACTTTTTTGTTTCTGTCTTCACGGAGGAGGACGTGAATAATTTGCCGGGTGTTAGCGATGGAAAGGTGGTAGGACTGGAGGGTCTTAATGACATTACTGTTACTAGAAAGGCGGTGCTCGACAGACTGGAGGGGCTGATTGTGGACAAGTCCCCAGGACCGGATGGAATGCATCCGAGGGTTCTGAAAGAAATGGCGGAGGTGATAGTGGATGCCTTGGTGGTTATTTTCCAAACGTCGCTGGATTCCGGGGAAGTGCTGGATGATTGGAAAACGGCTAATGTTACGCCGTTGTTTAAGAAGGGTGCCAGGCAAAAGGCAGGGAATTATAGGCCGGTTAGTTTAACGTCTGTGGTAGGTAAAATGTTAGAATCTGTCATTAAGGAGGAAATTGCGAGGCATCTTGAAGGGAATTGCTTGATAGAGCAGACGCAGCACGGTTTCATTAAAGGGAAGTCATGTCTGACAAATTTACTGGAGTTCTATGAGGATGTGTCGAGGGCGGTGGATAGAGGAGAGCCGGTGGATGTGGTCTTTCTGGATTTTCAGAAGGCGTTTGACAAAGTGCCTCACAAGAGGTTATTGCAGAAGGTCGAGGGACATGGAGTTGGGGGTAGGGTGTTAGCGTGGATAGAGGATTGGTTGTCAAATAGGAGGCAGAGAGTGGGGGTCAACGGGTGCTATTCGGATTGGCGGATGGTGACTAGTGGAGTGCCCCAGGGGTCGGTGCTGGGGCCTCAGCTTTTTACCATTTATATAGATGATCTGGAGGAGGGAACCGAGTGTAGAGTGTCGAAATTTGCTGATGACACCAAGATTGGGGGAACGGCAAATTGTGCGGAGGGTGTGGAGAGTCTGCAGAAGGATCTAGATAGGCTGGGCGAATGGGCCAGGAAATGGCAAATGGAATTTAATGTTGGCAAGTGTGAGGTGGTCCACTTTGGTAGGAAAAATGGTAGGAAGGACTATTACTTACGGGGCGAAAAACTGCAGCAGGCGACGGTGCAGAGGGACCTTGGGGTCCTTGTGCATGAGTCGCAAAAACCCAGCTTGCAGGTGCAGCAGGTGGTCAGGAAGGCGAATGGGATGCTGGCCTTCATAGCGAAGGGGATTGAATATAAAAGTAGGGAGGTCTTGCTGCAGCTGTATAGGGCATTGGTGAGGCCGCAACTGGAGTACTGTGTGCATTTTTGGGCGCCGCACCTGCACAAAGATATTTTGGCCTTGGAGGGAGTGCAGTGGAGGTTTACTAGGCTGATACCGGAGTTGAGGGGGTTGAGCTACGAGGAGAGGCTGAATAAACTGGGCTTGTACTCGTTAGAGTTTAGAAGAATGAGAGGAGATCTCATTGAGACGTATAAGATGATGAATGGGATGGATAGGATAGAGGTGGAAAGACTCTTCCCGCTCAAAAAAGACAATAGGACTAGGGGGCACAGCCTCAAGATAAAAGGGGGGCGGTTTAGAACGGAGTTGAGGAGGAACTTCTTCACTCAAAGGGTGGTGAATCTCTGGAATTCTCTGCCCGTTGAAGTGGTGGAGGCTGCCTCGCTAAATATTTTTAAGACGCGGGTTGATGGGTTTTTGATAGGACAGGGGATTAAGGGTTATGGGGAGAGGGCGGGAAAGTGGAACTGAGCCACGACAGATCAGCCATGATCTTATTGAATGGCGGGGCAGGCTCGAAGGGCTGGATGGCCTACTCCTGCTCCTATTTCTTATGTTCTTATGTTCTTATGGTTCTAAATGATTTAGGGTGTGTTTTTTTCGGCTCCCTAGTTTTGCTGAGATGATAAGCCATGGGGGCAAGATGACATTTCACTCCAAGTAATGAGCAGAAGAAATCTTTCCCTTCATACATCACAAGATCCCCCCCACCCCACCCCCCTCATCCCCTCGACCCCTCCAACACCCCATTCCCCTTCCTATGCTTTCTATGTAACGCATTTGTCAATATGAGGGGAGTCAAACTTCAATTCCTCACTAAAAAGCCCAAAAAATCTCAATACCATAATGCACGTATATCGTTCATTGTGTAGGGGTTAATGTGAATAGGTGTTTCGCTTGTTGGCAGAAAATGGGTATGCATGAATGATTGGCAGGATTTGTTTCTTAATTCATTTATGGGATATGGTCGTCACTGGCTGGTCAGCATTTATTGCCCATCCCTAGTTGCCCTTGAACCTGAGTGGCTTACTCAGACATTTCAAAAGGGAAGTTGAAAGTCAGATTGGTGTGGCTCTAGAGTCACATGTCGGCCAGAGCGGGAAAGATGGCATATTTTCTTCCCTGAAGGACATTAGTGAACCAGATGGGTTTTTCTGACAACATTGCACAATCTGTAAATTCTTAATTCCAAATATTTTTTATTGAATTCAAATTCTACCATCTGCCTTGGCGGGATCTGAACCTGTGTCCCCAGAACATTAGCTGAGTTTCTAGATTAATAGTGTAGTGATAATAACATTAGGCCATCATTTCCTCATGATGTGATAAGTGGAACCCCAAAGGGGTCTGTGCTGAGGCCTCAGCTTCTTACAATTTATATCACTGAGTTAGACGAGACGACTTAAGGCATGGTAGCTAAATTTTCAGATGGCACAAAGATAGGTAGGAAAGTATGTTGTGAAGAAGACATCAGGAGTTTGCTCACAGAAATAGATAGGTTGAGTGAGTGCCCAAAAATCTGGCAGATGTGGGAAATGTAAAATTGTTCACTTTGGCAGGAAGAATAAAAAGCACAGTATTATTGAAATGGCTGCAGAATTAAGGGATCTAGTGCATCCCAGATCTAGTTCCAGTGCATGGGTCTCAAAAAAAAAAGTGACTGTGTAGGCACAGCAAGAAATTAAGAAGGATAATGGAATGCTATCCTTTATTACAAGAGGAATTGAACATGAAAGTAAGAATGTTATGCTTCAGTAATGCAGAGAATTGGTGAGACCACATAGAACATAGAAAAACTACAGCACAAACAGGCCCTTCAGCCTACAAGTTGCACCGATCATATCCCTACCTATTAGGCCTAAGTCCCATGTACTCATCCAGAAATCTCTTAAAAGACCCTATTGAATTTGCCTCCACCGCCACCGATGGCAGCCGGTTCCACTCACCCACCACCCTCTGAGTGAAAAACTTACCCCTGACATCTCTTCTGTACCTATTCCCCAGCACCTTAAACCTGTGTCCTCTCGTAGCAACCATTTCAGCCCTGGGAAAGAGCCTCTGAGAATCCACCCGATCTATACCTCTCAACATCTTATACACCCTATCAGGTCACCTCTCATCCTTTGTCTCTCCAAGGAGAAGAGGCCAAGCTCCCTCAACCTATCCTCATAAGGCATGCCACCCAATTGAGGCAACTCAAATAGTGTGTGCACTTTTGGTCTCTATTTAAGAAAGGATGCAAGTGAATTGGAGACAGTTCAGAGGAGGTTTACTAGATTGAGAACTGGGATAAGCGGGTTTTTTTTGAGAAAAGGTTGTACAGACTGGGCTTGTTTCCTTTGGAGTTTGGAAGAGTGGGGGGGTGGGTGGGTGGGGGAGCAGGGAGGCGGGGAGAAGGAGGGGGGGGGGGCGACTTGATTTAAGTGTACAAGATCCTGAACGGTCTCGACAAGGTTAATATGGTAAGGATATTTCCTCATGTGGCTGAGTCCAAAACTAGGAGGCACTGTTTTGAATTGAGCAGTTTTCCCCACAGAGATGTGGGGAATGTTATCTCTGAGAGATGTGCGATTTTGGAACTCCCTGCTTCAGGTGCGATGAAGGCACGTTTTTGAATATTTTGAAATAGATAGATTCTTTTGAGGCAAGGTGGAGAAAGCAGATAGATTCTTTTGAGGCAAGGTGGAGGAAGTAGGTAGATTCTTGTGAGGCAAGGTGGAGGAAGTAGGTAGATTCTTGTGAGGCAAGGTGGAAGAAGTAGGTAGATTCTTGTGAGGCAAGGTGGAAGAAGTAGGTGGAGAGTTTCTTTCTTAAGAAGGATCTATCTACTTTCACCATCTTGCCTAACAAGAATTAAAGGTCATCAGGGGTAGATGGGAATCTAAAAGAAACAGGTCAGCCATCTTCTTAACAAATGGTGGAGCAAGCTCAAGCGGCCGAACGGCCTGCTTCTGTTCCTACTTCGTATGATTCATGGAGTTTGTCTTATTTGCATTTTGTAAGCCTGATGGTTTGGAAAGGCCTGTGTCCTCCCTGTGGAGAAATCCTAAATCAGGGCTTAGAACTCTGCCTAACATAACCAGCAACTATACATTTAAGACTATATATGTGGCCCTCGAGGCTCCTTGATATACAGCCATAAAGGCAAAAAAGCTTCATTGCCCATGAAAAATGTTTACAAGCTTACAGCTCTGAATAAATTCTGAAAACAAGAGAGAAATCAGAAGGATGAGAAGCATTGAATTAGATTCGAAACACAGAAAAATTCAAGACCAATACGAATAATACTTTTTCACGAATGCCCAGTGGCGTTTGCCTCCAGGCATCTCTCATCAGGAAAAACGACATGCTCTGTGGGAGTAAGGAACAGTGCTTGGAGTGATAAAGACTGCCAATGAGAACATGTTCAAACTAATTATATGGTTCACAGAAACATACTTGTGTAAACAGTCCTCTCATAATACAGAAGAGGGAATTTGCTTCTGAAGGTGGTCCATTGATCCTGCGTACTTTGAGAAGGGTCAAGCCACAAAAAGTCACAAACTGGGAACGAATTCATCATTTCCTTTCTTTCTTGTTTTCAAAGAAAATGTTGCTTTCGTCTAACTCCCTTCACAGACGAAGGATGTCCCAAAGCACTCTGGAGTTGTAGTCGGAGTTGAAACAGTAAGAAACAACAGAAAACGGTTGGGCTGGATTTAACATGAACATCCTGCCAGCAAAGTGTGGGTTTGACCATCCTGGATATCCTGCCCGATTTTGTTCTGCGAAACTGCCCAATAAGTTAGGTTAAAATTACTCCCAGGGTTAGTAAGGGAGTCTCAACTTTGACATGTGAGGAAAAGCCTGTAAGGATGGCATTTAGAGACGCTATGACCAAAGTAGAAATTATAAATAAATAGACTTCTGGGTTGGAGTTTTATGGCCATTCATGTTGACGGGATTTTCCCATCCCTGTGCAGTGGACGGAGATTTGACCGGAAGCCAAATTCTCCAGACTTGCTGTAGCGGGAGCATGGTGTGAATGACTGGTAAGATCGCCCCTCATGTTCCTCAATGGCTTAATTACAAAGATGCTGTCTATCCGTGTCATACAGACCACAAGAGACTGACTGTTTAAGGAGACTGGGATTCTATGCATGGAATTCAGAAGAATGAGGGAAGACCTAATAGAAACATAGAATATGATGAAGGGAATAGATAAGATGAAACAGGGAGGTTGTTTCCACTGGCAGGTGAAATTAGAATGAGGGGACATGGTCTCAAAATAAGGGAGAGCAGATTTAGGACTGAGTTGAGGAGGAACTTCTTCACACAAAGGGTTGTGAATCTGTGGAATTCCCTGCTCAGTGAAGCAGTTGAGGCTACCTCATTGAATATTTTTAAGGCAAGGATAGATAAATTTTTGAACAGTAAAGGAATTAAGGGTTATGGTGAGTGGGTGGGTAAATGGAGCTGAATCCATGAAAAGATAAGCCATGATATTATTGACATAGTGGAGCAGGCTCAAGGGGCCAGATGGCCTATTCCTGTTCCTAGATCTTACGTTCTTATGCATCTCAATTCAATCTGAGCTGTGGGGGATAGAACAAATGAGTCAGGACTCCCACTTCCCAAAGTGTGTAGACTTTGGCCTGAATTGGTCATGATGCTGGTGTTTCCAGTCCTCTTCTAACAGGAAGCTGCACTGAATGGCTTTGGGCAAGAAAAGAAAATAATTGGGCAGGACGAGGGGTTGGATGATTGGTTTGGAATGAGGATATCAACATTGAGTTTATCTTTTTATTTACTATTAGATGAACCATAGAGTCACAATTTCAGCCCAAGGCTTTGAAACAAGGAATAATATCCAGTGCATGATTCCAAGGCGACAGCTCCAGTAGACCAAAGCGCTAGCAATAGCTCAATACTAACGATCAAAATGAGACATATTGTCAATAGTCTCTCTTGATCATCAGTGGAGATAGCTGCCAGCCTCTACCTGACATGCTCCCAATCAGCACTTTCAAGGAACAGGTTGCTCTTCGCATCTTCCACTCCACTGGCCACATTTCTGGTCTCTGATTTGCAATAGAATCTCAGGATGATTTTATGGCTTTCTCTGAGATCTGGTGGGAAAGTGAGGGTCTCCCTCTAGTTCCTCACTGTTTTATACATCAGCATTTGTGTAATTTTAATGCTCCCACCCACTCTGCACCAGCTAACCATTAAACCATCTGCATTGTCACAGAAAGTGCAAACATACAGATTGGACATGATTTTTACAGCATTACAGAAGCACTCTGGCTTCCGTTCTAAATGGCTTTAGGCTGCTGCTGGCAATTATTTATCCTATCCTTCTGACAACCCAATACCTAGTTACATACAAGATACATTCCAATCTTTACACTCCTTCTACTCTGGCATACAAATTACAACACAGGCCATTCAGCCCAATGGACTAGGGTTCATAGACTCCACAAACCTCCTCATCATAACCTTCTATCCCTTCCTCTTTGATATAGCTATCTAGCTGCCCCTAAAATGCACCCATCATTTGCCTGAACTACTCCTTTCAGTAGCAAGTTTCACATTCTAACCACTCCCTGGATTAACTCCTCCACAGTCCCTTATTAGTTTATTGAAGACCTTATTCTTACAACTCTGAGTTTTGGGTTTCCCAAAGGAATCATACACCAAATCCTTTATTAATTTTAAAGCCGTTTATTAGTCACAGAATACTACATTGCAGAAAAGGCCCTTCGGCCCGTCATGTCTGCTTCGATGCGTGAAAGGCCCTTGCCTGCCCACCTAATCCTACAGCCTTGAATGTTACCATCCCTCAATCCTATTTTTCCCTAAGAAATTTAGCCCCACTTTCATCCTTTCATGGGATTGTGGGCATTACTGGCAAGATTCATCCCTAACTACTCGTGAGCTATTGGCTTGCTCAGCCATTTCAGAGGGCAGCTAAAAGTCAACCACGATGCAATAGGTAAATCTACATGTGGCCAGTCCAGGTATAGATGGCAGATTTCCTTCCATAAATGGTATCAGTAAACGAGATGGGTTTTTATGACAATCGATGATAGTTTCGCTGTCACAATTACTGAGGTTCATTTTGCATTCCAGATTTATGAACTGAATTTAAATTCCACCAGCTGCTCTGAGTGGGATATGAACCCATGACACCAAAGCATTAGCCTGCGTCCCTGGATTATTAGTCCACCAACATGACCACGACACCGCCATCCCTCAATCTGCTTCAGTCTTTCCTAATAATTATAGCCTCTATTTATAAAATATTCCAACTCACCGCCAAAAAAAATTACACAGCTAAATATAGAATTGCTGCATAATTGTACACTTCCATCCAGCACAGCACAAATGTGTGATCGTCAGAATATCACAACTTATTTCCCTTCCCTTCTTTCAGGTTGCTGGCTCTCCTATTATTAGAGTTGTGCACAGTGAGTGTAACCGGCGCCAATGGAGAAACAAAAACCACAAACTCATTATCATCATCCAGCAACACCTCGATTTTCCAAGCTGGTGTTTAAATTTCACCATTGCCTCCCCATCACTACAATCTTCCCTCGCTCTCATAACCCTCTGGGATCACCTCACTCCTTCAATCACACACTGACTGAACATCCCCAATTTTTTTTTCAATTCCCCGTTGGCAGGTACTTTCAGCTGCCTCAACCCTAACCTCTGGAACGACCTCCCTGAACCTCTTGGTCACTCGCGCCTGCTTTAAGACACTCCTTAGAACCCACCTCAGCTCTCAGGCACCTGCCATTAAAATTGTTTTATGCGGCTGGGTGTCAAATTTTAGTATTTAAATAATAAGTAATATATCCCAGTGATCACACAATTGTGCTATATTAGATGTGAACGTAATAATGAAGTGACTATATTTAGTCTGTAGTTTTTTGACAGCAAGTTAATTATATGATGGAATCATAGAATCACATAGCTTTATAGTTGCGACTATTAGGAACGATTTACAACACCTTGGGATGTTTCACTATGCTAAGGATATGCTATAAATGCTAAGTTGTTAGTATCAATGTAAAGGTAAAGTTACCATAGTCCCAGATGACCACAGGCTGTGACTGATGGTGATCTTAATCTGAGCGTCACCACACCTCAGGCAAGGTTGAAAAGATGGGCCTTCATGAATAACCTCAGCCAGCATGGGAATTGAACCCATTTCTTGGTGTCTCTCTGTATCCCAAACCGGCCATACAGCCAACTGAGTTAACCCCACCCCCGGTATCAAAGTAACTAACCAGTGTTAGTGGGGCAGCACGGTGGCACAGTGGTTAGCACTGCTGCCTCACAATGCCAGAGACCTGCGTTCAATTCTGGCCTCGGGGACTCTCTGTCTGGAGGTTGCACATTCTCCCTGTATCTGCGAGGGTTTCCTCCTGGTGCTCCAGTTTCTTTTCATAATCCAAAGATATGCAGGTTAGGTTGATTGGCTCTGCTAAAACGCCCCCAGTGTCTGGGATTAGCAGGGTAAATATGTAAGGTTATAGGAATAGGCCCTGGGTGGGATTGTGGTCAGTGCAGACTTGATGGGCCTAATGGCTTCCTTTTGCACTGTAAGGATTCTGTGATGATTCCTCTGAGGAAAGAATGGAAATAGAAGTCTTTTTATTGTGAACGTAGTCACTTTGAACTATCAGCACACCCATAAAGCCCAGGATTGTTAATTTTCTTGGATGTTTGAGTTACACATAAGTAAAGCTCGGGGTGGCATAATGGCACAGTGGTTAGCACTGCTGTATCACAATGCCAGGGACCCAGGTTCAATTTCAGCCTGGGGTGACTGTCTGTGTGGAGTTAACACATTCTCCCTGCGTCTGCGTGGGGTTCCTCTGTGCATTCCACTTTCCCCCCCACAGTCTGAAAGGCATGCTGGTTAGGCTGAAAAGGCACTGGAGTGTGGCAACGCGGGGGATTTTCACAGTAACTTCATTACAGTGTTAATGTAAACCTACTTGTGACACTAATAAATAAACATTGAAACTTAAAAAAGTTTCCCTCACCCCCACATTGTCACGGACTGCTTTAAATCCAGAGCTGTAGGTTAAAATCAGGATTACTAGCGAATACCAAGCTGCATTCAGTGGAACATTGCTGAACAGAAACAGGTTCACAGGAGAAAATACTGTCAGGCATATATGACACACCTTGATTTATGTGTAAGTCACATGATAAGCAGGAGGCTGTTGATTAATTCAGTTCTTACAGACGAAAATCATTCCAAATCCCAGTTATAATTTTTTATTTCTTACTTCGGCCCCATTCATTTTAATGAAATTCAAATCCATGGTAATACAAAGTCTCTAAATGCAAATATATAAGGAAGGAACACAGCGCAAGGTTTGGTATGTAATCACTGGGTAATGTCCATTTATATGCTAATCAAACAGTTTGAATAGACTGCAAGAGTGTGGTCTGGAATACAACTTTAAACACATTAGGAACAAATCATAGTATCTCTCAAAATGACAGCCAATGTGACAAGCTTAACAATTAAAGTCATGTCATGAAAAATGTGTGCCTGTTAAATTGAGGACAATTAATGAGAATGGGCTGATAGAGTATTCATTACGGTGGAAAGACTTGCCCTGATACGTTGCAACAACTGAGGCTCAGTGCGCTTTGCAACTGCATTCAAGGAGTGTCAATAAACATGACAGTAATCCTGAACCATGTGACCCAGTGTGTGTTTCAAGTTGTATTTTACACCCGGGATGTGGAACAGGCAGTGAATTGCCTACAAGTGGATCTGTTGTCGAACACAGCTTTGGTTCAACATTTCAGCCCCAAGACAACCAGCGTCGCACTCAAGGGTTTGCACCATTATGTCCTAGAGCAGCACTCGAGCCTGTGAATTTGAACGAGACTTTGCTCAGTTGCCAGCACTTCTGCCTGTGATTTGCTGATTCCCACTGATGCAGAAGTGCTTGAACCAGTTTTTAATCTCCCCCCCCCCCCAAGCTACCCTACCCTAGACATTTTACGCAATTAATTGATTTCAGCCCAAACACAGATAACATGGAAACTAGAAGTAGGAGTTGGTCATTTGGCCCTTCCAATCTGTTCCATCATTCATTTTGATTATGGCTGGCTGATTATCCAATGCAATATCCTCATACCGCCTTTCCCCCTTAAGGGGCTACGATGGGTAGCAGAACCATTGGGTTAGTTAAGAGATTTTAAAAAAAACAGTTGTTAGGTTTTCTTTTTTCAAAAATCGAGAAGGCCCAACAGGAATTGGGAATGTGTGCACAAAAAGATATGTATCTACTGTAAAGCTCCCTGCCAAAGAATAGACAACTTATACTGATTGAACTGGGCAAGATGATGGGAGAAAGAAGGATTGGAATACATTACAGCAATAAATTTGATTCCATTCAGTTTCTGCAAAACTAAACTAACAGCATTGAACCCCACTTTAGCAAAAACTCTCACACATTGGCAATGTATAGCAAGACACTATCATTGGGAAGTACAATAGTCACTTCCTGACATGTGCAATCCGTGGTTAAGGTTCATAGCGGGAATAATATGGATTTAAAATCAGCCCTGTCATCTCTTGCAGTGCATAGGGTTTAATTCCTATACTAGTTGAGGCTATTCATGAAGACCCTGCCTTCCCAACCTTGCCCCTCACCTGAGATGTGGTGGCCTTCAGGTTAAAATCACCACCAGTCAGCTCTCTCCCTCAAAAGAGGACAGCAGCCTATGGTCATCAGGGACTTCGACAACTTGACGCTAGTTAGACCTCATCTGGAATATTGTGTACAATTCTGGGCACCACACTGTAGGAAGGATGGGAACACATTGGAGAGGGTGCAGAAGAGGTTTACAAGAATGGTCCCAAGTATGAGAAACTTCAATGCTGAGAGTAGATTGGAGAGGTTGGGATTCTTCTCCTTGGAGTGAAGAATGCTAAGAGGAGTTTGATAGAGATGTTCAGAATCATGTGGGGGCTAGATAGAATGGATAGGGAAAAACTGTTGCCACTTGTAAAAAGATCACAAGAGGGCACAGAGTTAAAGTGATTTACAAAAGAAGCAACTGTGATGTGAGAGAAAAACCTGTTCACACAGCAGGTGCTTTGGGTCTGGAATGCATTGCCTGGAAATGTGGTGGAGGCAGATCCAGTTGGCATATTCAAGGGCATAAGATGATTATTTGAATAGAAACAACATGCATGGGTACAGGGAAGGGGCAGAGGAACAACACTAAATCATGATGTTCATTTGGAGAGCCAGTGCAGACAGACGATAAGAAGTAGAAGCAGAAGTAGGCCATTCAGCCCATCAAGTATACTGAGCCATTCAATGAGATCATGACTGAAAACGCTGGAAAATCTCAGCAGGTCTGGCAGCACCTGGAAGGAAGGAAAAGAGCTGATGTTTCGAATACAGTTGAGGTTATTCAGGAAGGCCATGCCTTCTCAACCTTGCCCCTCACCTGAGGTGTGATTGCCCGCAGAATAAGATCATCACTAGTCAGTTCTCTCCCTCAAAAGGGGAGAGCAGTCTGGGATGTTGGCAACTTGATACCAGTTCGACCTTATCAGAAATATTGTGTACAGTTCTGGGTGACACAGTGGAAAGGATGGGAGCTCATTGGAGACAGTGCAGAAGAAGTTTACAAGAACGGTCCCAGAAGTGAAAAACTTCAGTTATGAGGATAATCTGGACTTGAAACGTCAGCTCTTTTCTCTCCTTACAGATGCTGCCAGACCTGCTGAGATTTTCCAGCATTTTCTCTTTTGGTTTCAGATTCCAGCATCCACAGTAATTTGCTTTTAGATCAGCACAGTAATAATTCTGTGATTTTTTTTGACTGATAGCATTACTAGCAGGATATTTTGTGTCTTCACCTTGTAACATCTTCCACCCCCTCCTTCTACGGCCCAGTAACATTGGAAATCAAGGACTCAAATCTCACGTGATACTATTTCACCTTTGAAAGACTTCTATGGGCAGGCACATTGCAGGTTGGTATTCTAAAAGGGCAGAGCCTCTGCTGGATCCAGGTTCCTTTCTATGTCCCAGCTCTGCCTCTTTTCCCACTGGTGCACTACACTGACCGTGGCTAGATTCATCAGCCTAGTCCCAGGAGTTACAGGGTCTTCCAAAATGGATTTATGAAGCGGAAATCATGCTCAACAAGTTCTTTGAAGATGTAACTAGTAGAGTTGACAAGGGGGAACCAGTAGATGTGGTATATTTGGACTTTCAGAAAGTGTTTGACAAAGTCCCGCAGAAGAGATTATTGTGCAAGATTAAAGCACGTGGGATTGTAGGGAGTGCATTGAGGTGGATAGAAAATTGGTTGGCAGAGAGGAAACAAAGATTAGGAATGAATGGGTACTTTTCAAACTGGCAGGCAGTAATGAGTGGGGTGCCCGAGGGATCGGTGCTGGGACCCCAGCTATTCACGATATATATTAATGATTTGGACGAGGGAACAAAACGTAAACATCTCAAAGTTTGCAGATGCTACCAAGTTGGGTGGGAGGATGAACTGTGACGAGGATGCAGAGACCCTTCAGCATGATCTGGACAGGTTGGGTGAGTGGGCTAAATCAATAGCAGATGCAGTATAATTTGGATAAGCGTGAGGTTATTCACTTTGGAAGCAAAATCAAGAAGGCAGATTACTACCTGAATGGCTGTAAATTGGGAGAGGGGAGTATGCAATGGAACCTGGGTGTCCTTGTGCACCAGTCACTGAAGATAAGGATGCAGGCGCAGCAGGTGGTAAAGGCAAATGGCATGTTAACATTCATTGCAAGTGGTTTTGAGTACTGGAGCAGGAATGTGTTGTTGCAATTATACAGGGCCTTGGTGAGGCCACACCTAGGGTACCATGTGCAGTTTTAGTCTCCTTTACTGAGGAGGGAATGCAGTGAAGGTTTATGAGGCTAATTCTGGGGACGGCAGGACTGATGTATGAAGAGAGATTGACTATGTTCTGACTGTTTTAACTGGAGTTCAGACCGAATGAGGGGGGATCTCAGAGAGATTTATAAAATTCTAACAGAACTGGCCAGGGTAGATGCAAGGAGCATATTCCTGATGGTGGGCGATCCAGGACCAGGGGTCATAGTCTGTGGATTCAGGTTAGACCATTTAGGACGGAGGTGAGGAGACATTTCTTCACCCAAGGAGCCTGAGAAATTCATTAGTACAGGAAGTAGCTGATGCCAAAACATTGAATGTATTCAAGAGGCAGTTAGATATAGCATTTAGGATAAATGGGATCAAAAGGTTATGTGGAGAAAGCAGGATTAAGCCATTGAGTTGGACAATCAGCCATGATTGTAATGAATGGCAGAACAGCCTTGACGAGCCAAATGGCTTCCTCCTACTTTTACCTTCTATGTTTCCAGTTTTGACCAGCAGCTCGCTATTATTGTAATATTATGCCATAGACTAGGAGTGAAATGCATTTAGATAAGGATAATACAACAATAACCGACATTGGAATCTTTTGCAATACCAACACAAACATATATACGGACACATAAATGAGGAGGAATAGGCTACCACGTCACTGGAACAGTAAAGGGAGATGAAAGATTGCAGATACTGGACTTAGGCTGTAAGATATAGGAGCAAAGTTAGATCATTCGGCTCATTCAGCTTTGCTAATTATGTGCTGCACCTTTTGTTATTCATGTTCTAAGACAATCAGGTCCCTTTGCATCTATGCTCTGCACCACAGAGGGCAGATAATAATAACATTGACACAAAGTGAAGATGTTGGGATAGGTGACTAAAAGCTTAGCCAAAAAAGAAGAAGGTTTTAAGAAGCAATTTAGAAGGAGAAGGTAGAGAGGCGGCGAGTTCAGAAGGGAGTTTCAGAGTTCTAGTTAGCAATAGACGGCATAGCTGCCAATGAGGGAGCAATGAAAATTGACATGTAAGAGGCCAGGGTTAGTACAAAGAGAGCAAAGAACAAACAGAAGTACAGCACAGCCCTTCGACCCTATAAGCCTGCGCCGATCACGACGCCTGCCTAAACTAAAACCGTTTGCATTTACGGAGTCCGTATTCTTCCATTCCCACCCTCTTCATGACACCCTTTAAATGCTGCTGTCATATCTGCTTCCACCACCTCCCCAGCAGCACATTCTAGACATCCACCACCCCCTGTGTAAAAAAACTTGTCTCACACATCTCCTCTAAACTTTTCCTCACGTACCCTAAACCTATATCATCTAATATTTGACTTTTCTACCCTAGGAAAGAACATCTCACCACCCACTCTGTGCGTGCCACTCAATCTTGTAAACCCCTCAATCCCTGCTCCAGAGAGAACAAATCGAGTTTATCCAACCTCTCCTCGTAACTGATACCCTCCAGACCAGGCAGCATTCTGGTAAACCTCTTCTGTATCATCTCCAAAGCATCCATATCCTTCTGGTGGCGTGGTGACCAGAATTGTACACAATCTTCTAAATAAGGTTCCGTACAGCTGTACAAGTTGGACGATTGCGGGGAGTACAATGAAAAGCCATAGGCACTTGACAGGAATTTAATCAGATGGAAAAATCAGCATCAAGATACAAGGATAGGGAATCAGAAAGAAGAATGGTCAAAAGAGGAAGGTTTTGATTGCCTATTCAGCAAAAACCCACATGTTAACCCATGGGTCATTTAAATTTCCTGCAGATTCAATGTGTCAGCTTCTGTTGAGATGGGGGGGGCGGGGGGGAGGAGGGAGAGGGTGGGGAGAAAGATACCGAAGGCGGCAAAGTAGAGGCAGTATAAAGGTCAGGATAGACTGCTATCCTGAATTTCAAACAGCAGACCAGGTGCCCTCTGTAAGCAATGTCTGAACACACAGATTGCAGAGATATTTCGCGCCAACCCCCACCACCTGTGTGGGTGTTTTCACACCTTGTCTCAGTTAATAACTACCAACCTAGCCACATTAACATTTCAATAAAGCTTTGAACTGCGTAACTGCAAATGTGCCTGCAAACAAGGGGACATTAATAAAAGTGTGTAGATGAGAGGTCACAATTTCAATTTAGGTCAATTGAGACAGGCTGTGGAAATTTTATGTAAAATAATGCAACACTAAAACATAGTACATAATGCAAAGCATTTGCACCAAAGCGAGAAAACAGCTGAGTATTTGCGACCACACGAAAAATGCGCAATACATTTTGGAGCTAAGTACCTCCAAAATGAAGTCAATTACATAAAAGCCAAAAATGCTCATTTATAACTATAAAATCCTATGTTACAAAACAGCATTGACTTGAACGATTTTTTCCCCCTCAGTTAATGATGGATTATTAGGAAAATTGAATGTTAAAGGGCAAACAACTAGATTAATTATGGTTGAAAACAACTTTGCATTAACGCATCATTCAGCTGTTTGCAAACAGCTTTATAACACAACAGATACTAAATATTAAGTTGATTACTTCCTCCAAATATTCACAAGGGAATGCACAAAACACCACATGCTCTCCCCGAGTAGCAATGAAGAACGGCAGATAATGAATTAGAGATAAATGGGATGTTAGCCCAAAAACAGGTGAGAAATACACAGTGCAAATAAATCCTCAAAGATGTCACTCAGGGAGACAGGAATCTGGACTCCCATTCAGAGACAGCCTTTGAACACTAGCAAGTAGATGATTTGATTTGATTTATTATTGTCACATGTATTAAAATACAGTGAAAAGTATTGTTTCTTGCACGGCTATACAGACAAAGCATACCATTCATAGAGAAGGAAACTGCAGCAGGCGACGGTGCAGAGGGACCTTGGGGTCCTTGTGCATGAGTCGCAAAAACCCAGCCCGCAGGTGCAGCAGGTGGTCAGGAAAGCTAATGGGATGCTGGCCTTCATAGCGAGGGGGATTGAATATAAAAGTAGGGAGGTCTTGCTGCAGCTGTATAGGGCATTGGTGAGGCCGCAGCTAGAGTACTGTGTGCAGTTTTGGTCGCCGTACTTACGCAAGGATATTTTGGCCTTGGAGGGAGTGCAGAGGAGGTTTACTAGGCTGATACCGGAGTTGAGGGGGTTGAGCTATGAGGAGAGGCTGAATAAACTAGGCT
Organism: Carcharhinus amblyrhynchos; assembly: GCF_965287045.1. Lineage (NCBI taxonomy): Eukaryota > Metazoa > Chordata > Chondrichthyes > Carcharhiniformes > Carcharhinidae > Carcharhinus > Carcharhinus amblyrhynchos. The sequence continues at coordinate 45,005,943 of NC_137340.1, forward strand.
TGTACTTGTTAGAGTTTAGAAGAATGAGGGGAGATCTCATTGAGACATATATGATGATGAATGGGATGGATAGGATAGAGGTGGAGAGACTCTTCCCGCTCAGAAAGGACAGTAGGACTAGGGGGCACAGCCTCAAGATAAAGGAGGGGGGGGATGGTTTAGAACGGAGTTGAGGAGGAACTTCTTCACTCAAGGGGTGGTGAATCTCTAGAATTCTCTGCCCGTTGAGGTGGTGGAGGCTGCCTCGCTAAATATTTTTAAGACGCGGGTTGATGGGTTTTTGATAAGCGAGGGGACTAAGGGTTATGGGGAGAGGGCGGGAATGTGGAACTGAGCCACGACAGATCGGCCATTATCTTATTGAATGGCGGGGCAGGCTCGAAGGGCTAGATGGCCTACTCCTGCTCCTATTTCTTATGTTCTTATGAAATGAGAGAGTGCAGAATTTAGTGTTACAGTCATAGTAGGACGTAGACAAAGATCAACTTAATGCAAGTTGGCCACAGCTCTATGGGACAGCGAGGATTATTGTGGACCTGCCCAACACAAACATTCAACCACGTTTCAACATTTTCTGCGAAACATGCGCTTAATTCTAAACTTTCACCATAAATGCCCCCAACTCCATTCCCCCAAGGCCAGTTTAGTCCAGACAATTCAGTGCTACACATACTTGGATTTAACTAATTTGTCCAGTTTGAACTTTGTGGACCTACAAGTTTGGAAGAGGCTGGTTTTTAGCACTATTGTCTCAACTAGAAGAAAAATCCACAAAGCATGGTGGTGAAATCCAGAGCCAGCAAATTCATGAGAACAGAAGTTTAAACTCAAAGGTTTGGAGGTTCAAGTCACAGGGCAGTGCTTGAGCACACACACACACACACACACACACACACACACACACGTCAAGGCTGACACTCTGGTGCAGTATTGAGGGAGGGAGTGCTGCAGTGTCGGAAATTCAGTCAGTATGAGTTATCAAACCAAAGGCTCTGAATGCATTGTAAAATGGATGGAAAGAACCTGAGGCACTATTGCTAAGAAGCCTGGGAGTCCTGGTCAAGATCTATCCTGGAATTAAAGACAGAAGCCAGAATGTTATGGCCATTCACACCAGCAGGGTTTTCCCATCCCGCCGCAGTGAATGGAGATTTAGTTGGGAGCCAAATTCTGCGCCTCATTGCAGTGGGAGCGTGGCATGAATGGCCAGTAATATCATGTCAGCTCTGACTGGCTCCATTAAACTTTATCCAAAGTTTCAAACAGCTAACTCAACCTTTACATGCATAAGACATAGATCAAAAAAAAGTTTTTTTTTCTGAAGAGTTTAATTTCTATGATAACCCCAGGACTTGCGTGGGGAAATCACTTTTTAACCTCCTTGTAGACTCATTGAACATGAGCTCACTGGGGCTTGATAATTAACTCACTGCATGGAGCTCATACACCGTGCCCTGTATAAAGCAGGCCCCTGAGTGGGTCCATTATAAGAAATCTCACAACACTTGGTAAAAGTCCAACACATTTATTTGGTAGCACGAGCTTTCAGAGCACTGCTTCTTCATTAGATGAGTGAAGGATTGGATTCACAAACAGGGCATATTTTAGACACAGATTCAATTTACAAGATAATAATTGAAATGTGAGTCTGAACAAATAATTAAGTTTTTACAGGCACAGACAATGCAAGTGGAGAGAGGTTTAAGCACAGTTTAATGAGGCATGAATTGTCTCAAGCCAGGACAGTTAGTGAGATTTTACAAGTCCAGGCAAGTCATGGGGGTTACAGATAGTGTGACATGAACCCAAAATCCCGGTTGAGGCTGTCCTTATGTGTGTGGAACTTGGCTATCAGTCCAGTATTGCATTATTCCAATTGGGACCTGATGTTCACCACTGGCTTGTGGTTTTGCTTTACTATACTTTGTGCAATAAAGCACTGTTGCTTTACAGCTGACTCCTGGAGCTATAATAATTTCCAAAGTCAGTGAATATATAAAAAAAAAGACATGGAATCAAACCAACAACAAGAAAAAAAAGTTCACTCTAAATAAAGTTGTTCAAAACAATGATTGCTCCCACCCAGCAGTCTGAGCTAGAGAAGTAACTGGAAGTCCCCTCTGATACACTGCATAGTTTTAGCTGGTTAAACTTAAAAAAAAAGCACCTTGATTCTGTCAAGCAACCTGCACCTTGAGCTCAATTGATTCAGTGTTCTGTATGCTGACAAGCTCAGTGTGTGTTTTCCACATTGGGCAAACAGAAAGCTGACATGCAATTTCTCTTTCTTTCTGATCCCTGACATCTAAACCTGTGAAATGTGGAAGTCCTGGAACAATCATTTTCTGAGACAACTTTATTCTTTACCATAGATGTTTAGTGTTGTTGATGGTATAATTCCACTTGGCACCAATACCCGACTGAAAGATAAATATAATCACCAGTAATTATCGTTCTAAATGATACGGGAGCAGCTGCAGTGTAGGTTTTTTTTTTAAAAATATGGCAAAGCCATCTGGAACCCCAAATAAATCCAGGTCTCAGCTCGCAATTTCACACAAGGCAAACATTTATTTGCGGGCTCCCAGAAACATGTCCCCTTAAATCAGCCAACTCCTAACGTGTTAGAGTTCTGCGATACTCAAAGTAAAATATTTTTTTAAAAAAATGACATATTGTCCTCAAGGTTGTTGTGCAAAACATAAGTAGAACATTAACTTTGTGGTTAATATGGCTCAGGTTCTTCTGCAAACGCAATGTACGGCAACGTGGTGGCACAGTGGTTAGCACTGCTGCCTCACAGCGCCAGGGACCTGGGTTCGATTCCTGACTTGGGTCACTGTCTGTGCGGAGTCTGTACTTTCTCCCCGTGTCTGCATGGGTTTCCTCCGGGTGCTCCGATTCCCTCCCACAGTCTGAAAGACGTGCTCGTTAGGTGCATTGGTCATACTAAATTCTCCCTCAGTGTACCGGAACAAGTGCTGGAGTATGGTTACTAAGGGATTTTCACAGTAATTTAGTTGCAGTGTTAATGCAAGCTTGCTTGTGACACTAATACACAAACGTACAGAACAGTCACTTTGTGGTTACGAATGGCTCGAGCAATACCATTTCACAGAGAGAATATTACACCCACTGAATATGAGACCGTGACAAAAATTAAGGAGGGAAAAATCTGATGTTTCATTCATACAGTCAGAAAACAAAAATTGTGGCAGATTCTTAATTCTTTTCTGTTGGTGAAATGTTAGCCTGGTCATTTTGCAGTTGAACTCCACAATATGTTTTCCATGTTCCATCTAGAATCGTAGAAACACTACAGTGTAAAAAGGAGGTCATTTGGCCCATCGAGTCTGCACCAGCAACAATCTCACCTATCCCAGTAACTCCACATACTTAATCTGCTAATCCCCCCGACACTTTAGGGGCAATTTAGCATGGCCGACCAACCTAACCCACACATTTTTGGACTGTTGGAAGAAACCGGAGGAAATCCACGCAGATGTGGGGAGAATGTGCAAGCTCCGCACAGCCAGTCCAGCTGTATTTTCCCATCAATAACACTTCATTAGCTTTAGCCATTACAGTTTGAACCAGAATCCCTGCCCGCGTCATCAAATATCACAAAATATCAGCAAGGACTGGTGTATTACTCCATGCGTTATTAAAAATGGCCATTCAAAGCTCTCCTGGTAGTTTAGTTCTAGACTGTGAGACATAGGAGCAGCATTAGACCACTTGGCCCATTGAGTCTGCTCCGCCATTAAATCATAGATGATATTTTTCTTAATCCTATTCTCTGGCAAAGAATTCCACGGATTCACCACTCCCTGGCTGAAGAAATTCCTCCTTATCTCTGTTTTAAAGGATCGACTCTTTAGCCTGAGGTTGTGCCTTCTGGTTCCAGCTAACCTGCTGAGGCATCTACAGCAGGAAGGTCCCAGATGCACGTCCCAGCCTGTGCCAGGTGAACAGATCCTAGGCTGATGTACCAACCTCTGTGTGAATAGTTAGTGAGGCTTGGCTATGCTATCTTCTTCAGTCGGGGAGTCTCCCATGTGGACATTGGCACTGAGCACCGACTATGCACGTGACATCCAAGGGTGACTGGCAGTTCCTGAACTATATACTTGTAAGAGGTCTTTCAGTTCATTGTGAAGTGGAGGAGGAGGTAACTGATGGAAAATAAATACATTCAGGTAGCAAAGGATCTCATTTTCACAGGCCATCGAGAGAAGGTGATAAATGCTCTAAATCCACGTTTAAAAACAAATTTGACAATATCATTAAATCCTGTTGGGAGGGCAGACAATCCTGAGAAAATAGCACTTCTGTTATTTTTGGAAAAAGTTCTAATCATTTTGGACCAGGCTAATGCAATGCCAGATGGTAACATTAACAAATTGTTCAAGCTGTACTCTTTCACTTTATGGCACCCCTGTATCTTTGAATTAGGGGCGACATGGTGGCACAATGGTTGGCACTGCTGTCTCACAGCATCAGGGACCCAGGTTCGATTCCAGCCTCGGGTGGAGCTTGCTCATTCTCCCTGTGTCTGCATGGGTTTTCTCCAGATGCTCTGGTTTCCTCCCACAGCAAAGATGTGCAGGTTAGGTGGATTGGCCATGTTAAATTGTCCCTCAGTGTCCAAAGGTGTATCGGCTAGGTGGATTGGCTGTGGTAAATGCACAAGATCTTGGAGATAGGGCGGAGAGGTTAAGAGATTTCAAAGAGTCGGCCCAGACGCAATGGGCTGAATGGCATTACTCTGCACTGTAGGGATTCATTAGCTCTAATTAGATCCACCTTATTTGCCCTTGGCTTTTTTTTTTAAGGCTTCCATGGACCAGGTACTATCGTAGCCAGCGCACAAGTTAGGCAGGTGTTCACTGCCTATAAAGGAGATAAAGCATGTAAAAATGGTCAAAGCCTGTTCAGCTATTGTGTTTGTCTCAGCTTCTAACAAATTGTGCCCCTAAATAACCCGGTCATTGACTAGATGTTGTGGCTAGGGATTTGCATTCTGCAACCCAAGTGCTGTTATTTTAATCCATTTGGGAGGCATGAGCATCATTGGCTGACCAGCATTTATCGCCCATCCCTAGCTGCCCTTGAGAAGGTGCTGGTGAGCTGCCTTCTTGAATCTCTGCAGTCGCAGTTCTGTGGGTTGACCCACAATGCTGTAAGGAAGGGAATTCCAAGATTTTGACCCAGCGACTACGAAGGAACGGTGATACATTTCCAAGGTGAATGGCTTGGAGGGGAACTTGCAGGTTGTGGTGTTCCCATTTATCTGTTGCCCTTGTCCTTCTAGATGGAAGTGGTTATGGGTTTGGAAGGTGCTATCTATGGATCTTTGGTAAATTGCTGCAATACATCTTGCTGCTACAAAGCGTCAGAGGTGGCGGGATTGAATGTTTGTAGGCCGTTTTGTCCTGGATTGTATCAAGAGTCTTGAGTGTTGTTGGAACTGCACCCATTCAGGCAAGTGGGGAGTATTCCATCACACCCTTGACTTGTGCCTTGCAGATGGTGAACAGCTATTAGGAGTCAGGAGGTGAGTTACTCGCCACAGTATTTCGTGCCTCTGACCTGCGATTGTAGCCACTGTGTTTATGTGGTGAGTCCAGTTGTGTTTCTGATCAATGGTAGTCCCACTGATGTTGACAGTGGGGGGATTCAGTGATGGTTACACCATTGAATGTCAAGAGGTGGTGGTCAGAGTGTCTCTTATTGGTGATGGTCATTGCCTGGCGTTTGTGTGCCGCCAATGTTACTTGTCAATGCTTCCAATAATAAAATTGCTGATTCAGGCCCAATGGAGATAACTGAATCCCAATGTGATTCTCCACTCTTCAACTTTGCCATCCAGATCTCAACGTTAGCTGTGGATGGTCCCTAATGTTAAATCCGGTATTCAAATTCAGATTCATTTTGCCAATAAAAATTCAGATCTGAAGCCACAATGAACAAAAAAATCAAATGATTCCTGGGTGGGGAATGCTGAGTAATGCAATCGGATTGGGCTCCATCCAAGTGGATTTGATCCACGCAATGGGATGGTTTCCGTTGTGTTAGATTCTGTTTAGATTGCATTCTACATTTGGAAATGAGGAGGTGAATACACTGCCTGTGTATTTATTGGTGGAGTTTGAATACTATCACCAAGATCACCATCTTTCAGTCCCTAGTGACATTACTCCTAAATCCATCTCAGATACGCATGAAGCAGACTCGCGGACACTGGTCACCCTCACCCCCACATACACTCCTCACCCTTCCCTGCCCATGCCACCCACTCCCCAACACACACCCACACCTCTCCCTGCCCATGCCACCCACTCCCCACTCACACGTCCAACTCTCCCTGCCTATGTCACCCACTCGCCCACACTCACCCACCCCCAACTCTCCCTGCATACATCATCTCCTGCACACAGTCACCCAACTCCCCACCTCTCCCTGCACATGTCGCCCACAAACACCCATACCCCCACCCCTCCCTGCCCACGTCACCCACACACCTCCCCCACCCTCACTGCCCATTTCACTCATTCCTTGCCCATGTTGCCCTCCGCCCACACAAACCCACCCCCCACATGTCACCCTCTCCCCTACATACACCTACATCCCCACCTCTTCCTGCCCATGTCACCCACGTCCCTGTGCCCTCACCCACGAGCCCATTGCCAGATTTAGGATTTAACAATGTAACTAGTGTAATTGAACAGAGGATTCCTGTTGGAGAGACAAAATGCATCCATTTCAATGGTCATGGAGCTAAAATATGACAGCACTTTGTCTGCCAACACCCCACCCATCCTACCTGCCTTGTGCATGGTGTTTGGTGGAGGAAACAGGGATTGCTAGTCTTGAGAGAAGCTGCTTTCAAAATGGGAATCGGATAAGAATGGAATAAGAACCCGAAGAAAAAGGATGCAGGGCTATGAGGGGGAGAAATAGGATTAGCCAAGTTGTCCTTGTTGATAATCAGCATTGACAAAATGAATCAAATGGCCTCCTTTTGTGAGTTAACCATTGTATTGCCCTCCAGCTCCTCTCAAAACCCAATAAAAATGTCGGAATTTAAAAGGAGATATCATCTCAGAGTGCTGTTTCTTTCCTCAGAAGAAAGCGATACTCTCTCTCCTTGTATTGTGTGGGCTGCCTCTAAAGGCAAGTGCGACTCCTTCATGCACTTTTATCTGTCTTCAGAGGAAAGGAGCTTTTGTGTCGAGAGGAAATGCTGCTACACTGGCCCAGAACTCAGGGAAAACAATGAAAGCTCCAAAGTTGCCAAATAATGAAATAGCAATTTAGAGAACAGCTGAAGCGTTCATCATTCACCACCAAGGCTGTGGGTTCAGAACCTTTAGCACATAGTCTAAATCAGCAGAGTAATAGAGTACTGTGGGAACGCTGGCTTCCATATGTCAAGTGAAGCTTTGAACACCCTTTCTAATGACTTGCAAGGTCCCTGGGCTCTCCCCAGTGATCTACCCAGTACAAATCCCTCAATTAACACCAAGAAAAACTCAAGAGTGTCTGGTCAATCCTGCTTTATCCACAGACTGGTTGACGTGTAACTCAACAATATAAGTTCAATATTGACTGTAAACTTTCAGGGGTTGTGAGCCACAATAGAAATATCATTCTATTTGAAAATTACAATGTTTAATCCACAGAAAACAGGCACACAAAAGGTGCAGTAGATTATGTACAGGCCTTTCTCTCCTGGGGTAAACACAGTAAGAAGTCTCACTTCTTACGGTGTTTATCCCAGTCCAATGCAACAGCACATCATGGCTACCTTTTTCCCCTGTCCATTGATTGTAAGGAATTTCAGCTCATCATCTTCTGATGGACCCACTAAACAAGTTACCTTCATTTGGTAGTACTTCTCAGATGTAGGGAATGGGAGACAGGGGGTGGGGCAGGGGTGCGGATGCAGTGGGAAATCACATTGGTTGCAGGGAACGGATCCCCTTCAGGAGCCATATTTGTGCTAAGTATAGTGCAGAGCCTTACAGCACAGCAAGAGGCCATTTGGCCTATCACCCTCCTAAATCTTTGTACTGGTCAATGTAGTCCCACACGTTAGCCTGAACCCAATAACCTTTAGATCAGTCCTCTTGAAGTATATGCCCAATTGTCTTAAACTTTCTATGGAATGCAATTACATTTTTTCTTTAGGTAGAGTTGCTAAGACTGGGAAGACATCATGGGTGAAAAAGATTCCCAGTTCCTCTCTAGCTCTCTTGACAATTATTTCAAATCCAACGCTTCTGATTTTTGGTGTACTGACCAGAGGAAATAGATTTTCCCCTACTTGTCCTATTCATATCCCTCAATTTTGAATGCCTGCAATGCAGGCTAAATGGAGACTCAAGGTCCAGATTCTCGAATTTCTCCATATAACAGAGTGTGACAGACACTAGTTACAGGGAAATTGTCACACCACAGATCCAGTCAGGTAGATGGGTGACTACCAGGAGACGGAGGCATGTAGAGCAGGTGTTTCCTGTAGCTATTCCCCTTTCAAACAGGTGTACCGTTTTGGATACTGTTGAGGAGGGATAGCCAGTCAGGGGAAGATACCACCAGCAGCCAGGCTTATGGCACCACACCTGGCTCTGCTGCAGATAGGATTGAGCAAAGAGTAAGTGAGCAATACTAATGGGAGACTCGCTAGTTAGGAGGCACAAACAGGAGTTTCTGTGGATGTGATTGAGTCTCCAGGATGGTGTGTTGCTTCCCTGTTGCCATCAGACTTTTGAACGGACCTATCTTGCATTAAGTTGATCTTTCTCTACACTCTAGCTATAACTGCAACACGACATTTTGCACTCTCTCTTTTCCTTCTCTACAAACAGTATGCTTTGTCTGTATAGCGTGCAAGAAACAATACTTGTCATTGTATGCCAATACATGTGACAATAATAAATCAAATCAAAATCTGGTGCCAGGGTCAAGGATGTCTTTCAGCAGTTGCAGGATGTTCTTAAGGGGGAGGGGGAGCAGCCAGAGGTCATATACAAATTCGTACATATAGTTAGGAAAGGGAAGAGGTCCCGAAGTGAGAATATGTAGAGTTAGGCAGAAGGCTAAAGTACAGGACCTCATAGGGAATAATTTCTGGACAACTGCCAGTGCCATGTGCTAGTGAGAGTAGGAAGAGGAAGATTAGGCAGATGAATGCGTGGCTTGAGAGCTGGTGCAGGGGGCAGGGATTTAGATTTGTGGATCACTGGGATCTCTTCTGGGGCAGGGGTGACCTGTTCGAGGGGGACGAGTTACATCTGAACTGGAGGGAGACTAACATCCTGGTGGGGAGATTTGCTTGAGCCACTAAGGAGGGTTTAAACTAGTTTAGCAGGTTGGGTGGGACCCAAAGTAGTTGGAAGACAGGATAGAAGGTTGAGGACAGCATGTAAACTAAAGAGAGCACATCAAATAGTAAAGGCAGTGTCACTAATCCTAGTGCTAGACAGGTCAGGCAAAAGCAGGGCAGAGAGTTAGGGAAGTCCAGATTAAACTGCATTTATTTCAATGCAAGAGGCCTGACAGGCAAGGCAAATGAATTCAGAGCATGGATGGGTACACAAGACTGGGATATTAGAGTTACTACTGAAACATGTCTAAGGGAAGGACAGGACTGGCAGTTCCGGGTACAGATGCTATAGGAAAGATAGAACAGGAGGTAAGAGAGGAGGGGGAATTGCATTTTTGATTGGGGAAAACATCATGACAGTACTGCGAGGAGAAATTTCTGAGGGTTCACCCACTGAATCTATATGGGTAGAACTGAGAAATAAGAACAGAGAGATCACTTTGATAGGATTGTACTATAGGCCCCCAAATAGTCAGCGGGGAATTGAGGAGCAAATATGTAAGGAAATTGCAGATAGCTCCAAGAAATATAGGGTGGTAATAGTAGGGGACTTTAACTTTCCCAACATTGACTGGGGCAGCCATCGTATTAAGTGCTTGGATGGAGAAAAATTTGTTCAGTGTATTCAGGAGGAATTTCTAATTCAGTATGTGGATGGCCCGACTAGAGAGGGGGCAAAACTTGACCTTGTCTTGGGAAATAAGGAAGGGCAGATGACAGAAGTGTTAGTGAGGGATCACTTTGGCACCAGTGACTATAATTCCATTAGTTTTTCAAATAGAGATGGAGAATGATAGGTCTGGTCCAAAAATTAAAATTCTAAATTGGGGCAAGGCCAATTTTGATGGTATTAGACAGGAACATTCAAAAGTTGATTGGGGTGTTGGCAGGCAAAGGGATAGCTGGTAAGTGAGAGGCTTTTAAAAGTATGTTAACCAGGATTCAGGGTAAGCACCTTCCTCTTAGGGTGAAGGGCAAGGCTTGTAGAAATAGGGAACCCTGAATGACTCAAGATATTGAGGCCCTGATCAAAAAGAAGGCGGCGGCATATAACATGAATAAGCAGCTGGGATCAAGTGAATCCTTTGAAGATTATAGAGGGTGTAGGAGTAGAGTTAAGAGAGAAATCAGGAGGACAGAAAGGGAACATGAGATTTCTTTGGCAGATAAGGCAAAGGACAATCCAAAAAGCTTCTATAAATGCATAAGGGGCAAAAAAAAAGTGACTAGGGAGAGAGCAGGGCCTCTTAAGGACCAACAAGGTCACCTATGTGCAGATCCACAAGAGATGGGTGAGATCCTAAAGAAATATTTTCCTCAGTATTTACTGTTGAGCAAGACACGGGTGTTAGGGAACTTAGGGAAGTAAATAGTGATGTCTAGAGGTGTGTACATGTTACAGAGAAGGAGGTGCTGGAAGTCTTAAAGTGCATCAAGGTAGATAAATTTCTGGGACATGATGAAGTGTATCCTAGGATGTTGTGGGAGGCTAGGGAGGAAATTGTGGGTCCCCTAGCAGAGATATATGAATGATCAACAGCCACAGGTGAGGTGCCTGAAGATTGGAGGGTAGCAAATGTTGTTCCTTTGTTCCAGGGGAAAGCCTGGGAACTACAGGCCGGTGAGCCTAACGTCTGTAGTGGGTAAGTGGTTAGAAGGTATTCTGAGAGACAGGATGTACAGGTATTTAAAGAGGCAAGGACTTATTAGGGACAGTCAGCAAAGTTTAATGAGTGGAAAATCATGTCTCATGAATTTGGTTGAGTTTTTTGAAGGTAGATGAGAGCAGAGCAGTCGATATGTTCTACGTGGACTTTAGCAAGGTCTTTGACAAGGTACCACATGTTAGGTTGTTGCATAAGGTTAAATCTCATGGGATCCAGGGAGAAGTAGCTAAATGGATAAAAATTGGTTTGACAATAAAGAAAAAAAGAGCGTGGTGTAGAGGGACGTTTTCCAAACTGGATGCCCATTACCAGTGGTGTATCTCAGGGCTTGGTGCTGGGTCCACTGTGGCTTGTCATTTATATTAATGATTTGGACGAGAATTTAGGAGGCATGGTTAGTAAGTTTGCAGATGACACCAGGATTGGTGGCATAGTCGACAGTGAAAAAGGTTATCTGGGATTGCAACTGGGTCTTGATCAATTGGGCCAGTGGGCTGATGAATGGCAGATGGAGTTTAATTCAGATAAGTGTGAGGTGATGCATTTTGATAGATTGAACCAGGACTTATTCATTTAATGGTATGACATTGGAGGAGTTATAGAAAAAAAAGAGATCTAGGTGTACAGGTTCATGACTCCATGAAAGTGGACTCACAGGTGGATGGGATTGAAAAGAAAGGTATTCAGCAGGCTTGGTTTCATTGGTAGAACATTGAATATAGGAACTGGGACGTCTTATTGAAGTTGTACAAGACATTGGTAAGGCTACATTTGGAATACTGTGAAGAGTTATGGCCACTCCATTATAGAAAGGATATCATTAAACAAGAAAGAGTGCAGAAAAGATTCATTAGGATGCTAACAGGACTTGATGGTTATAAGGCGAGGCTGGATAGACTGGGACTTTCTTCCCTGGAGCATTGGAGGCTTAAGGGTGATCTTAAAGAGGTCTATAAAATAACGAGGGGCATGGATAATCAACAGATTTTCCCAAAGGCAGGGGAGTCTAAAACTAGAGGCGTTGGTTCAAAGTTAGAGTGGAGAGGTACAAAAGCGTCCAGAAAGGCATTTTTTTCACTCAGAGGTAGTAGTAGAGGTAGGTACAAGTTTGTCTTTTAAAAAGCATTTAGACAGTTACATGGGTTAGATGGGTATAGAGGGATATGGGCAAAGTGCAGGCAACTGGGACTAGCTTAGTGGTAAAAAAAAGGGCGGTATGGACAAGTTGAGCCAAAAGGGTCTGTTTCCATGCTGTAAACCCCCATGACTTTAACTGACTTCATAATCCCAGTAAATCTCTTCTGTACCCGCTCCAAGACTTAGACATCCTTCCTCAAGGGGGAGGCTGAGAATCGTCCACAATATTCCAGCTGAGGTCCAACTGGAGATTTTGCAAAAAGGTTCAGCATGAATTCTTTGATTTTATATTGAATGCCCTTATTTACGAAACCAAGTATCCCATTTGATCTGCATAGACTTGGAGGGGTGAAGGGCCAGTTCTTGTGTCGTACTTTCCTTTGTATACAGTTTCTCAGTGGCCTTGTCACTTTCAAAGATTGGTGGATGTGCAACCCCAGGTTACAGGTTCTTGTAACAGAGTATCGTTTCGAACATACAGCCTCTTCATCGTGGTTTTTGAAAAAAAAGTGTACTCATTCATGAGATGCAAGTCTCACTGGCTAGCCCAACATTCATTGTCCATGCCCAATGTTTTCTCACAAACTGTATCACTTCATTCATTAAACTTTATCTGCCATGTAACTCCTAATTTATCCAAGGTGTTTGTCATGAGGACCAAGATAAGAAAACATGGAATTACATGCAAAATATTGGACTTTAAGTAAAGCCTGAGGTTTTTTTTTAAATGGCCACAAGCCACATCCTTTCCTGCAGCGTGTCAGGTAGACAACATTGGCCGAGTTGCAAAGTATGTACCGTGTACCTAGTGGATGGTGTTCTCACGTGAAATGATGGCATCCATGTCAATGATCCGGCACGTCTTGCAGAGATTGCTGTGGCAGGGTTGTGTGGTGTTGTGGTCACTGTTCTCCTGAAGGCTGGGTAGTTTGCTGTGCAGAATGGTCTGTTTGAGGTTGTGTGGTTGTTTGAAGGCAAGAAGTGGGGTGTGGGGATGGCCTTGGTGAGATGTTCATCTTCATCAATGACATGTTGAAGACTCCATGGAAGATGTTGTAGCTTCTCCGCTCTGGTGAAGAACTGGATGACGAAGGGTACTCTGTCTGCTGTGTTCCGTGTTTGTCTTCTGAGGAGGTCAGTGCAGTTTTTTGTTGTGGCACATTGGAACTGTCGATTGATGAGTCAAGTGCCATATTCTGTTCTTATGAAGGCATCTTTCAGTGTCTGGAGATGTCTGTTGCGATCCTCCTCATTTGAGCAGATCCTACGTATATGGAGGGCTTGTCCATAGGCGATGGTTTCTTTAACATGTTTAGAGTGGAAGCTGGAGAAATGGAGCATAGTGAAGTTATCTGTGGGGTTGTGGTACAGTGAAGTGCTGAGGCGACTGTCCTTGATGGAGATGCGTGTGTCTAAGAATGCAACCGATTCCAGAGAGTAGTCCACGGTGAGTCTGATGGTGGGATGGAACTTGTTGATGTCACCATGTAGCTGCTTCACCGTGAGTCTAAAGGAAGAAGATGTCATCGATATATCTAGCATCAGTTGAAGGTCCTGTGTGGTGAAGAAGTCTTGTTCAAACCTGTACATGAAGATGTTGGCATATTGAGGTGCGAATTTTGTCCCCATGGCTGTTCCGTGTGTCTGGATGAAGAACTGGTTGTTGAAAGTGAAGACATTGTGGTCCAGGGTGAAGCAGGTGAGTTGTAAAATTGCATCTGGAGATTATCAGTTGTCGACATTGAGCGCTGAGGCAGTTGCAGCAATGCCATCGTCGTGGGGGATGCTGGTGTAGAGTGTCGAGACATCCATTGAGACGAGAAATGGTCCTGGTTCAACTGCTTCGTGTGCTGAGTTTCTGTAGAAAGTCTGTTCTACTTCTAAAAGCATCCAGAGACTGATTACCAACTCCAGCAAAGACAAAGGGACATAATGACCATGTTATCTCAAAAATCCTGGGTGTAATGCCGAGACAGAATAGTGGATTCGAGTTTCCAATTGGAATATACAAAGCAGAGGTTAAAAGCTAGCTGAGGTGCCCCAAAGTGTCTGTTGTCTGCCTGTGTGTGCAGTGAGGATAAGCGGCTGGAAGTTTTCCACAATAAAGATTTGTGATACAGTAACAGAAGCAGTGTCCCTGCAAAAATAGTCAGGTATATCTCGGGGCTATCTCAGGCTGTGGAAATCAACCAGGCAGCAAAAGGATCACAGCTGGAAAGAGAACTGGAGTTTCTCTACCAAACCACGTAACACTGAAATTGAAAAATCAACTGTTCACTTGCAGATATCAACTCCATTACATCTTCAAACTGACTATCCGCCTACCTAAGTCAACTCTACTGGAATCAAACCATGACGGCTGCACATTTCATTGTCTATTCTCACAAGTTAAGGACTATTCCAGGTACCTGTTTATTTATATTTGTTTACTCTTGGATTCAATTCTACTTCTACTCTAATTATACATATATTTACCATTTTTCCTGTTACCTTTTTAAGTAGTTAATGAAGTCATTCCAAATTTAACTCAAGAAAGCCTGGTTAATTTGGCTCCTGTTTGAACATAAATATGGGATCTGGAAAAGGTACCTGAAGGAAAGGGAACCTAGTTAAATTAAACCTTGTTGCTACCAGCGGAGGGTGGATTGAACGAAGTCATAGAGCCAATCATCTCTCTTCACCCGGGTTAGTGACAATTTTGGGGTCTCCCAGCCGGACAGAGACAAATGGGTGACACTGTAGCACTGTGTATGGTACAGTGGTTAGCACTGCTGCCTCACAGTGCCAGAGGCCCAGGTACAATTTCAGCCTTTGGTGACTGTGTGGAGTTTGCAGAGTCTCCTCCTGTCCACATGGGTTTCCTCCGGGTGCTCTGGTTTCATCTCAAAATCCAAAGATGTGTAGGTGAGGTGGATTGGCCATTCTAAATTGCCCCTTAGTATCCTGAAATGTGTAGGTTAGGGGGAGAAGTGGGGTAAAAATTTGGCGTTACTGGGATAGAGCAGAGAGGTTGGGTCTGGATAAGATGCTCTGTCTGAGGATTGGTACAGACTCGATGGGCGGATTGGCCTCCTTTTGTACTGTAGGATTTCTATGATTCTACAAAAATCAAGGAGTCTTATGCAGATTAACAACTTTTGAGGAACCTCACTTTGGGTGGATCATAACGTTATGTCCTCCTGTAACCTATCATACTCACTATTTATGATGTTGTCACATTATGTATCATCCTTAAATTTCAAACTTGTATTCCCTTTACTTGATGCAGCTTAATTACATGTAAAAAAGAAAAATAATGGTCCCTACCAGGCAGAAACATCCCCAAATGCTTGGTGGCACAGTAGCACAGTCGTCAGCACTGCTGCCACACTGCACCAGAGACCTTGTTTTGACTCCCGGCCTTGGGTCTCTGTCTGGGTGGAGTTCGCATGATCTCCCCATGTCTGTGTAGGTTTCCTCCCACAGTCCAAAGATATGCAGGTTAGGTGAACTGGCCATGCTAAATTACCCCTTAATGTCAGGGTGACTAGCTAGAATAATTACACAGGGTTATGGGGATAGGGCCTGAGCGGGATTGTGGTCGATATAGACTCAATGGACCAAATGGCCTCCTTCCACACTGTAGGATTCTATGATCCTCAGATAACACCAACCCTTGGAGAACCCCACTGCATATTCCTGTCCAGTCAGAAAGCTCTTGTTCACCAATTACTCCCTGGATCCCATCCCTTTGCCAATTTTCTACCCACATCACAACTGTCCCAATAATGCTATAAGCTTCAATCTGTGTGTTCTGAGTTACTTCACCAAATGCAGTTTGAAAATTTATGTATACACTGCATCTACTACACTACCTTACTAACCCTCTTTGTTACTTAACACAATCAGGTTAGTCAGACACAACTTGTTGGATAGAAACCTAGACTGGTTGTCCCTTATTAAATAATCTTTCTCCAAGTGGGAATTAATTCTGTCCTTGGTAACAGCTTTTAGTAGCATTCCTATCGTTGGCATTAGCGTGCAGTTACTGAAATTGATCATTCTCCAATTTTTTGAATAGAGGGTTAACATTTACAATCACAGAATAGAATCAAAGAATCCCTACAGTGCAGAAAGAGACCACTCTGCCCATCAAGCCTACACTGAGAACAACCCCACCCAGGCCCTCTCCCCATTCTTCCTGCCAATGTCCCTGATACCTAGAGGCAATTTAGCACAGCCAATCAGCCTAAGACGTACATCTTTGGAGTGTGGGAGGAAACTGGAGCACCCAGAGGAAACCCACGCAGACATGGGGAGAATGTACAAACGCCACACAGACAGAGACCCGATGCCAGATTCGAGCTGGGGTCCTTGGCGCTATGAAGCAGCAGTGCTAACTTCTGCACCATTGTACTGCCCAGGCTCTCCTAAGGAACATCCTAATATCCCAAGAGGATTCAAAGATTGAGTTCACAGATTCTGCTACATTCAACAATCTTCCCCATGTGGATCAGGTTATTGGTGGATTTATATTTGCTAATTTGATACCCCGTTTCTGACTATTTTAATCCCATCCAATATCTTTACTCCTCCTCTACTTCAATATTAATTTAATTTTAATTTATTTTGTGAAGACAGATGTAAAATACTCAGAATACTTCAGTCTTGCCCTTTGCACCTACAAGGAGATATCCTTTTCTGACCTTAATCAGCCTCATCTTTTCTTTAATTATCTTGTTAAGTGCTTCCAAAAGATGATCAGATTTCCTTTGGATGTTAGAGAGGGGGAGGAATTTTATTCTTCATATCACACTCTTTTTTGGTTTGGGAATTCTCGGTGCCAGCTCTGGAATGGAAAAAAAAGTGTTCCAGTTCCCAGAACTATTATCCATCATCGTAATGAGCATTGGAGAAAATAAACTTAGAAATGCAACTCATGCCAGGCAAGTACTGAATGTGGCGAACAATGTTACAATACAGAGAATCTGCTAAAAGAAATCATCTGGTAAATTAGCCATCCCACTGCGACAATCATGATATTTTCAAAACTATTATTATTTTAATGGTGTTATGTCTCGAAAGTGAAAAGCACGGATGTTGGATGTTTATGTAACTCCAGAGCCTCTGCCCGAGGTGAAGTAACCTGCAGTGAAGCTGTGTGAACCACGACAAGCAGTACAAATCAGTGTCCTGTACGCAATGAGGCTTTCGGCCTGCTGTGAGTGGCTGTGTTTGTGCGGGGGGGGGGGGGCGGGGGGGAGGGAGGGTGGTTGGAAAGAGGACAAGTCAAGGCACAAGAACACTTTGTGCTCCAAAGCATTCAGCATTTTGCATGTGTTCTTCTGCAGTCATTACCAATAACACTAAGGACAAGAATAGTGTGTGTGTGTTTGGAATCCCGGCCAGGCCAATGTTTGAATGCTCCTTCTGCGCACTTGTGAAAGTCAATCTTTCTAAGATGACAGCGGTGCGGTTCCCAGCCAATGAGACCTGCAAAGAATCTTTACAACCCGAGGAATTCAAAATAAGAGGGCAATGGCACTTGCCCCCGTTCACACTGCAGTGCTGCACGCAGCGTCAGACCCAATTCTGCTGGAATATAAATGACAGTGATAGTCCTGACAGCACAATCCTCACGCTCCAGGCACTACTTGTAAAGTACCCCTAGCCCAACAGAAAACCTTTCATGCTCCCTAGCACTCGCCCCACGTATTCAAGCCAGCGATGCACTTTTTCCATATTTTTGCAAACTTCCCCCCATCCAGGAGAGAAGATCTAAAGCCAAAGCAAAGGAGGAGAGAAAAAGTCCAAAACTCAATCTCCTGTAACTTTATAAAAATCAGAAAAGGCTGGGAACATGCATCATTCAGCCTCTGGGGAGAGAATAGACAGGCCTTCGTTCTATGCCTGGCTTATAACTTGAACCTGTCTGTTTTCTCCACTGATGCTGAATGATCCGCATTTTCTGGTTTGCTTTCACACTTCGAGCACATCCAGTTTTTTTAAACATCGCCCTGTCGCTCAGTTGTGTCGCACTCAAATTGCTGTCAGAAGGTTGTGGGTACAAGTTCCGCTCCAGTGAACCAAGCGCAAAATCCAGGCTGACACTCGAATTGTGGTACCTAGGGTTGTGCTACACTACCGGTTTTTCAGATTTCACATGAACTGAGGTCCCTTTCGCCCTCTCAGGTGTTTCGAACACCCTGTGCACTTCTGACTGCGTAGCTAAATTCTGCTCCAACTCCATTTTCGAGTTTGCTGATGGCACCACCGTAGTGGGTCGGATCTCAAAAGAATGATGAGATTGAGTACAGGAAAGAGGTAGAGAATCGGGTGAACTGGTGAAATGACAATAATCCCTCCCTCAATGGCAGTAAAATGACGGAGATAGTCATCGACTTCAGGAAAGGTAGTGGAGAACATGCCTCCTGTCTACATCAACGGAGGTGAGGTAGAAATGATCTAGAACTTCAAGTTTCTAGGTGTTCAGATCACCACCAATCTGTCCTAGTCCATCCACGCTGATGCTATAGTTAAGAAAGCCCACCTCTACTTTCTTAGAAGGCTAAGGAAATTCGACATGTCTGCTATGACTCTCACCATTTTTTACAGATGCACCACAGCAAGCATCCTTTCCAGGTTTATTACAGCCTGCTCTGACCAAGGCTACAAGAAGCTACAAAGGGCTGTAAAGAAAGCCCAATCCATCACACAAACCAGCCTCCCACTCAGTGACACTGTCTACACTTCCCGCTGCCTCAGAAAGGCAGCCAGCATAATTAAGGACTCCGGACATTCTCTCTTTCACTTCCTTCCATCAGAAAAAAAGATACAAAAGTCCGAGGTCACGTACCAGTCGACACAAGAACAGCTTCTTCCCGGCTGCTGTCAAACTTTTGAATGGACCCACCACATATTAAGCTGATCTTTCTCTTCACCCTAGCTATTAGTGTAACATGCTATTCTGCACCCTCTTTTCCATCTCTCCTGTGTACTCTATGAACGGTATGTTTTGTCTGTATAGCATACAAGAAATAATACTTTCATTGTATGTTAATACATGTGACAATAATAAATCAAAAGACGCTATTTCAAAAAGGTGCACAGGAACTCACCCCCCTTCAGCCCCATCTCAGGTGTTCTGACCAATATTTAATTCACAACAAACATTATTAAAACAGATTCTCTGGTCTTTAGTACTTTACTATTTTTGGGAGTTTTTTGTATGCAAATTGGTTGTTGCATTATGATAGTGACTATATTTCACCTGTCCTGCATTGGCTGTAAAGCACTTTGGGTCATCCTGAGAACATTAAATGGTCCAACGTGGACAGAAGCCATTCAATCTGTTACCACATTATAAATACCAACCTTTTCTTTGTCAAGGGACGGTAAGAGGTTCAGAGCTTGTTTCCTCTCTCTGGTGAGCACAGAGGGCACAATGGAAAGGAGGGAGGCATTGCCCTAGTGGTATTATCGCTAGATTATTAATCTGGAAGCTCAACTAAGGTTCTGAAGACCCAAGTTCGAATCTTGCCACATCAGATAGTGGAATTTGAATTCGATTAAAAAATATCTGGAATTAAGAATCTACTAATGACCATGAAACCCATTATCGGAAAAAGCCATTTGGTTCAATAATGTCCAATAGGGAAGGAAAGCTGCCGTCCTTACCCAGTCTGGCTTATATGTGACTCCAGAGCCACAGCAATGTGGTTGACTCTCAACTGCCCTCAGGCAACTAGGGATGGGCAATAAACGTTGGCCAGCCAGAGACCCCCATGTCCCACGAATGAATAAAAAAAAAATTGACACATGACAGATATTCTCAGAGTGAACGATGCTGTCTTTGGAACGTGTGTACTTACAACTTTCAACCTGTAAATTGCACACACCCCTCCTCGCAGTTTCACTTCTCTCCCCTTCCCAATGTCATTTAACCTGGAGAAGCACGAGCCATGGAATTCCACTCTTGGTCAGCTGGAGGATGCTTCAAAGCAAGGAAGCAGCAATAATAGTTATTCATAAAATAAAAACCAGGCTGCAAGATGAAGTAATGGATTTGGACAGATAAACAAGAGGTCAACAAAATGCTATGTTGCTTTTAAACTTGCATATTACACATCACCATTCTTTGCCCAATGGTGATTATCCAACAAACCACGGCAAAATGCTGTGATTTATACTCCAGCCCAGGCAAGGAGATAGGCCTAGGTCTACCCAAGGCCAGAGCTGGGATTGAGCCCTGAGCTGTTGGTACTAATCTGATCCAAATACTAACCATCTAAACTATAAAACCGCTTTGATAATTCATGTTCAAACATGGAGAGCAATAGATTGCATTGAATACATTTGCAGTCTCCAGTTCAGATGGTAGATGTTCCTTTCCATCCAATTCATTCAATTTGTCTTGCCAGCAGAGTGGGAAATTTTCAGATCTGTACCATGGCAGTAAGTAGCCTGCAGCTACTGTAACACGGAGAACATTACAGTCTAGCTTGGAGCTTAGAAAAATGTCTCATGTCTTTTTTATTCATTTGTGGGACATGGGCATTGCTGGCTGGCCAGCATTTATTGCCTCCCTAGTTGTCTGAGGGCAGTTGAGGCTTTGTGTAGCTCTGGAGTCACATGTGGGCCAGACCTGGTAAGGATGGCAGATTTCCTTCTGTTATGGAACCAGATGGGTTTTTCTGACAATTGTTTCATGGTCATCTGTTGATTCTTAATTCCAGATTTTTTTTATTGAATTCAAATTCCACCAGCTGCCATAGTGGGATTTGAACCCAGGTCCCCAGAACATTAGTTGAGTTTCCAGATTAATAGCTTAGCGATAATACCACCAGGCCACCATCTCCCCGGCATGTGAAGTGATCTCATGGAAACATGGAGGCTTCTGAAGAAGTTGAATGAGATAGACACTGGCTGGGAAAATTTAAAAAATAGGGGCAGAGTCTCAGGTTGGGTCAATATGAGAATGGCACAGTGGTTAGCACTGCTGCCGCATAGCGCCAGGGACCTGGGTTCAATTCCCGACTTGGGTCTCTGCCAGTGCGGAGTCTGCACATTCTCTCCGTGTCTGCGCGAGTTTCCTCCGGGTGCTCCCGTCTCTTCCCACAGTCTGAAAGATGTGCTGGTTAGGTGCATTGGCCATGCTAAATTCTCCTTCAGTGCATTCGAACAGGTGCTGGAGTGTGGTGACTGGGGGATTTTCACAGTAACTTCATTGCAGTATTAATGTAAGCTTACTTGTGGCACTAATAAATAAACTTACACTTAATATCCTGGAACACCCTCCCTAACAGTACTGTGGATGTACCTAAACATGATGTGGAGGTATGCACAGTAAGAAGCCTCACAATATCAAGTTAAAGTCCTGTTGTGAGACTTCTTACTGTGCTCTTGCGCTACCAAATAAACCTATTGGACTTGGTGTTATGAGACTTCTTACTGTGGTGTACCTAAACCACATGGGCTGCAGTGTTCATGAAAGCCACCATTTTCTCAAGGACAATTACGGATGGCCAATGAATGCTGGCCTAGCCAGTGATGCCAGTATCCCATGAAAGAATATTTTAAAAGTTGACCATTCAGGACTGAGTTGAGGAGACATTTCTTCACTCAAGAGGGTTGAAATTTTTTGATTTCTCTTCCTCAAAGGCTGTGGATGCTTCATTTTTGAGCAGAGATAGACTAGTCCTTTGTCTCTTAGGAAACCAAGGGATCTGGGGAGCAAGCAGGAATGCTGAGTTGAAACCCAAGATGAGCGATGATCACACAGAATGGTGAAGCAAGCTCAACTGGTTTACCCCTGCTCCTATTTATGTTCATGCTCAATGATTTTCAGCAGAGGTCTGGCGGGCATAGTAATTAGCACTGCTACCTCACTGCATCAGCGACCTGGGTTCGATTCCAGCTTTGGGTCACTGTCTGGGTGGAGTTTGCATGTCTCCTCATGTCTGCGTGGGTTTCCTCCAGGTGCTCCAGTTTCCTCCCACACTCTGAAGATGTGCGGGTTAGATGGATTGGCCGTGCTAAATTGCCTCTTAGTGTCCAAAAACATGTAGGTTAGGGAGATCAGCAAGATAAATACATGGGGTTACCTGGATAGGACCTGGGTAAGAGGATCTGTAAGACTGCGTGCAATGGCCTCTCTTTGTACTGTAGGGATTCTATGATTCTATGAAGTCACTGGATAACAACGTAGAACAGCCTGGCCACTTCCATTCCCTAATTTACAGAAGTAAGGTCTGTTTTAGGCCCCTTTCCACTCACCTGTGCCAAGATCAACAAAGTCAGCACAGACTAGACATTCAACCAACGATCTTCATTCGGTTATTCATGGATAACTTACATTTGAGCCATTAGGAGGTGTCTGATTAGTCTTTTAATAATACGAATGGCAACAGAAATTTGCTGCAACACCTCTTTCACAATTATTGGATTTGAGAACGAGAAATGAAGTGGATAGAATATAAAACCGGTAATAATAGAAAATAAAAGAGGCTTTGTTTGTTGAGGTGTGAAGTTGATCAGTTACATCAACAATTTGTTGAGCAAGATGGTATTTGGTATTTCTGGAATATACTCCCTCACCTACTTCTGGTCTGGTTGCTTTCTAAGCCTGAGGTACTAATTACAATGCTAAATTAACAAAGGTACTTCTAGATTCTTGGAGCTGGAATAGCATCATGTCCCTCATTGTACATAGCTGAATATTGGGGCTCAAGGAATCAAGGGAAGTTGGGGAGGGAGGGGGCGAAATCACGATATTGAATTTGATGATCAGCCACAATCAAAATGAATGGAGAGGCAATGGCTTGGTGGTATTATTGTTGGACTATTAATCCAGAAAGTCAACTAATGTTCCAGGGACTCAGTTTCGAATCCCACCATGGCAGGTGGGGGATTAGGAACCTAAACCTATCTGGTTCACTAATACCCTTTAGGGAAGGAAATCTGCCATCCTTACCTCGTGTGACCTACATGTGAATCCAGAGCCACAGCAATGTGGTTGACTCTCAAATGCCCTCTGAAATGGCCAAGCAAGCCACTCAGTTCAAGGACAACGAGGAATGGGTAATAAATGTTGGCCAGCCAGCATCACCCATGTCCCATGAACGAATAACTACAAAATATATAAAAAAAAGAGTGGCAGAGCAGGATCAAAGGGCTGAATAGCATACATTTGCTTCCATTTTCTATGCTCCTATATACACAACATAGAATTTAGAACACAGGTATAGGCCATTCAGCCCAACAAGTCTATGTTCCACACAAGCCTCCACCCAACCGACATATTTGTCCATCTCTTTCTCCCTCATGTACTTAATTCTCCTTAAATGTATCAATGCTATTCATCTCCACTGCTGTGTGGTAGCACGTTCCACATTCTCTGGTTGAAGAAGTTTATTTGCAATGACAACTGGAAGAAATAGCATACTGTGAACGGGCAACCACAGAGAGAAGAGCAACACTATCAACTTTTATGCTATTGAACCTTCCTTTAAACATAATAAGATTGCATTAAGAAACAATCATAGTGCATTTCCCCCAATGAAGTGGTATCCTCAAAAGACACAGAAAGGATGGAAGTTGCTACAGATTATTGCACAGAAAGACTCCAAATGGCTACAACATACTCAGCAAGCTGGAGCTACAATGCAAAGCATTAAAACAGCTGAAGCTCCTTTTAAACAGGATTCGCTCTGTTCATCTTGGGTGATGGCAATTCATGTACATTGGCGTCGAAAACATTTGACTGAAATGCAAATGAATGCACAGCAGCCCATTTCTAACCAGTGATCATAAGTACTTGGGTCCACGCACATCATCTCAGGGAATTAAGCAGGTATTTTGTGTTCTGAAGAATTCCGTGGGAACAGTGGCATGATTTGACAGCCACCACCTCCCTCCTAAGCTTAGACTGTACAGTGGTTGTGCTGCAGACAGAATGCAATGTTCTAGACTCCCACGGCAATCTGACATGCCAAGTCTTTCTTTTGAGGAAATCCATGTTAACAGCTAACAATGCTCTTTGTAGAACTTGTGAACGAAAGTCAGATGGGTTGGGAAGAAAGGGAAAGATTAAATTACAATCTCTTTCACTAATGCATACTATGCTACCAAATCACAGTTTTCCTCTCCTTATGTTGGAGGGCAATTGAGATACCTGGAACAAAACTTTGTAGTAAAATACACATACATATATATTAAAACAAAATTGTTCAGTAATGTGTGCACATTTGTTAAAGCTATTTCATTCCCTGGGGTATTCAATTATTTGGTGTTTGATTATGTGTTTGATCAGTTTTGTGCAACTATTAACAGTCCTGTCTTCAGTGTACTGTTAGTCAAACCTAGGTGTAGTTACTGAGAAATATAATTTAAACTGAAAGCAAGCAGATGGAAGCTTCTGGCTGCAATCATTTTAAAAGCACTGTAAATAAAATTTCTGTTTAGGCATAGGTGTTGGTCTCATCTCTGCATGTCTCCAGGCCATAAACTTCAACACTTCAATCTCACCTAAATTTCATTATATTTACCGCTTCCTGCATCCCCTTCTCCCACTTCTTCTTGACATCTTTTCATCTGTACATAATCCTTCAGTTGAGAGAACGATTATGTCACCTTCTGCGCAGTGGGTAGTCTTTCCCAATGTTTGTGTGGAAATGGAATAGGAATTAGTTACACTCCACCAGACACTCAAAACCCCTCTGGAGGACAGAATAACCTCCTGCCCTGTTAGTTTCTACTATCTCAAAATGTGTGAAGATGTTTCTGAGATGAAAGATCAAAAGCTGTGATAACTTGTCCCACAACAATGACTGCAAAACATGATAATTAAATACACCCCCCTGGCATACAGGCAGGGAGTTTAAAAAGGGGTTTTTCAAAGCCAGAAGCAGAGAGAAATCAACAATGTTATCTGGAACAGAACTGCTGAAAAAGCAATGAGGAATATCCCTCTCTCTGTCAGAATATTTCTCTCACTCTCTCAATGAAGTTAATAGTAAGTGGTAGCAAAGTGCAGTACCTGAACTTCAATCAACTCTAGGATGTTAAAGGAAGCCACCTCACCTCAAATGGCTTCAACAAACTTCTGGTGGCACTGTGGTTAGCACTGCCGCCTCACAGTGCCAGGGACCTGGGTTCAATTCCAGCCTCGGGTCACTGTGTGGACTTTGTACATTCTCCCCGTGTCTGTGTGGGCTTTCTCTGGTTTCTTCCCACTCTCCAAAGATGTGTGGGTTAAATTGATTAGCCATGCTAAATTGTCCCTTAGTGTCAGGGGGATTAGCTAGTGTAAATGCATGGGGTTATGGGCATAGGACCGGGGTGGGGTTGTTGTCAGTGCAGGCTCGATGGGACAAATGGCCTCCTTCCACACTGGAAGAAATCTAGGATTCTAAACAAGCATAAATTGCATATTCTTTTAACTTTTATTTGGACTGTAACTAACTTGATTCCTGATTTCTTTTCATATGAGTTTATTAACTAATCAACTTACTCTTTCTTTGACTCAAGAAAACCTGATTTGATTGACTCTTTATTAACAAATAAATACATTTGGATTGGAAGGCGCATTCACAGGGAAAATAAATTAAGAACTTTTCTGTGACTGACTAGGTGGGTGCTGAAATAAAGAAGAGGCAGTCCGCTCCTTCTCAACCTATTGCAACAATCAACATAGTCTTAATCGAAGAGCTCAGGGAGTGATCATAGTGCAATTATGGGCAATTCTAAAGTTAAAGTTTATTTATTAGTGTCACAAGTAGGCTTACATTCACACTGCAATGAAGTTACTGTGAAAATCCCCTAGTCGCCACACTTAGCGCGTGTTCGAGTACATTCAGGAGAATTTAGCATAGCCAATGCACCTAACCAGCAAGTCTTTCAGAATGTGGGGGGAGACCGGAGCACCTGGAGGAAACCTATGCAGACATGGGGAGAATGTGCAGACTTTGCAGAGACAGTGACCCAAGCTAGGAATTGAACCTGGATCCCTGGCACTGTGAGGTAGCAATGTTAACCACTGTGCCAACAATTCTGTCCAGAAGTGGCATCCCATTTGGAACCTTTCTACTCATAGAACATTACAGTGCAGTACAGGCCCTTTGGCCCTTGATGTTGCGCCGACCTGTGAAACCAATCTAAAGCCCATCTAACTTACACTGTTCCAATATCATTCTTATGTTTATCCAATGACCATTTAAATGCCCTTAATGTTGGCGAATCCACGCTCTTACTACTCTCTGAGTAAAGAATCTACCTCTGACATCTGTCCTATATCTATCACCCCTCAATTTAAAGCTACGTCCCCTCATGCTAGCAATCTCCATCTGAGGATGGAGATGGCTAGCGCAATCATAGCCATCGTATTGATATACTCTACCACTTAACCACTCTACAAACCTAAATCATTAGATTAATCTCTTCTAAGAAAGAGCATATTAATTAGCACTAAGTAAGGAATTAAAATTGTATTCGAGATAACAGATGGAACTTAAATATTTGGAATAAAGTGCATGGTACGAGATAACATAAGAGCTAGAAACCAGTGAGTAGGCGGAAAGGAGTTTGATCCAACAAGAGATAGAGGTTTACAGCACAAAAGAAGCCTGTTAGCCCATTGTGTCTGTACCAATCATGAAGCACCTATCTATTCTCATCCCATTTTCCAGCACTTGATCCGTAGCCTTGTCTGCTATGGCACTTCAAAAGCTTATCTAAATGCTTCTAATATGTATTGAGGGCTTCAGCCTCTACCACCCTTTCAGGCAATGAGTTCCAGATTCCCACCACCGTCTGGGTGAGAAGGTTTTTCCACATCCCCTCTAAACCTCCTGTCCCTTACAGTTACAGAAAATGTTAAGAACTTCAGACCATAAACCATGGGAGCAGAATTACGCCATTTGGCCCATCAATCATGGCCAATAAGCTTCTTAACCCCATTTGCCCATCTTGTCCCCACAATCTTTGATCCCCTTACCAATCAAGAATCTATCTATCTCTGTCTCAAATATTCTCAATGAACTGGCCTCCGCAGCTTTCTCTGGCAATGAATTCCACAGATTCACTGCCCTCTGGATGAAGAAATTCCTCCTTATCTCGGTTCTAAAGGGTTGTCCCTTTACTCTAAAGCTGTGCCTTCGGATCCTAGTCTCTCCAACTGGGGAAACATCGTCTCCACGCCCACTCTATTCAGCATTTCAGCGTTCTGTGAATTTCAGTGATATTTCTCCCCCCTCATCCTTCCAAACTCCATCGAGTACAGACCCAGAGTCTTTAAACACTCATCATAGTCAAGCTTTTTATTAGTGGGATCATTCATCAAACATGTAATCAAAATAGAATTTCATTTCTCTAATTGGCGGATCCAATGAAGTTGGACTTGATGGTTTGAGTTATAAGGAGAGGCAGGATAGACTGGGACTTTTTTTCTCAGATAGCTCAGATAGTGCACTAGAAAGCTTTAGATTGGCTAGGAGGGAGTTGAAGAGTGAGTTGAGAAGGGCTAAAAGAGGACATGAGAAGAATTTGGCTGATAGGATTAAGGAGAATCCTAAGGCGTTCTATAGGTATGTCAAGAACAGAAGGTTGGTCAGGGCAAGATTAGGGCCAGTTACAGACAGCAGGGGGAAGTTGTGTGTGGAACCGGAGGAGATTGGAGAAGTATTGAACCAATATTTCTCTTCGGTGTTCACGCAGGGGGACATGAATATAGCTGAGGAGGACATTGGGTTGCAGGGGTGTAAAATAGACAGTATTACGGTTGATAAAGGGGATGTGCTGGAAATTCTTGAGGGGCTGAAAATAGATAAGTCCCCTGGTCCGGATGGGATCTACCCTAGGATTCTCTGGGAGGCTAGAGAGGTGATTGAAGAGCCTCTGGCTCAGATCTTCAGGTCGTCATTGGTCTCTGGTGTAGTCCCGGAGGATTGGAGGATAGCGAATGTTGTCCCATTGTTTAAGAAGGGGAACAGAGACTTTGCCGGGAATTATAGACCGGTGAGTCTCACTTCTGTTGTGGGCAAGGTTTTAGAAAAAATTATTAGGGATAGGATTTATAGTTATTTGGAGTGTAATGAATTGATTAGAAATAGTCAGCATGGTTTTGTAGCGGGTAGGTCGTGCCTTACTAACCTTAGAGTTTTTTGAGAAGGTGACCAAAGAGGTGGATGGGGGCAAGGCAGTTGACGTGGTATACATGGATTTTAGTAAGGCGTTCGATAAGGTTCACCATGGTAGGCTTCTGCAGAAAATGCAGATGTATGGGATTGTGGGTAATCTAGGAAGTTGGATCAGGAATTGGCTATCAGATAGGAGACAGAGGGTGGTGGTGGATGGTAAATATTCATCATGGAGTACAGTTACGAGTGGTGTGCCTCAGGGATCTGTTTTGGGGCCACTGTTGTTTGTAATTTTTATTAATGATCTGGATGAGGGTATAGTTGGGTGGATTAGTAAATTTGCTGATGACACCAAAGTTGGAGGTGTGGTAGATTGTGAGGAAGGGTGTCATAGTCTGCAGGGAGACTTAGATAGGTTGCAGAGCTGGGCCGAGAGGTGGCGGATGGAATTTAATGCGGAGAAGTGTGAGGTAATTCACTTTGGTAGGAACAACAGATGTGTCGAGTATAGGGCTAACGGGAGGACTTTGAATAGTGTGGATGAACAGAGGGATCTAGGTGTGTGTGTACATAGATCCCTGAAAGTTGGGAATCAAGTAGATAAGGTTGTTAAGAAGGCGTACGGTGTCTTGGCGTTTATTGGTAGGGGGATTGAATTTAGGAGTCGCAGTGTAATGTTGCAACTGTACACTACTCTAGTGCGGCCGCACTTGGAGTACTGTGTGCAGTTCTGGTCCCCGCATTACAAGAAGGATGTGGAGGCGTTGGAGAGGGTGCAGAGGAGGTTTACTAGGATGTTGCCTGGTATGGTGGGGAGGTCCTATGAGGAGAGACTGAGGGATTTAGGGTTGTTTTCGTTGGAAAGAAGGCGGCTAAGAGGGGATCTTATTGAAACATATAAGATGATTAGAGGTTTAGATAGGGTGGATAGTGATAGCCTTTTTCCTCAGATGGAGAAAGCTAGCACGAGGGGGCATGGCTTTAAATTAAGGGGGGGTAGCTACAGGACGGATGTCAGGGGTAGGTTCTTTACCCAGCGGGTGGTGAGGGATTGGAATGCCCTGCCTGCTGCAGTTGTAAATGCGTCTAGTTTGGGGGCGTTTAAGAGATCTCTGGATAGGTTTATGGACGAAAAGGGATTGGTATAGGCTAGTGGGTCATTGTTTTTGTAACTGGTCGGCGCAACATCGTGGGCCGAAGGGCCTGTTCTGCGCTGTAATGTTCTATGTTCTATGTTCTATGTTCTATGGGAAGCCTAGGGGTGACCTTATAGAGGTCAATAAAATAACGAGGGGCATGGTTCAGCTAGATAATCAACATCTTCTTCCAAAGGTAGGGGAGGCTAAAACTAGAGGGCATAGGTTTAAGATGAGAGGGGAGAGATACAAAAGAATCCAGAGGTATTATTTCACACAGAGTGTAGTGAGTGTCTGGAACAAGCTACCAGAGGTACAATTTTGTATTTTAAAAAACATTTAGACAATTACATGGATAAGATGGGTATAGAGAGATATGGGCCAAACATGGGCAATTGAGACTAGGTTAGGAGTTAAAAAAGGGACAACATGGAGAAGTTGGGCTGAAGGGCCTGTTTCCATGCTGTAAACCTCTATGACACTATGATAACTTAGCCAGTAATGGTTGTCTTCACAAGAAGTAAAATGGTGAAATTTTAAACAAACCAATCAGGGTTTTTTTCAACTGTGCAAACTGCCCATCTTTGACAAATTACTCCTTGCTCCCCGTAGTGAGCAGTTTGCATCAGCAGATAGCATAGCGAAAGGATGTTCATGCTTGACTACAATTGACAATATAGTAATTAGGCGAATTGCATTTATCTACACTTGTCTCTTGACAAATTCCTCTACTGATGCTTCGACTACTGTTTCAATGACATAACATCATTACTTACTTTGAAAATGTACAACATGCCTCAGCATTAATGGATGAGATGGGCATTTATTCTGGAGTTTTAGCACAGCACAGATTGCTAAATCTGTTATTTGTGCTTAAATCAAGAAGAAAAAAAAAAGAACCATCACCCTTCATCATCGCTGGGGATGAGGAGACACACATGGTCCTCTTTTAAGCATCAAATTTGATTTTCTCTTCCTGTATGTGGTTGTTTTTGATCTCACAGCAGCAGCTTTGAAACAGGGCAATGAATCTATGTCCTCATGGATAGCTGGAATATAATGCAACAGTATTCAATTCATGCCACATAATGTTGCTGGTGGATTCAAATACACATTAGCCATACCTAATGGCAAAAATCAATTACAGTAACAGTCGTGCTGTGTATGAATATGCCAACTGGAATAACACATTAAAACAGCTATTGCTTTCACAAGACAAGGACCATGTTGAACTTCCTTCATGTGCAAGTGATAGAAGGCAGTGTTTTGATCAAAGTTCATCGACCTGAAACATTAACAACCTGTTTCTCCTTCCTTTTTCTCTCTACAGAGAATGCTGAGACCTGAGTATTTCCAATATTTTCTGCTTTTATTCCAGGGGTTGGCAACTCTAAAGCCAATTGATTTTAAAAACAAGGGAAAATGCTAAAAGATCTCAGCAGGTCTGGCAGCATCTGTGGAGAAAGAACCAGAGTTAACATTTCCAGTCGGTGTGACTGCTTCAGAGAAAGAGTCAGAAGAAGAAGTAGAAGCATAGAACCCTACAGTGCAGGAGGCCATTCGGCCCATTGAGTCTGCACCGACCACATCTCACCCAGGCCCTATCCCCATAACTACATGCATTTACCCTAGTTAGTGCTCCTGACACTA
This sequence comes from Carcharhinus amblyrhynchos, assembly GCF_965287045.1. Classification (NCBI taxonomy): domain Eukaryota; kingdom Metazoa; phylum Chordata; class Chondrichthyes; order Carcharhiniformes; family Carcharhinidae; genus Carcharhinus; species Carcharhinus amblyrhynchos. The sequence continues at coordinate 45,037,036 of NC_137340.1, forward strand.
AGGAGCAATTTAACATGGCCAATCCACCTAACCTGCACATCTTTGGACTGTGGGAAGAAACCAGAGCACCCGGAGGAAATCCACGCAGACATGGGGAGAATGTGCAAACTCCGCACAGACAACGACCCAAGCTGGGATCAAACCCAAATCCCTGCTGCTGTGAGGCAGCAGTGCCACCATCATACTATCTCTTGTCTCTCCAAAGATGCCAAACCTTCAGAGATTTTCCAGTGCTTTTGGTTTTTACCTTAGATTTCCAGCATCTGCAGTATGGTGTTTTTATGATATTGATTGAGGCTGTGATGATTAATTGTGCAGCAGAGAAGGGGGAAAAGGCAACAAAAGCAATCAGGTCTCCCCAAAAATCGGGAGTGGAGGAAGTATTGATTGATGTTAATGCCATAATCGCCTTGTGATTGTGTCTGGGGAAGAGAACTGGGCCATAGGATGCATACGTGTCTCTTTGCAAGTCACCATAGTCACACATGACCATAGGCTGCTCTCCCCTTTGAGGGGGTAAGCTGACTGGTGGGGATTTTAACTTGAGGATCACCACACCTTAGGCACCGCGGTGACACAATGATTAGCACTGCTGCCTCACAGTGTCTGGGACCCAGGTTCAATTCCAGCATCTGTGTGGAGCTTGCATGTTCTCCCTGTGTCTGTGAGGGCTTCCTCTGGGTGTTCTGGTTTCCTCTCTCTGTGTGGGTTAGGTTGACTGGCAGTGCTGAATTGTCAGGGGGAAATAGCATGGTAAGTGTGGGCATTAGAGGGATGGGCCTGGTTGGGATTATTATTGGTGCATGGTCAATGGGGCAAATGGTCTCTTTCTGCACTATAGGGATTCTATGATTACTAACCAGCCGTCACTCATGTTGTAGCAGCACTTTCACTGATACCAAGAATCAGTTCCATTGATCTGTGTGGATTTCTTGGTTAACCATGGGAGGGAATTTTTTTCTGCATATCCACCCTCATTCCTATTCTGCACGCACCAGCTTTTTATTGGCTATTCTTGATCCAAGCAATTAGTGTTTTATTTCAATGAATTGTATTTTATGGCTCTCGGTAGACACTGGGCGCGCAACGCGAAAATTGCCAAAGGCAATTAGGCAGAAATGTGTGTTTGTATGTGTGAAAAAAAAACACGTGGCTTACTTTTTCTTATTTTAAATTACCACATTGCAAGTGATAAGTTCACCCAGTAAAGATCTTCCTCCCCCCCCAAAAAAAAACACAGCTCTCTCTCTCACCCCGGTGCAATTCTGAAGGAATGAGACCTGGCCGGGAGAGCAGAACCGGTTCTGTTATTTGGACTAACTGGGGGAACCTGCCGCTGCAGAATATCCCTTCAGTCAATCCCAGCAACCTCACACAATGCTGTCCAATGTTAATTCTCCAGCCTGACTGTTATTCCCACCCTCAGTCGGAAAGTTAGACAGACAAAGAAACGAGTTATTGTTCGCGATGTTTTAAAAAGAGGAACATTGTCTGGACAGTCATTTCTGCTGTTGGCCCGCCACTGAAATACATGGACAGAATGTTCAGAGGAAATATATGTCTCAATATATTAAACAAGTAATTATGAAGACAAAAGGGAGGTCTCGAACAACAGTGCGGGTTAAATTGTGCTTTTTTTTGAAGGAAAATGGCAAAAATATCTAAGCCACATTGCATCTAGTTAAACAACCAATTCTAAAACAAGACTGCCCCTTTCTGTCAATCCTAACACATTATCCCTTAGCAGTGCAGCCACCACACGATCCTCCCAAAGCTGGAATATTATTTCTGTGAAGTTTAAATCCAGTGGACTCAATCTCCAATTAGTTTGCTGCTATTAAACTGAACTCAATCTGGTCAGAAAGCCAGCAGCAGCCTGGCTTGTTCTGAGTGTCAGCTAAGAGAAACCTCCCCCCCAACTCATTAGGAAACGGTTCCCAATCGATGTTTAAGTTAAAAATCGCCGACACGTCCCTTTCATTTCTGTTTCTGGGACCCGGGATCTACAGCGACAATTGAGCTTGCGGATACAACGCAGGGTGCCACACCATCCTTAATGTCACATCTGTGGAGAGAGAGAGAGAGCATTTGCTACCCGCCCACCTTGCCCAGTGAGTGGAGAAACGCAACCGAGTGGCACAACTTTGCTTCGGCATCATCTCCGGGTTTTGAACCGTTCTCATAGTTCCTGCAGCCTCGAGAATTGTGCCCAATAGCGAAACTAGTTCAGTGCAACCTCCTAGCAATACATCCAACGCACATTTCTCGCCCCCCCCCCCCCCCTCCCAAACTTAACTTGGCCCGCCTCTATTCCTGTAACTGGTGGCTTTTTGTAGATTTCCCCCCCCAACAGGCCACACTTGATACTGTGCCCCCACCTCCCTGCATGCAGAGGAACTAACCCGCCTTCCAGACCGCGAACCCACCCAGAGAGACAGTCCACTCAAGGGTTTGTCAAGTCATTCAGAAGATGGTCACGTTTGCCTTTACTTGCTTAGAACACACAGAGGGGCGGCGGAAAACCTGATTTCAATCTATCAAAGATTTCTAAACCGGACGCGCGACTGGTGCGGAGATGTCGGGGTCAATCCCAGATTATAAATAACACCGAGACATCTTTCCAAAAGGTTGCAAAATGTAATTTTTTTTAAAAAAAAACATACTTAGTTCCGATATATCCCGAGGTAGCAGCATTACATGAACGAGCCTTTAGTATATAGTGTTGATGTTAGACTTGATTAAAAGTTAGAGCTTGTGGAATAAAGGGAACAGAAGCGACAGGGATACAGCATTGGCTGAGTGATAGGAACCGGGAGTGGTAGTTCCCCCCCTGGACTGGAGGAAGGTGGTTCCCAGTGGAATTTCCCACGGGGGTTATGGGGATGCCGGCTCTTCCCGACACTATATTAATGACCTAATATTGCACAAGGGTCAATTTCAATATTTACCGACGATACGAAACCGTGAGGAAGACGGTGTGGGACATCGAAAGGACACGGGCAAGTTGGCGGACGAAATCTAATGCAGAGAAGTGGGAAGTGATCTATTTGCATGGGAAGAACTGAGAGAGACAATATAAAATAAAATGTGGCAATTCTAAAAGGGGTGGGGAAACAGAGGGGTCTGGGTGTGTATATATATATATATATATGCATAAATCATTGCAGGTGGCAGGACAGATTGAGAGAGTGGTTAATAAACCCGGGCTTTATTCATAGGGGTAAAATCAAGGCAGTAATGGGGGTAACCCCCTGTAAAATACAGTTTTAGTTTCAAAATCTTTAGTTTCCAAAGATGTGCCGTGCTAAATTGCCCCTTAGTGTCAAGGGGAACGGCAGGGTAAATATGTGGGGTTACAGGGAAAGAGCTGGGTAGGATTGTGGTCGGTGCAAACTCAATGGGCCGAATGGCCTCCTGCACTGTAGGAATTCTGTGATTCTATGGAGTACCGTGTCCCGTGCGGGGCGCCGCGCTGTCGAAAGCTTGTGAAAGCATTGGGAATCATGCCTACACCCTCTCTAATGAGGAAGCACAGTCATGTGGATAGATGGGAGAAGTTGGGAGTGTTTTCCCTGGGGAAGAGAACGTTGAGAGGAGATCCAATAGAAGCGTTCAGGGGTCTGGGAGAGAGAGCAGATAGGGGGAAATCTGTCACCATTGCTGGAAGGATCTAGAACCAGAGGGTGGATGATCGATGAAAACACAAGGAAAAACTTTTCTTAAACAAAAACACAGCGATTGTTTAGGATCTGGAATGCATTGCCCGAGGAAGCAGAATCAAGGTAGATTTTCTAATGGGAATTATACATAAGGGACATCGTGCAAGGCTGTGAGGGAAAGATAGAGGGAGTGCACTCGGTGACTTACTCCCTCAGAGGGCCAGCACAAGCCGAATGGCCTCTTTCTGTACTAAAGCCATTCTATGATGCCAATAATGTCTATAAACTGGTTTTGATATAGAAGTGAGATTATATTATAAATATATTAAACTTGGATTAAAAAACACCATAAAATAGAGGGGGGCCCTTAAAATCTGTCCACCTGCCCAAGAAAAGGCGCACGGATTTGGGGAGGAGAAAATGCTTGTAAATTTGGGGGGTGGGGACGAGGAACAGCCGCGACACCCACCTTCCTCTCTCTCTGGTAAATTATTATATACAATATCACAATATTACAGTACAAATGCACCTCCTGGTTAACTATGGAGCAGTGAGGCGAATAGAGCGCCGTGTGTCATCCAGCATTAGACTCAGAGTCACAGTGGGTGATCACAGGGACACGTGTTTCCAAACCAGTTGTGGAAAGATTTTGCAACCTTCCCACTCAGGCTGATACCTACCCCCACCCCACCCCACCCCACCCCACCCCACTATCCCATCCCCAACTTTCCATTGAAAAGAGGGGCTCCGGAACTAACTTAGCCTCTCATCAGGCTAATGCCCACCCCACCATTTTCCATTGAAAAGAGACACATCGGAACTCACTGGCCTCTCATCAACCTTTCACTTACCCCCTCATTCACCTCAGCAATCATTCCCCCCTCCTCCTGTCTTATTTGAGTTTTGACTCCACGTGGAACTAGTGGGGAGGGGGTTCGAACCCACTTAGGGTCAGAGGCACTGAGGTCAAGTGTGAATTTATCCTGTTGGAAAAGACTTCAGGCCACAAGACATGATTTAGGTTCATTGTGGAGGTTTCGGGCTACAGTTAAAAAAAAGCAAAAGTCATTCTATTCCCCCTTTGTCTCTTTCATTCCCATTCAAGCCACAACCTACTCACAAAACAATCCCTTGCTTCCAATTGAGTTGCCCATTTTAAACCTACAGTGTTCACAGAGTTCGAGTATACAAAAGGTGGAGTTCAAAAACACAGCGCTTAGAAATCATTTCAAAATTTAAAAAAAAACTTATCAAATGTTGAAACTCGGCATGTCCACTCAACAATTCAAACACTTCTCCAGAGAGAATAGATGCCACCCGGATAGGAATGAAGGAGTCTGGAGTAAGATGGATTGAGAGAAAGGTTATGAAGCTTACGCTGCTGTTGTGGCCAGACCAGTGGACCATGGCTTGATTGTGCGCGGAATCCCCGCTCAGTGCGAATGTGGTGCTGGTCAGCTTCACCGGCTCCGGCCGGGGCTTGCCGCCGACATGGCCGGAGAGAGGGGCGCCCGGCCCGGGAAGGGAGCCCTCCTCCTCCAGTAGCGCCCGCCGCCACCGGCTCGCCCAACCTTCCGCCCCTCGGCGCAGGTACGCCGCTCCTCGCTGCCTGGTGGGGAGACGGGCGCAGTTTAAGTCCGCCGAAGCGAAGCAGCCGAGGGCGGCCAGCAGAGTCCAGTATCTCCATGGCCCGCAGTAAGAGCCCGGGGATGATAGAGTGGCAGCAGCCTGGAGAACCATCCTTCAAATACACACACACCAAATATAAAACCCCAACAAAACTAGGAGAGAGAGAGAACTTCAGCAGTCTGCCTGCCACCACTCAACTCCTGGGAAGTTGTGTGACTGTGAGAGAGGCTTTTTTGGTTATTACAAAAAAAGAGTTCTTCTTACTGACACTGTTCACGTTCCAGGGTTTGATCAACTGCGCGCCAATGGGAAAAGAGAGAGGGGGTGGGCTGGGGAGGAAGGAGCTTGTTAATGAACTGACTAAGGAATGATGCTTCCTCCCTCCCATCCAGCAGCAGCAGCCAGGGTACCACACTCTGCAACCATCTATCAACCCTTCAAACCCGCCTGCCACACAGCCCTGCCTCACACCGCACAGCATTCATATAGAGAGCGCGGCTGGACGGAATGCTATCTATTATATATAGTTTATACACTGGCTGGCTGGAGTGGTGTATGTTTTGTATATTATCTGTGGTGTTCTAGGAGGGTGTTATATATGTTAGATATCTATGTTGGCTGGATGGAATGGTATATCTTATATATATTACATATAGTGGCTGGAGGGAGTGGTATATATTACATATAGTGGCTGGAGGGAGTACAGTGCACTCGGCTGCTCACCCCTCCCTCTGTCTGCCTCCTCAATCAAATCAGTCAGAGGTGGGAAAGGTCCCTCGCATAAACCACCTCTTATTAGTAGCACCCAGAGGCGGGCTTTGACAGGGAGGGAGGGAGGGAGTGGGGTGCCTCTAATCTGTTCACTGGGGAGTGGGGAGGGGTCTCTAAACTGCTCCCTGAGGGAGAGGGGACGGAAGGGGTGGGGTGCCTCTAATCTATTCACTGAGGGAGGGGAGGTGGAGGGGGTGGAGTACCTCTAACCTGTTTACTAGAGGGAGGGAGGGAGGGAGGGAGGGTGTGCCTCTAACCTGTTCACTGGGGGAGGGGGAGAGAGGGGTATGTCCCTAACCTGTTCACTGGGGGAGGGGGAGAGAAGGGTATGTCCCTAACCTGTTCACTGGGGGAGGGGGCGAGAAGGGTATGTCCCTAACCTGTTCACTGGGGGAGGGGGAGAGAAGGGTATGTCCCTAACCTGTTCACTGGGGGAGGGGGTGTCCCTAACCTGTTCAGTAGAGGAGGGGAAGAGGGAGGGGGTGTCTCTTAACCTGTTCACTGGGGGAGAGGTGTTTTTATTTTTTTTTGTTCCCAATCCCGGGTATCCCCTGGTTGAATAGTCACTTTGGGGTTGCAGACTGGATTTAATGTGTGTCGGCGGGACGCTGCGCTCTGTTTGCTTCTGGCTGATTTATTTGACAGACCAGGCAGTCTCTAGTCTTTTTGTGTGTGTGTGTGTGTGTGTGTGTGTGTGGGGGGGGGGTGCTGGTAGTGGTGGGTATTGCGGGGGGGGAGGGGGGGGAATCAAGGGATGAGGTGGGGGGCGGTACGAGTGAACCTTGAGTTTTACCCAGTCTTTAGGCGGGTCAGCGCCGCTTGTTGACACTGAAGGTGGGTAAGTGTAAACCTCTCTGTCTGATAAGCAGTAACCCCAGCTTTCTGCACAGCACTGCCCGCTCAGAGACAGCCCACATCACAGAGATAGAACCGCACTGGGGAATGCGATAGGGAATACGATCTCCACTGTAATAATTCTGTGGTTCCCTGTTAACTCGAAGTCGCGATTTTGCCAGATTTCTATGTGTGTATGGGTTTGTTTGTGCGCGTGTGTGTGTGTACGTTTCTATGAGTCTCTGTATGTGCATCTGTGTGTGCGTGTATTTCACTGGATCTGTGTGTGTCTCGCTGTGTATGTCTCATTGTGCGTGTGTGTGTGTTTCTGAGTGTGTCTACGTGCGTGAGTTTCTGTGTTTGTCTGTGTGTGTCTCTATGTGTGTGTGTCTGTGTTTTTCTATATGTCTGTGTGTGTCTTTGTTTGTGTGTCTGTGTCCCTGTATATGTGTGTGTCAGTGTGTGAGAGCCAGGGAAACGGCAGATATTCAGTAAAAGATAGCAGATTCTCCAACTGTCCCTGCTCTGCCTCATGCTCGGGAGTCTCTTCAGACATCCGCCTGCATCACTCAGCCAGAAAAACTTTCCAACCACATTCTGCCCATTCATCTCCTACCATCTAGCGGACTGTAGGCGCAGGTGGCACCGGTCCCCTCCTCTCATTAATACTCGCTTGCCGGTGGCTGGCTGTGCTTAAAGCTGTATTGCACACAGCTCAGTTTAAATGGCGAGGGGGGGAGCCCTTTCCATAGCCAGCGTACAGATGCTCCCGTGTATTTAATGAGCGTTGGCTCAGATCCGAGCAAGATGAATCGTGATGTTCTGGAACCTCCCTGCTAATCACACTAAAAATACCCGAGCATTTGATTGATATAGCAGCTAGCATTTGCAAACTATAAACCACCCGCACTGACGTGTCTGACAATTAAGCTTCTCTCCCTCAATTATACTATATTTAACACAATTGAGCAGTTAAAGGATACACAATGTACCTTCAACATTTCGATCTGTTTGCTCCGGAGAGAAAGGTGCAATAATCTGGTTTCATTCTGTAGCAAGTTTAAGCCGTTGTCCTGCTGCCTGAGAGTTATAAGGGTGTGGATTGTTAAAAGGGAAGGTTGGTATTCCAGTGTTTGCTGAGGCAGTGCCGCAGTATCAGAGGTGCCACCTGTTCAGGTCAGGAGCAAGGCTGTTGTACACCTGTAGACAAAGATAGATCATAGAATCCTACAGTACAGGAGGAGGCCATTTGGCCCATCGAGGCTGCACCTATCACAATTCCATCCAGGTCCAATCCCCATAACCCCATGTATTTGACCCGATCAAGTCCCCCTGCCACTAAGGAGCAATTTAGCATGGCCAATCCACCGAACTGACACGTGTTTGGAGCGTGGGAGGAAACCCACGCAGACACGAGGAAAACGTGCAAACTCCACACAGTCACCCAAGCTGGGAATTGAACCCAGATCCCTGGTGTTGCGAGGCAGCAGTGCTAACCACCGTGCTGTCTATCTGGTGTCTCAGCATTTCAACTATTGGCGTCTGATTCGTCAAAGGGACCAAAACTTCAATCGGAAACAAAAGCTGGAAAACGCTGGAAATTCTCAGCAGGTCTGACAGCATCTGTGAAGAGGGAATAGAGCCAACGCATCGAGTCTGGATGACCCTTCGTCAGATGTGTTGAGATATTCCAGCATTTTCTGTTTTTGTTTCCAGCCTTCGTAGTAATTTGCTTTTAAATCACCAATCTCATTAGAGTCCATCAAAACCCCAGACAATCCGAGTGCACTTGCTTTTGTTCTCAGTTGAAGCTGGTTTGAATTTGATTGGATGGCACTGCACTAAATGTAATGTCAGCACATGGGGCAATGCCTCAGGGTGAGCTGGGAGATTCATTTCTTTTGAAGTTAAAGTTTATTTATTAGGCCTCCAAAAACTCGGCGGGAAATTGAGAAGAAAACATGCAAGGAGATTACAGATAACTCCGAGAAAAATAGGGTGGCAATAGTCAGAGATTTTAAGTTCCCCAGCATTGACTGGGACAGCAGTAGAATTAGAGGGTTGGATGGAGAGAAATTTGTTGAGTGTATTCAGGAGGAATTTCTCATTCAGTATGTGGATGCCCAACTAGAGAGAGGGCAAAACCTGACCTCCTCTTGGGAAATAAGGGAGGGCAGATGACAGAAGTGTTAATGAGGGATCACTTTGGGAACAGTGACCATAATTCTATTGGTTTTAAGATAGCTATGGAGAATGATAGGTCCGGCCCAAAATTCTAAATTGGGACAAGACCAATTTTGATGGTATCAGGCAGTGACTGTCAAAAGTTAATTGGGGGAGTCTCTGGAAAGGCAAAGGGACGTCTGGTAAGTGGCACACTTTCAGAAGTGTGTTAACCAGGGTTCAGGGTAAACACCTTCCACTTAGAGTGAAGGGCAAAAGTAGGGAACTTTGGATGACTTGGGATATTGAGGCCCTGGTCAAGAAGAAGAAAGAGACATATGACATGCACAGGCAATTGGGATCAAGTGAATCCCTTGAAGAGTATAGGGGGCGTAGGAGTAGAGTTAAGAGAGAAATCAGGAGGGCAAAAAGAGGACACAAGATTGTTTTGGCAGATAAGGCAAAGGTGAATCCAAAGAGCTTCTGCAAATACGATAAAGGGCAAAAGAATAACCGGGAGAGTTAAGGATCAACAAGGTCATCTATATGCGGATCCACTAGAGATGGGTGAGATCCTGAAGGAATATTTCTCACCAGTATTTACTGCTGAGAAAAGCATGGATGTTAGGGAACTTGAGGAAATAAATAGTGATGTCTTGAGGAGTGCAAATATTACAGAGAAGGTGGTGCTGGAAGTCTTAAAGCGCATTAAGGTAAATAAATCCCTGGGACCTGATGAAGTGTATCCCAGGACGTTGTGGGGGGCTAGGGAAGAAATTGCAGGTCCTCTAGCCAAGATATTTGAATCATCAATAGTCACGGGTGAGGTGCCTAAAGATTGGAGTGTGGCAAATGTTGTGCCTTTGTTTAAAAATGGCTGCAGGGAAAAGCCTGGGAATACAGGCCACTAAGCCTCACATCTGTGATGGGCAAATTGTTAGAAGGCATTTTGAAGGACAGGATCTACAGACTTTTAGAGATACAAGGACTGATTAGGGACAGTCAGCAGGGCTTTGTGAGTGGAAAATCATATCTCACATATTTGACTGAGTTTTTTGAAGCGGTACCCAAGAAGGTAAATGAGGGCCGTGCAGTTGATGTAGTTTACATGGACTTTAGCAAGGCCTTTGACAAGGTACTGCATGGTAGGTTGTTGCACAACGTTAAATCTCATGGGATTCAGGGTGACGTATCTAAATGGATACAAAATTGGCTTCTTGACAGAATATGGAGATGCCAGCATTCTTGACAGAAGCCCGAGGCTGGTTGTAGAGAGTTGTTTTTCAAGCTGGAGGCCTGTGACCAGTGATGTGCCTCAGGGATCAGTGCTAGGTCCACTGTTATTTGTCATTTAGATTAATGACTCGGATGAGAATATAGGAGGCATAGTTAGCAAGTTTGCAGATGACACTAAGATTGGTGGCATAGTGGACAGTGAAGAAAGTTATCTCCAATTGCATTGGGATCTTGATCAATTGGGCCAGTGGGCTGGCGAATGGCAGATGGAGTTTAATTTAGACTAGTGGGAGGTGATGCATTTTGGTAGATAGAACTAGGACAGGACTTACTCAGTTAATGGTAGAGTGTTGGGGAGAGTTAAAGAACAAGAGATCTAGGGGTACATGTTCATAGCTCCTTGAAAGTGGAGTCACAGGTGGACAGAGTGGTAAAGAAGGCATTTGGCATGCTTGCTTTCATCGGACAGAACATTGAATACAGGAGTTGGAATGTCTTGTTGAAGTTGTACAAGACATTGGTAAGGCCACACTTGGAGTACTGTGTGCAATTCTGGTCACCCTGTTATCAAAAGGATATTATCAAACTACAAAGAGTGCAGAAAAGTTTTGCTAGGATGCAACCAGGACTTGATATTATAAGGAGAGGCTGGATAGACTGGGACTTTTTTCTCTGGAGTGTAGGAGGTTGAGGGATGGTCTTATAGAGGTCTATAAAATAATGAGGGGCACAGATCAGCTAGGTAGTCAACATCTTTTCCCAAAGGTAGGGGAGTCTAAAACTAGTGAGCATAGATTTAAGGTGATAGGGGAGAGATACAAAAGTGTCCAGAGAGGCAATTTTTTCACACAAAAGGTGGTGAGTGTCTGGAACAAGCTTCCAGAGATAATAGTAGACGGGAGGTACAATTTTCTCTTTTAAAAAGCCTTTAGATAGTTACTTGAGTACGGTAGGTATAGTGAGATATGGGCCAAATGCGGGCAATTGGGACTAGCTTAGGGGTTTTAAAAAAAAATGGGCAGCACGGACAAGTTGAGTCAAAGGGCCTGTTTCCATGCTGTACACCTCTATGACTCTAGTCACAAGTAAGGTTTATATTAACACTGCAATGAAGTTATTGTGAAAGTCTCCTAGTTGCCACACACTGGCACCTGTTCGGGTATACTGAGGGAGAATTTAGCATGGCCAATGCATGTAACCAATACGTCTTTCGGATTGTGGGAGGAAACCAGAGCACCCAGAGGAAACCTGCACTGACATGAGGAAAATGTGCAGATTTCACACAGACAGTGACCCAAACAGGGAATCAAACCCATGTCCTTGGTGCTGTGAAGCAGCAGTGCTGACCAATGTGCCACCATGCCACCCTTTTCTGCTTGCTGATGAGGAATTTTGGGATTGATTTTTTTAATAGGCTTTTTTTAAAAGCCGATCTTGCCACTCCTGGTGTAGCCTTTTGTCTTTCCAGCAAGGTTGCAAACCCAACAGATGCCAGTGTGTGGTGACTAGGGGATTTTCAAAAAAACTTCATTGCAGTGTCAATGTAAGCCTACTTGTGACACTAATAAATAAAAAAAAAGATAAAATAAATCAGGGCCTCTTCTGTGATTCAGGGTGGCAAGGTGGTACAGTGGTTAGCACTGCTGCCTCACACATCCAGTGACCCAGGTCTGATTCTAACCTCAGGTGTCTGCCTATGTGGAGTTTGCATGTTTTTGCTCTGTCTGCGTGGTTTCCTCTGGGTGCTCTGGTTTCCTCCCACAGTCCAGAGATGCACTGGTTAAGTGAATTGGCCATGCTAAATTGACCCTCAGTGTCAGGTAGACTAGCAGGGTAAATACATGGGGTTATGGGGATATGGTCTGGGTGTGATTGTTGTCGGTGTGGACTAGATAGGGCAAATGGCCTCCTTCTGCACTGTCAGAATTTTATCCGCCCATCACTGGAATCGGAGCGGGTGAGAGGCAGACAATGGAAAAGCTTGTTGAACTCAGGTGGGATATTATGGCTTTGGGAGAAGTGAGATGAAGTGAAGACAAGTGAAACTATGAAGCTGGGCTAGCGCTTAATATAAAAAAGGATAGCAAGAGTTTTTATAAGTATATAAAAAGGAAAAGGCTGGCTAGGGTGAACGTTGGACCCTTAGAGGATGAGAAGGGGGACTTAGTGGTAGGGGATGGGGAAATGGCTGAGGTCTTGAATAACTTTTTTTTTCGGTCTTCACAGAGGAGGACGTGAATAATTTGCCGGGTGTTAGAGATGGAAAGGTGGTAGGACTGGAGGGTCTCGATGACATTATTGTTACTAGAGAGGTGGTGCTCGACAGACTGGAGAGGCTGATTGTGGACAAGTCCCCAGGACCAGATGGAATGCATCCGAGGGTTCTGAAAGAAATGGCGGAGGTGATAGTGGATGCCTTGGTGGTTATTTTCCAGACGTCGCTGGATTCCGGGGAAGTGCCGGAAGATTGGAAAACGGCTACTGTTACGCCGTTCTTTAAGAAGGGTGCCAGGCAAAAGGCGGGGAATTATAGGCCAGTTAGTTTAACGTCTGTTGTAGGTAAAATGTTAGAATCCGTCATCAAGGAGGAAATAGCAAGGCATCTTGAGGGGAATTGCTTGATAGAGCAGACGCAGCACGGTTTCATTAAGCGGAAGTCGTGTCTGACAAATTTACTTGAGTTCTATGAGGATGTGTCTAGGGCGGTGGATAGAGGAGAGCCGGTGGATGTGGTCTTTCTTGATTTTCAGAAGGCGTTTGACAAGGTACCTCACAAGAGGTTATTGCAGAAGGTCAGGGGACATGGAGTTGGGGGTAGGGTGTTAGCGTGGATAGAGGACTGGTTGTCAAATAGGAGGCAGAGAGTGGGGGTCAATGGGTGCTATTCGGATTGGCGGATGGTGACTAGTGGAGTGCCTCAGGGGTCGGTGCTGGGGCCTCAGCTATTTACCATTTATATAGATGATCTGGAGGAGGGAACCGAGTGTATGGTGTCGAAATTTGCTGATGACACCAAGATTGGTGGAAAGGCAAATTGTGCGGAGGGTGTGGAGAGTCTGCAGAAAGATCTAGATAGGCTGGGCGAATGGGCCAGGAACTGGCAAATGGAATTTAATGTTGGCAAGTGTGAGGTGGTCCACTTTGGTAGGAATAATGGTAGGAAGGATTATTACTTACGTGGCGAAAAACTGCAGCAGACGACGGTGCAGAGGGACCTCGGGGTCCTTGTGCATGAGTCGCAAAAACCCAGCTTGCAGGTGCAGCAGGTGGTCAGGAAGGCGAATGGGATGCTGGCCTTCATAGCGAGGGGGATTGAATATAAAAGTAGGGAGGTCTTGCTGAGGCTATATAGGGCATTGGTGAGGCCGCAGCTGGAGTACTGTGTGCAGTTTTGGGCGCCGTACTTACGCAAGGATATTTTGGCCTTGGAGGGAGTGCAGAGGAGGTTTACTAGGCTGATGCCGGAGTTGAGGGGGTTGAGCTATGAGGAGAGGCTGAATAAACTAGGCTTGTACTCGTTAGAGTTTAGAAGAATGAGGGGAGATCTCACTGAGACGTATAAGATGATGAATGGGATGGATAGGATAGAGGTGGAGAGACTCTTCCCGCTCAGAAAGGACAGTAGGACTAGGGAGCACAGCCTCAAGATAAAGGGGGGGGCGGTTTAGAACGGAGTTGAGGAGGAACTTCTTCACTCAAAGGGTGGTGAATCTCTGGAATTCTCTGCCCGTTGAGGTGGTGGAGGCTACCTCGCTAAATATTTTTAAGACGCGGGTTGATGGGTTTTTGATAAGAGAGGGGATTAGGGGTTATGGGGAGAGGGCGGGAGTGTGGAACTGAGCCACGACAGATCAGCCATGATCTTATTGAATGGTGGGGCAGGCTCGAAGGGCCAGATGGCCTACTCCTGCTCCTATTTCTTATGTTCTTATGAGATTGTGAAATCCCGCCTATGATTCTTCTATGATATAAAGGATTCCAGAGCACTTTTCTGAATATGAATGGGGAAGTTCTCCTTGGTCAATATTAATCCCTCAATCAGCATCACAAACACAGGTTATCTGGCAATCATCATGTTGCTGCTTGTGGGAGATTACTATGTGCAAATTGGCTGCCTACAATACAATAGAGACTTTCACACGTTAACAGTACTTCATTGACTGGAACGTGCTTCCCGATATCCAGAGGTTATGGTAAGTGCTGTGTAAATGCAAGTCTTCTTTCTTTTTGAATTTGACAGTACTTCAACCCTTCTGATACTGACTAAACATGAGGTAATTTACTGCAACATATTCTCGAATTGGGTATTAATATTAAGCGAGAGGATTACCATAAGAGTTCCTTAGAGCAGTTTGTTTCAAGGCCAGCTACTTCTTTTGATATAATTTACTTACACATTTCTTCCCAATTTTTTACCTTTTAACTATTCACATGTAGGATGTTGGAGGTGTTTCTTCTCCCAGAGGCTACTGAGTTTCTTGAACATATCACCAGAATGTAGGTGGTTTTACATGTAACAAATGATGGTCTGGACTGCTTTTCATTGAATCATACAATCCCTACAGTGCAGAAGAGGCCATTCGGTCTGCACCGATTCTCGAACAGAGCATCCCGCTCAGGCTTTCTCTCCTACCCTATCCCCACAACCCCACACATTTTCCATGGTTAATCCATCTAACCTATATATCTTGGGACACAAAGGGGCAATTTAATATGGCCAATCTACCTATCCTGCACATCTTTGGACTGTGGGACGAAACCAGAGCACCCGGAGGAAATCCACGCAGACACGGTGAGAATGTGCAAACTCCACACAGACAATCGCCCAAAGCTGAAATTGAACCCGGGTCCCTGGAGCAGTGAGGCAGCAGTGCTAACCACTGTGCCACATGCCACCCTTTTGATTCTTGATGGAATCAGAGAAACATTTTACAGAGGTTTATTTTTCCCTTATCGCCCTTGGAGGTTTTTTCTTCTGGCACTTTGCACAGGTAACATAATATGAAGATAATTGTGGGGGAGGTGCCTAGTTATAAAACCTCAGCCATCCTAAGTAGGACAGCTTTGATGGTCCAGCTGCTTTTTTTTCCTGCCACTTGTTTTTGTATTTTGATATATTAACTCTTTCCTCAAAATATTGGGCGAGAGATTAGAATCGTAGAATCCTACAGTGCAGAAGGAGGCCATTCAATCCATCAAACCAACCACAATCCCACCCAGACCCTATTCCCATACATTTGCCCTAGCTAGTCCCCTTGACCCTAAGGGGCAATTTAGTATTGGTCAATCCACCCAACCCACACATCTTTGGGCTGTGGGAGGAAACCCATGTGGACACAGGGAAAATGTGCCAACTTTACACGAACAGTGACCCAAGCTGGGAATCGAACCCAGTTCCCTGATGCTGTGAGGCAGCACACTAACCACTGCGCCACCACGCCACCTGACAGTATGTTGACAATCCAGTATTTCTAAAGTACTGAACCACTGTTAATCTAGGTTACGCCCATAAGTCTTGGAATAAATACTTCAGAGTGTTACATGAGGAATGTAAACTTCTTCAGATTCCCTTGTACTTTCTTCCAGTTTCATGATTCTGAAAGAAGAATATTCTCTGAAATGAGTTGCAGATAAATACGTAGGCTTTTAGTCGCCTCTCTGGAGGTATTTATGGAAAAAGTAATGGTGAGGAAGGAACTCTTGCTCTGCAGAAGTCCCAGGAATGTTCTCAAGTGCATGCAATAAGGGGGGAGTGTATCCCTGGCTAGTGGCAGCTTCAGAATTTTTCTGGCTGTGCTTGCCCCAAGGACTAAAGTTCCTGCTTGAAGTCAACTGATCTTTGCATGGTCCACGTCCCGCCTGCTACAATTCCGGTGGTGGGCAGGATGGGAATATTCCACTTACCTTCTTTCAGCAAAAATGAATACCTTCAATATCATGTAATAAACTCAACAACTTCATGGTAGCAGCTCACAATAGTAATGCATTGCCTTTAGCATTTTAATGATCAAATGCTTTATTATATTTTCAAGTACTTATTTTTATGAGGTAACCTAATAGAGGCACAATACACACTGGCAATATTTCTCAGGCCCATTGTTAGTAGGATAAAACAGAATTTCTCATGCCAGAACTTCTCTTGATGCTCTGATTTGATTTGATTTATTATTGTCACATATACTGATGTACAGTTAAAAGTATTATTTGTTGCGTGCTATACAGACAAAGCATCCCATACTTAGAGAGGGAAAGAAGAGAGTGTGAACTGTACTGTTACAGTCATAGCTGGGGTGTAGAGAAAGATCAACTTAATACAAGGTAGGTCCATTCATAAGTCTGATGGCAGCAGGGAAGAAACTGTTCTTGAGTTGGTTGGTATGTGCCTTCAGACTTTTGTATCTTTTTCCCGATGGAAGAAGATGGAAGAGAGCGTGTCTGGGGTGTATAGGGCCTTTGATTATGCTGGCTGCTTTTCCGTGGCAGTGGGAAGTGTAGACAGAGTCAATGGATGGGAGGCTGGTTTGAGCGATGAACTGAGCTTCATTCATGACCCTTTGTAGTTCCTTGCGGTCTTGCACAGAGCAGGAGCTATACTAAGCTGTGATACAACCAGAAAGAAGCCTTCTATGGTGCACCTGTAAAAGGTTGGTGAGAGACGGAGTAGACGTGACAGGTTTCCTTCGCCTGTTGAGAGAGTAGAGGCGTTAGTGGGCTTTCTTAACTATAGCATTGGTAAGGCGGGACCAGGACAGGTTGTTGGTGATCTGGACACCTAGAAACTTGAAGTCCTTGATCTTTTTGATACAAAGAACAAAGAACAAAGAACAAAGAACAACACAGCACGGGAAACAGGCCCTTCGGCCCAACGAGCCCGCGCCGCCGTCCTACTATCTCAGTGACCTATTCATGATTTTAGTCTACGCCTAACGTGCGAGGATCAGGGAGGTCCAATTTAGGGACAATTTTAGTACCCAATCAATCAGCCTAAAAGCACATCTTTGGGGGATGTGGGAGGAAACCGGAGCACCCGGAGGAAACCCACGCAACCACGGGGAGAACGTGCAAACTCCCACAGACACAGGCCCAAATCCATGTGTCCGCACAGCAACAGAGATAGTCTCTGAGCTGTCATGTTGCCCTCGAGATGGTCCAGTTTAAGCACACTAACGACATGAAGCAATAGGCAACTCCCGAAGCAACATCCAAGAGCAGCCCACTACAACCTGCCGCCTGCATGCCCCTTGCTGGACTTAAATGCCTGTGGAGACAAAAAAATTCATTATTAAACAGGCAAAGACTAACATTCCTGAGGCAAAACATATTCCCAAGCCTACAATGTTCAGTAAGGCCTACTATATCCCCCTATATGTAGCCCGCTCATATGGCTGTCTAAGTGACTCTTAAACAACCCTAGCGTGCCTGCTTCCACCACCTTACTCGGCAGTGCATTCCACACCCCAACTACCCTTTGCGTGAAAAACTGCCCTCTAATATTTGTCTTATACCTAGCCCCCCTCACCCTAAGCCCGTGACCCCTCGTTCTATCCATTTCTTGTAGCGGAAAAAGCTTACCACCATTTACTCTATCTATCCCCTTCATAATCTTATAAACCTCTATTAGATCCCCCCTCAGCCGACGTCTCTCAAGGGAAAACAGCCCAAGTTCATCCAATCTTTCCTCGTAAGACAGCCCTTCCATACCAGGCAACATCCTGGTAAATCTCCTCTGCACTCCCTCCAGGATCTCTACATCCTTCCGGTAGTACGGCGACCAGAACTGGACGCAGTACTCCAAGTGAGGCCTAACCAACGTTCTATACAACTGCAACATCAGACTCCTACTCTTATATTCTATACCTCTTCCTATGAAGGCTAACATACCATACGCTTTCCTCATCACATTCTGCACCTGTACCGACACCTTCAGGGACTTATGCACTTGCACTTTGATGGCTATCTCCTTTGTTTTGTTAACATTGAGGGGGAGATTATTTACGTCGCACCAGCTCACCAGATTCTCTATCTCTTTCCAGTTCTCTGTCTCATCATTGTTTGAGATCCAACCCACTATGGTGGTGTCATCAACAAACTTGAAAATCAAGTTGGAGGGGAATTTGGCCAGATAGTAATAGGTGTATAAACAGTATAGCAAGGAAACATTTAAAGGAATGTCTCAGAGGAGGAGATGGAAGTAAAGAAGCAATGACATATGGAGGAAATTCCAGAGCCTAGTGCCGAGGCAGCTAAAAGGATGGCTGCCAAGTGGTGGGATGATTCAATTAAGGGATCCACAAGAGAACAGAATTAAACATAGAGATCTTGGAGGTGCCGTAGAAGGTGACAGTTTAAGAGGGAGGGGTGAGAAGATGGAGGGGGATTTTAAAAAAAAAGGATCTGAATTTCAAAATTGAGGTACACTGGACTGAGAGACAATGTAGGGCAGTGGGCACAAGGGTGGACAGCACCTTGTGTGCATTAGGAACAGGCAGTAGCTTTTTGGAAGGTTTAAGATGGGAGGCCAGACTGGAATAGAAACAGAGAAACTAGAAGCAGAAGGAGGCCATTTGGCACTTCAAGTCTGCTCTACCAATCATCTTGATAATGGCTGATCATTGAATTCAACATCCTGATCCCCCTTCCTCCTATATCCCTTGATCCCATTTTCCCCAAGGGCTATTTCTAATATAATGGTGAAGCTTAGAGTTAACAAGGATGTGGGTGAGGGTTTAAGCAGTGTTGTGTGTAGCTGGAGGGCAGTTGGGTAATGTTATGGAGGTGAAAGTAGATTGTCTTGGTGAAGGCACAGATAATTGTTTGGAAGCTCATTATAGTGACAAGTATAACACCAAGTTTTCAGTCATCTTCAGCCTCAGGCAATAGTCAGCAAGAGGGGTAATGTTGGATAGTGTTGGTGGCTAGAGAATGGTGTTTGTTGGGTTGGGGGGCATTGGATTGAAGACAATGGCTCCAGTCATCCCAGGATCTAGTTGAAGGAAATTCCTACTAATCCTAATCTGATGGCAGACCAGCAATCTGACAATTTAGTCACACCGAACACCAATAGCTAAATTACATTAGTTGTAGTCTAGGGTGGCACGGTGGCACAGTGGTTAGCGAGTTCAATTCTGGCCTCGGTCACTGTCTGTGCACATTTCCCCTGTGTCTGTGTGGGTTTCCTCTGGGTGCTCTGGTTTCCTCCAACATGTGTCAGTTAGGTGGACTGGCCGTGCTAAATTGGCCCTAGTGTCAGGGGATTAGCAGGGTAAATGTGTGAGGTTACGGGAATAGTGCCCGGGTGGGAATATGATTGGTGCAGTTTCGATGGACTGAATGACCTATTTCTGCCCTGTAGGGATTCTATAATGGAAAACATTTGATGGTTTACCCATAGAATAATGGATACTTGGGAGTGATTGCAAAGCATTAATCTTATTCGCTTGTTCTGATCTCATTGCAAATTACAGGACAAAAGTTGAATTGGTTTTTAAGCAATATTTGAATATCAAGATTAGATTACAGCTATAAAATGATTCAGGAATCGGTGAATTATTTTAGGTTTTGATCTGTTTTTGTGTCAACAGTGACTGTAACTATCAAGTTGAAGCCTGGTGATCTTTAGAATGATTGTGGACATTAAAGTACTTCAGTTTTATCAAGAAACAACTTGTAGACATTTATATGGCAATTCTATAATGAGTTTATATCACTGGTGGCATTGTGGCACAGTGGTTAGCACTGCTGCCTCACAGTGCCAGGGAACCCTGTTCAATTCTATCTAAAACTATCCAAAACACATGATCTGCCAACCAGTCTTTCCCCAACAATGCAGGGTCATAAAACAAATCCCAGAAAGTACCAAAGGCCCAGAGTGAAAATAAACAAAACCCCATTTAAACCATTGAAACACCAATAAAAGGACTTTTAGCAGCCAGCCCAACAACAGTGAAAAACCAAAGTTGCTGATAGCTGCAGAGAACATGTTTAAAAAAAAATTCTTAAAGGTACACCAATGTCACAGAAGGTTTTGAACCCAATCTTATAAAAAAAATTCGAGGCGCTAAATGAGCTGCGAGGGTGGGGAACAGGGGCAGTCTTAGGTACCTCAGTGCTACACGGGATTACTGGCATCCAGAAATGGAACCCAGATCTCTGGCACTGTGAAGGAGCAGTGCTAACCACCGTGCCACCCATCTGTGTGCCCCAGGGACAGTTAAATCTGAGTCCATGTAGACTGGGGAAACACCAGGGGAGGCAGAAAAATTTAGTTTGGCTGCAGAGAGATGAAGGAGTCCCTAACATGCTGGTGTGGGAAATTGAGCCAATAAGGATGGGAAGACATTAGAGAAAGTACAGAGGAGATTCACCAGGGATAAGCAACTATAATTACAAGGATAGATTGGAGGAGTTGGATCTGTTTTCCATGAAGGCTGAAGTGTGACTTGATATTGTTCAAGACCCCGAGGAATATGAACATTCCCCAATTGTTAAAGGCATTGGAAATCAGATGTACTTTGATATTAATAAATAGTCATCAAAATAACAAACATGTATCATAGAATACCTACAGTGCAGAATGAGGCATTTTGGCCCATCAATTCTGCATCAACCCTCTGATAGAGTATCTTCCCCAGGTCCTTTCCCCGTAACCCCACATATTTACCCCGCTATTCCCCTTAAAATTGTGAGACATGAAGGGGAAATTTAGCATGGCCAATCTAACCTTGGGAATGTGGGAGGAAATTGGAGCACCTGCAGGAAACCCACACAGACATGGGGAGAATATGCAAACTCCACACAGATGGTCACCCGAGGCCGGAATTGAACCCGGATCCTTGAATCTGTGAGGCAGCAGTGCTAACCACTGTGTACCATTTAAGAAAAGGGAATGTGACAGAGAAATGGTGCCAGGTTATGATGCAGAAATGTCCAAGTGTATGAAGAAGTGGATGTGTACATTGTTCTTTTGCTTTGCAAGGGAGCTATGTAAAAAGCATCATCAAAGATTCCATTTTATTCCACGGGATAGAAGGTTGCCATTTTCCAGAATGTTATGAACTTTCAGTCAATATGTTAAAATTTTAAACGCAATAATCACTGCTGCAAATCAGATGGCATTTGAGTGCCAGACAGCACTTAGTCTCAAGCGAATACAAAATGAATATACACACAGAGTCATTCAAGGAATTTGAACATCCTTCTTTTAAGAATGACCACCAACAGAAGAAAAATAACATTTCAGCTGCCTTGTCTTTCTGTTTTACCATGGGCATAAGAAACATTGGAACACAGCATGTATCAGACAAACATGAGTAATTCCATTAACTTTCCATTGTATTACATTGGTCCCTCGTCCAGATTTGACTGGGTGAATTTTAAAGGTATGAAATTACGACTCAGGATATGTAATCAACACACCACGAGCTGAATAATACATTCAATGATGGAATGCAGAATACATCAACAACCACCAGCACGGTGGCACAGTGGTTAGCGGTCGGAAAGCACGGTGGTTAGCATTGCTGCTTCACAGCTCCAGGGTCCTGGGTTCGATTCCCAGCTCGGGTCACTGTCTGTGTGGGTTTCATCTGGGTTCTCTGCTTTCCTCCCACAGTCCAAAGATGTGTGGGTTAGGTTGATTGGCCATGCTAAGAAATTGCCCCTTAGTGTTCAGGGATGCGTAGATTAGAGGGATAAGAGGCTCTTGAGGCAGCGCCTTCCAAACTTACGACCTCTACCATCTGAAAGGACGGGAGCAGCAGATACCTAGGAGCTCCACCACCTGGAAGTTCCCCTCCAAGCCACTCACCGTCCTGACTTGGAGATATATCACCATTCCTTTACTGTCACTGGGTCAAAATCCTGGAACTCCCACCTTAACATTTGAAGGTAACACATTCTCTTCCTATATATCCAAAATGGCGAATAAGGCCTTGGCTGCTCCTCTGTGGTTGCAACAAACTGCCTTCAGCAGCCCCTTGTTCCTGCACAGATCTGCCTCCATCAGGTAGCCATGATGTGGAGATGCCAGTGTTGGACTGGGGTAAACACAATAAGAAGTCTCACAACACCGGGTTAAAGTCCAACAGGTAATTACGGTCCAGTGAGCCTTACATCAGTAGTAGGGAAATTATTGGAGAGGATTCTTCGATTCAGGATTTATTCCCACTTGGAAATAAATGGACGTATTAGTGAGAGGCAGCATTGTTTTGTGAAGGGAAGGTCTTGTCTCACGAACTTGATCGAGTTTTTCGAGGAAGTGACAAACATGATTGATGAGGGTAGGCCAGTGGATGTTGTCTATCTGGACTTTAGTAAGGCCTTTGACAAGGTCCCTCATGGCAGACTGGGGCAGAAGGTGAAGTTACATAGGATCAGAGGTGAGCTGGCAACGTGGATACAAAACTGGCTCAGTCAAAGAAGACAGAGGATAGCAGTGGAAGGGTGCATTTCTGAATGGAGGGCTGTAACAAGTAGTGTTCCTCAGGGATCAGTGCTGGGACCTTTGCTGTTTGTAATATATATAAATGATTTGGAGGAAAATGTAACTGGATTGATTAGCAAGTTTGCGGATGACACAAAGGTTGGTGGATTTCTGGATAGCGATGAGGACCATCAAAGGATACAGTGGGATATAGATCAGTTGGAGACTTGGGCGGAGAGATGGCAAATGTGAGGTAATGCATTTTGGAAGGTCTAATACAGACAGGAAATATACAGTAAATGGCAGAACCCTTGGGAGTATTGATAGGCAAAGGGATCTGGGTATACAGGTACACAGGTCACTGAAAGTGGCAATACAGGCAGAGAAGGTAGTCAAGAAGGCATACGGCACACTTGCCTTCATTGGCTGGGGTGTTGCGTTTAAAAATTGTCATGTCATGTTGCCGCTTTATGGAACATTAGTTAAGTTGTGCTTGAAATAAAGCGTTCAATTCTGGTCGCCACACTACCAGAAGGATGTGGAGGCTTTAGAGAGGGTACAGAGGGGCAAGTTTTAAAAGAGATGTACGAGGCAGATTTTTTACACAGAGACTGGTGGGTGCCTGGAACTCATTACCAGGGGAGGTAGTGGAAACGAATACAGTAGTGACTTTTAAGGGGCATCTTAACAAGTACATGAATGAGATGGGAATAGAGGGAAATGGGCCCCAGAAGGGTAGGGGATTTTGGCTGAGTCGGGCAGCGTGGAACACGTGGAGGAAACCCACGCAGACACAGAGAGAATGTGCAAACTCCACACAGTTACCCGAGACTGGAATTGAACCTGGGTCCCTGGCACTGTGAGGCAGCAGTGAGTGAATCTAGGTGGTTCGCCCATCTAGAGGTCCCATTAGGCAAACTGCCCACTCTCCCCTTACCTAATTGGCTGGCTTCCTGCCTGGTGGCTGTCAATTAGCCACAATATCCTTTACTTGGTGTCTTTAAGAGGTGGGGGCAGGTGTCGGTGATCCTGGATTGGGTTCCTGCCCACCAACAAGAAACACAAAATTCACCCCTATGTGTTGGGTTAGTGATGTCACTTGACAAACTGTTCCAATTCCCTCCTTTTTTTAAAGTTCTTTCATGTGATATGGGTATCTCTGTCTAGACCAGCATTTATTGCCATCCCTAGTTGCCCTTGAAAAGGTAGTGGTGAGCTGCCTCCTTGAACCAGTGCAGTCCACATGCTGTAGGCACATCCACAGTGCTATTTCCTCAATGGCTAATTACACTTTATAAAGTTTCCTGAATGGTCTTATGTGGAATTGAGCCTAAGAGAGTGGGACAGCCATAGGGTAGGTTCCCTTTTGTGCCTTGTTTGTTGTTTTCATCCAAGGCGCAAGTTGAAAAGTTGCACATAGTCTGGGTGACCTTAAACTTGGGAGGGGGACAATACTAAGGGAAACCAATGCTGTACTGGTATTATCATTGGACTAGTAATCCAGAGACCCAGGGTAATGCTCTGGAGACCCAGATTTGAATCCCACCAAGGCAGAAATTTGAATTCCATAAAAATCTGGAATTAAGAATGTACTGATGACCAAGAAAGCATTGTCAGGAAAACTCACCTGGTTCACCAATGTCCTTTAGGGGAGGAAATCTCTGACCTTACCGCCTGGCCTGCACGTGACTCCAGACACACAGCAATGTGGTAGACTGACAAATGTCTTCTGACATGGTCTAGCAAGCACTCAGTTCAAGGCAATTAGGATGGGCAATAAATATTGGCCTAGCCATGATGCCTACATCTCATGAATGAATAATAAAAAAAATACTATTGGCATCCAATGGTCCTTGTTATAAAGGCTCTCTATGCTTAAGCAGTTAACGGGTCTGGCTTTGATGTCATAAGAACATAAGAACATAACAACTAGGAGCAGGAGTAGGCCATCTAGCCCTTCGAGCCTGCCCTGCCATTCAAGATCATGGCTGATCTGAAGTGGCTCAGTTCCACTTTCCCGCTTTCTCCCCATAACCCTAATTCACTTGCCTACCAAAAACCTAACTACCCGTGTCTTAATTATATTTAGCGAGGTAGCCTCCACCACATCAACGGGCAGAGAATTCCAGAGATTCACCACCCTTTGAGTGAAGAAGTTCCTCCTCAACTCCGTTCTAAACTGCCCCCCCCACCCCTTTATCTTGAGGCTGTGCCCTCTATTCCTGCTGTCCTTTCTGAGCAGGAAGAATCTCTCTACCTCTCCCTATCCATCCCCTTCATTATCTTATACGTCTCTATAAGATACCCCCCCATCCTTCTAAACTCCAACGAGTACAGACCCAGTCTATTTAGCCTCTCTTCATAGTCCAACCTCCTCATCTCCGGTATCAGCCTAGTGAACCTCCTCTGCACTCCATCCAAGGCAAAAATATCCTTCCACAAATGTGGCGACCAAAACTGCACACAGTACTCCAGCTGCGGCCTCAGCAGTGCCCTGTACAGTTGCAGCAAGACCTCCCTGCTTTTATATTCAATCCCCCTCGCTGTAAAGGCCAGCATCCCATTTGCCTTCCTGATCACCTGCTGCACCTGCAGACTGGGTTTTTGCGACTCATGCACAAGGACCCCCAGGTCCCTCTGCACCGTAGCGTGCTGCAGCTTTTTGCCCTTTAAATAGTAATCCCTCCTACTATTGTTCCTGCCAAAGTGGGTAACCTCACACTTGCTAACATTGTACTCCAACTGCCAGGTCCTCGCCCACTCGCTCAGCCTATCTAGATCCCTCTTCAGACTTTCCACACCCTCCGCACAATTTGCTTTTCCACTCATCTTTGTGTCATCAGCAAATTTCGACACCCTACACTCAGCCCCCTCCTCCAGATCATCTATGTAAATGATAAATAGCTGAGGCCCCAGCACCGATCCCTGCGGCACCCCACTAGTTACCAACCGCCAATCAGAATAGCACCCATTGATACCAACTCTCTGCCTCCTATTAGATAACCAATCCCCTATCCACGCTAACACCTTACCCCCAACTCCATGCCCCCTAACCTTCTGAAGCAAGCTTTTGTGCGGCACCTTATCAAACACCTTTTGAAAATCGAGAAACACCACATCCACCGGTTCCCCTCTGTCTACCACACTAGTCACATCCTCATAGAATTCCAATAAATTTGTCAAGCACGACTTCCCCTTAACGACTTCCCCTTAATGTCACTCTCATAGTTAACTAGCCAACCCACATATATGGACTCAGCTTACACCCTGAGGCAGTGGTCACTCAGTCAGTGTATCTGAGAGTTGGCAATATCCACACAGCCCTAACCCAGAAAAAAAAGTCAAGAGGCTTCACGAAAAGAAGGAAGGAAAGCTCGTTTAACAAAAAAATAGCTTTCCAAGACACCTTCAAGAAATTTAATTTGATGAAAAGGCAGCTAGCGTGATGAGCTGAATATTTAATGGCTCCCTGTGAAATGTGTAGTTGCACACATGAAACTGAATCTTATTTATTCATGGTTCCTTTACTTTGTGAGCATTGAACTGACCTTGCTCATTGAACTAATAAGCATATTTCACAATGTGCTGCTGAATACCTTTTACCATTAAAACATATTTTTTATATGTCAAATCATGTTTGCAATCTTTTTACTGCACATTTATTAAAGCCGCAGGATGCTTTTAATTATATAAGGGTAGTTAAAGTAGGAGAAATCATTTATTATTTAGTATCACATTATTTCCCCTTGGACTACCCCTCTTGTGCATCGCACCTCATTCTACAATGGCTGCTTGACAGTCCTTCCAAATCTGTCAATAAAAAGCAACCAGGAGGCTTCCTGCAATACCCAGTGTCATCTCTCCATTGTATTACTCTCCTCACACCCTCGGCTTTTTATGTCTCTATCCTGAGCATGTTTTACTAATGACTCAGTTATGATTCCATATCAAGGTAAAGTCACAGATGACCATAAGCTGCTCTCCCCTTTGAGGGGGAGCGCTAACTGGTGGTGATTTTAACCTGAGGGTCATCACACTTCAACCTTGAGATGGCAGGGCATTCAGTAATGATCTCAGTTGGTACGGGAATCGAACCCATGTCATTGGCATCATTCAGCGAGCCAGCCATCCAGCCAATTGAGCTAACTGAGATGCCCCTACCACTTTCTGCCATTTCTCTCTGCCGACTAATCTGCAGGCATGAGTTTTGACTGAGGAATCTGGTAGATTACTCAATTGCAGATGGTGTTAACCTCAATGTTCAAACCTGTCCTCTTTTAATCTCCGATATTATCCAGCAAGGATTGGGATCGATACAAGTAATGGTTGATTTGAGTTTTGGAGGGGGAGTGGTGTCAGGGTGGGGGGTAGTGCTAAGGAAAACAAAGCCAATCTTTACAGTGCCCAGCTCTTCACTTGCTAGGATGAGTCAATTAAGCAGAGACCAGTATCATGAAAGGCTTTACTTTAATCAGTGAACTCCTGAACTAAAGTTGGAGTGAAGATGGTTGATGAAGCATTTGGAAGAAGGTTGGGCCTGGGAGATACAAGCTTCTGCAATGATATTCTGAAACTGAGATGATTGAGTCCAACAACAGCAACCACTTCCTTTCTGCTGGATATAACCTGTGTTGCTCAATAATCCTGTTAACATCACTTTCCATCTATTTCCTAATGATTGACAGTAAGCTGATGGGGTGCTATTTGGCGAGACTGGCTATGTCCAGCTATTTATGGGCAGGACATATTTTTGATTTGATTTATTATTGTCACATGTATTACTATACAGTGAGAAGTATTGTTCCTTGCATGTTATACTGACAAAGCACACCGTTCACAGAGAAGGAAAAGAGAGAGTGCAGAATGTAGTGTTGCAGTCATTGCTAACGGGTAGAGAAAGATCAACCTAATGCACAGTAGGTCCATTCAAACGCCTGATGGCAGCAGGGAAGAAGCTGTCCTTGAGTTGGTACGTGATCTCAGACTTTTGTACCTTGCTCCAGACGGAGGAAGGTGGAAGAAAGAATGTCCAGGGCGCACGGGGTCCTTAATTATGCTGCCCACTTTGCTGAGGCAGTGGGAAGTGTAGACAGAGTCAATGGATGGGAGGCTGATAACATTTCTGCATTGTTAGGTAGATACCAGCGTTGTAGCTGTACTGAAGAAGCTTGACTAGGTGCACAGCTAGTTCTAGAGCACATACCTTGAGTACTACAGCCTGGATGTTGTCAGGGCCCATAGCCATTTGCCGTATCTATTGCCTTCAACTCTTTTTTTAATGTCACGTAGTGAATAAGATTATTTGAAAATTGGCATCTGTGATACTGAGGATCTCAGTTGGAGACCAAGATGGATCATCCTCTTGGCATTTCTGACTGCAAGCCATCATCTATCAATGTGAGTTTATAAATGCTTAATTTGTTCTGAAGATTTCCTCTGCATTGTATTTGAATGAAGGTGCTGAACGGTTTAGTTTGTTACTTGTGTTTCTTTTCCTGTTTATATCCAGAGTCGTACGACAATTATTTTTGTACCTTTATTGAGGAATAGATTATACATCAGTGTTGAGATGTCAATGTGAGTCATTTCATTGGGGTTCCTAAATCACCCATTTGCACTGTTTCTCCAGGACTTGTGCGGACTTTCTGTGAAAGAGGTTATGGTGTTCGATCATAAAAACATAGAAACATTGAAGATAGGAGAAGGAAAAGGCCCTTTGAGCCTGCTCCGACATTCATCATGATCATGGCTGATCATCCAGCTCAATAGCCTAATCCTGCTTTTCCCCATAACCTTTGATCCCATTCGCCCCAAGTGCTGTGTCCAGCTGCCTCTTGAAATATATTCAATGTTTTGGCATCAACTATTTCCTGTGGTAACAAATTCCACAGGTTTGCCACCCTTTGGGTGAAGAAATGTCTCCTCATCTCTGTCCTAAGTGGTCCAAATGATCAGTGAACACTCAGGAGTTTCTCCAGAAACTCAAACCCTTCGCTCCTAACTTGCGTAGGTTCGCAACAAAGTTTTGCATGAAAATCATCATTCAGGAACTTGTTTGGTTACATAAGAACATAAGAACATAAGAAATAGGAGCAGGAGTAGGCCATCTAGCCCTTCGAGCCTGCCCCGCCATTCAATAAGATCATGGCTGATCTGTCGTGGCTCAGTTCCACTTTCCCGCCCTCTCCCCATAACCCTTAATCCCTTCTCTTATCAAAAACCCATCAACCCGCTTCTTAAAAATATTTAGCGAGGCAGCCTCCACCACTTCAACGGGCAGAGAATTCCAGAGATTCACCACCCTTTGAGTGAAGAAGTTCCTCCTCAACTCCGTTCTAAACCGCCTCCCCTTTATCTTGAGGCTGTGCCCCCTAGTCCTACTGTCTTTTTTGAGCGGGAAGAGTCTCTCCACCTCTATCCTATCCATCCCATTCATCATCTTATACGTCTCAATGAGATCTCCCCTCATTCTTCTAAACTCTAACGAGTACAAGCCTAGTTTATTCAGCCTCTCCTCATAGCTCAATCCCCTCAACTCCGGTATCAGCCTAGTAAACCTCCTCTGCACTCCCTCCAGGGCCAAAATATCCTTGCGCAGGTGCGGCGCCCAAAACTGCACACAGTACTCCAGCTGCGGCCTCACCAATGCCCTATACAGCTGCAGCAAGACCTCCCTACTTTTATATTCAATCCCCCTCGCTATGAAGGCCAGCATCCCATTCGCCTTCCTGACCACCTGCTGCACCTGCAAGCTGGGTTTTTGCGATTCATGCACAAGGACCCCGAGGTCCCTCTGCACCGTCGCCTGCTGCAGTTTTTCGCCACGTAAGTAATAGTCCTTCCTACCATTCTTCCTACCAAAGTGGACCACCTCACACTTGCCAACATTAAATTCCATTTGCCATTTCCTGGCCCATTCGCCCAGCCTATGTTGGAGAAAGTAAGAAGAAAATATAATGAGAGTTGAACAGGGAAACATCCTTGATATGACATAATTCCACTGATAGAGTCACATTATTGTCGGACGGCAAATCTCTATCTCTTGATGATGTTAGGCCCAGTGTCATTAGATGCAAGATCCTAAATGATTTGGTCACCCTTGCCTACCATTTAAGGAGAAAAACAGTCTTGGGATAATTATTGAATCTACAATGCAGAAGGAGGCCAGTGGCTCACCGAGTGTCCACCAACATCAATCCCACCCAGATCCTACCTCCGTAACCCCATGTATTTACCCTCCTATTCCCCCGACGCTAAGGGACAACTTAATATCACCAATCAACCTAACCCACACATCTTTGGACTGTGGGAGGAAACCAGAACATCTGGAGGAACCCCACACAGACATGGGGAGAATATGCAAACTCCACACAGACAGTCACCCGAGGCCGGAATTGAACCCGAGCCCCTGGTGCTGTGAGGCAGCAGTGCTAACCACTGTGCCACTGTACTGCCCACAAATATCATAAATCACTTTGGCATCTCACTTCATTACTTTTTGTTGCAAGTCTTTATGAGGATATCAAAATCCTTTATTTTCTTCCAAATCCACTTTACATTTCTTCCTCATGTACCATATCTAACTATGAGGGATCTGGTAAACTAATCCCCCTGAAATCTGCCAACACCATTCTCAATCAGTCTCGAGGAGGCACGAAGGAAAGTCCTCTGCTCCTTTTTCCCTCTTACGACATCAGTGGAGCAGAGCATGAGATTGCGAGAAATATCTCAACAACCAAGAGGAAGAAGCCTTTCTTGGACTCCAGAAATTCTGGCCTAATATCTTGTCCACTTTAACATCACCCACTGGTGAAATGCTGTGGAATGAAATGAGTTTCTGACATTGAGTGAAAAAGAGTCAATCATGACACCAAATTTCACTTGTACAGCATTAACTAAGCACGGGTTTTTAGGAATCGAATAAGAACCTTCGATACGAGTAAGGATGTCAATTTCTAATAGGTCTAGTCAATTTCTTATCACCTCCTTCAAACTAAAAATGCATCGTGTTGGCCCTGATCTTTTGGTCTCTAGATGATCAGACATCAGTGGTGCCTCAGAAGGGGCGATACTCGACTCCCTCAGAAGTCCCAATGCAAGGATTCTGTGGGGATTACCTGGGAAGTTTCAATGTCTGAGACCCTCCAAAATCATCTCCGACTCCAACTGACTTACATAGAAAGCTAACCCAAGAAACGTTAGAAGGAATAAAGATGTATAACTCCTGGGTAACTATAAAACTGACACCCCTCGACTCCTCACTAACCCCTTCAGATTTAACTCATTGATTCTAAATCCCCCAACTCTCAAACCCTCCTGACCCTCTGATCCCTTAGATTTCCCCCCCCGCAATCCTCCAGATCCACCGACTCTCCAATCCTGACTCCCCCCTGAATCCCCAACTCCTCCCATATCCTCGAACTTCTCGCTTATCATGAAACTTCTTCCAATCTGCCCTGAACTTCTGACACCTCCAATTCCTCCCGAACCTCTACCCTCTGTCTTCCCTCGGTTGACCAGCTCCCCTACACCCAACACTCAAATTCACCTCTCCAACCTGACTCAGCTGCCAGCCTAGCCACACTGCTGCTGTGTTACCTGCTGCCACCCCACCCACTTAACTACTTACCTCACACTAACTTATTCACAAACTACACTGGAAATTGATTTAAATGTGCAAAAACCTTTCACGGTGAAGGAAAATTTAGCAAAATGTGACAGTTAGTGCTCTCAAAGGGAAGGGTCTCCCAATGGTCCTGCACTGTGAGAAAGGACTCTGAGAATAGATACGCCCCACATTCTGAAGAGGCTTGGTTTAGAGGTCAGGGTTAGCAATATGAAACTCCACCGAAGTACAAAAAAGTGATAGTGGAGTAGCAATCCGATGGCGATTGCCTCTCCTTGGAAGATTCCATCCGTTATCTCTTGAATAATTGATACTCTCCACTTTAGTGCTCTTCCTTGGTTATTCATTCACCAATTGTACTGAGTAAAAATGTCGCACCTGATTTCCCTTCTTAATTCTGACCTCCTAAATTGTAACCTTACGTCACCAAATTGTAGGATGCTTCCTGATACAGAACAATTTTTCAGGATCAGTTCTGCCATTAACTTCACAATCGGCTGCTGAGTTATTCTTTCCATGGTGTCCACTTGGGCTGCCTGCCATCTTGTGAGATTTTGGACAATTGCCTGGTGAAAGCGGCCAGACTCCTGCTCCATCAAGGCAACACTGTGAATCCAGAGGAAGCATCCAACCAGTGACACTCTGTGCAGCTTAGGGCAATTTAAACATTCCATAATCCAGTAGGAATTTTTTTTAGGAATACCACTCAGTCCAAAAACAGGAAGGTGGACTGTTACAATATAAATAACCAGGTGAAGGTCCCCAGATGTAGCCACTGTGTACTCACCACTGGCAACATGTCCAGCCCCGCAGTGATATTTCCTTTAGGGTAACCCTGATAAGGAGCAATCCTGCGGCTGCGCCATTTTATACTGTAATGACCTCAATGAGGACTATGAGATTGAACATAAGAACATAAGAAATAGGAGCAGGAGTAGGCCATCTAGCCCTTTGAGCCTGCCCCGCCATTCAATAAGATCATGGATGATCTGAAGTGGATCAGTTCCACTTTCCTGCTTTCTCCCCATAACCCTTAATTTCCTTGTCTATCAGAAACCTATCTACCCGTGACTTAAATATATTCAGTGAGGTAGCCTCCACCACTTCAATGGGCAGAAAATTCCAGAGATTCACCACCCTTTGAGTGAAGAAGTTCCTCCTCGACTCTGATCTAAACTGCTCACCGCCCCCCCCTTATTTTGAGGCTGTGCCCTCTAGTCCTGCTATCCTTTCTAAGTGGGAAGAATCTCTCTACCTCTACCCTATCTATCCCCTTCATTATCTTATATGTCTCTATAAGATCACCCCTCATCCTTCTAAACTCCAACGAGTACAGACCCAATCTATTCAATCTCTCCTCATAGGCTAACCCCCTCATCTCCGGTATCAGCCTAGTGAACCTTCTCTGCAGTCTCTCCAAGGCCAATATATCCTTCCACAAATGCGGCGATCAAAACTGCACACAGTACTCCAGCTGCAGCCTCACCAGTACCCTGTACAGTTGCAGCAAGACCTCCTTGCTTTTATATTCAATCCCCCTCACTATAAAGGCCAACATTCCATTCACCCTCTTGATCGCCTGCTGCACCTGCAGACTGAGTTTTTGCGAGGTCGATTGACCTCTTGGAGTATGAGTTCCCTAATTGAGGTAGGCCTGGCAAGGTGTTCCATCTACAGGTCCAGGCAGATCAAAGGGGTCATCCAACTGACTATCTGCCCCTCTACTGGGGGCAAATTTGTGGAAGAGGAGTATGCGATGTCCGAGGGCACTGTTGATGCCTTCCATGCCTGCTGGGTGCTGCAGGGACTGGGGTGTATTACTGACCCCTTTAATCACATTTTAATTTGATGTTTTAAGTTTCCATTCTGCTTTGTCCTTTGTTTCGGGTAGTTCCACTCCTTTTAGGGAGCTGCCTCTTTTGAATTGTCCCTAAGTTAATTTGATTGTGTTTATTTGATTGGCACATTAAAATAGCTCCCTAATTGAGGTAATGATTGCCTGCCCAGAGAGTCTCACCTGTGTAAATACACTGGGGACTGTCAGGGCTACTGAAACTCCAGTTTCTGATACCTGAAGCACTTTTGAGTTTGCAAATAAAGGGAATCTGGTGACGGGACACCGGCCTCTGAGGAGTTATTTCCTATACCATTTATTCAATTCACGCCCTGATGCATTGGTGTGGATCGTGCGGAACCTAAAGGAAATGTGTTGCAGTAAAACTAATTTTCTCTGAATCATATATGTAGATAACATAGCCCCAGGCTTTGTTTCATGAAATTACAGTTGTTTTATTGTCAAATAGATAGATTTCACAGCTGACGTTCACTCAGATGTTATGCATGCACACTTGACTGCCAGTCAGAAGTAGGCTTTTGATTAATAATATTTGTGGAAGACACACACACAGATCATTTGTTTTAATTATTTTTCCTAATTGCTGGAGCTCACGAGCGACTACTACCCATTTGCAACTGTAAGCCTAGAGGGTCCATCATCAGTTTCTAATGAGTCAGGTCAGATAGAAGATTCAAATACAAATGTTAATTTACACTGAGACGGGAAAAAAACACGATGAGGTAAAACTTAATTAAAGAACTTAAATGGCAGAATGAGTACAAATCAACAGTACCCCAAAGGTTTAAAGTTTACCATCACTGCTCTGTCATTAAAGAACCATGGCTTACGAGTGAATGGATCGGAAACTAAAGACGTTATTATCGGTTAATTAAAGCCATTGGAGAAAAAAATGATATCCACATTTCATGCTATCAATGATTATTCTGGATGAAGCTGTGTATCAAATTATGTTCTTGGCTAAAACAATTACATGCAAAAATTGATGTAACGAATTGTCAATGAACCTGACTCTTCAAAAAATGATGTTTTTATAACGGGCCATCATTTGCTGTCAAAATAATGGTGAGAACTAATAGCATAAATGCTTCAGCCGCCTCAGGCGAGGGCAGATATATGGTTCAACACAGAAATCCAGGAGATGCTGTGTGGCGCAGTGGTTAGCATTGCTCTGTCACAGCACCAGGGACCCGGGTTCAATTCCTCTGCGAAGTCTGCATATTCTCCCCTTGCCTATGTGGGTTTCCTCTAGCTGTTCCTGAGTGGCAGGGTGGCAGAGTGGTTAGCATTGCTGCCTCACAGAGCCAGGGATTTGAGCTCGATTCCCGGCTTAGGTCACTGTCTGCGTGGAGTTTGCACATACTCCCTGTGTCTGTGTGGGTTCCTCCGGGTGATCCGGTTTTCTCCCTCAGTCCAAAGATGTGGGGGTTAGGTTGATTGACCGTACCAAATTTCCACTTAGTGTCAGGGGATTAGCTGAGTAAATATGTAGGGTTACAGTAATAGGACCTAGGTGGGATTGTGATCGGTACAGATTTGATGGTCCAAACCACTTCTGCCAGCACTGTGGGGATTGTATGCTCTGGTTTCCTCCCACAGTTCGAAAGACGTGCTGGTTAGGTGCATTGGCCATACTAAATTCTCCCTCAGTGTATCTGAACAGGCACTGGAGTGTGGCGACTTGGAGATTTTCACAGTAACTTCATTGCAGTGTTAATGTAAATCTACTTGTGACATTAATAAATAAACATTAAACTTTTTGCTGCAACTTGGTGAAATTGACATCTTGTTCCCTGCCTCACTATTGAGATGCATTGAATAGTCGAAATTTGCATGGTAGGCATGAATCAAACTCCTCACAGAAAGTTTGTCCCATCCATTTCAGACTAAATGCTCTTTTAACATTGCAATAATTGCTGCCAGCTAACATCTCGAGAACTGCAAGTAACTATTGGAACTGTGAAGTTTCATTCCTTCAGGTTTTAATTGTTGTTGGAGAATTTAACATGGCAAACTTGAAGCAAAGTGTTACTCTCCTTTCTTTCTCCATTTCTCTTTCTCTTAATCCATTTTTTGTTTACTTCCTTTGGGCAACCTCCTAACAGGACAGTGGGAATGGCTTAGGAGGAAGGGGCAAGGAATGTTTGAGAGTTGTGTGACAGGTCAACTCCCTAACACATTCCCTCCTCCATTTGGCCTTACCGGAGACAGGCTAACATGGGAACTGGCAACCCAGTCCATGGAGTTGGGCAGACCATTAGGACATTTAACACCCAGTTCCAGTAGCCCCTGGCAACTTTCCAAAGTTGGGTGGGCCTCCACTTAGGCCAGAACCTAATGAGTATCTGGAGATGGCCTCTAAGAGCAGAATGGCAGCTATTGGAGCTTCCTCTCAATCATGAAACCACTGAGTTGAAAAGACCATAGCCATGTCCACCAGTTGACCCTCTAAAATAATGTCCCTGATAGCTGTGTGGCCATTCTTTATTTTTACGTTTTTCATCATGATCCAGATGGAGCATGTTATGACGTTCTCATTTCTGTGGCAGCCACCTCTCCCAATCGAGCTGTCGGACATCCAGTGCTGCAAGCCCTCTGATTAGAGCTCGCAAATAAAAATTAAAAATCTAATGTGCAAGGACAATTCGAACTTACATTCAGCGCTATTAGGTGACCTGCTGATTATGTGCTGTTGTAACTTGTGTAAAGAGACATTGGTCAGCATGTCACAGTTTGTTGTTCTCATTTGGATCACCAGTTGGAAGTGCTTTTCTCCACATACACATCCTATTTCACAAAGCCACTCTAATGCATTTCTATCTCCTTCTGTCTCTTCTCCCCACAGAGCAGTGAAAATCAGGCCCACTGATCCAGATCATTAACCTAATAGGCATCTCAAAGAATGGTGAAAAGAATGGTGCCAGTTTTCATTTGTTTCACAATTTTCCATCGCAGTTGAAGGATCCATGCTGGATTGTGGTTCTATTGCTGCCAGCTTCCCTGCAGTACTTCATTCATCTCTGCATCAACCCAGATGGTGATTGTGGAATCCTGTGAATGTTTTGCTCAGTTAAAAGGCTTCATTTTAAGGTATTTCTGCCTAATGTAACTAATTAAAGTTGAAGTTTATTTGTTAGTTACAAGTAAGTCTTACATTAACACTACAATGAAGTTACTGTGAAATTCCTTTAGAGGCCGCACTCTGGCGCCTGTTCAGGTCAATGCACCTATCCAGCACGTTTTTCAGAATGTGGAAGAAAACCGGAGCACCCGGAGGAAACCCACATAGACATAGAGAGAACGTGCAAACTCCACATAGACAGTGACCCAAGCCAGGAATCAAACCCAGGCCCCTGGCACTCTGATGCAGCAGTGCTGATCACTGTGCCACCATGCCGCTGCCAACAAATCATAATTGTGCTGTTTTAAGCTAATTTGGCCACATCAGCTTGGGATTCTGGGTCCAACGTGGAAATTTAGCTGCATTCTCTGAGAGTACAAAGTAAGGTAAGCAGAAGCTACCAGGGCCACAGATGCCAGTTTTGATACAGTTAGAGACTGCTTGTACCCAGCCTTTTAATAATCCAAGATACAAGTATTCAGTTATATTGTAGACACAGATCGATGTTCAGTTCGATCCAGACTATATTTAAGTTGTTTGATCCAGCACCGGCTTTTGGCTGTTCTCTCTTTCTCTCTCTCTCTCTCTCTTTCTCTCTCTCTCTTTTTCTCTCTCTTTTGAGTAATCCTTATTTCACCTCCTGTAAAATGCATATAAAAGACACTTAAATAAATTTACTTCGAACCAGTCTTGCCCAAGTTTATTCTGAAGAAGAAGAAAGCAGACCCCTACAGTGATGAAAGTTGGCAGGCTGTCTAATTCAGGAATGATGCTGAACCCAACCTCTTCTCACTGATTATTCACACAGGTACCACTGGAGCAAGAGCCCATGGTGGTCCAAGGAAGGTATTATATATTCAGAAAAGAATGTAGGCTGTTTTAAGAGCTGGTCACATGATTTGATGGTGATGTCATTAAGGTGTTTGCAGAGGCCTCTGTTTTTCTTTCAGTTTTGTATTCTGTTGCAGAGCAAAGGAGCAGCTCTTCAATAAAACCTGTGGTGTTTTAGCTTGAATCTCCATGTGCAAGCCACGTTCTTTTCTTTCTGTTAAAACCCACGGCCCCTCATAGAGTAAACTGGAGTAATTCATGATTTTTTTTTCAGTGGGACAATGTCCCACTGCACTGCAGAGGCCACCAGTGCAAATATCATTAAATTTCATAGGGCAGGGCCTATTCTTGCTGGGGAGGCTGAAGCCAGCGGGCCTTTGCATTGGTGCAATGGCCACAAATTGTCAGCCTCCCATTTGTTGGCCAGCTCGATTGATGGCCAGCCCTGGGATTCCCACAGTGCTGGCCCACCCCAACCACCTTCCATGGCCCGATTACGCCCGCCCCCCCCACCATTTCTGGCCCCGCCCCACATCCCATTCTAGACCTCCCTGATCACAGCTTCCCCCCCCGCCCCCGCACCGCAGTGCTAATATCCCCTACACCCCCTCCAGTGCAGACACCCCACCAGTGCTCCCCTCCCACCCCATGGCAGAACACCCCCTCCCAGTCTGCACCGATCACTGGGCTCGCTCCTGCCCATATCGATCCTGAGGCAGAGTAGTGGCGGGATTCCCCACCTCCACCGATTGCCCCTAGGCCCTGCCCTCATCAGGTCCCGCTCCATAGGCCACATCCCCAAACAGCCCTACCCACTCTGCATTGCCATGCTCCATGGGCAGTGCCAAAGTGCCCCATGAGAATAGGCATTTTGCCCCTAGGACAGTACCAGGGGATACTGGCTGTCACTGCCAGGGTGCCTATGCTCAACAGCACCACCCACTGCCTGACTCTTTGGGAGACCCCCCTTCACTCCAACGGGGTCAGGCGGCTAGCTCCCTGAAAGTGAGGAACTAGTTTAACGCCTGCTAGAGTGAAACACTCCGGCAGGGTGGCAGAGGCTAGCAGGCTTGGAGAATTCAGTCCTGGCCCTGCTAATTATTTAAATGCTGACCCCACTGATTTCCAGCAGAGAGTGGGGGGTGGCAAGGACAATCTCAATGGGAAATCCTACTGATGTAAAGACTGTTTTGGGACTCCTGTTGGATTTTACACCCATCCCCCTACCCTGAATTTCCCGCCCACTGAAAATAGGGGCAGAAAAGTTCCCCCCTTGAGTCTGACTTTGGACTATCACCAGAGTGCATAGGGTTTCTACAGAGTCATTCTTCCCATCAAACCTGCACTGACTCTCTGAAAGAGCATCCCACTAAGGCTATTACCTCCATCCTATGCCCATAACCCCGTGCATTTACCATGGCTAATCTCTGCCAGATCTACACATCTTTAGACATTAAGGGACAATTTGGCATGGCCAATCCACCTAACATACACATCTTTGGACTGTGGAAGGAAAACGGAGCGTCCGGAGGAAACCTGCCTGGACATGGGAGAACATGCAGACTCCACACAGACAGTCACCCAAGGCCGGAATTGAACCTGGGTCACTGGCGCTGTGAAGCAGCAGTGCTAATCAGTGTGCAACCATGCCGTCCTAGTCTTTAGAAATTCTAGTAAGCACAGAAATGTATTTCTGTCTCTTGGATTAATCTATAGTGAGCAAGGTTTCATTCTCATTGAGCAAGCCATCAAAGAATCCATTGAGTTCCCCCTGAACAGTTTCAATTCAGCTTGCAGAGGTCTCGATGAGTTTTAGATTGTATTAATCCATCAAGAAGGGAACCACATCCAGTATGAAGATCAGTACTCCCTTTCATTTGATCAGCTAACAATAAATTGCACTCACTCTTTCTTTGCTCAGGAGGGCCCTGCTTAGTTGAAGCATTCCCACATCAAAATTAGATGAAAGGTTTGAAGACTAAATTTTTTGCTTTGAACTGGTTTATTATTTTCACATGTATTAGCGTACAGTGAAAAGTATTGTTTCTTGCACGCTGTACAGATGTTCATAGAGAAGGAAGGGAGATTGCAGAATGTAGTGTTATAGTCATAGCTAGGGTGTAGAGAAAGATCAACTTAATATTAAGTTGGTTCATTCAAGAGTCTGCCGGCAGCAGGGAAGAAGCTGTTCTTGAGTCAGTTGGTGCGTGACCTCAGATTTTTATATCTTTTATCTGATGGAAGAAGGCGGAAGGGAGTATGTCTGGGGTGTGTGGGGTCCTTGATTATGCTGGTTGTTTTTCCGAGGCAGTGGGAAGTGTCAATGGACGGCAGGCTGGTTTGCGTGATGGGCTCCGTTCAGGACCCTTAGTAGTTTCTTGCCGTCGCCTCATGATGACCTAAGGCATGAGTTCAAATCCCATCATGGCAGCTGTGGAATTTAAGATTAATAAATAAATCTGGAGTTAGGAAAAAGGACTAGAATTAACAATTACACCCACAATGCTACCAGATTGTGTTAAAAACTAAATCCGGTTCACTAAAGTCCTTTAAAGGAAAGCAATCCTGGCCTATATATGACTCCAGAGCCACAGCAATGTGGCTGACTCAGACGTTCCCTTTGAAATGGTCAATTAAGGATAGGCAATAAATGCTGGCCTTCCAGAACCTTCCACACACCTGACGAAGGGACACCGTTCCCGAAAGCTTTACTATCAAATAAACTGGTTGAAATCTAACCTGGTGTTGTGAGACTTCTTACTTTCCAGCAATGCCCATGTCTCCTGAATAATCAAAAGGCCACTCTTAGATCTGTCAAATTGGAGGGAATGAGGAGCCAAGATTGGGTGGAATGGTCGACAGCAATAGAACTACAATCCAGCATGGATCCTTCACCTGTGAGGGAAAATTGTGAAACAAATGAAAACTGACACCATTCTTTGAGATGCCTATTAGGTTAATGATCTGGATCAGTGGGCCTGATTTTCACTACTCTGTGGAAGCAGAGACAAAAGATAAGACAAGGTTGGCAAAGTTTTGGATATTTTAAAAATTCGTTCAAGGGATGTGGGTACCGCTTGCTAAGCCAGCATTTACTGTCCCTCCTTAATGTACCTTGAGAAAATGAGCTGCCTTCTTTAGAATTATAGAATCCCCACAGTGTAGAAGGAGACTATATGGCCCATCGAGCCTGCACTGACAACAATCCCACCCAAGTCCTACCCCTGTAACCCCACATATTTGCCCTCTAATCTCCCTGACACTAAGGGGCAATTTAGCATGGCCAGTCAACCTAACCTGGGGAGGATTTTGTCAAAATAATAGTGATGGAATGGTGAAATAATTCCAACTCAGGATAGTGAGTGATTTGTAAGGGAACTTGCAAGTGGAGGGGGAGGGGGTTCCCATGTGCCTGCCACCCTTGCCCTTCTAAGTGATAGTGTCATGGGGTTTTGAAGGCGTTGCCAAAGGAGCCTTGGTGAGTTGCTGCAGTGCATCATGTAGGTGGCTGCTACTGTGTATTGGTGGTGGAGGGAGTGAATGTTTACATTGGTGAACGGCATTCTAATCTAGTGGGCTGCTTTGTCCTGGATGGGGTCGAGCTTCCTGAGTGCTGTTGGATCTGCACTCACCCTGTTACGCGGAGTATTCCACCACACTCCTGACTTGGGCATTTTGGATGATGGGCAGGCTTTGGGGAGTCAGGGGGTAAATTACTTGCTGCAGAATTTCTAGTCTCAGACTTGTTCTTGTAACCAGTAATTACTGGTTCAGTAACAAGTTCAGTTTCAGGTCAACGGTAACGCCCAGGATGTTGAAGATTGGGGAGCTCAAGCGACGGTAATGCCATTGAATGCCAAGGGGACATGCTTAGATTCTTCTTGAGAATCTCTAAGAGGTGGTGCGGTGGCACAATGGTTAGCACTGCTACCTCACAGTGGCAGGGAGCCAGGATCAGTTCTGGCCTCGGGTCACTGTCTGTGTGGAGTTTGCACATTTTCCCTGTGTCTGTGTAAGTTTCCTCCAGGTACTCCAGTTTCCTCCCACAGTCCAAACATGTGCGGGTTAGGGTGATTGGCCATGCTAAATTAATCCTGGTGTCAGGGGAATTAGCAGGGTAAATGTGTGGGGTTACGGGAATAGGTGGAATTGGGGTCAGTACAGACTCGATGGGCCAAATGGCCTCCTTCTGTATTGTAGGGATTCTATGATTCCCTCCTATTGGAATCACAGATTCATAGAATTGTTACGGTGCAGAATGAGGCCATTTGGCTCACCATGTCTGCACAATGGCCATTGCCTGGCATGTGTGTGGCAAGAGTGCTACTTATCAGTTATCAGCCCGCTGCCTGACTGTTGTCCAGGTCCTGCTGAATAGGGCACGGATTGTAGTCTCTGAGGATGAGCTGAAGACTACAGAAGGAGTGGAATGGAGGGCACAAAAGTCAAGGCAAAAGGTGACTATGGCAAGGATAAAGATTTCAGCAACTGATGGGCAGCGGCAGAGGTGGGCGATACAACAGAGGTGGAAACAGGCAGGCTTTGTGATGGTGAGTGAAATTCTGCAGTCAGAAGCTCAGCTTAGGATGGAACAGAACGTGGAGGGTGTCGATGGCCTTGCTCAGCCTGGGATTGCAGCCAGAGAGGGACGCTGCCGAGGGTACGGATCGTGCAGTGAGGGCTAATGATGACAGTTTTGATCTTCCCAATGTTTAACTGGAGCAACCTGCTCCAGGACTGGATGTCAGATAGACAACCCAAAAGCACAGAGTCAGGGCCCACGAGCCATAGGCTCTCCCAATTTTGCTCACTCAATTCCTTGAGAATTCTAATGTGCACCCATCTGCTCCTGCTGCCTGGTAACCCATTAAACATTTCATTCTCCTGTACTCAAAGCAATCAAATCGAGAAAGAGTAGGGGAGGGACTAATTTAGTGAAAAGAATAGCTTTCCCATTCACTGTAGTTCTACTTCAATGGTGAAAGATTTTATAATTCTAAAGCTAGGTAAGAAGGTGGTATATCATGCCGAACTATAGAATTGAAAGAATTAAATAGGCCTGAACAGTCTATTCATACAATTATGTCAGTAAATATAGTTCATGGCTCCAGTAATGGTGCATTACTAGGTTTATTCTACAAAGATCCATGCATAATTCATGAGGGCTATTGTGAAATACAGTAATGCATTGAAACTCAGTGCGAAATTGTGCTTATCTGCAGACATTAATTTTAATTCTTTTTTTTAAGAGATGAGAGAAAATGCATGTACCATGAGATTCATGGTTAACTGTTACTGTGCTGTAGGCTGCCACTATAACAGTTAACCTGGCATCATGATCTTGATTTTGTGTCAGTTTTGATGAGTGGTTTATTGGGCCCATTTCACAGGGCAGTTCGGTGTCATAACGTCATGGAGCAATGCAGTACAGAAACAGGCCTGATAAACGCTAAATACTGAGGATGCTGGAATCTGAAACCAAAACAGAAAAATGCTGGAAAATCTCAGCAGGTCTGACAGCCTCTGTGGAGCGAGAAAAGAGCCAACGTTTCGAGTCTGGATAACCCATCGTCAGAACACAGAAACAGGCCCTTTAGCCCAACCCCACCCACGCCGACCTCCCAGCTGGTCCCAATTGCCCTCGTAGCTTGAGTGAACCACACATCTGTAGACCAGACCTAGACAAGGATGGCAGATTTCCTTCCCTAAAGGACATCAGTAAAGTAGATGGATTTTCACAATTGAACATCATTAGACTTTTAATGTCAAATTCCACCCTCTATCAAGGTGGAATTCAAACCTGGGCACCCAGAGCATTGCCCTGGGCTTTTGGTTTACAAGTCCAGCGACAATATAACTACACCATTGCTGCCCAACTCCACAGGAACTGTGGGTGGCTCACCACCACCTTCTCAAGGTTAATTAGGAATGGGCAATAAATGCTGGGGATATGCCGGCATTGGACTGGGGTAAACACAGTAAAAAGTCATTCACCTGACATTCACCTGAACATATGGGTTTGAATTTATGGGGCATTGGCACCAGTATTGGGGCAGGTGGAACCTGTTCAGATGGGATGGCGTTGGTCTGAACCGTGCTGGGACAAGAGTCCTAGCAAATCGTATAACTAGGACTGTAGATAGGGCTTTAAACTAATTGGGGGGTGGGGAGAGGGTGCAAGGGTAGGTGAAATTACAGCGTCTAAAGTAAAAGAGAGGGTACAGGTACGGGAAGAGATCAAGGATGTCCCAATAATAAAGGGAATAGGGGGCATGAGAAAGGTTGGTAGCATTCCTTCAAATAGGGTACAGATAAAGGCTGGGATAAAAACACTTCATCTGAATGCACGAAGCATCCGGAACAAAGTGAATGAGCTGGTGGCGCAGATCAACACAAATGGATATGATCTGGTGGCCATTACGGAAACGTGGTTGAAGATTGACAGGGACTGGGAGCTGAACGTCCAGGGGTATCAAGTGTTTAGGAAGGATAGACGGGAGGAAAAGGGGGGAGGGGTAGCTCCACTGATTAAGGATAGTATCAGGGCGGTAGTAAGGGAAGATGTAGACGCCAAAGAGCAGAACATGGAATCGTTGTGGGTGGAGATAAGGAACAGCAAGGGGAGGAAGGCGCTGGTGGGTGTGGTCTATAGGCCCCCAAATAATGATCTGGAGGTGGGGCGGGCTATAAACGCACAAATAAATGATGCGTGCAGAAATGGAACGGCGATAATTATGGGGGATTTCAATCTACATATTGATTGGTCGACCCATGTTGGACGCGGTGGGCTTGAGGAAGAGTTCTTGGAATGCTGCCAGGATAGTTTCCTTGAACAGTGTGTGCTGGAGCCGACAAGGGAGCAAGCTATCTTGGATCTGGTGTTATGTAATGAGGCGGGTAGAATTAGGGACCTTGTTGTGAGGGATCCTCTTGGGAAGAGTGATCATTGTATGGTTGAGTTTTTGATGCAGATGGAGGATGAGAAAGTGGGTTCCCGGACCTGTGTCCTCTGTTTGAACAGAGGGGAGTACGATAGGATGAGAGAGGAATTGGCAAATGTAGATTGGGGGCGCAGATTGATCGGTAGGACTGCTGAGGAACAGTGGAGGATCTTTAAGGAGATCTTTCTTGGTGCTCAGCAGAAATTTATTCCGATGGTAAAGAAGGATCGTAGGAGAAGGGATAATCAGCCGTGGTTAACGAAGGAAATAAAGGAGAGTATTAAATTAAAAGCTGATGCGTTTAGAGTGGCTAAAAGTAGTGGGCGAGTAGAGGATTGGGAGAGGTTTAAAAATCAACAAAGAATGACGAAGAAGTTGATAAAGAAAGGAAGGATAGACTATGAAGCTAAACTAGCGCTAAAGATAAAAAAGGATAGTAAGAGTTTTTATAAATATATAAAGAGGAGGAGGCTGGCTAGGGTGAATGTTGGACCCTTAGAGGATGA
Organism: Carcharhinus amblyrhynchos; assembly: GCF_965287045.1. Classification (NCBI taxonomy): domain Eukaryota; kingdom Metazoa; phylum Chordata; class Chondrichthyes; order Carcharhiniformes; family Carcharhinidae; genus Carcharhinus; species Carcharhinus amblyrhynchos. Next base: position 45,081,629 of record NC_137340.1, read on the forward strand.
GAGGGGGATTTAGTGGTGGGAGATGAGGAAATGGCTGAGGCTTTAAATAAGTTTTTTGCTTTGGCCTTCACGGAGGAGAACGCAAATAGTTTGCCGGGTATTAAAGATAGAAGGATGGTAGGAGTTGAGGGCCTGAATGCGATCACTGTCACTAGAGAGGCAGTGTTCGACAGACTAGTGGGACTGATGGTGGACAAGTCCCCAGGACCGGATGGAATGCATCCCAGGGTTCTGAAGGAAATGGCGGAGGTGATAGTGGATGCCTTAGTGATTATTTTCCAAACCTCACTGGATTCCGGGGAAGTGCCGGAAGATTGGAAAATGGCTAATGTTATGCCGCTGTTTAAAAAGGGTAGCAGGCAAAAGGCAGGGAATTATAGGCCGGTTAGTTTAACGTCTGTTGTAGGAAAAATGCTTGAATCTGTCATCAAAGAAGAAATAGCGAGGCACCTTGAGAAGAATTGTTTGATAGAGCAGACGCAGCACGGGTTCATTAAGGGGAAGTCATGTCTGACAAATTTATTGGAATTCTATGACGGAGGGGAACCGGTGGATGTGGTGTTTCTCCATTTTCAGAAGGCGTTTGATAATGTGCCGCACAAAAGGTTGTTACAGGTTAGGGGGCATGGAGTTGGGGGTAAGGTATTAGCGTGGATAGAGGATTGGCTGTCAAATAGGAGGCAGAGAGTGGGTGTCAATGGGTGCTATTCGGATTGGCGGTTGGTGACTAGTGGAGTGCCCCAGGGGTCGGTGCTGGGGCCTCAGCTATTTACCATTTATATAGATGATCTGGAGGAGGGAACTGAGCGTAGGGTGTCGAAATTTGCTGATGACACAAAGATGAGTGGAAAAGCAAATTGTGCGGAGGGTAGAAAGTCTGCAGAGGGATCTAGATAGGCTAAGCGAGTGGGCGAGGACCTGGCAGATGGAATACAATGTTGGCAAGTGTGAGGTTATCCACTTTGGCAGGAATAATAGTAGGAGGGACTACTATTTAAAGGGTGAAAAGCTGCAGCATGCTACGGTGCAGAGGGACCTGGGGGTCCTTGTGCATGAGTCACAAAAACCCAGCCTACAGGTGCAGCAGGGTCAGGGAGGCAAATGGGATGCTGGCCTTCATATCGAGGGGGATAGAATATAAAAGTAGGGATGTCTTGCTACAACTGTACAGGGCACTGGTAAGGCCGCAGCTGGAGTACTGTGTGCAGTTTTGGCCACCACACTTGCACAAGGATATTTTGGCCTTGGAGGGAGTGCAGAGGAGGTTCACTAGGCTGATACCAGAGTTGAGGGGGCTGAACTATGAAGAGAGGCTAAATAGACTGGGTCTGTACTCGTTGGAGTTTAGAAGGATGAGGGGGGAACTTATTGAGATGTATAAGATGATGAAGGGGATGGATAGGGTAGAGGTGGAGAGGTTCTTCCCACTCAAAGGACAGCAGGATTAGAGGGCACAGCCTCAAGATAAGGGGGGGGGGCAATTTAGAACGGAGTTGAGGAGGAACTTCTTCACTCAAAGGGTGGTGAATCTCTGGAATTCTCTGCCAGTTGAAGTAGTGGAGGCTACCTCGCTAAATATGTTTAAGACGCGGGTAGATAGGTTTTTGGTAGGCAAGGGGATTAAGGGTTATGGGGAGAAAGCGGGAAAGTGGAACTGAGCCACGACAGATCAGCCATGATCTTATTGAATGGCGGGGCAGGCTCGAGGGGCTAGATGGCCTACTCCTGCTCCTATTTCTTATGTTCTTATGTTCTTATGAAGGGACTAACCCCGAAAGCTAATGAGAGTACTATCAAATAAATTGTTGTCAGACTTTTTACAATAAATGCTGGCCTAGCTAGCGACTCCCACTTCCCATAAATGAAGACAAATGAGCTAAATGTGCTTGTTGATTGCTTATTGTTCTGTAGCATTATTGAATGGATTTAATTTTTTTCTCCAGGGAATCCAGATAGAGGGTTTAAGACAGGGCATTGTGAAGACTGACAAGATTAAGGATGAAGATTACATAAATTCAGACTGGCACTAAATGTAGGTTTAGAAAACAAGATGGAAGGGGAAATGCTGCTTATTGCAGTGGATATAATATCATCTATTTTTGGGTTCATCCTCAGAATCATAGATTTCCTACAGTGCAGAAAGAGCCTGTTAAGTCTGCACTGATCCTCTGAAAAAGCATTTTACCCAGCTCCATCCCGTCCCCCTAACCCCATGTATTTACCCAGCTAATCCCCTTAACCCGCACATCCAGGGATACTAAGAGGCAATTTAGTCTGGCCAATCCACCTAACCTGCACATTTTTGCCTGTGAGAGGAAATCAGAGCATCCAGAGGAAGCCCACGCAGACACAGGGAGAATGTGCAAATTTCACACAGCAGCAACCCAAGCTGGGAATCGAACCCGGGTTCCTGGCGTTGTGAGGTAGTAGTGCTAACCACAGTGCCACTGTGCCACCCAAAGGCATTATAAAACAAAATATGCAACTAACTCACATGGGGAGATATTAGATTAGATGCCTAAAAAACCTGCTGGGAGAGGTTGGCTTTAAGGCATGTCTTGAAGGAGGAAATTGAGGGAGATTGAAGGAGACATTTAGTGAGAGAATTCCGGAGCTCAGCTGAGGACAATGATGGATCAGTTTAAATTAGGCATACTCAAGAATTGGAGGAATGCAGATATTGCAGAGAGACCGGAGGAGATTAGAGTTGGGGCTGCAGGGGAGAACATGGAGCACTATGAAAACAAGGATGAGGGAATTTTAAAATCAAAGTGTCGCTTAACTGTTATTGTAGGACAACGAGCATAGGGATGATGAGTGAATGGGCTTTGTGATTTGGGATATATGCAGCAGACCTTTGGATAATATCAAGTTTTATGAAGATATTGGAAAGAGCAAATTTGCTCCTGCTCATGACAGAGCAAATGTAACTCCTGTATTCAGAAAGGAAGAGAGAGAGAAATCAGAAATAGAACATGTATCACCACAGCACAAATAGGCCCTTCAGCCCACAAGTTGCGCTGATCATATCCCTACCTACCAGGCCATAGAACTATCTATAACTCTCAATCCCATTAAATCCCATAAACTTATCCAGAAGTCTCTTAAAAGACCCCAGCGAGTTTGCCTCTACCACCACTGATGACAGCCGATTCCACTCACTCACCACCCTCTGAGTGAAAAACTTACCCCAAACATCTCCTCTGTACCTGCTCCCCAGCACCTTAAACCTGTGTCCTCTCGTAGCGACCATTTCAGCCCTGGGAAATAGCCTCCAAGAATCCATCCTATCTATACCTCTCAACATTTTATAAACCTCTATCAGGTCGCCTCTCAACCTTCGTCTCTCCAGGGAGAAGAGTCCCAGCTCCCTCAACCTATCTTCATAAGGCATGCCTCCCAATCCAGGCAACATCCTTGTAAATCTCCTCTGCACCCTCTCAATAGCTTCCACATCCTTCTTGTAATGAGGTGACTAGAACTGCGCACAGTAGTCCAAGTGGAGTCTGACAAGGGTCTTATAAAGTTGCAGCATTACCTCCCAACTCGTAAACTCAATTCCTCGATTAATGAAGGCTAGCACATCATATGCCTTCTTGACCACATCCAAATTACAACTCTATCCTAAGATCAATCATAGGGAAAATGTTACAAGCTGTTATTAGTGATGTTGTAGCAGGGTACTTTAAAACATTTAAGACAATCATTTGGCAGAGTCAACATGGTTTTGTGGAAAGGAAATTATGCTTAATCAATCTATTGGAGTTCTTTGAAGGAATCACATTTGCTGTGGATATAGGGGAACCGGTAGATGTAATGTACTTAGATTCCCAGAAGACATTTGATAATCAAAGGTTATTGCAGGAAATAATAACTCATGGTGTTGAGGGTAATATGTTGGCATGGATAGAGGATTGGCTGGCTAACAGGAAAAAGAGCAGGCATCAATGGGTCATTTTTGGTTGGCAGGATGTAATGAGTAATGTACCACGGGGATCAGTGCTGGGACCTCAGCATTTTGCAATTTATATAAATGAAGAACGAAAGGTAAGGTTGCAAAGATTGCTGACAACACAAAAATAGGTAGGCAAGTAAGTTGTAAAGAGGATATAAGGGGGCTACAAGGGGTGTAGATAGGTTATAGAGCGGACAAAGATCTGGCAAATGGATTATAATGTGGGCAAATGTAATATTGTCTTAGAAGATTAAACAATAAACATATTAATTAAATGGTGAGAGATTCAGGGATATCTGGGTTTCCTAATGCATGAATCACAAATGGCTAGAATGCAGGTAGTGAAAGTAATGAGGAAAGTTAATAGGATTTTATTGTTTATTGCGAGGATAATGCTGAAATCACATCTGGAGCACAGTGTACATTATGTATTGCCATCTTTAGGGAGCATTGCATTAGAAACAGTTTACTGGATTAACATCTGGATAGAGTGGCTTGTCTTATGAGGAAAGATTGGACAGGCCAGGCTTGTACCCACTGAAGTTTAGAAGAAAAAGAGGGAATTTGATTGAAACATTAAAGACACGGAGAGGTCTTGACTGAGTGATATTGAGATGATGTTTCCTCTTGCGGGAGAATCGAGAACTGAAGGGGAGGGGGGTGGGGGTGTCACTGTTTAAAAATAAAGGACTGCCCATTAAAGACAGAGATTAGGAGAAAATTTTATTCTCAGAGGATAGAGAGTCTTTGGAACTCTCTATGAAAGACAATCAAAGCATAGTCTTTGAATATTTAAGGCAGAGGGAGATAGATTGTTGATAACAAGGAGGTGAAAGGTTAATGGGAGTTACAATCAGATGAGCCATGATCTCTTTGGATGGCAGAGCAGACTCGAAGGTATCAAGTGCCTACTCCTGCCCCTAATTCGTACATTCGTATGGCCACAGAAAACACCATAGGCAATAGAGAATCATAGAACAGTTATGAAACAGAAAGCGACCAGTTTGTGCTAGCCCTCTTCAGGCACAATTCACCTCGTACCATTCTCCTGCTTTTCCTGAAAAGGAATCCTGCAAATATTTCCTTTTCAGATAATGACGCAACTTCCTTTACAAAGCCATGATTGAACCTACCTCCACCACACTCTTAGACAGTGCATTCCAGATTCAAACTACTCACTGGGTCAAATGGTTTCTCCTCATGTCAACATTCTTCCTTTCAGTAAGTGCCTTAAATCTGTGCCCTTTGGTTCTCGCTCCTTCTACCAATGGGGACAGTTTGACTTTGTCCAGTTCCTCCATAATTTTGAACACATTTGTCAGATGATCTTTCAACCTTTTCTTCTCCGAGAGCAATCCCAGCTTCTCTAATCTGTCCATCGCTGCAGTTTTCTGACCACTCACACCAGCGGGAGCATGGCGTAAATAGCCGGGAGGATCGTGCCCCATGGATCTGATCAGCGTAATCTGCCATGCTGATCTATTCAACCCACCTCCTTCACAGGACTTCAATGCAAATTCCACCTGGACTAATGTATGGGAATCATTGGACACGGTAAGCCAGTCCCTTGGTCTGAAACCCAACCCAATAGCTTCCTGGTTTCAACCTTCCAAGGAAAGAGTGGTTCACGCTCAACAGGTTCAGGACCAGCCCCAGCCCCTGCTTGACCAACCTCCACAGGTGAGGCATTAGTGCCAGCCCCCTGTGTACCCATGGGAGAGAACAAATTATGCATCACGTCATGGAAGAACATCCAACCCATAGACTCAGTAGAGGCCTATGCACACTCAATGCAGCAGAACTGGAAGAAACTTCTTGGCTTTTGGACTTTGTATTAGCTAAATAAATCATAGAATCCCTACAGTACAGAAGGGGGCCATTTGGCCCATTGAATCTGTACCAACAACAATCCCACCCGGGCCCAATCCCCGTAACCTCACATATTTACCCTATTAATCCCTCTAACCTACATATCCCAAGGCACTAAGGGGCAATTTAGCATGGCCAATGAACCTAACCCGCACATCTTTCAACTGTACAAGGAAACCACTTGGAGGAAACCTACGCAGACAGGGAGACCGTGCAGACTCTGCACAGATTGTGACTCAAGCCAGGGTTCCTGGGGCTGTGAAGCAGCAGTGCTGACCACTGTGCTGCCCATTAATATGTGTCTGATGTTCCTTATCTCTTGTGAATCCCTTTTGCACTCTCTCTCATGCCTTTACATCCATTCTGAAATGTGGGACCCAGAAATGGAAACAGTACCCACTAAGCCCAAATTGATGATATACACCATTTCATCAAAATTTATTTGCCTTTTTATTCTATGCCCTTCCTGATTTTGCACTTTCTGCATAAGTAGATACTTAAACAAAGAGCCGGAAGCATCTAATTGAATAGGAAGGTACATAACTGCAGTTACCTCTATTTTTAAACAAGACTTGGGACAGCACGGTAACACAGTGGTTAGCACTGCTGCCTCTCAGAGCCAATGATCTGGGTTCAATTCCCGGCTTGGATCTCTGTCTGTGTAGAGTCTGCACATTATCCCCATGTCTGTGTGGGTTTCCTCCGGGTGCTCCGTTTTTTATCTCACATTCCAAAGATGTGCGGGTTTGGTGGAGTAGCCGCACTAAATTGCTCCTTAGTGTCAGAGGGACTAGCTATGGTAACTATATGGTGTTATGGGGATAGGGCTTGGGTGGGATTGTTGTCGGTGCAGACTCGATGGGCCTAATGGCCTCCTTCAGAATCCATCTGTAAAGATTCTATGATTAAACTTGTTGTTCCATAGTGTGCTCAAAGATCACCGTGGTATAGCCTCCATGGTATGTCACAAGAGTAAGTCTTTTATCTTGTGACTGGTGCTGGGCATGGAGCTACCTTGATGGGTGTTTAATTGATATTTCACTGTCCAAAGAGTTTTTTTTAATAGTCTTGTGGCTTCACATGGTTGTAGATGACTTGCAGCGGTGAATGTGATGCTGTCTTCGGAGTCTCATCTCTGGGTTTAGGATTTATTCTCTATGCGTACTAAGATTATGAATGTATAAATGCAGAATGGATTTATAATTTTAACACACAAAGCACAGAGAAGAAAATCTTACCCCTGAAGGCCAGAAACTTGGCACTGAGTGTGGGTGGTGGTGGATTCATCCCTTATTGCCTGAGGTAGGTATATTCATTAAATATATTGCGAGGATGTGTACGTTATCTTGCCGTCATTTTCCATAAAGCTCTCCCTGTTATCAGTGCCTTCCATCTCTCTCTCTCCCCCTATATATGTTCATACCTTTCTGTTAATTTTTAATTTTTGTCTGCCAAATTAGATATAAAGCTTCTCTTTTTCAAAGGCCAATAGAAATTAATAAAACTCAACATCTCTTTTAATACTATTGAAATAGATACAGATAGAAAAGGAGAGACTGGTTGTGTTAAGTCTATCTTTTATTGATCTGATTTAATAATTGGGCATCATTTTAAAAGATTTGCTCAACATTTGGTGAGCTAGCTGGACCTACTGGGTAGGATTTTCCAACTCCTGCTGCACCACCTTCCCTGTTGCCCTCCCCAGGCAGTCAACACAGTTTGGCCCCAGGTAGATTATCCCTGTCCCGGTGATGTCTATGGCATTTTCTGTGGCCCACTTTCCTGTCCTCTGGAGAACCTGTCACGGGAGGTGGGGAGGGGGTTGTCACCTTGAGCAAGACCAGGTAGCCCACCGACAGGAAGGGCTGGAAAATCCCATTCCATTGGCTCAAGAGGAGGCAATGGCCTAGTGGTATTATCACCAGACTATTAATTCACAAACTCAGCAAATGTTCTGAGGACTCTGGTTCAAATCCCACTGTGGCAGATGATGGAATTTGAATTCAATTTTAAAAATTTAGAACTAAGGATCTACTGATGGAAATGAAACCATTACCTGACAAACCCACCTAGTTCACCGCTTAGGGAAGGAAATCTACCATCCTTACCTGGCCTGGTCTACATGTGACTCCAGGGCCACAGCAATGTGGTTGACTCCCAGCTGCCTTCAGGCAACCAGGGATGGGCAATAAATGCTGGCCAGATAGCGATGCCCATGTCCCATGAATAAAAATAAAGAGAATGAGGTGGCAAGTCAATCATGGTCCATGAAGCTTCTCCCCAGCCTAAATTGCCAGCTATCATGCTTGACTTTGAGCAGTGACTGTGAGTAATGAAGACACTGGTTTTATATTCTAAAGACAGCTTTATGCTTTCTATAGTTAAGGGCTGAACATAATGCTTCATTCATGAGGAAGAAATTGGTGTCGCAGAAAGTTCATTACCTGGTGGAAAATCGGATGGGTTTCTCCATCACTGCCACCTCGCAGTTGACAATAGTTTGTGTCTAAATTTAACTGCTCCTTGAGAAATATGGTAAATTAGGAACAATGTTTGGAGTGGTCAGGAATCCTTTCTACAGTATTGAGAGAAATGTCCTCTCATTTGGAAAATACTGTCAACTTCTAAAGAAAGGCTAGTTAGTAGGAATGCTTGCCGACATGTCATAGAACCTGTCTGACCCATTGTCACACTAATTTCAATAGAAATGAAAACACTACAGGTAAATGGCCAATGATTCACCCACTAGTCAATCATCAAAGGTTGAAGGTAGCCCCCACTGACTCAGTGATTTTCCGTGTCAGGCTCTTCTTCTGTACAACTTAAGCAAGTGTGGAAAACATCGCTGCAAGAATATACTGGCCTCACCTATAAACGTGAGCTGTATGAACATGCACAGTTCCAACAGATCAACAGTTGAGACACGTTCAATCAATGACTGGATTGTCACGAATGTGGTACAGAATTTACAGCACAGAAACAAATAGTTCAGCTGGAGAGATGGTTCCATAGTGTTGATATCATTGCACCAGTAATTCAAAGGCCTAGGCTAATGCCCGGGCGACCGGGGTTCAAATCCCATCATGGCAGCTGGTGGAATTTAAACTCAATTGATAAATCTGGAACATAAAGTTGGTCTCAGTAATGGCGGCCATGACAATCATGGAATCATAGAAACCCTACAGTGCAGAAAGGGGCCATTTGGCCCATCGAGTCTGCACCGACCACAGTCCCACCTAGGCCCTACCCCCATGTCTCAACATATTTACCCGTTAATCCCTCTAACCTACGCATCTCAGGACACTAAGGGGCAATTTTTAGCATAGCCAATCAACCTAACCCGCACATCTTTGGATGTGGGAGGAAACTGGAGCACCCAGAGGAAACACACAGACACAAGGAGAATATGCAGACTTCACACAGACAGTGACCCAAGCCGGGAATCGAACCCAGGTTCCTGGAGCTGTGAAACAACAGGGCTAACCACTGTGCTACCATGCCACCTATCAACTGTCATCAACTATTGTAAAAAGCCGCCTGGTTCACCATTTCTTTATGGAAGGAAATCTGTTGTCTTTACCCAGTCTGACCTACATATAATACCAGGCTTACAATAATGGTTTTTACTCTTAATTGCCCTCTGTAGTAGCCTAGCAAGCCACTCAGTTCAAGGGCATTTAGGCATAGGCAATAAATTCTGATCTGGCCAGCGAGACCACATCCCATGAGAGGATAAGAAAAAATACTGGCCTGGCCTAGTATTTATTCTCCAAATTAGAATCCTCCCTAGAAACTTCATTTAGACCTCTTAACATATCCCCATTCCTTTCCCCCTTTTGTATTTATTCTGCTCCCTTTGAAATGCATCAATGCAATTCTTCTCAAATACTCCAAGTGGCAGCAAGTTTCACATTCTAATCAATAGTCACTTGGTAAAATTTGTTTTTATTCATTTGTGGGAGGTGGGCTGCATTTATTGCCCATCCCTAGTTGCCCTTGGAGGGCAGTTAAGAGTCAACCACATTGCTGTGGCTCTGGAGTCACATGTAGGCCAAACTAGATAAGGATGGTAGATTTCCTTCCCTAAAGGACATTGCTGAACCAGATGTGTTTTTCCAACAATTGATGATGGTTTCATTGTCATCAGTAGACTCTTAATTCCAGATTCTTTTTTATTAAAATCAAATTCGACCATCTACTGTGGTAGGATTTGAAGCCAGGTCCCTAGAACATCAGTTGAGTCTCTGGATTAATAGTCCAGCGATAATCCCACCAAGTCGTTGCCTCCCCATAAATATTGCTGAAAAGGGAGGCATGTCAAAACTTTTCATCTTGCTCTCATTGGGAAAAATGCAAGAATACCAAATTTCAAACAATCACAACTATTTACAGTGTAGGAGAAAAAGGTGCAGATTGGTTGGTAAGTTGACATTGGTGGCTAAGGTGTTGCCATGGAAAATGCAATAGGGGACCACAGGCTCCTGGGTAATCAAAAATAGGCATAAGGCTTGAACATATTCCTTTCATTTTCAGAGAATGGGTTTCCACGTATGAATGCATGTCATTTCTGGCAAGTGTAAATAAGCCATGTTATGAACTCAATTATGGATGGCAATGGTGACATAGTGGTAGGATGGCATGGTGGTTCAGTGGTTAGCACTGCTGCCTCGACCTGAGTTCGATTATGGTCTCAGATGACTGTGTGTGTGGAGTTTGCATGTTCTTCCCGTGTCTGCGTTGGTTTCCTCTGGGTGCTCCGGTTTCCTCCCGCAGTCTGAGAAACATGCTTCTTAGGTGGACTGGCCATGCTAAATTGCCGCTAATGTCTAGATTAGGTGGATTAGTTATAATGGATGTTGCGGGTATTGAGGTTAGGGTTGAGCCTAGGTGGGATGCTCTATGGAGGTTTGGTGCAGACTCATGGGCTGAATGGCCTCTTTCTGTACTGTAGGGATTCTATGATTATCTTAAATTGGTTGTTATTGGCACACTCAAGATTGTTCAATAAGTCTGCCCAATTGTGGAATCTCAGCTATAATGCAGTAGCTATGTGCGTGTTTTTTTCCCCCACTAACAGCCTGCCACCAAAAAGATGTTTTGCCTACAACACCATTGAGCAATGTTATCTATAAAATTTAATGCTTCTGTAATGTCAGATGTAGGTCCCAGTGACTGGCTGATCAAATCAAACATCAAGTTCCTTCAGCTGTTGTAACATACAGAGTACAGACCACACTCACTCAATCAGCTACACTTGTAACATCCAAATTAAAATGTATACTGCTGGATGTGATACAGTGATCAAACAGCACAGGGAACACACATTTTACAGAAATATTAATATTAATCGAGAAATCTTGCCCTTTCCAAAAGGCTGTAGGCAACGTGTCCTTTTCTTTACTTTTTATGACTGAGATTGATCGAATTTTGTTGGTTAGAGGTATCAAAGGATATTGAGTTTGTGGTAGTGTGGCCCCTTTAAGGGGGTGATCCTTTGAGGGACCACATGACGGGAAGCTGAGCCAAGCGGGAAACGCAGATATCCTGGGATGGGGAGGAATATCAGTTTGGAGCCAGGGAGAAGAAAAGAGTAGACTTGTATATTAGTTCTGTCAGACCCTTGTTTGTATGTATTACATTAGAACATAGAACAGTACAGCACAGTACAGGCCCTTCGGCTCTCAATGTTGTGCTGAGCTATGTCCGAACCCAAGATCAAGCTATCCCACTCCCTATCATTCTGGTGTGCTCCACGTGCCTATCCAATAACCGCTTGAAAGTTCCTAAAGTGTCTGACGGCCCTATCGCAGCAGGCAGTGCATTCCACACCCCAACCACACCTGAGTAAAAAACCTACCATGGACATCTCTCCTATATCTCCCACCATGAGCCTTATAGTTAGGTCCTCTAGTAACAGCTACATCCACCAAAGTTAGTGGATGTAGATGTTACTAGGGGGTATAACTATAAGGTTCGTGGTGGGAGATATGCCTCAGTACAGTTAATAAATCATTCCTTGTTGAAGCCACAAGTCACTTGAGTCACCTTCAACATTTCTGCCCCCCTCCCCCCACTTTGCATATGGGAGGTTTTCCTGAATTTCCTGAATTTCATTCCTGAATGACTTCCCTATTTGTCAAAAAAAAAGTTCACCCATTTAACCAGGGACGGCACAGTGGGTTAGCACTGCTGCCTCATAACGCCAGGGACCCAGGTTCAATTCCAGCCTTGAGTCATTGTTTGTGTGGAGTTTGCATGTTCTCCCTGTGTCTGTGTGGGTTTCCTCCGGGTGCTCCGGTTTCCTCCCACAGTCCAAAGATGTACAGTTAGGTTAATTGGCTGTGCTAAATTGCCCCTTAGTGTCAGGGGCACTAGCAGGGTAAATATGTGAGGTTATGGGAATAGGGCCTGGGTGGGATTGTCGTCAGTGCTGGCTTGATGGGCCAAATGGCCTCCTTCCGCACTGTAAGGATTCTATGAACACGATTGTCAATAACTGTTGCCAGGCTGAGGTTTCCTGTGACCTTCTAACTTGAGTTAGAAGGAAGATAACTATTGTGCCTTTCACAAAAGAAATTTTGTTGAAAATCATCTGAGAAAAAGAATAAAATGAAAGCAGAGGCGGACTTACAATGAAACCCACCATGCTTTGGCACTGGGCCAAATAGAGGAGCTCCATGATGGCCGGTGGCTGTGGGAGCACCAATCAGAGCTTGATAGATCAACGAACTTATTAGCAGGCATGCAGAGCAATATCGGACTCTGATTGGTCAAGTCCCCTTAGAGCGTGGGACTGGATTAAAGTCACATTTTACTCAATTAAAGCCCTGGGACTTGGATTGTAGTGTGCTCTGGCCACAGATGGGATTGTTGCAACCCCCCAGCGAGATTTCAGATGACAATTCCAGGTTGCAAAAAGATGTGAGCCATCCATTGCCATTTCTGTCCCTTGTTTCCATGCCCCTGTCCAGTCTGCTCCCGCCAGTTCTGGCTGGCTCCAAGTCCCCCCTGAATCGACCTGTCTCCCTGAGTAACCGAGCCAAGTTTGACCCGGAATGTTTGGCTTCAGCCCAGCCTCGGCTCCCTGTTCAATGAGCCTCTCCAGGTCAAATACTTTTTGCTCAAGACAAACTCTTTCCATTCCTCTGCAGCCAGATCAGATAATGTGAGAAAAACACAATCACAAGGGCCAGCAGAGATTTACAATGAGGCACAGTTTCCATCTCTACAAGCTTCTGCAAAGCACGTAGAAACCAGGAAAGATAAAGAAAAGACCTTTGAGGTGGTGAAATACAGAAACAGCACCAGAGAGAATGATTCTAAAAGTCAGTTTGTTCAGCTGGAGCTTGACAACCAGTTTTCTCTTGGGGAATAGTTAATGTTAAAGCCTATTTTACGCACTGGTGCTCTGTATTCCATCCCAGGTAACTAATCTACATGGACCCATCTGCCTTCACCCCACAATGCCAGAAAGATTTTTGAAATGATCTGGTATAGACTTTGGCAGGCAAATGAGGCACCTGCAAGGCACCATGGGAATTTTGAGCTTGAAACACGATAATTGCTGTCATTCACGATGAACTGGAACAGATAAAGAGTTTGAATGAAGTGTCAGTCACTCTTGGAGTGACATTTAGGGATAAAGATTAAAAATGCAGCCACTAACTGGTCCGTTTGTTTATAGTCCTGCTTCCTATTTGAATGTTGAGCCTCGTGAAGGTGACTAATTCCCAGACCAGCCTTTGGCTGCTTCTATCAACCAACGTTGGTTTTTGAAGGAAGGGGTGAACAGGATGCCAGTCAGAGAGGGCGAGTCTGATGGACGCTCTTCATCCCACCAGGTAAGACCTGCTGCCTCACAGCTCCAGGGACCTGGGTTCGATTCAAAGCCTTGGGCGACTGTGTGGTGTTTGCACGTTCTCCCCATGTCTGCGTGCTCAGGTTTCACAGAATCTCAAAAATCGCAGAATACTACAGTGCAGAAGAGGCCCTTCGGCCCATCGAGTCTGCATCAATACATGAAATGCCCTGACCTGCCCACCTAATCCCACTTGCCAACACTTGGCACATCATAAAATTCCAGGCTATGGACCAAGTGCTCATCCAGGTACTTTTTGAAGGATGTGAGGCATCCCGCCACCACCACCCTCCTAGGCAGCACGTTCCGAACCATCACTACCTTCTGGTTTCCTCCCACACTCCAAAGATGTGCGGGTTGGGTGCTTTGGCTATGCTAAATTGCCCCTTAGTGCCAAGGTTAGAAGGATTAGCAGGGTAAATATGTGGGGTTTCGGTGATAGGGTCTGGGTGTTGTTGTCAGTACAGACTCGATGGGCCGAATGGCTTCTTTTTGCTCTCTAGTGTTTCTAGTACAAGTCCAAGTCCATGATTCATTCTGGGTTTTCCTCACCTTGTGCTTTCTAATGCTATAGGTATCTATACACTGGGCTGTGCTCTAACACTGTGTGGATACTAAAGGCAGGATTTTCCCACCCCTCCTTCCACAACAGTTGTAGCGAGCTGGACGTGGATCATGGATCATTGACCTCAGGCAGGATTTTCCAGACTTGGGGTGATAGGGGTCGGAGAATCCTATCCCAAGTGTTCAGACCCAATCATTCCAAATATGCCTTTGTACAACTGGATTCTCTTCCATAAAAAAACTTATTCTAAAAATTAATACAACTTTAGAAAAGAATATTTAATCATATTTACAGTGTGAAACAATGGAATTTGAGTTCCAAGATTTTACATTTTAACACATATAAAATTGAATTTAATTGTTTTCAAAAATCTGTTTTCTTTTTGGCAACCTGTTCATGTATGGTTTGAATACACACAGTAAGAAGTCTCACAACACCAGACTAAAGCCCAACAGGTTTATTTGGTAGTAAAAGCCTCTAGCTTTCGGAGCGCTGCCCCTTCGTCAGGCAAGTGGGAATTCTGTTCACAAATAGGACGTGTAAAGACACAAACTCAATTTACAAAATAATGGTTGGAATGCGAGTCTTTACAGGTAATCAAGTCTTAAAGGTACAGACAATGTGAGTGGACAGGGGGTTAAGCACAGGTTAAAGAGATGTGTATTGTCTCCAGCCAGGACAGTTAGTGAGATTTTGCAAGCCCAGGCAAGTCATGGGGGTTACAGATAGTGTGACATGAACCCAAGATCCCAGTTGAGGCCGTCCTTGTGTGTGGAACTTGGCTATCAGTTTATGCGCAGCGACTCTGCATGTGTTGTGAAGGCCACTTTGGAGAACGCTTACTGGAAGATCAGAGGCTGAAGACGCTATGGAGGTGCTACGACAACGGATGAATGAACACCACTCGACAATCACCAGGCAAGAGTGTTCTCTTTCTGCTGGAGAACACTTCAGTAGTCAAGGCATTCAGCTCTTGTGAACAGAACTCCCATTTACCTGACAGAGGGACAGCGCTCCAAAAGCTAGTGGCTTTTGCTACCAAATAAACCTGCTGGATTTCAACCTGGTGTTGTGAGACTTCTTACTGTGTTTACCCCAATCCAATGCCGGCATCTCCACATCTTGAATACACATGAACAAGTGTCATAGGGTCATAGTGGTCTCCAGCATGGAGAAAGGCCCTTCAGCCCATCAAGTCTGCGCTGGTCAAAGACAAACCACCTAATTATTCTATTCCCATTTCCAATACTTGGCCCACAGCCTTGTATGCCTTGATATCACAAATGCACATCTAAATACTTCTTAAATGTAATGAGGGTCTCTGCCTCCCTCACCCTTTCAGGCAGTGGGTTCTAGACTCCCACCACCTTTTAGGTGAAAACATTTTTCCTCATATCCCCTCTTTAAATCTGGACATTGGTTCTTCCACTAAGGAGAAAAGTTTCTGTTGGCTTACTCTATCACTCTTTCTGGTTGTATCACAGTTTGGCATGGCTCCTGCTCTGCCCAAGACTGCAAGGAACTACAAAGAGTCATGAATGAAGCCCAATCTATCAGGCAAACCAACCTCCCATCCATTGCCACTGTCTTCACCTTCCATTGCCTCAGAAGAGCAGCCAGCATAATCAAAAACCCCACGCACCCTGGACATTCTCTCTTCCATCTTCTTCCATCGGGAAAAAGATACAAAAGTCTGAGGTCACGTACCAGCTGACTCAAGAACAGCTTCTTTCCTGCTGCCATCAGACTTTTGAATGGACCTACTTCACACTAAGTTGATCTTTTTCTGCACCCTAGCTATGACTGTAATACTACATTCTGTACTCTCCCCTTTCTTTCTCTATGGACAGTATGCTTTGTCTGTGTAATGCGCAAGAAACAATACTTTTCACTGTATCCCAACACATGTGACAATAATAAATGAAATGAAATCAAATCAGAATCTATGTGTCTTCGCACCCACGTACCTGCCACCACTGAAGTCATCACAGTGAGTACACAGGATTCCACCCAAGCATTGGGGTGGCAGCCATTTTATGGCTCCTGGAGTTGGACTGGCTGCTCATTAAACATCTCACCCAACTTTAGTGTCTCCATCCATTGTCTGGGCAGCCAATCTCTTCCCTTTGATCTGCTGTCCGGTGGCTGAGGCCAAACTTACCCTGTTTCGAGGTTCAAAACGTTAACCCTATTTCTCTCTCCACAGCTGTTGCCAAACCTGCTGAGTTTATCCACCACTTTCTGTTTTTATTAGCCCAGGACTAAGTTTCTTCTGAAGACTACAAACAAAGCAAGATTTGAAAAATAACTTCCAGAGGCTGGGTCAAAACTAAAATTCAAAACCATTGGATGTTCATGGCGGCACGGTAGCACGGTGGTTAGCACTGTTGCCTCATTGCGTCAGGGTTCGATTCCGGCTTCGGGTCACTGTCTGTGTGGAGTTTGCACATTCTCCCCGTGTCTGCGTGGGTTTCCTGTGACTGCTCCAGTTTCCTCCCATAGTCTAAAGAGTGTGGTTTAGATTGATTGATCTTGCTAAATTGCCCCTTAATGTCAGGAGGAACAGCGAGGGTAAATGCTTAGGGTTACAGAGATAGGGCCTGGATGGGATTGTGATCATGCAGACTCGATGGGCCATACTAAATATTCCCTCGGTGTGCCTGAACAGACGCCAGAGTATTGCTATTTGGGAATTTCCACAGTAACTTCTTTGCAGTGTTAATATATGCATACTAATAAAATTAAATCTTTAAAATGGCCTCCTTCTGCACTGTAGGGATTCTATATATCTATGATTTCAGAGAGTAGGTTACAGAAGGAAATGGTAATTTGCCAGAGTCCTGTAGACTGTTGTGACAGAATCTCTGCAATTCGCAGAATGTGCAAGAGGCCGACACAACAACGAGGGCTGGTACTGCTTCCTTGACAAGCCGAGCAGAAGCCAAGAATGAATTGACAGCAAATCTGCCCTGCGTTGCCAACACATTGGCATCCAGCCACTCCACCAGGGCTTGCTTTCCCACTCAAGCTGCCGCACCACAGAAACATGTAGGAAGCAGAAGTGGCAGGAGACTCGCTGATGGTTCCATATTCCTCCCTCAACTCCTCCTCTCACAGTCAACTCCACATTAAAGCAATGGCCTAATTTTGCGGAGAGAATTAAATTACACAATGTGTCCCTGGGAGAAAAATAATTTTTAAGGTGAAAGTTTCAGCCGCTTCAGGTGAGGCCCATCACTAACTACCGTTTGTTTTAAAATAAAGGAAACATGGAAAAATAGTGTTTGGATCCAACAGCTTTATTCCCATCATTTCCTTGTGTACAGTTTAGATATTTATTTATGTAGTGACCTCTTATGCAATTCCAGCCTCGGGTCACTGTCTGTGCGGAGTTTGCACATTCCCCCTGTGTCTGCATGGGTTTCCTCCGGGTGCTCCGGTTTCCTCCCACACTCCAAAGATTTTAGGTTGATTGGCCATGTTAAATTGCCCTTTAGTGTTGCAAGATGTGCGAGTTAGGTCGATTGGTCATGCTAAAATTGCCCTTTGGTGTCAGGGAGATTAGTTGGATACATGCATTGGATTTCAAGGATAGGGATTGTGTAGGATTTTTGTTGGTGCAGTCTTGATGGGCCGAATGGCCCCTTTCTGCAATGTAGGGATTTTATGATTCTGTGATTCTATAATTTTAGCAAGGCCCACTATGTGGTCCTCTTAGAATACGAGCTCCCTGAATTAATGCCATGGTGGTTTGTCCGATCAGGGAGCCTTGCACGTATGCATGGAAAGTAGTCTCACAACACCAGATTAAAGTCCAACAGGTTTATTTGGTAGCAAACACCACTAGCTTTCGGGGCTTTGCCCCTTTGTCAGGTGAGTGGGGAGTGAGAGAACTCCCCACTCATCTAACAAAGGGGCAGAGCCCCAAAAACTCGTGGCGTTTGCTACCAAATAAACCTGTTGGACTTTAACCTGGTGTTGTGAGACTTCTTACTGAGTTTACCCCAGTACAACGCCAGCACCTCCACATCATGCATAAATGGAAACATAGAAGATAGGCGCAGGAGGTGGCCATTTGGCCCTTCGAACCTGCTCTGCCATTCATTACGATCATAGCTGACCTTATACATAATGTGGAGTGTCAGGGTTACGGCACTCTGTGGTTATACTCTGTATGAGGGTGTATCTGTCTGGGTGTTGCTGACTGTGTGAATAAATCTAAATTTGGTGAAGGGACACTGGCCTTGGAGGAGTTATTTCAAATAACACCTGAGCATTGATCACATAATTAAAAGTTGGCTTAGGAGAGTTGTTCAGACTGATAGTACAAAGGAGCAAAATTGACTAGAACTGCTTTGGAGAAATAGATTTGAAAAGCAGAGTGCTAAGTACTGTTCTTGTCTCCTGTCTGTCTATCTATCTGTCTGCATGCCTCTGCTCTGGCTGTCATGTTGTACCACAATCATCTGCAACTCCGTCATCCAAGAATATAGCCTATTCCGTTGTCATGATTCTGCCCCCTAGTTCTGAATTCCTACATCAGAGAGTGAAGGGGAGGTTACTGAGAGATGTATGGAAGTGAAGGACCTTGGAGTGAATATCCACAGATTCCTATTGTGAGCCAGACAGATCACTAAGGTGGTTAAGAGGCAGATGGAATCCTTTCATTTATTAGCCTTGGTACGGAATATAAGAACAGGAAGGATGCGCTGGAATTACATAAGACATTGGCTCGGCCACATTTTGAATATTATTTGCAGTTTTGCATTAGAGAAAGGATTTGCAGTAGAGAGGGTACGCAGGAGATTTGTGAGCAGGGTACGCAGGAGATTTGTGAACAGGGTACGCAGGAGATTTGTGAACAGGGTACGCAGGAGATTTGTGAACAGGGTACGCAGGAGATTTGTGAACAGGGTACGCAGGAGATTTGTGAACAGGGTACGCAGGAGATTTGTGAACAGGGTACGCAGGAGATTTGTGAACAGGGTACGCAGGAGATTTGTGAACAGGGTACGCAGGAGATTTGTGAACAGGGTACGCAGGAGATTTGTGAACAGGGTACGCAGGAGATTTGTGAACAGGGTACACAGGACATTTGTGAGCAGGGTACACAGGAGATTTGTGAGCAGGGTACACAGGAGATTTGTGAGCAGGATACACAGGAGATTTGTGAACAGGGTACACAGGAGATTTATGAACAGGGTACACAGGAAATTTGTGAGCAGGGTACACAGGAGATTTATGAGCAGGGTACACAGGAGATTTATGAGCAGGGTATACAGGAGATTTATGAGCAGGGTACACAGGAGATTTATGAGCAGGGTACACAGGAGATTTATGAACAGGGTGCACAGGAGATTTATGAACAGGGTACACAGGAGATTTATGAGCATTTCACCAGGACTGGAAAATTGCAACTCTGAGGAAAGATTGAATAGGCTGCACTTGTTTTCCTTTCGAACAGAGGAGGATGAGAGGAGATTTGTGTTCAAATCCCACCACAGCCATTAATAGAATTTAAACTAGATTAATAAATCTGGAGTGGAAAATTAGACTCAATAGTAACAATGAAACCATTGTCATAAAAACCATTTAGTTCACGAATGCCCTTGAGTGAACAATATCTGATTTGGTTTGATTTATTATTGTCACATGTACCAGTATACAGTGAAAAGTATTGTTTCTTGTGCGCTATATAGACAAAGCATACCATTCATAGAGAAGGAAAGGAGAGAGTGCAGAATGTGGTGTTACAGGATGTGGAGAAAGATCTACTTAATGCAAAGTAGGTCCATTCAAAAGACTGACAGCAGCAGGGAAGAAACTGTTCTTGAGTCAGTTGATACGTGTCTTCAGACTTTTGTATCTTTCTCCTGACAGGAGAAGGTGGAAGAGACAATGTCTGAGGTGAGTGTGATCCTTAATTATGCTGGCTGTTTTTCTGAGGCAGCAAGAAGTGTGGACAGAGTCAATGGATGGGAGGTTGGTTTGTGTGATGGATTGGGCTACATTCACAACTTTTTGTAGTTTCTTACGGTCTTAGGCAGAGCGGGAGCCATACAAAGCTGTGATACAGAAAGTAGTCTCAGGTCAAACATGGGAAAGCAGGAAAGGAAACCTCCTACTAGTTACCACCTCATGCCCTCCCGCAGCTGCTGAATCAATACTCCACCACGTTGAACATTGGAGGGAGCACTGATGGTGGCAAAGACACAGAGCGTACTCTGGGTGGGGGACTTCAATGTTCATCAGTCAGAATGACTCAAAAATACCACCACAGACTGAGCTCTAAAGGACATAACTGCTAGGCCAGGTTTTCAGCATCTAAAGAGGGAACCAACTCAAGGTAAAACCCTACTTGACCTCATCCTCACCAGCCTACCCGTCACAGATTCATCTGTCATGACAGTATCAGTAAGAGTGATACCCGCACAGTCCTTGTGGACACAAAGTCTCATCTTCACACTGAGGAGACGCTCCATCGTGTTGTGTGGCACTATCACTGTGCTAAATGGGACAGATTTTGAACAGATCTAGCAACTCAAGACTGGGCAACCATGAAGCGTTGTGGGCCATTGGCAGCAGCAGAATTGTCTGACATATGTCTCTCTTTACAATTACCACAGAGCCAGGGGATCAATCCTGGTTCAATATAGAGTGCAGGCAGGCATGCCAAGATCAACACCAGCCATACTTAAAAATGAGGTGTCAATCTGGTGGAACGAAAGCACTTAACTAGCTATGTGTTGAAGAGCATAAACAGCAAGAGTTAGGCAGAGCGAAGTGATCCCATAACCAACGGATCAGATCTAAGTTCTGAATTCTTGTCACGTCCAATCATGCATACACAATTAAACAACTAACAGGAGGTGGAGACTCCACAAATACCCCCCATCCTCAGTAGTGGAAAGCTCAACACATCAGTGCAAAACTCAAAGCTCAAGGCACAAGTTAGGAGTGTGATGGAATACTGTCTACTTGCCTGGACGAGTCCAATTTCAAGAGCACCACCCTGGATAAAGCAACCTCCCACACCCCCCACCACCCCTTTCCCTACTACCATGAAAATTCATTCCCCCCACCATTGATGCACAGTGACAGCTGCATGTAGCACCTACTAGGTGCAGCACAACAAGCTGCCAAGGCTCCTTTGCCAATACCTTCCAACCTCTGCCAACCAGCTGGACAAGGGCAGCAGACACCTGGGAACACGACCACCTTCAAGTTCCCCTCCAAGCCACACGCCATCCTGACTTTGAGTCCTATCAGAGTCACTGGTTAAAAATCCTTGAACTCTCTTCCTAACAGCACAGTGGGTGTTCTCACAGCACAAAACTGCAATGGTTCAAGAAATTGGTTCACCACCACCACCTTCTCAAGGGCATCTAGGGGTGGGCAATAAATGCTGGCCAGCAGACAGCCACATCCCATAAATGAATAAAAGAAACTTCCTGAAGGCACCCTCTTAATTGGCCATTTCTGCATTCACCTAGGCAAGATCAAGTTGTTCAGCCCAATCAGAAGGCTTCAGCTCAGAAGCTCTTGCAACACCAGCTGGGGAGGTGGGTGCCATTGAAGAGAGTCAGAGACCATGGGGGCTCCTCAACATGGTGGCAAACTTGGAGATGTAGATAAAAATAGAACATTGCAAATGCCAAACCAGTAGGTCTCTCAGATTGAAAGGGAAATGATTGGGTTGTGAGTGTAGACTCCCCTGCCATGCCCCTGTCAATGGGGTTGTAGTCCCTCCCACCCACCCGCTAACTGGATATGATGGTTCCCAGTCTGCCATAGGGAAGCTTCCTCCACTGACGTTGCAGCCCTCCACCCATGACAGAACCCTTTTTGATTTTTGATTTGACTTGACTTATTATTGTCACATGTATTTTGTACAGTGAAAAGTATTGTTTCTTGCACAATATATAGACACAACTTATCATTCGTAGAGGAGAAAAGGAGAGGGTGCAAAATATGGTCATAGCTAGGGTATATGGAAAGGTCAACTTAATATAAAGTAAGTCCATTCAGACATCTGATGGCAGCAGGGACGAAGCTGTACATGAGTCAGCTGGTACATGATCTCAGGCTTTTGTATTTATTTCCCAACAGAAGGTGGTGGAAGAAAGAATGTCCGGGGTGTGCAGTGTCTTTGGTTATGCTGGCTGGTGAGATTGAGGGATCACCTCTCCTTCTAATCTTGCCAATGTGGAGCAGATAGCCGAACATGATGTCAGCCCATCTCTGGAAAGTTCCTTGATGGTGGGACTGCATTGAGAGGCTATCCTATAGCAGCTGCCTCTTGTTTGCTTGCTCCTCTCCCACCACAGAGTCCTGAATGTTCCACCCACTGCCTCCATATTTACTTTATTGCATCTCTTCATCATCTCAAAGCTCTTGGTTAAATTGCTCTTTAAATGCCAACTGAGATTTTAATTGTCTGCTTAAATTCCAACATCTATTCCAAAAACACAATAATATTCACCAGGCAATGTCTCTCATTTTCATTTCAATTTTGTCTCTATCTCAACTGCCAAAAGAAATTCAGTTTGAGTTGACACATTACTGATTCAAGAACGATGGGCTGGAATTCTTTGATCTTGCTCACAGCTGGGATTCTCCAGTCCCGCTGCAGTGAACAGAGATTTGGCTGAGTTCTAAATTCTCCGTTCTCGTTGGCAGTGGTCGTGGGGTGTGAATAGTTTGGGAATTCCAGCCAATAAGTTTTTTCATTTCTTCCATTGAGTAATTTTTCCATTCTCCGCTAGTTTTGTTTAACCCGCTTTCTATCTTTTTTTGCCTTGCCACTGTTTCCCTTTCCCCCACCCCACTACGCTGTCTGTCCCAGCTTGTCCATTGACACTCTGCTTACCTTTGTCCTGCACTAACATATTCTGAATGTGCCACCAACAGCACCTTTCTTAACCATCATCGCTACCATTTACACTCGCTTTGTCATTGACATCTTTGTCAATCTCTTCCTTGCCTCCACCTATCACTGGCCCTCTCTCCAGCTCCCGCAGCTCCACACCAACACTCTCTCTCACCCCACACCCCCTGCCAGAGCAATATAAATCTCATCCTATTTCCAGTTGTTTTCAGCTCTGATGAAGGGTCATCCAGATTTGAAACATTGGCCAGAATTCTCCCCAAAAAAATCTAAGTGTCAAATTTGCATGAAAACTGGAGTAAATCGTGCTGGTTTCTCCAGTGTGTTTCCCGAATCGAATCTCCCACACACTCTACACCGTAAAGGCCACTCCTGTGATTATCATTAAAAACACGGGGGGCAAGGCCCATTCCCACTGAAGAGGCTGAAATCAGCACAATGAGTGGGACCCTGCGTACGCGCACA
The DNA here is from genome assembly GCF_965287045.1 of Carcharhinus amblyrhynchos. Taxonomy (NCBI): domain Eukaryota; kingdom Metazoa; phylum Chordata; class Chondrichthyes; order Carcharhiniformes; family Carcharhinidae; genus Carcharhinus; species Carcharhinus amblyrhynchos. The sequence continues at coordinate 45,105,228 of NC_137340.1, forward strand.
TCTCTGAGAAATCGTTAAAAAGACCTCTTAGCATTGAGAACACTGGCCTCAACCTCTCACAGACACTCATTGCTAGCCCCCCCCACCCCGCCACCAAACTCATGGACATCGCTGGCCTCTCACAATCCCCACCCTCCAATTCACCACAGACATCGCTGGCCTCTCCATCTCCACCCTCCCCCCGACTTCACACATACTGGCCTCACTGCTGCCTTGCACACTAATTTCATTGTGCTGCCATGTACACTCCCTACCTGCGAGCATTGTCAGTTTGTTGTTTGACAGCCTTGAGCATTGCACCCACAAGATACAGTACCTTGTTGAATGAGAGCCAATCTGCACCCCGAGAGATGGTTCACCCTCTATTGAAACCAGATTCCATATACACTTCTTACAAGGGATTTTTACTAATGGCCTAAATTGACTGCACCCGGACTCCCCGAACAAGCCAGAGCTTTATATAAGCTACAATAATGGGCCACAGCCAACCACACCAGGAAGATGGCTGGGAAGAAACCTGCCCTGAGGTTCTGCCAGGCTGACCAGGCCCGCCTGCTGGACGCAGTGGAGGAGAGGTGCCAGCTGCTGTTCCCCACTCAGGGCTATCATCCAAAGGGTTGTGCCACAAAGGCATTGTGGGGGGAGTTGGCAGATGCAGTTAATGCCAGAGACTTGACACCTCGGTCAGGGGAACAGTGTCAGAATAACCTCTTTTGACCAGCAAGGGTGAGTGTGCATCCCAATCTGAAACCTGTCCATGTGCTGCACTAACAATGTCAAACCATGCTCAAAAACCTGAAGGGCATCCAATAACAGCCCCCCTCTCACAAGAACTGCATCCAACACTTTTATTCTCCCCTCGCTCAGCACCCCTCCAGTGGCGATCCTTTTCCTCGAAATGGCCAATGCTATTTCCAAAATGCAGACACACATTGCACCCTGTGTACTTCAGTATGCTTTCAACCTTCCCTACATCCAAACGCACACAACCAGCGAGAGAGGGCACAGACTGGTGGCCTGATCTGCAGCTACTAATGCTCTATGAGCAGTATGCTCTGGAGATGGCAGAGGGAGAATCAACGCCTAGACTGGTAGCCGACAGCCAGGCCAATGTCTGCCATGCAAGTGAATATCACTTCCTCAGTTTTCTTTGACGTAAGTGCTATGCTGTGCGGGCTGCTTCCCCTCCCTTCCCCTAAATGTGCATTCTTTGTTACAGTCCTGGACCCTGGTGCACCAGGTCCTTCGAGCGTCAGCGCCCTCCCCTCCACTGCTCATGAAGAAACTCCCCAAGAGGGCTCAGATGTCACCTCGGAGAGAGGCCCTGAAGATGCCTCCGACGATAACATGAGCGATTGGGCGCAGGCATCGACCAGACCATCCACCAACTCAGAGACTGTCACCACAGTGGGTTATTTTAGTGATGAGGCTTCTGGGTCACTTACTGCCCAGCACATCACAGCTGCTGGTACACATCGCGTGGAGGCGGAGACATGAGGGCGGAGATTGTTGTCACGGACGCACTCACTAGCTGGTGAGATATGTAAATACGTGCAAATGTCTATTAAGCTGATTTCAGTGCGGTTCCGCCGACGCCTAAAGATCTGGATTGGGAGACGCTATCGGGGCAGGAGCACACGTGCGAATCCCCTGAACTGGCCGATGTGAGAATCTCCCGGCCTGCTGTGCTAAGTTTTAGTGCAGTGGGATGAGAATCACCCCATTAACTCTGTTCCCTCTCCACGGATGCTGTCAAACCTGTTGCGATTTTCTATCATTTTCTATTTTTGTTTCAGATTCCAGCATCCAGTATTTTTCTTCTAACTTTAGTTATCGTGTATTTTTCATTGTTATTTTTGGTTTCTAAAATTACACTGAGTACCTGTGAATTGCTAAGAAAATTCTTCAACTGGATGTAGGAGTCGCTGGCTAGGTCAGCATCTTTATTGCTCTGATTACAGCCCCCCTCCCACCCCCCCACCACACCCCCAAGTCCCGTGGGGAATCCTTAATTGATCTCCCAGTGGAGCTCATTGGATTTGAGTTCCCTTGGTAACAGGCAATAGCGCCCCCCCAACCCCCGGATGGAACTTGACAGCCGAGGCCTTCATAAGGCAGATTCCAGAAGGGTCTGCAGAACTGGGTGGGACGTATGGATGAACACCACAGAGTAATGGTTTAACTTAATGATTTGCAATAAGCCATTGTTTCTTTTCATTCGGCTTCCTGAGTTATTGCAATCTCCCATCGTGAAAGAAGGTTATAAGGTGACCTAATTGAGACATAAAAGGTGACCAGAGGATTGGATAGGGTGGACAGTGAGAGCCTTTTTCCTTGGATGGTGATGGCTAACACGAGGGGACATAGCTTTAAATTAAGGGGTGGTAGTTATTGGGCGGATGTCAAAGGTAGGTTCTTTACTCAGAGGGTAGTAAGGACGTGGAATGCCCTGCCTGCAGCAGTTGTGGTCTCACCAACTTTAAGGGCGTTCAAATGGTCAGTGGATAGGCATATGGATAACATTGGAATAGTTTAGGTTAGGGGGTCATTAGATTGGTTCCACTGGTCGGCGCAACATCGAGGGCCGAAGGGCCTGTACTGCACTGTAATGTTCCATGTTAATTGCCCTTGAGAAGCTGACCCACCTTAGAAATCATAGAAACCCGACAGGAGAAGGCTATTCAACACATTGAGTTTGCACTGACAACAATCCTACACAGGCCCTATTCCCATAACTCCACATATTTACCCCGCTAATCCCTTTAATTTATGCATCCCAGGACACTAAAAGGCAATTTAGCATGGCCAATCAACTTAACCTGAACATCTTTGGACTGTGAGAGGAAACCAGAGCATCCAGAGGAAACCCACGCAGATACGAGGAGAATGTGCAGACTCCACACAGACAGTGACCCAAGCTGGGAGTCGAACCCAGGTCCCTGGCACTGTGAGGCAGCAGTACTAACCACTGTGCCACCATACTGCCTTCTTGAAGTACTGCAATCCGTGTGGTGTGGGAATGCCCATAGTGGTGTTAGGGAGGCAGTTCCAGGATCTTGACCCAGTGATGATGAAGGAACGGTGATATATATCCAAGTCCAGATGACATGTGCCTTGATGGGAAATTTCTAAGAGATGGTGTTCATTCATCTGCTTCCCTTGTCTTCAAGGTGGTAAAGGCTGTCGGTGTTGAAGGAGCCTGGGTGACTTATAGACTTGGGTCCAGCAGCAGCTGCTGACATCGTTCATTTGTGATGGTCTCTAAGCAAGAGGGCAAAAAGGTGCAGAACAGTATGCAGTCTTTCTTTGGAGAAATGGGTTCCTTCTCTCTTTCTATTAGTGACTGGGCAATAAGGACGTGGAATGCCCTGCCTGCAACAGTTTTGGACTCGCCAGTATTAAGGGTATTTAAATAGTCATTGGATAAACATATGGATAATATTGGAATAGTGTAGGTTAGATGGGCTTTAGATTGGTTTCACAGGTCGGCACAACATCGAGGGGCGTAGGGCTTGTACTGCGCTGTAATGTTGTATATTCTATGTCAGAGCAGGGTAATTCATCATGACCTACAGGAGGTAACATGATCTGATTTTGTCCGCGTGACTTGTGGGCTTGGAGAAATGTTTTGTGTTCCAGTTAGCGTATCTTTGATTCTCAGAATATGTTTTACTGGAAGCTTAATCTTTTGAATGATGTGTGTGTGAACTATACTTACACAGCAGGGTTACATTAATAAGGGGAGGGAGGACTTCTGAAACCAGGCTTCCAGATTTCTGCTGTGATGGTCAGGAGGCCAGGCAATTTCAAAGAAGATATTCTCCACGGCTAGAATGTTAACGTTCTCTTTCTCCACGCCTGCCAGTTGTTGTTTTTTTGACTTTGACGTATAATTCAGTCCCACACATCATTCTTGATGCAGCAAACACTGAATACACTAGTCCACACCATTCCTCTAATCTCAACCCCAGACGTTCTCCTCTCCTTGTACTGGGGATAAATAACAAGGAAGATATTTGCAGGGCCTTAGGGCTAGAACATGAGCGTGGGACTAATTGATGGCTCTCTCACCAATCCATTTCCTCAGCAAAAACGTATTTTCTGACCATCACAGCAAGAAAACAGGTAAGAGTGTCCATTTGCTATTGTGTTAAAAGCAGAAATCTCCCACTATTATTGCTCAACTGCTTCCCCTTTCAGTGAAATATCCTGTAGGACTTTACAGCACTGATGGAGGCCACTCAGCCATTGTGCACATGCTGGCACTCTGAGTGAGTTATCCACTTAGTCCCATTCTGCTACCCTTTACCTGTATCTTTTCACATTTTTTTCTTAAGTATTTATCCAAATCCCTTTTAAAAGCTATTATGGATTTTGTTACATAAGAACATAAGAAATAGGAGCAGGAGTAGGCCATCTAGCCCTTCGAGCCTGCCCCGCCATTCAATAAGGTCATGGCTGATCTTGAAGTGGTTCAGTTCCACTTTCCCGCTTTCTCCCCATAACCCTTAATTCCCTTGTCTATCAGAAACCTATCTACCCGTGACTTAAATATATTTAGCGAGGCAGCCTCCACCACTTCAACGGGCAGAGAATTCCAGAGATTCACCACCCTTTGAGTGAAGAAGTTCCTCCTCAACTCTGATCTAAACTGCCCCCCGCTTATCTTGAGGCTGTGCCCCCTAGTCCTCTGTTCCCATCACTGTTTCTAGCAAAGCATGTCATGCTTTAGGAATACTCTGGGGATGATGTTGAGCCCATTCCTGCTTTCCGTGGGAACGCTGGCAGGAGTCAAGATCCGGAAGTCACAGATCTCACTGGCGACATTATCAAGTTTATGCTCATAATGGAATTGCACCTGATTTACATAATTTTAATATAGTATAGTATTATTAACACGCCCCCTCGCCAGATATTGACTGCCTCCCCTGCATCTTCATACCTCACCGATGGCACAGCTTACAACACCTGCGCTCTGTTGTGAACCTCTTGTGGGGATCCCCACCAGGGATGTAAAGGTAAGTATGGCCTCAGGGGGTGAGGGGCATGGCCAGACACTGCTCTGGCATTGACCCCACCACAGGTTGGCACTGCCAGGTTTGCACCATGCTCATGCCACCTTGGCAGTGTCAACCTTACAGTCCCAACCTATGCCAGGGGTGGATTCTGGGGGGGATTCATTTGTAAGGAGTGGTGGGCTGGATGACGGAGCTGGGATGCCACTGGGGTAGTGGTGGAGGGAGGAGATGGGTACCTTCTCTGACTGTGGAGGGGGGGGTGGTTGGGGAAAGGAGATGATGATCTTGGGGAGGGGTGGTCTGGGTGAACGCCAACTTCGATCGGAGAGTGGGGGGGATGGCGGGGAGTGGGGGGGGTTGCTCAGAGTGATTGTTGGCTTTGATTGCTGGGGAGGGGGGGGTAGGGGAGAGGGGAGAGGGGAGAGATGTGCCAACTCTGATCGGGTGGGAGAGCTTCTGAGACCTCCGTAGTGGGCTGTGGGGAGGATAATTCATGTTCTGATTGTTCATGCCCTTTGAACATGGCACCCCAACCTCAATGCAGCTGGGTTTTTCCAGCATATTTTTGCCCTGTGCCCCATCCCTGCAAAACAGGGTGGAACACAGCCCATTAATTTTTTAGGTAGAGTGTCATAAGACCTGGAGAGAAAACTGACTGGAATCTCTGGAGAGAAAGGTATTGGTTTTCTCAATGGAAACAGCATTCTGTCGATTATTGGTAAGATCTTGCCCTCTGTGTAAAAACAATCCTCCTAATATCTCTCTTCTTGCTTTCGATGATGATCTTAAATTCACATCCTTCCAAAAACGTCTGGGCAATGAGGACGGATTTTCCCCAATTTATCTCCTCCAGGCCATTGCAGAATTCTGAACACCACTATCTGATCTCTCCCTAACCTTCTCCCTTCTAATGAAAAGATCGCCACTTCCTCTAGTCCTTACCCTTTTTAGTTTCTCCCTTTAACGGGATGGGGGGGGTAGTTAGGGTGGGAGAATTAGTATTTATTGCCCATCCCTAATTGCTTTTGGATTGAGTGGCTTGCCAGGGGACAGAGAAGGGCATTGCAGGGGGCAGAGAAGGGCATTGCAGTGGATCTGAAGTCATATGCGGGCCATGAGTGGGTAAGAATGGCAGATTTCCTTCCCTAAAGGGGATTAGTGAACCAGCTGGATCTTTATGATAACCAATGGGCACAATTGTTGATATGTGAGTCAAAAGTCTCTCAATTGCTGAGACTATTTTTCAATGACAGATTCATTAATTGAATTTAAATTCCACCAGCTGCCATGGTGGAATTTGAACCCACATTCCCACAGCATTGGCCTGGCTCTCCAGATTACTAGTCTAATAACATTACCATGACACTATCAACGCCCCATGCCATCTGGTGTCATCTTGCTTGAATCTCTCATTTGAAGCTAAATGTTTGTAGGCCAGCAGGGGATTTGCACAGTTTTAGTATTATCACTTTGCTTTTGGATACAATAGTCCTATTTATAAAAACCTAGGGTCATTTATGCTTCATTGGAGTTCTCTGCTAACTTATTCAAGCCCATGTACTAAGTGCCCTGTCTAGTTTATGCTAATAAGCAGAATAGTGCTGCTGGATAGAGTTTTGCTGTAAATGGAATGAATTACAAAGTGCTTTCAACCATATGGGGGTGCTTTGAACTGCAGCCTTTGAAGATACAATGACAATGACTTGTTTTAGATAACACCTATCCTGTTATTCTGTTAAGGTGGCACAATAGTTAGCACTGCTTCTCACAGCGCCAGGGACCCAGGTTCGATTCCCAGATTGGGTGACTGTCTGTGTGGAGTCTGCACGTTCTCTCCGTGCCTGCATGAGTTTCCTCCAGGTGCTCCAGTTTCCTCCCACAGTCTGAAAGGCGTGCTGGTTAGGTACATTGGCCATGCTAAATTCTCCCTCAGTGTAGCTGAACAGGCACTGGAGTGTGTTGACTAGGGGATTTTCACAGTAACTTCATTGCAGTGTTAATGTAAGCCAATTTGTGATACTAATAAGTAAGTTTTTTTTAAAACCTTCAGTGTTGTAAAAAATCTGAAGCTGCTGCCTAGGTGCATTAATCATGGAATTTTCCCAACCATAAGAGGTACTGGAACAGCTGGCCAAAAGTTTGGTCAAAGAGATAGGTTTTAAGGAATGTTCTTAATGAAACACACTCCTAGGCATATATAGTTACTCAGGAAGCCAACTGGCAAAGGATGACCTTTTATTTATCAAAGCAAAGTTAAATCACAACCTTGTGGTACATGTACATGAGTCCCATTTGGGACAATAGACCCACTCAGGGGTCTACCTTGTCAGGGGTTCAGGCTATTAGTTCCACCAGGTTAGGCAAAAAGCCTATTCCCACAAGAACCCATGTTCCATGAGTCCCACACAAAGGTCAATTAGAGATTCCCCATCTAAGTCCTGCGGGTTATCACAACATAAGTGATTATTCATGTCGCTGGCAGGAGCAGAGATCGATAGTTTTGTGGATCTTACCCTCTGCCCTCAGAGCTCAACTGATTCCACACACTGGGTGAATCCATCATGATGTCAGCTTTGCGACCCAAATACACCGACCCAGAACAAACTCCAACAGCAAGGCCTCCAGCCCAGTCACATAAACATTGACAAGTGTCCCTGTGCAACATTCTATGCAGCTATGGATAAGAATCGATCTTTCTGTCACATCATCAGCCTTTGACAGGCCAAGAGGAGAATGGGGCAGGTTTAAATATATAAACAAAATGAGTTTGCAATATGTGGGGGAGCCTGACGTGGGATTGCACTCCATCGAGGTGCCATCATCCTGACCGGTATTCAATGCTGAATATTTGTTTTTAGAGTGCTCCATCCCTGATGGTTTTCTACACTGCTCCTTCCAACTTTTCACAAGAACATAAGGAATAAGAGTAGGAAAAGGCCATTCGGTCCCTCAAGCCTGCTCTGCCATTCAATAAGATCATGGTTGTTCTGATTTGTGGTCGCAACTCTACTTTCCTGCCTGCCTCCCTTGACTCAAAAGCATCATCTCATTCAGCTTTGAATGTATTCACTGACCCAACCTCCACTTCTCCCTGGATTACAGAATTCCAAAGATTATTGACCCTCAGAGAAAAAAACCCTCCTCATCTCTACCTTAAACGGGAGACTTCAGATATTGAAACTGCTTTTCGAGTTCTGGATTCCACTGTGAGGAGAAACACCTTCTCAGCTTCTACGCTCTCAAGCCCAGAATCATGTATGTATCAATGAGGTCACCTCTCATTTTTCTAAACTCCAATGAGATAGACCCAACCTGGTCAATCTTGTCTTTAGGCAACCCCCTCATCCCAGGAATCAGCCTAGTGAACCATCTCTGAACTTCTTCCAATGCAAGTCTATCCCTCCTTAACTAAGGAGATTAAAACTGTACCCTAGGTGTGGTCTCACCTGTACAGTTGTAATGTAGAAATCCTGGTGTTGGACTGGGGTGGGCACAGTAAGAAGTCTCACAACACCAGGTTAAAGTCCAACAGGTTTATTTGGAATCACAAACTTTTGGAGCGCTTCTCCTTTATCAGGTGAGTGGAGGTAGGTTCACAAACATGGCATATATAGGCAAAGACACAATTGCAAGATAATTACAGCTTGGAATGTGAAGAATGGTTGGAATGTGAGTCTTTACAAGAAATCGTGTCTTTGCAGGTAAAGACTTGAGGACTCTAGGAAGAAGTAAAATTGCAAAGACCTAATTACCTGTAAAGAATCGCATTCCAACCACTCTTCACATTTCAATTTGTAATTATCTTGCAATTGTGTCTTTGTCTATATATGTCATGTCTGTGAACCTACCTCCGCTCACCTGATGAAGGAGCTGCATTCTGAAAGCTCATGATTCCAAATAAATCTGTTGGACCTTAACCTGGTGTTGTGAGGCTTCTTAGTGTACAGTTGTAGTGAGGCTTTCATCTCCCTGCAATAAAGACCAATATTTTATTTGCCTTCCTAATTGATGAATGTTCCTGCATGCTGACCATCTGAGATTCAGATGGCTTTCTGTGGTGAGGCATCGCAACAAATTCCTTCACTGCAGATGAATCAAGATCAGGTCCACCCCATTGCTGCTGTCAATAGGCCTAGTTTATTAAAAATATAGTTTTGGGATTGGGATGCTGATGGCAAGGCTGGCATTTGGTGCACACCCCTGGTTGCTAGGCTGGTTGGCTAGCCCACTTCAGGAACATTTATCTGCAATCACTGGTAAGAAACACTGGGTAAGGTCCTTCCCAGACTCATGAAGGTGCAGCACTCCAAAAGCTCAGTGATTCCAAATAAACCTGTTGGACTTGAACCTGGTGCTGTGAGATTCCTTACTGTGTCCAACGCCAACATCTACACATCATGGACATCAGCAAAACCAGGATTCTTTAAACGACACTCCAATAGTTTAATGATCGCTTTTACCTTGTTAACCATTACCAGCTTTTTTATTTCCCGATTACTTAAACTGAATTCAAATTCTCAAAATCACCATGGTAAGAATTGAACTGCGTTCTCTTAATTACCAAGTACAGTAAGATGATGGCTACACGACTCTATAGCTTGCCCCAAAATAGGATATGGTTCAGGGTTAAGGAGCAGCCAAGAAAGTCCCAACCTGCCGAGGGTCAGAGGAATATCCAGCCCTGGGGTTTTATACTCACTTCTACTTCTCAAATCACAAAGGATTGCAGTTGTGTGTATAGGGTGCCTGAGTAGAGTAATAATCCTGTCAGTATTGGATCTTATCCAGTTTGACTGCTTTAATTGCCAACGAGTTTCCATTGCCCATGATATTGCTTCAGTTCAGCAAAAAAAAATTAACTAATTCCTGGAGAATTTGAGCTAATAGACTACTTTGCGTTCATTAAACTAAATTAGAGCTTTGATAAATAGAGCAATACTTACCAAGAAAGGATCATTTATTACGGAGTAGTCACAAACAGAAGAGTTCAGTGCAAACTGCACTTGTACAACCCTCTTTAATGATTCCACACCCCCCCCGGCTCCCCACCCCCCAGGGCCCCTCCTCAGTTACGTCTCCTTCTCTTTGTTCTACGTGTGAAAGTGATCATTCACGCTGGGCTGTAACTCTAAAAATGCCAGCAGTCCATCAATGCTTATGTGGCACATAACAAGAAGAAGAGGCCATTCAACCTCTTGAGCCTGTTCCAACATTTAATTAGGTCAAGCCTAAACAATATCAGCTTTACTTACATTTCAGTGGCATAACACTTTTTTCTCTGGTAAGAAGTCTTGGAACACCAGGTTAAAGTCCAACAGGTTTATTTGGTATCACAAGCTTTCGAAGTGCTGCTCCTTCATCAGGTGCCACTTACCTGATGAAGGAATTGCGCTCCAAAAGCTTGTGATACCAAATAAACCTGTTGGATGTTAACCTGGTGCTGTGAGACTTCTTACTGTGACCACCCCAGTCCAATACCGGTGTCTCCACATCACTCTTGTCTCTAAGCCAGAAGATTGTGGATTCAAGTCCCACATGGATTGAATGGTAAAATTGAGGCCTGACACTCCAGTGCAGTACCGAGTAAGGGTCACACAATGAGAAGTACTGTTCCTCGGGCAAGATGTCGAGATGCGAGACTCCACATGGGATTGACCAGAAATTCTTGCCCAAACTCAAGGGATCTTTTGCTGGTCTGTCAAATTGACCTTGTTGTCTGTGGCTATTCCCATGGTGGATGGAACCAGAAAAGTTAGGCCCCTGTTTGTCCCTTCAGATCCCATGACACAATTTGAAGAAGAGCAGGGGAGTTCTCCCCAGTTATCCTCTGTAGTCGATGCAGATTTGATGGGCTGAGTGGCCTCCTTCTGTAGTGTATGATAAGTAAGCAGTAGGGATATTTTAAAAAAAAAAGAAAAAAGGGGCAGCATGGTGGCACAATAGTTAGCGCTGCTGCCTCACAGCACCAGGGACCCAGGTTCAATTCCTGGCTTGAGTAACTGTCTGTGTGGCGTTTGCACATTTTTCTCCATGCCTACATACGTTTCCTCTGGGTGTTCTGGTTTCCTCCTGCAGTACAAAGATGTGTGGGTTAGGTGGCCACGCTAAATTGCTCCTTAGTGTCAGGGAGACTAGTAAGAGTAAATGCATGGGGATTATGGGGATAGGTCCTGGGTGAGATTATAGTCAGTGCAGACTGGATGGACTGAATGACCTAATTATATTAATGATTTGGACCTTGGAATAAAAGTCATGATTTCTAAATTTGCCAATTCTCGCATATGTATTTATGGAGGGAGTTGGCTATTTAAGTCTCCACTGCTTCCATTGAAGTGTGATTTTGATAGGCGAGGATTGTGGACTCAAGTATGCAGATTAGCTGGTCTGAATTTTGTGAACTCATTTGGAAAACCAGTGTACACCTTTGCATCTGGTGCAGGCACACAATAGCGGGAGGTAGGATACCTTTTAATGGAGTTCAGATGTCTTTTGGAATTGTTAATACTGGACATAGTTTGGGTAAAAGGTGCATATCAAGTTGATTGGAACTGTCAACAGACCTGTTAAAATCAAAACTGTCCAAAGCACCTGTCAAATAGAGTAGTCAGGCTGTCAAGGCATTCAAAAGTCCTGCCCTTTAAATCTTTGAAAAAAAAAATCTGAAGTGGTAAAAAGGATTGCCTGCGATTTCACTCTATCCATTGGCATTGGCCTGAAAGTTCCCATTATATGATTAGCGCTGCATGAGTGATTTCACAACCATCAATTATCACAATTTGATTGACATCTACAAGAGGTTATAGACTGTTTGATGTGGGACAATGAATTACAATGCTTGTTATTATAAAGGATTTTGCATTTGGATTAAATGCTTTTTGTTATACGGCTTCATTTGGTTGAAGGAATTTAAACATGGCAATTGGGGTTTTATGAATGAGTTTTTTTTTCAATATAATGAAGTTTGCAATAAACACTTGGAATTTTAGTTTGGAGAATTTTGTTTTATCTCATCTATGAATGGGTCCTGAGGTCTCTGCGTGGTGGATACAAGATAAGTTGGCATGGTAGATGTAAGGTAAATGGCTGCAGGGCGTGAGTTGAACTATGTTGGCACAACAGCTATAAGAACCATAGGGAACAGATGGGTGGAGGGACACAGCTTAACACAGGAGCTGTGAACCTGTGAATGAATGTGATCAGTTTATTAAACATTTGAACGCTGACCTCCCCAAAATAATTTCTATCCCACAGAAGGTTTAGAATAGGCAGCATGATGGCACAGTGGTTAGCACTGCTGTCTTACAGTGTAGGGACCCGATTCAATTCGTGACTTGGATCACTGTCTGTGTGGAGTTTGCACATTCTCCCTGTGTCTGCATGGGTTTCCTCCGGCTGCTCCAGTTTCCTCCCACAGTCCAAAAGATCTGCTGGTTAGGTGCATTGGCCATGCTAAATGCTCCCTCAGTGAGTGTGGCGACGGGGGAATTTTCACGATAACTTCATGGCAGTGTTAATACAAGTTTACTCGTGACACTAATAAAACAAAATAAATAGAATTGTTGAGAGGAAGTGTTTAGAATAAAGAAGTATTCAAACATCATGGAGTAGAATTGCAACGGAAAAGACTTGCAGAGAATTACATCACAGGCCAGCGAAGGTAATGAGATAAAGTTAAAAAGGAATTAAGGATGCAACCATCAAACTTAAAATGTGATAACTGTTCATTAAATCTGTCAGTCATTAGTTATTTTGCAAAATGTATCAAAGCAACCATGAACCTAAAAGCTCAGCTGTGTTAAACCTGGGTACAAAAATAGATTAACAAATCATCTGCATCATGCCTCAACGCATGGAGGTAGTTTACGGTAACACTGATGTGTTCATCAGTTTATACTCTGATATAATGGCATAAAGGATCTTGCCGAGCTTTCAGGATTCGAAGAGCTATAAATAAATTGAGCTTTAGTAATGGCCCAGAAATTGCTGGGAAAATAATGGTGAGTTCACGGTGCCCGTCATTATTAGCGGGGAAAAGAAAAAGCAATTTGTGACCAGTAAGGGATACAGTCTGAGTTGGGAATCATTGCAAATTGCTGGTTGGTTTTTACTCTGCTCTGTCTTCAACCTTGTGGAACAAATCAGGAATTTACCCTTAACCTCCCTGTGTATGAATGTCAGAAAACTGCTGGATTTGGACCAAATTAAGGAACCGATCTCCCCGCAGCCATTGAGCAGTCATATTTCAAGTTGTAAGGATTCTGTGATTTCTGATGTTAATACAAAAATAACGTTGGAGAGCCAGGCAAGCAACACTGAAACTGTAGGTCTAAACTTGTTCCCAGGGGTTTTCAAATTTAACTTTTGATTTACTTTTCCCTTCCCTTTTCTTTCCCAATCCAACTTTTCTTTCCCACTTTATTTCCTGCTCTGTATTTAATATGACTGGTGTATGGTGGCACAATGGTTAACACTGCTGCCTCACATGCCAGGACCTGGGTTCAATTCCTGGCTTGGGCCACTGTCTTTGTGGAGTTTGCACATTCTCCCCATGTCTGTGTGGGTTTCCTCCCACAGTCTGGTTAGATGCATTGGCTGTGCTAACTTGTCCCTCAGTGTATCCGAATAGGTGCCAGAGTGTGGCGACCAGGGGATTTTCACAGTAATTTCATTGCAGTGTTAATATAAGCCTACTTCTGACTAATAAATAAACTTTAACATTTTCCTCTGATTTCTTTATCCTTATATTTCAAATATAGAACATTTAACAACTTCCACGACCAACATTTTTCAGGTACAAATATAAAAAAATATAAAAGGTTAAGGAAGAGAAAGGCACTCGCTGTGAGATGCCTCACTTCAACATGATTCAGTAGTGTCGTAGCCTCCACACTGGTAACATTTTATTTTAAGCAATACTGACTGATTGCCTATTCAGTAAGTTTTTGTTCTGTTGGTGGTTAAAATTGTTTCTTGCTTCACAACTGCTTCAGCAGTTTAGGCACCAAGTTTGGCTGCAGGTTTCAGCCTGAACTGGTGAGCAGCATACCATTTTGTGCACTCTGCAGACTTTGTAAATTTTTTTTTAAGCACTTTCCATGGCCAGCACTATCTCCATTCTTCATTTAAAATGCATATTAACCTCTGCAAGCAATCTGCATCAAATAGCTTTGTTGTTCACACCACAGACTAACCTATCCCTTGACATGTCGTTTAGAGTGACTCCAAAATCACAATACTCTGAGAATTGCTTCAGTTTAACAATGTAGGTGCACCTGGGATGCTCACCCTTTAATCAAATTTTAATCTCAGGAGTATTACTGATGGTTGAGGTCACAATTGGGCCTTTTTACTAAATTCACTATCTCGCTCAATGATTTGGAGTTGGGTGCACTTACAGCTGTAAGACTGTGAATAAGTTTATAGGTCTAACCTCCACAAATATTTAAGAGAATTGCTTTGAATTCAGCTGTCCCCTTATCTTGTTTGCTTGGAAATAACACACAAGGCACTCGATGTATTGTGACAAATCCTCTGTGAAGAAGTCAAATGGGTCTATTTGCTCAAAGAAAGACATTCAGGTTAGTACTAGTCCCTTAGAATCCGATTAAAAGAGGATAATCAGAGGTATTGGGCTAGAGGCAGTGTCCATGATTATTTATCCTTGGCCATCATACTTGACATAACCACCAGTTATATAATACCAGTAGGGGTGGTTCAGTGGTATTGTGGTTGGGGACTGGAGAGGATCCACGGTTGCAAGTACTGAAGAAGGGAAGTAAACAGACCATTAAGGTGGAAGAATCCCCTTTGTGATGATTGTCCCTTTATAGTGAGCAGAGTAAGGGTCACATGGCCTCTGTGCCATGGGCAGCACCCATAGTCCCCGTACTGAAACCGAACAAAACCATCCACATTTGTGGCAATTCGAAGCAACATTTAATTAGGCCACCAAGTTGGATAAATATCCAATCCCAAGAATTGAAGACCTGTACGCAAAGCGGATGGGAGGTCAATCTTACACAAAGCTGCATATGAGTCACGCATACCAGCAACTCAAATTAGATGACCTTTCTTGGGGGTATCTCAACATAAAGACATACAAGCCTATTCCAATACTTGCACCTGTCTTCTGGATGTCTTCGGCATCTGCAATATTCCAAAGGACAATGGAGAATCTGCCACAGAGATGAGTGTGGGTTGTAGTGTACAGTGATGATATCCTTACAACTGGATTGACAGAGGCTGAGCATCTAGCAAACTGAGATGAGGTGTTAAAGAGCTTTCAGGAGGCTGGAGCTCAGAGAAATGCATCTTTCAAGCCACTGAGATGACCTATCTGGGGAACAAGGATTACGCCCTGTTGGAAGGCAGGGTCAAGGCAATAATGGAGACACCTTCTCCTACGAAGGCAACTAAACTCAAATCAGTTTCAAGGATGGTAAACTACCATGGATGCTATGTCAATTGTATTTGCCTCCTTGCATATACAGCTAAATAAACACCATCGTTAGTCTTAGGGCCAAAAAAGTTTTCTCTCAAATCAAGAGCGAAGGACTTACCTGGTGGACACTTTACCATTGTTTCTGACCACAAACCCCCTTTGGGTCTCTTCAAAAGAGGACAAGGATATCCCTCCGAACGCCTCAGCAAGAATTCAACAATTGCATTAATTATGTCCAACTATGCATAGGTTTTCAAGCCCACCTGGAACACACATAGCAAACCTTTTCTAGACAGATTCACAGGTACTCCAGTAGCACAAGAACTTGTGGATAGAGAAAGAACAGCTACAACAATGATTTAACAACAATAATGGCTTTAAAATGGCTGCTCTGGCTGAGAGCTAAGCATGCTGGGATTTTTGATCAACTTCTCGATTAAAACTTAATGCAGGTCGTGAAGACACTCTGGTCTGGGAGCTGTGATCTGAAGCTTCCTGTGTTGGTCAAAAAGGGAAGTAGTTTATATTAACCGAGACAATGTGACTTTGATTTTTATGGCTGCTATGTATTGAACATGTCAGATGAGCTGAGTATCATGGCGTCATTCAAAGTAATTTCATTGAGCCATGTGATCAATTTCTGGTTACATAATTGGCTGGATGACAGAGAATCTTCCGGAAGCGAATGGAGAATTGAGGATAAAGAAACTCAAGAACCTTTGTTTGGCAACAATAACTCAAAGAGACCAATTTCAGAGAAGGAGAAGATAGATTCTAGATCGAGGATATTTTGTGGTCAAGGTTTTCCTAAACTTGGTAGTTCCTATTTTCAGCTAACTAGTTAAAGTTGATGTGCTGTTAAAGTTAATGTGCATTTTAAGAGTTAAAGCTTGGTTGAAAGTTAATGTTCAGTTAGAGCTAAAGATCAGTCAAGAGTTGCAACTGTTTATGTTTGAGTTGGTACTAGAAGTGTTCAATAAAGGAATAATTGGATTACTGTCCCTGTTTGTCTCATTAAACTGGAATGCTTGGAAGGTGTTTAAATTAAAGCTTTATAACAAAATCATCATGGCTTTAAATCTTTTAGGCACATTGCCACTCTCAGTGAAACAGATCAGGGACTGAACCAATCAAGATCCCCTTCTGTCTGAACTGAGAGACAAAATACCGATAGTGTGGGTAAATGAGCCAGTTTTGAAGGAAACTTTACCCGCAAGAATAAAGTGAGTGGTCAGGATGACATCATACTCTGTGGAGTAAGAGTAGTCATTCCTACACCAGGTGGCGAGGTGGTCCTAACTGAATTATACAACATTCATCTTGGCACCTGTAAAACGAAAATGCTTGCCAGGAGTTCTGTGTGCCTGTCTGGTATTGATGTTACTGTCGAGAAGCTAGTCAAGAAATGTCAACAGTGCCAACTGTAACAGAAGTTACTACTACAGTCTCACTGCAATGTTGGGAATGGCCTAGCTGGCCACGGGCAGGCTGTTTCTTCCAGCTTGACAAAGACTTTGAGCAAGTTTTATCATTTAAACACTGAATATTTAAAATTTATGTAAAGAAATCATACATTTTCAGGGGTGAGACATTCCATTTTGCATCCCTGTGTTGTTGCTTGGTTGGAGTTGATCTGCTAGACCCTTGGGTGGTGTTGGAACATAATGGTTGTCACAGCACCTCTGCTCCAGCTGTACATACAGCTTTCTGCACATCTGCACTATATTTAATGGTGTTTGACACTCACGTTCTAAAAGAAAGAGCTTGCATTCACCCAGCACCTTTCACAACCTCAGGATACTCCAGAGTGCTTTACAGCCAATGAAACACAAAGTGTCGTCATACAGGAAAAGCAGAAGTCAAGTTACACAGAGCAAGATCCAAAAATGTGCAGGTTAGGTGGATTGGCCATTCTAAATTGCCCCTTAGTGTCCCAAGATGTGTAGGTTAGATGGATTGGCCATGCTAAATTGCCGTTTAGTGTCCCAAGATGTGTAGCCTACATGGATTGGCCGTGCTAATCCATGAATCCTTCGTGTCCCAAGATGTGTAGGTTAGGTGGATTAGCCACAGGAAATTGGGTGGGAGGGTTAAACAGGGATAAGACAGAGGGGAGGACCTGGTTTAGGCACACTGTCGGAGACTAAGTGCCTAAATGGGCCAAATGGCCTCTTTTGCATTGTGGGGTTTCTATGATCTTATTGAAGATCCTGCAAGCAGCAATGTAACAATGACCAGATTTCTTTTTGAAGTGAAGTTAGGTTCAGGGACAAATACAGGCCGGATCCTGGAGCAAACTCCCCTCTTTTCCCTTGGCAAATACCGTAGGTTGTTCCACATCCACCAGAGAGGGGGACCTTGGTTTAACAACTCGGTTTAAAAAAATGGAGTGGCACTCCCTCAGCCTGGATTGTGTGCTCAGTCCTTTAGAGTGAGACTGTGAACGCACAACCTAATGATTAAAAGGTGGGAGTGTTTATACTAAGCCGTGGTGATGCACAAGCTTTGACAAGTCAAACAACACTCGCCGGGAGGTACAAATTTAACGCGTATCCACTGAGGCCTGGACCTTTTGTTCCGAAATTGTAAGACTGAGCGTCACGCTGGGGAAACAAGAAAGAATGTGACAACCTGTGGTTTATTTTTGCTGTTGTCTGGTTGATGGCTGCAGGGTTAAAATTCTTTGTCTGGTCGATGCCATCAAAGATACTCCAGTTAATAATTGGCCTCATCTCACTGCTTATCTGTCACAAAGCACATTGAGTTCATATCTTCCTTGGCTTTTAATCATCAAACCAAACAACTCCAAAGCATTGTTTGTTTTGTCCACACAAATTTATCTTGCCGAGGTACAAGCAATCCTACAGTCTGAGCTGACCTTACCAGAATTCATTGTTGAATGGATGTGGCATTTCTTTGTGCAAGGGAGTGGATAAAAATTGTTTATCAAATATAACTTTCCCTATCTGCTCTGCTATCTTTGTACTGTAGCCAGAGCCTCAGAAAAGTGAGCAGACAGTCTCATAAGAACATAAGAAATAGGAGCAGGAGTAGGCCATCTATCCCTTCGAGCCTGCCCCGCCATTCAATCAGATCATGGCTGATCTGAAGTGGATCAGATCCACTTTCCCGCTTTCTCCCCATAACCCTTAATTCCCTTGTCTATTAGAAACCTATCTACCTGTGACTTAAATATATTCAGCGAGGCAGCCTCCACCACTTCAACGGGCAGAGAATTCCAGAGATTCACCACCCTTAGAGTGAAGAAGTTCCTCCTCAACTCCAATCTAAACTGTGCCCCCGCCTTATCTTGAGGCTGTGTCCTCCATTCAAGCCAGAAGCACTGAGGCCCCCAATTTGGAACAGGCCAATGCACACACACACATACACAAAGGGAGGAATCTTGTTGAGGCATCATGGGTTTTGCCAACCAGCTAATGAGCTGACGAAAGACCCGTGCTGCCTCTTTCAGGAAGGCCTACCGCCGAGCGACAAGCCAGTCAGGCAGTGGTGAGGCCACCAGTGGGTCTTTCCCCTCAAATTAGATCACAGGGCGCAGACATCTTGCTTCCCAAAGTGCTGCTGGCCAATCAGGGGCCGGCAGATCTTGTGCTCAGCCACAGGGGAGGCAGTGGCTGCTACAGCCAGGATGGGCAGAAGGGTCTCAGGATCACCAAGCAACTCAGGTCTTGGGTAAATAAAGGGTATGGGGTGAGAGGGGGTGGAGGGTCTAGTTGCAAGGTGTGGGATCAATTGTAAGGGCAGGTGAGTGACTCTCAATGGGCCCATTTTCAAGTGTTGAGTCCCTCGATTTGGCCAAGGGAAAGGCCTCACTGCCCCTGTTGTTGACAAGTTGATTGTCTGAGTTTTGGTTGCTCTGCGCTTCACATGGCAGCAACCCCACTTGCAGCGTGTGTTAATACCAGTTATGGTGGGATGAGGCCATTACGTGGGCATTAGTTGGATGCTGGGGGCAGGATTTTCCTGCTGTACCTACCCAAGGCCGGAAAATCCCTCCCTAGGTCAACCAGCCTTCGCATGGTCCGTGTGCCACCTATTATGATTCTAGTGGTAGGTAAATTCCACCCTGGGTCTGAACAGGTAATGAGCTGGAAATGTTGAACCCTGGGCCTTCCTGCCCAGAACTGAATGTTAGTGGAGGCAGGAAGGTGCCAAGAATCCATTTTACCACCATCTTGGGAATAATCCAAGGTGATCCAAGGTCACACTGACAGGAGACTTTGGACAGGCTACAGAAAAGATTTACCAGGATGTTACCTGATATGGAGGGCATTAGCTATGAGGAAAGGTTGGAGAAACTTGGTTTGTTCTCACTGGAGTGACAGAGGTTGAGGGGGCGACCTGATAGAAGTCTACAAGATTATGAGGGGCACGGACAGAATGGATTGTCAGGAGCTTTTTCCCAGAATGGAAGAGTCAATTACGAGGGGGGGCATAGGTTTAAGGTGCGAGGGACAAGGATTAAAGGAGATGGTACAAGGCAAGATTTTTACACAGAGGGTGCCTGGAACTCGCTGCTGGGGGAGATAGTGGAAGCAGATACGATAGTGACTTGTAGTGACAAATACATTAATAGGATGAGAATAGAGGGATGGGGTCCCCGGAAGGGCAGAGGGTTTTGGTTCAGGTGGTCAGCATGGTTGGTGCAGGTGTGGAGGGCCGAAGGGCCTGTACCTGTGCTGTAATTTTCTTTGTTCTCTGTGACTTACTTAAGTGTATATCCAGTTGCACTGGCGTAATTGTCAGATCTGTATTCCAGAGTAAAACTTGCCAAATACACTGAGGCCAGGACCTTCACAGGTCCATAGCCTTTGCTTGAGTAGAATGAAGTCAACACTAGCATATGATTTTTGCTGGTGGAAATTCCCTTTTAACTGCACTGGAACATTATACTGCTCTTACCTATTTATGTGCATTTGCTTGCAATGCTGCCTCCAAATTCAGGGCAAACAAACAGATTGGCTGGTAATGGATTTAAAAGTGAGACGGAATAGCATATGGGCCTTTGGAATATTAATCAAGTTTGAGTAACACAGCTAAAGATAGGGGAATGCAAATAAGGAGGAGATGAATCAAAGTTCTGGTGCATTGCAAGAAGCAAAATAAAAAGGCAGTAGAGAATTTAGAGTCAAATTGTTAGGCTGGGAGATTCTTTATTCAGCACACGTGATTCTGTCTGAATAAAGTCAGCACAAGCGAGTGAGATACAGCATCGGCGGCACAGTTGCTTGTGGATAAGTTTTAGACTTTGTGAAGGTTCTCTAGGGCAGCACAGTGGCACAGTGGTTAGCACTGCTGTCTCACAGCGCCAGGGGCCCCGGTTCAATTCTGGCCTTGGGTCACTGTCTGTATGAAGTCTGCACGTTCTCCCCGTGTGTGCGTAGGTTTCCTCTGGGTGCTCCAGTTTCCTCCCACAGTCCAAATATGTGCGGATTAGGTGGATTGGCCGTGCTAAATTGACCCTGAGTGTCAGGGGGATTAGCAGGGTAAATATGTGGGGTTTACAGGAATAGGGCCTGGGTGGGATTGTGGTCAGTGCTGACTCAATGGGCTGAATGGCCTCCTGATACACTGTAGGGATTCTATGAGCTGGCTGAAAGCAGATATCCATCCCCTCAGTGGTTTACTTTCCCCATCACCAACACCTTGGAGGTTATCATTGGTCAAAAATGAAACTGGACTAGTCATACAAACAATGTGGGGGAGACCTTAACATCTCACCCCACTGGCTGATGGGTGAGTGAGCTGGTGAAATTGCAGGAAAGTCAAGAAATCAAGATTTCTCACCTCTTGCAATTTTAGCAGCACCAGATGTCCAGCAAGTTCAGTCTCATACCTAAAAAGGGTGCAAGTCTCATTGTAATATTTAAATCCAATTTGAATTAGAATCTGAATATTACAAACGAGCCTAGGATGCAACTGTCCTGCCTCAGTGGCCCCACCGGTGAAGATCCTCACCGGCCAGGATCACAGATGGTCCCCATCAATAGGACCAGATGTGATTGCCTCGCTGGTGGACCAGGGGCAGGGGGAGTTGCCTGGCACTGCCAGCCTGGCACACTGGCAGTGCCTACTGGGCAGTACTAAGAAGGCGGGACCTATGGTGGCAGGGACAACTGACAGGGGTGGGGCATGAAGGAGATCAGCCCATCAGGATGGACACTGCTCACTATACAACCATAATCTTGGGGGGTGGGGGGGGGTGCAGGATGCAAACTATGCACTCTGCAATTGGCAGCCAGTCTGCGGAGCCCCCAGTTGCAGGGAGAGCATGCTGTGATGCAGGGATCAGACTGCCCCTGTGGTATAGATGGGCGATCGCAGAACATAGAGATCTTAGCATGCGCAATTGCACACTCTGCTGCAAGCTGCCAGCTTTCGACAAGCTTCGGCCTCACCCTAAATCGCTGCTGCTGGGAAACACATCTTGCATTATTTGTTTCACAGAGTGAGGTCAGATTCGATTTATTATTCGCTCAAAAATCAGCATGATTCTCTTCCTTTTTCACACTTGTTCGGCACTTAGAATTGTTTTGGTAAAATCACCGCCAGAGGCTACAGGTGCAGGTCTGCGACTGGGAATCCTGCAGTCAGAATTATTAACCGAATTGAAATTCCATCAGAGGCTGTGGTGGGATTTGAACCTACATCGCCAAGGGCTTTACCCTGGGCCTCTAGCTTAATGAACTTACCACCACGTCAACTACTCCCCTGAAAGAAAAAAACTGTATACCATTTGATGTAGTACTGATTGTACAAAGGAGATTCAATCCCACGTCAGTATTCAGTCACCCGGCCTCATTTGGAACTTCAGTAGAACATTAGAACTGTCTTCAGTAACCCTAGACTGGGGAATTCTCCCAAAAACACACCATTCCCATTCTGACCCTTTAGTATCTGCTGTTTTCTTTGCCTCAATGTTGGCAACCGTATAGCTGTCTATGTCATCAACCTAGACCAGTCTGCCTGGCACACCATAAGAAGGAGGGTCTTCCTTTAAATATGTGGGGTGGCATGGTGGCACAGCGGTTAGCACTGCTGCCTCACAGCGCGAGGGACCCAATTTCGATTCCCGGCTTGGGTCACTGTCCATGTGGAGTTTGCACATTCTGTCCGCGTGTGTTGCTTCCGGATGCTCCAGTTTCCTCCCACAGATGTGTGGGTTATTGGCTGTTCTAAATTTCCCCTCAGTGTCAAGGGGACTTAGCAAGGGTAAATACATGGGGTTATGGGATTAGGGCCTGGATGGGATTGCAGTCAGTGCAGACTCCATGGGCCAAGTGGCCTCCTTCTGCACTGTATGATACAATGATATAAAATGGATCATACTGAGGGCTCCTTCTTTGATGGATAGAATGGCTCTGAGTGGCATGTTTGAATTTTAATTGGTGTTATTCCACAGCAAGCCATGGTGATTGAGTGGAAACCTCAGCACTGGCAAAGCCAGTTCTTCCAACAGTTGTTTATTGGGATCTTTTCCATTGAGCTCCCTGACTGCAAACACTCTTGTTAGTTGCTTCACAGTATTGTAATTAAACACAGCCATCTGCCAAGCTCATCGCATCCATCAGCAATGTGTTGAAATGGGACTAATTTCATTCAACTCTCAGGGCTGAGTCATCCTGTCACCATCACATTTTGGACTCTTCCCTCCATTTTGTTTCCTTGACCGAACAGACATTGAAAATCCAATGCTTTACTTTAAAGGGAGGTGGAGATGATGGCTTTGGACTGGGGTGGGCACAGTGAGAAGTCTCACAATACCAGGTTAAAGTCCAACAGGTTCATTTGGAGTCACGAGCTTCTGGAGCACTGCTCCTTCATCATGTGAGACTTTAACCTGGTGTTGCGAGACTTCTTACTGTTACTTTAAATGGGCCAACATTGTAAGAATGTAAGAACATAAGAACTAGGAGCAGGTGTAGGCCATTTGGCCCACCAAGCCTGCTCCACCATTCAATAAGATCATGGTTGATCTTTTCGTGGACTCAGCTCCACTTACCCACCCACTCACCATAACCCTTAATTCCTTTATTGTTCAAAAATGTATCTATCCTTGCCTTAAAAACATTCAATGAGGTAGCCTCAATTGCTTCACTGGGCAGGGAATTCCACAGATTCACAACCCTTTGTGTGAAGAAGTACCCCCTCAATTCAGTCCTAAATCTACTCTCCCTTATTTTGAGGCTATACCCCCTAGTTCTAGTTTCACCCAGCAGTGGAAACAACTTCCCTGCTCCCAACTTACCTACTCCCTTCATAATCTTATAAGTTTCTATTAGATCTCCCCTTATTTTTCTGAATTCCAATGAGTATAGCCCCAGCCTACTCAGTCTCTTCTCGTAAGCCAACCCTCTCGACTCCGGAAACAACCGAGTGAGTCTCCTCCGCAGCCCCCTCCAGTGCCAATATATCCTTTCTCAAGTCAGGAGGCCAAAACTGTACACAGTACTCCAGGTGTGGCCTCACCAGCATCTTATACAGCTGCAACATAACCTCCCTGTTTTTTAACTCCATCCCTATAGCAATGAAGGACAAAATTGCATTTGCCTTCTTAATTACCTGCCGCACCTGCAAACCATTGTTCATGCTCTTGTATTTTAAAATACTTTGGTGCAATAGATTTTTTATCTTTGATTTATAGAGAGGTTTAACTCCTTCACTTTGTGTCCTACAAGTGAATTAAAAAATGATTTTTCTTATTTTGCTACTTAATTTATTCTTCACTGTTTGAGATGTTCTTGGTCCCCACACACCAGCCACCTCCTCTCAAAGTATCCTGCTGCCATCTCCACCCTCAACCTCCCACATACCATTTGTTATTCAAGAGCGAGTAAGTAGATAGCTTTCTCACTATATTGCTTTAAATAGGTAACATTCTGTACAAAGGAGGCTTGACCTCTTCAACGCTTAAAGATAGGCTTGGCCTATCTTTAAACACTGCTAAGGCAAAAGTCTTTCACTCGCCTTTCCCAGAGCAGGTGAGTATCCCCCCCGCACCATCCACATAGACCTGGAGTACGTGGGAAGCGCTTCCCACACCTCAACAGCCACCTCTCCCAAGGGATGGCCATCGATGAGGAAGTCCAGCACCGAGGCAGCTGCTCTTGTGCTGCCTTCTTCAAGTTGCGCCAAGATGTCTTTGATAACAGGAGCCTTTAGAAGTCAACAAGGATCCTGATTCATGAGGCTGATGAGTTTTTCTTTCACGTGTCTTCATGCCCACACTGGAGGAAGAGGTGGAAGGATTGCTAAGTTGATTATCAGCTGTTGAGCCACGTTATGAATGCCAACAAGTCCTGATGCTGGACTTGAACCCGGAGCTTCTTGTCCAGAGCTAAGGTTGTTAACCACTGCACCATAAGGGCTCTTGCCATTGTGTTAACTAACCCCCTCTCCTGCAGTTAAAATCCTTGACAGCTTCCAGTAATGTTGAATCCTGAGGATCAAAGGGCAGACCATTGGATCAAGAAGTGAACCAGCTCCGATGAACAGGCCATTGTGTCTGGATGCCCAGAAACCACCTCCCTTGGCAAGTTCTGTTCCCTTAGCTCTCCATTGGCTAGCTCTCTAAGGCCAACCAAAGAAGAAGGTGTAAGGATACCTTCAAGGTTGGCCTAAAGCATGGAGGCGCTAACCCCACTGACTGGGAGGAGAAACTGTGAACCATTCGGTATGGATCCACCTGATCTATCTGCAAGCTGCTTCGAAAATCAATGACTCGAGAACGAAGAAGAATGGTGGCAACAGAGGAAGGAGTGGGAGAGGGAAGTCAACATGAAATTATAGATTTCACTCTCTCCCACCACCTCCTCACTGTGGAAGAACTTGTGGATCCAGAATCCGCCTCCTCAAGCATCTGAAGACTCACTGATTGGGATTTTACGGCCTCGCTCATCCCGAAACCATAAAATCCTGCCTGAGGTCCATGGACCTTTCCACGGGCTGCCCCTCGCCTGCTCCGATTCCCGTGGCGGGCAGGATGGTAAAAGTATGGTCACCATGATTAATGGACATCAATTTTGCCATCAAGGGACCGCTGATACCTACTACCACATGGACTGCAGCGGTTCAAGAAGGCCGCTCACCACCACCTTATGAAGGGCAACTGGGGATGGGCAATAAATACTGGCTCTTTCCACAATGCCCACATCCTGTGAAATTATCTATAGAAAAGTTCAGCAAGTCTATGATTTAACCTAACACCAGACCCATTAGCTCCAATGGTGCTGTCCTTTAATACTGTTCCCATAACAACAGCTTTCTTTGTTGCCTTTCAGTGACCATTAACAGACGATTTTAGCCGAAGCAAGACACAGGGCCTCTGTCATTTTGGCCACTAATGCACAGCCAGTGTGCAATTCCAGCACCATCAGATGTTTCAGAATTCAAGTTTAATAGAAGATTCCTGTGTTGGTAAATGCTTTTAATCGAAGGAGCCTTCAATACATTTCAAGTACTTTTCCGTATTAGCCACAATTACCTCGATTTCTAATGGGGGAGAAAGCACCATTTTGAAAACTTTCCTTGTTAGAGAGAGGGCCATCGACAGGGAGAAGATGAAGGAAAGATGCTTGAAGCATAATAGTGCAGTGCATAACAAATAACTATTATTTCCCTCTTAATGAATCAAACATCTAACTGAATGCTCGGCAAGAGATTTCTTGGCAAATGTTTGGGTTATATCATCATCCTACCTTGCAACCCCATGAGAGATTGGCACCGGTAGCGCATTATAGAGGAAGGACATTGAATTCCAACTCATCAATCACCCTTGCTCTCTCTCCCTGATTGATCTAGTGATTTAATCTCCTCACTGCTCAGCACATTCTGACCACTGGCCCTTTCACAAGATGTCCTGCAATCAATTTATCAGTCCTGTATTTATCAGTCCTGAATTGGATGGCACCAGCATGAGGGTTACTGCCCCACCCCCTTCACAGGGATTAAAGACACAAGAAACTCCATCAAGATGTTGAAAAAGAAACTACATTTTTGTTTTAACTGCCTTTGAGCACTTTTCCTTATTTGCATTAAAATAACTGGGCCAGGATAAAAGGCTGTTTCGACTGGCACAGTCATCCGATTGGACAATGGTGAGTCTTTCCAATTGGTGTGGGGAGGTGGAGGCATTGCGATGATTGGCATGTTGGACAGCCAAGTGTGGTGGCAGAGCCAATGGCAGCAGAAGGTCATGGGATGACCCCGCCAGAAAGGTGTCCAACTAGAGTTGGCTACAGCCAAACCAGCTTCGATTTCCCAAGACTGCATTAGCAGTAGCACTGGCCAACAACTAAAACAGAGCCCACGCAGCGTATTGCAATGATAGGAGAATGCAGCCCATTCAATGAAGCAGCTCTGTTGGCCAGGAAACAGATTGCCACATGCCCAAAATAATTGCTCCCACATTTTCAGGCTGGCCTTTCCTCTATAGTACCTCAGCTGTACAAATGGGGTCTGACTGTCTAGTTGGCTGATCCTGTACAATTGGGCTTCGTCAAACTGTAACACAAAATGTTAGTCGAAAACCAACAAATAAAACAAACGTGTCTATTTTATCAAAAGTTTAGCTGTTGCCCGGTGATTTGATTTGATTTGATTTATTATTGTCACATGTATTAGCATACAGTAAAAAAGTGTTGTTTCTTGCACGCTATACAGACAAGATATACCACTCATAGAGTGCAGAATGTAGTATTACAGTCATAATAGAGTGTAGAGAAAGATCAACTAAGTGCAAAGTAGGTCCATTCAAAAGTCTGATGGCAGCAGGGAAGAAATTGTTCTTGAGTCAAATGGAACGTGACCTCAGACTTTTGTATCTTTTCCCTGACCGATGAAGGCGGAAGAGAGAATGTCCAGGGTGCGTGGGCTCCATGATAATGCTGGCTGCTCCAATTCATCTGTTATTGCCTTCATGTACTGTTATTGGTGCTTACCTGGTGCTGTCTCTTCCAATTCTCAATCCAGACACAGCATGGGGCTACTGTGCCTGAGTTAGCACCTACACTGGATCAGATGTGTGGCACAGCATAGCATGAAGTGAATCACTCAGTTCTGTCAGAGTTATGCTTTCATGAGTAGTGCAGTATAAAATAGCTATGCAGTCTCATTTTTGTTGAGAACATTGCTCCAGGGAATACATTGTGAGATTTGTCTGTGTGTGATGTGCAAGTTATTTTCAAACACATTGGGATGTGCCCATCAGCTTCACTGTCCAATGGTTGTCTGTTGTCTCTGATGTTGCGTACCAGCTTATAAATTCTGTTTTGTTGTACATGCTCACCTCCAGTGGTAACTGTCTGTCCAAGTGTGTGGCCACTGCCTTATCAGGAAATCCCTGCAGTGCAGAAGGAGGCTACTTAGACCATCAAGTCCACACCGACTCTCTGAAAGAGCATCCCATCAGGCCCTCTCCTCGCTATCCTAGCCCCATAATGCCATACATTGGCTAATCCACATAACCTATTCAGTTTGAATGCAAAGGGGCAATTCAGCATGGCCGATGCACCTAGCCATCTTTGGAGTGTGGGACGAAACTGGAGCACCTGGAGGAAACCCGCGCAGACATGGGGAGAACATGCAAACTCCAACAGACAGCCACCCAAGGCTGGAATTGA
Source organism: Carcharhinus amblyrhynchos (assembly GCF_965287045.1). Classification (NCBI taxonomy): domain Eukaryota; kingdom Metazoa; phylum Chordata; class Chondrichthyes; order Carcharhiniformes; family Carcharhinidae; genus Carcharhinus; species Carcharhinus amblyrhynchos. Next base: position 45,133,328 of record NC_137340.1, read on the forward strand.
AGTCAGGTCCCAGGTACTGTGAGGCAGTAGAGCTAACCACTGTGCCACCATGCCAACCATTTGTTGCCTATTTGTCTCCTTATATGACTGCATTCATTCTCTGAATGACCTTCCATGAAAGGTGCTTTAATATCATACATGAGGACCAAACTGTGTGCCATTCCTGCAGTAGGATATGTTTTAGTGTCAAACAGGGCACACAACCCCCAACCATCCCAACATTTTTGTTCCAGCTATTTTCATATCATCCAACAACATTGTTTTAAATACTCGGCTGAAACAAATTATCCCTCTTTTAGTAGCAGGCAGCAGCCATTTAGGGACGTTGCCTTGTACTTCCCTGTGTAGCACACACGCCTATGTAACACACACAAACCTGTGTAGCACACATGCCTATGTAACACGCACAAACCTGTGTAACATATACACATCTGTGTCACACACACACACACCAGTGTAACACACACATCTGTGTAACATACACATACCTGTGTAACACACGCACGCACCTGTGCAACACTCACACATATGTAACATGCACACACCTGTGTAACACACACACACTTATGTAACACACACACCTGTGTAACATGCAGACACATCAGTGTAACACACACACCTATGTAACATACACAACCTGTGTATCACACACAAACACTCACATGTGCAGGTTAGGTGGATTAGTTATGGGAAATGCGCGGTGTTATGAGGATGGGGTTGGTCATGGCTGGATGCTCTTTCAGAGAGTCAGTGCAGATTCGATGGGCCAATGGTCTCCACACACACAGACACACACACACACAGAGACACACACATAGATGCATACACAGATGCGCACAGGCGCATGCATGCACACACACACGCACATACACACGCACACAGACACATGCCCGCACACACAAATACACACACGACACACACACACACGCATGCGCACGCACACACACACACATGCATCCATACACATGCAAATGCACACACACACACCTATTCACACACAAATGCACATACACACACACACTCAATGGTGGGAGCCTTTGAGACTAGTTTCCTAATTTTCCCTGCACCTTACTATTTTCACACCACTCACCCCTTTACCTGTGCCAGGAAGGGAAGGGATGTCATTCAGATTGGAGTTGATGGTATCATACTGCCAGCTTCCCTTTGCAGCAATATCCGCTATCCTCATGTGGTTCAATTACTGTTGTCATTCTCTCATAATAATTATGCCCATCGGATGGGACATCTCAATCAGTCTGAACTACTGCACAAAGCCTCATTGCTATTCAAAGCAAAGCCTCAATTGCCACCTCCCTGCCTCTCTCATAGGCAGTCCCTTTGAAGCAAGACTGACTCCGGTCACCATTGACTTGCCCCTTCATCCTTGTGTGTTGATTATCCCTTGCCCAGCCTCCTGCGAGATGGGAGAGAAAGAACCAAAAGAAAATTCAGCAGTGCCGCAGCAAAGAGTCTTTTTCAACTCCGCATAGGCAATGACCCAGGGTATTAGAATGATGCGTGCTCCCCTGGGCTTTACCTCTCTCTTCTCCAAGCTCTCTCCCCTCTCCACTTCTTTAATGGATCTTGCTTCTGTCACCTTGATTCCTGAGTGAAAGAAAACACTCTGGTATGAAACCCTTTTAGATTCACTCAGCGATTGTATCCCAGGATAGTTGGGGACCCTATCACTGCCTGCTCTTATTAATGCTGTTTCTGTGAATGAACAAGTCTTTTTCTGATAAGGCTCTTTAGGTTGCTCTACCTTTGTTGAAATGTGTTTCCTCTGAGAAAGACATGATAAGTTACTCGAGCCGTTCCTGTCAAACAATGACACATAGCCCACCATCATCTACGATGAATATCTTCCACTTCAAGGGCTGAATCATTGTCAAATCTGTGGCTGTTAATGGTTGTATTTCCTTTCCTGACATCTTAACAACTCCCAAACAAGCTCGAAACATCTAGTTCCTGAAACACAACATGGCGCAAATAGACTATTGCAACGTCAACCTGTTAAAATCATGAGGTTTGTGAGGACAGATTGCTGGAATTGCGTACCCAACACACTACTCGAGGATGAATTTCTGATGGTCTTAAGGTGAGAGGAACAATATTGGTGTGAGGTGTGAGCCACTTCATGCTTGATGTTGAACTTGTGCACTGTAAATCACACGTTAAGTCCCAAGTGGATTCCAAAGTCAAGTAGAGTGAGATTTGCTGCTTCAGGACTCTCACTTCTCTTCACCCTGCTGTCAGTTTGGAACATAGAAACATGTTCTATGTTCCAACCTGAAAGTAGGAGCAGGAGGAGGCCATTTGGCCCTTCGAGACTGCTCCGCCATTCATCACGTTCATGGCTGATCGTCCAACTCAATAGTCTAATCCTCCTTTCTACCCATAACCTTTGATCCCATTCGCCCCAAATGCTATATCTCGTCACCTCTTGAAAACATTCAATGTTTTGACATCAACTACTTCCTATGGTAATGAATTCTACAGGTTCACCACTCTTTGGGTGAAGAAATGTCTCCTCATCTCCACCCTAAATGGTCTATCCTGAATCCTCAAGACTGTGACCCCTCATTCTGGACTCGCCCACCATTGGGAATATCCTCCCTGCATCTACCCTGTCTAGTCCTGTTAGAATTTTATAAGTCTCTATGAGTTCATTTGTTGAACTCCAACGAAAACAATCCTAACCTAGTCAATCTCTCCTGATACATCAGTCCCGCCATCCATGGAATCAGCTTGGTAAACCTTCACTGCACTTACTCGAGAGTGAGAACATCCTTCCTCAGAAAAGGAGGCTAAAACTGCACACAATACTCCAGATGTGGCCTCACCAAGGCCCTGTTTAATTGTAACAACAGTAAGAAGTCTCACGACACCAGGTAAAAGTCCAACAGGTTTATTTGGTAGCAAATGCCACTAGCTTTTGGAGCGCTGCTCCTTCATCAGGTGGGTGTGGAGTTCTTCACATCATAATTGTAACAACACATCCCTGCTCCTGTATTCAAAACCTCTCGCAACGAAGACCAACATGCCATTTGCCTTCTTTACCGCCTGCTGCACCTGCATGCTTATCTTCAGTGACTGGTGCACAAGGACACCCAGATCCCGCTACATACCCCCCTCTCCCAATTTACAGCCAGCCATTCAGGTAGTAATCTGCCTTCTTGTTTTTGCTTTCAAAGTGAAGAACCTCACATTTATAGACTCATGACTCTGGATACAGGCAGCATTTAAAATTTAATTACAAAATCGGTTGTGAAGTGTAACTCAAAGTTGCAGTTCAAGTGTAAAATAACCTTTATAGGAAACTAAAATTCCAATCATTTCATAAAACGTGTTCCTCTTTGAGCTGTTAATTGACTCACAAGAGAGCAAACTCTTTGAAATAGAATGTAATAAATTGCAAACTGTTTTCACAGTTGGTCATTCCAAATGCAGGTCATAATTTCTGCCACGATATCTTCCTCCTGCTTGCTGTCTTCTTGGCGTAATGTAGAATCCATAGAAACCTACAGTACAGAAGGAGGCCATTCAGCCCATCGAGTCTGCACCAGTCACAATCCACGCAGCCCTATCCCAATAACCACATGCATTTACCCTAGCTAATCCCTCTGACACTAAGGGGCAATTTAGGATGGTCAATCCATCTAACCTGATCATCTTTGGAGTGTGGAAGGAAACTGGAACACCTGGAGGAAGCCCACACAGACCCGGGGAGAATAAGCAGCCTGCACACAGTTACCCGAGGCCGGAATTGAACCTGGATCCCTGGCACAGTGAGGCAGCACAAGTGGGCAATCATTGTACTCTTGCTGATCTTCAGCTGAAGTTATGGTGGATGCCTGAGAAAAGATAGCACAAATATCACCCCGAAATGCTAGGGGCTGTTCGAATGGACCTTGGAACTAGACAGTAGGTGTACATGTTCAATCAGCTTATATTGTATGATGCTCAAAATTTCATGTAGATCTTGATCAACCAGGAGGAACCTTTCCTAAAGTGGATTTAAATGTAATAAAATCATAGAATCCTTACAGTGCAGAAGGAAACCATTTGGCCTATTGAACCTGCACTGACAACAATCCCACCCAGGCTATATCCCTGTTACCCCAGATATTTACCCAGCTAATCCCCCTGATACTAGGGGCAATTTAGCACAGTAAATCAAACTAACATGCACATCTTTGAACTGTGGGAGGAAACTGGAGGGAACCCATGCAGACACAGCGAGAATGTGCAAACTCCACACAGACAGTCACCCAAGGGTGGAATTGAACCTGGGTCTCTGGCGCTGTGAGACAGCAGTGCTAACCACTGTGCCACCGGGCCACCCTACATAAAGTTCATGAGGTCAAAACTTATCCACAAGCAAAATTAAATGAATCAGTCTTATTTCAGTTTAACTGGTTAAAATTTGAGCTGGACCATTTCAGAGGGAAATCAGTTTGTCATACAAGGATACTGGAAATCTATAATTCTGTCCCTTGAATGGCTGTGGGAGAAGATCTAAAATCAATATCAATGGGTTTTTAGCAGAGTCGGGATGTTGTGCAAATTCTGATCAATGGAATAGAGGATTTGGTCAGCCGCGCTCTAACTGAATGGCAGGATAGGCTTGAGGATTTGAACGGCTGACTCCCGTCCACATGAAGGACTGGTAATTAAACTCAGAACTGTGGGGGTTTAGGGTAAACCCTAGGAATGTATAAGATACCAATTGGCAAGTACATGTTATAAGAGTCATAGAATTATAGAATCATACAGTGCAGAAGAGGCCCTTTGGCCCATCGAGTCTGCACCAACACATGAGGAAACACTTGACCTCTCACCTAATCCCATTTACCAGCACTTGGCCCATAGCCTTTAAAGTTTACAGTTTATTTTACTAGTGTCACAAATAGGCCTACATTAACACTGCAATGAAATTACTCTGAAAATGCCCTAGTCGCCACACTCCGGCACCTGTTCGGGTACACTGAGGGAGAATTTAGCATGGCCAATGCACCTAACCAGCATGTCTTTCAGACTGTGGGAAGAAACCGGAGCACCAGGAGGAAACCCACACAGACACGGGGAGAACGTGCAGACTCCGACATACAGTGACCCAAGCCAGGAATTAACCTGAGTCCCTAGCACATTGAGGCCGCATTGCTAAACACTGTGCCACCTTTAATGCTATGACAAGTCATCTTGGGAGTGGGGAAAAGTGCTGAGTGGAACATTCACACAGTATGTTCCAAGCTTGAATATGCCTTATTCAATGAAAGCCAGTTCATAGGGACACAAGGATGGGATTCTTGTCGGTAGTTGGATCATTTGGATCCTTGGTTAGTGAGAGAAGCAGGAGTGACTATAAGACCAATGAATGTTCAAACGTTGCCTCAATGAGTTACTTCACTTCATGTAGGAATTCGTCAACTAATTGGCAATATTCAAAATGTTAATCCTGTTTCTGTCTCTACAGATGAACAGACTTGCTTCCTATTCCTATCATTTTCTGAGCTTTCTCTCCAATAGGAGTTGACCCTATGAAAGAAGCAACTGAGCAGAAGGGAGTTGGAAAAGTAGTATTGAAGGAAGTCGCGCCATTTGTGCCAAGAAAGGATTAAAAGTAAAAGAATACTCCAACTGAGCAAGTGAACTTTGGGAAGTTTATCCATTCTTATTCAACCATTGGGCTGGATTTTTTAATCAGCAAAGTGATGGTGCGAGTGATCCAGTGATCTCTGTGCCATTGCTTTTCCCTTTCCTGATCATTTTCAATCCCAAAGAATCATATGATGGACACTGTAATAATTGGAGTGGGTCTGGTGCAGGTACACTTGACTTTAATTGAGAGCATATATTGTGATGCTTACATCGAAACATAGAAGATAGGAGCAGGAGGAGGCCATTTGACCCTTTGAGCCTGCTCTGCCATTCATCACGATTATGGCTGATCGTCCAACTCAGTCGCCTAATCCTGCTTTTTCCCCTTAATTTTTGATCCCATTCTCTCCAAGTGCTATATCCAGCCGCCTCTTGAACACTTTCAATGCTTTGGCATCAACTACTTCCTGTGGTAATGAATTCTACAGGCTCACCACTCTTTGGACAAAAAAATTTCTTCTCATCTCTGTCCTAAATGGTCTACCCTGAATCCTCAGACTGTGACCCCTGTCACCATCGGGAATATCCTCCCTGTATCTACTTTGTCTGGTCCTGTTAGAATTTTCTAAATCTCCATGAGATTCCCCCCTCATTCATCCGAACTCCAGCGAAAACAATCTCTCCTCATACATCAGTCCCACCATCCCCTTACATGCTTGTCACCATCTTTCTACTGGAAGTCACTCCCCTAGCACCACCTCATGGTTGATTGTCAGGAGGGATAAACATTCAGTCCAATAGCTACATTTCCTCTCCATTAAGTTCCCTGTACATTTACCAAGGCAACATGTCTGAAAACTGACATTTGTAATATCCCTTGTCTTTAACTTCTCTCTTCTTCTGAGGAATATAGTGGGAATGGTCAGAGCATCAGCTGAGGAAGGTTCCGGAACAATGAGGTCCTGAGCTGCACAAACAAATGCATCACGGAGTGGTTTTGTATTCAACAGCTCATTGGATGTGTCAAGAGTAACAGCTGCTGGGCGATCACACACTTCAGAGATTGACAGCAAAACATTAATCACAGTTTTCGGACATGTCGCCTTAGTAATGCGCAAACACATGAATCACAGTGAGGTCAAGAAACCCGCCGCACCATTAGCGGCCTTGCTTCAGTTGCCTCAGCTCTAGACTCTGTAATGTCCTACCTACACTGTGTCACCTCTCTTGCTTTATTCCTCTTTTAAGACACTCTTTGAAACCTGACTCCTTGACCTAGTATTTGACACCCCTAATACCTCAGTCCACGAATAACTTTCTTTTTTAAAAATTCATTTTCATGAGATGTGACCATTGCTAGTTGAACCAGGATTTATTCCTCATCTCACTATCACTAAATTTGCACCCCTTTATTGTGGAGTCCACTAGATGTAGACAAAAGTCGTAGGTAGAAGGATTGGGATAAGGCACTCGCTGAGTGTTATAATGGGTGGCGCGGGCTTGTCGGGCTGAAGGGCCTGTTTCCTGTGCTGTGCTGTTCTTTGATAGGCAACAATACCACCACGATCAGCCTCAACAATGGTGCCCCACAAGACTGTGTCCTCAGCCCCCTCCTATACTCCTTATACACCTATGACTGTGTGGCCAGATTCTCCTCCAACTCAATTTTCAAGTTTCCTGGTGACCTCATCGTAATGGGTTGGATCTCAAACAGTGACAAGACAGAGTACAGGAATGAGATAGACAATCTGGTGAACTGGTGCGATGACAATAATCTGTCCCTCAATGTCAAAAAAATGAAGACTGTCATCGACTTCAGGAAGCGTAGTGGAGCACATGCTCCCATCTACATCAATGTGGATAAAGTAGAAATGGTCGAGAGCTTCAAGGTTTTGGTTGTCTAGATCACCAACAACCTGTCCAGGTCCCCTCATGCCAGCACTATAGTTAAGAAAGCCCAACAATGCCTTTACTTTCTTAGAAGACTAAGGAAATCTGGCATATCCACTATGACCCACACCAACTTTTACAGGTGCACCATAGAAAGCATTCTTTCTGGTTGTATCACAGTTTGGTATGGCTCCTGCTCTGCCCAAGACTGCAAGAAACTACAAAAGGTCATGAATGTAGCTCAATCCATCATACAAACCGGCCTCCCATTCATTGACTCTGCCTACACTTTCCACTGCCTTAGAAAAGCAGCCAGTATAATTAAGGACCCCTTGCACACTAGACATTCTCTCTTCTACCTTCTTCCATCGGGAAAAAGATACAAAAGTCTGAGATCATATAGCAATGGACTCAAGAACAGATTCTTCCTTGCTGTCTTCAGACTTTTGAATAGATCTACTTCGTACAAAGTTGAGCTTAATATACATCTGAGCTATGACTGTAACACTATATTCTGCACTCTCTCCTTTTTTTCTATATGAACGGGTGCTTTGTCTATATGGTATGCAAGGAACAATACGTTTTACTATATACTAATACATGTGACAATAATAAATTAAATCACCTTCCATTTCAGAGGGTTTTGAGAGTCAACCACATCTGGAGTCACATGTACACCAGACCAGATAAGGCTGGCAGATTTTCTTAGAGGACATTAGTGAACCATTGGATTTTTTTTTACTACAATTGGCAATGGTTTCATGGTCATTATTAGACTTTTAATTCTAGATACTGTTTTATTAAATTCAAATTCCACCATCTGCCATGTTGGGATGTGAACACTGGCCTGCAGATCTTGCTCTGGATTACTCATCCATTGACAATGCCACTGTATCACAGCCTCCCCTGAAAAGGCTTGGCATATTTTCCTATGTTAAAGGAGCTATGTAGGTGCAAGTTGTTGTTGGTGATGGTGGTATTCTTGGTAGAGGTGATGTGTGTGTTTTTTTTTAAACTATGACCACCAGATGGAGGGAGTGCAGGCCTAGTCAAACTCGCATTCAGTCTCTGCAGAAGGAGAACCTCCAGGTTTGAGGATTAGTCAGCTGCTCTCACTCTAGTTGGCACATTCTTATAGCCCGTTCGATTGGCCGGGATTTTCCAGCCTCGTCAAGATTCGGCAATACAAGCAGGAGCCCATTGACTTGAGGCAGGACTGAATCATCCTGTGGATGGGACAGGAAAAACCCACCCTATCGGGGGCAGGGGGTGGGGGGCACTTTCGACCAGTGGGATTTTCCACTGCTGCCGATGTGAATGGCTCATCATTTTTCCAGCCCCCCCATCCCCCAAACATGACAGGGTCATACAACTCAACACAATGTCGCATTCTCATTGAGAAACCTAGGCATCTTAAGCCTGGGTACTTAGATACATAAATCCTACAGTGTAGAAGGAGGCCATTCAGCCCATCGAGTCTGCACCGACTACAATCCCACTCAGACCCTATTCCCATAATTCCATGCATTTACCCTAGGTAGTCCCCTGATACTAAAGGGACAATTTAGCACGGCCAATTCATCTAACCAGCATGTCTATCGGGCTTGGGAGGAATGCAGAGTACCTGGAGGAAACCCACACAGATACGGGGAGAATATGCTAACTCCACATAGGCTGTGACCCAAATCAGGAATCGAAGTGAAGCAGCAGTGCTTGATAAAGGATTTTATTAAATGCAAGTACATAGCTCTACATCATGTTTTGAAACTGAGCGCTTTACTGCTATTTTGCTTGCGGATTGTAAACAACAATGAGAAAGGGGACATTCTGACGAAAAAAGAAACAAGGCCACTGGAGTTTGGCAAACATGGGTGGACAGCATAATGTGACATTCAACAGAAAAGAAAATGCTAGCAAAACCATAATTCCATTGAATAATTGTGTGTCTGTAAGAGAGACAGAATGTACTATTTATTTCAAAGGTCAAATGCGTTCCACAATCTGAACACTGAAAAGTTGTATGGAGTTTATACAAAAATACCCAACATTGAATAAATCATTATGAATATACAAATACACCATTGAGTACTTATCACTGAAGAAATTTCCAGTATCCCTGAGTTACCACTGTCGAGGCTTTCCAAACATTATATGTGATAAATTTGAATAGTGCTATGCCAAGACTTCACTTGTCCCGTGATTTTTTTAAACGTATCATTACACACACACTTTTGTCCCTTTGGAGAATAGTTGGGGGAAATGGTGGAAGCTTATCTGAGCTGATTATCAGCCATTGAGTCGCGTTAGGAATGCTCCTTCCATGGCCAACAAGTTTGATTTGAACCCAGAACTTCTGATCCAGCAGTAGGGACACTGCTCACTGTACCACCTGACCTGTCCTTTGATTAAGCAGGATCTGATTGGGTGTGTCAACTTTACATATAATTCAGTAAAACAGAAAGACTCGGATTTGTGGTACCTTTCACAACCTTCAGGTATTCCAACAAATGAAGTATATTTGACATGTTGTCGCTGTTATAACATAGTTAGTGGAACAGACAAGAGCAAGCTCCCACAAACAGCAATATAATAACAACCAGATCATTGGGATGACACAGTAGCACAGTGACTAGCACTGATGCCTCAAAACGCCAAGGACCCGAATTTGCTTCTGTCCCCAGGTGATTGCCTGTGTGGAGCTTGCATGCTCTCCCCATGTCTGCGTGGGTTTCCTTTGGGTGCTCCGATTTCCCCCCACAGTCCAAAGATGTGCGCATTAGGTGGATTGGCCATGCTTAATTATCCCTTAGTGTCTCGAGATATGTAGGTCGAGGGAGGGTTAACTGGGTAAATGTGTGGGATTAAAGGGATAGGGCCTGGGTGTGATGCTGTGTTGGAGAGCCAGTGCAGACACAACGGGCCAAACAGCCTTTTTCTGCACTGTAGGGATTCTATTCTATGATTAACATTTTTTGCTGTTGACTGAGAGATATATTGCCCAGGGTACCATGGAAAACTCCTCCTTCCAAATAGTGCTGAGGGATTTTATATGTTGTGCTGCTAGACAGACAGAATCTCAGTTGAATGATTCATGCGGAAGAGAGCGTAAATTCCGCATCAATCATTGAACTGAGATTCTGTCTGCCCCTTCAGTCCTGCACTCCTTCAATATTGCACTAAAATTCAACCTAGATAATGATCTCTGTTCTCTGCACAGATGCTATCAGGCCTGCTGAGATTTTCCAACACTTTCTGTTTTTGTTTCAGCTTCCAGTTCGTATATATTGCTACGAGTTCTAAAGTTTGATGTTTATTTATTGGTGTCACAAGTAGGCTTACATCAACACTGCGATGAAGTTAATGTAAAAATCCCCTTGTCGCCACACTCTGGCGCCTGTTCAGGTACACTGTGGGAGAATTTAGCATGGCCAATGCACCTAAGCAGCACGTCTTTCAGACTGTGGGGGGAAACCGGAGTACTCGGAGAAAACCCTTGCAGACAATATGCAAACCCCACACAGATAGTGACCCAAGCCAGGAATCGTACCTGGGTCCCTGCCGCTGTGAGGCAGCAGTGCTAATCACTGTGCCGCCCTCTCAGCTTTGGTGTTGCTTTTCCTTTTTATATATTTTATTTTCCTGGTTACAGCTGAGAGTGAAGGAAGTGATGCAAGATCGGTTCATTGAAATTCATCACGTCAATAATTCTCAGCTACTGAATCTGTGAGGGGACATGGAAAGAGAGTGGGGAGATGGAGTGGTTCACTGAAGTATGAAAACTGGAACTCAAACTGTATCCTGGAGAGTTATACAAAATTTGAAAATCAGAATCATAGATAAGGAGACACAGAAATAGCATGTAGGACCAGAATTCAGTTTCTAATCTGCAGCAGGTGATAAGAAAAAGTGAAGCTGTCTCTCTCACTGGTAAGTGCAGGAAAAGGAGAAGGGACATGAATGACCTATCGTGGATCTACGCCTAATTGTAATATGAACTTAAAGCTATTCCAGGTATATCAAAATCATTCTGGTGATTTCCATGAGAATAAGTGAGGGGAGGAAACCTTCCCCTCCCCCAGTCGCTGGTCTCACTCTCCCCAGTTGCTGTAGCCCAATCTATCACACAAACCAGCCTCCCATCCATTGACTGTGTCTACACTTCCCACTGTTTTGGCTAAGCAGCCAGAATAATTAAGGACTTCACGCACTCCAGGCATTCTCTCTTCCACTTTCTCCCGTCAGGAAAAAGATACAAAAGTCTGAGGTCACATACCAACCGACTCAAGAACAGTTTCTACCCTACTGCCATCAGACTTTTGAATGGACCTACCTCGCATTAGGTTCATCTTTCTCTACACCCTTGCGATGACTAACACTACATTCTGCACTCTCTGCAGGCTTCATGGTGGCACAGTGGTTAGCACTGCTGCCTCACAATACAAGGGACCCGGGTTCAATTCCTGGCTTGGGTCACTGTATGTGTGGAGTTTGCACATCCTCCTCGTATCTCTGTGGGTTACCTCCCATATTCTGAAAGATGCATTGACCTGAACAGGTGCCAGAGTGTGGTGACTAGGGAAATTTCACAATAACGACAGTGTTAATGTAAGCCTTTCTTGTGCCTAAGAAATAAACTTCACTCTCCTTTCCTTCTCTATGTTTTGTCTGTATAGCACGCAAGAAACAATACTTTTCACTGTAAACCAATACATGACAATAGTAAATCAAATCAAAGTCTCTGTACTTGATCTCCCAGTTTCAGTTTCTTTCACCTCCAGCTTTCCCTCCTTGCTTTATTTCCCCACTGCGCTTTGTCGCTGCTTTTTCTGATTGTGCCTCTGCAAGCTGTCAACTTAATATTTGCTAATGTACCAGAGACTCATTACACAATCTTGACTGCAGCAATTAACTAAGCACACAGTAATACTGATTCCCTCCTCTACCGTTTAAGTTCTCGTTGACTCAATCTTTCCTCCCCATTTGACAGCTTTAAGAATCACAAATGGCCGTTTCCAGTCTCTCATGACCACTCTATTCCTTGCTCTCTGCCTAATGTCAGACTCTCACATTTGGTAATTACTACTACACCGATGCCCTGAAGCACTCTTTAGTTGCACCAGTCATTCGTTTGCAGAAATTGTTGCATGGAAAAGCAGTTTCAGTTCCCATCCAGTCTTTTCCAACAACTCCCCCAGTGCCAACATTCCCAATTCCGTATCTCAAATTGTATTTCATTGTTTCTATAGCGGGGAAATTGGCCATTTGACCCAACTTGTCCATAGCCGATGTTTATGCTTCACTTGAACCCCCTCTCATACTGCATCAATAGAACCATGCAATCTACAGTGCAGAAGGAGGCCATTTGGCCCATCGAGCCTACACCAACGACAATCCTACCCAGGCTCCATCCCCGTAACCCCACATATGTACCCTCCTAATACCCCCTGACACTAGGGTCAACTTAACATGGCCAATCAACTTAACCCACACATCTTTGGAGTGTGGGAGGAAACCAGAGCACCCAGAGGAAACTCATGCAGACACGGGGAGAACTTGCAAGCTCCACACAGACAGTGCCCCGAAGCTGGAATTGAACCTGCGTCCCTGGCACTGTGAGGCAGCAGTACTAATCACTGTGCCACCCTACCGAAAGAATCTTTTCTCTCTCAGCGGACTGAGTGTCTCTGGAACCCTTTCCTCAAAAGGCGATGGGAGCAGAGTCTTTGAATATTTGTAAGCAGCATTAGATAGTTTCTTGATAAGTAAGGGGGTGAAAGGTTATCAGGATAGGCGGGAATCTAAATTTAATGTCACAAATTCCTATCTTGTTCATTAGTGTCCTTTGGGGAAAGAAATCTGCCGTCCTTACCTGGTCTGGCTTACATGTGACTCCAGAGCCACAGCAATGTGATTGATTCTCAACTGCCCTCCGAGGGGAACTAGGAATGGGCAATAAATCCTAGCCACAACCAGCAATGCCCATGTCCCACAACTGAATAAAAACAATCCAATCAGCCATGATCTTACTGAATCAGGCTCGAAATATTGAGTGGCCTTCTCCTAATTCATATGTTGGTCTGTTCCTTTCTCCACAACACATTTATCGAGCTTCACCTGAAAAGCATCTGAGTTATTTGCGTCAACTACACCACGTGGGAACAAGCTTCATGCAATCACTTCCTGAGAAAAGATTTAACTTCATAGAATCATAGAACCCCACTGTGCAGAAAGAGGCCCTTTGGCCCATCGAGTCTGCAATGAACACAATCCCACCCATTTATATAGATGATCTGGAGGAGGGAACCGAGCGCAGGGTGTCGAAATTTGCTGATGACACCAAGATTGGGGGAAAGGCAAATTGTGCGGAGGGTGTGGAGAGTCTGCAGAAGGATCTAGATAGGCTGGGCGAATGGGCCAGGAAATGGCAAATGGAATTTAATGTTGGCAAGTGTGAGGTGGTCCACTTTGGTAGGAATAATGGTAGGAAGGACTATTACTTACGTGGCGAAAAACTGCAGCAGGCGACGGTGCAGAGGGACCTCGGGGTCCTTGTGCATGAGTCGCAAAAACCCAGCTTGCAGGTACAGCAGGTGGTCAGGAAGGCGAATGGGATGCTGGCCTTCATAGCGAGGGGGATTGAATATAAAAGTAGGGAGGTCTTGCTGCAGCTGTATAGGGCATTGGTGAGGCCGCAGCTGGAGTACTGTGTGCAGTTTTGGGCGCCGCACCTGCGCAAGGATATTTTGGCCCTGGAGGGAGTGCAGAGGAGGTTTACTAGGCTGATACCAGAGTTGAGGGGGTTGAGCTATGAGGAGAGGCTGAATAAACTAGGCTTGTACTCGCTAGAGTTTAGAAGAATGAGGGGAGATCTCATTGAGACGTATAAGATGATGAATGGGATGGATAGGATAGAGGTGGAGAGACTCTTCCCACTCAAAAAAGACAGTAGGACTAGGGGGCACAGCCTCAAGATAAAGGGGAGGCGGTTTAGAACGGAGTTGAGGAGGAACTTCTTCACTCAAAGGGTGGTGAATCTCTGGAATTCTCTGCCCGTTGAAGTGGTGGAGGCTGCCTCGCTAAATATTTTTAAGAAGCAGGTTGATGGGTTTTTGATAAGAGAGGGGATTAAGGGTTATGGGGAGAGGGCGGGAAAGTGGAACTGAGCCACAACAGATCAGCCATGATCTTATTGAATGGCGGGGCAGGCTCGAAGGGCTAGATGGCCTACTCCTGCTCCTATTTCTTATTATGTTCTTATGTTCACCCCAGGCCCTATCCCCATATCCCTACATATTATCCCTCTAATCCCTCTAACCTACGCATCTCTGGACACTAAAGGGCAATTTCATAGCATGGCCAATCAACCTAACCTGCACATCTTTGGACTGTGGGAGGAAACCGGAGTACCCGGAGGAAACCCATGCAGACACGAGGAGAATGTGCAAACTCCACACACACAGTCACCTGAGCCAGGAATCGTGCCCAGGACCCTGGAGCTGTAAAGCAGCATTGCTTACCACTGTGCTGCAGTTATCATAAGTAGATTTGATTTTAGATGTATCTAATATTATGGTGATTGAAAATATTTTCTGCCTTCAATCTAAAACAAAGTCAAAATATGTTGCAGATGCTGGAACCTGAAACAGAAAATGCTGGAGAAACTCTGCAGGTCTGACAGCATCTGTGGAGAAAGAATAGAGCCAAGGTTGCAACTCTATGACCCTTTATCAGAGCTGCTTCATCTGAGCTCTGACGAAGGGTCATCCTGACTTGAAACCTTGCCTCTATTCTTTCTCCACAGATGCTGTCAGACCTGCTGAGTTTCTCCAGCATTTTCTGTTTCTGTCTTTAGATGTAGGGGATAATTTAACGTGCGTGTATGGCTCTATTTCGCAACATGCTACCAATGCCTCCCTCCGTCCAAAGTGACGTGTTTAGGTATTCAGCTGAGCGAGTATGGGTAGGTAAACTAAGAGAGCACAGGTAGGACCTCAGTGTATTCCAGAAAAACAGCTTCTCTGACAGTGAAGTACTTCATCAGTGCTGGTGAGCTGTGTTCACCTTCACCTCGGAACGTAAAATGTAACATAATACCAACATCTTTTTAATAAAAAAATCACTGACTCATAAAATCCCTACAATACCAAAGGAGGCCATTTGATCCATCGAGTCTGCGCTGACCACAATCCCACCCAGGCCCTATTCCTGTATTCCCATGCATTTACCCTGTTAATCCCCCTGACACTAGGGTTAATTTACCTGACCAGTCAACCGAACCTGCACATTTCTGGACTGTGGGAGGAAATCAGAGCAGCTGACAGAAACCCACACAGACAGGGGGAAGAATGTGTAAAGTCCACATGGACAGTGACCCAAGGCCAGGGTTGAGCCTGGGAACCTGGTGCTGTGAGGCAGCAGTGCTAACCACTGTGCCATTCACAAAGCTTTGATGCAACCATGAAAACATGCAGTGAAATATCAGCGATACAAAATGGCAAAGCCCACAAATTAATGGGCTCCCAGTCACCACAGGGTGATAACATATGTTGCTGCTGCGCTGGGGTGTTAGCCTAGCTTATGTACACTTATCTCCAGAATTAAACTTAAACCCATGAGCTTTAGGTGGAGAGGCAAGAGTGGTACCACCAAGCCAAGTCTAATACTTAATGCAGGGCCAGGCTTCTTTAAAAACGGGAATATACCCCACCCGCTTTTTGGGGACACTTAGCCAAATCAATCTCTGACACTGTGAGCCATACGGAGTGCCTCAGAGTAATTCAAGCCAGAAAGTGGAGGGCAGGGCCCCACCCTGCCCGAGAAGCCGGCAGCATGGTGCTGAGCGTGCCACTGCGCATGTGCCAATCTGTCAATGTGGAGATCGGCGTATGTGCACTGACCCACCCCATCGCCAGCTACCCAATCACTGGCCTTCCCAACCTCCCCACCACCGCCAACCACCACCACCCCCCCGCCCCCCACCCCCAACCCAATCACTAACCTACTGGACACTCATTCCCACACCCCCATACTGATGAAGTGCAGCAGGCCAGGAAAATCCCAGCCCCGGTTTTTGCTGTACGCTTGTTAAATGAGAATGACTGTGTCTTGTCCCTTAAGATACATAGGGCATGAAAACTGTCAGCAACAGGTGAGGTAGGCCAGTGCATCTTTTACCATTCGTCATCTTCATAAGTTCGTGTGCTTTTGTTTGTTCCGCTGGTTGGCTGGTGTGAATATGACAAGTAACCCTTGAGCCTTCCTTCGTCATTTCATTTGTAAGGACATCCGTTGCCATGGGGACCTCTTGCGTGCAGCTTAATCATCGAAAAAACTGCAGAAAAAAGTGACAAGCAAACTATAGGAAAACATGGTTAAGGAATGTTCACTGAAGCCAGATTGTTTAATGATGTGTTGTATCCCGGAATTCCTGGTCTTTCAACTTTGCTAAATCCAGTAAGAATTTTCCATCAGTTTTAATTTCCTTCCCTCACTGCAGTGGACTCCAGCTTAAATTATGTTATCTTCTGTAAAAAATGAAGTTCTTCCTTCATACCATACATGTCTCATTTTAATGATTTGAAATATTGATGCAGAAATGCCGTCGTTGGACTGGGGTGGGCACAGTAAAAAGACTCATAGCTACCAGGTTAAAGTCCGACAGGTTTATTTGGAATCACGAGCTTTCAAAGCATTGCCCTTTCATCAGATGAATCACCGAATGAAGGAGCAGCGCTCTGAAAGCCCGTGATTCCAAATAAACCTGCTTCATTTTAAATATTGACCTGGATTGTTTGTCCATCAGGTGCTCCCATTCAGCAGGCCCAGAATCAGGCACGAGACAGGCATTCGGCTACAGTTAGTCCCACAGAAACATAGAAAATAGAAGCATTTGGCCCTTCAAGCCTGCCCCCCACCACTCAGTTTGATCATGGCTGATTATCAAATACAACATTCTGATTCTCCCCTCCCCCCACCCCCACCCCCACCCCCACCCTCACCCCCATATCCCTTGATCCCTTCAGCCCCAAGAGCTATTTTTAATTTCTTCTTGAAGTCACACAAACTTTTGGCCCCAACTACTTTCTGTAGTCGTGAATTCCACACATTCGCCATTCTCCATGTCAAACTGTATCAATGATCTACAAGCAGCGGCAGTGATGTAGCAAAATCTGTTGATGACACAAAAATAGGTGGGAAAGCGGGCTGTGATGAGGAGATAAAAACTTTACAAATGGATATTGACAGGCTAGGGGAATGGACCAGAATCTGGCAGATGGAAATTAATGTGGATTAATGCAAGGTTATCCATTTTGGCCAGAAAAATAAAAGGACAGATTACTATTTAAATGGAGAACAGGTTCGAAAGATGTCTATGCAGAGGGACCTGGGTGTCCTTGTGCATGAAAGTGAGAATGCAGGTGTAAAATATTATAAGGAAAGCAAATGGAATCTTGACATTTATTGCAAAGTGTTTAGAGTATAAAAATAGAGAAATGTTATTACAATTGTATAAGGCATTGGTGAGACCTCACTTGGAGTATTGTGTTCAGTTTTGGTCACCTTCTTTGAGGAAGGATGTACTGGCACTGAAGGCGGTTCAGATTCCAAGTTTGAAGGGGCTGTCGTATGAGAAGTGATTGAGTAGCTTGGGATTTATTCGTTGGAGTACAGAAGAATGAGGGGGGGGATTTGATTGAGGTATGTAAAATACTCAACTGGATTGATAAAGTAAATGTTAATCAAATGTCCCCCCTTCTAGAACGCTCTTGGAGAAGATATCATTATTCTACAGTAAAAGGGATAAGGTTCAAGACAGATATAAAAAGCTAGCCTGTTTGATTGGCATGCCTTCTACCACAATATTGTTCACTCCCTCCAGCACAGCAGTGAGTAACATCTCACTCCCAATCATCCTCAATCCTGAGGGACTGCCTAAGAAGGAAAAGAATACCATATACAAGAGGCACTATAGCAAACTTCCACAGACCGTGCCTTTCAGACCCACATCTTTTAGCACCAAGTAAACTAAACAACACATGCATGAATATCATAAAAGCACATCTGCTTTTCTAGTGTCCTTTAGGGCAGGAAATCTGCCATCCTTATTCAGACTCCAGACCCACAGCAATGTGGCTGACTTTTAATTGCCCTGCGAAATAGCCCAGTAAACACCTAGTTCAAGGGTAATTAGGGATGAGTAACATATGTTGGTCTGGTCATCCACATTCACATCCCAAGAAAGAATAATGCTGTCTGAAAATGGAAACCCCACCACCTGCAAGTTCCCCTACAATCCACACACTATCTGTGATGGATTATAATTCTAGCTCGCTTTTTGGGACAATCTTAATCAGTTGGAGCACTCAGATGATTCCCTTCAATGTTAGGTTTAGAAAGACAGAACCTAAAAATATTAGGTAGATCTGATGGACCGAGCTCTCTCTCCTCAAAGGAAAGGAGCCAAACAGGATTATTACCATCCTTTTAACAAGTTTCAATTAGACTATAATTTCTCATCTATTATTTTGGATCTGACAATAACTCTTCAGTAATATACCCCTCACCAAAGAGGAGACAGAGTCAGGTTTACTTGTAAGCAATACACAAGATAATGGTGACAATTTATCAAAGAAATTCCAAGTGCCAAACGAGTATGAAAATGGGAGAGAATCACCTATTTTATGGATGGGTTCCCATACGCTATCTTATGACACTTTAAAAAATAAATGATCCCAAATGTGATTCATGCCAGTAGGGAGAGGGCAGACTCTATTTACAGTGCGAAACTGGCTGCACACTGCTAGAGGACACTATTGCACTATGCCCCGATCTCCCAGTTGCACTGTGTACAAGAGTACATAGTGCTTTGTGAATCTGTTAATACCCCCGCCACTCCAGACCCCCTCAATCCCCCAATCACTCCAACGATTGCAGCCCCCCCCCCCCCCACACTGATCATCTCCCCTCAGTCATGACCCTCCCCTCGACTAGGGGAGTTTCACAGTAACTTCATTGCACTGTTAGTGTAAGCCTATTTGTGACCTATAAATAAACCTAAAATTACCTTTCATTGATTCTAAGGAAGTAAGGTTGTTAGGGCTCATGATGTTCTATTTTCATTTGTTTGTGAATGTTTCAGCTGATTATGGCTTAGGGAGAAGTGTGAAAGTCACCTTATCAAATAAAGCACTGTGGTAGACCATCTGACAGTTTGCAACAAACAATGTTTCACTCTATGAATTTTGGTTTGGATCCCTTTTACCAGGTGATCTCTTATTGATGTAAGAAGAGATGAGTCCCTTTGTGCAGAAACTGTGGAGTGTGAACTGCATTTTATCTCTTAAACAAATGGAGCTTTTTAAACTTCCAAAATTCTTCGAACCTTATAACTCTTCATTATGGCCAGATTTCTTCACACGGATTCCTTCACAATCGTGATTTGGAATTACGTTCAGTATTGATGTAACTCCCTTCTTAACAGCACAGAGGGTGTACCGAGACCACATAGACTAAGTGGCTCAAGAAGGGGGCTCACGGCTACTTTCTCTGGGGCACTTAGGGATGGGCAGTAAAGGCTGCCCTGGCCAGGGTCACTCACATCCAATCAAATCATGCTTTAAATCTATCTTGGCTGTTCCGGGCTGAACGCTTTGTCTGTGCGGTTTTCTTGTTGGGAGAGTAGGGGTGAAATAAAATTGAGAAAAATGACTCCCTTCAACCTGAAGTTGCTGTTGTATAGCAGAACAACAAGGTTCCACATGTACCAATCAGATAAAATAACCAAATCTGATATTGGAAACAGGATAGATATTGACAAGGACATCCTGAGCACCTCCTGCTCTCCTTCGAGTAAAGCTGTGGTGATCATTGCATTCCCCTGAGGGACAGGGACAGAGTGAGAAATAGGGATGGGGGTGAGAGAGAGCGCGGAAGAGAAGCTGAGTGTGGTGGAAGAGTGGAGCAGTAGAGAGAGAGAGAGAGAGAGAGAACAGGGTGGAAGAGAAGATGACAAAACATGATGGGTGGGTGTGGGGGCGGGGAACAATTGAGGCCAAATACCTCTAGTGTTTGATTTGATTTAATTTATTATTGTCACATGTATTGAGATACAGTGAAGAGTATTGTTTCTTGCATGCTATATAGACAAAGCATACCATTTATAGAGTGTATAGGGGAGAAGGAAAGTAGAGGGTGCAGAATATGGTGTTGCAGTAATAGGTAGGGTGAAGAGAAAGATCAACTTAATATAAGGCAAGTTCAATCAAAAGTCTGATAGCAGCAGGGAAGAAGCTGTTCTTAAGTCGATTGGTTTGTGATCTCAGGCTTTCGTAGACATCTCCAAAGCACTCAGCTTCCACTCAGACACCATAAGCTAACTATTCTTTCATCACATGCTCACCATTACCTTATCCTCACATTCCATTCCCATATCCTGGAACCTTTAGTCCCAAATATTCTCTGCCAACACTTGATCCTTCCTCCTTTCACCTCTGCCCCAAGTGCTTATTTGTTGACATTATTCTCTCTGTCTCCACCATTATTTCCTACCCTTGCCCTGAAACCCATATCTTCTCATTCCTTGACATTTCCTCCTACTCCCCTCCTCCCTGCCATATCACTGATCAACTTTATTTGCCCCTTTATTTCCATGGTTCCCTGCCAACCTTTGCTCAGGACCCTGATCTCCCAGTTGTTTGCCATTTTAACACACGGTCCTGCTCCCGTGCCTACATGTCTGTCCTTGACCTGCTGCCATGTTCCAGTGAAGCTCAACACAAACTGGAGGAACAGCACCTCATCTTCCGGCTGGGCACTTTACAGCCTTCCGGTCTCAACATCGAACTCAACAACTTCAGATGATTTGCTCTACCCCACCTTGACCCCTTTGTTTTCATTCTATTTTATTTAAATTTTTTACTGTTCTCTACCTTTTATTTCTTTATTGTCTTTCTTCATTTTTCTTCCATCCCCCCACTCTTTTCCCCTATGTTACCCCCCCTTTCCTTACCTTTTCTCCCCCTTTGCTTCCCCTTTCCCCCCTTCCTAAATTTTACCCCTCTCCCACCCATTTTCCCCCTCCCCCCACGTCTTCACCTGCCAAAGTTTACCCTCTGATTTTATCTTCTCTGCTGTTTGGCCATTCACACCTTCTATTCTCTCTATGGGTTGCCTTTCCTCTTGTATCTGTGGCAATGACTCACCTTTCATTCCCTCTCCCTGCAGTATAAATATCTCCCACTTTCTATGCTTTGACAAAGAGTCATCTGGCCTCGAAACTTCAGCTCTTTTCTCTCCTTACAGATGCTGCCAGACCGGCTGAGATTTTCCAGCATTTTTTCTTTTGGTTTCAGATTCCAGCATCCGCAGTAATTTGCTTTTAACCTTTGCTCTCCCCGCTTTAAGCTGAGATCCCTCCATGCCACACTGTTCACCAGCACTGTTAAAAATGTAGATTTGCTGCTTCTGCTTTTCCATCTAGCAGGTTCCAGATCACAGCACGGCTGACGCCAGGAAAGCCAAATTTAATGAAGTACTTGCCCGTAGGAGCAGACGTAAATTAAAAATTAATCAATCATCACAGAATGCGTCAACCCAGGCCCCTCTCAAACACCTCTTAATATACTGCTCTCACACATGCTGAGAGTGTGAACAACAACTCCTGCTCAGCATCTCAGAATGATGAGTCACAGAAGAACTTAAAGAGCGAAACAAGATCTGGACTGATGTACTTACATCCTCGGCAGTGCAATAATTGTGGTGGATATTCAATGTCGAAGTTGGTATGTTATGACTGGCGATAATCCAACACTTTGGGTAATTAACATTGCTTTGCACTTTTGACTTACTGTAGCAGTTGGTACATCACACTGCATGTTTTGTAAAGCTCCAATTAAAGCAATTATTAGAGAAGATTCCCACTACAAAAAGAGTCGAACTGTTTGGATCTGAATTTCAGACCCCAGGGAAAATTTAATGACCTTACCAACATAACTTCTGCGATCTTCCTGACCCTTGATTACAGCTTTTTAATTCTTTTATGGGAAGTGGGCGTCACTGGCTATAAGCCAACGTTTATTCTCCTTCCCCAATCCCTGTCCATCTCTAAGGGCAGGAAGGTGGCACAGTGGTTAGCACTGCTGCCTCACAGCCCCAGAGTCCCAGGTTCAATTCCGGCCTTGGGTCACTGTCTGTGTGGAGTTTGCACATTCTCCTCGTGTCTGCGTGAGTTTCCTCCGGGCACTCCGGTTTCCTCCTACAGTCCAAAGATGTGCAGGTTGGGTTTATTGCCCATGCTAAATTGAACCCAGCAGGGTAAATGTGATGGGAATAGGATCTGGGTGGGATTGTGGGTGGTACAGACTCAATGGGCTGAATGGCCTCCTTCTGTACTGTAGGGATTCTATGATTTTCCTTGAGGAGGTGGCGGTGAGCTGCCTTCTTGGACTGCGGAAGATCCTGTATACCCACCATGCTGTTAGGGAGGGAGTTCCAGGATTTGGATCCAGCCACAGTGAGAGAATAGCTGATATATTTCAAAGCCAGGACGGTGAATAACTTGCAGGCGGACCTGTAGGTGGTGACGTTCCCACGCACCTGCTACCCTCATCCTTCGAGCAACGAGGAGTCACGGGTATAGAAGGTGCTATCTAAGCAGCTTTGGTGAGTTCCGACAGTGCATCTTGTAGATAGTACACACTGCTGCTGCTGTGCATTTGTTGTGAAGGCAGTAAATGTTTAAGTGATGGATGAAAGGTCAATCAAGCAGATTGCTTTGTCCTGGATGATCTTGAGCTTCTTGAGTGCTTTTGGAGCTGCTCTCACCCAAGTAAGTGAAAAACATTCTGTCACATTCCATACCTGTGCCTTGTGGATAAATGACCAGGCTCTGGGGAGCTGGGAGGTGAGCTACTTTCTGCACAACTCCCAGCCTCTGACCTTCTTCCATATCAACAGTATTCATATGGCTCATCCAGCTCAGTTTCTGATCAATGCTAACCCCCAAGATGTTGATAATGGAGGATTCAATGATGGGGAGCACAGTGGTTAACACTACTGCCTCACTGCGTCAGAGGTCCGGGTTCAATTCCGGCCATGTGTCACTGTGTGGAGTTTGCACATTCTCCTCATGTCTGTGTGAGTTTCCTCTGGGTGTTCTGGTTTCCTTCCACAGTCCAAAGATGTGCAGGTTAAGTTGAGTGGCCATGATAAATTGCCCCTTAGTGTCAGGGAGATTGGCAGGGTAAATACATGGAGATAGGGCCTGGATGGGATGGTTGTTGGTCCAGGCTTGATGGGCTAAATAGCCTCCTTTTGCACTGTAAGGATTCTAAAGGGCTAGTTCCTTTTGAGATTCTAATGTCATTGAATGATAGTTAGATTGTCTCTTGTTGGAGATGACCATTGCATGGCACTTGTGTCACTGCCCATTTATCAGCTCAAGCCCAGATGCTGTCCAGGTTTTGTTGAATATAAACACAGATTGCTAAGTGTCTGAGGCAATCGTGTTGAATGTCGTGTAATCATCAGCGAATGTCTCCAATTCTGGCTTTAGCCTGGAGGAGAAGTTATTGTTGTGGAGGAGGTAAGAGAAAACTGCTGAAATCCATTTCCCTTCCCAACTGTCCGTACCAACATGCTTCTGAAAGGAAGTGATTCTTAAATGCAGAATGTGTGAATGGTCAGCAGCAAGCTTTCCGTGGGTTTAAACAAAGAGGGGTGATTATTCACACACTCACCCTGAAATTTTAAACTCATGTGCAGGATTTGAACATACAACCTTCAGGTACTCGGCAAGAGTGCTACCCACTGAGCCACATTGTATGTGCTTGGATAATAATTTTAATGTGGTAAGATATTGTACGGTTTGAAATAAATAAATTGTGCAACTGCCTTTACCAATATATCACTCAATGGTATTTGCAAAACGTTAATTGGTTAAAGTAACTAAACTCCATGACTTATCTTATCATAGTGAAAAGAAAATGAAACTCTTCTACAGTTGTCAGTAGATCCAAATTTAGAAGTTGAATTCTTGGAGGATTGTATCATTGTATGGTTGTGCTACAGTTCTTTGCTAAGAACGCAGCTGAAATATTTCTGAGGAGGTTGATATTAAGACTAATAGATCTGTGTGGGACAGTTAAGTAACAAAATCATGCGTCATAGGTAGTCATGGTTTTCTTTGAATGTAAGGGAGAGAAATGTAGATTGTGTGCACTCCTTTTACATGGTGTTTCATTTCACATTTGGTGGATCTTTAATCTTAAAAAATAGAAGTATTTAACTTCATTCATATTCAGTCTGCCAACTACACCAAGCCCGTTGGTGATCCAGAGAAACTGAGCTGGACGAGCTATATGTTGATATGGGAACAGCTCAGAGGCTGGGAATTGTGCAGAAAGTAACTCACCTCCTAGCTCCCCAAAACCTGTCCGAGTATCCACAACCTGTTTACCTCACGTTAATGCTGAATATTAGACTATAAGATAAATATTGTAGATTATTTTACTTTTCTGACTTTGTATAGTAAATTTAATTTTTGATCGTTTAAAATTGTGGAATTGCGTGACTTTATTCTCCTTGTGGGTAACTGGGATTTCACATTTTGTTGACTTTAAGCAAAACATTACTGGTCATTAACCGGACCGTAACAACGCAACAAGCAAGAAAATAGCTACTTATCCTAAGGCCACACCATATTTGGAAAAAGGAACATTGTGAAGCCACATGTCTGAGCAGCCACATTTGCTCCTTTTTAATCTTTAAGTCCTGACAGCAGAAACACACAGCAGCAACAGAAAAGGCAGTATCATTGATGAGTTAATCAAAGTGTATAACATTGTATAGTCCCCAAGCATGTTCTTTTCTTGGCTCCACCAATACTGCAAACTGACCTCTCAGTGCCAAGACTGTAGGCAGCAGTGACCTCCAGAGAACCATCTCTTTGAGAGAAAACTATCTCAGCACAAGGCTCTGGATGGGATTTTCTGGTCATGTTCACCCTGAAACTGGAAAATCCCACCTGACATCAACAAACCTTTCCATGGTCCTGCCCTTGTCCACTACGATTCCACTGGCAGGTGGAATGGGAAAATTTCCCCTCTAGCTATGGAACTTATGAAATTACATTTCAGGAGGGAAGACTTCTTTCTCCTCAGGTCTGCTACGCATGTTTTCAAGATGAGGACAGTCATGTTAATTATGAATCATTCTTCTGTTTATACCCTTTACGATTTCACTATTTTCTGAACTCTATTTTCCTTGAATGTATTTGAGTGTGATGTGAGAAGAGGATCTGTTTCTGAGTTGCCTATCTGACCACTTCCATCTTCTTAAAGTTTTAAAAAGTTTATTTATTAGGCTTATACACTAGTGCAATACTCAGGGAATGCTGCATAGTCAGGGATACTGATTTTTTCATTTGGAGAAGTTAAACCAAGGCTTGACTGCCAAGTCACGTGGATGGAAAAGACCCTATACTTACTCCTGAACCAAGATTACAAAGCAGACAGTCATTGCTTTCATTGCTATTCATTGGAGCTTGCTGAGTGCAGGATTTGTTGTGATGTTTCCCACATTACAAAGGCAATTTCTCATCAAAAGACTGTAAGGTGGTTTGGGACATCCTGGGGTACTATATAAATGCATGTTTACTCTTTTATTTACACAGGCAGCAACAATTTGGGCTGTAGAACATACCAGAGAGTAATATATTGAGCTTTGGATATTTTACTGCATTTCTATTTTAATTAAGAAATGGTAATTAATTATCTGCAGAGAGAGGAGGAAATTAATTCAGAATTGATGACTAATATTCAAATCATCTTCAATCGTTAAAACATTGGGAAATTAGACTGCATTTTTAATATATGGTCTAATTAAAATTAATAGAAATTTAGGAAAAACTCCCAATGTTGGAAAGTTGACACAAAAATAACAGAAAATGTTTAAAATATAGGAACAATGTGATGATTGAGTGGTGAAATAAAAGTCCATACCAGAAGCATTAACCTCATTTTCAATGCTGAAAATAGCCAACAGATCACGCAACACTTGTAAACAAAGTCATCAATGTGAAACATTAGTTCTGTTTCTTTGTCTACACAGGCCGCCAGACCTGCTAATAAGCACCTCCGAACCTCACACTGCAATCATTTTGCCCGATGCTAATTATGCCAGCTCAAATGCCAGCTTTATTTTTTCTGATAGTAATGGTCCAAGCACGGTGGCACAGTTGTTAGCAATGTGGTCTCACAGCGCTTTCCTTCCCCTTTCACTGCCAAACTGGCAATGCCCAGGGGATACTTCCCTTTATCCCTGACCCTCTGGGAGACCTCCAAGGCTCCCCTTTACTCCTGCAAGGTCGGGCTGACGGCGCCTCAGTAGTGGGGAGCTGTTGTAAACCCCGGTTGGAGTGAGGCTAGAGGGTCCAGAGACTTCAGTCCTGGACCCGCTAATGATATTAAAGTAGTCATTTGAATAATTTCTACAGCTCCACATCGATTCCTGGCACAGAGCTGAGGATGCTGGAAATCTGGTGGCTGGAGATGCACGGAAGCCATGATGCCCAGTGAGGAGCTCCCTGGACAGTCTCTGCTGATGTCTCCAGTCCATTGCGCTGGTCTAGCAACAGGCTGGCAGAATCATCCTTCCAAATGTTTACAGTATTCAAATTTCACCATCAGCTGTGACGGGGTTCAAACCCAGATCCCCAGAGCCTTACCCGAGAGTCTGGAGATTACTGATCTGGTGACAATACCACTACACCATCACCTCCTTCTTCCTGTAGCTCATGTATAAAAATGTAAAGAAAGTTCTCATTCCTGAAAACTGCGTCCTTCATAAAAGCAAATTACTGCAGGTGCTGGAATCTGAAACCAAAAGAGAAAATGCTGGAAAACCTCAGCAGGTCTGGCAGCGTCTGTAAGGAGAGAAGAGAGCTGACGTTTCAAATCCCTCTCCTTAAAGCCCCTAAAGAAAAATCACATCACAGGACTCAGTCAAGTCAACCTTCGTTGCATTAATTCCAAGGCAATTTTTAAATTTTGAAGACTAAAATACAATTTGACAAAGTGTTGTCTGGACTCGAAACATCAGCTCTTTCCTCTCCTTACAGATGCTGACACACCCGCTGAGATTTTCCAGCGTTTTCTCTTTTGATTTGTGTCCTTTATAATTTGAGCATTGTCAGCACTGGCAGCTTGTTTCATGTAAATCCATTCCTTTGATGCGCATCTGTTCTCTTCCCAGCTGAGTAATTATTCTCTCGTCCTCTCGTCTGATATAAAGCAAATCATTAGAAATTACCCCACAAAGCTGGTGAGCAATGGGGGATTGATTACTGACAAGGATATGACACCTGTGTGATTTGGTTTCTGAACTAGATCTAGCAACTTGAAATGTACAGGAGACAACCTGTCACTGTGTTCACTGTGACTGCCCATTACTCTATCGTAATTAAACCTGGAAGGATTGTATGCTTTAAGTAATGACTGTCGCACAAACTGCTGAACCAATAATGGCATAAAAAAAGTCACCAAAGCAAAGCTGAAACATTAACTTGCAAGAATTTGCAAATGTAGATCTATTCATTAATAAAATAGGAAAGCAAATTGTACATTAGTTTTTATTACAAAGCAATTGGAAAGTGAAGAAGTTGTACTTTAACTATATTGGGAATAGTGAGCCCACATGTGGAGCACCGTGTACAACTTTGGTCTCCTTACTTAAAGAAGGATAAAAGCAGTTGATTGAAGTTTATGAGACTAATTCCTGGGATGAGGGAATTTTCCTTTGAGGACAGATTGAAAGGACTCGGACTGAAATTCTCCTATGGGGTAACTAAGTCCCATGTCAGGGGTAGAAAATGGAGTGCTTTCCGTTGCGGAGGCTGGCATGAAAACACAGCAAGTCTTCCAGTCCTTATCTCTTTCTTTACGTAACTAGGTGTTTTACGCTGTATTATCTGGCAGACAGGCCTGATGGAGCATAGTCTGCTGTCTTATATGGACAAAGTCAGGAATGGTGACAATGAAACTGTTATTGTAATTGTTATAAAATTATTGTAAAAATCCATCTCAGTCACTGATGTCCTTTAGGGAAAGAAATCTGCCGTCCTTACATGGTCTGACCGACATGTGACTCCAGACCCACGGCAATGTGATGGACGATTGAATGGCTTGCAAGACAATAAATGCTGGCCCAGCCAACAATGACTACATCCAATGTTTTTTTTGAAAAATGTCCTTTTGGGAAGGAAATCTGCTGACCTTACCTGGTCTGGCCTACATGTGACTCCAGACTCACAACAACTAGAACAAAGAACAGTACAGCACAGGAACAGGCCCTTCAACCCTCCAAGCCTGTGTCGATCATGTTTATCTATCTAAACCAACCGTTTATATCCCTCTATTCTCCATTTGTTCATGTGCCTATCAAGATAAGTCTTGAATGTTGCTAATGTAACTGCCTCAGCCACCTCACTTGGCAGCGTATTCCAGGCCCACACCACCCCTCTGTGTTATAAACTTCCCCCACACATCTCCACGGAACCTTTCCTCCCTTATCTTGAACCTGTGCCCGCTTGTAATTGTCATTTCTGCCCTGGGGAAAAGCTTCCGGCTGTTCACCTTATCTATGCCCTTCAGGTTGCCCCCCCCCACCCCCCAGCCTCCGTCTTTCCTTCAATCTCCCCTCATAGCTAGCACTCTCCATACCAGATAACATCCTGGCAAACCTTTTCTGCATTCTCTCCAAAGCCTCCACATCCTCTTAACTCCTAAGTGTACACACATACATACATATACACACACAGAGACACATGCTATGACCAGTTCTATGTGGCTACACTCTGTAATCAGCTTAGTCTCCTATAAGGATCTCAGCAGGACCATACAGAGTGACACCCAGCAGTAGGTCTGTAACTGGGAAGAGAGGCACATAAGGCTAACCTCCCTGAACAGAAGAGATAATAAAGCTAAGTGTTTAATCCCACAGATTAACATGGTTTCTATCGCAGTTTCCATCCCTGGAAATCCACATATTTAGTTTCGTAACGGTGAATTTATCCTTTAATCCTGTGTTGTTTAATAATCCATGAAGTTATAAAAATAATACACACTCATTAAAAGGTATTCATTCAACAGCATGTACCTTGATGGAGAGGAAGTACAGGACTACGATTCGCTGGATTGTTGGTTACCGTCCAACATTGCACTTCCCGCTGTATTATTCAGATTGATTCCTCCTCTCTGACACCCAGCTCTTCTTTCTTCCTCATGGAAGTGGAAATTACATATTGACTCCTCAAAGAAGTGGGATCATCTGTCTCGCTTCTCTATAGATGGTGTGAACTGAAATAACCTGCAATTCTAATCTGTTCATGATTGACTGAGGGAGAGAGGGAGGACATGCAAGGAAGTGTGAGAGAAAGAGATGGAAGGCATGAGAGCAAAAAAGCAAGTGGGTTTAAAAAGAGAACAAGTGAGGAAGGGTATGTGAGAGAAAGGGAATGCATGTGAGTGAGAGAGAGGAGGCCTGAGGGAGTGTATGAGTGGGGGTGAGAGAGAAAAAGAAAGAGAGAGAGAAAGAAAAAGAGAAAGAGAGAGAGAGAGAGAGAAAAAGAAGGGCACATGGAGAAAGGGTGTGCCAGAGAGGGAAAAGGGTGCACTGGGCAGAAAGAGAAAGGATACAAAAGTGGAAAAGAAAGAGGGTGCATGAAAGAGCAAGGGAATGAGTGCAGGAAAGGGAGGACAGCCACGAGACAGAGGCAGGGGAGAGCACATGCAAACAAGAATGTTGCTGAAAACAGTTTCCAAAGCTTTTCATCTTGTACTCATCAGGACAAATGCAAGAAAGTCAAATTTCAAATTATCACAACAATTTATACCGCAAGAGAAAAGTGGATCTGATTGGTTAGCAATTGTCGACTCTGATTGCTTTTCCAAGGAAACGTTTCAGCCAATGGAAACTATTCCCCTAACGTCCAGGTAACTTAAAAAATTGTGCCAGTCCTGAACATATTCCTTTTGCTTGCAGAGAATGGGTCCCTTCATATGAAGATATATCCCTTCTGGCAAACATAAGTGAGCCACATTATTATCTCGATTGATTATCTAAAAATTGGTTGTTAGTGTAGTTATGAGTACATTCAGGATTGTTCAGCCAGTGTTCTCCAATTATGGAATCACATCTAACAGTAGATATTCTCTACATAGGATGCATAAAACATTGGACTTTTCTCCTCTGGTCTTTTCCAGACAATGGAGGATAAGAATAATAACTCTAGACTCATTAACAAAGGGAGGCCAAATGTAAAAACTTCTCAAACAAGATGGTGCAGAAGTAACAGTCACAACCTGGAAAAAGGCTTCCCTTATGAAGCAAAGACATGGGAAATCCTTCTCTTCCAACACGTCCAAGTTACTTTGGCATAGCACATTGATCTGCACACTTAAGTAACGTTATTTTAGGTACAAAAGAAGTTGTGCAAGTCTGGACAAATCTCCCCTTTATTGTCCAGTTCACAGTGGAAAGGAAGAATCTGAAGTGAATTTGACCAAAGCACTTTCTGCCCAGTTGAACCTGCAAAGTGTTCCCCACTAACATCTGGGAGCTCGTGCCAAAGGTGGGGGAGATGTCCCACAGATGAGGCAAGCGATAGCCTGACAGTCATTTAATCGTACCTCATAGCTAATATCCCAGACTTCTCCATCATCATTCCTGGGTCTGTCCTATAGGTTTCTGTAAACAAGCACAAGCTTGAGGTCAGTCAGAATTTAATTGCTGCACTTTCAGTTTGCAGATGATGATTGGACTGTCTAGATTTACTCTTATTTATCTGCCCTGTAGAAATACAACCACTGAGCCATTTTATGAGACAGATTAAATCATATTGCTGTCAGTCCGGTGTCACATCTAGGCTAAAGTTTATTTATTATTGTCACAAGTATATTAACACTGCAATGAAGTTACTGTGAAAATCCTCCAATCACCACACTCCAGCACCTTCTTGGGTACAGAGAGGGAGAATTTAGCATGACCAATGCATGAAGCCAGCACACCTTTTGGACTGTAGAAGGAAACCGGAGCACCTGGAGGAAACCCACACAGACACGGGGAGAACGTGCAGACTCCACACAGTGACCCAGGCTGGGAATCAAACCCGGGTCCCTGGCATTGTAAGGCCACAGTGCTAACCACTGTGCCAGCGTGCCGCTCAAGGTGCTTTACAGGATTGCTACAAAGCAAAACTTAACACCCAGTCAAATAAGGAGATGTGACAAAAAGTCTGGTCAAAGAGGTTGGGGTTTAAGACGTGTCTTCAAGTAGAAAGTTTTAAAGTGTATTAGTGTCACAAGTAAGCTTGCATTGACACTGCAATGAAGTTACTGTGAAAATCCCCTAGTCATCACACTCTGGCACCTTTCTGAGTACACTGAGGGAGAATTTAGCATGACTAATGTACCAAACCAGCACATTTTTTGGACTGTGGGAGGAAACCAGAGTATCTGGAGGAAACCCATGCAGACATGGGGAGAATGTGCAGTCTCCACACAGACAGTAACCCAAGCCCGAAATTGAACCCAGTTCCCTGATGCCACGAGGCAACAGTGCTAACTACTGTGCCACCACTAGCGCCCTTGAGGAGATGAAGACTGTAAAGACTAATCTCAAGAATAAATAGGTTTTTACAACAATCTGGTAGTTATATGGTTCTTTAAATGGTCCGCTAAATTGTCTACCCACCTACAATGCTTCCTGCAGTGGGCAGGATTGGAAAGTCTAGCTCTTGGGCTCTAGATTATTAGTCCTGTAACATTACCACGATAGTAATTACCTTGTTATGCAGTTTAGAAGCACCAGGCAGCTCCACCTCAGCTGTAGAATAATATAATGTGCTTTAAAACATCATGCAGTTTTTAAACAAACGGGCAAATTATGACTTACTTGGATTACCGAAGGGGATCTGCTAATTATATACTTGTGGGGGCGAATAGGAATAAAGTCTGAACAATACAGTACAATTCCATATCCATTCAACTCTGTATCACTGTCATCTTTATTACAGTTTCACATACATCACTTTCTCCCTACACTGCGCAAAGATTTACATCATAATAGTGGGAACATAGTGAATTACCAGCGTCACACCTCTCTCTATAAGTTATATATTCTTGCGCATGAGTAATATAGGTGTAAGCTACTGAGAGACCTGATGATGGGACTAGAAGTTACAGAACAAGGAGCAAGCTCTGTTACAGCGAGAGATGAACCGAATACACAGGAATGTAGGAAAGTTTCTCTGATATACCGGGACAAGCTGCTATCAACTGTGGTGAAATCACACACTCTATATCACCATAGAATCCCTACAGTGTAGAAGGAGGCCATTCAGTCCATCAGCTCTGCCCCAGCACAGTCCCACCCAGGCCTTATTCCCATAACCCCACATATTTACCCTGCTAATCCCCCTGACCCGGGTCAATTTAGCATGGTCAATCAACCTAACCTGCACATCTTTGCACTATAGAAGGAAACCGGAGCACCCGAAGGAAACCCATGCAGACACTGGAAGAATGTTCAAACTCCACACAGACATTCACCCAAGACTGGAATAGAATCCAGGTCCCAGCACTGTGAGACAGCAGTGTGAACCATTGTGCCACCACTTCTTGCCTGTGACTGCATCGTGCGGGCATGAAGCCTCCCATTTCCAATGGAGGGCACTTGTGGCTACAGAAGCTTCTACAAGGATGCCAGACTGGGCACATAAAACATAACAGCGCAGTACAGGCTCTTCGATGTTGCGCCGACCTGTGAAACCAATGTGTAGGTTAGGGAGATTTGCAGGGTAAATGTGTGGGGTTACAGTCTAGGTGGGATGTTCCGTCAGAGTGTTGGTGCAGACTTGGCAGGCCAAATGGCCTACCTCTGCACTGTAGGGATTCTATGAGTATGAGCTCCCTGATTGAGGCAGTTAAAATTGTCCAGTCCAGGAGTATTCAGAAGTATATAATGTGTATTGTCCAGGCTACTGGCACTCGGGGTGTAGACTCTGTACTGGGAAGTACCTGTCTTGAGTATTACTAACGATTGTAAAGGTGAAGGGACACTGACCTCCTGGAAGTTATTTCAATGCTAATTTGCACTAAGTCCTGTTAGCCTATTACCCCTCTGCTCAATGACCTGTATTGACCTCCTGTCCCACAGCTCCTTAATTTAAACATTCTCACCCAGACTTTCAAATTCCTCGATGGCCTTACACCATCCCTACTACCTGTAGGCAGCTTCCTGGAATCAAATCGCTGTTCCTTCATCATCACTGGGTCAACATCCTTGAACTCCCTCCCCCAACACCACTGTGGGTGCACCTGCATCATATGGACTGCGGTGGTTCAAGAAGGTTGCTCACCAACACCTTCTCAAGGGTAGTTAGGGATGTGCAAAAAATTGCTGGCTGAGCCAGCGACACCTATATCCAATGACAGAATTTTTGTTTAATGATCCACAACATGATACAACCCTGTGTCCCTCCGCTTTTGGTTCATGCAAATCCCTGAGTTGCTTCACGATCTTCTTGACTAGCATGTCTTCAGTTGTCCAAACCCGTGTCTCTGGAATCCTTTCCCTCCACCTGCCTCCCTTGCTGTCCTTGTTCACCATGCTCCTTAAAACTTCTCTCCATTGACAAGCATTCGATCACCTGTCTCCATCCGAGGGTCCGTGTCAAATTTTGCTTGATAATGGCTCCTGTGAGATGGATTACCACAAGGTTAAAGAAGCTATATAAATGCAAGTTGTTGTAATCTCATCTCTTTGAAGCTCCCTCAATCAACCGGCTCACCTTTCTGGATATATTGTTGAACCCTCTTGCCTTTTTAATCCAATGAGAAGCACTTCTCTATAATATAGAAGCGAATTATTGCAGAGGCTCCAAATTGAAACAGAAATGAAAAATGCTGCAAAATCTCAGCACATCTGACAGCAATAAAAAAAAACCAAATCATTTGCATCTATTTACAATGTATTAAATTCAGGCCTATTGCCCTCTTCAAATCTTTCTAATGCTTTGTGTTGACGTGACATTCAGGAAGGAAGGGATGCAGTGACCTCGATCTGGCCAATTTCTTAATTGATACTTTTATTTTGGTGTTTGTAATTTACAATCGACTGGGTTTAAAGGCAACCCTTTGCCTTAAGCTCCCAACAATGAGGTGTTCGAGGGCAGCACGAGATGACTTGCCCTCCCATTTTTAGCTCCTAAAGTAAAGTTTATTTATTAGTAACAAGTAGGCTTACATCCACACTGTATTGAAGTTACTGCAAAAATCCCCAAGTCGTCATACTCCAGCGCCTGTTCGGGTACACTGAGGGAGAATTTAACATGGCCAATTCACCTAACCTGCACATCTTTGGACTGTGGGAGGAAACCAGGGCACCTGAAGGAAACCCATGCAGACACGGGGAGAACGTGCAAACCCCACACAGACAGTGATCTGAGTCAGGAGTTGGTCCCTGGCGCAGTGAGGCAGCAGTACTAACCATTGTGCCACCGTGACTTGCATTGAGGAAGCTCTATGTTATGGCTGGGGTCTGAAATGCAACCATTTCAGAGAAAATATGCAGCAAGGCAGAAGTACAGTGCTTCGCATTCTGATTCCAACTGAGGTTTCTATTATAAACTTGTTCCCTTACAGGAGGAATTCTTCAGCAGAATCAGGCATTGCCTTGCAGAGGCACAAAGGATAAATCCCTTCAGGGAAGTGAGAATAAATACCTGAATCAGGTGCATTATTATTCAGAGTCTCGATCTGAGCCAAACTCGCTCTGAATCTCAATGCTTCTGAGAATCACAGTCTCGATATTCTTTTCTTTTTGAGGACCATGGGCCCAGGACAGTGTTAGCACAGCATAGTGACATGGTGGCACAGTGGTTAACTCACGGCGCTAGGGACCATAACTATGTCTTGGTCACCATTACTCAGACTAACTTTGGATTTATTAATCGCATTTAAATTCTACCAGCTGCCATGGTGAGATCTGAACTCCAAAGCCAGAGCCTCTGGATTACCAGTCCGCTAACATTGCTACCATGCCGCTAACATTGCTACCATGCCGCTATCTCCCCTAAATAGGGGAGATGATTTATTTTCCAGTGTAACAAATGGATGATGTTACATTTTGAACAGTTGCTTTGGTCACTCAGATATCAGTCCATCCTTGTTGATCAATAACGCACAAAAAGATCCTTCAACCCAGGAGAAGATTCTCCCATCCTTGAGTAGATTTAGATAGGGATTGCAGTAAAATCAATAATAAAGTTCGGGAATTAAGGACAAATCTCATTTGAAGGCAATGGAAAGTTCTGCTGGAGAAAAATATCCCTTTCCTTCATTCAGAAAATTAAAATTAAGGGGTCATTCAAGCACATATCTTTGATTTGAAAGTTGCCTCTTTGCTCTCAATACTTCAAACATAAATACAAGGAAATTAGAAGCAAGAGTAGGCCATTCAGCCCTTCCAGCCTACTCCGCCATTCATTATGATCATGGCTGATCATCAAATTCAATACCCTAATCCTGCCTTTCCACCCCATATCCCTGGATCCCTTCAGCTTCAAGAGCTATGTCTAATTCCTTCCTGATAAAATGATAAGTTTGAATCAATGTATCCAAAAGCACCTTGTTCACAAACAGTTCTACAAATTTCAGGGCGTGGAATTCTCCCATGTGCCTGCCAGCATGTTCAATGGTAGGTTGGAGAGCGGTGGGGGGGAGAGGCTGGGGGCAGGGAGTCTGTACTGGTGAGGGGAGTGGGTGGAAATGGAAAGATTCCAGTGGGTAGCCTAAAAATTGGTTTTACGTTGGTGTGAATTTACAGTGGGACCTTCAGTAGGAGACTGCCAGGGTGGACTGGGAAACCCACTACAGGTCTATGGGAAATTCATCTAAAATCCATTAACCAGACTTCCGAGTGGACCTACCTTGCACTAATCTTTCTCTACACTCTAGCTATGAGTGTGACATTACATTCATCTTTCCTTCTCAATTAACAGTATGCTCTGTCTGTATAGTGTGCAAGAAACAATATTTTTTACTATATATTAACTTTTACAGATTTTTTACTTTTACAGATCGACAATTTTTACAGAAGCACTATAGAAAGCATTCTTTCTGGTTGTATCACAGCTTGGTATGGCTCCTGCTCTGCCCAAGACCACAAGGAACTACAAAAGGTCGTGAATGTAGCCCAATCCATCACGCAAACCGTTCATTGACTCTGTCTACACTTCCCGCTACCTCGGAAAAGCAGCCAGCATAATTAAGGACCCCATGCACCCCGGATATTCTCTCTTCCACCTTCTTCCATTGGGAAAAAGATACAAAAGTCTGAGGTCACATACCAGCTGACTCAAGAATAGCTTCTTCCCTGCTGCTGTCAGACTTTTGAATGGACTTACCTTGCATTAAGTTGATCTTTTGCTACACTCTAGCTATGACTGTAACACTACATTCTGCACTCTCGTTTCCTTCTCTATGAACAGTATATGTTTTGTCTGCAGAGCACGCAAGAAA
Organism: Carcharhinus amblyrhynchos; assembly: GCF_965287045.1. Classification (NCBI taxonomy): domain Eukaryota; kingdom Metazoa; phylum Chordata; class Chondrichthyes; order Carcharhiniformes; family Carcharhinidae; genus Carcharhinus; species Carcharhinus amblyrhynchos. Next base: position 45,170,395 of record NC_137340.1, read on the forward strand.
CAGTGCTTTTCACTGTATGTTAATTCATGTGATAATAATAAATCAAATCAGACAAAGAACCAACACGTCCTTCACCCGATTCTCTGCTTTCCCCACTGGTACCTTTGGAACAACATGGCGTGCGGATGTCAGCACTTCACCTGGAGCTTAGGATGGAGGCAGCCAGCAATTCAGGAGCCTGGAACGTCAAGGCAGTGGATGGGGTGGGGCTGCATCTACAGCTGGACCTTCCAGATTTGGTATCGTGGAGGGAGTCCATCTTCCAGCCTCAAAGAGCCCCCAGAGATCCACTTTTGTTTCTAGGTGGTCAGTAATGTTGGACGCCTTTTCGATATGGTGCCCCAGGTAGGATGGCAGACAACGTGCCATCAGGCCTGCCCCTCCATGAAATTCAGCACAAAATGCCCGTGTTGTATAATTAATGAGGTGAAAACCAGACGAGTCAGTGTGTTTTCCTGTTGGATTTTGTACTGGGGAACACTCCAAGTTCCTACTCCCACCTTGGGACCTAGTCCCAGGATGGGAGAATTCCAGTCAGGGTCTCCAGAGAAATGGTCATTTGAGAAGGAATCTATTGGGTTTAGTCAGTTGGGTGTTAAGGGAGGGGAATGTTAGTTAGTTTCCACCATTGTCAGCTTTGAAAGGCATACACTGCAGTCGAAGCTAGGGAAATGTTTAAACCTCCCTCATCTTTAGGTATTTTCAACTTAGTTAAATTCATGCTATTTGTATTCCTCTTGTAGAGACTTCAGAATAAAGTTTACCCACATGTTAAATCTGCAGATAATAGCAGTCAAATTCTTTGATAGTTTTCAGCTCACTCAGTAGGAGGCTTAAACACTATTGCAAAGCTGTGACATGTCAAAAGTACCATTAACTATGTATTTTTTCACACATTTACAGGGTGTGGGCACCGCTGACTCAGCCAGCATTTATTGCCCTTCCCTAATTACCCTTGAGAAGTTGGTGATGTGCTGCCTTCTTGACCCATTGCAGTCCATATGCTGTAGGTTAGGATCATTGCGGTGGGGAAGAGTTCCTGGATTTTGACCCAGTGGCATTGAAATGATTGTTGTAAGGATGAGAGTGGCTTGGAGAGGGACTTCTAGATGGTGATGTTTCTATGTGTCTGCTGCCCTTTGCATTCTAGATTGGAGCAATCACGGGTTTAGAAGGAATCTTGGTGAATTTCTGCAGTGCATCTTGTAGTTGGTACACACAGCTGCCACTGTACGTCGGTAGTGGAGGGATTGAATCTTTGTGGAAGATCAAGTGGGCTGCTTTGTCCTGGATGGTGTCGAGCTTCTTGAGTGTTGTTGGAGCTCCACTCATCCAAGCAAGTGGGGAGTATTCCATCACACTCCTGACTTGTGCCTTGTAGATGGTGGACAGGCTTTGGGTCGTCAGGTGGTGAGTTACTCAGTGAAGTATTCCTAGTCTCTGAACTGCTCTTGTAGCCACTGTATTTATATGGCTAGAACATTCCAGTTTCTGGTCAGTGGTAACCCCAGAATATAGTTAGTGGGGAATTTTACGTTGGTAACACCATTGAACGTCAAGACAAGATGGTTAGATCCTCTCCTGTTGTTGATGGTCATTATCTGGCACATGTATGGAGCAAATGTTACTTGCCATCTATCAGCCCAAGTCTGATATTGTCCATGTCTTGCTGCATTTGGACATGGGATACATCAGTATTTGAAGAGTTGCAAATGGCACTGAACGTTGTAATTTCTGACCTTATGATGGAAGGAAGTTCATTGGTGAAGTAGCCGAAAGTGATTGGGCCTTGGACACTATCCTGAAGAACTCCTGAAGTGGTCTCCTAAGATGATTGAACTCGAACAACGACAACCATCTTCCTTTATGCAGATATGCCTCCAACCAGTGGAAACATTTCCCCCTAGTTGTTTTACCTAGTGCATCAGAACCAGACATTATGGTTTGAATTTGATATGGTCAGCAATAAAACAAAAGAACAAAGAATTCTACAGCACAGAAACAGGCCCTTTTGCCCACCAAGCCTTTGCTGACCCCATTGCCCTTACCAGACTAACCACTTATACCCCTTTAAACCCCGTCTGTTCATCTGCCTATCCATCTAAGTCTGAAATGTCGCTAACGCATCTGCCTCAATCACTTCACTTGACAGTGCACTTCAGGCCCTCACCATCCTTGTAAAAGACTTTCCCTGCACATCTCCGCTGAATCTTCCCCCCCTTACCTTGAATTGTGCCCCCTTGTAATTGTCAGTTTTGTCTTTGAAAAAAGCTTCCAATTGTTCACCTTATCTATGCCCCTCATAATTATATAAACTTCTATCAGGTCACCCCTCAGCCTCCGTCTTTTCAGGGAGAACCATCCAGGTTTATTCAGTCTCTCCTCATAGCTAATACTCTCCATACCAGACAACATCCTGGTACACCTTTTCTGTACTCTCTCTACATCCTTCTGATAGTGTGGTGACCAGAATTGGACACAGTATTCCAAATGTAGCCCAACCAAAGTGTTACATAATTTGTTATTTAGGTAAACATAAAATAAATATTTATATTAAAAATATAATATAAATATAACCAAAATATTTTATGCCATTGGCCGATGGCAGAACCTTCTGGTCCCATCACTATCAACAGGGTTTCCCATTGTCTGTGCACCCTCTGCCACTGGAAAACGCACAGCAAGGTGGGGTGGGATGTGTAGAGGGGTCACCGTTGGCAGGACTAGAAGATCTCGCTGGCAGAACCACCAAAAAGTAAAAATTCTGTCCCTCAACAAAATGAAGACTGCCATCAACTTCAGGAAGCATAGGGGAGAACCTGACTACATGAACGGGGATGAAGTAGAAAGGGTCGAGGGCTTCAAGTTTTTAGGTGTCCGGATCACCAACCACCTGTCCTGGAGCCCCCATGCAGACACTATAGTTAAGAAAACCCAACAACGCTTCTACTTTCTCAGGAGACTAAGGAAATTTGGCATGTCATCTACACTCTCACCAACTTTTACAGATTCACCATAGAAAGCATTCTTTCTAATTGTATCACAGCTTGGAAAGGCTCCTGCTCTGCCCAAGACCTCAAGGAACTACAAAAGGTTGTGAATGTAGCCCAATCCATCATGCAAACCAACCTCCCATCCATTGACTCTGTCTACACTTCCCGCTGTCTTGGCAAAGCAGCCAACATAATCAAGCTCCCACCCAGCCTGGACATTCTCCCTTCCACCTTCTTCCTTTGGGCAAAAGATACAAAGATCTGAGTTCACGTACCAACTGACTCAAGAACAGCTTCTTCCCTGCTGCTGTCAGACTTTTGAATGGACTTAACTTGCATTAAGTTGATTTTTCTCTACACCCTAGCTATGTCTGTAACATCACATTCTGCACTCTTTCATTTTCTTCTCAATGAATGGTATGTTTTGTCAGTATAGCATGCAAGAAACAATACTTTTAACCGTATATAATACCTGTGACAATAATAAATCAAATCAAAATCATGTTAAGTTTGGGCTAAATCAGCATGTCAGCTTACCATCCCATCTTGGCCACCTTGGTGGCTGTTTTGTATCCAAATTTTTCAATAAGACTTGCCCACAAAAAGAGTCTAAATTTAAGTAGAAATTGTGTTTTAAACATAAAATAGAGAAGGGAGAAAATGATGGGATTGAGAGGGGAAAATGAAAGAGACAGTCAGTAAAAACAAAAAATTTACAATGAAAAAAGTCTTCATCAAGGGAGAGACCCCCCCCTTGCTAAATTACAATTCCAGTGCCAAGTCAGTCATTAGAAAGTAATCATCATTGATCACGCGATTAAAAATTCACTTACTCCCGAATGTCCCAGTCCTAAATTTTTCAGTTGTGTTTAACTGATGACTAATGTTTAAATACTAAGTTTATTGGTGAAGAATTTAACAGCGCAATCTGTGGAAGAGATTACTGACCGAAACTTGAAGATTACTGTAATTAAACGTGCACGTGTTCATGCTGGAAACTGCCATCCAATTTCCCCCCAAATAATGGTCAGCAGTGCATACTGTCTACAAGATGCATAAAGGCACCAAGGCTCCTTTGGCAGCACCTTCCAAACCTGCGACATCTGCCAGCTGGAAAAACAGGGCGAGAAAACGCAAGGGAACAACCACCACCTGCAAGTTCTCCTCCAAGACACACACTGTTCTGACTTGGAACTATATCACTGTTAACTAGCTGATGTTGAGTCAAAATACTGGAACTCCTTTCCAACTAACCTAATGGGAGTCCCCACAACAGTGGAGTGGTTCGCAAAGGCAGCACACCATCACTTTAAGGGCAATTAGGGGTGGGCAATAAATGCTGGCTTAGCCAGCAATACCCACACCCCATGAATGAACAAATAAAGTAAAGCAAAATAGTGCAGAAGCTGGAGACCTGGAATAAAATAAAATTACTGGAAATACTCAGCTCACTGGGCAGCATCTATGGAGAGAGAAAAACAATAAGTTAACATTTCAGGTTGATGACTTTTATCCAGTTCCAAGAATTTAGAGTAAGGGCCCTATTTTACCACTTTGATTCTAAGCGCTGGGAGGGCTTGAAACTGGGAATGTTTCAGATCCCATTTTTAGATCCGTTCTGAGGTGCCCCCATACACGCTCTGCCTGCAAAAATAACAGCGATTCTGAATCGCGCTGCACAAGCCTGAGGGTGGGGCTTAATGAGCCCAAAGTCCTGCAGCGCCAATCGGTGCCTCCAATTGCGCATGCACAGATAAAAGAAATGATAGAACGCTGCTCCCCTGCCAAATCCCTCCCGGGCCAGATAATACCCCCTCCGGCCCCCACAGACAATGTACCACCCCCACAACATCACTGACCCCTTTATCCCCCTGCTACCAAGACCGATCACGGGCCCTCCCATCTAACCTCAGGCAAAGTGGCAGTGGATCCTCCCCTTTTCCCCCCACCGATCTCAAGCAGAGAACCGTTGGATGCTCGACACTTGTCACCTCATAACAGGAGCACCCAAATCGGACTTTTCTAGAGCATGTCTGTTTCACGCCAAATCTGGATGGGCGAACACGGTGGTAAAGGGAGAAGTGCTGGTAAGGTTGGGCTTGCAGCTCATCAAATAAAGTTAAATGCATGTAAAAGCATTTAAATTGTCTTTGCGCCTGTTTCGAATGCAGTCCTGACTGCGGCCATTTTCGGGCCTTGATAAAGGGGGAATCGGTGTGGAGGCAGTCACGCTATTTGCCTCATGCCCGACTCTGCCAAGTTTTCATGTCCAAAAACAGGCACAACGCAATGGTAAAATTGGGCCCTAAGTTCTTGGAACGAATACTGTTGACCCCCTTTTTTATTCACTTACGGGATGTGGCCACTTCACTTCAGATCAGCCATGATCTTATTGAATGGCGGGGCAGGCTCAAAGGGCTAGATGGCCTACTCCTGCTCCTATTTCTTATGTTCTTATGTGACCATCACTGGCTAAGTCAGCATTTATTGCCTGTCTCTAGTTGCCCTTGAGAAGATGGTGGTGGGCTGCCTTCCAGAACCACTGCAGTCCATGTGGTGTAGATACACCCACAGTGCTGTTAGGGAGGGAGTTCTAGGATTTTGATCTAGTGACAGTGAAGGAACGGCCGATATATTTCCAAGTCAGGGTGGTGAGTGATGTTCCCAGGTTTCTACTGCTCTTGTCCTTCTAGATGGTAGTGGTCATGTGTTTGGGAGGTGCTGCCTCAGAGCCCTGGTGAGTTTCTGCAATGTACCTTGTAGATGGTACACATAGCTGCCACTCTTCATCAGTGGTGGAGAGATTGAATGTATGTAGAACAAAGAACACTACAGAACAGGAACAGGCTCTTCAGCCCACCAAGCCTGTGCCGACACATATCGCCTACTTAAACTAAAGACCTCTTGCCTGTATGTGGTCAATATCCCTCTATTTCCTGCCCATTCAAGTATCTGTCAAGATCCTTCTCAAACGTTGCTATTGTATTAGCTTCTACCACCGCCTCTGGCAGCATGTTCCAGATGCTTACCACCCTCTGTGTAAAAAACTTGCCCCTCACATCTCCTTTAATCTTTCCTCCTTTTACCTTATTTCTATATCCCCAAGTAATTGACATTTCTATCTTGGGAAAAAGGCTCTGACTACCCATTCTATCTATGCCTCACATAATTTTGTAAATATCTATCTGCTTGTCCCTTTCAGCCTCCAACAATTAAGCGGGAAAAAAAAGCAAGTTTGTTCAATCTCTCCTCATAGCTAATACCCTCCAAATGGGGCAAATTCCTGGTAAACCTTTTTGTACCCTCGCCAAAGCTTCCACATCCTCCTTCTTGTAGTGTGATCAGAACTGTACATAATATTCTAAAGGCCACACTCAGTCAAATGCTGCCTTGATGTCTAGGGCAGTCACTCTTACCTCACCTCTGGCTTGCGTCCATGTCTGAACCAAGGCTGTAATAAGGTCAGGGGCTGAGTGATCCCAGCTGACAGTCCATGTGCAAATTATTGCTCAGTATGGGCAGCATGGTGGCAGAGTGATTAGCACTGCTGCTTCACAGTGCCAGGAAACTGAGTTCAATTCCAGCTTCGGGTCAGTGCCTGTTTTGGAGTTTACACATTTTCCCCATGTCTGCATGGGTTTCTTCCGGGTGCCCTGGTTTCCTCCCACACTCCCAAGGTGTGCAGGTTAAGTTGACTTGCCCATAGTAAATTGCCCCTTAGTCTCAGGGGAATTGGCAGGGTAAATAAGTGGAGTTATGGAGACAGGGCCGGTGTGGGATTGTGGTTGGTACAGACTCAATGGGCCAAATGGCCTCCTTCTGCACTGTAGGATTCTACAATTGTAAGCAAGTGCCACTTGATAGTACTGTTGATGAACACTTCCATCCCTTTGTTGATGATCGAGAGTAGATTAACGGGGAGGTAGGTGGCTGGATTGGATTTATTCTTGTGTACAGGACATACCTGGACAATTTGCCACATTGCCAGGTAGATGCCAATGTTGTAGGGGTCCTGGAACAGCTTGGCTACGGAAGCGGTGGTTACATATGTTTCGTTTTGGCTCAGAAATAGCTTGTTGAAGAATTATCATCTGCAAGAGTTAGGCCTCACTTTAGATTTTAAAAATCACACATCAAGAACCTGCCTTCACTACTTGCTGTGCCACTGTAACGTTAATACTCTAGACCAATATCCTTATGTCTGATCTATTTATATTGGTTCCTCTAGAACTTAAATGTTGTTTCTTGGCAAATAAGGTTAATAAAATCTGCTGTGTTTACTGTCTGATTAGCAAAGCACATCATCAAGTGCATAGATTCATGATTAACTGGATAAAATAAAAAGGCCACTCAAATAGACTGCTATAACAATTTACTAATGTATAATCCCAGGATTTCTTTAAAGAAGGAATTCAGTCATGGAATGTAGGCTTTGCTGGAAAGGCTGGAATTTATTGCGCATCCATAATTTCCTTGAGAAGGTGATGATGACACTTCTTTGAGCCATTGCAGGCTGTATGCAGTGAAAGGTGGGAAAAGAGATTTGCAAGAGTGTTCCTGGGGGTGAGGAACTCTATTTACATGAACGGATGAGAGAACCAGGATGTCCTCCCCTGCCTCCCCCATCCCCCCCCACTCCGCCAAGAAGATTAAGAGATTTTGTAGAGGTATTCATAATGATCATAAAATGGAATCCCTACAGGACAGAAGAGGCTAATCGGCTCATTGAGTTTGTACTGACTCTGACATTATCCAGGACCTCTCCCCTGCCCTATCACTGTAGCCCCACACATTTACCATAGCCAATCCACCTAACCTACACATCTCGAGGCACTAGGGGGCAATTTAGCATGGCCGACCCACCTAAGCTACACAACTTTAGAGTGTGGGAGAAAACTGGAGCTTCTGAAGGAAACCCACACAGACACGGAGAACACGCAAACTCCAACCCATCTCCCAAGGCCAGAATTGAACCCGGTCTCTGGTGCTTTGAGGCTTTGGGCAGTGCTAGCCACTGTGCCACTCAATAATCATGAAAGTTCAGAGACAGTAGCCAGGGAGAATCTATTCTTGCTGGCAGAAAGGTGGAGAGCCAGAGGATGCCAGTTGCAGGTGAATGCTGGAAAAAAACCACAGGATTTCTTTACACAGTTGGCAGTCAGAATTTGAAATACACTGCCTGAAGGTGTAGATGTAGATTCAGCTGCGGCACTTCAGAGGGAATTGGATAGTTATCTGAAGAGAAAAAAACTTGCAGGGGAAGGGGACAGAAGCGTGAACAGAGTTTCCCCTTCTGTACAATTGACTGAATGGCTTCCTTCTGTGCGATAGGCGCACTGTGATTCCATGGGGTCAAGGCATTTCGACAATGCTGTTAAGTGGAAAGTTGAGGGTGTTTGACCCAGCTGCGATAAAGAGACACTGACATACAGTCCAATTGGAATAGTGTGACAGTTGGAGGGAAACAAAAAGTTTAACATTTATTTATTAGTGTTACAACCAGGCTTACAATGAAGTTACTGTGAAAATGCCCCAATCACCACACTCCAGCACCTGTTTGGGTACACTAAGGAAGAATTTAGTGGCCAATGCACCTAACCAGCACATCTTTCAGACTAAGAAAGGAAACTGGAGCACCAGGAGGAAACCCACACGGTCACAGGGAGAATTTACAGATTCCGCACAGACAGTGACCTAAGCCAGGAATTGAACCCAGGTCCCTGGCGCTGTGAGATAGCAGTGCTAACCATTGTGCCATCTTGCCGTCAGAGGGAGGCAGTGACAGTTCCATGCATATACTACCCTTGTGTTGATGCTCCTTTTGCCAAAATCTACAATGTCACGTGGAGGTTCTTGGTACGTAGAGGTTAATGTGTAGCTCAGGAAGGAAGTAGCTACTCTAAAAGCTGCAAACAGAGTCTGTTATGGTGGTGGAGCAGAGCGTAGTGAACAGTTGAAAGATAGAAATAAACATATGGACAGCATCCAAAACAATATTCACAATTTGTTCCGTGAGGTAGAAAATGTCAGTTGTGTTTCCAGTTTTTCTGCTGTTTGGGAACATGCCAGGCTTGGAACTAAGTTAATTTTATTATAGTAAAGGAAGTCTATTTCCAATCTTGCATTAATATTGCGATTGCAGAATAAGACAGCGGTCCTGTGATCAATGGTGCAGTCCTTTCAGTTATTGGACAGAAGGCATTAAACAAAACTGGCCCAACGTTGGCTTTCCCTGCCAGAAGCTTCAAGATCTTATTTGTTGAGGGCAATGGCATAACTGCAGGGTAGAAATTCCAAGGAGCAGATGTCAAAACAAGTGTGAATGCAGAGCGCAAATTATCATGACAGTCTGAGCTTAGCAACCTGCCAGCTTGGCTTAGGACGCCCAGTTAACAGTGCCGGACCAAGCAAGTAATAATAATATGCGCTGCTAACATCAGCTATCCTCTAAATCTTACCAGTTACCTGGAGTTTGGATGTATTCAGTCAGGAGGCGGACAGAATGATGGCTTGCCCACTGCTGAAGAGCTGGCATGAGTGCCATGCCACTTATTTCCATTAAGGCATGCCAAATTAAATGCCAGTGACTTAACTGGGCAGTGGTGGGTCTTACCTAGGATTAAGGACACCAGGGGGCATAAATGATCCCACTGGGAGCAATGCTCAGCAGCGCCATCAGTGAGGCGGTACCCGGTATCAGTGACACACCCACGCAAGGTCCAAGTTCAGCAAAGGACTCACGCCACAGGTGAGTAATGGCACAAAGAGCCATTTCAAGAAGAAATTAGATCTAACTCTTGGGGCTAAAGGGATCAAGGGATTTGGGAAGAAGTGGGGGGGAAATCAGGATATTGAATTTGATGATCAGCCATGATCAAAATGAATGGCAGAGCAGATTCATAAAGGGCCGAGTGGCCTATTCCTGCTTCTAGTTTCTACATTTCTATGAAAAGAGATCAACCACATCTGTAGCTGAATGTCTAAACATTTTACAATAAAGTGCCATTGAGCAGCTACTCGGGTCAACTGCAATTTCCAAACCAGCCTCGCTGGCAAAATCACTCAACATTTTTTAAACTTTTAAAAAAACATATTTCAAGGCCCTGTGCCGCTGAACAATTTGTTGGTACACTGTTTAAACAGGAATCAAGGTGAATTCTTAAATTAGGCAGCAAAATAACCCAGGTATATCTGGGCAAAAATGGATTACAGCTCGTTACATAAAATGTCCTACAGAGAGAGGTTCAATGGACCCATGGTTTTGCTCCACATGAGACTTCTCTCATCCCACTGTACTGGAAGGTCAAGAAAACTCAGCCCCTTCTCTCTGTCCAGTCTATCAAACTTCAATCATAGTGGGCTGTATCTAATTTCCATCAGCAACATTCATCCATCAGGCATGCACAGAAGATAACCGTAGAACTGCTGAAGGTAAGACAAATTGGAATGCAGTATTGGGGAAAGGTAACATTCCAGCTATGTTACTGGAATAACGTTAACAGTTCGAATCCCACCGTGGCAACATTTAAATTCACCTAATGACGAAGACGTGGCATCTGAAAATATATCCATACTACTGACCTTGCAATGAGTATCTCGTTTTGTTCACTAATGTTCTTTAGGGAAAGATTTTATATAATGAGGCTGGTATCAATTATTGCCCAGATTTACCTGCCTTATTCTTCCACCTACCTTAAGGGGAGGCAATGGCCTAGTGGTATCATCGCTGGACTATTAATCCAGAAACTCAGTTAATGTTCTGAGGGCCCAGGTTCAAATCCTGCCAAGGCAGATGGTATAATTTGAATTCAATAAAAAAGGAATTAAGAATCTACTGATGACCATGAAAACCATCATCAAGTGTCGGAAAAATCCATCTGGTTCACTAATGTTCTTTAGGGCAGGAAAGCTGCTGTCCTTACCCAGTCTGGCCTACATGTGACTCCAGAGCCATAGCAATGTGGTTGACTCTCAACTGCCCTCCAAGGGCAATTAGGGATTGGCAATAAATGCTGGCCAGCCAGCAATGCCCATGTCCCAAGAACAAATTTTAAAAAAAAATCTTGATGTCCTTACCAAATGTTCTGGCCTACATTTAACTCCTACAGCAATGCCCTCTGGAGGTTCAGTTAGGGGTGGGTAATAAATGCTGGCCGACATGGCACCCACACTCCAGCTGAATTAAAAGAGAACAGCTCTATATTAAGTTCATCGGTACACTAGGGTTGATTAGCAATGAGGAGAAAATGAGTAACTAGCAGTTTTTGTACAGTTAGGTTTGATGTAATAATAAAAAGGTCACAGCCACAAGCTGAATTGAGCTTTAAGAATAACTGGGCTGTTTACCATTCCTCGCTTCTTTTGTAGAAATAAGACTAAGGTAGGATTCTCTGAATTCATCCATGCCCGTCCCACTGTAAGTGAGATTGGAGAATCTGGCATTCCAGCCAAAGCTCCATTCATTTGGGCAGCATGTTGGCACAGTGGTAAGCACTGCCACCTCACAGCGCCAGGGACCTGGGTTTGATTCCTGGCTTGGGGCACTGTGTGTGAAGTTTGCACATTCTCCCCGTGTTTACCTAGGTTTCCTCTGGGTGCTCCGGTTCCCTCTCATTCTGAAAGGTGTGCTGGTTAGGAGCGTCGACCCGTCCAGGCACTGGGCTGTGGCGACAGGGGCAATTTCACAGCAGCTTCACTGCAGTGTTAATGTACTTATTTGTGACTAATAAAATAAACTTTAACTTTAAGGTGAGGTGGATTGGCCATGCTAATATGTGGGATTACGGGGATAGACTGGGGAGAATGCCTGGTAAGATGCTCTGTCAGAGAGTCAGTGCAGGTTTGATGGGCTGAGTGGCCTCTTCTGAACAGTAGGGATTCTATGATTAATTTTCAGCGACACAGAGAATCCCAGCGTTGATTTTTCCCAGGTTTTCAGCGTTGATCTTTAATGCTGTGAATCTATAGAACGCAGGCCACTTACAACTGACAAATGGCGGATGGAGTTTAATTTAGACAAATGCAAGGTGGTGCATTTTGGTAGATTGAACCAGGGCAGGACTTATTCAGTTAATGGTAGGGCATTAGGGAAAGTTACAGAACAAAGATCTAAGGGTACATGTTCATAGCTCTCTGAAAGTGGAGTCACATGTGGACAGAGTAGTGAAGAAGGCATTTAGCATGCTTGGTTTCATCGGTCAGAATACCGTGTGCAATTCTGGTCACCCTATTATAGAAAGGATATTGTTAAACTAAGAAAGAGTGCACAAAAGATTTACTAGGATGCTACTGGGACTTGATGGATTGAGTTATAAAAAGAGGCTAGACAGGCTGGGACTTTGTTCTCTGGAGCGTAGGAGGCTGAAGGGTGATCTTATAGAAGTCTATAAAATAGTGAGGGGCACAGATCAGCTAGATAGTCAATATTTTTTCCCCAAAGGTAGGAGAGTCTAAAACTAGAGGGCACAGGTTTAAGGTGAGAGGGGAAAGATACAAGTGACCAGAGAGGCAATTTTTTCACAGAGGGTGGTGAGTGTCTGGAACAAGCTGCCAGAGGTAGTAGTAGAGGCGGGTACAATTTTGTCTTTTAAACAGCATTTGGATAGTTACATGGGTATGATGGGTACTGAGGGATATGGGCCAAATGTGGGCAATTGGAATTAGTTTAGGGGTTTAAAAAAAAGGGGCAGCATGGATAAGTTGGGCCGAAGGGCCCGTTTCCATGCTGTAAACTCTATGACTCTATAACCTAAGGTCACAGACTTTCCTTGTGTGCTTACAATGTTACACAGGAGATGTAATAAGAAACATACTGCATGGAAGAGCTGAGAATCCATTCCTAGCAAGTACCGCACATGTTGTACATACTTCAACATCACTTGGGCTGCTTCCCCATTGTAACGTGCATTAGCAATAACAAGACTAACAATAGCCTGATGTTTTTATAGTGCATTAGCACTTAATGTATTCTTTTGAAGTTAATTTGTCTGCTTTCTTAACAACGGCATTATCCAGAGGAAAACATCCCCATTGAAACAATGCGATTTCATACAAAGGTGCTGAAATATTTGCTGACGAATATTGTACAGCAGAGTTTCTAAGCTTGGTATTTATTGGAAATAATCCAATTGTTATTCAACACAGCTCAATTGATAGTACAAACTATTTACATAAAACAGTTCTATTTCTCCTGGTTATGTTAATTGAATGGTCAGGTCTGATTCTTGATGAGCATGTGTGAACAGGCCATAGATGTAGTAGCATAGACCCTGTTGCCATGGTAAATCCCATTCAATTTTCAGTGCTAACAGCTCCAGCCTCACAAACCAGGAAACTGTGAGTCCAAGTCTCACTCCAGGATGTGAGCACCATGATCTAGGTGCCATGCAGTGCTGAGAGAGTGCCACACTGTCAGGAATGCTACTTTTCAGATGAAGAATTGAATGGAGGCCCAATCTACTCTTTCAAGTGGATGTAAAAGATCTCATCGGTCTAACCCGCAGGGGAGCTATCCTTAGTGTCCTAACCAATAATCACCCCTCGGTTAACATCACAAAAGACTAGTAATTATAATTTTTTTTTGTCTGCGGGAGCTTTCTGTGTCCAGAGTGGTTACTGTGTTTTACACATTACAACAGTCTGGGCTATACTCCAGAATTACTGCATTAGCTGTAAAATGCTTTGGGATGTGCAGTGGCCATGAAAAGTGCTACACAATACAAGCTTTTCTTTAATTGGAAACTATGGAATGTTTAAAGGGTGGGTTCGACAATGATCTGGAGACACAGATCATTGCCACACAGACAAAGCCCCATCAGCTTACCAGAAAATCATCATAATGTTATGGTCCCAACTAGAAAAGTCAGATCGCAGAGTGAATCATAGAATAGAATCATAGAATCCCAACAGTGCAGAAGGGGGCCATTCAGCCCATCTTGTCTGCACCGACCACAATCCCACCCCGGCCCTATTCCCATAACCCCACATATTTACCCTGCTAATCCCCTAACACTCGGGTCAATTTAGTATGGCCAATCAAGCTAACCTGCACATCTTTGGACGGTGGGAGAAAATCACAGCACCTGGGAGGAAACCCACGCAGACATGGGGAGAATGTGCATGCTCCACTCAGACAGTGAACAAAGAACAGTACAGCACAGGAAACAGGCCCTTTGGCCCTCCAAGTCTGTGCCGCTCATTGGTGCAACTAGACCATTCGTTTGTATCCCTCCATTCCCAGTCTGCTCATGTGACTATCCAGGTAAGCCTTAAACGATCCCAGCGTGTTTGCCTCCATCACCCTACTTGGCAATGCAAGGAATTAAACTTGGGTCTCTGGTGCTGTGAGATAGTAGTGCTAATCACCGTGCCACCCCCTGGCTTGATGGATCCTAACTTTTTTTCTTAAGGGTCCATGGAGGAAAATTACTGAACTAATTTACAGGCGTCTGCTGATTAAAATTTAACACAAAGAATAAAATATTTATTCAGACAAGAGAAATGAATTATATTACACCAGACACAGAGCTTGGAAAGATCTCAGTACAAACAGAAAATGATTCAATTTCCCAAGATTCTTTTACCTCCCAGATACATAAATCAGTGAAGAGTTACCACTGGTTTGACACAAAGGCCACTTGCTCGGACTGCACATGTGCCCATCCCTATCAAACTCACAACCACTACCATCTAGAAGGACATGATCAGCAGTTACGTGGGGACACCATCACATGGAAGTTCCCATCCAAGTCACTTACCATCCTGACTTGGAAATCTATTCCTTCCCTGTTGCTGGACCAAAATCCAGGAACTCCCCCCCTAACAGCACTGTTGGTATACCTGCTGTACATGAACTGCAGCAGTTTAAGAGGGCAGCTCAGCACCATCTTCTCAAGGGCAATTAGGGATGGGCAATAAATGCTGGCCTAGCCAGTGACGCACACATCCCAAGAATGAATTTTTTAAAAAGTATTTTCTTCTGGTGAATTCTTGGTGTGATGCACTCATTAGGAGAAATAACCCCAAAACTGAAAGCTCCTGTCCCAGGTCACCAGACCTTTAAATTCAAAGACAGAGGGCAGAGCTTTCTGTCCTGCCCACTACAATTTCCATGGCAGGTGGAACAGGAAAATTCCACCCTCTGTCTCTAAATCAATAGTCACACATGAAGAATGACAAGTAGAAGAGGTTTAGTGTCACCTGTGGAACCACAGACAGAATTACACTCTTCAAGGCATAACTGAGGCAACTAAAATCAGAGAACCAGTCCAGAGTTTAGATTAAATTCAATGTCCTTTCTTGCCTCTCACTATCACCCCCACCCTCCCTATCCTATCGAATTAAAGGAAAGGAAATGCTGGACTTCAGGACAGTGGCTGAAAGGGTTGGATGAGCTTGATGTGAATCCCTCCAATTGCTACTATAATCATTTCTCAGTTTGGGCAGCAGGGTGACTCAGTGGTTAGAAAGACGTGCTGGTTAGTTGCATTGACCATGCTAAATTCTCCCTCAGTGTATCCAAAAAGGCATTGGAGTGTGGTGACTCAGGGATTTTCACAGTAACTTCATTGCAGTGTGAATGTAAGCCTACTTTGTGACTAATAAGTAAACTTTAACCTATTATTAATATTAAACTCCAAATTCAGAGCTACATACTTGCCTTTCTCCTTTAGTTGAAATGAAAACACATCACAACGTCTCATACGCTGCTTATTTTACCCCTACACCCCCAGGATTTCAAGACTCCTTACCTTACTATCGTCAGTTGCCCCTGCAATCAACAATAAAATTGTATGGGTTTGGCAGCAATTAATTACCAGATCTGGAATTGTCTCATCTCACCTTAACACTTGTGAGGTTCTGTAACTTGAGCTGAGCCTCCACCAATGCCTTTACTTTTTCAGAAGACTGAGGAAATTTGGTATGTCAGCTACAACTCTCACCAACTTTTACAGATGCACCATAGGAAGTATTCTTTCTGGTTGTATCACAGCTTGGTATGGCTTCTGCTCTGCCCAAGACTGCAAGGAACTACAAAGCATTGTGAATGAAGCCTAGTCCATCACGCCAACCAGCCTCCCATCTATTGACTCTGCCTACACTTCCCACTGCCTCAGAAAAGCAGCCAGCATAATCAAGGACCCAATGCACCACAAACGTTCTCTCTTCCACCTTCTGTTGGGGAAAGGAAACAAAAGTCAAGTCACGTATCAACCAACTCAAGAACAGCTTCTTCCCTTCTGCTGTCAGACTTTTGAATGAACCTACCTTGTAGATCTTTATCTACACTGTAGCTATGGCTGTAGCATTATATTCTGCACTTTCTCCTTTCCTTCTGTGAATGGTATGCTTTGTCTGTAGACTGTTCAAGAAACATTACTTTTCATGGTATCCCAATACATGTAACAATAATAATTCAAATCAAATCAAGTTTCCCAATAAACCAAACGCGATGATCTCCTCATGGCTCTGAACAAACAACCAATCTTCTTCACATGCTCCTTCATATCCTTCCAATTTCCTGGTCAATTTTCCACTCACGTTAACACTTCTGCTGATCGAATAAAGAAATGAAAAGCAACACAAAATACCAGAAAGATGGCAACTTGAAAAATGCTGTGACCAGAAAGGTTTGTACTTTGTCAACAGAGAACAAGCACCAAACTTATATAACACAGCTTCCCCTCTGGAGGAAACTGCCAAAATGGATTGCGTACGACCATTTCATGCGAGGGATTTTTAAAAATTTATTCTTTAATGAGATGTCAGCATTGGAATTTGATGCCCCAAAAATGTTCTTGAATCGAGTGGCTTTGTTGACAATTACAAAGTCAAGCACGTTACTGTGGATCTGGAGTCACAGTAAGACCATAAGATTTGGGAGTAGTATTAGGCCATTTGGCCCATTGGTCTGCCCTGCCATTCAACTATGGCTGATAGAATTGTAATCCCCATTCTCCTTCTTTCTCCCTATAACACCATAATCTTGGCTGATTTCATTCCCTAAAGATTCAATGGGCCTTTTTGACAATGATAATTACGATGTGGAGGTGCCAGCGTTGGACTGGGGTGGGCACAGTAAATAATCTCACAACACCAAGTTAGAGTCGAACAGGTTTATTTGGAATCATGAGCCTTCGGAGCACTGTTCCTTCATCAGGCTACAGTCATAGCTAGGGTGTAGAGAAAGATTAACTCAGTGCAAGGTAGGTCCATTCCAAAGCCTGATGGCAGCAGGGAAGAAGTTGTTCTTGAGTCGGTTGGTGTGTGACTCAGACTTTTGTATTTTTTTCCCCAATGAAAGAAGTGTATACCCGGGGTGCAAGGGGGTCCTTAATTATGCTGGCTGCTTTTCCGAGACAGTGGGAAGTGCAGACAGAGGTTTGCATGACGGGTTGGGCTATGTTCATTTCCCTTTGTAGTTTCTTACCGTTTTGGGCAGAGAAGGGCTCTGCATTTGGATGAGAATATGGGAGACATGATTAGTAAGTTTGCAGATGACACCAAGATTGGTGGCATAGTAGACAGTGAAGAAGGTTATCTCTGATTGCAATGGGATCTTGATCAATTGGGCCAGTGGACTGATGAATGGCAGATGGAGTTTAATTTGGATAAATGCGAGGTGATGCATTTTGGTAGATTGAACCAGGGCAAGGCTGACTCAGTTAATGATAGGGTGTTGGGGAGAGTAACAGAGCAAAGTTTGGCAGTTGACGTGGTATATATGGACTTTAGTAAGGCGTTTGATAAGGTTCACCATGGAAGGCTTCTGCAGAAAATGCAGATGTATAGGATTGAGGGTGATTTAGGTAATTGGATCAGGAATTGGCTAGCAGATAGGAGACAGAGGGTGGTGGTTGATGGTAAGTATTTGTCATGGAGTTCAGTTACAAGTGGTGTGCCTCAGGGATCTGTTTTGGGGCCACTGCTGTTCGTAATTTTTATAAATGATCTGGATGAGGGTATAGTTGGGTGGATTAGTAAATTTGCTGATGACACCAAAGTCGGAGGTGTGGTAGATAGTGAGGAAGGGTGTCATAGTTTACAGAGAGACTTGGACAAGTTGCAGAGCTGGGCCGAGAGGTGGTGGATGGAGTTTAATGCGGAAAAGTGTGAGGTAATTCACTTTGGCAGGAATAACAGATGTGTAGAGTATAGGGCTAACGGTAGGACTCTGAATAGTGTGGATGAACAGAGGGATCTAGGTGTATGTGTACATAGATCCCTGAAAGTTGGGAATCAAGTAGATAAGGTTGTTAAGAAGGCATACAGTGTCATGGCGTTTATTGGTAGGGGGATTGAATTTAGGAGCCGCAGCGTCATGTTACAACTGTACAAAACTCTGGTGCGGCCGCACTTGGAGTATTGTGTGCAGTTCTGGTCCCCACATTATAGGAAGGATGTGGAGGCTTTGGAGAGGGTGCAGAGGAGGTTTACCAGGATGTTGCCTGGTATGGAGGGGAGGTCCTATGAGGAGAGACTGAGGGATTTGAGGTTGTTTTCGTTAGAAAGAAGGCGGCTAAGAGGGGACCTTATTGAAACATATAAGATGATTAGAGGTTTAGATAGGGTGGACAGTGATAGCCTTTTTCCTCGGATGGAGAAAGCTAGCACAAGGGGGCATAGCTTTAAATTAAGGGGTGGTAGTTATAGGACGGATGTCAGAGGTAGGTTCTTTACCCAGAGGGTGGTGAGGGATTGGAATGCCCTGCCTGCTGCAGTTGTAAATGCGTCTAGTTTGGGGGCGTTTAAGAGATCCGTGGATAGGTTTATGGATGGAAAGGGATTGGTTTAGGTTAGAGGGTCATTGCTTTTTAATTGGTCGGCGCAACATCGTGGGCCGAAGGGCCTGTTCTGCGCTGTAATGTTATATGTTCTATGTTCTAAAGACTTCTAGAAGTTACAGGTTCATAGCTCCTTGAAGGTGGAGTCACAGATGGACAGAGTAGTGAAGGCGGCATTCAGCATGCTTGGGTTCATAGGGTAGAACATTGAATACAGGATTTGGGATGTCTTGAAGTTGTACCAGACATTGGTGAGGCCACACTTGAAATACTGTATACCGTTCCGGTCACCCTATTATAGAAAGGATATTATTAAACTAGAAAGAGTGCAGAAAAGGTTTACTAGGATGCTACCAGGATTTGATTGTTTGAGTTACAAGGAGACGTTGGACAGATTCGGACTTTTTCCTTTGGAGCATAGAAGGCTGAGGGATGGTCTTAGAGTTCTATAACATAATGAGGGGCATAGATCAGCTTGATTGTCAATACCTTTTCCCAAAGGTAGGGGAGTCTAAAACTCGAGGGCATAGGTTTAAAGTTGAGAAGGGAGAGATACAAAAAGGATGCAGAGGGGCAATTTTTTCCACACAGAGGATAGTGAGCTTCTGGAACAAGCTGCCAGAGGAAGTGGTAGAGGCAGGTACTAGTAGAGGCAGTCTTTTAAAAAGCATTTAGAGAGTTATATGGATAAGATGGATATAGAGGGATATGGGCCAAATGCGGGCAATTGAGATTAGCTTCAGGGTTTAAAAAAAAGGAAACTGTGGACAAGTTGGTCCAAAGGATCTGTTTCCATGTTGTAAACCTCTATGACTCCATGAGCCATACCGAGCTGTGATACACAAGAGAATGCTTTCTTTGGTGCATCTGTAAAAGTTGGTGAGATCCGTAGTTGACATGCCAAATTTCCTTAGTCTTCTGAGAAATTCGAGGTGTTGGCGTGCTTTCTTAACTATATAGTGTCTTTTACTGACAGCGATCAACTAAGGACAGCACCTCGCCCTCAAGAACAGCTGGTCCAATCTGCGGCCATTGCAAAATGGCGATTCTCTTCGAACAGTGTGTAACTGGCCTGGAAATTGGACTCAAAGTCAACAGCTGAGAAATTAGCTTGCTATGGATAGAATTTCTAATTGGGCGTTAAATTTGGAAGATTGAATTTAATACAGACAAATATGTATGGAATATAAACACAATTAAGACAGCAAACAATACAAGTAGAATGGTTACTGAACAAGTTCACTTGGCACAGAGAATCTGTAATTGGCTCATTTCTGCCATTGTATAATAACTATGTTCTGACACCACACAAAACCATTAGTTTTATTTGTACTATGCTGTGAAGTGAAGAATCATGAACTATCAGTAGAAATAAAATCCCACGTTCAATTAAACTCCTAATAGCAATAATAAACTTCACTTTTGCTCAAATCCAAAGCAAATCATGTCGGAGGGGTGTGACTCTCATCTCACTGCTGCCCACTTTATGTAAACAATGATATGAAACAAGACACTATTTACCAGATTCCTTGCACTATAGTGCATTGAATCACTACATATTCACATATCTGCTCCTCAAATTAAAATCAACACATTGGTATGGTTACCCATCAGGACACATGTTACAGAATATGCATTCCATAGAGTATAATTATCTGCGTATTAAAAAATACAAGACCATAAGAGATAGGAGCAGGAGCAGGACTGTGGCACCCTAACACAGTGGTTAACACTCCTGCCTCAGTGCCAGGGGCCCATGTTTGATTCCTGCCAACGGTAACTGCTTGTATGGAGTTTGTACATTCGCTCTGTGTCTGAGTGCGTTTCCTCCCACAGTCCAAAGATGTGCAGGTGAGGTGCATTGGGCCATGCTAAATTAGCCCTTAGTGGCCAAAGATGTGCAGGCTAGGGGGATTAGCCATGGTAAACGTACGGGTTATGGGGATAGGGCGAGGGGAGAGAACCTGGATAAGATACTCTGTCCAAGAATCGGTGCAGACTGGGTGGGCCAAATGGCATCCACTGCACTGTAGAGATTCTTTTTTATGAGCCTGCTCCACTGTTGAATGCAATCATAGTTGACCTTGGGTTTCAATTCCACTTTCCTGCCTGCTCCCCATATCCATTAATTTCCTTAGAGACCCAGCCTTCAATGTATCTAATGATGGAGCATCCACAACCCTCTGGGGGAATGAATTGCAAAGATTCTCAACCGTGTGATTGAAGTAATTTCTCCTTTCTCAGTCCAAAAATGATCGTCTCTTTTTCCTGAAACTGCTTCCATTGCACCATACACAACGTCCCTTCATTTTTTTTCCCTCTACATTTCCTGTTTACATTTCCAGCTGTTGAAAATGTAAGAGCAACTGACTAGTTTGGCTGGAATTAGCTGGCTGGTTTATGGTTGGATAGGATGACGCCAAGTAGCTTGAGCAGGCAGGACCAAGATGACCGTGGGGGGGCCCCATCTGAACTACATAAGTGACTGTCCCCGCCATCGACCAACCCACTAAACTTTCAGCCTGGGCAGCCCATCATTTATCTTAGCGTTTCAGGTGGTACAGTGGTTAGTACTGCTGCCTCACAGTGCCAGTGACCGGGTTCGGTCACTGTATGTGTGGAGTCTGTACATTCATAGAATCCCTACAGTGCAGAAGGAGGCCATTTGGCCCATCGAGACTGCACTGACAGCAATCCCATCCATCCTTGTAACCTCACATATTTATTCAGTTAATCCCTCTGATACTAAGAGGCAATTTAGCACAGCAGATCCACTTAACCCGCACATCTTTGGACTGCGGGAGGAAACCGGAGCACCCGGGAGAAACACGGGGAGAACGTGTAAACTTCACATAGTCAGTGACCCGAGGCTAGAATTGAACCTGGCTCCCTGGCGCTGTGAGGCAGCAGTGCTAACCTTTCTTCCCCGTGTCCGCATGGGTTTCCTCTGTGTGCTCCAGTTTCCTCCCACAGTCCAAAAGACATGCTGGCTAGGTGCAATGGTTATGCTAAATTCTCCCTGAGTATAATCCAAACATGTGATGACTAGGGGATGTTCATGGTAACTTCATTGCAGTGTTAATGTAAGCCTACTTGTGACACTAATAAATAAACTTTAAACCTATGCCCTCTAGTTTGTTGAAGGTGAGAGGGAAGCGATACAAAAGGGTCCAGAGGGGAAATTTTTTCACAGAGGGTGGTGAGTGTCTGGAATAAGCTGCCAGAGATAGTAGTGGAAGTGGATACGATATTATCTTTCAAAAAACATTTAGACAGTTACATGGGTAAGATGGGTATGGAGGGATATGGGTCAAATGCAATTGGGATTAGTTTAGGGGTTTAAAAATAAAACAGCAGCATGGGCCAAAGGGCCTGTTTCCATGCTGTAAACCTGTATGACTCTAAACATGTTTTTTGGGGAAAGCAGTGAAGGAATCTGAACTGATTATCAGCCTGTTAAACTCTGTTATGAATACTCCTTCCGTAGCCAACAAGCCTCTGCATTACACTTGAACCCAAAGCTTCTGGTCCAGGGGTGGGGATTTTGCCACTGTGCCACAAGACATCACAACCCCATCAGTGAGGTTGTGATGTGATGAGTACAGTGAGGTGTACTGTCCCTGCAGCCTCTGTGATGCTGCTGCTAGCAGTGGCACTGTTCCAAGCAGAAAATCACACTCCTCTGAACATGTTGTGATCGTCACCAAGACTTGCTGTGGGTTTGTGCTGAAGTGAAGTTCATTATTGGTGTTATGAGTTTAATTGAACATGGGGTTTTAATTCTACTGGGAGCTCATGATTCTTCCATTCACTGTAACGGCTTAGTACAAAAAAAAACAAATTATTTTGTGTGGCGTCAGAGCAGAGATTGTATGCAATGGCAGAAGTGGGCCAATTACAAACTCTTTACGCCAAGTGAACTTGTTCAGTCACCATGTTGTACTTGTATTGTTTGCTGTCTTAATTGTGTTTGTATTCCATATATATTTGCCTGTATTAAATTCAATCTTCCAATGTTAATACCCAATTAGAAATTCTATCTATGGAATGCTAATTTCTCAGCTGTCGACTTTCAATTCCCAGCCCAGTTTCACACTGTTCTGTGAGCATTTTTTTTTTGGAATGGGAATTTAAGGAGTTGGAGACATACCCCTATGTTGGTGGGGAGAGAGCAACGACCTGGGTTTCGTCCTTGTAAATGTAGAGTTAACTGTGTATCTGCTCTCCTGATAGTGCAGTAGCTAGATCCATCTAGACAACGCAGTGGCTCAAAAGATTATCAAGTTGCATTCCATTTCAGGAAAAGGAAATGGGTCTCTTATAGTTAAGGCACATCAGACGATCGTATCTTCCCTCATTATTGGGCAACGTACTGGGATTAAAATTTGGTCAAAAATGAACGTAGAATTAAACCAGCCAAAAACTGCTGAATGTATTACATCTTCCATATCCTGCTAGACCTTTTTGCATTCCTCTATGCTTTCCTGTAGGATTTGACTTATGGCCTGTGGATTCCACTTATTACTACTCAATCTACAAACAGGATTCTTTTTATTTACTCTCTACACAAAGGGAGTGACTGACAGCAGGGATTAAATAGTATAAGCGTGATTTGTGCTTATAGAGGAAGGGATAGGCTACTTGCAGCCTGTGTTACCAGTGCACAATGGACATAAGCTAACTGAAGAATGACTAGGGACCTTAACACCCGAGATCCAGGGCGCCGTGTACGCTGGGGAAGCCCCTTTGGAGGTTAGACTTTCATAGCAATTCCCTAGTGACGCAATTTTCCCCTGGGCAACTACCCTGCACTGGGAATCATTGGAAAGCACAACTGAAATCAGAAACTTTGCTGGTTCGGAATGGGTTACATCAACAGCTCTTCATTATTCATGCTTTAGACACAGTGTCACTGGCTGGCTAGCATTTATTGCCCATCCTTAGGGCAGTTGAGAGTCAACCACATTACATGTGACTCCAGAGCCACAGCAAGGAGTCAGACCAGGTAAGGGTTTCCTTCCCTCAGAGACATTGTCAGAAAAACCCATCTGGTTCACCAATCAAGATCAGTAGATTCTTAATTCTAGATTTTTTTAATTCAAATTTTACCATCTGCCATGGCAGGATTCGAATCTTAAATCCCCAGAACATTAGTTGGGTTTCTAGATTAATAGTCTAGTGATAATACCACTAGGCCACTGCCTTTAAGTTACCAGAAAAGGTTAGAAGTAAAACCTCTTCTAACTTCTGGGTAACTATTGTGCAGACACACACTAGTCACCACACTCCCCCACCAACATAACTCCTCATTCCCCTAAGCACCCCCCATGGAATCTCTCTCCAGCTATAATAAGTCATCAAAGGCAGAAGCCCCTTCCCCTTTTACTGACAAATCTGACAACATCATACAGACTGCTTTCAGTCAGCAACCTACACTAGGAGTCCAGAGGAACCAACACTCCAGGTTAAGTACAAAGCAAGAGGCTCCCTGATTGGCCCATCAATTTGGCTCTTAATCAGGGAGTTCATATTCTTACAGACCCACCTCAATTGCCTAATTAAAGTCATTATACCACCCCCTTCAATTCCTCACCCTGAAAGGATTATACTCCCAGTCAGGAACTCTCCAACTTATTGTACTCCCCCCACCCCAAGGCTAGACTTTCACCACGATCACCATTCTCCACCCAGGGTTCGATTCAACCTGACCACATACATCACCCCCCCCCCAGCAACCAAGCCTGACACCCACAATGCATTCCTCCCCATCCCCCAAAGGCCCAGCACACAAATTACCCAGGCCTGACACCCACCTAGGATAAATAGTTCTACTTCATTGGAAGGGGCGATGGGGAGGGGGGAGATTTTTTTTAAAGAAGTTTTTGGAATTTGTGATAAAATGAAAAATAAGAAATCCAGTAATTGGGGATGTGTTCTGCTGGTTGGAAATATAAAGAAGGACTGTTATAGAGAGACAGTTTGGCTGGGTTGATGGAACAAAGTTTTTTGATTAGCCTAGCAACACTGTTAACACTGCTCACCTAAAGTATAATAATGGAGAATAGAGTGTCAAAAACTAAATATGGTAAAAGTTCAAAAGAGAAGATTTTACACTTCAGATCCAGAGGAAAAACAATAAGTGGAATTCTCCCCAAAAATTTCTAAGTGCTGAATTCTCATAAATTTGGAATAAATCATGCTGATTTTTTCAGCGGGATCTCCCACACTTTGTTCATTACAGAATGCCCGAGCATGAATCCTGATAGAAACCTGTGGGCGGGGCCTATTCCCACTGGAGAGGCCGGCAGCACAGTGCTGAGTGCGCCACTGCACATGCGCTAATCCGTCATGACAGACATTGGCAGATGCACAGCAGTCCTGCACTGCTGGTCTCCCGATTGCTGGTCCGTCCCACAACCCTGCAACGTAGCCCCTCTGACACTCCCATGCCTCAATCTTTGGCCTTCCAGACATGTCCAGGCCAACCCTGAACCACCCCTGCAACCACAGCTGGCCCACCATGATCACACTTGCCCCCTTTCGCAGCTTCACCCCCAGCGGCAGTCCGACACCCCCTCCCCCCGCCCACCCCAGTGGCCAGCCCTTCCCTCCCTCTGTCACTGATCCAAAGTGCAGAGGGACCCCCCCCCCCCATCTCTACCGATCATCCTCCAGAGGCCCCACCCCTTGGCATTGCCCGATGCCTGGAGGGCCATGCCAAGGTGTCTTTTGGGCATTGCCGTTTGCACCTTGGGCAGTGCTGGAGGAGTAGGTTGGCACTGCTAAGCTGGAAATGCCCAGGGAGTATCCACCTTAACTCCAACCTCCATGGCCTCCCTTCACTCAAGTGGAGTTGGGCCGTCAACTCACCATTAGTGGGGAACTGTGTGAATGCTGTTGGAGTGGGACATTCCT